>NC_059474.1:55728893-58167226 GCF_018139145.2 Gymnogyps californianus | reverse complement strand
TCGCCTTGTCAATGCCCCCTTCCCTAGAAAGGGATCCCAATTGCTTGGCTTCCTTACCTTCTAATTCCAAGCTCCTTGCCCCATTATCCCAGCATCAGAGCAGCCAGGTGATAATGTGCTCGCCTGGATGATGGCTGAAGTCTTTTCACATATCTCGCAGCTCACTCGGGGATAGGGATCGGGTGATTATCTCCGGTTCTGCCTCTTCCTCCTGTTCTCGTGATGACCCTGCTTCACCTTCATCCTTCGCTAAGCGAACTGATTTTTTTGTATATTTCTTCTTCTGTATAGGGGCGATTGATATTGGCACCAGTTGATTCTCTAGTTCAGCTGCATCATCCATCGCCAAGGTTTGAGTAGCCACAGTGCCTGTCGCCAGAGTTTGAGTAGCCACACTGCTTGTCGTTGGGGTTTGAGCAGCTGCAGCACCTGTCGCCAGAGTTTGAGTAGCTGCAGTTGTGGGAGCTGATCTCTGGGTGGTATTTTTAAATAGTTGTTTAACCCTAGACAAGATCTGAATCACATTCAGGAACAGGCTGATTCCTAGCAATAGGTCCATGCTGAGTTCAACATCCCAAGGATATTCAAAATTTACAAACTCCTCCAATGCTATTGTAATTAACCTGGCAGAGGAAGGGAAGATGTGGGAAGATGGCTCCCCAATAGGTTGGCTCCCCGAGCAGAAAAGGTAGAAAGTGCAATTATTAATATTCTCTAGGAGATAGCACCCGAAGTACGGAGATGTCTCCTCCATAGATTGGCTCCCAGAGGAGAAAAGGTAAAAGGTACAATTATTAATAGTCTCCCATAGGTGGCTCCTGAAGTACAGAGGTGACAACAATGCTGAGTACAAACACCTGATTAGTTTCACGGCTTGCACTTCTATCATATCATAAACCAGTGTTACAAACAACAACAACGTGATAACTCTAGACCGGTTCCCACAGATGATAAACAGCACAACAGGGAGCATATACTGCAAGTAAGGCATTACATAACACAACTTCAAGAACCACAACACCAACTTTGAGAGCAAAAGAACCCATATTGTAACCAGCAACTATCAAACCAATACAATGAATACTCATAACAAGTTTGTTTCAACACACTCTGAGCAGATCCGTCGTTATCTCAACCCTTCGAGCCCCACGTTGGGCGCCAAATAGGCTGTCGTGGTTTAACCCCCGTCAGCAACTCAGCACCACGCAGCCGCTTCCCCCTCCCCTCTCCCAGTGGGGTGAGGAGGAGGAAGGAAAAAAAAGTAAAACTCGTGGGTTGAGATAAGAACAGTTTAATAACTAAAGTAAACTATAATACTAACAATAGCAATACTGAAATATAATAATAATAATAGTAATGAAAAGGAATATAACAAAAAAAAGGGGGGGGGGGGAAGGAAAAAAAACCAGTGATGCACAATGCAATTGCTCACCACCCACTGACCGATGCCAGAGCTGCGATCCGCACCTCCTGGCCAACTCCCCCCTGTTTATATACTGGGCATGACGTTCCATGGTATGGAATACCCCTTTGGCTAGTTCAGGTCAGCTGCCCCGGCTGTGCTCCCTCCCAGCTTCTTGCACACCTGCTTGCTGGCAGAGTATGGGAAACTGAAAAATCCTTGGCTTAAGATAAGCGCTACTTAGCAACAACTAAAACATCAGCATGTTATCAACATTATTCTCACACTAGATCCAAAACACAGCACTGTACCAGCTACTAAGAGAGCTAACTCTGTCCCAGCCAAGATCAGGACACCTCTGCAAGAAGAAAAGCAAGGAAACTTCCCCTCCAGAACTTTTGACAGTGATGCGATATTTTCTCAAGCTGAACTCTGACAGAAAGTACCATGGTCTCACCATGTAGAAAATTCATACCATTAGTCATTTGACTTAAATGGGAGAGCTGTCTATACTCCTAGCACAGGCTATAATTCTTCATTCATGGCCTAATAAGATGCTTCCATTTCTGATGTTTACTACCTTTTTTCTTCAAATTTCTCCTTACTACTCAGATAGTACAACTGCAATACTTGGTTTCTTACAAACCTAAAAAATAGAATACAACCCAGACTTCCATTTGTCCCAAACTCCTGCATGTTGTTGCTTTACAGTGTTTTTAAACTGAATAATTACACCAAGATCCAGATAATCTTTGTAACATAATTATAGCAACACCTCAGATGATTCTCAGCTGTGCCAGGGATATGCTTATCGGCATATACTTTACCACAGAAACTTAAAAATAACCTACTTTTTAAGATATGTGGGGTAAAGTCAAAGATCACTAGAATGCTACAGAGCTTTTGCCCCAAAGTCACCAAAGTTTGCCAGATTGTTGGAGAAATCTCTGGATTATGTTCAGTTTATAAGCTAAAAAAAGAAGGATGCATAATGAAAAATTAGACAGTATGAGAAGAGCACAGCATTCTGGAAACCTGGGAAACTTCCTTCAATAAAGCTATAAAACAAACTCCCAGCAGCGTTTGCCAGGTTTTGTAATGTTCTTACCCATTAGCTTTCTGAACAGGCACTTATGGCTTCTCAGGGCTTCTGTTTGCACCGACCATCATTCTTCTGCGTGGTCCTACGCAGCAATGACCGAGGCGCCTGTATCAGCAAGTCTCAGTGCAGATCCATTACTCAGTCACCATGCCTTCCCTAAGCCATGACTGAAATGTGCAGCAAACCCTCTCATGTCAGATCCCTCCCTCTGACTCCTCAGTCTTCTGGTTTCTTGACTTGCCCTTCCCTGAACCGTCTCTTTTACCCTCCTATGGACACTGTCCCTTTGTTATTACCTGTAATAGCCACAAGCCCTGTGGGTTTTATGCTCTTGGCCAGGCTTCAAGTTTCAGTGCTTCCCTTGCTTTTCACCCTCCATGTGCTAATCAGGGGTTCCCTAGTGGGGTCCAGCATCTAGATGCCTGTTTAACTTCTGTCCTCAGCATTTCAAAACCATTAGTCAGGGCCTGGACTGTGGCCATCAGAATACAAGTATTGTAAGGTAAACAGTAACTCCCATATTTTCTTCACCCCCTGCATCTGGAAGACAAATAATGAGTCCCACAGCGTATTGTTTATTCTCATCCCATATTAATTTTAGTTTAATGATAAACTAATAGCTGCTTCCTGGCTATTAGGTGGAGCACAGCGAGGTACCACACGGCATGCAAATGGGTACCCTGACATAGGAGGATGGCACACACTTCATCATATTCTGAACTTTCTCTCCAATTAGCAAGCCTGGTCATTGTCACTCTAACGAGTTACCTGTGACAGTCTGTATTACCTGCAAGACAAATACTTGATCCAGACCAACCTATTGTCAGCGCAAACTTCTATGAGTAAAAACCCATTAAATTCCCAGGCGATCATGCCTTTAGCTGCCTTGCTGTAAATACACATCTACACTGTTAAGCAGCCCAACTGTTAAACTCATCTGCAAGTACCGTGCCTTCAGCTCTTCACTGTTCATTCAGGCTCCCCTCTTCTTCATTTTAGATAATGTCAGGTTGCTTCTCCCATGGGTGAGATAATACTTCATTTACTAACTCCCAATTTATGGGAAGGACAGAAGACAACATGAGCTTGTAGAAGACAGAGACAGCCAGAGAATACTTGAAGACAATCTGCAGCTCTCCTGTTAGTCTCAGGCTTGAGGCACTGGGGTCTATTGCTTTGCTTAAGTTTTCTTTCGGCAATAGCTCTTTCCTAAGGTGTCCTTCATATTCTCTGATCATTGATCATATCAATTCACTTTTATATGTGCAAATCAGGATGTTTTCCTTCATTTTAACTTGTCCCTTCGCTTACCACCATTAAATTTTATCGCAGATCTTCTTTTTGCTCTGCATTGTGCTCACATTTAAACTATATAAATTACATAAAACATACTACAGTTTAATAAACTGTTAAACTACAGACTATTCAAACTACATAAATCTTAATAAATATCCAACAAAGTTTTAGGGTCTCTTGTATTCATATCCATTTACCTAGCAAAACCATCCACCTTCTTTATCATAATAACAAAATCTGGTCCTCTACAAGTGCCAGTGAGACTTAAGTGCATGTAAATTGATTGTATTTCATCAGTATAATACCTAATCAAGTTCTGGTACACATTAATGGTGATCTTCATCACAAAAAAAAAAATCAGTGAACATGTGAAAATGGAAACAGATCCTTTTCTAATAACCATAATTGAGAAGACCAATTTACAGACTAGAAATATTTGTTTGCATGATCAACAGTGATGTAACACATCATGTATCTTCTGCCATATGTTACAAACAAATGCCTCCTTTTTTACTTTATGATAAAGCACAAGGCTCTTACCCAAATAGGCTGAGGAAAGACCAGTGAAGGAATTATGCAGAGCAGGAAAGAAGATATCAGAGATCAAAGAGAAAACAGTGAGGGGAGAGTAAGATGACAGTAATTTGATGAGGGGAAAAAAAAAGAGACAGGACGGAAGTAAAGAAATCCTACCAGAAATTACTTCTCTAAGGCAGAAAGGGGTGTGTCTGCATAGTCTTCATACACACATACATTACATGGTCTGGCTCAGGAGTGGGCTTTTGAAGCACTTACCCATGCTTCAGTTCACAACTGAGAACAACCTGGACTCCTTTTGGATGACACTAAGGTGGCAGATGAACTCCAACAGCTAATGGGCAGTCAGTCCATAGGAGCAAATCAGAGCTTATCCAAAGTAACTCTGTGTGCCCCCTAAAATGTGGCCATCAGATCCTCAGCACTGTTTTGTTCTACAAGTCCACTTCTACTGGCTACACTACTTGGCCGTGTGGAAAGAAACAGAGATGAGAGAAACCTTGCAAGGGTGTAAGGTAACAGTTGGGTTAAAATCAGTTACCCAGGAGGCACTGTTCATTTGTGCTACTTCAAGGACAAATAAATATCCACAAAGGTTGCACACCTTTTCATGAAGCCAAAGAACATATCAGCATGCACTTAAGTATGATATAGATGTACAGTAATTTCAGTGAACAAAATACAAGTACCAAACTTTTCTGACCTAAACCTCCTAAGCAGCAACTCAGAACTATGTATCATGTTTTGGTAATCCATTAAAAAGATACTTTTTTTTTTCAGTTTTATGCTTACATTATTTTCAATGTTATAATCTTCGTAATCCACTCGAAAAGAAAAACAAAAGCAAAATGTTATAGAGGATGAAATGGTATTTTTGACACCATCTATCACTATTATAAAGTTTATAGATCATAAAAATCTTGGATCTTGATTTGTGCCCATACACCACACTAAAGATTTCCTTTGATTGCAATGGAAATCAATCCTTTCTTAGGATAATATTTCTTTATAGACTCTGTGTTCATTTTCATCATAATTAGACACTGGGGGTTGCTTTTATGGAAAATCAAAGAAAGAAGAAATAAAAGGAGCAGAGAAATGTAACTATATCTAGTATTTCAACAAGAGGCAAGATAAAGACTTATGCCTCAAGACACTACAATCTAAACTGCTGTCACATCTCACTCACTAGATAAATATGCAAAAAAACCCCAAAGAGGTAGGAGCATAAGACCACAGATGAAAACAGTTTTACCGTGAAAGTTTTGAAGAAAGTTGTTTCAAGGAGAGGTTTGAATGACACAAAGAGAGTTCCTTGGTGCTTGATAAATTGAAAGTGGGACAGCACAGTAAAGATGTTAAGCTATGAAAGAGAGAAAACAAATCAGAAGGAAGTTACTGATGGTCAGCAGGAAAGAGCGAGTAAATACTCTGTAGGGATGTGTGCCCCAAGCCCCTTGAAGTTAACAGGAGATTAAATTCATCTCTGTGTAGCTGAAGAATAGACTGAAGCCCAATAATTTTGCCCTTAGCTTGAGCGCTGTCAGGATTTCCACTTACGTCTGTGTGCCATAAGCCCAACAATAAATTCAGCCTTGGTGGTAAACTGCTCAGTCCACACTAGGGAACGTCATCCAGAATCAAACCTGATACTGAGCTACGCTGATTTATGACGCGTATAGTTCCACCAGTTTCAGACACAAACCTTCAGCTCAGAAATATTAGAGGAATCCATGCTTCCTACAAAGCATCTAAACCAAGCACTTACATTAGGAAGCTGGGCTCCTGACAGCCCTGGGAGGAAGCTAAGCCTTTAATTCAGGCGGGCTGAATCATCCCCTGGCAGGTCCCCCCACTCTGCAGGAAGCACTGGCACGGAGGCTCGGCAGCTCCTCCACCGTGTCCTTGGAACGCCCTTTGCACAGCCGCGGAGGTAGCAGAGCATCGCGCAGATCCTCAGGTTTTACTGAATGCTTTTGCTTTTCCTCTGAAGATTACTTTCTCACTCTCACACCATAAAATTAAAACACATTAACGAAGAAACCTATGTAAATTAATTTAATATAGAAGATAACTGCAGTCAGCTCTCAATTATATGGTTCAAGTGTTATGTAGCTTGTGCACTGAGCACAGAACAACTCTGGCACAAGCGTTTCATTGGATTTCCTCCCCTAAGGAGCAGATTCGCTCTCTCTCTACTCCCCGCAAACAGATGTAGTAATGAAATAAACTATCCCAAGCCAGAAAATGCAGATGTGCTGCTCTGCGTGCTATTGACACCCAACGCCGCATCCACCGAGAATGAAGCCAGAAATGTCCACCACACCCAAGCCATCTCTGAAGAATTAGACAACTATGCCCTTCCTCCACCAGATAAAACACATAAGAATTACAGGTTTTATTAACTGCTTTCTCCATTTTCTCCTTTCTTCCCTGTCAGCCCATTTACCTGAATGAAGGCCCCACCGAACATCGTTTCTAATGAAAAATATTTCTTCTCAGAGACACTTAACATTTTTTCCAAAAATTACACTTGGGCTACTGCATGGTCCGTCTTCTGTTTCGCACATGGCTCATCTTAGAGTAAGCAAGAAATGACAATGGTCGTGGGGAAAGCAATGCTAGAAAAAATAAGGGAGGAAGTGACTTCCAGAAAGAAAAAGAAACCATTTCTTGAAGTACAAGTCCAGCCGCTCCTCTTTGCTCCCTCTCCCTCCCTGCCTGCTTCTATCTCACACACACACATACACTGTACTTTGGGTAAATCGCAAAACTTTGCACAGAATAAAGAGCAGTTTTTCTTACTGACAGTACTATATGGAGCCAGTAACTGGGAGTAACTGGGGTCAGGGCCTTTGGGAAAAAGGTCAGCAGGATTCCAGGGTATTTTTTCTTTCAGCACTAAGCAATCTATAGGGAGTCAAAATTTATCATTATACTGGACTCATGCTTGAACCTATCAACTTTTTCTTCAAGGAACTTTGGTCCATATATAAATATAGACTAAAGATATTCTTACATGCTGAAATGCTTGGCTTTTGCTTTTGCCACAGGCATTCAAATATGGTCATAAGAGAATGAACATGAGTAAGTATATATGGACATATGAGCAAGACTGTATAAGACACAAATCTATGGTCTAGGTAAAGAAATTTTTTTCTAACCCTGTGTAACAGAGCATGAACTTGATTTTACTGAGAAGTTATATTTACACATTTGACATTTGCACGCAGTATTGTAAAATTAATCTAAGTTTCTTTATAAAATAATTATTCAGCCATAGGATTCTGTGAAACCAGATTTTATGGAGACACGGGGCAAAAATCAAAGCTCTGTCTATAACTGTGCACGTGGTCAAAAAGCTAGAAATTACACATGGGTCTTCATCGACAATAAAATACCATAATAATAATGTTAGCCTGTTGCTTCCCTTTTCACAGAAGAGCAACAGAGGAGACAAAAGCTGAACATTTGCTGAAATATCCAGAAAACAACCACAACGACCCCACAAACACACACACATTCCTATGGTATAAGGCATCCAGTTCCCCTGTGTACAACTGCCCCTCAACTTTAACTCTTTTTTTCCCCCAAATGATAAAACTTTCCTTCACGACTGAGTTGCTGGAAACATGGAAACTCACAGATAGCTAATACATCCTCTCCCATTTTAAAACCAAAATCAATAGCCACAAACTTTCTCAAGCTCTCAAATGCTCGTTCTGAACCACAGGCCGGTCATTTACTTTTAGTTCGGCATCAGTCCAGGAAAGCACTTACGCATGTAGTTAACTTTAAGCACATGAGCAGTCCCATTGATTTCAGTGGGACTTCTCACAGGTTTGATGTTAAGCAAGGGCAGAAGTGACTTGCTGGACCAGTGCCATAGACTGAAAAGCCCTTACCACAGAGACTGAATATTTTCATGCATGGAGTGCCTGTCCCATTTTGTGTGAATGGATACTTAAAGATAATGATAATAATCACAAGAACCTCTGCTATTTCAGGTACGGTAGGGAATGGAAGATTTTGTTGGACAGAAGAGAAAACAATCATCCATCCAAACTGGTATGACAGCCACTATCAGGTGTTGTTTCTGTGTTTCCTAGGACAACGAAAATAACATTATTGTGTTTCCACAGCAACACAAATGTATTATGTCGTGATGCAAAATACATTCACAGTATGCAAAGGAAAAAAAAAAAAAGTCGTATATATAGTAACATAACAGATGAAAGATCCCTGTCCAGCTCAAGTACAGTTTTTCCTCCCAGTAACCTGCATAATATAAAATCAATCTAGAATTTATATTTCTCTGTTCCTGCACTGTGCACTGTCACAGATCTACTTCACGTCAATGAAGCAACCTGCAATTCGTTGGGTTTTGAACATAGGTTCTTTTCATTGTATGATTAATCATGGCTTATCAGCCAGAAACTGTCTCCTTCCTCTGCTTACACATGTAGCTTGGAAATGCTTTTGTGACTCATTCATTACTTGTTATTTGATAAATGTGTAGTACTACTGAATGGACAAAAAATTAAGCTTGAAACTGGAGGCACATTGGTGATTGACTGGGTCTTGGCTGTCAGACTCAGGCCTAAAGAAATCACTGCTGCTCACATACAGACCGGCACCGTGGCTCATGCACAGGTAACCTGAAACGTGCGAGGAGTGCAGCATACACCAGGTGTGCTAAACTTCCGCGGTACACCAAAATCAACCCCACACAGCGTGCAATAGACTCAGTCCCAGGCTGGATTTGTTGGACTCATTAGAACCACCTTGCAGGGATGATTTACGTGTACAAAGGCTGTGTCATGCATATGCAATAATTCTTACATAGGTCAGATACACAAAGGTTGCTGTTCATGTCCCACGTACCACAAGCACCTGCATTTCTGTGCAGGATGTCTCTGACAGAAATATAAAATCATTATACATCACAGATGAAAAACCACAACCAAAACTGTCACTCAATCCTTAGCAGAGGTGCCAGTAACTGAAAGGCCTGGAGCTGGAAGAACTGATTTTCCCTACAAAAACACTGAGCTGGATGATGACTCCTGAAGTTGGGCCAGCCACTGTTACTCTAAAATCTGCGAAGACCAGGAGAAATTGTGTTCAGTATTACCAGTCCACCCATGGGTGAACCTGTGCTCCAACAGGATTTGATCAAGTGTGAGCGGCATGTAACTGAACAAAATTTATCTCTGCTTTCATAAAGTCATAGCCAGCGTCTTACTAGCAGGAGTCAATTCTTCATAGCTGTGTTCTTGATTTTACTATAAAATGTCAGCTTCAGGTTACAGCAAAACTGAAATAGAACTGGTGGGACAATGTAGCAAAGGTTGGCTGGCTGACCTGCTTGTGAAATATAATTATTTCATTTTTGATGAGAAAAGAGAGATCAGGGTCACAGATACAAGTATTTACAAGTGCAAGCTATTATCTTAAGAACTCTAGGATTTAGCTAGGGAAAAATACATTTACTGGAATGAACACTGACAAGTAAAATATTTAATCCCCAAAGTTTTATTTCCCTCAAACATAAAATAATATTACTTTGAATGGTCCATAAATAACATTAATGGAGAGATTTTGAATGGGAAATCTCTAATGATATATGAGAGAGGACTTAAATAGGTTTAACTGGGCTTTTTCTCAAACTTGGCAACTGTGTTACAAATGGTTTTGGGTTTTTTAAGCAACATTATAACCTGTTATCTGTTTGGATCAAGTCCTGAAGAAGCTTTTTGTTCCAAATTTGCAAACGCCTCCAACGCAGAAGCAACTACGGGAAAAATACTTTTTACTGCCCTACCGAGTTTAGAGAAAAGATTATTTTAGTGCTCTGTGCTGTGATGTGAGCTCTCTATGTATGCCAATGGATGTTATGCAAAGCCTCATTTGTGCTTCAACATAACGTACATAAAGGAAGGCTTCGTAACAAAGTCCTGCCCACAGAGCTGCTAGCTGAGTCTACATCCAGCAGCCAAATGGATTAAATGCTGCATTTTTTAAATTAATGTTCTAATACTGTGCTTTTCAAAAAAAGTTTGAGATAGTTAAGTGCTATCAATCACATTTTTGCAAATTAAATAAGAGAAGCAGAAAGATGGACAAGCTATTTGTCCAAATTAGCATAGGAATGTTCCCCCCCGCCCCAGCTGAGGCCTTTCTAGTCCTCAACTCTACGCCTCAAGCAAAAGTAGTAATACTGGGACATAAACCACAGGTCAAAATTTAAGCTCATGTAAATTGCCAATATTCCCCCAACATGATAATTTTAAGCAAAATAAAAATTCCATCAATGATGAGTCATCAACAGAGGTTCAGTGTAGGATTAGAAACAGGAATAAAATTGTTGCTGGAGTGGGAAAAGAGACTGAAGCACTGTCTTAGAAAGCGTGCAATGGATTTATGTGATAAAGACTTTAGCTGCTCACATTCACAGTAAAATTGTGCATTATTCTAACATTCTCTAGTCTGCATGCTGAACAATTTTGAACCCAATAAAATAACTGTTATCTTTACTGAACTGATGATATATGTATGCCATGGCTTACTCCACTGAAAATATAAAACTGCATCTAATATAATTTAGACAAACAATTCAGAAAAAGCATGTAGAGTGTAAGTAACAAATCTAAATCTCTCTAACTAGCAACCATTTAAGCACATACAAGAAGAGAGTTTTCAAGAGTAGAATTATGGGGGGAAATTTTGATTACATGTAACAAAAAATATTAAAATAAACAAAATTATTTAGATTTGTATTTAGCATGTATTATCTCAGTTAAAATGCCATATGCAGGATTTTACTGTCAACATTAAGATGCCTTAATTTCAGCATTAGTAAGAAACACTTTAAAAAAAAAAAACGAGATTACTACTCTGCTACAAAATTTCTGAGTTACCTAGATTTTATGCTTAATAAGTATTTCAACACTGTGAATACAAATTAAGAAGAAAATCCACAAGCAGCAATTGTCTGCTCCCCCTTCCTATAACTTATTTCCAGAGTAACTTTCTTTAATCTTTAGCAAATTTTGTACCCCAATTTTTTTTTTCCAAAAAGACCTATATTTTTTGAATGGCTTCTACAGTATGACTCCTCAAATTGTGCGTTATTCTTTTTGTATGAGTGTGTGTGTTTGTAGCAGTGTTTACACATAAAAAATGAAAGTATATGAACAGTTCTAATATATCCATGGAAAATGTGCAGTAAGGAAAATGTTGATTTTAGAATGCCTGAGAATACAAACCTATCCATATTGACTCAAAAAAGCAAACAATAAAAATCTATATAAAAATAATCCTACATTTTGTGTTTGTATCTAATGTATTTTGTAGCCAAAGATTTCTTAACTGATGAGATTTTGCCTAAGAATTGCGAGGTCTGAAAGTTTTATATTTGAATCAGCATTGTTATGAAATAAATACAAAATGTATTATGTGAAATTATGAACAGAAGTTCTTTACAATCATGACTATGAGCATCTTTAAAGACTGGACTGTTTGTTCCCTGCTATTTTTATCAAGTTTCATAACAACATGTTTAGAGCGGTAAGTAACAGTTGTAACATAATGAATTTATAGAAACCACACACATAAACTAGCTAAATCTTTTCCTACCGATCACATTTTCAGTGAGATATTGAAATAAAGGATTTTTGAGCAATATTTCTGACTGCTTAAAATTATAGTCAACTGAAGTACATGGGTTTAGTGCAACTAAGCATGGGCATTACATTAAGCACATAATTACTCCTTTCAAAATACAAGGAACGAGCTATATCTTTAGAATTTAATTGCCCATTTGCACAATCAGGAAAATACAGAATTTCTATACAAATCAAACTCCTGTGCAAGGTATTCTTAACAATAATCATAATAGTCAGCTCAAATAAGATTAACTTGTACTTTTACTACATAGATGTTTTCTCTCCCTCAATCAATATTTATTCTTTTTCTATTTCAGTGTAATTAATGATCTAGATAAGCTAAACTCTGTCACCAATGAAATCAGTTCTAGGGGAGTCGAAATATTATTCAGTGGATCTGTTTCTCCAGATGTTTACACTCACAAAAATTAAGAATTACTCCTCTGAATAGACTTACCTGGGTACACAATCAGCATGAAAAAAAGAATCCAAAGCCAGTGTCTGAACAGACTTTTTGCAAACGGGCTATCAATGCCATTGATTTTTCTCACACCATGAAATGAAATTTGCATGGTTCATTGTTCTCTAACAGCCACCATAAAATAGAATACCTTCAACATCATATTTTTTTTCTTTTTATGTTTAACTGCAGAATGGAAGAAAAAAAAATACTGAGCCTTAATTACAACTGTTACCTATCATATAATTTCGTTTTCATATATAATCTTCACTACACAAGATTTCATCTGTTGCTTGAGCTTCACATAATATGGACAATAATTACTAAAAGAGTCTTAACACCCCTCCCAAAACCAAAAACACCTCTCAGAAGCTGAATTAGAGGTATCGGAAATAATGTGTACTACAAATCCTCTATTAAAAAGAAAGAACTTCTATGTAAGTTTAAATATTCTTATAACGTCTCAATCTACTTTTCACTTTACTTTTCACAAAGTTTTGTATTTTCTGTGCTTGCACCAAAGTTCTTCCATTGATCTTGCTGTGTGTAATGACTGCTTTGCTTTCAGATAAGGAAAAGCATTAAGTGTCTTCAGAAAATTTAAGTCTCTAAACCAAAAATGCAGGCACATCTCCCACTCCTCCAAAAAAGGTGTCTGCAAAGCCACTCAGGTAAACTGATTTAGAGGGGGAGTTACATATGGTAACATTGAATAGAGTATTTGGGAAGGAATTAAAGAGAATGACATTGTGCATCTTTTGGACAGGGTATGAAGAATGCAGACATAAAAAGAGAGCAGGCAGCACACTATGTTGAATGAAAGAGCCGTAGAGCTAAGGAAAAAAGTCACCTGCTGTATTTCTCCTTCAATCGAGGAAACTATGCATCGTATATTTGTTTTAAATCATCAATGTTGCTTCAAAGGTCAATCTACTATATGAATATTCTTTCCTACTTAGAAGAACTTGTAATTCCTCCTATTTTTTACTAACTCAAAAGAAATGAAGTTTCTAAAATTAATGTGTCCTAATATATTATGTTCACGTTCTGACATTTTCATCTTCAGTCCCTTCGATGGAAAATACTGATTGTTTAATCAGCTATTCAAGGCAGTGACCTTCCAGCTAAGTACCATACGCTTATTTTTGTCACCATTTCAATGAAAATACTTAAACAAAAAGAAACTATAAAAATTGGCCATGCCCAAATGTTACCATTCAGGCCTTTTTGAACCACACTAAGTTATTACCCCACAGGTCCTGTGAATGATGTTTGTGAGACTCCCTACGATAATAAGTGATATGATTAAAGCAGTTCCAAACCCTTTTGTAGAACAATTAAAGTCTTGGTTATAACTCTGAAAAAAACCCTTTGTTTTGTGTGTAAATTTTGATCAAATTTATGAGACATTGTTATAATCCTGACGTTAATACCTTGCTTTATGTAAAGTCCCATTAAAGTCACTTTTCATGGAGTAAAGAAAACTGTTCTGCTGGAGGAAAGATGTCAGAATATAGCTCTTATTTTTCTCCCAGTTCAAAGCCACTGTGAAGTGTTTGCTGAAGGTTCAATTTTGCAACACCTTGAGCCTGATTCAGTTGGAGCTAAATTCAATGAAATTGTACTACTTCCTTCAGTTAAGTGTTGGATCATATCCCATCACAAGACAAATTATTCACTATGATTAACACTTGGGAAACAGCTCTCTCAGTGCCACAAAAAATTTGTACAAAGGATTGAAATACTTTCAAGATGTAAGAAGTAAAATAAAAAATGAAGCTTCAAACAGGACAAAGATACTGTTGATCAAGTATATCGTACAGATAAAACCTTATTTTTATGTATTTGTTTTGATTAATCAGAAATACTGATCTGATATCCCAGAAGAATAGTTTCCTTATGTCTAACTATGGCCATAAATCATCAGTATTTTTAACACAGAAATGGTTTTTAAAAGTGTTGAGTTCCCTGTGCCTCGGTCACAGAAGTTCAGAATTTTCCTGCATTTAAATTAAGATCTTTGTCATTTCCAGCTTCCTTCAGGAATCTTTTCTCATAGGTCAGATTAAGATGTTTCTAGTGTGCCAGAATCATCATCTTTGTTTGTTTGTTTGTTTAAACGAGCATTCCTGTAGAAATTCTGTAAAATGTCAGAGTATAAAAAGTTTATTTCTGTCCTTTGACTGGAGCAGGGCAGCTTGAAAACTCCTAGATTCAACCGCAACTAGCAATTCTCTTCCTGCAGGGATTCCTGCAGTTCCTGTATTCCTTGATTTCATTTCATTTTTAAGCTGTTACAGACACTATTTTATGAACTGATATACCTTCACAAATACTTTACATGCATTTTGTGCTTCAGAATATTTTGCAGACTGAATCCTCCTCTTTCATTCAATCTCAGAAGTTTCTCACATCTTTTTGCATATCTATTTGTTTAGCTTCCCAAATATACTTTTGAACTATTTAACTGGAAAAAAAACCTCAAACACCACACCTCACAATGGGCTAGAGTATGACCTAACTCACACTATATAAATCGTGGATAATGATACCAAAATTACTACAGTGAAACCGATATAAATTCAGTTAGATAAAAATGGACTCTCTTTGTATACTTTGATTTAGTAACTCTGCTTGCTTTTTTAAGGCTTGCCTGTTAGCTGATGGTTCAAATCATACTTTGCCACTGACTCCTCTGTCAAGAAATCAGCCCGCCTCCTTTACTTGCTTCCGTTGTGCATTTTCATTCCTCTGTCAGCCTGTTAATCACACTGTAATTACTGATATCTTTTGAGTGTACTTTCAGCGGTGACTAACAATGTACCGATGAAGCAGAGCCTGGAGCCCACACTGAGTGCACGAATGGGAGAAGCAGGGCTGATAACCCTGACTGAGGGAGCCTCATTCAATGGCAGTGGTCTGCTCAACCTGCTGATGTTTGGTACTGGTCACAAAGCTACAATATAACTGGTGTGCTTACTCCAAACCTGAACTATTTCTCCTTGCTCAGAACCAAAGACTTCACATCTGGTCTGAAATGGTCAGTCCACTAACAGGTATTAGTCATGAAATAAAAAAAAAAAAAAGAAAGCAAAAAGAGAAAAAGAAAAAAAGAAAAAAAGAACAAAGAACACAGAAAAAAGAAGAAAGGAAAAAAGGAAAAAAGGAAAAAGAAGAAATAAGAAAGAAGACAGAAAACAGAAAGAAGAAAGAAAAAAGAAAGAAGAAGAAAGAAGAAGAAAGAAGAAATAAAGAAGAAAAAAAGAAGAAAAAAGAAAAAAAGGAGGGGCTCACAGCATCCAGCTTTATACCTCAGTCTGAAGCAGCTCCGGGTTTGGACTCAGGGTCACAGTTGCTCCAGCAGTGCTTCTCTCTCTGCCTAATCACCATGCCTCAGATAACCACCTGCGTCTCAGGGGATGAATATCCCTTTGCGAAGCAACAGGAATCTTTCTAACGACACCAACAGGCACTGGATCAGCCCCTTAATGAGCAAAACTACTAGAATTGCTAAAAACTTCCTAAGTTCTATCTCTAAATGAAAGCACTCTAAATTAAGGTACATTTTCTGACTTGCTCAAACTTGTGTAAATCAGCACAGTCCTTGGCTCACACTATTTTAATAAGACCCATGTGTATTAAACCAGATTATATGACACATGTTAAGGTTCATGTTTGATATCAAATTAAGTATCCGGATGATTTATGAAAAAGAGTTCACCTCCCTTTCCCCCACGTGAGGTTTAAGACTAATCTTCAACCAGATCTTCCAACACTTTCTGCATTTAGGCCTTCCCCACTTGAAACCTTCAATGTTGTTTTTATTATCACAAGAGAGCGATACCCAGCCTAGCATCTGTTATTATTCCCTTGCTTTCTCTCCCTGGGAGAATGTATGAACCTAGCATATATCACTGTGATTACTGGATGCTGCTAAATTCCTAGAAAAAAGAAGCATTTCTTTCCTCTGCCTCATAGAAGGATTTGATTGCACTATTACTCTATGCACTAATGTGCTGCTTGGCTATAAAGGGAATTGTTGAGTAGTTTCTTTAAAAAAAAAACAACATAGCAATAAAACCCCCACAAGTTCCATAAAGTAAACGAACACCCACCATTAGCTCTTACCCACAAGGATCAGCATGACAGCTGTATTGATAATGACAGACATTTGGCTGGAATCACTTTGGGAGGCAAAAGTGTGAGTTACGCCTCCCTCTATCCACCAAGATGCTGTGCATTAGCATCCATTACCAAAAGCAAAGGCAGGTGATGCTATAGGTCATTCACCCCCTCTTGTCATTTCCACTGGCAGAGAAGCTTCACAGGTCACCAGGGATATTATCAGAAATGATCTCCTCAGGCTGAAACAGGAATTCACTACTTCACCAGATAACCCTCAGCCTGCCTGTTTTACTCTTTCCATGTAATCAGTGCCATGCTTTGAAGTGCACTTACCCATTGTGACCCTAAAAACTCATTTCCATTTGTTCTTTTGGATGCTGCAATAATCTAACTCCTGATGCCTTTATTTAGGGCTTCCCACTGTAAATTCCAGCCCTGGCCCTTCTCCCACCCCCTTACTTCTTCTCTTTGCAACATTTGCCCCAGTGCTTTTTTTTTTTTTAAAAAGAAACATGTCAGTAGGTATTTAGCCAATACCCTAATGAAATCTGATTTTGTTTTAACAACATATGTACATTCGGTTTTCCACTGCTTACCATTTTCCTTCAGTGTAGAAACTGGGTGAGGACCCTGACGCATAACTTACTTTCTTTTTTGGAATGTGGTATAAATGGGTACAGACAGGTATGTCGCAAGCTCCCATATGCAATGATCCTGTCCAGAGAAAATAGTTCAAAACGATAAATACATCTGAATATAAATATAGCTACAGGCTTATATGATGAATTTGAATCAATGCACAGACCTGGCATTAATTAACCATGTGTCATTAGTTTCAACAGACCCTGTCCTCAGCAGCTGCCAACAAACTCTGGTTCTACTCATTGTCTGAGCTATTACAGGCCAAAAAAGGTGTTCCAGTAAGATTTATTGCCTGAATAGCCAGGCTGCACTGCAATCTTGGTGTTTACATAGGATTTCAGTATATGCATATCACAAGGATCATATCCCTCTTTTACAGATGGCTCTTCCAAAATAATCTGACAAGGGTTAAGTTGCTTGCATGCTGAGACTACTTGCTGTCCTGTAAACAAATATTCTTTTATTACTCTCCTCTACTGTGT
This sequence comes from Gymnogyps californianus, assembly GCF_018139145.2. NCBI lineage: Eukaryota > Metazoa > Chordata > Aves > Accipitriformes > Cathartidae > Gymnogyps > Gymnogyps californianus. The sequence continues at coordinate 58,149,513 of NC_059474.1, read as the reverse complement.
ACATACGTTTTTCCTTGTGTCCTGGTTTCAGCTGGGACAGAGTTAATTTTCTTCCTAGTAGCTGGTATAGTGTTATGTTTTGGATTTAGTGTGAGAATAATGTTGATAACACACTGATGTTTTTAGTTGTTGCTAAGTAGTGTTTATACTAAGTCAAGGATTTTTCAGCTTCTCATGCCCAGCCAGCAAGAAGGCTGGAGGGGCACAAGAAGCTGGGAGGGGACACAGCCAGGACAGCTGACCCAAACTGGCCAAAGGGATATTCCATACCATATGACATCATGCCCAGTATATAAACCGGGGGGAGCTGGCCGGGAGGGGCAGATCACTGCTTGGGAACTGACTGGGCATCAGTCAGTGAGTGGTGAGCAATTGCATTGTGCATCACTTGTTTTGTATAGTCTAATTCTTTTATTACCGTTATTGTCATTTTAATGTTGTTATTATTTTCTTCCTTTCTGTCCTATTAAACTGTCTTTATCAGAACCCACGAGTTTGGGTTTTTTTCTCCGATTCGCTCCCCCATCCCACTGGGTAGGGGGAGTGACTGAGCGGCTGCGTGGTGCTTAGTTGCCAGCTGGGGTTAAACCACCACACCTTGTCGTATGCAAAGATGATAAATTCTTAGGGTCACAGACTGTCTTTTTGTTCTGCATTTTGCTGTACTTCAAGCAATGGGAACACACTGACTAACTAGGGCTTACAGGCCAAACACATTACTAATAAATAGAAAATTCAAATTACTTGACTAAAAACACATAGAGAAAACCCAGTGTAAAGGTTGTGATAGCAAAACACCTTTATCTGTGTTGTATATCTACATAAACTGCTTCTTTCCTCAATGCACCTCAGAGATTTGCCTCCTCTCCACTATCTTAGACTGAATTGGTCACAGACTCATATGGAAATTGTCTGCTCCGTGAGATATCAGTAGCCTTTCAACCTATGGAACCACTTAAAGTGGAATCCTGAACCTTTGGGTCTATCTACTCTACAACTTCTATAAATATGTTCGCTTAAAAAAAGTTAGAAACAGCCCTGAAAAATTTTAGGAACATTCATTATGTGAGTTTTGCTTGCATATCTCCATTAAAAGCAGCTGCACAGTTAAATACTGCCTATTTCTGGTCCTGCCTTTCATTCGACAGACAAAGCCATTTTAGAACAATGTTCTGTTACTGGTAACAATTTTATTCTATATGCTTTACTGATAAGACTTTAAACAGAGGATGACAGTGCATATTACAGGCAATATATCCAAAGAATTATGGATGACATTTTATCTGTTCACAGAATGCTATGCATGTTTCTTTAAACTATCTTTGAGAATCTAGTCGTCATCATCTAAGTATTTTTCAAAATCTTATTTTAATGAAACACATGTAGAAGCTCATTTTAATGAAACACATTTTACCTTCTCATGCACTGAAATAAAGTAGGGGTTTGCCGTACTGCACGCTCCCCTTAAAGGAATCGGAGGCAGAAGACAGTTTCATCACAAAAGCAGTAAAACCACCTGAACTTCCAGTTGTCTATCTCATCCCTCTTTCATTTCCGCTGCCTGACAGCAGGCCACTTTATATGCCCCCCAGATGAAAAATAAAGGTAAACTGTTCTCATCCTTTGAGATCAGGACTTCATGTTGCATACATTCCTGCACTGGACTTTCAAAGCCCGGTCAGCTAACACAAGGTCACCTTTTGCACTGATGCCCTTGTAGCCAACTGGGTAGCAATTAAGCTATAGGAGTTGAATATTTTTAAAGTATAGTCATGGCTATGATGAAGACACCTATCTCCTTTCAAGCCTGTCAGCCACAAAAGAGCTGCTGACTGCATTTCCTTCATATGAGAGATGCAATGGTAAGGAAGGCGACTGTCGTTGTCGTTTGGGAACCTCATACTTAGAACTCTCAGCCAACACACAAATGCAAGAGAGACAAGTATGACAGCAGGCTCTAATTCTGCAAATGCTTTAGCACATGTCTAACTAACCAAAGGCAACTACTCAAGTTTTCGCAGGAACAGAGCCTAGCTGATTACAGTCAAAATGGGATCACAATCTACCTATGGGCAGTGTGCACAGGACCAAGCCTACCACAGTTGGAACAATATGCAGCCACTTAATTTCTCCCAACTCGTACCCCAAATACATATATGACTTACAGGACACACATTTTCTCTCCTTATATAGAGCCTGATTAATCTGAAATGAAGTACAGGAATTCTATTTTAATAACATATTTGAAACTTTCTTGTTCCAGTAAAACTCCTTCCTGTTCCATTTGCTATTTATTACAGTTGCAGATAGGAAAATTCTAAATAAAAGTAGCAAAAAGGTTTAAAAGATAAAAATAATGAAAATATTTCCAAACAAGCCCAGTGTCAGACAGAAAAATTTTGTAAACGCTCCTATAAAAAGCTTTTTACAAACACCTTGTAAAACCAGACCATTGCCCTCACTTCCATTACTTCTATACTGAAATGTCTGCAATGAATGGACCTCTGCTTCTTAAAAAGCTAATCACAAGTTATAAAGATCTGCTAAAAGATAAAACTTAATCAACGAATAAAAAATGAAAAGAGATACAAGGATGACAAATAGGAACTTCGCAGGATGCAATAAAAAAGATACATGCTTACATTGCTCAGACAGGACTTCCACAAAGAGTGCACAATGTTATCATTGCTTTAAATGGGAACAAGATCAGACCAACATGCAGAATTTTTACAGATCCCACCCTCTGCAGAAATTTCCCAGATTTTTTCCTTCCTAGGCAGAAAAGCAATCTCTGGTAAACTGTATACAGCATGTCTCAATTTGGGACAGTTCTCTGGTATAATCTTTGTCTCCAATCACGAAAGATAAAAGATGGATAGATCTTATTTATGAAGGTCACTATATTAATTATACCTATACTTCATAATATGCACCCATTAGTTTTTATAGCAAGAATATTATGATTATAACTCCACCCAACCTTCATTATAAAGTCTTCAGTTTCTCCTATTGTAGGTCCAGAGGACCTAATCAAACTCTAGGAAAGAAAGTTATCAAATGATTTCTGTAAAGAATTAAAAAAACCCCAAACCATCCAAAAGCTCACTGCTGAACACACCAAATGAACTAAATAATGGGAAACACATTTATAACGTCCTTTAATGGTAAGCCTATCCAATTTGTGATTTAAGAGGTCAAACTATTGGTTATTTTTGCATTCCTGGTAATTTAAGAAGCAGCAGACTGGGAAATGTGCACTCACAGGCCTTATAAAACTGCCTTCCTTATTTTGAATAATAGACATCTATTGTAAAAAGCTTACTAGTGGAAAAGCCCCCCTCCATGTTTACACGCTTTGGCTGGAGAGCCCACTGCCCATGAGGCTCACAACGAAGAACGAGTGTTTAAAGAGACAAAAGAAATCAGCCACAGAAAATCCTGCCACCCATGTGTCCGGAAAATACGAATTGCTCCAAGAGTTGGGACAACAAGAATTGCTGACACCAGATGGTAATGCTCCCTGCGAGAGTACCACGCCACGATCTTGTGCTGAGAATGAGGGTTTTTCTGAAGGGCCTGAGGCTAAGCCTAATAATCGGGTAAGCAAGAAGAAGGAAAGGATGAGATGGGAACACAGCTACAGCTCTCGGCTGGGGCAGCCCCAAAGACTTCTGCCCCCATTGCACCAGCATGGGCTCCAGCCAGCCCACCCACAGAAACCACCAGCCTGGTTTTACCTGGGCTTAAAACTATTTTATAAGACTTGAAAGCTGTTCCATTGACTTCAGTGGATTACACCCTTCTACGCAAAAAAAGTAAATTGAGGCAAATCACAACACATCTATAAAATAAATGAAATTTTAAAAGTGTATGAAATGCTTGATTTCTTCCCCTACTCAAGGAGGACTCCAAAAATAACTCAGACAATAAACAAGCCCACATGCAATGTTCTAAAAAGGTAGTTACAGACCTAAGAAAAAAATTGCAGAAACCACTTAGCAGTTTTTAGGGAATGGAAATTGACTGGGGAAATCAAAAAGCAATTAACAGATTTTATTCACCTTTCCAGTGTCTGTTTAGGGACACAGCAAGGGTTTAATAATTTCACAATTTGGTTACACAGCATTATCGTTCAATGAATAGTGCTAGCTGGAACATTTCTAATTAAATTTCATTTAGTCACAGCCAAATTGGACATTGTTCATTTGAGGTTTTATATTCCAGCACGAGTGGAATATAATAGGCTGGTGGTTAGGACACTAACTTGAGGTGTGGAACAGCGAATTTCAGCTCCATGCGCTGCCTACTTAGGGCTGATCCAGCTTCAGAAGAAGCAATCTGCCTGAAGTTAGCCAGAAGAAGGAGCAGCAGGAAATGGAGCTATGTTCACCCTGTATCTACACAGCTACACATTTAGTCAGTCTTATTCTTCAAAAAATAAAGCCAATGGATTCTGTGTCCATCTTTAAGTCATTTCCAGGCCAAGTATGAAGATAATTTTAATTTAATGGTTGACAAAGATGAAATTTGAGCACAAAGTAATTTTAACAAGTTCTGAATCACCCAGACTCTGAAATCACATTAGCAATTCTGTCCATGAGAGCTAAGCCAAAACATGGCCCATGTTTTCTCCTGCTTGGGGCAAGAGGAGAGGCAAATAGAATTATGTCCTCAACTCAAGCAAAAGCCAAGGCTGGTATTGCCCTCTGTGCGTTTTAAATCAGGATCAAAAAAGCGCTCCTCTTCAGTCAGTCACTTTTCACTTTTCTGCTTTAACCTTGACCTCTATCATCAGCCTTGGCCTCTGAGAACAGACTGTGTACCCAGGAGAACTGTTTGTTTCTTCCAACCTTATTAGCTCATCTAATGATACCTCCCCCTAATAAAGTCAGACTTGCTAAAAGGCAAAAACCAAACTCAAACCTCAATGCTCTCCTAGGTGAACTCACATGGCTGTCTGCAGGGATCTGTGTCTGTGAATGGTGGGGAACACCTGCTTAGGTTGTGCTTCTTAATTTTGGTAGATTACATAGGGGCTGAGCCTGCCAGCAGAGAAAAACCTGTGATGATACACCCATTGCTTTTGCAGGGGATGAATCAGGAATATCTCTTTCTTTGACTTTTCCTTTAAGCCTAACCAGAAAGCCAAGCAAGATGAGATTCAAATTGTTGTGTTTATCAGGCAAATACTAATAAAGTACTTAAAGGCTTTTCATAGCTAAACAGAAGATATTTCATAAGTATTTTGTGCTTTTTTTCACAATACTACTTCTTTGCGTGGAGATGGGTACGTCGGTCTCAGATCTAGGCAACCAAAAGATTTCCCAAAGTGGTTAAACAATCTGTCATAATGTAAAGAGATGCTATAGTAATTTGATAGACACAAAATAACCTAAACAGATTATGAGATTATAAATCCTTAAACTACTGATATCTGAAGTAGATTTCTTTGTTACACACGAAGTGTGGATAGAGACTATGTGTCAATAATGGCAAAACTGTATTAAGGCAAGGAAAAAAACATTCACCTGTTGTTGCCTGAGTAATGCACAAGCTGTTCTTATAGTAAAAGCCCACAGCTAGGAAATGTGGTCTGGCATTAACTTTCTGTAGACTAAACTGCACCGGTTCCTTTCTGTGACTCCGAAGCAAAAGGAAACTTAATTCTTTCTGTTCCACGCAGCACTGGCCAGGCTGTGTCAAGCATCAGCGGGAAATAAGCTGAGGTTATATCCATTATTTCCAATTGCAAGGACAGCGGGCAGGAAGCTGAGACACCCACACTTTGTATCCACTACTCATTTACCAGTAAAGCAGGGCTCAGTGTTGATGTATCAGCTGCTCCAGGATAGGCAGAAAAAGAAATGTACTCCATGCCTACTCAGTGGAGAGCTGACCATCGTTTTGTGCTCTCAGTACACATGATCTGTTTCAGTTTCCCTGACCCCACAAAAATTTACAGTCAAACCCAGCACAACTTCCATCAAAATACCTTTCTGCAAGCTGCATCTGCAGAAATGAAATTAGCAGCAGTATGTGCTTTGCCTCAAAGGACTGCGCTGAGTCTTCGTTAGTCAAGTTTATACAGGGTTAGAGATCACTGGATAGGAGTTCTGCACAAGTGCAAGGCGTTACAACATTACATACTGCAAAACTTTGTTGAGCTACAATTTTTGTGGTAGCCTGGGGATTGTCATGGTCAGAACCAATTATGTCACCCTGTACTTTTGGTTACTAAGTAAAATAAACAGATCAAACTATTCGGTTTTAGCAAGGTACCAAAGTTTTACTAGTCATTTTGTTCACCCCTTACTTGCTGTCCCTCTCTCTTCTGCTGTCCCCATTTAGGATCAGAGAGCCTTTCAGGCTGGAAAGGACTTTGGGAGGTCATCCACCCAGCATATCCTCTCACACAAAACAGTCCCAAGTCTGAATTCACACCACATTACCCAAGGCTTTCTCCAACTCGGTCTCCTCCAAGGATGGAGGCCACATGGCATCTCTGGTCCAATGCTTGACTGTCATAGTAAAAACCATTTTTCTGTGTCAAATGGAAACCTGCCCTGTTCCAAGTTATGCCCACTGTCTCTCCTGCCATGCACCTCCTTAAGGAGGCTGGTGGCATTTCCTCAGTAGCTTCCTTGTAGGCACTGGCTGCTATGGGGTCCTCCAGGGCTGCCTCTCTTCCAGGCTGAACAAGCCCAGGTCCCTCTGCTGCCACTCCTAGGGCACCTGCCCCAGTGCCCCAATCATCCTGGTGGCCCTCAGCTGAACTTGCTCTAGTCTATTAAAATCTTTCTTTTCCTGAAGCCCCAAAGCAGGACACAGTACGCCAGATGTGGTCTAATGAGTGCTGAGTAAAGTTCTCTTTTTCAATCTTTGCCTCAAAAGCAATCTAACATTTCCAACATCGATGGTCACTAGCTTCAAAGTGAGAATCACAGAGAACAACTGCAAAAAATTCCCACTGAAACAGTTTAAAATATTTCAGCCCTTTAATGAACTTACCCCTGGAGTACTGTTTCAAACTCAATAGGCTGAATTTCAGCAAGAGATTATTTGGAGTTAATAATTGTTGGGTTTTTTTAAAGAAATCCAAACCTTGCTCTAAAGCTTGATCGTTTCTCTGTACGCAAGCACACATACACACCATGACAGCTATGCCATGAGTGGTGGAGCCACTTTTACAGTGGGCTTTTGACCAACTCACAAGCACTTTGCCAAGTTTACCAGCTAGATGCACCTCTGCCTGTCCTGATCCTTGAGCAGCATTAGTCAGTCGCCATTTCTCATATCCTGTCTGATTTATGGTTTTCCTCCAGGGCAAAGACTTCAACAATTGACTTTGGGTTTGGGCCTACAATCTGACATATGTTAAACATTACCTAATTTTCAGGTGTTGTGGGGTATAGGAACTGTGCAAATAATTACTTTTTTGGATCTGTGACTGAAGTTATTTTTAATAAGACTTTGTTTGATTACTCAGCATTTTGGACGATTTGTTTTCATTACGCTTGTACTACATTTCTGGCAACTGCACATGCCTTCCCGTATATGACAGGAAAATTATGAATGGCTTGATCATACAGAATGATTTATAAATCTGTTAATTAGTATCATGGATCACTTATTTTAATCCTAAGGCTTAGCTGAGCTATATGTTGGCACAGTGAACAAAGGGAACAAACGTATCTGAAAATAGTAGTTACGTTATTTATTTAGTTTTAATATAAGCTGAAGTTAAATCCTTGTCTGTTCCCTTGACATAATTTTAGAACTAATGAGGGTGGGACACAATTGTGAATTGGAAGAAATTGTAAATACATAACTGTCATTGATTTCAAAGGATATTAGATACCTTTTACAATTCAATCTGAGTCACCTTGCTCAGTATCTCAGAGTATCTTTTTAATTACATTAGATCCATTAATAAAAGTAATTTATAACAGCAAGGATAACAAAGGTTTGCAATAACATGTTGTCACATTGATACCGCTACACAGAAGCCCCTTTCCCTTGCTGAATTACAAATGCACATATGTGGTGGGTTGACCCTGGCTGGATGCCAGGTGCCCACCAAAGCTGCTCTATCACTCCCCCTCCACAACTGGACAGGGGAGAGAAAATGTAACAAAAGGCTCGTGGGTCGAGATAAGGACAGGGAGATCACTCAGCAATTACCGTCACAGGCAAAACAGACTCGACTTGGGGGGAAAAAATTCATTTAATTTATTACTAGTCAAATCAGAGCAGGATAATGAGAAATAAAACCAAATCTTAAAAACACCTTCCCCCCACCCCTCCCTTCCTCCTGGGCTTAACTTTACTCCTGAATTTTCTCTACCTCCTCCCCTCCAGTGCTGCAGGGGGATGTGGAATGGGGGTTTGGGTCAGTTCATCACATGTTGTTTCTGCTGCTCCTTCCTCCTCAGGGCGAGGACTCCTCACACTCTTCCCCTGCTCCAGCGTGGGGTCCCTCCCACGGGAGACAGTCCTCCATGAACTTCTCCAATGTGAGTCCTTCCCACAGGCTGCAGTTCTTCACGAACTGCTCCAGCATGGGTCCCTTCCACGGGGTGCAGTCCTTCAGGAACAGACTGCTCCAGCATGGGTCCCCCACAGGGTCACAAGTCCTGCCAGCAAACCTGCTCCAGCGTGGGCTCCTCTCTCCACGGGTCCCCAGGTCCTGCCGGGAGCCTGCTGCAGCATGGGCTCCCCACGGGGCCACAGCGTCCTTCGGGCATCCACCTGCTCTGGCGTGGGGTCCTCCACGGGCTGCAGGTGGATATCTGCTCTACTGTGGACCTCCATGGGCTGCAGGGGGACAGCCTGCCTCACCATGGTCTTCACCACGGGCTGCAGGGGAATCTCTGCTCCGGCGCCTGGAGCACCTCCTCCCCCTCCTTCTTCACTGACCTTGGTGTCTGCAGAGTTGTTCCTCTCACATATTCTCACTCCTTTCTCCGGCTGCAATTGCTACTCCCCTAACTTCTTTTCCCTTTCTTAAATACGTTATCCCAGAGGCACTACCACCATCGCTGATGGGCTCAGCCTTGGCCAGCACCGGGTCCGTCTTGGAGCTGGCTGGCATTGGCTCTATTGGACATAGGGGAAGCTTCTAGCAGCTTCTCACAGAAGCCACCCCTGTAGCCCCCCCACTACCAAAACCTTGCCACACAAACCCAATACAGCACATTAAAATTTCCTGCCATTTAAAAATAATCATTAGGAGGAATACAGAGAATATTCATACTATCCAGAGACTCTGTCTCTGTCTGCCCCCCGACTTGTTAGGGCTTCAGTACAGCAGTTTCCATCTTCTCTGCCAGACTGCCTGGGTGTCAGCAGAGAAAATGTTTGCTAGTTCTGCTTTCATTTTTTATGCTCAGTAGCTTCTCAAAAGATCACCTTCCTCAGCAGCTCGGTCAGCAGCTGAATCAGCCATTTTAACAAAAGCAAATAACGTGTTTTACCTTAATTCAGTCTTGAAAAGATTCAGTCTTGAAAATCTTGAATTAAGTTTTGGAACAACTGAATTTATTTTCCCGAAATTTTTTTTCTTGAGCAAGAAGGGTGGAAGGCAAGAAATGAGGAAAAGACTGGGAACTTCGACTCAGAAGTCTTAAGTTTAGCAAAGAATCTCTACTAAAAGGATCTTCTAACAGGAAGCATTAGGCAACATTAAGCATAGCAGGTTATTTCCTCTTTACCTATGCAAAATGAAATAGAGGAGCAGGAAACTGGCTATTTAGGCTACTTGCGTGCTTTATGGTTTTTTTTTCCTTCAGATTCTGCATCCTTCCTTCCCCTGAATCCTCAATACCTGTAGGATCCGAAGAAATTAAGTTTTCTTTGACACACTAAATTTCATGTATGGCTGATCTTGAAATGTAACTTTTAAAAAATCATTTTCTCATATGATTATTGTCTTGTGAGCAGAAACTGGCTAGGAACAGCCTATTTGGAAGGCAGGCACGTCTCCCTACTACTGTTAACATCACACTAGGAATGTCAGGAGCAGAATTTTTTTGTACCATTTGAAACTGCCTAATTTATTTCCTAAACGCTAGGAACCAGTGAAGAACTTTGATTATCAAAAAGTAATTTAGCTATCCACATAGTGTGTTCTATTACTTTACTAGGGACACATCTAGAAAGCATATTTTGCCTTAAGCTTTAACTTTAAAAAATTAGAGTGATGCATAGGCTAATGTTTTATCTAGCACTAGTTTCATAGGCTGTACAATGTTTAAAATTTTAATGACATTTTCCAGAGCCATGTGAAGGAACAATATATTGGGAATGCTTGGTATTACCCTCCAAATGAAACAACTTTATCCACTGACATTGCAATTTTTTCTTGAAGTTGTGAGAGCTAGCAAAGGGCTACAAAAATTCAAAAATAAGGTATCTAATGTGGCATTTGTACAAATAGAGATTACACAGTCAAGCCAAAGAATGTGTCAATCATAACACTGGAAATATAACAAGTTGACTTTTTAATTCACTGCACATGAAACCTCTTTACAGAGTGTTTCATATCACTGCTTCTCATCCCAATTATCAAAAATCCTTTCTTTCCATATTCACTATAAGCATGAACACTATAAGCAAAACTGCAGGTGCTTGCCAAAGAAGTTACTTCATTGTGGATATAAGTTCATAGTTTCAAAATTAATATTTACTTTGGCTTGCCTTAGGCTTTTGTTTTTATTTTTTCCCTGACCATTTAACACAGACTTGTACAGAGTCACCTCAAAACAGTATGCAATGCTGGTCTTAAACTACAACGGAAAAAAGAAAACCCCATCAATGGTAATTAGGTTTGCCTTGTAAAAAGCTGTCAAGTTTTTCTCCCCCGCCCCCCTCTTTCTCCCAAATCAAATCTTGGGAGATCTTATTGTATAGCTGGTTGTTAGCTACAGCTACGTATTAAGAAGTTAAAGCTAAAAAAACCTTCCTTGACTGACAATTAAAAGGTGATTTTAAGGTGAGTAGATTTTGTTTGTTTGCTTATATGGTGTGGGAAATGATAAACAGATGGGAGTACAACATAAAACGTTCATCTGGGTCTCTAACTGAAAAGCGTTTTGATTTTTTTGCTTTCATTTTTTAATTTCACAGCCCACTTGACAGTGACAGCATTTAGAAATTATTAGCGACATCAACATGTTGCTAATAATAATTTTGTGGCTTCTGGAAAATCATGGATTTTCTTATTTTTAAAACACTGATCTCCAATTTATCAACTTCAAATGCATCAGCCAGCTGCTAAACCACCAACCTAGCATTAAAACTAACAAATCGCCTTTTACCCAAATTTCTCTTAAATAGGTCAATTCTTTGGATACTAATGGTACATATAAATTTCCTCAGAGTAGATGAAACATCGGGTGAAACCGCAGACAGAGCTGGAAAGAAGCAGGTATAGCTACATATAGCGTATGTCAGATACCTGACTAATTTGGATAAGGTCTTTTGGTCATACTGCTGCTGCGTGATCACACAAAGAAAGCATCTCCTGCATCATCAACAGAAATATTGTATTTGGTCATTAACCTTTTGCCTGTTAGGTGGCATTTCCTGATGAGGGAGTGTTAATGGCTCTCACATTAACACATGCAGCGAGCACCCATGAGTGACAGGCAAGGAGAGGGTTAAAAGGAGTTTCTTTATGCATATGGTTCCTGTCTTAGCTGTGAGATCAGTTATAGCTCCCCGGCCAAAGATAACAGCTAAAATATAACAGATGCTGGTGCTTCCACAGCTGAGGTGAAGTATTTCCTTTCATCCTCACTAGTCACTGATAATGTCCCAATTCTCTATTCACTGGAAATGTCAAGGGCACGAGCAGGTTATTACAAAGTGAAACGAATGGACTGTTTAAATTGAGCCCACGCCTGCGCGCGGTGTGATGTTTCTCCAGTCCTGAGAGATTAAAACTCAGAGTGGGGAAGACAACGCTGCACTCACAAAAGCGGCTGTTGGATGCTGAAAACCAGAGTCCTTTCTAACAGAGTACCAGAGGGGAAGAGGGGGTCAGCTGTCATCATCCAGGTCTTCCTGGCAAAGCCATCAGTGCAGGGCTGATGTGCAAATACCTCCTCTCTGTGGCTATTGCCAGTCCATCCAGGCCGGTCACTTTTTCAGCCCAGTCAAAACACAAGTATTCGAGTAAGTAGCCATCCTGCATGGACATAAGTACTGTAAGAGGAACTAAACAAGCTTCGCAGAATTTGTACTTCCCTAAATATTTCCAACATTTTATAACACTACCTAGCACTCATTCATACTTCGCATTTTTACAGCCATTCGAATACATCTTAACCTGTAGGGTTGTGTGTTTTTTCTGTGCTTTAAATACAACCACAAAGTGTTTACACATCTGAAACCTAGTCTACATAAAATGTTTTCCAAGCAAAGTTAATGAGCTTAGGGATGTATTATGCCAGCAGTTAATTATACTGGCAATCAAGTTGCTCTTCACCAGTATAGTTGAAATAACTTTATAAGATACAGTGCTGGCACTAGCAGCAAATGCTTGCTCCTATGCAAAAAAAGCCAAATATTCAGTATTCATGCATAAATATATTCATACATCAGGGGAGTTGGGATATATATAGCGCTATACAAATTTGGAGGGTGACTTTTTTTGCTGCTTGCCTGCACAGATGTTTGTATAAGGCCAGCTAGTCCTTCTTCCTTTCCCCTCCGATAAAAGGAACCAAACCAAAACCGGTAACATCGCTACACCATTAAGGAAAAAAAAAAAAAAAGTAGTCAGGTGCAAGATGCTCCACAGTAAATGAGGATGGAATGGGTATGTACATTTCTGTAGTAAAGATATCCTGGGAAAATGTGATTTTCAGTTATGCTCATGCATGCAGCTCTAGAGTGTGATCGTACAGAGCTGCTATGCCAGGAATCAAGATGACATGAGAACACTGAGGTAAATAACATTTCAGTAAAAATCACTTAAAGAGAAAAAGGACAGTGTAAAGAAACAAGTAGAAACTAATAGGCTGTGGTGTCTATTTTCCTTGTATCAATGAAAGTGCATCTTTAGAAGAAATACACAGACTATAAAGCCTAGATTTCAGCCTGAAGTGTTTTCCACTCTGAAATCACCTTGCCAAAAAGCCACAGAGATGCAACAGCAATGTGTACAATTCTGGATTTCCCAATACCATCTGGCCACAAGTTTTTTATGCATCTCAAGTTCTGTTTTTGTTAAACATGCATCTTGATTGCTACCCTAAACTGACAGAAAAATTATGTATCCAGATAAACCAAACAAAATAATAAGACCATGAAAAGTCACTTAAAAAAAAAAAATCAGGAAAGTCTAACATTCACTAAAACTAAGAAAATCTTATATTAAATATAATGTTCTGTCAGTTGGAGAGGGCTGTGTGAGCTATAGATCAAGAGGGATCTGTATAAATATTCGTTGTCCTTATGCTTTCATTGGGACTACCTGCGTACAGAAGCTCCAGCCAGCATAAAATGTAGCTATCTACTTTGGTAACTGACTCCCAAAGACCAACATTTCCAATGGAAAAACATTCATTCAGCCTTAAAACTCTCGCTGACAGAAGTTTGTTTTTCCAAGTAATGGACATGTTTCTGCAAAAACTATCAGCTTTCCATGGGAAAATGCTGATAGGTCACTAGAAAACATAACAAATGAAAACCTAGAAGCAAATCTATATCGGTAAAATATTAGCTTTTGTTCTTACATATGTAACTGTGCCTTGTGGAAGTTACCAACCACACTCCTCTCCGGGCTGCGCTGCACCTCTCATGATACATCTGTTCTTCTCACCAAGAAGAGAGGCCGTGATTTATCGTGAATATTGTAGTATGACCAAGAAACCGAATCCATAGAGGAGAAGGAGAGCATGAGACAGCCAAAGTACATTTTTCCACTTGCGAATTGGGCATTATTTCAGAAAAATCTGTTAGTCGAAACATGAAATATTCTTAGCTTTGTTACTTTATTTTCTATTTTGGCAATAAAATGACAAACTTCATTTTTTTGGACAGTTCGAATTACTTTTTATAGTTCTAGATTGACTGCATTGGAGGCCACGATAAGTGAGCTGAAGGAAATTTTGATTCAGAAGAGTAAAATTTCACCTTTCTTTCATGAAAAGATTACCTTTTAAGTTGCTCATTAGAATTTAATCTGCAGGACAGGAAATCTGCTTCAAAACTTAGAATTTCTTAAAACCATATCAAAATAAAAGGAGGAGAACAGGAAAGAAATACAAGTGAATATTAATGCCAGAGGCTAAATATAATATCAAAAGCAAATAAGGTCAGAAAGAGGTGGGTTTTTTCCTTCAATATCTAAGCCGGCATCTAGAAAAGAAGTTGCAAGCCGTTATGTTTATAAAGAAGTACTTTAAAGGAAAATCTCTATTTGAACAGCTGCACTGAGGTTTACCTGAATCTGTAGGAGAAACTAGGCTCTGAAAAACAAACTTTAGCTACTTATTTTGATGAATTTTAGCTAAGATGACCAATAACACAAAAGTCAACATTTTTATTTAATCCTTCACTGGAGTAAGCAAAATAACACCCTTGCAGCTGTAACAATGCTGTTATATATGAGGCCATGCAAGCTGTTATATGCCATATATAATTATTGTGCCACCATAGGATATTTTGTTGCTAGTATCCAGATATCAGAAAGGGAACAGTATTCAGAAATTGCTCAGAGAAGGTGATAATGACATGGCATTTTGCTTTCTAATGGACTGAGCAAAGGTGAGGAAGTTAAACACCTGCAAGTCCAGAGTTGGCACCCTAAGAAGTTGGTATTTCAGAGTGGAACACTGAACCGCCTTTTCAGCCACTCTGTTAATGAGTATTATCTATTGATCAAATACTTGCCCAATAATTGTACCAGAATATTGAATTACATTACATCCTTGCAAACACCAAACACAGTAATACCTAATGCTTCATCAGTGGCAATCACTGACAGGCAAAATGCAAAGTCTTAAATGCAAAGTATCCTTTCCATGTTCCCAGTGACACCTCCTCTTCCCCCTTTGAGTGCCAGCTTGTTAGAATTTGGATCTCACAGTGTCATTAGGCTCACTGAACATATTCAAAAGTGCTCCTTTCTACCTTATGGAAACCTCAAGAAAAATCATCTCTTTTCCAAAACTGGGAGAACAACTGGAGCTCTTCTAAATTTATTTTTGATAGAAGTCTGTTGTGGCAGACAGAGATGAACTATCTTCCCCCTCCTTTTTTTTTTTTTTTTTAAGCAACATGTGTTAAAGGTATTATTTCATAAAATGTATGTTTATTATGCAGTTATCTCAGCCTGAAGGCTTATGGCTTTCCAGTATGTATAAAACAGTACATAACTATAATCCATAGAGACTCTGGGTTTATTTAAGTCTCTTGACTCTCAGCAAAAATACCAAAATAGCATAAAGTAAATAGAAGGCTGCCTGACTGTAATAATCTTAAAAATAAACAAACAAACCTCGTAAGTAAGCACAGAATAGCACTGTTGTCTAATTCAAGTTCCAAAGCTTACTATTTCTATCCAGATACTGGTAAGAGCTATTCACATAGTTGTAAACTTACCAGTTTCAACCATGCTTTCCAAATAAATCATGTAATCATATAAAGATATTTTAATAGCCAGATGTACCTTGGTTCCTCAATCATCTGATGTAGTAAGAAACATCTGGTAAAGAACCTGTCCAAAGAAGTACAATTTGCCTCCCCATAACAAACATAGGTACACATATGCACAAGAAGATACCTTCCAACCTCAAATATGCAGGTCTACCTCTAAGTATTACATCTGCTCATGTTTAATGATTCTCTTCAGTTCAATATTTAACTATTTTAGCATTTAGTCATATGGACAAGTGCATGTGCTTTTGTATTCAGCAAACTACCACTAGGAATAAATGATAAAGAATGATATCCTTTACTGATTGTATCTCAACAAAACATTCGGTCAAGGAACCAAAACAGATGTCAGCTTCTGAATCTCAGGAGGTGGATGTAGGGGGAACCTTCTGAAAAGCCAAGTAGGTTTTCACACTTAACACTTGCACAAGGAGCTTTCAATCCTCCCATTGTTGAAGCTGATGCACATGGAGAGTTAAATGCTGTATTTGCAAGAATAATGCTATTGCATCCAATTTTAGTTCTCTGCGCAAACCATTAGCGTTTTCCCATGAAAATGAGAATGTTACTCAAAAAAAATTGGAAAGTTGTTGGAAAATCTGACAGTCTTTTGAAAAGGGATTTGGCAGCTTGGACAACACTATACCACTTCATCATGGATGAAAAAATGAGAGATGATCACTGAAATCTAATTTATCCAGACTAATTTTCACCAACATAACTGGCTCCACTCTTCTTCAGAAAAATCGAGTCTTGAACATTAGCAGTATCACAATGGCGTTGACAAGCAAAAGCATTATTATATTTGTCACTGAAAATTGTTTATAGTGACAGAGGTGATTTCAACTTGTGGTTTTATTGCTATAAGAGGTAATCTACCTGGTGGCCATTTATTTACAGGAATTCTTATTTTGTTCACTTGAAGTGTGATAGGATGTTTTCTGGTTTTTTGTTTATCAGTCTCTGGAAGGATCAATATACTTGCAGTATTTCCTGTATTTGCATGCATTACACTGATGCAACTCTGTTCAGACCTTTATGAATAAACACTTGTTTTTCAAAGAATATGCAGTATGATACTTGGTTACTGCCAAGCTGATAATTGCAGGCAACTACTAAAGAATCCTAGATACACCGTGGAAATCGTTTCTTTTAATTTTTCAATAGAAATTTGTCTCTGTTACTGAGACTTAACAGACTGATATTCCCTGTCAAAATTCCCTGTTAAAAGACTGAGAGCAAAGACTGCGCAGCCTTACGACATGTAACTACTGTGCCCCTTAATAAACACTTCAGTAGTAAATTGTGGGGTACGATGACTAGACCAGATGATGCAAAAGCCGTGGTGCAGATCTTATTTTTAGAAAGGGTATCAGAGAAACTAAACCAGGAGAATGGAGCCAAGTGGGTTTTAGTAGTTATTTTATAGTCCAAGTAAGTAATAACAATAGAGACTTTTTCCTACTGCACAGTAAACTAAAGGAAACTCTTCTAAACATCTTGCACATTTTTCCTCCACTCATGCAGTAGTTACTATCATGTTGCCACTGGATATCCAAGTTTAACACGGAGTAGACAAAATTCCATGAAAATGAACTCAAGTGGTTAACCAATGTTAGTATGGGTAAAAATTTAACAACATAATAAAAGCAGATTACAGGTAACACTTAGGCAATAGCAACAACAGAAATGCAAAGTATTCTATTTGAGCACAGTTCTTATCCAAAAATCAGTAAGAACGCTCCAAAATCAGTAAGTCATAATCCCACAGATGGTAGCACCGTCCCTTTGGCTCCTCAGCCAAACTCATAAACATGTTTCAGACAGCTAGCGTACTTTATCTTATCTGATAAGGTTATTCCTTTTCTAGACAAAAGAAACACAGAAAATCTAATCCACTGGACTTCACTGAAGCATTTGATGTGGTGCCATATGGGAAATTATTAATTCAGCTGGTAAAAGTGGAGATTAGCACCAGGACTGTAAAAGAGATAATGGACATGACTACTAATTGTGGGGAAGTATTGAAACTATGAGGCTAAAAGGAGGTTACTAGTGCAACTCCTCAAGAGTTCAGTCTTGGAGCCAATTATTTTCATTTAGTGACCTTTTCACAAACAGGAATAATTCGCTAGTGAGTCTGCCAGCAGCGTAAGTGCAGTGGAGGGCTGGAGTATCCTCCAGGGAAAAAAATCAGTGATCTTAGGGATAGACATGATACCAAAAAAAAAAAAGGATGTAAAAAAGCAGAAAATCAGGAACAGGATTACTAGATTTCTACTGTGACAGCTCTACAGATGGAAACGGCAGAGGACAGAATGATCTGCCTCCATTTTCCAAACACAGGGTGATTCTCACATGTTTATGCCATCTAACCCTGGATGTACCTACAGGAATTTTCAGCAGGGACAAACATTTGTGTCTAGGTACAAGACACTAGCAAGGCCTCTTTTGGAAGACTGCGTACACTTACGGTCAGCCAAGCTCATAAAACATTTATTTAAACCAGAACAGAGCTACCAGAACAAATAAGAGAACAGAGGGTTAGGATGTTAAAAAACAGGGTGGCTTATTCAGCCTATTAAAAAAAAAAAGAGAGAGAGAGAGAAAGGTTTAAAGGGACTTCAATTTCCCTCTGCAAGTGGTCAGAGTGACTAACACTATCAGGGGAGTGACTAACACTATCAGGGGAGTGACTAACACTACCAGGGGAGAAAAGCTTTTCAGGACCCTGTTGGCATAGGCACAAATAGGTGCAAACAATCCTCTTCCAGTTTATATTCCTCCCACTCCACATGAAGCCTCTCCTCCAGTTCCCGCAGGCCAGCGCTGTGCTGGCACACCCAGCCGAAACAGCTAGCCCACATCCTTCATGGGTGCAATGAGGACCTCATCTATTCACACCACCTGCAGGCTGCTGAATGCTAAGAATGGCTTGCCAAAAAAAGACAGGTAAAAGACGCACTTTCACAGACCCTCTGCAGAGCAGGCTCCTGAAGAACCTGTTGCCTCATACCTGGTACTTACCTGTGTCCTCGTATTTATGGAGGCAACAAATGTCCCATGAGCAGGGACAACTTTCACTGGACCAGGTTGCTGAAAGCCCCATCCAACCTGACCTTGAACACTTGCAGTGATGGGGCATCCACAGCTTCTCTGGGCAACCTGTTCCAATGTCTCACCATCCTCATCATAAAAAAACTGACTATGTAGTCATAGTCCAGGTAAGAAAGTGGTAGTGTTCTTGCTGAGAAGAAAACTGTCCATCTTCAGGAAGTCTTCTGGGGTCTCCTCATGTTCTGTCAGTCATTTTCACATTCAGCTAGCACAGCTAGGGACAAACCCACAAAGCAGCCCTACTTTCATCACTTTTCTATCATTCCACTTTTTAGGCTCAGGAAAGCTTATCCTGGCAAGCCCTAAGAAAACACAAGCTTTTTTCCTTTTTTTGACCGTCACATCCTACCCTCTTCCATTTCTTTTTACGTTCACTGTGTTTTACTCTTACTATATCTATCCAGGCCAAATACATGGAATTTGATTTTGCAGTCCTTTGTCATACAATACTCTGCTCAGTTAGTAGCAGGTTCAGATGCCCAAAGGGATGCAGAAGCAATTCAGTAGTATATACTGGTTTTCTATACGGCATCTGGCCAAACAGTGATTTTTTTTCCTTATTTTCAAACTGAACAACAACTACAACAAATTATTTTTTGAGCATTTACACAAATGAAGAAGTAAACAGTTTCAATATAAACACCGACAGTTTAAGCACTCATGAGAACAAAGATCTAGTGAGTCAATAGGGACCTCAACATACCAATTTCTAAATGAAGTCATTGGGGGATACCAGTGCAGAATGATGGAAAGACATGGCTAACTAATGCACACTTTCAAGTCACTAACCTGTTCATATGTTTTCATAGTTATCTAAAACAAAGTTTAACCCAGATGATACATATAAATGAACTTTAAAATAAAATCCCTTCAGATTGCAGTGCCACAGAGATTAAGAGATTTTTAAATACTAGAACTAAACTTGAATTAAATTTAGATCTGTGACTAATCAACTATTCTAGATTAGTTCCTTAAAAATCTAAAAACAGCCTAGAGGACAGTAAATAAAGACTGAGTGGTGGCACTTAAATGAAACTGAAAAGCCCGGTAATTAAAATCAATTCACCTTTTGTTCCACCTGTTCAGAACTGAGTTCAGGTTTTTGATTTAACTGACTAAGAATACCAAGCTTACACTACTATAGGTGCTAATTACACTATAACCTGTCAGATGAGAACAATCATCAACATGGTTTTGTTTCACCAAAAAAATACCCCAAACCCCACAACATAAAATGGCTTTTATGGTCACTTTTAAATTTGTGGGTTAGATTCACTACTATATTAATTCACCATGCCTAATTTACAGCACTTTGGGAGCACAAGGCAGCCATAAACCTCTCTTAGCTCACCTGGCTATAGCAATGCAAAGAGCTGGTTTCACAACACTGAGCTGTGGCAAGTCAACCATGCCACAGTAAAGAATCCAGCCTGGCAGGCTCTCCTATAGCATGATAATGTCATGCTTGTGGATATTTTATTCCTACACCAAGGGAAAAAGCTTTTGCTGCTCCAAGAACTTTTACATACCCATGCAGTAAGGAAGATCACAAAGGAATATATTCGGTCACAGGCTAGTTAAGATGGAAGAAATGATTGTATAATCATACTCAGATCATCCAGTGATTTTGTGGAGCATCTGGGTGCCATTAGGTTGGCTTCTTTGTGTCTGATGATATTGTCAGCCAAGTGGTTTCCACATAACCTGCATTAATAAAGCTCTTTTGCCAGATAATTGTTACAAAACCAGACTCAAAGTATCAAAACATGGCAATTGGTCTACTTTTTTGCTCATTACACCGCCCTATTACTGACAACAACATAAAAGCAAATGATGATGAAGTATCATGCCTTTATTATTTTCATTACCACTGAGCCCTGGAGCCCCACCACTAGAGAGGACCCCACTGTGCAAGGCATTCTACTAACAGAGTAAAAATGGCTCTGGACAGAAAACAGCGCTCAGCAGAAAACCAGAGAGGGCAGTTAAACAATAATAATTTATACTGGGATGAAGCAGACCCAAAGAGAGAGGCAAACTAAAGAAAAAAACAAGCAAGGAAGAGGCTGTAGAAAGAAAAAGAGATGCTCTACTGAAAGGAGAACAGAGGAGGTGAAGACGACTAAGGGAAGCCCAGAATTAGCACCTAGTAAGACTTACAAACATTTTTATTTTTGTCCATTAGTCCTAAATACTCTGCTGTTACTAGTTTAGTTCTACTACTGCTTCTCTTAGACAAGGCAGAGAAAGTTCCTTATATTTTGGGGTGAGCAGCCCTGCTCTGCGCGGGTATAATTCCCTGTAATGGCCTCTTCAGAGCAATATATCTTCCAGTAGGACATAGTAATCAATGTGACTAATACCAGTCACAGGCAGTTCATTCCCTTTCTCATCTTGCTGCCAGGGGAACAAGTGAGTGTGCAGAGTATGTTTTGTGTTAGCAGGATTTGGGTTTTCCCACCCTTGCACACAATGCAGAAGACAAAGCCAGCTGAAGAAATGCATTTTAACTTTGCAGCAGAAGTGCAGAGGCTTATGAAAGTTTTATGTTCCTGTGAAAGTATATTTGAAGTGCATGCCCTAACCTAAGTACAAATTACTAAAAATTCTGTTTTTAAAAATGGCTTGTCTGTTTAATTCAGAATCACTAGATTATCTCACCCTCTATATCTCTGAGAGACCTAGACCTACAGAGACATAACCATGGCAGATACTAATCAAGTAAAACAATGAGAAGACAATATTTTCTGCGTGTGCACGTGTGCAAGTGATCTAACAAGACAAAAAAGATCTGAATGCTATTTCTCTTGCAGCCAGTAAAGGAAAGGTGTCATAGAAATGAAACCAAGGCTATTGACAAACCCTCGAAGCCAGCAGAAACACTGCTTGTTGCTTTCAGCAGATGAATAACCCTGCTGCATCAATAGGCCAATGCCTGCACTCTCAGGAACACCTGCAGCAGTACAGAGCACACAGTGATGGCCCACAGGCCCTTTCACTTTGCCTGTAGTAAGTGCCTCCTCCCTCAATGCCATAATGAGCGCTTGTGCAGAAGTAAAAATGACACCTGGACATAAAGGCACAGCAGGCAACCATGGGCTGTGGTGTTTCTGACTGGTTCAGTAGGTTGGGATACTTGCTCAGGTAACATTTCCTTCACTGTGCAACCCTTTCCCCCTAAATCCACCTCCCAATGTGCTTTGTAGTCACCACATTGTTCTAGCTGTGATGAGCTAAGGATATAAGCAAGGCAAAGCATATATGGAGAGAGGTACCAGCGACATTTTTATTAAATCAGTTGATGCAGCTGAATACCTTATCTTAGCTGTTCTTTCATTTCCTGTTGTTCCCCTCTCACAGCCTGTTTTGATTTAATGCTATTCATTCAGGCAGGAGTACTTCACATAGGTAATACAAAGTTTATAAGACACAAAATGTGTGTGTGCATGCACATGCACACTTGCCCATTATTCCCACACCATCCATATCTGTAGTCTAGACAAAGCTACAAGAGCCAGAAGTGGGGAACAGGAAAGGAAAATAAAAGGTGAGGATTGCATCAGTGTCACCAGAGCCTAAACTGGGAAAAAAACAAAGTGAAAACTTGCATGTTTCCCACTGAGCTGGGATATGACCTTCCATCAACCTTGGTCCACATAGACTCAAAAGATATTAAATCACCTCTGCGGTAGGAGCCCAGTAATCAAGAGCCACAATCCCATAAGAATTAAGTTGATGGACTAATTTACCTTTGGGCTGCAGAAGGGCATGCTTTCAACTACAGGGTCTGAGCAGCGGCTGATGCTGTGCCACAAACAGCTGCGATGAACCTACACAAGAAAGAGGGGGTGCTAGCAGTAGTAAAAAGGCTTCCAGAGAATGGTTTAAAGTCGGCAAAATCAACCAGCCCCCACTTCTCTGCTCCTTAAAAATGGGACAGAGCAGCAAACCACACAGGGGGTGGGGTGGAGGGCATAGTATTAAGGCATGCTCATGAATTACTCCGAGTACGACCTTGGTTATGGAAAATGAAATAAAAAAAAAAAATCACTTATTTTCTATTTATTTCTTTGATTTACCCTGCTGGAAAAACAAAATAGGCAGTACAATTTCCTAAACCACAAGACTTCACCACAGACCATCTCATCTTTGTGCTGGTATCCAAACACAACAGGCATGGGATATACCCCTTCATCTCTTTGGGTGGTAAATTGTTTCTCAGTCCATGGAAAATAAAAGGAACAGATGGACAAAACAAAACTGTGGTCCCGAGTTTTGCAGGTTGGATGAGGCAGTCCCATCCCCACAGCACCACTACTAACCCTATGAAGCAAATCCTTGCCATGAGGGTGTTGGTGTGAATGATTGACAACTGCACTGCGGTAAATACACATTAACACTTACGGGTTGAAAGCAGCCAGGTTGACAAGAGCCCCATAGTAACAGATGAGTCAGCTTTGAATGGATCCTAATTGAAGACAGCAGCATGGCTGGACATTTTGCACCAATGTGCTGGCCACCTGCGTGCAGGGTAGGAGAAAATGCTAGGCATGGTTTTGTGCATCTTGAGACGGGAATATTTTTCAGATGCTAAGCAAGTCCATGGACTGAATGACTTCAACTAAGCACAGCCATAAGATCTCAGGCACATTTAGCAGAACATCACCAGAGTATAAAGCGCTGCTGTTATTACAGAATACGTAATCTATTATGTATGGGCTTAAGCACAGGGGATAAGGCTCTCTTGAAACCAATTTAAAATCAAGCCAACTCGTAGCTAAAAACTAGCCATTATTCTGAATTTGGTTGTTTTGTTTTTAAATAGGACTTTAGGAACAGTAACGACTTCAGGTTTTTGGTGGTTGTTCATTTAACAGCAGAAGGAATTGGACTAAATTTGACACAGTGCCTTACTGTCTTGTTCAGCCATTTGTAGTGAGGACATTATTGGTGATAATTTAGACATGTTCCAGACGTGAGAGAAATGTTTACTCATTTCTAAGATTCCTGTGTTATGCCAAATACACGCAAATAGAAATTCATACCAGAGGGTGCATTATTTATTATTTTCCAGTCCAAGAGGCAAGAAAAATGAAAGGCATCCAGCACAGACACCACCATATACATGGCTAAGAGAAAACAGGTAGAGTTAGTAATTTATTAGACTCCCCAGTCCCATACAAAGACAAATTTAATGTTGGTGATGCACCTACTGTAAGATTATCTTTTTGCTATGAATTTAACTATTATATATATTGTAAGCATTCTGCTAAGGCCTTCTTTTAAATTGCATTGTCTGTTTTGATTTCATTACTAATTTGCGTTTTGAGGTCTTTCGTTCATCAGCAAACTCATGTGTGCACTCAAACAACTAGTTTCATATGTACAGGAAGAGTAACGTTATGAGCAAATAAAAGTACAATAGCACACATTTATCCTCAATTACACAATCTTATTTAACAAAAGATCCAATAAGCATACTCAACAAAACAGTAGCAAAAAGGGTTCCTATTTTCATTAGCTGAAATGTTTACAAAAATGTTACAACTATTAATTTCATTTTCGTTTTTCACCTCACTCCCCATGCTGATTGAAATGCAATGCTTGAAAATGACATCTCAGAGGTTTTTTAGAACTTTGTAGATTTCTTCCTATACAAGTGACATTTGACATATGTTTCAGAGATGCAGTTTCTACAGACAAAATTGACTTGTAGATTGTTCTCCCTAATTCTTCCCTCTGCATCTCACCTGAATGCTTTTACATTTGTCATTGTCACTCACAGACAAAAAGCTTCAGATCTGGGATCCGTTTGAGATAATGATAACTTGAAATATCTAAGGAAGATAAACCAAAAGATAATTAATTTCAGAGCTATGCACTTGCTGTGCACAGATTTTCCAAAATACTGTATTCAAAACTTATCTGAAAAAGAAGAGGTAGAGTAGGGAGGGGGAGGAAGAGAAGGAGAAGGCCATGGATTTTCACCTAAGGGCAGGGAGTGTAGTTTTAGCTTTACTTTGTCTCAATTAAAGCTGGTGACTTTAAATTAACCAGGTATGGTTTGAATACATAGATAATTCAGGAGACTACAGCCATAGTTGCATAACAGATGGACATTTCGTGTGCTAATACTGAAAGACCTCCTAATGTACTGGGCTTAAGTCCACATGAAATTCAATTTTCTGCTAAGATTTCCAGGTAGCAACCCTCCTCCCTCTTTCTTTCCCCCCATCCCTGGGCAATTACTGCAAGAAACAAGATGTTGCCCAATGAAAGCAGCACCATTTGTTTTTTGAAATGCAAGAGAAATCCTTGAAAAGATGATTAGACTAGTAATCATTACCATAGATTTGCCCTAGGTAAATTCTCTTACCAAACATATCTGGAAAATTTCCGGCCTTTTAGAATGAAAATGTAACCATGGGCTGTTGATCCCAGATCCTCATCCATACCCCTGAAGCTACAAACTGCCACCTGCAAATATAAGGCGAGGAATGTGCAGTGCTGTACTCTCTTCCTGAATTGTAAGATGGAAGGGGGAGTTGCTGTGGGAAGGTATCTACTGTTCCAAATAGCTCAGGCATGCCAATTGTCAAAAGGTACTGTGAAAAAAAAAATCCAGTTAATCACAGATGAAATTAAGGCTTATGACTGATTCCCATGGTCATCCAATTTGTTTAAATTGACAAAGACAAATTGTCTAAATTTTACGTTGTAAAATATCATTCTGAAATACCTCCAGAACTTATTGACCTAGACTTCAAGTATTATGGGACAACTGTTTTAAACAGGTGTAATTCAGAACAGCAACACTAACTCTATTGTCAAGGGATTTATCACAAAGATTAAGCTGCTTATTGTAATAAGGAGAAGAAGTTGTCATTACATGACCGTAGTTAAACAAGTTACCTCAGCGTTTGACTATTCTTTCCGTACAAGTGAGAAGAGGCGTAAGGTGCGGCTATCAGAGAAGGCAAGGAGAGATCAACATGCAAGGCATGCTTATCTGTATATGCTAGGTATTACAAGAAGCGTACCTGTGAAAGCCCTGAAACAGCTTGCAGCAGACAGCCTTCACTCCATCCTCGTCCACAGACATTCAGTAAAGCATAAGGAAAACATATCATAGGCAAAGGTCTCCAGAAGGCTGGTTCAAACATGTTGGCATCTGGTGGGTTCACAGTTCCCACTTACTGTACCCGAATTATAACTAAGTTTGGGTTTTTTCTCCAGATCTCCATCTGCTGACCCCTGAAGAGCTGAAGTTGCCCTTCACGACAAGGTGATGGTTGCTGACTCAGTGTTTCAGTGGGGAAATCTACCTGCCAGATATTTTGATGCTGTTCTAAGGTAGCTCACCCAGGGAAGACATTTCTTATCTCTTCCCTGCCTTCGTAGAGCTTCTGTAGAAGAGAATCTGGGATAATACTCCTTGCTTCTTTCCACCTGATCACAGCAGGTATAAGGCTACTTGTGTTTCATATCTGCCACTCTTTCCCAGTTTCCAAAATATTTTTTTGTCTTTCTCCAACTTGCTAGATCGAGTCCACACTTTCCAATTTATATCCTACTTGAAGTCTTATTAAATGTGAATCTGACAGAGAAATCTGAAATTATAAGTGCCTCTAAATTCAAGACCTTGTTTTAAAACTGCTTACAGCTTCACTAAACTGTAAACATTCAGATTGAAATGATATATAATTGTTTTTAAAACACTAAAGCCCTGATTCACATTTGCAATGCACCGATGTAATCCCAGAGTAGCAGTACTTACACCAGCACAAAACCAACATACATCCTATCAGAATCCACTTTCACAGACTGTATTCTTTAAAGTATTCATTTTCCCCACCCCAGACACACTGAACTTATTGTTTTAATAATTAACATTAAAAAGCCTGAACTTTAAATAATACAATAAGCATACCAGTAACACAATCCACATAAAAGACAAGAAGTATTTGTTCTTTCATTAGATTGACTTTTCCTTAGATGCATTTAAAATACCACATCATAAAATGTATGTGAGGAGACCATTTACTGCATGAACAATTAAACAGTTTTCTCTTTCTTCCTTTATTTGTATAGGCAACTGGCTACCCCACAAACCACTTGGCCAAACAACCTGTTGGACTACTTCCAGGAAGCATTGAGACATCCACCAAAATATCAAAGGCTTTAACTACACTTTCATCGTATATTCCAACTCATCCAAGAACAGTCAAGAAACATTAAAGACAGCAATCTCATCTGAAGCTAATTACTGACAACTAGCTCAATACTGCCTATAGAACTCATCATCTTTGATTTTCTTCATTAAAGAACAGTCTCATCAGTTCCCATGTTTCTCAAAGTATTTCTTGAAAGGGTTATAATTTAGTGGCGATGAATTCCAGGTCCTGGATTTCTTAAAATTTTTGAACTCCACTGTCCTACTAGGTTCTTCATAGTGGGTCCAAGTTTGATCATAACACTATTGACGTAATGACTGGTTGAGGGGGAGGAAAAAAACAACAAAAAGAAGCACTGCTAAATTCATAAAAAGTTGGGGTTTTTTTTCCAGAAACTAAAGGAAAGAAGGAAAGATTTTTCCAATCAAATATGTTTTATGGTTTCTTTTCCCACCCAAATTTTCAGAATATTTAATAATTTTATTTTTCCTCACAAAACATTGGTTGTAAAAAAGTACTGTTGCTCACATTTTACAGATAGGGAAGTGAGGCACTTGGGAAGTCTGTGGCAGAACAGGGAGTTTTAGCCTGGTCTCCAAAATACCAAGCTGGTCTTCAAACTACTGACAATCCTTTCCTATTGCTGTTCTCAAACAGCAGCTGCAATAACTTCAGGCTAACCACATTCTGGCTGAAGCTGTGCTGGAAACCAGACTGATTAAACCAGTGGAAACATTGCTGAAGAGATTTCCCTAACCAACATGGTCAGCTGGTTTTCAGATTTTTCCCCCCAAGAGAGATGGTGGACAAGCTACTTCAAAAAGAAGTATTTCAGTTTGCTACAAATATTAATCAAGTTTTCAATGGAATCAGTTTTTTGTTCAAAATATAATAAAATGAAAAAATAAATAAAGAGCGATAATACTCAGAGGTCATACGGACCTGCAGTGCTTTTGAAAGTCTCACTTGTCTCCTTAGTGATTGCTTTCGTTAAAGTATTTCACTTAAGCAAAGCATGCTTTTTGATGTAACTGGTGGGACAGGACCCATGGGGATCACTCTCCTCACGTAGATGGGAGGAAGTCTCAGCAGACCACAGACCTGCTATTGTGGGCTACAGAAGACACAAAGAGGAGGCACTCCAAGAAGCACTGGGTGGCAGCAAGGTGTGCTGAAGATAGTCTTTAAAAACTTCTGGAACTGGCAGTTCTTTAGTATTTGGTCTGTATCCTGCTAACCTAACAGTCCTGTAACTGAGACATATCAAACACTCTGTTTTCTAAAACTGAGGTCATACCAGAAAAGCTTCTACACTAAGATGATGCTTACTTGCATCCTTACACTTTCACATCTGAAGATACACAAAAGCAAACTGAAGTCAATGCCTTATTTCTTTCCTCATGCCATGCTCACCCCTCATGTGTCGAATCAGCTGCACACTTCTCCTTCCTCACCCGCCCCAGCTTTCCCTCTCAGTAATCCCAAATACCATGGCTTCTGCCATTTACCAACTCTCTATTGTAGGCCCGTTGCCCAGTAAATATGGTGTTGCCATTGCTTGTAACAGGCCAAGCGTTATCCTTGGTTTTGCATTATGCTACCAGCGCAGGTCTCGGGACGTGTCAGTCTGGGCCTGCCTGGAGATGTGTTTGAGCTTGTTTAGTTGTAAGAGCAATTATCTAACAACTATTAGGTGACTATTACCTACTTTGCTTTACCTTTAGCTTAGCTTTGTATAACTGTATGGTGCGAGGCTTACTTTTAGGTAGCAGATGGCAATAACAAGTACTACTTGGGATCCTAAACCAAAAAGCAACATGGAGGGCATAGGACAGCAGCATAGCCCTGTCAGTATGGACACAGGATAATCCCAGAGGTCCCAGGGCTATAAGCTGCTGGCAACCAGTGGTCAGTGACTAGCCAGGAGAGGGATGAGTCCTTGGAAGCTGGGTAAAGCCAGCTGTAGGGTAATCAAGAGAGCAAAGAAGAAGTCTCAAACATATGTCAAAACCACCGTATATAGTAAATTCAAATGTAATGTGGAATTACAGACCAGTGAAGAATGAGATAGGTGCAGACCATGTTAGCAAACATAAAAATGCCTGCAAGCGGATCCTAAAGTGAGGAGAAATACTTCTCCCAAGGATGGACTCAGAATACTCAGGATGCAGATAACTCACCAGAAACCTTCCCTTCTGTCAAGATTCAAAACATTGACCTTCAGACCCAGAGTGCCAGTGGAAGGGTAAGTATAACATTAGAGAATGGGGTACATACTAGAAAACGTGTGGATGCATCATTTTAGCTGTATCTAATTTGAAGTATAAGTGTCAGTATTATTGTAACTGGAATAATAATAATCCTTTGATTAGACAATTAAGATTTTAATTATACTAATGGTAAATACTTGGGTTTGCATATAAGGTGTGTTCTTTTTGCCTATAACCAGATCTGGAACGTGACAAATTGGTGGGAATTCAAGGAACCTATTCTTTAACTGGGATGCAACAATTTCCTAACAGTAACATGCTCACTGGTTCATCAAATTCAGATTAATTCTTCGTTGGAGAAGGGGCAAGCGTGTTTTTGAAGAGTCAGAGTATTTAATAGGCAACAGTACAAAGAACATGATACTTACAGGAGTAAAACTGTTGACACCAACTTTTTTGCAGCTTTACAGCCTCAGAAATGGTGATATTTCAAAAGCAATGGATTTCAAATCAATAAAAAGCACCAACTCAAATAGCACTCAAACCTCAGGCAGATGACACATATCACAGAGCACCATTAACATATGGTGCTCATAAACTATACTACTATCATCTTATATTTGGAGAGGTTTATGGTTATGTTCTACATGGAGTTATCTTGTCTTAAGGTATCATACACATGGATCACAGTAACAAGATCCACACCTAAGAGAAACCACCGGTCTCCTGGCCAGCTTCAACTGTGAAGAATGGTAAAGAAATAATGCTGTTTCCAACACATTCAAGCTACAGCAGAAAGGGCCCCATGAATTCCTCAAGGCTACGCATCTGAACAAATGTCACAGCCTGAAAGGGAGAGGTCAGCCTCATCCCCTACCCATGGCTTTTTTTGCATCACCTTTGCTTTGTTTGTTTGGGGCTGAACATCATTATTAGATTTTCCATCCTCCAGTCTCCTTCGAATGGGGTGGGCAGTCATCCTGCACAGCACCTGTGAAGTTATTTCAGCAAGAGAATCTGGCCAGACCTAGCACCTCAAAACTGAGACCCTGCTCAGTAAGTCAAAGGAGGTTTGCCAGTTTGCCAGGATTTTATAAACACATCAGGTGCTGCCAGTTAAAAAGTCTCAAAACAGTGGAATTCCTGCAGTTATATGAATAAGAATATAATACAAGAATAAAGAAGCTGAATCCATAACTTTGTTGAAAAAAATGGAAAATATGGATTTATAATCCCCAGGAACAACAAAACCTAACTTCAGTGGAAATCTATATCTAACATGAGTTTTAGTTCTGATTTCAGACTGGGAGTTCTAAACTTTGGAGGTTTTTTTTTTAGAATAAGACTTTATTAATTGCAGAATCAAATTCTCTCGAAATCACTCATTTTGCTTTTACCATTTGTTTTATTATTGGACTAAGGCACAGCAAATTTTGCCAAGACAGGGTAAGATCCTGTATAATATAGGTGCTCTAGGGATGGTAAGAAGCTGTATAAATCCTCCCAAAGGAAGGGATTTGTATTTTTCGCAGAACTATAAATATAAAGCAAATGGAATCGCTTAAGAGTCACTATTTGCTCTGTTGGTTCTTGTTCATCTTGTAAACTAAATGCAATAAAAGAACAAAGACTGTTTTCCATTTTTAAGGATTGTTTCTCCATCAGAGCTGCTCAGAAACAGTTTATTTTCCAGTTGGTGAATTCAGATTGAAGAGGTTTCTGTCCCTCATCCCTATACTTGGCACAACTTCTCTATTTTTCAAAAATACCGTATCAAGTCAACGCTTTACGCTATAACTTTAATGCAAGGTAAAGCCCTGAACTCTGCCTGCTGAGAAAAAAAACCAAAATGTTCTTAGAAAATTGCTAGAGAAAAATTTGAAATAATTTATGTGCTCCTTTATGGGAGCTCTTGAGGAAATATTTTAAAATAGCAAATACAGTGAAGAACTTCAGTATGCCTTCAACAACTCATTCCTAATTTACCTGAGCCAGCAGATATTTTTAAAGGAAACCAGCAACCTACATGACAAATAATTTAGTAGGAGCTGCTGAGTGCTTTCTACCAGGAAAAAAAAGGAAGTTATTTATGTACTGATTTGTGGATCAGGATGGGTTTCTATATTTCAGATTTTGACTATAGTCCTTTGCAATCAGACTGTGGTTATTTCAGACCGTTGTAAAAATATCTGTACAAATTTATTAGACCTCCATCTACATTCTTTTTCTATGTATGGGGACAAAGCGAAAGTAAAACTGAGTTAGTGAGAATAACTTTACAGTACTTCATTAGTAACCCATGTCAGCTCTGAAAAAAATGGCAAGTCTTAATCTCACTGTTCACTCTCCTGGATTCTCCTGGCTTGTTTTTACTGAGTAAATGTATTGATGGCAATGGAGAGTCTTTAGAGAAAGGAGGTAAAAAATATGCAAGAGTAATCCATCATGCAGATCTGGGAGGAAAACAAAAATTTTGCTACTTGAGAATTTTACAGAAAACACATTTTCCTCCTTACAGGTTGGAACACACATAAAATCCCTGTTCTTGAGAAATACCTGTCTGAGTGAATTTGAAGGAAAATACCCCAAATTCATCCTCACTGGCAGACACTATTTGTCCTTGGTCTATTTTTTAAAAATACTGGTGATGAAACTTAGCAAAATGAAGTCTGTTGAATGTGGTTCTACACATAACCCCTCAGGAAGACTTTTGGCTGGTGTGAGTTCCACTTTATCCCTTTGTATCCCTTTATCGAGCTCACGCATCAATCTGCGTAACATCATGTACATAGTTAAGCCATCTGAATCACGTATGCTAAGTGAAAAGTAGGAAGATTTTCACAATGCACACTATTGGACACAGTCTATTTGTGTACTTTTTAAAGACAAAATGTTGTGGCACACCTTTCCCAGATACACCTTGAGAAAGGAAAATTATTTTTGATTCCATTAGCTGCAGAAACATCTTGCAATCTCTTTGCAACAATTTGTTATGACCTTTTATGAATCAAAACAGTGTTGTTTAGTAGCCAATGAAAACATCTGTACACAGGACAAAGAAATTAGTCCACACTCACATGCAAAGATGATTAAAATCAAATGTAGACATCAATAACTGATCCTGGGTGTCCCTCTATTCTTTGACCCATAGCTGTCAGTTGTCACTGATGTAGTTAGATGGTTAGAAAGCTTTTTTTTTTTTCCCCCAAGGTGATTTGGCATGTTTCTAAAAGCTTTTGAGAGTCAAATCTAGGAATTCATGCAATAAATATCATTATTGTAGAAGCCACAACAATTAAAACCTTTTTCCAAGAATCTTAAATCATCTTAATGTGGAGCATTATAAACTATGAAAATAGTGACAGTTTGGGGATAAAAGTTATTGCACTTTTTCTTTGGATATTAGCCATAAAAGCAAAGATTTTTGTGACAGTTTTGAAACAGACATTGGAGGTACATTGTAAAGTTAGCAATATACTTTGATCATTCACGTATTATGCAGATGTGCAAATACTTCAAGACGACAAGCTTTTTTCTTTCCATAAAGCACACATAGTTTAACAGTTAAAGGACAGTAATGACCAAGTTCATCAGCTGAGAAGCACTATGGATCCATAACAGACTTTTTTAATTTTTGGGCCTATTTGCTTGTTTATTTTTACCATTTCTCCTTATTTAAAAAAAAAAAGATCAACCTGTTATACACAGGGACTACTAATACCTACAGCTGAAATTTCAAAGGGCAACCCCCAAACAACATACAGGGAAGGGAGAAGAGTGGGAAAATCTGTAAGGAGGCTCTGCTTTTGAGTCAGCAATGAGCAACCACTGCTCTCATTTTGACGGTTTGTATTAATAAAGAGTTATAAACTGATCACTGAAACAGCAATAAAAATGTAACTGGACATTAAAGGAAAATGTACAGATTACCAGCCAATTAAGAATTGTCAGAATCTTTCTTTTATTATTCACACTTAGATGAAGATTGTTGACATCTAGACAGCAATGTTAACTCAGGATCACATTTATTCTGTTAAGCAAACAGAACTTTCTCATGTAAATAATGTACTTGCACTCTACTTGTCAGACAGGAATAAGATGGCGATAAATTGTTTTAAATACTTATTTGCTAAACCAAAACAAAGATTCTACCAAAACAGAAAGAAAACTGGTTACTGTCAAAGGCCATGTTACATTAAGATATTCTGTTTAAAAGGGACTTGCTCATAACATGTTTAATTTCCATCCTTTGTTCTGCTACCAAGTTCTAGTTCTGAATTCATGGAGGGTGTGTAGCTGTAGACAATAATTTTGAGGTAACGTATTTAAGCACTGCATGTCTGTACACCCTGAGCTGGACTTTTTTTTTCGTTTTGGATTTGATTTGTTTTTTCAAAGACTACATTCTACTAGGTACAATACTGTGAATCCATTCTTGGCAGAGGTTTTTTCAGGACTCCACAGTCAAAGCGAGTGCACCCAAAGCAAGTGCAAGCAGTGATGGCCTGTTATTGTGCAGATCTATAGCCTTGCTGTAATCACAAGCCTGAAGTAAATTTACAAGTCCAACATATGCAAATGGATGATTTCTTGTTTGCTTCAAAGTGGAGGCATGGGAGCAACATTTCTCATTAGCTGTTTAATTAGCCAGCGAGCCTTTCTCAGCAGGTCTCAACTGAAGAATAAAGGATTAGAACTGAGCACTTCCCTTCACCTCTCCCAAATTCCTGACTCTTCTTTTCTGCTCTAACCCTCACCCTAACACACAAAATGTACAAAACTTGAAAACTGAAAAAATAAAAGAGAACAATTGTGGAGCTCCCGTGATTGTCAATATCCAATCAATCTGCTTTTGACTTGTATCTCCTCCCTTTGCCTGTTTGTCTCTCCCACTTAGGCTGTAAAACTCTTCAGAGAATAGAATGAATGCCTTCCTCCTAATTTTATGAAAAGCTTAGCAAAATTCACAACTCAGGCGTGCCATGAGGCAGATCACCACCAGGATGCCACCATGCTCATTGAAAATCAAAATAAAGACTCTCGTTACAACAGAGAAAAAACTACAGGGGTCAGTACCTTTGCAGCTAACCCGGCAAAGAGACTGGGTCCATATGGTGACCCTTGTGGTGACGCACGTCTCAGTTCTGTTTCGCAGTGCATTATCTATTCAAGCCATGTTCTCAGTCTGTAACTTAAAAATAAGAGTTTGTAGAAACGAGCCTTAAAAAGCTCATTCCCCTTTATAAGGAAGTATTACAGTCTTTCCTGACACAAGAAAAGCACGCATGTAGAAAAAGATATCCAGTGAGACAAAAATAACTGCCCTCAACACACAGTGGCACTGCAGTAAGACTTACCATCACATTACACTTTCTCTTGTTACTTTGCCAGCTGAGACAATTTGTAGTCTCTCCTATTTTTCCTAGAATTCTTCAGAAGAAACCTGCAACCCCCTATGCCTGGGAACAGCAGGCTGAACCCAGCCAAAATAGAAAACTAACAATACTCCAAATTAACAGCCAAAGGCAAAAGAACCAGAGCTTCTAAGCAGCAAAAAATAAAGTGTCATATTTGCATCAAGCGTACTCAAGGTGCTTAGTTAATGCAGAGAGAAAAAGAGAAGTTCTGTTGACGGGTGACTTTTGACATTTCCTTTTGCCCCAAAGGCCACATACCAGAACCTCACACAAGCACTCCAGAAAACAGTAGCAGAAAAGGCTTGCTATAGGAAGCACTCTGTCACATCAGAGGTCACTGTGGTTTATTTAGAAGAGGGACATGTATGTCTTGACGGAAATACTCACTTGCTTTTGCAGTAAAGGAGCAAGCACAGGGTTACATGCAAATTTAAACCCAGTGCCTCCTAACTTTGCAGTCGTGACTGTGCTGGCAGGTTCCAGGCTCTTCTGCTTTTCAATATCCAGCTGGAACTTCATACAAAGAGGCAGATTTTCATGAGGTAATTAAAATCTTGCTGGAAACGAGATTTTTCACATACTTCATTAAGCTTAAAAGCAGAGGCATTCAAACAGACTGCATGTTTTTGACTCTTGGATAACATACAGGCTTTTCTTCTACCAGCTCTCATCATTATCCATGCAGAAGTCCCCTACAATTATGATTAAATTAGATTAAGTCCACGATCTTTATGCTATGATCAAAGTAGGTGCAGATGTTGAGACTGTATGAGGCACGGACTGCAAAAAATCGGATGTGGGCTGGAGGAAAATCACAACAGCACTACCAAGTAAACCAGGTTATCAGTAACCAAACCTAACACAAAGAGGTTATCTGCTCTCAAGATACTATTTTTTCTAATTTAATTTACTTTTGATTAATCTTACAAAGGAGAACATCCTAGGTCTCTTAAAAACATTTCTCACCATTTTTTGCCTTTAGAAAAAAATCACCCAAACAAATATTTCTTTTTTAAGGTCATATTCTTCTGAGTAGTCTCATTTAAACCAGATAATTCCTTAACCTTTGCAGCCTTCTATGTTATTATCTAGGAGGCTCTCATTATGCTTTTCTGTAACTGAGGACAGGATTTTTCCAGAAGCACCACTACAGTTCATGTTAGCCATTTTAAAAAAATTTTTTTTTCCAGTCCAGAAGATGCCTGCAATGCAGCATGGAAGTATTTAACATGCACAGAAGAGTTAGGTAAGATTATTTTACCCTTTTTAGTGCCTAATTGTTTTCAAACTCCTGACAGAGTTAATTAGACAGAAAGAAAATTAAGAAAAAAAATTGTACTGGCATTTGATATTCTGAAGGCCCTGTTCTTAATTTCCTTCATTCTTTCATGTAATAATAGTTTTGGTTAAGCCTCCGGATACATGGTAAATTGGACTGAGTTTGAATCCTTCCTCTTAATAGCTTTTCTTGTAAAAATGTCCAATGTGAATAAATACAATAGGTCCCATTAGTGCATAAGGTATTTGGAGGGGAAAAACACAGAGTAGAAATTGATTAAAACTTTGCAAAAGATTCATAGCTTTAGAGAAAAGAAAAGGTTCATTCAGTTCTCTGCTCATCTCCCCTATGATACACTATAATGATCCAAACCCAGCAAGGTGTGCACATGGAGCAAAGCAGTGCTGGTTTCCCTTTCTTTTGGCTCATTATATTTGAGAGGTAATTAACTCTTGAGCAGCCATGACTAGATAGGTGACTGATTACATTACATGCCTTTTTAGAACATAGGGTGGCTTTGCATGACAGGCTAAGAATGAGAAACAGCTTTCCACAACTAGCAAAGGGAGCAGGTAGACAGTAATGTAACTCCTAACCACAGTCAAATGCTGAGAAGTTGATCTGAAATTTGAATTTTCAGATGATGACAGGAGCTAAATCTTACTGCATTTCCAAATAAGTCTCTAAGTGTTTTCAGTTGTCATGCTAATATAGACAACGTTAACATACCAAGTTTAAAAAAGAAAATATATTATATGCATGTCTACAATAAGTCACAAGAACATCCTAATTCTCACAGGCTCAGGAGCTGTCCTTGCAGAGGACACATCAAAAACCCACGCTGACAGAACACAGGTTATCTTCCCCACTTCGAACCTCTGTTTTCCTCCTCTAATGATTCTTTTCTTACCCCACCCCTCTCCTGCCTGCCCTAGTAACTCCTTACTCATCTTCTTTGCTTTGTCTATAAACATCCATGCAGCTGTTGATCCATTTAGTTGCTTGGGGTTTTTTAGTAGCACTGCACCTGAAGAAGTTACTGTCTCCTATAGCCTGCTGCTGCTAGAAGTTATTCTTCCACTGATCAGCCTGTAGGAGCGTTCTCCAGCTACTTTCAATCAACATGAGACAGATTACCAAAGGCATACAATTTAAACTAATTAACCTAGCCTAGATCCTTTTTGCTTAACCAGGTGTGGGGTCATCCACATGACCAACTCAGCTGGCAGCTGTGAGAGGATGAAAACCTCTGGGAGGAAGGATGTGATGAGCAGCCAGTAACCATTGCACTTCCTCTTCCAGCTGCATCCACAGCTCTCCCTCCTAAAAAACAGTCCTGATCCCACTTGCAGAGGGTCACACTTTCCTCTGCAGACTAACCGAACACGCAGTCATGACTAGCAGGCTGCAATCTGAGAAGAGCAACTCCAGTATAGCTCTTCCTTATGCTGTCCCAACTGCTCTTACTAGTCTCTGAGGACCTCCTCTGGCTACAACTTGGCATTTATAGACCATCCGTTTTCTCCCCTATTTGCGTACCATCAACACCATTTGATTGTTCCTCTTCCTAATGCTGTGTCCTCCCCAAGTTTCCATAAGTATGCTCTCATCCTCTTCCTCCTTAGGTACTCTGGTCCTGTTCCAGCTAAACTGCATTAAGTAAATGAGATCATCTGGGTGTCTTCACACAGCAGCGTGTTGTCACTCCCTGGGACAACCTCCTTCACTTGTTCAATTAGACTGAGAATAATTTGAAATGAAACTTGCATTGAAGGTGCTTATAAAATACCAGCTGCTCCAAGGTCTGTAATTACTAGGCATCCCTGAAGCATTACCATGCCTATGTTAGCTGAAATACCCTTTGCAAATAGACTCCCTGCAGTTTTCTGCTGTACCATTGCAATATCGTATTTTATCCTTAAGTGCCTTAGCACTTAAATACATCATGCTTCAAAAAACAGTCATGCCGAGTTTTTAATTAAAAGTCCTTTTTTCCTACTTCCAGTTAGGTAGGAGAGCAAAAGTCTTCTTTTCCCACTTATAGAAACCCCTATTTTTGCCTCTATTTTTACAAAAAATACAGAAACATTGCAAAGTGTGCCCCAGATGTGTCGTCATCCAATAAAGTTCCACATGTGCAAAAACCAGCCCTAAAATAGAGATTCTATACTGACAAAATTATAGCCAGCAAGAGGAAACAAAAGGTAGTTATGTACAACTTATGAATACTGTTACTAGCCACTGAAGGAGAGTCCAGGGTATATTTCAGAAGATTGAGAATGAAATCTCCTGGCCAATATTATAATAGCATTCCCAAACACATCCAAACAAGTTTTTATTTCATCTTGAGGAAGCACTGTGACTGTACCTCTTCAGGTCCCACTACAGGACTTTCAACAACATGATGTCTGTGAAAACCTTTTGTTCTGCAAACCTGGGGAGGAAAGACCTGGAGTGCATCTACGCGACATGAAGGCTGGGAGGAAACCCAAGCAGAGTGAGCTGCGCAGGAAAAGAAAGCAGTCTTTGGTGTGTTTTGAACTAGCACAGGTGTAGTGGCATCAATTCCTAGTAGGATTTATGCATGTGTAGCTAGGAAGATCTTGAGGAACCAAATTTAATTATCAAATACTATAGAGGAAGACTCTGTTCAGCAAAACATGTAATTACATAACCAGATACGCTTTACAGATGGTGAAGAAGTGCAGCACCTTGTCACGGACTTTGCTAAGCCAAAGCAAGGTTATCCTTCATAACATGTTTCTGATACATCTTTTTTTCTTCTAGGTCCACTGCCAGAAGTGAGGACTAATGCTTCTACAGGAAAACAGCCTTAAGGCTTTAAGACACTGTCATCAGACTGGTCATTTTACCAGCTGAGGAGAAATCAAGTGCCCTCTAATTAGTTCTGCTGACAGAAAAATCAGGTAAGGTGTGCTGAACAAATGTGCTCTGAAGTCAAGCAAAGATTATGGTACTTTAAAGCTAAACATTGTTGGTAGCAACATGAATTATTTGAGCTAGATGAGCAAGGGGGGAGTTAAATCTTTTTCTCCAAGTTTTCTTCAATGTTCAAAGCAACATTGAAAGGGCTTCATTAGGTGGGAACTTGTAGGAATAAGAATATAGACTAAGCATACATTAACAAGTAGTGCAGCACAGTAGAAACATATCCATTGAGTGAGGTGGCTGGTGGTGAAGATGAGATATCCCCACTGTTGCGCATTCAGGGGCTTTTACTTCTGACTCCCAGCAGTCTGATCCTGTGGGCTGAATGCCCACTAGCAGGTTGGAGTGTATCTTTTGGTTTAGTTGCAGCTGAAGGAAATCCAGTTCACATGCTGTCAGACTGCTCCGTGAAGCGCACCAATGCATTTTAAGCACAGATGAGTGGGTGATGCATTTGAAAGCTTGCTAACACTAATGGAAATGTTGAACACAGAGGAGCATCAACCTGAGCCTTCTTTAGGACTTAAAACCTCCAGGCCACAAGATATGCAGCTTTCTTCTTCACTGATTACTGGCCATCGTGGCAGGTTTATAGATTTCATTGATAACTTCAGGAGTACCTTCACTCTGAAAATTAAGCCATTTTTATTGGGTATCTAATTTTAGGACTCTATATCTGATAATTTTTATTTACATGTTTAAGAAATGGGAAAGTGTAGCTGAGGTGAAGACATGCGGCAAGACTGTTCCAGATGGCCAGAGCTGTAGGGGAAAGAAACTGGATAACACTGGTGTGTTACAGACCCCACTGGGAAGAAATTAAAATGAGTAAGTTAATGATAAATTATGAATAAAGTATGTGCCGTGAATATTAACCACACACACTGTGTACTTTGTGAAACTGTCTGTCTCCAGAAGAATAGTTTTGTAGCCACAAGACAGCATCAGTTTATTTAGGGGAGATGGGAACACTGTAGGGAGCAGGAATCCTACAGAGCTAAAGCAATTGTCCAGTGTTGTGAAAAACAGAAAATTATTCCTGACTTATACAGCACAGTAAATAACAAAGACATTAAAATTTTATGGCACTCCTAGGGATGGATGGAAGCCCATTTCAATAGCAAATTTAATTCTCCCCAGTTATAAAACATCAAGATTTACACAAACTTGGGGAGGAGGGAAAGCCAGGGAGATACACAAAGAAGCATCACATCCCAGTACAACATTAATTAATAAATAATGGAAGTGTCCTGAGACTCCAAAAATGTGGGTAGAAGTATTAATGTCAGTAAGAGATATTTTTGGAAAGGATACCTATGTGACTTCAGAATGATGTGTTTTTAAGCTTTGGAATGAAACTTCCACATGTCAACAGTAAAAATGAAAAATAAGTTGTCACTTTAAATTCGCCTTGCTAGGCAAGCACCTTATTTCAGATCCTGTTGAGGGGGCAGGGGAGTGGGGAAGGAGAATCCTCTTTTTAAACTTTGTGGGGATGCACAATAGTAAGCATAGGCAGTTCTTTAGCCTATAGTTCCCTATCCCTTGATAAAGTTTGTACAGCAGTATCAGATACGAAGACTATGCTGGCACAGGAGTCTGAAAGCACAACACTCCCGACAGCCTTTCTGAAGGCTCAAGTGTTTGTGGTCAAACACTTCCTGACGTAAACATGTAACTTCCCAGATTTCCACTGTTCTGGCACGTGTACACAGTAAACAGGAGAACACAGCCTTGGAGGTCCCCACTGGCCAAGGAAGAGCAAAGAAATCACCCAGAAACATCTGCCAGTGCCTGGCTCAGGAACAGGGTCATTAGCTGCTTTCCTCTTTGTTTGTTTTTACAGCAACAAAGAGGCCAAACCAATGGTGGTCAGAGCACAAGGTGCCCACATTAACTGTTGTGAGCAAGTATAATGAGCCAGGCAAGCAAGGACACAACCAACACCACATGCTTTCTATTAGGAGTTGGGCTGAGCTGCTGATGGTGTGCATGTGCAACAGGTAAGAAGCGGCTGAGATGCAACACAGGGCGCAGACCTGGGAGCAGTGGCAGACAGGCTCCAGCAGCTAGAGAAATTAATCACTTGCTACAGTGCTGAGAGCTCACTGAGGCAAGAATAGAGTTTAATATGTACTTTTTGGCTTTTATTTTTAAAAGACTAACTTGCCTTGCTCTGAATTACATCCTTCTTCAAGACATCTAGAAGACTCTATGCTCCAGCCCTGTGCCTCAAAAGGTCACACATACAGCCCTACTATAAACATTTATTCTGTTCCAAAAGTGCAAGCAATGTAACTTTTAAGGCAGAAATTGAAGCACAACATGTTTCCAAACACATGGAATGTTATACAACTTATATCATTGGCATAAAGGGATATAGATATAAAGCATTAACATTTACTTTAAGAATGAAAAGCCTGAAGAAGTCAGGGTACGTACAGTTTACAAGGTTGTCAGTCATGCAAGAAAAACTCATATAATGTAGGAATATATTGGCAATAAAAATCACATGCAGTATTAAAGAAGTGACTTCCTCCTTACTTTTCTTTAAAAAGAAAATTTTATCTAGGTACACAGAAAAACACAAGTTAAATGGACAGAAGCCATGAATTTTACTCCACTTTGCAAACACTCAATGTTTATTATTGGTTTGTTTTTTTGTTTTTGGTTTTTGTTTTGTTTTTTCCCCTTGTAACTTACTTTTGGAAACGGCTAGGCTATTCTGGCATCAATTTATTCAAAATATCTGCTTCAGCATGGGAAGATAATCTTTTTGGCTGCTTTCTGTTATTGTCTATGCTAAAAAACTTTTACAGATATTTTATGGATTTGCTGAGACTATTGCAACTCTTTGAAGAAGGATCTCAAATTTGGAAATTAAATGGCACTGGTAGGAAGGAAGTAATGTCATAACCACGGGATAGCATGCTGTGTCTCTCGAATATTATTTTCCACTCCATACACAAACAGAAGGATGATTATAGAATTTGCTGCTGTAATAGCTTAATCTAGCTAGCAGCAGCACCGACTACTCAGCAGCATGCACTTCAGTGCAGGGCTCTAATGGCTTAGAAACTAGTGGTGCTGCACACATGCTTGGATGGTTGGCAAGACCTGGAGCCTCTGTCACAGCATCCGGAAGCCCTGTCCCCCTTGTCTTCAGCTCGCTGTAGAGATGTAGGAGTCCTGGAAGAGACGCACTGAAATGTCAGCTTGATATACTTTCCAAGCATCTGCTGTGTGGAGCTATTGTTATACCACGGGGGGGGGGGGGGGGGGGGGGGGGGGGGGGGGGGGGGGGGGGGAAGGCTCAAAGCAAAGAAGAAAAACAGATAACTAGGCTGGCAGTGTTTTAAAACCACTTGCTCCCTCTCAGCCTGAAGCTGTGAAAGCCAGCACAAATTCAGGCAGCTCCAAGTCAGGCAGGAGAGCCAGGGTGAGCAGTGGGGGAGGCTTGGCTGCGCGGCAGCCTAACCTCACTGCGCTGTGTGTCTGGCCGGGGAACCTGCATCTGCAGCCTCTGGGGGTGCAAGTAGCTCAGAAGGCCACGCACAGCTTTTACTGCATAAAACTTATGGTGAGCTGTGCTCACTATCCTGTTTTCCAGGGACATCAGCGCTCATTAACTATTTAACTTTTCACCTGTCCTCTTGTTGTCACCTTTCAAAAGAAGTCCTAATGCTATCTAATGCGTATCGGGTAGCAGATACACAGAGTATACGTATCCTGGCAAGGATAAGTTAAGTGAGTTGAAACAAATGAAGTGTTGCAGTCTATGACACAGGAAAGCAAGCAAATGATTAATAGTCCAGTGAAAGATTATCCTCATCTGATATTTCCACACTTGTGAGAAATCCATCCCAGCTGCAATTTAACGTAACTGTTGTCTATTTGGAGTTCCTACCAACTCTGCCTCAAGTACTTTTATAATTGTTAGCATCTATTTTCCAGTAATCGTTAAGAATTAGTATACAAATACCTCAGAGACCTAAAGATTTTAAGCTGAAGTGTTCAAAGATCTTTGTTTTCCAAGTCTAGATACCACAGAATGGATAGCAAAACCCTCTAGACTGCAAGACTATGAAGTAACCTGCCAAACGATAGCAAAGAGAAAGGTTGCTGGTCAAGCAGCATGAAGATGTACTTCAAGGCTAAACCCCTTCTGTAGTTTATGATAGCTGCCAATGGCAACAGAGCATGAGCATTGGTCAGACCGGGGAGGGGAGGAAAATGCCTTTCTTATTCTCTGAAATCTACTTCCACAAGGGAGGAAAAACACAACTAACAGGTTCATACCACTACAAGGTTTCCTACAGTAGAATGATCCTTCTGACAGGTTTTTAACTGCACAGTCATATTCTGCTGGAGACACTGATACACACCATGCAGGAAATCAGTACGTTGCATCCAAGGAATTTTTTCTTAAAAATATATGTATACATACCAGGCAGAACAAGTTAGTGCCTATGAAATCACATAGGCAGCTTCCAAAATGTTGCCCATTATGCCTCATGCTTTCTGAATGAGGCTTTCCTGGATCCTTCTCTGCAAGAGTTTGCCACTACCACATTTATGGACAGATTAAGGAGACATTCAGGATTGCAATTAGCTTGGTATTGACGACTATATTCATAGGCAGGTTATTCAGGTTACAAAGCACAAGAA
Organism: Gymnogyps californianus; assembly: GCF_018139145.2. Classification (NCBI taxonomy): domain Eukaryota; kingdom Metazoa; phylum Chordata; class Aves; order Accipitriformes; family Cathartidae; genus Gymnogyps; species Gymnogyps californianus. Next base: position 58,106,036 of record NC_059474.1, on the reverse strand, counting down.
CCCAGGATATTCTTTCAAAACAGAGGTTAACCAATAACATTTTAAAAAGGGGTCTAAAGCTTGATAAAACTGAAAGAGGGATTAAACATGCAAGTGGACAGTGAAATAATTTATATTCTACTGAGAGAATAAAAAAAACAGATGAAAGGTATGAAGTCTATTCCTTGAAGGCAGCAGTTAATAGCTAGCTTACAGAAATTAGGGATAAATTCCCCATGGCAGACTTCCCAGTGATCTAATCTCATCACTAAACATCAGAACTTTTGTAAAGATGGGCAATGTCCAGTGTGAAACTGGTGATTTACCGGATTAACCATTAAGCCTCTTTTTCTCTTCTCATGTCTGCAGTGACCAAAGGTTACAGAAAATCTTCTGTCCTAACTTATCTTTCTCCATTCATTTCTCACACCGTTTACGGTAAGCCTCTGCAAACAGATCAGGAGCTCTTACTAAAACAAGACAAAGTTTTTCTGCGGTTCTGTATTATTATTAAGGGAAAAAAGGCATGAAGATTCACTGTAAAAATCCTCTCACAAAGGTGGTACCGTTGTAGTATACAAGGAATAATCGGGGGAAAAAATTGTCGTTAACAAGTCACCTTAAGAACTCTCGATTCTTGTAAAATATATTACTCCTTTTTACAAGTTCCTCCACGCCCATCTCCTTTCCTAGAGCAAGAAGAGTTCTGTTACTTTCTGGTACTAAAGCGGGGGGGAGGAAAGAAAAAAGAAAAAAAGAAAAGAGGAGATCTGCAGGAGAGTGCCAAGATCTGGTGAAGTTCATCTAGTGCAGGAAGTTTAGAAGGTCAGAGTTTATAGGGACAAATGGTCCCTCTCCTACAGAAAGCCCTGATTCTAGAGAGGGAAATCAACTGACTGCTCCATCAGTTATCCAGGATGATGGATCAAATCTTCCTTCATTTCCTTCCTCTTTCCATTACAGTTTGTGTACCTTCTGATATATTGCTATTCTACGTAATAACAGGTGTCCTACCTTACGGTAAACTTGCTAAGGAAGAGCCCAAGGAAAACATCTGAAAAACCTGAAGACATAACATTTTTAGTACCTTTGGGGGGGAATCTTAGGGGAAAACACATTCAATCTGTGCCTCCCACCTCTCACTTGAGTAGAAAGACTCAAGGAGAAAAGACTTAAAGACAGGCTTCTCCAGGGAGCAGGAATACTGCACCTGCAGTGAGTGCAGAGAGAATGCTTTATGTCAGTACAGTTATTAAGACCTTTGCAAACATTCTCGTAACCACAGTCTTGGTAGGATTTTCATTATTTTTTTCCGTTGGGTTTTTTTTTCCGCTTTCCCTTTGCTGTTTATCCTTCAGATTGAGCGGGCCATGGGTGCAGTAAAATAATTAACTTGGTATTCACTGGATTTAAAGATAGGCTATTAATAGATAATAGGGAGGAGGCTTGGACTAAATACCATACAGGAGGTACTGAAAAGGCTTGTGTTGTTATAGACACAAAGAAGGGGAGGCTCCTTTGAAAAGCATTCCATACTAATCATTTCTCTTACGCTTAACTGTATCATAAGAACAGTGATGGTGCAAACTGTCAGAGCTGGGAGCAAGGAATAGTCCTCAGGGTCACTGCTATTCTAGTCACACACTACTTAGTAAACTGGTCTCTCAGGGAAAAAAAAAAAAAGAAAAATGATCTTACAATGTCACAGCATTTTCTTGGAAATTTTGTAACATTTTGTTTTCTGAGGTTTTGTGTTAACTATCAACAAAGTCAAATACAGCAAAGTTAGCAAGTAAACACCTAAATAGTAAATTTGGCCATTATTCCTAGGTTCTGTCTTATGCCAGGTTCAGTCTTCAGTTGTTACTTTCACAGTACATTTTTAAAACACCGCTTTCTGTAAATGCTTCTGGCTTCCTTTAAGTAATCCAAGTTTGCTCTTCATTGTGGAAAACTAATTTTTCTTAAGCAAGTCAACATGATCCTCCATTTTCCTCAACTCTATAAAGCTCTCCCCCCCCAAGTCAGATAGAACTACCAGGTCTCCAGATCTGATTTCAGCAAATCGTGGGTTGGATATTTTCTGAACAAGGACTTTAACAGGTTGAACACAGCTGAGGAAAGGAAGTTCTATAGACTAATATTTCAGCTAATGCCTTCTTCATAAGGCATTCAGCCAAAACATTCATCTGCAGAATTTCCTTCCTAGTTATAGTGAGATTTACCCTTGAGTGTTTGTAGTGATAGATATAGCTTTCAAGAGACCAGCTCTCACTAACAGTCTCAAAGGTAGGCAACAAGAACTACAAACAATATATAACCCGCACCATGAACATCTGTACCCAGTATCTTTGCAAGTTTTCATCATTTTGTCTGACTGCTCATCTTTCTGAATCATTTTTCGGGAACCAGCCACCTTCCACTGGGGAATTCCCTCTCCGTTTCTTGTGAAGACCTCGGCTACAGATGGCAATGACAACATTTCAGTTCACCTGGGATTTTGATAGTGAGTGTTCACTGTTCTATCAAGCTTGAGGAAAACTTATTTAAGGCTATATTTCATCATCTTTTAGTGTTTATTTTGGGAATAATGACCAAAAAAAAGTGTGTTTCAGCTCAGCTGACATTTATGACACACAACAGTTTTCACTTCACTTCACTTGAGCCTTACCTCACCACACATGACTTAAACGACTTCTAAAAAGTATCTTCTGGTTTTGGATGAAACATCTGAATTTTAACAGTTAAGGTCCAGTTTGAGTCTTGTACCAAGTTTACAGTTCTACTGATTTTGGTGGAATTATTCCATCTTTCAGTAAATATGAGATCGGTGTCAGAACATGGAGAAAATCCCTTTTCTTCAGGAATACGGACAAATATCCAGATATTTTTTCTTTCATATAATTAAAGTCCATGTTAGTAAACTAATTCCTTATTTTAAAAGTTACTCCACCTAGATTAGATGACAGATGGTGTCTCTGTCTTAAACAGAGTATGCATTTTGTAAGCAAAACATCTAATACTGTGGGTAAGGCAGGATTATATTGGAGACACTGTTAATTTAAGTGTCAAATGCTTTTAAGAGTTGAAAGTGTTCACTCATAACTGTTATGAATTCAGCATATGTTATAAATTATGTGCATATAATGTAAAAAACAGATGAATTCTGTGTAATGTCTTTTTTCAATTAAGAGATTAATTGGCCAACATGTTAGAAAAAGTCAAGATTAGGATAGGTGAGGCTGCTCTCTGGTTAAAAATAAAAAAATAATTTAAAGGAATCAACCAAAAATTCCCTGGTAAAATCAATAACTATCGGGAGAGGTGGGGGTGTCTGTTTGAGGCTTCAAGGTCATTTATAAATTATGCTTGCACTGAATTTTTTTTTTATTTTTTTTTTTCCAAACACATAAGTGTTGACGTTCTTGATAGTCTATAGAAGCTGAAAAACTCATGTTCAGATGGAAAGCCACAATATTTCCTTCGTGAAAGGGCTGGACAGCAACTGGATATTTTGTCTTAATACTTTTTACTATCCTGATATCTTAACACTTTTTACTATCCCATGTGGACTGTAAAGCATTCAAAGCCCATATAAAAGGGCAATGAATTTATAAGGCCTCCATTCTGCACCCAGTTCTTACTGGGAAAAAAACCAACTAGCTAAGAATATCGGCTGTATCAGTTTCAAATTTTTTTAGTTCCCAGGCAAAACAAACAAAAACAACAACAAAACACCCCCATGCACACAACCCCCCCCCCCCCCAAGATTATACCAGAGAACCCTTCAACTGACCCAAGCAGCTTCTCTGCAGCTACCAGGCTTTGGCAAAGACCGTTCAGCAACGACGTTGCCTGGCAAAAGAAAAGCCAGCCAAGAAGAACTGAACAGTGGCGAGTAGTACTTTGTGATTCAGACTTAGATAAATTGAATTACAAGTCTGGACCACCAAATAACAAGGAGCTGTAAATAAAGGTCATAAATGTTTCACATCAAGATATACACAAAGGAGCTGTAAAGCATTGCCATGTATGCACTCTATTCAAGCATACATCAAATGAGCACTAAGTCTTGTCACAGTGCTTTCTGAGGTGTTAAAAATAATAAACAAATAAAAAATTATAGACCCTTCAGCCAAAATGAGCAAGTAGGATAAAGACTCTTCATCTAGCGACCAAACAAAACCCAAGATATCTCCCTCTTCCTTCTCCAAACCCCCCAAACATCAAAGTAGCTTGTTCATCTTTTCCGGCCGTTTCAAAGGGTTTGTGGATTACTGTTTTCACCCAGAAGTTGAAGTATAAATAAATCACAAAAAAGACTGTCCCTTCTGTTATTGTTGGCTTTATGGAAACCAGGAAATGGTGAAATATCCACACTATGGCTCAATCCTCTTAAGGTTTGGAACTCCTCAAAGCACCTAAAACTATGACCTTCTTCTGTGGTCTGAATCTCCCCGCGAATGCACACTTCAACAAACATTAGCAATGAAACATCTTCTGGGAGTTGAGATTAGGCCTTCGAGTCTTGCTAAATGCTTTATAGGGATCTGAACTTGAAAAGAGCCAAGTGCCCTTTCCTACTGAGGAGATCACAACAAAAATAAATGATCAGGGAGAAAGGAAATGCCATCAAAACAACACTTGGTGTAATAAGGTTAACACTCACCTTACAATGTTTACAGGAGAGAAAACAAACTGAAGTTAACTTCTCTATAGGTCTAAAACAAGCAGCAAAACCTAAAACCAAAGCCCAGGTCTTCCAATTCTCACTCCCCTATCCAAGCCACTAGGTCTCAGTTACCTTAATTAGATGCCTCAAGGAAAGGTCAAAGTACGGACTGCTTTTCAATTTAATATACACTAGAAAAGAGCTGAAGCAAATGTCAGCCTTAGCAGAAACAGCATAACAAATTGATGAATGAACTGAGGTTTCTGGACCCACATTTAATTGAACAGACTAAAAATCTCTTTTAATGGGCTTTGAATGAAATCTTTAGGGAGAATCCTGGTTCTGCTGGAGTGAGTAGGAGCTTTGAGTTCCTTAAGCAATGAAGTCAACAGTTAAGCAACGAAGCAAACAGTCCAGAGTTTACTGCAGAAAATATTCAGGGCTTCTCACCTCCAAGTTCAGCTTTCACATTTAAATTCTACTGAGGATAACTACAGTAGTCTGCCAATTTCAATCTGCAAAAAGGCAAGAGGAGCCAGCCAGACTCCTTCTGTGCAATCTACTGGAGACAGCATCACAAACCTTCTGTGCCTCACTTCATGTCCTCTGAAGTGGCAGACCACCACATCTGACTCACAGGCACAGCACAGGAATCACTCCAGTCACACTGATGGAGGTGCTCAGGCTGCTATGGTAAGGACCACAAAGAAACCTTGCAAACAGTGAGGAGAAAAAAACTCCACACTTCACGTAAACAGGAGACACTATCCTGCTCCCAGGGAAGCCAATGATAAAACACTCACTGACGTCAATGGGAGCACATTCAAGCCTCAATTTAGGTTAAATTTGAGAAGCGTTCAAGCAGTAGTTTTTGTCTTTCCCTTTACCCTCTCTATAAAAGTGAACAACTCCATCCTCACTAAATCATTCTCATGTTTGTCAGCTTCCTGCCTCTCCCGGCGTGGTGGGATCCAAGCAGCCAAGCTGTTTATAGATACACACAGACTTGTGCATGATTTTAATTTTATTCGACTCTAGAGAAGGGTAAGACTTGCCAGGGGTGGTTTCCGACACTACAAGATTCACTCATTTTCTTCATTCCCCTCATATTTGCAAAAGCAGTGGTAACACATTCAAACTGTAAGCCTCCTGTGGGTGTGGCAGGAGATTCAGTCCATAAATATTTGTAAGAGCTCCTGAAAGCACTCCTTACCGTTTTAAGAACTTGATTCAAAGACTTTCAAAGACACTAAGATACCCACAGGTACAGGAAGGCATCTTGTCAGATCCTCAAAAAGCATTAAAGGATGTGGACAGATAATCCCCCATTGATTTCAGAAGTAATTAGGTACATAACCTCCTTGGGTAGAACTACAGAACTCTCTAAATCCTGCTAGCATGTATTTGCATCAATACCTATTAATCACACTGAAAATGCGGATTGAGGATCTTTGCTCCCATTGACTTTTGCTGAAGCGTAGGTGGGCTCTTGAAAGTTTGTATCGGTGGTGCCTAATGGCCCAAAAGGGATGATCTGGAATGGATTGATGCTACTGAGATACTGAACACTGACATCAGAGTTAAGCACAAGTGCTCACCTTCAACGTTCAATTTCAGTTCAACAGTCACAGATTCAAAAGTTTGTTTCCCAAATGCCTCAGTCCCACAAGCATTCACCTAGAGATTTCCAACCACTCAGCAAGGTTCCACTGAGCATCTTATTTCCTTTGATTTATGAGTCTCTCCAAAAGGCAAGATTTGAGGCAAAGCCTGAACATCTTGGAGAAAGTCACAGGGATATCATAAATATGCTTGCGTTTGTTTCAGTATGTGGCATTTGCTGCTTGTTGAGCGAGTGAAAGTCTCAAGGACTACAGTAACTGGAAAATGAACAAAGGAAGCATACAGGGAACAAGGTGACTATGAGCATATCGACCAAATATTCCTTCTTTCTCACATACATGCCCGTTTGAGAATAATCAGAGAAAAAGATAGGGTTTATGCATTAAAGGGAATTGAGTCTCTCTACCCAGTTTGTCTTTGTTGTACAGTCATCTTTCTGCTCAGGGTGACATGGCTCTTTCAGAAGTCGCTTATTGAAAATTTCAGTATTGTTTGAACTTAATATTGAGACCAAGTTGTCTAAAATATATGACTTCCTGAATAGCTGCACATAGTTCTTTGACAGCATTTTTGCCTCCCAGAGATGTTACAGGGGTGGGCTTCCCCCCCCCCCTTCCCCAATATTTCCTTTATTGTGATCTGAACTTCAGAGAAAGATCCAGGAGAGTAGTTGTGCATCAGTCAGGCCCCACGCTGGCTCTCCTCAGGGGTGGGGAGCAGGCACTCCAAAGCTATCCTGCATGGCAAGTGGGGTCTGTCCTAATTACTAACAGGCTGACATAGCAGTCACCAAGCTATGTGTGGATCTGAAGATGATTAAGTCTCCCCTGACATCACTCCAAAAGACAGTTACTCACCCTCCTCCAGCTTTCCCCTTCTTTTATAGGTGAAGAAAGGCCACAGCTAACATTACTGCTTCTGCAGTAAGGCCAAAAAATAGAGGAGAAAGTGATGGCTAACCACACAAGCTTCATGGTATAAACTTTGTTCATGAATATAAAGCATTCCTAAAGTACAATTAACAGCCGCTGCTCCTGAAACTGCCAACATCTGATGATTTATCGTTTAGTTTACTTACCACCATTTCAAAGCCTTATCTTCAAGAAAACAGTGCAGATGAGCACATTGTCTGTTGTCTCAGTTTAGTACTTAGCTTTGGATGCTTTTAGCTTATTCTCTATTAAAACAAAATGTGCCATGTAAAATAACACCGAATTCAGTTTACACTTTGGGTGAGCTGGCTTGGTTTGCCAAGGTTTCCTGTACAGACAATACTGCAGAAAGAACAAGCTGGAAGCCTCCAAGCATTGCAGTTTGCTCAGATATATTAGTACAGCTTTGTTCATAGTTCAATGAAATGGACCTGTCTGATATGGGCAGACCATCAGTGAGATGTTGAGGAGAAGACACCTGTTCAGCAGAGAAAACTAGCAAAAGTTGAGCGCAGAGAAGGCTTTGGCACATTGAATAAATTCTGTACAGTCACATCAAAGAATATTCACAGGCAACCCAAAGGAAGTCAGCAGAAACTCCAGTAACTTAAAGAGTGGGAGACCACAATATAAGCTGTTGGCATTTACGGAAATTGCAAACATAAATCAAATACAGAAAATAGCACTTATAAAAGAATTTTATTTATTTATTAATAAACCACATTTCCATAATCTAGACCATATACTGGCACAGGCAGAAACCTATCAATTTTCACCTTCTCATTCAGGACAATTTATGGTGTCAAATTAAAAGAACATGAAATTAAGATAAGTGTCTAGCAAGTGGAGCATTTTCTTTAAAGAAATAAATACCAATAGATAAGTCTTAATAAAAATAGTTAAGCAGAAGGCAATGCAGAGAGGTTTGTCAGAGGTCCATAACGTTGTCAGTGAATTGCTGGTTCTCAAACTTTACTGAACATTTTCCAGCAATGTACTTAGCATGTGACCTTTCTGTGGCTCCACAGTTTCCCCAACTGTTTTCATAGCTCATAAAACGTTTAGGAAGTGTTTATAAAAACTGCTTGAGGAAACCGTGCCACAAAGAACTTGAGCTTCACGTCTCAGCGGTCCAGCTTTGATTTAGTTCTCTTCGATGGGATTTCATTTTGCAAATGCCCCACTAACATCTGCATGCAGGTCCTCTTGGGATAGCACCGAGACGTAGTCCAGTTTTATGCATATTACTTGGCCAAGTTCCTCCAGCATGTGATGGTTGACTTGCCTCCCTCATGAAATCACAAATGCAAGCGTTCCCCACACATACACTTACTGATGGCCACTTTCAGTGATCTGACTGTGTTGGGAAGAAATATTATGTCATAAACACCATTGCAACATCTGCGACGGATCCTTCTGGAACCCGACACATGAATCGCCAAACCCAGAGAGCACTCTCGCATCAGAAGTCCACGACTGACGGTGCTTGACCTATTGCCCTGCAAGCTCGCCCCGGCTTTTGTATGCATGCTCAAGCAGCCTGTTTGGAAACACACAGCCAGAGAAGTGTCACAGACGAGCTCTCAGTATATAGCTCTCCAGAGAATGTTTGGAGAGTGCAAAAGTGAAACATGATCATGCAAGAACAATGAGGTTTAAAACCAACATTTTACTACGCTTAATTAACTAAAACCAACATTCACAGCGTTCTGGTGGAACTCTAGTCTTCAGCCACAGACTCATGACTTCCTGAGTCTCGGATATTCATTAGCAATTACCAGTATCTTGCGAATATGCTCAGGATAAGGAGCCTCGCGCCCACAGGAAGACCCTCCATTGATTTCTTATACTGTAGCTTTCAAGTTAAACATCACCAAACATTCTACCAAGTAAACTAAGAAGTTGTTCAGTCTAAGTGTATATTATTTATAAATTAAGACAACAATTCTGCTGGTAAACAATAAATGCTCTAGTACACACATCTTAAATATAGCCATCTTTAACCTCTTGTAAGTACGAAGGGAACATCACCTTGCAAACTGATGGCCCTGACCACTTGGCTAAATAGTCATATGCTTCACCAAGATTTTCTTACAAGAGTTAGTTAAACAAAAGGCACTTAAAACCTATTCATGTACCTACCTCCATGCACCTAAACTAGATACTAAGACAGCTTGTGAATAAACACCAATACTATGCAATAAAGTGCCACCAATAACTATGGCAAAGATTTTATTCTATTTTACCACTAGAGATTCAATATCCTTCGTAACAGAGTAAGAGAAGCACTATTTGTAATAAAAGTAAATTACAGCATACACATAAAACTTTTAGCACATACTTTTGACAATAGAACTTTTCCAGTTCAAGGCTGTTTTATGACACTAAAAAAAATGTTATTCAAACCCAGGAATCACTTATGTGATTTTTGAGTGTCTAGTCAAGCGTGCACATTCTCACCCCTGTTAATTAATTATCCACTCCTATGCAGTAAATAAGAAGTAGTCATTACCCTTGAGGAAAAAACATGACGTACATATCAGGTGTTAGACATAAAAAACAGCTTCAACTGGTTATTTGGTTCCCAGGCTTAGCTCGGGAATTCAAATGAAGCAGTCAGTGGAAAACAGCTACCCCATTCCTAGCTCTGAGGACTGCAGGACTCTTTAGGAGTTTCCAGACAACGTAATGGTACATCTTTCTTTAGACTTCAAGTTACCATTAAGTTTGAGGCATTTGGGTTTTGACTCCATCTAGACAGCTGCGGGAGGGACAGGGGAAAAGTGAGTGCCCCTTCTACACAGTCTGGACATCATTTCAGAGTAACAAACAAGCCGTGCTTGTGACATTGAGAAGAAATTGTAGCATGTCCCTGTGAATCTTTTTTTAAAGTCAGTTCCACTGAATTTTTCAGAAGCCTGTTATTGGCTACCTTTTATCAACAAAGACCTCTCTGTAGTGCACACACACCGCATTACATCACCTGCTTTACTTCATTTTTTTTCCCCCACTGAAGAAAGAAAGCCTGCAATAATGCTCTCACTGCTCTCCACCTTAACCAGATGACCCAATCCAAGTATTTCTTACCATCCTGATGGCTAAATAGAGACCCAAAAGGCACAAGCACTACAGATCTGAGAAATAAGGTCAAATGAAAGAGGGCTGAATTCTGGCAAAGTGTGACTTTTATTACTTATGGTGGTTTGTATCTTCTTTCTCTGAGCAATTAGCTACATACTGTGCTACAGGTGGTTACAGTCTATATATTTGAGTACATCCCACAAATAACTTCTTTTACTTCACAGCTACGGCTTTTGCACTTGAAAGAGTGGCCAGCACACCCTGTAACAGCTGCAACACTCGAGTTATAGGTTCTAAAAATCAGGTTTTGTGTGTGCTCTGCTGTTGATGTTAACCATAAAAGCATAACTGAGAAGGCTTATTTTGCAAGCATAGAGGAAAACAAAGAATATAATTCTACAATGATGAAAGAAGGCTTCAGGATATTATCAAATCCCTGCTTATGGAAACCATGGAGAGAATATAAGAGCTGACACATTAGTATGTAAAAATGTACATAGCTCATGCTCTCCGTGCCTAAAATCCCTACTTCACAGCAACAGAGTCTCAAGAGCCTTATTTCCTAACGGACAAAAAACAGGCAAGAATCACATCTGCCTTGTTCAATGGGATAGACTGGAAAGACCCAATATTTTCCAGTAATTGAAAGCCTCAGACAAAATTCCTCTGGAGCAAAAGTCAATCTAGAAACTTAAAAAAAACCCAAAACAACAAAAACCAAACCCCATAACACCCCCTCCCCCAAAAGTCCCATAACTTTAAACAGGTATGGACAAAAGCATTCAGCAGACTCCTGTGTTTATAGTAACAGTAACAAAACAGCACAAGCCATGTTTCCCATTAAAAAGGACATTCTCATTTGAGGTGGTTACCCGTCTGCCCAGAATCCATTACATAGCCGTTTCCTTTGCTGCTCTCCTGTTTCCAGAGAACAGTATCGTTGAGATGTGCACATACTCATGCTCTGAAAGTCTGTGCTCGTCGCTTGTCTTGAGAATGAATGCATTTTTTGCTATTTAAAAGTCACGTAATTAGATCATAGGTGAAAACAATATAATACTAGCATTAAAGAGGATACTTATCAAAGTCACATAGCCTAATTCCTCATTTCTTAATTAAGAAAACATCTATTGACATCACTACTCTTCTCCCCCTATTATCCACCTCTGTGCTTGGCAGTCAGAGGTAGACTGAACATTACTAATTCTACATCACCATTACATCACTGTTTGTTCATTTTACTAAGGGCTATAAAGCTATAATAATATAGAAATAAATATAACTTTCAAGGATCTTCCACTCAAACATATGCTTCCTTGCAGTAGTTTCTCTAGATACCTGAAATTTATCTTTGTGTTTCCTCAAAATACACATGGCTTCATCAAAATATAAGCCAACCTAAAACTGCTGCAAGGGAGAAGATATATGATGTACGCGACTTAAATTTACTGTGCTCGAGGCAGGTAATTCCCTCTTTGCCGAGTTAAGTTGCAGTCCTTCAATCATTATTGTCAAGCAGGAATGAAAGAGGCAGTCAGCAAGAAACATTGCTAGATCTAGAGAGCAATCCACAAGAGGAAATGCTCTGGAAAGGCTCTTTGATATAAGACTTGACCCTTTATGGTCATAGTGAGATCTTTCTTCACACTGCTCAGAAAGTTCCTCACTACACCAGGACAAATTGCTGATATTTACATATTTTTTTCTTGTATGAGAAAACTCAGATCTATTTAAGAAATCCGCCACTGGTTAGCTTCACGACACATTTGCTTTATTACTGTGCAGTTAATGCTGTAGACATATATTAACACATCTACAAAATTAATTCACTGTCCGCTGTAGCTGAATAGTTTTCTTTTAGAGGTAAAACAGATGGAAGAATACTTATTTAAAGCAAATCAAGTATGTGGATTATAAGTAAAAGCTTCTAAATGGATCTTTTTCCAAGGGGTTAAAATAGCATGGTCAAACAAAGATGGGAGAATGAATACTTGGGCAGAACCAAGGCTATCTAGGTCACCAACCAACATTCCTGCAGAGCCAGCAGGATGACTATGAACTCTGCTCACAGGAGCACATCCAGTCCTGCAGTCCTTCCACTCCACCCTAGTGGGGGACCTGCATCGCCCCTTAACAACTCTTCCAGAGCACATACCATTTCCTCCACCTAATTGAACTAGCGAGTAGAGCCGTCCAAGTTATTTGCTCATAACGTGCCCAATTCATGAGCCTGTGGCAGTGATTGCAAGAAAGGTGTTTGGTGCCTTAACAAGGCCAAAACCAAAACACCTTCCTACCACCTGAGCTGACAAAAGACTGATGTTGTGCACTTGAGCGAAATTCAAAGAACTTTTTTTTTTTTTTTTTAAACATGCCATTTCTCAGCTATGATGCATTTCTGTCATTAACTTGGGAATTGCCTTACCATTTTCTATCCCATAAAAGTATGACATTTCAATTGATGTAGAACAGGGTTACGTCTTTAACTGGATGGCGGCCCACTACTTAAAAGGCACCTTGCTTGGTTGACACAGTTATGTTTCTGCCAGCCTTGGAGTACAGACAGCGCAGTCTCATGTGGTTTTACTTGTGCGTTTGTTTCCCCCTTTATTGCAGATTCCACACCTGAATATGTAATCTTCAACGGTGTTGTGCGTGCTTGGCCAGAAGTAAAAAATTTTATGCTCCAGCTTTGCATTTCCCAATACATAGGTGAATATGAAGGATTTACACACACAGAGTACTTCTGACCTCCTGCTGCGAGTGGTATTTCAGCAAGACGTCTTTTTTTGGCAGGAGTAGGGGAGAAGGGAAAGAGGGAATTCCCACCTTTTTGCAATGGGTCTAGGACCTCAATAATTTAAGGCAAGGTGACCAAATGACCAACAGAAGCGTCCCATGTCTAATACTTTTGCAAGGCTAGATCATTTTATCTCAAACTCTTCTTGCTACAGCTTCCGTGCTTTTCATTGTATAATAATACCATGAAAGGATATCTAAGTTTTAAAAGATGACCATGAATGTCAGTGAAACTAGATGTGCTCTGCATACTACCAAATCTAATACAGTATCTAGCATCTCATTGTCTGTTTTTACCAGAACATATTTTTGCCCAAACAATTATTGGCCTGACGGCTTTATATTTATGAAAAAATTAATTATAAGACAAGTCCAGTTCCTGTTCATGATTACAATAGCATCAAAACAGATCAAACCTAACTTCAGTAAGTACTCAGTAATTACACTAACAAAAGCAAAATGCCACTCATATATCCTCTTTCTACATTCCTCTGAGCTACTAAAACATCTGATCTTTTGATTACACCATTGTATAATCAAAGAAACATCATGAAACCAATTTCAGTATTGTCAGCCCTAATTAATTTCCTTTCTGAGGGACTACAGGCCAAGACAACACTCTACTTACACTTATTTGTATCCCTATCACTCTATGTGGCAACTCTAAAAGCAAAATATCACAGGATTTTATGACCTGATTGTACGTTACACAAAGAAAACTTAAGTCACCTTTTATGAGTCCTCTGCCTGTAGAGAAGAAATGCTGAGCAATACTGGCTTACCATTGCTGGAGTAAGAGTCATTAACTCAAACCAAAAGCCAAAAAAAGCTAGGACAAGTTACAAGAGCTTTGAGAGAAGCTTTTCCCCAGTACAAAGAAGAGTTTTGTGATAAAATCTTCTTTTGTCCTGAATAACAGAATAGTGCTATGCCCACAATGATTTACAGCACAAGCTTCAGTGTGAACATGGACGAGAAGTCCCAGTCCTGCTGTTACTAGTAAGCCTTCAAAAACATGATCCCACAGAGCAAGCTTGTTCAGGTACAGCCAGAAATTTGAGTGGTACACAACAGCCAATGCTTTGAACCCCTGATCTCAGCATATTTGTGCATTCCAAACATAGCAAGTTATTGCTTCCTGCCTGATTGCTAATACATCTGTATGTTTGCATTATGCCTGGGGGTAGTTATGTCTCCAGCAGCATTTTAATAAGATATTTTATACGTATTTTCTGAATTCTGTTAAGAAATTTACCACACAAGACCCTCCCAGGAAACTACAGAGGGGAAAAAAAAAACCAAAACCAAACCCAACCAACAAAACAAAACAAAAAACCCACAGGTGCACCCCAGCCTCCTACCGTCAACATAGAATTAAAGGTTACATTAGATTAGATCACACTCAGGAAGGCTGAAGCCTGCACCCAGGATAAAGCTGCGCACGGATGATGATTTTGTCACCTTACAGAGTTTTCTGTAAGACTAAAAGCCCCTTCAAGAGTTAGAAGGGGAAAGCTGAGACAGTGAAGCAGTCACATTTACTTCCACAGCTAGAGTTTGGCTGTTGTTCTAAATGGCCCAGTTCATTATTTTCTAGGATCAGATATACAATATAGCATCAATATGCTCACTAGTGCTCCACTACTCCTGAATGTTAGAGTCCTACTGGCCCAAAGGTACCTGTAGATTACAGTCAGGAGACCCTCATTTGCTAGGGAGAATTGTTCTTCTGCATTACCATGTGCTCACAGTGCCTATACTTTATTGACTCAAGCACCTAATGTGCCTCATGAAAGGAAGAGAGTAAATAATTACCAGGAATTTATGTATTAAAGGCTGGTTAGAGTATTCTTTTATTTGAATAACTCTAAAAAAAAAAAAAAGAAAAAAGGGCCCTACTACAAGAGATAAGAAATCCATTTATTTCCAGAGAAGTGACAGTCCACCAAATGGTTAAAGACAAAAATCTATGCAAAAAAGGGCTGTCATATCTGTCAACGTTGATATTCAGGTACTGCTTATTGTCTCGTGACAACTGTCTTTGGAGTCAAAAACTGCCCATATTTCATGTGAGCCAATAGAAGGTTTTAAGTTGGAGGAAAACACAAACCAGCCATTTCCGAGCTATTCTAGAAGACCATGGATATATCTTCACTTCTATCTCCACCCTGAGCTCACTTGCAACATGCTAAACACATGGCCACATCTGACATTTTACGCATGTCAAGCCTGTCTCCACCATTACAGCCTCAGCTGCGAAGCAGTAGGTGAGCACCAACTGGATGTCCACAAACTGAACACAGCCTTCTCACCTAAAGACATGCTAATTCCCATGTGGATGCAAAACTTGTCAGGGAAGCAGGGAGGCAATACAGAACTGATGTTTGGGTTTTTTTGTTCTGGGTTCCTCCTCCCCAACAGAAACTTGGTGGTTGGAGTAAGGAATTAATTTGGGGCTTTAGCACAAAGATAACTATCTTGTTTATTGACCAAAGTGCACGATGTTTTCTTCAGGTACTCAGAACCATTTGGTTGCAGTGACACATATAGGAGTACACAGTAGTTAAGTAAATGTGACTTGCCTGATGAGGAACAGTGTTCTCACTGAGGAGAGACAGTGTTTCTAGATACACAATTTATTTACATGTTTTAGAGCTAGGACAATCTGTAAATCACATACTCATGCAGAAAATGGCATTTTTGGCATTGGGGAGGGGCTTCAAGTCCTTAAACTCAATTCAGAGTTCCTCCTACTTAGAAAAAAAAATTATTAAGGAAGACCCAACAGTACAGTTTCAAATTATTGAAGAGGGAGCTATGAACTTTAAGAAAAAAAAAATAAAATTCATTCTAGGAATCTAACAATTCATCTAAGAAGATTGCCATGGTTTGAATTTGGCAAGGTTTACCGATTCCAGGAACTAATGATTTAAAAAAAAACAAAACCAAAAACAAACAAAAACCCCCAAAAAAACCCAACTCTAAATGGTAATAAAATTATCATAATTTTCCTAAGGAATTTCAGCTAACTCATTTCTTTCAGGATCATGTTGAGCATACAACACTTCTGAATAGCTTCCAGTTATTGAACACCAGCCTTTAAGATAAGCAATCTTTAGCTCTTTCCTTTGCACATGGACTACAAAACATAAAACCCAACGTGTAACTCCCATTCATTTTCTACCCTGCTCACCTCTCCTCTAGTCCTCACCCTTCCCAAGGTTTTTTGTTATACTATTTTATTCATGAAAGAATCAAAGTAAAAACTAAGTGGGTAACTGGACAGTTTACTGGGTAAGATATTTTGTTTTAAGTTACACAGTCTGGTTTCATGCCCACCCAAGGGTCTGAAGCAGAGGAAACCTGGTGGTCTAACCTAAGTGCCATGGCAGAGATGTGCTATATTGCCGAAGCAAAATACATGATCCCACAGAATCTGAAACATATCTGCTGCCTCTTTGCAGAGAAATGAAAGTTGACATGAATGGAAATTAAATTATCTCCTTCCCCCAGAGGCGGTCATCTTCCCAGGTCAGAGGTATGCAAAGAAAAAAAATGAGTTCACATTTCATGGCTTGCACCATAGCTGTGACTAGACAGACAATATCTCCTATTTTTTCTCTCCCCTCGTCGTTGTTCCGCCCCCCCGCCTTCCTGACTTAGATTTTCCAAATATTCCTCATAACAGAACTATTAGAATATGGGGGGGGGAAATACAGATTTAAGCAAAGCATTAGTTGTGGAAATGTGCTGAAATTGAAAATTGTGTGGTTTTGTATAAAGGAAGAGAATACTGTCACATAACCTCGCTGAAACATACGGTTTGCATTGATTCTCAAAACCCATAAATAAACACTACGAAAATCATTATGAAATTTTTAAGAAGTTGTTGATGGGAATTGGAAAAGAGGAGACATGCCAAAAGAAAACACTGTCAGATTTGCAATTGCAAGCTAGCTGAGAATGGATACCTTTAAAAACAAGCTTATGTTTCACAAATATTTACAGTAGATGAAAAGCCTAAAGGCATGTAAGAAAAAAAGCAGGAAGACAGCACAGTTACATCATTAAGGCCACCATGAAAATTTCTGGACTTTAATGAATTAGCAAGCCCTGCATAGGCCCCTTTCAGTGATTTAATCAGAATTCAAATTTGGTATTAACACAGATGAGTTCTACCACACCTGTAATCTGTAAACATACTTATAAACCAACAAATGTAACACACAAACATTTTAAAGCTTGGGATATTTAAAGAAGTTGATTTTTTTTTTTTTTTTTTTTTGCAACACTGCGAACAAGTTATCTTCCAGATGACCAGTAATTTGTCTTGAAAATTTATCCTGTTTCATAAGAATTCAGAAGCAGGAAAAGTTCCATGATGTACCATGTTACTGCTTTAAGTTGCACATTTTTAGTTCACTGAAATTGCAGAATTAAATACGTTGGTGAATATGAATCCATTAATTAATATTGGTTTGTTTTCAGACTAGCCACAGAATACGTACACAGTCAATGAAAAAAAAAAATCTGCTGAGTAGCAGTAACCTACGAAGGGACACTAACGCAATCACTTTGATTGTCTACACATACCTTCAACCCTCAACCAGCTTGCACTATGATGAAATGTTTTTATCCATAAAGATGTGAACAGGTTCATTAAATCATATGTTTGTTTTGCTGACTCTTTGCAGCACTGAGATCCATTGCCTTTCCTTTGTGTTGTTTTAAGTCTTGCCACCAATCTTAAAAATACAGAAGTCTCAGAGGGTTTTATAGTAACCCTCACTGATCTTGCTAGGACTGCCACTGAGCAGGACTGGCAACCTGCTCTCTAGCTCTGTTCTGCATGTTCATGTTTCCGTCCTATTATTCAGGAGAGTTTTGTTTATTCTTATCCAAGATAATTTCCACTGTACATGCTGAAACTTTTACTGGTTACTCCAACGCTTAACTGTAGAGTTAGGAATACGTAAGCACATTTTTGCAGGAGTTGAGTATTAAAGACTTCTAAGTCAACAGGAAAAAAAAAAAAAGTGAATACGGTAAAAGAACCAGTTTGCAGGGAAAAGACACACATTTTTAAAGGCTTCTTTCCCTGGATCCTTTATGAATTGTTTTTGATAGCAGCAAATGGAATTTGATTTTACTTCTTTTCCTAGGGACTGTTGGGGTAAGAACACAGACATGCTGCCCATAACACTGAGCTCAGTTGCATGACAAGCTACAGTAGGTTTGTGATCATATATGCAAATGGAGTCTGTCTTGTTTTTGGGGTCTTCTACGGAGAGAAGCCGATGACAGCTCAGACAAGTACATGCCATTTCACTATGGACAAATCCCTTAGTGGCACACACTTCTGCCATTATAAAACCAGCAATAACAATAATGCTCAATCCAACTGGAGTATTCCTAGGGAAAATAAATAAGTAAACCAGCTCCTCCCTCCCCAAACAACTCCAAAACATGTCCAGGAAGTACCTAGATCCTCCACCGCTGCAGCAGTATGGCTGTTGGTCATCACGATAGGTGGAGCTTATCCATCTTATCCTGAATTTATTCTCTGGCATGGGATTGTTGATCCCGTGAGACTGGTTTTATGTTCAAAGCATTCTCAAAGCTTTGTTTCCTTTGTGGCACATTCTGTATCCATCAACATCAAGCCACAAGCTCCATCTTTTCCTTGTTAATTATGCCTATGCTGCTCTGCTCTGGCTTTGTTCATTGTAGAGCTTTGATAAATGAGCTTTCTGCCCTCATCATTCTGAAGACACAGAGAGAAGTCCCATCCAGTTCCAAATTAAATGAGGAAAATAAGGAAATGGTTTGGTTGTCATATTAGAAATCAATGAAGTGTGCAGGGGTGGAGGGGAAAAAAAAAAAGAAAAAGAAAAAGAAAAAAATTCCAGAATTAACCAAACTGGACCAGCAGCTCTGACTTCCTGGAGCAGCTCTGGATACATTTCCAACTATAAAACAACTTTTCACTTGATTTTTGCAGCAGTGCAGCTTTCCAGTTTGAAAAATAGTAAAGCTTCTTTTATTTGAGTAACTTTTCTTGTGAGTGCACCTTGTTTCCTCCGTTTAGTAACTACACAAGCACTGCATTAGTGCCACAAGACCACTAGGAGATGTCCTGGCTTTGTGACCAAGTGACCCGTTCACATTTAAAATTAACTTTCTGCTCAGTACTGTACTTCAAATATTACAGCTAGTCTATATCAGCTCACTTCTACCTCTACGGAGCTCAATAGAAAAAAGCAGCCTATAGCTTAGTTTTGCACGAACAGTACAGTGCCCTCTCCCTCTAACCCCAGTGAAGGAGTAATACAGAAGGGGCCAGCGGGGGGGGGGGGGGGAGGGAGGTGGAGAAAGAAAAAAAACCCCAGTCCTAAAAGCACAAGCCCACAGCTGCTCAGTTATAAACTAATGACAAGGTCTTTGTAAGGGTGCCAGCACCTGCTTCTCATGGAAGAAGAAAACTGCATACTGTACTGGTACTAACTAGTAAAATTACTGTGGCCTGCACAGATTTATTAGAGGACAGGAAAGCAAGAATACCATAAAGAAAAGTGATTTCAAATTGCTTTACATAACCAGCTAAGATTTCTGACTTAAGCAGGTATAACACGATGACAAAACATGTTTAAACAGCGGCAGTCAGCTGGCCACACTTCATACCCCGTCCTCTGTCAGGGAGGCAGCAGTTCCCACCAAAACTCTAGGCTCAAAGGTCAGTTGTAGGACAGCTCGCTTCAAGACAGTAAAAAATAGCCTATTCCAGCTCTGCTCACCAGAAGCGGCATTTGTGAAGCAGTGGTTTTCTGTGCTCTTTGCCCAGGGCATCCTCAGAACAGGGAACATCATGCACTGCAACAGTCACGTCCAGAGTGCAGTAGCCCAATACCATGGCTAAGAGGGAGCACGTTTCTTTCACTTATGATGTTAATTCCCTCTTTTTGTCTGTTTTCTATCAACCAAAACATCCTTCACTTTTTAGTAATAAATTACTCTGAAATGTATCCAATGGTACCTAGAGGGATAACCAGCTGTATTTAAGTTCACTTAATTTCTTTGTTCTCATGAAAACTTGCGAGTTTCGGGCATGGTATGAATAAGGAAACAAAGCAGACTTGATTCAGAACCAGAATCTCAGTGTTCCCATGATCTGGCTTCTTTGTCCTTCTCCTGTTTCTCTGTCTGTATCTGATTTTTCTGAAGCTTCCAGCAGCAGGATGGGACAGCTTTTTTTTCTTTGCTAACTGCAAGTCATCATTGCACTGGGTGAAACAAATGCAGTTTTCCTCTGTACTCTAAGTTGCCAAGGACTTTTACCTGTTGGCTTCAGACTTGGATATCCATTGCAAACAAGGCAGTAATATCTTAAAAGTTAAGTCTGAAATAGATATTTTAGAAATAAACCTATTTGGACAAATTCTGCACTGAAATAAATATTGTGCAATGTCCCAAGGCTAAATGGCTCACCTGTAGATGCACAGAGCTTGAAATATGGTGCAATTTGTTTTGAAATAACCAAGAGGAAGGTGCAGATTTCTGGGGCGACCAGAACTGCTACACCTACAAGTGTCACTCCTGCCTGACCAGGTCATACAGCCCTTTCTGTGAATGCAAGCTTTGGGCAGTGGGGCCACAAACAGGCCTTGTCCCTCTCCTGCCGTTCCTCCAATACAGTCACCAGTGGAGGAATTCAGATGGTAGGGGCTACAGCCATTCTCTGCCTCTTCAGCACACGCATCAGTATCCTCTGCACATGGGGACTTCTTCTCTGACCTTATGCTTCACATGCCTGACATATGTTTCTCCTATTTTCAGAAAAATCCCCTCTCACTCTTCTTTTTAGTCATTCAGACTAGCCATCATTTTGGGATACTCTTGTTTCTCATTCACTGGTCAGTTTTACTAACCTAACACTTTTCATGTCGGTACCACTTGGCTGCTCTCAGAACTTCTCTTCAGCCACCATGAACAGGATAGCTAATCCTCCATAAAGTTAGACATTCAGGTAAGTTAGTTAAACACGGACATGAAAAAAATAAAACAAAACAGGCAGTAACAGACCAAGCTGATAAACATGGCATCAGCTCAGCAATTACCCAGTTGCATAGCATATCACAGTCCATCTTGTCCCATCAGTTTTATTCATTAACTTATTAGGTGCACCTTCTAGATGCCTATACCAGCTATGTATGTATTTGCATGCACACAAAAAGGATCTTATTTTCTCAGTGCTAAGTTCTCTCACTGGTAGGAAGGAAGCCAGGAAGCAAAGCTGGATAACCCTACCAAGTCATTACCTGTGCTAATGTGAAGGTCTTCAAATTCTCTATTTTTAGAGACAGTGGATAACTTTGATTAAGTCTTATTCTTAAAGGCAAATAAATGCGTTGATTTTTCAAATACTTATTTGGAGCTATGGCATTTCACTTGAGTTTTGACTTTCCCATATTGGAGAGAACTTAACGGTTGAACAGTCCTTTACAGAACTCACATTCATACATCTCCAGAGTATAAAATCAGCTAACCAGTCAGTACACCTAATCCCAGAAACATGGGAAGCCACACGAAAAGTCAGGGTATTCAGGTGTCTTTCCTGGTGCCTATGTCTTCTTTTCATAGTTACCTCAGGAAAAGCCCTGGTTTCACCCTATGCCTAAGAAAAGAGAGTGGAAAAAGTTGAAGGGAGGGTTGTTACAAAATAAAACTAGAGTTTGCAAAGTGTGGTGACTTGTGTAACATGCCTTCTGTTTCACTGACATGCAAGCCAGGCACATCTGATATTCAGCTGGGGTTATTTTCACACAAGATAGTGGGATTATATCAAACACTGTGTGGCTCACCACAGCAGAAAGGGAGGTGTGCCACGTGACTTTCATTTGACTAACATGAATAAACATGTCACTAAAAGCTTTCTTAGGAAACATAGTCTTCTTGAAATAAAAAACATATTTTGAAAGAGAGCCCACAACAGAAGTCATGGAATCTTTGGCCTTTGCGTAACATGGAACATTTTCTGGGATAACCATTGTGGTGCAACAGTCATCAGGACTGCTGGTTGTTGGCCTTCAAGTAACAACATATATGAGTTTCAGATACTCCACATTTGGCAGCTGGAATAAAGTACCTTGAAACATCAAGGAGAGTGAAGTCCAGATACAGTGACTAGCTATTAGGTTTTGTGCTGGCAGTGGGCCAAATTGTGTTCATTTTACTCACAAGAGCCATCCAGCTGAGGTCAATGTGATGACTCACATGAGCAGAGTGCACAGGACTTGGCACAATGTGTTGCAGAAGTGCAGATGTGGAAACTACAGCCAGAGACAAACAACGAGATTTGCAAGGCAAGGTAGGATTTGAAGTTGTTTCTGCTGACCTGTTCATGCACTGAGACCCAAACAGACAATCACAACTCCCTAACGGTAGAGTTTATTGCTAGTATGTTATTTATGGTTTCAATAACCTCTATCTCAAGAAGAACTCACCAGTTCAACAGGACCCACCGACATTTTTCTGAGCACCTACTGCAAGCCAGATCCAAGTATTAGGCCTTGAATAGAGAGTGTAATTAAAGATTCACTGTTCCCACAAGAGCACCCTAAGATATTAGCATTTCCCTACACCCAGAGTACAGGAAAATATTTTTCCAAAGACATCATGTGGAATTTCAGACAGTTTTGTTACTCAAGACTAACCTTCCAATGCTATTCCTGGTATACTCCCTCCATACTATAAATTAGATCTTAGATTTTTTTTTTTAAAGTTTTATTTATTTATTTTAAGAAGCCAAATTGTGGAAACATTGAGCAGCTGTATTAGTTTCCAGCGCATTTTTTTCAAATTCATGAATTTGTTCACTTTGAGTAGATACTCGCAGATGGCTCAGCTTCATCTGTAGTATGAAGGACCTGGAATAACTGTGTGTGAAAAAATCTGAACAACTGCAATCTTATGCATTTGCATTCCATTTCGAATAACTCACAGACAGCAGGTTGGAAACTCCACCAGTTTTGACTTGTGGAGTGTTCCTGTGATTTTTCTTTCTCTGAGGGCATATTCGACTCTCCCCAAAGAGCCCAGGAGTTCCATCCTACAACTTCAGATGGATCACTAGATGCAAAGGTCACCTGCACTATAGCTTGCTACATCTGCTCCCCCCACAAGCATACACTCTGCTTAAGTAGTATTTCCAGGTTCTTCCTTGACTGTGGTTTTTCCAGAGCATCCCTTCAAGGGGAACTTCCAAACCACAGAAAGGGAAAATATTACAAGCTACTGCTGACCGTGGATTGCACTATCAGTCTGGGAGAGATAACAAAAGAGAGACAAAGAGGAGAAAAAGAGAAAGAGAGGAAGAGAATTTGGCAGAGGCCCATTCCCAATTTCTATACCATCCAAACTCTGGATATAAAATATGCAAAAAGACCATGGGAGTAGATTTGGGGAGACTGAATAGGTCATTTTTGGTATGAGGGGAAAGCTTGTCAACTAAATGAGAAGACTTGGTTGTAAATTAGATCAACCACATCTCATCGACACATTCTGACTTACCACAGAAGTGATATTTTATTCCATTTGGAGTTGCCGTTAAATTTCATTCATACAGACATAATACTGTCCTTGCTTTAGCACGGGTGTGATTACCAGCATCAAGATAAACAAAACAAAAAGATTTTGGTAAATGTGTTAGAATTTCCTTACAACTAGA
This sequence comes from Gymnogyps californianus, assembly GCF_018139145.2. Lineage (NCBI taxonomy): Eukaryota > Metazoa > Chordata > Aves > Accipitriformes > Cathartidae > Gymnogyps > Gymnogyps californianus. The sequence goes on along the minus strand of NC_059474.1, from coordinate 58,082,227 downwards.
CCAACTCAGTGCAAGTTCTGGGCTTTCTACACAGTATTTAAGTTCTAGACCATTTTGGGAAAGAGATTGATTGCATTGCTGACTTTGCACATGCATCCTTGAGTTCATTAGTTTGGCCATTAGTTCTTTGCCGCAGTCATAGCGGCAACATTAGCTGGCTTATACCATTATGCACACCACAGTGATGGGTTTGATATCTGAGGCACTAACAAATGTTTCACTGTAAACTAGTAAACACTGGTTCAACTCAATGGAAGGAATAATGTTTTCAGCAATCCAAGATACACATATGATATGAATACATGCTTTTGGGTATGTCTCCATTCTCATTTCCTCTTGCTCCCTGTTTCCCCTTTCAATTCTCTGTCAATGGCTGCTTTCTCCCAGCTTCAGCAGGAACAAAACCAGGTTCCCAGGCTTTAAACAAGCCAGTTCTTAGTCTGTCCCTATACATGGAGCATCCACAATCAGCTTATACACAACTCTCTCGTATGTACACAGATACGTATCACCACCTCGCTCTCTTGCTCTTTTGCCTCAGAAATTAGTGGCACTACAGGTGGAAACGGACCTCTCTGGAGACTGCTGCTGGTATGCCAAACCCAGCTCATCCTGCCCAGGCTCTCAGTGGACAGTTTGTCACTGTATAAAGGCTGTTTGTCAGCTCAGGTGAAATGCCCCAGAGTTTCCTATTAGCACCAAGCAGTACTGGTAATTCTTTCACATCCCATCCTACAACGGTGCAGCCTTTCTGTCCCTAGCCCACTGGGGCTGCGTTCATAGGTGGCACAGGCCGCCCGCTTCAACATACAGCAACGGGCTACTTTGTGTGCTAATCGAACTTAAAAGGAGACAAGAGTTCATGCATTAAGCATGGCCAGAAGCATTTCTAATTCACCATTTTGAATGTGGATCACAGGTTTCCCACCTTATCTCAGCTTAACAATAGGTTCAGGTATATAAAATCAGAGAGGGAAAATGCTTACAGCACGTTCCTGAAAAGAGGACAATGAACAAAATACTCCCTGTCCGCCAAAGAAATATCTATGCGTGTACACAGATTTTAAATAGATATTAATCTAAATTTATTTTAAATAGCTATTTTAAATAGCAGAGTACAGACTCCCCCCTGCCCACACATGGAGAAATTCAGCATCTCAACCAAGAACTGGCTGGTAGAAATTACTTGAATTTGGCCACATTACAAGTATCTGAGAAAATTCTTTGTGCCTATGCAGCGTTATCGAGACCAAGCTATCATCTTTTCCCATTAATTTACACTACTTGGTATAGAAGTTGTCTACTGCAAACTATTTGCAGAGTGCATTTGCATTACCTGGGTAACTTTAGGCAAACCTGATAAGCCCACATGCTCTTGAATTTAAGGGGACTTCTCAGATCCATGTTGAATGAGTTCTGCACATGCCGAGCCATTTAGAGCTTTGCATCAGTGGGTGTAGGCTGATTACAGGGTAATAGAATATAACACTAGCATCAGACATTTTGCTTGTTTGATGGTTCAGCTCTTTTTTTTGCAGCTGTAAAATAACCAAAGCATATCCTACTAGATTTGTTACAGGCCTCCCACTTGCCATGTGAAGTCTGAGGAAGAGCCTTGAGCTAATCCCAAAGAGCACTCTCATAACCTAGCCCTAAGCAAAAAACTTACAGTGATCCTTCACACTGCAATCAATCCTTGATTAGTTTTGTAGTCTAAGCACAACAGTGTCTGCCTTGTGTCAGCTACAGAAAGCCATATGTGACATTGGGCACTGGAAAGCAGACAAGTTTTGTGTTTTCATAAGTTACACCAAGTACTTCAGGACATCACAACTGAAGAGGCAGGTTTGCTTAATGTTAATCAGGGGCAGGGTTGCATTCAGTTACACCAGAAGTTTAAAGACTTGATTTAAGCCAGTCACTACAACACTGTCTCTTAACGACTGACTCGACTCCTGCGGTAAAAGTGCTTCTGTTCAAGTGTTAATGACAAGAAAGCATATTTTTGAATGTACACAAGAATCCACCAAGAGTGACTGATGCTTTTACTATTCTGTTTTAGGCTTCTCTGTGAACCCTGGCTTTCCTAAATCTTTCCCTTTGTGCATCTATGAAAGAAGGAGATAGTAATCACTTCTGTTACAAGGGCAGCATTGTTAGCCATTCAATCACATCTGCAGAGCTGGGAAACAGTTCATAAAGAAATAAAGCATTTTGGGAGGTCTGCAGGACCAAAGTCCTGCCAGTGACCGTGCTAACATTTAACAGCATGAGTGCTCTCGTCTCAGCACTCGAGTGATCCTGCTTAGCATTGCTGTTGCCTCCGTTTCTCCAGGAAAGCACAGTTTTGGTAAGACGCCTCGTTAGTTTTTGCAAGCTAATTCAAAAGTAGTTTAGGGATAGCATTTCCAGCCAAGTTCAGTGTGATCAGATCAACTCTGCTTCTTGACCTGATTAGCTCACACAGACAACTCTCCCACCCCCATGCAGATTTAGCAACATTGTTTCCAATTACCGAGCAACAATATGCGGACACAATCCTCCTGACATGACGCTGCCCTTTCTAGTGCAGCCATACTTGCAACACTTTTTAAAAATGTGACTATGCTTGCTATTTTTTATTTGCATGTAAAAAGGTATCATTGCTTCTTCCAGTAACTGCTCTAGCAGTTTGGAAAGTTCTTCCCTGCCCCCCTCCCCCATGCCCCCCCCATCACCCTGGCATCTCCATCCTCTAAGACAACGTACAAGAACAAACCCTTGTAAATGTTGCCTTTCATATTTATTGTGCTGTCCTAATTATCGCAAACATTCTTCCCAGTATTTCAGACACCCTGTATACCTTGCCTAACAGCTACATGCTGTTGCTGACATCAGCATAAATTAAGTCTTTCTTGGTGGGAAATGATGCTATTTAGAAATAGAAGGCAACAATAATAAATTCAAGGAAAAAAAATGCAAAAATTCTCCATGACCTTCCTGACAAACTCCTGTAATGGTCTGAAAACTGCAGATGTTTTTCCACTAAGTTTTTACAATGTTTATTTTGAAAAAAAAAAAAAATTTTTTTTTAAATCATGTTGTTTTCCTGTTGTAATTTCTGTAAAGCAGATGTGACATCTTGGGCTTAAGGGCTTTAACCTGATTTTGATGGCTCAGTCTTGATGCTATTCATGCAGCACAGAAAGGCCTCTTGCAGTGGAAAAGGATCTGCTGTGTAAAGAATAAAGAATCACCTGGGAGGAAAGGGGTTGTCCTCACTGTGTCAGTGACAGGACTTGGCCCTTAGATTTAGGAAAGGGGTCCATCTACTGCCTAGTCCCACATGGCTAATTCTCAGCAACTGGAAGAACGCAATGGGCCATATAAAGTGGCCTCACACATCTCTTTTTCAAGCAGCCTAAGGCCACTTATACACACGCACTAGTGTTACAGCAAAATTGGGTCTGAGAACGGCAGGAACGCGGACTCCATCCTTGAAAGCATTTAAGAGCTAATTCTTTCTCCTAAAATTAAAAAAATCTGCAGAAGAGTTAAGAACTGGACCAGACAGATTAACATCTTACATAGCCAAATTACAGTCAATGCAGAACTGAAGCTTTTCCCCATCATATGTCCTCAGAACAACAGGATGAGAAAAGCTTTTGTCTGAATGTCCAGCTGGTGAGAGTGATCAATGATCTTCAATGCCTTGTCTGCCTGCCAGTTAAGCTGCAAATGGTTTCGGTGAGGTGCTGAACAAACTCTTGCATATTTTTTTTTCATTCTGCATTCCCAGGTTTCACTGATGTCTACAGAACAGGCATGTCACACAAAACCAGGTGGATCTTATGCAGTGCTATGAGAATAATAAAGTAGCTGATTTTTATCCCTTCCTCATGGCCCTGCTCCCCTCCTCTTCCTCAAGGCCCTCTTCACAAACTCCCACCCTTCGGAGTAGCTCTCCCTGGACAGGGAATTCTACGTGTGGCTGCTTTTCAAAACCTTTTGTGATGAGGATGGGTGTTATTCTAGAGTTAGCCACAGAGGTTCTAGCTTGTACCCAAAAAGAAAATGAACAACATTTACCCGCATCTTCCTGCCATCTCACTCACCTCATCTATGGCCCTTCAGATTGCACAACAGCACCATGCAACCCCCCCCCAATGAGACCCTTACTCATGTCAAGAGCATTCAATAGCTACACACTGTTGACTTGCTCAGGTACTGGGAAATTCCTCATTTACCTGCAATCAAGTCAGGAAACCTCTCTTTTTTCAGGATCCTGGATCCCTGGACAAATGATGATCAAATATTTTTCTGCTGATTCTCAATAATGTCAGACCTTTTTGGAAAGTCACCTTCTGTACTTAATGATTCCCTGCAAGCCTACACATCCACAGAAAGCTTGCGTTCAGAAGTCCCAAGGGGGAAAACAATGCTGTATGCTATGCATTTATGTATTCAAATTACTATGCTGCCAGAAGATAGACAGAAGAAACAAGGTAAATACTTCAGAGCTCAGGAGTATGCTGTGAGATCTTTTAAGCGAAAGGCGATGGTCATTTAGTGCCAGTCAGATACTCATAAAGTGAAATACATTTAAAAACACTCATTAATCATTTCCCAGCATGCTGGGAATCTTGAAACAGATGTTCAATGCAGGACAGATCATGTGGCTCAGATGTCCCTCGAACAGTCACCTGCCTTGGTCTCTTAAGGGACAACGTGTTGTTTTATAGCATTACCTCAGAGAACTTGGGAAAGTGGAGTGAACATTACCACATATTAAACACAGCTTCAGAAACAGAGCGACATACCTTATGTAGGCAAAATGAAAGACAAATAATGATGGATATCCATCTTAGGCCCTCAGGCAGTCATCACTACAGCATCTTATCACAACTAAGATAACAAATAGTGCAGAAACATTAAGAATGGGGATTTCAGAGCTGCCTGGATGATTTAGATACCCATCAATTTTCAAATATGTTTGACAGGTCAAATGTTGCCCATAAATGCCTAGTGATGGATCAAGGGCCATATAGCTAAGACCTACAGCAAACTGTTGTCATAAGTAGACAGTAGGAACTGAAATGGTAAGCTAACCTAGGTTGGCAGGCAATACACCCAGAATGAACACTTACTTGATTTTTCAGTATAAAACTAGTATTCAGTCTTTCACTCCTCTTCTTACACATGCTCATAAGGAAGCTGCATAATGTGGAACAGTGAGACTATGCCTTCTGCTGTGGACATGGCTAAACACTACTCATCAAATCCACTGTTCAACAAAATACGCTTACTGGTGTTCGGCTACTCTAACTCCAATCTTTATATCAGTATTTTATTTCTTTTGCACCTCAAATCAGAGACAAGCCAGCAAACAAAGTAGTCCCATAAGGCATAAATAAGGCAGCTCTATAATCAAACTGAGCGCTCCACCTCCCTGAAGATTGTTCTTTCCAAGCTGTTCAAATATTGAATAACTCCAGAATATAATTACCCCTTGTATTCGATCATGTGCCAAAGTTAAACTAACCAAGCATTGTAATATAATATAGTTCCTTGAACCAGCTAAACTTTCATATTGTTTATCTCTCTGCCATATGTAAAAGGACCACCCAAACAGAATATCAGGTAAAGGTTAACGTCCCTGCTCAGTGAAAAGGAAGGTGCTAGAGAAGATGCTATAGATGACACAGTAGTAAAGTGGTTTAGTGACACACAAAAGAGTTAGGAGATTTGTGCTTTATTCATGATTTTAGCCTTTAACAGCTCTAGGAAAAGCAGTCACATAACTTGTTTCGCCATGACTCAGTACTTTCTTTGTAAACTGGAGGCAACTCCATTGAAATGTATCTGTTGCCTAAAGATTTTCTGAGCCACAATAGAAATGCAACCCTTTATTAAAATAAAATTAGCTTTTACTTTCAGAAATTGGATTTTTTTTTCCTCAGTGTAGAACATGACAAAAGGAGAACACACTACTTCCAAATAATCACAGAAACTTCATTTGTCCAAAATGTAAGGTTATGGTTTATGTTTAAAGTTCAAAAAGGAAAACGTTCCATTCACTAAATCTGAAGCTAGTAAATATCCTTCTATTTTACATCACTGAATAAAGCTTCAAATCAAGAGATGTTATTTGAACCTGGGAATACCACCTGCTATTAAAGATTTTTCCCTTTCCAGATAAACATCCAACTTTGAGACATGTAAAAGTAAGAAAACACTAAATAATCTGTTCAAACAAAAAAAAAGTTACATTCATAGATACCTTTTTGGAAAGTGTTTTAAGACCATGTGGGGAACAGCTGATGAATTTAACAGGATATTTTTTTAATATGGGTCATATTAAGGACTAAGGATCTCTTAAAAAAAAAAATTGTCGTCACCCACTAAGCTTAGAATATGGAATTTCCTGACTGTTTCAGTTCAGATCAGTATCAGAGTCCAATTTTCCTGCACTTTCCACTCTGCAGTCTTTCCCCAGCCATCGTCTGGAATACAAGGTAAGACAAAGCATGAAATGGGTTTTCCATATGGAGTGAAAAAGACACCACCACCATTCAGTTTAAGTGAGGGGAGAGATGTTATCATTTACTGTCAATAGACAAGGGTGAACCAGAATCTCCCAACTTCTGATCCTGGTGCTATAGCAACACCATCTTCAGACAGGTCACTCACATTGTGATCCCCAAAAGGTGGCTAAGTACCAAACTTTCAGTGGAGTTAAGGGTTCACATCCCAATCCACTGAAGCACTTTATAGTATTATGTGGTTTGTGGGACCAGGATTTTAACTTACCTACTTTACTTTCAGTCTGTGAAACAGAAACATGTAACAAGAGGGCAAAAGAAACTCCTACCAGATTGGAAATAGGATTTCCCAAAATCTCTTTTGGGTGTCTTAAGTGAGGTTCCTAAATACTTTCTGTGCAACTCCCGCCTTAGTTTTTTTTAAGTTGATGGAGACAGAACTTCAAGTGTGGCTCTACCCTATCATTAGCTTCTTTTCCAGCCATTCACACTATAACACTGAAAAATACCATTCTGAGGCTTTCTAGAGATACTTGAACTATTAAGAGTAGGACAGAGAACCAAATGGTAAACCAAAACGACATGTGAACCAGCAGCAAAAATCACCTGTAGGAGATGGGGGTGATGGAGTCTCTTCTCTTGGCTGCAAGAGCACAGTACACTTGGTACTTCTGTGCTGTACATGTCAGCAGACCAAGCATTTGAAAAGCCTGTAAACAGGTATGACAAAATTGGGAGAGAAGTGAGGAGAATTCATGTACAGGTGTGTACACTCAAATGGCTTTATCACATTGGTACTAGCAGGTAAGCCTCAGAAAGGAAGAGTAAGATGAAAAATAAGCTACATTTGTCAGAACAAGCCTCAACCTATCTACAAGCCTGAATACATCCACAGTGGAGAAGACATATTACTACAATAAGGAGCCATCCCACTAGGACAGCTGATGAAGGGATACTGGACTGTGTTAAAGACAGGGAGGGATTATTCTACACTTTGTGGGCTTTTAAGTCACTAAAAGCACTTTATAAATTCCTCTGGCACCAGGAGCAACATAAGGAAAACATAAGTTGCTCTATATGAACATCAGGTTTTTTTAAAGCTTTCAAGGAAAGCTCAAACTCAGTGCTTATAATACGTTTTCAATAAAAGAAGAGATAAAAAGAGGAAAAGAGATTTTTGTATGCAACAGCCCATACAACAATTCTCTCTAACAGCTCATTTCAAGCCAGCTGTACCCTCTGAAAGGATTTGCTATACTTACACAGGCTATTTTTCACATGCCACCTAGCCAAGCTGCAGGTGATGGGATTGTCAGTTGGTGCAATTTCGCATCAGTGCATTAAAAAAAACTCCAACAAACAAAAAACCAACTAAGAGACCCACGGTCATCTTTGCCCACTTACTTTGTGGTACTTAAGTCGAGCGTATGCAACAAATAACCTCAGTTTTTGATTCTTTCTATACAGCCTCAGTTGTTCACAACCTTGAACATCATGCATCAGAGAGCTGGCATATGCATTTCTGAAGAGAAGAGTTTGTAAAAAACCCTACCAAACAAAAATAAACTAGTTCTTTGGGTTTCTGCAGGACAGTTCTAATCTGACATTTAGTTTGCCTGCTTTTTGTCATACAAAAAAGCCTCAGCTGCCACCACTGACTGCATGTAACAAAGAGAGGCTGCATTTTGCTTTGTTTAAACACAGTTACACCAAACTGCTTTAAGCCACTGTAGAATTTAATGGCATTTATTCTCTCCGTGCCTCTTGGAAACACATTAACGCCATAATTAGGGCTGGCAAATCACTTGCTATTCATTAGCTAAGAGAAACAGAAGCAAATTTTAATTGTATTTAAATTGACTGCTTGTTGTGTATTGAAGGTAAGCCAGCTATTCTCACCAGTGGGAGACAATCAAAGTCTACAGACATAAATATGCATAGAGATTTTTATTTATGAACAAATGCATGAACCTTGAAACAAAGATACCTCAGAGAATGTCACTTACAGGCACTACATATCTTTCTAACCCTGAAAGAATCAAACGCTGTGGCCACAATGTTATTTTTAATTTTTAAAATCCATCTTCAACATTGACCCCAATTAATATGTGTGTGCATAGATGTGATTAGGTTTAAAATTTAAGGAAGATCAGTACCCATCAGAGCGAAAGCCCAAAAGATTCTTAAGTGAGAACTGAAGGTGATCTGAGACAATATGGCTCTTCAAAACAATGCAAAGTGTATACAAACAGCAGTAACTAAGTAGCAGTGCTGGACACATCAGTCACAATTGTTTTAATATAAACATATTCTACTTAAAGAGTTATTTGATTTCTACTTGGAAAAGAGCTATTTGTGGTACAAAGAGCTTTTAGACAACGTGTGATTAAATTAAAATCAACTACTGAACTGGAACATCTTCACTAAGAATGCAGAAAAAAAATTAAGATGCAAGTAGGTCACCCTTCACTCCTCTTACAAATTTCTCAAGCTGTCGTCCAAACAGCACATAATCAGGAGTTCTCCGTTTCAGAAAAATAGACGCCAAGAGGGAGGACATTATAGCATTTAGGAAACTGGCCAAGACTTGCAAATATGGGTTTGATTTCTTGCTCTCGCAAGGCTTTCCAGTGTATCTTGGATTACATTACCAAAGGGATTCCAAAAATCTAAAAATCAAACTTGGTAACAAATTTAGCATCAAATTTTCATCAAAGAGTAGTTGCTTAACTTGGAAGCGTCTAAGTCCATCAGCATGTATACTTTCTACCTTCCAGTTAATGAAATAAGAAACTCTCTGTTTTGGAGTACAACAATAGCATCTTAGCCTTACCATTGATGAACAACTCTCTTCTAGTGAGGTCCCCAAGGGACACCCTCAGGGAGCCTGGGCAGCAGACTCCAGCTGCAGACTTCCATTACCCACTCCAAATGGTGCTCTGGTTCCTGCTCTACTTCCATATGTTGGGGATAGGACACACACAGAACAGACTTGCTGTAGACATGCAATGAAAGCAAACTGTATCTGTGCTTAAGATTGTAGTTGTCACACCAGCTCTACGGTGTCTGTCCCTTACTTTCACACTATTGTCTTTGAGAAAGCAGAAATGGTCCAGGTGAGATGCTTAGGCACTGCAGTAATAGGGCCACACTACACTGATGGAAAATATCCCCATTTGGGACTGTATATAGGTATGAAAAGGAATGGAGTGGCGGGTCTTGCGCAGCAAGTGTTTAAAAACTTTTCTAGGTCATGGTCCAAGGGGGGAACGAGCCCTAGGGACTGCAGCATTTTCTAGCAAAGGAAAATCGATCAGTTGTATAAAAATGTCCTGACAGTTTGGCACACCTGTACTTAAGGTCTTTAGTGAATAACACCACCACATAGTAAAATGTGTTTTCTATTGTGTTACACGAGGCCAATATTTAGATTAATTTTACTTGACATTTTCCACTTCATATCATTACTTTTTTCATCAAAATGGAAAAAAAGTAATAAGATAAATTCCCCTGAGAAACATCTTTCCAGCGTGAAGAATTTGTATCAGGGATTCTGGCCAATGCACAAATTTAGTATAAAACAATCAATTTTACCTGTAGCTTTCTACCCTCCCCACCCTCAGTCTGCTGAAGGTGGTCCTAGTTTTCCATTTTCTTCCCCTCTGTCCTATTTGGGGTACTACTGTGACCCACTGTGTTACGAAAACAAACGAGCTCCTGGTTTGTTTGGTTTTCCTTTATCCGTCCTTCAACTCGTGCGGTTTTAACTGCAGCTCACATTGCAGAGAACATAAATCCCTATCGCTACCATATTCCTGTTTTACAGTTGAAGCACAAAATGAATAAACACCAAGCTGAAGAACTATAATGAAAACAAGATTCTTATCTTCAACTTTTATCTCTTATTTTAGGACTCCCTAAATTTATTGTAGTCTCTCCCTGCTTCACTGCCAGATGGACTGTTGGAGCCTCTGTAGGACAACCAGTAGCCAACAGATTTTTCTTTAAAGGAAATGGCCCTTTCTAATCTTCCCCTGCTACAAGACAACCATGCAAGGAAGAATCAATTTTGCTAGACTATTTTGAAGGTCCTACCATTGATGTGCAACAGTAGTCAGGGACTCCAACAAGCTAGCAAAAGAAATGCTGGTTAGAAAGTGGCATTTATCTTCTGTATCACTAAAAGTTCAATGCATCTGGCTTACATTTTTTTATTTAATTAGTTATTATGACACAAATATTATTTCATGGAAAGGATATTGATTTCCCCCCCCCCCCCAACTTAGGCTAAATCTGGACATACTTTGCATGCCTCAAGTCTGGCCCGTGTGCCTGGACTCCTTTTGATGTAAAGAAGGGAGGAGGGATGGTACCACACCTCATTCTACCCCAAATGGACTTAAAATCAGCCAACTACAGGCCGTGGCATGGTAGTTCGAAGGCACTCCAAAGACCTGCAGTTTAGATGTACTTTCAGCACTGCAGAAGGATAATTTAATCAAGGGAGAAACTGTGTAACCATAACCACACAGGTTCAAGAGTGCCTACGGATGCTACAGGTACAGTTCTTCCTCAGCTGTTCATCCCGAGGTGAAAAACCATACGTAAAAGCTGATAAAATGATCGACTCAGTGCTTTGACGCTTCAACTGAAGTGCTGCCAGCAGTTCCTCACTTACACATTCAATTCCCACTGTTTTTAACCTATGAAGTTTTGTTCCTTAAGACAAGTTGTTTTAATTTTTCCTTATAAAATGGTGAGACATCCTTGTGCAAAATACCAGTATTACATCTGAAATAACGTTACATATTTAGAATAGGTTTTGAGAAAAGGACTTACAGTTATTACAGGAATTGGAAACTGTCCTACTTGAACATACACTAGAATTTTGTGCATCTCCCTCTCAGTCTGGTATTAGTCACAAAAGAAGACAGAATATCAGACTAAAGAGGTCCAAGGTCTATTTCTAAGTAAAGTGGCCATTCCTAAGCGCTTCTGTGTGACAACTTTTGACAGCAGAAAAAGGCATTTGGTCATAATTTTGTACATACACAAATCATTAGGATTTTTACTTACACTTTATACATACTAATCAGCCACAAAGAGTCCCACACAAGCCATGATCAAGAACAGAATACTTACACTGGAAAAAAAAAAAAAAAAAGCTTCTCCTTTGAGCTATCAGCAACTCAAGGACATACCAGGAAGTGGTTATTTAAAGAGTTTTCTGATCTTCACCAAGAAGTTTGCTGCTAAATGAAAAAGAATGTACAAGCACAAAAGCAGCAGTGCTTTGTGTTACGGTTGCTGAGGAAGAACAGACTTGCCCATTCCTTCCTTTTCAGTGAAGGATCATTTACACTATGTGCAGTCCAGGAACATCTTTGGCACTGATGTTTTAATGATCCTTTCCCACAAATTATTCCCTTACCTGATTAACCTTATTGTTGTAACACTATTTATGCTAGTCTAATTTCACTTCTAATTTGGGGGAACTTTTCTGCCTGCCAAGAGCACTCATGACTTTGCAAGCGCCATTTGAAACTCAGCCCCAACAATACAAAGAGGGTTCCTAAAGTAGTCCATGAGCTGTTGCAAGTAAATGCCAGAATGAAATCAGACATTTTGCCTGTGCTCTTCCAGCTACTCAATCTGATCTCTGCTGAGAAGAACCCAAAAGGTGTATTTTTGTTTACTATACTTCATATAATGCCTAGCTGTAGAGAGATAGGCTTGATGTATGCATCTGTGCTAATCTTACCTCTGAATTCACAGAGGACCAGATTACGAGTGTTCATTCATTTGAATGTTACTTTTATGAATTGCTAACCAACAGATTAGCTCACAGAAAAGAATGCTACATAACGTGAGAAAGTAAACACACTGCAATGAAGATGAATGAAATAAAATCCAATTATTTAAAGCACAGCATCCACAGTTGCACAGAGAACATCTAGAAAGACCAGTTCTTTTGGAAATAGATGCTGGATCAGACTCTGCTGTTGTGACCGTAGGTGTGTCAGCTGTTATGTCAGCAGGTAGCTAGCACAGGAGAATCCTTCCAGTTGTGCACCCCCACAGGTAGCAAAAAGAAGTTATTCCCTTTTAACTGAATGATATTGGAAGATTTTTTTGTTTGGTTGTTTTTTTAAACCATGAAGGTGTTCTGAAGCAAAGGACTTAGGAAGCAATCAGAATTAGTTAGGTAATAATTCACATTTTACTCAGTCTAAAGTCTATGTTTCAAAGAAGTTTACATGAACAAAGCTTTAGTGGGGTACATTTTCACAGTGTTACTAAAATTTGGCAATACTGAATGCTGAATAAATAAAATGTAAGCGAAGAAACACCTGATGAGGAAACTGTGATTTACGATCAGTAGGTATAACACTAATCACAAATTTTAAACAACTCACGCAACCACAAAAGGGAAAGATGCAACATCTGGTACAATTTTTTGAAGCCACAAGGGCCCCCCAAACTCTAGAATAACATGTAGAACAAAAAGCCCAAAATATAAAAGCTGGGGCAAATATTTGTCTTTTAAAAAAAAAAAAAAGTAACACCACATGAAAAGCTGAGTTCAGCTATTCAAAATCTTTATTATTAGACGTTAAGTTTGGACAACTTTTACTTCTTCAAATCAAAACTTCTGGAATTCTTGCTAAAGATACATTTTGGTAAAATGGCAATACTCCATCACCACATCATTACATTACTAAATGAAAATAAGCTGCATAATGTCAAGTTTCAGTTAACTGCTCTACCAAAAGTTTGCAAAGCTACCTTTTAAAACTAATGAGGAATTCCTTTTAAGGTCTTCACTTGAACCCTTGCTGCCTTTTTGTTTCTCAAAAGATTTAAGAAAGGGGGATTGGGGTGGAAGATGGAGGTAAAACTAATAGTGATGCAGTAATACATTTTCTCCCACTAGGAAGGCTGCCTGGTGAATCTTTCAGCAATGTAGGAATATTGGCAAAAGTCCGTCCTATCCCCCGAGAGTCATCTGGATTACATCCTCTCTAGCAGTGGTATTAAACCACTTGTAAAGAAAGAGATCCCTTCTCATTTGGTTTTTTTATTTATTTAAAGAAAACAACTTTAAAAGTAGCCCCATAAAAAAGAGGAACATTTGTGTGGGTTTCTCAAGACCCAGACTGAACTTTACAAGTTCTTCAGAAAGAGTAACTGGTTTGGTTTATATTTTCAATGTGTTGCAAGAGTCTTACTTATCCATGGGTCTGATCGTGACATTCCTGTGGGGTGAAATTACTATAGGGTGACAGCACTGATAATTTTGCAAGTACAAGGATGGGAATAGGGAGCCCAACATCTACAGACAGAAATCTGTGGTCTCCCAAAAAGTTCCTTAGTTGAACGCCCTGAAGAAGGGTCTTAGCTGTAATCAAAATTTCCCCAGCACAAGAATTTTGAAGAAAGATGCTAAACCAAGTGCGTAAATCACTACACTGTAGATTTCTTCAACATTGATCCATTAACAATATCAAGGGAAAGGTTTTTTCCCACCTCTGCAACTCCAACTGAAAAGTGATGATTTTGGCTACAGTTTAAGCGCACCTTTGAGTAGGCTTTGGGATGTCTATAACCATGGAAGACAGAAGTTTATTGCTCCTGCTCGGGTCTTAATGTTGGCTTTCACAGGGCCTGTGAGAGATCCTCTGACAGCAAGCAGGTTTGAAAGCGGCTGTGATTACAGTCACTCTGAGGCTGCCAAATATTGCATGTGGGGTGAGACAATGCCCCATTCAAATTTTCAGCATGTTTTCTGCCACCAGAAGTTTTACATTTTGATAAAGAAAGAGCACAAGATTAAGACATCAGACAGTATGAGCATGGGGGGAGGGGGATGTCAAGAAAAAAAAAAACAACCCAAGGTTGTTTCAGCAGCAGCATGGTATGAACCAAGGGCATATATACAAAACAGCCATACAAAAAGATACAAGACATTTCAGGTACACCAAATGGTCCAGTTATGGTGATGGCTGGAAACCTAATAGTAATACAGGGATCCAAATTTGCAGAGTATTTTAATCTGAGTTTTACAGCAAACTTTCCAGAGAGGTTCAAATACCCACTCTTTCCAAACTGACTTTTCACATCACTACATTCTCTGGTAGATACGTAACTGCACACCCTCTCTGCCAGCACGCCATTCACAGCTACTAGTGCTTTGAAAGAAGTATACCATCTCACACCGAGACCGTCCACTCAACAACCTCTCTAGATCTGACACATCACTTACAACGGAGCCATTGGGGCGCTATGAAGTCAGCTCAGCCCTTTGCTCTCCACAGAGACATTTGTAAACTACACTTGGCACAGTTCTCCGAGTACATGCAAACCATCTTCCCCACCACTCTAGACTGTATCCTGACATTTGATTAATTCATAACACAACCATTTGTTTCACTAATCTCTTGTCATTATTTTACAGTCATCATATATCTGCATGTCAGATAATTCAACACTTTCCTATGAGTTCCTTGTGGACTTTTCTCCAAAATTATTTCCTCTAATTTGAGCACATTCCATTTACTCATACTGAGTGGGTCACTGAAATATTTTACATCGGTGTCAATAAGTTAAGAGAGGATGTTCAAATGGAAGGACAGTTGTTTTGATTTGCTGCTCATTTATCAAGACTGCATTTTGTTTGTCAAAGGATGTTGAGTCAGCCTCAAAATCCTGAAGTAGTATTGCACATGCAAAATGTTACAAGAACAACAAATTGGCCCCCGTTGTTTATTATTATTTTAGTTTACCTTAAAGTTTTAGAAAGGAATTTATGGTAATTTATGAGAAATTAGTTGCAAGAACGAACACTATCAAGACAAGGAACGACTCCAGAGATTCTATACTGAAAATTAGGTTGCTGGACCCAGTTTTAGATGTACTCTAAGTCCATGTCAGATCCATTAAATCCTTAACTTCATTCTCAGATGTTAGTTACCCAGCAGTCTCTATTATCAAAACAATTGTATTTTAAGTCCTATAGAGGTACGGGCAAAAGCAGAAAGGAGGAAGATATGCCTCACTCGGTTCCAGCAAAGGCTGCTTTGGATGACAAGTTCTCTTGTTACATGTAACCACAAACTTTTATTATCATAATCTTTTCAATGAACTTGTGAGATACACAGGAAAGAAATTCTGCATTCCCCAAAGATGTCAAGCTTGCTTGCTTGACAAAGTAACCTGGGAAAAGAGAAGTAAGAGCTTATAATGCCACAGAATAGCCTCATCTCCTCCATGAAAAAAACCCTCAGCACTGTTTGCTCACCATACACAATTCACTAAACCTAATAGAGCCTGAGGACTTTGTGCAGGTGAAGAATTAATCATGATGTGTTTTGGAAGCAAGTAGAAGGGAGCTGTGTTCTGATGTTTTGTTGGAATAGTACAGCTACTATTCTCCACCAAAACAGAGCTCACTTCCTGTATTTGTCACAGTGCACAAAGCTGGATTTTCAATTGGCAAGTCAGTAGTCTTCAACTACTGCTTTAGTGCATTCCTAATGATTTTTAAATAAGCAGAACACCTATGTTTCAGGGAACAAGGTCTCCTTCCTCTGAGAAAAGGAAAAATTCCTCTTTGGCCAAGGCCTAGCCTCTACTCTGCCTGCCCATGCTCATGTATTAGGCTTCAGCCTTCGTACAGCTGACTACATTTTTATCTTAACGCTATTCTACCCTACCTTTGCTATAAATTTAGAAGTATGCATAAAATGGATAAGATTACTTAACTCAGAGAGAAAGCTCTTTGCTCATCACTGCATCTCGCAGTATCTCCCCCACTATCAGTATAATATATATACTGGATCATAACAAATTAGAGTATCTTGACGTAAGGGGACTGGAGGCTATATTCAAGATGTTACATATACTTGTCTCAAATTATCATATGCTGTTTCTTAAACAATGAATACAGTGTGTGACCAGCTAATTAAAAAAGCTGTATTATAAATGCAAATACATTTTAAATAAAAATAAAATACCAAAGTTAAGTTTAACCATGCTACCTAAACATGTCTTTAATATAATATTCATCTGGAACAACAATGAACATGGACAGTCTTTCATTTTTTACTATTTGTTTGGCAAAATCCTTTATTCTTTTACCTTAGTCGTTAATGCTTTTGACAACAGATACTTGGCTGAGAAGCTGGAAATCAAACTGTAAGTACTGCTATAAGAGGTAACAGACAGCATCTTAATCTTTCAACAAAAGAGGATTCCAGCTTTACAGTGCAATAGCAGACCTGCCTCTGATATCACATCTCATCCTTTGTGCTGGTCACTGTATTGTACTGTTTCAGGACCGCACATTCCCTCCTGAGGCCAAATTGTCTATAGATGAAACAGAACTACAGACTGTAAAGTCAAACCAGTGTAGATCTTGGTCCTTTGTCTTTCAGTATAATAGAAGCATCCACTTGAGTCATCAGGACAGACCTTACTTTCCCTCTACTGTTAAAAGGTTGCACTCTACTTTGTGGTTAGGTTGCAAACACCCATGTGAGCAGACACGCACACACAGGAAAGTGAAAAAGAAGCTTTAGGAATCCCAGATCAGATTTCTAAAGTTGCCAAATAAAGTTGTATTTTCTACTGGTCAACTTGATGCAAAAGCAGAAAGAACAAAACAGTTGTCCTGGTTTCAGCTGGGATAGAGTTAATTTTCTTCTCAGTAGCTGGTACACTGCTGTGTTTTGGATTTGGTGTGAGAATACTGTTGATAACACACCAATGTTTTAGTTGTTGCTAAGTAGCGTTTACCCCAAGTCAAGGATTTTTCAGTTTCCCATGCTCTGCCAGCAAGCAGGTGTGCAAGAAGATGGGAGGGAACATGGCCAGGACAGCTGACCCGAACTAGCCAAAGGGATATTCCATACCATAGAATGTCATGCCCACTATATAAACAGGGGGGAGCTGGCCGGGAGGGGCAGATCGCAGCTCTGGCATCGGTCAGCAGGTGGTGAGCAATTGCATTGTACATCACTTGTCTTTTCTTGGGTGTTATTTCTTGTTTTTGGTTCTATTCCTTCTCGTTACAATTATTATTATTCTTAGTTAGTAGTGTATTTTATTTTACTTTAGTTATTAAACTGTTCCTATCTCAACCCATGAGTTTTACCTTTTTTTTTCCTCCTCCCCATTCCACTGGGAGGGGGGAGAGGGAAGGGGCTGCGTGGTGCTTAGTTGCTGGCTGGGGTTAAACCACGACGCAGTCATCCAGCTTATATGTCAAATAAGAATTCTGCTAGTCAAATTACTGCCTTTCTTCTAATTCCACTTCCAAAGTTGTTCCCAGAATTTATCCTGTGGCACAAAAGTGAGCAAGCAGATTTTGTAATAATTGCCACTGATAGACAGTCAAGAAGCTGCTTCTTGCCATCTTAGGAATGTCAGTTCTCTAGAGCTTGCAAGCATTTTTTAAAAAGTGGTTAACACACCAACATTTTTGTCACTGAAGCAATCAGATTTAAGTACAGATGAAAAGCAAAATCTCCATGATGTGCTAGGATTGCTATTTGTCCTGGTTTCGGCTGGGACAGAGTTAACTCTCTTCTTAGTAGCTGGTACAGTGCTGTGTTTTGGATTTAGTGTGAGAATGATGTTGATAGCAACAACTAAAACATCAGTGTGTTAAGTAGCGCTTATCTTAAGCCAAGGACTTTTCAGTTTCCCATGCTCTGCCAGCAAGCAGGTGTGCAAGAAGCTGGGAGGGCGCATGGCCAGGACAGCTGACCTGAACTAGCCAAAGGGATATTCCATACCATAGAATGTCATGCCCAGTATACAAACAGGGGGGAGTTGGCCAGGAAGCGTGGATCGCAGCTCTGGCATCGGTCAGCAGGTGGTGAGCAATTGCATTGTGCTTCACTGGTTTGGGGTTTTTTTTCCCCTCTTTTTTTTTTTATATTCCTTTTCATTGTTATTATTATTATATTTCATTATTATTATTGTTAGTATTATATTTTACTTATTTATTAAACTGTTCTTATCTCAGCCCACGAGTTCTACCTTCTTTCCCAATTCTCTTCCCCATCCCACTGGGAGCAGGGGGCGAGGGGGAGTGAGGGAGCGGCTGCGTGGTGCTTTGCTGCTGACTAGGGTTAAACCACAACACTATTAAAACAGCTCAATCTTAGAAGCCCTAAACACTCAAAGATCTGCTGAACTCAGGGGCAGAAACAGTGACGCATTTGTCTGTGCTTCCCCCTTCAGGCAAGTTGCAAACAAATCTTTCTAAGCACCTTTCATGACTACCCCAGGTTTACCAGTGACAGCAAATGGTCTCCAAAGCACAAGTCTCCACAGTCATCCTGCGATGAGGTGGCTATGTAATAAATTCAAAGTTCATTACTACTGCCCACTGATGTTTAACTTCATTAGCAAAACACTGGTTGAGGCACCCATCACAGCAACATATGCCTGAAAGAAGCTCTTGAAGTAGTAGTAAAGCACTTGTTTAACATTCATTTCATGGCAATTTCACTTTTTTGCATAGCAAGATACTACAGGGGGAAGAGCAGTCAGCTGTAATGTATTTCGGGTGTCTTAACAATCTCTGTTCATAGCATGTGTGTCTAGCAAGGTCTCCAGTTAGTCTTAGCTCTAGTTACAAGTTGCATATAGAGTTTCGTACATGAAAGTAATATATCTCCCAAGTCTGACAATAACTAAAATGTGTTATTTCAGAAGGTGCAAGAACACCCAGGCAGGTACGTACACTATACAGAAAAGCAACATGACCTTTAGTTATTCTTTGCTATAATCTGAGAGTGAAAGTGCTCTAATTCTTTCTAGATATCACAGGGACTTAATACCTTCTTCAGAAATAAAAAACAAGTCAATTCCTAACTATGGAGCCACAATCAGCACTTTCATAACAACTTCGCTTGAACATTGCAGTTACTCCTGACATACTTCTGTTTCAGGCTGTCATGCTGTGTTGGCTCTCTGAGCCTTGTATATATTGTATACTGCCAGCTATGAAGTCATGCTAAGATTGTGAAATACATCAAAGCAAGGACATTCAAAGTTTCTTCAGGCATTCTCATCTCATTTCCTCCTTCTCTGCCTTAGCTGCAGTTTATGTTGCACTAAATTCAGGCATGAGCCTGAGATTCTGGTAATCCATCAAAAGAATAAGATGCAGACTTTGAAAACATTTTTCAGAAGTACTGTTAGTGGGTGAACCTCAAAGGCATTGCTGAAAACACCCAGTATATTCACTAAACCTCAAGTCTTTGTGACAGTCTTTTTGGAATCAGCTGGCATCTTGCTTTTTCTTCTCCCAAGTAATATGAAATATTTCATACTTTTGGAAATTAAAATGCAGTTTTAGTGGTGTTTTTGTTTGCTTGCTTTTTTTAAACTCAGATAAACCCCAAATGGCTACATCTTCCTTGATTAACATTACTTGTGACATACATTTCTTGTGAAACCTGGATATGAGTACATATGCCAATACAGTTAAGCGTAATTTTCAGAATTGGTAACACCTCAACATTTAGGTTTACTACTACAACTTTTTTCACTTACAGGTCATACGCTGCTAAAGCAGATCTTTAGGTCATACCACTGAACAGCCCAAGAAAGAGCTGTGGTTAAAGCTGTCCACCCACCACTGTTAAATTCTGTATTAATTTTTAAATCTGTCTTGTTACGAGCATAAAGAAAAAATATTATTCCCGATGATGATGATAATTTTTTTGATAGTTAACATTTAAGTTGACACCAAGTTGCTTTAAATTGCATTATAAATTGCATTGATTTTCCTAACTAATCAGCTTGTCTTAGCATCAGAGGAAGATGAGAGGTCCCAGAGATCTGGTATTTACAGTAGAGTTCATCTATGTGCTCCTTCTTGATCAGTTTGCCAAAATAGCATTGTTCATTGTCTCTATTTCTACAGTAACTCTAAACATCTCTCCCTCACAGGCTGCTACCCTTTTCTTCTAGAAGCCACTCAATAGCAGCTTGGATACTTCAAAACCTGTTGCATTTCCTTTCTTTCTAATGGAGTCGATCTATTCCATGAACACAAAAATCCATCAAGAAAGCACACCCATGACTAGGCCACAGTCTATGCAAATCAACAGGGTTGATCAGCACTGAAGCTTTGACTATTCTAATTTCGATCTCACTATTCTCATAAGCAAGGTTTTGTCCAGCTCACATGCAATGACGTGGAGAGTTTGCTAGTGGCAATGACCAAGAATTTAGTGGAAGTTCAGGAATTATTCCTGTCATATAGCAACACAACTCTCCTCGTTATCGAGCAGTAACTCACTATTCCACTGCAGCTCATAACACTGTCATTCAAGGCAATGATACTGGGAGACCTCATCCATTTGTTCTTTTGAGGTTTTCAGATGAAAGAGACATTAAAATACTAAGCCATATCTGTACTTATGCTGTGGGCTGGCAAACTGATTCCTATTTCAACCTAGCTGTAAAAAATACACTCTAAATGACCACTAGCTATATGGGATGCTGCTTTCTACCACCTGCAACTTCCCTGATCAGTTTGCTCCACTAAACATTGGCTCATCAGCTGATACTGCTTTCACTCCTTGCTGAATCAAACACCAGTTAAAGCCATCTCATTTACTTAAGAGAACAATTAAAATGAAACTGAAGAGCATTTTTGATTCTGATAAAAATCCAATTGTGTTCATTATGAAGCCATCATTGTACACCAGAGTTACCAGAAAAAGTTTACAGACAAGTTTCCCCCAGAAGGCATTGGCAGACAGCCCAATGTATCCATGCTAAGAACATACTCTCACAATACTCTTCCATTGCTTTAAAAACATACATGCAGTTACTTAAGATATTTCAGGTTAGCAGCCATACTGATAAGACAATTTTATACTGCATCTGGCATAAATTAAAGGCTCATTTTATATTTAAAATTCAGTGACTTGAGTGCAACAATGGCCAGACTTTCACTGACCTAATTGCTCGTTAAATTTAAGAATGACAAGCCTCTTTTTCTTGCAATTATATTAAATTTTTCAGGAACTCAGCTTTCAGGAACTGGATGCATGTAAGTTATTGGGGGTGGGGTTTGGCTGGTTTAATGATTCCACAAATAAAATACAAAAGGAAGAACTGTGTATGGGGTTTGGGATTTTTTTTTTCTCTAAATTATTATTAAACAAATATAATTTGTGGTCTTTATAAAAAGATGAAGTTGATGGACCCATTACCCACACTCCCATTCAGATAGGCTAACACTTCTGCTGATGCATTTTTGTCTGATGGGATTTTCCAAGAAATCATCAAGGCAAAATGCCTTGAAGTTAATATTTCATTTTTCTCAATATTATCTTGTCTTCTCTGTCTTTCTGTTCCCCAAGGAACCAGACAGAAGTGTTTCCAGGGCTCTGTACACAGCTCCAAGATACCGTCATGCATTATGGCCAACACCAAGCTCTCTTCAAGGTTCACTGTTGGTCTCTGCAACCCACTTAATTGGAGGATTCTTGTCACTGTCCTTCCAGGTGGCCAAAACAACCAGACAATATTGTCTTCAAAAATATTAATCTACCACATAGTAAAAACCAAAGTGCTCTGGAGCCAGCCTAGCCAGCAGCAAATCACAGTCCCGCTCCTATGCTTGTTCTTCACGGCAGTATCAGCTCTATAACACTCAGTCTCACATTGCACTCGGGAGGCTGTCACAGTCCTGCTCTGCTTCCCAGCTATACGGGCCCCTGCTCTTTAGTAAAACCAGAATTTACAACAATCCTAGCTCTCCCTTGTTCAGCAACTGACTGCATTGGTCCTCTGTAGCAAGAGGGGACAGATCTTTTGTTTGCTTTCCAAGAGTAACATTGTACGTTGCCCATTCTTAGGGCATTTCTCAACATGTCCTAAAGCAATTTATCATATTATGCATTGATTGCTTTCCTAATTTCCTATAAAAAGCCAACATCCTGTTTTAATTATGCAATACAAACAAAGGCCTGGGCATTTCAGGAGAAGAGCGGGGTGGGGCGGGGGGGGACGGACACTGTTTGGGTTTTTTACTTTCTTCTTCTCCCCTCCCAGCAACCTTTTTTTCAAATAAGTTAACTAGACAGATTTCTTATGAATTCTCCTGCATATATTTAGAAATGAAAAAAATCTAATAGAATTTGTTACTCTAAAAGACAGAAGAGCATAAGGAAAATGCTATTGTACAGTCCACTGGAATGCAGAAAAGTCTTTGCAGAGTTGGGACAAACGTTTAAACTCAAGCTTTTCTGAATACTAAAGTCGTGTTAACTTTTCCCATTATTTTTTCCCCTCTCTAAACACCAACGTATCTATTTGGATAGTTATACAACAACTTAAAAACAATGTAAACCAATGTCAAATGGAGAACAAAGACAATCCAGTTAACATCAGATTTGGACATGTTTTTCCAGCATTCTTTAAGCCAATTTAGAGAGCCACTGAAGTTCTTTGAACTATTCATAGAGCAGGGAACTACTTGAACCAAGCAAGTATGAATAAGTACTTGCATGAACCAAGCATTAGCAGATAGCTCACAGACAACTATCCCTGACTTGAGCTACTCTACTACTGTATACCTAAGCTAGTAACAGCAGCAACAATTTCCAACAACTACCCTGCCATACAAAGCACTTGGCACCAAAAATACATTCTCTACCATTTTAAAATAAGGCTGTAAGTCATCCTAAATCCCAATTTATAAATAATGTCAATAAACAATACCTGCCACAATTCAATGTGTTGTAACCTGCAATTATTTACTTTGTAAGGGACAAAGGCAGCCAAAGCTATAATCTAGCAGCACATTCTTTGTGGAGATTCAGAAAGAACATGTTCTCTACTGATAAAGGTATCCTTCAGCTTGTACCCTAACCACGAAGTATCTGTATAGCTGTCTCATTCATAAAGAATCAGAATACATTTTTGGTTTTACTATGAAGAAGCCTCCAATACAAGCAAAATCGCCTTCTATTGATATGTGTTTAACCACTGAGCTAAACCATCCCTTCTTCCACAAGTGCCAGCAGTAGGATTGTTTGATGTGTCTCACCAAGTCAAAAGCATCTAGAGCAAAACTTGGGGTTGGAGGGGAAAAGAGAAGAGGAAGAACAGGTTTTGGAAGTTAGTACTAGATTCATACGCAGAGAGGACCGGCAGTCAAGAATTACCTTTGATAAATACACTTCAATAAATATTTGAGAACCAGGAAATTACAGGGCCCATGATTTGATCATACCTGTGCCTTCTCTGAAGCCTTGAATGGAGCCAATTTTGTGATGCTTTTTACTTTTCAATTGAAAAATTCCTTGAGGGTGTAAGTTTTGCATATGCATCATGTCTGTTGCCAGAGATATTTCTTTTTTTTTTTTTTTTTTTAAAACAGCAGGTGGAATTACCCTGAAACCAATTCAAAAACTGAAGGAGACACTGCTTCAGTGGTACAAACTGAGGACTAAAGCTCATAAGCTGTCCTCAATGCTACAAAAAAAAAAAAAAAAAAAAAAAAAAGAAGTGGCCAACAGAAAAGAATGCATTTTTGCAACTTTGATTCTCGTTTCAAAGAAATTGAATGCAATCAAGTGCCAATTCAGAAGCAGAAGGTTCCTGTAAACTATGAGCCCCTACCACCTCAACTGCAAGACTACTTGCTTGCAATCACAGTCTAAAATCGAAATGAAGAATGCAAAATATACGCGGCAGGGGGACGGGATGGGGACGATGATGCATCTGTAACAAAGGGAGCCTGAAAACAACATTAAAAGTTTGAAATCTCATAGAAATTCTTATATACAAAACCAAATGGTATCATAGTCTACTTGAAATTGACAAATACTTCTACAAACTAAAGTCCCGAGAATATGCCAAAATAAAAATATTTTAATGACCTTTTTGGGGAAGAATGCATAGATCACTCACTGCTACAGGTTTAAAAAAAATGGCTTCACCACTTGTAGGCTGACAATCCAAAACTTGTACCAAGAGTAAGGCCAGTCCCAGGCATGCACAAACAGTGAACTCGTTTCCAGAACCAGAGTGAAAAAGTGGAGTTTATTAAAAAAGAAAAACAAACAACAAAACCCAATCAAGCAGGGATTCTTATTTGTCTTAAAGTTTGAGTTCAGGTTCATGTTTTCAAAGGATTTTTCTTCCATTTGTTCTTTGTTCCTTGCAGAATGACAAGGCACTTGTCATAATGCGGCCCTGTTGATCCATGGTAATTGTGAACTCAGTCACACTAAGCAAGAAAGAGTTGCTTAAATGTAGGATTAAACTTGAATCTTGATAGAAGGGTGAAGGGAAACAGAATCACATTAGTACTAACCAAGAACAAATATGCTTTCAAAAGACAACTGTTTTCCTAACTAGGTGCAAGCAGCTTGTCATTGCTCAGAACCAGAGAACGGTCCTTGGTCTGCTCTACTGGCCCCATAGACAAAGCCTCTGTGCACAGGCTCCAGCTGGAGGCTACCAGCAGTTGCGTAAGGCACCAGGGGTCCCAGCACAAGAAGTGGGCTGCGCTACCAGCAAAGTGGGGTGACAGGGAGGAAGGAAGCAGGACTATCTGTATCTCAGGCACATGTGGGATCCAACAAGCTTTTAAGGACTGAATTTAGATGGCATGCGGTAAACAAGGGCAATACAGGGCAAAGATCCAACGGTCACGTTGATATCAACCCTAACAGGAGATGAAGCAATGGAAAGACATGTTAAATATGACTATTACCTAAAAAGATTTTCACACGCTTCCAGAAGAGCCTTATGGGGTTTCAAGTGGATGAACAATGTCTCCAGAATAGAAGTGCCCAACAAACAAGTTTTTGCCCAGTCACTTCTTCCTGCAGCCATACTGCAAGTGATCTATGGACTTTATGAAATCTTTCTCTGTAGTCATGCACAAAAAATAAAAGCCAGGAAGCCTCCTGGTTCTTGAGGTGGAACTTCCTACAACATGTACATGAATATTCATAGGGATCTCATGGATGAATTCAAATATTTAATTACTTTTTCATTGGTGAAGGCTGTAGCATCTAATTCTTCACATTTTCTCTCCTACACCAGTACTGGCTTTTTTATTATCACTGTTCATTTGTTGCTTGAAAAAAAACACATGAAGATGAAATTAATTTCTGGAAACTTGTCAGAGAAAGATATTTAAGTCGCCCATTTCATTAAATTAATAGCACTGGACAATTAGCTTACACCTGTCCCTCAGCATCAAGCAATATATATTGGAATTTGCACTAAAGATATCCCTGAAAGAGACAAGAACAGAAAATAGCATAGTTTTTGTATGATTTTAAAATTAAGTGGAAGAAAGAAAAAAACAAAACAATTAATTTCCACAATTACAACATCACTGGATGCATACAGCAAATGAAGAAATGAATGTCTGGGTTTTAACAGCATTTCCGCTTCACTGGGTGGGGATCACATGTTGTACCCTGTAGCAACACAAAGTGTAAAGTTCATAGTATATAGTACAGTATTCTATATACATAGTTGATAGTATATAGTATAGCATTTTATATATATTAGTATATAGAATAACTAGTATTTCACCATTAACCTGTGTTCTAAGCCTAGGTTTCTGTTCAGATTAATCACGCTCTGATTTATTTACTACTTATTTCAAGCACGTCTCCTTTCATGATCAGTTTTGGCGAGTCTTGCTGTATTCAAATGAAAACTTGAACTGTATTAGTTAAGATACAGAGAACCCCATAACAATGAGTCTTAGGAAAATTAGGGTAAAATAGAAACATAAAACCAAATGATAGGGTAAAAAGCTTCTAAATAAGTCCAAACACCTTGCTGTGTGATATTACTTTAGCAGGGTTACTCCTGATCAAGAGCTGTACATAGAAAACTTCTGAGAAAAATGTTACTACTGAAAGTAGCACTGGAGACACCAGCAAACTGGATCTTGCACCTATGCATTGAACTTCTCTAGTGTTCTTCATTTAGAAAGCTTCAGAGCATTCCCCAAGATTATCTGGATTTTTTTCACATCTTCTCAGGTCTAGACTATACAGCCATTGCTTCTGACCTAAAAAGCAATCCTTCTGGTGGTGGAACATGACAACTTTTTAACCAGTATGCAGCAGCAACCCTATACAGACAATTACAACAGCAAAAAGATGGTAGACTATTAACGCAAATCACAGTTCAGCTGGGGGAATAAGAGCAGGAATTTTGTCTCTCAAGCAACCTAGTTCTCCTCTTACAAGGAAAGATCTGTACAGGGCCTGCAGTAGGAACTGACTGAGTGGCTAGCCACTCCACTGCAAAGACTTAGGGGTCCTGGTGGACAGGAGGTTAAACATTAGTGATCCATGTGACCTGGCAACAACGAAGGCTAGCAGCATATGCAGCTGTACCAACCAGAGCATCACTAATTTTCTAGGGAAATTATTATGCTTCCTTAATGAAGGAACTTTAGACTGGCTCTGAATTCAGTGTTGGGCGACCTCCTAAGGTCCATTCCAACCTGACTGATTTTTATTAGTGTCACCAGATTGCCAGGATCACAATGGTAATTACAGAGACCACTTCTAGCAGTGCAGCATCTCCCAAAATAAAAAGCATCTGCTTCTGCAAACTATTGTGTCCCAGGAGGTTTCATGTCCAAGATCTAGCCTCACTTAGCCCTACCTTGTTTTGAGATCAGACAAGATCTCAATATTATCATTAGGTATGTTTCTAAAGAATAGCACCTATCATACTAGCCAAGTCAGTCAGCCTTAACAAAATTTATGCCAGCATATTTGAAAGATTACATGTATGATTCACTCATTTAATGCAATTATGATGATGTTTTTATTGGAAAACTCTTGCATTCTTCAGATTCTCAGTGCTATTCCTTGCAAAGAGACCTACAAGCACGGAACATTGTTTCTTTTGTTTCACATCACCAAAATAAGTACAATCAACCCAGTGAGACCTCAAGACATTTATCAAGAGTCAAGCCAGGGCTATACAAGTGATCTGGTAAAAAGCAACAGTCACTATGTTTATCATACATTTGATGGGGAAAAAAAAAAAAGAAAAAAGATAAAGAAGTTACCCCCCTGTAGTAACACTTTCTCTAAAAACTACCAGCTGAACTGAGGAGAAAGTTACTCACTATATTAGACCATTGATTTATATCGTCCAAACATACACATTCAGCTAAAACATTCTGTTCAACCACCATTCACCACCAACTCAGTTATATGTGATACAGCTGTATCTATGCCAGGGTTGCTGCAGAAACAGTAATATCTCCACCACTGGCAGGGCGGAGGGAGGGGAATGAGGAGGGAAAATGACACTTAAATATTTAATAGCAGTTCAAAAATTTGTTGAGTGTGATTAGTACATTCCAGGTAATAGATTAAAATGACTTCATACTTCAGGCATCTCAGAATGTTTAAAGGATTACAATAGGTAAGTATTACTTTAAGGAAGCACCACATGGGATCACTTATTATGAAGTCAGACCTCAAATTAAACACATGGAAAAGAGAAATGCTTTGGTAATTTACTCTACGCCTACCTCTAAAACTCCCTGTTTCATCTTCTGTGCTGCCTGCTCGGTTCTGTGTCAAATTGTCTCCTAATGTACTCATAAGTCCTGCCTGTCTCTTGTTACTGCACAGGCGTGTGCCAGGCAGCAAGCCAGCTGGAGGCATACGTCTTGATGGCTAACCAATACCAGCTGATTCTCTGTCTCCTATAGTTAGTGTGATCCACTAAGGCAGCAGAACCACACTTCACATCCATACTCTAATCACTAGCACACCTGCCTTACACCAGTGTCAGGCACTGGTCTTCAAGCTGGTGCAATTTCATCCGGAATAAAGACCGTTTCAATAGTTGGACTAATTCGCTCCAACCTAAAGTTTTCCATACAAACTTCTCTTTTTCTTTTAAACTTAGTGAAATTTTCTTCCTCATGGGAAGGAGCAAAAAAATAAAACTACTTACGGGGTTGACCTATTGGCATAAATTCAAAATGAACTGAATATAGGAGTTAAAAAATACAGTACTTCAACCATTTCCCATTCATATGTGGCATTTTAAGATTGGCATGAACAACCAAGGAGGAACTCTTTGAAAAGCACTAGCCTCCACACACACCTGTACAAGTTCCTTTTTGGTTTTGAGCTCCATCACCTCCATCTTCGCAGATGCCCATGATGGACCGAGACCAATAAGGACTACAGTGGCAGACATTAACTACTTTCCTCTAAACAACTCAGCCACAGCATCACCAGCTTTCTCTCTTCCCTACACATCAGCAGATACAAAACACACTACAGAGCTGCATATACCTGTGACCACAAAGCCCTCTCCACTCAGTACCTCCAGGACTGTATTCACCTCTGGGTTACTAAGACTCAAGGCGAGGCATTTAACTATATTGGGAAGGTTATCTGACAGTCCACATACCAAAATGCGTGTATGACTTAAAGCCACACAGCACATACAACTTACCTCAGACAGTCGTAGAACTTGAGGAATAAATCACTATTCCTCATGCAAGTCTAAACCTGTCTCTCTGCTAGGTCTCGGTTCAATATTATGGCAGCCAGGCTCTCAGATAAGACTAGCCTTTCCAGCAAACATCAAACTCTCTGCTTCTTGTGCCTTTCTTCTCCTCCAGCTTTCCCCCAGAAGGCTGGCCACATATACGTTGGATCTGAATCCAAATGACTTGCATCTCTCCATAGCAGCACAACTGAAAACCAAATTGACAATTGTTTTCCCCAGAAAGCTCACAAGTTAGGACAAGTCTCTAGAGACTGAAGATATTTGGTAGCAATCAGAGAGCGGATGAATTTCGTAGACATGCACAGAAACAGCTTCATTGAAATGCTCCCAAGCCTAGATGAGAACTAGCTTTGCTAATCAGATTTAGAGCCTCAGACACTCCCAAAAAAGGCAGCAAGCCCTCTAAATTCCAACTCATCCAACAGAGGAGCAAAAGGGCACAGACATATTGAGATAAACAGGGACAAATGCCTCCTCCACAGGCAACAAGTACAAGGAAATACTGAGATATGGGGATACAGAGCTGCCCAGATCCTTTTGTGCACCTATAAGCAGGGAACAGGATTTCATCCACATATCCTCCACTTAACCCATCAAGCACCACCACTTCTCCACTATCCCAATCCATCTCCTCTTTTCCCCTGGCCTACATTCGGAAAACTCCTCCTTTCTGTACCTTAATAATTAATTCCCACACCTCAACACTCATTTTGCTTCAGCAGCCAGTCACTCACCTCCATTGTTCAATGCAGAAAACCAGAGGCTGCTGCTCATCAGAAGTCAGCTTCTCTTTTAGTTTTGCAGTGTAAAAGAATTAAAATAACTAACTATAAATCAACAACTACTGTGCTGCTTTAGAGAAAAAAATCCCACACAGAGCAGTCCTACACTCATCCATACACGTCCTCAAACAGGGAACAAAGCCTTCCCATGGCATGCCAGCAGCTCACAGGTGCACCCCCTGTTTGGATGCCATCACCTGTGTAACACAGGTGGCACGAATCAAAGCCTAAATCACCACTCAGTCACATTTTTGCTGGTTCAAAAAGATAACAGCATCATATCAACAATGCTTTACAGCTATAATAAATGCCTCTGTGCAAGTCTCAAAACAAACCACATATTTTCTTTCTACTGTTTTATTTGCAAGAGTATTAACAAAATCATTTAAAAGTGAAGAGAGGGGGCTTTCCTCCCAGTGCTCTAAAATTCTCCAACCTTTCCCTGAATCCTCTTGGTGCATGATCTAAAGAAAAGAATTGCAAGAAGGCTACAGTTTTCCTTGTGGGAATCAGGTTCCCTTCTCTGTCAAATCTTCTCTTCTATCGTCTCTCCACTGTTTGATCTTAAGGATTAGCCCAAGGGAGCAAAGCTAGTTAGCCCTCTTCTTCCTGCACTCTAACTCCTATCCAACTTACTCGGTCTGAGTCACTTTCCTTATACTTTTCCATGCCTTCTGACGTGGAAAACCATGGTAAAGTAAGAATCTGACATTTCCTTAAAATGCGTGTTTTGTTGGCGTTGATGCTTTTAACAACAGGGTACCACATTAGCTATAATATTGATCACTGCTCTATGATGAGTGTGAAAACACTGCCAAAGCAGCAGCACTGGAGAAGGAGGTGAGCGCCATGGAGCAGCACGTGCCCATTTCTCTGCAGTTCTTGTCACATTAGACAGGCTGGGCACTTCTCCTTGCTTACATGTACACAGATGGGGACACTGTGTCAAGCCTGATGGATTTTTCACTGGAAATTGTCTCCTAGAGTGACTGAGAAGGGGCATCTTTAAGATGATTGGGAACAGTCAGCATTTTACAGCTCCAAGAGAAATGAATACAGTCTATCAGGAGTCAGCAGAGATATTTCTATTGGCAATCAGGAATGCCATTAATAACATTTTAAAAAGTACGAGTAGAATCCCATCTTCATTACCTCAGTAATCCTGGAAGGAGGAGAAGCCAAGAAACTTGTATGTTTAAAATTTCAGTTACATAATTTCCTTCATGTTTCACAAGAGACAATTCTGCTTGCCTTTTTCCGTGTAGTATGAGAGCCAAAGTTTTCCCATGCATTTCATTCCAAGTTTGTTCTCTATTTTATACCTTCATTAGTATATAATCTTTGTGGTTATATGTGGTTGTACACTACGGTCCATTGCACTGAACTATGTCTTCTCACTTTTAAGACTACCATATGAAAAAAAGGTCATGGATCGGTTTTAAAATAAATTGTAGGGTGAGCTGTGGATAGACACTCAATACGCAGTTTGAATAGCAGGCATCCTATGCTTTGTTAGCAAAACTTATCTTCAGTAGCAGTTCTGCTCCTTCAAACAAAAAACTGAGCTTCTGAAGTTACCTCTTAGCATCTACTTCTCTTACTATCTATATGCTTATCAATAATACATAGGTTATACAGTTGTACATGTGTTCTGCTGTTTCTACTTTTTTTTAAAAATAAGTTTTTGATACATGATATAGTAGGAAACATGGTAGAAAGTACCTGTGGTTAGGCTGAAAAACAGCGGTGTTTGGACTGGCTTCATTTTTATGCAGAGCACTGATGAAACGTGCTCAGGAAAGTGCCTCAGGAGCTGAAGCCTCTCAAGGCCCCTCTCCTTCTCCATAGACTGAGCTCCTCTTGTAGTGTTACTCTTTATATAAAAGGAACAGGTCTATATCTGAAATATAGCCACCTACAGAGCGAACAAGGGCAGCAGCTAGAATACAGCAATTCCTGATAGGAAAAAATTGTTGGAACAAACCCTTCTGTATTAGTGGTTTGTACATGTTGAAGTTCAGCAAAATAGTAGATTTCATGCAGACATCTTTCAATTGTACTTGATAAATTGTTACATTGACCTTGACTAGCATTCACCATTATTTTGTCCTTCAACTTCTTTGATATTGACTCACACCCTTCTGCTTTACCTCGTTTTCTCTACTGTTTTCTACTATCACTGTGTCTTGCTCAATCAATGCCTAATTTGCCAACAGAGCGCAGGGTCTGTTTGCTTCTCCTGTGTATCCTTTTGTTCCACATGTCAAGAATCCCTATAAACTACATCAATGTCCTTTAACAAGTAACCTGTTGCTCACCATCTTGTGGTTTGAAATTCTGAAGTTTCACCTTTTATTTCAGCAGAACTGAAGTGTGAGAGATGACTGTTGTCATGCCTGTACCACTTCTTTTCTGAACTTGCCTCACTCTTGAGGAATCCTTTTATTCTGGGAGCAGAAACAGGAACTTGTTCAATTACAAGAAATTCCTCTACCATCAAATTAAATGCAAGTCTTCTACCACCATCAATACAAGTATTTACATTCTTTTAAAAACCACCGCTTCATAATGAGGTATGTCCATCCCATTAGTGGCTTCCAGTCGTCCCTGAATTACGGTTCGACCTGATGTATTTACTTGACTTTTTTTTTTAAAGCACTGCACCAGAACAGGATGTCCTAGAAGAACTGGCAGTGAAACCTGTGATCGTTAAAAATCCAGTACTACATTTTGCAACATTTTTGATGAATCACTGGATAAATATTTGGCCTGAGCATGATTTCTGCAAGTTGAATTGACTTTTCTCACCCTATTTTCTTGTCCCTTGATGCTTTGATCTTGTGAAAAAGGAAGAATGGACCATAAAAACACTTAGACAGATATTCTGACTTCACAGAACATGTTTTTTCCATTTTGACAGTTTTTAATAAGGTTTCTGATTTCTTGAAGAACTGTAAAAAGAGAAACTGTGGTTTCCCAAAAAAAGAAAAGAAAAAAGAAAAACAAAAGAAAGATATCCAAAGAGTTACAAAAGAGATTTGAGGATATTCCAGCGAAAGTTCACCAAAACAAGTATCTCAAGATGTATGTTATGAAATGGATATAGGCTATATAAAGAATAGCTATAATTGTACACTGAAAACACTTTTTATACTACTATAAAATTACACTCAGTTAAAAAGATCTACAATCAATGCAGAAAGATTTGCTGAGGGTGGGGAGGGAAAATATGAAATACATTAAACAGATATTAAATAAGATAAACCCAGAAATTAATTTTGAAGTTAGAAAAATGGAAAGACAGCTGAAACTGAGGGAAAGAACTGTGCTGCTTACAAATCGTAGAACTGTTAGTTTAGTTTTCTACTAATACCATTTTTATTCTTATTTTTCTCTGTAGAGTGCCAAAATTGTTAGTTTTTATTGCTGACTAAGCTATCAAAGACTATATAGCCATATCACAATTAAATTATCCGTTGTGCACTAGGAAGAAAACAACCAAGATGAGAAAAATAAATGTCCATGATACGTATGAGAAATGTACATATACTTTTTAAAAAAACCAAACTTCCCTACAGATATTCCAAGTTTCCTGATTGCCAAGGTAATAGCTTTGATGAGGACCAGCAAGGCAGTGAAGAAAACATAGTTTAAGATTTCTTCAGTTACTTCTTTGCTTACTAAGATAGATTAAAAGGTACATTTCCAAGCCAACATCTTATAAACTGCTCACACATTTGTACACTTTTCCATAATGTAATTTGATATAGCCAAATGATCATTGTAGTCTCAGAAAAAGTTCATATCCAACACTTGCACGCAGTTTTAGTTTTCAGCTTCACAATTTACCTTTGTCAAGAAGTTTTTAGTTTCTTGATGAAGTAGTTTGGCCTCCAAGTTATGTCTGAGGGCCCTGCTTTTAATACATGCCTTTGCAAAAGAATCTTTAGAGAGAAGAATCGGACATGCACAGTGACCCATGGTTTTTAAAAAAGCAGCAACTTTTCTCTTGATACCTACACATAACTAAAACATCGTGCATCTTAAAAGCTGTATAGATACAATCCCAAAATGAAAACCATCAGGATAACTGTTCATATCTAACTACTGCTGACCCCCTGTCCTGGCAGGTAAGAATCCGTGGATTTCATAGCTGCAGCTGTCTGTCAAGCAACCGAGCAAGGCCAGCACCTTTCCCCACTGCATATCCAACATGAACCTTCTGTGATGTGAACCATTTCCTTTGGGCCTCAAGGTGCAACATCTAAAGTTGTTCCAACAAAGACCGAATGATCGTTTGTAGCAAGGAGTAACTCAACCTCATGAATTGCATTAGTCTTAATGAGATATGAGGTAGGGATTGGAGGGGTCAGTAGAAGACAGAAGCAACTTAAATTTGCAGTGAGAGAAACGCCAGTATTCATCAACACACAGAGGTCTCATGACGTGAACAGCAATGCTTGATTTTGTTTAATGTTGACTGCAACTCTCAGATAAATAAAGTAGGAACACAGGAGAATTCCTTTCCTTGGGACCACCAACCAAAATTAAATCCCTGACTGGGAGTGATGGAACAAGACCTTTATTATTAAAGAGGAAAAATGTTTTTTCATCAGCTTGAAAAAGCTGTGAAATTTATTCATCTTGTCTGCTATTCTCAGTTACAGAATACTGACACTCCTTGTTCTTTTGTAGACAGAATATATGACCTAAGAAAAATGAGTACCGGGGGGGAAAAAAGGCACTTAAAGATAGTGTCTTTTTATCAGTGACAAAATATTTGTCTCCCCTTTCTCGAGAAGTTTAGAAAAGTGCTGCTTTTTATCCTCTCAATAGATATTTTTCTCTCTCTCTCAGTTCAGACTATTAAAAATAATAAGAGGAATATAATACAACTTTAAATAAGAGTTTATATATCACATGCTTTATGACAGCTGCTTTTATTTCACTTTAAATTAACAAAGCCTTTATATAGAGCCTTTGGAGCTGACCTTACAAAGCAGCAATACCATTAGCCCTGAAGCACATGTTTCCCATTTAATGTTTCTGAGGTAACGTTCTTTGTGAAAGTGAGAGAAATGAGAATGCAAACTTGCAGGAAAAATAAAAGTCTGAGTGTCCTCCTTTTGAACAGAATTAAAGTCAGTTTGGACACTCGAAAATATGAAGTGAGAGGCCATGGCCTTACAAAGAGTTTCTCAAGGTGATCCCAAGGGTTACAATGCTCAGCTTCCCTTTAGTATGCCATAGGTCATTGTCATTTCCTCTCAAGAGGCTGAACATATTTTGCCATCTCAATTTGAAGTGAAAGGTCTCGCTTACATCAATGTTATTTCAGTTTTAACCAGCATTACTCAAATGATTTATAAGCATACCCAACCAAAAGAGCACTGTTGTAGTTATAGCGAAAGAACCCAACAGAATTATTCTGGGGTACAGCAGAAAGGAATTTGATCTGCCGTATTTGCAGGAGTCATGAGTTACTGTTATGCATGGACATCGAACTAATCTTAATGACGTTTTACCGTTGCCATGTTCCACTGGCTCAATGCAAGAGCAATGTACTTGCTTTTTTCTCGATAAGCTTAATAGTGCCTACACACAAGTCCTCCATCCTGCTTTAGTTCAATACCTCCATGCATTAAAGCCTGTTCAGTATTCTTCAGCTACTGTCACAGTCACAATTTTATGCTTGAAACTCTTTCTACACTCTTTTCAGTTGGTGAATCTGAAAAGCTGCAGACTAGAGAGTCTACAAGGTTTAAGGTGAACTCAAAAAAGACTGACAAATGCAGGAAAGAGCTGGACAGGGGCACAGTTTGGATGCTCTTTATAACTGGGACTTTGCCAAAGAAAAAAAAAAACTGAATGCACAAGAAAAGGACAAAAAGTGTATGATTTGGAGGAGAAGCTGACAAATTCAGTGCTAAAATTCCCATCTATGCCAGTGGAAGCTGGACCAAGGTTCCTGTAAACATATGGCCTTTCACTCAAAGCAAGTCTCCCCTTTGAAACACACTTCTGCAAAGCCTTCCAACAGTAACGATGCAGGATTTGCTGGAGCTGCAGCCAGGTTCCAAAGCCCAGAAACTGCCCCTGCACTGTCATCTGGGACCAGCTTAGAATGGAGACATGGGGCTTCCTTTTCTTTTTCTTTTTTAAAGAAGGAGACAAAAAGTTTATTTGTTACATCCACATTTAAGCACTTAAATCCATAATTCTAATTCAAAACTGCAACATTTGTCCCTTCCTACAGACTCAAATGAGAATTCTTGGATGCTGAGCACTTCTGGAAATTAGAGTTGTTATCTGGGGGGCAAGACAATGAAGGAGCAGACTACTTGGAGCATTCTGTGACGCTCTTGTCCTAAGCCTCAGAAGTTCCAGCTGCTTTTTGCTCCAGGACCAATGTTAATTTTCAGAGAGACCCACCAGTAGCCACACAATACCTTTTCCTAATCTTGCAGATAGCCCGAATTTACATTCCTGGTATCAGATGCAAATAGACACACAGATTTTCTAAGGCTTCCAAAAAAAAAAAAAAAAAAAAAGTGTGGTTATTTTAACTTACACTAAGCAAAGCTGTACAATCTTACTATTTGTTTCACCAAGTCCATTTCCTCACACTTATATATTCTTTAGACCCAGGTTAGACTCCTCCAACCAATAAACCAACCAACAAACAAACCAGAGTCCTTCTCCTGCATCACCCAGTCTAATCATGTCTTCCAGTTCATAGCTTCCACCCTACTTTGTGGTGCCTTTTCCTCACTAGCACAACACTTTGTCCTTTTCTGCTCAGCCTGCAGACATGCAGCACTCCCTCATATAAAAGGATGACATATGCCTGCACTCTTCCCTTTCAGTTTGGGCAGTGTTTCCCCCCCCCGCTCTTTTTTTTTTTTTTTTGCTTTATACTGTGTAAACCCAGTATCGGGGAAGGAGGAATAACAAAAGCATGCTTATATGACATTTTTGCCAACAAATAGGTGGTATTCCTTGGCAATATTCCATGTAAGAAATTACACTCTGCCTGTACAATCCCCTAGTTTCCTCTGATATATTTAACTTCTTACTCTATACTGTTGGTTTGCTGCGTTTCACTGTTGACATAGCTGCAGTTAAGCGACTCCAATGTCTACATTTGTGTTTCAGTAAGGTTAGGTACGTTCAGATCCAAGAAATCTGAAAGGTGAAACACTATAAATAAAAGTCACTCATGTGCAAGGGCAGACTTAAGTACCCAATATGTCTTATTCAAATTACAGTCTGAATTACCACATCATCCTTGCACTAAGGTCCAAAAAGGCTATTTTCACCACATTACAGTCCAAATTACAATTTTTCTACCAACTTTTTGTCCTTGATTAACTACAAACTGTGGGCAAATCCCCTCTTCCCTTTCTTTTTCCTCTGTTTTCTTTAATAGCTGGTCTTGTTATCATTAAACTGCATAAAACAGGCCAATATTTAGATTTCTGTTCAGTTTTCCGTGTTCAAATTGGTCATTTTGACTTCACTTTCTTTGATGTCTAGAAAATAATCTTTCTTCACGCTGTTTGTATTCGAAGGCAAAAAAAAGAAATCTGTGATTCTTTTGGTGTGCTATGAAGAAGCATGGACATGTTGGGGCAGGAAATGCATACATGTCACTACAATTAAAAAAGACTAATTTGTTAGCAATCGCGTAATATTCCCTAAATGCAGAAATTCTAAACAGTGGGAAGTCATCTGCATAACTCCTGTTCTCTTTTCAGCTGCCAGGGCCCACAAGCTGCATCTTCCATAACAGTGATTATCATGTGGAATGAGACAGCACGCCAAATTTTATGGACTAATATTGAACAATGCAGCACCAGTCAGTATGACATAGTGCATATTTCATACAGCCACTGAATCTCCCATCTACTAAAGCAGACTCTTCTTTTGTAAACTGCTTCCATATTATGATTTCTCATGCTGTCTCAGCATGCCCTGGTAGATGTCTGCCTTTCCCAACGCATCCATTTGCAAAGCCTCTCAGGTCCACGTGCTGCCTGTGGAACTCTGGTGCTAATGGTAGGTTAAGAATTGCAGCTTTAAGAA
The DNA here is from genome assembly GCF_018139145.2 of Gymnogyps californianus. NCBI lineage: Eukaryota > Metazoa > Chordata > Aves > Accipitriformes > Cathartidae > Gymnogyps > Gymnogyps californianus. The sequence goes on along the minus strand of NC_059474.1, from coordinate 58,044,276 downwards.
GCTACTTCTTACCATTTTTGAGAAAGTGTCTATTTTATTTATTCCTACAGTGAAGTTATGTGTTCGAAGGATAGAGAAAATACGGCAAAAACGCTGCGCTTAGAGCTCGTACAGAATGACTGAAGTCTTTAGCACGCTTCCCCAGCCTCCAGTGAACTCTCACACATCCTACCAGAAGACAACTTATTTTATATACAAACAGCCTAAGTGACGGTATCAAAGATGTACTAAATCACTATGCACAGACTTCTAATTAAAAGGAAGATTTCTCCTCTACCATCTGTTTAAGGCTGTCTCTCTGTAGCAACCTATTTAACATACATTTCATAGGGCTTCACTATAGGCCTTCAGAGCCCCCTCAGGAAGCACCAAAACTCACCTGTTGAATTCGTCACTCGTTTGCCCTTTCTAAGGAAACTGATAATTTAGCCACCGAATCCTAATTGTATACATGCTAAAGAGAGAGTACTTCCTTGAATCAGGATAGATTTGTCCTTTTGCTAGAATAAGAATTCTCAAAAACAGTTTAAAGTCCCAAACATGCCAGAAAATAACACCCAAAAGATGATCACAGGAAGGAATTTAAGATGCAGCTCTCTGACAGATGTTAAAATCAGAACATCTTCTGCACAAATGCAGTAAACTTATATATAGTCATTCAGTTACTCAAATCTGAAAGAGGGAAAACAAAAACATGTTTTCTCTTTACACCAAGATTATAAATTAAGACATGAAAAATGGGTCTTGTGAGGTTACGGAAATGCTGACAGCTGAAAGTTTTTGTTCCTGCGTTACAGTTTCCATCTTTTTTTTTTTTTTTTTTTAAAAACAAATTCGTTCTCTCATCTGAGACTAATACCATTTCTAAAGAAAAAGTTGTGGGTGTAGATTGAAAAAATTAGTACTCTTGTTTGTTCTTCATGGCCCATCAATGATTTTGTGCTGACTCTAAAAAAGGTTTTGTAAAATCTTAGCTGATGGCAATGGGCAAGCATTGTTTGAGCTATAGGGAAGCTAATGTAAAAACATAAACTTACTACATAAGTTTATTTTTTTTCCAGTTCAAAATTAAACTTCACTTGAAGCCCTCAATTATTCCTGCTAGTTCACTTAACTGGGAGACAGAAAACTTTGTTAATTTACTGGGAGTCACCATTTGGTCTCTGCTATACGGCTGTCCCCTGTACACCTCTGTTCTGAGAAAAGGCCTATTGACCGTTGCATGACAATAATTCACAGCTGAATTTCCACCAGCAGCACTGCACTTGCATTGCACTACAGATGGAATACTCTCACCTCTCCCACAGAAGTTAAGCACAGCATGATACCACGTTTTAAACTTGTCTCATGGTTTAGTGCACTGTATTGTAAAATACATCAGGGACTTAACTATTTGGATAAAAACCATAGTTGACTACATGAAGGGGAGACAATACTTTAACTTACTTTATCTGAGTCCATGAACTCGATAGCAGGTTAGTGAGGCCACATAGTCATCAGCCTTCCCTTCTGACCCGTTATCGCCCTCCATACAGGGAGCTCAGGCTTGCACTAGAACTGGAAGCACTGGCAAGAAACAACTTTTTCCAGGATGCCAGATGTCCGATAGAGGAGGAAAAAAAAAAACACAAACCACCCCCAAACCTTTCTTTGGGGCACAGAGGCTGCTGTCAACTAAGGAATCAAATGGATAGAAGTTGTACCCAGCTCTTCCTGGCTGGAAAGAGTGTCACATGGAGAAGGAAACAAGCAAAACCTAGATGGGGAGGGAGGCAGGTGGAGGGAGGAGGTCTCCTCATCAAGACTTTGAGGACCTGAAGGAGCAGAGTGTATTCATTGAATTTGTAGTGGCAAACTGGTTTGCAGACCTCAAGGAAAAACAAACAAACAAACCAACCAACCAACAATGTAAACTGACTTCTGAAAACTTTCTTCTGGTTCCTATTTGTTTCTTCATGTATCATTAATACCCTTAAAATTTCCAGCCTTTAAATTTTGGTGACTTAACCAGGTAAGGTGTATGACATCAGAAGGAACTGTGTTCACATTTTCTGTGTGCTGTGTGGAGTGCTAGATCTGGGGCCATTATATCTGAAGATACTTGGCAGAAGCCTTCCAGTGTGTGCAGACGATGAAGTCTGCCAAGCAGTGATGTAACAACTGTGGAGGAACACAGGGAAAAATCGGATCAACCTGCAAGTTCTCAGCCCTCTGCTGTATCTGAAGCTCAAGTGTGACTTCTGTTGCTCCTAGTTATGTCAGTGCTCACTGGAACCAGGCTTCAGGTCTGCAGTATTTGCACAGACTTTTACTTTTCTTGTCTATACCTACAAAACTTTAATTTCAGGAGAGCAAGCGGTGATGCAGCTCTGTATTTTGCATCAACAACAGGCAGATTTCCAGCCACTGAATAAGGTAATAGCCTATGACACCTCAAGCGCTGAAAGATCCTAGACACATTCCACAATTTAGAGAGGTACCACATTCCTGAACGCAGCACATTAAAGGAGCTACAACACACACAGCATTGAAGAGACGAAGCATTCTGATTTCTTAAATCCTTTCCACTGTGAGGCAGGTGGGAATTTTTGCCCCTTTTGTCCCCTCATGCAGAAAGGACACCAATTTAAAAAGCTCCAACTTCACAGTATTTTGTGACAGTTGATATTGGAAAGTTACAAGCATTGGGGTTAACTACTGAGTCTGGGGCTCACAGTCCCAAACCACACACCAGCTTTGTAACCATATACTTTGCACCCTTTCCTTCTACCCACTATTCAGAATTTTAATAAACCAACTACAGCAATTCCACTTTTCTAAACAATTGTGTTGTCAAAGCAAGCCACACTGGCTTGTAAGACAACTTTTACAGCATAATTCTGACATTATATGTTCAATGGCTTGACATCACAAAATATATTGGAAAACGTCCTCAGATTCAGCTTGTTTGGAATGTTTTAAAATATAAAAAGCATCTGTTCAGGCTTGACGTCCACAAGCTATTGTGATTATCAAAACCAAGACAGTGTAGTACTTCTAATTAGTATTCTAGTTTCTTAAACTTGTATTTTTAAGAAATGCTCTTTGCAATTGAGCATATTGCCTCTAAAGTGTAGATATACGAAGAGAAGACAGGAAAGATTCATAATCAGAATTAAATATAAAAAATATCAAGTTGTTAGTTATTGGGTATTTTAAGAGAAGTCCTCAACATGTGTTGTATCCACAGAAATACAAACACCCTGCAAAACCTGGAAAATAAGAAAATGAAGGAACTGAGTACTAAATCTGTCCTGAATACACACAGATATCCATGTTATTGAGTAGAAAGGTGTCATTTTTGCACATCCTTGAGTTGAAACTTTATATGCTCTCTATTCCTGACATTCTATGAAACATCTCTTAAGGATTAGAGTGCATAAGAGTAGCAGTGTGACCAGTCCAACCCTGTGTATCAGTGCAACTTCTGTGATTATTAGTGTTACAATAGTTACACTCTTTCCAGGCATCATTGGAATATTTTTGGAAAGTATGTCTTAAGTCATTTGGGTCCCTATGGAACATTTTACAATAGAATAAAAATACCTTTTTTTTTTTTTTTTAAATGCAATCAGTGCTGTTATTGCCCTACAGAAATCTGTTCCCTTCAGCTAAATCAATCCCACTACACATCTTCAAAAGAGGTGAATATTTATCTTATCCCTTAATATTTAGATGAAGAAACTGAGAAATTGTGCAGCTTCTCAGAATAAGGGAATGAGTGTTACAGAAATAGCAGCCAGATCTGGGTTTCCTGAGCTTCCAGATATGTTCTCCATTCACAGGACTTTTGCCCCAGAGGCAAAATGTTTTTACACACGTGGATGAATTTTGAGGCTAAGCACAAGGAGGTGAATGAGTATGGTACCCTGACTCATGTTGTCACAACAGAAGATGTATGGGGCCAGTCACAGAGTTCATCCAGCAAAGTATGTGTAAGGGGAAAAGGATTCTTCTTTAAGTCTATATTTTCATACTTTCTGATTATTGTTTCTTTCCCAAATATATGCCTTTCAAGTCAACAGTTTACCATTTTGGGTTTTTTTGTTGTTATGTTTTGGGTGTTTGGTTTTTTTAACTATTATTTATATATGTATAGTCTTACTTGCAATATGACCTTTATTTCTTTGGGTATTTTGCACATTTCACATGAAGCAGTGAACAGACACAAACATGTCAGCCAGCCTTGCGGCATAGTCCTATGGCCAAGCCTGTGCACTAGTGACTTATGTCCAACCTTTATAATAGAGAAAACATATCCTGGCAACATGGTTGAAAACAAGACAGTTTAAATATCTCCAAGTAATCTGCTCAATAGACAGTATAGCACAACATGGTATATTAAAAACATTCTTTGCATATTAAAAAAAAAATTGATATGGTGCCACAGGGAAAATCATTAGTTAAACTGGAGAAGGTGGGGATTAGTAAGAGAATTAAGAAACTGGCAGCCTGTGACAGTAAGTGTGACATGCCCTATTTTACAATGCATCCCCCGGCATTTTGAAAAGCCATGTCACACCAAACCATACTAACAGGAAACAAGGAAACTGTGTGCCTGTGGCTTGTTACAGTGCTCTGTTCTCAGTACACTGAGAAGCAGAGTACTGGGAAGAATATCATTCCTGCCAGCTGAAGAGTTGGCACTTCCACAATTACAATACTTACACAGCAGAGACCTACCAGATCAGCCTGTCAAAGATAACAGATAACTTCAAATTAGAAACCATTATTTGCAGAGGATGAAGGAAAGGGTGTCTCGTGGATCTTGGTGATTCAGTGGGAGAACAGACGGGGGAATAAAAAAGTCTGGCTGATGTTCTCACTGTGCTGATAGTTCTGCTCAATGTCCTTTTAAACACAAGGTGGGTCCTTGATCTGCCTTTCTGCCAGCAGTATTTGCCCTGAGCCCATAATCCGCTGTAAGAAGTACAGTGGGAACCTGAGGAGCTGGTTCCACAATTGTACAAACAGACATTGTCTGAAAGCTGGTGCAATGGCAGCGTTAGTCTGCAGCTATACCCCACCTCCTTTCCCCTTAGCAACGCCAATATAGTCGCACATAACCTACACACCACCTATACTGCAAAGAGAAACATGATCTTGTAGATTGCTGATAGTTCCTTACTTTTGTTCAAAAATACTAAGGATACTAAGGATCGGATTAAGCAAAGGAAAAAAATAACAACCTGTTTTAAGGAAACATTAACATATTTTATGTGTGCGTTCCTTTAGTATCAGCACAGTAGTTTTTGTTGTGAATGCAGTCCAAAAAGAGTAGAGCATCACTAGTCTGTCCTCTCTCTCTCTCAGCAGCGATGTGCCTGGTGTTCCTTAGAAATTACACATCTAACAGAACTGAAGCCACACTGACTACATGGACTGCATACCTTCCTGGATTTCTCATGTTGTTTGGGAAGGCTAAGAGCCCGCCTCCGTGTGTGGCAATCCATAAAGTGGCCTCACTGGGTTTTCCCTAAGTAAGAGAAATTCATCAAAGCACATCTTAAATTACTTATTATGGCATCATCTTGGGCTAAAATGAGAGCCCACATCAGGAAAGAAGCTGTAAGGGATGGGAAGGCGTGGGAACTGAAAGATGACACATGGTAAGAGATGCCATGTGCCTAAAGAGAAACTATGCTATTTCAGTTTACAAGATCTAGCCTGCTTGGTATACCCTAACAAGCATCATGGACAGCTTGTTTAGGGTGCATGCAAACCAACTGGGTGATCACAGGGACTACGACAGAACAGCAGCTGACACAGTAATGTGACTAAGATGCATTGCAAGTGTAGGTAACTGTAGATATATACAAATCCAATGGTTACTTGCAAATTATTTTAGCCTTGGTTTTTCAAAGACAACTAAAGAAGCTGGATACCCAAATGCCACTTATTTTCAATTAGATTAGGGGCTTTACTTCCTTAATCTTGACAATTCCTCACTAGACTTGCTTGGTATTTCTATGGGAGTAGTACAAGGCTTCCTTTATCAGTTACAGGAAGCCTTCCTGCTTGACAACCTGTAATAGGCTCAGTTTTGGTTTTCTCTTTGCCATTTCAAAAATAAAGTTATATAAAAACAAAGAAAACAAAAAAAATAGCTTACCCACTGGCAGTGAGCAGTGCTAAAAAGCATCCAAGGCAATTTTGTTGTACTCTGTACTTGTTCCTTGCAAATTCATACTCTGACAGTACATTTTAAGATCTCATATCCAAAGCCCCATAATAAATGTCACCAACTCAACTTAAAAGCTAGTGAAAACAAAGGTCTTGATTAGAAAAAGAATCATATAAGGGATAGTAAATAATACTTCCAGTTTCTTAACTGCTACCTTTCCATTACTGCTGTTCAAATTCATTAAGGTGTTATGCTGTCTGCATTTTATATATGAAGTAAAAAATGTTTCTTGTGACAAAGGGGAGACAAATGCTTTTTACATTTCTTATTTCAGGAGACGCTTGAAGACTCCCTGTAATTATTCTGTATTTTCTAATGCTTTAGCTCATTTTTGACCTGGCATTTTATTCCAGCATAGGACTCCAGAGCAAGGCGACCCCAGCTGAGTTTTACAGTACCTGTGGAGCAGGCTGATACTGCCACCTTGGGGAGGACTCTTTCCACGTACTTTGAGAGGCCTAAGCAAGTGTCATATGAATCAGTTTGATTTTTGCCCTGACATATCCTCCCAGGAAGACAACTTCTTAAAATCCTCTGCCCGTGCTGTTGTAAGACCTTCCAGATGTGTCCCAACTCGAACTGTATTACATTCATAATAATACTGGAAAGAAACGGCTTTTTTTGTGGGGAAGTTTGCTTAGTCAAGTTTTAGATATCATTTAAGCAGTGCTTCATTTACACTACTCTTAATTTTACAGCCATCTTGCCAGCATAAAAGCCCTGTTCTGCATCCAGCTGTGCAAGCTGTATTTTGTATACAACAATCCTCTGCTTCCAGGATTCTAGCTTTCTTGGTAGTCTATATCCTTGTCCATGCACAGCTTAAATTACCTCCTTGGCAGGCTACTGGCTCAGTTGCATGTGACTGCTAGGACATATACTGCCTCAGATGTCATGAGAGTCATTACTGTGCATAGGAACAGTCCGATGAAAAGTACAGAGCTAGACTGTGACAATTTAACCAAAGTCAAGACTTCTAGGCAAATTAAAGGAAGCATTTGGATTTTATCTTCACAATATCCATAGTTTTATGAGACTAACCTACCCTTTTGCTTTGCAAGTGAGCCACCCCCCATCCAGTCGTCTTTGAGTTTGTATCCACTAGCAAATGAAGGAACCTTGCTATATACTTCATATACAAATATGCCTTGAGACAGAAAGGCTGCGCACACCATTGAGCCGCAAGGCTTTTCACAGTGGAAACTATCAGTAGTTGCCTCAGCTACACATTCAATACAGGAAAAGATTTATTGTCTCACTTCTCACCAGAATAGGCAGGCTCGAGAGCAGGGAGCTGTCTGAAAGCAACTAACTTGTCTATGTGCTCTTAAAAACATACAGCAACAAAATTATTACACAGCCATCTACAGCCAAGTAACACAAACGATGAACTCATTCATGATGAATGATGTGAATTTACGCGAGGAGGCTGTGGAGGCACCATCAGCCCCTACCTTCTGCCAAAGTACTGGCTGTGCTTGTGGCACCACAGCGGGAGACAACAGGCTTCTAGAGGAACTGAAGTCTCACTCCACTGCTGTGGCAGGCAGGAACAGCCTGGGTACTGTGGTAAACCAATACCTTCAGGCTCCCACATAGAGCTACATTTTGGATGACAATGTCCCCAGCAGGACTGGGCTCTGGAAAGCACCCTTCTCTTTTCCTCCCACCACAGAGAGCCTACGTACCAGATTCTTGTTCTCACTGTAATGACACGTATCTTAATACCCTTGGAGTAAACACGTGCCTCACCCACCTGGGATTTACAGTCAGAGAGGCGGCTTATCTAAACCTTTCCTTGTGAACAGACAAGAAGGGCTCACTCCACTCTTTTGTTCTATTACTAGAACCTGGTCATTAAAACACAAATTTGTATTTATTTTCCACTAAGGCATAGGAGTTCAAATCAGTTACTTTCCCACTTGTAGGAAACTGTCTAAAAAGCAAGTGATAGGTCCTTTCTGGACAGTCTTTTTATCCTTGGTTTTAACGCTACTATAGCATGGCAAAGAATGATGCTTGCAAGAGAAATGTATCAAGCTATCGAGCCAACAGCTAATGCACATGACTGGCAGTGGTGCAAGCCTTCAGTTTTCTTCCTGATTCACAAATCATTTCTGTATTTTACTCCATTTTTTGGTTATTTTAATCCAGCTTTGTTAGGCATACAGCTTTACATCTGCATATGGTTTACGTTGTGCTTTGAAAATACTGCAACTATTAATTCATTGCAATAATAAGAGAAAATGTATATGCTCTTCACATGCATATATGAATACACATTCAAGAACACGTACACAAAGTAATCCCAGTACCTCCGTTATCACTCTCACATTTAACTGCTGCTAGAACTCAAGTAACTTTCAAAAATATCAACTTCATACAATCACTAAAGTGACTTCAAAAGCTGTATCTGCAGCTAAGCTGCAAAAATTCAAGAGTGCCAATTACTGACGAAACATATCCAACTGAATGAGGATCTATCAGTAATAGATTAACCAGATTAATGTGTACGTAACAGGCTCAGCATGGTACATTGCCGCTGTTAGTTTCAAAGTTCACATGAACTTTTTACACTGCACAGGTGGTTTATGAAGTCTGAATGAAAGAGGAATTTAAGGGAAAATAAGGTAAGTGACATGATCCGAAATTAATCTCAGTATTTAAGTGTAGACTGCTTACAGGAAAAAAAAAGAACAAATCCTTGATCTTGATTTAAAAAAGGAATGCACAAATGCATGTCCACCATGGCATATTATTATGCTACAGAAAAAGAATACAATGCACATCTAGACTGATGAATAACTGACGGCAACCATTTCATAAGGTGTCTTTTTTAAAAGGAATTCTTAAAAAAAAAAAATTGATCATTGAAAAAAATCCGCAAAAACCTCACTGTGAATTCAGTAAGGAAGATCATCATGTACAGCATTCAATGTTGCCTGTATCAAAATTAGTATGTTAATAGCTCTTGCATGTTTGGCTTTGTACTGAAGTTATTTCAAAAGATTGATTTGGGCATGGATTTAATATAAGGGAGAAAGCTTGAACTGCACATGCAAGAATCTAAATAAATTAATCACAGGAAATCCTATTCTAAAATTATCCATGATCTCTCTCTGAGTACCTAAACACGGTATCTTTAAAAAAAAAAAACAAAAACAACAACAACATTCTGAAGTTCAGGTGTCACTGATAACTTAAAATCAACTACTTATTTGTCAATATGGTTTTCCATCTGAAACATCTCTGAATTTATTTGATCAGCCAGTATTCCTATTAGATGATTAACATGCACCAAAAACCCTTCAGATACTGGATTACAGAAAAGTACAGGAGAACGAGAGGGATTATTTACAAACAATTATAGTAACTGGAAATGATACTTACCCATCTCCCCTCTCCATCCACCAGTCTATGCTTTTCTTTTCCACTAACTGTGCCATAAGTCTAAAAGTTTGTACAGTATACATTTCCAAAGTCTAATTTCATATGGGGTTAGAACCTGCAGCATCGGCTATTTGAGCTCTTCTTTTTTTCATTAAGACATACTTCCTATATTTATCTGTATCAGAAAGCCCTTTCGGATTACTGTCTATTTCAACTTTAGTGGTAGCTGATGAAAGACGAATTCTAAGCTGTTCTCTGCTCTTTTAAAAGCTACTTCTCCCTGACTATCCATTTTTTTCCTAAAAACAAGTAAAGATTTACTTCCTGAAACATGGTCACTTAATAGCAGCACATATTTGTCACCATTCTGTTCTTCCTCCCCTAGTTTTCCTCCTTTTCATAACCTACTCTCCCTGCATGCCAATGCTGTTTTCCACGTTTGTTTCCCAGCTCCTCCCTTCCCTCCCTTCTCTGTTGCCTCTCCTTAGCTTTATCTGCTTGACTTGTTCCTAAAACTCGTCTCACATCTGATTCTTTTCCAGCTCTTCAGTTTCTGCCAGTGTAGGCGCGCAGCCTGTTAGGTTGCTCTTGTACCTGTGACACCTTCCATGGGGTCTTGTTATTTCTAAGCAGCAGACTGGGAAGGACAGCAAAGATCTGTCCTTGGATCAGACAGAGGTGTATGTGCTGTACTGAACATCTATCTACATCACGCACTCCTTAAAACATTTCAGGCAGGGAAGGACACTCAAAAGACATTGAATTTTACAATTTTTGCTGGATTTTTTTTTTTTTTAAAGTTATCTGAAACTGCTCGTGTTATTTGTTCGTCACTTAGTGGCAGTTTTGTGGATAAAAGCATAGACAATGGCAGACAGCGATGAGATGACCATCAACCTTGTTGTCCTTGGAAGAACTCAGACTGGCAAAAGCGCTGCTGGGAACAGCCTGCTGGGCAGCTCAGACTTTGAGAGTCATCTCTCCCCAAGCTCTGTGACTACATGCTGCAGCCTTGGACGCAGCTGCCGCATTTCGGGGATTATACGAAGAAACGGTTGTGAGCTAGCTCTCCGCGTTCGAGTACTTGACACTCCAAGCTACCCTCACAGTGGTCTGAGCAAAGAGCAGGTGAGAGACACAGTGAAATCAGCCCTGGCTCACCACTTCGGGGAGGAAGGCCTGCATCTAGCTCTCTTGGTCCTGAGGGCTGACCTGCCTCTGTATCCAGATGAAAGCGATCACGTAATTCAGTTCATCCAGGTAACAAATAAATAAAGTCTCTGCCGTAACAGCAATTCTCTTTTCTTCAGGTGACAATAGCTATGGAAGAGCTGACTGCAAAAGTGAAATAGAGAAGTGTAGCTGAAAACTGGAACACTTCCCAGTCCAGCAGTTGAAACACACCATTCACAACTCCAACACCATACACCAGAGCTACACTTATCACACTAAACCTGGGAAAAGAGAGGCAAGAACTGCTCTCTTTTGTACGTGGGCTCAGCCCAAAGGAATTTAGGAACCAAATTTACCTATCAAAGTAAGCTTTTCTCTCTCAGAAATTACAGTTAATGCTTTATCATGACAGATCTAGCTTGTTGAAGATAAATGCTATTTAAAGCAAGCAAAAGTCAGGTTACCTCACTCTCCTGCGCTCTGCATAGGACCAAAGCAGAGAGCAACGGGTCCAAAATCATGCAGAAGATCTGACTGACCTGGGACAAGGATGCTCAGCTCTATCCTGCACTGTCACTACTGCTGTAGCTCTTCAAGAGAAAATAACTAGAAAGTTACCATAAATTTACTCTGGCTAAGGAAAATTTCTAGCATAACTGACTTGAAGCAAATATTTTGAAGCTCCTGTGGGAAGATATGTGGGGAGAGACACTGAAAAGGAATGGCTTTCTTTTCAGTTGGAGATTTCTCATTACCATGCATACATATCTTTGAAGAAGGGGAGAAAAAAAAAAAAAAGGCCAAAACCCAGCAAACAGATATTGCTCAGTTTATCTATCTGATCAGATGAACCAGGTTTGTATGATTTACGAAGAAACAAAGGGTTTCAGTTATTGCTAAAGTCTGCACATTACACTTTGCATCGGTCTTACACTAATGAACTTTCTAAAAATCTTTAGGACTGGAAGGGACTTCCTGGTCCATCAAGTCTTATCACCTGCTGTAACTGATATTATCTAAATATGTAATACATATGTAGATAAAATATACCAATATATAAGTATGTAGATAGAAAAATAGCTTTCAAAATGCATTTGATTTGCTGTCCTGTTCTTTCTGATTACTCTCTATTGGTAGGCTACTCCTCACTTTTCTGGTAGTTTGACAGTTGGTGCTAATTTCAACACACTCTTACTCATTGTCAGTTTACATACATTTATTTTCAGTGTTACCCTTTTTCCTTATACAGTTCTCCATCTCTATACTTCATGGTATTTAAGAGAAAGCAGTATTTACTCAAAATATTTTTACTCTAAGCCAATGAAAAATCATCATGCTTCCAGTTTGAGACTGTTTTGGATCAAGTCCATGTGGGCATTAAAAGAAGAAGAGATGCCACCATGCCTCTTCTCTTTAAATGGACCTTTAAAACCCCTACTGGAAAGGAAATAAAGCATGTTTTAAAATAATGAGAAAGCAACACTTACTTCTGTTTCATGATTACAACTGGCTCTCAGCTTATATAATGGTTGGCTTTTTAGTTATTTTCCCCTTAAAAGACCAGATGCTGTGATTTCATGGGCTACAAACACATAGGGCAGGACAGCTGCCTGGGTGCCAGGAATATTAACAGTAATGGTTATATTTCAGTATGTCATTCCAAGACTTTAGCATGAAGACTACCTTTAGCAATCAGGAGTTTTCACAATGATCCTCTGCAAATTAGGGATGGCATATCAAAGAAGATGGCATATCAGTAGAAGACTACTGGCATTTAAATCTCTCTGGATTTTTTTATTTCAATAACTGTCCTGGTTTCGGCTGGGACAGAGTTAACTCTCTTCTTAGGAGCTGGTACAGTGCTGTGTTTTGGATTTAGTGTGAGAATAATGTTGATAACACTGATATTTTAGTTGTTGCTAAGTAGCGCTTATCCTAAGTTAAGGATTTTTCAGTTTCCCATGCTCTACCAGCAAGCAGGTGTGCAAGAAGCTGGGAGGGAGCATAGCCGGGGCAGCTGACCCGAACTAGCCAAAGGGATAATCTGTACCTTGGAACATCATGCCCAGTATATAAACTGGGGCGAGTTGGCTGGGAGGGGAGGATCGCTGCTCAGGCATCAGCCAGCGGGTGGTGAGCAATGCACTGTGCATCACTTTTTCTTGGGTTTTATTTCTTTTCATATTACTTTTCATTACAATTATTATTATATTTTTATTGTTAGTATTATATTTTATTTTACTTTAGTTATTAAATGGCTCTTATCTGAACCCAGGAGTTTTACCTGTCTTTTTGATTCTCCTTCCCGTCCCACTGGGAGTGGGGGAGCAGTGAGTGAGCAGCTGCCTGGTTCTTAGCTGCTGGCTGGGGTTAAACCACGACAATAACATAGCCTAATGAATTGAGAGAGTGGCAGATACCGATTTCAGAACTAACATTAGCATTGACTTTGAGTCCTCAGCAAATCAAGGCACTATCTTCTCTCTCCAAAACTAATAACCCAACACTTCCTTAGACAGCTTATGCCAAAATTTTGTACAGGTTTAAGTTTTTTTCATCCCTAGTGTCTAAAACAGATTAATCACTATCAATACACCAGGTTTTTCTAACTCCCTGCGTATCTTAGAAGTAGGAAGATATCCTTTAAAGCAGTTTTATACACCTTGGTATTTAGGTTACAGAGTTAAGATCATCGCAAAGTAGAATTTATTACCAAAGTAGGCTTCTTCCCACACACAGGAGTTAGCATGATTGCACTAAAGTTGTAATTTCATTTAGATCTGTAAATGAAAGCCCAATCTCTTATATTAAAATTTTCTGTACTTATTGACAAAAAAAGCAGCTTGTTTTCTCCATTTCCCTGCATCAGATGAACCACAGCAGTTAAAGACAAACTCTCCAGCCCATCACTTAGGCTGATGCATTTGTGTTTTTCCTGAATTGTTGAGAATAGTTCAGTTTTATGGGATACAGCTGGAATTGCAGTTGGTGTTACGTAGAAATTAATCATTTATTTTTTGAACACAAGGTGATTTGATGATTTTTTTTTAAATTTTCAAAGAGCTGTAAAAAGTGCAGAAATATGGATATGTGGAAACTACTGATGTAAACTAATGTGTGACATAGCTAAACAACCATTTTTCCTTATTTACCTAGAGAAATTCTATTAACATCTGTAGTAAGAGAACAGAGAACTGCTAGTAATGCACGACCACATATTTCCACTGAAAGTGGATGTCAATGTCTTGGGAAGGTGAAAAAACCCAGAAGTTTCAGCAACTCAGACAGCATAAACTGGATTACTGCCAGGAAAAGAACATATAACTGGTCTATTAATGCATAAGTATATGGGGCGGGAGTGGGGAAAAGGAACAAGAAAAGATAACTATTTAAGATTTGTTTTTCATTACAGGAACTTCTGGGTCCCACATGGAAGGATTTCACTGCAGTTCTACTTACTCATGCAGACAAGGCAGAAGAGGCTGGATTCAGTGAGGAAGCATACTTGCACAGTGCCTCAAGTACTCTGTTGTCACTTTTGAGCTCAGTACAGCATAAATACATTTTCCTAGACAACCAGAAGAGCATAATTAAAAAGGAAAGAGCTATTGTCTTAAGAAAGCTTTTGAAGTTTATAAGACAAAATAATTATCAAGTGCTTCCACTTAAACACAGCAAGGAATAAAATTAGCTTTCAGGTGCTCATTTGTCTATTTTCTATGGTAGGTAACATTTAATAAAAATAAAAGAGTAGAAGCCATCAACTGGAAAATTCCACGCCCATACCAAATACCTTTGAACACACAGTTGGAAATCTCTCTTTAGACTACCAAACTACTTGCCTTTCATAGAGTACCTCACACTACTGCATCCAGAATCCTAGCTTCAATCACAAAATCAGAACAAGCTAGTGCTCTAAATCACACTCCTAATATGTATGTAGTCACAAATGAGATTTTACGTTACACCAGATTGTATATTGCAGTTCATACAGAACACAGATCTGGAAGAAAAAAGAAAAAAAAAAAGTAAAAAATGCACGTGTTCAGACTGTAAGTGAGCCTCTTTGCTCAATTCTTCAAGCTTTCAGAAGTTCCTCTGAATTCCAAAGTTTGTAAAGAGCTTTCCAGTATTAAAAGCTAAGATTTATCTACTGTAAAAGCATTTCCTTACCTTGATTCAGGACTAGTTAGAACTGAGATTTTGAACTTCAAGAATTTTGTTTAAGACGACATTATTGGATATGTCGTTTACAAGGCAGATAAAATAGCTCCCACGTGCTTAACGCTATTTGGCACATTTAAAAGAACTAATTACTATTGTTTATTCCCAGATGCACGAAAAATTAACACAGTTTATAGGCACATACAAAACTCATTCGAAAAAGAAATCTGTTCATCTCTTCTTTTGCGCCTGTTCCTTTTAATTTTATATCACTGTCATTTTGTTTTCTCTCCCAGTTTACTGGATGAAGTTCAAAGCCTGCAAAATTCAGAGTGGCTAAGTTTTATTATTTCAGTGGTTAAAAAAAGCGCTTACTGTTTCAGTGGTTAGACAGTAACCAGTTAATTAAATATTATATGCCAAAATATCTGAAGTATCTCTAAATAGTTACTTAAAAGGTTTATTGTAAATTGATCTAAAATAGTTATTTTCAGATTATTAAAAGGCAGGAATTAAAAGAAGTAATTTGAGGCTATTACCATAGCAACCATGACTACTTGTATTACACTATTATGGACTAATTCTAATTGTAAAAACTGAAGAAGCTATTTCTGTTAAAACCAAAGCATCTTTTGTATAAAATATCATCACATAAAAATACATTAAAACAAAAAGATCGATTCATTTTATACCTGTTTGGGCATTGGAAATGGATTTTTTTTTTGGTAGTGTTTCACTAGCTCTGGCAATCTATTTACTATTCATTCATTCTTCTTTGGAAAGAAATATCTAGGTGTACTAGATAAAGAACTATTTTAGCAAAGTGACAGCTTTGATCTTATTGACATTACAACAGCTTAACTGTGGGACATAAAAGTATGTCCATTTGTATATTTTAGGGCATAAAGGGCCATAGTCTAATCTTCCCATTACAATTGTCTGCAGATACAACACAGCCAAGAACAAAGCTGCAGAGGCTTATCTGAAAACTGCTTGGAAGAAAAGGAGAAAAACTATTAAAAGGTGACTAGAAGAATGAAGATGATTGTGCTTTTCACTGACCAACTGCTAGTCCTGTACCTCTTGAAGAGCAGGTAGCACACAATGAACATGGCAGAAATTTTTCCTTACTAAGATGCTCTTGCTCCATAGATCCTCTAAACCTTTTAGCTGCCCAGAAAATATGCTTGTCTGCTGGTAGTTCTACCATGAACAAGCCCTGGCAATTAAGTCTTGAGCACCAAGTGGTTTATGACTGTTGACAACACTTAACCTCAAGGACAGTAAGCATGGTGAATGAGTGAACTGTGAAAATGCTGGAGGCATAACACATTCTGTACCTCTGGAAGAGGAGGCAAACAAAGAAGATATTAGTCATGCATTTCAGAGGGGTAATATATTCATGGTTTTTATTGTGCTTGCATTACTTTCCATTTCAATAGCTGAAAAAGCTTCTAATAACCATTTATTTATTTAATTCCACTGTTTGCCATGGTCTCTGCCCTGCAGACTCCTTTCCCTTTTACTTCAAACGGAACTCCTTTGTACGTAGCAACACACTGGTCATTGGTATGAAGATCAGGTTGGATTTGCTCCCAAATCTTCTTCTTGGGATTAAGTTCCTTCTCAGGATCTCCTGTTTCAAGACAAAGAATAACCTAATAGCACACAACACAGAAGACGGAGCAAGAGCTCTATGTATGTACACATCTGTGACAGCCCACATAGCATCACTGCACACACTTTTACGGGAAAAAACATTACCTGTGATTTTCAAAATGAAAACTTTAATTGGAATTAGGGATTGTCTAGGAAATGTCTCCAGAGCCTCTCTCAAAATGGTGGTCTTTCACGGGAAAAAAGATTGTAAGTAACAGATCACAAATACTGTCAAAAGGAAGAAATCAAACCATTGCTAGTTGTTGGTTTACAAAATTTACTAGAGACCAAAAGGATTCTTAAGAATTAAGTAGATGGGGACCACAGAAATACACTACTCACCAAGACACAGGTTTGTTGGCATCTTAAGTTTAGGAATTAATGAATTTTTATAAGCAATTAATATTAAGTGAAATTGGCAGGTGCCCTTACAGTTGAGAAATATTGAACTTAGGCAAGAATAGTCCAAAATTAAGATACTGACATATAATTTTAGCCCCAAGTTTCAACACTGTTCTGCTACTTTTTGTACTATTTGATGACAAGCTCTGGTGCCTAAAATAACAGAAGCATTAGAGGTCAGCTTGTATTTCAGCAATTATGGCCTCAGTCTCTGTAAGTCTCAGTTCCCTGTTTCTATGAGTACACCACTATAAGCTACCTATGCCCTAGGGGTATTGACAGTCTAACTACATTAGCAAATCTGACTATTTAAGGATCTCTAATGACCATGAAATGCAAGTTTCTTCCACTAATGTTTTGAAATATTGTTAACAAATTACGTAGAATAGCAAAGTATTTCAGTGTCATATATTTCCTATTTTTAAATAGGCATGAAATGCAAAGTACAGGAACAAAGCAACTACACTAACCAAGCTCTCTTGCTGTAAAGATACTGAATAAACTGCTGCCTGCTGACATAATCTAGATAAAGCAAGACAATCAATTCGCTGTACAATTATTTTCTGTTCAAAGGTCAAGTAAATTTAATCTCTTAATTCTAATACAGTGCAGATTCTCTTAAAGAAAAAAGAGATTTCATTTAAAAAGTTATTTAATCATAATGCTGTCAGGTGCTCTAGACCTCTTGTGTGTAACACAGGCAGGACAAAAAAAAAAAAACAAAACCCAAAACACAAGACTTGTTTTAAATATAATTAGAGCACATTTAAATGCTGAAAGGGATCCCATGCTATTTCATTGTTGATACACTATACATATTTTGACTTGCTTGGAGTGCCATATTGGCACCATTCTGCCTAAACTATTAAAATCTTAAGTTCCAGAACAAGCAAGAATCAAAAAATAAATCCTAGTAAACATACCCTCCCTGAGATCCTCTCAGAGGAGCCAGGAGTTCCTAAAGGAAAATGAGGAGTTCTCCAAGTGAGCAGAATGTCAAGTACTCTCATCTTCCGCCACTCAGTGTCCCCAAAGGTTCAGGAAGAAAAACAATAAGGCTACAGGGATTTTAAGGTACCTGTTTCTAGTAGCTGGTTGAAATTCATTACTGCTTGGTGCAGTCTTGACTGGCTGACCAACAGGCAGTTAAATGAACTACTCTCATTCCAGCCTGCCTTATTGTTTTTCTCCTTTAAATGTTTTCAATGGTTCAATCTACTCACATTCTTGATGCTTGCAAAAGTAAGTTACTTCTGCCTGTAGATGGGTCTAACTTCTGTAGCTTCTATATCTGTAACTGTGTAACAGAAGCAGACCAGGCCAGATTTCTCTGTTACGTTGGCTAGCCTTGCCAGAGCAAGATTCAATAATGCAGTCGAGTTATTTCACAACCGCAGTGCACTTAATATTTAAAACAAAAATCAGTAATACCATTAATAAATTAAACAGAGCTAATTGCACATTTTCACAAAAATAAAAATCCTGATCAATGCTCAAGTTCATGAACAAAGACAGACTTGGATTTAGACCAAAGTGAATGCATATGAACTAATAAAATCATTAAACAGAATGTTAAATGATCCATTGTGCATTTCCTTCCCCCTCCTCAAATATAAAAAGCAAGTGAATTTTTTCAGTAAGAAAAAAACCTGACTTTTATTACAAAAAACCACGCTTTGGATGTTAATAAGTTTCTTTGGAATCCTGTGTCAAGCTCCCTTGGGATCTGTGGTGAGCTCATATTATATTAGCATAGGCACCGATTTTAAATACTACCAGAGCTTTAGGCCATGCATTTTCCTATGACTTCTCCTCATTGCATTCCTTCTTCCCAGAAAATATTCTTTAGAAGAGTTTCTATAAATAAAATAAATTTAAACTTGTAATGGTTTAATGAGCTTCCCACTCTCTTTACATAAAAAAACCCAAGAGGTCCCAAATTTTGTTAAACGTCATTCAGTCTAGCAGTTTAAATATTACAGAAGAAATTCTCATAATAAGCAAGAAACCTCTCCACTTTGTGACAGCTCAGTAACTACTGAAAGAATATATCTCAGCGCAAGAAGGGGCAAAAAGATGCGGTGATGTGTGACCTTACAAAAAGTTAATACCACTTAGCCCACTGCGGATTATAACTATGCAACTGAAGGAAAGCATCCATGCACCAAAGCTTTGATTAAAGAAACCTGTTAAATACAGACTAACCACGGCACTCCAGTTTTAGCACTTTTTTTTTTTTTTATAAGAGATAGTTATTAACTAAATTGCCAGGGATTCTTAGACCAGAATATGATTATTTAATTATATAACTTAAATAACAGATTTGTGGTTCCTGTGGCGTTTTTGCAATGAAGAGTTTTGTCAAAGCATCAATTATACTGCTATTAGAAAGAAGATTTCACAGTTAGCTGTGAAAACTCCAAGAATTATTGCTGTCTATTGTATTGTCTTACGGCAATTACTGTGTAGGAGGGTATAGTATTGACAGACATGCAATGGAATAATTTTTCTATGGCTTATAAATCGGACCTTTTCCACTGAAGGTGGATAGAAATTTGATAAAGTTCTTAATACAAAAAAGGCCCAACAGATCTTGAAGATTCATGTATTGGAGTATAAAAGGGTGTTAAAGTTCCCCTAAGGGCAATGACATCAAATAAACATACAAAAAAGAACACTCCTCCAGACAACAGCATTCCTTATCAAATCACTCCTCTATGACACTCAAGATGGTTCCAGGAAAACTCTCAAGTTTCTGCAGAAAAAAGTTCAATTGATTTGAATCAAGATACCACTGGTTTACTCTGACTAAAATGAACAAGGAAAATTAGCCTGTATCTCGTGAATATTTTGTATGGTGGAGAGGGAAGGCTTAAAAATAACTTGATTCCAAGCTGCTTGATAGACAGCTGTGTGCATTTTAGAGTTGCTTTATTGTTGCTGCTGCTTCTGTTGCTTCATAGGCTTTCATACTTCAAACTAAAATAAGACCCAGCTGTCCTTGCTATTTTAATTTCAAGAACTCAAACTGAATCTTTATGCTTTAAAATTACTCTTTTAAAAAAAAAAAATGATCAGAATAGAAATGGTTACAATTAAGCACTGAAATTAAACGACATCTGACATTGCAAGGATTCTGCCCTCCATAACAGTATCAGTGAAGTGCCAGATTGCCTTTGAGGAGACAGCAGCTAAAAAGCACACGAGATTTTAACACAGAAAAGGTGAGTAGAAGATACAGACGTACAAACCCATTAAAAATTGCGAAACAGTTTTCCAGCCTCCCAGTGAGTTTTCCCCCCTCAGGAATAAAAATAAAAAGAAAAAAAACACCCAAACAAACAGCTTTTTAAAAAGGAGGGGAAAAAAAACCAAACCAAACCAAAAAACCCAAACCAGAAAAAGGAATCGGGCGGGGAGGGTAGGGAGGAACCAAACCCACCAAAAGTTGTTAATCACTTGGACAAGACGGTAAGTGGCAACAGTCTTAGTCTCTAGCTAAAAGAAATAAAAAAAAAAAACCCTAAAGCAAACCAAAGCCTACCAATGAACAGTATTAATATCTTAGTTTACAAAGGCAATATGCAAAAGACAAGTACACAACAAGTTAAGTTGCAGAAGCAGATGTCAGAATGATTTTTTAAGTCTCCATCCATCAATGCTTTTTTCCTTGCTTTTTCCTACTCACTTCAAGATAATAAAATCACAAGTCTTAAAATTCTTTAAAATAAGTTTTACGTAACTAGGAGATACATCACTCTACTTTGCACTATGAAGCATTAGGTATATTTTCAAAGTCAATGATTAGCTTTAATCTCATACCTACCAATTTTTCTGAGCAGCTATTTATGAAACATGAGGAAACAGCTGCCATATTTCAGACTACAATCTATAGCCCTGGATATATACGCTTTTCAAAGGGGTTGTAAAAGCCTTCATTTGGTACTTATCAGAGCTCCACATCTTTGGCTCCCTGTCAGAAGGAAACTGATATAAAGCGTACAAAATCTTGTATCACAGGCTGCAGGTCATAACTTTAGAACTAGTACAACTTTTACACCACCTTTAGCTTATTCTATGTCTTTTAAGAATTAAAATATCAACAGAATATCTGTATACCTTAACATCTGGGAATAATTTTAAAACAAATGTTTCTATAACTGATTTGCTCTAGGAAAAGCTTTTTGCAACTGTAAAAAAAACTGGAGTCAAGTAGTTTAACTATTTTGATAAAACTTACCTCATTAGTCATGTGCAAGAATAGATATGCCGGCTAACAGAGAATAGCACTACTACCAGCTCTCACATTATTTTCAAATGCCAGGTATACAAAGTCACTTGAGATACAAGTTTGGAGTAAGGTCATGTCTTAGACAAAAAACAAACAAAAAAGCCCCTCCATCCTTCAAAAAAAGCCACATGCTCAGGCTAACTTGTACATCATTTTGCAGGGCTTATGCACTAGAAGGGTTTACTCTACAGCTTGATGCTCTCTCTTGCACATCCATTTCCACAGCAACAGAAAGCAATACAAGTGTATCCTTGCATGTAACGGAGGTCAGACATCCAACATTTAATCTATCTTTATTCACAGATATGTGATAACTACTAGAAGTTATGAGTGAGTATTCCTACAATTTCATCCATGCAATTGCTGAGGCCTTCCAGATTTCAGTACAGCTTACCAATTCTGCATCTCAACTAGCAAGCTTGGTATATTTTTAAAATAGAAAACTAAAAATGAAAAAAATGCTGCAAGACTGATTTCCTTCTTAAACACAGTATTATTTTAAAATATTTTCAATCAGAGCATTAAGTCACAGCAAGCTGAGCTTTCCTCCTGTTTCAAATACACCTAGATAGACCATTGTTTCCTTTATCATATACCAACCAAAACATGTATTTTTTAGAGCATCAGTTTCAGTCATGAGAAGTATAAAAATATCTACATACATACACATATATATTTATGAAAGGTATTTCATGCAAATATATTTAAGCATAGAGGTTGCCAAGAGGTTCATAAATAAAAACACTGCTGTACAGCTAGAAATTGTCAGAGGTGCAGTAACTTAAAAAGGTTAATATCTTTCTATGTAGAAAACAGAAAGCTACACCATCTTCTCATGTGAAAGCCAACTTTTGAGGAACAAATTCACCCTGAAGATGAATACTTTGTTGATAAATGCACACACATATAAGTCCACCCAATATGGGAAATACTGGGAGTTGGACCACTTTTTCTTAAAATAAAGTGATGCAGTGATCCTGACCAGAAGACCACTGTTCATCAAGAACTCTGTGATCCACGTAACAGTTGACCTGAGTAGGTCTGGGCTTGTGCTGTGCTGCACAAATTCCAGGGGCACAGGATAAACCTAGCCGGCTGATTGTAACAGAGGAGCCTGTAGGCAGCTCCCACATGGTACCAGTGACTAAGCCACCTGCATGTCCTCACCTTTATGGAACAGTGAAGTTCTCATGCGAACCTCCTTTCTGTTTGACAGTCGAAATGAATAGGAAAATACAACAATAGCTCGAATGACCAAAAGGGGGGAATCTCTTCTATGGACAGGGAGTGCACAGCATGCTGCACGTGTATCAGAAGCCTGTCTGATGCTGCACCAACTCGGGGTTCCCATCACCTGTGCGATGTAAGATTATTTATACTATTTTCTCTTTTCAGTGTCAGCTCTAATAAATAGCATTTAAAATGATACTTTACAGAGTCTGAGTGCCTTTCTTAGTGGGATCATAATGGACCAGCGCCTCCTGATGAAAAAAAACCATGACAGAGATAACATAATAACAGTGCTAACAAAGACAGCAACAGGAGAAGCTGAATCTGACCGTATCCCTTTCAGCCTGTGAGAATAATGAACTGGCATTTGGGTAGGAGGGAAGCATTCACCAGCACGCTACATCTGTGATGCCTGAGTTCCCAACATGCAGGGTCAGAAACTAGTGATTTTCATAGATGAGTGGGAGGTGGAGGAAGTGGGAAAATGGATGAAAATCATCTTTTGAGAAAGTTTAAATTTGATTATTTTCTTATTTATATTCTGACAAAAATACGGATTTATTGATTTAATTAAGTGGGAAGAATTTCAATGTCTGTCTTTGGAGGGGGTGGAAATCTCCTATTTATGAGAGGAACCTATAATATTCAAAACACCAGGGGTTTTTTGTTTGTTTGTCTGGGAGGAAATGACTTTTTGGGTCTCCAATGCTCTCCATCCCTTTCTCCTCCTCCAAAAAAAAAAAAAAAGCCTACCTCAGGTTCTGACACTTTCATTAGGAGGAGGAGCTGGAATCAGGAGCTTATTACTTCATCACTTACACTGAGACACTGGGAAAGATGCTTTACATTTGCTTATTGTAACTTGCAAAGTGCAAATACGTTTGTCCATACATTTCAAAAGCAGAAATACTTATTGGGACTTAAAGAAAGTGGGTAATTTTATATTAAAGTATATATAACTTTTTCAAGTTACAGTTATTTCCCTGTATTTTCCAATTTCTGGCAGATGGTTAAGTACTTTCAATCCTTTATTTACACAATCTTAGCATGCTAATAATAAAAAAGTTTGAATATAACTGAGAAATTTTCAACAAAAAATGCAACCAACTTTAAAATACTGTTTTATCTGCTTCAACACTGAGGTCACCTTGGCATACCTCTTTCCTCCAATTTCCCAGATACCTACTTACCAGGAAAACCTTCAAAAGTGATTCTGTCCCCAGGTACTGCCCCGGGTGGGGGAGCCAGAATTTCCACTTTTTCTGGGGAGCTGGCACACATCACCATTGCTTGAGATACTACTCCTCTCATCTTTGCAGGCTTCAAGTTACAGAGTAGTATTGCCATCCGATTCTGCATCTTGGGGGAGGAAAACAGAAGGACGTAAATTCTTAAATGCCACATGCTTTTGGGGACTCTAATTATTTCATTATAACAAAAGAATTACAATGAAGAAACCTTAACATGGACGAGAGAAGCATACAGCAACAGATGCACAATTTTAATGCCTGGACACCAGTAACAAATAACATTTAAACCACTTAAGAGTTGGCCAGTGAATAATGGGGTAAATGCTGAATTGTGACACACTTACAGAATACAAAAATGTGCATTTCATTCGCATTCCATCTTTACTCATTCTGGATCACCACTTCAGTCCACCTTCAATATAGCACTATTAACCAAACAATTTCCATTTAATAATAATAATAATAAAAAACCCAACAAAAAAACCACTCTACAAATTAGGCTAGCTCATAGAGAAAAATTTCAAACTGTGTACTGGAAGCATACAGGTGTTTTATATAATTAGCTCACTTGGATCTTAAATTTTATCTTATTTAACCCAAATGCTTTGAATTTTTAACCCCTGAAAATGGCTGTATTTACTGTGCACTGCAATTTGTTAGAGCAAAACTGTAAAACTGGTTTTCTCTGTAAACCAGAGAAAACATACTTTGTCAGGGGAACTGCCACACTTCAGCCTAGAAAACAAACCACACTTTCAAACTGAATAAAAATTAAACCCAGAACATTCTTAAGAGACAGACAGAAAGTAAGGAAGCTTTAATTCCCATACTCCTAGTGCACATTATATATATCTCTGTATTTCTAGATTTCAGTCTTTGTGCATTACAATATAAACTTTAAACAAAAATGCAGGATTAATACTTAATAAAACTCATATGATCAAGTATCTTGAATACTGCATATTTTCCCAGTAGAACATTTTAAAAAGCAAAAATATAAATCTCCAAAATGAAGCAGTTACAATGAAAAGTTGATCTTGCATAAGTTTCAAGGCAGCCCATTGACTGAAAATTTCTTAAGTTATTGCTATGGATATAAATCGCCCAAAACACAAGAAATGGCTGTAAGACGTCAGTGACTCTGAAATGCAAGTTGTAGACATCACCTAGCACTGAATAACAATTAGCAAATGTATATACAGAATAAAAGAAACAAGATTTCTGCATTTGGTACTTAACTTTAGTTTTGACTAATTGGAAAAAATTCTAGACTTCATACCATTGCTTTATTATTAGAGATTATACAATTGACAAAATCAGACTGCATTAATACAGAAATGAGATCATCATCTTCATCAAACTAAAAGGAAAGAAAACCAAACTAGCAACACATCATTCCTTTCTCTCCAATCACAGTGACCCAAATGTTTATATATATTGCATGAGATTTCTGTACAAGAAGTTGATTACTATTACAAAATTAAGAGGTATTTATCAACATTTCAAACATACACATTATCGCATCACTTTTACCAGGAAGTATCTTCAAATGCTTTTGAAAAACTGCTCTAATACTAACACATGTGCACTGATTTCACAAATAAATTGCAAGAAAACCCACAACATTAAATAAACATTTTTATAAAACAAAAAGAAAAACCTACCCCAAGATGGTCAGTCAAAATCAGAACATTGCTATTTCAAGGGGTTTTTTTCCCCTTTTTATTATAAATGGCTCAATTTTTAAACTGTCTTCAGATAAATGACAATTCCCTAAGTATCGAGAAAAAAAAAAGAAACTAGACCTAAATAAATGCTTCCTAACAATGCAAAAGTTTAGTTGTTTTTTTTTTTTTAAACTAGTTGGGCTAATTTTTATAGAAGGGACTTACTGTAATGTTTCCAGAAAACAGGGCTTCAATTACAATAGTAAACCCCTCTGTATTCATGCATAATAAGTGCAAAAAAAATTGTTTACAAACCATCAAGGAATCTGGTGTCAGGGTATCATTCTATCTGCATTGCTCTTAGGAGATCTTTTTACAGTAAATGCTAAATAAAACCCTGAAATCTGACAAAGAGTCAGATCCAGTAATTCTACTGATGGCCACTCTCTGTAACCCCATAAATTAGAGGAACAAAAGAAACAATTCAGTTTTTCAAAAGTAACTGTAAAAATAAATTCGGGACTTTCCTGACAGAGAGATAAGATTAGGCAGAAATAAAAAAACAAAATGGGAAGAAACCTGATTCCCTTTCCCAGTACGTGAAAAGTTCTATCAGAAATACAGGGTGTTACCCAAAAGCAGCTGAAGGTGACACAGATAGACAGTAAGGGTATGTTTCCTTCTGCATATGTGTTGTTATCCAGTAAAGCAAATTCTGGTTAAGAACAATAGGCCAAATCTCTACACTTAAAACAACACAAACAGAAGCAACTCTATATCTATAGGGAACTGATAAGGCTTTGGCATCTCAGGAGGTGTTTGATACATAAATGAGCTGAGAATAAGCAAAGGAAATTCAAATGTTATCTCCTTGAAACAGTAGTAACCTCTTCTGGCCTTCCAAAGAGCCAATCCTTTTGTTTCAGAAATCCAGGAACTTCAAAACTGACAACTCAACTAGTGAGAAACTGATTTAGTTTCAGCAAAAATGTTAGTTGTTACTGTTTCTTTGGTTGGACACACAGCTACTTCACATTCAGAATAAAACAATGCATTTTCCCAACATGCCGGTAGAAGGGGAGGGGGGGTCAGAAGTAAAGGAAAGAAACTAAAACAAGGAAAAGTTAATCCTGAGGTTTACCATACAGAAAAACCAAGACCTTATCCTTGAAACACAAGTGTTGAATTGCTCTTTTTCTTAGATAATCCTTGAAGTTACCTGTATAATTGATTATCAACTAACTATCCCTCTATATCTCAAAATCAGATACCGTGACAGACTGCAATGGCTAGTGAATACAAGTTAAAACCAACACACTGATTGCTTTAAAACCAGAGTGAGTTGCAATGCCAACAGCAACAAAAAGCCCTCCTCAATTTATTACACACTTGTCTGGATCTTAAGTTTGCCAGCAAGCATCATTCACAAGTCACAAGCTTGGTTACATAGATATTTCTGTTTATTTCATATCTGAAAAGAAACACAGTAGCATTTAATATAGCCTTGAAGTGTAATGCTACAAAAGCAGAGGAAAAAAATGGTTTGCTTTAAGAAAGGTGTCTTACATTACAAAGAATTTGTCAGTAAGTTTACAGTCATGCTGTAGTCACTGTTCTTTATGATTTATAGAAACATGTTTTCCCTGCAGACTAGAAAAAGAAAATTAGAAGATCAATAGTATGTATAAAGAATATAATTACCATGCCATCTAAGAAAAAGAAATATGCTAATTCCTGGGTGGACAACACTAACCCTTAAACAATGATCTAGAAAGAAAAAAGATGAATCCATCTAAGCAGAAAGAAAAAGTTTCTGCTATAAAAATGAGACTATATAGTTCATAACAGATATAGCTGTAATGCGTCCTCTCACAAAGAATGGTTGTAGGATAGCGTTTCTGGAGGTTGATGGTGGCCTCTTCTCTTCTTGCTAAGTTTACATGCTCTGCGTTCTTGTCCTTCACTTCTGATCACTGACATGAGGATCTCTTAGGTTAAAGGGGATTTCAGGAGGTAAAAAAGCGACACTTGAGAATTGTCTGAATTTCAAGAATGATTGCCTGAGACAGGTATTGATGCTATGAGCACACAGAGATCTACTTCAAAAAGCCAAATGCAGTGGCAGAAAAGCTGTCAATTCCTGCTGACATTTCAGAATGTTCTCCAATTGTCCCCAGCTGCTGCTGAAAGAGCTCAGCATTGGCATGGTCCACCTCACACTTCAGTTCCATATCCCTGTTACTCATGACACATGTATCTATCTATACACAATACTTGAGGGTGCAACTTCTGACTTGGCTTCACCACCATCAGTGGTGCACAAAACCACAATGTACCACATATAAAGTGGGCATGCAAGAAGTTTTCACACCCATAAATAACTTGCACTGCACACTGAAATGTTAATGAAGATACACATTGTGCTTCCTAACCAAAAGTAAAATCAGATGATACAAATACTACAGCCTCAAACACTGCTAAATTACCACATCAAACACTGCAGTCATAAATAGCTGAATTTTTGGTGAATTATGTCTATAGTACTTGATCTGATGTATACATTTTTATTTAAATATATGGCAGTAGTCACATGCCAGGCCTTCACATTTTTGAACACTTCAAAAAACACAGAAAGATGGAAGCTAGCCCCTAAGAACTTACTGTCTAATAGAGACTTGCCAAAACCAAAACCAGACACACAAACTAACTGTTCCCAAAGAATGTGCGAGAATGATCCCTAATTCTCTGTTAATGAGTACTTTGGATTATTTTTTCCAGACAGAAAGCAGGTTAAAGAGAAAAGACTGTTACTGCCGCTGCATTCTATACACTTCATGTTCGTAAGTTTATTCAGAAAGGCTTTTAAGATGTTTTTTCTACACACTTTCTTGAGAGAGGATTCCCAAAAATGAGCAATTTGAATTTTTGCCCACTGCAAATCCAGTAACTGGACACCATCAGGTGATCATTGCAAAATAGTTATTGTATTCAGTCATTTTTTTCAGTTCAATAACTTTCTGCATCATAAAACCAACAATCACAATTTTAATTGTCTCCTACATTTGCAGTCTTACCATGGGGACAGGGTGTGAATAGGGATCACAAAGGCATTTGAGAAAACGTAGCTTTTCCACACTAAGATCAATTCCTTCATGACCCGTTTTGCAGTTGCTCTATACAACATTGCTTTAATTGCCAAGCTCGCATTTGGATTTAGAAGCAGCCTTCAGTCAATTCCTCCCTTCCACTAACCCTCTAGAAGAGGCGTGAAAGGAAAATGTAATCTTGAAGTCTTAGGCTGTTCCCAAGACATACATAAACCGTGCATGTCAAACACAGAAGTGTATCAACTAAAAAAGTGTAGAGGCAGACTCTATTCCAGGCAAGGAACTAAAAGTATGCATTTTGTATTCCACTGTTGTTTAAGCCACTCACTGCCAGCTAAGTTAAACTTACATGCTCTTTGCTTTACTCCATGCCAAACACTTCAACAGGCTATAAAGAGAGCTAGAAGGCAAAGATTTCAAAAGTTTGGATGATAGCAAAAAAGTTATTATGGGTTCTCTACTACATAGTAGGAAACCTAAAGGGAGAGTCACATCTGTTTGGTTTAGGAGTCTACTGTGTACCAATGATATCACAGAGGAGTCAGAACAGGATCCCAGGATAGAAGCACTGCAAGCAGAAAGGAACTGATTTGGAGTAAGGGTACTTCTCCATTTTCTGGCAGATGTTGTTGAGCATTACTTCCATTTGCATTTTATTTTTGTTTTCATGACTTTAAAAATCTTTTAGCAGAATGAAAACACATCCTATAAAGTATCTTAAGACCTTCATCTGTTTAAGAAAGGAAAAGCTATCAGTAAATAATTTTGTCGATACCTGATCCAGAGGAACATGTTTCACTAAACCACTGACAACAGTCCTTGGGCTTGCTTCACCAACATCCACTTCTTCAACATACAGGGTGTCTGCATCCGGATGCTTTTCAGCAGTAATAATGCAGCCAACACGAAGATCCAGACGAGAAACAGATACAGGTTTTGCATCACTACTTCCAGCAGCTGGCTGCTGTTTCTCCTCCTTCTTTTCACCTATTAAAGAAAGCTTAGTTCATGAAATAAACATCTAAAAAAAGCATAAATAATGTATATGACTATTGCAAGGGAAAAGCGAGCTACAATCTCAGAAATATGTGTAAATCCAGTGTAGAACACAAATGAAGGGTAAAGACTTAGCACCTCTATTACTAGTTTCCAGTGGAGAGTCATCATACACACCCCAATTTAGATTGTTACTGCAAGTAATTACCACCTTAGGACAGAGGTATTTTCTTGTTTGTAAAGTGAAGTCATCCTGAACTTTAAGTGTAGCTAACATGTATGTAAGTGACACATACACTCTGCCAAAGGCCACATCAATAAGCTTGATAGTACTGTTTTAATAATTAGCAATTACCAGTAAGTAATGCGAAAATGTTCATAGCTTACAAGGTTGCACTGATGTAGAGTCTTTACCCCACGGCAATGCAAGAGTTTATCATCACCCATATATACTGTATAGTATAAAACAGCAGTGAAGCAACACTCCCCATACTCAGCTGCTTATTTAGATATTCCTTTCCAGATGAGCAAGATACATCCAGTTTGTATATACGACTGTCCTGTTTAAAAGACATTCAAGATTTGTTTAACAACTATAGTCTCTGGGGGATTAAGAAATGTCTAAGAAGTGCTTGCTTAAAAAAATCATATTCTGTTATTCTTTTATCCAAGATATCTTACATATTAATGTAAGCTAAACTCCCTTCTTTATGGACCAAAAAAGGAAAAGCGGACACAGCATGCGATTTGATTCATTTACCATTGCTCTAGTACAGGGTTGAAATTAAATAATACATTCAATAAGAAAAAGGCAGTATTTTTTTAACATAAGCAATAGTTCTTAAAAAATATTTCAGTTCATATATGATGAATAAAAGCTCCAGTGTTTATGACTGGGTTTTATTAATCTAATTGTAATTATACTAATTGTAATATATATCAACTATATTGAAGAGAAACTGAAAAAATACCATCAAAATAGTTAAT
Organism: Gymnogyps californianus; assembly: GCF_018139145.2. Taxonomy (NCBI): domain Eukaryota; kingdom Metazoa; phylum Chordata; class Aves; order Accipitriformes; family Cathartidae; genus Gymnogyps; species Gymnogyps californianus. Next base: position 58,013,737 of record NC_059474.1, on the reverse strand, counting down.
ATTTAATACCTAAGATCATTTCAAAGACCTATCATCTTTATCCTTGGTATCATTCCTCACTGTTCTCCACTTCATGACATTTCTTGACAATAGTCTGGAACCAAAAAATCAGCTTCTAGCACCCTACTTATTTCACTTTAGAGAAATGAAGTCTGTCACCAAGTAAGGAAAAGAGAACACAGCAAAGCATGTCTGTACACAGCATATATACAGATGCACAAAAAACATCCATTTCAATGCCGCAGGCTAAGGAGAGAACTGCACTCCTCTGGCCAGCACTGGAGTCAGCCCATAATCAATACCCAGAGAAGCCTCACAGATGAAGTTTGCAAGAAGCGGAACAAAGAATATGGGAATAAGCAGAGAGGAAAAAAAATGAGATAGGTGACAGAAAGCAAAGGGATTTGAGATATTCCATAATTTCATCAATTTCAAGACTAAAAAACAAATTTAACATATTGGTTACTTTGATTGTTAAATACTATACCTACAATAGATGTTGAACTCCATAGAAATAGCCTGTTCAGGGCTTCTATTTAATGTTCATGCTATATTTCACCTTTTTCCAAATACAGTCACTGGAAGGAAAAAGTCAAATAGATTGCTTTCCAAATTGAAACTACTTATACAAGATGAGGGGAAATACAATAGAAGAAAGTTTTATTTTTCCTTATCAGCTGAATACTTGCTGTGTAGCCACTGAATACTTGAAGAAAACAGTTAATTGCCTGATATGACATGTGGCCTTTGCTTTTATATTTACAGCTCTGTGGAATATCGATGTGTCAAAGGCTGCAGTACATCAAAAAATGAAGTAGCTTATCAGCCTGTGTACAGGTCACCAGAAAAATCAGAGATACAGTGCCCTATCAGCATAATATCCAAACTCTGAAAAGCTGTACAAATCAATTCATAGCAAATTAATAATAATTTGCATAAGAGAATGATTGTAAAACATGAGTTTAAGTTACAAGATGGACACCTGTACTTTTGTGCAAGTGTAAAAGACATGTCTTTTCTTCTATTAAGAGAGTTTGTTAAACAGGAGTCAATACAGACAGCTAAAAAAGAAAAACAGGAGGAAAGGTGTTAGGAAACCTACATACCCTTCTCCTACATTTCCTCCCTGTTGCCAAAACCAGATTATGCTATCTGCCTATGTCCTTTACCCAGTACTTCCTCTTAGCCACACAATTTCACCAGTGTTGACATGGATGTATCTGATCAATTCTGATGGAACTTCATTGCCTGTAAGAATTTTCCAGAAAAAAAAAAGCAGCATACTTAGAGGATGCAGAAAACTGCAATTTAGCACTCTTCCTTTAGTATGATATTATGCTACTATTGCTTGCAAGGTATTTTGCTGACCTGGTCTTTGCCTTTTGCTTGCACTGTTCCCATGGCAGGGGGGGAAAAAAAAAAAAAAAAAAAAATCTAATCCTCAGAACAGAAAGCCATTCAGTCTGCCAAAAACTTCTCTAAACTTCATGTCCTCCTCTTCCTTCCCCCTCCTACCTTCCCCCCCCCCCCCCCCCCCTCCTTTGCATGTATTTATTTTGGTTTTCCTTTTTTCTGTTGTGGGGTTTTGGCGGGTTGGGGGGGGGGCACTTTTTTTTTTTTGTTGTTTGTTTTTTTTAAATAAGTGAGTTCAGTCACATTAAAAGAGATCTGGCACATATCCCATTAAAGTAAGAATCTGTAGCTTACTTGATGGCCTTCATTAGCTTCAAGTACTTCCAAGATTTTAAGAGCTAGCACATGACTCTTCCTAGTATGGCTGTATGAACTGTTATTTTCTGTGCCCAAAATGATGTAAAAGAACTTGCATAATTAAATGCCTTAACTGTCTAACACAGCTAAGAAAACTGAAGTACCTTTTTTTCCTACTTTTTCCTTCTTTTTCTTTTCTTCATCTTCACCTTTAATTTGATCCTTGGAACCAGGAGATGATGCGACTGCTGTAGGTTGTGGAACATCATCTGAAAATGAAGCTGTAGAAACGGTTGTACCAGGAGGAACTGCGATCTGTTTTACTAAAATCAAAACCACAAAAGTTAGAAGGGGTACCAGAACTTTGAACACTATGACATTTTAAGCTTCCAACATAAACGAAAAAGAAGAAAGAACTGAAAATTTTGCTTAAAATACCTAAACCACAACTGCTGAGTAGTGAAGCACATTACAAAAAACATTTCAGAACTCAATCTATATATGATTATTCTGATCAGTTAAGAACAATGCCTTTGATTACTTATTTTTTAAATGGGAAAAAGTGCTAAATACAAGAAAACATATAAGCAAACACCACCCCTTTTTGTAGTTTATTTCAACATCTAGTTATCTTTGCTGCTAACTCCTTATTTCTCATTTGTGTTTGTCTAGTTTCAGTTTCTGGCTATTAGCTCTTGTCATACTGGAGACTATTCCGTAATTTGCTACGCATGAAATAATTTTTATATTGTAGTCAGATCATCTCTCAACTCTTTTTTCTGATTAATTAAAGAAACTGAGCCTGAATAATCACATTCTAAGAAATGACCTACAGCCCTAAAATGATCTGTTGATTCCTCACTTCCTTTCCCTAAATTCTCCACGTTACCTTCATATTTCTTTTTAAACTGCTCATATAGAATTCTGCACATCATCTCACTATCTATCTTACCAGATGAAAGCGTAAGAATCACCTCCCTTCTACATTCTGCTCTTCAAGAATCTCATTAAGGCTTTTCACCAAATGTCCTGGTTTTGGCTGGGATAGAGTTAATTTTCTTCTCAGTAGCTGGTACAGTGCTGTGTTTTGGATTTAGTGTGAGAATAATGTTGACAACATGCTGATGTTTTAGTTGTTGCTAAGCAGCACTTATCCTAAGTTAAGGATTTTTCAGTTTCCCATGCTCTGCCAGCAAGCAGGTGTACAAGAAGCTGGGAGGGAGCATGGCCAGGACAGCTGACCCGAACTAGCCAAAGGGATATTCCATACCATGGAACGTCATGCTCCGAGTATAAACTGGGGGGAGTTGGCCAGGAGGAGTGGATTGCTGCTCAGGTATCAGTCAGCAGGTGGTGAGCAATTGCATTGTGCATCACTTGCCTTTTCTTGGATTTTCTTTTTTTTTTTTTTTTTTTGTTATATTCCTCTTCATTACAGTTAGTATTATTATTAGTTAGTAGTGGATTTTATTTTACTTTAGTTATTAAACTGTTCTCATCTCAACCCATGAGTTTTACTTTTTTTTCTGATCCTCCTCCCCATCCCACTGGGAGGCGGGAGGGGTGAATGGCTGCATGGTGCTTAGTTGCTGGCTGGGGTTAAACCACAACATCAAATCATTATACTGGGTAAGCATCACCAGTGCGCTAGGCAGTATCATCTAGGCTCACTTTCCCAATACAGGTTAGACCAGATGATCTTTCCAGGTCCCTGTATTGGGTTTGCATGGCAAGGTTTTGGTAGTGGGGGGGCTACAGGGGTGGCTTCTGTGAGAAGCTGCTAGAAGCTTCCCCTATGTCCAATAGAGCCAATGCCAGCCGGCTCCAAGACGGACCCGGTGCTGGCCAAGGCTGAGCCCATCAGCAACAGCGGTAGTGCCTCTGACATATTTAAGAAAGTGAAAAGAAGTTACAGGGGAGTAGCAGTTGCAGAGAGAGAGAGGAGTGAGAATATGTGAAAGGAACAACTCTGCAGACACCAAGGTCAGTGAAGAAGGAGGGGGAGGAGGTGATCCAGGCGCCGGAGCAGAGATTCCCCTGCAGCCCAGGGTGAAGACCATGGTGAGGCAGGCTGTCCCCCTGCAGCCCATGGAGGTCCACGGTGGAGCAGATATCCACCTGCAGCCCGTGGAGGACCCCACACCAGAGCAGGTGGATGCCCAAAGGAGGCTGTGACCCCATGGGAAGCCCATGCTGCAGCAGGCTCCCGGCAGGACCTGGGGACCCCTGGAGAGAGGAGCCCACGCTGGAGCAGGTTTGCTGGCAGGACTTGTGATCCTGTGGGGGACCCATGCTGGAGCAGTCTGCTCCTGAAGGACTGCACCCCGTGGAAGGGACCCATGCTGGAGAAGTTCATGAAGAACTGCAGCCTGTGGGAAGGACTCACATTGGAGAAGTTCATGAAGGACTGTCTCCCGTGGGAGGGACCCCACGCTGGAGCAGGGGAAGAGTGTGAGGAGTCCTCCCCCTGAAGAGGAAGGAGCAGCAGAAACAACGTGTGATGAACTGACCCAAACCCCCATTCCTCATCTCCCTGCGCTGCTGGAGGGGAGGAGGTAGAGAAAATTCGGGAGTAAAGTTAAGCCCAAGAAGAAGGGAGGGGTGGGGGGAAGGTATTTTTAAGATTTGGTTTTATTTCTCATTATCCTACTCTGATTTGACTAGTAATAAATTAAATTAATGTTTTTCCCCCCAAGTCGAGTCTGTTTTGCCTGTGATGGTAATTGCTGAGTGACCTCCCTGTCCTTATCTTTACCCACGAGCCTTTCATTACATTTTCTCTCCCCTGTCCAGTTGAGGAGGGAGAGTGATAGAGCAGCTTTGGTGGGCACCTGGCACCCAGCCAGGGTCAACCCGCCACAGTCCCTTTCAACCTGGGCTGTTCTATGATTAATTACTGTTTGACAAATCCTTCTAGTGTCACTATTATACGGTTCTCCATTCTGCATACATGCTTCTTTTTACACTTCAGGCATTTATTAACTTTCCTGAAGAACTGCGCTGTGTTTGTTGATATCTGCTCTCTTCAACGCTAAAGTGACTTGCACGAATTATGTTCTTATAAACAATTTTTAAAAATCATTTGAATCTGAGATTTGTCGTACCAACAGCCACTTGCTTGCTGTTTTGCTTGCTAGTTATGGAAAGACTTTTTGCTTCTCAGATTTTCAAAAAAACATCTGAAGTGATATTTTTGATGTTCTGTGTCCATCTAATTTCTGTGCTCAACTACTTAATACTGTCAAAGCTAACATATACTAATTTACTTCAAAAGAAGAGATCTAAATTTAGTCCTACTACCTTTTAGATAAACTAGATAAATAAAGATGCATGTCAAGCTAAATATTAATTTCCTAGTCCTTTCCCATCTTGGAAAAAATCATATACCTTGAGACTTCTCTCTCATGCATAACAGAGATTCTGTGAAATATCCTGTGTCTGTCAAGAATTGCTGCAGACTAACAGACAACAGAGAAATATAAGCTAATGGTTTGGTTTAGTACATGAAAGGGCTTTATTCATGCCCAAAGGAGAAAAAGAATTTGCTGCATTTATAAAATGTTAGTCTTTTTGAAGACTGATCATGTTGTTTTACCAGTAAAACATTCAGTACGGATGAATGTTAGTATCCGGCTACACTGGATACTATCTCACCCAATTTACAATACTGACAGCATGGGTAAAAATAGCTGTTGAGGGCAGAGAGGCTTTCTTTGGAAATACTTTTAAAGAAGACACGCTGGATCTGAAACACTTAAGCTTTGTTTTTTCTCCTTCCTTTTTTAATATGAATTATATAATGATGGTGCAAGCTGAACAGAGCTACACAGAGGAGTGCAAAGAAGGAAAAACAGTGCAATGAAAGGCTGGTCTTGCTAAAGCATGGAATCAAAAATTCAAAACACATTGTTTCTAATTTTACATTACCACAGATTTTCTAATAAGTCACTGCCCATCTGTACTTTGAACTATGGCTTGATTGTCCATAGGGATTTTTCAGTCATGCTAGATTAAATACTCACTGAGTATTTATCACATTCAGCAATTTCTAAGGTATTATAAGGAGTCATTGTCGTCAGTCAAATTTGGGGCTTATTATGAAAGGCACAGTACAAAAACATACAAAGAACCAGTTCCGTGTCTGATTAAGATTTGGCACATGTACTTGTTAGGCTTGCAGCTTATTAAAATGTTGGAATTAAGTAACTTGTCATAGGCATGGAACCTAGGAAAATCCAGAATTTGTAAGAAATGCCATAGAGTCACATACAGAAAGATAAAAATCAAGAAGAATTAAGATAGTTTTGATCATATTTTGTACTAAATAGATCTATGTTGTATGAGGATAGGACTTTTTTCCCCACCTCCATTTCGAATTTCTGCCTGAATCAGCTCCTGTTTAAGCCCTTCAATTTCTTTCTTCAGTTTAGCATTTTCCACACGGAGCTTCTTCTCTTCTCGGAGAGATGCCTGCAAGACTAGAGTTGACACTATATTAAAAACGACAGGTTTCAATAATTAGCATTCATCATTTGGCAAACAGAGGTTTTGTTTTTAAAGAAAAGTGCAACATGGTGAGCCAAACACCAAAAAAGTGGAAACTTTCAAGGAGTCATCAGAAATATTTTGGAATCCTTTTTTTGTTGAAATAGCCATTTTTTACAATACTTATGTACTCAAGTTGCCTCTCAGTATACTGGCTTCTCAGTCCCCTAAATAGACTCACAAGAAAAAAAATTCCAAGAAACCTATTAGAAAAAGCTTGAACATGCTTGTAATATGGAGCACCTTAATTCACTGATATCGATATGTACAAAATATCAAAATTGAAGGTATGATACTCTTGAGAAAATCCGATAGTGGTGAAAAAGCAGTAACACATTCAGGCAAATGCATAGCCTCATATTCTTCCCGACTCTTTTCTCCCCACAAATGGAATCATGTCCTATCAAATTTCCATAATCTGTTTGTGTCATTAATCCTTCTTCATTCATGCCTTTTCTTTTCAGAATAAGCAGCTTCAAAAAAACCCATGAACCACAAGACAGTGAAGCGGTACTACTAGTACAAGCTTTATCTTGGAGAACTTGAAATACACTTAAAAGGCTGACAGCACCAATGAAGTTGTCCATGTTCTCATTTCTTCCTATGAGCATTTAATGTTAACCATCTGGTTAACAAGTTTATCACAAGATAGGTAATTCCTTACTAGCTTTCTCCTTGAGCAGAGCAACTTGTTGCTTGAGGTATTCAATAACTTGATCGGCCTCTGCACCCTTCTGCTCCAGTCTGTTCAGCACTGCATTGTTGGCTGCCATCTTTACCAAGAAACGGGCTAAAAACCTAGACAAACAACAGACAGTCTAAAATTAATGACTTCTTAACGTAATAAAGCTACCATCTCTTACCACATGAAGAAGTTCTAAAATCAGTTGCTGAACAAGAAAGTTTGCTAAGTGAACAAGCTGGGCTCCCACCTCCTAATGCAAAGCCCAAACAAAAAGCAACATTAAAACAGAATCTGATGTTTGACAGCTGCTTTCAAGTATTTTGGAATAAAAGTTACTTTTCTTTCCAGCTGCAGAAAACGTGTTATTCCTTCATGAAACAGAAAAAAATTCCACTTTCTCAGAAAGAAAGGTCTGAATAAATTGGAAAAAAAAAAAGGAAATAAAAGAGAAAAGGTTGGACAGGAGAACACTGTATCCTGGTTTTAGCTGAAAAATTTATTAAGTGTATGCAGAATTTTATTGAGATTAAGAAAATAGAAACATCCCATGAAAATTTCCAAACTTTTCTAACAAATTTATTCAGAATATACTGAACACTTCATACATTGTGGTTGTGCATGCATTAAGAATTTACTGTTATTTTACTTTTAAGCAGAATTCATCAGTATTTTTACTCATCTCAGATTAATACAACTTTTATTGAGGTTTATGCCTTCAGAGTTATTTTAGCACTGATTTCGATTGTCTTATTTTGTTTCCACGGAAATGGAAGGCCATGCACACAGGTAAGAAATTAAAGAAGCAGGAAACACAAAAGACCAATAAAGGCAAAAGCACAAATAAATGCCATCTAACCTTCTTTTAGGATGTTCAACTCCTTTTACTGGGTTTCTCTAATGTTTCAGAAACTAGCTACGCCTTGTGTACAGCCCTTATTTCTTGAAAGCTACCAAATTTGGCCTACTTCCTTCTCTGCAACATTTGTGTCTAACCATAAAATCTCAAATAGTACCAACAGAACGATGAAATACACAGTCACTCATATCTGCAGCAGTGTTTTTACACTCTCACTCAGTATCTAGATGAAAAAAGAATCTGTACTAACAGCTGCCTCATCTGTAAATCAAGAAAACTCATTATAGGTGGGAAGAAAAGATGCCTTGCAAATCTTCACAAGCAACGGTGATGTAATTCCTGTGAATTTGCCCATCAACTGCAACAAAGGGACGAATTGGTAAGACAATGGCAATCCAGGTGCACGCATTGGCTCCTCAACTTTATCACAGCCCAAAAATGCCTTTTCTCATATCAAATTGGCAGAAAACTTCCCCTTTTATTGCAAGTTATTCTGACACTATGACCTAAATCTGTTTTTAACGTACAAACAGTCTCTGTTGGGATTTGCAACAAAAGCCATGCTGAAGACAAAACAGGTTTAGAAATAACTGAAAGGTGAACAGATACAATCACGCTCTTGCCAGTGTCAACATATCACCTTGCTGCACCCTCAGTATCAACTTAGATTTGATATCTGATCTTCTACTACAAAGAACTCAATTCTCCACAGCTATATATCTTTAAAAAAAAAAAAAAAGGTAGAAGACAATGAATCAGGAATAGTGTAATTAAAAGTTCTCAAAGTAAAATTCACAAAGCCAGAGAGGGATATAGTAGTCAGATGATGCATGGGGTATATTACTCCTGCAAAAATGATCACTGAACCAACATCTTGCCTTCTTTGCAATCTAATACAATCAAAGTCTCTTTTACACTCTTTCACTTACAGATGCAAGAGTATTACTGCCATCACACCTTCCACTCATCCACAACAGATTTTTCTTTTAAAAGAAAGAAACTCTCATGGAAAGAAGAGCAGTAAAATCATCTCACCAGGACAACTAAAGTAATTTTAATATTCAAATTAATCTCTGCTAATAAGAAAATAATATTGTTTTCATGTGCAGTCTGAAAACAGGGGGTTTTAAAGGGGAAAACATTGATTTCAGTAAGTTACTGATTTAGATGTCAAATGGAACATAGACATAAAACCATTACGGCACAACACAGCATAACACAAAGCCTGGGGTATTAGTGTCTGCACACCAGTAAGATGTCTTGCAAGCTACATATTCTCTCAGGGGAACACAACACTAACAGTGGAAACTTTGCCAACAACAACAGAAATACTACTAAAACTTCAAAGTGAATAGAATTGGTACATTTCATACATTTTAGCCAAGTTGGCTAATAAACTGAAGATCTGGAAATGAAGTTACATGATTACAATGGGTAGACATTTTCCCACTTGTCAAATAAATTTCTGTAAACCTAGTATTATAACAATAACACAAAGGAATAGGTATTTCCGATACTAATATAAAGAGCCAACAAGCTGAAATGAACTGCTGCACAGGCACAGGAACCCATACAGCAAAGTGATAACACCGTATCTAAAAAGGGCACATTAAAAAAAAAAAGTTAAGATCCACTCTTCATTATAAAACACAAGACACATTAAAAACATTAGCACTGCAACAATCAAAGGTTACAGTCAATGATTTTTTGGGAATTTTTTTTAACCTTCCCCTTATTTCCTCTGCCCTCTGTTACCCTGACACCCCCCTACTCCACACAAAAAAACCCCCTCAAACAACCAACTCCTATTGGTGATACACAAACTAAAAATAGGAAAGAAAACCAGGAATAATATAACTTAAAAAACAGAATCATATCTTACTACAAATACATTCTGACCTGTTTTGCAGAAAATATTCCACAGGCCAACTGAAAGTAAAGTCACTTCATACAATTGTGCCTAACGAGCCACTTTCCCTTCAAACAAAAAGTAGTTCTGAAAAACAAGCTATATTCAGACCTTCTGAAAAGGGTAACCTCCTGAAGTTACCTGGTTGCTCAGCTAAGGGAAACTGTTTAATCTCAGACCTCTGAGGACTACTTTGATACCTGCAAGACATCCGGAACTGCTCCAAAACTCACTTGCTCCACTATAATGGAACTCAATCTTCAAATGTTAGACTCAAGTCCTGCAGTTATTCATGAAGTTACATATCAACACATAAAAGTTGTTTAATTTCTCATCATTCTACTTGCTGATTAAGAGAGTTGCCTATCTTTTTTTAAACAGAAAGCACTGCCTCCTACAGTCTTCTAAGTAGCTGCTGTACCCTCACAGGAGAAAACAGGCATTATTCTACTTTGTTTCTCAAGAACACGTAATGTGCAGGGGTCCCCAAAGTGGCCAACTGTCTATAATAAATCAAGACTTGTCATATAGTACAAATTACCCCAAAATTTCAACGTTTTACAAATACTGGTTTATCAACATTGGCCTTGACCTTAGAATATACCCAGACCAAAAAGTGAACACACCAGAAAGATGTTAAAAACATAAACCTTGTTGTAGCCTACTCTTCAATACTAATATTCTGTTTTTAAAAGCAAGAAAAAGCCAAAACCCCCATAAAATTAATGACAAGATTTAAAATTTAAACTCTAAAAATTGTTTTTGGAATCTATCCATAGTCCGAACATGGAACCAATTACTTTTCACTATTGGAAAAGCAATCATTTAACCAAAAAAACAGAAATTGGAAGCCAACTGATTCCAAAATCTAAAATAATTAGCTCTAAGCACTCCTTTTTCCAGCTGGAGGTTTAAAAAAGCTTAGCACTTTGAAGTTCTCAGCTTTTTCTTGCGATGCTTTACTAATGTCAACACACAAAGTAAGATTACTAACTGTACGAGATCTAACCTGCAGGCTGCTTAATAAGACTTACTGCCTACAGATCAACATCTTCTCCATGTAAGCATCGAGTACATCTATGACAGTGATGCAGCTTTATTTCAGCATTTTCAATTCAGTAAAGTTTTATGCTGCTCTCTTAGGCAACAGTCATCTTATTTCTTGTTCTCATTCTTTCCCAAATGCCTTAATGCATCACAACCAAATGCCATGCACATTTCAGTTGGTCACCCTGAGCATGTGTTGAGACAAAAAGTTGCCAAATTTTGTCTCAAGTGATGTAAAATGAAACAAAATCACCACAACTGCCTGCTTCTCCTCTCTTCCTCTCCCACACATACACTAATTCCTCCACAATAAGGGGTTAACTCACAGCTCACCACACCTAGGCAGCATTTTTCATTGCACAGCTGCTTCGCTCTGACCCATCATTGCTCTTCGCTTTGTGCTAGCTATGGAGGAATCAAGTATTTCTACAGCAAAGCCAATCCTACTGATCTTTAGCAAAGAGCAGATAGCAATCACAAGATGGCCCAGATAGCATAAACATACGCCTTGCAGAGAATGCCATGTTTATGAATAGCCGCCAACTAAGACCTAAGATCAGGCAAGGAGCCATTACAGGAGAAAATAAAAGTCTGCAAAAAGACATGTTTGCTTTTCAATTGAGATGCTCTGTTCAAATTAAAAGTTTGTCATTATGAAGCAGAACCAGTGGGAACAGCCTTGTTCTAAAAGTTATTGACAACACAAAGGTAATTTCTCCAATGCTAAATAAAGTTCATTGACTTAAACTATAGAAAAATATTTAATGGCAATTCCTCTTCCTAAGCTTTTGGTCTTAAGTCTCAAGCAGCTCTCAAACTTTTCTTCTTCCGTGAGATGTCTCAAGACACTTTATTGTGGCCAACTTGTATAGCAAAGTATTCTACTTTCTCTAAAAGAAAGTATCAACAATCACTTTGTTTCTGCAAGACTTCTATCTGAGCATCTTTTTTGAGTATGGTCATTTCTGGCAGGCAATCTTACAAAAACCCATAAATATAACAGAACGTGCCAGCTGTTCGCCAGATTCTGCTTTCCTATGCTTTGCACGTCTATGAACTGTCAGGACACAGTGAATCAGCTTTAAGAATCTCACATCACACCTTTTTATTCTGCAAAGTAAGGAACAGTAGTGAGCAGATCAAAACAGAAGAAAAAAAAAGAGCGGAGCTATGTTATCTTTTGCTAAAGAAAAGTATCAGTGCAACTAAGAAATCGTTGTAACTTGTCTCATCTTTTCCTGTCTCAGAGAATCAGGATTCATGCTTTAAAAAAAAAAAAAAAAAAAAAAAAAAAAATCAATTCTCTTTTACAGGTTTCTCCTAACTTCTGATAAAGTGTTCTAGACCTGATGCTGGAAACATCTTTGGCTAAGATTTACAATATCTGATTTGATGTCACATTTTTGGTAGAAAAACTTAAGGTTTAGTTTTCAAAACTACAAAAATTTAAACTATAAAAAAACCTGAGGAGAGCTAAAACTGATTAGTTTTGACATCAAATCTTAGTTTTGACTTGATCATCTCCCTACTTGACTCTAATTAAAGCACAGAAGATCAGCAGCAGCTCTCAATTTGTCATTAGGGAGGCAATGGTCTACAACATTTAGTTACAAATTTGCAACGATATAATTCTACTGCTAGGACATTTTGGAAATCAGCTATATTCAGTAAGTTTCATGAACTTACCTATCACTACCACAAAAGCTTTCACTGGCTTTATACCTGTTACACATTGTAAAATGCAATCGTGGCTTTTACACCCAAATATTCCTTCTCAGGAAATGCAATTCTAAAAGATTAAATGTTTCTAGGCTTCAAAAGACAGAGAAGAATCAGATTTTCTTATCCGAAACACAGGTTTTCCACAGTTTTATTTGTGGAAAAATATAATTCCTCAACCATAAAATAAAGTAAAACATGAAGCTGTTCACAAACAGGTTTCAAAAAACATGCCTTTTAAACATACATACAAATAGGCTAAGGTATCAGTAAGCAGCAATGTAATGCTGAGAAAGAAAATAGAAGTATCTTAGATATTAGATACAACTTTTGCATTGCTTGAGACTACTTAATCACAATCAAAGCCCTAGTTTCCTTGTTATAATAGAGCAAAAAGACATAGTGCACCCCATTAGACTTAAATACCATTTCACCCATATTGAAAAGACAGGTGTATAACAGTTAAGATTTAACTATCAGCTCATCTGTCTTTCAGAATTAAGTATATTGTTAGCTCTGTAAGGGAAGAACGTAGGTTTCCTGAATCTCAGATTGTCAAAGTAAGTTTACACAACTAAAAATCTGGTTTAAGGCCCTAAGCAACTATGTTTAAATGGTCAAATGTAGACACTCACCTAGGTCCTTCTCCGCATACAGTAAAGGAGACCTACCAAAATATTTTTGGCAGAACAATGGCAAACACTTGAAAAGCAACAGCTAGCAACGATAGCACTACCAAAAAAAAAACACCAAACCCCAAACCAACAAAAAAACCCCAACACTATTTTTTGTCAAGATTTTGAGCAATATTGATAAATTGCAGTGTAAAAATGCAAAATCTAGAAAATATTATCAAATAAATCATCATGGAACCTCATTTTTGACTCTCAGTACTAGATCAGTGATCCCCTACTAGGTACTAGAAATGTGGCAGTATAAAAGATCAAATGAAATTTTAACTATTATCCTTGTATTTTGCTAAAGAAAGAACACTCTTTTTAGTATGAGTAAAATGGAATTACAGTCTAAAACATAAGAGGGTATTGTAAAGCGTGGCAATACAGTTTTGCAGACTTATAATTGCAAAAAGACATAAGAATTCTATCTTTCTCATATTCTCCAAACAAGTGATTGCTATAACTGGGGCTTTAAACAGTTGAACAGCCCAATTATTACTCTTTTTTTTTTTTTTTGAGCACTTAAATACAATTTTTAAAGTATTCATATAAACTCCTGTGCAGTCAGTATTGAAAGCAATTTGCCAAGCAGCAAATTATTAGGCAAAGTTGTACATTTCTGCCATATGTTATTTCAACTCACATCTTTTGCACTGAGAGAGTCAGAATAATTGCTTTGCAGATTTCCAAACTAACATGTCTAACACAGTCCATCCAAGAAGCAATGCCAGCCCTAAGGAATGATTTGCTAGCTCTGGAGACTACAGTCCAACCCTTCTGGCTGCCAGATAAATCAGGCTCAATCCCAGCTGCAGACAGGTCTGTTAGTAGTCCTAAGAGCCTACCCCTCCCTATTTTAAAGGGCTATCAATAGTAAAAACACACACAACCGAACTTTTTTATATTGAAAAACACTGCAGCATGAAAGACATTTTTTAAAAATGTGATGGAACATTGCACAAAAAAAAGGCCCAATTTTGGTACCAATTTTGATGCAATAGAAGTTACTCAGTAATGATTATTTTTAAACACGAAGACAGGTCTGTCTTGAAAGGGAACAATGTACCAAAGTCACAAGCAAGTCATAGCATTAATGAGACAGGCAAAAATCAAATCTATGAGAAGCAATGAATGAAGAAGTAAGACAGGCATATGTTAGAACAAATAAAGGTAGAAGCATGAAATTTTTACTTTAGAGTATTATGACAGGCTTAATTTGAATTAAAATGGATCTCTTGGATCCATATGGTAGAGATCATTAGAAACTGAATAGCCAGAAGTAAAAATTATTTTAGTCTTTTGTTCAAGTTTGCATTTCAAGACATAGTAGATGCCACAACATACTAATTAACTGCATCATATCTTAACACACTACAGCTGCAACATTCAAAAGGTTAAGGTAAGTTAAGAGTACTTGCAATTTCATTCACATCCTGGCTGTAAGCTTGTGCTAAATTTGTATTCAGGGAGAAGTTTCTACTAATGCTTGTCTCAGTCCAATTCTGAACTAACTTTGTACTCTTTCCCACCTCTGAGCAGACACCCCAAGGACTAAACAAAGCAGAGACATGACTACAAGGAGTTCTGCCCAGGTTAAGACAAAAGTCAAGTGATTTGGATGTGGTTTGTAACAAAATTTTTGCCTTCAGAGCTACCAAAAATTTTCAGTAACAAAGACTGTATACAAAGTCATATGTAACTTAATTTATTGATCTGAGAAGACTGCCAAATAATGCAATAGACATGGATGGCTCACAACATGGCTCAAGAAAAGCAACTTCTTTGCACTGCTTGACTTAAGGCTCAACAGGTTACACACCCACTACATCTGCCAGGTCCCCTGGAAGTTCAGTAGAGATTCATCTGGTTGTGCTTTATAGTGCAGTCTGAAATTTAAGTAGCAGCTCATATGCCAAAACAGTTGGACAGCCTTATGTATTTTTTGAGTAGTATGTATCTTCTGGATCCCACTGCCTTAATATTTTAATAGTACTATCAGAATCTTATGATAAATGATCACCACATGCAGAAGGAATTCTCACATAAATCCCATGATGGAAAAGATGCAACACCCACAACATGCTACCTTGTTTCTCTGACCTTAAGCACTGATTTCCAAACCCAAAATACATCCAATTCTTTGGAACAGAAAGCTTACATCAAAAATTGACAGGGTTGGTTTTTTTTTTAATTTATAAAAGCTTTATTTTCCAAACCATGGTGTACCCAGTGCCTATCACTGAATATAAAAAAAGTAGCTGTTACTCGTGCCTCAAAGTATCCTCGTAAAACTTCCTCGACAGGTGATGGACTTTACAATTACAGAGACACATATATGCCTATAAATTCAGAAATATAAGCAGACTCAGCTGCATCTGGACAAGTCTGCAAGGTCAGCATATGCCACAGGAACTCGAAGAATCTGTACTGCTGTTCACCCTCTAGGGTTTTACTGGGGAGTGAAAGCTTTAGATTACTGTTATAACTACAGAGTAAACTACTATAAATAGATAGCAAAAGTAATCAGAACTGCACTGAAATCTACTGTGATACTAAGTAGAATACTGTTTCTTAGGTAGTTTATTGATTTTTGTAACTTCATCCTAAAAAAGTGAGCATTCACACTACCTCCTTAATTAAGAACAGGCACAGCAGTTATAACAAGGTAAAGAAGAAATAAATGTTTACCCCCTCTCCCTAAGACAGGTCTCACTTGAGAACAAAAATACATTCTAAAAATATCTCTCAAAATCCAATTTTCTTTTGGGTCTGTCAGAGCAACAAGGATAATAACCCTGGTCAAAAACCCTACCTGCTAAAAAGACATTTTAAAGATACCTTCTCTTCAGAAACTTGAAGAGTTTGGAAATAAGAATACCATTAAGCAATGTATTTTATGTCAGCAATAGTCTGCAAAATAATGGTACTGGTTAGGTAGTTCACATGAACATTGATCCCCCTTTTCAATTTTAATTCACAATACTCTTAATGTCTGAAACCTGCCTACTAGTTATCTTACATAGTTCAACTGTGGTAAAAAAGAATCTTGAAATTTATTACTTTTACACTAATATTGGCTTTTCTACATGTAAAAGTAGTATCTCGTAGCACAGCTAAAGGAAAACAGGATTTAACCATTCAGCTAAAGCAAGTGCTAAGGTTAAAAATAACTATTATTTATTCATGAAAGCATTCAGCAGACATCATGCAGATGTACAGCAAAAGAATCAGTGTTCTCTAACTACAACCGCATTAACAATTGCTGCTATTTACTGAGGCAGAAACTTTAGGTATTCTTTTATGTGGGCCAAATAAAAGCTGAAGAAAATTAAAGCTGAAAATGTGCGTGTGTGTGCACGTGTGTCTGTGTGTAATCAATGCAAGAATAATGGCAAACATCTCTTAAAGGGGAGCAAGAAAGCTGTCAAACAAAGCTTTAAGGGGAAAAGCAGTCCTCGCCGAACTTTGAGCCCGCAGTTGCAGTATTTTATTTACATAGGCAAAACCCTCCCACACACATTCAACGACCCAGTTTCATTCATCACACAAATAATTGTACTTTCCAGTATTGGGATGATATTTTAATGAAAATCTTCTATAAAGATACTAACTTACCCTGCGTAGAGAAAATTATTCATTCCGCTGTGGAGTGAAAAGTCAAAGTTAACTTTTAAATCTAAAGTGGGCTGACAACAACTAATCCTCAGCAGCCAGAAGCAGTTACATGTCACTTCAAAACCACGTGCCAGCAGTATCTACCACTGCATATTCCTGGCAGCAGCCTCAAAACACAGGTCTTTCCTTTCATCACGTACAGACTGAAGAGACTTAAAGTTCCTAGCAAGCATCTCATCTACTTAGAAAAAGCTTCAGATATAACTATTAAGTATTGTAACTAACTACCTTTTGGATCAATGATTTTAACTTGTGTGGTAGAAATATACAGAATATTTTTTCCCTTTTGGAGATAAAAGAAAGGAACTCTGAAGAAAAAAGTTTTCAGTAGATTTACAGTTCTGCAGATGAAGACTTTGCTATTCTCAGTAGGAAAACAAACCAACTAACTTCTGAAGCAAAGACTGTACAGCAACTACCTGTCAATCATTTCTAAATAAAGTGCACAAAGTAACAATTCAAAGGATACTTGAAAACAAAATGCCATCTTTCCTTCTGCTCAGCCACGAACATCCACCAAAGTGTTATATTATTTCGTAGCTATTTCAGATCTTCTACTGATTTGAAACAAAAGAAATTTTTTTACAGAAAGATGTCCTTTGTATACAAAAAACCCACTACTTTTTCCTGTACAGCAAATGCTGCTTATATTTAATGCAGTTTTTTCTTTTTAAAATGAGAATGATTTAATTCTTATTAACGGAGAACCACCGCTCAGATTTTATATGCTTATTTCACATTTTGAAAACCAAATCAGTTTGCCAAGACTGACAAATAAAACGTAAACCCCATGCAAACAAAAAACACTTTTTGAATTTTGACTCTTGTAGTTATTCTAGCTGACACACAGAAACAACCTTCCAAAACCAAAGAGGGCAATCTTGAAAGGGCTATTTTTGGCCTGAGTTGTTTTCTATATTTTAAACTAGACGGGAACATCAAGAGTTTTTTGGTTACAGGACAGTGCCTCCACCTTCTTCTTCCCTCTGTTAATTTAACATTGCATACATTCATGAATAACTTATCACAAAAATATTCAGGCATTGGTACTGAAAAGAACTGTTAGGAACACCACTATTACTAAATATCTGGTTTTATGAGCACTTGATAACCCAATTTCAAAGTATACTCAGTAGTCCTTTGGGCACAGTCCAGAATAGCAACATGTTTATTGAGTTAACAGTATGTTAGTCTAGGTAAACTTCTGGACCACATCTTCTATAAATACTTAAGCACTGCTCGAGAGAAAGCACAGCAATATTGTATCTTTTAATGGCACCAAAAAAGTAAGCAGTCCTGTAACTGCCTTTCAGAACCTTCTTTGTAGTTGTATGTAGTGAGAAGCATTTGAGGTTCACAGCTTTTAAAACTTCTAGGATGAAAATGATTTTCCCCTCTTTTAATACTAGATCTGTGCAAAGAAAAAAAAACAAAAAAACCCAAAACACCAAACCAAACAAACCCCTAGTGCACTCATCTTGGACACTGAGAGGGCTGATGTCAGCTATTAAGACTGACGGTACCTGACAGAAAAATCCTCCAAGCAGCTTTTGGGGAATGTGAACTTACGGCCTTTACTCCAGAGCAGCTGCTACCAAGCCAAACGTAGTGCCTCTTGCATGCCATGTGCAAGCCCGTGCACTCTTGTGGGAATAGCAGTCCCTAGCTGCCCTGGCCAACTAGGCTGCTGAAATGATCTGCTCACTTATCTTCAGAGTCTGAAACAAGATGCCACTACAAAGCTGTATATTAAACTGTAATTGAGAAACACTCTGGGATAGAAACCAGATCCAATAGTCATGGATCATTTCCGAGACAGGGTCCCGAAGTCAGAGACTAATCTTTAAACTATTAATTCATACTCAGTTGAAGTTATGTTGGGAAAGCTCCTGATGAGAAGGAAATGGAAATAAAAATCCTCTATAATGGGTGGTTTTATGCCAAAAGATTGTACCAAATGATCTCAAGAAGAGATTTGCTAACTCGAGGCAATTTTTGATGATGTTTTATGCATTGCCAGCCGCTTTCAAATGTAAAAAGCATCTCAGAATCTGTCTGCTTTCAGATAATTAGGATATGAGACAACACACCAGGGAAGCAGTTATGAGAGGAATTCAATTTTCCTCTAATCCAGCACAGAATCTGTGTCAGGTTTTTTCCAGCATTCTGAGGAAAGAAGAATGGGTTCTTCTACATGAATTTTTTAATGGCTGATGGTTAAATACAGTATATATTGCTTGCTAATATGAATGCTAGTTTAAGCTTCCCTTTCTACAGTTTTTGAAGTCAAGGAACAGTTTCTAGGCTGTTAATTTATATAAAAGTGGCATAAGAACTTAAGAATTGTATACAAAGTTGCGGCATGTAACAAAAATTGTAAAAGCTAGGTCAGTAGAAGGTATTTCTTTTCTGGAATTTCTCTCTGAAAATTGTACACAGCAAAGAGGAATTTATCCAATTCCCATTTCAGTAACGTATCAAAGTAATTTTCTTTAGAAACAGCAAGTGTCAACAAGTGATTACAGCTGCTGTTACAGACCCCCATTGATGCATTTAATCACCAAAATAGATCAATTTCAGACTATCATGACTCTAGGTTGTAACTTAAGTGAAACCTTATCTTTCATCTCAGTAGCCAGAGATGATTCCCTTACTTATCTCTTTAAAAGTAACTCATACCTTTATTAATAATGTTCACACTCCGTATGGACAATAAAGGTTTTTTGGACAAACCTCCCCTCCTCAGTTTCTATGGACAGAATGTGTGACCTACCCTTACCAGAAGGCCACTGACCAACTGACAATATTCTGACAAAACAGAATGAAGCAAAACAAACCACAACTGTGCAAGTGAACAACTGGAAGGTGCTCTACTCCAAGATTTCAAAGAAAAGATTATTCAGATGGTGACTTATTTTCCTAGTTACTTTTATCCCCCCATTCCTGCCCTGATCCCATGGTAGGAGATAAGATTTGTTGAGTAACAGAAGAGGAACAGAGCCAAGGACATTCAAGAGGAAGAATATACATGATGATCCAGAAACAAATTCTTTGGTGGTCACACACTACTGCTAATGCAGCTCAATGTTAGCCTGTAACCAGCAGCATTAGAATTATTTGAGTAGATTAATTACCATAGCAAAATAAATAGCATACAAAGGAACAAACGAGCAATTGAATTGCTCCTCTTCTTTTTCCATTTGAACCAGCCAGTTATTTAAAATATGATATTGAAAACTGAAATTGCAAACTATTTTACAAGCTAGCAATAAGAAAGTAAGAGGACACTAAGATCTGAAACAGCCACCGTGTGCCAGTCCTGAAAGGCATGCCATTTTTAAGACAGTTTCTTGGGGGGGGGGAGTGTCAAAACCAGCATTTAGAAAAAATCCTATAAACTGATTTCTTTTTGTGTTGGTCAATCACCTGGTATTACAGAGTATCACCCAGGAGCAGGCCATGACTTGCATCATAAGCAAATGTCCCCTAGAAGACTGGACAGGGATCTGGCACATTGAATTTTGTCATCAGGAATGCCAGCGATTGCCATGCCTAAAATCACAGTTATAATTGATTACAAATTTCTAACCATATTGAATTTATAAGCATTTGTCAGAAGCACAGAGCATACTTAGGCAAGGAACTTTCCTTATTCAAATATAAACATGTATGCTTGGACAGTTTAGGAATATTCAAATGAATATGGTGACAATCTCAAAACATTTGGAGCTGTCATGCTACCCAAGCAAACTAGCACATTTTTATTATGCTCAAAAAGTGCTTTCCCTTGTTCTGTCTATCGGATCTATTCAACTGACCGGAACCACAGTGGCTACATTTTCAGGAGGGAAATACGTGCTTGCAAAAAGTTTCATGCTTGTTATGGACTTCACCATTAGAAGACTTTATGGCTCAGAAAGTATAAAGGCAACTAACTAATGAATTAATCCATTAACACAACATCACACCACAAACATCATAGAGAAGAACAACTTCTCACCTGGGAATCTATTCCCTTGCCATGCCTCTCCCCTCCAGTTTAAAGGAAAAAAAAAAAAAAAAAAAAGAAAAAAGAAAAAAAAAATCAGCTCAAACTTGTAATTTCTCTAGGAAAGAAGTGTGAGGGAGACAGGAGAAAATAAAGGAGAGGCAAGTCAGGAAAGGCCTGACTAGCCACATTTTATTATAGACAAACTGTCTCAGCTGCTTAAGAGGCTTCCCAAGCAATATTCACATTGCACTCATGCATACTCAAGACCCCCACAATTGCCACAGAGATTTGCTATCCTTCCGATTCTCCTTTCCTGTCTCAACTTTAAAGACACTTCAAAGAAGACCAAAAAGCTTGAAAGAAGTGTAGTTGTTTAGTCTATAGAAGAGAAGTTAGATGGGAGATTTGGTCTCGTTCTTCAAACGCAAAGGAAGTTGGTATGAGAATGGGACTAAACTGTTCACCAGGTCTACTGCAGACAGGAAAAAGCAAGGAAGACTTAAGTCAGACATTTGGAAAACCTTCAAGTAAGAGTAAAGGACTGAATAGGCTGCCTATGGAGGTTGTGGAATATCCATCACTGGAAGGTTTTAAAAACCAGTTAGGCAAACATCTGTCAGAAGTGATTAAGGTATAATAGATGAGAATGAACTTGTGATCTTTTGCTACTCTTCTCCTAAGGTCTTTTAATTACACCCAGCATTACAAAACCACTAATATTTCCCTCTTTTATACCCCTGCATTTTATTTAACTTTAAAAAACATGTAGTAAAACCTACTCTTCTAATTGTGATATTTCCACTTATTCAAGTGTGATTATTTGGGAGAATAAAACACATCAAAGATTTGCTAAGGTGAAAGCAGGATAAATAAATGACCTGTGAAGTAAAACAACATTGTATTAATTTTACACTCAGCCTGAAGAAATTGACCTCTAATGTCATAACACAGACAGTACTATATTTTCTTGTTCTCCAAGAGAAAAGAAAATTGTGAAAACTTTAACTGATGACTTACTGATCTGTGGTCACCAAGCCTAAT
Organism: Gymnogyps californianus; assembly: GCF_018139145.2. Lineage (NCBI taxonomy): Eukaryota > Metazoa > Chordata > Aves > Accipitriformes > Cathartidae > Gymnogyps > Gymnogyps californianus. Next base: position 57,991,882 of record NC_059474.1, on the reverse strand, counting down.
CAGTAAACCATTTCTCAGTTTTTGCTTAAAGGAATTTTTTTTAAAGGAAAGCACTTTTTCCCCCAAGCACGAAAAAAAACCCCTATATTTAAAAAAAAAAAAAAAAAAATCAAAACAATGAAAGCAGAAGACTGCTTTGAGAAGTATCCAAATCTTTTTGAAACCATGAGTAAGGATGGCTTCCACCACACCAGGGGAAAAAAAGCCATCGGAGACTTTTCCCCCCCGCTACTGTTTAATACTAATGTAACCATGGAAATGAAAACTAAACATCGACTTCCCCTTCACCCCAGTATGACAGGAAATCTAACACGGGAAATGTTTCTTGGTGACGGTAATAAGAACCATACAGGTAACTGTTTAGGAGGAGAAAAAAAGGTGGTTTCTGCAGGTCTCTGCCAGACTGACATCATATAATTCATATCACTACAAGAAACAGGAGATGCTATTTACTGTGCTCACATCTGATGTTCCTAGCAGCTGCCCTCTATGCTGACCCCTCAGTTTTATCCATGTTGTCTAGCATTTGACATTCTTTAGGTTTTAGGAAACACTCCTGTCGTGGTTTAACCCCAGCCAGCAACTAAGCACCACGCAGCCGCTTCCCCCTCCCCCTCCCAGTGGGGTGAGGAGGAGGAAAGCAAAGGAAAAAAAAAAAGTAAAACTCGTGGGTTGAGATAAGAACAGTTTAATAACTAAAGTAAAATATAATACTAACAATAGTAATAATGAAATATAATAATAATAGTAATGAAAAGGAATGCAACAAAAGAAGGGGGGGGGAAGAAAAAAACCAGTGATGCACAATGCAATTGCTCACCACCCGCTGACCGATGCCCAGTTAGTTCCCGAACCGCGATCCGCGCCTCCCGGCCAGCTCCCCCCTGTTTATATACTGGGCATGACGTTCCATGGTATGGAATACCCCTTTGGCTAGTTCAGGTCAGCTGCCCTGGCTATGCTCTCTCCCAGCTCCTTGCCCACCTGCTTGCTGGCAGAGCATGGGAAACTGAAAAGTCCTTGGCTTAAGATAAGCGCTACTTAGCAACAGCTAAAACATCAGAGTGTTATCAACATCATTCTCACACTAAATCCAAAACACAGCACTGTACCAGCTACTAAAAAGAAAGTTAACTCTGTCCCAGCCGAAACCAGGACAACTCCCTTAGAAGAGACAAACATGAATTAATTAATTCACATGGCGGCTGTAACATACAGCAATCAAATCATAATCAGAAAAGTTCAAAAATATTACGGTTGATAGTAGATTTGCCTTCCTGCACACTGGATCAATCCTTATGACAGCTGCTTTACATTATTTTTATTATATAGATATTTCCCCAGTATGCTTACAGGGACTTGTAAAGTAGGTGGGAACCGTAGGCACCCAAGAGCTCAATTTTTCTTTTTGTTCTTGGTCTAGACAGGTTTTGGATAAAACTTATCTCCTATTTTGCATCTCACTACATTCTTTTCCTTGCCAATTCAAGATTCACTCTTCATTCTGATGCCATTATTTGAGTTCTTGTCCTCCAGAATGTACAAGCTACCTCCACTGTTTCTTAGGCCTTTTCCAGAAATGAACAGAGTAACGTGACATCCATAAAATTAATTATTCTACTTTAAGGGGGGGAGGAGAGGGAGAGAAAAAAAAAGCTGAGAAACTGGTACTTTTCTAATTTGATTCTACTGCTAATCAGTAAACTTACAGAGAGCAGTAATTTTAGAAGTGGTCCGTTGATTCAGAAAGAAAACATACAAATCACTACAGCTGATTATTACCTTATGTTATCTCTTACTATCTTATAGTATAGTATACTATACTATACTAGCACAGTTCTATACTACAAAATGTGCTGTATAATAAAAGTATAGAAATATTGAGGCATTTTTACAATATTTCCAGAAACTGTTTTTAAAGCTTCATGTCAACGGAAATGAGTGTACTGTATCTCAATATACTACAGACTAATATAAAACCAAAGTTTTTTACTTTCTACTTTAGTCCTAATTTAAGAAACACCCACCACCCCCACCCCCACCACCCCCCAAAGTCACAACCATGTCTCTATGGAGTTTATGGAAGAAAAACAAACAAAAGATTAAGAGATAATTTGGAAACACTAATCAAATTATTGTGATGATGTGTTGTTTAAATTAGGAATTCAGTGTGTCAAGCGTATAGCATGAAATTTCAGTGATAAACATTATAGTTAAAGATACTGTCCTGGTTTCGGCTAGGACAGAGTTAATTTTCTTCCTAGTAGCTGGTATAGTGCTGTGTTTTGGATTTAGTAGGAAAAGAATGTTGATAACACACTGATGTTTTCAGTTGTTGCTAGGTAGTGTTTATACTAAGTCAAGGATTTTTCAGCTTCTCATGCCCAGCCAGCAAGAAGGCTGGAGGGGCACAAGAAGCTAGGAGGGGACACCGCCAGGACAGCCGACCCAAACTGGCCAAAGAGCTATTCCATACCATATGACATCATGCCCAGTATATAAATTGGGGGAGCTGGCTGGGAGGGGGGATCGCGGCTCGGGAACTAACTGGGCATCAGTCAACGAGTGGTGAGCAGTTGCATTGTGCACCACTTGCTTTGTATAGTTTAATTCTTTTAGTATTACTATTGTCATATTATTATTATCATTATCATTGTTTTTCATTCCTTTCTGTCCTATTAAACTGTCTTTATCTCAAGTCACGAGGGTTTTTTTTTTCCTGATTCTCTCCCCCATCCCGGGGGGGGGGGGGGGGGGGGGGGCAGTGAGCGAGCGGCTGCGTGGTGCTTAGCTGCCGGCTGGGGTTAAACCACGACAGATATATATTTCAACATTCTCTAAATTAGGACTCTGTTCTTCAAAAATGTGATTCTACCAAGGATATTAATCAGGCAACTTTAGAAAGAACAAGAACAGGAAAAGAGAGGAATGCCACCAATATGCCTTGCATGATGGAGCACTACTCACATGACATTTTATAGTTCTCTTTCAGGAAAACATAATATTGTGAAACTTCCAGGTCAGTAGAAAGTCAAAGACTCTAGTAGACTAGAATCCCTTGACTGATTGTCAGAAAGAATTTTAAGAAAAGGCCATGGATTGATTTAAAGGATTTTGCAAAGCATAAGAAGTCCTAGGGGGCTGCTTGCTTCCCCCCATTATGGCACACAATTAACTTCATTGCTAGTCTTCTTGGATAACATATATAACTGAAACAACAATAATGTATTAAACAGACTTCAGTCAAATACATTTAGGAGAAAAGCCATTACAGAGAACGTCTCCTAAATCAAAAGGATGAAGAAATATCCATGGGCTGTTTGGCCCTCCTTCAATAAAGAGGCCCTAGGTTAGCCTGCCACTGTTAAATTCTTACTAAATTAGAGTTATAATGATGTCAAAGCAACTTCATCATACGTTTCTGCATTAAACTTTTATTTTTCAGACTGTTTTCCCACTCACATATGCTTCATCATCAGAAGCATCAAGTCTTCAAGGGTCTAGGCAACTCAAGAGTCCTATTATTTCCAATCTGATGGACTATTTTCAGATTTGCACAAATGTCCTTTTTTAGTAAATATCCCTTTCCATTTGATACCATTCTCTCCAGACTCTCCACTGCTTTCAGTCTGGGGAATGAGAAGTTTTTTCCTTCTCTATTTACATTTAAAGGTGTAAAAGAAACAAATATACCTATAGCAATATATGGAAAATATGCACAAGCTTCATATTTACAACTGGAAAAAGACATTCCAGAGCCCAAATTTGCTGAAGATAGTTTTAAGAATCATTTTGATTTAAATCACTCCACCTTCAACATCTTGCACCTTCAGGATTCAGTGCTGCTAAAACATCAAAGCAACTCACCAATATATTTATTCAAATTCTTTAAAGTCATAATTACCATAACAAGAATATATTGTTAATTTGCGACAGGGTGGAGAGAATATATTATGATGAAGCTGCATTGACAAGCAAAGATCCTTGAGGCTAGTGTCGTGGTCTAACCCCAGCCAGCAGCTAAGAACCAGGCAGCCACTTCCCCCTCCCCCCTCCCAGTGGGATGGGGAGGAGGAGGGGAAAAAAAAAGTAAAACTCGTGGGTTAAGAACAGTTTAATAACTAAAGTAAAATAAAATACACTACTAACTAAGAATAATAATAATATAATAGTAATAATAGCAATGAAAAGGAATATAACAAAAAAAAAAAGAGAGAAATAAAACCCAAGAAAAGACAAGTGATGCACAATGCAATTGCTCACCACCTGCTGACTGATGCCCAAGCAGCGATCCACTCCTCCCGGCCAGCTCCCCCCTGTTTATATACTGGGCATGACGTTCCATGGTATGGAATATCCCTTTGGCTAGTTAGGGTCAGGTGCCCCGGCTATGCTCCCTCTCAGCTACTTGCACACCTGCTTGCTGGCAGAGCATGGGAAACTGAAAAATCCTTAACTTAGGATAAGCGCTACTTAGCAACAACTAAAATATCAGTGTTATCAACATTATTCTCACACTAAATCCACAACACAGCACTATACCAGCTACTAAGAAGAAAATTAACTCTATCCCAGCTGAAACCAGGACAGCTAGCTAAAAAAACCCCAACCAAACCAACCCAACAACAACAAAAAAACCAAAACCAAAAAAACCCCACTTTACTTACTATTTGATCAGATTTGTCAAAGTTCTATCTGTTACGTATTTCTAAGGCCTTATCCCTTTTAATAATATCCAGTATTAAAAATTCAGGTTTAGGACTTCGGTTTTATTTTACAGATTTTGGGCTTACTTTCCAACAAGTCTGCCAAATAATGTATTATTATTTAAACATAACTGGAGAATAATATAGCAAGTGAACGATAAGGGTATAAAAAAATGGGATGCTATATTTAATCACTACTGCCTCACCTTACTACAGATTTCATATAAGCATCCTGAATCGCAAAACTATTTGTGAAAAGCAATGACTGTATTAAAAAAAATAATTATCTGAGTTAAAGAAACATAAAGAACAGGAAATGCAAGGATTACTTATTTTGCAGTAGTATTTTCTTCATTTTGCCAGCTGCTAAACCCAGCACAAAAACACTTACTTATTAGTTCAAGGTATATAGTACTTCAGTAACATTGCCATATGCTGGTTAGCTGTGGACTTGTAACGTAACCTAACAAGCAACAAATCATAAGCTCATCCATGTTATCCATTCCATGCATCCCTGTACAGATTATGTGCTGTATGTTAAATCTTGCAAGTATCTCTATTGAGGATGGACCAAACACTTAGTTATACTGTTTTTCACTCAGTGAAGTCTATGCAAAAGCATAACGAACACATATACCATCTACCTAAACAGAGAAAGCATCTACTTTTCAACTAGTAACAGCCATTCCTATGCAAAGCTCAGTAAATACTCCGTGCCTGTACCTTCCAGGCTATTACAGCATTTTCTTCAATAGCCCACCACTATGCTACTTCCAAACTGTCATTTCAGTCGGTGGGCTGAATAAAGGAACACAACTGATTTCAGAAAAACCATTTCACGTGCATGCTTCCTCCCCGCAAAATGCGGTATCTGTATTTGCAATGCCACCCTACAGCTACAGCACACATTAAGCCCCATGATTAAATCCCTTACATAAATTAAACAACAACGAACATAACGCCGTCTCCTCTAATTCGAGACACTCATCCTGCCCCTCCGCTGCAGGGGAATTCCCCTCAGAGGGACGGCAGCGGCCTCCCTACGACCACCGCCGCAGCACACAGCCCGCAGGAAACCCCCGCTCCCGCCGCCGCCCCCCCCCCCCTGCGCCGGCGGCTCGAAGCAAACTAACAGGGCCCTGCCGGGCTCCCGCCTGGCCCACCCCAGAGAGCTCGGCCCGGTCGGGCCCGCGGGGGAGCCCCAGGGTATCAGACCGCCATGACACAGCCCCCGAGCGGCGACCGAACTAAGCCACCCACGGGCGCGCTGAGGGGGCAAAGCCACCCGCCACCCCCCCCCCGTGTTGGGACTTAGCCGGGCCCCACAGGCCCCACCGAGAGGCACTCACATGAACCGAGCCGCCGCCACACACCTTCATCCGCTGAGGGAAAAAGGACCCCCTCCTCTAGGTTGCCCTAGCGAGCGCCTGAGGTTTATAAGAAGGCGCCTAGGAAAGCCTCACTACCCCAGCGAGCATTGTTTTTGCGGCCAAGGCGTTCAACACGTCGTTCTCAGAGTACTGGCAGAGTATACACACACACACACGGAGGGGGGAAGGAGACGGGGGGAAGAGTGTTAAACTCTCTTTTTTTTTTTTTTTTTTTTTTAAAAAAGGCCCAAGCAAAAAGAAATCTCAGGCATCGCGCAGCACGCCTCTATGCCAGGGTCCTTCCGGCGGCCGGCGGGCTGGAGTGACGCCACGGAGCGGCGAGGGCAGGCGAGGGAGCTGACGCCGCGCTCGGGGGCGGGGTGCGCAGCAGGGACGGCGGCGCTCGCGCAGGTACCCCCGGCAGCAGCAGCAGCGCGGCACCGGCACCAGCCCTGGCCCTCCCCTTCCCTTCCCCCGCCAGGCCGTGCCCAGGCCGGCGGCCCCCGCCGGAGGCAGCCCCCGCCGGTGGCCGTTGGGTAACGGAGGAGCTGAGGGAGCGGCCGGCCCGGCGGGTGTGGCGGGAGCGAGGCGGGGCGGGGGCGCAGGGCGAGCCCTCCCTCCCCCGCAGCGCTGTGAGGTGTGCGGGGCCGGTTGGAAAGGCAGCGCCGGTTCGCGCCTTTTTGGGCTCCGTTTTGGGCTGCGAGCGCCAGCCTGGGTGTAGTGCCTCCGGGCTGGGAGGTCTCTGGTTAGCGTGCTTGTAGGGCCTTAGAGGTTACCAGGGTTGCTCGGGATTACCAGCATTTCTAGTAGTCATTTAGCAAACTGGTTAAAACTGATTTCTCTTTTACTAGATTTAGTTCCTGAACAGCCGTGTATAATGTATAAATGAAATGGTAACAAACCCCATCTTTAGGTGTGTACGGACACTGATGTAGCAGAACAGAGAGACAGGCTGTAACCAAAAGACACAGATAAACAGGTAAAAGAAATAACAGGTTTATAAAATGGAGAGATGTGACTAAAAATCTATCCTCATTATCAAAATTAGGTTATATGTTTTCTTCATGCTATCCAAGTGTTGTTATTTTTTCCCACTAGCTGAATGTTCTAGCTGCAGATAGGAAACTTGAGATGTCCTAAGTCTCACTAACTCTCACGCCTGGCTTTCAAAGCAGCAACATCTTAATCTATGTAGTAACATTGTAAATGCTCCAAACAACACTAGTAACTCTTCTTATGACAATACCTGCATAGAATACAGAGGCTTTCATGTATGTATGACAAAATTCTCCAAATACTACTGAGAGCATTTTTTCATCTTTACTGATGGCTTCTATTTCACTTGAGTGAAGTGATGCTTTGATATCCCTACAAGGGTAGGTAAAGGGATTACTATTTAGCATTTTCATGAAAGAATGCTTCAAATATTTGTTACTTACCTGTGCCAAAAACACTGTGATACCTGTCTGTTTTTTTTTTTTCCCCAAAATTTGTGTATTCATTGAAGACAAAGTAATGACATTGGAGCCTTGTCAAAATCTGGTTTGCATTTTCTGTTTAACTCGAGTAACAATATTATAATGAAAATTTTAGCATGCTTATTTATTCTATCTATTGCTGAATTGGTGTAGCTGGAATCTGAAGCAAAGTGTTTCTTTTCTGCACTGAATTTATTAGGTTGGACAGAATAACAATGTTAAAAAATTTTATTTTTTTTTAAGTATGCCTAATGTGTGTGTAGTCTGTAATTATCTGCCCGTGACTCCATAGTTATTCTTTATTTATAGGTAGAATACTTCTTACTTCAATGAATGTTAAAGAAGTTAGAAAATTTTGTAAAAGAGGACATTTTGATGTTATGCCACAGGCAAAAACATTTAGTTAAACACAGTACTGCTTAAATTTAGATTTTTAAGCAATCTTATGGTGATTGTAGTAGATTTTTATACTGCAGATGAAAAAAAGATTTGAGGTGAACTAAATTTAATCCACAGTCCTCCCACCCCCTCCAAAAATTAAGCTAAGTTAATATTCTTTATTATTATTATGAAGTGAACGTGTCTCAGCTCACTATTGTGATTGTCCTAACAAACTCTTATTTATTTTCTGTGCTCCCTTCCATAGCAATCTGAATTCAACTTTTCTTCAATATCTGTTACGCATTTTAATAAACTTTATGAATAGCTGAGTGATGGTGGACAGTGGGAGGCAAATCATACAGTTTTTGTTTATTGTGAAGTAGCAACACTGTAGCTAAAATTGTACCTTTTATTTCAGTTACTTTATCAAATTAGTAATTACTATAGTTGCAACAGGAATGTTTTCAGACTTAAGAGCAGAAGAAAAGATATTCTGTGAAAGGATTTCTTCTTATGAAATGGCCTACTTAGTTGAAAATACTGCGATTTAATGAAAAACAGTGTAAGCATAGGATGTTCTGGCCACCTGCTCTCCTGAAATTGTTCTCAATTGCTTTAAAAATAATTCAGTAGCAGTACTGATTATAATTATGTTTTAATTCTGAAAAGCTACCTTCATTAGGCAAGGGACATTTACACCTGGATACTCAGGAGGTATTTAAATAACCAGCTATTTCAAATTACTAACAAGTATTAGCACATGGCTAGTTCTCTTTATTTCTGCATGTGGACGCTTTAGAAACCACAGATGTGTTTCACAGGATGGATTCATTCAGGTTGGTCTGTTTGTATGTGCAGTATTTGCTTCTGAGAGTCAAATTATATGTTTTGATTCTTTTTTTTTTTTTAAGAGCAAAGTTCTTAGTGTCCATTGACTCAATTGCCTTAGCACTGCTGGAGTGAAAAAGTTGTAAATGATGGCTAGAAAATGCTAAATTCTGAAGAAAAAAATATTTTTTCTCTGAGAGCAGTAGGTATTCAGAGGAGCAAATAAGTTGCTCAGTAGATGAGGGGCTACCTTTTGTATTTTATTTCTCAGTGTTGAGTAAGGAAAAAGCTATCAGGTGAAAGATTATCAAAATAGTGCTAATCTGAATATTAAATAGGAATTTGTGAAGATATTCTGTTTGTGGTGGATTTTGCTGAGAATGTTGGTTAGTGTTTTTGTGTACTGTAAAGGTTTCTAAGGAAGATTTGGATGGAGGTAGTGGGCTAGGGAAGGTCATTCAGAGGTGGGATGCAAAACAGGCCACTTCTGGACTTCTAATCTTTATGCCAGACCTATTTCGCAGATGTGATAGACTGTCTCTCATATACAGAATAAACAGTGCTTTGGAAACGACGACTCAGTAATTTTAGATGACACTAGTAAGACAAGTCTTCGCTTCCTCTTCCATCCTCACTGTTTTGGATTATCAGAATTGAATTTCCAGAATTCAATCCCAAAATTGAATTTAGCTTAACTGTTTCTGATGTCAGTTTAAAATAACAAATCTTTCTTTTTCTCTTCCTTTTTTTATTTCAAAGTAATAGGGAAGTTCTGCAGGGTATAAGTCATTCCTCCAAATCATAAAATTAATGCAATATGTGTCTTCCCTATATAGAAAAGGTGAGTTTGAGGCATAAAATTGTGTGCCTTGAACATGAGGAGGATGTATAGCACTGTATAGTTGTGCCAGATTTTGATGTGGATTTAAAAAAAAACCAAAAACCGTCACAATGTAAAAATAGTTAGATAAGATCTTTTTTCAGATGAATTTTTAAAATATGTATAACACTTCTGTTTGAATTTAGAAATGTCAGTAAGTTACTGGAGAAATGACTAGACTGAAATAGTTTAGTTAAAAAAACCCTTTTCACTTAAGCTGTAATCTGTGGCCCTTTTTAAAGGTGGAAGGATTAAGTTTTTAGTTTTGGGGTTACTTGGTTTATTTTTCAAGTCAGTCCCTGGAATTTATGGAACTTATGGAGTTAAGGACAGAGATCGGAGTTTAATTGTGAGAGTAGCTATTGACAGAACTAGCTCTTTTCCATCATCAGAGAGAATTTTTTTCATTGCTTTAGTGGATTCCACAGAATTAAGTCTATAATAAGAGAACTTGTTTTAACGCATACCTTTTAAAAGTCTTTATTGATTCCTTTAGGTGGCTGACAGGAAAGATTGTTTGCTTATCTCATGTCTTCCTTTTTGTCTGTGTGCTTCCTAACCAAAGGAAGTGAGTGATAAATCTGCAGTTGTCTAGTTGAAAGGATTGCAGGTGGTCTAATTCATCCTTGAAGGCCAAAGTGATCTGGAGCACACGGAAAGTTTAATCTCTTAAAATGGTTGTTGAATTGAAGATATTTAACAGTTCTTGTTATTAAAATACCTTTCTAAATGTCAGCTGAATGCAGATACAATGTATTAGAGAAGTATTATCTAGCAGATTATTTTTCTACAGTAAAAATGAACATTTGGCAGACATGATGTTTTTACAGGAATGTGGGTCTTATTATAAATACACAGTTAAAGCTTTCCGGTTGGAAGTTGCTGCATGCCAATAAGTCTTTGTGCTTGCACTCAGTCCAATTTATGTCTTTCCAATGGAATATTCTAACTGTAAATTGCATTTTTGGCATCCTAAAATAAATCACTTTAAAAAAAATTTAAATATTCATGAGATATGAAAGCATTGTATCTTTATGAATAACACTTTTAATACAAAAATACTACTATAAAACCTCCAGTGCTCAGTACTGTTTCAGATTTATTTTCTTCCTTTTTTAAGTTTGATTCCTTAATGCTATGCATTCATATTTAATATGATGATGTATATTAGAATTTAAATGTACATATCTCATGTCTGTGTTTCATCATGGAATAAAAAAACCCCACAAATGAGAGCAGTCTTGTAGTTGCTTTGTATCTTAAATTGGACTGTATTAGTTAAAACAGAAGGTACGTTCCATAATTTCCATTTGTATAGACTTAGTAAATATGTTTGGTATATAAGGATTTCTGTGCAACCTGTTGTGGGGTCACTCTCTCAATTAAGATTCACAAAAGAAACTTAGGTTTTTAATGGGAATTTTGTGCTGGGAACAAGGTTGTTCCCTTAGAGAAAAAATAATTTTGAGACACTAAAGTATTAACGCTTTCTCCTCTGTGACTTTCTCATGAGAGAATAGCTTTTTCTGAAAGCAGCAGGTCAATGTTGGCTGAAAGAATAATAAAAAAGTAGCACTTAGCTTCGTTAGTGCTCTGCATAATCTTGTTCTACTTGGTTTTTGTTTCATAAAGCCCCTAAGATGATAAAAAATTATCACATCTGGTTTGCAAGAATTGTGTTGGTTTTATACTTTAAGCTTTTCGTATTATTTCTCTTATGGGCTTCAGATCCTGAGGGTTTTTCCTCCTCTTTTCCTGGAGCAACCGCATATCTGTTTCTGCTCTTTAGAGCTTATAATTACTATTCTGTAGCTGACGAGAGTTGGATGTGCTTTCCACATCAGGGGACTATTTCTGTTGATTGTATACACAGATGCCTCCAGACTCTGTGCCGTAATGTCTGTGGAGTTGAAGTGAGCTGGATGGTACTCTTCTGCATAGGCTCGTTAGCGAAGCTTTTTTTGTTGTTCTGTGGCCTCTCGTCCCATGTTATGTGGAAGTGCCGTCTACTTCACCATTACAACTTCCAAACCAGAGCTCCCTTAAGAGCATGTAAGCCTGGCCTTTTTATCTCTGTATATGTATCCTTATACACAAGTATGTATGTGCTATGGAAGTTAACGTGTACAGAGAGATAATACTGCCTAATGACAGCTTGTAGTGTCTCGAGTCACCATCTGGGAAATCCAGAAATGAGCTGAGCAGAGGCTTGATTCAGTTTTTGGATTTTGGTACTTGTTGCTTCAGATTAAGTTCTTAGTTTGCTAGTAAAAAGAGGTCAGGCAGTTTTATCTGAGGCCTAGCTGGCTGTAGAAGTGTCTGTTACTTGTACATGGTTTAGATTTTCATATTCTTGAATAGCATGATGGTTGGTTATGGAAAAGTGCAGAGAAAATGTTTAGCTTGCACTGAATTGAAATGCATGGTTCGGAGGAGAGAGCTTGTTTCTGCTGGAGAGAAAAATGTTCATGAAACTAAGTGCTCCTGGAACTAAATTGCAAGCTAACTTATTTCGCTTGACTGTCTCACAGAAATACTTAACGTAGATTACTTCCTTAATTTGTTATTGAGTCAGTGTGTGAGCTAGTAGTTTACCTATGGGTAGGGAAAGAAATGGTGGTAGGACAGAAGACTGTTATTTCATAGCTTTAAATATTAGGAATGCTATAATATATAGATGCTGGATTATCACTAAAGCTGTGGTAAGCTGGACTTGTGGCCTGCTGATACAAGTTGGTATTTTAGAAGAGGTTTTTTCTGTTTGATGCCTTTACTGGTTTTTGAATAAATAACCTACTATATTGCAGTAGTCATCTGAAGATTGCTTGTATTAAAGCATTTATCTGCTCCTGGAAATAGTTTTATTTGATTCTTAAATCTGTGTTTAAAACTATCGCTGTATTTTCATCTTTAAATGTAGTGTTTATAACACTACATTACTATAAAAGCAGCACTTTATTATTATTGCTGTGTTCATTATGCAAAAATGTCCCATTCCCCCATAACAGAAAAAAACATATTAATTGCATTATTTACTAAATGACTAGTAAGCTAAGTGATAAGAATCTGTATCTTTTGCAGATAAATTTTTACTCTGTGTTCTCTTTTTAAGGAACACGAATTGCTCTGAAGGGTTTAAGATTGTGTGAAAAAGATGTTTCCTTTAAAAGACACTGAGATGGGTGCCTCTACCTTCTTCGCCTCAGCTCTGCCACATGATGTTTGTGGAAGTAATGGCCTTCCTCTGACACCTAACTCCATCAAAATTTTGGGGAGATTTCAAATCCTGAAAACAATCACCCATCCCAGGCTTTGCCAGTACGTTGACATTACCAGAGGTAAACATGGTGAGTATCTGTTTAATAAGGAATTTTTATGTATGGTTACAATTATATTTTTGTGACAATATATCTAAAGGTGACTGAGCAGAATATTGCCTTTATAGCACCAGAAAGGGGCGTTTTTCAGTCTCAAAATGACTGTATGCCTTTGCTGTGACTGGCAGTACTGGTGCTTTTCTTTCTTCTCTACAGAGGCAAGGCAGCGGTTAGTTGTCTGTCCTCTTGTTATGTGTAGTGCTAACTGATTAAAGCTAAGAACTTTCTTCTTTTTATACCTCACTGTAAAATTCTTGTACTTAATTGCTGTGCGATGTCTTTGTGTGGGACATTGAAATACATGTATTTTTGATGCTGAGCTCCTGCACCCTTGTTCTAATCTTGTGAACATTTTCATGTGATGGTTAGGTTTCTTGAACTTGATTTGCAGCTGTTCTTGTTGTCTCAGTCATCTTGTGTCTTGGCTGCAAGCTTCCCTTATTGTTTGGTTTTTTTTATTCTAGCTCTTTAAGATCTCTCCCGCTAACAATTGCTTTATTCTAGTACAGATTTTTTTGTTTAGTAACTGTTATCACACTTATTGTTAGCTCAAATAAGGCTTCAGTTGGTTTTTGTGTTTTTTTTTTTTTTCCTGCTCCAGATGATCTTATTCTGTTGCAAGCTCAGCAGGAGTACAGAACTTAATTTCCACAAAAAGGCTGCAACACCTGTGACAATTAAAGTGGTTGCCACCTTTAACTTATAAATCAACAACGTTCCCATATAAAAGTGCATTGTATGTATTTGTTTGATTAGCTACAGGGTCTCATAAAGTAGAGCAAGTAATTTTTTTTCCCTTTAGAATGCGGTATGATAGGATGTTTTGGATTTTTAGAAAATTAGCATATTGCCAACTCCAAACACTTGGGTGGGGCATCCTTTGTGTGATTCGTTTGCTCTCAAACTTAGAAATTTTTCATTTTCTGCAGTCACAAGATCTAGAAAGTTTATTCACTTTCATCTTGGTTTTGCTAGTACCTCTTGAAACAGAAACTGGGATTTTCTTACAATGCTGTTTGGGATGAAAGGTTAAGAAACATCAGCTAACATAACATTTAGTAAATAAAAGATATGGTTAAATAGGAAAACGTGGCCTTTTTGACAATGAAGAGTCAATGACATGAAGGTTTATGAGTGTGCATAAATATGAAGGAGAAAATATCTTCTGATAATTGAAGTAACTTGAAGGATAGCAAATAAAATGTCTAACAATGAAGTCAGGAGACTGTTCTGTTCCTAGTGGTTAGAATAGCAGTTAATCACTTTCAAATAATGTGGCAAACTTTATCATTCTGATACTGATAGAATTTTTCATTTGTCAATCCTATGCATAGTGATTTAATGTTATTTTTCTTGCAAATGTCAGTTTCTACTCTTATGGAGAAATATGAAAGCAGACTAGGAAAACAATGTAAAAAAAATTAATTAGATGTATGCATTCCCTCAAAAGGGGAATACAGAAGTAACAGAAAAACATTCAAACTGAAATCTTTTTTTTTTTGTGTGTAAAATTAAACTACTTGTAAATCTTTGCTAGCATTGTAGAAGGCAATCCCAGAATTTTTTCTTCCAAAGAAAGCTTAAGTGGTCCTTTGATTTCAAAAAGGAGAAAAAAAAGAGTTGAGTAACAAGCATTCCAGCTTTAAGGTGATGACTTGTATTTTCCACCTTTGTCTTACTGTAACAGTCTTATAAAAATATGTTTGAAATTGTTTAGTTTGATTTGGTTTTGAATCTGAACATTCTCTACTAGCTGTTCTACGAGTAGTGGAAGTAGCAAAGCCTAGCTTCTTTAGGAGTTATCTCACACCCCATGTACCATCTTACACCTTTGTCTTTTCCTACTTTATTATTGCCGTCTTCAGTGCAACAATTGTTTTCTCTTTTCCTCTGTATTCAGAGCCAGCCCATCAATCTTCAGAACATGTGGGACCCCTGCAACTCCTATAGCTAGTTGTTGGGCAAGAGGTACTAGAGCTAGTGATGTGCTAGTTGGCCCATCAGGACTGAAATTCCTGTGCTCACTCTGAGTCCCTTTTCTCAAAGCTGGTGTTACTTTGAGCCTCTCTCTCATCAACTCAGCCACAGCTTTCTGCAAATTTGTAGAGGCTTATCTTCTTTGAGACCTCTATTCTTAAGTCAAATCTGACTGACATTGGCTGAGGGATTCAACATTTATTAGGAAGTTACTGGATGGATGGATTGCGTGAGGAAACAGGAAAGATAATTTGCTGTATCTCATAAATGAAAATGGTGGTGATATCCAGAAGTTGTACATCTTTAATGTTTAATTATGTGTAATTTTCCATACAATGTATGTCAAAATACTTTAACATCTGCCAAACAAGTACACTGAGAAGTCTGTATGCCCATTGTCTCATTTGGATTCTGGTCCTCTTATACTTTTTTTTTCCCCCCCCCTCTCCCAATTAGAGAGACTGGTTGTGGCAGCTGAACACTGTGAAAAGAGTCTGGAAGATTTGCTACGAGAAAGCAAGCCAGTCAGGTAAAGTGTCAAGCTAAACTCAAATCTACTGACCATAATTTCACGTATCATCTGTGGCAAAGTTCCAGACCTTTTTTTAACTTTTACTGATTTATATAAATTTTACTCTGTTGAAGTTTAACCTAAAGACATTGTTGATCAGATGAAACACATGCCTGAAAGAGGGAGTACTTACTTCTGTACAATTCTAAAAGCTAGAAGAGTTACGAGGAACTTGCTTACAACTGAAATACTTTATAACTCATAAAATCCTGTCTGTCTTGTAATAGTAGTTTTGTGTTTTCTTTTTAAAAATAAAATCAGCCCTATGACAGGATAAGTATCTTCCTGAGAATTAATTTGAAGATTGTATGCCTGCCAGATGATGAAATACGATTTTCACTAGAAAGGACAGAATTTGGTGTGTATTTTTCATATGCAGAAATGTATTAATTTATTAACTAGAAAGCGGACAGGATGTCAGATACATATGCCAGGGTGCTAATAAGTGATTTGAATTTGGATTAATATAGTCACTTCAGCAAGGCTTTTGTCAAAACCAAGTCCAAAGGCTGGATGTCAAGAATAATTGCTTTCATACTAGGATGTATACAATAGTTGAGCTGTATCTTTAAAGAAGCAAACAAACAAACAAAATTCCCATCAGACTTGTTGCTAAAAGTGTTAACTGTAACTTTAAAGTCTATCGCTATTACCTTTGGAGCAAAGAAGTGGTCTCTTGTCCTAAAGAATATGTAACACAGAAAATGTGAAGAGTGGAAGAAGAGAAACATTATTTCCATTTGGGATAGCAAGGCATTGTAGGCTAACTGGTTATTTCCAGAACACACAAATATATAAATATAAAACACATTTAGAGAAATCCAAAGTATCTTCATTCTAGTTTCTGAAAAGTTTATAGCAAGCATTAGATTTCATCTCTCTTGATATTCATGCAAGCATAGAGATGACGATTACTCAGTAAAATAATCAACAAATGTTTATGTGTCTTCCTGGTTAACATTAGGCATCTCAGGTGGGCTGTGTTTGATAAGGTACTATCCAGATAGACTTCCTGTGACTCATCCCAAATTAGATTTCTATAAAGGGAGTAATACTGGATCTGTAGCCTTTTGAGCCTTGCAACCCCTAAACAGGATGCTAACAATGTTGTCTGGCAGAGATAAATCTAAATGCAAAATGCCCTGTGCCTGTGTGTTAGCTTTTTGTGAACTTAAGCTTGTATGACAGTATGTGTTGCAGAGGACTGTAGGTTGAGGAATGTTAGGCAAATATGGCCATTTTTTCTTAAAATAGAGAGGTATTTCGGTGTAAAGGGCTTTTCATGTGTGGTATATATTACAGCCCTTCACACAGTTTTGCATCAGGTTCCTATTGTGCAAAGTTCCAGAAATAGTTGAAGCGTCAGAAGCTCTTTTCGTTCCTTTTTCATTCAGTTCTCACACTGTTCTTTGAATGTGTGTATCTTGGTGTCAGATGAGAAGCAGTCCAGACTGTCTGCTGCCTCTTGACTGTTTTTGAAAAAGCATGCATGTAGCTATTTTAATTTGCTTTGAATTGCTTGATACAGTATACTTATGTAGATTCTCTGACAACTTCTGTTGCAATTTAATCCTCCAGCCTTAGAATTGCAAGGTGCAAGATGTCCTTTTTTGAAGGGAAAAAAATTATGTTTATCGTAATTCTATAAACAAAACTTTCTCAAGTAACAATTGTGGTCTGTGTGCGCATCCATTATGCCCCTCTATACTAGCATGTGTTTTGTGGCATCCAGAAAGATTTTTGAGACCTTTTTAGATAGTTTGCTAAGGTATGCAACTTTGGTTTTTTGACATGCTGAGAGAAGTTACTTAGTTTGTGACAGCTACCTCAGCTATTTGGGCTGTGGCTCTGTTGAGAGTAGATGCATAACTCCTGGCTTTATTTTTTCCTCTTGGCTTGAGAGAGTTTTTACTGAAATAAGTTATTCTACTATCTGATCTTTCTTTTAATGAGCCGATTGGGATTTCTTCAGGAAGTTGTAACACCTGAGGTATAGGGCTAAAATATAGCCTGTATGTATGTTCATAGCTTTAAGAGACGTTAGTGATTCATCTACTGTAACTTACAGCTTTTGCAGTAGTAGCTAAAAGATAAATTATGTTCACTTCAAATGAAGTTTCTTCCAAGACTGACATTTTCCCTCTACTTCTATTTTTTTAATGAAAACAGACTTTTTTGGTTCTTATGTGAGACCCATAAATTTCCAGAAATAACTTGGATGGACGAATTCCCAGTTATTGGTTATGTGATCTGTCTATATCAATTACCTTTGGAGGGAAGTATTTGGCTTTTTCCATGTATTCTGACGGTATTGGTCAAGGATAGCATAGCTGGTTACACATCCGGAGTTGATGTGTATGCTATTGCAATTAATTTTATAAACTGTTTATGGAATGCAAGAAGCTGCTTTTCTGGTTTCTAGATTAATTTTCCTTATGCTTGCCAGTAACCTAAGTCCTTTGCACCTGAACCACAAGCTGATGTAAAATCAGCAGGAAATCTTCTATTATGTTAGTGCCGAAACTGAAGACATGACATTATGGACTGTCTATCATTTCATACATACTGGAAAACAGGCTATACAGCTGTTTGGTAGTTACTTGCAGTTAATCTTTCCTGAAGTCATGCATCAAGTGTAGCATACATTCCTTAATATATGAATTATATTAAAAAAAAATAAATGCAGCGGAGTTCTTTGTTCTATTAACTTCAGAGTTTCATCAAGTTTTCTAATTCTAATGAATCAGTTGCACATAGGGGCTGAATACTGGAAATTAGAGCTCTAACCATTTACCTTATCTGCTCTGTCACAGTGCAGTGAGTCATTTTACTAAGCATACCACCAAAAATTTTCTAGAGCTTGAATTTGTGAATTACAAAGATGGTTTGTCATTGTTCTCAAAGTTAACATGCTCAACTTCACTTTCAAAGGGTAATGCAAGTAAGTGTTTGGTAATTTATGGTCAGATTATTTTTTCTTTTGGGTTATGCATATTTGGGATTCTAGAAGGAGCATGTGCTGCTGTTAGAATTCTATCAGGTAAATTTCAGAAACTCTCAAATGGATGAAATTAGTCGGCTCTTTGGAATTCTTACCATAGGTAACCAGATGCAGAAAAGGAATTTAATACAGCTCTTTAGTGTTTTCTGTGTTTTATTTGGGGGATAGCCATGTGGAAATCATAACTAAAATTAATGCTTCTAAAAGTGACATTAATTCCCATTTTCTTTGCTGTGCTTCCACAGGGCATCACAATAACAGCAGGGGAGCTCTTTTGGAGTTGTGTGCCACAGGGAGCTCAGGCTGCAACCATGGATAAGAGTTTTAGGATAGGATAGGGTAGGATAAGAATTTTAGGCATTGATGTCCCATTTTTTACCAGACCAGTCTCTATTGTCCTCTGTGTGAGAGATTGTAGTCTGGGTCTTTGTTTCCTGTTTGTTTATTCCCAATTTATTGTCCTGTTTGTTGTTACTCTGAGTCAGTTAAAGTATGCACTTAATTTTAGTTTATAACAGTCACATTAGTGCAAAATCAGCTCTCTGAAGTATGTTCAGGAGTCAGTTAAATTTTTAAAGGGCTAGGAATTTATGTACATAGTCAAGCAAAACTCGTGAATACCTGATTTAAGCTCATAATAGTTTACTGCTGTTCAGAGATTTGAAAATGTGTCTCGGTCTGGCTGGCTTCCTCTGTGTTGTCTTGTGCATGCAAGGATTTTTTTTCTTGTGAATGAATTGAAAATACGTCACAAACAATTACGATGGGTAGAAGTTTTGTACTTCAACAGTCTCACTAAGGGTAGTTTTCATGTTTGTGGCAGTCAAAATTTTACTAGATTTTCAAAGTTGCTAGTTATTTTAGCACTGTTGATACCACAGACCAGAATGTAAGATGTGCATTTATTTTTAAGGTTCTCCATCTTTTAAACAGATTTACAACTCCTCCTTTGGGATACCTTTTCCAGACAGTGTTAAAGGAGTTATTTTCTCTGCTCCTCTGTTGTTATAATAGGAGTTGTGAGCTTTTCCTTTTCTGTCACGCTTGAAGTGTGTTTCTTCTTTGAAGAAGTTGGTCTGCACTTGTATTCATAATAATAAAAATGCCAGCAAATACTGACATTCAGCAGGCTTTTGGCACCTACAATAGAGTTGCTGGATTCGTCTTCAATTTGTGGCTTGGGCAGTCTAAGCCTATTCCTTTCTTCAATAAAATATAGTTGTCATATGTTTTGAAAGTCATGGTTTTGAAAAATTACTAGTGAACCATCAGAGATACAAGGTATAGTTTGTTATACACGGAACACTTAATGGAAAGCAGACTGTGTCTGCAGCAGTTTACTAGTTTGGAGAAAACATGATCTGACTGATTTGGATGAGTACATTTTATTTGGCTATATTAAACAGTTGTCTGCTCATTGATGGGATTAGATTTCTTTATGCCATCCTTGCTGTTAGTGTCCTTTTGGCAAACTTGAAGTGAAACTACGTTACAGAAGAGATCATAAGACGGCGGGAAAAAGCAATTTCTGAGTAGCCAGGAATTCTTCAAAAATATTGTAAGACAGGTGCAAGTCATCAAAAGGCTGAAGCTTTTACATGATTTGACTTGAAGAGCTGCATATGAGCAGAACTTCAAGGGCTGAGTGTATTCTGCTTTGAATCAAGTCTGTGTTGGAATTTCACATGAGAAATCCATATGTCATAATGAGCCTGCATTTAGCGAGAATAAATGATGAAGTAGTAAAATGAAGTAGCATTAATAAACGAACTTAAAATTATTTTTTTTCCTAAGCATGTGTGAGAGTCTATAGTTTGGGCGTTTAGTGTCTGTAGAGTTTTCCTTTAGTTTCTTGCCAATGCTTTACTTCCAAAGCTATGATGAAAGATTAGCCATTAGTCCAGACTTGTTTATGTATTGTCCAATGATGCTCTTCTTCATATAGGAGTATTCTTTTATTTCTGTAAGTAATTTTTAGACTGACTGCAAATCTTCCTGTAGCATTCCTTTTAGCATAGGTTGTCTCCTGTGACTGCCTTTCCCCTCACAACAAGAAAACAATTGTTTGGAATGGAAAAGGAGTATAGCTTTCATGAAGTAGTCGAGGTGAACATTATTGCTCTTTATGTCTGAGTGACCTTTTTAGGTATGGAACCAAATTCTTTGCTTGTATAGTTGGCTGCAATGTTTGATGGTAGCACAAAGACATCCCAGAACATGTGTCCATGTCTCCCTTACATGTGAAACATAACAGTGAGTGCACGCTTGTTTCTTATCTTCCTCTCTTCCAGGAAAAAAGAAAACAGAAGAATCCCACTCTTTGAGATTATGAATGCCTCTGCTTCTTGCTATTAAAAAGTAGATATGATGGCTGTATACAACATAAAGTCTGTAGATATGGAAAAAGTGTGTAATTACATTTCAACCTTTTGCTCTACTATGCTTCTGCTGTAGTTGCTTGTAGACACTTCATACAGATTTCTGTGCTAAAAGCAGTATTAAAGATCATGAGCTGAAGATGAGTTATGCTGAGTTAATTGAGAACAAAAGTAGCAGAGAGTTTTGAGTCTTCAGTATCTAGTGAAAGAGGATGTTGAGTTTCTCTTGAACAGACCAAACGCTACCCTCAGCAGGAGGGTGGCTTCATCCTGCAGAGATAGTTCTGCAAGGAATTGTGTAAGGATCAGTGTTAAAATTCTGTTCTGCATAAATGAGCAAACTACTACTAATGAGCTAATGGCTGAAAAACCAAATGTCAAATTCATACTGTGCAAATCTTACTGGATTTAAGCCACATTATTAATCTTAATGTTGATTTATGATAGTTGTGTTTAGAATAAAAATTGCCTGTAGACTTGGGAGAACAAGATGTGGTTAGTATATTGTTATTCTAACTTAATACAGTGTTTGACACTTCATCCTGCTTTTAGGAAGGAAAAAAAGGAAGAGCTAACACTCATTAAACTTGCTACACAGTGCATACTTCTAGAAAGGGATTATATTTTTAAAGTGCAAGCTCTTGCATTTGGAACTACTGAGCAGTGTCTTTAGGGGAGCATTTGTCACTAATTAGGGATCAGACAGCTGGTTTATTTAGATGCATTGATATACTTGCAAACATCTCTAACGTCATTGTGGTTTGAGATCATTTCTTTTGTGCATATGGATGTTCTCTCCTTGTGTTCAAGCTCCTCTACTTTACAGTGCAAATAGACCCAGACTTGTGCCTTCACTCCAAGCTAGCTGCCTTCCTGCCTAGAAGCTGCATTAGTTCCATACTGTCCCTACATCAGTGTTGTGCCAGACTTGAAATGATAGATTTACAGAACATAATGTTATGGGAAACATTGTGTAGCCCCTTTTTCTCCACCCTGCAATTTTGTGGACACCATATCATGAGCACAGCACCAAGTTAACTGAATTGCTTGGCTCCTGAACCAACGGGACCTTCAGATAGACAGGTACATGTGCGGACAGAAAGAACTTGTATTGGGACTGAATATATGTGCTTGCGTTTGTGTTTATAGCTAGATAGATACCAGGGAATTGGAGATTTCTGTGATAGGATTGTTTAGAAGGCTGGCAGATCAGGCTGGTTTTCAGGTTTAAAACTGTTAATTTCATTCATTAATAGCACACAGCTTGCTAAAGTCTAACTCATGCATGTTATTAGTCATCACTGTGTACACAAAAGTGTTAGTCTTTAACACATAAATTGGCTGTGAGTATACAATACCACAGAGCTGATGCTGTACAGTTAACAGTGGTAGCTATGGCCCTTGGTGGTTCTTGGAAGTCAAGGTGATCAGGCCTGAGAGCCCTTTGAATAAAGTAAGAACCAGTGTGGACTGGTCTTTCTTCTACTATTATCTAATGCCTGATATTCGTATGTTATCATCACTCTCCAGCTCCCACAAGGGGCGGTCTCCTGTACTCCCAGTACTGCTTGTTTTGTTTTATGTTTTGCCAGTCATCCTTCTTATATATTTGGGAGTATGTCGTGTGTATTTACAGTCTGCTGTGCTTCTCTTGTCCTTTTGCCTGGCAACTTTCGTTGTGTGGATTTCTCCTACATGCAATTATATCCATCTCTATTTGCCCCTTTGGTGATCACGTTTCTCATATCACTTTCAAGTAAATTTAATATTAATTATATGCTGATTAGTACTTCTCTAATTTGTAGTCACAGGCATCTGCTTTGGCTACACGTAAGTTTATTGTTACTTCTCTAGATAGGTGTTTCCTGCCTGTTGTGATGACGTGTACTGGGATATAGATCAAAGTGATGCACTTCTAATGCTTTTTGGAATATCAGTTGTTAGCTATGAAATTCCTAACAGCACCATTGCTTATTGGCCTAGTTGCAAAGTCCCTTTGATCACCTGCATTTGCAGACTGTTCTTTTGGAACTTTCCATTCTGTTTCACTTTTGAGTAGCATCTGTACCATTGATATAGGGATCCAGATTTTTTGAGCTAACCACTAAAATGTACCTAGGTATGGCTTTTAACCTTAGATATTTAGATTTTTTTAAAAAAGTATGGTATAGCCAAGTTGTTTGTTAAAAGAACACTGTTGCGAAGCCTACTGATTTACAGGAAATGCCTGGCTTTAGGAGAAGAGCTGTGTGCACTGTTGCAATTTTTGTTCATAGCTTTAAAAATTCTGTTGCACCTTTATAAAATGGGGATGGGGGCGGGGGGTTAATTAGGAACGTGGCTTGTTGCTAATGCTTAATCCTCTCATGCAGAGATGCCTAAAGTGCCGTCTTTCTCTCAAAGGCTGAGAAATTTGTAAAGAGATTGCTTTAGTGTTGTTTTATGAAGTTCTAGGTGCTTTTCCTGTTATCCAGTAACTCATAAAAAAGAAAGCATGCTCAGTTATCATTCCTACTAATATCTGTACTTACTGGAGTTAGTGGTTATATTTGTTTCTTTGAAATGACTGTCCTTTTTTTAAATGTAATTTATTTTTTAAAAGTTAATTATCTTCTAGTGTGTTAGCTCTACAGCTACTCTATCAAGAAGTAGCCTGCTCCCCCCCTTTTTTTTTTTTTCTTTTTTTAACTGGCAGTGCTTCACAGAACTGCAGAAATGAATAACAAAAAAATCAATCCTGTCTGGCTGCAAGGACAGCGTTATTTATTGTTAGCTAGTCACAATTTCTAGGGCTGTCAGTTCAGTTCATACTGCCACACAGCTGCAATAATGTTAACTGCATTAATAACTACACTTCATTTTCAGCTTTTCTTCTAAAAATTTTCATTGATCAGATTCTTAATGAGATTTTTCTGATCCATCTGGGGCACCACAGAAAGAATGAGAGAATCCATCTCCTTGTATAATGAAGTTAGGGACCCATCACTTCTGTTACAGTGGGAAGGAGAAAGTCAGCATGGCTAACATTAAGCACAACTCTATTCTCATGCCATAGATATAGATCTTCCTTAAAAATAAAGTAAAATATGCAGTTGTCCATTGTAACCTTAAATGGGAGAAAGCACCCCTAAGATCTTAAAATGCCCGCTCAATACCTGGCCCTCAGTTGCAGTAGGGCAACAGTCCTCCACACTGAGAGGCTAACCACGTATGCTCCCTGGCTGCAGTGGAAGGAGCTGTGGATGGCTGCAGCTCAGACTTTTGCCCCTGCTTGTGCCCTCCTGGCGCTGCGGGTAGGGGTTCGTACAGGAAATGCCGGCTGAGGTTGGCAGCTGGCTCAGTCGTGGGGACGGCCTGTAGGCTGGCTGTACTCCCCTTGGCCCACCAGTGCTAGAGTGTCTTTGTGGAATCCAGGAGCATGGGTTGCCACAGATGAGGTAAAAAAGCCTTGGATGACCTGTACTAAGAAAAGGGACCTTTCTCAGGCTATCCCTTTATTAGCAAGTAACGTGATCCAGTAGGAACAGATGTGTAAAGCAAAGTGTGCTATACATCTTTTAGGAGTGCTGATTAGCTCCAGTCTGCTCTGGACCAAATGCCCATTAGCAGCTGCAGGGCCATAGGCAGGTTCTGGATCTTACCTTCTGATTCATCTAAAAGGAATCCAGTTTGTGTGCTTTGAAACCACTGTGTGAATCAAGCATGGTAGGAGGGGTTGATCAGGAGGGTATACTTTAAAAGTATGCTCTGATCCGAACTCAAGTCTTAATGTAGAACTCCTTAAGTTGCCTTGAGCTGTCTGCTGTAAACACAAAACTGAAGGTTGCTGTTCTCATTTGTTTAACTTAAAGCTCAATTTTGCATAAGCTGCAGAAAAGCTGTGAGCTGGCCCTACATAAGTAGCTTATGTATCCCCTTTGCTGATTATTAAAGTAACCTGTAACTAGAGTCAAGTCTCTCCTCTTTTTGTCTTAGTTGCTCAGAATTCCTGACAGATATGATTAATTTTCAAAGATGGAATACTCACTGTGTTTCAGGGCAGAGTGAAACAAAGGAAGCTAGAAGTTGTGGGACATGGTTCTTGCTTTACTTTATATTCATAGAACTACAGGTAAGATGCTGAAAGTAGATGAGGATAGTTGGTTCTTGTACGGATTTGTGTGTGTTTCTGTGTACTTCTTGGGGAAAAAATAGGGTTTTTTTCCCTGTATGTCCTCAGTAATCTCTACACATTCTTTAGTTTTAAATATAGTACCTCTGAGGTGGCTCACTTTTGTGTTCTGAGCCACTATAGTGAGATGGCATAACATTTATAGCCCTCATGCAAGTTCTTAAAATTCTGAACACTTGTTCTTGTGTTATTTTCTTGGCCATTTGCTACCATAGAAAAACTTTTTGTGTGTGTGGGGGGGGGGGGCTTAACAGAATGATAATGCCTACTTTCAATGCAGACTTCCTTCTCCCCACCTGAGGATTCTTGCGTGATAGTCACGAGATCATCTTTAATCTCTGCAGGAGATTATTCCTTGGTTGCTTCTTGCACTAAATTACGTGCGCGAGAAGACTGTTCTGCTCAGAAAAGCTAAATTCTTAAAGGGAGCTCAGTTCTTCAGCTTTTTAGGTCTTGGAAGAAGAGGAGCTCTCTGTTTTTTCATAGTCCGAGCGTTTTGAGAATTCTTTTAGCTTTTTGTGCACTGGAGGGTGATTTTAGACTTTTTTTTAATCCTCAAACAAAGGAAAAAAAATGTTGGATTTATGCAGGAGCAGAAGACGGTGGTATTGAGAATCCCATTGTTACTAACATTTTCTTTCTTAACCACGTTACACAGTAATTCATAATACATGATCTTTGAATTCAGGCAGTATTTTAATGGTTCGGAGCCCCTTGCTTTGGGTGCCTGAGTATGAAAGCTGGATTTCCAGGAGCTCATCTGTTCTGTTCTCTTCCAGCATAGTAAAGAGTGGCACATCTGTCCAAGCTGAGAGAGGTTCAAAGATAAGGAAAACACTGGATTGTGCAGTACTTGCTTGCTCTGTGATTAATTTATGTTTGGCTTCCAGACATAACTGAAGTTTGTGCAAGTTTATGATAAAATATAAAGGCAGACGTGAATTCTTTCCTGTCTGCTATCAGTAATATTTTGTAGTCTCCAGAAGAAGTCAGTCAGGTTTAAAACTCACTAAAGGAAATCTAGGCATTGGGGTTTGTTTTTTTTTTTTTTATTTTAAATCTTCAGACACTTTGATCTTAAGAGATCTGCAGACTTAATATGATGACAATGAAAAATGAGATGAGCATTGGAGACATGTTTCTTTCCTATACTTAGGCAATGGCTAGCCATTTGGTGCCTTTCTGTACAAAATTTCCATCAAATCCTGAGCAGACAACCTTATCTTGGTTTTATTTTCTAGTGATTTCTGAAATCTCATTTTTCTTCTGCTCTTGTAATTTTATCAAAGATGATAAACAACTGGTACAAGCCAACTTCAGCTGTTTTGCTGGTGTGACATTTACAAAAGTAATAAAACACTGGTTTTGCTTTTCTTTATGGGAAAAATAGAAAATGTTTAGCACTAAAACCACTGTTACAGTCCTCTGTATGCTGTGCATATGCATGCTCTTATAAGCAGAGAAGCTAATACGCAAATAAATTGACTTAAGGAAAAAAATTAATTTTTTTATCGAGAATGCTTAAAGCAGACTTGGAATTCTGTGGATATTCCCCAATTCATTTATTTCAATGCATACATTTGCTATAAACCAAGAACTATATAATATAGGAATGAAAGCCCCTGCTGAAAGACTCAACCAAAAGCATTGTTTCCAAATAAAATATCTTTAACTTTTTCTTCTTGTGAATAATGTCACTAAGCAAAAACTTCTTAGAAAGCTTCCTTGTAGTAATGATATCTCAAAATAATTCCTCTGCTCGCAGTTGAAAGTATGACAAGACCTCTAGTCTTGTAATGACATGGTTGCAGAGTTGTTCCTAAGGGCAAATGTAGATTATGATCCACTCCCCATCAGAATGAAAACTTCAAAATGTTGCTGTCTTGGTGTTTGTTTCTGAAGAAATCTTGCTGTGACACTGATCTTTGTAGCAGAGAATCCTCAGCCCTAGTAAAATAACAGGTATCTTTATAAAGTGGACGTAAGGTTACAGCTTCCAGTTTGAGGCTTGAGTTCTGTCTGGATAAAGGCAGCGGTGGCAGGAGAAGAATCTTCTGTCATCCTGTTGGGCTAAGCCTGAATGGTATAGCAGTTCAGGGTCAAAAGAGGCAACTTTAGTATCTGAAAGTAACGTACCTCGAGCATATGAACATTTGTTTTATTAAGACAGTGCTTCAAATGTACAATCTAAGGTGTCCAACTGATGCTGTTCTTTCATAAGTACATGGCTGTGCCTTTGATTAAGAAAATGTTTTCCTTCTGGCCTTGGTGTATAGAAGGAAGCTACACTAAGTTAACTGTAGCACAGTAAAGCAGTTCTGGTAATATCCTCCCACCCACCCCACTTCCCTTTTTTCCTGGCAAGGCCATACTAGCAAACTCTGTGCAATATTACCTCTTTTCTTAATGAGAGGAGGCAGAAAAGCAGTGATGAAATTAATCAGCAGTATCCTGTCAGCAAACCTTTGAAAAGCAGTAATTTTGAGTGACTAATGCAAATAGTACTGAGACTTGCTGACTTTACAGAATGGCTGCTGAGCAAGCACATGGTAGTGTCTATTTTAAGTGTAGTATTGAAAGCTTTGAGTAACTTTTGGATATTCATTGGGTGGACTAACAACACAGGATGGGCAGTTTTGGTTAATTACTATAATTTCTGATAACTCTGTTGGTTCAATTAGAAATTAATACCTGAGCATTAAACACTATTTTTGTTTCTCAGTGTGGATTCAGCATCATTAAAATCATCTGATAAACAAGATGAAATCATATTTTTTTTTTATGTATTTTACTATGTGATTTTATTATGTATTTTGAAAGCACTTTAAACATGCTTGAGGTCAACATAGTGTTGACATAACTGACATCAGGTCAACACACTTAAAAATTATACTTTAAAAAAAAGCTTACATTACACTATGTAATTGACAATACATAATGTAATAAGCTTTTTTAAAGTATAATTTTTTCTTAAATCGTTAATACATTTTTGAATGAAAAATGTGGAAGAATGATGTTCTGTAAATTTAGTCTAATTGAAGTCGTTATTTTATGTTAATAACAGTCTCAAAACATCTGTAGTGGTAGAAAAGAATAATAGGCCAAAGTATGTTGTTAGGTGAATGCTGTGTAGAGAGCCCCAGCTCAAAATAGGATTTTTGTGTAGAGAGTGCATTGACTGATGCCTGGATTTGATAGTCTAACGTGCCAACTTCAATCATTGGAAACAATGTCTTCACAGCATATGTGAAGCGTATAGACGAAGGAGAACTTCCCTTTTTGATTGTTGGTTTGAAGGGGAGTAGCAAGGATTTGACCCTTAAAATAACTGTGCTCTCAGATATGAAGGTATTCCAGATCTCCACAGCCTTCTGGTTGTATGGAAGTTGCTAATGTGTGTTAACTGAATCTTAAACTTTTCTGGTGTAAAAGTGATACCAAAACAAGAAGAATACTTCTTGGTCTTCATCTTTGCTGTTTATGTTCCTCAGAGTTGTTTTTTTTAGGAAAGGGAAATAGATTTCCTCAACTTCTTCAACTTCCCTGCATTACAAAAATCCTGAATCTGTCAAGTTGTGCATCAGCAAAATTTCTCAGCAGCGCAATGCTGCGATGAGCTAGGTGAAGAGTAGCTGGTTGAGGGATAATGAAAATGTTTTGTGGAGCACCTTGCTTTGGTGCTTGATACCCACTTTCACAAGTCTATAACCACCTTTTTTACTGCCATATATGCTGAAAGGATGTGCTATCACCAGTGAGTTACAGGGATCACGTGGACTTTGAAATGCATAATATTCTTTTTCTGTAATTTTTTTACTGCAAAGTCAGTGTTGCCAACTCTTGCCATTGTATTGTAACTATCATTTTGTGTTTTTTAAAATGCCGGATTAGTACAATTTGATCACTTAGATGTGATTGCTTCAGAATATTTTCTTTATCTTTGAGAGAAAAATCTTACCTATATAGGTGTAACCATGAGCTTTTGTAATCCTTCCCACCCTCTCCTTGTAGTAGTAGAACTATTCTTTTTGAAGTCAGCCTCATGAATGTGTGGACCTTGTGGTTTTTTTGTTGTTTATTTATTAGTCATTCTGAATCAGGCATCTGCCTTTTCTAATGGTTCCCATGGTATGAAGTTGTTGGTTTTGTTTTCATAACAAAGATTGTGGTGAAAAATCCGAACCCATGATTTTGTTTTACCCTCAACTGTCCGAACTGAGATAATTTAGATGTGATCTTTGCTAGGTCTATTACTTTTTCTGTCATCTATTTTCTGTTTAAACATGTAATATTAGGTGTTTAAGTCTGAAAAAATTGTTAGTATGTAAGAATTGTGACAGGGCAGGATTTGGGAAGCAAGCAAAGTTTGCTTGCTACAAAAGTCACTTTCAGACTTTTTATGAACTTAGGTGTCTTCAAAAGCATAGGGTCTGAGCCAGACGCTGATCTGTAGTTGCCACTTGGCATTTTGGCATGCAAACAGCAATTGTTTTTCAGATACATCTTTAACATGGAGGAAGGTAAGGAAGTAGGCGCTGCCTACTGTGTGACCATTCATCATGCATCTTTAGAAGTCACTTTTTCTTCAATGATTGTGTGGTTTAAGGCTCTGATAATACTGTTACTTGTACCATTTACTGCATAGTAAATTTTTAATAGACAAATGTCAAGGCCTCTATACTTGAGAGCTGAAACTTAGCATACCCTATGCCTAGAAATTTAGATGCTGGTGCATTCAGATACAAAGGAATGATAGCCCTTGCTTAGAGCAT
Source organism: Gymnogyps californianus (assembly GCF_018139145.2). NCBI lineage: Eukaryota > Metazoa > Chordata > Aves > Accipitriformes > Cathartidae > Gymnogyps > Gymnogyps californianus. The sequence goes on along the minus strand of NC_059474.1, from coordinate 57,961,992 downwards.
GGGATTTGATGCCTGGTTTGGAACTAACTTAAAAAGAAACCCCCAAGCAGCTGAAGATCTGATTTAGTGCCTTTTATTGTAAAGGAAGAGTATCCTAGCTGCAGTTAATTCCCTTATTTGCTTTTTATATGTCATCTGATTGGTTTCCTGAGTCTGTCAGACTTGCCAGGATAGTTGATCACAAAATGTGTGGCCTTTCAAAGGTTCATGTATTTGTTCAGATGAAGTCCAAAAGAAAACAAAATAAAGATTTTTGGAGATCTGACTTCAACTGATCTTAATTCTACTCCTACGTTTTACCAGTTCACTCCTTTTGGAGGAGAGGAGAATGTGAGATGTGTTGTTTCCTTTAATGAAATGTTGGCAATGATACATGTATATAATGCTATTGAAGTTAAGTTCTTTATTGTATATTTTGAGGTCATTGTCTCGGTTTTCATCCCATTAGCTCTTGTTCTCTTATTGTCACCTGTCCATCTAGTTCTATTGTGTTAGTTATCTCAATGTATAGTCCGTGATAAGAATGCAGAGTCTGTGATTTGGTTTTAAATGAGGGCTACTTTACCTAATCTTTACATGTGGTGATTGAAATTTTCATTATTTCATTGCATTTTTTGGTCCAATGAAAAGTATCATTATTATACCTTTTACATGTGAGCCAGCTGAGGCTAAGATGCAGAAAATGACTTCTCAGAAGTTAATCAGTGGCAAGATCAAAAACTGGGAATGTGGATATGTCTGTCGCCTTCTGTGCATTAAACGAGATGGCCCTAGAGGTTTCATTAAGATGGTGCTTTATAAGGTGTGCTTACTTTTCAAAAGGACTTTGTTCATTTGCTCCACCAATTTATGGGATGAATGCTGGATGTCTTAAAGGAATTCAGTGTGCGATGTTTTAAAATTTTTGCTTTATGAGGAGCAGGTACACTTAAATCATTCTGAGTGATAATGATCTGAAAAATCACCTGTCTATTAAAAATCGTTGTGTGCAATCTGCTCTATATATGAAGTTGTTCTTTATCTGTGCCTTCATCCATTGTTTTATGGACTTTTTTATTGTACATTGCAAGTTGAGACCTTCATAAAAATGTAACATCATTTGTGTTGCTTTTAAAGTCATGCTTGCGGCTTAGAACTTTAAAAAAGGCATGAAAGGACTTTTCGAGTTTCCTCAGATGAGCAATGTGGACTTGTTGAAGACATCCTGTGTGAAATACCTCTGTGCGTGAGTTGGAGACTTCCTGAGGACTCTGCCTATAAAATTTTTTTTTTTGTCTTGTATTCTCTGCTTGTTGCATTCCCTTCCAGTTCACTTCATTCTGATAATGTGAATGTATTTCCAAGTAAATTGGCAGTGTTTACAATCTCGGTCCCTAGTGCCATTTTTTAATCAAACACATAGTAAAGTGCTAAATAAACCATTCCCACCTGCATCAAACTCTTCATGTTCTGTATAGGGTATTTTGTAATTTATTTACCCAGGAAGACCCAATTTATCTGCACATCTGGTTTTCAACCCAGTCCTGCTTTTTATCCAGTTTTCCAGCTGGTTGATTGAGGCATAAGGAGGTCAGGTGGCTTACTTGAGGTCACTGTAGTGATTGTCTCAGCTGGGATTATACCCAAACTTTATCCTTTGCTGTAACCACTTGGCCACACCACTCCTAACCAGTCTATCCACATTGTTGGCGGTAATGGAACTAACTGCAAATATCACTTTCTTTGTTTTATAGTTTTACTTGTATTGAAATATTGTCACTTTTATGAGTTTAGAAACATTACATCTGTTCACAACCTGGTTCCGTTCGACTTTGAACAGACACAATTTTTTGTGGTGAATCTCTTTCCTGAATTCCAAATGTGTGTTAGTTTCACAAGTTCTGGGGTAGTGATTGATGACATTGCTGGTTTGTGTTGCTCTGGTGTGCTTCCTCAGGGCAGACCCTGTCTGACACTCCTTTTCGAAAAGGAACTCGTGTTTTTGCTCCTGTGTATCAGTGCCATAAGCTGCTTAAGACTCCTGGTTGCTGAGATTCTTTTCCTCTAGAGTTCACTTGTTTACAGCAATAATACAATGTTAGAACGAGACACACAGATTTGATAGAGGACTTTCTTAAGCATGCATTTCTGTTTATGTACCCATGAGTTGTAAGTCTGAGGAAAGAGAAACTCTGGAACATGGTATTATCGGCATAATCTTACCCCATTTGTTCTTGTACTGCCTTCCTGAGGGAAGTCAAAATAGTTCTAGTTCCAGTTTTTATTACCAATTTCCTCTTGCCTTGAATTGCCACTGCATTGAAGAAGCATGACTTAACACTAATCCACATGTAAGTCTCCAGTAGGTACAAAAATTACAGGGCGCTCTACAGTTAAGTAGATGATGAGTCTTCCTTTCTGGTGCCAGTCCTGTGTTGTTTCAAATTCCAGTGAGGCCTCTGTTCATTTCACTAGATGAAACACTCTTATTCAAAATAGTCCACTAAGTGTTGATTGCACTGTCAGTACTTTCCAGGCACAGCTTTCTTCCTTCTACAAAATGGATTAGGTACTCCATGTTGACTGTTACAATAGCATAAAAGCAAGTGAAATTTACAACTGGCCATAACCAGTTAAAAATATCACAAATGCATTTGTAACAACCGGAAATATTTCTCCTCTCCCCAAGATTTTGCTGCTGCCTCCACTTTGACTCCAGCCCAAGTTATCTTTGCTCCTGTACTGCTGTTCAGGTACATCTGTGTGTTCTGCACTGTAATAGCTACAGCTGCCTGGGTCAAAGTCATCAAAAGGGGAGATTACTTTGTCTAGGAGAAGGTATGACTGGAGACAGTAAGCAGGCAAGATCTTTTGAGGTACTTGATTACTCTTTCATGTTAAACTATTTCATTGCAACACCAAAAAAGGATGGAGAAGATGTACTTCTAGTTAATGCCATGAATGTGCTTCTGTTAAAGATGGTGAATACAGTGAATTCATGTGCAGATTGGCATTAATTTTCCTTTAAACTGGAGGAAAAGAAACTTGTGTGAACCTGTAACTTCCATGATACTGACATGAATGCTGAAATTTTATCTCTTCTTTTCATTGTTTCTTTTCTCATGTTGAAATTCTTTTATTCCAACAGTTTAATAGGTCAAGTCTCCTAACCCCACCCAATTTCCAACTGTATAATCTACAGTCCTCTTGTTCTTAAGATGTCATGCATCAAGTAGTTTTTATTTTCCCTTCAGCAGTCTGTGGTATATGTAGGGACTACTGCTGCTGGATGTCAAATGCATTTTTCCAAAATCACTTTTCCTACTCTGGAGTTAAGCAATTGTTTTCTTTGCTTGAAGCTGAAATTTAACATCGGCTTTCTGGAAGTTAGAGCAACAGAGCACCATGAAGAGAACCTCATGATAAAATAGACAGCAAGGAGATCTTACCAACAGAATACTCGGTGGCTGTGAATTTCCACAGTAACTCGTGGGCAATATTCTGTGAACATGGATGAAAGACTTGGAATAATGGGTAGCCTGTTACGAGAGCTTTTGAGGCTTGCAGAGGTTACTTTATGTTCTGACATTGAGACATGATGCTCAGGATGCAAACTTTTTTTTTTTTTTTTTTTTTTTTTTTGGACCCAGAAGTAAGCTTGAATTAAAGAGGCTGGAAGCCAGGAAAATATCAGGGAACATTTCACATATGCTTGCTCTGTATTCCCTCTCTCCTAGGCATCTGCCTGTCATGTTTTTTGGAAACAGGATAGTGGTCTCAAATAGCTTTTTGTCTGAGCTGGTATGACCATTTGTAGGGTTTGGAAGACCAGTAGTTTTACCTAAAATGGAAATAATCAGTTGCAGAAAGTTGTTTGTTCCTAGAGCATCCTATCTTGGAGTCCAGCTTCCTGCTTCTACAGGCAGCTGCATTATTGTTCCCATTAATAATCACAGATAACAAGTTAATAAATAAACATTCAAACTGAGTAATACATAGGTAATATTGTTGGGGGGGGGGGGTTGCAAGAATTCAGAATCCCACCTTTCTGTCATAAACTTTCTAATTTCTAAATATGTTTCCAACCTTTTTTGTTTGATCTTGTGCTTATGTTGACTTATGGCTTGGGCAGTTCTCCCTACATGTTTGTTCCCAGGTACTGGGTGAGTATGCTCATTCTTAGCTCTCCATTCCACTAATTATTTTAGGGGCTGATTTTCTTTACTTGATTCCTGATAAATCCCTCTTTCCCCCCCTCTCTGTTTGTTGATACCTGATGCTTTTGAAGAAAGGTAAGATTCTCAGTATGCCAGTTTCTTCTAGTACAACTTTTCCCTTTCACCCTGGCCCAAAAGCTGTTCTCAGATGGAAGATTGTAGTGGGAACACTAAGAAGAATCTTTTTTTTTCCCTCTGTCTGAATCCAAAAAGTGACAGTGTCCTAAGCAATCAGATTATTTCATCAGTGGGTTTGCAGTACCACAAGAGATTGAAACTCTGCTAAAACATCTGTTTCCTGACAGGTTAGGTTCATTATTCCTGAAGTAAACTTCCAGAAAACGGCTTTGTGTCCTTAACGGTAAGAATTCAACAGGCTGGAGATCAGGCTGACTGCTAAGTGGAACAGTTAATGTTTTTTGTGAAGGCACGATGCAGCCACCTGTGTACTATTACAGTGTGGAAATTAGTCATTTGTCTGGTATAGCTTTTGGTCTGACAAATTCTGGAGGTAATAAAACAATCTTCATTTTTGTGGGTTTTTAAGTCGTCGTCTCTCTCCACCCACAAATGCCATGCATATGCCTCTCTTAACCATGCTGGTTTTGTACTGTTGGCTGAACTTGCTCATATCAACTTCTAGAGATTCCCCCACCAAGATGAATTTCTGAGGGAGGAATTCAGTTATCCTTTGTGCTTCCTTTGCTATTGTTCTATACGTTCAAGGTACAGACCTAAACCTGGTACTGGTTTTAATCCTTATATTCTTGTAATTCTTCATTTCTAGAATGAAGGAACATAAAGTAGCCCCTTTTCATGGCTACATTTCTTCTTCTCCAAACCAGGAAAAATGCAGACAATGATTAAATCCAGGCAGTTTGATTTTACATCAGTGTGCAATCCTTTCACTTGAAGAGAACCCCTTTTCAAAAGCCTAGCTGAGTAGGCTACAGCCGAGTAGATTTGTTGGTATCCAGACTGAGGATTAAAATGAAGCCCGCTCCTTGAAAATGTGCTGGTAGTTGTAGAGAGATCATGCCTTTTTTTCTGTCTGTGAAGTGTTCCTTTGGCAGAGAAACTCCTGTTGCTTCTCTCTTTCTTCCATTGGTGGAGAGGAAAAGAACCTTAAAACAAGTCTTGTTAGGAGAGCTAGGAAACCGAAGACAACTAGTGCCCTTTCAGTTCTGCCAGTTGTTGAAGTGCATCTCACACTTTCATGCTTTTACTTACTATATCTGCCTTGAACAGTGGAATGATTTGCTTCACAATAAAGTCACAACCATGATCATCAGCTGCCGAGATGAACAGGGTATTTCACGCCACACAACTGTCATTATGGCTCTGGTTAGGTCAGTGGTGTAGCATGGTTGGTGCTGAACCTACCACGCCTCTGTTTTGCCGCCTTTTCTCCTGTGTTGTTTCTAGTGCTTTTGCTGTTGTTTTTTTTTTCCCCATCTCCTGTTAAAGGAGGGTGCTGAAACCTCTGAAGTTCAGGAGCCGCAGTGGCTAAACCACTCCTTTAGATCTATCATAGTTTGATACTAGCTAGTCTATTGAAAAACAAGCTTCCAGGTAAACAGGGAAAAAGCATCTGCATCTGTTCAGACCTCGCCACCAACATTGGGTATTGTAAATGTCCTCCTTGCTTAGACTGTGTTTTCTTTTTCTATTTATGGGGTTTTTTAAAGGTCAGCTTAACCTGAAGCCTGGAAGCAGCTTCATGAGTGCACCTTCTGCACTTGCAGAACCCCGTTGCAATGCTTGCAGTGTTGACAGTGGCTGTAGAAACTGGGAGAGAGCTGAGCCCCACTGAAGTGAGGGGATAGCCTTGGTAGTCATCTCCAGCAAGGCAAGGGACTGCTCTTGAACTTGACCTTGGGGAGTTTAAAGCAGAGAGATCTCTTACGCTCGATAACAGCGATGAGTGTTGTTGTCAGGCCCTTTGCAATTAAATGCAAATCTCATGGGTCATAACCACAAACAGTGTGTTTTACCTAATAAGTGAAATAAAAACTAGATAATGTGCAACAGCACTATGAAGAGCTTTTTACAGTTTCCTCTCCCCTGGGAAGGTGGTGTATGTGCTTCAGCTTGAGGGTGAGGTACTTGGCTGAACAATTCTGCCCAGCAGGGTGGCATCAAGAGCTTAAGAACACTGAGAATTATGTGCAATGAAAAATACTTATCATTCATGTGTTGCTGGTTGTTGTAATGCCATGGAGGATTTATCTTAAAGAGCAAAGAATCCAAAAGCAGTATTTTCAGGCACTTGCCCGGGTTCTGTTTTTAAGACTTGCAAGAGAACATGGAGAATAAATGGGTGGCTGAGGCCCCCTAGTGCCACCAGAGCACACTGCACTCCTCGGGCACAAAGGCCACAAAATTGTACTTTATGTTTACTTTTATTTTTTCATAAAAAGAAACACTTTTTAGGCTAAAATACCTCACGATGTACTAATTGTTCACATGCAATTGTTTCCTTACTGGAAACGTGAATTCTCCATCATTTGTATTTCATGTCTTGTTTTGCAAAGCTGTGCAAAAAGTGAGAGAGAGGATTCTGTTTGCAACCATTATCATTAATATTTGTGTTGCAGGCAAAAAACTATACAGGGAAACTGAAGGCTTGTAAGGTAAATTTTTTACCACAGTTATATCTCTGCTCAAGAATGACTGGCAGGAAACACTACGCAGCTAGTGGTGTCTGATGCTGTGGTGTATTATATAACTTGGGGGTGGGAGGGATGGGGAAGAAAAAGTGTCAGTGAGGGAGGAGCGAGATAGTTGTGGGGCTTCGTTTTGGTTTTGTGGTTATTAGGCATGTGGTTTTGGTTGAATTGCTAAGACCTTGAGAATCACTTCCAAATGCTATGATCTAAGATACAGCCGTGTGGACATATGTTAGAATAGATTCCCTTTGTGCTTAAAATTTAACTTAAAAGTGTATATTCACAAGTAGTGTAAAGTAGTACAGAGCTCTCCTTCTAGGAAAAAGGTTGCAGTCTAGAGAATAGCTCCATGTAAGGTAACTGAATGGTGGCCTTAGACTATTATTGAAACAGCTCTTTTCAGTATTTCTGTGTTGCCCCAGTCTCAGAATTTGTTGGAATTGTGGCTTTTGTCAAAATCTAGCTATTTACTCTTGTGACAAAGTTTTGGCATTCCATCAGGTATGAGTAGCAGTTAATAAAGCTTTAATAACGAAATTAATTTTGGTGTTTAGTCAGCTAGTTGGCTTGTCACTCTCGCCAGTCTGTAATGCTCCCCCTCATTTTGCTGTTGCACAAATTTTTAATAAGCAAAAGAAGGTGGTGAGCCTTGTTGAGAATGCTATTGTATGTTATTCTTTAACAATGAAATTAAAAAATGGGGATGTAAAGTTAGGCCTTTATAAGTAGATATGCTTTGTTTTCTGGACATTTTGTAAACCAGTGTCTTCAGAGATAAAGTTGGCAAACAGACCTGAAATGTGCTCTGAGGGGGAGTGGGCAGGAAATGAGGAGGATAAAAAGTCAAAAGGAATCTCTCTGGGTGACATTAGATCTGTGCCTTTTGTTCTTATTTTGGGTGCACTTTGGAAGCCTAATACTGGTGGTTGCTGTACAAATTTGTGTTCCTTGTTCACAGAAACTCCTCTTCAGGGCTATCAGTTCTTATAGTAAATGATAACTTTTGTCCAAATACATAGTTATGTCAAAATGGTTTGGATGGTAAACTTCATTGTTTCTTTCCAAAGACGGTAAGATTGATGCTTTCAAGGCTGTAAAACAAAACATGCTGAAAATGGAGTTTTTTGCCGTTTCTTTTGTTTCTTGTTTTAGATGTTGAGATAACCGAAGACTATAGGTGTGTGATGTAGCCACACCTCTACACTATCTTCTAATAAGCTCCAGTTAACATCTGAGTTTCAAAAACTTTTGTTCAGTTGAACTTTCTATGAACATCAATAGCAGACTTAGGAAGAACAAATAAAAATAAAGGAGGGTTGGGATTTTTTTTCCCCGATTAGCTGGGGTATATCTCACAGTTTCTATTGCAGGGAATATTTTTTACCTGTCACAATTTTCTGCTGTTTTTAAGGACCAGTTCAGGGTGAAAAAACCTAGTTGCGGGATACTGAGGAGTTGTGTATGGCACTGAACATATCCTACCGTATTCAATGTTGATCCCTTAAACTGTTCTGGAATTGTAAATGTCTCACTTGTGTTTGGAATAGCTGTGGAACACTACATTTTTACAAATTAAAAAGGGAAACATTCAGTATAACATGTTCTTTTTTTTTTTTTTTTTTTCAGTTCTTCAAGGATCTTATGCATAGCATATGAGGTTTTGCAAGGTTTGCAATATATGAACAAACATGGAATGGTCCACCGAGCGCTCTCCCCTTGCAATATTCTTTTGGATCGAAAGGTACAGCTACAGGAGTAAATCTATGTTTTTGTTTGGTTTTTGTTTTTTCCTCTTGCTGCCAACAAGTAGCATGCTATGTCATACATGGAGACTGGGCAGTCACAGTCCTGATGGGGGAAAAAATTGCATATCTGGAAAGGTGTTGGTTTTGTTTGCTTTTTTTAAAAAAACTACAATTTTCCCCCATTTCCTGAATTTCAAATGTATTTCAGATTTTATTTTTCTCTTTTCCCATTTTCTTCTATCCTAAACCACTTTTTTCACCCTTTTCTTCCTAAGGTGGTAATCTAAGTCTACTTGTCGTCATTGTAATTAGTTACAAGACCTTCCTAGCTGTTTGAATAGGACAATATTTCTTCTGGCTAATTAGCTGTTAATAATATTTTCTGTGTTTCATGGTGATCTGATACTTGACTTTTAAGATATCAACATATTTCTTTGTTCATGTTAAATTATTAAAATTCCAGTGTCTGTCAATTCTGTTGTCACAGACTATTGAGTTGGCAGTGTGGAATACAGGTTCTGCTCATAAAAGCTGGGAGAAATTAATAGCTGCTGTTGTATTCAGAGCAGTTGATTCATCTGAACTGACAGCTAAAGAGCTTAGCCTGTCTGCATAACCCCTCTCTCTTTCCCCGTCTTACTCAGTTTAGATAGAATAGCTAGATCCTCCCCTTGGAAGGCAAAAAGAAAAGAGGAAGAAGGAAGGAAGGAACACTATTTTTTATATACTTGTAAGCAAATGAAAATCATAATAGTGCTCTAACAAGCAAAAGTACTTTAGGATTTTAAGGTACTCCTAAAATGAACAAAAAGAACAAAAGGGGGCCATGAGACCATAAATTTCTAAACTTTTCCCCTGCACTTTGAATAGCTTGCTGATGTCACCTTCACAGTTGCACCATCTGCAGGCTGGCTGAGTATAATTCAAAATCCAGCAGAAACCTAATACCTCAGTTTAACTTCTATGCCTACTTTTTGTTGTTTTGGTGTTAACTTTCTGCCTCCACAGAATAAAAGCAAGTACCTGGAAAACTTGTTTGTTTGAAATATGTGTTGATACAGTTAAGGAGAGCAAGATAGTAATGAGTTGATGGGAAGGACTGGAGGAGCAAGGCTGGGTAAATGGAAAAGGTGAGGGAATAGTGGTGATGCTTAGGGAGTTCTAGGATTCAAACAGGATTTTGAATAGTTTTCAAACAGGAAATACGTTCAGTAGAGTATTTAAGCCTTTTTAATTTACTGAAAATATACTGTAACTTACAAAGTTCTGATTTTCTTGTGTGTTCCAAACAAGGTGATTACTTAATGCTCTTGGAAAGCAAAAGCATTAGAAATAAGCACCTTATTAACTTGCAGTGGAGTTCTGCGTAATAGATGAGACAGAAAGGTAAGAGGGTGACTTTTTATACGTATCTGTCTTCTGACAGCTAATGCAACTTGAAATGTTTTTTTTTTTTTTTTTAACTTAAACACAGATTCTTCCAATGTTGGATTCTGCTGCTCTTAATCATTTATTTTTTCCTTTTCAGGGACATGTGAAGTTGGCTAAATTTGGACTCTACCATATGACTGCTCAAGGTGTTGATGTTGATTTTCCTATAGGGTAAGCATGTAGCTACACAATACAGAAATATCAGGGATTTATTTTTTTAGGAAATATATTTATGTTTTGAGGAATCATCTTCAAAAATGTGTTATATGCACAGGGCCCTTATAGGTTGCTGTTTTAATTCATATCTGATGCATACACCCCTTACACAGAAGCTTCTGATAATGTCACCGAAGAGGTTATCATCTGACTAGGTGAAATTAATGAGAGAGAGAGAATGGATAGCATACAAGCATGTTACTGTAACTGTGATATCTGTCCTTATTGCCTAGATTTGCCTTCAAATGCTAGTAGTTGTCTGTGACTTGGATTCTGGAGGTACAGTCTAATTTCAAATCTAGGAAAAAGCACAATCAGTACTTCGCTGTTGCACACCACTGTAGGCCTCTTGTCTCTTTATCATTTTGTGATTTATTTTCAAGTGGTCTTACTATTTAGCCAAAGTGACATGCTTTGTTGCAGTGTTTCCTTGCCACTTTTTGGGTTTTTGAGGTGTCATGTTGTTTACAATTGAAATACTGAGCTGATTCTTAAAGACATGCCCAAAAGAAGTAATGATGTTTCCCTTCAAAAGGTGATTTCAGATTTTTTTTTTTTAAGGTATTATAATGAATTATTGACAGAAAAAATGATAATGTTATTTTAAAATGATCTAGCAGCAGGTAGAACATGTCCTCAACACCTTTTGTTACTTTTTTTACAAATTCAAAAGTTATTTGATGGGAACACTGTCAATGGAGGGGAATACTGCCACCACCCTCAAATATGGGTCTAGGATATATTTATTTAATATACTAGTGCTGAAACTTAATATACATTTTCTTTGAGATATGTAGATGTACTATTTTGAAAGCTGCTGTTATTTTCTCTCACAAAAAGACAGAGCTAGTGATTAAGATTTGACCTTTTATGTAGTAGGCACTGTATTTTGCAATTGGAGTGAAACTTTGCTGCAATGTGTAGATTTTGACTGAGTAAAGTAGAACAATCTGCATTGCTATGAATTCTTGTTTCTCAGAATGCAAAATTATTTTCATTACGGTAACTGAAAGGTAGGTTTTTTGGACAGACAGGATATTACTTAATGTTGCTGCATCTTTCTAGGTACCCATCATATCTGGCACCTGAAGTAATTGCACAGGGAATAGTCAAACCAAGTGATCATACTCAGTGTGAGAAGCCTCTGCCTTCTGGCCCTAAATCAGATCTGTGGTCTCTTGGTATAATATTATTTGAGCTTTGCATGGTATGTAAGAGGATAATTCTCTTGATTGTTACTCTTGGGGAATAGTTACATTAACTTGATTGGTCTTGAGTATGGGGTTAATGACACTTTGCCCATCACCTGAGTCCAGAATATGCTAGCATTCCTACCTGGACAGTATTGGTGGTGGTTCAAGTAGTAGGATGCGTATTGGCTTGGTATTGAGTGTATGTGTTAACCATGAAGGGCAGTTGCGTGTTAAGCTGCAATGATGTGATTGCATGATTGAATTCTTAGCGAGGAATAGCTTCTGAACTGAGAAGTCTCTCTAGATAATTTGTTGTTTTAATTGTGCTTTTAAGCATGAAATAACCATTGCTGTCATGCCCTCATTCTCCTTGGAAAGGATGAGAAACTAATAAAGTTTCATGGAGAGCAGGAGAAGGGAGAATCTGCCTTATCGCCAGAGTTTAAAGAGCTTCTGTACAGAATTAAGCGTTTATTTGGAAAATGCTTATTTGACTCTAGAAGTTGAAATAAATTATGACAGCATAATCTTTACTATTTGTATATGTTAAACTGGACTTCCTGCATTCAAAGACAGCAACATTCTGTAGGGAGGTATGTTCTAGCAAATACCTCAGTATTGATATTTAGTCTCATTATATAACTAAATTGTCAGACAATTATATGGTCAAGAACCTGTTTTATATAGTGATTAGATCAGGACATTGGAAATAGTCGTCTTTTGCATGTTCTGCTCTTCTGTAAATTTGCATAGTGTTCATAGATCATTATTTATTCTTTTGAATAAGTACATTTTCTTAAAAATGCAATGATATTTTTTCAAACACCTTTAAAGGGATTTTCAGATGACTTTTCAAAAGCACTGTGCAATAATACAAGCTATGATGATTACCATATTTAGTAATTAATTAGCTTTGTTCATGCTCACATGGGAAAAAATACAGTTTTTGAAAGCCTGTAACTGAGTTCATAATAAACCTGCATGTTTGCTAAGGCAGCTTGGGGCTTTGTTTTGCAGGTTTGGTTTTTTTTTTGGTTTTGCATTTGTTCCAGTTAAGAGATGTTATAAATAATACATTTTTTTCTTTATGATGGCATGAAACTGTTTCTGCTATAGTTGAGATAAATAATGTTTTCTGTTCTAACACATAGTTTTCCTAAATCTGAAATTCATGTGTAGAAGCATATTTCACTGTCTTTGTACATAGATGGGTCTGTATGCTATCTAAATATTTTTATGTAGTAGTATTCAACTGTTGATTTGATTTTGTTATTCATTTAGGGGAGAAAATTATTCCAGAGTTTGGAGATAGCAGAAAGATTGAAATTTATAATTATGTTAGGTAAGTAGCATAAAATCAATTTTTTAAGTTTCCAAGCATTTCTATAATTAGAGCTTTACAGACTAGTCAGCTTGTGATGCTCAGACCTAAGGCACTTTACCTTTGTCAGCTTTCATCTCCAGAATTAAATAGGCATTTGAAGCATGGTTGCTTGTCTAGGGACGGTACAGAGGTGGGTGCCAGGAAAAATAACTTTGCAGAAGAGCTATGAGTATGTTAGAGTAAGGGCAAACTATAAAAAGACATGCTCAGAGAAGGTTGTCATTTTGATAGTTTTGTATTGCAGGAGGTTTCTGAAATAAGTTAGGAATTGTATGACACTAAAGAAAACTGTCCCCACACTATCAGTGCTTGTCTCCCAAATCCCAAGCAGGGAGAAGCAGGACTCAAATAGGAAGACAGAAAATAAGAGGGCTGAGAAGCATATTACTGGATCCAGGCTTTTGTTTCTGACTTCACCTACAAACTATAAAATGTTACTGTCCACGTGGAATTTTTTCTTAATGTAAATGATTCTGGAAGTGGGACTATTTTGTGGCTTTTAAAACCTGATTTCTTGTGGGGTACAAAGCTTCCTGAAGCATTTCAGTCCCCTTCAAGTTGAATGCAAGTTATTGGTAACCTTTATCCACAAACATTCATGGCCTGACTTGAGAATTATTTTTCTCAGTAATGTGTTGAAAACAAATTATAAAATACTGCTAGTATTATCTGCAAGTAGCAACAAAATGAAAATTACTTTAAGCTTCTATATGCAGGTATTTTTAAGTTCTTTCAGGGATTTTTTTTTTTTTTTTTTTGTAAGTGGAAAGACTGTTTTGATTTATTTGGCAGAGACTGACACTCTGGATTTACTAAGCCTGCAAAAAGATTTTCACTGTTAAATTAGATGTGCTACTTAACTTTCTTAGGCTTCAATTTTCTGTGTGTGTAGGTGATAATAATTTTAATTTCTAATTTTGAGAATTCACTTTCAGGTGATGTGGCAATGTCAATAAAAAGCCAAAGTTAAGTGCTTTTTATTGGGGTGGGGTTTTATCTGATATCCTGTTTAATTGGTATCACTTTTTTCATAGTCTTTAACTTTTTATTGTTCTGTTTGTTTTTCAAAGGCTGTGTAGATGATATTGTAACTGTATTGGCTGAAGAACATGGTTGCCTTGATATTATTAAGGTTTGTGTAACTAGTTTGCTCTTCCATGCTGTCTTATCCAAAACATTTTATTATTGTTGCATAGTATTTCACATATATATATATATATTATAACTTATTTGGTCACTTGATGTATTGCAGTATAAGGAAAAATTTTGAAGTCTGAACTACATATCTAAGGTCCTTTCAAATAGCCAGTACTGGTATTATTCATTCTTTCCTAAAATTACTGTCAATCTCAGTAAATGTTAATGCTCTCTGGATAGTTCAGTAAGTTATAAATTTTCTTTAAAGTGTTGGAGGTTAAGTATTTTTCTTCTAGAAATTTAGTCTTCTATCTGGTCCACTTTATACATTCTGATAGTGTAGCTTTATACAGTTCAACTCCTCCTCACCCCCAAAATTAATCACTGAATTTTAGTGTCTGTATATTTTGAGACATTGTGTAAAAGGATTCTGACTATTAGCAGAAGGGAGTTCCCAGGTGCTGCATTGTTTCAAGCTGGATACAGAAGATGTAAATTAAAAAATAAAAATAAAAACTGCATACATGGTGAATTTTTCAGATTTATCCCCCCCTCCCCCCCCAAGCAAATGCAGGGTTGGGCTGTGAGAAGAGTTACTTCCCCAGCATTTTGGTCTGACACAGCTAACCTCATATGTGTAGGTGTGAAATTTTATTGCCCTCAAAGGAATAGCCTGTATGTTAAAAGTTAAGTATAAGCTAAGTGACTTGCTGAATTAAGACAGTAATAAACAGACCTCCTCCGTATCTTTCTTTTCTTTTTCCAGGACCTTTCTGAAAATGTTATAGCTCTACTGAAGAAATGCCTTACGTTCCAACCTTCTAAGAGGCAAGTATTCAGTCCAAATGTCTAGTAAACTCTGCTGGGATACTATGAAATTAGAAGACCTGTTGCAGAACCTTTTTTGAAATACTGACGATTTGTGCTACCAATAAGAAATTCTTGGGTTTGTTGCTTTTCAATGTTTAAAGGAAGAGAAGGGGGCGGCGGGGGGGCGGGCAGATTGGAAATCAAGTGTGCAAAACCTTGAGGTTGAATCTGAGTATTTTGGGGGAAAACTATTCAGGCATTTGTAGTTCTAAGTTCACAGCTTTACTGATTCCATGCCTGGAAGCTGATGGTGGTTACTATAGCTCTGTGGTAGCCAGAATTAGGGCTGCTTTCTTCAAATCTCTTCTTTTAAAGTATTTTTTCATTATGTCAGTCCACCACAACTTTCTTCTGAAAACTGAAGTATGCTTCTATTCTTTAATCAAGGCTTTGCATTTGCATTTTTCCATCTCTGCTTAGAGGAATTAAAGGGGAGTTAATAAAATAGTTGCTATGTACATTAAATGAAGGTGAGATCTGAACTTGGGCTGTAAACAGACTGCGTGGTGTGCTGTGCATCAAGAATTGAACAAAATTGGTAGACATTTTTGCTATTAAAATTTCTGAAATCCAATATAATTTAAAATAACCTGCTAATATTTGTTACTGGGGACATTTCTTACTGAAATGTAATATTTTTGGAAGCACTTTACTCTCAGTTTTTTATTCTCTTTTCTTAATTCAAGGCCAACTCCAGAGGAATTGCTGCATGACAGTTTGTTCAGTGAAGTATCCTCAGTATATCCGCTCTTCCACAAACCTGCTGGTCTGTTCTCATCTTCTCCAAGGTGTGCTAATTTAACGCTTCCTGAAGACATAAGTCAATTATGTAAAGGTAAAAGCAGGTAATGGGATAAATGTCATTGGAGGGGGAAGGAAAATAAAATGTTTTCACATTTTCTTTGAATACTTTTTTGGAGAGAAACTATTAAATGTTACAGTACTACATTCTTGTAATAAGTTGTTTAATGGGCAGAGATACGGGCAAACATGTTTTGAGGGAAGTGTGCAAGTCAAAGGAGGGCATCTTGATTTTGTGCTTCAACCTCAGGGGATAAATAGTTATCATTAGTATTCAAATCCAGCTTGGAATATCAATATCATCTTTTGCCTTTAGAATTTGGACATGTGCATGTACAAGGTAGTTTTTTCCACTAAATTGTGTTGTGAATTGGTAATGGGATTCTGCTGGATCGTAGCACGAGATGATTTTTGGAAGTATTGGAAAACTAAATCCTTGTGAAAGACGTCACGTTCTAGAATAAAAGACAACATTTCTAAGTTTAAAACTGCAGTATGCTGAAAGTGTTACCACTCTTAAGTCCTCCTTAACTTTTTCTGGCAAACTCAGAGATTTCTACATGTTTAGAAAATCCCATTATACAATTTTTGGAGACTCAGATTTTATACCTTGTTTGTATGGGTATGGTATGTGAAGGGGAGATAGATTATAACTACTCAGTATGAATCACTAGTTTCTTATTTTTACTCTTAGTGCTGTGTTGTGTACACAATAATGTTTGGGTTTTTTTTTTTTTTAAAGACACACAGGAAGCAAAAGTCCACACTTCAATGTATTTATCTGATTGGTTCTATTTTCTGGCACCAAGGCAAACTGCACAAATATTTGCTTTTTTCTGACTTCTGCCCATCTGCTCTTTCCTTAAATCTTCCTAAAGGGCACTTGCAAAGGGAAGATCACTTTTCCTCTAACTTCACATTAAGGTCTAGGACCTTTCAAGCGTAATTTTTTTTTTTTTTTCAACAATATGTGTTTAGAGTGGTAGGAAGAAATACAAGCTGCCTAAAAAGCTGTAACTCATTTTTATGTGGTTTCTGCTAATAGATGAAGATAGTGATTACCTAGCAGAAAGATCAATTGAAGAGGTTTATTATCTCTGGTGTTTGGCTGGAGGAGACTTGGAGAAAGAACTTGTCAACAAGGAAATCATTCGATCAAAGCCACCTGTCTGCACGCTTCCCAAGTAAGGAAGGAGAAGCACTTTAAGGGAAAGGAGGATGGATGGAGAAGGCCAGTGATTCTGAGAGAACATTTTGGTTTGGTTTTTAGTTTCAAGACCTGTATGTGTGAAAAATATTGAAAATGGCGTTCTTGAACAGCAGGAAATCGTGTCGCTTCCCCTCTTACCCAGTTTAAGGCATTATTTGAATGACTTATATCTGTCGCCTACCTGCACTTCATATTGCTTTTTGAAATTTGAAGAAATGTAGGTGAAGTGCAAAATACTGAACTGGAAGTCCCTAAATTTAGCACACTTTCCAGTAGCATTAAGTTTTAGTAAAAATGTCTCACTGTGCTTCAACAGCATATTTGTAATTGTCATTTAATTTAATACGGCTGTAGCAAATTCTCACTTTCTGAATTCCCTTTCACAGAGCAGCAGTGCTGAATGGTCAACCCAATTATTCAGCAGATCAGCTGATTACTTTTTTTTGAAATGCTTAGTTTTATGACTTTAAAATGCTGTTACAGAATTATGTCATTACTACTTTTATCTTACTGCTGCACACCTTGCAATTTTATGTAGTATATTTGTGTTTTAATCCTACAGTGTGATCTTAAGCGTAATTATGTGTCCATATAGATCAGTTTGCTGGTTCTGGGTTTTAAAAACACATGAAGTCAGTGTACAACCAAAATGCAATATCTTGGGAAAAAAAAAAAGGTGGAGCTAGATTTTAAGTGATGTTTTGGTGGCAAAATTAGTGTGAGATTTTGAGGGATTGCCTATTTCTGCACCTATAGGTGAATGCATGTGCTTTTGAATCATGAGGGGAAAACATTTTTCGTCATACTGTCTTGAAGACAAGGTGTTAATTTCAAAAACGCAGTCTAACTCCATCTTCTAAGTGATACTGAGAATGTTAGCTTAATTTCTGGAAATGAATTTCATGTTGTCTGCTTTAAAAATATCACCAAATAGACAATTTGTGTATACTCTTTCTTGGATGCATTTGTATCTGTAGATAGACTGCAACAGAAAAGGTCTGGGTCAGACTTTTGCTTGTTTTTTGTCATGGTGGGAAGTGGCTTTCATATAACAATAACGTTTTATTTATGCTTTTCACAATAAGTGGCAGTCCTGGTCTGTGCCAGGTCAAGGAATAAAAGGGAATATTAATCCCATTTCTCATTACTCTTCCTTTGTGTGCAAACCAAACTTACAGAAAAACTGAAATGTGCCTCTTTACAGCAAAAACTGTTTGAATAATTTAAGGTGATTGTACATTCCCTTGATAGCAGGTTTCATGCCATGCAGAGTCAATACAGTATGCTTCTAAGAGCTAGTATTTTGTTTTAAAAAGGAAACTGATTGATGTAAGAACTTTCTATTTTTTCCTAACTCAAGTCTTATGTTATAAAATGACCTGATTTTTTTTTTTTTTTTATTTTTTTTCCTCCCTTTTGAAGTTTTTTGTTAGAAGATGGTGAGAGCTTTGGGCAAGGACGAGATAGAAGTTCCCTCCTAGATGACACAACTGTGACTTTGTCTCTGTGCCAGCTCCGAAACGTAAGAATAATATTGTGCACTTGTTCTTATGTCTTCACTGCAGAAACTTTTGTTTAAAGGGAATATGGAACAGCAGCTTCTACTGCTGTTCCTACAAGCGGCAGTGTTACTGATTCCAAGAGAACACTTCTTGGCACCCGAGTCAGATTCTGATTTATGCTATTAAATTGCTTTGTCTGCAAAAGCTTACTAAATTTGATTTATCTTCTGTTCCTCCATCCCTTTCCTGTGTGCCTCCCTTTCCTTATTTTTGTTACCTGCTTTGTTCTGGTGTAGCCCAAATAGTTCTGTAGTACCTGATATTCTCCACGATTGCTAAACTAATTGGACAGTGAGTGTCGTCTTGCATTCTTTAACTCCTGTCTGTAGGTGGCTCACAATATTCAAAAGAAAGATCAACTCAATTCAGTTGCAGCTCCTTAAAGAGTTTATACTTAAAGCTGGATACCAAGTTTCCAGTAGTTAATTACTAATCTTTGGAATATATAGCTATTAAACAACTAGTTAAAAAGATCACTTCAAAGCATTTTGCCAAAATGCAGTAATGCAGTTTTCTTCCATCTTCAGTGGAAAAATCAACATATGATAACTCACAATTTTGCCTGATGTAATGATCAGTTACAAGATTTACTGCATATATCACTGAAATGTTTTAGTTGTTCACGTGTCTTTGCGCATGTAGAGCTTTATTGCTGTAGAATTAGAAATTTATGCTGCACTGTTTGCAGCTTGCTTTTTGTAGTAGCAAATGCAATTCTGTCACAGTGTTTATAAAAAACCGTTCCATATGATTTACAGGGGTTAACACAGAAAGGAAGGTGACTCCTGATGTCTTGATCTCTGCCACCATTACCTTAATTTTGGGGGCAACGTGGCAAATACTGTATAAACATATTTGTTCGGTAGAACTTTGCATTACTTCACACAAATGCATGAAAACGGACCAAAGAACTGGGTTATTTTGTTTGCTTGGTTGGTGGGGTTTGTGGGGCGGTGGGAAGGTTAAGAATATGCAACAGCTATTTTAAAGGTAATACACACTACGGCTCCTACTGTTGTTCCTACAAAAAGGAAGCTTTTAAGGCTTTTTTTAAACTTTTTAATCTGTAATTTTGCATATTACTGCTTACTTCTATAAATACAGCAGCAAATAAGTATATACTGAAGTTTCATTTTGGGGAAGATACAAGCCTGAACCTTGCAGTGTTAGTTGAAATAAATTTTTGAACTTATGCCATTCTTCAAACACATTTTATAGAGTAGAGCATGATGCTTATAATCAAAAGAGGATCAATACTGAATGAACTGAGAATGAACTGTTCTGTCAATCCCAAGGGGAACAGGCTGTGTGCTGTATGCCTTTAAGTTAGGGATTGAACTGCAAAACAGAGCATTGCAGGGAGGATAGTATTAAACATTAATCACAATGCACCAAAGGTGTCTGAAAACTTCAGGCAAAAGTCCAGGCATGCTTGTCCGTCACCTTTCCAGAGAGTGTTTGTATTTCTGTGCAGCTTTCAGATGCTGCTACTAAAAGGAACTCAAATTTGCGTAACTCTTGAACTGATTAAAACCATAAAACCAAGTTGTGCAGTTGCTTTGCAGCTGCTTGGATAGGAATTCCATGTAGAAGAACAAGGAAAAGAAAAAGAACTATGTAATACTATTGATCTATTAATCCATGGCCCATAGAAGCTATTTTTTGTGTGGTAATAGGTTTATGAATGAGTGTTATCTTCAGGAAGAAGAACTTCCATCAACTCAAAAAGCCTGTATTAGCAAAAGTTTTTAGCATTAAAGGCTGTATGTTTCTTTGCTTATGGAGGACTGCGGTAATGCTTAGGTCTCAAGGCAGGCTACTAAATTTGGCAAATGAATTGCTAATTAATAGTTTTCGTATTCCACTAAATATTTCCACTTGAATTCTGAGCAGCGTTCTGGTAATTATTTTTATTCTTCATTTCAGAGACTGAAAGATGTTGGTGGGGAAGCATTTTATCCATTGCTTGAAAATGAGTAAGTGTGTGTGTAAGTTTGTACATATATAAGGGACTGAATTTTGAGGTATTAGTGTTATTTGAGTGGCACACTGCACAGCTAGACACAACTGTCTTCCAAAAGCAAACCTAACATGTCCTTGTTTGGCTCTTAAAGTCAATGAGAGCTGATAAGCACTCTGCGCTGGTGGACTTACGGCCCTGATACCAAATTGAGGATCCTAGCCTGTTTCTCAGTTATGGAAATCAACTGTTTGTACTGAATGTTCAAAATTATCCGTTTATACTTGTTTCTGACTCAGAAATGCATCACAGGATATTCATTTTTTTTCACAGTGATTTGTATTTCTTGCTGTTCACTACTACTATCCTAACTCTCTTTCCAGCCAGTCAACTTTACCTCATTCAAATAGTAGTAATGAGCTGTCTGCAGCTGCTAGTCTTCCTCTGATCATTCGGGAGAGGGACACAGAGTACCAGCTAAATAGAATTGTCCTGTTTGACAGGCTGTTGAAGGTATGGAATCTTTCTGATGCTGGATAATTGGATTTGGTCTGTTCATTAGATGATTTTTAAAGAACCAAGTAGTTGAAAAAGGAAGCAGAGATACAAGAGACCACAGTGGGAAAGGGGGAAGAAAACCCTAGAGAAGTATAAGAAGAAAGAAAATAAAAACATAAGAAATAGGTCTTTTCAGTAGTGATGAATATAAAAGTAGATTTTAATGTATGCACATGAAAATAGAGCTACTGCTAATACCTGTAATTTACTGAAGAAAATACTTCTGCATCCTTTATTTCATAACAGACTAAGCTATTATAGCCATAAATATGCCTGTAACGTATCTGCATTTCCAAGCGGTAAGGTACTTGAAAACAGTACCAGTCTTCACTGTAGCAGTGCCATGTTAGAGATACAGGGTTTATCCTGAGGGGAAAAAATACTAGTCCCTAATTTACATATATGCAGAGAGATGGATTCTTGCTTAAGAATGACAGAGAGCTGATGCGCATCATCAAGTGCAGTACTTAGGAAGGTATAAACTAGAAATGTTTAATAAAACAAAATCGGATACATAGTATGAAAAGAAACATATAATGACAAAAAAACTTTTAATAAAAATTTGGATTAGTAAATTTATATATCCAGTGTACACCAAAGCACATGAATACATTTATGAGAAGGAGTGGGTATTTTAACATCAAACAGTAGTCCTCCATCCAGGCCTTCCAGTTAGGAATGAAATTTACTTGTTGTAAAACTTGCATTCACTGTTCAGGCTGACAGCATTTGTCCTTTGGGGGAAAGACGGTCCCAGGATTGGGATTTGAATTGTTTCAGTTACATGGTAACATTTTTTGCTGTTAATCTCTTCTCTTTGAAGGCCTACCCTTATAAGAAAAACCAAATTTGGAAAGAAGCCAGGGTTGACATCCCTCCTCTTCTGAGAGGCATAACCTGGGCTGCCCTGTTGGGTGTTGAGGTAAGGGTAATGGGAGGGCATTTGCAGAAGTTCCAGTACTGACTGGGGAGGGAATGGGATAGGAATGAGAATGACAAGGAAGCTGGAATGGATTTGAAGATTTGGCAGGTAGAATTACTGGAATTTCAAACAAAACGAGTCATGAAATTGTGTGAACAAAGACAATGTTCAGACAAACTTGCATCTTGTCTCTATTCTTTCATTTTGGAGAATGTATGAAAACTTGACAGCCTTTAATTTTGATTATGGGATGGAAAAATACTACCCGTACAGCCAAATTTTGCTAGATTGTTTAAATACGATTGGTAGTTAACAGGTTTTTTTGTTTTGATGTTTAATATTTTTGACAAATGCAGTTAGAATCCTGCTCCAGTCAGCAATAGTTGGGCAAAACAGGATGAAACATATCAAATGTATTTTTCTCACCTACCAATTGATGCACTTCCTCCAAAGACTGGAGAATAAATAAATTAAATGTAAACCTTTTGGACAAAGGACTAGAAAGGAGTGTCCCAGAAATGAGGACTCCTCACAGAGATTGCTTGACTACCCAGCTTTTGCAATCTGCAGTAGCGCAGCAAGGAGGTTCTTATAGATAACACATCCCAGGTTATTTAGGATATTTAGCTTAGGACATGATCTGCTGAGTGTGATATAATATGACCAAAAAAGTGCTATAAAGGTAAAGAACAACTAATTGTCAGGGTTGTAGCCTCCATCTTGGGAGATGAGTCAGTTCTCATGCTTCATCAGCTTACCATCTGTACAATGCGGGTAGTGTTTCCCCGTCCCATAACATTAAGATGGACTTGTTAGCATGCCTGCCTTGGGATTCATGCAAGGACAGGCTACTTGAAAGTGGTGTATATTGGCAGTATCAATATTAATTAACAGGCAGTTGGATTCAGTGCCTTTACAGAGATGATACTGAAAGCCACTTGCCAGTGGCTGAGGTAAGCACTGAATTTAAATTGAGAGCATCACTTAACTTGAAAATGGAAAACTGTATCAAGTACATGGCTTTCTGTGTAAACAACTGAAAATCACTGAAGATCATACTGAGGAGGTCACAGAAAGGTCTATATGTCCTGAATAATAACAGAATAAAGACGGTTTTGTTAAAATTCAGCTGTCAGAATTTTCTGTACTTTGGGAAATTTTTTCAGGAAAAAAAAGTTGCTAACTAAAGCACCTAACAAAAACAGTCAACTTCTGTATATCAGCATGTACATTGTCATATGCATTTATGTTACTAAGAGCTTTCTAAATTCAAGTATTCTTCTTCCACATTTAGGGTGCCATACAAGCAAAATATGATGCCATTGATAAAGACACACCGATTCCTACAGACAGACAAGTAAGACTTCGAGTGTTGTCAAATATCGTCGTTTGAAGTAATGCAAAGATCTTTTCCGTCAGTCACGGGTCATTTGCCTATTACAGCAAATGTGGCTGATAATACTAAAAGGGTTCCCCCTGTCCTCTAACCTTATTCACGCTGTAGTAAGAATCTTACAAAACAGATAGGAACAAGTAGTTTAACTCAAATTACGTTGTAACATGTGGAAAGTGAAATCCTCTTTTACTTCAGACTCACTGTTTCTGTAGCAGCAGCAGAGTGTAGTGAACAATATTACTGATGTATTGTTAAAAGTCCTGTTTTTATCAAATGTTTGTTGTGCCTATTGGACCTTGTACCAGATAGTGCTGAGTACCCTGAGATCCTATAAGGTGAGCTGTGCTTCACAGAAATGGGTTCTTGAGCCATTTGGTTCTCCAAGAAGTCTTGCCAGACATAAAAAGACATCATGAGCAACAGCTGTTCCTTTCAGCTGGGTGAAGAAATATTTTCCATCAAATTGGGTACAATGTTCTGAGAACTGATTTGATTATCCTTTAGAGCAAAGTGATATTAGCACCTGAAATGAGTCCAAAAGTTGGGTCAGAAAAAAACTGTAACTGTAATCTGCTTTCTGCCTTTTTCAAGGGTTAGAACCCTTTTAAAAATATGAATCTGGAAAAAGGAAAAAAACCTCTATTTTTAATCTTTGACAGGGCGG
This sequence comes from Gymnogyps californianus, assembly GCF_018139145.2. Classification (NCBI taxonomy): domain Eukaryota; kingdom Metazoa; phylum Chordata; class Aves; order Accipitriformes; family Cathartidae; genus Gymnogyps; species Gymnogyps californianus. The sequence goes on along the minus strand of NC_059474.1, from coordinate 57,938,078 downwards.
TTAGAGTCCCCGGTCCCCTTCAGTTTTGGTTTTGAGAGTGATGGAGGAAGCAGATTGTGTTTATGATGGTGGTCTGACCTACATTCTTTGGCTGACTTCCACCTCTATTGTTGTGAGATTGCTGTAGTACTACCTCGCTTATCCTGATTTCTCTTTATATTATATGTTTGGCTGTGGTGCAGATTGAAGTTGATATTCCTCGTTGCCATCAGTATGATGAATTGCTGTCATCACCAGAGGGTCATGCAAAGTTTAGACGTGTATTGAAGGCCTGGGTTGTTTCCCATCCTGATTTGGTGTACTGGCAAGGTGAGTTTGACTACTTGGCAAGGTCAGATAATTAACTGGAAAGCTATGGCTAACTTTAAAATACTTCCCCCTCTTCCCGCCCACAATGTAAGCTTTTTTTGAGTGCTTTCCTTTCTATTTCTTTTGAAGAACGAATCTGTGGGTTATTGGAAATTTAGATCCTAATAATTTATATTTAATTTGTAATGCAAAATTGCCCCACTCTTACAGGTTTACTCTCCTTAAGTTTCAGTCACTTTATTTAAAAAAGAAAAAAAAAAAGTCTGTTGCTTACTTTTCAGTTCCAAGGTAAAACTGCAGAAGTTACTGAGCGAGCTCTTGGGATGGTAAACTGCATTTCTTGGAAGCTTTGGCAGAATAATCAATTCAGCGTTATAGTCCCATAATTTGAAATCCTCTCTGTTTTCATGCATTGATTTCACAGTTGTTCTCAGCATTACATGTGAAGCCTGATATTGCAGAATTATAATCAGTATCAAGTATGCAAATTTTCATGATAAATAAATGAATTTATCTTGTGCATTACAATAAATAAGCTCTTTGTGCCGTTTCTTCATGGCTCTTCTCTCTTTAGGTCTTGACTCTCTTTGTGCACCATTTCTGTACTTGAATTTTAACAATGAAGGTGAGTACCTTTTTCTGCTGAGGGTGAAGGGGAAGCACAGTCTGTCATCTGTATCTAGTTGTAGACAGATGTGTGTGCGCCTGCTTATAGATGGAAACTTTCTGTAGCTACAAAGGAATTTTAAAGCTCTTGTTGCCACAAGTCAAAATAAATGGTTGGGTTTTGAAAAGTGTATGTGGTGTACTGCTCTCCAAGCAGGGGTTCAAACCCTGTTTTTATTGCCAAGTGCAATAATGACTATATAATAAAAAGCGCAAATAACCTTGATTATAGAAAAGCAAGAAATGCTTCTCTAGTACTTTTTCAGTGAAGCTGTAGTTCAGCCTTGTTTAATGTGAATGCATTATTTGTTAATCTAACTGTTAACCTGTCAGACTAGCTTTATTCAGAGAAGCTGATGATGGTTTTAAATGTCTAAAAGCTTATCAGACCAGCTTTGGATATGTGGCCTTTATCATTGTAGAATGTGATTTGTTCAGAATAGGTCTAGTCCAATCTTCTATTCTCTTGCACCTGGCTCTCTTTATATAAGGTCTATGTGGGGGAAAACTAGTTTCTTAGGACAATGACTCCTATTATGCCTACTGTGCATACTAATTTAAATATTTCAACAGATTTTTCTTGCTCTTGGACATGTTCCTATACAGTTTGATTGTAGAACCTGGTTTCCTTCCCTTTGAAGCAAAATACAATAGTAGTGAATTATGTAAAATTTTCTGTTCTGGTTTACAAACTTAATTGTACACATTTGGTTCGGATATTTAAAAAGTGGTTTCAATACTAGAAAAGTTGTAACATAGAATTCAATCATAACATGATCCTACATCATATTTGCTATAAATCTGATGTTTTGCTTAGAAACTTCCAAAATTATATTTATTGTCTTTGGACAATTTACAACAAACCCGTATTTCTTTTTTATATCTGTGGTCTAGCACCATGGCTAAGAATTGTATTACAATAGATTGTCTCTCAGCCAAGTTCCCAGGAATTAAGCAAGGGGATAAACACTTAAGTTTTTACCCTCTATGTAAAACGTATGTATGTGAGGAGCTGTTGAGAAATTTAAGACGTTTTTGTCCATCTTTGACAGTATTTTTAATTGTATTCCACTCTTGTGTTTTTTCATCTGAATTCTATCATCTTTAGTCTCTGAGCAGAAGTAAGAGATGAGATGCAAGTCTGATGGGGCATAAACTGGGTGTAAGTTCTATAGGAGAAAACCCAGAAGACTGCAACAATGCAGTTGTCTGAAACTGTCTTATAAAATTTTATTCGTGCAGGGACCTTCACTTTTTGACCCAAACATTGCCATGGCTTTCCAAACATCATCTCATTACTTTGTCACTGAGAAGTGTGGAAATAAACTGGGAGCAGATCAGGTCCAGCCAGCTTTATATTGATTACTCAGTGACAGAAAGAGACTTTTGTAGGAGCTTTTAAAAGTCTTTAATGAGGAGTGTGCCCTTTTTATGTGTTTTACAATCATTTTTGCATATAGATTGATTTAAATATTTATGCTTATTATCTGTTTAATAATGAACTTTTTTAGGTGTACTTATGTTTCTGCCTCTGTAGTTGCATCCATTTTTCTAACTCTTTCAGCTCTGGCATATGCCTGCATGTCTGCTTTTATCCCCAAGTATTTGTATAACTTCTTTCTGAAGGATAATTCTCACGTTATCCAAGGTAAGTAAGTCCCTTCATTTTTTTTTTTTGTAGTTCTGAGAAGTAGAATTATTTCTGGATATATAAATACACTTTTTCAAGTGGTTGTAAAATTGGAACACAATTAGAATCACACTGTAGAAATACCCACCTATTTCTTTCAAAGGCTTTATTTTAGATAAATAAGAACAACAGCTGTGCAAGAAAAATAGGAACAAAATAAGTGGGTAAAGATTCAGGCAGGAGAAAAAATCCAACTGCACACAATGTCATGGTTTAGGCCCAGCTGGCAGCTAAGCACCACGCAGCTGCTTGCTCACTCCTCCCCCCGACCACTGGTGGGGTGGGGAGGAGAATCGGAAGAAAAAGTAAAAACTCATGGGTTGAGATAAGGACAGTTTAATAGGACAACACAAGGAGAGAAGAAATAATAATAACAGTGATACTAATAATAATAACAATAATACTAATATTTTAGTATTAGTGAAGCGAGTGATGCACAATGCAATTGCTCACCACCCAGAACCCGATGCCCAGCCCGTTCCCGAGCTGCAATCCCTCCTACCTCCGGGCCAGCTCCCCCGGTTTATGTGCTTAGCATGATGTCATATGATATCGAATATCCCCTTAGCTAGTTCAAGTCAGTTATCCTCACTGTGTCCCCTCCCAGCTTCTTGTGAAAATTAATTCTATCCCAGCTGAACCAAGAAAGTTAAAAAAAAAAAAACAAAACCAAACCAAAACCAAACAACAAAACCCCCAAATGTTCTGTGTGATATCCAAGAGAAGAGTCAGTTGATCATGCAAAGTCGTAAAGTGAGGAAATAGTCTTACCAGTGTTAGATGTAAAGACCTACCCTTCAGGTGATCAAAATCATGCTGTTACAGGAGCTATTTTGACAATGAGGGAAAATGAAGAGGAACAGTACAAACTAGGGGCTCTTCAGAAAATGGAAGTTATGGTATTCAGAGGGTTAGGGATTTGAGGAGAATTTCTTACTGAACAGAAGATAATGTCATTCAATACAGGACAAGAGTTGGAGAACCCTGGGGAATAATGTTCCATAGTTCAGTCTTCAACAACTATATAGGTAACTCAGAGAAATTAAAACAATAGCTAGGAGGTAAATGTCTGTTCTACTTGAAAATTAATTGTAAATTTCATGGAAACATGAAGAACGAATTGTCTAGACCTAGAAAGCCACCTTGGCACAGTCTGTGTTGGAAAGATAATTTGTCTTGGAGATAGTTTTTAAAAACCAAAAGAAGCTGTCTGAAAAGCCATCAGTAGTTTAAAAAAAACAGGTGGTAATTAATGTTTTTAATTGCAAGCAGTTATGAGTGTTTATTGAATCTGGGTTTCAGCATAGCTTGCTGTCCTTGTATTTCTAGTAAAGAAATTCTTTTGTATATAACTTATGAAACTCCTCAACTTAGAAACTGCGTCTGTCATTTTTTTGTCTTCAGAAAATGAAAGGAAATTAAGAACTGATCAACAAAAAATAATTAGACATAAAAGCAGTTACATATTGGATAATAGGGAGAGAGCTAACATAAGGAGAGAACACAGTGGTTAGGAGAGTTTACATATGAAAGACAATGGGTAAGAGGTGTTATGAACTGAATATGTAAAATAATAGTTTGGAAAAACTATTCAAGAGAACTTGTTTGCATCCTTTTGTCTGTAAAGAAAGAGTGCTTGCTGGAAAAAAAGGGGCAGTAAAGGTCTAAAGATGAAAAGAGTAAGTATATTATATCAGATGCTCCTGTGGAGGCAACTGCTTTAGACTTCAAGATTAATAGCTTGGTAAAGACTTTTCTCAAGGGGGTATACTCTTCCATAAAATAACACTTTTGCTCTCTAGAGTTCCCTAATGTTATTCCTAAGGGGCTTTACAAAAATATGTATCATCCAAAGTTAGAAATACAGGTCAGTAGGATTCTGTGAACCAAAGTAGTGTAGGCGTTCTTGAGTTCCTGTGCAACATCTGGCATCATCAAGGACTCGGAGAGACTGGACCTTTTAGGATTCTTTCAGTATTCTGATTTAATCCTTTCTAGGGTCATATGTCAAACACCAATGTGTAAATACAGTTTTAAAGGAAAATTCTGTGTAATTTCCCTGCTTTATTGGGTTGGAAGAAAGTGTTAAGAATGTTTCATTTAACTGCCTACTGCAATTTTAGCTTCTTAGCTTCTTTGTGTCTTCTGTGTAGGGGTGTATGGGAGGGATCTTTTGAACTGCGGAGTTCAACATACCTCATTTCTGAGCTTGTCCTGTACAATGAAGACAAGTGTTTTTTCTAAGCTTATCAGATGTATTTCCTTACATGAAATAGGAAGCAAGAGCAGTTAAAGGGGTTTGGGTATGGAATGCCTAATTATGTAAAACAAAAATTCATATAATAAAATTCCAACCAACAGCAATTGGCTGGACCTAAGCAATATGTTTTTGTGAAGATTTGTGTGTTTTCAATAGACCCTTAATTAACCATGTAATCCCACACAGTAATTGTATTTCATGAGACTTGCTAGTCAAATAAAGATGGTATTTATCAACCAGTAGTATATCTGTAGAGAACCATCATGGGCACAAATCTTCATTTTTAAAATAAATGTGCTTCAGGGAAGCTAATTGTGAAATTGTTTTCATCAGCATATGGCGGAATGTGTGGGATTACTGGTTTGCCATACCTGACTTGAGATGACTGGCTGTTTCATGAAATAAAACTTACGTAAGATGCACCTTAGAGATGCACTTTTTAAAATTATTATCATGTAGTGTGGTATGAATTTAAGGCATGGATTCAGTTATCTCCCTAACTTGTATGCATGTGAATAAGAATAACTTTGGCTTGAAACTGAGAAAACGTGAGATATGTGAGTAGCTCCAAAGCAGTCTGGCCTTGGTGACAGAAAACTCAGCATGGGGCTGTTTAGCCACTTAACTCCCAAGCTGAGTGCTGCCAGGGCATCTGTGGCATAATAGAGATGCAGTATCAGAGGGGAGAGGCTGGCACTCCTAAGATGCCAGAAACCTCCTAAGAGGTTTAGTGTGCTGTGGCTTTGTCTTTTCAGCTCGAAGCAAAAGTTGCGAAATTCTGAAGTAGGCTCAAGAGGTCTTAATTTTAATTGCAACTTACCTTGGAGAATTAGGCATCCTTTCAAGTATAATTTGCAGTAGGACTGTGGCTTGTTTCCCTTGTGTTCTTACAGTGAGAGCATTGTTTATCAGTCCTCCTGAGGCAGAATCAGCTTTTAAAATTTCTAGTCCAAATAGAATTATTTTACAGAGTGATTGTTCTTAACTTGCTGGCTTAACCTGAGAGGAGCTAACTTGAGTGCAGGTAATCAAGACTTAAGTAAGACAGGAGTCTATAAACAACTGAATGTTTAGACCCACTTCTATTCTTAAATAAAGGTGTCTATGCATGGAATTAATCCAGCAGAGCCACTTCTGTGCTTCTTAGCAGTGGAATTGGAATTTAATTTTGCCACTTTGGGGATGAAGACAAACTGAATAATAGGGAGTTATTTGCTATCCACAAGAGAGACAGTAGTAGGCATCTAGTCCTTACAATAGACTTTAAAGGAAGCAACGGCAACTCTGGATGGCTAATTTGTGGAGCTGCGTGGACTTGGTGTTTGGGGGCTTATATTTGGGGACAGTAGTCTGTGGAGCATTGAGATGTCAGCACATTCTGATCTGGGAGCAGCATTCACATTCTCTCTCTCTCTTCCTCCCCTCAACTAGCTGTCTGGGCCCTAATTACTCTCTTCTTGGGAGCATGGAGGAAAAGGAATTGCCGTCTGTTACAAAATTGCAATGTGTTTGCCTCTTCATCTTCCTTCTAATAAAGCATATGACGGTGTGGACGAAATTGGGAGATTGGCAGAACAGAGAGAGATAAATCTGTCAGTGTCTGTGTTCTGCTGTCTGCTTCTCTTCCAATTAAAAGCAAGTGTTATTTAGACAACTTAATGAAATCGTGCCCGTCAGCCTGATGTGCCATGCTGAAGATGTAATAAATTTTATCTTTTATAATAGGTATTTTTCCTTATCTGTTCCAAAAAATAAAAATTAAGATGTTACTGACCATGGAATGGTAACCTTAAAGCCCCATTGTCTTAAAACCTCAACTTCCAGATTACAAAATTTAACTTTGTAGAAAAGGAACCACACAGATTATAATTTAAAGCGTATAAACTTTGTGTATCACTAAAACAGTTTGGGTCTTAAAAATCCTTGGAACAATCTTGTTCTAATTTGCTTCCACCAACATCTTGTGGCTAATACTCATACTGAGAAATCTTTAACTTTGCAAGTCAAACATAATCACAACCTAAGTGTGAACCAAGTAAACCATTGTTGAAAATCCAAATTGAGAAGTACTAAGGAAGAGAAATGAAACGTTTCTTCCTCTGTATTGAATATAATGGTGACAAGGAGGACAGTAGTGGTATTCACTTGCTGTTTCATTGTAGGTTTAAAAAAAACAAAAAAAATTGGTGTTCTTCCTTTTCTACAGTTCTGTTGTGAGCTAGCAGCATGTGGTGTCTTGTGTTTTTGACGATGATCTTGAATTTGGTTGTCATTTCAGAATACCTGACGGTGTTTTCCCAGATGATTGCATTCCATGATCCAGAGCTGAGTAACCACCTTAATGAAATTGGTTTTATTCCAGATGTAAGTGCTAAGGGTTCTTACAAGTGTTGTTCAAAGGAAGTAAAAAATGGAAAATGAGAGTAACTAGGATGAGATGCCTTTCCAGACTGTTTATATGTGTGCAAGCGAAGGTTAATCTGTAGATATGTCAGACCTTGGAAAATGCTTAGCAGTCATTTGTTGGAGTCTCAGAAACATTGGACAAGTGCATAACTTGTGTCTAAGTTCTATGCTTTCATTGGAAGAAGTCTGTAAGATGGAGGAAAATGAAAACTGAGAACACAGCCAAAATGTAGGAAAGAGGGAAGGCTATGTTGGAAAAAGCAAAACAAGGCCGCCTTTAGAGCCTCACTTTTAGCTATCACTGTAAATAGTGAAGCTTTCCTCCTTCGTTTACAGAGGCGTGTATAGTCCAGAAAGCCAAGATAATACTCTATAAAAATGTTTCTCTGCCTATTATAGCATTATTGAAGTTTATGGCTGATGTTTTTGAAAAGTAGATTTAGGCAAGGCTATAGAGAGAACATTGTTAATTGATACAGTCTATATCATGATATATTTGACATTTAGAAATTTGGTAATTACAAGTTGGTTGTAAGAACAGATGATGACTGAGAGGTCAAAATGGAAGAAGGAAGCTGAAGTCAGGAGACGTCGATGTAGAAATATAAATTTCATAAATAAGAAATTTATATGCATTTCTTCTATAAGCAACATAAAGCTTATTTTAGCAGAAAAGCCTTCTACTTATTAGGAAATGCTTTAAGTTGAAGCAGCAAGGCCAAGCCTCTGAAAGTCATTTATGTGCACAATTCCTGGGTGAATTGGTGTTTCTTTGGGACTGGCAGATACTCATCACTGTTTACAAAGATTGTAATGGAGAAGCAAATATATGCTTTCATTTGTAGAGGTGTTTTTAGTGTAATAATGTTGTTTATGAATGATACAAATTTAAAAGATACTGTGGCATTAAAATGAGCAGAAGAGAAAGCCAGTGTATTGCATTATAAAGAGAGATGTTTCAGAAGGCCGCATGTGTTGCTGATGTCCCACATCTGAAGAGGGTGGATGGGAGGAAGATGAAGGGAAGGTGGGGAGAAGGGAGACCATTCATCTGTGAAAGCCTAAATATTTTGGGGGGGATGAAGGGCATGGGTAACAGCAATATTTAAGTTCCTGGGAGAGAATCAATTTTGCAGCATCACTATGTAAATGCACTTGATATTTGTCTGTTAAAGGCTGTGGATGACCAAAGCAATTACTCTGTATATTTTGTCCAGGATACTAGTTCCCACTGAAGAGGTAGAGATGTAATTTCCCTGGCCGTCTTACAGGTCCCCGTTTCTGCTACTAACCTACAGGAGCTCTGTAGCAACCCATCTTGGGTGTTAGCTGATCTTTCAGCAGCTCCTAGTATCTGCTTATACAGTTATAATTCTCCACTGAAAACTTTCAAGGTGCAAGTCAGATGGAATAGTTTAAAATCACCTGTTTTGTTATATTTTAGTTTTTGTGTTGTGCCAGTCATTGAACAGCACATAGTCAAATGTGAGCCTTGTCTCTAAGTGTTACAGTCTAGAGATGATTAGGTAATGTACTAAATAATTACGAAACAGAGGTATATTTAAAAAAAAAACAACCCTTGCGTTGAATACAAATGCTAGTTCTAAAATTAATTAACATTAACCTCGGAAGAGAGGTTGTCCTAAATCGTCTTTTTTTTTTTTTTTTTAATAATGAAAAGTTGTTCTGCCTTTTGGATTAGTGAAGAGAGGTGATTTTTGTACCTGTAACAAGAGAGCACAGGATCCATCAAGGTGAAGGATATGCACTGTAGTAATGAGATCTGAATCAGAGTTTCGTGCTTGAGTACTAATCCTATCAAAGTAAACCCTGATTAATCTGTCATCGTTGAAACGCAGGCTCTGCTGCAGGAAAGATTGTGTTTCCTGGCACCCTTCTCATTTGCTTCGGGTCACGTAGCTCTCAGAATATTAAGCACTGCTGAAGCTTGAATAGTTGTGAATATTGTTAGCTGATGTGGTGCCTGGATTAAGTACATTGCTGTGGCTATGTGATTTACATGTAAATAGAGGGATATATACGGTGAATCTTACAGTTCTTCTTTGCTCACTCTCCCAAAGTTTATTATCTCCCCCACCCTATATAATGCTTTATAACATGTTCTATATTTTACTGAATAGTTCTGACATCAACAGCAGACCATTTTGAACTGAAGAAAAACAAGGAAGTGTGCTACTATTACTAAAAGGGCAACTATAGCCGTAAATTATTCTAAAAAGCTTTCAGCTGCAAATTATGGAAGCTAGACACAGTTGTCAGCTGACCATTAACAGAGATGACTACGGCTGGCTGCAGTTACTTAATATCATTGTGCTGGAGCTGCTGTCATAGGCAGATACCTTAGCTTGGTTTTGGCAGTATGCAGGAGGTGTCAGTAATAGGGCTTCATCTAACTGAGAATTAAAAGTCCTGTGATTGAAGTACTTTAACTCTGTTCTGTTACACGATTACGTAGTGGTGAATCTGGGGGAGGGGTTTCTTGCTGGTATTTTTGTCTTGTGAGGTAAGTGATCATTCTTCAAATTTTGTTTGTGTAGGTGCATATAGGTGGGTAGAATCTAATATTAAAAATTGGACTCAATCTGCATCCTCTTTGCATCCCCAGTCATCAAAACATTTTTGCACCTTTCTGTAGCATTTAAATATATGATTAATTGTCTAGGCACCATATAGGCTTGAAGCTAAATATGTGTGTATGTATTTCAAAGACAACGTGAAGGTGCAAGATCAGGGTTTTATAGAATAGACTATTTCAGTTGGAAGGGCATCTAGTACAACTGCCTGAGCAATTCAGGGCTGACCAAGTTAAAGCATGTTGTTAAGGGCATTGTCCAAATGCCTCTTAAACACTGACAGGCCTGGGGCATCGACCACCTCTCTAGGAAGCCTGTTCCAGTGTTTGACCACCCTCTCGGTAAAGAAATGCTTCCTAATGTCCAGTCTAAATCTCCCCCGATGCAGCTTTGAACCATTCCCACGTGTCCTATCACTGGATACCAGGGAGAAGAGATCAGCACCTCCCTCTCTACTTCCCCTGCTCTGGAAGCTGTAGAGAGCAAAAAAAAATTTTTCTTAACAAATGAAAATTAAAACAAAAAGCAGCGGTTGGAAGGCAAGCTTGTTAGGACAACTCAGCAAAATAGAATTCTGGTTTATTGTTGGACAACATTGTTTCACACATACATCAAACAGGCCAAAAAAAAAAAAAGAAAAAATAAAAATAAACAGCAACTTCATAGAAAGAAAAAAAAAAAAGAGAAAAACCTTTTTATCTTTGGCCTTACCACCTCATACAAACCACAATCTATGGTACAGCTAAAGTACATACACAAAAAAAGTTACTGGAATGCTCAGAAAAAGATTGTAAATTTATTTTTTTGCATTTTTGTCTTTTTTTTTTAAATTTTTTTACACAGTTTTGTTTTATTCTCCTTTGAGATAATGGTTTGGGCCTGGTCACACCAGACGTAAAGTCAGAGACAGGTAACAAGAGAGATATACACTTCAAAGCCCTCTTTTTGGTCAATCCGAGATCACTTAAAAATGGCAGACCTCATAACATTATGTACAAAAAAATAAAAAGTAAATAAAAAATACAAACAAATCCTCCTTTAAAGTACTTTTAAGAAAAAAAACAGGGCCTTGAAGTTTTGGTGCTTGGGGCAGAGGGGGTCTGTGGGGGAAGAAGGGGGTTTCTCTCCCCACTAAGGGGCAAATTGTTTCATGTATTCGTTGAGTGGCAGTGCTGGGCTGGGCGAACTGGGGTTCACTCTACTTGGTGAGAATGACCAAGCAGAGGTGGGGAGGAACGGGTGTCTGGGGGCCGGGGAGGGGGTTGCGATGGGATAGGGCGGGGGGCAAGGGTGAGAAGGATTCCTTTTAGCTGAGCATCATCCTTTTAGCTGAGGATCATTCTTTCATTCTTTCTTTGACCACTTTTCTGTGTAGCGATGTCAAATGATCTTTTAGTTTAGTAAGCTTGGAAAGAAAGATTGGATTACTTAACAGATCTTCAATATCTGGGATTGCTACTGGACAATTCAGTAAGAAAAGAAATATATGGTACCTTTTCTGTATCCTTTCTGTTGTAATTTAAGCCAGTGCCTGCCTAAAGTGTATAGAAAGCAGGTTAGCATGGCAAACAATCTTACAGCTGTCCCTTGCATGGTTTTTAGCATGTTCTCCTGAAGCAAATGAGCTACTCACTGTTGGAGGTAGAATACTTGCCCGTGTTGCCATTGATTGTGGTAGTTCCTGTATTCCTGTAAGTGTGACTTCAGCTTTGAGAAGGAAAGGCTCCAACATAAAAAAGTCTTGAATACTGAAAATAGTGTGAAATACATGCTATAGCATAAGTTTTTTTGTTATCCATCTATAAATTATTTTTATAGTGGTGAAGACATGACAGTTTACCAGTTTAACACATTGCATTGAATGACAGATGGTCAGGTGAGGATTCTTCTATAAAAGATTGTAAGAATAATGATTACTCTTATTGTGTTTGTTATCTTTAAAACTATAGGTATTTAACCTTGATCTTAGCTCTGTAATTCTATGAGGTGTGGAGGGTGAACTTTCTTAGAGATTTTTTAATTTTCTTAGAGGTTTTTGGTAAACTTAAGTGTTATATACCTCCATAATGAACAAAGAACTTGTGAAGAATGTTGGCATTTTTGATGTTTTGAAAACTCAAACCTTCAATTTTAAATAATTCATTTTCATTATCCTGCAACCAGGTGCATAGCTTCACTGTAGCTGCCTTAAGATGTTCATAAGGTGCACCTGGATCATACAGGACAGCCACTTGATTCTTACAGACTTTTCACAGAGCAAGAAGCTTGTGTATGCCTTTTAATACTCCCTACCATCCCCACCAACAAACATTAACACTCATTTTCACCTTGCTATTCCTTCTAAAATATCTTTAGAATCAAAATCCCCTGAGCCTAAATTTCTTTAAAACTATTGTCTTTACAACTGAAATCTCAATCTTTTGTAGACACAAGTGTGTAAAGCTCTCATCTTCTGGAGGAACAGTCAAATAGTGAAACAATCCAGACAGTAATAACAGGCAATAACAAAATCCTCATGGAAAAGGCTTTCATCAAAATTTGAGCCAGTATCTCTAAGAGCTTTGAATGTGTAATGGGAGATGCACTCTTCTCAAAGTATGTCCATCTAACTGTGGGCAAGTAAACATCTTCACTCTGTTGAAAAACAATGAACTGCATCTCCAGGCTCAGGTACTGAGCAGAATTTGTCACAGCAGAGCACTATTGGAATGGGAGCTTTAGCTAGGGATAATGGAAAGATGGAGAATGAAACCAAGTCTAAGGACAAGAGATTTCAATTGTAACAAAAAGACCTGTGGATTTATTCAGATTGTTTGAACGGGAACTGATGTTAGGGGACTGCTGTGTTCTTCATGTATAAGAAATGTCCAAGTCCTTACTTAAAAGCACAAAAGAGCTTGTATTTTACTAGCAAAGCAAAGTGATAATTATGGTGTTGTTGATCTCAAGCTCACTCTAAAAAATGAAGTATTGGTTTTACAGGCTCTTATTTTAATGTGACTTATTCTCAGGCTGTTCCAGCAGTTCAAACGCTACTTTGATTAAACATTAGGTATGCTTCCCAGCTACGGAGAGTTAAGTGTCAATAAAAAACACAACCCCATTATGTATCAGGGTTCAGTAGTGAAGGGTTGAAAACCTCTTTAACAGCAGCTTGTTAGTACAGAAGCATGGCACAATGCTGTTCCAGCCGGCGATTGCTAGAGGGCAGTATTTACTAATAATATGTTAGAAGTGTAGTCATTTAACTAAAAGAATTTGGTAGCCTATTTATTTGAGGACTTCAGGTCAGTGCAGTTCTTTTTGCCTGTGGTTTTCAATTTGGCTTGCATGGCGGAATAATACCACCAGTGTTGTGGCTTTTCTTTGCTTGCTTATTAGTAATCATAACCTCTTCAGGTTTACCAAGACCTCCTTGTCTTAGAACATTATATTTATGAAAATCAGAGGGAAAAATCCCTTCAATAAAAACTTGCCTGATACCTTCTACTTAAATAGTTTGACCTACTTTTCATGTCACTGTTGATAGGTTTGGTGAGGATGGTTTAGAGCAAAACGGTGCTTTGCCTTGTGGTTACCTTTTAGTAATCTGTTTAATGTTTCAAATTTTATGTATTTTCTTGTATATTTCTATGTAGATGCATACCAGATAGAGGTGTTTGTGAAATTAGGAGAAAGTGTGGATCCGCATTGGTAAAACATTTTAATGAAATATATCAAAAGGAGGAAATAATTGCTTTTAAATACCAAGGAAGTAATGTAGTTCAAAATGACATCCCCATAATATGTACCTCCAAGCAAAGAGGAACCTCAGGCTATTAGGAATGCTTGTTTTCCTACTGCATGGAAAGCAAGATATTGCATACATGCAAGCAGGTAAACAGGTATTAGATGATCACAACCACTGTAGGGGATATTTCAGGGAACAGGGTATGTTGTTATTCAGTAGAGAGCCATCTATTGAAGGCATGACAAAGAAACACTCAGGGAAATAGTATGAATGTATTATAAGATGAAAATGGTGATAGAAATTGATTTGTTTTGGGTTTTGAACCCTTAAAATCAATTAGCAGGTTGGAGGCCAAGCTTTATAAAAGCCTCCTGAATATTGAAAATGGTGAGCAGCCTGGTCATCACAGCTTTTTTAGTTTTATGGACAGTATGGTTCAGATACTATCAGATGCTCAGATGAAGACATAGGAATAAAATTTAGAGAGCTCTGTGCTAAAGAGCTTTTCATCAAATGTGTGCATCATTTAGTCAGTGCCATAACCCAGTTAAGAGTTCATGGAATAAGTAGTAATTTATTAACATAATATCGATTATGCTTTCTGCCTCTCATTTGCTTACTTCCAGGGAAAGCTTAATAGGAGGACTAATTTGCACTTTTTATGAGCTAAAAAGTAATGTATTAAGCTTTATGTCTAACTGTAAATCTTCAGAAGTGGAAAACAGATCATATGAGCTGTGCAACTGAGTAAAATTTAACAATGATCATCTCGCTCTTGCATTCCTAATTTGTGGGGACTTTCTGTGCAGGTTGATGTTTCAAGAAAATAGATGCCGTTGCCTTCAACATGCAAAATACTTCATTGAAAATTAAGAAACTCTTAAGGTGTCATAAATGCTTAGCTCTTCTAATGCATACTGAATTTTCTCTATATGATGTCATGAGTATGAAAATTTGCAGAAACTAAAGGTTTTCTGTAGTCATTGCAGCAGCACAAGTTCTTAGACAGTCTCAGAGTAGTATAAGTGCTGAAGCAGCCTCAAATTCGTCAGATGACATCTGCCTTTAAAAGTCACGGAAGAACATAAATGCTTAAGGTGTTAGTAACTGACACTATATGCTTTTGAGAATTAAACCATTCTTATTGCCTTTCACTGACAAGTATACATTTTAATAAATACCAACATAGGAGAAAAAGGTAGATATGGTTATTTTTTCTGTTGGAAATTGTGATTTGCACTTTTAATTATTTATGTAGAACCAGGTTTTTTCCATAGTCAAAAAGATATATTGAATCAAGTTGTTTTATGCTTGTTCAGATGTCCTTTGCTAATTTTCACTTAGTGGTATATGTATGTAAAGTGAGAACTGTGACAGTTTAATAGAGCAAGTTTTTTAGTTCTTTAAGACTTTGGGGATTATTTTTTTGCAAGCATAAGCCTAGTGAGGGTGGTGGTTGGTTTTGTTATTGTTTTCAATACAGTATTACAAACTAATAATTTGAAAGAGATCAGAATGGGGGCCTGGGGGAGGAAGAAGCTTCTCTGAGGGGCTAGAAGCTATGTGATAGTAGTTCTGCCACTGCAGTTATTTCCCATTTTGAATACATTCATGGCAAGCTAGGCAATTTTTTATGCAGTAGACAATTGTCAAAAACAGCTTTAGCTCTTAACATTTTTTTGTTCTCTTCCCCCCCCATCACCACCTTTTGCAGCTTTATGCGATTCCTTGGTTTCTTACAATGTTTACACGTGAGTATGCATTCTTTTTCTCTGATTAAGTGTTCTTATATTTCTTAAGCATAATTTTTCTCATTTTTTCAGCTAAAGCCTTCCTAATTGGTGTGATGTGTCTTATCACCTAGTAGGTCACTTGTAATTTGCAAGGATGTGTGTTGTG
The DNA here is from genome assembly GCF_018139145.2 of Gymnogyps californianus. NCBI lineage: Eukaryota > Metazoa > Chordata > Aves > Accipitriformes > Cathartidae > Gymnogyps > Gymnogyps californianus. The sequence continues at coordinate 57,922,524 of NC_059474.1, read as the reverse complement.
GTTTGAGTCTCAACAGTGCCTGTCACATACTTTCTGCCCTGATTTGACAATAATTAGCATTTTCTTATTTTTTAAAAAAAGTATTATATTAAATTTGAACTGAATTGTTTCACACATGCAGTATTTAGGGAGTGTGCAAAGGAAGCTGTTATCTGCTAGAAAAAGATATAATAATAGTTAGAAAAACAAACCCATACCTCACTACCTTCCCCTGCCCTCACCCAAATAATGTAAGAAAGAGAGTAACTTTGTTTTTGAAGACCAACAAAACAGGCTTTTTTTTTTTATTGCACTTCAATGCATTGTTATTCTACTAGCACTAGTTTACTATGATATTTGTACGTGTATGTTAGGAACAAAAAGAGCTTTATAATTTGGTTAGCTTTTAATGAAAGACAACAAAGTTAATAAAGCAAGTCTAGAAAGCAATTAAAAATTGTCTTTCCTCAAAGACCTCTGTGATTTTTTTCATGTCATGTCAACATTGGCAGACTTTGAATTAAAAAAAAAAAAAAGTGGCAGGATGAAAAGAGCTGATGGGTTATTTCTCTGATGAAATATCAAAGAATCTAATGTGAGATTCTTGATTGCAATTTCTAAAGATCTTGACTGTAAAGCACTGGTTCTTGCAGTTGTCCATTCTTCTAAAACTTTCATGAGAATCACCACCTTTGGAAAACCAAGGAGATGGTTTCCTTGGCAATGAATTGCAATAAAATGTTAGACCTATTTAGTTGGAGGATAGCTTATTTTAGGAGAGCCACCTTCAGCTTTATATGTAAAATGTTGCTATTTTTAAGAGGCCTTTCTCCTTGTCTTTCCTTTATTCTGCCAATTTTTGCTGTATTCTGCTCATTTTCTTGTCTAATTTTAAGTAGTTGAGCTTATTAACTCATTTACGTCTTCATACTATTGGAAAAACTGATATGCATGTCCTAATGCATAATTGCACTGTACGAAAAGAAAAATAAATTGCCTAATTTTGTGTGTGTTTGAAATATGAAAACCTGCACATTTCTAAGTATTTAATAATGAAAGAAGACACTGATGATTTCCAGAATAATCAAACTGCATATGAAGACAAACCTGTTTCTAAACAGGTTGAGTCCTTTTTTCTCCCAAATAAAAAAGAAATAACCCTAAGATGGGAGAGGAAAAAAGTATATAGGCAACTCCTTAAGAGTGTGCATGTGTGTATATGGTTTTTATCAACTTATATGCTTATAGCTTTTTTAATTGTGCTTGTTCATCATGCAGATGTCTTTCCTTTACACAAAATTTTTCACTTATGGGATACGTTACTGCTTGGAAATTCCTCCTTCCCATTCTGTATTGGAGTTGCAATACTTCAACAGCTGAGGGATCGTCTTCTGGCTAATGGATTCAATGAATGCATTCTCCTTTTTTCAGACTTGCCAGGTACAGAAAAAACTATTTCTTGCCTCTTTCTCTGTCTTCCCCAGTGTGTTGCTGAAGTAAGTATGTGCTTGCATGTGAATATATACTACAAATCTTACATGTATTTTGAAATCGTGGTAGATTTAGGCAAACTCACTGTCAGAGCGTGTAGGTCTTAACTACAGCTTGATGAAGTTAGTAGAAGTCTTTTTGCTGTTATCAGCAAGAATTAGGTGAGCTTATTATTATTTCCAGGTGAAGATTGGAGTACTTTCTTGTGAAATTTAGAACGATTTTAAGTAATTCATAAGCGACTGTAGACATGCTGTGTATAGAAACAATCCAGTTGATAGGGATCTCTCAGTGAAAAAAATTTAGTGCTGTTCTGAACAGTGTTTTTCTACTTTGGTGCTGGTACTAACCTGTTTTCCTTTCAAAAATAATTAAACTTTTGCTGTGGAAGTGATTAATGTAAAAGGATTAGGGAAAGCAGTATAGAAGCCATTGGAATTGCTCTGTGTTAAATCAGTTTCCATTTGAAATGTAAAGCTTTCAGAAGAACCCTCAAAATAGGATTGGAGGCTGCATGATTGTTGTGCAGAAGTTCTGTCTTCTTGTTCAGTGGGAGGTAGTTGACCTATCCATACAAGCAAGTGTTGCATCTTTTTAAAAAATAAATAAATAAATAAATAAAATTGCAGTTAACCATGAAGTTTGGGTCTTGTTTCTGAGCAAGTTTCTAGTGAGACAGTAGAACGCATTTGAACTGAGTAAGCCCTGTCAATGGAAAGATGTGTTTCCATTTGTGATGGACTAACATTTACATAACACATAAATTGGAAGGCTACTGCACCCCGAACATACTTATGTTCTTGTATTAATTTCCTCTCCAATCCAGGATCTTACTAACATAATATAGCTCTTGGTTAAGAGATGACACTGTTTTAATTGTGTGGCCTTTCTTAAGATACTTTAACTTTTGGGTAATCCCTGGGCTAATTATAGATTTAGTGGGCTCTGTTTGAACACCATGTGTGCAATTCAATAATTCATTTAAACAGAAGTCATTCTTTTTCAGAAGAACTGAATGAGAGTATCAAGTTTGGAAGAGCATTTAAGCTTAAAAGGTCTTGTTAAGTGTGGCAGTCTCCACAACTGCAGAGTTTACAGACGTTAGCAGTAGTCTAGGATATGGCAGCACACAGGCTGAGGCTAAGTTCATAGTTGCATAAATCAGTCTCTCAGAAGTTCAGTGAGTTGTCACAGATGAAGCTCTGTGATTTCTCCAAATATTATTGTCGCAAATTCTGTCTCTCACTGTATACCCTTGAACATGTGTCCAGATTTTAAAATGTGGCTTTTCTGCTACCTTTCAGTTTAGTATGTACTATGCAATTGCTACTGTATTTTTCAATTTATAAGAAATTTAATTAGGCCATTCATTATGGTGTGGGTTTTTTCATTTTCAGTCTATCTGCTTAGTCATTTCAAATGCTGTTATTACATTTAACTGGATATCTTAAGATGGTCTGAAAGGTGAGTGCTAAACTAAAAGATTGTCTCTCTCTCCCTTCCCTCCACCGCATCTATTAGCTGTATGTCTTAGTTAAATATAGATTCATTAATATTTAACTTATTTCCTTGCCTAAGGTCATTTCTCCCTATTTTTTTTTCCTTGAGTAGTTCTAAATATATATTCCAATTTATCTTGAACCAGCTGATTTACTGACAGCTGAAGTACTTTATAGTGAGGTCATGTGTAAGAACACGTTAGTTCTCATAATACGTATCTGTTTATATAATAAAATTAAATCACTAAAATCTGTAGTGTTATAATGTACATGCTTTCTGCTGATTATAGTTTATGACAACTTTGCTTATACTCTGGTAAGAAATGTTTTGGTAGAATGGTGTTTCTGAAAAGATTTTTTTTTTTTTTTAATGTTGGTGATGTCTGCAATATTTTGGATGTCAACAGTGGGACAACTGAATATTGTGAGATTAATCCAAAGCACTACCTACTAAGGAAAAAAAGAATGAGGACGGAAGACAATCCTAGTGTGACTTAAATATTATTAGTCTAGCTGAGACTTCTGTAATCAGTAACTTCTTTGAACATATAATTATCATAGCCTTGTGCCTTCTGTTTCTGACTTGACTCTTATTTCTGGTTAAGAAGTATTGACTGCTCATGCTTTTTGTCACCTGTGTCTTCCAAACAGGACTTCTCTTATTTTGGTTAAAATAAGTTGTGTGCCATGCCTGAGAATTTTCTGAAAGTAATTTACAAACAACCTTCACCTGAAACTGGGTCACCCCAAGGAAGAGATTATGTTGTTCAAAACGTCTGCGATAATTTCAATCTAAAATCAATTGTTGCTCAACAGACTGAAACTCCTGTGGTTTTTAAGCTTTCTGTGCACTGGAATGGCTTATCTCAGGCTGCCAGTGAAAGCGACTTGCTTTCCAGACTGATAAAGCTATTTTACTGCTGTCTTGTAACTTTGTGGAACACTTTTTTAAGATTTCTTGGTTTTACAGTAGCTATTTCTAAAAATGTATATTTAAAGTTTAAAAAAAAAAGTAAAAACCCACTGCTTTATTTCCAGTTCACTGCATATAACACAGTTTCAATTACTGTTTAAAAAAGTTAATGATGCGAGGAAAAAGAAGGGGCACAGTGCCATTATTGATTACTTGATTCTGAAAACCCTTTCCAATGCTTGTCTCAAACCTTACGCCATATTTTATCTATAAACCCAATACAATTGGGCATTACTTGCTATTTTGGGGAGCTCTATTGGAAATTTTAGTTTGTTTTTATATAGTTTTAACAATGTTCTAGCATATTAGGAAATCTATTTGAAGTATTTGAAAAAATAATTGGTTAATTAAGAATACTGGAAAATCCCTTTGCTATAGCAACAAATGTTCTAGTTCATTCCTCGTGGGGCTGTATAAAGGGGACATATAAGCAACTGCTAAAACTTAAATAGAATTAGATTGTTTAGGAAATTGCTACCCCAACATGTTTTTTTTTTAATTCTCTCTCATTTATTCTTTCATATTTTTTTTTCCTTGTGTTTAAGGAGCTCTGTTAAGTATAAACTTTATTCAAACAATATAAATACAGGGAAGATTTAGGAGATACTATTTGAGACAGACAAACAAAACCAACCCTGGAGTCATTGCTAATTCTTTATGTGTAGTTTTGAGATTTAGTAAATTTCATCTTACTTGGGTGATGCAGAGAGAGCAAACGCAGTATGCATTACCTTTGTTTTTCCTTTATCTAAATCTGACAAGTAGCAGGAGAATGTGGCAGGAAAATGAGGATGGTAAGGGTGGCACTACTATTATGTGATTCCTGAGGTACCAAGAACAGAGACAGGACTCTGCTTTCAGACCAGGACTGACTTGTACTAAGCCAGTTTGGGAATGTCTGCTTCTTATGTATTAGCAAATTTACAACCCAGAAGGCTCTTTCATGCGTTAAGGGCCAACTGTATAAGTAACTTTACTTTAAAATTTCCAGTTTTGCTTATAGCTTAGTCTTTAGCATCTTGCCATAAGTTTGTGTGATAATGTACATTATGCAACTCAAAAGTTATGATTATCGTAGCTTGACTTGATTACTAAGTTCATTACCCGCCGTACAAGTAGTACAAAGTCACCAGCACCTTTTGTTAGCAAACCAACCCGGGAAGGAAGCATCCAGATATGTACAGCTCTTTGCAAACAGTTGAAGGATCCCGTAGACCAATTCACTCCCACCTGGAATGGGTGCAATATAGGGCCTGGCAAACAGATCTCCAGAGATCCATGCCAATATTATCACTGACATACAGAGATTAATTATGGCCTTGAGAAGGGATAGGGCAACTAACAAAAAGATGGGGACGGATGCTATTAGAGAATAGGGAAACACTAAGCCTAGACATAAGACATACTTTCAAATAAGCCTTTTATGTTAGTTCACACATAATTGTAATTTTGGAGCAAGGGGAGGGTTTGTTCTTTTAATGCAGTGCACCTTAGGAAGGTGTCTTTTTGATGACTCCAGGCTAGTCAGTGCTTCCAAAGGCCTCGGCCTCGGATAGGAAGTCCAGAAAGACTGGCTGTGGAAAAGCAATCCAGTGCAACGAGGAGCTACAGTAAAATGGTTGTAGTGGAAAACGTAGAGGATTCTACTTTGTGAGACACAGGCATGTAGCTTTAAGATGCAACATGTAGTCAAAGATCTAGCTATCATCAAACCACAAAAATAAATGATTCTCCAAGGAACAGAGTTTCTCTAATGTGGGAGAAACAGTTATATCTGTTGCCATTGTAGTGATGTGCCAAAATGCTGAATCCCATGATGGTGAAAGCCATATAGATGCTTAGGAGCATTACTTCCAGCTCAGAAATGGACTAAAGATTTAAAAAATCTACACTAAGATTGTACGGTGCAGTTTTGAATGATGTGTTTCTGCTGACAGCAGCAGAATTAGGCACACATCAGAGAACTCTACTTTAGATATGTATCCGACCCTAGGTAGCTACCATTTTACTTTCTGTTGTTTTTCTTCCTGAAAATCCTTTGTCTGCCCACATCTGTGATTCATACGCTTTTATTGTGCCAGAAATTCTGGTGGTTCAGCATTTAGTTAAGATTTCATAGGAGGCAGAAATGGCAGTTGGCCGCCAAGCCCACGCTGAGTTTGTGGGTGTTTGGTGCCTGTTCCCATTCCCACTTCTTGAATAAAAATGTAAACTCCAAGATCAAAACACCAACTTTGAAGAGACTGAAAGAGATACAGTGAGATCTTCTGTGTGTCAGTGAGCAGTAGAAAAACAAAGGTAATGTAGTGTTTTGATTAGGGTTTGATTTTTTTTATCATACAGTTGAAAATGTCCTATTGCTTGGATTAAGGCTCTGAGGAATAGAAGTTGTAATAGCTCTTTTAAAAGGAAACTTTTTTCATAACTTCAGCTATGAAATTTTGACACGTGGCTTTGTTGTAGCTTGCCCAAGTTTAAAACTGTTGTCCCCCATGGAAGATGACACTGCAAGGTGATTTATCATGGGGTTAGTGAAACTGGACTGCTTTTTCAAATTACAATGTATCTGAAGAAAAACAGCAATTTGGTCTCTGTCACATGAAGCACATGATAATGCTGCTATAACATTAAAAAAATGGATTGGAAGTATCAAAAGACATCAGAAGCTAAAAGGAAATCACGTTTCTGGTTTTCTTGAAAGGTGTAGGTCCAACAGATATTTATGGAAACATCTTTTTCTGAACATACTCCTCATCTTTGCTATGTTAGATGGCTTTTTTTTGTATGCAAGTGGCAGGTTTATTTTATAATGCAATTCCTGAAGGTTATTATTGCTAAATAATGGCATTTATGAAGCAGAAACTGTGCATAGCTGCTAGTAAGTGCTTTTTGTGGTGTGGTTTGGTTTGGTTTTTAAAGGCTTACAGCCAACTGTGGGTTGGGACCTGGCTTTGGTACAGAAGCAGAGCAATTTGTTAGGGCACACCTGCTCACCAAGGCTGTTCGGTAGTGTCAAACTCTGTAAGATTGATGTCATTTTACCTGAAGCTGTGAATTCTTTAATTATTCGCGTTTTCCACTTGTGACATGAACAAAATGCAGTTCTATTTATAGATTCTACCTTCTTGAGACTAAAGAGAAATGCTGCGGTGGGTGACACACTAAGGAAAAAAATACCAAAATCGTTTATTTTATTCATATTAGTGTTCTTGCTAGTCTGTAGTTGTCACTGGCAGAAGAAAATCAAATACATATCCTTCAGCAAAGGACTGTCTGTCTCAAGAGATTGTGTTTCATAAGAGTGAAAAGTGAGTTCATCAGTAGAACTTTCCTAGTGCATGTCTTAAAATCAGTCTGAGGTGCAGCTTATGCCTCCTGTTTCTTGGTAGAACCTGTATGTACTCTTCGTGGCAAAAGGGGACTTCAGAGAATAGGATAATCCACCTGTTAGTCATTTAGGATTTTGTACGTGTATTACCCTGGAATAAAATCAAAGTACATGAAGGTAGACCGTCAAACATGCTAGCATTTTTAGGTATAGAGAGACAAAATTCAGGCCACTCTTATCTGAGCTTTGCTTCCAGATGTGGCAATTTTTTTTTTTTTCTCTTTACAAAGGTGTTCAGGAAAATGTTTCCCTCTTTTTTTTTTTTTTTGTTTTTTTTTTTTGTTTCATTAAAATTATGAGCATGACTAGTCCAGGTTAGACTAGTGCTTAGAAAGCAAGAATATGCACTAGATTTTTTTCCTTTTGCAATTATGGAAAATATTGCTGACAGAGCAAGGTGCCTAACAGGGTATCTGTCTATATTTTTGTTATGCTGAATGTGTTTGTTTGCCTGTACAGGTATAAATGGTCTTCCCAATAATCTCTAGTTCTCTAATTGTTAATTGAGGAGGTTTTTAAAATGAGCTGCACAAATACTCCAGGGTTAAAATTCCTTGATTAAAATGTACATTAGCAGCATATCTCTGATTGTAGATATATTTTGGGGGTGTGTATATCCATTGTTGTTAATAGAGATACACATAACTACTTAAACACAGAATTGGAATGACAGTGTAGGCTGAGAGCTAGAAAAATCTTTCTGCCAAAGGACGGACTCAGAAATGAGGTCTGTTGAAGTGAATTCTCAGCGGTTTCATACTTTGGGTAGCTGTCAATTCCCTTTGGTCTACTTTCCCATATTCAAAGAACTTAAACTCTTGCCTTTATAAATCTGCATGAGGCATTTGATTCTGTCTATCCCAACGTCTTTGTTCTTAATATACTAAGAGCTGGAGTTTAATAGAAATCAACAGAATGACCAAAACTAAACATGGAGAACTAGAGCAGGGTTTGTACCTAAAGCTAAGACGTTGTTGATATTGCAAGCTCGGAATAAATTTCAGGACTGGATTGTTAACATTGAAGGGCAAACCTTGGTCAGGAAGGACAGGTAACCCAACTGGGAAAAGCTCACATTGTATGTGAAGAATGTTGTCTGTATTCTGAAAATGGTGATAAATGGGCTAAGTACCCATCAGGGGTGTGTCAGGTGAAACCTCTGTCACTGCAAAAATTTAAAAAGTCTGGCCAGGCATCTGTAGGGGATAGGCTAGTCACATATCATTTGGCTTCAGAGCAAGGCAAGGAGCTAGACAATCTATTGCTGATTCTTCAATCCTTATGCTAAAAAAGCCAAAACAAAACAAAACACTTTTTTCTTTTTTTTTTTTTTTTTTTTTTTTTTTTTTTTTTTTTTTACTTACCAGCATAGCATAGTTCTAAGGAAACAAATTCAGCAATCACGTAAGCTGATAGAGTATAAACCACAAACTTGTTTGCTGGGAATGTAACCCTAAAATGACGCAAACTTAAAAATGTCTTTAAAATGGTCTTTTGGGGGGTTTTGTTATAAAAAATATGATATTTAGGAATGTACTTCTTAAATACTTTCATATGTAAATTCAAATGGGGGAGTGTTAGAAAGCTTTTTCACAGAATGGGGGAACTTTTTTCCTTGACTTTTGAGTAGGTTAATTATGCAGCAAACTTTAAATCATTTAGAAATGTATATTGACAAGGTTGGCCTGATGTTAGATGCTTAAAGCTACTAGTTTTGTACTGTGAAACACTAACAGAGGCTTGACTAATTCTAAGCGCTGAAAGTTTTGCATGTCAGTAAGTTATCTACCGTAGTGCCAAATGACAAGCATTTTTTTAGAAATGAAAGCAGTTTTAAGCATGGGTACATAAGCAAGATGGTTATTATCCTTTCTGTTTACAGTTGCTGTATTTGTGGGAAATTAATAACATTTCAATGTTGAATAATATGTTTCTTACTCAGTGGTAGTTTGTGGGTGTTACATGGTTCAGGATACTCTTTAGGCAGATCTAGATATCTTATCTATATTAATCTTTACCCAAAGGTTTTTCCATTATTGGTCTAGGAACGAACAGGTCAAATTAGAGGCTTTGATCCTTTTCTCATGGCAACAGGTGCTCCTTTTCAAGGTTACTTGAATTTTTGTCTTATTTCAAAACCAGAAATTCTAAGTTAAAGGCTAACAAGAGGAGAGCTCTGCTAATACAAAGGTGTTCTACTTATGGCTCTTTAGAGATTGGTCCATTTTATAAGCATTTGATCTGGTTGGAGTTTCTGACTGTAGAGTTTTTCACAATTTTATACCTATTATGTCTGGGAAACACTGAAGTGGCTCGTATCTACTACCTAGCTAGAAATTTAGACAGCATGATCTTATTAATGCATACTGAGCTTCAGTATGTGCATATTACTTCTGTGAAACACAAATTTAGGATAAAGGAGGTAAGTTTCACTAGTATTCGAGATTGCTAAATGTCTGTTGAGTCAGTTTTAGAAAGATTTTAACAAACCATACAACACAGAAAAGCCAAAACAATGTTTTTCCTTCAAAAATTGAATGTTGTCAGACATTGTGTTGGTGGTACAAGTTCCTCATCTCCATGTATATCTAACAAGTTTCTCCTCTAAGCTGATCCCTGCAGTTTGTAAACCTGTCCTTTTATGCATCTTCTGTAGATGGTTATCATCTAGCTATGAAATAATGTTCATTCTGCTGCTGATCTGCTTTATTTCCCCTTATTCTTGTGTATCTGTCGGATTTTGCGTAGTAGCCTCCATCTGACTATTTCCATTATACAGTGTGAATTCATGTCCTTCTGTTGTTGGCCAGTACCCTAATCTGATGTTAGGAGCAGACCAGATGTCTTTAACATTTTGTTAGTTTGTAGAAAAGTCTGCTCTTAAACAGCCGTGGCACACCTCATAAAACTGTTTAAAACGCACTCTCCTGTCGGAGCTTAGCTGACATTACAGTCTTTACATAATCTATTTTGGTCTTCTTTCTCAGTAAACCATAGCATGTGGCATGTGGTGGTTCACTTACAGTAAACCTTTGCTCTTCATACACTCATTCATCATTCTGTGTCTTCCCTGCTCATCCTTATCAGTGCAGGACAACATCATATTTCCATACTGGAAGGCATTCTTTATGAAATCTTTTCACTAAACTGCTGAGTCAGAGCAATTTTTACAATCACGAGTAAGAAAAGGATTCACCTTTGTCTTTTATGCAGTCTAATGTCTTGGGAATAACTCAGTGTTTACTGCTGCTTCTCTCTATTGCTCACTACTTTGGTAAGTGTTGCATGAACTGGTCCAGACGACTGCATAACTGCAGGTACTGTAATAGTTGTACTTTCCATAACTCTCCTGTCAGCTTCTCTTGTTTACACACAGGCTGCAAACATACCTGCTGTTGGTCTCAGCAGAAGTGTCAGTACCTCACATAGATATGTCATTTCTACTTGAATTATCTTCATAACACCCTCCACTACAGGACTCTTATCTGGATACATTCTGAATTTTTCAGTCCTCGAACATCTCCTTTATGGATTAAGACAAGGGACCCACAAGTTCTTTTTCTGCTCTTTGGACATTGCATGTGATTTCATTACATAAAAACAAAAGTCCTTCTTTTCCCAGTGTTTCTGAACCCTGATGCAGATGGTTGATGTGCTTTCACCAAGCAAGGGCCTGAACCATTTCATGTTTGATATACTAACTGCTGCTTGTGGACATTCAGGCTCAAGAATAGTTTAAATTGTTGTCTTTCCTTTCCAACAGCAAGACTACTGTCACATATACACTGAAAATGGCAGTATCGTCCAGAGGTAGTAAAAAATACTGACTGTGGAGAATTGTCTAGAGAATTTTTTTTTTATTCCAAGATACTGAAAGAATCCAAGAATTGTAGAGTAATATGCTCTCATATTGAAATTATTGATCCTTATTACAGCCGTGCAACATGCAATCTGTCTGAAGAAGTAGTACTATAGTTTGTTCCTTTCCTTCTGCATCCAATCATTTTTCTAGCTGAGTGCAACTTCTGTACACCTGCTGTATTACATAAAAAAATATGATGGCTCCTTGATTGACAGCACTTGTTCTCCCGGCAGCTCTTGAAAGATGCACACCTTGCATCCATGTAGAAAGAAGAACAAAGACTTCCATCTTATTAGCTGAAAAGTTTTAAAATTAATGACTGATATTTATGTTGCCTTTGAAATTTTGTTGCAAGGTGCACTGAAAGGGATGCTGATGTGTGTAAGTAAGAGCAAATTACTATCCACAAAACAATGAAATAACACAACTATCCTATAATGTATAGAATAAATTATATAAAAAGAATAATTTTGCGCTGACATTTTCATTTATAGTAACCTTCTAGCAGTAATAGATACAGAGATGTGGGATAGAAATGTCACTTCTCTTCCTAGATTTGTCCTTTTAAATATCTAGGCTTAGTGTATCTTTTTGTATGTCATCAGAAAAGAAAAGGTTTATGGCCTTTCACCTATATTTCTTCTGAGAGCAGGAATCATGAGATCGAACTGACTGACCTATTCAGCTTCCCTGCTTTTATAGCACAGAGGTTTTCTGGCCTATTTATGTGGCTGTGTGGTGAAAGCTGATGTTGCCTGGCAGGGTAGTAATAAAGTATTTGTGATGGAGAGGTCAAACCAAGCCCATAATTCTGGGCTGTTTCCAAAATGCAGAAGCAGTTTATTTTGGCCAAATTTCTTAACTGGTGTCCTGTTACCCAAGGAGAGGGCTCTGGAATTGATTAACTGCACACAAAGACTTGGTCTGTGTACATTTTCATTAAGATAGATCCATTCGTGTTATGTTTTTCTCCATTGCTTGCTTTCACTTGCTGTGAACAATGTGCGCACGTCTGGTTTTGCTGTAAAAATAAAGAATTCTATGTGCTTTTGTCACAGGCGTATTGCCTTTAAACTGATGCTTTGTTTTTAACATCTGTTTCAAGTGTGGTCTACTTATCTTCTGTATCTATAATAATAAACACTAAATATATGTACCTTAAAAAGCAGCTATGTCAGGCTGAGCCATCCTTTTCAGTTGAGGCTGTTGACAGAGGGAGGCAGCAGCTTGGTAGGGAGTGGTAATTTAGCATGAACAGAGCAAAATGAGTAACATCTTAGAGCAAACGGGAGTTTAGTTGAGAAAAGGAGCAAAATATTTCAGTAGGCTTAATATTGGGATGGGGCCATGGCAAAACCAGGATATTACTGTTAGATCACTTTTTGTTTACTCCCCCACCCCTGCCCTTTTCAATTCCCGTACTATTTGCATATTTTAAAATCTCAGGAAAAGTCTTTTGATGCCAAGTAATGGAGTAATTAGCTGGTGCCATAGAATTGTTTCCTGTAAGGCTTGATTGCTGCTTGACTGTGAAATACTTGAGCTCAGTTGAGCCAGAACTCCTAAAACCAATGTTTTAAAATGAAACTTGTGATTTTTAGTTCCTAGGTACTTGGGTGCCAACTTTGGCTTTCTGAAATGCAGGTTCTCTGCACTTTTTGAAAACCTGACTGCTTGAAGACATACTAAATTTTGAAATGAGAACTTATTTTTATAGTATTTATATTATGTTTAAAGCTAGGCTTAATTTTTTTCAGTGCACACTTCACAGTTAATGACACCATGTTATGTCAGCACGTTTTCGTTACAGATTTTTCCAGCAAAATAATTTGTATGAATAAAAATGGCAGGTACCTGCTTTTTAAACTACAGAACACCCCAGTGTTGGGACCTTGGAGAGCACAGAGATGTTACATGTACATCTCCGTGACTGAGCAGGCCCTCCCTGTCCTTTCTAAATGTTTCTGTTCGCTTCTTGCTGACGCCTTGAGATTTCTGCAGAGCCTGCTCTCAGAAGGATGTTCTTCTAAGTTGTTTGCACATGACAAGTAGTCTGGCATCCTGGTGAGGTACTTTCTGTTGTTTGTTCATAGTCCTGCTCAAGAATTTAGGCACAGGCTTGATATATTTACACTTCTGATATACCAACAGCATGTTTTTAATAATATGTAAGCTTTAGTGTTTTCTGGCTTGTAACACAATTACTTGGGAGCAGGAAGAGTACAAGCAGGATTAATACTGTGTGAATGCAGTCCTGGTGCAATAATAAAAGATGGACATCTAATTGGAGACTGACTCATTTGGCATTTATTTGAAAGGGCATGGGAGGAAATGGGAATTGAAGTAGCACAGCAGACCCTTACTTATTAGCCAAAAGGAGGAGAAAAGATCTTATCCAGCAAGGCTGCAAAAGATGGCATTGCATTTTAGTTACTGACAGGAAGTGATTTTTCTTAAACCAAAATTTCAAACAAAGGGTGAAGATGGGCTTGAAGGTTACCCAAGTGTGAAGCTTGTTCATGCAATGTGACTAATAAATATTTTGTAAATATTTACACCAGTTTAATGTTTTCTCAGACTCCAGTATGCTGAAACTAATTGTTTTTTAAAAAAGAATACGAGTAAATTCTTTTGCTACCAATAGTCATCTCCCTTGTGAGTGATAAATGTTGACCATTCCCATATATATGCATACATATATTTTTTTTTTTTTATTATTTGTGGAAACCACAATCGACTTGTTATATTTTTATTTTGCATTACTTAGAAGCAGATTAATTAATCAGCGGACTGTAAATTGGTGTTAGGCTTTTGATGGCTTCCCTCCCAAACCATTTAAAACTCCCTCTTGTTCCTTGGAATTTCATTTTGAGCCATGGCCACTGTCCTCCTGAAATGCTGCTTAGAAGAAATGAGAAACCAAACAGCCAAGAATCACAGAACAACAGACTCCTAAATTTTTTACTTACACCCTGACGTGTAAGAACTAGTTATCGTTTTTAGGGAAACTCATTGCTGCATTTTCTACTTCTCTAAATGGATTCCTTTTGGAATTACAGAGCTTGTTTCTAGGAAAGATATTTTTATAGTCTGTCTCAATGCTTAACTCTGTCAATCTCAATTTCTGCTTTCAGCTTTTTCATAACTTTCTACTGCACATAGTGTTCCTATTCCATCCCCAGTTCTCTGTCTTCAATTTCACACATTTCTAGGCTATTATGTCCTCTCACAACCGAATGTTTCTCATGCTATTAATTATTGTTGTTCAGATTATTTTATTTTTTTTTACTGGCTAAATTCTGCTTTCATCTCACTTATTACAAAACTACTGCTAACGTTTCCTTAGCTAAGAATCTCAGGAGACAGGCCTATAACTCACAGTTATAGCAGTCTCTTTACAGAAAAAAACAAAAACCATAAATGTACTACAGTTTTGAACTGAAATTCTCAACTTTTTATAAATAAATCTTCAGAAATGTAGAGAAAGTGCAACTGTAATGACTATGCTTCAGAGCGTATTCTGAGCTCTAGGAATAATAACCAGTGAAAGGCATCTGCTGTCTTTTCCTGAATTTAGAAATTGTGTAAAATTTTCCAGTTGCATGGATTTTCCTTGGGAATGATGCTAAATAACAATATTCCATCACGATATATTCAAAATGAAAAATCTAATATGTTTTCATCACAGAATGAGAAATTGTTAGTTACTGTTGAGATACCACATTGTCCATTTATCTCTGGCAAGTATTATCCCAAGTAGCTAGGGAACTTGATATGGTTAAGGAAAATTGTGATTTACTTTCATATTCACAAAAAGGTTTTAGAGCTAGAATTAAAATTAGGTAAACCACAGCTTTAGTCCCAGATTTTTCAGAATTTCAGAAGCAAGATAGCACATAAGCATGTTGTCTTCAATGCTATTAAAGCATATGCTGCAAGTTATATCCTACTTGAATGCGGACAGCTTTTTGAATGGGAGATTAAGAGATCACATCATTCATTCAAATTTTAAACAAAGTGAATAATCTCATCCAACTGGAATATTCTGCCCCAATCTTCAATTTCAGCTTCTTTTACTCACCACCCTGCTAAATGACTGAGGTTTCTGGAGTAACTCCCTGATTGATGGCAATGCATCAAATTTAATGATGACAATGAATGATTGATGGCAATGCATCAAATCTGTCTGAGATATACAGATAAAGCTTGCCTACAGTGCCTCTATTTTCTTCATAGAAGCTGATGCTTCAATCTTCTAAATTGTGAGTGCTGCAATGAATCATCCAAGATGCTTGGGACAGATACAAGAAAGAAGTGCTAATATACCCATTGTTTGTCTGATGCACTACACTAAGTTTGTCATAAAATGCAAGCTAGAATAATTTTTCTCGTTGTGAGACTGCAGACAGGAGATGCAAAACTAACCAGTCTTTTTATAGTGATAGAAAAGTAAATGATTTTTATGTTATGTCTTGTTAGAAGGCAGATACATGCAGGATGCTTAGTGTTGCAAAAATGATGTTTGTAATAGGTTTACTTTTTTTTTTCCTTTTGCATGTGTTTTTCATTATGCTTTGGTACTTTTTATTTGACGACAGCTTATTTTAGGATGCTTCCCATTTGATGGGTGTCTCCTTTCCTCCAAAGTTGCGTAGTATTTTGTCATACACGGCACTTCAGTCCTTCAGCCAGAATGTTTCACTGTGAATGTCTGGTTGGGTTTTGGATTCTCTTTTTTTAAAAACAAAACCAAAAAAAACCCTCTAAAACAAATCCATTGTGTTTGCCATCAAGCACAAAAATTAGTGTTGAGAACTCCTGTTTTCCACCAAACAGATAACACGTAGCTTTGTCAAAATGGCAGGCCACACAAAGTTCGACAACAGAAGGCTTTCAGTCTGGCTCTCAGCAGTATTTAACTGACAAATAAGACACTCGGTTGATCCAAAAATCCTGATGTCCATACACTGCATGAAATGTACTTTTGATGTACTGCATGTACTTACATTTAAGAGTCAATAGTCTGACTTGCAAAGACATTTAATGAAGATGCCTTACAATGACTAGGCTTCGATTATATTCCTGTCTCTGCATTGGTTAAAGGTCTGTTACGCTTCTCTTAAACAGCTTGCTGTATTTCCATACATAACTAGGGATAAAATTAATGCTCAAAATGTCTTTGCTAGTTTTTCGTAAAAAAATTTCTAAGTGCTTTTTTTTTGAATGGGAAAAAGTTTTGGAAAACTACATGCCTTTTCAGGGGGGGAGGGAGAGACAGACAGAGGTATAGATGGATATATGTGTATTTAGCAAAGTCATAGGTAGATTAATTGGCTTTACTGATTTTTCACGATTGCATTTCTTGTTTTTTCTTTAAATCCCTGATCAGAGATTGACATTGAGCGTTGTGTTCGTGAGTCAATCAACCTGTTTCGCTGGACTCCGAAGAGTGCTACATACAGGCAATATGCACAGCCTCCACGGCAAGCCAGTGAGAGCAACGGCACAAGAAGTTCAATGTCCTGCTTTTCAGCAGACTATCAGGAGGCACCTCGAAGTGACCTAGTAAGTGACCTGGGAATTGGAGGGGGGAGCATTGTTCAGATTGCATGTTTCTCCTGCCCCAGGTGGTTTTTTTCTCTTTAAAATTTAGACAGGAAGAAAATACCCACCAAACCTCAGTTACTGGCATTTATGTTGTCACTTCCAAGCACAGGGGTTTGACACATTCATCAGATGTTCTGATTTGCTTGTCAGCTAGTGCACAGTGTTAGAGCCTATGCCATATTATTAATTTTGATGAACAATCCAATGCAGTGAATGAGAATTAACTTGAAAGTTGTTGGGGTTTGGGTTTTTTTAACTTTATTGCTTTGAACTTCAGCTTCTTTGATGTACGTGCCAATAAAATTATTTCTTCTTGTGCCGGATTTCTGCCTCTCCCAACTCCTGCTCCTTCAGTTCTGTGGTGTTTGTTACCACGACAGACCAATGTCCGTGACTCACCTGCAGAACCTCAAACAAGCTTTATCTTAGGAGAAAAATAGTAAAAAGAACAGTTTGCCAGTGAGAAATAGGTAACTGGAAAGTGATGCAGGCAGCTCTGGCTGCTTTTTCCATCTTGGCATGTCAGGTTGAAGGTATGGCTCAAGTTATTTTGAAAGGTAGTATGTGAGTTATGCCTGTGTTTGTCTTGGCAACGAATAACTAGTGGCTAAGAGTATATCTGCATTAAATAGATACTTAGTTTAGCAAAAATGTTTTTCCCTTCTCTCTCCAGTAAAATCTGATGGTTGTTTCTCTTGTCAAATACAACATCTGAAGAATGGTGATTTGAAATGATTCCTTTCCTTCCTCTCAGCAGAGTATAAATCTAGACAGTCTCTTAAAAATTAAACAATTTTGTTTGGGTTTTTTTCCTTCCATGTTCCCCTACAATCAGAATTCATTCATGAGTATGTTACAATAATAGGGGAAGGATATATAGACCTGCCATATCTATTTGGTCAGTTGCATTAGGTTTTAGTCTTTCCATCTGTTTTTCCTAACTACTAAGAAGTGTATTGTCACTCAAGTATATCTTACTTTTTAAGCAGTCCTTAAACCTGAGTCTGATATTCAGTTTTTTACTTGTTTTTTACTTTAGTTTTGATTTTATTTCTATTGCTGTATTTTCTGGAATCCATAGCGACAAATCCAGGACTCCCAAGTGCTAGACATGCAAATGGAGCACAAAAAGAAACTCCAAAGAGCTTACAGAATTTAAGAAATAATAGGTGGATGTAGAAAGGCAATTGGGAAGAAAAATGAAAGGAGAATACTGGTGGTTGTCATACAGGAATTGTAGCCAACACAACTGCTGTTGTGCTGTTCTAAAGATACGTAGAGAGACTTTCTGAAGGAGCTAAGGGCTCCACATTCACAGAATAATTCAGATAGGACCTTAGGAAGCCATCTGGTACAAATTCCTGCAGAAAACAGGCCCAACACTGAATTCAGATGGGGTTGTCCAGGGCTTTGTTCTGTCAGGTAGTGAAAACTTCCAAGGAAAGAGATTATGCAGTCTCTCTTGGCAGCCTGACAGTGCTAACAGCAAAAATGTTTTTGTGTATGTGCTAGCTTTTCTTAAAGCTATGACGACAAGAGAGTAAAAAGACAAGTCTCCTCAGTCCTAAGGATGTGCTTGTATCTTTCTGTATCCAAGCAAGAGTGAAAGGACTTGGAAATAGCAAGGAGTGAGATGGGAGAAAGCAGCAATGGTCTACTGAACTGGTAAATAGAACAAAGATTTATATTTGTAGCAGAGATAAAAATCCATTATTTTGGGTCAAGCAAAGTTTCTTTCAGTGTTCTTCCATTTCCTGAGAAATTTTTTGGGTGTTTTTTTACTGATAGTAATTTTATTTTCATACCAGAAGTTGTGTTTGTTTATAATGCCAGTAACTAGGCTCATCCACCCCACAATTTCCAAGAAATTAAGCTAATGTTTTTGGTATGTTATAGAGAAGAAAAATAAATACCATAACTTCTATTGCCTTCTCTTCCATTTCTTGTCTTTCTACTTAACATCAAAGCACTTTTCATTTACTGCAGGTGATTTAACTTCTTTTGAAGCTCAAGTGTACTGGATCTTTTGGGTACTGCTGTAGGATTGGGGTTTTTTTAGCTCATCATATGGAGCAGTACTATGTGATTTATACAGAAATATGTGAACATATTCAGGCTTTTTCTTTTCAGCAAAGAGGAAACTAATCTCATGAACTCCTGAATGACAAGGAAGCCGATTCGTATGTTAAATTATAGTCTACAAATGTGTTTGCTCTCATGTGCTCTATTTTTGTGTGTCAGATTTTGAGACAGATAGATACAAGCCAGGTATGTTATGGTTCTGTCAGGAGCCATAGTTCAGACTTCAAAAATCCTGTGTAACATGAGCCACTAATGAGCTACCTCTCACTTGTGACCAGTTCTGCACTTCTGGATATTTGTCTTTATAAGATGACACTTCTCAGGGGTTTGAGCCACATTGCTAAAAAAAAAAATCTGAAATTATTGGTGAAATACACTATATACACCCAAAAGTGTTGCAGTTTTTTTAACCTTAATCCTGGAACTATCTATTTCTTCAGACATGTGCTCTACTGATGTTTGCTGCCATGGGGAAACTTTTTTCTACTTGAAAGCAGTGGAATCTGAGTTCAATCTTTAGTGCACACAGTAGCCTTTAATGGATTTTGTGAAACACCATTGTGTCCTTGCTAGTCAGTCTAGCTCTTAAAAAATTACTTTGCTGTTTCCCCACCTATTTAGTTGGTCGTTATTTGTACGAGCACTGTGTGCTACTTTTGTATCTCCAGTTTTACATTTGTGGGTCACCTCTGTATTTGAGGGTAGGGAAGGTAGGAAACAATTCCTTTGTAAACAAAGCTGTGGGTTTGCTTCTGAAGATAATTTATGACTTCTTGAAACATTAAGTGTTTACTGTATTTAATTCTAAAGACTAGCTGTCTCCTACTCCTGTATTTGTGTTTTCCTTCTAAGCTGATCCAGTTTGTTTCCCAAGTGCTTTTTATTGGCTACTCAAATATTTGTGTGTATCTGCATGTTATGGTGCTTTGGTTAATAATAACACAAGAAGTATTTGCCTCTGGGTGAGCACTTTTCTCCCTAAATCAGCAGACAGTAAAACAAAACTGTTTTGACTCTCTTTATCACTAGCATTGCTTAGTTTTCATTTTAGTGACATCTATTTGCAACTTCATAAATAGGCTTCGGTGCTCTCTTCCCTCCTGGACTTGTGTCTTGCTTAATCTTTTACTCTTTCAGGCAGTAAGCATATTTCTACTGAGATAAAATCTCAGGGAGGAAATAGCTTCAGAGAGAATGAATGTACATCTTAAGTGGTTTTGCATGTTTATTTTGAGAAAGATAAAATGTCAAAAATAAGAATGGAAAAAAACCTTTAAATTCATTACTGAATTTTAGTAGCAGTCTACTCAAATTTGTGTCTGTAATTTTTTCTTGACCGGTACACTGATGATTTTTTTTTTCTTACTCTTCCTGAAACTTACCTTCATGCCCTGAAAACTTCCAAAGTGTTTTTCTTGAATGTCCCGGAGTCACAGAGACAAATAACTCTTGTCATGTAACAATTTTCTGCTGTGCCTGTATCTCCCTTATTATCGACATGGTAGATGTATGCTCTCTCCAGCTACCTGTATACTTCTGAATAAAAGCGAGAGAATGATGCAGTTTCTTTATCTTTATGAATGTCTGCTCAGGTGTGGCAGGTGGACTCGCAGAAATTCCGAGGCTGATACAATTATGCCTTCATCTTTGTCTTCTACCGCCAATCCTCTTTTCAAGGGTGGGAGTTCCCAATGTATGTTGGGGAGTGAAAGCATTCAATTGGAGAAAAGTCTACCAGATGATTATTGATCTGTGCACTGATTTAAATGCCACTGGTCCAGTTCAGCTTTTTGTTTTTGATGAAGTAGGAGAACTACCTAAACGGGAAGGTGACTTAATGGCTTGATGAAACAGTACAAACATGAAAAAAGTTTGTTTTTATCAAAAATAGTATAAGCAAAGTTTCCTGATGGTAACTTTTCTTTGCAGATAATCAAGGATAGCTTGCATGACAGACTTCTTACAGATGGGAATTCAGGCCTATTTGCAATAAATATGCCAGTGCTCTGTTGCTTTTAACTTCCTGTATGCACCTAGGATATATTTGTCCATATAAAATGTATTGGCTAGGTTTATATTAAGCCCTTGAATAACTGGTGTGTAAAGTCCATCTATTTTTCTAAAAGAAGCATGATGAGTAGTGTATACCAACATTTCTGTTTCAGTGTACAAGCTAGGAAATGTCCAAGTGCAATGGTGCAATGTCCATGCTGTTCATAACAGCTGTTACAGATATTCTGCCTCAAGGGTCTTCTGACTGCCCTGACCTGTTTCAGGTTTGTTTTGTGTTCTGTTTTTGTAAGGAACTTGTTTTTGTTTTCTTATTTCATTGTCCTACTACTCAACAGAAAGCTGTTCCGCAAATTTGTCTTTAGTTCATGTTGTGTAAAGCATTAACTGATCAAGATCTGAGTTAATGTTTCTAATTTATTTTGCATGTCCTTTTGATGCTTCTGTTTTTCTGATTGTAGCTGCCAACAGCTTGAGTGAGAAGTTGGGTTTATTTGTCATTTTTGAGAGGAGTTGGTTAAAATACACTTTTTATGTCACTCTCCTGTGAGTGAATAAACAATTCACTGTTTAATTAGGCATGTCATAAACTCATCACATTCTGGCAAATATTTTTAGGAATTGCTGAAACCTTCAAGACTTTCTCTGTGTATTTGTTAGCTTTTCAAAGTTTTTTTTGGTACTTATAAGCCAGGAAGCCAGCAACCGAAAAGTGGGGAGTGTAAGGAAATGTCTGTTTCCAGTGCTTTGGTTCTGCACATTAAATTAGCTGAAGGAAGCCTTTTTTAGGACTTTCCTTACTCTGCTTGATTTTAAAAATATGAATGTATTTTCTTATGTTTTAGGACTTTTTCTCATAGAATTAAGGCATTAAATCAATTACCAGAGTGGATAAAACAAGAAATACATGGCTTAGGAAATAACTGATGTTAATTTAAGAGTCTCTAATGAATGTTGTGGTTGTTTTTTAAGTTGTAATATAAATAGCAATTACTTTAATTGAATGTAAACTCATTGGAACACACGTGCTGTGTTTATTCTTAGTTGAGGCGGAAATAAAGGAGTATGTTTATAATAATCTAAATATTTATATGAGACTTTAATAGTTTGTTAGACACTCGCTTAGATCATATTTAAGGATTGTAAACATATTTTGTACAGACCTGGTTTCCGAGTCTCCCTGGGATGTGTTTGTCTGCTGTGAATGTAAATGGGCAGTCGGAGCAGCCAGAGCACACTGTGCTGCAGCCTTAGGCTCAGGTTCTGGATTCACTGATTGTCCGTCTAGTCCTTCCTCACAAGCCTTTGCGATTATACCCACTGTGAAGTTGAAAGCTGGGTGTATTTGACCTTTTTGACCTCCCACAATTGGGATTCCATGACTGATTAACAAATGTGCTGGGGGGCAGGGAGGGGGTAATTATACCTGTAAAATTAATTTAAAAAAAAAAAATTTAGCCAGTTCTCTCTCTGCATCTTGTGGGAATGTTCTTTTATGGGGTTTTTTTCTCATTTGGAAATTGTTTTAAAATCAGATTCTGGGTTTGATAGCCTTTGGTAATTAAATATTAGGCGTTTCATTTTTCTCTTTCTTTTCAATTTTGCCATATTACTGGAGAAAAGAAATTTACTTAGAAAAATCATAAGCAGTAGCCACTGTATGGCAGAATAAGGAATATGGCAGCTACCGTCACCCTTTAAGGTGTGGAAGTTACTGACAAATGAGCTGTTTACAAGATAAAGAAAAGATTGGTCCCATAATAAAGCAGTAAACACAACAGAACAGTGCATTCAAGTTTGCTACAGCTGTTAAATAGTTTGGATTTAAGCCAACTCTGGTTTTCCCTTCTATGCCCAATCTTAGCCCCTGTGGAGTGTATCGTGTGAGAAGATGTTGTCTGAAGTGCATATGGTAGCACTGGTAACATAATCTGAGGGTCAGTCCTTGCCAAAGTAAATTACTGGAATATTGAAATGAAAAATGGAGGAAACCCAGAATTTCCAAAGTCTCTCTGGCCAGTGTTACATCTGCTCAGCCATACTCAATACTCAGCTGTACCTGGCAGTCCGAATCTGAGCTCTGCCAAGTGGCACTGTGGTTTTTACCTGTGCTTTTTCTGTCTGCATTGATTGATGCCAGTTTTCCTCACTGATTATTGGTGGGTGATCTCTGTGATACATGAGCTGGTACAGTTTCATTCTTGAAAACTTGGTGTTGTGCAAATGTTTCTTTCCACGAGTACAGCTGGGGCAAAGCCTTATGTTATAACTAAGTTTTAGCAAGGAGGAATTTGCTCGGTCTCACTGAAGAGTAGTAGCAGTCAGCTATTTTTCAAACACTTTGCGGGGTTTTTTTGTGCGCATCCAATGCGTGGGGAATGTTAGGAAATAGTTACACACCTCGGTGTTCTAATAATTTCACTGGTAATTATTTATTGGGTTGCTGACAATATGATGTAATGTTAACATTTTGTGAGGGATGCTTTAGAATTTTCCCCTGAGAAATACGTAAGGAGATCAGCTCGCAAACTCCTAAGGAGAGCACAGTTTCAGGCTGTAGTGGTCCTGAATCGCAAGCTGGCTGGCTGGCTGAAGACACAGTTGTTACTTTGTTTTCAGGTGTTTTAGCCCTGACTCTGGCCCTCTTTGAGAGGGAGGACTGTAGTGGAAATAAGTCTTTTTAACAACCAATATAAATACTTAGTGTGGTTTCCTGGGTGACAGTTTTATTTCATACTTAGTTAAATAATCCATATTTTATCAAAAAAATAGTGGCCTGCATCTAAAAAAAGGACAATGAAAAAGCAGTGCAGTATGTGTGTGAATTTACTTTAGGAGAGAAGTAACACTCAAAATAACCCACTGAATGTGCTAAAAATATGCTTTAGGATCAGCACGGATCCAAAAAGCTTAATGCTTTATTCAGCTTCTGATAAGCACATTTAGATACTGCAGAGAGAAATGGTCCGCTTGGTATTACATTTTTTCTGTGTGTGCTTGTAGCATAAGAAGGCAGTGGAGTTTGGGAGAAATTTTTGAAGTCAGGTTTTGGAGGAGAAGTAAACTCAAGGGTCTTAGTAGTTTATCTCACACAAATATGCTCAGGTGCACAGACGTAGCTACCTCCTGCCACTCACAGCAACTCTTAATTCCAGCATGGACTAACTCCTGTGTATGCAATATACTGCTGCTGTGAAAGTTATGTCTTAGAGGGCAGTGCTGTGTAACAGCGCTATTGAGAAAACATAATAAAAAAGAATTTTCGTGACATAGGGAGGGGGTGTTGTATTATGTCAGAGATATTTATTTCTATCAAAGGCCTAAGGTGTTTTTTTTCCTCTACTCCCCAGTCCTCTGTCCTACCCTACTCTTTTTCTCTATATAGGTCTCTGTAGGAGCCTACCTTAGGCTAACTTTGAATCCAGGATTCCGTCGCATCCTTCTCTTAATGCATCTCAGGCCAGGCTAAGTGCTGTGCGTTTTCTCAGTTGAGTCAGGATGCAATGTCATAATGATCTAATTTTATTAGGAAGTGCAGTGAGATGATGAAAAAGACTTTCCTGAATGCAGCTCTCTTGCCTGGTGCTGTTGCTGCGTTCTTGCAGTTGATAGCCTAGTGCAAACTGGCTGGTGGCCTATGTGATCCTGTCAACATCATCTTAATCTACTAGTAAAATTGTTACAGCTATGTATATATATTTTCTCATCTGCCGTTGTTACCAGTGGAAGATCTGATTTTCAAATATATGTGACAGCATAACTAGAAGAAAGAGTGCATACTGATTGCAAAGTTGAACCTGCAGCAAAAGTTAGTCACGGAGCCCATCCTGCAAACGCAAATTAACACATTTTAGGCTGATGGGCATAAATGTTTCTGTTGATGCTAAAATGGTGACTTGTGTATATCTCACCAAAGCTTGGGCCTGGGTTTCTAAAATGAGCAGAGTGGTACAGAAATCCAAGGAGATTGATGTGAAAAGCACATACAGCTTACAGGGTAACTGTCTGGCTAACTATTTTTTCAAAGTTTTTGACAATTACTCAAATTTAGCAGTCCTCTTAATAGTCACCAGTTAAGGTAGAGCCTTAACAATATGTTTTGCTCTTTGGCAGGCTTCACAGTGGTAAATAACTGAAAGTGTCCCTGACCTGTGCTGCCATTGTTAATGCCAGTTCAGAAAACAGGAATCATGGATAAATATCAACTACAGTTGAATCCTGAAAAAAGATGGATTGTCTAAATCCAAGGTCTCTGACACCAAGTGACATATGTGATCACATTGTGAGGGAAAGGAAATTCCTCTTCCAGTTGCAGTTTGCATTGAGAAGTGATATTAAATTCCTGTTGGTTTTGTTTTTAAAGAAGGTGAGGGAATCTCTGACAGTTCGTATTCTTAAGATTCTGTAAGATTTTTTTTCTCAAAGCAAAGTAATACAATTTCTTGTCAAGGAGAGAGCATCTATCAAGAGGAAAAAAGAGGCACTGATGGAAAGCGGGGAAGACTTGCAAGATCATTCTTGCTGCTTCTTTTACTTCAAGTTTTATTTCATGTTAAAGCATCTTGTGGGTATTTTCAGGCACGACTGGATTATGGCTCAGCTTTGTATTTTAAAATGGTTCCCTGCAGTGGTGAGAAGTGCTTACCTGTTTTATCATATCAGAGGCAATAACTAATGAGACTTTGCAGCATGTCTGCCTAGCTGCATGCAGGGAATAACTTGTCTTGCTGCTCTGCTGACTCAGCTTATTCACTCAATTATGTTATTCCAGGGAGAAAGCGAGATAAGTTTCCTTAATAATGAGCTACTTTGGCAAGCAGAGCTCACATACATTTTTGTAGACTGCCTACAATGGTGTACAAAGACATTTGGAGGATGTTTGTGAATGACAATTGGCTAAAAGTTGCTGTCTGTGCATTCCTTAAGGTGTGGGTCCTGGAGCAGGGAGCTCTGTGAGGCAGTCAGGGTGGTGGAGGGGGTGGAAGAGTACAGCTTGCAAAATGTACTTGCAAAATGAAATGGAACAAACTTAATAAATAGGAAGTAGATGGAGGTAGGGCACATAGAGAAGGTAGGCACCAATATCTTCACTTGGAAACATGAGAAGCAGAATATGATGGCAAGGGAGGACTGAATCTGAAATGTAAGAATGAGTTTGCTAGAGAGGTTGTATGGAGAACAGTGGCTCTCAAGTGTTTGAAAAATTTTAGGAAACAGTTCCTAAAATCTGGAACTTTGGCTGTTCCTCCTTGTAAGTAGTCCTGACTGAACATCAAAAAACA
This sequence comes from Gymnogyps californianus, assembly GCF_018139145.2. NCBI lineage: Eukaryota > Metazoa > Chordata > Aves > Accipitriformes > Cathartidae > Gymnogyps > Gymnogyps californianus. Next base: position 57,896,351 of record NC_059474.1, on the reverse strand, counting down.
TTGAAGCCTTTTTGTATGACCCTTTGCTAATAAGTGGTCATAAAAAATGGTGGGGGAGGAGAGGGGAGAGGGATTAGGGAGTGTGTCAATACATATATTCCTTTTTATTTATTTGTGATCATTAGAATACTTCCCTGTGTGTATAGGCCTCTTTCTGTCAGTAACAGTGGATTTAAGCATCATTCTTTCTCAGTTGGTACAGGAGTTAAGTACTTTTCGCTTATCAGGCCATCAGAATTCAAAGGAGCAATGGGAGTCATTCTGTTTGTTTAAAAACAAACAAACAAAAACACCCCATCAAAAATTAACATGCAAAGGACAATGTTCCTGGGGGATTAAGTACTGCCTTCATCTACTTAATTATGAAGGATATAAACAAAAACACTAGCATGGAAAATACTAAGTGCAAACATACTGGTAATGATTGGTTTCAGTCATAAAATTCTTTTAGATGATGCAGCTAAAATCCAGTGTTCTTATTTGGTCTTGTTTTCAGATACTTCCTGAAAACTGACTCTGCCTGTTGTGGAAGCTGCTTTTTTGATAAACACGCGACAGCGTTGGCTTTGCCTACAAATCTGTCCTGGAGTGTCCTGTTCTTCTTGCTTATTCTCCCTCTTCTTTTCTGCCAGTTGTTTTCATGTGACTGCTATATTTTAATTCATATAAAATAGTGCTACTCTATACAAAAATATTTATCCCAAAGCTTATATAATGGCGCCATGACATTGAGTATTATATTTAGGTGGAATTCACTGTAAAAAAAATACATAGGCTTTCTTCCATTATGGTTATTTAAAGTGAAAACAAGCATAAACAGCAATGTCTTTGCTACAAACTAGTGTGACCCTTGATTCGAAGTTACATCTGTTTGTGGTTGCTGTGTGAATCTGCTTTTGTCTCTTTCTCTGTTTGATCAATTCTTCAGAAATCTTTTAAAACTCTTATCTTCTAAGCTGGTTTTAAAATGTTTTTGTTGTCTTATTCCTAGATATACATGCATACATTGATTTAAGAAACAAAATATTATGTTCCAAAAATATGGAATGACATCTTCAATGAAGCATGTTTCTTTATGAAGGACTTTGATACTTTGAATAGATTATTTTACTTGAACCCCAGATTTTAATTATATTGACTTTCAGGCTGAAGTTTCTTCTGTATTAAATTTGCTGCAATAAGTTTTGCCAACTTCAACGACAAAAGGGGGGAAACCCTGCTTCTACTCAGATAAAGCTATCCTTTCCATGGATAAAAAGTTACTTTATAGCTCCTGTGTTTATCAGATGGGACTGTTAAGTTCAGGTTCAGCAGAACTAAAGATGCTTGCTTATTTTCTCAAAAATATATATATATATCTTCATTTAATAGCCAGGATGAAATGCCTGTTAAGAGATTACAGGCTAATGGAAAGATAGATAGGAGCTATGATTGTGCCAGCCTCGTGTTCTGGAGTGCTTTAATCTTTCTGAAGCTTGACTTCTAATTTGAGAACGCTTAAGCAGCTTTAATTCCTAATATTAAAAAAAAAAAAAAAAAAATTCTTAATGCCTATTTCTTCTTATTAAGAGCAGTAAATGCATATGGCTTACCAATTCCCAGGCCTATTTGAAAATTAATGGGGTGAAAAGAATAAGTACTTTGAAAGTAAAGAATTTAGGGTGTTGTCAGAGAAACTTCTGGGTCGCAAGTAAACCTCAGACTTCAGCTTAAGTACTTTTTTTCCTATTACCAGCCTGCTGATTAAGCAGTCTTCCCTGATGAACAACTTCTTATAGCTGACTAGTCTAAATCAAGAGTAATGCCTGAAGTTAGGATATGCTAAAATAAGTCTCGTCTCTTTGCAGGAAAACAGGCAAAGCAACTTCAGTAGTAAGATCAGTATCTTAGCATGTGTAGACTTGTGTGTACGTGTGTGTGTGAAAATGTATGTGTATCTTTCTGATAATTCTTACCTTTACTAAGTAATGACAGGCTGTTCATCTCTGTATATGAACATAGTTCTCAATTTCAGTGCTGTAGTCAGTATACAATTTCTTACGCTACCTCTAAAACCAGGAGTATATTGACTAAAGTATTGGAGCACTACACGAGTGTGTAACTGGACTTTTAACTACCCTCTGGCACTGTGCTTAAAGTAGAGCTTTTGCCTTTTTTAAGAAAGAGTAAGGGGGGTTTTTTTAGAAATGATGTACCATGTCTGCCTTGGAAAAGAGTAAATAGATCACAGCAGAAGAATAATTGAAGGGAAGAAACAAGCATCTCATATATATATGATATGCTATTTGGACTTAAGCTTTTCCCATTGGTCATCCCAGCTATTTAATTGTCCTGTTTATACACCCCATAGAGTAATAAGTATTACTAGCATGGAAATTTTGGTTTGTGGGATAATTCTTACGCTCCATTCATTGTTTAAAACAAACAAAAAATTGCAGATGTTAAATTCAACAAGATATTGTAAGCAGCTGTCCTGAGATGTGACTACCTGCAACTTAATTTAACTGGAATCAAAATCTCAGTTGGATACTACTGCCTGTTTACAATTTGTTGGGTATTTGTAAATAATTACTAAGAGGCTATCAGTGCCATAAACTTTTTCTGAGAGCAGCTAACCTTACTCAAAGGATTTGGTTTAAAGTGGGCCCTCTCCCTTCCTTCACGTACTGTTCCTTCTGGTGGTTCACAGCTGGAAACCAATGCCTCCAATGACATAATAAAGCCTAAATAGGGAATTGAAGCCAGCAGTCAGGACAAATGTTAAGCCTCCTGTCTAAAATGTCAGCCTGCATCTCATGCATCTCCTCTTAGTTGGCTGGGCTGAGGCAAAGAGAGTAGTCACTGCAGTGGTAGACAACAGCTGGAGCACTGTTGTGGAGAGGAGTAGGAAGGGTGTTAAAGGTTCAGAAGAGTCTGCAAGATTTGGGTGCTCAGGGGCCGTGACAGCCTCAAGAGCTGTCTGAACTCAAGTCCAGTGCCAAACTACAGGTATCCGTAGCAGGATGGTGGTATGAAGAGGAGGTGTGAGGAGGATTGGGTAGAAGGATTGACAGCTTGGTGTTAGCTGTGTTTAGCTTGTGCTGACTGACAGTTCATTAGAAAATTCCTGTGAGAAAATGTCTGACATGAAATATAGTTGTTACCAGATAAAGTCAAATTTTTAAATGTAATTAGGAAGGATGATCTTACAAGTGCATGCACGTATTTCACTTTGCAATTTGAAGGAAATAAATTAGTCTGATAAAACAGTTGTTAAAAGAAAGAATTGATTCAGCAATTCTATTTCCCGCAAGTCTGTCGAGGAGCTTTAGGCTGCAGCTTTGTTCAAAGCCTATATAGAGGTATTATATCACTAAATATACCATTTAGGCAGATCTGGAGATACTGGTCAAAGCAAAGCAAAGATGGTTGTAAAATTCACAGTTGACTGTGTTTCTCTTTATTTTCAACCCAGTTAAAGGAGAAAAATGCTTGTCCTGGTTATTAAAACCTATTCACAGGACAGATAGCGTCTACCTGTGGAGCACTTCTTGTGGCTTTATACTTTTAGATAAGGAGAAAATGTTTTTATATCAGTGTAGGTGAATTTTGACTGTTTTGTTTTCTGCTGTAGACTTCATGCTTTCCTCTTAAACTTTTATTCTTTCCTGAGACATTCATCCCATCTGCTGAATTAGACAAGAATTGTATAAATAAAAGTAGGAAGTCGTTGTGTAATTAGAGTCCATCATAATGTAAACGTTTCTCCAGAAGACTTAATTCAGGTCATCTCAGCCAGCTTCACTGGCATAGTCCACATTTATAATGCCTGACTTTACTACCTGAGTGTTTATTGTTACCTGTAATAATCTGACCCTGCTTCAAGGTTTGAACTCTTTTTGCAGCGGACTTGCTTCCCTTCCCTCCTCGGTGTTGCTCCACAAACATTCTCCTGAGGGAGAAGCTGTTGCCTGAGGAGGGTGTTGTGAGGTCTGCCAGTTTTAGTCATCAGGCAAATTAAGCTGTCTCAGCCAAATGTGTATTTATGTAATCACTACTGGTTCTACATTACTACCTTTCTCGGATATTGCAAACTTGTGTCTGCTGTGAATTCCCTAGACATGGACTGCTGAATTCGTTTGGCAAGTCTGAAGTTTGTGAGAAGAGTTTGACTTTGTTCTTCCACCTCCTCCTCCCCTTTGATGCAATTCAATTCCTTGGACTCTTCTTGGGGAAATCCAGCTACTCAACTGGGAGGTGGCTTTAGACAGCAACTGGGAGTTGGCTGTGTCCTCTGTCACACTGTTATTTTTATGGAAACAGGTCTCCCTTGAGTACTGGCTATTCTGTTGAAACAAATAATACGTTATCCAGAAAATCAAGCATTTTTCTGATTATAAAGCATCATGACCTCTATTATTCTGATCTTGAGAGGAAAGTATGTGCTGAGACTAGCAATTTGTAAGTTCTTTTGTTTTGAATACTATCATATACAATGGAAAAGGCAGTTTGGTGGGCTAATAGATTCCCTGAAATACAATTACCAGTTTTGTTTGTAATTTTGAGTGCTTTTTGATAACCTGCTTTACAGCAAAGGTATTTCTAGCTGCAGAAGGACTGTCTAAGAAGTCTTTTTTCTGGGACATAACTCAGGAAAATATGTGTATGCCTCTCTGTTCTCTCTAGCATGTTGTCTAAGCTTGCAATCGTCCTCAGATTAAATGAGAAACTAGTATGTTTAGAAACCGAAACAAAAGCTAGAGCTAACAGTCAGTTGGGCTAATACTAGTTAGTAATGCCTCCATTTTATTCAGTGTGTTACTCCTGTTCTCGAATTTTTTTCATAGGCTATAAGCACAGTGTCTTGAATCAGTGTGATCACTGCAATCTAAAACAAGATGACAGAAATGGAATATCTTTTCAAAGCAGAAAATTTGCTATGATGCTCTTAGAAAGACCTATATTTTGACTGCACTGTATAGCTTCATTCTCAAAGATGTTTTCTATTTGTTCTTTCTTTTTATTTTTCCACTTTCTGTAGTCCATCTCTGTATGCCTGTGCTCACATTCTAAACAACTGCAGAGTGCACAAGCAAATCTTCATGATGAAATGGTTGGCTATTTCATTAATTTAGGTCATCTTCCTCAAGAATAAGACATCAAAACAGTCTGAAGATCTTTCAGAAGATGCTCCCTGTAACGAATCCTAGTTATTCTGTTTGTTCCTGTCTCCTGACAAGCCAGAATAACTCACTAGAAACAGCTGTGGACTTAGTTATAAATAACTTTTGCCTCTATTTGACCTCCTGCTCAACAGGAGCACAATGGTTACACAAGACAAACCAGTTCTGTTGTAAGATGACTAAGCTCCATAAGTGTAGCTTTGATGTACATAACTCCTGGAGTAAGTTGAGTTCCATAATATGGGGGGGGGGTTTGCATATGTCACCAACCTGTTAACTCTGTATCTGCTGGATTAAAGCATAATGAAAACAAGCTGCTTTAAAATTTACCTGTGATTTTTCAGATTGAGGCAATGGCACCAATAGAAAAAAAAGTTCTTTCTGTAGAAAACTGTAAATAAGCGTAATTTATTAACTCCTTAAGACCATGGTGCAAGCTAATGTATTTTTAATTACATAGTGTATGAAAGTTTTAAAAAATAAGCACTTTCAACGTTTAATTGAAGTCATATGAGGACCTTTTAGTACAGATATAGTTCTGGAAGTTCCACCAGGGTAGGTGAGAGATTAAAGAAAAAAGTCTCATGTTTGCATATGTAATAATAGGAAAAGTGACTGTAGCATCTTCAAACAGGTTTTGCAAATCCAGTGTTCCCAAGGACAAAAGCCTAGGGCATGCTGCAGATCTTTTTGCCTATTGCTTGTAAAGAATCCGAGTTTGACCCTCTTGAACAAGCTGGAGGTTTCCCTCATGCTTTATTTTGAGTGAGTCAGGCTAATTCTTTTGGGTGAAAGTGTAGTTGTAATGGCACTTAAAAATTTCAGCAGTGTAAAACAACCTCTGAAGGAAGGTGGAGACATGGCTTCAAACATTTCACAACTGTCTTACAGTGACCATATTTTATTTTTTCTGCTGCAGTTCAGAGATTTGTATGTATTGGTAATTAATGAAAATACAGGATTTCTGCATTCTCTGTTATTCATAGAAAAAAGGAGGGTTAATTTTTTTTTTTTGCTTAATTTAGATATGCATGAGCTTTTAAGAATGTAAAGTGAAGAAATGCTAGTGTGTAGGAATATTTCTGAGGTAATTCACAATGAAGGCTCTTACAAAAAACAGTTTAAGTATTATCAAACTAGTTGCTTGAGTACTACCAGGTGTGTGGCGTTGTGTGTTGTGTCATCATCTGTCCCATCCCCCAATTTCCCTGTCCCCCGATTCCCCTGTCCCCCAAAACTAAGGAACAAATTTTCTGGGTTATAATACAGGACTATTTCTTATATTTCTGGTGTCCTGATTTGTGCCTAGTCTTTGGGCTGGGGTAATACGTGGTGTTTAGATAGCTCTATATCTTACAGAGGCATCCCTGCAGTTTCTGTGCCAAGTCTCCAATTGCTACCCTTCTTTCCCACTCCAAGCATGAGGCCTTTCAGCTTCTCCTTTTGGAGACCACTTTCTAGCCAATTTACTTAATTTCCAATGCTGAGAAACGTTCTGTGAGTTTTGTGACCCTCTCAGCCACAGTGAATAATTCATTAACAAATCACAAACTAAAATAGTTTGCACAGATTGTCAAACAATTTTATTTTTTGACAACTTGAACAGAAAATAGGGCTATAATTGGCAGACAGGCATTTGGCACTGCTCTGGAGCTTTTCTGTATGATAGTTTAACTCAGACTAGTTCAGAGTTATAAGGAAAAGATCTGTTTCTAACTGGGTTGTTACGCTTTGAGGTTGTCAAATAAGTAGAAGTTTCAAAGAACACCATGTCTCTAATTCTATCACCTCTAATATTAATTTTCTTCTTTTAAAGTCTAGGGATTCCATCAAGTTGGATGACCTGAAGGCAGAGGTGTCACCACGAATTTCAGCAGAAGATCTGATTGATTTGTGTGAGTTGACAGGACCTAGTCATTCCAAAACACCTGTAAAGAAAACAAAGTCTAGCAAGCCAAAGCTGCTGGTGGTGGACATTCGTAACAGTGAAGAGTATCCTTCAAATCTGAGTGCCAGCCTTGCCAAATCACGTTTGTATCAATTACTTCCTCATTGTATGCAGGCAGTGAGATGTTAGAATGGTAAATAATGGAAAGAGATGTGGTAGAGGTACAGCGGAAGGACCGAAGGCAGATTTTTCTGTCATGGAGAGGCCTAGTTTGCAGAGAGGAGGACAAATGTATTTTTGCCTTCCCATTTTAAGCTGTGGGTCTAGTGAAACCACTTTGTACCAATAGCACGAGTGCTTTAATGCTAATTTTTTTATGACAGGTGTTGTCAGCAGACCTTCCCCATTTACTATGACCAATATTTTGGAAGGGTGTGAGGCTTTCCAATTACGTGGAAGGGAGATAGAGAAGAGTTGATAGCTCGTGCTTTGCCAATCACTCAGTGGAAAATCAGATCCTGTTGCGTGCCTTCTTTCTACTGTCAGGTAATGCAGCCATACGGCTGCCCTAAGTTATGTCCTCTAGTTAGCTTATAATCAAAAAAGTCTTAAAGGTGTCTTGAAGCTATATTTTTGTCAGGGTTGCTATCCTGTTGTCGTGGTTTAACCCCAGCCAGCAACTAAGCACCACGCAGCTGCTTCCCCCTCCCCCCTCCCAGTGGGGTGAGGAGGAGGAAAGAGAAAAAAAAAAGTAAACCTCGTGGGTTGAGATAAGAACAGTTTAATAACTAAAGTAAAATATAATACTAACAATAGTAATAATGAAATATGATAATAATAGTAATGAAAAGGAATATAACAAAAAAAGGAAGGGGCGGGGGGAACAGTGATGCACAATGCAATTGCTCACCACCCACTGACCGATGCCGAGTTAGTTCCCGAGCTGCGATCCGTGCCTCCTGGCCAACTCCCCCCTGTTTATACATACTGGGCATGACGTTCCATGGTACGGAATACCCCTTTGGCTAGTTCAGGTCAGCTGCCCTGGCTATGCTCCCTCCCAGCTTCTTGCCCACCTGCTTGCTGGCAGAGCATGGGAAACTGAAAAGTCCTTGGCTTAAGATAAGCGCTACTTAGCAACAGCTAAAACATTGGAGTGTTATCAACATCATTCTCACACTAAATCCAAAACACAGCACTGTACCAGCTACTAAAAAGAAAGTTAACTCTGTCCCAGCCGAAACCAGGACACCTGTCTACACCTTACTCATTTATTCTTTTTCAAATACATAGTTCTTTGCGTGTGGAGTGGGTTTTTTAATTGTTTTTCTGAAGTAGTGTAGTTATGGGGCTCGGTTTGTTTGGGTTTTGGAAGGGGGAGTCCTTCTTACAGATGTGCTTTGCCAGGTACACACATCTTTGTCAACATCCATCTAAAAGTGGGAATAATGACAAGATTTTATTAGAGGTAACTCTTAACATTATACCGAGTATTTGGGAATACACTTCTTATTGGTTTGTATCATTTTTTTAAGTATTGCTCCTTTCATAATAGCAAAGGTAATGTAGATAGTTGTTTTTGTGGTAGATGTACTCTTAGCTTGCTGTGTCACAAGCTATAATTCTTAATGGGCAAACAATACTCAATAGAAAAATAACAAAAGAATCATGAGTTCTAGTCCACCTTTTACTTTAAGAAAGGAGGTTCATTCCTTTTACGTATCTCTGGCTTGTTCTTAAAGATCTCAAATGATAGAGATTCAACAGGCTTCCAACATCTTTACTATTAGAAAAGATCTTCCAGCATCTAACAAATGCTACTAACATACTGCATTCGTATTAGAAAAATGTAAATTCTAGACAATGAAGTGAATGGTGGATCAATGCCAATATTGGCTAAAATATGTAGTGAAAATTTAAATAAATAATGTTTCAGCGTCGTTTTTTTATCTCGTTTGTTAAAATACCACTTTAAAGGTAATTGTATATGCAGAAAAACACTGCCACTAACATTTTTCTCTATTAAATATTTAGCAATATTTATGACAAAGTGTGGTGCAGTAGAAAAATAAATATTATTTTTACTATGTAGAGCTAAATTTATTGTTTACATAGTAAATAGAATAGTATAATTGGACTATTCTAAATTAAAACGATTATTTTCAAGGAATTACAATTTTGCTGTATGCCAGACTTGAACCTGTAATGTGATCTGCTGTGTAGATAAAACAGAATGGTCAAAGGAACACAAAAAAGTAATTTTTTTTTTTGCTTGCATGTATTGATTTCATGCATCAGTTAAGGAATCTAATTAAGTAGAGATTCATGTGTCTGAGTAGTTTGACTCTTTATTTTCTGGACTCCAGTGGCTTCTTTACTCCTGGATCTAGATTGTTGAAAATGTGGTCCTCTTTATTCAGAAAACAGTAAAAATGCAGGCTATTTTCTGAGAGAGAATTTCTTCATCAAGAGATAATGCTTTTTAGACTCCAGTTTAAGAGAGAAGTCCCTGAAATTAAAAACTATATAAAAAGGTTATTTTTACTGCATAGAAAGCTTTGATACTACCGAGTTAAACAATGTTTCTATTTCTACATGCATCATTCTGTTATTATTTAAGCTACTTCCTAGAAATCATCCAGGAGAATGCAGAAGGAGAGCAAGTAATACGAAATGCCTAGACTACAATCATTGCACTGAAAGGCTATTATCTGTGTACAGTAATGGATTTATTTATATTATAATCAGGATCAAAGGCAAGGTGTTTGCTTAGATGTTTCTATAGCTTTCCTAATAGCTTGATAATAGGTTCTACTCTACTGTCGTACTAATCCTATTCTACTCTAGCAGAGTGGATTCAAAATTTCAATTGTTTTAAAATCATTTGACTGCTATGAAGTAAGTGGTTTTATGAGACTGTCTTTCATATTACAAAATTTTAATCAGACTTTACATTTATATTTCTTGAATGAGGAGGCATGCTGTAGAGAGAAAATCTCCATCGCTTGAACAGTGCACTGTAATCACTGCTGCTGCTGTTTCAGTCTGGTTCGAGTTTATGGTAGACTAAAACGTCCTGTCCTTTAAATAATGGGTGGACTTAAATCCTAATACCCATCTGGTATTAGGAGGTAGGGAGTGTCATTATTAAAAAGGCAGCCTGGTAGGTTCTAAAATTAGCCCTTGAGTGAGTTGGTTTGTGTGTCAGTTGTAGAAGAAAATATATGGTATATAGAAAGCTGTTAAACTGTCAGCAGTTCTGAATATACATGGGAAACCATAGGAATACTGTGTTCAGTGTCCTGTTCATTCTCGCAGTAAGGAAACAGTCTTTGTGTTTGTCACAAAATTTCAACAAACCGTACAATAGAATCAGGCAGTCTGTATGTTACTGTGGTGTGTGTTTTAAAATGTGACAGGCCACCGTGAGGTGTTTCAAAAATAGATCATTTCTTATGTTTTGTTGTTAGTCTTCCTCATCATCTATGCCTGTCGTGCTAAACTTCACTCTCACTTTGTTTTCAGTGTGATTTGAAAAAAGCATGAGAGGACTTTCAACAAGTATCAAACATGCTTCATATTTCATACTAGGATGCACTTGAAAGCTAAGGCATTGTTTTGTAATGAAGCTCATGTTGCAAGGCCAAGAGCTACTAGCTCTTTTTCCCAATAGACAGCTTTGTAACAGAAGACTTGCTAATGAAAAGGTAATATACTCAAAGCAGCGTCTCTGTTGGCCAGCAATTCGTCTGAGGCTCATTTCATTAAGTATGTTAGCAGAAATACTGGCAGCCTTCCATTCCTGTTATGAAAGTTATAGCTGCATACTTATGGTCTCTCAGTCTGTAGCACAAAATCTTGGCCTTTTTTGTTAATTGTCTTAGTACTGGAATGCTTAAGATGGTCACTTAAGATTAGGGAGAATGTGAATGACAGCAAATACATTTTGGATCTATCTAGTTTGCTACTTATGTTGATATCAAATGTATTTCTTTTTTAAAAGATTAGGTCAAGTTTCTCTGAGCAGTTAAGCATACTCAGCAGCATAAGTGTGAGCAACTAAATCTGTCCAAAGTCATTTTATGTCTACATGATGATTGTTTCAGAACTTTTACCCTGATTAGTAGCAATGACAGTGATGTGGTTATAAATGGGGCTGGGGAAAGGGGGTTGGCACAGATTAGTGAAGGAGGGGTGTTGTAATTTTCCCCTTCAAAATAGAAACAAACTGACAACATTAATGAATGGTACGTGATCATCTTTTGTTCTTTCAAATGGTTTTACATAGCTATGTTTTTCCCATACTATAACAACGATGATCATAAAGCTGAAACTGTTACATAAATCATGAGAAATAAGTGCTAGTATTAACCTAAGTCAATTAAATCTTACCTCCATTTAAGGCAGCTCCTTTATTAAAAAGGATTCTGGGATTTAATTACAAATTAAACTAGCTTTCTGCAAGTACAGTAATAAAGAGTGACTAATCTGGATATTTGACATTGTGTATGTTTTTGCAGAACTTTGCTGTTTCCCATCTCTTCAAAGCTGTTCTAGTTTATTGTCGGGGAACGGGAGTGTTCCAGGCATGTGTGTATGTCTATGAAAGTAATTTGGAGGTTTGTCAAGGTCGTGGTGCATTTTCAAATCCATGAAAAGCTAGGTAGTAGTGGTCCAACTTAATTTTTATTGAAGAGACTTTCACATTCAGTATTTGTTCATAAAGTCTCATTGAATAATCATCCTTTGAAAGTGAAGCACAACTAACTATATCTCAGAGTTGCTGGCACTCGTATGTTGTTTGCTTTTCAATACCCGATACACACTTGCTGTTAGTGGGACTGCAGATAATATACATAATGCTCGTTGTCTGGGAATCTGAATGCATGTACATTAGAATTTCAGTTTGGATCAAAATTGTACGGGGCTTGTGGGGGTTGGCAGGAGGTTTAAGGACATTTTCCAATAATCCCTATTTAGTTTTGGTTCTTATTCATTCCTTTTGCATAAAACTCCTCTGGAAGAGGTGCTCCAGCTGCTTATTGGTATTTGGCTCCTGTTATCAGACTAGAGCTGATTTGAAGTAAAATCCACGAAAATATGTATACTGTGGATATTGGGTCCTTAGCACCAAGTATTCCATTTAGCAGATCAGTTTCTGTAGTGCTGTGCTATGTCCTTCATGAAACAAACAACTCTTCGTTCTGTCCTTTTTTCATATGTAGTGTCAGAAGTTGTTTTCTCCATATGAGTAAATAGTAAATGAAGTTTGTCAAAACATACTAGCACAAAAGACCAGCACTGTTGTATCACGACAGCCAGGATGAAGAGCAGGTTCATCCTACAGCTGTGTGTGTACCACAGATTTCTCTGCCTTTCAGATGTCCTTAACTGATCTTCCTAAGCTTTAACCGTGGCCACATTTCTGGCAGCATCAATGTCCCGTTTGCATCAGCATTTACTGCAGAAGGGGATCTCGTCCAGTGCCCAGCAACTGCCACGCTCCAGAGCTTTAAAGGAAGAGTTGTGGTGATTGTAGGAAATGCAGTGAAGAACACAGCTGCTGTAAGTATATTGCTATACCATATATACTTAGAAATACATCAATGGCATGAATACAGACAGTAGTAAATAAATGCTAGAGTCTGGATAATTCAGATTAGTAACTGAGTATGGTGACAGGATTTGGGGTGATTTTTTTGTTGTTCATTTCTGCTTCTAGACAAAGACTTATTTCTCTTCAAGTGATCAACATCTGAGAAAGCTGATGTTTTGAAATGAAGTTATTTAACATTACCTTTTTCTGTCTAAAACAGAACAAAGAAACAACCTGAAACAAGTGTCCAAAGGAAAGAAAGGACAGAGGCTTTACAGTGCAGGTTGTGGGTTACACCATAGCTAAGGAGATACAATTTTCTCCTGTAATGTAGTGACACTTCTTATGCAAACTTAATTTTTTTTAAAAGTTTCATTAAATGAAAATTAAATGTTTCCTTTGCAATGCAACTAAAGAAAACTTGCAGTGTGCTTAGTAAGTGCAAGTACTTCAGTCAAGTGAGAGGGTGCTGCCTTAACCTCTAAATCCAGACTTTCTGCAACTGAGACAATGTTGACCCGGTTTACCTGGAATTGTAAATATTATAGCTTTCCATAAAAGAAAAATGCTGCTTTGCCTCTTGATTTGCTTTTAGAGTTCTTGAAAGTCTAACTAAAGAGTATAGAGTTTTAAATAGCAACAAAATACTGGATTGACCAGTTTGACCACAAATTAATTAAATACTGGAGCCTAAATACTGGTAGGGACTCACCACCTCTATCACACCCTTAAAGTACATATACAACCAACCTCAATTTGACTGTGTTGATAAAACTTAGAACTCCTTTCTTTTGTGGATTATTTTTTAAGGCCAGTTTCAGTTTTACTCTACATGGCTGCATAGAACTGTCTGCCACTATTCATGAACTTAACCAATCCAAAGCTATGTAGCTTGAGGCTTGACAAGAACAATAGCTATTACTTTGTAAATTTTACTGGGTAATCCAATCATATGAAAAATTGCAAAAGTGAATGCATGGAAACAAAAACAATTTTGTCCAAAGAAATGTTATAAGATATTCAGCTTAAAATGTATTTTTTCTAAACAGAGTTATGTATTTCCAGCTGAAAAGGAATGAGCCACAAATTGTACCCTCCACCAAAGCAGAATTTTTCAGAAGTGTTCACTGATATTTACTCCATTAAAAATATGGAGATTGGCACTGTTAGATGTTTGGTTTAAATTTACGCAGGACTGAAAGGGGTGGGGGTAAGTGTGAAAAAACACTGCTTATTTATGGGGCTATTTGTAATCAGAAGGTGGAATCTTTCAATTGCGTTTCATATTAGTAGCCTACTTGGCATCATTTAAATAAATTAAAAATCTAAAAAAAAGCAAAGTTGAGCATACTGAACAGACATGTAGAAAAAGCCCTTTTCCCCTTTTCACACTTCTTTTCTATCTTTTGTATTTGATTTGGTGCACATTTAAATTGGAAAGAAAATGCTGTCTAGAACTTGATAGGTGAGAGGGAAAACTGAAAACTTCACCACAGCACTGTTCCAGCAGGAGGCAAAGGAAGCCAGCAGTGCCACAGACTTCAACATAGCTCTGGCTCTAGCTGAATGCTTCCTTAGGACAGAATTAAAACAGGGTAATCCTGCTTGTTAAGCCATTTAATTTACTCACCCTAGAAGTTAAATGAATAGATTGGCTTATGTACGAGAGCCTTACTGAATGTGCCATTAGCAGCACAAAGGTATTGCAAAGAGGAGCTTGCACTGGGCATCGTGTGGTGGTGCTTGGCTCGTACTTCTCTGCAGAATATTCCTTCCTTTAGGCTGGTTCTCACTTTGTGCCAGCCTTTCTTCTCCTAGGGGATTCTGGGCACTTGTTAACAGAGCAGATACTTGTTTGTCTCTGAAAACAGCAGGAAACCTCTGCATAAAAGGCATTATACAGGAGTTAATCAACCAGATTCTATTTTGATTTTTAACTTTTAAATATGTTAAGTGGCAGTATCTCTTAAGTGAATTAAATTCCCCTTTCCCACATCCATTGATAGATAAGTACCTTGTAAATTCCAGTATGGGCAAGGGATCATTACAGTTGGGAGTATAATAGTTAAATAAGCAATGAGTGCTCAACTGTAGCTTCTTTTTTTGGTGCATGGCAAATAGCATGTCTCCTGATTTTTGTCACTTTCAAAGTCTGAGATACAGCAAGTGCAAAGATGGATCATAGTTATGCATATGTAGGATGGGGATTGGTTTGGGTCTTTTTTTGGAAGGGTGACATTACTTCTTTATCTCCCCTCCTTCAATCAACTCTGAGGTGCTAAGCCATTATCTGTTTCTATTTCCAGCTTTTTGTCTGTATTACTGCAATGTTGACTGAAATTAGAACAGGAGAAATACCTTACCTGATATTAGATCATGCACCAGCAACTCAATTTTGACAGTGACATGCTTCTACTTGTGTGTTGTGGTTATTTAATATATATGTGTTTCCCCAGTGGTTTAATATATATGTTTTATTGTCC
Organism: Gymnogyps californianus; assembly: GCF_018139145.2. NCBI lineage: Eukaryota > Metazoa > Chordata > Aves > Accipitriformes > Cathartidae > Gymnogyps > Gymnogyps californianus. Next base: position 57,881,222 of record NC_059474.1, on the reverse strand, counting down.
GTTAAATGCTATAACAGAATAAAGTATACAGGACACTTTAATCTGTCTAATAATTAGCAACTCATTTATTTCTTGCCTTGGAAAAAGACAGTTAGATAAGCTGTAAGTCAAAGCTTAAAAAACATCTGTCTTTATGGCAGGGAAATAAATTCTAAATTGTAACTTCTGATTGTTACATTGATTATTTTTTGTCTAGATAAGTTTTGCTGCTATAAATACATTGTGTAGACAATTTCTGCACGTTACTGAAGCGAAGTAGTCATTCTTATTGCATGACAGTAGCTAATAGATAAAATATATGAATTATCTCCAAAGCAAAGACAAGCAGTCCTGATTTTCCATGAGATCTTTCTGACCCTTTTTAAGGCAAGAGGGAGAGGGTCAAGTTCAAGATTCTTTTTGTATAACATATTCCTAGCCTGAAAACAAATTTTTTTTTTTTTTTCTACATGAAAGTAACATTTTTCTCTCTCTGGGCACACTATCAAAAATGCATTTCTTCTTATATGAAGACTGAGACACACAGGTTGAAGTGTCCAGTTCCCACTGAATTTGTGTGATTTTGTTGTCATCTTCCTCAGGCCTTTTAAAAAGGCCTTGCCAGAGAAGCAAGTCTCTGCATGCTGAAGCTGGTTTCTTGTTTTAAACCTGTCTTAAAAACACAAATGGATAACCATGAGACTTCATAGGGTGATCTGAAGATTAGGTGTTGCATAGAATACTAAAGGACAGGTGCATTCGTGCTTCTAAAGACGGATACATTTAGTTAGAAGGGCCTAATGAAACTTCTGGAGTGAAAGTAAATAGAAATTAAGCAATAAACTTCTTGAGGTGTTTCCAGTATACATCTTTTAGATTCTACATTTCCTTGTAAATATTCTCTGCAGGTAAGTGATTGAACAAGTGGAATGAAAACTGAAGATATTTTCTCTTTGCAGGGATGGAGGGGCTCCTTATGATTCCCAGAACGGCTCTTTTTCATGTCTGTTTTGTTAAGGCATCACCCTCCCTTCTGCATTCAGATTCAGAGCCTACTGGAATCATCAGGCGCCTCTTTGTTGCCTTTAAAGAGGAAGAGATTAAGCTTGTATTTTAAAGAGATTGAAAGGCTTAGTTAATCGGCAACAATCCTGCTGATTGTAACTCTACCCAAGACATGGTCAAGTCTTCATTATTTTATTCTGTAAAGTCTGTATTATTTCATTTAGTTCTTTTTATTATTGTAACACGTATGCGTGTTTTCCTTCATCGACAGAAAGTAGCCCAGCTGCTGTTGCCAGTACATTGCTCTTCACACGGCCCGAGAAAGACACTTGGGCTGCCAGCCAGGAGTTGTGTTATGCTGTTGTAATTCTGCCCCTGTCAGTGGCTTTGGTTAGTTTGCACTGAATGCATCAAGTACAGCAGAGATGACCTGAATATTCCCCCTTTCCAGCTAGGTATGAAACAGGAGAGGGCGAAAATGAAAGATAGAGGCTCAGGAGCAGAATCTGAGTGTTTCTTTTCCTCTTCTGAAGTAGGTGCCAAGTAAAGCAGGCTATTTCTGAAACTCCAAATAGGTTCTCTTTTTTAATCTTTACTGAGACCGATGGTTACAATTATTGGAAATTTTATTTGGTTGTTTGATGTAGACATTGTTTGGCCCATCTGTGTGACTTACTACACAGAGGTTTGGATGTTTCTGAGATGAGGAATTGTGGAGTCCTCAGCTTTAGCTATCAAAATATGTCTGAATTCTAAGAGATGCTGGCAAGCAGGATCTCAGCTCTTCTCAATCATCTGCGAGATCTGTAAGGACAGGAGATGGTGAACCTGAATTCTGGAGTGGTGCTGTCAGGCTCCTGAGTTTCCTTCAGGCATGTCAGTCTTGGCTGTGGTTATACTGTCTTTGTGGGCTGCGCCTCTGAAAGAGCACCTTTGTCCTTGCATGAGCTTGCATGGATTAGGTTGTATCCATATCACTCAGGGCTACTGCACTATAACATAGAATTATCACTTTCTGAGGCTGTTTTTCAGCTCTGAGACAGTGTTTTATATTTCCTGGTATTCTGGTTCAGAGAATCTGAAATAGTGATAACTGAAATAGAGATGGTAATGAACTCATAAATGTGTGTCGTAGGTCCACGAGGCTTGTGTAAGGATATTGCCAGCTAGAATGGTACTGGTGAATTTGGCCATTCCAATATCCATACGGCTTGTCTGGGGCAATGTTGTTTTGCTTTTCCCTAAACTGTATCTGAATCAGCTTTTCAAGACGACTGACTGACTGACTGACTGCTTCAGGAGGGAATGTGTCCATTGTGTGGGAGGTCCAAAGACTTTTGTCCTGGAATTTAAGAAGAAACGGGACAAAACTGGCAGTTTGGATAGTGTTAGTAAAAAGTACTGCAAATCACAAAGAAAGGTTTTTCACTATCAAGTATTTCTTTGAACATTTTTCAACATCTAGGGCAATCTTTAGACTTGGAGGGGGGTAGAATCTTTCAGAAAGACTCATGCTTTCTTTTTTATATTCAAGCCAACTGTTATGCATCTTTTTAAAAATACATATTTCTGTTCACTAGCAGCATTTTTTTCTGTTGAATCAAAAAAAGAATAGGTTTGCTTTCTGCATTTTAATTTTACAATCCATTCAACCGTATTGGGTGCACTGAATATATTTTGGTCAGTATAAATTAGCTGTGTTACAACAGCTAAATCTCTGCAATTGAGTTTTCATTTTCAAGTGCTCGCTCTTAGCTGGGTATTTTTTTAATATATATAATTTCTAAGTGGAAAATTAAAAGTGCAGGTGTTTAAAATTTATTACTTGGAGAAATTTGAGTGTTTACTCTTACTTTGATTCTCAGTAAAATTTATTCTGAAACCAGCTATCAAATACCTGTTTATGTAGGCTTATTTTCAAATCTTTGCATGTAAGTCCTTTAAGTTACTGCTGTATTTTTGTACTGATGAAATGGAAAGTGCTCTTTTTTGGCCAGGTCTGCGTGTAAAGAATTTTTCCTTGATCTTGTTAGAGCAGGAAGTTCTGTGCTCCCCCCCCCCCCCCCCTTTTTTTTTTCTCCCCCCCCTTTTTTTTTTTCTCCCCCCCCTTTTTTTTTTTCTCCCCCCCTTTTTTTTTTCTCCCCCCCCTTTTTTTTTTTTTTTTTTTTTTTTTTCTCCCCCCCCTTTTTTTTTTTTCTCCCCCCCTTTTTTTTTCTCCCCCCCCTTTTTTTTTTTCTCCCCCCCTTTTTTTTTCTCCCCCCCCTTTTTTTTTTTCTCCCCCCCTTTTTTTTTCTCCCCCCCCTTTTTTTTTCTCCCCCCCTTTTTTTTTCTCCCCCCTTTTTTTTTCTCCCCCCCTTTTTTTTTTTTTTTTTTTTTTCTCCCCCCCTTTTTTTTTCTCCCCCCCTTTTTTTTTTCTCCCCCCCTTTTTTTTTTCTCCCCCCCTTTTTTTTTCTCCCCCCTTTTTTTTTTCTCCCCCCTTTTTTTTTCTCCCCCCCTTTTTTTTTCTCCCCCCCTTTTTTTTTTTACATAGTATGTGTTTGTACAAAGTTGTGCTTTTTGTGTTTTGTACTTCCATTCAGTTTATGCTAATATTGTAACCATTAACTAGTCACTGTTTTGTTGATATGGGAGGCTTTAGGTGCCTATCTTTCCCTTGGTGTTAAAGTGCCATTTCATTTATCTGGAACCATTTAATATAAGAAGTAGATGACTAAAAATAATCTTGTGTGCTGGGTCTGCTTTGTGGCATATGGAAAGTTTTGTTTAAAAAGCTCTAGACTGATGACCTTGACTATGGTGTGCTTTCAGAGTGGTGAACTCTTGACTGAAATCATATAGCAAAACAGACTGCAGTCCCTGAGAGGTTTGTGTAGCATGTGTTTACAAATGAAAAACTAATAATAATAATCTTGTGGCAATGGATGAGTACTTCAAAATTTGGTTGATATTTCTCCTCCAGCTTCTAAAGTATCTCTTTTTCTTCTGACTCTTTCAGAGTATGATATTAACATTTATACCCTGGTAACTGTCAAAGCAGTCTTTTTTGGTATTCTGGTACAGTATGTTACTCCTCCTTCCCTCCCAACTTGCCCTTTAATTACAACCTGTCACAAGAATGTCTGTGAAAGTGAATAATGTGTACATAGCAACCCTGATGGCTAGCCTGAAGGGTGCTGGGAACGATGCTGCTCAAGCTGTTGTGTTATTAGACTCTTTGCAGACAGTCTAAAAATGTGATGTGCCTGGTGTAATACGTTCAGCACACTTGAAAGCTGTGATTTTACTGCTTGGAACAGAGTAGTAGAAACTTTTTGATAAATGCTCCAACGTGCAGATTATTAAGGTTCTTGATGGTACTTAAAGGAGCAGTCCTGTTATGCTGTTTGTATTGAGAGCAACACCAATACAGGGTAAAATGTTTAGTATTTGCCCAAATTTTGATACGAATTTGCTGTGATCTTGTCTGTCTTTGACAGCCTGACTTCTTGTATCTGCATGAAAGAGTCTTAGCTGACTGCTTTCAAATGCAAATTACAATTTTCTGGCTCAGTTATACTCACCAGAAAGGGTGTTTTATGTGGAATTGATTGATGCATTACTTAATAGAGGAACAGTGTTTCCAAAGTCTTCACCAAAGCCATCACATAATAGTCATTAAACAAGTAGCTCACATATTCATCCTTTCATATATGAAAAGTGTGAAAGTAGCTGTGAAAGTAGCAAGAGGAAGTTAAATTTAAACGCTAGATGCAGCCAGTAAAAACACAGTAACTGAACTTTCTTGGGAAGTACATTTTGAGGAAAGGCCACCTGAGGCAGAAAGGAAAAAGCTTAAAGTCTTGTAGCATCCCTTTAATCCTCTACCTCAGATAAGCATAACTGCATTTCCCCCAAGTAGTGTTGTTGTCTCAATGAAAACAGAAGCATTACGTAGGACTGTGATCCGTTGGTGGTATGGGGAAACAGCTACATCTCAGAAGTAAGGTCAATGCAAACATTTGATAAGTTTGAGAAAGTATAATCACCTTATAAATGACAGAGGTTCATTTCTATTTAAAATAAACCTTTATAATGGAAATTTAATTGTGTACTACTTTTATATGTTTCAATAATCTCTCTTTAAAAAGTAGGTGGTTTACAGGTTACTAAGGATGGTGTAACCTATTTGCTTATCTCCTCACCATGTTATCTTCTGTCTTAAGAGCACCTCTGTAAACTAGGTTATTTAGTGGACTACAAATTACGTATTCAGGTGCCTGTTATTAAACTTCTAGTTGACACTTTATGATAGCATTTATAAAGGAAATAGAGCCCATGTGTGAAGTCCAAGGTGGCAGTTTCTGCTGTAGAAAGTCTGTGGTATTAATTCAGAAGAGCACCTTGGGCTTTTTTTGGCGCATGAAATTTTGGTCTTTTTGGATTACTGATTTTTTTCAACTTGTTAGGAAACCTTAATTTTTTTTTATCTTAATTTCTTGGATTTAAGCTACTGATATTTGAACATAAATGAAGATCATGTTGGGGAGGAAGTCTATGTAGCTATTTCAAATATTCTTTCCTCTCATGCCCCTCCATCAGTGCACATGCCAGAAATAACTTTCATGTGTTTTGAAAATACTAGCTTCATACAGTATATTTTGGCAGGGAGAGATACCAGGTGGTGTTGGAACATTTCAGCAACATGGTGAACAAGTTCCCAGTCTTGTCTGTGACAGACGGACTCCTCTGTCTGGGAGAGGAAGGCACAAACATGTACTAAGGAACAGAACTATAAAAAGTCAAAGCTTTAATTAGGAAGACTGTAATGCTACTAAGAGACTACTTCTAAATCTACTCTTTACCAAAAGTTACTGTTTCTACTTTCAGTGATACAACGTGGGAAGGCAGAAGGTAAAACTAGGAATGTCTTTAATTGGATCAAATCCTATTACCCCATGAGTTAAACCTTGACTCTTTTCTCCTTTGCAGTGTGGAGACAGGTGTATGTACAAAAAGCTCTTGGAGGCTGATATTTGGAGTCTGATGACAGCTCTCAGCTTATGGCAATGTATATGCCTCTGGGCCCCTGACTTGCAGCTAATTCCCACAGTAGTGAGGTACCAATAGTAATACATTCCCTGCTCGCTGGATTTTCCCTGGCTGGATGTTCAGATGCAATATTTTGAGCTGTATTTGCAGCCTTTCTCACTGAAACTATGTAGACAACTGCAGACAGTTCTATGACAACTTAAAAAAAACAACAACAAAAAAAAGGGGCAGTTCATCTTGTGGTATATCATCTTGTCGTGCTCTTGTGCTTTCTGCCTGTTATTTGCTAACAGCCACAGATTCTGCAGTGCTTGCTTTGCAGAGGTCCTGCAGGAAGTAAGAGATTCCTCACCATAAGGTTATTAAGGAACCTCTTGTCATACGCAGTGAAGAGAATTTATTTCCAGCCATGCCTTGGTTACTAAAGCAGTTCTAAAAAACAGTGGGACACAGGCCTTAATGCTCAAACCCTAAGTACAAAGCATTTGTTTGCATATTTTCTTTTCAGATTACATGGAATGGTAGTTATATTATGGCTAGGGCATCCAAAAACTGGAGCAGAGTTTACAGTTTATTATCGGAAGTGTAAAATTATCAGTAGACAGAGAGTGGAACCTCTCTGCTGACACATGGGACATTGTACTCAGCAAATAACATACTGCTTCCTGTCAGTCTGAACACTTGTTGCCATTTTTCATTTCTGCCAGCTATGAGCAGCATTGGTGTCCAAAACAGAGTACTATCCATTAGTCACAGGTGGAGAGTGCTGTGAGGTGACAGATATGTACATACAAAGTAGAGCTGTCTGGTAGGAGTATTTCACTAGGAACATATACTATTTTTGTAGCTCATGATATGCACAGCTGAGCGCTATTTTTGACAAAGAGAAATATCTTTGTCTCTGTTTTACTATACACCACATCTTTATGGACTGTGATTATAGCGAAAGGTAGTTGGACTCTCCTAGTGATATCTCTGTGCATATTACACCACCTCTGCATCACAGAGCCTCTCTAAAAGCATGGCATTTACTTTTCTCATGAAGACTGGCATCCACATGTGGTCTAACTTTACTATTAGCTGTTTTGATTGCTTGATTGTGGGGATTTTTTCATTTGATCCTTTGAATCCTGTACTGACTGACCCAAACTAATGGGGGAATAGATGATTGAACTTCCTTCTGGTCTTCCTTAGGCAAATACCTGAAACAAACATAACAGCCAAAATGTCCTGACTGATCCACTGTGACCTCTTACTCTGCCTCAACAAGTCCTCAGTGGTTACAGATCATGTACTAGTTGCTCACTCCCTGGTTAAATCCATCCTGAAACACAGAGAAAGGAATGCAGTAGCTATGTTTGACACATAAGTGGACAGAACTAAATTCCTTGCGTATATAAAATACCTTCAGTGTGAAGCAAAAGTTCTGGCTATGGAAGGAGTTTAAAACTTTGCTACTATGAACTCTTACCTGTTAAAGAGATTATTTCAGGACTTGTACTTGATCAGGTAATCATGTAGCACATCTTGTTCTGCCTTAGTATCTGTTATACTATCACAGGTAATTAGAAGGAATGTAAATGTAAAAAGAAATCCCATGTACTAAGTTTGGATGGGGTGCCTACTACTGTTCTTCAGTTGGTAATTTAGTTGTTTATGCAAAGTTAGTTATTTGGACATCGTGCTTGCACAGGGTTCTGGAATAGTATCACAAATCATTTTAAAGAGTCAAAAAGGGAATAACAAATGTTTTACATAGCCCATTTGGAAGCACTCAGTGATTTTACAAATGGTACTAATTTGTCAACCAAGTATAAAGCAACAATCTCAAAGACTAGGATGCCAGGGCAGTCTTTCTCACAGCTATTGGAAATAAAGTAAAACTATTATAGTTTCTCTCTGATTAATCCATTTTGGTAGCTTGCTTTTTAATGTATTGCAGTCAGTATTTAAAAGGCAAGTTTGACATGTGATACACAAAATATTGTTCCTTTGCTTTTGGATTTTGATATTTTTCATACATAATTTTTGTAATTTTGATTTTTTTATCATTATTATTATTATTTTGATATATAAAATATTGTTCCTTCATCAGTGCAGCAACTTTTCATGAAGTAGCTACACAGAAACTGGCAACTGCTGTGTTTGGTTTATGGAATTAATTAATTGAGGAGAGAGGCTTTCAAGGACTCGGGGGTGGGGGGGGATGCTTGTATTATGTAACCTGCCTATGGGCAGGTTGGTGGCGGGGGGAGAGTACAGGTGTTAGACTCCAAATTCATATCTGGCATCTGTGAAATCAGGTCATGTTGGACAAGTTTGACAGGTAAGCAAATGACTTTACCATCAAACTGTGATGCTTGTACACTTGGGAACCTACAGAAAACAGCTAGGAGTTAGATTAATGCAGAGAAAAATATCTGTTATTTCAGGCTTTGAGAGGGGTTCCAGTGATTACTCTGAGATTAAATAATCCTGTTAGAATGAGGTAAAATCCTGCCGAAGCAGAGATAAGTAAAGTTCAGGGTTATCAGTGTGACACTTTCACAACCACCAAATTCATCCCTGCTGTTTCAACAGACAGGCCTGGATTCCTGCGTTGGACTTCTTGGTGCAAAGAAAGAACTTCAAGGGTCCGATAATTTTTTCTTTTGTTTAACTTGCCTTACTTAACACAAAGTTTTTTTGATTTAAGGACTGTAATATGCAGTGTGCTAATGCTATATCTGTTTCAGTTTGCAGCTCATCTAGTGAAAAACAAGTACCCAAGGGTCTGCATCCTAGATGGAGGAATCAACAAGATCAAGCCAACTGGCCTCCTCACTGTTCCTTCTCCACAAATTTAAGTGACTGTAAACTTTCAGGACAATCTGTCTGAATAGGGAAGTCTTATCGTACAACATGGATATCCCGAACCCAAAGGGCATTATGGTGTCTTCACTATACAGGCTATCCTGATGATCAGTGTCTTATCCTGCAGATCTAGAGCACAGGAGCTTTGCATTTATTCTTTGATATAGAGCTTCAGTTGGAACAGATGAAAACTGTGAAGCTTCAAGCTTTCCCAGAAACCTCTTTCAGCATTGATGTAGTGCACAACTGGTTGAGCAAGTCTGAACACAAAAAGAGTAACTCGGCTGGCATTTGGTATCTTGTAAATATTTCTGCAGAACAAAATAAACTGGCACTTGATGGCTCTAAGCTGCACTTAAATAGATTATTTTTCAAAAGTATTTTACTGTGAATATTGCAAGTAACAAGCTGAAACTGTACCCTGTGTGTATCCTGTGAAAAAGTGTTCTCTAGTATTTTAAAGAGTAATTGCTGTATCTTGTGACCTACTTTCTTTTTGAGAAAGCATTTTTTCATCTGGATTGGAAATAAAGATGTGTCCCAGATTGGAAGTCACTGTAAGAGCTGCTGCTGAGTCAATCCAAACTGTATCATATCCTGCAGAAGTGGAGAAGGTCTACTCCTCTGTGGAGAATTTAACATTCTATTTCCATAAACACAGCAAACGCAACAATTTCTGAAACAACTATGTTTACTAGAAAGGTAGGCTTTTGACAATACTGTGTCTTATGACTATAGATCATTTATTCTGCAAATAATAGTGCTTTTCCATTTTAGAAGCTCATGCCTTAAAAAGAAACAATGCGATTTTAATTTTCATATGAAAACATTCTAGAATAATCACTCTTCTATGAATTGGAGGTGCAAAGTTCTCTTTGGTTCTCTTTCAGCTAGTGATGTCAATATTTTTTTTTTTTAAGTCCTGTTTCTTAAACATGAACTTTAAGACTGACAGATCGAGACAGAAAACCTGTTTCTAAACTACACTGGATGCAAGTGCTGTAGATGAGTGAAAGCAGGCTTCCACAAAGGGCATAAGGTGACTGTGCACTGGAGATGGGGAAATTACTTTGCAATAAGAAGTCGAAAGTATTGAAAACACCAACAGAAACAAGAATTGGCATCTCTCTGTTGCTGAGAAGCTAAAAATAAATTTGATTCAGACAAGTACCACCTTTCAGGAGATGTGGAGGGAAAAAAAAAAACCCCACCCTAATTTCTCCCCCTCAAAATCCCAGGTTAGCTTTGCTAGCATGTCAGGTCCATTATTCTAAAAATAATAGGGGGAGGGGAGGAAAGGCTAGGAAAAGAAAAGTATCTGTCTTCAAGAATGCTACTTGAAAATAGTACCTTTAATCCAGGAAAACCAGTTGTAATAATGTAAGACTGACAGTATGGCTCTGAAATTACATATGAATTTGGAAGAATTTATTTTAGAAGACAAGAAACGTTTAGATTTCTCTTTCTACATTTTTAAAGTTTAGAAAACACTGTGACATGAGGCTTAATAATCACTGAAGTACAGGGATTAAAATGTATTTTGTAAAATGAACAAAATGACACCAAAGATCTGTGCACCTGGTTACAGTCACATATTAGCTTGCATTGTAAATTTGACACCATGCTCTTTATTAGAGCACCGTCTGGGACACAGCAGTTTACATGATACAAGCTCACTGTTAGGGTAGTGAGGATTTGCTCTGGAAGATATGGTTATCATACACCTTAGTTGAGGATTTTATGTCATGAATAGTTTTTAGTTTGGCAAACAGAACGTTGCAGCAGCTAACTAACTTTCATTTTTCTTCTGTCACAAGAGATTTCCAAAACTGAGACCGTTGTGAGAGGAGACAGGGGGTCAGTGAGAAGGCTGTGAACAGTCTCTATAAATCACAGGCAAAAAGATGACTTGTTCTGTGGGGCTTTTTTTAGTGGTGGTGGGTGGGGTTTGGTTTTTGTTGTTTTGGGAGGGTTGTTTTTAACTGAAACCATGGAAGATGAGACCTTGTGGAAGGTGCTGAAAGGGGAAGTCTTCATTCTTGCCTGTGCAATGACCAGAAGATTTTATCCTGAATCTTCAGAAGCTAGTCACTAACACTATGTGCTGTCTCCAGGGAGGTTTAGTCTTGCCACAGCTGTGGTTTTGAGAACCCTATTGGAAAAGTATGATGAGTGAAAAGAATATGGGGGAAGAAAGGCACCTTTTAGCTCCCTTCATCTCAGCTGTGATTTGTCTAAAAAACCCTGTGGAATTACAACATGCTGAGATAGATAGAGATATATATATATATCTATGGGTTTTCTTTGATCTAAGGTCAGCATAATATACTGAAGCTTTCAAGAAGTTTTTGACTTTAAAAATCCAAGATGCCTGGCAGAGTGACCGAGTAAGTGATCAGAAATGAAATGTAGGGACAGATCATCAGGTTTCTCTGTAAGCAGAGGGTTTCTGCAACAATCTCTGGTGAGGCCAATGGTGCTCAGCTGACTTTAAATATGACCTGGACACGGAGAGGAGTAGTGAGGTTAATAACAAGCTTCCTGATACTACAAAATCATCCACTGTGATCAAAGTTTTGCCTGGCTGCATGGAGAATGAGAAAGACCTTGTGATATACTCGGTGTCAGGGAGATTCACTATGAAAGGGTACACATGGGGCCCTGGAGAACAACAGTTTTAACCATATTCAACAGTGAATTCGTTGACAAATAAGACATCATTGCAAATGCCTAACAGCAGCCAGAAAGCCACACAGGATATTGGTGATTGTAAAGAAGGAAATGAACAAAACAAGTTATGCCATCAGAGAATTAACCCATGTGGTACATTTTGAACACAGCACAGATGCTTTATAATACAAAAAAAGATACACAGGATTAGAATGGACACAAAGCAGAGTCAGAATAAGATGGTGTTAGTTAAGTTGACTGAAACTCTTCAGTTTGGAGAAAGAGGCAACCAAAATAGAATGTCCCATCTTTTGCAGAAAGCACATCCTTAAAATGTGGAATTTGTCACCAGAAGAGGCCAACAGTTTATAAAAATACTCATAAAGAAGGATTAGACAGCTTTGTGGAAGAGCTCTATCTCTGACTGACTGCTAACCACAATGGTTGAGAAACAGTATTCAACTCAGGGCTTTCCTGATCTGTTGATTAGGAGAGGCTGGGAGAATACACCAGAGAAAGATTTCGCCCTGTTTCTTGCACTCCCTTTTCAAGCATTTGCCTTTCATAAGTGGATATTGCGCTATACCCAATACAGCAGTGCAGGTGATATTTTATATTTAATCCCAGCTTGATATTTCCTTCTCCTTTATACAGGTACTCAGAAAAGGACTGTAAGCACAAAGAATAGAATGCCTTTGAGAAAATAGGATTTAATATGTACCCAGCTATTTGTTCCTTTGATAGGAAGCATAGGAAGTATTCTGTATCTCCTACAGATGTTTTCATTCTTAGAGAAGCCAAGTTATCTTTTGAGTGAAAAATACCAAATATTTATCGGCTTCAACAGATCCTGTTTGACAAATACAACTGTTTTTACTATTTAAATGTTGAATATCTGTAGATTTCAGCTAGAATGCAGTTCAGTCTTCGCTTTCAATTTAGCTGAGTAAGATTCAAAGCCTATGTATTCCATTTGTATATGGATATGTTTTTGATAGAAGACTTAAAAGCTGCCATTAAGTAAAAGTTTACATTATAAAGTAACATTTACACATATTTTCCAGGAGATGTTGTGAGAGAGGTTGTGTTGTAAAAGCAGGAAATGTCAAGAACTGCTAAACAGTATTGAATTTTTTTCCCATGTAAATAGAACTACCTGGAAAGTTCTGTGGCTAGCAGCTGGTTATGGCTGCTGGTTGCTGATGTACCTGCACTTACTACTTTAGTCAGCATTTTTTAAACTGTGCCTATAAATAGGCATACTATGACTACTTATTTTAATTCAGTTATGTAGGACAAGCACTTGGTCACAAAATTAGCTTCCGATCTCCTTTTCCATAGATAAGGACAATTCTTGCATTTTGTGGTAATTTCTCATTAAAGAATTTTATCTAGCTTTTGCGGTGTTTGCCCAGTTTAAGAGCATCAAAATGTATTTGCTCTGTTACCCCACCAATTTTGGCACTGCTCTGGTGGAGCAAGCAGTTGTCAGGTTTTGTAGAGCCCTTGAAAGATTTCTGGAGGCCAGGTTTTCCGAACATGTACGTTTCTAGCACCATGGTTTGTCCAGGTGTACCATGGTCATTCTCTGTTATAGACTGCAACTGGATACTGTAAAGATCTAGTAGGAGAAAAAAATTATTCATCTTCCAAGCTGATGTCTTCTATTGCTAGCAGAAAAATGTCCCAAGTAAGTATTTCCCACTGTTTGGCCTGGAAGAGGCAGCCTCTCCCAGTCTATTTTTTCCTACAATTTTAAAAACATCCTGAATCTGCCCCAGCCACCTGGGCCTATAGCTTTCTGCCAGGACAGCCAGATTTCCCTGCAGGGTACCCAGGTGGGCATCTAAGGAGAACAGAGCAAAGGAGTTAAACCCTCTTTTGGCAGTCTCAGACCTATTGATCCCTGGAGACTGTGAAACAATTGCTGTTAAACTATAGAGTGTCTTTCTTTAGACCAGACATAGTCCTTTGAGATTTTTATTATGCTTTGTGTCTAGGTTTTTTGTTTGTTTGTTGGGTTGTTCTTTACAAGTAGATATTTTTCCTATTTGGCCCACGTTTTTTGAGCAAAGACGAAGACTATTTGTCCTTATCCTAGGAACCTCCATTCCTGGACCCATCTTGTCTCCCTTTGTCATCCTGGTTTCTCTAAGTCTAGGTCATCTGCAGCCATGGTACCTTCCCAGTTCAGGATGGGAACAACTCACGTCATGTAGCAGAAAGTAGGGAAGTTGTGGTGTTTACTTCACTTTAGCTTTCATTAATGTGGTTCACTTCAGGTACTTCTGGTTTGTTTGGTTTTTTTAAATTTAGCATGAGTTTTCCCTTTAGGTTTATGTTCTCCCCACTGGTAGTCCAGGGTATTTGGTAGATGGTCTTTCTGATATTTCTGAAGTACAAACAGTAACCATAGCAGCTTGGCAGAGACAGGTATGTGTTCTTTTACTTAGGTGATTTATTTTTCTGATCTCCTGAATAATCTCTAGAAGTGTGAAGGGCTAAATAATTTGTCAGAGTGGGTAAGGGGATATATTTCAATACCATCCTTTCCTTGTTTCTTTTTCTAGGCTTTAATCTGTCCTTAGGCTGACAAGACCGCTACACTTCAATTTGTTGCCATTCCTCTGTGCCTTTGTGTAGACATATCTGCGTAGGTATAATACAGTGGTGCAATGTTATCTCTGTGACCTCTGGATATCAGTATCTAGACTTCCCTTGCTATTCTAGCCAGCTAAGGAAGATGCTTATTGGAGCATCTCTTAGCTGGACTTCGGAGCTGCATCACACACAACTCAACAAAACAAAAAAAACCCCAAATCACATGAGCTCTTCAGCAGCTGCATCACTCATGTTATTATTCAGAGAGGCACTGTGAAAGCTTGTTAGTTTTGTGGCCTGAGACATACTCGCTGTTCCTATTTGCAGGGTGTGAATGTTGTCCAGAATATCCATTCTGGAGTTTTAATTTACATTTTCATTTTGGGTAGCTTATTAAGCTTCTTCAGTTAAGATAAAAACTAGCTATAGCTTTATTTAGCTTTCACAGCATTCAGATTGAGTTACTAGGAGGTCTCAGAATTGTGTGGGAATGAGTGTGGCCTTTTAATCTCCCATTTCCAGTTATCTTTTCTTTGCTGATGAGTCAGACTGGCCTCTCCCACTGTTATGTTAGAAACTTAACTACTGTCATCAGTCTTATCTTGCTATTTTTAATTCCTTCTCCTGGGCCCAACTTGGGAACATTGCTTGAAAGAATTATTATTCCTCCCAAAAGAGTTTCTTTCCAGGGCAAGTAGTGAAACTTCATCTGTGCTGACTGAGCTACCATCAGATTTGTATATTTGACCAGCAAAACTACAGATATTCCTTTTTCTTTGAATCCCAAACTATAATGCCAGTACTGTCATTCTTTTAGATTTCCAGCCTCAGTGGAGCGCTGATGCCAGAAACTGCATTCTGTTTCAGAAATAGCGTTTCATTTGCCTTTCAAGTAACCATGAGGCTTGAAGTTTGCTGCTGGTGGTGCCTTTTAAATAGTAACACCAAAATACCTGTTGGACAACAGTTTGTGTTCTATGATAACAGAGTCTGTATTCTATCAATTTAGGTTGACAAATTCATCTTGTACTACCATAAGCACGTGGTTGAACATAATTCAATATTGTAGTGTGGCTGTCTTATCATATCAGGATTTAATAAACCAGTGTTATGCAGAGTTTAAAGAAACTGGTCCAAAAAAATAGGATCAGTAAAGTATTATTACCACTGAATCAATTTGTAAGTATTTCTTGTAAAGCTTTTTCCCAAAGTATGTTTAACCATAATGTAAATCCATGTTCAGATTAACCTCTGGTAGTGGTCCTGCACATGATGGTGGAGTGACCCTCGTGCATGCACTGTTGTAATTCACATATTTTACTTCCCCAGTGATATGTCTTTATGTGCTTTAGGAGCTATATTCTATAATGCAGACACCAAATGAGTTTCCAGGCACAGTAATCTGTGGGAAAGAACAGATACAGTAGAGTGACTCAGAGATCAGTGTGGTAATCATTATACTCAATGGGAACAATCCAGAGAAAAGTTGTAAATCACTGTTTTAATTAATATTTCCTAACTGAAGCAGTATTAAATTTGTCTCCTCTTTGTCTATTTAGGGTTATCTGGCATTACGTCATTTTAGAGAGTCATAGCATCTGATGGTATCAGCTCTTGCCAGCTGAGCTGGCCAAAGGAGTAAAAGTCCTGTGAGTACAGAACAGGTACATGGAATAACTGTGGGGTTTTGAGAGATCCAGTGATTACGGCAGTAGCTTGAGTTATCGGGCTATTATTGCCTGCCTTGCTACAAACTTTTGATGTCTTGCATAATCAGGGCGGCTCAGTTCCCCTCACTAAAATGAGGCTAATAACACTTCCTAATTTTACTCAGTGTAGAAAAAAGAAATATAGTGAGTACTGTGACCACTTAAAATGTGTGAGTATGAGGACAATGCAGACACTAAAGACTAAATACTTCTTTCCTAGGAACAAGCTGTTTCCTTGGGAAGCCAAAGATAGATGACAACATGAGTTCTCCATCACTAATTTTGTAAACAATCCTTTCACTAGTAAGTACTGTTAATGAATGAATTTCAGCATACCCACAAACAATTCACAGCATCTACCAAGAATATCGTATTAGTGATGAAGAAGCCCTGGTATTACAAAGCTTGTTATAAATTTTGGTTAGCTACACCCAGCAATCATGTTAATAGCATATAATAAATGCTCTTGTGCAGTTAGACCATAATAAAATATGATGTATTTTCAATGACTACAATACTTAGACTTTTCTTTAGTGTTGATCAAGATTGACACCTTCTGTAAAATTAACCAAATACCAGGCTTCACAATGCTAGAATACCAGAAATAAAATCATAGCCTCCATTATAAAGCAGAGGTCAGAGCATAATAAGAAAGTATTTTTATTTTTGATTTTCAGTTCTTTTTTCTCTTGTAGCAATTCAAGTGAGTTTGTTGTCTGCATGGAAGTTATGTGTAGAAGAGGAGAAGTAGATCAGTTCGCATAGCACTTTTTTGTCCTGCTATGGCTTGTTAAGGCATAAAAACTCTGCCTGCCTCAGCAGTAGTAAAATGCCAAATTCTTTTCACTAACGGTTCTCTCGCAGCTTCTCAATGGGGAAATATAGGCACTGAGGCCTGCATGAAGGGATAGCAGGGGGGTCTAATCTCACTGGTGTGTTTATATGCTCCACTAAAATACCACAAGCTTGGAAGTGTCAAGCTTTTTGGATGGATCTCTCTCTCTCTATCCAATCCACCTTTTCTCCACTTCAGATCTCTATTAAAAGGACTTGATAAGAAACAAATAATTTGTGTTAACAGAGATAAATCTAGACCAGAATTTTGGAACTTAATGTCATAGAGTTGATCATGTGATATTTAGCCTTTGCTAGTCGTCATTGGTTTAGATAAACTAGCATGTGATATCCTGCTGTTACTCAGTTTTCCATAGTTTCAGACTGTCAGTGTTCTTGTACAAATTGAATACATTCATCCTCTGGGTATTCCTGACATGTTCTAACAGCTGTTGAAAGACAGGTTTTTAGCCTTAATCTTTTCTCACTTGGCATTGTCACAGCAAGCTGACTCAAAACAAGTCAGAGCTGTACTTTTTTTTTCAATCGCATCCACAGAGAGAACTTTATCTTGTTTGGAAGTTTAGTGTATAGTTCTGGCACCAGTGAGCACAGGAGTAGCACAGTCTATCTTCTGCTGTGTAATTATAATTATTACTTTAAAAGTATTGTACAAACCTGGAGTTTCAGAAACATACTTTTAGTGAGCACACAACATTCAGCTGCCACAAAAGGGTTAACTTTCTTGCCATTATGTCAATTAATTTGATTTGCCTTGGTTCCGTTCCTACCCTAAATGCAATTTTTCTCAAACCCTTCAAAACTTGAATGAGCTGATATCTCATCAAAAAATAGGTGACATCAGATGTAGGATGATGTCCTCAAGAGAGGAACTTAGTAGGTCTCTTGAGTATTATATGTCCTCAGTGTAGGACCAGTTCAATGCTCTCTGATGGCAGGTCTTCAGCAACCGGGATACTCCTACCCCAGGTCTGGAAAGATGCCCCATTTACAATACATGTCTGGAAGAATGAACATGGAGAGTTTAGTTGAGCATATAACTATATGCTATATATATGTATAATATATGTATAACTATAACAATATAGTTGGCAAACAGCTTTCTTTAAACTGACTAGGCTGTTAAAAACTTCCAGCTCTTTTTGGAGGATCCTCTGAACCTAGAATAGCTCAAAGGAATTGGAATAATGAAAATTCCTCCTTTACAATATTTGTATAGACATGTAGTACATGCACATACACATGAATCTGAGTGCCTTACTAAAATAGGTAAGTCCTCTTGCCATTTCATGCAGAGAGAAATTTTGCAATTACTTTTGAAGGAGAAACCAGCAAAACAGGCAGAGTTAGAACCCAGTGCTGTTGCAATATATCTGAGCTCAGTTGTTCCAAATATTCTCACTGCTTTTGAAATGCTTTATGCCTCTTGGTACTATATGTTCAAATATATATTTGCCCTACATTTCTTCTTGAAGTCCTGTAGGTAAACCAGTATTTGCCCAGGCTTCTTTGCTGTCTTTCATCCTGCCTGATAGTGCTTTTACTGTGTACTTTACAGGCCCTCCCTCCCTCCAGGATTTCATTCAGCTTTTCACAGTCCCTTACCTTTTGCTCACCTTCCTTATCGGAAACGTGATGGATTTTCTTTCTCAGAAGAGTTTTTTAATGCACTCATTGTGTCTCCTGTTCCTGGAAACTGCTTGTTCCTTATTAGTGGATGCCTGAAGCCACTGACATTAGGATCCTGGGCTTGTAATGAAATGAGATTGCTGCCGTGCAGAGGGGGAGGGAGGGAGGGAGGGAGAAGTGGAAAATTCTTCTCGGTGCCTCCCTTGGAAAGGCAGCCTTCTCATTAATGAATCACTGAGAGAAGTCTTCATGATGATGGATGAGGACCAGTGGGGGTGGCAGGAGAGAGTTGAAGGCAACAGGGAGTTATTCTCTAATTACTCTTTCCTGACAAGGTAGAATAACTGACACCTAGGGCTGTGCTTCAAACTACTGCCTCTTGCTCACTGCTTGTTACAGGAGCAGCAGTGTCCCTCATGGACTGGGGCTGTTCTTGGGTTATCACACCCTGAGACAGTGACATGAACTGTCATCGCCCGTTGTGGCAAAGACAAGGTGGCTGCCTTTTTGTTTTTCCCCTTCTTTGGTTTGTTTTGGGGTTTTTTTTGTGAAGTAGTGGGGAAAAAAAACAGGCAGTGAAAAAAGTCAAGCAGCCCTACTACGTGTGCTGCACATAAAAGTTGTGCAATAAACGGTCACAGTAGCAAGTAATCTAAACATATGGGTATTAGGAATTTATTATACTGAACTTGAAGATATCCTGTGTTTCTGGTGGTCATCTGGTGAATGCCAAAAGAAAAAAGGAACCTCAGCCTTCCTTCACTTCATTCAAGCTTCTTCTCATTTTGTCTCATCTCTTCTCTGTGATACCCCTCCATGTGAATCCAGATCTGGATGAATCCTCTTAAGCTTGCAGTAGAACAGACCTTGTGTGCTCAGCAAACTTGCTGAGAATTTGAAGTACTTAAGGCTGAATAAATACCGTACTCTGGCTGTGACAGACTGGTCACCACGATGCCATGTTACAAAATGGAATTTTAGTGTTTTGGCAAATGGAAATGTTGTCGGTTACAGAGCCCTAAAAGTTTTTTGCCTTTGGGTCTTGTGCAAATACAAATAGGTATGCAAACTGAGTACTCCTCATTTTTATACCTTACCTGCATATATGTATGTGTGTCCAAGGAGGGAGAGGGCTTGCCAAAGTGCAGAAGGAGAAGCGATTGTCCAGGAAAACTCACCACATGCCCTCTGCCGGTCTTGGAAAGCCAGGACTGCCCTTTCTCCCAGGGATGGAGAGGTCTTCCTAGAAGCAGAATTCAGGGGTATCTCTGGTCCCCTGAGGAAGCGAGGAGGGCAGGCCTGGTTCTCCTGGAGCCTTTCCGAGGCCAACTTTCCATTGCAGCTCCAACCCTTCTTCTCCATTTACCATGACCAGTGGCCCCCAACCAGGCTTTTCATCCTCCAAGGTGACAGGATTAAATTTGCCAAGAGCACTGAGAAACCTTTAGCTGGTACATGTAGTGCAGCACATGTATCTGTCTCTTTCTTTATAAATAATAATATATGCATGCACATAGTCAAGGGGAAGTCCCTAAAAATGAGGTGAGATCAGTCTAAGAAAATGGGAAGAGGCGCTAGTCCTTTAGATTGCAGCCCTTTAACTGTTTGTTTGTTTGCTTTAAGTGTTTATAAGGAACTGACAACTGAACCCAGAATAAATGCAGGAACTGGAGCTTAAATCCGTTATTAAACATGCTGTAAAAGGTAAGAGTTTCTGAACTTTTCAGAACTATTGTTAATTTCAGTCAGGAGCTTAGAAAGATTGCTGCAGAGCCACGATGGGGGGATGATAGACTGCTAAGAAGCTCTTATCTACAAATAATGCTGTTAGCATGTACCCTCCCTGACTCTTTGCCACTAGCACATGGGACCCTAATTTCTTTCTATGACCTTCAACTACTACTGTAGTTGAAGCAATAAAAGCATTTAATGGTTCTGAGTTACAAATTACAAAAGAACATGCCCAGCAATTTTTCTCGGATTTTGGCTTGGTGTTTTTAGGATTTTGTTTTTTTAGCACGGGCAAACATGTATAGTAAGAACAAAATTATGCTGGAGAAGCCCCTAAGCATTATATCCTACACGGTTTTCGAGGGTGGTTGGTCATCCATAGCAAGCAACTTAGATGAAAGTGCAGCAGTGGATGAGTCACCAATTTGAATGAGAAGCTGGGCAGGAGGGACTGGGAGTTTTGACTCGCTGTGAGGAAGTTCAAGGTGGGTTTTATTCTCTGTGTAAATTCACATCTAAAACTTGAGTCAAGCAGACTGTCCCAGGGATCAGAAAGTAATGATGCCCAGGCTCTTACGCTGAGCTAGGCTTAAGCCTATATTTGCTTGAGGTGCATGGAGGAATTCACCTTATTGTAAATTTTTGCATAACTGGCTGTCATTACTGATGTAGGGAGCAGATTAAAAGGACTGAATGCTTGCCCCAGCCTGTTGGTGGGCATAATTGCGTGTTTACTCCATTGTTCCGCTACATTAAGGGTGAGGGTAATCTCCACTGTACACTTCTTCACTTGCTGTAATGTTGTGTTGTCCTGTTGCAAAGTCTCACCTGTTCATGATGTATAACAGCTTGATAGATTGTTACAGCATTGGACTCTTGCAATGTTGTGCAGAAACATATCAGACTTCTGTCTGTGCTACTGGGTGTGAACCAGGTTAAGTAAAGGTTATTTCGTGCAACAGAAACTGCTTCTTGTAACACATAGCCAATTTTCAGAAGTCTTCAATTACTTACACAAAGGACTTGCAGAAATCTGAACCCGTTGTTACATGTCTAAATGGGACTCAAGTTCCTGAAAATCTGACCTCCTTACTCGCTGCTAAACACTTAAAAATTTGGACTTGAGCTTGGAAAATTTGTCCTCATAAGGGTCAGGATTTACATACAGTCTGTAAATGGCTTCATTGGGAAATGCTGGCAGAGCCATCCCTCTAGTGTTAATTGTTAACCTGTTTTGCATACCACCCATTCTGCCTGTGCAATAGAACAAGCCTAAATGGGGCATTCATGGCCAAGATTCGTCCTTACTGATTTCATTTAGTTGATTTAAAAAAAAAAAAAAAAAAAAAAAAAAAGAGTTGTCTCCTGCATCTGTTTTCCTCATGAAATCTTAGGCTGACTACAAAATCCTCTTAAAGTCTCTGCTGACCCTGTTTCAGATTTCATTTTCAGGGGATTGCTTTTTAAGAAGAAACCTTAAGAAGTTCAAGTATTAGCAGGCATGAAAGTTGTTTTCCTGCACTGTTTTACTGATTCAGCAAGATACTTACGCAGATGATCAGAGGCACCATCAGGTTGAAGATAATGTCACAACTCCTTGCTTTAAGTTAGGTGTAGGCTTAAATACCTTAAATACTTTATTCTGATCTGGCTAGAAACAATTAGCAGGGATGATCAAAACGTCAAGCTTTGCCTGAATCCACTCAAAGACCTGAAGGTTCTCTGCTGTGTTGTTTTTTTGTTTTATTAAACCAAAATTAAAAATACCTCCTATAGCCAGAGAGCCTTAATCAGGCTAAGGAATAGCAGTTAGAATAATAATAATAATGACGGTACTTTGAGGGAAAGAGGAGGGGGTAGAAACAATCAAAAACAAAATGGAGAAAGGCCACCCACCAAAGACGTGTTGAAGGGATGTAAACAGCCTTGAGAGTATGCACACAGATCCTGGAGCTTCTCACGTTCAAATAACAACATCCCACTTGCGAGCAGTTACTGTCAGAGAGAGGAGGAGCCTTTCTTGGCTGTAGTTGTTGAGTTGCAGCCTACAATTAGGTAATGTTTTGTTTCAGGGGCCTGCTCTATGGGAGGTACTGCTTGTGCAAAGGCTGCCTTTACTCATGGATTTTAGCAGTGGCGTAGCCTCCAAGGAGAAAAATTATCTCATTAACTCTTGGCAAGGAGACGGTTTGCAGCTAGAACGCTCCACATATGCACAGCATGGTCTTCATCACACAATACAATTTGTAATTGCTGATTACTTTTTGGCTGATGTTGAAAGCCTGCCTGTCAATCACCATCTAGAGTGCAAAACAGTAAGTAATCATCCTCCTCCACCTCCAGTCTAGTTCAATGTGAGCTTCACAGAAGAGGCAGGCAAGTCTTGCTGCAAGAGAGGCTTATAACCTTTGGTCATATACAATTCTCCAAAACTATATATTAAATTCCTGAAGGATCATACTGTAGGTAGGTTTTGTGTACAAGTGCACATGTACTTAATGTGTTTCAGAAGTGTTTTCTCCCTCCCTCTTTCTTTTATTTTTTTTACCGCCTATTTGAGTGGCTGGTTGTTTGTTTGTTTGTTTGTTTTAATGATAGCCATGGAGCTTGGGAAACTGTGGGATTTCTCATACATAGGTACATCCAGTATAGGGTTGTTCTTGCTTGCAGTCAAGCAGTAACAATTATCTCAGCACATTTTGGAATATTTAGAAGAAATCAGTATTTGGACTAAAAGCCATTTTTTATTGTAGCTTTTAAAAGTGAAGTATTAAGGAAGTTGAAATTATGCTGTTTTCATCAAAGTGATTAAAAGTTTGGAAAGCTCATGTCAGCGAAAATAAATGAGGGTGCAGAAGACAAGAGATATTGAGTATAATAGATGTTCTACTCAGATTTGTCATTTGGTCAGTCAAAATCTTGAGACTTGGAAGAGAGTTATCGTTCACCAGGTGCTCAGCCGCTAACCCTGGTTCCTTCTCAGGCCTGTCCTGCACGCTCCCAGTTTTCTCCTTGTATATGAACATAGGCTGTCTTTTCCTGCCTACTTCCACTGTCTTGCTTCCCAGGTTGTACGTATGCTCCTGAAAGCAGAGTTGGTGCTTTTAAGAGAGTCTGCATAGTACATTGTGTTATCTGTTATTCCAAGTGGATAACTAATTTTTTTTAAGTGGATACTTCCAGGCATAGAGATATAACAATTAACTATAAATGGCAAATTCTCTGAAATCAAAGGACAATTTGAAACTTTCATGCAGGAGGAGAGAGGGAGAATCTGAACTTCATATTCCCTGCATTTCTTCAGGATTGTTCCGTCAACACTGGAACTCCGTTTCCTGGAGGACCTGAAGAACGTGAACCTGCTGATCTGTGATACGCTGGTGTCCTTGCCAAACCAGGTAATGGTGTGTAAGGCTATTTCTGTACCTTTCCTAATGCAGCTGCCCCTGTGTTATAGCAGCATAGTTGTGGATGACAGGCTGTTGCCCTTCTCTGAAAGCAATGAGCCTTACACACGCAGTCCTGCCAAAAGATGCTGCTCTCACCTGTACAAATGGCAGCTAGTAAGAGTAAATACTGACCAAACTGACAGCAATTCCTATGCTTTTTTGGAGCACAAATTGCTACAGGGAATAGTTATTTCATTATGCCACTGTGCCCTATAGGATAGACCGGACTTATTTTGTGGGAAGATGGTATAGCGTTGTTCAGAACTTGTGATTGATTAGTCAAGAGGCAAGAACAAAGAAACATTTCAGCACAGACCAAAGTTCATTTCTGTTTCTCCAAAAAAACCCCATCTTTCTGGAGGCATCTGTCCAGTCCACAGCTCATACAGATTAGCTGCTGGGGAAACATTGCTTGTGACACTGTGCAAACCTGTGACTGTGTCTTGCGTGCATGTGCCCAGCTTTGACTGCAGGGTAGAGACAACCTAAAAATGCACAAATGTATGGTGCCCAGCATGGACTGAACGCCTGAGATGTCTTTTTCCTTTCAATTTTGAATATTTCCTTCTGAGTTGGAATCCTCCCTCTCTGGTACAGTTGTTCTCAACACAACAGCAGGAGTGGGAGGGCGGGTGAGGGCTGTTGATGCTGCATGAAATGAATCCCCAAGTTGCTATCATGGTGGAGTACTTCTTCCCTCCTCCAAGGCAAATTAACAAAGCTCAAGTGGGCATCTCTGCACACACTGCCCTGCACATCTCTAAGTACACCAGGCAAAATCCTGCACGGTCTTAATAAAAGTGGAAGATAGCCTTGATTTTAATAGATAAGAACAGGACTTGAGGGAACGGTTTTCTAAAGAGGGCAAGTCTGGGAAACCAGACTGCCTAGTCACTAGGGTTGTGGTTGAGTTGGCTCATACTGACGATTCCTGAGTTGCTGACATATGCGAAACACCAGAGCTGTGAATGGAGAGAGCCTTGGTGATGCTGACAGATTGGCTCTACAGAGTGTCTTGTGGCAGGATTTGTTTTTGCTGAAGGCTGGAATTCGTGTGCATGCTGTATATGGCAGCATTTCTGTTTTGATTAGAATGAGTGTGTGGGAAGCTCTTTGTACTTGCAGGCTGCGTTATTAAGGTGTGATGATTTATAACGATACACGTGGGGATCATCTGAACCGTAAAGTTTTTCTCTGGGGAAATCTGATATAGCAAGGTAAATTAATGCTTTCTGTGCAGATTAATTATGCAAAATTATGCTTAATTAAAAGGAATATTTTACTGTAGCTTAATCCAAAAGATCCAGAGTCTTCAGGCACCCAGTGGGCCTCCTGAGCTATCAGTAGGACTGTAGAATATTGGCAGTGCAGGTGGGAGTTACAGTCGGTTATTACTGGAAGAGTTTGAACTTCAGACCCATTCAGAGGGGAAAGAAGGGCTATGGGAAACCTAGCAGACCTGCAAAGTAAAATAAAATGTTTGTGTAGGCATTAAGAATGTACTGTCAGCATGGAAGGTTTTTTACCATTAAAAAAAAAGTAGAAATTGTGCTCTTTCTTCAGTATTCAGAGTACTTGCAGGTCCTCATAGTCTATCTGTTAACTACAGAAAACATATGGGAGCAACTTAATATGTACAGAGAACAAAGGGATTAATGTCAAGTGTTGCTGAACAAATTTGTTACCCAGAAACTCTCAAATGAGTGCAAGTCTGGAATGCATCCGTTCTCCCAGTATTGCGCTAGTGTAATTATTTGTTTAAGAGGTATTCACATGTTTACTACCTTTACTGAAGCTGGTGTTTGCTTTGCAGAGACCCACAGGTAGGTCTGGCCTCTTTGTGAAATCTCAGACACAGTCATGCGTGAATGAGGCGCACTTTTCATTCAGTGAGCCAACAACTCAGATTCTCGGAAGAGAATCAAAACATGACGTGCAGAACGTTTCATGCTAAAGAAAAGATTATCAGATATACACTTATGTCTTGTGGGCAGTCATTTAATATGACAAGTGTACTGTAACACACTCATGACATACGGATATCCTGAGAAATAAGCAATTTATTTGATATAACATAGCAGATTCTCTTTTCCAATTTCTTTGCCCCCCTTTTTGCAACCATCAGCTATTTCAGTTATTGTTTACCAGATGTATCACTGATGGCAGCATTTTGTTGTTTTTTCATGCCTAGGGTTTTTGGTTTTAGCCAGCTTTCATATCCTGCTGTTTCCCTTACTGTCTTGGGGATTTGTGTACAACTACTGAGCAAGACTTAAGTATCAGCTTGGAGCTGAAAGGCAGGGTGCTAACTAGAAACCTGGGGGATGCAAGTCTCCACTTTTCCCCTGTGACACAGATTCTGTTTCATGCCAGTTATTGTCTCTCTTCTCTTTCCTTTTACCACCTCTGAGGATATAAATATTATTCTCAGCCTGTGATCCGGCCTGATGATTTCTTTACAGTTAAAATTGAGCACAGGAAATCTTCTGACATTAATGCAACAAGCTTGATAGTGAATAGCTGCAAAAACGATTACATCTACAGTAGTAGCTGAGTCTGCTATTGAAACAGTGGAGCAAATCTGATAGTCCTACTCAGCGAAGATCATTATGCATTTTTAGCTGAGAACCAAGCTGGTCACTGTCTCGTGTTGTTAAATGCATCTGCCAAGAGCAGCAATGTAGATTTGGACCCAGAAGTAGAAAAGTAAAATGAAGCAATTCAGACTGGGTTTTTTTCTGGATGTGTCTCATTCTGTGTGTCTCTTATTAGGATTCATGGTGAATTTCTAATTGTCAATCAGAAAGAAAACCGTTTGAATCTGATCTGCCCCTGAACGAACACTGAGGTGAGATACTGAAGCTGGTAGTAAATAATGTTGTTTTGGCCAGAAACTTCCATACTGAACTGTAGGAGGAAACTTGACTATGTTCTCCAGTGTTTGATTTATCTGTCTTTCCTGCTCTTTAATACAATGATAGCAGTCATGTTTGTTCTGCATGACTTCTGTACTTTGTTAGGACTTGATTTTCTGTCATTGTTCTGATACGCTGCTGCTCCTGCAATGAATTCTGCTATTGTTACCTCCTTTTTTTATTTCCTGGGGTTATTATTTTTGCAACTTCTGTGTGCATGCATTTATGATGTTTCTTGAATGCGTTTCAGGGAGTGTTTTCTAGTGCAAGTCAATGGGATGATACGATAGTTTGTCATTTGATACCACAATTTTGGCAGAGCTATAAGAGCATGAAACTCTAATAGACTGGGCATTAAAGGGCAATGTTGAAGTTTCCTCCTGTGCTATGAACTGATGTTTGTGTGAGCTGTAAGAATCCTATTTCTCAAGCTGTGCTGAGCTGGGGATGGTATGCTTCACCACCATTTCTTTTAACCACCAGTGACACAATGTGAACACATGGATACAAAACTGGTTTGGGGAGACTGAAAGTTTATTCCTGCCTCTGCCACTGAGTTGAGGCTGCTCAATTAACTTCATTAGAACTTCGTTTCTTTTTCCAGTGTGTGCCTGATTTGACTGACTCTTTAGAGCATATGCCGTTTGGGAGACAAATGTGTTTTCCTATATGCTTATGCGAGGGCCAACTGCAGTTGGTTTTCTGGATGCTATTGTAGTTCAAATGATGAATATATTATAGTTTCAAGGTATTTAATACCAATATTTGAAAAGCCTTCACTGAATTATTTTTTCTGGGATAAACCTGTACCTAGTATCTCCAGCAAATGGAGAGTATGAGGACTGTCTACCTTAATGCTGCATCAGTATCATGGTTTGTATGCAGAGAAATAGAGTATTGCTAATTAAACCATGCTGTGGTTTGTATGGGGATCCGGAACTAAACATTTACCTGTTTGTTACAATACTTAAAAATATAAACCTAGTAGCTGCCATTGTAATGGTCACAGCGTTAGACCCTCTGCATATATCTAGCATCAGAGCTGTTAGACCCTGTTGGCACTCTGCAACCTAAAGGGCTCGTACGCGGTAGCCTGGAGAGTTCCCTGAGGTGGGGCTTCCAAAAGTGACACTAGAATTTGTTGCAGATCACTGGTTCTGGTGTGATGTTTGGCCCGTCTGGCTTGAGGAGTGTTTCTCAACTCTCAGATGTTCACATGCAGGTTTGCTGGTACTGCTAACAGTTATCTTCTACACTAGTGGTCCCCCTGGAGTGCCCTCCTTCAAGGCTCAGGGACGAAAGGTGTAGACAAAGCATAGCTCTTCGTCTAACAGTGCTAACCCCTGCTAACCTGGATTCCTGGGATGAAGATTTTACTTGTGTTCACCAGGTGTTCAAGGTTTTAACCATCTTTCATTTTCATGCTACAGAAGGAATCCTGTAGGTGTATTTTTAAAAAGAACCATGTCTTAAGTCTGTTGGACAGTTTTTTAGTAATCTGAGAACATTATAACGTACTTCCAAAAAGCAACCACCTTTTTCAAGTAGTTCGAGGACAAGAAGATGCTGCCACTGAGCTGAGTAAATGTATGAGGTGGAGAGGTTGTTTATTGTGTGCTACAGGCATTGTACAGTCAAGAGGACTGATAGCTTGCACGTTATATCAGTAGCAGGTCTGTGATGAGTTCATATATTCAAAGAACAGAAACTGGGAAACTGTATACAATGACTGACAGGCTTTTTAGTTGCCTTTTGTCTGTTTTGAAATATTCTTAATTAAATTAACATCTTCTGAATGAGAGACTGCAGTGCCGTGCTGACAGAGCAGCATTCAGCGAGCGGCCATGCTTCCCCACTGGCAAGTGGCAGCAGTGTCAAATGATGTTCGGATGGGAGAGAGCTGGTGCTGACCACCTGATTTCCCAAACATGAAAACAATTAATTTATTCAGCTTTTGCTTTAATTGAACATTAGGGTGAAAGCATGATATAAGTACATTTCCTTTGCGGTTGTGCCAGTACTTTCTCATGGAAAAATACACCGGCTCTGATTGTAACAAGAAGACATCGTAAAGCAGAATTACAGTTAAAGCAAAACTGAGTTTAATTTGGCTGAGAGACAGGATGCAGTGATTTTAATCAAATGGAGAGCTCTCCTGTGAGAGATTGAGTTACTCCACACTAGAAAACGTCTTGATTTATTTTTTTATTTTTGATGTGGATGGTCAAGAAGTGGAGCTCTAGCCAGCTGTACCACTGCTATGTCAGATCTGTGGATTTAGTTCCTTTAAGAATTGTCTCTTGCTCCATTAAAACATGCTTGTTTTCTGTTTTGTTGTTTTCTCTTGAAAAGGGAATTATCCAAGGTGACAGCTTTTCATCATTTGTGAAATGTTTTCTATGTAGGGTTTAACTTCCCTGTGAAATGTTTTTTGGGAAAAAGCCTTCATCAATTACAGCAGAACAAGAAAAACTGCATCTCTCTTTAAATTGAAAGAGGTAAAGTGGACACTCAAGTCCATGAACTCAGGGAAGAGTGCTCTCAAAGCTGAAAAAAGATATCTGGTTTATATTTTGTCAGAAACCTGCAGTTAGAAGAGTGCCAAGTGTGCACGCTGCAGAGGGGGGAAATGCTGTAACCACCTCTGTGATGTTAGATTAGCAACCTGATGCCCTGCCATGGCATTGCCCTTGTCTGCTGGAGCTGTGAAATAACTGTCTGAGCAGAAGAATGGAAATTAATAGGTGATAAATTTATTTTGACACAGATAAGCTGTGTGATTCAGAGGGGGAAAATTGCAGGCATAATACATTCAGGAAATACAGTGAAGCAGTCAAAACTCAGAAGTTCATGAAGCATATTTAGATGTCAGCATTCTGACAAGTCTTAATAGCACATGCTGTTGCTGAAAATGAAAATGGGCAAGTTTTTCCTTAACTGTCTGGAGGTTTGTTGGACACATTGGGGGCAGGATTCAGAATTAACTAGACTTAATTAGTCTGTTCTAGCTCGGCAGTGCAGACAGCAGTAGCTGTACTGACAGTGAAACTCTGCAGATTGACACAAACTCTACAGATAGAGATCAACCAAGATAAACTCACACCGTCTTTTCATGCATGTGTCGGTGTGTGTCCTCAGGTATGAATTTTCTGCTCTGGGATTAACATATTATTTCTATGAATGGCTTCTCTTTCATTATGAACTTAATTGAGTAACCAAGACATTTTGAGGACTATGTAGACTTCTGAATTACAAACAATTTCCAGAAGGAGATTCCACCTTTTTGCCAAATAGAATGTACAGTAGTTACATTTCAGCAAAATGTCATTGCACTTTATCAGGGCACATATTCATTCCAGGCCAGCCACTATGAAAACTGAAAACTTATGGGTTCATTTGGAGAAAAGATTAACTATTCAAAGTGGCCCAGTGTTTCACTGGCAATGTGATAACAAAAGTAAATACTGATAATGTTGTTATTAAAGATATATCCATTTTTAAGGGGAAAAAAGTGATTCTTAGGGAAGGTATTCTGAGGGAGAAAATTATTTAAATGGATCTGTTTCTGTTTTGAGGCGGAGGGTGGTGGTGTGTTCTCTCTCTCTCTACCCCCCAACCCCCCTTCTCCTCAGTTCCTGGCACTTAACTTTTCATGGATGAGGTTGGTGTGACGGCTCTTGTTCAGCTAAAGCTCTGCTCACAGCAATCCCTATAAGAAATACTGATTTCTTTTTTCTAGTGTTGTGAGTCAAAGTATCTCAGATTTACAGAGGATCACTTCTTTTAAGTATCAGAGGAGGGTAAGAACAGAGTAGCGGAAGAAAAATCCTGCTTGCATTCTGAAGTCTGACATAATTTAGCATATAAGATGTTGATTGTCATGTTTCCCTAGGTATTACATAGCAAACTTGAGGTGCTTAAGAGAGCTTCCAGTAGGCCATGAGTGAGGAGAGTATTTATCCTGCATATTAGCCTTGGCAGGACCTGAAATGAAACTCTTACACTCAGGAGACAAACAATTTTATAATGCTGAATGAAAAGAGCAATGCCTTAAGTGCTGTCAGCAGGCTATGCTGAATTCACCTGAGAGGCAAGTTTCTTTTGGATGATTGCATTGTACCACTGTCAGGAGGGTATTGCAAGGGTTAAGTAATTTTTTTTTATAGAACACTGTTTCTCTGAAAGGAATCTGTTCAGATGAAAAATATCCTGAAGAAGAGACAAAAACACCGTTTCAGGGTTTTTGTCTGTTTAAGCAAATGACATAAGAGGTGGGATTCCCCTGAACAGAAATTTCCCTGTTCATACAGCATCTAGTGTAAGATCTCTCATGGATCACCATGGCACAGTATGAAAGTTTATTAATTATTATAGCATCATCTATTTGGGCACTACTGACTTTCCAAAAGCAATCTGTTACAGTGGCACAGGATTTTCTCCATCAATTCTTTAGATATTTTCTAGTCTGAGAGCCCGATGCCTCCCCTCCCACCGCTTTGTGGCAGCACTTTTGCATCGACACAAAGGTAGTGTGAAACACACCCAGACCCAAAACTTGGCGTTTGGCATTCCGAGCATGCTGATGCTAACAGTAGGACAGTGATGAATTGTGTGGTAGGAAGAGCAGCCTAGAGGCATCGCTAAGAGGCAGTAATCCAGGGCTGCTGTCAGGCTTTGGCACAGTGTCAAAATATCGCAGAACTGTCATGCAGGAAGCCTCATTGCCTGGCTACTTATTGCACAGTCTGTAACCTTCTGTTATTTTATACAGTAGGATTTCTGATATAGTTTACATTATTTTTTAATATAAAATGCCACTGTGTAACTGTTCAGTGTTAGGGGAAATTTGGGACACGTGGAATTTGCCCACCAAAGAGCCAGAATACTGGTGGTGGTGGTTTACCTGCATTACCTGGATGTTGTTATTTGTCCTTTGTTTCTTGATCATTTTTTCTTCTCTCTGTAGTAGTCCCTGCCTCTGATTTCCCCAAGCTGTGGGAAATAGATTGATCACGGACTGAACGGGGAGCTAGGGCTATAACTGAATGGCTTGGCAGTGGGCTTTGGGTGCAGTTAAGCCCTCTGACATTTAAAGTTGCTGTAGAAGCAGTTGCAGGGGGATGTTGTCTGTGCCATGAACAAAGCAGGCAGGCGACTGTAAACTGATGTTTGGCAATGGATTGGGTAATAAAACGGTGCGACCACGCTGCAACGCAGCGCAGACAGACCTTATCTTGTTGCAATTTCAAAAGCAGTCTAGCAATAGCAAGAGGGAGCTCAGCACAGGCTCCTGTGCTCCACTGGTGAGCCCTGTCTGAGCATTGTGCTGGTCTTATTAGTATCAGCTGTGGGAAGGTGCTGCTGTCTGCAGTTGTGCTGCCTGGCTCTCTGCAGCTGTCTGAAGTAGGAGGAGAGCACTGTATGTGAGAGGAATCCCGAGAGCAGCGTCAAAAATGGCAAAGTGACCAAGAAGTTTGATTAACCAGGAAAGATCGAAAGAGCTGCAGGACTTAGGTTTGGCCAGGTGATTAAGTCACAACCTGCACTGTACAAAGACATTTTGGGTGGTCTCCCAAGAGGAGGAGTTTCAAATTAGCTGAAACAAAAATTCTGGCTGACGGTCAGGAGAAGTACTGCAGCGTGAGCTCTCCAGCATCTGTTTACATCGGGTACCGCCTGGAGGTGCCCGGCTCAGCTCGGAGCCTCTTTGTGCCAAGCACAGTATGGGCGGACACAGGGGTACAGTCTGCATGCCTGCTGTGAAGAGGGGGTCACCTGGGGCTTTCAAAGCACACCGGGCAAGGCAACAGAGCAGATACTGTTTTGGAGGAGTCCTGCAGGAGAGGGGGGATAGGCAGGATGAGCTATTAGGCTGTACAAACTTTGCGTTCTGTGATTTTGGCTTAGAGTGGGGTGGGTGTGTATACACGTACCACGTGGTATTTTTAACTAGCTCATGTTATGTTTCTTTGAACCCTTTTAAAATGTCAGGAGACTGAAGGCTTTTGTTATAACCAGCAGAGCCTGACAAACTGCTGAGGATTTGCGCCTGTGAAATGGGGAAAAACTGGCACTGGGGGAGGTTGTTCCTTCTTAGTTAGCGCCCGCTCCCCCACCAAGCCCCAGGAAGGGGTTTGGGAGGTACTGCCTTCCCAGCACTGACCAGCCTTGGCAGCGCTTCTCAAGCAACCCTTGTTACATGTTTTACCTGAATTCATAAATAGGCATGTATTTTTTAATATATATATGTGATATATATATGAAAAATATCTCTCTATATATGCTGTTCCTCCTATATAAATACAAGTGCAGCATTGGAATTGGCCACCTGCTAGTTCAGCTTGTCATCTGTTGTACTTCACTGTAGCTTGTTCAGAGGGGGGCGAAAGTTCATTTTATTTTTTTATTTCCAATGTCTGGGAGAACAAATAAAGAGTCTAGAAATGTAGATAAACCACTGGAATTATTGTAAGTGATATTGACTGGAGGAAAAAATGCTTACTTCTTTCTCTTGGGATTTTGCTCTTTTTTTGTTGAATGAAGTCCTTTCCTTTTGCCCTCTGAAATTAGCCAGAAGTTGTTGATAACTTTTTGTTTGTTGTTTTCTCATCCAGCAATTATTAGTGTTCAGCTTTAGAGAGCTCTGCAACCCATCACCTGTTTTTTTCTTAAGTTTGATGTGGAAGAAGCAAAGTAAGTTTTGTGATTCTGATATACATGAGAACTAAATATTGTTTCTGAGTAAATGAATGATGCTGGAATTCATGGGCTGGAAAATCAGCTGATGAAAAAACAGCATAGCACCATTTGAACTAAAACCTTTATTATAACTTTGCTCTCAGCTGGATTTATGTAAATGTACGGTAACACTAAGCTTAGTCCTGCTGTCTCTGAAGTCAGTAGCTGAGCTCCAGGAGGGAGGTAGCGCCGATGGGCTGTGCCAATGGGTGAAGCTCTGACCTGCATGTATCTCATGGTATCTTATTTTCAACACCACTCTAGGACAGAGTTTGAAGGTGGACTCATCAAGTAGAGCATTAACACGCAGGGGAAATGTTTTAAATTTCCAAATTCACTGTTACCAGTTGCTGGAATCATTATGTGTCAGTAAGTTGGGTTTTGACTTGAAAGAGGCTTTTGGCTCAGGGTGCATTTGCAGTAGCAGGAGGAGTGTGACAAGATGCAAACCAGAGCCACGACAGGTTGCTCCGGAGCTTGCCATGTCTTGTGGCCTTACAAGCATCGCTGAGGGCAGCAGCAACAGAGCAGGTTAGGGCGAGGAGGACAGACGGCTGCAGACTTGCTCTGGCAGGTAGGAAGCATGGCAAGAGGCAATTTCTTCTTCATAAGGGCATGTTGCCACTGCCTCTTCTCTTGGCTCAGGCAGCGAAAAGCTGATTTCGCTATTGGAGATGGCCAGAAGGCTGGAAAATGTAAAAGGACGGGAGAAAAGAAATGGGATCAGGAGCTGGGAGTGAAAGGTTGATTGCTTGGGAGTGCTCTCCGCAGGCACGGACCATGGGCAAGCAGAAATAAATTGTGTGTATGAATAGAAAATGGATGGGGTCTGACCTTGCTTACTGAGGAGTTTAATGAGGGTTCAGACAATGAAATCAGGGGAAGGAGATATTTGCCCTAATTTTAATCTTTGTTTATCTTTACATAGTCTTAGAAAAAATGTTCAGTGTTTTAAACCAGGGAACAAGTACAGAGGAGAGAGACAGCTAACTGCTCTGTGTCTCTGAATGCTATTTTAACAAGAGGTCCCCAAGCTGATATGGGTCTGTATCATAATTTGCTATGGACTTCGTACTTTTATTAGAATTGCTAGCAAAGTCACAAACTCAATTTACCTGTCATCTCCTGAGATGAAGGGAACAGTATGATTGTTGGAATGGCTGATGTTGGTGCCCCTTGGTCATTTTAAGTTACTAATGTTATTTTTTCAGGTATAGAAAGTGTCATTATTAGATGGATGGGCAACAGTACTTCACTTGGGTTTTGGTTCACTGTTTTTGCTTGTTGAAACATTGGCAAGAGATACAAGTTTTTCTTTTCTTTTTTTAGTATGCAGAAGGTCCAAGTTGCAACACTCAGGACTTGGACATTTCCAAGATGTGATGGAGTCTTAGGGCAGGAACTAGAAGGTGGTTCCCTGCCAGGTCTGAGCTGCTGCCCAGGAAAAACAAGCGATAGAGGAAAGGTTACAAAGAGAAGAATTTAATTTTTTTTTTTCTTTTGACAGCTGGCTAATCTTTCTGAATTTGGAAGGTCATAGTCATGAGGCATAGACGGAGTAATAATAGCAATGTGTGTCTTACAGAATGCCCCACTGCTTTATGGCTATTAGGAAAATACCACAGGAATTAGTTTTTTAAAAATAGCTCAGTGTTGCAGGCACGGGGGGTGTGACTATGGCTGCAGGAAAAAGTTCTGGCTTCTTAGTTCCCAAAGTCAAAAAATTCCTGTTTGCTTAATAGTTATCTCGTGGAGTAAATTGGCCTCTCGTGCCAGAGAAAACAGTCTTTGGGTTCAGCAGGTCCTGAGGCAAAGAACCTTTATTATTGTTTGGGCAGGATCTGGCAAACACTGCCAGGTGCAGTGCTTTATACCTAACGTGAATCTTCCTGGTAGACGGCGGGGCCTAAACTTAAAAGTATGCAGCTGAGGATAAAGGCTTTGATAGCCTGTTTTTCATCAAAAGCTCTAGACCACAGCAGCAACACAGAGCTGGAAGATGGAGAGAAAAAAAGTTGGGCTCCTGGAACAAACTGGAGGGTAAGAGAAAAAGTGCAGTTGGGAAACTTTGAGAGCTGTGTGAGGAGGAGGAGGAAAAGGCAGAAAAGGCAGGAGGGGAGAGGAAGCAACCTGTACAGAGGATGTGGAGCTGTACCCTCACGTGGTGTGCTGCAGTGAGTGTATCCAACTCCAAAGCACACACACATACTTACCATGGACAAGATAAAGAAATACTCCGGTTCTGAATTCTGAGTCTTTAGCCACTTGCTGCTTAATCCAAGATTTGGTTGTGCTTAGAAGCAACACCAGTGCCCACTGTCCTGCTGTTGGTTGAGGGTACCCATCAGGATCCTGGCTGCTAGGGCTGCCTTCGCACCGTAGGGTGGGTAGTGCAGGCTTGATAGTCTGTATAAATTCAAGTGGTTGTTCTTTACGGACTGCCCAGCCATGAAGTCTCGGAGGCAAATGGGGCTTCTTCCAGTTTGATTTGTAGAGACTTGGTTTGAATCTGTTCACACCAGGGGGTCAGTCCAGCCCTAACTGAAGCCAGGGGCAGTGGTGGCATCCTACCAGGAGTTAGAAACCCCACTGTGGCAAGGCATGTGGGTGTTGTGATGCCCGTGGCTGCCTGCCGTCATGCCGTGCCGAGACACCCGAGCGAGCCAGCACGTGTGCGTGGGGCAGCACAGCTGCGTTAACGCAGGCTGTGCCCATGCTGGTTTATCCCACTGGAGAGCTCTGCTTCTGCTGGGGGAAAACAGCACATCTAGGGTCTGTCTGGAGTGGTGTTGGCTTGGCACCAGGTCCCCTGGTGCAGGAGCACGGTTAGCTGCAGGGGCCACAGCTGGGTGGTGGGTACTGCCTTTGCACTCTGCCCAGGGAAGAGCCGCTCAGCTGGGACTAACTGGGGGCAGCGCAACCTCTCCACCAGCCCAGAGGGTTGTAGTGACTGGAACCAGAGGAGGTGGCTTGAGGGTTTGCGTTTAGCAGGTGAGAGTGCCAGTATTTCAAGTACAGTGCTCATAAAATTGCTGGTAGGTCTGTTGAAGAGCTTTTGACAGGTTGGTGTCACTGTGAGCTAGACTGGAAGCTCTGCAGCAAAACTGTGATGTGCTGAAATGTGAGGCTGCAAGAGCTCTCCCTTTGTCTTGTCCTGATGCTGCCCTGGTTTAGTGTTGGCGCAAATGCACTTTGTAAAAGACTTTGAATGTTGGTAGCTGTTGTTTAATTAAAGAATCCGCTTTGGAGCCTTGTAGAGCTCTCTGCATAGGAGATAGGAATGACCTGTTGTACCTAGGTAGAAAGAAAAAAATCTGTAGCACAAAGCAGAATATGGTAAAGAAGGGAGGAATGTTGTATTTCAGTTCTTTGATGTGGGCAAAAAGATGTTTGCTCATTTTCAGGTGCAGGAGAAGTAGGATTTTAAACAACAGTTCTTACTTGGAATAAGAACTCCATTTACTACCTCCACTTTGAAATGCTGCTTGGATGTTTGTGACTGGAGCACATGCGGCTCTTCTGCAGTGAGTTTGCCAACTGCTTGGCAAGGGAAAAATAAATGCCCGTTAAAAATTAACTAACAACTGAGATAAATCACACAGAAACAGCTCAGGGAGCATGGTGATTTCATCAGTATCTGATCTGCTTGCTTGTCTCGTGGCTGCCCAAGTTCCTTTGTAATGTTTTTTTGGTTTTCTCTGCTTTCTGCACAGTAGCCTTCTAGATGCCCTGTTCAGCAACTCCTTCAGGAAAGTCAGATGCGTTTCTCTGAGCAGCTGAGAGGATTCATTTTAATCAGAAGCAAGATGTTTTGTATGGTATTAACAAAGGACCTGATCTTGTGCCACAGAAGCCAATGGCAGCTGGGTCCAAAACAGCTTCAGTGTGCCTTGCCTGACTGTGGTGGTGGCAAAAGGGCCAAGTCAGAGGTCCAGGCTTCTGGAAGTTACAGACAAATACAACTTGTTTGTAAGCTTCCCCCCTGCAATACTGCTGGGTAATGGAGGCTTTTAATTGTGCTGCTGCTTTTAACTAACTGCTATTGCAGGTTAGGCTAGTTGACCTGTCTCTGCTGTGGTTGTGTATCAAGAGGACAGCGTGTAGCAGTAAGATTTGTGAGTAAGTTCAAGTAAATGGCGTTTACCTACCTCTGGGTGCATGATATAAGCATTTGCCTACTTATCTGCCACGTGGGTGAGTTTACTCACCTTATTTACAGCAGTATAAATAGGGGCATGAAGAGGTGCACAGAGAAAATTCCTACTGGTCCCTTGAACATGTTCGGGGAGCTCCCGGGCAGCCTTACCCCTCGGCTGAAAGGCCAGTGGATGAAGCCTGAGACCACTGGAGCAGCCTGTGCCTGTTCTGCTGCAGCTCTGTACAGTCCCCTTACGGGTGCAAGGCATTTGTATTCCCAAAAGCGCAGTCATTGAAGGGTAGAGCTCATTTATGCAGTCCATATACATTCCCTAAGGGAGTTGTTGCCCTGTCTTTGAGACGTGAAGCATGGGTTGTCCGTATTGAGTGTCAGGACACAGCCATCATTCCAAGGATGTTTTTAATAGCAAGGTTTGAAAATCCCCCTCACGTATTATTTTGCATGCCACAAGATTACCTTGCAGTCACTGTTGGCAGGCTCGTGTGGTTTGGAGATGCTGTGTTCCCGGGCTGTCCCAGGCAGACCGGCCATTGGAAAACTCACCAGTTGAAGTGTGTGTCAGTGCATTTCAGGGCCAGAAATGGAGTCCAGTTGTTTTGCAGTCCCATACTGGTGAGTGCAGTTGCAGGACTGCTCGCATTCCCCATTTGTACCTCCTGTGGTTTCACCCATAGTTGCCTCTTGAAGGGTCGTAGTTCAGATCTGTTTGCCACACGCTCAGGATATTGCCCTATTTGGGTTTTTTGTGTAGTTTGCTACCTGTGCACTAGGACCTTGTTGCAGGACGCAGGGGATTTCAGTTGGAGCATCTAGTGGAGAGGGTGCTACTGAATGGGTCTCCTCTGTTGAGGGTTCCTCATTAGGAAGGAAGCAGCCTTGCATGTCAGGGAAGGAAAATCTCCTCCTTACCTTCATCAGGGAACTTGAAAGTTTGAATTTGCCTGATGTCTTTAGCAGCACAGCTCATACCTCTGACAAAACTTGAGAGAAAAATGAAGAGGGTTGCACGTGTTAGGGGCCAGCCGTGGAGGGTTAGTCATTGTTTGTGTGTTTGCTGCGATGTCAAACACACTCTTTGGACTGAGTGGTGTCCTGGGAGGGGATAGCTGAATAGAAGATGAGGAACAGTGTTACGAAGAGCCTGAGTGAGAGACCTGTGGACTGGAACTCTGTGGTCGAGCCGTATTTGAACCATTACAATTTTTGTCTAGCCCTCTAACCACCTATGTAAGCGGATCAAAGGCCATAAGGTGCTGAAGGCATCCCTTGATGTACCGTGTACTTTCTCTGCCTGTTTTTCGTATTAGTGAAATAGTTTTTTCAAGCCCCAGTCACATATCTTTATTTGGCAAACAAATTACTCCAATAAAAGCTGGCAGAGAGCTCACAGCGAGTTTCCCAGTGAGCGTGTGGGTGTGCCAGGGGCTGCTTGCTAATACACAGCCGAGCTGCCAGAGTGCCGAGGTCTCCTAACACCCCACAAAACTGCCTGATGTACCTTGTGGGTAATTAAACATCACTCGCTTTTAGCAATTGGCCTTCGGTAATGGAGTTCAGCCAATAAAAATATCTTTTTATAAGCAGGATAAAACCAGTGGCATACAACAGGAGGGTAACTGAATTGCTCACAGCTTAATGACACCTCTAACTACGCAATAAAGGTGCCAGGTTTCTGTGTAAATTGTTGTACACTATAGAGTTGTGGGGTTTAATATTAGTGAGCAGATTCAGTGTCTTCGAGCCCTGTTCATACACTCCAAAGCACAATGGCTAAAGGGATCCCCTAGACTCTAATGAGAATCATGTGTATTTGATGTTTGAGAACACTAAACATCGCGTCTGGGCCTGGAAACCTTGAAGAGCCCTATGGGATCACAACTTCTCCTGTCCTCCAGCTGGTCCAAGAAACTGAGGTAAGATAACAACGTTTCCTGAGCTAACTCAGAACTTGAGAGGGATGGAAGTCAAAGTGTCTCTGTTGGACGCCCTTCTGAATCCTACTAATCAAATTTCTTGCCTTAGACAGTCTTCCAGTTATTTTCCTCATTTAAAAGCATAACTGGCAGTGCTCAGTGCTTATTTGGGTTTAGTTCTCTACTTACATCCGGCTGGACATCAAGATGGTCTTTGCTGAGAACTCTGGTGTTGTCATCACCAGCTGAGGTGGCACACATAGCGTGAGCTCCCAGATGAGGAGCTCTTGCTCTTGTGCTAGACCTGAAGCCAGGGATGTGAGAGTGCATTTCACTGTGCCACTCTCAATATTTATACCTAGATGGAAAGGTCAGGAAAAAGGGGAGAAAGTTTACTTGCACTTGGCATCCCAAAATACTGGTATTAAGATCCAATGAGTAAGTTCCAACATTTGCTGGAGCGAAATAATAGGCAAGAGACTTGTTCTTCTAAGTCAGCCAGCATTTTTTTTTTCTTAATTTAAAATTTGGATGTTGCCTTTGATCTGTTACCAATCACATATCAGGATATACTTTTGGCTGCTTATCTTTTTTCTCTGGGCACTTGTGCTACACGTGTATTATTGTGTTCATCTGGGAATAAAATAATGTAAAAACATACTTTTAACTGGCAGTGGTCCCTTTTTTTTGGCAGAACTGCTGTGGAGCAGCTGTGTGACAACCTGACACACAGGATCCGAGGAAAATGTGTTTTAGGAATGGACTGTGCA
This sequence comes from Gymnogyps californianus, assembly GCF_018139145.2. Taxonomy (NCBI): domain Eukaryota; kingdom Metazoa; phylum Chordata; class Aves; order Accipitriformes; family Cathartidae; genus Gymnogyps; species Gymnogyps californianus. The sequence goes on along the minus strand of NC_059474.1, from coordinate 57,841,218 downwards.
GCTTTTCCAGTGGGAGTGTTGGTGGGGCTTCCCGTTACGCTTCCTCTGTGGATGGGGAACATGCCATAAGGGGGAAGACTGACAAGGCGCTGTTCGAGGGCCACAGCAGGAGGGGAACCAAGGGCAAATCTTCCTTCTCCTTCCACGTCAGACTGCTGCGTGGGCCAAGAGCACCTCAGAGGTACAGCCAAGAAACACAGCTGTCTGTCCCCCTGGTGATTTCACTAGCTTGCAGGGCCTGAGGGTTGTAGCCACGGTCAGTGTTTTTTCCCAGGGGTACAAGAAGGCGTGATCACATCTGAGGACATCAGTCACAACCCTTGCTAGGGACCGGACCTTGGTGGGGTGGTGGTGGATACGAGCATCCTTGAGATTTTATTCATAGGGATTTTTGCGAGACTGTCCCACAGCTGCATCTCAGCATCAGTGGTGTCTGTGTAGAAAGAGGTAGTGCATGAGGTGGGGGGGGACAGCAACCTCTCCCCCTCCCCTGTGCTCACTCCTCTTGCTTTGATGCCACCTGCTGTAGCTCTGGCTTTTGATGACTGGTTTCTTGTTTGCTGGCTCTGTTGTATACGTAGGTGTCGTGGTTTAACCCCAGTCAGCAACTCAGCACCACGCAGCCGCTTCCCCCTTCCCCCTCCCAGTGGGGTGAGGAGGAGGAAAGAGGGGAAAAAAAAGTAAAACTCGTGGGTCGAGATAAGAACAGTTTAATAACTAAAGTAAAATATAATACTAACAATAGTAATAATGAAATATAATAATAATAATAGTAATGAAAAGGAATATAACAAAAAAAGAGGGGGAGGAAGGGAAAAAAAACAAACAAAAAAAACCCACCAGTGATGCACAATGCAATTTCTCACCACCCGCTGACCAATGCCAGAGCTGCAATCTGACCCTCACGGCCAACTCCCCCCTGTTTATATACTGGGCATGACGTTCCATGGTATGGAATACCCCTTTGGCTAGTTCAGGTCAGCTGCCCCGGCTATGCTCCCTCCCAGCTTCTTGCACACCTGCTTGCTGGCAGAGCATGGGAAACTGAAAAGTCCTTGGCTTAAGATAAGCGCTACTTAGCAACAACTAAAACATCGGAGTGTTATCAACATCATTCTCACACTAAATCCAAAACCCAGCACTGTACCAGCTACTAAAAAGAAAGTTAACTCTGTCCCAGCTGAAACCAGGACAGTAGGTCAGCAAACTACTTTTCGCAAAGCAGCCACGCGAAGAGCAGGCCAGTTGTGCAAACTGAGAGGCAAAACTGTGTGTGTTTGCGTCGGGGTTGGCAGAGCATTTCTGAAGGAAAGGATGTGTTTTACTATTCCTGTCACTCTGCTGTGTCCTCAGAAAGCACTCTCTTCACCTGCCTACAGTGCACAGGGCACACCTCTCACGGCTTAAATCAGGACTTGCGAGATGGGACTGTGGCTGGGTGGGTTCGGGGCTGTTTGTGCGGGTGCCGTTCTGGGGAGTGGGGACCTGCAGCGACGTTGAGCCCCGCGGGCTCCAGCTCTCCCAGCAAACGCTGGCACGGCATCAGCCCTCACCAGCCAGCTCTGCTCCAAACAGCGCCTGGTACGGCTGGCAGTCAGCTCACGCTGGGGTCAGCTGTCCACAGATAGAGTGCACATCGACACCCTGTTGGGGAGAAGGGTATTTAATAGTATGGATGCATGGATATAGATTTAATAGCATGGATATGGGTATTATGTGCTATCTAACCTCAGGGCCAGAGGACAGTCCCAGGCATGTTTAATTGACTGATAAAGCAGTGGCCTCTGTGGAGTTCATGGAGACTTGATTTCTGTTAAGTTGATATTATTACAAACTGAGCCATTTTGAAAGAATAATCTTTCTTAAACCGAGTAGAATATTACATGGCTATGCCACCAGACCTGAGAGGTTTTGCATTGCCTATGGAAGCTTAATGTTACAAGCTTCCTTGCGGAAGAGACAGATGGGCACTCGCTAAGATATACATCCAGTCCTTTTGTTGTTGCAAAGCCAATTTTCTTTGAAAGGCTTTTTTTTGTTGGTTGCAGTAAGAAGCCACAGATACTGAACCAGAGTGTATGCATGCTGCAGTAATCCTGCTTCATACGTAGGGGAATTCTGTCTTGGACCATCCTGACAGGGGAAGAAAATCTGGTGAGTCCATTTCTTCGAGTTTTTGATCTAAAGGGGGTGCAGGGGCAAAAGGCAAGGGAAGAGGTGATGCGGTGCCCCGCTTCTGCTGGGGCACCAGTGGTATCAGAGCAATGATGGTATCTCCCTGAAAACCCATGTAAGTGGCGATCCCAAACTTCAGCATTCTCTGAGTACACACTGTACCTTGTCTTTCCAGGCGTTTGCCAAACTCAAAATGAATATCAAAAGGATTCTGGATGAGAGTCTGAAATGAGAACATGGGCTGTTGAAATGCGTGAGGAGGAAAAACCTGGGTGAAGAGTGTAAGAGGACTATTCCTGGCCTGAACAGAAGGTTAAAAGTCATAAAGTAGAAGGTTAACAAAAATTACTGGAAAAGTGCTGTAGTGTCTTGTGGTCAGAGAAAGGCAGGATTTGGCTGTATCACAGAGAGAGGACCGTCCTTATTCTGTGAGCTAGATAAAATACTTGGCTCCCTTGCTCAAACACTTAGTACTGACCTCAGCCTATTGGGTGCAATACCCATGTGTGCGCACACACGCGCACGCAGTATATGTAATTACACATAATGTTTCCTGGTACATAGAGTACAGAGATGCTGTAGAGATGGCCCTTTTGCTCGAGGGATGTGGTGCCTGTGATACCTGTAAAAGAGTGGTTTGATGACAGTGGAGGCTTGTTCCTGGGTCTTGGGGAGTCCTTTAATAGCTGGATTACAGGAAAACAGTAAAGGGGCAAAAATCTGCCCAGGTACTACAGAATGAGGTTAAATATTATAAATAGTAAAGAAGGAATTGGTTGATTCTTAACAGCTATTGGGAAGCAACCTGAGGAAAACTAATGGTGGAGTGCCTGATCTATAGAGCGGGGAATTATTTGTGTCTTTATCCAGAAAATTCAGGTCCACTTTGCTTGTTTGACATGTTACTAAGAAAATGAGGGATAGATCTATACTTTGGACATGTATCAAGCATGTGTAAGCGTGATATCCTATCTGGCTCTCTGGAGTGAAATTAGAGATTTCTTAGGACAAAAAAGGCAACCTAACATGAACAGTCCAGTGAGTACTCACATCCAGTAACTGGAGCACTATCCTGTCCTGGTTTTGGCTGGGACAGAGTTAACTCTCTTCTTAGTAGCTGGTACAGTGCTGGGTTTTGGATTTGGTGTGAGAATGATGTTGATAACACACTGATGTTTTAGTTGTTGCTAAGTAGCGCTTATCTTAAGCCAAGGACTTTTCAGTTTCCCGTGCTCTGCCAGCAAGCAGGTGTGCAAAAAGCTGGGAGGGAGCATAGCCGGGCAGCTGACAGTATATAAACAGGGGGGCATTGGCTGGGAGGCACGGATCGCGGCTCTGGCATCGGTCAGTGGGTGGTGAGCAATTGCATTGTGCATCACTGGGGTTTTTTCCTTCTCCCCCCCTTCCTTTTTTTGTTATATTCCCTTTCATTACTATTATTATTAATATAGTTCATTATTACTATTGTTAGTATTATAGTTTACTTTAGTTATTAAACTGTTCTTATCTCAGCCCACGAGTTTTACTTTTTTTTTCCTTTCCTCTTCCTCACCCCACTGGGAGGGGGAGGGGTGAGCGGCTGCATGGTGCTGAGTTGCTGACTGGGGTTAAACCACGACATACCCTTATCACCATAATGTTACCCAGGCTGTTTGTCAAGTTTAAGATGACAAAAAAAAAAAGTAAACCATTGGTTTTTTTTAAAAATAGGCTATCTACCTGAGCCCAAAGCAACCAGCAAGAGCACTGTCTAGAAGACAATTTGTTTCAAACCAAAGGAACAGGGTTTGGGCTTGGAAGAGGTCATACAAGTGCACAAGGAGAATTGGTAAGAGCAGAGCAGCTAAAATGTGATTTGATTCATTTTGGACTTACAATCCTGAAAGCCTACATGGAGCTGGTGTCTGAACTCTGTAGGTGCTTCAGTCTGTACTGTTAAAGTTGTCTTTGTGGTTCCTGAAGGTCTTCAGGCCGTTGGCATCTTCCTCTCAACCAAATAAAGCACTATGGATGTTCAAAATGCATTTCCTTACTTATCGCTAGGTCAGTTTGATGCAGTAGGTGTGCTTGGAGAATGTATTAACTTTCAAAGCTTGAGATTTCTGTATTCTTTCAAACCACTACTGGAACTTACCACTAAAATGTCTCTTATTTCTTTCTAAAGTTGCAGGTTTACACCAATGCATTGCTCATCTCTATTTTTTTTTTTTTTTTTTTTTTTTAATTAGTGTGGAAAATCTGAAGTCATAAAACCTTGTGTGACTACAGGACAGCAGGTAAGGAAGTGTTTTAACTACCAGGAAAACTTTGATAATTTGGTGTTTGAGAAATAGATCTATATAAATAAAAATTGCATAGGATTTACCTGGGCCTCAGTTGACAATGACTATCTTTCTAACATTTACAATTAAGATTTTGAAGACAGACAGCTGTAGTTTATCTTGTTGTGTATCTCTAAATGCAGAGTGAACAGGTTTCAAGGTGACTGTCACAGTGCATAGCTTGATCCAGTCTCTGATTTTAGCAATCTTTGTGACAATTACTGTCTCATTTGCAGGGAGGAACAACCTATAAGGGGGCGTATATGGAGAGACCTGGCACTTGCGTTGGAGGCAGGTGCTACTGTTGCATCTTTTCTCTAGGAGGACAGAGCAGGATGATGGAGGCTGCTGTCATGAGCACTCCTCTGCTCAGGGTTGTCTTCTCATGGCTAATCTGACTTTTATTAGGGTGGTTGTTGTAATCTCCAACTATATTAAAACCAATGTTTTGACCTCCAAGTCTAGGGTAATTTATTGAAGCTTTTCTCCAGAATGAATGGGGTTTATTGAAAGCACTCACTAGTGACTGACTGACTTAATGACACAGCTCTGATGAGAGGTGAGGTGACTGTATAGAATGGAACCTGGAAACAAAATCTTGTATCCATCCCTTCCGTTGTACTCGCTTTGATGGCAGCAAATGCCGTAAACGCAGACTGCCGCTGGTCACGGTACCTGTAATTTATAAAGAATCTTTATTTTCAATCTTTTTTGGGGAAAAAAGTTCAATGTGTCTTTTAAAACCACTAAATTATAAGCTGGCAAGAGGTTATACAGTACATTTCATAAGTGTTTTTGTGTTAATATAGTGCAATTTCTTCTGCTTACCTAAGTATTTAAGCAGGAATTTCTTTTGGCACAGTTACCTATTTATTAAACCCTCAGCAGGAAGGGCAGTTATAACCTACTTCATAGGAAGACCTCAGGGCCTATTCTCATCTCTTTCTTGAGGCTCATATGAAAATGGCCGTATCATCTCTTCTGTCCTGGCTGAGGTGTGTGGCTGTATGGAGCTGCCTGAAATGGCGGTGCAGCTGGAGAAGGATCGTCGCAACAGAACCACTGCCCGACCTCGCCTTGTCTCTTCAGAAACACTGAGAGAAGGTGACACAGACAGTGTCATGGCACAACCAGCTGCAGAGGTGAGTGACTGGCAGCCATAGCAGCTCCTTCTGAGCCAGACTCACAAAGACTACCTCCATGTCCACTGGCAGCTGAGACTGCAGTTGTTACAAGGCTTCACAGTGCTACTTGTTTGATTGTAACAATGAAGTGCATTCGTAAAACACAGAGACCCCAAATCCTCCTCGTGTCCCCTGAGTACTTATTTCTGTTTACCTTTGGAATTCATTCAAATTCTGGGTTCTAAGGGCCATTTGTAAAGGGGCAAAAAACTCTTTCAGTCTTGCATAGATAGGAGATAGGTTCCTATTTTAACCAGGGAGTCTCAATCTCAGAAAGCTTTAGTAATATGTGGTAAAGACCATCTTCATCCACTGTAGATGAACCAGACCAAAATGTGTTAATCTTGTTTGGTGTCAAAGGACACAACAGTTTGTGCAGGTTCAGTAGTGTGTGGAACTCTGGTAGCTGCTGCTGCTTGTAAAATGGACATTTTATATTGCAGAAGCTCCTAATTACCTGTGAAACTGTTCTTAAAAAAAGCTAGGTTGAAAATTGTTGTTCTTCCTTTTGAATAATACATATAATGTCCTTGTCATATTATAGTGAAATGTGCTTTTTTTTTTTTTTTAAATCTGGTAACAAGAGCTACTTTGCTTTGGTTGAATTGTCCACCTTTTGGTTCATTTCACTGCAATGAAAATGAGACTTTTGATCCAGAAATGAAAACAAGATTTCCAACCAGTAGCAAGTAACAGCCTCCTTTACTGATTACTTTAAAATAAGGACAAGGTATTTCAACTATTCACAAATATTTCTGACGTATTACAAAGTAACGTAAGAGAAAAAGATCATGATCATATTTGAAGCAAAATAGTTTAAAAATGTTTACAAATGTGTTGTTTTTTTCCTTTCCAAAATGTTTGTTGATACAGTTTTGCAAGAGGCTATCTGTTTGGTCAAATAAACTTCTGCTATACATACTGTGCTTTGTCCTAGGGGACAAATTGGAAAAATATTTTCAAAACAGTACTTTGTCAGAAACAGACGTTTGGAACATGACCTCTAATGGTCTTGCAATTTTGTCTCTGTGGACTTTGTGCAAGGCTTAACATGAATTTTTTTTAATGATGGTTTTATAACATGGTATGAAGCTGACATTTATTTTACATTGTATTTAAAAGATCTGAGACCTATTTCTTCTATATATACATTTTTGAAGCTTTAAGGCTGCGCCACTAACAACATTTTATCAATCTGTTGTCATTTTCTTAAATGTTACAATTACTTTGTCAAATTTAGAATTGTTAGCAGCAATGATGATGTTCCTCATTTAAAAAAATCCCAAACCAAACAGGAGAATTCCCTGGGAAACTGCACACCACATGCATGATACATCATAACAAAAGAATTAGTCCAAAGTTCTGATAAACATTTAGTTCCAGCTAGAGCTAATAGTTGTTCTAGTTCTAAAGAATAAAATGTTTATTATATACAGAAGGGTTGGATGGAATATGAACATTTGACAAAGATCACTCGAGGCATTGCACGGTCTGAATTGTTCATACAGCATTAATGCAGCTGCCCTTTTTGCTTATGTGTAGGCTTGTGCCACCTGTGGGCAGGGAACATTCCTGGTAGTGTCAACGGGCTCCGTCTTACAAGAGGCAAGTTATCTTCTCCAGGCTGCTCAGTCTTCAACTGAAGCAGGAGTTTCTTGGCAGGATTGAGAGCCCTTTAGGGCTTGCTCCTGAGCTAAACGCAAACTTGTACAGCATTATCAGATGCCAGTTTACATCAGGTAAGTGTTTGGTCTTTTGCCTTCAGCATATTACAACATGAAAAACTGCACCAGCATTTTTCAACGAGCACCATTAACTGACTTTGGTAACGTATTGATCGGCATGACCAGCGGGATCAAAGAATATGCTGAACTCCTGTCTTGTACAATAAGAAAGCACAGCTGCCAATTACCTTGCAACTAGAGTCTGTAAATATTAAAAACATAAATATGTTAATAACCATACACATTTACACAAAACACAGCAGTAGCAACATTACAGGATGCAGTGCCTACTCTATATAACTGCTTTTTGTTAATACAGATGCAACACCAAAATAAATGCTATTTAATATGAAGCAAACCCTTCTTCAAAGGTCAATGGCAGTAAGCCAAAGTTCAGGTCCAGGCTTCCGCTAATCTGAGGTGACTCTGAAGCTAGATCAATCCCACTGTCTATCAAATCTAATCAATAAAAGAGTAGCACTATGGGAAGATAAAGACTATCAGTTAGCACTAAAACTTTCGGAGCTGGAGCTTTCTTTTGCCACCATTTGCAATTAGTTCTCCCTTTTTCACAAGTGCTCTTTGTGTGAGCGCTCACCAGGCTTACCAGGGGATAAAGTTATTACATACAAACTATGATTTAGGGGTGAGGATTAATAGAAACAACCAGCAGAGGATTGGAGTTCCTGAATCCTGGGAGGTGCTCTCCATGTTTTTAAGTGAAGTTTCCGTGAGATTGCACTTAGCAGACCACTAAGAAGTTGTCACTCTCCAACTTTTTCTTCTTTTTTGTGCAGTTCTGTTTCAAAGCTTGGTAGGAATAGCACGAGAAGGGCTAGAGGAGATGATTGCTGGTCCATTGTCTTTGCTAATGCTCTTCAGAGCAGCGTCCTCTCCTCAAGATCACATCATCTAGTCCAATATCCCCAGTTCTTCCTTTCCCTTTTTCCCCTTTGAAAATAACCTGGGAAGAGAAACAGAATGATTTGAGTGCAAAAATAAAGTCAAATGGAGGAAGCTTTGGTTGAGAGAGGTCTCAACAGTAAGAAAGCAAAAGCCTAAGAAAGCTCAGGTGATCATAACTGACTCACAAAAGCCTATTTATTCTGCTCAGAATTATGGCTGTTTTTTCTATTTCTGATCCTCTCTCTCCTTCACTTTGGCAGGATCTTTGTGAAGAACCAGCAGGTCAGGACAGAGTTGCTCCAGTTGCACTATCTGCTGAGGTGAGATGAACTTCCACATAAGAGAATCTTGGGCGCTTTCTACATATCATCTCTACACTGTTTTCATTGTCCCTCGTGGCAAACACATAAAATCCTCTGTATTCTGAAAAATGTTGTCTAATAGAGAAGCTTTCCATTGCTAAAGCACCTTGCAGCTGCCTTAGTTGTGTGAACTAGAAACACCCATCTTTTATTTTAACAAATTCTGGCTCCTGCAGACTCATGGTAATCTACAGAAGCACTGGCTCCTCACAAAATGGTGGCAGAAGTTTGGGCATGGATTTATGCAGTCATTAGCAGCCCAGATTTAAGCCTGAGTAGGAGAAATTCAACAAATATAAAGCTTGACTCAAAGGACTGGAGCATAAATCAGAGATGATATCCAGAATGGCCAGCTGACTTTAAGAAACACTCCCATAAATCAGTATTGCTCACCTGTGCTACTGCTGTAGATTCAGAAGCCTGAACAGTTTAATACGGTCAGTGTTTTTGACCATGGCTTAAAAATTATTCGAAGCCTACAGTAAAACTTTGTAAGAGTCTGCTGTTATCACTGAGCTGGAAAGAGTTAATACAGATTCATAGATCAGAAATTCAGCTGTGTAGTTAAAAATAATACGGATGCTTGCTGAAAGCACACTTTTCAATACGGAGTAGGAGCAGAGGAGGTCAGAGAAACTCTATGTTGAATATACTGGATTATTTTTTTAGAAATGAGCGCTTTTGGGTGTACTTCAGAAATAATTTACACGGAGCTAATTCATGAGAAAGTGTGATGAAAGATTCTGGTCTCCATTCATTTTCGCCTCAGGTTTCCAGTAGGCCCCCCTAAAATCACTTGTGTTTAGTTGCTTTTGGTTTTTAATTAGCTAGAAGATAAAGCTTCCATATTTCCTCTTGATTTCTCTGTGGCAGAGGCCTTCCCTGCTTACCTAGAGTTTTCTCTCATTCCCTGATCCTTGGCATAAATGTCACAGTGGTTCAGGTCAGCAGCCCAGGCTCCCCAGGCTGGCTGGAAAAGATCCGAAACTCGACTGTTCCGTAAGGTGCCATGAGGCAGCTCTGGTCTGTGGACCAGAGATCGGTTATGGTTGGCAAGCCGTGCTGACAGCCACTGCGGAGGTGGTCAAGAGAGGCAGGCGACAGTGCAAAGGGGAACTGCTGGTCTTGTCTGGGGTCTCTAAAACTCATTTGTTTTTCTGCCAGACAATATATTAGTGATACACACTTATTTAATGAACTGCTCTATCAGGTGAGACAGACCTGAGGATTGCCAGAAGTGTTAAACTTAGCGAAAAAGGGTAAGAATATGGCAAATACATTGTTCACCTGTTATAAATTTCCACATTCTCAGTCTGACATTCATTTACAGCTAACAGAAGGTCAGGCATCTTTGTTACTATTGATTAGGTAAAGTTTTCAGAAAATTATCTGTGGTAATTATAGCCTTAATATTAATTTTAGAACTATGTACTCTGTGTGTGTTGTAGCCTGCTCCCACCATGAACATTATGATGTGTGAGCTTTTTAGACCACCTGAGATAAGTCAGAGCAAAACAGGCCCTGAAGCACTCAAGCCCCTTCTTCTGATCTGAAATAGAACCTTCAAAGCTAAGCAGAATTTGAAGAAAAGTGCTGAGCTTTTAATATCAGTTTATCACCCAATGTTTCTAAGATTTCCAGGTATTAAAAGATTCTCCATGGCACTTCAGACAGCTTCTTTTGATTGTGCTAAACCATTCTGTGCTACTGGCATAGTTAGGTCATCATTTACCTCCTTGGCCGGATCAGCTGCAGGTAAGCTGAAGAGCATAAAACCATGTGAGACTGCACATGTAACCTCCCTGCGTTATCAAAAATGACTTCTTTTCAATATCTTTGCCCTGGTTTAGCCATTTACTAATCCACAGGGGATGACTCTTCCTATTTCATGGCACTGTATTGTTTAAAGCATTGTTCATGAGGAATCTTGATACAGGCTTTTTGGAAATCCGTGTACAGTATGCCATTGTCCATTAGACTGCTCTTTCCTACCTGGTGATTCCCGTAAAACAGGCTGTACGAGGTAGCTCCGTACAGGCTATTTTGTCATTTCCTATGTGTCTATTGCTGTAGGTAGGATTTTTTTTTTTGCATAAAACTAATTTTAAAAAATGCACAATAACTCTCTTATCCTTAATTGATCCCTGCCAATGGAATCACAAGTAGTAAAAGACAGGCTGAAATTGGACCCAGAAGACAAACAGTCCAGTGCTACGCCATCTAAGTGTCTTCAGCTTCTCATGCAAAAAAACAAAAGGCAGCACATGCACCGGTACTTACACTCTTGATGCCCAGTCCTCGTAAAGTTATGTGTGTCTGTCTCCAGCCGTGGCCACCATTTCTTCCCCAAACGGCTGGTCCATGAGCGCCGTTTTTCCTTACAAAGACTTGGAGGGCACCAGAATGCAGTCCGGGCACCTTATGCCTAAATGACAGGCACAAGTCGCCAGCCTGAGCCATGTGACCCAACGGCAGGATAAGATGCGCTGCTCTTCCTTCTTTGCCTTTGGGGTCAGAGATGGTAAGATACTGTCCCCCTGCAAAAGAAAAAGCAGTTAGTTTGGTTTTTTTTTATTTTTAAATTCTACTACATTGCAGGACCAAATGCACAAGAGCCATTAAAAAAATAAAAAATAAAAAAGGGCTCCACGAGGTCCAGTGAGTCTTAAATAAGGCATTATAGTTGCTGGAATGTGAACCAGAATTGATGCATCTGCCTCCTGTAGGGTAAGATTTACAGTGCTGATCTTCTGTTTACGTTAGTACCAAGTTAGGTCTTGCCCATCTAATTTCGTTTTTACAAAGCAAATAATACCTCTTTTGAAACTGAAAATTTCATGTATTCCTTCGTTTCTGACAACCCCTTGCTGAGTGGATGATTTTAAACCCACAGTGACGTTAAAGCTACTGTGTACACTTATGCACCTTGTAAGCTGCAGTTTTTTGCTATTGGATAGATGAATGGGAAGGCCAGCATAAATGTTATCACGTAATTGAGTTACAGTTCTGTCCCTTTCCTTTTGTTTGGGAACTGCGTTAACAGGTTAAGTCAAGTCTCAAAGCATATCCATTTGCAAACACAGATAGCCTTTTTATTTAACCATAATTTAAACTCTTAATCTGGATTAGATACAGAAAGCTAGAAACAGTAATGATTTCCAAATAGCTGTTAATTTGATACACTCCCTGAAGTCTTCTCTAACAGTAGTAAGTTGTCAGCGAACATACATACTTAATTCAAAACCCTATTATTATCTCTGATCATGTATGAAGTAAAGGTGCCTTCATAAAAACACCTAGAACATGAAAAGTAGAGGATCTCAGGTATAGCAACATCCATTGAACCTAAAAAAAAAAAAAAGCATATACTTCCATAAGTCCCACGTACCCTTTCACATAGGCACTCAAAACTACAATAAATGAGACTTCACATCTTGGAGAAAACCCACACCTGTATTTTTTCTTTGTACTTTTCATTAAAACTTTTGCGAGGTGGATGATAACTTTAAAATTTGAAATTACCAAAGGGAGGAGGGTTCACTTTTAAAAAATAAAAATTAAAAAAAAAATTCTTATCTTACTCTGAACCTAAGAATCTTTTTTTTTTAATGAGATCGGATTTTTTAATTTTTTTTATCAAAAAATCCAAGTTTAATGAACTTAAGGTAAAGGTGGCATTTAGGCTCCTTAGTTGAAACCAATGATGTAGAAATATTGGGGAAATATGATCTAATATTGTTGAAATACACAGGTTTTACTTAATTATAGAACAGAAAAATATTTTTCATTTAAATTGTCACCCTGCTACTACTCAACCAGAGCTTTATGTTTTGAAAGCTTCTTTTTGAAAGCCACAATGATTTCCCTCAAAAGCCGTGAGATTTAATGACAGTGTACCAGGGCGCGTCACACACTTAAAAGGAAAGCTAACCTTGTCTCCAATTCACTACTTCTACATAGGTTTTTAAGTTCTTTGGTCTCAATGAGATTTAACAAAGCAAAGTATTATGCTGCTGTCTGGGGCCCCAGATCTGCATTTGGGCATGAAGTGGGATCCATTTGTGATTTATTTTTTTTTAATGCATTGTTTTTGCATCAAGGTCACTAACTGCTAAAATAAGCATAGTTAGAGTTTAAATAACTGCACCTGTTTGTTGTAGATACAATTATATCACTATAAAAGTATTGACTTGACTCATTAACTGCATCTGTTTCAGATAGTTACAGTGACTGAATCCAATCAACAGGAAACAGATTTAGGTAAGCACAAAGCCAATGTACCTGTAGGCAAGCCCCTGCAGGAAAAGATCCCCTCAAATCAGCATTTTCTGCATGCAAGATAAGCTTATAAGGCTTCAGCATGGCACCTTTCAAAATGCAGATTCAGATAAACCAATAAATAGCAAACTTGGAAAGGTGAAAGCAAACACTCAGGAACAAGCTGTGAAAATAAATCCTTGCAACAAGGTGTTCCAGACAGGAGGGAGTGGGTGGGTAGACTTCAAGGGACTAGTTTTAACAGGTTATGTCAACAGCAGCAGAACATACACAGGAAACAAAAAGCTGAGATTATCCCTGACTGGGAAGCAACGCAGGAGAAAAAAAAAGTTAAAAAAAAAGCAGCTAGTTAAAAATCATAGTTGTGGAACTTAATATGTATTAACAACAATTTTTGAGTACAAATAATGAATATGCTTTGAGTGACTTACTTTCTCAGAAACAAAGTGTTTTTAAATCCATGGTTTCAAAAAGATGTTTGAATTATGCATGATCTTTTTTAAAATGCCAGTCTGCAAGCGGGAGACAGCTACCTGTTTTCTCATCTGCAGGAGGAAGGAGCTCTGCTCTCCGAGTCATTCATGAGACTTTTTAAGTGTCATAAGGAGCACACAAAATACTAGAGCATGCCTGGGGGTGGGGAGGGCACCTGCCCAGTAAGCAAAGACAGCACTTCCACTTAGCCAGCTAAACAGCCTGAAAAAGGTGCCAGGTCACCCGCTGCGGTGGCAAATGACTGTCTCATCAATGGCAGCGTAAGGACAGACATCTATGATGAGGTGGCGCATAAGGAAAATGGCTCTTAGTGCCCTCACCCTCCCTCAACTTAACACATAACATTTTACCGCCTGAGAGTGCATTTCCTGCCGAAGTCTGCCATCCCCTCACATAATGTAAGCATTGTGCACTTCAAAGGCTGCTCTTCTGGGTATGAAGTAATCCCATCATTACGGGGAGCCAGAGACGTGTGTCTAATCCCCGGCGCTGTGGGGCCAGCACTGCTGGGGGAAGGGTACGCAGGCGAGGACAGCCAACCTCACACTGCCATACAGTGAAACCAACAGGGGACAAAATACAACTAACTTCCAGCAGTGTAGATGTGCAGTTCTGCTGGGACTACTCCGGCAGAGGCGTGCGAGGGGCAGGGGTTGCCGCTTTGGCTGACCACCAGTGCCGATGCCAGTCTTCTCCTGTCCTGCAAGTGGCTAGTGCTCACTCCCCTGTAATATTCATCACAAGGTCACTTTTGACCATCCCAAACATACCCATTTTCAGAAGCCTCTGCATATGAGCACCTCACTTGTCCTCCTTCCAGTTACTTAACAGTTTTCCTTTATACAGGTTGCCGGAACTTAGAGTAGAACTCAGCAAAATCAAACTGAGAGGTTAAACTAGAACATTATATTTGGCAGCAGAACAAAGACTATTTCCAGCACTTTCTATAATTTTGCTAGTAATATGGAAATAATTATGTTTGCATGGTGATTTGAAAAATAAGCTTTGTTTCACCATAAATAAAAGTTGTTTTCTAGTCCACATTTTTGTTCTTTGTGATTCTTTTAAGACAGATAATCTTTTACTGAATACATTTACTACTCCTTCAGAGACATTCCTATTGAAAAGATACCAGCTATGATAAACATGCAACTTCTCAATTGCTGTTTCATGTGGGGAATCCTCAGTTTTGATTTTTATACACAGAAGAGGTGTGGGTGTGAAATATATCCTGGAACTAAATGGAACAGAAGCTGTGTAAATTCATCATAACGCGAGAACTCTCATCTACCTCAAGCTTGGGTGGTTCTTCAACTACAGGATGCGATTGTACGCAGGTATCTTACCTGACGCATCTCTCACTGGTTCCCAGTGCAAGTCATCATCTTTGTCCTTGAGCCATCCGCACAGTCCACTATCAAAATCACAGCTGTGTACCAGCACACCTAGGCAGAACAGAGCAGAAGGTCAAAAAAAAAGGAAAAAAAAAAAAGGTGATTTGGATTGTTTTGGTTGGGGAACTACAGCAATTTCCCTTGTGGCTGACATTAGTGAGTAAATACGAAAATTAAATGCAGCAGAAGGAGCATTAGAAAAAGAATCTACAACAATACTAAAACAATAAAAAGGATGTTAGTGTTATTATTAACAATTCACACTCTTTTTGTGCTAAATCTGTGAGGAAATAAAACTAAAAAGGTTCACTTCTTAGGTGGTGGGTTTTTTTCGTTTTACAAAGCATAGTTTAAACAAGGGGCATAAGATGTAGGAGTCCTGTAAAAATGTATAAAAACCCAAGAAATCTCAAAAAATCCTAAACCCTAGGCCCTGAACAGCAGACATGATCTTTACCTGGGTCGTCGTTTGCTTCAAATTCATCGGCGGTAATCCCTCTTTCAATTTCAAGTATTTCAAACAGATTATTGCTCACTCCAGGCTGGCGTGGAACTGTGAGAAAAGTAGTTTTTCAGAAATGAATGAGATAAAGGTAGTTAGTGACCTACTTCCTTAGCTTTAATAAAAAACAGCAGAGCAGCTCTGGGCATTGTGCTTTTCTTGGATAATTCAATATATTTAATTATATTTGACACGAAGATTCATAAACTTTATGCCCATGTGATTTATGATTTATGTTGTAACTTTTGTCTGAGCACTGTAAAAGGTGATTCCAAATCTGCTAAAGGCTCTTCAAATGAAAGCTCCTTTTTAACCGGGGCGGGGAGGCAGGGAAAGAAAAAAAGCTTTAACCTTGAAGCACAGTATTCCCCCTCCAAATGCACTTTTAAAGACAGTCGTTTCTCAATAAAATAAAGCCACATGAAAGCCCTTGCTCAAACTTTCCGATCCACTCACCTTCCACAGATGTTTATAGGAGAATCTCAACAGGAGGCAGTGGCACTTGGAAGAGGCCCCCCACACACCTAACCTTCGAAACACAGCTGAAGGTACATCCATCTATCTGCAAAGGATTAGAGCTCCCTAAACAATTACCAGGATTGTACTGAGAGCTGAGAAGGAGGAGCTCTAGTGGAAGCTGGAATTCAACTGTAATGATACTTTTTGCTTTCCAACACAGCCTGTCCTTCAGCTGCTGTTCTCAGCTGCAAGGAGAAGGAACACCCTCGGTGATGAACGGGCCCAGAGGTTATTAGACATTCAGCAGCCAGGACAACCTGAAATTTGAGAGGCCTTTGTGGGAACGATGGCTGCCAAAGTCAGGTGGCTACAAAGACTTCCACTTACTTCTGAAGATGCTGTGCCAGTCTGTGTAAGTCTCCAGAAATAACACACCGATGTCATGCCTGATGGACAGCTGTCAACTAGAGATAAACAGATTGCACTGGATAGAGCTGTCTTGGTAATTCCTCTTTTAGAGGCAGGTCTAGCGCATAATTAATAACAGTAGTAATGTGTTTCACACATGTCCTTAGATGTTATAGACACCTGACACCTACAGTATTTGTAAGGGCCTTATATATTAAAAATTTGACATGTTTTCCAGTTGCAGTGCTAAAATAAGTATCTTAATGTCTCTATAGGCTTCTTAGGCAAGTGAGAACAAGAAGAATTGAGATGATTTACAATTCTAAACTGAAATAAAGGACACCTGTTTTCAGGAAACCAAATCAAAGGTAAGAAGGAACTTCTTTTGCACTAGGACAACATGTAAATAGCACTGCTGCAAGAGCTCCTCTAAAGCCAGAAGACAGAGGAAAACAAAAAATAAGAATGAAGTAGCTTCCTGCTTTTTGGAATGAGGACAAAATAAGCAGCCTGATAAAAGGTCAACCAAATGCTAATGTATTTTAAAAGTAATATTACAGGCTACAGATCTTGCATGGAAATTTTGTATATTAAAAATAAATAAATAAAAAGCTTGAAGTCTGTAGGAAACAGATTAACTCCTTAATATTATAGTAATTTTTGGAATCATTACATCTCCTTTTTTTCCTTTTTTTTTAATCCTTTGTAGATTTTGGATTATGTCTATTTGCAGTCTAGGATATTAATGCTCAAACAGCCTCAAGGTCTTTAGGTTGGCTTGGGTAGTAAAGGCTTGTTAATTTTTAAGGATACATTGTTTGTAGTAATATTTTTGCTACTTTGTTTAATCTGGGTTTTTGCTCACGTGATCAGAATTTTGAGATTTAACATAAAAGAAACCTTATAAATGTGCACAGTCCACACCACCTAGGCCAATAATCACCCTGCAGTACGTTTATGCACAAATACCATATTCAATTATATAAAGAAAAAAAATCCGTTTACCTCAGGCAGCAAAAACTCAAAACGCTCTAAAACCATCGTTCACCCGTAATCCCTCCCAGCAGTACGCTGCTGTCTTTCCTAAGAGCTCTGTCTAATACGTAGGCGGGACAGTTGAACAAGCACGTCATGCAGCTAGAGTCACACCTGCACAGAGGTGCTTACGGCGGTATAAGCTGTTCTTATCGAACAGCATACACACTCTTACACTGCTCTAACTGCATTTCAGTCATGGACAACCACGAGCAGTACCTTACAGAGTAGATATGTGTGTGAACTAGACCACCGCCGCTGTGGTACAAACAGCAGCTATCGGCACCATTTAAATTCAGCTGCAGTGGGTTTGCTCAGGGATGTTAAAAACTGGTAATTCAATTTCTTGGGCTTACTGTGGCCAGCCAGCTGGGACAGCAAATTTTGCAGGAGTATATACTTACAAAGCCTGCTAAACTAACAGCATCCTCTAAGTCACTTACTGTCATTTCTGGCAGGACAGTGCTCTGACTGGAGTTTGGCTTAGATAAGCCCTCACAGTGGAGTTTCGCCTCGCGTTGCTGCTACTCCCCGTGGAATGCAGCAGCCCCCACGCATAAGACACATCTATGCTGTGCCCCCAGAGGCTACCACCTTGCCTGTCCTCTTCTCAGACTGCGCCAAGGAAAAAAGACACTGTTCGTTTCCTATGCTATGAAGAACAAGTTGGCAATTCACTTCAAAACCGCTGAGCACCGCATACGTATGTACTGTAGCTGCTAGTCTCTAATGGACACACAGCCTTTTCTTGAAGTGTCTTTACATCTGCCACATCCACACGGCACAGGGGTGGAAAGAGGCCAGCCCACGGGAGTGGACGGAAAAGCAAGCTGCCTTCTCCCTGAGCTGCAGGAGGCCTCCAGCCTGCGAGGAACCTCACACTGCCGTCACCCTTGGGCCCCCCCACACCCACCAGCGATGGGATGCCCGCAACCTCTTCTCATCTAGGTTAACACTGAACCTAACACTCTGCACTTCTGTATCTTCCTGTTCTTCCCCTGCGCCTTAAGTTTTTCTTAGGGACCAAGGGCTCAGACCACAGACTCACAGACAGGTAGTCACAGGGCTCTAAATGAACACTGCGGCAGAGGGCATTGAGGAAACCCACTGCCGTGCTCTAAGATTTGTAGGATACTCGGGGGTCACAGTCTCAAGGTATGTGCTTGCCCTGTGGATCCCCTTCCCAGTCCCCCATAGCTCTTGTTTATGGAAAATACTGCATTAAATATTAGGAATTTATTTTCCAAACTACTTCAGTTTACTTACTAAAATACCATCTCTAATGCACTGCTATTTTATACAAATCTAAGTTACATCTGTGCACACATACAAGCATTATCCAAATTAAAGTTGATATATTTGCCTATAATTAAAGCTCTAAAAAAAATTTCTTCAAAATTTTTCTCTAAAGTTCTCTCCAAACGCTGTTGTTATGAAATTCTAGAAGAACATGTTGCAGAGCTTTAAACCAGTCACTTCAGTGCTCAGACTTAATTAGAGGAATGTGCACTCTATACGAAACAAGAGTTACCATAAGAAATGCAGGACTCTAAATATGATCCATGTGTACACTTCTTTTTGCTACGACGACTAATGTTGAGTGGCGATCGTGGGAGAAAGTATTTGGCACAATTATTTTCTGCAAGCTTTCCAAGCCCTTTCTGTGTACTTTATATAGCGTATCAGTGTGCTTTTCACTTAACTTCAATGGTTTGATAAAGCTTGTTAAATATAAACTTGGCTTCTTTTTCTTGGACAATTTTATAAGCTCTGAGTGAGCCAATACATCAACACTACCATATTCTCAAAGTTCATGAGCTAAGTTCTTCATAGATGCATGAATGTGGCAGGGGGAACATTTAAGAACTGCATAAGACTGATTTCAGCTTTTTAATCTTTTGGGAAAACAGTAGGACTTTTTTTCATTTACTTGCTAATTGCTGAGTTTGGGAGTATAAGAGATGGTGTGTACATATGTCAGGTTATTTGAAATTAAATAATCATCACTGTTTCGGTGTTACAAAACCAAAACAAAACATGGAGTGCAGCTTCATGTTATTAGTAATTGTTATTACTATTAATAATGCAGTGTTCTGCCTTACAAGAAACACTGCGCTCTTATGCAATTCCATCCCACACAATAATCATGACCGAGCTTCCCATTTGTTAAAAACAACAACAAAAAAGGACAAAGATTTTTTTGACTGAATAGTTACGATTGAAAGTTGTTAAATTCCACTTCCAAAAAAACCCTACAAGTGATGAAATCTCACGCAGAACTAGTAGAAAATAGCTAAAAGGAAGGGTAGTCCAGAGGTCAGTCAGACTTAGTAAACAAGAATATGTCCTGTTTTCCTCCAGGGAAGACTTTGATATATGCTGGGCTAAAAAGAAGGGGCAACACAGAGGTACACTTCACCCTTTTATCTGGATACCCGCAGTGTCCAGGATATGTTGCCTAAAACTCCGCAGACTCAAATTCTGCACTGAGAATTATTTCAGGAAGGGCTTTCATGGACTGTCCCACCCTCTACAGTACCAGTTCCATAAGAGGGGAGAGATGGTGCTAGCGTGCGACCACTCTAAAGTCCAATCTTGCATTTCTCAGGCAGTTACAAGGCTCGTTAACTTTGACCTAAATGAAACATCTTATTATATATCTTTCCAGAAGATTTTCTGAAAAGTAACCCGCCTGCTTTTCTATGAGCAGCTATTCAGGAGGCGCAGAGTGCCAACTGAGTTTCAGGGAAACACAGCTAAAATAAGTAGTCTACAGAAGCTTGCATATCAGATCTGGGGATAAAACTACCTGGAAGATTGATGGAGGGTGTGATTTGTAAGACTCCTAGATCTTATGATTTAGTTCCAGAGTACAAACAGGAACAAAGTGCCTATATTAAATGCTTAAATATTAAGACAAATACATTTTAATAGGTGCCAGAACAGTGAAGACAAATGAAATGCTACAGTAAAATGATGCTACTCTAATGATATCAAGGAATAACAAAACCCACATTCTTTGCTTTTAGCATTACCATTTTTTCAACAACTTCAAGGATCACATAACTGCATTTACTGCACTAAGGACTTTTCAGGCATTGAAAGGGGGAGCAGAAAGAACCAAGTTTTAATCCAATCTTTAAATTTTTTTAATAGCTATTATGAGAAAAGTCTCCTAATTCCAATCTTTTCAGCTCCACTAAGGGCTAAGAAGGAAAATTGCTGAACTATCTTTTCATACAGATAAGGGTTTTTGTTCTTGCTCTGCTGATATCTAGTATTATGCTTTGGCTTTAAGTTTATGCTTTTAATGCTTACCACCCAGATCCCAATGGTAGCAGAAATTCATGGTCTTATTGAGAAGCACGTTCTATTTGTTAGAGACTGTATCCCTCTGAGTAACTAGAAAAGATTCCTCTGTACTTCACTGTAGTTTGTATCAGTCCTGAAGTAGTTAAATATTAAGCCATTGCTGCATTCCTCCCTCATTGCCATTCCCCCCATACCCGTATCAGGAGAAGATTATCCTTGGTGCCAGATTCCACTGTCTGCATCTGACTAAGTGGTTCAAAGGCCAAGTGTAGGAATTCCGTTTTAACAAATAGTCATTTTTTTGTTCTCCGAAAAAGCAGCTCCCCAAAGTCACTGCAGGCATTTTTAGAAAAGGGGTAAAGCATCTAAAGAAACGCAACAACCCCATACCTTTCAAAAATTGCAAAGCTATTTAAATAACATTATCAGCATTATCATCATTTGTGCTTTGTCACCACTGAACAGACCAATTTCACTGGTCCTCAGCTGATTTCAAGCTGAGCAGCACATTCAAGTGTGTTCTGAAGCGAAAGCTTAGGACAAGTTTACTCAGCGTGTGGGATGGCAGGTCAAATAACAACGAAGGGAGAAAATAGGGAGCAACGAGTCACCAAGGGTAAGCTCAGGAAAAGGTTAAATAATGAAAAATCAAAATTTGAAAGATGCTTGCAGAAAACAAGTACACTTGCCCAGGCATGTTTCCTCTCCTGGTGTGGACCAATCCTAGACCACCAGTATGTTTGCATGATTTGGTCTAGTGCGCTAGGACATCTATCAGTGTACAGCGCACCAACTACACCTTTGCCATGGATTGCCTAACAGAAGTACCACCTATTCAGATGGCTGAGCAAAGCAGCATTTACTGTCATGCTGCTTTGTCAAAGTCTGGCTAAGGCTTCAAAGCCTGAGGGGGGGAAAAAGGAAGGAAGAAGTCCATGCATTACAAGATAACCTAGTTTAAAAACACCACTTTAAATATTGAGGTCTTCAGCAGATGCAAAGGGCTGGAAGATCAGAACTGCCAGTGGTTGCTGGCTACAGTGCTCTCTCTGCTGAGTTTTGCCCATCCTTGTGTGATAAAACTATGTTTTGTGACTCTTTGGGATACAACAGCCCTTGGTGACACACAAGGAAGCAGCCATCTAAGAAGACACTGTAACTCTTCTGAAGACTTTACAAAACTGAAGTCCTACTTCATGATCTGAGTGGATCTAACATCAATTTCCTCCTCTGTTTTCCAAGACAATGAGTGTTATGACTGAACTTCTGCCTGCATTCTCCCGTGGGAAACAAATAAAGAAGGCAAGAGCGAGGCTTTCTCTTCTCTTTTCAGGCAGGCATATGGGGACCACAGTGCAAATTTATTTTTGAGCTTCTTTGCTGCCTCAACTGGAGAAACAGATGACGTGGGGAAATGAACCTTAAGAGGCTCAGTATAAGCCAAACGAAATTAGCTCATATCCACAACCCAGGAATACTGCAAAGATGTCTGATGTAGGTGAGATTAAAACAGCAACAGTTTTAAAGAAGCTGCAGGAATTAGCTGAAAAAGCCCCTTCCCTGAGGAAATACAGAGGCAAGTGAAAAATCCACAAACGTTTTTGGAGGTGAGGGGGGATTTGGCACATCCACATGGCAGATAAGAAGCACGTCAGAGGTTAGCTAAATGTTACTAGTTACTTCAGTTTAAAATTCTGTATTGCCTTAGCATCGTGGTTGTTAACATTGTGTTTGGCTGTGAGGAATGCTTTTCGAGAGGCCCTGGCTTACACTTGGTGGAAGCGCTGCCGTCCTGAGCCTGCGGTGCCTCACACAGAGCAGCTGCAGCCTAACAGAGTCAGGCACTGCTCTCCCACGGGCCTGGAGCAGGGGCAGGGCTGGCCTGCGGCACGCCAGCAAGAACCTGAAGCTTAATCCACCTGGCAAATGCCATCTGTAAGCTAACATGAAAGGCATTTGAGCTAATGCACTTTATCTTGCTTTTGCCACTGGCCAAGAGCATGCACGCAGCCAGTCCTGCAGCCCAGCTAATGCCCAGGAACTCAGTGCCTGGCGGTAACGCTCCCATGTTGCTGAACCCCTGGTGTGATGACATTTGGGGATGACTGAGTATCTCTGTATTATCCTCAGAAGTGCAGGTCTCAGAGCAGGCGAGGACAAGCTGAGTCATGTCCTGCACATCCCATTGTAGTAATGTATGTGGCTATAACTTTTCTACCTGCTTTTCTAGATGTCCCACATGAGGAAATGTAACTTCTCCGCTTCCCGACAAACTCCTGCAGTAACAGGATTCAATAGGTAAGGTAACATCTTACTCTACAGCAATGCTTTCCTCGACAAGGTAGCACATTCTTCCGGAAGAGAACTGTTTTGCACCTGACTGTAGTTTTCAAATCCTAAACAAATGCTTTTGTGCACTCACTAAACAAATGCCTCTGGACAGAGAGAAGGTGGGAGGGGACACCAGTGACCACTAACCTAGATGATATTTTCAAAATAGTCATGAAAGACAGACAGACGATACCAGCTTCGTTAAGGATTACACTACTAGCACCATGCAAATTCCTACTATCTAGAGCACAAGCGGAGTGTCTGCCTTCAGTCACACAGTTATGTCACACACATATGTATATTAAGTATATCTTTAGCAGGGAATAGAACAAGAAATAATATGGGATTAAAGACACGTATCTATTGACTTGATCTGAGGAGTCCCTGTATTACCTGCTGAAGTCAGTAACAGTTGCTGGTGCTTGACCTGTTGGAATGCTGCTGTACTGTGCACTGACGCCTTTGAAGCTATGTGTGTGTATCACAAACCTCAAAGGCTGGCAGCTGACCTAAACAGTTGATAAACAGCAGAGATCAACTTTTCCTGTGTTTGTTGTATGTACCATAATGTAAGCTTACAGTCAGAAAACAAACACTTTTACTTTCCTACTTTCCAAATCCCTGTATCTGAAGCATATGTATTGAAAGTATTAGCTTCAAAATGGAGCCTCTAGGGACAATACAGAAAGGCTAATTGTAAATAATAAGCCTTATACAGATGATCGTTATGACTTCATGAAAATAGCTGAAAACTATCCCTCTGCTTTAGAATTCCAGAGAAAACCTGCAACGCAAGACAGCCTGGTAAGCGTAATGCTAGAGTCTAGAATAATTTCCACAGAATTCTGTATTTTTAACTATTGGTTCCCATTATATTAAGTTTTGGGAGTCTTTACTATATTTCTTTTTAGAATTTTACATAAAAATGTTTTTATATTTCAACTGAATATAAATTGTTTTAAAAATAACCTTGAAAAAGCCAAAAGCACACTCCTCTGAGTAGTACCAGGATTTATTTTCCCAAATTCTAAGTCAGCTTTTGTCTCCGTTTTAAGTTTATCAAACTGTCTACAACAGATAAGATGTCAACAGGGAAAACAAACCGTTTTTTACAAGGAACAAAATATTTCACTGTGTAATGACCTAAGAGAACACAGCCCAAGAAGTTACCACACAGATGCCAAAGCAACCGGAAAAAACCTCCCACATTGCTTGTACACCTGCTCTGAGATAGCAAACTTTTCCTCCTACTACATTGCTTCAGCAGCTTTATTGTACAACAAGCTGAAGGAGAAGGGCTGATCCAGCACACCCTCCCCGTCTCTAAAATTAGCGGCAGAACTAAAGATGAAATCGGGTGTTGAGTATTTCTTGGCAGATATGTGTAACTCTGCATGTGCCAGTAATGTCTTCTGTGGTATGCACTAAAGCTGGCGTAGAAATGGTGCTGTAGCTTTCAGAGCAGCTCTTAAAATGACACATATTCATACTATGAGAATCTTTACTATCTTCAGCTTTTCATGTATCCATTTTCATAGATGCAGTCCATAAAATTAGCCTCTGTGTTATTTTTATGCAATTTTGGCATTGCTTAATCATAAACATCCAAGACTATTTGAATTCATACAATAAGGTGACATAACAGAGTCTTTAGGTAATCAGACATGGTCCCATTTCTTACCATTCTTAAAGCTAAGGAAATACGCTGTCTAAGAGTGACTCTCAACTCCCTGAATTTGAATCCATTAACTATTTATGAGTTATGTTGCATTTCAATGTTTTTCAATAAAATGTCTTTCCTTCTCCAAAACTTTGTCTGAAAGCATAATTAGGTTAAGCACTTATACAGGACAATATACTCACAAATAATTTCAGGAAGAAAAACTGAAATTTTTGGTTGGATTGATCCTGAACTTCCTCCCCACATTTTTGTTAGGTCATAAAATCAATTATTTGTGCAGCTTTACCATATGAACACTTTCAGTTTCATGTCTCTGTTCTCACTGATAAAGCGTGCCAAAACAACCAACCAGTACAGTGCATGCTTTCACCTCACTGCAGCTAGAATTCTGATAAATGAAAGGATATGTAAAATTACTTACTGAACACATCTCCTCGGGGTTTCTGAGGATCTATCTGGATCCTGTTGTCATCTCTAATTCCTTGGGAAGATGTCGTTTCAATGGGAACATGTGAAGGCTCTTCAGTTGTTATCAGAGGAGTTCTTTGTGGTGGTAATGTAGGTTTCAACATTGTAGGTTGAGGTGGTGTTGGAGGTGGAGGCCTCGTCACTGGCCTTGTCACCGGCACATACCTAGTTGTTGGCTTTGGTGTCAGTCGAGTTGTTGGCCTGTGTGTAGGACGAGTCGTTGGCCCAGGTGTAGGTCGAGTTGTTGGCCTGGTCACTGGCCTTTCTGTAACAACAGGAGGTACATATGGTGGTCTGAGGGGTTGCCTTGTGCCTCCAACATCAGGAATCCTATTGGTTATACCACTGCCTCCCTTAGGGAGCGTGCTGTTGCCCTTGAATATATGATATGGACCAGGTGGTTCAATCATAACATTAGGAATAACTGCAAAGAGAATCAAAATGGGACCAAAATGGACATCCAAGTCTCTCGCTCCAGAAACTTAACAATATATTTCATTATGACAGAGAGTCTTTTCCGAAATAATTTATCTTCTTCTGAATGTTTCCACTAATTAGAAACATACTTTAGCATCAGCACTGCTGAATTATCACATCCCTTTAGATAGTACTTCGCATTACAGCAGTTTAGAGATGATTTAGAATGACTGAAGGCCAAGAGACTTCCATCCCCACCTCCTCCCAAGCATCAACTCTCTTTCACACATGGTAAAACATACCCAAAAGCACTGTTAGTAAAAAAGCATGGACAGGAAGATGTGTGTTAAGCAGCTCTCTAAACTGGACAAGTTTGTACTCGGGAGTGGAGGCAAGTTCAGTAAGACTCCAATGTTACAACCATTTTGGTCACAGATGGACAGATACCTTTGGCCTAAGAAAGTTATCTTTCAGACCTCTCCACTTCTTCTAAACCTTTCTCCTTGTCAATAAGCATTGATCATTTTACAGAGACTGAATGTAAGCCGATAGCCTTCATTTAGATCTTTACCTTTGCTAAACACCAGGAAACTAAGTAAATGGCATTTTTTCAGCCTCCACAAAAAGGAGAAGGTGAACTAAGCACCACCTACACCACAGTGACAGTGCCTGAAGTACCATCTCCCCCAATATTTCATAAAGGACGGACAACAAATTTTAACTTGGTTTCACAAGAGGAGTTTCTGCAGACATGAAATGCAACAACATCTGTTTTGTTATTTATAATTTTCTATTTGTTACTAAGGCTTTTATATCTCACTAGAGATCTCAAAAGCCTCAACAAGAACTCTAGTCACATATTTTGTGTACGAGTGTTTCAAGTATAACACACAGTTAAAATGACGAACTACCGTTTGTTAAACAATGAATTGTTTGATGATGGCAGGTAAAAAGGTTTTCTCTCTGGCCATCTGTTTATTACTATTCTTCTGAATACCCTGCGGTTTTTACATTACGGTATATTAAAATATAAAATGCACTTTAGGACTATGTCCCAGTAACACGTGAAGTGTGTCCACGTATAACTGCAAGCACTGAGGTTGTGAAAGATCACCTTAGCCAGATCACATTACCGTGACAGCTACAGCCAAAGGACAGGTCTGCAATGGTACTGCTCTTTAAAGAGATCAGTGAGTCACCAAAGACCAGAACCCACATATGAACACAGGGTCCTTGAAAAGATTCAGCAGATGTCATAGAGCTGCACAGTCCTGAGGGATGTCAAATGTCGGGGAGCTCCAGTGGCCTATTCTGTACCAAGGGGGACGGCTGCTTCTCCCAAGACAGAGGTGAGGAAGGGAATTCTCCAACAGGGAATTCTTCCAGAGAAATCCTCCCTCTCGGCTCTGCTCACATCTGGGGAGCAGCGGGGAGTGGATGGGGTGAGCTGCTGAAATGGGCCAGTGGCAGAGTGTACCTAATAACAGGGTATGAGTAATATGTACTGTTTGACCAGACCTACCCTGCTTACTCAGTTGTTCTCATCCTGAAGCAATCTCTAGAATGAAGCTGTGAAGAGGGAGAGGTGAATTTCTTTCTAATTATGAAAATGTCTCAGGGAAAGGTATTTTTACCAAGGCATGCTAAGACTCAGAAAACTCTGACTACATTCCCTGGCCTCTTATTAAGCATTAAAAATAGTTAAGAGAAGCTGAGCCTGATAGTGCTCTATCTCAAAATTTACAACATGGGACACATTTACTTTCAGAATTCCTTTTTCAAAGGGAGCATTACATACGTATGCAGTTTGTTCCATTGTCTCTGTACCCTTCTTTACACTTGCATTTGTAGGATCCTGGTGTATTGTAACATCGTGAAAAACTACCACATTGATGGTGGCCAAGGGAACATTCATCTATATCTGCAACAGAAAGTTACATTAAAAAAAATCATTTACATCAAAGAAACTTGACTTTCCGCTTATCCCCGCAAAAACACAAACAGCAGTATGGTCTTTAGGAAAGTATTATTAATTTTGAAAAATTTAATAAAACTGAATTGCCAGTGGGAAAAGGAAGATAGACAGTCACAAATCAGTGTGGTGATACAAAAGTCAGTGTAAAAGGGACTACTGTGCAACTCTGGTATTGCTCAGCTTATACCTTAGCATCAGCTTCAATGATGTGCTGTGGGTAGATTGCAGTTGAGATCATGAAGATCACAATTTTAATAACCACTTCTTAAAGGTGACATGATAAGAAAAGAAAAACTGAGTGTAGGAATATGCATGTTCTTAATCACTCAGGTATTAAACTGTTTTTTCATAAAATGCTTCCTCTATTATACATCTGTATAGATGTTTATACATCAAGTCGAAACTGCTTCAAACGTCTTATATGACATTTTGATGTTTGTTGTTAGTGATGCAAGCAAAAATCTCCGAATTCCAGTGCTCTGCATAGAGATTTCTCTCCAAAAAAAAAAAAATACTTAAACAAACATAAAGCAATGCCTCATTATCTCCACATGATCCTTTTTCAGTGAAAGGATCATAACCAGTTGAGGCCCTGGGAAACTAAGACAGTGGGACCTGGGAGCATCTTTGTTGAAGGGCATACACCAGCTGCATTCCAGTCTCGTGTCCAGACAAAGACAGGTTATTTCCCAACCCCTGCCTTTTCCCCACCTGTCTTTAGGGGAAGGGAAGTTGGGCAGCCTGGGTTGGAAGGAGCTGGGGTGTGCTCTAGCCACATTTTCTTATCTTGGATCTTGGGGCATGCTATGGAGCACAACTGCGTTACAGCTCAGACACAGCCTAAGCTCATACACTGCTCCAAATCTACAACTGCCTGTGCACAGTGAAACCCGTGAGGACAAAGGCTTTGGAAAGGAATTCCTGGGGCCATCAGCTCTGCTCTCCCACTAGCTTCCACAGGAGAACCAGTTACAAGAATGGGGGCCAAATATATGCTTTCTTTTTCACAGTCTACTTCTATAATCCACTCCTTCCTAAAATACAGATGCAGTGCAACCTAAAACAACTTGCTTCAACATTTCAGCCATAATAAGCAAACATTCCTCTTTAAACCATTAATTTCAGTTTAGAATATGCAGCTCTATTACATGCACATAAGAAATAAGTTGTGATACCATGGCATTGGTATTTGCCTCCGATGTACATTAGATCAAAGCCTTTATGACACCTGCAAATGTAGCTTCCAAAAGTATTGACGCAGTGCCTAAATCGTGGACAGATAACTCTCCCAGTAGCACATTCATCAATATCTGTGGAAACAAAGGAACCATATTAGTCTTAATAGCAGTTAAAATACAATCTATACTATCTAAATTAAACTGGTTCCACATAATGAAAAACTAAAGAAGAATAGCCAAAGTATTTTTGATAAGGTCCTTTTGGCTACAAGCTGGTCAGCCAGCAGTAACACCTGAGCACTTCTGGCTGTGCCATCTCAGTTCAGCTCTTGGTCACACACCCAAATTTTTATGCCTCCTGTGCCAGAAGCCTTTACAAATACCATGAGTGACAAGAGATGCACTGGTATCATGAGCATTGCTCCTGAATTTGGAATGCTTGCTCTATGCTCTTGCCATCCTGGTACCCTTCCCCTTGGAGAGGAGACGTTCTCTAATTCCCCACAGAATGCACGACAGTGTCTTCAAGGCCTCAAAACACTCATCCTTAAAACTGTCATGGTATGTGTCTGAAGAAAAGCTATTTCGTGTTATTTGTATAACTTTCTTTTGTCCCACTAAGCCCTGCCTGGTTATAAAGACAGCACCTGGATTTACAGATAAGGAATAATTAAAAAAAAACTACTCCAGTAATTCTTTTCCTGAAACATGCCTGAAATACTGTTCCTGTAGCACAGGTCATACGTGCATATTCAAAGTACCTCACCCTGCAGTAGAAAGTGGTTTATTTTTTTTAAATCTCAGGTGTCACTAATCCATGACCTGCCCATTGAGCCTATCAGGAAATCTTCATTTGTTCAGGACTTGCTCTAAACAAAGAAAGTTCCAGCTAATGCCAGGGGTGCAGTATTTCTGGGTCTCCCAGCAGTTAGTTACCGCAGGCCAAATGCTTTTTGAGTACCTGCTCTTTGCAATCTCTTACCCTGCAGTGCCTGTGCTGTAGTTGACCCCTCTTTCACAGAGAGGTTAGTTACCTAAGTGACCTTAAAATATCTCTGAGGTTCCGAGATACACGGCTCCCACTTGCCCTGCCAGGGCCTCCCAGCAGGACCTGAAGCAGTGCTTCGGCAAGCGACGTCCAGGCAAGGACAGAAGAGTGGGAAGACACGGGTGATGCTCAGTAAATGTCTGATGCCTCTCATCTCCCAGAAGATGCTGCTGTTCATGCTGACTAACAAGCCAGGCAGAGGCCCAGGGAGCAGCTGATGCTCACCCAGCACTGCTTTCACTGTCTGGGAAACTCTCAGGTGAGGTCAGGCTGATACACAAAAGCTGCTTGCGCTACCACTCACTTTGTAGCCCTTGGAAACCGAGCTGAAGCCTGCTGAGTGCTTGAACCCTAATTCTTCACTGAGGTGGAGGCCTGCCACGCACGGCTGCCTCTGACGCACGCCGCTCCTGATGTTTGTTGGTTATCTACAGAGCACAGTTCAAGCCTTTGCTCTGCAGCTCTATCAGGAAAGCAAGGTTTTGCTCTCCACGCCATTCTTTTCCCAAAAGGAGCCCTTCAGCTGCAGGTGTCAAGAGTGCAAAACAAAGCCGAGTGATTGATGCCCTGCTGCTTGTGAAAGAGGCCTGAACAAGGCAGAGAGAAGCCTGAGTCTCTTGCAGAGCACAGGAAAAATGTTACCACAAAACTGCTGGTTAGTTAGGGCAGCTACCTGAGGCAGGGGAGATGTAGCTTCAAATTCTCCAAGCTGTGTTTCCCACAGCCAAAAGAAGTGACCTAAAGCCATGCATTACTCGCTAGATGGGCTGTCCCAGTAGCTCCTGCTGGCACTGTCCCACTCCGCATGAAGAGTTACTGAGGACAGCAAGGACTCAGCCCCTCGGCTCCCACACTCCTGGCCCATCAGACTGCTCCGACATAGCAGCTCTCCTTTACTCTCAGTCAGGAGCACTTCTGCAGTGCTGCGGTAAAGGCCTGAATGAGAAGGAAAACGAGGCCAATACTGGACACCTCTCCACATACCTGAAGCTCCCTATAAATCTGCCTCTTGGTTTGAATCTACTATTAAAGTTTTAGGGTTTGAGTACATTATTAACAGTTTTATAAATTCTACCATGTTCCTTACCATTATTTAATTTACAAGCCACATTTACTGCCCTTTATTAAAATACTATTTCAAGGCTGCAAATTTCAGACTCGGTTACTATGAGTTAGTTGGGGTTCTTTGTTGTTGTTTTCAACTTTAAACCACAACTCCAAAAAGCAATTCAGTAAGAAAAAGATTAGCCACTGAATATACCTCATCATGGCATGGATTATGTTCTTTAAAACCTAATGTAGCTTGTCCTGCCTTTCCCTCTGTACATATTCATGTTTTTGCAAATTCCCATAAGGCAGGAAGTATGTTAGATAAGAGCACTGTAATGCTATTGTTTAATTTTCTAGGCAGTTATGCATCCTAAGCATACAGGACTGAACTGTTAATCAATACACTGTCAAAAGCTGACAAAAATAATGGCAAAAAGTAACAGTCTACTGCTTGCATTTAATATGAGAGTTGGGTGGATGCTCATTACTGGTAGGAAAAACACTTTTCGATCATTAGCTAGAAGCTGGTATGCAAGTGCTTACGATTAGTTTCCTGCAGTTCTCAAATAGCAGAGTGACTGTGGCTTCTTTCAAGTCCATGGACCCACGCCAATTCACACCTGGGCCCAAATGGTGTAAGGCTGTTTCCCTTTGCCTGCTGCAACATGCCATGGCTCACGCCTGCTTCCTATGAAAACCAGGGCATGAAGGGGTGATTGGTATTCTGATCTCAGCCTGGTCTGCCATGGAGGTGCATGCTCAGACTTAGCGCCAGGGAGCTGCTCCAAAGGCATATAACACAGACAGCACCTAACGCCTGTGATGATGTGCTCTGTGTGGTGCTTAGTTGCCGGCTGGGGTTAAACCACGACAGATGGTCAGTGTTCAACAGAGAAGCAGAATTACGAAGTCTTGCTTCTCTCCTGCCGTGAGTATGACCATATTACCAACTCAAGCACTAAACAACTATGAGATTGATTTAAAAATAGTATGATTTTTAAGTTTACAAGGCCATATTTTCAAGTTTCTATACACAACCAAAGCAACTAGAAAGAATTTATTTTACAGTGAAAATAATTATTTTCAGTCCTCAAATAATTTCAGACTTTCTGAAGCTGAAATGTGTATACTGCTAATTTCATTAACTGAAAATCCCAATCCAAAAAGCTGGCAACACTGATTGATTTATTGATTCAAGAGTAATTAATCAATTAATTAGTCAATCCATATTTTCACTGAATACTTTGCTGAGTTCTTCTTCAATTCATTGTTATTTAGTTTATATGATTTACCTTCATAGCCAAATTGTTTGGTGGCTCTTTACTGATTGTCTGAAGGAACATTTTAACAAAAGAATGATCAGCATGGGTTAAACTAAGAATAATGACTAGAGGAATTTCCACCTGTGCTAAAAATAAGCATTACATTCCCAGCTGTCTTTCAAACTCTCCTCAAACAAGGATTTCATGAGCTGCAGCCAATGCACACTTCAATTTTTTCACCATCATCTACGCTTCTATTTGTACTGCAGCAATACCCAGGCCCTCGCTGGAGCTGACAGCCTCCCCAACAGTGATGGGCTTGTACACATGTGAGGAAAAGGCACAGTCTTAGCCCCAAATAGCTTCAATTCTTGGAGGTATTTACTGGTTTTAGTACAACTCAAACTTGATAGAGAAATAACACAAAAAGGGTGCATGTCACAATCACTTCTTACCAAAAAAGGGGAGTAGATCATGTTATGACCCATGAAGGACAGACATCTCTTGCTGTGACTACTTTCTCTGTATTGTACAAGACTGCTCTGAATTTTTTGTGGAAAATTTCAATCTCAATGATGCACACTCAGCTGAAATGTGGCTACACATTTCTTCACCTTTCTGGGAAAAAAAGTGGTTTTTTGAAAACTACACTGAAGAACTGAAAGAGCTTCCTATAACTGGTTTGAGTGCTAGTCTTCAGCATTAAAAGTGCACTCTGTTTATTTCAAAGTATGACATTTGCCTGAATATAAAAATGCACACTAAGAGAATCTTGCAAGTATTTTTCTAGCAAATTTCTGTACTTGGTATAACTTCCTTGAATTTATACTTAAAATCACTCAGCTCACTATGGCATGGCACAAGTCTCTTCCAAAGATCTCTGTCTGCCACAATGTCCACAGCATGATTAATCACAATTCAATCCCTTCAGCATGTGACAATGGTGGGGTTTTTTTCTCCTGTTCTACCCATTCTTTTACATATATAGATGTGCCAATCATGCACTTCAGAAAGCCTCTGACTTAGAGCTGAGCCTGCTCCTCACATCAGAAGATCTAGAATCTGTCCCTTGCTCTGCCAACAAATTCTTGGTCAGCATCGGTCAGCCACTTGGAGAACAACCTCCCCTGTGGACAGCCATGATACCCAAATGGATAATTAGGGCATCCACATTCTCTTACATTCTTTCAGTGCAAGTGTTGTTACTGGTTATGGAACTGTAGCACTGCATAGGATATAAATAATGAAATCACTGGAGCATCACATCCACTCAGGATGTATAGTTAATGACTAATGAAATCACACGTCACACTGTTCTTCAGGCCATAGTAGAGTGTGGCGCAATACAGTCTGATTAACCATAAGCGCCTTTTCCATGTTCACGAACGTGGGAACAAAACATTCCACTTTTATACAGCCTGAATTCCTGAGTTTATTTTAACCTGGAGTTTTCACAGTATGGAAGACAGTAGCTTCAATCCCATTAACATGGGGAGCGTGCACAGACCTTCACCTTGCCACAGTATAATCTCAATGATTTGCATAAATTATCCCTCTACTCCCTGAGCCTAGGCACCACCTTGTTGGGTATGAGGGAGAGCTGACCTCCCCATTCCTTTTTTTATGCAGGCAGGTATTTTGGAGTCTCTGTTAGCAATAGTTTAAAATGACGCAGTAATAGGAGCGGTAAGGGCTGAGGGCTTGGATGTCAAGCAGCCTGTGCAAGTTTTAAGCAGTCAATGAAACTTGCAGGACTGGAGGAAAACACTGGCAATCTCTGACACAGACCACTTGAGAGCACCTGAGCAACATGCCTATCCCAATTCTCATTAGTAATGTCTTTAAACTGCATGTATGATGCATTCTAACTACATCTGATAAACTCTCCTGAACTGCGTTCAGTTTAAGGATAAAAACATTTTGGAGAAAAAAAAAAAAATTTAAATCTACGTTTGATCACCTACCTATGCAAGTCCTGCCATCAGGCCCTAGCTGCAGTCCTGGAGAAGGACAGCGGCAGCGTACTTCCCCTTTCAGTACATCACAGCCATACTGACAGTTTGCCGTCAAGCAAGAAAAGGCATCTAGGGAAAAATAATTGAACATATTTAGATAAAGACTCCGATCAGTACCAGAAAATGACTAAAAACTTTGGCGAATTAAGATATCGTATAATTATGATAGAAGTGGAAAAATGCTTGTTGAATTTGACAGGTATCCATTCAGGCTTTAAAGAGCAAATGCATATGCAGTAAATTTTTTCTTTCCACAAATTGCACCTCTAATAAAAAAAAAAAAAAAAAAAAAAAAAAGAAAACCACCACAATTGTAGCAAGTTGTGTCATGGAATGCAGTCCCCATGAAGAATATAAAGCCCAGTATGTACTATAAACCCTCCTGGACAGTACTGCCATTTTAAAATAGGAGCATCTTTAATTAAAAGTAATTTCTCTCCCCTTCTCTCTGTCCAGACACTCAAAATATCCACTTTTATGGGAGCAAGTAGGAACCTGATCTCCAGAGAGATGACAGTACAATTTTATACCAGTCAAACAACCAACATCTGCAGCTTTAATGATTTTACATTCGTAAGGACATAATACAGCAGAACTGCAGGTGTCTTGCTGCAATGAAAACTGCGAGCACTTGTCCTTGAAGCCCAATTAACAGTGATTTACAGCACTGAAGAATGCTTCTGGGGAAACTTGTAATAAAACTAATAAAATCAAAATATTTGCTCTTGTTTTGTTCAGACTAATCTCATTAGAAAAAAGAAGCTCATCTTGTGCAACTGCCTAATTTCCAGCAAGATTAATATTTTACTTTGGGACTCATCTTCACTTCATAAAAGTTTCCCAGGGAAACCCAAGCAGGGATCTTCAGGAGCTTGAAAAAAGCAAGCAACAAGCCTTGCCGTACTCGAGCACGTTCCATCTGGCATAAGCATGTAGCCGTTCAGACAGTAGCACTTGTAGCTGCCATAGGTATTCATACACCGGTGTTTGCACGGCCGTGGCTTTAGTCCACACTCATTTAGATCTGAAATGAAGGGTACAAGGGAAGGGGGTGGGAAAAGAAAACATAGAAAGTATGTGTGAAAAAACTACTAGTTCAAGTTCCTGGAGAAAGAATGAAAAATATGGCAATTAGGTTTTTATACGCAGTCCAGCTGATAGCAAGTGTCCAGAACATCCTGCATGAAGCACTGTTCACCCCTCCTGCCAAGTGGCATATTTTCTTCTGTTTCACAGATATCCTTTCAGAAATGACAGTATTAGCATTAGATTAAGTGCCAACAGAAGTTTCATTAGGGAATGCACAAGCTCAGGCTGCCCACATCTTGCCACTATTCACGTTGATGCAATGTCCAGGACCAGCCAGAACTCTGGAGGAGGGGGAGGGAGAAAGCAAATGTCACTGCTGCAATCACTATCAGTGATTCTGATAGCAATTCAGTGATTCACTATCATGCTTCAAAATTAGTCGCAGAGGAAGGTAGGAAAGCTGATGCTAACCTACTTTAAACAATCTCACAGACAAAATGTATTCCTTACCATCTAGAAAGTACTGAAAAAAAAGTATCTGACATCAGTGATATTTGTCAAGGACTATCCATGAAGGCTACTGTTTCAGATTTACAATTTAATACAGAATTCATGACTTAAACCAAAAATATTCAGCCTACAATTTTCTTATTAGTAGACAAGGCTTCTAACAAGAAGTAAAAATTGAGTGAGCATTTCCTTCAGAATTCTCTTCCAAGAATATGTGTTGGTTTTATCTGGGTAAACCAGAATAATTTGTTACTTATTTGCGTACCAATGAGTAAAGATGACAATAAAGGTGAAAATAATATATCTATTCACAAATCCAGCCAGCAAGTACTTAAAAAACTGAGTTACCGACCCTCATCTCTAATATTGCACAATGCTGTCTGGAGGTCTGTTACAGTAAGAGAGTCACTGTTATTTCCAGGAACTTTTCAAAGAGCCATCGCCACTATTAAGCACATTCTCATCAAAAGTCACTGCCTAATTCACGTAGCAGAAAGGTGAGCCTTGGGCCCCCTCCGTGTGGTAGACACACGAACACAGCAGCCACTTTATAAAATGCCAGCTGAGAAGGAGTCGCGTGCTTTCTACGGACTAGATGTGAAGGCTTAGAGTTAAGATGTTAAAACAGAACGACAAATACACCGCTGGTTAGAATGAAGTCAGTAGTTCTTAACAGTGTTTATGTGTATCATTAAACCTGTTGTCTTCTGACTTACTTCATTTTTGTCTTCATGGGGTCAAGGAGGAGAGAGCATCATGCAGACAGGTATTTGCCCCTCCCCACAACCCTTCCCCTAACTGATGGATATGACCTTTTTTACTTCATTTTCCAAGGCCTCAGGAAGAGCAGCAGGTTTAGGGATAAGAATACTTCCTGCTCCCCTCTGCTGCGAGGGGGTAGTGGTAAGAGACATAATTTTCCCTTTCTTCCTGCAGAAGGCTGAACAAGATGTTTCTAGGAAGCCTGAAGGGAAACGTTTGCTCCTAGAGTGGTGAGGAAGACCAGGTGAGTGTAGGCAGGACTTCAGTGAGGAAAAGTTGCCAAAATAAGGGCTGGACCTGTCCTTACAAACAAGGAGTGATAACCACCTCCACACTCTTCCTGCAGATCATGTGTTGCAGAAAGAGCATCCCTTTTCAACTCTCACTCTTTGGGAGTTTGAAAACATTCCTGGAGTTGCTAGGAGAACATACTTCTCCCAGCAGGCACCAATGCCACAATCGCAAGAGCGTACCTGCTGAGTTTGAGAGAAACAGCTGTAGAAGAAATGTACATTTTCTACTGCGAAAGCGGGATCTTCAGCTAAGAGTTGTGACTACTGATAGAGTACGTCCATAGGTCAAATGGAAAAGCAGCAGATGATTATGCTAGAGGGGAAGGGCAAGTTTTCATTGTGAAAACCTTTGTGTCAAAAAAAACTTTACATAAAAATGCTCAATAGTAAACAGGTGAAAGCTCACATTTTGGGATGCAAACTTCTGTGGGCAGCACAAAAAGCTGCTTTTTTCTTTCTTCTGTAAAACTTACTACAATTAGGCAGCTCCTGACAGACGTTATAGCTGCATTAACATATTTATTACACATGCAACACGTCTGTTAAAAAAGTCATTGTTAAATTCAAAAACTCTGTTAGACTTTGACTTCAATTCATAAAAGTACTCCCACAGAGCCCACACTATTGACTATTCTGAGATTCATTGACAACAATCATTTTGAAATAAGAGAAAGAAAAGTTCTGTAAGTCTAAAATATCTATATTCTTCCACTTTTGTACAAAAAGCATCACTTTACAAAATAAATGCAGAACAGAGCTAAGTATAAAATACTTAACTAGAAGTAGGAACAGAATGAGGAAAGGTAATGCTGAAATCAAGCTGACAGGGCAGGATTTTAACAGTGCCTGTGTTAACTTCTAGTGCTTACATCCCACTGCACTTCAGCTCCTAAGTTCAGACACTCCTGAAGACTTTACCCTTAAGAACTGTCCCGCATTTTTCTCCAGAGCTACAACCACAGATCCAAAGTTGAAAACTATAAGAATTTATGACTGTTCTCAGTTTACTGTCTTGCATAAAAGATAGATTACACTATGCGCCTTAAATAATTGGATCTTTCTATAGGACTCTGAATACTACACCACCATTTGGGACAAAATATTCTTAGGACAGAAATGAAAGCTCTGGTATTGACAAATAGACAGCTATTAGTAATATAGTCTGAGAATAACCTGATCTTAAAAAGTAGGTGCAATCAACTGTATTAGGATATCACATCACATGCTTTTCATTTGTGGAATTTTGACTAAACTATTTCTATTGTCTTCACTTCGTTTATTTCTGCCTGTGAACAAATGTTGTCAACATCAGCTTTTGATTCACATCCTAAAAAACATGCTGAAAGTAAAATGCCTGTGCCTTGAAAAAGTTCAAATTTTTTAACCTTGGCTGACGTAACAGAAAGCTAAGGTCACAAGGCAGCAGAAATAGGCTGTTAGCACAACTCTGCTTAAACCAAACCTCATGTGTCACAGGTTTTCACTTTTGCCTTTGGAATTAGCTATTGAGAGAAAGATGTTTTTAACCTTGTGGAGCCAGAATGAACGCTACTGTTTAGGAAAACAAGTACTGGCAGTGCTGTGGCTGCTTCAGAGAGAAGCCCGCCTGCAAATAGGTTAGGTGTGTTAGAGCATACTGCTCAGCCCATCTTATTTTCCCCAAAATGCAACTTTTTTTCCTTTTCACCAGCGCAGACGGGCACATACTCCAAAACTGCATGACAAGCACCACTCAGTTTCCTCGGAGGCACATTGTACGATTACTGGCAGGTCCTACTGGTTCTACATAAGGGCCTGTATGAATATGCTGACAGTTCTCTTGATCCACCTCCACGCACCCATAATCTGTAACAGCGTGCTTCCCTAAGAAGAGTCCGGATGTACTGCACATGGACTGGGGGAGCGCTGAAACATTTCTGCTATTTATATACTCTATCTGTTTGTGTGTTTCTTGTTCTTTAAGTAAGGTCTATTTTTTCAAGAACAGGTTCAGGCTAATGTTAGCTGTCAAAAAATCAGCCGTAGCAACATACCTCTTGAACAAATGCTGGTTACTTATCAATTGTGTATTTCAAGCAACATCTATAAAGACATCTCAGTATAAATGTCTATGCATCAAAAGAGGAAGTAAGAAACAGCAGAAGTTTCCTCTAAAAAAATTGAAAGCCAAAATGTATAAACTCAAAGGGTAATAAAAATAACACTTTTACATCATTTTTCTTTTTAATATCATAATTTCTTTTAGTCACTCATAATGTCACACTGGAATTTAAAATATAAAGCCCAACGCTATTAATAAGTTTAACAAATCCCTTTAATTTCTTTGCGGGAATGTCCACTCACTGTCCTGCACTTGAGAATTTCATTGTTCAGCCACTTAAATTCCCATGCTGCCTACAATTGTACAGTCAATGCAAACCCAGCATTCTTAATTTCAAAATAACATAAGACAGTACTGCACATAAAAGCAGACTGACAGTTTGGGGCACTATGGAAAGCAGGTCTATAACACAAGAGCATGCTGCTGAGCACAAGTATTTTATTTTTAAAGAAATGAGATGAAAATGTGAATGCAAGGAAAGGACGAGAGTGCTATGCTGGCAAATCCAGATGTGACTTCTTTTAACTACTGTGTGGCACCACACACGATCTTGGATAATGACCGACTGCCGTGCACACCTAACAATGGGGCGCTTATTCCTAGGAAGATGCAATACACTGCTGTTTTCTTTAATTAGCTTCTGCAGGAGACGGCAGCATTCAGACCTTTTCTGCCTTTTTTGCCTATTAGCTAACTTGGATCAGGCAACACAGAGGTCAAATATTCAATATCAAATTTACTCAGACTTTGAAAACAGAAAACCAGGGACCAGAAACCAAGTAAAAAAATTAAACTGTTATCACCATACTATAAACAGTACATCAGCTTTCATTTCCAGCAACTATCATCACACTACCATGTCAAACTTATGACAGGAGATTTGTGTCACCCTAACAGAGTTTTGTTCACATTACTTAGTCTGATTAATCAACAGCTGCCAAATGCAGACATTAACAACCCTCATTTTCTTCAACTTCCAGCTTTATGTAAATCACAGTTTTGTCTTTATCTAATCTGATAAACAATTTCCATCACTCTCACTTTACAAAGGAACTCAGAAACAAATAAAAAGTGCAGGCCCTGAAAGAAGAGCAGAGGGAAGAAACAAAAGCAAGTTACAACCATGAGTATGGTGGAGAGTCAAGCCTTTTCAGAATACAGGCACACAGCATCAAGGAAATACAATCAGTTATTTGCTCTGCATGCTAATGACACTGCAGGTTCAGCTTTTGCATCGCAGCCATCAGTCTATTAGCCTCCAACCCCTTTGCAAGAAATTGTATTACTGTTTCAAGCCGTGCAGGTAGAAGGAGCACGCCACCTGAAATACAGGAGCATCTCACCCCTTGATGCTATATTTCTTGCATGATGATCCAGGGGGCGGAATACAAGCGCTTCACTGCTCTGACCAGGTGGACTTGTATATAGCTGCTCATCTTCACAGGATGGGAAGAAGGCATAATAAAAATGAAATTACCAGATCTTTGTAATATCCATTACTTCATCATTTAAAAAAAAAAAAAAAAGATATCTCTATATATATATGTCAAGTGCTGACAAGAATTGCATTACAAAAAGAGAAAGCAAACTTTGCATCACGTTCCTGGAACAAACAGGGTAAGAGGATACTAAGTTACAGAAAAGCAGCCTTACGTTCTTTGCATAAAGACAACCTTTCCCAGCCACACAAAGTTAACCTGCATATGCTTTAGATTGCTAGCAAAAATCATAAGTTTTCAACTATCCATATTTGTCTGTGAACATAGATCTTATTGAAGAGCAGGTATCAATTTTCTGATGAACACATTTTGAAAGAAGTATTAGTTCCGTTATTATCACTATAAATTAGAGAGCTGGCACAGGCTATTTTCTTTCAAGTTGCTCAGCTTTTTTCTTAACTGGTTACAGCTGTAAACCTGGGATCAAAAAGCTAGAAGGGAAATGCTGAAGCCGCTCAGGAGATCTGAATGCTATGGGGAGAGCACATAGTCAGCTCTTGTGCAAAGTCACTGCAATTTAATTGCTGATGATAGCAACATAATAAAAGAAGTCTCAGCTAATCCTAACTTCTGAATGACCTAAAGCGAGGTCTAGATTGCCACAGCAGCTGCAGTGCCACTGGAAAAGGACAAGGATCCAGGCATCATCACACAGTCAGGGTTCAACAGTTCTGCTGTAAGGCTGGGTTCTTCTCTTGGATTGGTCCCTAGAATACGGCTTGATCCACGAGGCCCATGAACAGATGAGATGTAAAGCCTGTTTATCAGTGCGTGTACTCAAAGAACGCCTTTCACCAAGAACCTAAGCATACTTTACAGCCCAGCACCATTCACGCATCCTAGAAAGACTTCCATCTCTGCAGGGGAGCTCCACCTTTTCTTCTGCCAACACCATTACTTTTCATTATTACTAATTACTATTCTAGAACAGAAATGAGAAAGAAGGCCCACAGACTGAACAGGACAGGTGCTACATTAAGTTATAATAACATAGGTCACACTTATCCTGTGCAATTTGAATTTCCTCCCAGCAAAAGCAGACTCTGCATCCACTATGCACTTTCAGGTCTCCTCCTAACATGGAATCAGCACATGGCAAGAACGCATACTCTGACCCCAGGAACAGCTCAAGGGTCTCACCATAGAATAGAATAGATATAGGCTGTAGTCACCTGAACTGGTGTACATTCGGGACACCGCAGTCAGCAGGCATCTCAGACACCTCATGCACATCTGCCATGGCAACTTTGCCACCAATACCATGCAAGAATATTTGATCAATACTGCCTAAAAGACTTCCTTTAATAATTTATCACCACATTTTTTTCCTTCCTTAGCATTTAGTGGAAAGTGAATAGTTTGGTTCAAGACTGCAGCCTCCAGCAATTTGCACAGCAATTTTTTGATATTGTTAAAATAATTAGTACATATAAAAACTGTTACATATACATATAACAACTGTTAGTTCACTGCACTGTCTTCTTCTAAAAAAAATCCAGACTGACCAAAAGAGGTGTAGAATAATAAAATCATAACAATCCATCCTTTAAAATGTCAGCCCACAGTAAAGGGAAAAGGAGACAGGATAATTTGAGAGATGACAGAATAAATGAAACTTAAAACAAAACTGAAAAATACAACATTCTTTTCCACATCAGTTCGGGAAGGATTAGTAAATCTGAAAATAAATATGTATCTATTTTTAGAGAAAATAATTCACTCTAAAATCAACATGTCAAAAGAAGGTTAGCAAACATCAGGGTACATTTTTGAACAACAATATAGTTCTAAACGTCACACTTTTCTACCATACTTCCTCAGCACTCTCAGAAAACGTATGAACTTTTCCTGTAGGCTGACACAACTGGAAAAGAGAACAGTCTTATTGAGATATTTTTGTACATGAACTTGTCTTAGGCATCAAAATCTAATAAATCATGTATTACAATTCTGTTTTATACTCTATGATCTTTATACCATTACATGTTTTGGAGATCATTTTTGGCAAAAAAACCACAATGAAACTATATTGATAATTCAGTAAGAGAACACTTCATCTTTCCAACTCTTAAGTACACACTACAGTTCATTGCTACCTAGCTAGTTCAGGATTAGAAACACAAAAACAAGAATGCATGAATGAATTTTTTTTTTAATTAAACTATATATTATTTCACTATCCAAACCTGAAAATTGTGACTTTATGAAATAACAGTCCTGACCACAAGATTTAAATAGTTTGATTCAGATTCAGGAGAGCATGTAAATACATACTTTACATTAATCTCATTGATTTCATCTAAATGAAAGCAATTTCTCCCATGTCATCCCACTGCAGATGTCATTCTCTATACAAATGTCAGTCCCAATATCAGAATAGCTACAGCAGTAACAGACCTGGTATATGAGTTCATTACCCTATAAATGCAGGCAACACACACAGCATTTGGAGGGAGAGGGATCAACAATACTTCTGTGATTTCAAGAAGTTCTCTTTCTTGGACTTCACTTTCTTACCTTGGTTGCAGGTTTTTCCAGTGTATCCCGGGTGGCACTTACACTTGTTTGGCCCAACGCATTCACCATGTTTGCATCCTGGCTGGCATATAGCTGCATATAGAGGAATATTCATTATTCTTCCACTCCAGTCACAGCTGACAGTGCTTTAATTTGAAACAAACAGCAACGACCTAACAAATAGTACCATTTATGTTCCTCCCTTCAGCACCATTATATGCTTCAAATACCACTGTTCAAACATCAGGTGCACTTCCAAAAATAACCACCACCCCAATACATGTGGGAAGAGTGAGATACTTGTTAGTAGTCTATTTTTGTACAACACTACATTGTGCTGTTTCTGGGATATTAAACCCTTTTAATACCTAATCAGCAAGCAGGCACTGTGCCTTCACTTGCTCTCTCTATGTATGTATGTACTATGATTCATGCCATTAAATTTGGTAAATCTGGAATACGCCCCAGCTATATAGAAAATGCGTACATCAATGTCATAGGCGACATACAAACAAAGCCACAGTTCAGTCACTGATAGGCAGTAGCACAGATCCCAGCATTCACCGTTTTCCTCTATAAGGCAACACTCTTTACCCCCTTATCAAGCAATGTTTTGCCTGAATCTCTCCCTTTCAGGTGTTTGGATTCTGGCATGGGAGTTACTTTTATTTTGTTTCTTTTGGAGGAAAAAAGGACTGGGTAAAAGCAAAAGCAACACTGACTGTAATATGCTGCTTTATCACTGCACACATCCAAGTCACTTCTACTCAGAACATTTCAAGCATTTATTACTCAACCTGCAGTACAGATACAGTCTCAGAATGTGCAGTTATGGTCTATTCTGCTTCCAGAGTCAAATTTGCCAGGTAATTTCTAATTCCCCAAATGGAGCATAAATACAGAACTCCAAGAAATAATAGTTAGGAAGCCATTTTTTGGTACCTCTCTCAATATAACACAAATAAAATTCATGGAACAAACTTTTAAAACTTCAATAATAAAACAAGCATTGCTTTTGACGAAATATAAGAATTCATGCACAAATGTTTTTCTACTGATGTAGGATTAGCTAACAGGAATATTTGCAGAGTGCAACAAATCCTGCATAACTCTGGAAACCATTTTACAGCTGAAAATTTTAAACAACATTTCCAAGTCTCTTTTATTAGAAATCTCTTTCTATTACTAAACATACTGTTTCAACCTACTGGGAAACTAAAGTATTTACTATGCTCTAAAATGTTGTTTATCATTATATGACAAAGTGCAGATGCAAAATTCTGGTAAGCTTACTGTTTAAGCAAGATGGACACAAATTAGACAGAAATCAGAGGGTGGCATAACTTGAATACCCTGTAATCAGGATTTACTATTTACCCTGGCTTTAAGTTCATTTTCTAAACTAACAGTATTGTTTGGAATTTGCCAAGTAACTAACTAGAACCAGCTGTAATATTAATTAATCTGACAACAGGCTGTATCATAAAACTGGATGTATTAAGGATGTAATTTAATAGAAATCTGTCAGAAGGCACTCAAAATGTAGCTTGCATTCTAGCCAAGCTGTTCAACAGGGTTGAATTAAACAAAATTAAAACAGAAACAAGAGATTAGTTTTGGTTGTGGAAGAACTATGCAAATACATCTCTGATGTTCTAAAATCTTTTCCATAAGATTCAAAGCATCC
The DNA here is from genome assembly GCF_018139145.2 of Gymnogyps californianus. NCBI lineage: Eukaryota > Metazoa > Chordata > Aves > Accipitriformes > Cathartidae > Gymnogyps > Gymnogyps californianus. The sequence continues at coordinate 57,796,840 of NC_059474.1, read as the reverse complement.
AGAATCAGCAATTCCCACAAATGCATCCACAGAAGCAACTGTTAGCGTAGGAGTTTGCTCCAGTTTTAGGACTGCCATTTGCCCTTTATTATCAGGGCATTTTTTTTGTTTAAACATTATATGTATATATGGCCAGTGATATTCCCTGAGAACATAAAACCTTGTTTTAAATCTACAGCACTGCTCTTGACAGATCTTCCTAACACAATGGTGCAGTCTCTTTCCAAAAACTGTCTTAAGGAATATCTTAAAAGGCAACAGAGAGGGATGTTTCTAGTTAACATAAGATTTTTTTTTTTCCCTCCAATAAACACTGTCCAGAAATAAAGAAATGGGATTCAGATTCAGAAACACCTCTCGATTAAAGCATCAGGGAAAGGGGTTGCTTAGACTACTAAAAGGTATGTTTCAAAAAGTATGCCCTTGGGCAATGGACAGATTCGACTGAAGAGCAACTGATACATCATGAAAAACTTCTAGAACGTTGCACTTGGAAACAATTACTGCTTTTTTAATCACTATGGTCATAAGCAGAAAAAAAATCTTCTTTGTGTAAGAGCCCATTTATACACTGAGACTCGTATCTTCCTGACATCACAGACCCAAGTCTAATTAGAGGTGATGGCAGCAAAACGAAGACTATGAAGACCAACTTCATGACTTTGAAGTCACTGAGGAAAAAGAAAAAGATGTGATCTTAACTACAGTAGAGAAACAGAAATGACTATAAATATGTTTTTGAAAGCTTCCATGAAATTTCAAATGCCCTTTAGAGAAAATCTACATTGTGGAGTGGGATACAGTCAGGTAATTATTCTTTAAAAAACACAAAGCACCATGGGATCAGCTTGGTGTGAAGTGTTACAGTTCAGTAGCTGAACCTGTGGCAACTGTAATTTAGCTGACTTTTTTTAAAGTCTTGGTCCCTCCCTCAATTGCATAAATTGTAAATTAGCAGCAGCTCAGATATAGAAAAAGAGATCTCATACTTGAAGATGAAAAGCCTGATAAAATTCAGTAATGAAATAAATGAGATTTTAATTTCATTTAGAAATGAAAATGTTCCTCTAATTCAGAAGGTCAAATACGTTTGTATTAGGAATCAGATGTTTTGCTTAATTCTCTCAGTTAACCAAGTAGGTCAGATATCATACTAGAACAAAAATTATGTATTAGCACTTGTTTAAAACAAATAATATACAAATGTCTACAGATATGAAACATGTAACATAGGACATGTTATTAAATCAAGCAATTGGATCTATGGGATCTTCAAGAGATCATCTAGTCCAATACATGTCAACAAACCTAGCTCCTATGCAGTACTTAATGTCTTGTATGACATACAAGTGCGTAACTCCTGATCTAGTCTACCTCCTAGTCTCAAGTTACAATTAAGAAATTCACTTAAATCATGACGGATATCTCTCCCGTTTTTAAAAGTCTCAGTTAAAGGATATCTCAGCGCCTCAGCAGCCTACAGCTCAAGAATCTCTACTACCACAAGGAAAGTTTCCTAATGATTAGCAAACCACTATCCATAAAGTCAAACTAATCACAAAATGCTTTTTTTGCACATTAAACAGGTATTTGGAAACCTATGTTTGCTGCCAAACACTGTACTTGAAGAAATCCTGTTTATTAGAGTACATTCTATGCACTTTGGCTACTTAAGTATTACGCATCTTATTTATACACAGCTGCTGAAATTGAATACAATGTTACAACTGAAGAATTTCTATATGCAAGAGAAAAGCGCTTTGCAGTAAGCTTCGCAACATCTGTAGCTCAGCCAACACCACAGGTACATCCCACAGCATTTCCTGTCAGGAATCGAGCCACCCTCACCAAGCAATCTGTATATCCTCCCATTAACTTGAACGGGGCTCTGCACAGTGCTCAGGACTTAAGAAGCAGACGGCCTTCAGCCAAGCCTGCACACCTGGCTGGGGTTCCACCGGCAACATCTATATGCCCTTCCCACTGACCTCTGCCAGAGTCTCCAGGCCCAGAGAGGCGGGCTGGCTCAGGCTCTGCCATCTGCAGCCTGCAAATACTCCCTTCTCCAAAGGAGGGGCTGCTCCTGCACGGCAGCAGAGGTACGCTCGCTGACTCCCGAAGGGTTCCGTTTAAACACGGTCAACAATGAGATCCAGGTATAAAAATAAGCTTGAGCCTGACTTTCAGCATTTCTTTTAATAGCAGGCAATCATTTCAGCCGTTTGGTATGAGTCTAGGCATACGCTATATATGCTGATGCGACTGGGTTTTTTCTTTGAATTTTCCACTCTACTTACTTTCTTGCAAAATTCCAGATAGAATAGAATATTTCAGTTGCTCTGCTCACACACAAACACATGGAGTTTATCCATTTTTTTAACACAATTAGACTCATAGGTAGTGGGGAAAAAAAGTCTCCCAAATAATATTCTTTGCATCTTGACAATTAAAAAATTCCCCCACAATCAACCACAACAACCAATGGAACATCATTTCCCTCTGCTCAACTCACATTTACAATGACTGAAATAAGCCATGTCCATGGACTTCAGTCTGCTACATAACACTCGCTTGCCTACCAGGCAAGAAGGAAATATAGACAGTGGAGAGTTACATCAGGCTAAGAAAGTCACTCTCTTACACACTTAGGGCAATGAAGTCCAAAAGGTAAGAGTCTGAAAAGGTTTCCAAAAAGAAGCAAAAACTTTCTACTCTTTATAATAGTAATTGTTTTAAACAAAAGTTAAAAGTACACTTGCACAGACAAGTGCCACTAAAATCAAGATTGCTAATTTATTGTTGAATCAGTATCATCAAAGACCTACCATTGCTCCAAGGATTCCTCTCTGAAAGCATTTAAACTGGCACTCCCATCGGGTAGTAATGTGGACTGAGATAGGCAGAAAGAAATCCTAAGCACAGCTATTTTCATCTTTAGTCAGCTGCTGCTTACTTATCTAGGCCATAGAATAAACTACAACTAAACTTTCCATTTCATTTTGTTGCCCAATTCATTCAAGAGATATCAGCAAATAAACTCTGGTCTCATGATTATTCATTTCAGTTTGATCATTTTAAATTCTTTTTTTGGGCCAGATGTGAAGACTTCCTCTGTCTCCGTTCCCACCGACTTCAATGGAGTCAAGGAGGTATCCTAAAGCCTTTTATTTGACCATAAATCTAACAGAGTACCTATTTTAAAGGTTGGCAAGAACTACCTTTTCCTCCAAAATAAGATGATACATACCACATTTTAAGTCTCACTTAAACTTCAGGACAAATTAAACTTCCTGAAAAAACAACAGAAGGAATTGAAACATGAATGAGTGGTTTGGGTTTAGGGTTGGGAGTTTTTTTCAAGTGTGGGAGAGAAGGAGAAAGAATTTCTGGTGAAATGCACATGCTCTTAGCATGTTATGCTTGTGTAAAAGCCAGAAGCCACTAATCTTCCCAGCCACTACTAGCTGCTGGTGATGTCTGAGCATAACTCAGTCATTCTGAATTATTATTTTTTAATTGTTGCATAAATACAATAAATAAAAAACACATTCAATCAATTCATTATGGGTCCATAATGTTGGGGTTTTTAAATTTCATCTGTATTTTCTCCTTGTACACAGTTCCCTCAGAACTGCTTTGGAAGTTCCCCTCAGGTTTTGTCAGTTCCACCGCACTAAGCTGCCCACCTTTTGAGGGGGCATGGGTGACTACCACATGCTGTCCCCTCTATTCCTTCTCATCTAGAATTTTAACGTTAATGATTTATTTCTTTATTACCAAACACTGCTTGGTGGAGTCCTAACCAGACAGTTGCACTGCCTGGTTCCTACCTGCCTAACTCCTCCTTTTCATTTGTGGCCAACAATGGAAATCCCTGACCTTTCTTAGTGGAGTATTTCTACCAATTTAACTCTTCTTTGGTTTTCCAACACTCCTAGCTACATTCTTCATCAAAACAGCCTTGAGTATAATTCTGTGTATAATTCTTACATTCTTTTTCTCTGCTTTGTCTCTTAATTTCTGTTCCTTAATAGTTATTTCTTATTCCTTGCATTTTCTTTCTTGCATGATGCCCACAAGAGGGTTTGATTGACAGAAGTTGCCCTCAAAATCTTTAATTGCTCTTTCTGCAGCCCTCCACTCAAATCCACCTCAAAATGCCAGACTGCAGATGTCTAACCTGTCCTTGAACTTCAATTTTCACCTCTCTGAAGTCTAAAAATATGCATAATACCACCTGCATCTGAAACAAACTATGTTGACCATCCGCCTGAACGGCCTTTCTTCTGCTCTCTCTTCCCAAGTAACATATAGCCCCTTATTTATTCTGACTCTAAATCCCAGCTCCTTAAAATTCAGTTTGCCCAAACACAGAAGGTAATTTGTGCATCGGCCCAGAGATGACTACATACTATTCAGCTTCACAAACCTTTATTGGATCCTCTTACACTGCTGAATGCGGAACAGACTTCCAATCTTAAGATCGCTACTTAGGTTCCCCCAGTGCCAACTCTATAACAAGACTTGCATGTTGGTGAAACAAGCTTTCCTCTATGCTTCCTCCTTCACCTGAAACTGGCTCCCTTTTTGGTGGGGTGCTAACAGGCCACAACCTCAAGTTCTATACTTCTCTTCCTCAGAGCCAGCTTCAGCTCACATCTGTCTCTTTTCATTTACTTTTTGCAATTCTTTGCAAATTATGCAATTGCATAAACACACGCTCAGGAAAATAAATCTGCCTTATGCACAGTAATTTGGATCTAGGATCCCAAAGGTATGAGCTAATTTGTAAAATAAATCACTGCAGCTCTTTCAGAGTTACATATTTCTTTTTTGTTCAACTACATACAAAGGCAGGAGAATGCATAAAGCTTAACCTACCACACAGTTACCAGCAGGTGGTAAAAACGTGTCATACCCATAACTCACATTACAGAATTACTTCTGAAAAAATAACTTTGCTTCCCAAATAAGTGTACTAGCAGTCACAGCATATATCTTTGCAGAGGTTAATAAGCCTGACTAGGGCAACTGGGTATTAATTTTCAGATAATTTCATATGCAAAACATTCCTTACTCTATTTTTTGAAAGATAAAAAATGTCCTTGACCAACTTCTGTAACTAGAGACTGATAATATCATCAGTTAAAATGGCAGTATCTAACGCCTGAATATTTTTTCACAACTTACTTGGACTTATTTGTAACATTCATGATAACAAGTGTTGTCAAAATGCATGCTTAAACTTCCATCTAAAACATACAGTTCCATTAAGTAAGTGGCTCCTAATTTTTCATGCACAACTACTACATTTGCCTGGGTAAATCAGTTACTCAGTTTGCACATATGATTCTGGTAACAGCACATTAACATGACAAACTGCAACCAGTGTGGGCTATTCATCGCAGTGAATTCTTTGCTTGGCTATGACTACCGCCAAATGTGTTTCTAAACTGCATAGACAACTCCAGACCCTGGTTCATGAATGCCTTGCTATTCAGAACGGCACGTAAAAGCGTGCATAACTTAAGCATGGGTAACACTGAAATCAACAGGATCTAATGAAGTCAGTGAAAGTTAATCTAATGCAGTGAAAATTTGATCTAACACAATGCAAAATTTGAAAAGCAAGAAATATTTCATGCTTTGTCAATCTTTTCATGTTTGCATTTCAAGTAGCTCATGATAATTACTTAAAGAATGGTGCTCTATCATCTCAAATGCCTGTTTGTTACCTGAATCATTCTGTGTCTACTGAATTCCAGCAGGCAGAAGCCGGCTAGCATGAGCGTCTCCATGTATGGTGGCAGAAAACAAACTGGGCCCTCTTGCTATTTTGTTTATTAGAATATAACACAATATAACAGAGTAACTTCTGTATCACAGTAACAAAGTTGACTTTCACAGACAGATGAACAGCTGATTGCTTTGCTCCCCTTTCTAAAGACTGGTACTCCCACCACAGGGATAAGTAAACAAGACGTATCAATTCCGAAGCAGCAGCAGACTACAGCCCTGGGTATCAATGTAAACTAATGTTGATTTCATTTTGCTCTAACATGCCAGGTTGTACACTGCTGTAGACCAGGTGCTGTAAAGTTTTTCTGTTGTGGGAATGACAACCTGTAGTGGAGGTGCAAAGCAGGCAACGGCGGGGCAATAAGTGCTTCAGCCATCTCAAACTAACCTCCCACTGCACATGACTCAGTACTATGAAAGCAAATTAGGCCTCCTAAGTCTGACAGCTTGTAAATATGATGCTGGGAGTATAAACAATTTGCAGGAAGGAAAAAATATTGCCTGGGGCGTGAGGGTAAAATAAAGAAAAAGGAAAAGAGTGAAAAGGGAAAAGTGCAATAGTTTAGAAAATAAGTGTCTCATTGGATAGGTGACTGGGATAAACCAGCCCTGTTAATTTCCTTCCCCCCCTCATCTTCCCCAAATCAAATGTTTAAAAAAGGAAAAAAATAAAAGAACATCTACAACTTCTTGTCGCATATTATAGTTTTCATGTAAACTTATGACTTAGAGGCCATAACTCCAAGTCATAACCGTGCCAAAATTATTTCAAGAAATATGTTCAGCTAACCTTTGGGCTGGCACCTTAGGCTGGCTATTCTCTGCCTTAAGACGTAGAAAGCTGCAAAACAAATATCCAAAAAAAGAAATTCCAGCTTTTTTTTTTTCTGTAAGGAGGATGGACTTGGCTGGGGTTTTTATCAACTTGTTACATTCCTGGAGACTTACACACATTCAACATTCAGAGCTTTTCTGAAATAAAAAAATTCTGGTACACATTTAAAAATGGAAATACCTTACATCAGCATTTCATTATGAGATTTAACAAACACATTCTGATACATAAGAGTAATTAAATATAACGACGTGATGCTATTCTTATTCAATCAAATAAGGAGCTACACTTTGTCATGTTTCATATGGTACATAGTTGTAAAAATTCTCATGTTGCACCGTTTAGGTTCAATGTTTCCATCAACAGAACATAAATACTTTTCTTAAAGAGACAGTATCCTTTCATTTAAGTATAGGTATATATTTTTAATGCTGCATCTCCACAGAGCAAACATAAAGGGTTAGCATCTGGATGCTAATTTGAGAGTAATTAAAATTACACCCATTTATAGGTATCTGAACATCTGCAACCAATAAACGTGCTGGCATATAAATTTACTGGTCTTTTTTATGATGTTTAAAATTTGAATGTCATCTAAATTAAAACTAATACTTAGAGACCTTTTCAGCTCTTACTACCATATGAAACTAGATACGCTACAAAAGTTAAATAAGATGGAAACACAGATTTATGTTTCGGGCTTATTTTAAATCAATTTATTTGCCAATAAAATTAATGTTAGCAGCATGGCTTGTTAGGCTACATAGCCTTATTATAACAGACTGGGACTTAAGCAACAGCAGGTCTTTGTATTTTAAGTAGTATGTGACCAACACTTAAGGGTTTGCTATGATTGCAACTTATATTGGTTTAAATTAGTTTTAACCAGAAAGTCCCTTAGCGTTTGTTACACTGGGGGGAGACTGCCCAAGTTGTTGCTGGGCTTTGAGAGAAGCTCCAAATACAAATATACTACAGTTGTAAATGGTCAAATCATGTTACTGTTGAGTTTCCTTGGGAAAAACTGGACTGCAAAACTGTTATTCTATGTATGAAGTGTAGGAGGGATGCAGCGAGTAAGTGGAAAAGGATACTGTATCTTTAACACAGTAAAGTCATAACTGCTTTAAAAGCATAAAGCTTCTAAACTGAAAAAAAACCCCAACTGAATAAAAATAGCAAAACCTCATTTTTTTTCTTGCATAGCAGTATTAAAGGAGTATTGCAATTCTGTATAAAATGTCTTTTCATTGAAAAGTACCAGGGATGCACAAAAATATTGGTTATTTTGTAAGAAGCAGACATGCTGCATATCAATATTAATTAAACGTTGCCAACACAATGCATTAATACAGACTGTATTCTTGCAACCACAAATTCAGTAACAAAACTCTTACTGACTTTAAAGGAGGTTTCTGCTAGTGGGTCCACCTCCTGGAAGCGAGTATTTTCATGGCTCATTACTGACAAAATCATGGTTTTATTTTTGTGCATCTTGGACTATACAGAATTGCCATTTCCACTGAAAGCATTGTTACATGCAAGAAACAGAAGTCCTAAGCAGCTTATGGCCTCTTCTCCCATTGATGTATGAGATGATTTATATGGGTATACTCCCATCAACATCATCTTCGGTTATACAAAACCTCCTTCTATGCATCAATGAGAGCACAGCCACCTCTTCCCACCGCCCCCCCCACACCCCTTGCATCTCTGTAAATAGATTGCACAGTACAGATACACAGTCTTTAAGCTCATTAGGACAGGAGCAGCAGCATAGACACTGTAAGTTTCTTCACAGCTGTTGTAAGAAGACAGCAGCATGCATAGCTCCCAGCAAAGCATTTGGTTATGCCTGCATCTGCTACATCAGCTTGTAAAAGCTCCCCTCTCTCTCTTGCAGGTCCCTCTTAAGAACCTCCTGAAATAGTATGCTTTCTACTAGGCTTGACTAAATCTAAATGCTAACCCGACATCCTTCAATTAAAATTTTTTAATGATGCAATGCTAAGGGGAGGTGTAAACTGATGGCTTGACTTATACTTTTACTAATGGGCTATTTTACTGTATATCTTCTTGATTGCTCTATCCCTAGGCTTGTAAGCCAATTGTCATGGTTTTAGTGCAAGGTGGTGGGAAAGTACTTTGCTGACCTATTCTGTTTTTTCTCCCTAGGCAGAACACTCAAACCTCAGCACAGGGAGATAACCAGATGGAGTTACAACAGATGGATGCTCTGAAAGAGCACACTCATCTTCACAACCCCTTCTCAAGACAGACTTTATAGACTTTGTTACCGTTTAAGGGGAATTCAACGTTGAAATGAGTGAGGTAATCAAATAACATTACTGCTTGTAAAATCCATGTTCAGTGGGATTTTATTCCTGTTAAGCATCTTCTGTTGGTCAAACTTTCTGTCCACCAGACAAAATCTCAGAGTACCCTCTGCTGACTCCAACAGTAATGCAGACTCATGCCAACAGAGGATCTGACAGTAGATCTGCATGCATTTACAGAAACTGCAGATCCAACCTTCTATTTTGTACATATGTGAACACAGCAAAAGGAATCATTTTTGCCATCACCTCTAGCAAAGGAGTTGTCCAAACTGTAATCCAGAATGAGAATTCAAGCTGGTTTATATTGCTTTTCTTAAAAAAATCTTGCTTAACCTTCTAAATCTATGTTAAAGTAGTAGCTCTTTCTACAGCTCTTGGCTGTTAAACTGCAGCTGAATTTTTGAAGCAAAAGGCAGCCTACATCTTTAGTGTACCTTGACTACATATAACTAGCATACAAATCAATTACAAACATACATGCAGCCAAGTACAAAGCAGGTGTATTTTGTTCATGAAAGACACACGCATGTGGAAACAATTTTTATAGCTTTTGAAAGAACTACAGAGATATTCGTAAGCCAGCTAAAAGCAAGGTAGGTAGACCATTAGTTCTAAGAATAACTTTCAGGGAACCAAGATGGATTAGTGGCAAAAAAGTCCACAACGAACTGTTTTTCAGATAACCCCTAGCACGGCCTGTTGGAAACTGAAGGGAAGAACTTCTACTTTCATTCTGAAGAATAAAAAGCATCACGCTACCTCTCACATAAGTCTCTGCATGAAATTAGTGCATCTCTTATCCCATATTTTAGTTTTCTCATAGGCTAACCAGGTTCCAGAGCTCCGTATGTCAGTATATATTCACAGTTGATTTCTGTACACCGGATTATCAGCAAGAGTCAGTCAGCGGTGGTTCCAAGGACTTTCCTGCTGCATGGCCTACCTCTGACCTAGCAGCAACACTTGACAACAGTCCCAGGTTATCCTTTCCTTGAGAAACACTCAGGAAGACAGCCATTCCTGCAGAATACTGTCACAGACATCTTATTAGGGTAATGAGATGACAGGCTTCAGCAGGTCTCCTAGACTACAGTAGCTAGAATACAGAAATGGACACGACCGTTTTCTATTCTGCAGTTGACATTTCTCATCCAGCTCAAAGAACTGAGCTCCAGCCCTACCATTGCTGGAAATTCTCTTCCCCCAGGTATTTCAAACCATGAAAATTAATGCTGAATAACTCATTTAAAAAAAAAAAAAAGTTGAATCAACTTCCTAAGGCGAATTTTTTCTGCTGGCACACAGAAAAGTGCATTTGTGCAAGATGTGTGCAGTGATGCATGTCCCAAATTGTTTTTTCCTGTATGCTTTAAAACCCATTGAATGGGTTTTGGGTTAGGACAATACACTCAGTACACAGATGCAGTTGCCTTACAATGCAAAAGGAGTTATGAACTAAAAAGGTACTGTTGATATCTGCTCTCACTAAAAACAATCTGTCACAGGAAGTCAAAATCCCCTACTCTGAGAGAAGAAATCCAGAAGAAACTCTTTCTACCCTCACTTTTGCTCTGGGTTATAGATTTGCTGTGTGCACAACAATAACATAAAAATGCCAGACAACAGCCCTGTTTTACACACATCTCATCAGGTACTTTATCAACATACCATTTTTCACAGAAGTAGGCTTTTGTGTGATTACTCCCAATACTACTTATTAAGGTGCAAGTAAATCCCGCAGGCTGGGCAACAATATGGGATTTTTGGACTAATTTCAACTGGGTTATTTAACATCTAACTTTAAAGCACTGATGCTGTGAGTCCATCAGTGTAAAGGATCAGCTCTACCGATGATGAGGTTACTTCACATGAACTAGGAGTTGTTGCTTAAACAACATTTCTGCTGCTTCCAAATTAGCCTTTCTACACACCAATAAACCTGGTTTATATACCAGGTCAAAACCTCAGAAAAGCTACTTATATGGATGGAATATATCCACAGTTCTAAATCTAGATTAGGCCACTAAGTGTGGACAGATTTTCAATTTACAAGGACTAAGAAATGCCAATGAATTTGAGTTACGTTTGTTCAGCCCTGTTGAAAACACGGCTATATTTTTATCAATCTCAAAATTGATCTAGTTGCCTAAATATGTATCTCACTTTGGTGTTCACAACTTGCAAGAAAGAAAAAAAAAAAATCCAACCTGTTTCAAAGTTCTTGATTATTTCAGTTGGAGGGACGCCTTCTAAGTGCATTTGCTGGAATTGGAAAGGGCATTTGGGAAGGCAATTTCATGTCACTGAAGAGAGAATATTTCTACTAGCTGAGATGTTACGGCTGACACTGACAGGCTTTGGAAGCAAGTTTACAGACAGATCAGACCTACATGCACTTCCTTACATATACAAGTCTTGATTGGTGTAATTTATTAACAGGAGACAGAGGATGTTTCGAAGGAAGAGTGTAAATTAAAGGAGGGGCCTGATTTCAACTTCTTCCTACGGGTTTGTAAGAGTGAAAAAGGCAGCCAAGTTATGCTGACTTACGTTACTAAGCAGCGGCAAGCACGATTATGCTCTGTGTGCACTCCTTTGTCAGTCAAAGGGACATGAAAAGAATTACTCCACACTTCACAAAAGCAAGTTTACCTAACACAGTTCAGTTTCCATTTGCAACTGTATGGATGCATTATGGATGGAAGATCAGGAGCACTGAGTTACCCAGGCTTAATGAGTTACCGCTTGTCAGCTGTGCCACGCTCCTACCCTGCTAGAGCTGACATACACAGGCTTAAACGTCTGTCACAATTAAACCATGACCTTAAATCACACAGTTGGTTTAAACTAACACATTTTTTTCTCAACAGCCGTGGGCAGAAGGCATGCCCACACGTGTTTGGTGGAGCAGCTCAGCTGGACAGCAGAAAACGTATCTAGGTATGTTAGCGATTACTTGCCCGTGGCTCATCATGGTTCAGAGGTCTCCATAATATGTATCAGAACCTATATTCTTGCTACACTCTGGCTCCAGTATGGCTCTCACCTTACATTTGTTGTCAGATAAATTCAGAGGTAATTAGTGCCTACATAGTAAATTATGCATGAGTAAGCAGGTGAGAGTCCAAAGGTGCTGTAGCACTTGCAGGCATACCAAGGATGGCTCAAACTAGTTTGAGAAAAGCAGTTCAAGCTCACTAATAAAGAGCTCAGCATTATTGCCTGAATATTTACAGCTTCTTTTTTGGACTCATTTGTAAATTGGGTTTCACTACTAATTTTTAAGCCTGAATCTATACTTGTTTTCCTTGTGCAAATAAAATTTATTCTAGAAATGGCAAAGAAAACGTACATCTAGTAGAGAAAGTCTGACATGTATTTATGCCACTCATTTTGGGGACAGGACTAAGAAGTTTGCCTTTCTCCATACAGAAAGCAGGAGAAATAATTGTGTACTTGGCTTTTTGGAAATTTTTCAGTGATATCCCTTTGTACCGTAGAACACTCATGTTTTCCTTTGAGGTCAGGAATGCTGCCTTCTGTGCCAGGTTAATCCTTCATACTGAATGTCACATTCCCAAGGTGGAAAGTTGACTACAGATTTTCTGTTCGGCTGCAAGCACTAGAAAGGTTCACTTTCATTTAGTGTAATCTCCCACTCCGTGATATGACTGGAATTTTCACCACCCACAACTGGGGCAGATTTTCTTGATTTATTTTGCTAAGAGTTTGGCTCCCATTTAAAAACTAGAAGGAGCTGCTAAGTTTTTAATAAGGTCTTCACCCAAATATCTGAGGCTCTTCTGAACCAGTGATTCAAAAATTATCAGTGCTCGGTGTGTGGAAAAAATGGGAAAAAAATGCATTTAGACACCTAAGTGATACCTGTATTCTTTTGAAAGTCTGGTCCCAACTACTGGAGATGACCACATAAAATCCATCTCTGCATTTCTTGGAAATGTGTGTGGAGAACAAATCTGTGAATAACGGACTAAAATGCAGTGGAAGGAGGTGAGAATTCACCTACCTTTAGCCTTAAAAAAAGAGCATTTATGGTATCTGAAAAAGTTGGCACTACAAATGACCTTATTGACAAAATTCAAAGAGTAGAAAATAAAAAATACCTTCTGTGTATTGTTACTTTTGTCTTGTTTTCAACTTTTAGTTATGAATCTTTTGATAGTATCACTTTATGCTATTCCTTTCTCCCAAGATCATAAAAATACAACCGCAAATCAGACTTGGAAATAGTGAGAAATTGACTTCCACCTAAACACGAGCTGCAATTTATGGTCACAACACAGGAGACAACTTGTCTAAGAAAAGGGCCACAGTGAGACCCTTTTAGTGGTTTGGGGGTTTTTTTGTTTTGTTTTTTGTTTGTTGGGGTTTTTTTAAATAATGTGAATTATTGATACTTGCCAGTTAAGCCTTCATAGCCTCAAACATTTAAACGCTCAATGATCTTCAAATAAAACTGCATTATGAAAGACGGACATAGATTCTGGAGTAGCCTCAATCAACCTACTTCACATTCTTCTTCCTTCTCTATAAACGTTCATCCCAAGGAAAGGACTATTTGTTACCAATTAGAGCCCTAAAAATCAAAATGATTCATGGTATGGCCTAAGAGATATCAACCTGAGAACTTTGCAACAAAAAACAGTATCAGGGATGTTAGGTTCCAAAAGTACTTTACATAGGTTTTTTACCAGTCATCTTACATACCTATTAAACCTTGTGGGCTTTTAACACACTTGGGAAAGAAGAAGCCAGTCTTGCTGTTTACAGATTTGAACAAAACCTTTGCTGAGAGTCTACAGTTGCATTGGCAATGCTATTTCTATCTTTTGCCTAATATTTGCCACCTACAGTCACTGCCCTGCAGACTAAGCAACTTACAGTGTTTAATACCTGTCTTACTTTAAAAATGGCTTGGCAGAAAATGATCTAGTTTGCAGACATTTACATCTAAATCAAAAAAAAAAAAATGAGGACCAATATTTATAGGTTCACTCCTGCAAAAACTTAGGGGATATCACTCATGTATGCACTGTTAAACACATGAGCGAACTTTCCCAGTATCAAAGGCTGTATTTTTAACAAGCTGAGGTCTCTATGACACTCCTAACAATTTTAACTTCTACACAGTGCTAGCTGCCACCACAGAATACCTTTTGAAGATGTAGTTAATGATGAAGACTTATCTACTTGGTTATCCTGCAATTATATCAAAGATTCTAGATAGATGTGAGAATCTCAGAGATGTTTCTCTTCACATGTGACCCAGTAAAAGGATGCTGTCAGGCAGATTTATTCCCTTAGTTTGGGGTTACTGAAAGAATGTTTGAACTTAATACTAACTGGAACATTTCCATCCACTTTTTAAGTGAAACAGCAATAATTTGGGTTTCCTTCTTGGACACAAATATTCTCGCCCTGCAGTGCTTGTAACATGACACAGTGTAGTGTTACATCAGGCTATTAGACCAGAGCATGAAATGAAGCGGAAACCAAACAGAAATTCCCAAATTCTCATTGCCCTAACTAAAGTTTACCTTACTTGATTGCAATCATTTTTAGTACTGTTAATAATAGACAGAATTTTAACATGACAACATCCTTCTAAGTAAGTCAGACTCACACGTGCAAAAGCCTAAGCCCTGCGTTGTAAGAATGTGTGTGAACATGTGAAAGACGTGACTAGGTGTGTACAAGCCTTTTCTACAAGTGACTAGAAGCCCCAGCAGCAATGATACTCACGTTGGCATTGTCCCCAGGACAATCGGGCCCAGCCCCAGCAGCAGTCAATTCTACTTCCAAACCGACACAGTCCTGCGGAGGACACTATTTGTCTGGGCCACCTGAACAAGACAGTTCAAAAAAGTCTGGTGAAACATTTTGAAAGTAGTTAAAATTATTCTAGATTAAGAAAAACAAAAGACAAAGACCAGCAAAAATCTCTCCTGCATGGAGATATATATCCTTTTTTTTGAAAACAGTAACTGCTCTAAGCTGAGTCCATGATATTTCTATCATTAATACTTTGTTTAGTTCAGAAAATGTAAATTACTATAGGCGAAGAGGGGAAAAGATAATTAGGGTAACTTTGTAAAGCCTGAAAAAACTGACATGTTTTGCAACATGCTCACTGCTGCCACTCCCAGGCTGGTATTGAGTAATTTCAGAAGTCTGAAACATAGAATTTGTAACGTGGAATAAACCACCATCATAAAGTTTCAGTATTGGTTTATTTCACAATATATGGCCAAATTTTCTCACTGAAACATTAAAGGAAAAAAAATCAAAACAAAAGCTTCCTGAACTGTTAAACAGAAATTAAATACAAAAGGAGATCTGTAGTCTTCCCTGGTTCCAAGGAAAAGATACCACAGTCTCAAGCAATTACAAAGTATTGACATAAACTGTTAATGTTTTTTAATGACAAGCTGAAATCACGTGAACACTGCATTTGGACAAATCCTAAAAAGAAATCCTTGGAGAGGGGACCATGCTGGCTGACTTATATGCACACAGAACTGTTGCGTTGGGCAGTCCGCTCCTTGCAGCGTCCATGAAGCGTTCTCCCACTTGCCTTACAGCCGCTCACTACACCTGACACAGCTCAGCACAACCCATGAGGCACACGCTCTCCAAGCATTCATTTTCACCTTGCTTCATGTTAAAACTTGAGTTGCAATCTTCACCGTATTCTGTTTCAAGTGCCTCGAGGCGTCAGTAAACTAATTTTATTTTTACAGCACGCCAAGTGCTTTGTTTTTAATTCTTGCAGGACGCAACCCTGCCAGAGCAATAAACTTTTTATACCTAAGCCGATATTTAGGTTGCCGAGCAATGCGCGGCACTCGCTTTGCGCGGGCCAAGGGCGGGGGGGTACGGGGCCGAGCGAGTCCGTCCCGGGGAACCCCGGGAGCGGCACCGGGTCCCGCCGGCCCCGCGCCTCCACCTGCGGCCGCCCGCCGGGCGCGGGGACGGGGCGCTCGGCCCGCCTGGCCCCTCAGCCAGCCGGCCGTGCCCGCGGGCACCTCTTCTCGGCTGGGGGGACAGGAGCGCCGAGACAAGTCCCGCCGAGGGCTCCGGCAGCCCCCGTCTCGCCGGGAGGCAGCCGCGGGGGCCGGTAAAGAGCCCCCCGCCGCCATTTCGCGCCCCAGCGGTCTGGTGGCAGTTAGGAGCCCGTGGGCCATTACAGCCGCCGGCGCCGAAGCCCCCCGCCCGCCCAGGGGAGAGCCCGGCGTCCCTCCGCTCTCCCCGCGGGGGCTCCGACCTGACCGAGGGAACACCAACTTGCCCGCCCGGCTGGGGCCCGACCACCGCCGCCCCGCTCACCCCGCGCCTTACCTTCTGTCAAACTCGCCGGCCGCCCCCAGGGAGAGGCAGGACGCCAGGAGCAGCCGCAGGGAGAGCTCCATGGCCGGCGGGGCTCTCCCGCCGCGCGGACTGGCCGCCGCGGCGGCCCGGCGTGGGCAGCGGTGGCGGAGGCGCTCCCCACCGCCGTGCTGCAAGGGGGAGTGCGGGGCGGGGGGGTCCGGCTGCCGCCTGTGCCGGCTGCGCTGCGACAGCTCCGGAGCGGCGGCGAGCCCCTCTCTCTCTGCCCGCCCGCCTGCCCGCCTCGCTGCCGGGCGGAGGAGGCGCTGCACGGGGAGCGGCAGCGCCGCCCGTCCCCGGCAGAGGCGCCCGCGGCCGGGCCGCCCGCCTCCCCGCTGAGGGGCACCTGGCGGCCCGCGGCGCGGCCCCCCGCCGGCAGGGCCCAGCCCCTTGGTCTGTGCCAGCCGTACCGGTACAGATGGTGTGGGAGCTAGTGGGAACGAGCCCCCAGCTCCTTCTGGCAGGGGCCGAGCGAGGCAAAAACCGCACTCTGAAGACACGAAGAAGGCTGGGCTTTGGTTTTATAAGCTTTTCTAGCTTGAACTTCGTGGAGTAGGACGGCCACCCACTCCCCTCTGCGAGCAAAGTCCACATCTAAAGCCAAGAGCGTTAAGATTTGGCCTTCTCCTTCCCCCAGAATAAAGCTTTTCAAAAGAATTACAAGGTGTGTGTGTTTTTCTGGCTCAAACACTCCTATTGATAGCTCTCAGATGTGGGCATGTATGACATAAGGTGTCCCAGCCCTTGTCCAGGAGAAAGAAGTGACAAATTTAAACATTACCCACGCAGCCCGTAACGACATCCTCGCACTGCTACCAACAGCGACGACTGCATCTGTACTCTACACTAACATGCTAAAATACAGCAGTTATTTTTGTTTTGTTTCTATGAACTGCAGCTCTCGGGACTTACTGAGGGACACTTTTAATAACAGCCTGTCACCAATTTAGGGTCAGAGCTGCTCTGAGATCCCTCTGATTACAGAGAGATGGGGCCAACAACTTGGACTAGGTTGCAGCATTTGTTTTGATTGGTGCCTAAATCAAGGCGAAAGCTCATCAGCTGTTCTTACAAGGGTCTGGCTGCAGCTTACAAGTAGAAAACAAAGATCATCTGGGTTGTGCTGTAACACCAAGCCAAACCCTTCAGGGAGCATTTGGATGCCAAAAATGGTTTCAGGCTTTAGATTTGAGCTGCTAGTTCTGTACAGAGCATTCTCCACCTTCAAAACACTTCACAGATAATTCAAGCAACACTACACAAAGGTAACTACTTTTTGCATAAGATACAAATTGTGCCAGTGAGCTTTCGAAAATTACACCCTTCCCCAGAGTGGTTTTACCACTTTCTGCTCAAGTTTGCAGCAGAAAGCTCCCTCCAGTGCTCCTTCCCCTCTTTTTGTCATCTTTTCAGGACCATACATTCCCCATGCTAAGCTTTCTGTCCACAGCCTCAACCCAACACTTTTCAGACACAGAGAAAAAACAACTGTAAAAGCTGCAAGGTGGTGATTCTGCACGATGCTCATTACCTATGCTTAGATAACAAGCAAGCCCCCTTAGAGGACTCAGATAGATATAAAAACTGCACTGAGGACCGAACCTGGTTCCCTTCATTCACACGAGAAGCTGATAGCCAAAGAGTGAAGATGATGACACAGTGGCATTTGGCGAAGACAGGAGAGCATCTGGCTCAGATTAGATTCTTGCTGAAATATAGAGCTGATTTCCAGCTCTTGACTGATCACTTTTTTTTTTTTCACTTGGATGCGTGATGTGGGATAACAGACCATGCAGAATGAATTCACTGTCAAGATTTTACAGGCAAAAGGGGAGAAATCCTATTTGTGATAACCACAGGGACTTCTTTCTGATAACAGCATCTGCCTGCATCTCTCCACCTTGTAGGAAAAAGTGTCCACAAATTACACCGCAGCCAAGTTCAGGACAGGTGCCAAAAGCAACATTTGAACTTCACGGTGAATTAAGGTCTAGGGCAACCTGACACTTTCCCTCTGATGTCCAAAGGCACATGTCATAAAATCAATTCCTTTCACGCAATGCTGCATAGGGGTACTTATGTACACAGCAACTTTAAAGCACATGCTACTCCTTTAAAGCATGTATACTCGCAAATGATAGTAAGATCATTTAACCTCTCCAGACTGCACTCAGTATTTAAGATTTCCTCAGCAGCCTGTTTGGCGCTCTGGTATGGTAACACTAGTGTGCTGGTCAGACGTGGTGCCCACGCCAATTAAGACTGTCTGCTCTTGGTTGACTTCTGCTGCCTTTACAATTTGTTTTGGAACATCAGCCTGAAAAAACAGTTACCCAGCCACTGAAAGATCATGTATTGCACTACCATACCCATCAATGGGACTGAACATCCAGTCATTTATGAATTCATTTGTTTTGGCAATGCTGTATCAATGCCAGTGGAGTTTTCTTAATGAGGTAGTTTCTCATATCCAGGACACTAGAAGGATTACTGAGTGAGCTGGCAAAGAACCAAATCTCTTGACAAGTCAAAGATGTATAAAGCTGTCTTCCATATCCCTGCTGTGTGGGTGTGCATCAAGGTAATATACAGAAGGTGAAGAAGTTGTTGGAAGTATTACTAGAAGCACTTTCTCGCCTTATATTTAGTGAAGCAGTATGAAAGCCTGGCAAATGTTGAAGCCATAGGGTGGGCTGACCTGATGTTCAGCAAGACATTAGCAATAAAAGTCCAGCAGCTGTGCATCAAGCACTCAGATGACTAGCACATACCCAGCTACCGAGCAGAGGATGAAGTGGAGCATGGACAAAAGAACAAGTGTCCAAGAAAGTTTTTTCAAAGATACTGATAAGACACTTGGTTGAGTGCAACATGATAGTCAGGGTTTTAGCTGCAAATTAGCAACAGTGAAGCAGGAACACAGAGGAAGACATAGTATTTTGAACAGCAATGCTGTACCCTTGCGTATGAAAGTCAAAACAGATGCAGCAATTGCAAATAGGAAGGCAAATTTTGCCTGAAAAGGTGTTTATTTTATGCAAGCATAGTGACCCTTCCCACCATGCTTATGTTACTCTCTTCCATTGCCCCATAAAGATCTTTATGTACCTTGTGCCAAAGAAGCCACACTATCAGCCATGAGCCTCATCTCAGACTTCGAGTCTCATGGATATACTGAGGTCAGGTTGAGACCTTTCTATGAAAATCAAGACCCCAAACTTGTTAAGATACTCTGTGTTGAGAGCAGAGGAAAAGTCTAAAATACTTGCAGTTGCCCGTACCACTAGAAAGCCCATTAGGTTCTGAATTATCTAGAATTTCCCAGGGGATGAAGACCTCGGTACATATTCTATTGCTGTATTCTACCCCGTAAGTGATAAAGGCACATCTGACTACACACAAAACTGAATTTTGGCGATAAGGTGGCAGAGATTGAAGAAATACTCTAAAGAGTAGGACTTGCTAATTCTGCTGCAGGGAGGGTAAAGGTGGTGATGACAACTGCTGCTTCTGGGATGGCAAGTGTGACAGAGTGACATCTGGCACAGTACAGTTAAACAACGCATGCAGGACTGTGCTCAGCACAGTACTCGTATTTTTCCAAAAAACAATACAGTGCAGTGTTAAAATCCATAAAGAACCAATGTCATGAGCAATATATGTAACTGGTAATACAAGTAACATCAACTAAAAAAGCATGTAAACAAGAGGAAACCCAGTTCTAATGAAATGAAGCTTACTTATAGTTTTCTCTAGAGAAATGAACCTTTCCTGTATGCATGGGACCTGTTCCTCTTGAACAACACTACTTACTTTTACTTCATTTGGGGTAGACTGTGCCCAGCGGTCTCAGTGTTTAAAACTTCAGCTGCAGAGCTAAATACAGCTTTCTAATACACTCTTTGTAGCTATAACTCTTCCTGAGGGGAAAAAACAACAGAACAAAAACAGCTTCTGGAATACTCCCTGGCATCAACTGGACAGGCAATATTAAGAAAAAAAAAAGCTGAAAAGATAAGATACAAGTCGTAGATGTGTTAGGCTGACAGATATTGGTAGATATGGTAGATATGACAGAAATCACACAGAAACAACTTTAAAATTTATCTTCATTGTTACAGGTAGCTATGAATTGGACATAAGCACACCAGTAAAAGATACTGCTTTCAGGGCAATCTACTGCCAGGTAACTTTTCTTTGAGGGAGGCATTAAATGAGGAACTCCTTTCAAGTCCACTTTTTTAATATTAACTTCCTCCTCGCTGTCTTAAAACACATTACAAATATTAATGAATTAAGTCCTCTATTCAGCAGAATCAGGCAATACTTTTTGTAACTCTCCCGTTTACATAAGCAGAAATTAAGGAACAGTAAATTATTTTCCCACAAATCAAATCATCTGTCATGAACCAAGAAATAGTCTCCTGTTTTCCAATTTCATACTTAAACCACAAATCTATCCTTCCTACTTTCTAAGTAATTCACCCTCATTGAGGCTACGAAAGTTAACCACAAATACCACACTACCCCAGGTCACTAAATCACACTCTGACATGTGTAAAAAACACTTGATTTGTAGTTAATGGCATGCATGATCATATTCTGCATTTGTGATGCTAATGTTAACATGTATACTTCTTGCAAAATGGAACAGAAGAAAAGAATCCAAGTCCAAATTATCTATGAAACTTTCAATGTCATTACTTCTCCTCTGGGGCTATGCAATTCTGTTTTTCAACCAGCTTTATATATGATATATTTAAAAGTAGTATTTATTGAGTAAATATTATCTCCATCATACGCTAGGTAACAATCTCTGTCAGTCCCATGCTAATAAGAAAACTGTGAGGCATCAAGAAAATCCAGCAATTCAATCAGCTAAATCAATCTTGGTACTCCATCTCCCTCTTAGTAAACCTATTTGAAAGGGTAAGAAAGTCATCAAAACTATCAGACACTGTAGTATCAAATTACCTTCTGTACAGATAAACACTGTGCTTTGGAAATACTAATTCAAAAGCTTCCAAATGCTTTTTCTGCATCAGGTCTTCCAAATTAATTTGCTTTTTCCAGTAAGTTTTCTCCACACATACTTGATCCTTCTTTAAAAACTATGAGTGGCATTTGTGTTGAAGTTTCCTGCATTTCATTACAGTGTAAAGAATGTATTTCCCCCTGTAAATAAACAATAATTTACCTTTCAAAGCCGAGTAAAATTTCATATTCCCTTCTGCATATGTCTTCTAACTGTCCATGTTATCAGTTTTTGTACCAAAGGTATTTTGCATAGGGGATCAGAATGATAATCCCTCAAATTTAACATTACTCTCTTCATTAGGGAGTCAGTCTACTTGGCCTCACTTGCAACACAATCATTGAATGCAGAAAAACCTGCAACTGATGTAAAAGACATCTTCAGCAGGATGGTGAGGGACAGCATAGCCAACTTCAAAAAATGGCGCTAAACTGCCTACACTAATCCCAGCCTTGCACATCCTGCAACTCTCAGTGATGCCAGCAATGAAAGAGATGCAACTGTTGGAAAACACGGGCTTAAGAAATTTTTTTGTGGACAGGACCAGAAACTACATTGCATTGATCCCCACTTGCAGGCAGGCAACAGGGTGGAACTGGGATGAGTTCCACATATGAGTGAAACAATTGTGAATGCCTTCACAGATTGAGCAGGAAAAACGCGTGTATGGCCTCTGACGCTGTCTGAGAAAGGGAGAAAGAGAAGAAAGTTTTAGGAAACTGTTGAATAAATGATTGACAAACTATTTTATGCTATCAGATTGTCAGCACTGAACAGAATGCCTCCAACAACACATTAGCGTCGTTATCTACTCCAGGTTGTTTCAGCCAGTTAGCTCTCATTACTCACTGCTCTAGTTCTGTCAGCCTTTGGGAAAGCCTCACAACAAACCAGCTAGGTTTGGTGAAAAGGAGGCATGGCTAAGTTTCCTAAGGAGCCTGGCTTAGTCATGCTTCTGTACAGCGTTTTCCACAATCTTTGTAAGGTCCTACTGTTCCAATAATACACTGAGTCCAATACAACTCCTATAGCTTTACGGCATGTGTTTTGCAGATCATACTACAGCTCTTCACGTCCAGTTTTACACCATGCAGCCAATGTCCAATGCTGTCTCCTTTCCTCAGGAAACCAAAGGCTTGAACACAAGAAAACTGTTCTATACATCACTAATACCTTGTCACCTAAATCATTATCATCTCCATGGGCTACATGCACACACACTTAGCACTCAGAGCAAAGAGACCAGAACTGAGGCACAAGCAAGACATTTAGCCTGAGTGGAAAATACCAAAGAAATATTACTTACATGGCAAGAAAATACACACTCGGCAACACTCAGAATCAACAGTATACTATCTTTTTCATGGGCAAGAAGTGCATAAAAACCTTCTGTTCAACAATATTAAAGGCTGATGACAGATTTTTTAAAAAAAATGAAGCAAAAATCAAATCACCAGATTACTATCTATAACTAAAAGAAAATATAAAGAAAACAAACAGGAGAAGAGTCACATATGTCATACAGAGGATAACTATAAAAAAAACCTGTTAAGAATCAAAAAACCACAAGTACGTGAGCCGAAACCAAACTTAACTCACACTTTCTGCTGTAACTTTAAGAAAAGAAAAAGGCAACATTAACAGAAGAGATCTCCATGAAGACACGTTCTTGACCACAGTTCTAATGTAAACTGATTTGAATCAAGCAGGCCAACTGTTCTGTGTATTACCTGAAATAATTATGGACTTTGTGTGAGTTTTCTCTTTCATGAGCCCAGACTGCAAGCTAGGACTTCTTGGGCTACCTAAGAATGTTAACATATAAGAAACAGCCATACATCAGCCTGAAAAGCTACCAGAATTGTCTTTAGGATAAAAGAAGCAGATAATCTGGTGCAGCATGGATTCAATTGTTTCTGCTCATGAAACACAGTCCTTACAGCAAGAAATACACTGGGAAATGCAGAACCAGAAGGAAATTATTTACAGTAGCCTAAGATACCAGCCTTGACTATCACACAGTTTTTGTAACTTGTTTTTCCCCATTCCTTGGGCTCATTGCCAATATCAGACAAAAAAAAAAGTTTTAGGTCCATATATTAATACAGGTATGCTGCCCAGACTACCTATATAAATTATAAATTATGACAATGACTTTCCAGGGAGAAATGATCAAGCACTACTTTAAGCTGATCCTTCAGATTGTTTTTCTTTTTCCATACTGAACCTGAATTGCTACATAAATTCTGGCAAAGATGGAATAAATTAGCTCAAAATATATAAATCACTCCGGGTCCTGATTTTCCCTCTGTTTCATTTGGTTTCAGGTGCTGTAACTTTGCTTGCCTGAGCTGAGTTATAGCTGTGTAATGAGATGGATCCTCTGGTACTGGTTGCTGATAAATTGACCTAGAACTACTTATACAAATGAGTTTAAATTGCTATTCTCAAGGGGAAAATGGGCTTGTCCAATTGATTGAATTCCTTATTTAATTTCCATCTTGTTTTGACATACAGAAAATTCCTAGTACATTCTGAGATACCAAGGGGGACTAGTAGGCAGGAAAACCTACTACGGATGCTCTGAGGGAGAGTTTTCATATAGTTATGATATTGTTGACCCAGCTCCTCTGTTCACCTCTATAACTGCAGTCTCTGAAAGAACTTTCAGAAGTTAAAAAGTGTGGACAGCTGATTATTTCTATCGCTGTTTCACAGAATGGCTGAGGTTGGAAGGGATCTCTGTAGGTCTTCTGGTCCAATCCCCCTCCTCAGGCAAGATCTCCTACAGCTGGTTGCCCAGGACCATGTCCAGGCAGCTTTTGAATAGCTCCAAGGATAGAGACTCCACAACTTCTCTGGGCAACTCATGCCAGTGCTCAGTCACCCTCACAGTGAAAAAGTGTTTCCTGATGTTCAGATGGAATCTTCTGTTTGTATCCATTGCTTCTTGTCTTGTCACTGGACACCACTGAAAAGCACCTGGCTCCATCTTCTTCACACCTTCCTTCCAGATATTTGTCCACATTGATGAAATTCTCCTGAGCCTTCTCTTCTCCAGGCTAAACGGTCACAGCTCTCTCAGCCTTTCCTCATAGGAGAGATGCTCGTCCCTTAATCACCTTAGTGGCCCTTTGCTGGACTGTCTCCAGTACCTTTGTATCTCTCCTGTACTGGGGAGCCCAGAACTGGACACAGCACTCCAGGTATGGCCTTACCAGTGTTGAGTAGAGGGGAAGGATCACCTCCCTTGACCTGCTGGCAACAATCCTCCTAATGCAGTGCAGGATATTGTTAGCTGCATTTGCAGCAAGGGCACATTGCTGGCTCATGTCCAACTTGGTGTCCACCAGGACCCCCAGGCTCTTTTCTGCAAAGCTGCTTTCCAGCCAGGCAGCTGTCAGCATACAGTGCATGGCGTTGTTCCTCCCCAGGCGCAGGACTTTGCACTTTCCTTTCTTGAACTGCATGAGGTTCTTGTCAGCCCAGCCTGTCGAGGTCCCTCTGGATGGCTGCATGACCCTCTGGCATACCAGCCACTCCGCCCAGTTTTGTGTCATCAGCAAACTTGCTGAGGGTACACTCTGCCCCATCATCCAGATCATTAATGAAGATGTTAAACAGAACTGGACCCAGTACTGACCTCTGTGAAACTAACAATTTATACCAATAAAGTTTTCGTATTTTTTAAGTCAAAACCAAAAAAGGTCTCATAGAAGTACAGTGTAGTAATAGTTAAATAAAGCACATGACTGGTGTGACGTTTATTGCACAGATAGCTGCTTGTGAGCCTCTTAACACTTTTCAGCATTACAGATTTTGTTTGTGGTTTTCATTAGATAGGATTTGAGAGACTAAAACGTGCATGAAATTCACATCTTCAGAATACACTGTGAGAGACAAGAGGATGGAAAAGATTTAAGATGGGTTTAAGTGCTCAGTATGAAAGGAAATGAAGCAGTTTCAGGGTTATCTACAGGGTTTGGTAAACATTTACTGATTCTTCTATATTCTGCTAAAACAACGCAGTAACATTCAATTTTACTTTGTACTATGTTCTTCTTGAAGCTGTATATTCAAAAACAGTAAGTCCAAACAACACTTTCAAAAACTTCTACGGTTTTCATGGATATCTTTTGAGAGGAGACAATAAATTTGGGATTCCGTTTTAAAATGCAATTCGACATATGCCTGAACTGTTGAAATAAACTAGAATTCTCCTGAACTGCAATTTTCATAAGGTAGAGAAATACAACAGTTCTGGCTGAGATGGATTGGGAGCACCAGACTAGAAGCTTTCCCCATCAGTAATGAAGATACTCTGCAGAAGGAAAAGTGAGAAAATTTCAGGAATAGAAAACAAATTGTAACAGCTAGCATGAAAGGAGAGGGGAAACCTAAGAAAGAGACTGGCGCAAATCTGTCAACAATTTAAAAAACTGGTTTGCAGACCATATCAAAATGTTCTAGGACAAATGAAAAACTCCAGATTTTAAAGGGCCCTGTAGAGCTTTAAATAGCAGAATCCACAGGTAACAGAATTAATGACAGAATTAATGAACAGTTGTATGGACAGACAGAAGATGGAACAAAGGGATAAAAGTTGGTTCCTGTCACATTTCAGAAAGTACATTTTATTCCTGTCTTTTTAGTTCTAATACATAAATAACCATAAATAACCATGACTGACAACTATGCTTGGTCAAGCAGGGGAAGTATTAGAGTTGAAAAGACAGACAGGATAGTGTCCATAAAAAGCTGTACCTTTTTTCAAGAACTATAGCCTGAACTACTCTAAAATATTCTGCAATAATCTGAATAGTGTAAAAGCAGCACCTTTAAACTGACAAACTGTCAGCTCTCAAAGACAGAGGGAAACTATCCAGATAAATGAGGTGTCATTTTTCCTCTGAGTGCAGTTAAAGAATGTCAGCTGCCCATCAGAAAATTAGACTGTCAAGCTTGCATAGTACTCAGTTTTTACTTTTACTGAAACTAAAGGCAATGATCATATAAGGAAAAAGGAATACATTTCAAACATGTTAAATCAGGAAGTAATCAAAGGAAGTCCACTTAAAGGATCAGATTTGTTTGTACTGTAAATGACATTAAAGACGCTAATCCCTGGTTCTTGGCACCCAGAAGCTTATGATTTTGGAATTCAAACCAACAAACATTTGAACCCAAACCTAGCTGTACTGAACTTTTAGTGCTTTTAGTTTATGAATCACTTCCCCAACATCAATAGCATTACTGACACGAATAAAAAGTTCGGTGTGCACACTTGTAGGGCAACTCTCTACATTATACGCAACCGCAAGGAACACTGCATCAGTGTGCACTACGGACGTGTTTCATTAAGCAGACAGGTCACAGAAATTTCTATAGATTCCTCCTGTATGTCAAAGCTTGACTGATTTTGTCACTCGTCACACAGTGACAGCACAACAGGGTCTGAAGTATAGCTTAGAATTAAACTAGCACCTCCTGGCATTTACAACTTTTAGTCATTTCTTCCTATTTGGCTTCATGGGTGTCAACTTCAGCTTTGATTTTCTTGGTTCAAACCAGAAAATTACTGAGTAAAGAAGTATTTTCTACTCTTTCTCAATGTATGGAAGCTGCATACAATTAGGAGAGCCAGACAGCACTTACAGAAAATCTGCTGTGCTTCATGTAAGGTATGAGTCTAGTGGACTTGATCACCCAGGCATAAAGTGTTACTGTTCAAAACCAGCTTGAGAGCAATAGCTAAAAACTTTGTCTTACTGCTTTCTGCACTGTGTTGACTCTTCTCTGTAGATGAAAGTAGATGTTAAGTCATAGCAATTTTGTGCATGTGGATGCCTACATTTTCATGGTTAACAGATGACCTTCAGAAAGATACTAACATTCTTCAAGATTAGATGCACAAGACTGACTATCCTGAAAAATTTTAAAACTATACTTTCTAGTAATCTCTACATACAGCAGCAAATTCTGAATAACGATGGTAGACACAGAATGCTGCTGTGTTATCCTCAGAACTTGAATGCTCCCACTTCTTTCAAGCAAGGTAAGTGCTAACATCAAATTAATTGGATGATTTATGTCTGTCACGTTGACGGTATACATGTCAATGGTATTTATTCTTGTAACAGTAGCTATTGCATATACCAATAGTATACAGATATCCTGCTGATGTAAGATTATCAAGAGCTAAAAACAACTGCAGTTGCAAATTCTCTCAGGATTATTCAGCTGGAACACGTTTTACTTTAGAGGGCTTTTTGGTATTTATTACAGTGCATATAAAAGTAATCCAATTGTAATAAAGATTCATAAACTAACTGAAGGTTTCAAATTGCATAATCGCTTTAAATCAGTTTAAAAAGGATTTTCTTTTCCACAATCCTAGTTTGAACATGAAATGTTACTCCAACATGGATGAGGTATCTATTTATAACCAAATGTTTGTGTGTAATGGTCAAATGAGAAAAAGAGGAATTGAATGTTTATTTTAGTCTTGATTTTCATCCAATACCTTGTGTAATTTATCCTGAAATTCTAATTATATCCCTCTATATAAGCACTGCAAATATGAAAACTGAGAGAAAATCTATTTGCTAGAGCTTTTTTTCTCTTCTTTTTCCAAAGTAAAGAGATGCTTGCAGTCAAATTACTTAATGAAAAGAATTCAATGTGTCAGCGATCATCCCAACAAAGAAAACATGTCCATTTACAGTATTGTTTAACTATTTCTATAGTTGGTGACCGTATTAAATGGGTATTTGAATGGGAACATGCCAGATGAATAAAAACAACATTCATGGGTGCCAAACATTAGCTATTTCAACAAAATTAGCTAAAAGCATGCAAAAGCAATGTGCAAAATTACACACACCTACTATAACTACTGGCCTCTTAGGCAACATGCATAGTCTATAGCTGATGTGATTTTGTTCAAGAAAGTAATGTCAATAAAATACACCAGGAGTTATTACCAGCCCATTATGTCATCATCCAAGCTTATATTGAACCACAGGAATATATATATTATAGCTCAGGAACTGTAACACAGCAGGGGCATGAAAATGGGTATCTATTCATGGAAGAAATCTACAGTTTATGCTGAAGTACATGAAAAATAATGTTAGCTGGACAAAAACCATAATAACCAGAAGCTGTGGAGTTCAACAGCTTTTTAATAGTTGAACAATAAAATTGAATAAAAGTTAATTTTAAGAAGTCAGCCACTGCAAACCTCAATTAAAGAGAGGCGCCTGGGATTTGCAACAGTGAATCAGAACTTTGATTCTTCTGGTTGCCAATAGTGGTCCAGACCAGAGGCCCCTGAGAAAGGAGCAACAATGGTTTTAATGAACAGCAGTTGGCTCAAAGTTCTTGGCCTAAGTTCTAAAACATGAGGCTTCCATCCCCCATGATCCACCCCTATCGTCTATTTTAACTATGGATAACTTCATTACCCTTATTTAAAAAACCTCTGTATAAAACCCTGATTTAAAACCTGGCTCAGTGATAGTTTGTTATGGGGAATTCCAGTGGCTGAATACAGATGCCACAAAGAAACATGCACGTTATAAACACGATCACTTACCTTTATGTTTGAAAACTTACTGGCATCCCTAGAGTTCTACACTGTTGGTTATGTTATCCCAGACCACCACTTTTGTATCTTCTTTGCAAAATAATAAGATTCTTTGTATACAAGCTATTAAAATCACCTACATGATTTTCTTCACCTTATGCTTGTGTTTTAATATGTATGTTTATATAGACTGAAGGCAACCAAATAGTAGGTCAGCTTGTCACAAAAAACACATAAGCAGCTTTTACATCTATCAATTCAAACCACCATAGATAACCCAGAAATGGTACACAGTCCAGGAAATACCAGATGAAAAACCTCTCTACAAACATACGGAGGGGTAGGGAAACAAAATTGCTAGAGGGAGTGAGTTCCACAGCTGGAGTATCTCAAATAACCATCCTCCATTCAATTCACCCTTCCCTCTCCACATTTACACCCCACTGCTCCTCTCCACATGCCTGCACCAAAAGTACCCCGGCTGTCTTGAAAATATTAGGCTAAAACATCTGATGAAAGTCAGATGTTCCTCAGTGGAGTAGTTACTGTGTGGCTTTTTCTTTTTTTTTTAAACGAGTAAATTAAAAGTTAATTTTAGACTTGCTTATGTTTATTTCATAGGCAAGAAAACTTACCCATTTCCTCCATGTTTAACATTTCCCATCATACCATGGCCACAACCTGTTTCCCCCACTTGGACGCTGCTCTCTAACTCATACAAGTCCATAGGAGTAGACAGCACACATCTGAGAGTACTGGGAGAGCTGGCTGGCATCGTCATAAGGCTGCTCTTCATTGTCTTTGAAAGGTTGTGAAGCCTGGGGAGGCTCCCCAATGATTTCAGAAAGGTAAATCTTACAGCAAGAAGGACAACACAGGGAACTACATGCAGGTCACCCTCACTCCCATCCCTGGGAAAATCACAGAGCAAGGCCTCTTGGAAGCCCTCCAACCTGATACGTCTATGATTTCCATCTAACTTCGTAGCTTCCTTAAGAAACAGGTATCGCCTCCCCACGCAAGCTCTAAAACTGCAAAAATTCTCTCTCCTTTTTCTTACCTGCAACATCATTTTAGGAACATTTGTTCTGGCATATCAATCCCTAATCACTCCAAAATGATACATCTGTAACTGGAGTCATGCCGAGGCCTTTGACATGCTACTGTTTGGGGGTGAACACAATTACAGAAATCCAAAGAAAAAACACTAAAACTGAGAAACACATCAAAAGTTGGATATCAAGACAATGCTGGAGATAAAGGAAAGCTAATTCTTGAGTTTTCTGTTCCATGGCACAGATGAATTTACTGTTGCATTGTTTACCTTAGATACGCCTTTTCCTCTTTATTACTTTCATATAATGGAGTTGATTTTCCTTTGTCTCTTGTGTCCATGACTGGACAATTGCATTTCTCTTGAATAGAACTTAGAGTTATATTGCTATAATTGAAGGTGCTTGAGCTACAACACAGTTGTACTGGTAACAGTTCAAAGTACAGTAACTTACTCTATCTTCATACATTCAAAAATACATTCCTTCCAAAACCCGCCAAATTCTAATTATACTGTTAAATGAAATGTTACAACACTAAATGCAGCAAAAGCAACCAAATACTAACAAAAATGTTAAAAACTATAACAATGACATATTAGAATAAAGGGCACATTAAGTGCACTGGCATGTTATTTTAAATTGACACTGTAACGCTCAGAAAAAGCTGTTAACAATTAAAAATATGCATGGAATGCTGTTCCAACACACCCAAAGTAATGATCTGGGTTGGAAAACTAGCACTGGGAGAGGGGAAAGCAAGAAAAATGGGAGCTATAATAGCACACTAATAGAAAGATAAAATGACAATTGCTTAGAACTGACAAAAGTATAAGAATATTAACGTGAACTAAAGTTTTTGATGAAGTGCACAAAAATATTAAAAATAGTTTCTGAAATTAGACTTTGGCTTTGGCATATGAAGTGAACACAACTAAGCAGCACAAAATGCCTTTTTTCTGTATGCTATATCTATTTCTAATCCTTTTGCAACTAACAAGTGGGAGTTTATCCAAATTTCATGATCACATATATAACAATATAGACATTATTTTAGTTCTCACATATGCAAGATTCTCCTGACTCCACCACTCATTTAATTGCACTCTGATTCTGAAGGCAGACAGAACAGAGATTTTTTTTTCCTAAGCTTCAAGAAATGTAACTCAATCCTCACCACTATACAAATACCATATTGGGCACTAGTGTTGATGAATGGATTCCAAACTCAAAAAGACATCCCTTGAAAAGAAGGGATAATTAAAAAATAATTAAAAAAAAAAGCAGTATCAGCAGTTATATGATCAGCAATAAATTATTTATACACTCCAATGTACTTGCTGTGAACTAACCAAACCATAGGTGGCAGAGAAGTGTGTATGTATAGCAGATCTAAAAAAGAGAACAAATGATACCACATCAGCATGATGTCACCGCATCAGCAGCATCTTTCAACCTTCAGATTTGTTAAGTGAGAAACAGTAATGGTCCTTCTCTGCAGGTGGTTTATCTACGCATTTTGATCAGTGGGTAATGTAAACATTTTACAAGATTTTCACAGTAAATCCAATAAAATTGGGTTGTAATACATCTTATATACGGTTGTCCCATATACAGGTGCAGAATTTTACAACCTGCCGATGAAATGCTTCCTTAGCGCTGAAAGAATCAAGTCTCCATCATAAGCATGTTTCCTATTGGATTGGGCACGTGTGGTACACCTCTCTTGGCTATCACTGCATTGTTACGCTTTGGTACTTACATACCCCATGACCCACCTCACTTGCATGTCTGCTCCACTCAGCAACTACCAGCTGTATCTCTCTGGGGAAGTACAAAGAGCTCACCCCAGGTATTTTTTGTTCTAGCTCTGCATTCCATACCCATTTTCCATTCTGCTGGATGCATGTGTACTGTAGCAACCTAGAGAATTGCAGAAGATTTCTGCCATTGTTCAAGTCCAATATATATAAAACAGTTCAAGAGCTTTTCATCAGGAGGTCACACCTCCAATATGGTATTACAGATTCTATTAGCCAAGTCTCACTCAACCTCTCAAAAGATCAATTTAACACCCTCAAAAAGATTAGTATTTACATTTGAAGCTAACTCAGATGTTTTTAAAATAGAAGCCCCTTAAAACTTTTCAAATACCCACAGCAATGGAGTCTAAACATAGAAGGGGCTCAGTACACAAAAATAATTTAAAAGTGATGTTTCATGTATTTGAAAGTCAGTGGATGAAAACCTACTGTCCTTGGTATCATGGAGAACTTGCCATCTTCAGTGCAGCCGTGATTTCAACCCTCATGTTTCCTGAGTAAGTGCTCTTCTAATTCTTAAAGCTCAAGGGAAATCTTTCACTCAAGGAAGAATGACAAATTTATCACAAGGAATGCAACAGTAAAACTGCTGAAGCAATACAGATACATTTCAATTCACATAACAGGTTCGTATTTCCCAATGATACTGGAAAACATTTTTGGTTTTTGTTTTTTAAAGATTAGCACTAAAATTAGTAGTCATATTCAGTATTAGTAAAACTGTATCATTTAGCAAACCTGTTTCAAAGGCTCCATCACAGATAATACTGTGCAAACTTATGAAAGATCAGTAACAATCAGGTAAAATATAGTCTGAAGGGGGAAAAGCATAGAATTAGTCAATAATTTAATTTCTAGAATCAGTGATTACTTAATTAACAAGAATACTCAAATAATATCACTCACTTTCCATAAAATGAACATTTCCACTAGCACCTTTAAAAAAAAAAAAAGTACATAAAAAATTCAAACATGTAAGTAAAATAATTTTGAGTTACAATTTAGGAAATATACCACTTGACACACACAAAGTTTAAAGACTGTTCTGTTTTCACTTAGAAATTACCTGAGTGATTTATTGTAAAACTATCCTAAATACTCTTCCTTACGTATGAGGCTTATCAGCGGAATTTTGAAAATTCAGGTATTTTCTTAATACCACTTTGAGGAGAAGAGTGCAGAGCAGGACACTTCATTACTCATTTAATCACTGAGTAAATAAAGGCTACAAGCAAAGAGAAAATTAATTTGGTTTCAGTTTTACTGTTTGCATATAATCTTAATGTATTATTAACTTAGCAAATTGAATTTCTTTTAATGATAGTTGTAATAAGCTGAAACTCGCTAAGGACAAGCTACTGAACTGAAACCATGATAGCCAGGTAGTTTAAGTGCAAGTCTGGAAAGTCCTGAGGTTTTCTTCATTTTATTAAAGAGGCATGTAACATTTTTGACACTAGACATACAAACAGGTACATGTATGATACCTAGGTTTTCCCTTTTTTTAAAAAAAAAAGTAGTAAAAATCACAGGAACTTAGACTGAGATTGTACATCAGGAGTTTGTTATGACAGGCAAATGCTCCCAGGCAAAAACATTGAAAGTAGCACTTGAATACGCTTAAAGGAAAAAATTGTGCTTTTCTTTCTGCTGACAACTAAGCAACTAAGCACTAAGACAGAAACCAACACTTCAGCTGTTCAGTTACCTTTGTTAAGCAATGCTTTTCTAGCTCAATACTCTTTAAAATTATATATATATTCATTGAAAGGGTAAACTACTAATCCTAAACCAAAATTTTGACAGAAAATAGCTGCAGCTGATGGTGTCTAGCCAAACTAATATCCATATAAACCCATTATAAAATCAGCTGTGTGCCATTTCACTGCAGATTCCTTAAAGCTCAAACTTATATGTGTACATACTTGACCATACAGGTTTTTTTAATTGTTCTTTTCAATAAGAATACCTGGCATAGCATGTCACCTAGGAAGACAGCTATTTAAAAAGACATTTCTGCTTATTATCATTGCCTTTTCAAATGACAGATCCACCAGGTAGCTGGAAGTCAAGCAATAATCAGAAACAGAAAACATCAGTCTAAAATTTATGGCAGCCCTACAAATGAATCATTTTATATGTGTCTTTGTAAGAACAATCAATGGGTAATTTTGACAACACATGCAATTTTCATTTAAAAAAAAAAGTCAACAGATTGGTTTAGCAGAGTAATACTAACAAACATCTCAAATTTTTTTTGTTAAGATCAAGCCACAGAAAAATCAGGGGGCACAATGTACCTACTAGGAATGTCCCTTGTTTATTACTACCCCTGCCTAAATACGGCAATACTAACACCTCTTGAAATAGAACTGAGGAAGCAGATAATTAACGCGATAAAGACAAAAATGAATGAACAAAAATAAAGATACATGTACACACAGAAGACTAACTGTAACATACAGAGCTCAGTTCAGTTTGGTCATTTCCTGTTATAAACTTACTTTTTCCAGCATTACTGGCTACCAGGGTAACATAAAAGAAGACTGGCAAGACAATGGAAAATTTTGACTATTGTCAAAACAACTGCTCACCTTGTTTAGGGAATTCTAGGCTCTATTAATTCCATACCATTTATGTATATGGAAACATGTAACATTTTGAAGCATGTAACAGCACAGATTTTTGCTCTACTGAAAGGTATTTATTATTGCATAATATCAGACTATGCCAAATATTCAACATCACCATAATTAAAACACTCATATTGGTACCCATTGCCTGGAGCAGAGCATTGTGAAAATCCTTACTGTAAACAGCATCAAAGCTTGCATCAGGTGTCTCACTCTGATGAGTTCTTCCTTCAGCACAAAATAGTAATGAAGAGACATTTTCCCACTCCAGACGTAGTATCTGGAGTTCTAAATAAAGCAATTTAACATGAATAATGTTCAGACTTGACACACTGCTGTCTTAAAAACTGAGTTCTCTTTGGGCAAGTATAAGAAAAAATCCTGGAGGCAATTGGCATTGCCATGTATTTTGTATTTGCTATATATTCTTCCCACCTCCAGTTACTCCTGTAACTATAAGAAGTTGCAGAAAAAGTACTCCATCATTATCTACTGAAGAACTCAGGCTAAAGGTATGAATTCATACCTACTTGCTCACCTTTGTGCTTCCAAATAAGTGCGCAGCTTCCTTCAGTCTTCACATTAAAAAAAAACCAAGTATTTACGTCTTTTAGAGATAAGTTTCATGAAGAATAAAATATTTCAGGATCCTTTTTTTTCCTCCAATACCTATTGTTTGTAATTCTGTTTGCCACATGCACTGAAGGTATGTTCACACTGGCCAAACTTCAGATATATTTAAATTAATCCATGGCAAAATTCATAAACGTATCAAATCCATAAACATGCAGTAAAAATCTCATTAGGAGCTATTTTCCATTGTGTTAGTGTCAACAGATGATTTTAAATTAGGGTAGAACACTGCCTACTAATCAGAGCACAGAAGAACATTTATTTTCATTTTACAGTAACAAGACTGTGGTTGATCTTTTCAAATGGTTCCACAACTGCAACTTCATTCAAATTTTAAACTGAATATAAAATCAATGAAGATGATGTATATAGACACATGAACTGTCCTTAAAAATTTCTTCTGACAGCAAGTTTCTTAAGAATGGGAAGCAATACGCTTCAATTAGCAGAGGTGGCACTGAAGTATCCATTCGCTGACATCATCACTAGCTCCCGTTATCTGGTCAATGGATAATTAGGGTTTGCTTTCATTAACTAAACACACTTTCAAATGCCTGGTTACAGAATCCTTGTGTAATATTTAAAGATAATTTTTAAGTCTTTTAAAAAAGACTGGTAAGTTAGAATACATTTTTGATAAGCAGAATGATGCCCAAAGTATTCTGATGAACTTTTATTAAAAATAATCTTCCTACAGTAGTATGGAATTCTTTAGCAAAGTCAAGCCACCACCTGTTGCACAGCCTTCTTCACCAACACCATAAATTTGATCTTTTCTGTTCCTCTAGTGATCTGCATTATTGGCTGACAACTGCTCTGCTTATGAACACAAATGCAGTTTTGACCATGAATGCAATTTTGAAGCAGCCAAGACAGCTTTACTAAAAAGGAAATCACCTTTCCTTCAATGAGACCAACTTCCTTCTAAACCTTTACAGATGGATATGATTCCATGTACAGTTGTTAGATCCAGAAACTTCTCCGTAAGAGAACCAAAAGTTGCTTAATGACACATTACAAGTACAATTTGTGATGCTCTGCATGCAGTTCACTTTCTAAGACTTTTTTGTGCTGCTTCCTTTTCTGAATGCAATGGGTTCAAGATGCGTGATGTCTGGTTCCCAGCCATGCTTGTATCTGCTGGATGTCATTATGCACTGAAGATTTATGTTCAACTTCAAATCAAATGCACGTTTCACACTCTAAGTAGGAATGCCCACAAACATATTGTTCTTTGGAGAACAGCTCTCTGGCTCCATAGATATAACTTGGACAGAGTAGTTACATTCTTCTGCAGCCCATGCCCGATCCAGATCCACAAGCCCCATACACTGCTTTCCTAAAATGAGAGCAAAGGAGAGCATGGAAACTCTAAAAATGTAGAAACATTATCAGAAACGTGCACTTCAATATTCAATGTTAGGAAAACACATCAGTAATTCATCTAAAAGGTAAGTTCCAAATCTGCTTAAAAAACTATCTTAATCTGTTCCACTTCAAAGAGACAGTCATTAATAGTTCTAAATCACATCTGTGACTTTGTAACACTCATGTAGCAAAGATCTTGAGAAAGATTATTAACTCTTTATAGATGGAGAAACATAACAGACTGTCGTGGTTTAACCCCAGGCAGCAACTCAGCACCACGCAGCCACTTCCCCCTCCCCCCTCCCAGTGGGGTGAGGAGGAGGAAAGGAAAAAAAAGTAAAACTTGTGGGTTGAGATAAGAACAGTTTAATAACTAAAGTAAAATATAATACTAACAACAGTAATAATGAAATATAATAATAATAATAGTAATGAAAAGGAATATAACAAAAAAGGAGGGGGAGGAAGGGAAAAAAAACAAACAAAAAAAACCCACCAGTGATGCACAATGCAATTGCTCACCACCCGCTGACCAATGCCAGAGCCGCGATCTGCGCCTCCTGGCCAACTCCCCCCAGTTTATATACTGGGCATGACGTTCCATGGTATGGAATACCCCTTTGGCTAGTTCAGGTCAGCTGCCCCGGCTCTGCTCCCTCCCAGCTTCTTGCACACCTGCTTGCTGGCAGACCATGGGAGACTGAAAAGTCCTTGGCTTAAGATAAGTGCTACTTAACACACTGATGTTTTAGTTGTTGCTATCAACATCATTCTCACACTAAATCCAAAACACAGCACTGTACCAGCTACTAAGAAGAGAGTTAACTCTGTTCCAGCTGAAACCAGGACACAGACACAACTATTTTTAAGTATTCTCAAAACTTACAGAAAAATCCATGCATTAATGTAAAAGCCACAGGAATAAAAGAAAAAAAAAAAAAAAGGCCTAGTTTACCCCTTAGCTCTCTGAATTGCCAAACTTCTACCCCCTGTATAACCATAACTGTTTTCCTCCCGTACTTTCATTTAAAATCTGAAAAACTCTGGTTACTGAATATCAATAAAAGACTAAAATACCAAACAGTGATCCAGTGTAATTGATTTGAGACATATGAATGTAACTGCTTATAAACAAAAATACTAAATTACTAATGAAAACTATCTTCTCTCAGATTTACCTGCAGAAAAAACGGGAAGTATAAATTCAAGGGTTTTTTCTGCTTAGAAGTTTGTATTATGATACAGCCATGCCAAGATGATGGGGCCATTTGTCTTTACATATTTACTCATTATAATTTATTATTATGTTCTGAAATACAGAATTGATCTGTCAGATTGTATTTTCAGCAGTTTGAAACTCTCTTGCAAGAAAGATTTAGCACTTTCCTGAAACGTTTTATCACTAATAGTCATACAGTCTCAAGTCATGAACAAGGCACAATCCTTGTTCAGTCTCAAAGCCAATGATCTTACCTTTTTTCTTGTTCCTGACAGAATTGTACAGTTAAATGTATTTGGGATCTGAGATGAAAGGAAGAGACAGGAGCACTCATTCTGTTTACCATCAGGATACAAGTCTGGCATTCCAAACTACCCTCTGGAACTGCCTACCTCTCTCCCCTGAATACATACAGAGCTTCAGTGCCTGTACCATTACTAGCCCTGGTATGCATCTGTTAGGTGCCTGTAGAAGTTTTGGGTAGGAGGCACAAACATGCCCCTCAGTATCCTTGTATTTCAGAACAGCTGGTGCACATCACACTTTAACACGGTAGTCAGTCCAATCTATTCTGTCTTTCCACAGTGAGCCGATGGCCAGAAGTATTTTCTCCTTCTCAGCTGAATTCCTTAGTTACCAAAGAAATTCACTACTTTGACTTCACCCACATTGACATTTGGACTCTGTTCTGTTGGTGGCTTGGAATTTGAGAGGGGTAGTAATTTGGTAGGAGACAATTTAGAGATACAATAGTAAGGTTAGGCCTGAAAAAGAACTTTCCAGCTCAGTCCTGTATGGATTTATATGTTGCAGGGAGAAATTACCAGTTTATATAACTAACCAGGATAGATCTCTGTAAATTACTTTGTGGCACTATTCTCCGACATTTGTGGTTTCATAGAAAATCACCTTCTGCGGTTGGTTGAACAAAATGGCATGTACACACTCCTGCCACTGACAGCAATATCATTATTATTCAAAGTGTACACACTAAGGGACAGTTGGGATCATCACAACTGGGGCCTGGCTCCCCGGGTGCTCTCAGTAAGACTGTGTGAAATACATGGAGCAGTTCTATGATCAGACAGAATAAATCAGGTGGGCTGTAGGGATGTTCACAAAACCGTTCAGTATGTTTGCACTCAGGTCCCACTGTTGCATATAGTGGACAAAATACACATGTCCAGTGAAAATGGGAAACAGAACTTTGTTCATTTCAGAGGGAACTGCTGTGTGTAGCAGAACTGGGTTCAACTGTGTGTTTTTACGTTCACAGATAGTACAGACATTGGTGATAACTCCTTTGACAAATGTGTTGCTTCAGCCATGACAGTCACAGACAGAATGCTGTGCTTTAGTGCTTTAGGGGCTTACAGGTAATGAAACAAAATGATTTGTCACTTCACTGAAGTTGCATAAATTCAGTGGTAACGGCTAACATACAGTTTACAATACAATCCTAAAATATTCAAAAAGTAGCAGAATGAGTCATTGTGCCACTATTTACAATAGAAAAGAAAAAGTCTCCACCTGTTCAGGAATTTTTTCATTAAATGAAATCTACACAGTTTTCTCAATACCTGATCATGCACTGCACAAAATTAAATAAAAACAAAATAAATCTCACCATGGCTGTAACACTGATCTGATTTGACCTTCAATTACTTGCAAGCAAAACTTAAAAGTACCCCAACAAGTTTCCCATAAAACCACTTTCAAAGCTGAAACAGAACACTGAAATGGGAATGATCTTCACTGAAACAGATTAGTATTACATGGAACTTAAAGAAAAAATAACATTCTTTAAAACAGAAAAAGCAATGATGTAGGGGAAGGCAGAGGAATAAGATTTATGTTTAGGTTTTTTGTCAGGGCAAAGCACATAAAAGTTAAATTTGTGAAAAAAAATTTGTAGTTTCATAGACAGAGAACAGATAAAAGTTACAATCTTTCCAAAAAGTTTTTTGGGTCCTTTTCCAATTGTCAGTCCACCTGGCAAGCAGCAGGAGACAATGTGGAGTGCTACACTGGTAACTGAACTGTTGTGGTTTAACCCCCTCTGGCAAGTAAGCACCATGCAGCCACTCGCTCACTCCCCCACCCAGTGGGACGGGGGAGAGAATCAGGGTTAAAAAAAACCAAAACAAACAAACAAACAAACCCAAAAAAGCCACAACCAAACACTCATGGATTGATATAAAGACAGTTTAATAGGACAGAAAGGAAGAAAAATAATAATAACGTTGATGATAATAATAAAATGACAATAATAATACTACTAAAAGAATGAGACTATACAAAACAAGTGATGCGCAATGCAATTGCTCACCACTCACTGACTGATGCCCA
The DNA here is from genome assembly GCF_018139145.2 of Gymnogyps californianus. Classification (NCBI taxonomy): domain Eukaryota; kingdom Metazoa; phylum Chordata; class Aves; order Accipitriformes; family Cathartidae; genus Gymnogyps; species Gymnogyps californianus. Next base: position 57,756,781 of record NC_059474.1, on the reverse strand, counting down.
GCTAGTTCCCGGGCCAGCTCCCCCCAGTTTATATAACGGGCATGATATCACGTGGTATGGAATATTCCTTTGGCCAGTTTGGGTCAGCTGTCCTGGCTGTGTCCCCTCCCAGCTTCTTGTGCCCCCTCCAGCCTTCTTGCTGGCTGGGCATGAGAAGCTGAAAAATCCTTGACTTAGTATAAACACTACTTAGCAACAACTAAAAACATCAGTGTGTTATCAACATTATTCTCACACTAAATCCAAAATACAGCACTATACCAGCTACTAAGAAGAGAATCAACTCTGTCCCAGCTGAAACCAGGGCACTGAACACTGCCTTTTTTAAAAATTTTTTTCAAATACTATGATGATAGCAAAAGAGCTGACAAATTTATTACAAAATAGGTAGTTATCGCAGAATCTGTATTATTTTCTTTTTGTGCAGTGAGTATAGGAAATACTTTGAATTCTTCAAATGAAGCTTTTTAAAAACATTATGATTATTTGCTACTACTGCTTTAATATACTTTCTAAGTGTTTCTTGCAAGCCAAGAATGCACAGTTATATACTGAGAGTTCCCAGCCCCTTCTGTCTTTTCTGACCTGGAAGCTAGTTTATAGCTTCCATCAGAACATTAATACCAGACAGAGGCACGTTATACCCTTTTGTAAGTCAAAGAATACTAGCATATTGCACATAATGAAGAAATGGCTTTGCTTATTCCAAATATTTGAAGTGTTATGTATTTTGCTGTCCTTCTGAGTAATGAAATTCCCGCTATTTTAATGATAGCTTCTTGCATTACTTACTTTCAGAAATCATCGACACTTGACCAAGAAACTAAAATCTCAGGGATTGACTTACTTTGGCTGTTAATTGCACGGAAATGACCCAACAGAAGGCAGCTGCTCTTACTCAGAATAGCAATAAACTACAAACTTGAAACAGAACTGATTACCGAAAGGTAAAAATTGAGTCATGCACTGCTGTAGCTATAACATAAGTTTCCCCACAATGGGAAGGCCGGTACCCCAGGTAAGGGGTAAGCCAAACTGTGTTCTTGGCATAGTCTTCAGATTTTAAATATTATTCGCTATTAAAAAAAAAAAAAAATCCCAGAAAACCCTATGGGTTTTTTTCTAAAATTATTATGATGATCCTAATAATGAGGTGGGCCAAATAGGCTTGTATGCTCTTAAGCCTGCCTGTACCAAAGCTAGCCCAATCTCTGCAATTTAGCCTTATTGTTTCCAGCTGGCATTAGAAGTTTGCCCTTCTAAGAGAGTTATCACTAGCAATTACAAGCAAGACAAAGGGTGCACACTGAAAATCACTACTACAAATAGCCTGTGCTTTTAATGTAAGATAAACTGGCAATAGCAGGACTTCGTAAAGTTCACTAAAGTCCTCATTCTTTTCAGAGAATGGTGGGAGAAAAAAAAAAAGTGAAGCAACAAAAATCAGTAAAATGCAAACCCTCTCTCATATTGATAATTCTGAAAGAAGAAAAGAGTTTCTATACCATAGTTCAGAACAGCAAGAGGCAAAATGTGAAGAAACTCAAATTTTTCAAGTGTTATGTGAAGACAGCAACTTAATGCCCTGTTCATACATGTACTACTTTTTCCTTTATGTATCAAGGTAAATTCATTACTGAGATAGTTTACACAACAGCTGCAGAAATTCATACCAATTAGCCTGCGTTCAGGTGGAAGCTGAACAGCTGTCTGATCTGCAAATCTGCAAAGGATCATGTGCTCCTAGAAGAACAAAAAAGGAAAGAAATTTGGTCCAGTAGCATTTCCCCCTTCCAAATAAAGTAAGAAAAATCCAATTAAATGTTTAAAAGTATCAAAACCACTATCATGTTGAAGACTATATTTCTAGAAAAATTATCTGTGTTCAAATCCTAACTTTGATACTGCTTTGGCTTGTAAATATGTGTGTAAATCAAGTGTTTGTAACGACGACCACATTTCTACTCATGAGTATTTGTTTCTTGCTACATTTTCTCTAATTCTCTGCAGCAGTTGAATTGGATGCAATGTATACAAGATAGCATTCTTCAAAGACATACTGCAGATTAATTTTGCTCAATTACTGATGAGCAACACAGCCTTCTTTTAGCACAGTCATCATTGGGCAGCATCTCTGCATCAATAAGCAGCCAAGACAAAATTCTTAAATAGGTTATTTGAACTACTTCACATTTCTCCCAAGCAGTGATTTTGAATCCCAGAAGAATCACCTTGTGGGTCAAACTTCCTCTGCTCTGCCAAATCCATTCAGGATCAACCCAAAAGATCCTGAAGGCAAAATTGATCCTGAAGGCAAAAAATACCTGGCTGTGAACAGGAAAGTTTCCTACATTAAAATGAGCGCAATTCACTTTCAAACTATCCCTGTTCCACTCAAAGTTTCTGCAGAGGCTTCTACAACAGCTGCTGTTGATTTCTTCCTGTCTTGCCACCCAGGAGTATGGTGCAGTGGAAGGTTAGCCCCACCACCTTACTCCTTGCTTAGATCACTACACAAGCACATCCTCATTTGCCTTCAAAAACCATCGCCTATGCTAGCGTAAAGGTTTCTCAAAGACCAGCCAAGCCACGGAAGGCAAGTTAGCCAGATGGTAAGAGAAAAAGCCTTGAAGGTGTAGCAATGAAATTAATGCTCTGATGACAGCTGTGCTCTTTGGGACAGCTGCAATATTCAGTACAGGACAGAGTAAATCAGAACCATTTTAGAACTGTACAACATTCCCAAGTCTCCTATAATGTCATGGGGAGAAAAGAGAAACAGACAACAACAAAAAGTGCTCTGCTAAGCAAAGCTTCCAGAGCTATAGTTCTGAAAAAAGGACAGGTGTCTTGCATCAATTTTTTTTTTTTTTTTTTTTTTAATTCTTGCCTGATATAAAATGATGATTTTAAAGGTTTGGTTCCTGTACCAGATGGAGAGAGCAACTTCACCTAAGGATACTTCAGCTTCCTTCAGTATCCTCAAGTAAGGATACTTACTCCAGCTTTTTATTAGGGGGACATAAACATCCAAAAGTCTTCATTTCACAAAAAACCTGAATGAAATCCCATCTTCATATTCAATCAAGATGGTAACTCCCTCCACAGTACACTCCATCCAATTCATAAATTTAATAGACACCTGACCACAAAAAAGTTTGCCCACATATTATAAAATAAAATATTATCGCTACTTGATACTCAAATATTACTCATTTAAATAAATTTACAATATCTTGAGGCAGGGGTATTTGTTCCCTAGTACAGCTCATTCACATGAAGGTTTTCAGCTCACAGCTCCATAAGACATATGCAAGCAAAATGAGAACATGTTATAACATGTTTAGGACTTAAACATGTTACGCTCAGTCAGTTCAGTTCAAATATGGCTATTTTTGTAGTACAAAAGAGCTGAAAATGTAAACCCAGATGCGACTACTGGAGAATGGAGGAGAAGGAGAGCCACAGGCAATGTGGCTGCTGTTAGGAGAGAAGCAGCAGTGATAGGCGGCTTGGGGAGAAAAAGAGATTCAGAGGAGAGGGAGAAGATCCACGTTAGTGCAGAACCCCTCACCAGCCTTCAGGCACCCAACACAACCCAGCTCTTTGCAGCATCAGGTTCTCAGCTCATCCGACTAGACCAGAGCCAAGGTAAGCCTCACCACTTAACCTGAAAATCTGGACTGACTCTAATGCCTTGGTTTCCTACAGATATGATCCAAAAAGTTAAAACTAGAGTCTAAGTTATGACTACATTGTTTCCCCATGACACAGTCATTAAATTGTCACGTTCCTTGTTGGCAGAAATAAGAAGAAAAGCATTTCTAAAATAATGAAGATAATTATAAACTGCCCAAACTTTGTGTGTGCATAAACAGTTAACTTGCTTACTAGAACACCCACGCCTTCAATTCCTATTAAGTTTTCAAAGCTGTATGTGCAAAGTTATTCAGTTTTACTTTCCAATTCTCCTATAGGGAGAGTGTCTTGACAAATAGTCTCAAAATGTATCATGGTAGAAATCTACAGCTATCATAACCTTATTCTTTGCAGCTATAAACTAATGAATTACAGCATAATGTTCTCATCAAAAAAGCTTTGGAATTGCCAGACTTCTGGATGTCTTTAGATCTCACTAAAACGAAAGATAAGAGAAATGAATTTAAAATGGGAACTGGAGGGGGGTGACACAGACAACGTATGGCTAACACATGGCAGCTTTGGCTACTAGCCAATAACCTGTAACAATTTATTAATATGAAATATAAAAACGCATATAGCTAGCCGTATAACAAAAGTTATTTATAACTAGGATTATTTGAGGCACCAACCAGCCTAGACCGTTTGTATAGACTCCTACATTATTAAAAGCAGCAATATTTTTTAGCATTGTCCTTGGCCTCTGTGCCCTTCTGCAACACAAATAATAAAATGCTGCAACTTTTATAGTGTTGACAAACCCTGTGATTTAAACCTCCATGGATTAACAGATTAAGAAAAAAATTCACTGAGTTTTAATGAGATTATACACACTATCCTAATCTAGGTATCCTTGACTTTATAATTGTCACCATCTCCCTCTGTACTGTCAACAGGTCTACTTTTAATAATATGTTAGTAAATAAACTTTTTCTGAACTGAAACCTGAGTTCTTCGTGATTATGTGTTAGAAACATATAAAAGTGTTGAAAAGAATGTTAATCAAAGGAAAAAATAATGGCAAGTCCAAATCCACTGTCCCATTTTTATCATCTCAATCTATGGACATTTATTTCTGTGTAAATTAGTAAAGTGCACATAAACCACACTGTCATGAAGATAAGATTAGTGTGTTACCAGATAACTGAATTTCCCTATATAAGATGGCTGGAAATTTTCTAAATTTTTTAAATGCCCTCTTACTTGAGGATTAAAAAGGGTAATTTCCATTTTCCTGCTACATATAGCATCTTTGCTATGCTCACTGTCCCAAAAAACATTTGGATATTAGAAATACTGTCTTTCTCTCTCTCATATTTCTGTTACAAAGGATTATTCTGCATCTCCAAAATTCATTTCTGTATCGTAAACACCAAGACCCTTGTCTAGGATTTGACATGTAAACTTAGTAAAGTTTCTATACAGCCTTACTTCTCTCAAATGGAAACATTTTCTTTTCAAGCCATATTAAGTGCATCTAACCTTCAAATTTCTGGTTGCTCATCACTAACTCGTTTAAATGCACTAGACAAAGCTCAGTACCAGTTGTCTGCTGTCCACCTCTCTGCTCTTGTCCTTTTTCACTCCCCTGTTATCTTTGTTCTGTCAGATCTGCATGTCTCCTTGACTCTTTCTCCCACTTTTCTCTCAGACTATCTCCACACATACCCTGGCTCCTCAGGGTCAAAACACATTTGAATATTTTTAAAATAATTTTGAATAACCTTTTTAAAACAATACTGTATAAAATTCTTGCTGATAAGTATAAGCTCTTCCTACTCACTATGTCCAACCTTCTAGACATAAATTAGAGGGAAAAATCTAATGTTTATCAGAAAGTAATATCTATAAAAGCAATAATTTTACCTAAAAAGTGATCAGACATTTCCACAGTATAAACAGTTGTATTTAAGACCTAAATAAATTGGTATCCTGTAATTGTTAACTGATATACATTGAAGTATCTTAGGAAAGTCTCGCTTATACATTATGATAAAAAAAGTTCTTTTGTGGAGAAATTATTTAAGTTTATTGAAGAAAAAAAGCCTTAAAAAATGGATGGTGGAGAGAAAGCAACACAATGACATCTGCACTACTAATGAACATTTCACATAACACGTGCTCCTCCTTGCAATTAAAAGATAACCACTTATATTTCATTTGATAAGACGACCCAGTGAAACGCAGGAAACTGCGCATAACCCTCTCCCCCCCAGCCCCCCAACCCTTTTACATACCTTGTAGGACAAAATTTCTTTGAACTGATGACTGAAAGAAAAATAGACCAATTCAATTAACATCTAAAAAAGCAGAGGTGGAAAATAGAAGCAATATTACATACTTGAACACATTTTAAACAAAATAGCAATATCTGTATCCTACAGAAAGGCATTAAAAAAAAACCAAACAGAAACCATTACAGTTCCAGTTCACTAGAAAAGGAAAAGCGTATTTGGTGTTGTCTTTTTTTTTTCCTATTGTATTATTCATAAAAATTCTCTCTTTAAATCATTATAAATGCTAACACAGATTTACTGGCACTTCCATGTTGTCACATAAATACAGTACATGTACACAACCTCTAGACATGCATATGTCTGTTTGTATCACAAAAGTAAGGTGCCTCTACAATGGAACTGAGTATAGAACACAGGCAATATGGGGCTATGGGCAGGCTATCATGTTTTATGATTATATCAAATAAGGCAAAAAGAAAAAGCAAACCCTAAAAAGTAGCTCGAGCTAAGGTTGATAATTTTCTACATAGGCTTACAATGCTAGATTCCAAATTTTAGCAAACACAAACCCATAATTTACATTCTTGCAGCATCTACAGCAACAAAAGTTTTCTAACATAGTGAGCATTTCCACTCTTCATGATCTAAAAACATACCTGGTCAAAAGTTAAACAGTATTCAGTCAATTTTAAAACAAGTCAACAGAGAAAAGCTATATGCCTGCTAACTTTAGAAGGCTTAAAATTTTATCGCCTCTTCCTTAAGAATACTTATTTGTTTTACTGTGTCGCAAGAGAAAACAAAAAGGGACACACATAAAGAGATGGAAGAATCAGATTGATTAAGAAAACATTGTTAAACGCAGTGTTTATCAAACTGACAAATTCTAAATATTTACTCTCCACACACTTCTGTGACAGTACACTTCGATACTATAGAAAAATATGAAAAATATTTAACATGGATGCTTAACATTTTTTTTAGATTTGTTGATTCCTTTTAAGACAGCATGTTTCAGCTACTTATTTTAGCAAATATATACCTAAGACAATGTTGTAATTCCTAGTAGAATTAAATCTGATTCATCTTGGACATCCAAAATGCAAAGCTCAGCTTTATGAAAAAAAAAAAAAGCCACAACCCTCTTCCTCCATCTAGTTCTGCCTCAGAAAGCTGTTAGCCTCTTATCTTCTGCCACTTTATGCTTACCTTTTACACTTTATTTATATCAAAGGCATTAAAATTCTTAAGCCTAAGACAGATAATTATCTCCAACATGGCAGATTTGAAGACGACAAAATATCTACACAGTCCATTGAAAAAGTGTTAAAAATATGAACTGAAATACAGGAGAGCTTGTCTACTTGGCAATAAATCAGAAGAGTTTCACAAGCAGTAAACTGTGGTATAAAGCAGACCCATTTCTTTAAGCTGATTGCTTACATCTTTCTCCAACATTAAAATGTCAATTCCTCTTCTTACAGTAATTTTCAGGAGTTTCCTATTAATTTTGTGATTTCAAGGTAAAAGGTCTGCATATTACATAGATTCCCACATACTGCATCTACTATGCTGGTGGTATAAAGTCTTCTGAACTATGAATAGATAAATCCAGAAAAAAACAACCCAGGAATTACCAATCTGTCTCCCTTTTGGGATGGGTTTGCAAAGAGAAACAGGAGGAAACAGTTGCATTATAACTGTGAACCGATTTAGCCTAGACACTTACAATGATCTTCAATTGATTGATTCTATACTCTTTTAGTATTTTCTTCCTTCATTTAAGTTGATATTTTAAAGCTTATCTTGTTAGCTTTAGTTTACCTTCGTGGATATTTAAACTTCACTGTGTTTTGAATGAAGCCATAACAACATGGGGAGACAACAAAGGCTGCCCGTGCCTTGATGCAGTGTTCGATCACCATGTCCGTTGCCACACCACATGCATGCAGAGCCACCTAGAGTGTTACAAACAAGAAACAAAGAAAGAAGCAAATTCTTTATAGCAATATTCTAAATACAATCCTGTTGCAGTATTTTTTTGGTTGACTGAGTTACTTAAACATATGAGGAAGTTTTTGCAATGAAAGCTGTTATGCCAAAGGCCTGGTCCTTAATTACTCAGTTTTTCATTCCTCTCCTTCATATCTATGCTGAGGAAAATTTACGGCCTATTCCATTAACAAGGGAACCATCAACACTGAACAAGGGTCACTCACCAAAAGCACTCAAAAGGTAGGTGCGCTGCACTGTGCTATCAAATAAATCAAAAACAAAGCTCCAGAAAAATATTAAAAGAAAACCTACTGTGGTGATTAGTCAAAAGTTTTTGTCAGGCAAAAAGGACTTAGAAATACAAAGAACTATTTCAAAACTGGATTTCAACTTAGCAGTAAAAGAAGTAACAGATATACCTGGAGGTCACATTTAAAGGACATAATTTACGCATAAATTTTGATCATTTGATTGTAAGGTATTGAGTAAAAACTTTAGAAAACAAACATTGGGGGAGGGGAAAGCATGAAATACAACTTGCCCTCCTTTTCTTTTTTTTTTTCCTCCTTATTCTTTGCTTTCTTTTTCTTAGTGATGGGCTCTCAAACTAAAACCAGAATGCCATTCAATCACAACAGCTACCTGCAAGCATTGACGTGTGTTTGGGCAATGCACAGGTTGCACCCAAATTCTTCATGCTCTCCTACAGAAAGGCAAGTTATTGCTATACTCAAAATATTGTAAGGAAAGGCAAGCAGCTCTCCTATCAATACCTGTGATACCAAATGGGCCAGGTGAAATGGAGGCATTACTTCCTCTGTCTTCTTCCATGTACTCAGTAGCTCAAAGAGTAGGCCTGGTGCATACACATTGCTCTAAGTTTTCATTAAACTAAGGACATTCTTGAGGCACACTTTTAATTTTATGCAGTGGTGCGGATTTGTAAAACTGCATTGTTTTCTTTGCTTTTTGTTCACTGCAAATTTAGGAAAAAGGTTTAAAACTGCAAAGCTCAGATTTCAGGGTTCAAAGTTGTTTTTCAAGGTACGGCAATTGGAAGATAAAAACTTTCCTCTCAGATATAGATCAAAACAAAGACTTTTTTGTTGCAGACTGCTTGATGTAAGCTCAGCTGAGCAGACCATTAATCATCAACTGAACTATAACTGCATACAGATGGTAACAAATATTCTTGTCTCAAGCAGAACATTAAAAATTAATATGAAAATAATTTCACAATTAAAGTTTTCTGCTCATATGATTTTAACAACAAAAATAAAACTAGTTTAACATCAGAAATAGATTCTTAATATCACAGCTATTAGATTATCACGGAATATAATTATAGTTACTTCCTCATCTATCCAAGCAGAAAACAAAGACCTCTGCTTTGCTTGCATGTTTGGAAAAGAGACCTTAAAACAGCAGCGGACAAAACCAGTAGCTTTGCTGAGCCTGTATGAACTTTTACACCAACTGATTTCTTCTTTGGGTTTCTCAGAATCAATTTAGTTAAGCGAAAAATCACAAATAAAATTCAAGACAAAGCTTTCTCAGGCTATCCTATATATTAAACTCACTATCTGAAACAAAATAAACAGCGAGGACTAACGCAGATAATGCATTTGGTTCACAAATCCACACATCTGTAGGCACAGGAAAACAAAGTGGCCCCTGAGGAGAGCAACAGAGCTAATGCAGCGTGAGACCATTGCCCTGTATTACTCCTCTGGCGCTGCAACTCCCCAGAACAGCCTAGTGCACACAGAAAAGTGAAGGGAAAAGAATGCTTCATGAAACCTCAAGTTCACTTTAGTGATCTTAAAAAGAAAAGAACTCAACACACTCAAAAATATAGCCCCCTCCCCCAAGCAAACCTTACACTTTTAAACTTGTTCTCACAAATTAGCTGAGATATTGTGAGTACTATAGAAGTATTAAAAACAACTAAGATCTCAAAGACTCCTCTGGGTGTTGGCATGTAAATGAACGCTGCATGCAAATATGTGGAAGCTTTCACTTTTAGACTGAAATCCTTTATTGTGGTTGGTGGTTCTACTACAACATGTAATAGTACAACGTACCAGTACGTTTGGCACTCAAACAGGTTGTTTCAGAACCTTGATCTTCATTACCCCAACAATTCATAAGGGCAGAAATTTTATGTGGAGCGAAAAGGAAGTGGTCCACACTTTTTTTTTTTCACCTGCTTTTGAACTCCTGGCTGATAACAGATAAAAAAATAGCTAAGTAATGCAGATTTGATGTCAAGGCAACTAAAATGCATATAAACATGTTTTAAACTAATACCAAAAGCAGAAAGATGACGACTTCTGTCACGTTCATTTTTCCATACCTCTTTAAATTTCAAGTACTATAAGCAGTGAATTTCTTGTCATTGTGTCCACCCTCACATTTACATTGCATTGTTATACTGAAAATGGTGAAGTCATGCAATGAGTGAATAGCTTTACAAGCCTCAAAAGATGGGTTTAGAAATGATGCATTGCCAAACTTCGTACCTATCTATGTATTATGGTATTATATTGTCATTTTTGTATCAGACCAGTGTTTATGACATAACGATACAAAGGCAGCTAAACTTTACATTACTTACCTTCAAACACACCAAACACTTGTGCTACTGGTCAGTAAACCAGCCAGCTCCTGTCTTAAATGTGGCTGCATAGGAAAGTTAATCCTGAGTTAATGAGCTAATCCTGAAGAGTGAATCATGGTATGACACAAACTAATTCTGAAGCTGAGATTGATACAGGTCTCCCAAAAAGGGAAAGCTCCAGGTTTGTCTGTTGAATAGACTACAGAATCAAGTCAAAGAAACTGAAATCACAGGCCTGGAAATGAAGAACTTCCAAGTTAATTTTTCTGACATATACTTCAATATTTTCCTTGTCACAAAACTTAAAAGAGAGAATATAACACTTTTTTATTAAATAAAAACTCCATGGAGATATTTAACTTGGTATTAACCTTAAAAATAGACCCCAAAAAATGAAGACAGGAACTCCAATGATCACATAATTGGAGACTCATTTCACTGAAAAACCATTACACATTTCATACACAGAATTCAGTAAATTATTCGTGAGATCCTGATTTTTTGAAATAGATCTCTAGTTCATCCACTGAGATTTATATGACAATGTAGCACAGAAAATAAAGCTAAAGAATTGGAAATTTACACTTGGAAGGACTGGGCTAAAACAATTTATTCTCTCCTCTTTCTCCTGCATTATATTTCTTTTCCTTTATTAAATAAACCAACCAAATAGTTAAACAGCACTGTTCATGTACCATAAACCTTCAGCATTAAACGTCCTCAGCTACAGCCAAAACAGGCCCTTGGATGGATGATTTAAAGAACAGTCAGACTCACACTGAAAGCTTGGGGCTTGCTGCAAAAGTTCATATTCTATTAACAGAATATAAAACTGGAAGACAGGAATCTTTACAGAGTTACAAAAGACTATTTATGCCTTACTCTTCACTAGGGCTGCAGAATTCTGGAGAGGACATTCATCTCATTTACTTTCAGGGTCTAACACAGATGCTTTGAATTAATATTCACATCACCTACTTTGCTCCTGCAGAACTCAGATTCCTGCTTTGGTCTGCTCTTTTACAGTTAACTGGGAGTCAGAATATCACCTGCTGACTGCAATAGGAGTGCTCAACATGAGTCCTACAAAACTGAGATATCATTCTGCCTTTATAAATATAGCTCAAGTATACTGTACACATTGAATACACATGTATATCATTAGTATAACATTCTCTCTGTCATGATAGTTCATTCTCAGTTTTGCATCGTGTAGTCTTGAGTTGTTTGCTTTATCTTAAAATGCTTTTACTGTCACCTAACTACACTTCTGATCTCACTTTACTGTACTCAGACTTAATTTGAGCAACAGTAGTCTTCTCTTCCCATCTTCAAAACCTTCTTCAGAGTATATCCATTAATGAATCACTGATTTTAAAGTAACATGATTAAACCAAGAATCTACCCTACTTTTTCTTCAATATGGTCAGACAGCACTCATTTTTTTATTTGACTGGAGCAGTCACTTCTTTCTTCACTCATGTAACATAAAGCGATGCCAATTTGCAACAAATAATAAATACAAAACGAACTTAATACAGATTAATATAACAAGGGTGCTTCTCATAGCATCAAAAACACCGTCTGTAAGGACATACAGAATTTTCTTCTCACAGATATTTTAGTTGTTTTAAGAATAATTAACCAGACACTGAAGTTTTGAAGTGGAAAAGTTATGACTTACCCCAATGTTAAAAGTCCCATTAAAATAGTCCAAATTTGCTTGAATGAACCAAATGTTATTCAAACCTAGTTCATCACTTCTGTCTTTAGCACGGATCAGAGACAACTCCTTATTTTCTATAAGCACCACCTAGATTTCATACATAGGAGAAAGTAAGGCAAAATAATACTGAGAAATCAAAGTACATTACCAACAAGCACAAAACTTTGTAGTTTAATTGAGAAAATCTCTAAATTACTTATGGCAGAGCCTGAGATCTCCAAAATGATTAGCAGGAAACCCAACAACAATGGAAGGCATTTAATACTTGCCAATATCAATCAGCTTGCAAATATTTCATATTTTCCTATAACTTTTGCATTCTCAGAAAAGCACCACACACATTTGGGATTATGCTAAAAATTTGCATGTTTCAAATCTAAGTCCTCTACTGAGACAACTGTGTCTTCATATTTATTCTCCCTACATGCACATCTTTTTCAGATGATTACCAGAGACCAAAAGCTCATACCATCTGTACTTTTTATTTAGAATTTACCTGACATGATGGCATCATGTAAGCAAGAACAATTCCAACATGGCCCTGTGAAAACAAAAACAAACAACAAAATCTGAGTCACTTTTCAGTGTCCCCTGTTGTTGACTCATTACATGATAAGCATCCCCTAACCAGTGACAGAACCTTTGAAAGCAGCTAAAATTTCAGCATTTGTACTTTTGCTTTGCTTTGTGGCACCAATCACCTAGAACTGCTGAAAGAAATTGCATCATGTAAACAGAAATATACATTACCCCTCCACTGCAAAAATCCACAATCACATCTCCAGGCTTAGCAAGCTTTGTCACCGCTGCTACCAAATTATTCAATTGCTGCTGCTTCCTCAGAGCCCGGTCTCTAGACATCTTTCCTGGGGATGACAGAGAAAATGCCTAAGTAGTGATTAGCAGTTCTCAACACTGATAATTTTAAATGGGTAACAGCAAAGCATTGCAAATGAAATTTATGGCTGAGACTAAAAACTGGCTGGAACACTTGGGCATCTGAATCCACTTTGAGCTAAATTCACAAATATTTGGTAGTGCTTTCTCTATACATTTAGCATATTTAAAAATTTACTTTCCAGTTGTTGCTGTTAATGTATCCTTAGGAACAGACTCGTATAAAGTTAATATAAAGTAATCAAATCAGGGTAAGCTCTAGCCTGATTACATTCCAAACCTGTGAATCATGCCCAGAAACAGAGCTCAAATCCTGTAAGGTTTGGCAACCAGTAAGGTTGCCAAAATAAATCCCTATTTACTATACCTATACACTATCCTTAAGCATCTTGTTTTTAAAAGTTGTACTCTTTCTCCTGTCATTTTTCACTTTTCATAATAAGCAGCCCTCTTTATTTAAATAACTGTGTGTGCAAGGAGGTACTTCTCAAAGCGACTGCTCCTGCATAGCAAAGTCTGGCTTTCCATCACATCTGTAACACAACCAGAAACAGAAAAACTATTAATTTCTTTCAAATGTGCTTGGTAAAGTCCAACATACAGTTGCTTCAGATAGAATGAATTTGTTTAGTCAGCACTTACATATTTGTAAAGATGTATTTTGTCTCAGTGGGGCTAACAGAGTGCTGACAGACCTATTGAATACTCCTCGTTTGTTCAGAAAGTAGAGTTTGACATAGAAATTTGACAGTAAAAATATTCATGAACTCATCTTTACAGTAAGAAAAAAGATACTGAAACAACTCTCTTGAATGAGTTTTCATGAAGGAGGTTTAGATGTACCAAATAATCCTATTGTTCTCTGAAATATGAACGTATTTCCTACTTGGAGCACCACATTATATTTGAGTATGGGCACTCTCCAGTTTTGTATTAAATTCATTAACTTTGTCTATTAAAAATACATTTTTCCCAGTACCAAAGATTAGTTTAGAATAAAACCCACAAATCAGTGAAGTTTCCTGGTTACTACAAAAGCAGTTCAATTCTCATCACCATCATCATAAATTGCGTTTATTACAAACTTTATTATTTAAATCTCCATCCTGAAAATGCCTTCCCCTTTTATGGAGGCAGCAAGGAACTGAGTCACATTTGAATTCTTTCATCTGATAAGCAAATGAGCAGCCAAGCAAGTCCAGACTTCCCAACAGACACAGTTTCCTTAGAAGCCCACTAGAAGCTGTCAACGCACCGTATCTACATCTGACTATGATTACACAGCTGTAAGAGGTGTGACTGCAGCTCAGCTCAGTAAATCTGAGCTTGCTTTAAACAACCCAGTTTGGACACCGACAGCAACACTGCTATGACAGCTCTGCGTTTAGAGCAAGCTAGCCTTCCAAAAACCTGTTCAGTTCCTATGCTGCTAAGACCCAAGCTACCAGCTTAAAATTAGCTTGGCTTACCTCTATAAACTGCAGGCACACTTCTAACTGCGGTATAAGCCTACTCTTGTGATATTGCAGGTCCAGAACTAGTGGACAGCAGCAGTAGGTACAAATAGCAACAAGGAAGCAGAGACCCAACTCCTGATCAGCACTGGATAAAATTTCAGGTTCAACTAAGAACAGAAAAACACGCTTTCCAAAAGCATGACAAAAGCATAAACAGAGTTTTTTGTTTGACAGAATTCAGTATGGACTTGCCCTTTTAACCTCAAGACAGCCAAAGCACACAGAATCCCTCAGAAATACACTGTGAAGATAAAAGGTCAGCTCTGTTCTCCAAAATGAGCTTGAACGCAACAAAATTTGCCTCATAAGCTCAGGTGGCTTCATTTACACTGTAACTCATTGTTAACATGGGTTGCTTCTCACAAGCATTACCTTAAAAAAAAAATAACTTTGACCTTCACAAATTTTCCTTCTTTCTATTTGGTGAAAACAAGTAATAAAAGTACTTAAAGCTCATTCACGGTATAAAGTTGCAAGCTCCCTTGGTGGAAAGCCTTCCGAATTCAAGGCTTCCTGAGCTCAAGTTACTGCTGCAATGAATTTAATGGGATTTCTTGTAAATGCTTTTTTCCCTGGTAACTTTTGTATCACTCTCTTATATCCACTTTCAACTCTAATCTTCGTAATTATGAGAGGGACTAGGCAGACAATTTTGCTTCCAGTTCCTGCCTCTCAACAGGCACTAGCACAAATGTTCCGAGCCATTTTCCTGCACAATACTGAAGGACAGAACACACCTGTCATGCCACAAACAGCACAAAATTCCATGCATGCAAATGCTCTTACTTCCTTAGCCAACTTCTCTGTTCTTATCCTCCAATCCTAAGGTTTTCCCGAGAGGTCTCCAATTTATTAATATCAAGTATAACTCCTGAAAAACGCCATCAAATTTTCATACTGTGCAAAGGTAGCAAATAGATCCTAGAATCACTAAAAATCAAAAAGTAAAATGCTTAGAGGTTTCATCAGCAACAACAGATCCACTACTTAGTACTCAGTTGACCTCCTGAGTATTAAATTAATAAGAAATACTTCAAAAAATATTAGCCTATAGCTTTTAAAAACTCTCTAAAAATTAACTCTTCGTGGTCACCAACAAACAAGGTTTCATCCTCCCCTACTGTGCAGACAGTAAGTAGCACACATTCCCTTGAAAGATGGATAAAACCAAACTTGAATCAATACGTCTTTTGTCTGCTCTACCTCTGTATTTTGAGCTCGGTAGCTAGAATTACAGAAACACAGCAAGCCGCGATGTAGCCTGTAGAGACTGTTAGTTAGCATGGCTAACTAGTCCTTCATTACAGCAAACAGGCAATAAATTCAACTAAGACTTCTGCATCTAAAAATACTACAGCTCACTTTGCATTTCTCAAGCCCTGTGATAGTAAACAATGCTAATTGTTGTCTTCAAGAACAGTAAGAAAGAAAGTAGCTTGAAATTTAGCCCTACAAGGCAAAACCTTGAAGAATGTGACCTTTTCCTACAATACACTGAAAGGGCCCCGTAAAATGGTATGTTCCTGGCCATACAGTCCCAGAAAGATTCGTTTTAATTTTCAATTAATGGTCACAACAAAAATATTTTATTTGTCTTCACGAATCCAACATTACTGTTAATTCAGCCCTTGTCAAGCAGAGCTTTAACATCTCTGTGGCACTTGGAGATCTTGCATTTTGGCACAAAGAAATATAACTTTTCAGAAGGCAAAAAGCCCTTTATTTTTATATTACCTTTTGTCAGTGTTCAAGTTCATATAAACCTTCTAGTCCTCAAATAATACTTCCATATTTCTCAAGTTAAACTTGAGAAGTCATTAGCTTCCTTAAATAAGCAAAACCCAAATATCACCTCTAAGACTTTAACCCTATTCAACTTTAAAGTCATAACACAGTACAACTGAACACAGCTACCAAAACATATACATAACACACAATACATGTATTCTCCTATTCCATATAGCAGTATCGCATACTTCTATTGTTTTAGCACAAGTATCTTTTTATTAGGTTTTCCATAAGCCTCAGCTAACTAATTCAAATGATAATGTGAGTCTCCTTTTCACGGAAATTCGGGTATATTTATTGCTATATTGATTAAGGAGATTTAATCTCAGTACAGCAAAAAGGCTCAGTAACTATAAAGCAAAAGCGGCAGTTTTCTTATTTTATACCAACCTGAACAAGTTTTTCTGAAACCAATGCTTTTTTTTTCCTGGTAGTTCCTTATGATAATTCAGCATATTCTAATTATTTCTTAATACTCAGCTCCTATCTCCTTCACCTTGATGATGTTATTTCCTGCTACACTATTTTTGGTACCTGTTGGCGGATGGGGGGGTTGTTTGCTTCTTTGTTTTGGGGGTGGTTGTTGCAGTTTTGCGTTATGGGTGTTTTTTTGTGTTTACATATAGTATTTGTCAGATTAATATAGCTGTAGAGTGCTTCCCATGCAACTGCTAGAAAAAGCAGAATTCAAACAGATGAAGGATGACAGATCAGCTGACATTAATTTACAAAGAAATATTCTTACTAGACTATTACTATTACTACAGAAATACTAATACCTTCTTATAAAGAACTCTCCCAAATCTTGCAATAAATACAATTAGCAAGGACAGTAACTTTGCTGTGGTCCAGTAGTCACTTTGGTTACTTGAACAATATTCTTCTTCAGCTTCAGCTGCTTTAATTCAATCTGCGTTGGCCAGTGCTGAAAGTTGAAGATCTGCCCTTCTCCCCTGGGTCCATCTTCCAGCTGCCCCCTTTCACCGCACTGACCTGTCTCCCTTCCCCTCCCTCCCAAGAAGGGAACTGTTAGCTTTCAGCCACATCTGTTTCCTAGTCTTGTTGCATGACCACACCAGAGGAGAGAGGAGAAGTAGCAGGAGATGGGCCAGCCAGTCTCAGCATCATCTACAAGTATGCCATGGTAAAGACCCAGTTGAACCGCAGCCTGAAATAAACACTACATCAAAAGGCAAAGAGGCATGTGAAAGGCAAGTTATCTCAATCCTCCTCTACCTCTCACCCTCATTTTATAACAATGGAGGGAGGCAACTTTGATCAGGCAAATAGGATGATTATCTTTTTTGAGCAGTATTTGAATTCAATACAGCAAATGGTGTGTTTGTGGTTTTTACACTTGGGCGTAACTCACAGTGGGGGACCCAGAAAAGAAAGTGTGGCTGTTGAGAGAGAAGTCTGACCACATCCTGTATTGAGACTTGAATATCTCCTAACTGATATAAATCTGTCCATTTAAAAGCAAAAAGTTACATTCTTCAGAGTATGGTTTCAGCTTCAGGAATAAAGCAGGTTCTTACTCCAGAGTAGCTGTAAAACAATTAACACCACAAAATGTCCCTAACTGATCCCTCATGCCAGTCTAGAGTGTAGAATGGCACTGACCTTGGCCCTCCACTTGTCAGGCTCGGTATAAATTGTTTTCCTTATGTCCAACTCCCTTATTGTTGCATAGCTTTGTGAAATAATTCAGTCTGCCTGTTTCCAGTGATGCTGGATGAAGAAGTGTCTGACACTGGAAGTCTGCCGCTTATTTACAAAGAACGTACTCCTTTACTAAGTGCATTAAGTCTAAGAGTCAAACTTCGAGCTCTGACATGAATGCAGCATTCAAAGGCTGGCCTCTAACACAGAGTAGTTTTGAAAAAGGATTTTGTGTATTTTTTTTTTTACTACTTTACATTAACATACAGGACAAAGTAATTTGTTAGCAATAATCTTGCTTCTTCATCTTGAGAATTCTCTTTCCTTCCTTTGCTAAGAAAAATATTAAAGGGACACCTAAATGTGAAAAATAAATTTGAGTCCACCCAAAAAAGGAAGTCTGATCCAGACCAATGCTAAAACAAATCATTTAAATGTTAATGTTAAAATTAAATTTTACAAGCTTATGAAGATATGATATAGACTGAGAAGCAATCAGGAAATGCAAAACCTGCTGAATTTGGTCATAAAAGTATTTCTTATAATGTGGGATACTGAATCTGCTGGAGTTGACAAAAAAACCATCCGTCAAATTATCAAAAAAAAAGTTTCACTGTTTTTACATTTTCTGCTACATCAGTTCCCTTTAAAACCTAATACAACTAATTCATACAATAGGTGAATTTTCCAAATCACTCTCATCGAAAAGTAAAGGGAAACATTTAATTCGGAACAGCTTCATAGAATTTTAAAATAGGTATTTAATTAGCATTTTCATTGTATTGAGGAGGTATTTCTGGGTTGTCCTACCTGCAGCAATGTATGAAGACTAAGAATCTAATTCACATTTTGGAAGGCCAGGGAACATAATCATCAGAAACAAAAAAGACCTACTTTGAAGCATCACAAAGTATCAAATAGTTCTGCAACCAAAGCTCTATGCTGCAAATTATGTTTTATTGTAGACAAAACTACAGCAAACCTTAATTTTTTTCAGTTTCATTCTTCTGATCTTGTTGCCTTTCCAAGACCTTCTTCCTAAGGTATACCCAAAAGGCAGCTTGCAGGTGGGGAAAGTACATGCTTTTTGGCTCTGCAGACAATCTCATAGAGTTGTAATGTGATATAAAGACACAGGGGCCAGAGATCTCCAAAGACCACTGGGAGAACTAAATGCTCAAGGTTTTTCAAGAGAGGTATCTACAAGGTGCAGCAGAAAGAAGCAGTTACACAAGATGATGGCAACTGTACTGGCTCTTTGAGCGGTAACAGCCCTGTTAGTGCAGTGTTAAACCCAAATTCCTTTGTCTCTATTACTACTTTGTCTACTATTCCTTTGTCTCTACCACTACTTTTAGGGATCCTCAGCTTGTTTCTCTGTAAGGTGCTACACTGCACCACATGAAGTAGGTCTGTCTCACTGCTTATTCGAGCATGTCCTAGTGCTGTACTCCACATTTACATAGTATACGCACACTTCAGCTTCCTCCTTGGCTTTCTCTAGGCACTGTGACACTGTCCCAGAAAGTAAAACAGCATTTTAGGACAGAACAGAATTGTTTTGTACTTACAAAGACTGCTTGTAAGAATTCTGGTAGGTTTTCTTATGCATATGGCCATATGCATAAGCCCTCAAAGTGTAAATCACTTCCTTTATTTAACCAGGTATAAATTCCTATGCAAAAATCAGACTAGAAGATAAGCTTTACTACTTGTATCACCAAGGGACAACATTAACCACCCTTTTCCCTAATTCTGGATATAATATTAAAAGAATCCTAAGGTACAAGAGGGAGCTTGCAGATGAGTTGAAAAATCGCTCGCTTAACAATTCTCAATAGAAAATGTAAGTAAAGCAGAATAGCATCTATGGTGAGCAATCACCTGCTTCCTAACTCTCCTACATAGATGACTCAAGACAATCTACCATTATTTTTCAGTTCTCAGAGAAACAGGAGCCCATTCTATTACATTTAAATTGTCATGTTCATTTACAGAGGCTAAAATATTTGTTCAATCAGATACAAGATCAGATAGCTCGGGGTTATTATTTACTCATTTGCTCTTCCTTTGCCTTTGGAAATTGCTATTCTGATCTTTCTTACCACACAATGGATATGAAAATATATATATGCATACATATCTATATAAATCCACATATATACACACATATATGTACATATATACACATACATATATATGAAAGTATTATATTTTAAGCAAAAACAATGTAGATATTCAACATTACTTAATACAAGTACACTAGAAATACGCCAGTGTCTCATTTCTCTTCAGCCTGGATTTCGTGCATTGGCTTAACTCGATTTCCTCTTAAAACAGTTTTCCCACTGATTTAATGTCAAAAGTAACTGTTGGGTCAAATTTAAAAAAAAAAAAAATCTGGCTCTGATTATATAAATATTTCCTTACTTCTGCATCAGAATTTTAATGCATTAATCCTATCACAAAATATCCTACTTTATCACAGACATAAGCAAAACAGAGCAAGTGACTAATAAACCCCAGCAACATTAACTGAAGGACTGTGCTTTTATTATTGTCCTCCACACCTCATCTGCTCCCATTTTTAAGCTCTCTCTCCATTCACTCTTGGAGAACGAAAGTATAAGCTAAAGATTCAGGGAAAATGCTGTTTTATAGATCGGGTCGCAATGGAGAAAACCTCATTTTCCTCTATTTTTACTATTAACATTTTCTAAAATAACTTGTTTTATAATATGCCTGTTTGAAGCAGACAGAAAAATATCCTGCTGCCCAGAGTGCATTTTTATGAATAGAAGTAATCAGCAGCCACATTTATCCAAACAGTTCAGAGGAAGGCAGTTTTTTGGTTTTATTGGTTTTTTTTACCCTGAGTGGATGTTTATCAAAACATATTCTGGAACTATGAGGTATGGAAACACCCCACATGCCTTTACTTGTTGGTAAAAGGGCATGTCAATGCTTACTTTTTAAAAGAGGTAACAGGTACATATGCCAATTCTACAGCTTCATATATTTCTAAAAGCAGCAATCCCTATTAAATGAAGAAAATTGCTATTAAGTTGTCTTGGCATAAAGTCTATTTACCTTTTCCTATCAGATCACTGGATATTTTCATTGTTACTTTCTGTCTTAACTTGTCCAGTTCATCACAACAATAATTAGTTTTTCAGGAAAGTTGTGTTGATTTGCATTACTTCGGTTTTTAACTAACCTCTGAGGAGGATGGGACTAACAAATGGGTTGACAAAAGCCAACATTTGTGGCTTGGAGCCTCATTACAGCTAAGAATACATAGCTGCTCTGCACTTTGCAGTTCAGAATGCACCAGCCTTCATTCTGCAAAGACCAGACTTTGCACACTTGAATGTTCCTGGCAAGTCTAAGAGAACTAACAGCATTTACGAAGTTACTAATGTGTACATATGTAAAATAATGGCCTTAGCATTCACGATGTGGGGCGTGGGGGGTGTGGACAAAAAATAATCCTCAAACATCACAAATAAAGCCTATAAACTATCCTTCTGGAGAATGTATACCATGCACTTTCAGTCAACAGATAAGGCCAGAAAAGAAAACCTCAGAGTACGCATTATTTTTTACTATATAAAGGCTTTTATGATCAAATGTGGTGATATTTTAGCTACAGTCAAGGGAGTAGAAGAGAATGCTACGATGCACGGTTTAAAATATATAGATATAG
The DNA here is from genome assembly GCF_018139145.2 of Gymnogyps californianus. NCBI lineage: Eukaryota > Metazoa > Chordata > Aves > Accipitriformes > Cathartidae > Gymnogyps > Gymnogyps californianus. The sequence continues at coordinate 57,734,934 of NC_059474.1, read as the reverse complement.
GGCAATAATAAAAAGGACAGGAAAGACAACTGAACTCCACAAGAACATTTTATTGTTTTTTTAGATAGGAGTCCCTCCTGATCTTACTAACCAATCTGCTCTTTATTAAGGCAAGCTTTGCAAAATAGCTTTATCACTTCAGGCATAAAAACCCCCTTCATCTCACATACACTATCTTGGTGTAGTCTAAAAAGGTCAGACAGCTATGAAAACTGACCTTTAACAACCTAAGCAGGAATTCGGCCTGCTTCCTTTTTTGTATTAGAGGATTTTAAGCAACAAAAGAGTAAGTCACCTTTAAAAAAAATAAAGATCAACAGATGCCAGTAAAAAGAAATGAAAATTAATGCTGGGCTCCCCCTGAATGTAACTATATTCTACTTATAAAAGTTTTGGGTTTTTTTTCTAATTGCTCATCTTCAAAACCCATCTTCTGAATATTCAACAAAAAGCAATCCAGACGCAAACAGCTAACATCATTTTTACACATCTAATCTGGTATTTACACTATTTCTAAACTTCTTTGTACTAGATGATGAAGCCTCTATAGGTACGCAAATTCATGAGTGTTATCCACACTAGTATATACTTGTTAGAGCCATGCTCTTCTTTCACATTATAATATTGCCAACAGCAATCTTTAGAAAAATCACTTACCAGCACCTTTCCCAAAACACTAGATCAGTTCCAAAATTCAGAGCTACTACACATTTAAGTTAACTCACAATGTCTGTTCATCCTTCTTCTCATTCTGAAGCCTCCAAGATCCATATTTTCAAGCTATTTTTCCAGAATCCCGAAGATTAGGGAATTATTTTGTTTTAAAATGAAAGCAGGCAATATTATACAATCACGGGATTTCAAGGAAGATATCAAACACTGTGTCATGACAGAACTGTGAGAAAAAAATGACATTGCATTTACCCTCCTTTCACTTCTTTTTCTTACATTTATTCACATATTGCCTCTCCTGCACTCCTCTCTTTTTTCCTTCACCTTTCTCCCTTACCTTCACTTCTTTAAGGTCAAGATGCCATAAAGAGAAGTCAACCTGTTCAGAATTCATGAGCAGTTGCAGGACCTCATAACTGACCCTACCGGACTACATGACCGCCTGAGGTCCCTTCCAACCGGAACTACCTTATGATTGTATGAATGGGTATGTTACAGGTAGTAAGAGTGCTAAACATCTTGCTCAAAGAGCAGGTGTCAGAGCAAACACAGTACAGCAGACAGATTTGTAACAGCTTTACAGCAGTGGTGTTCCTTTAAATTTACATCTGTCCTCACTTTACCTCCTCTGTTGCTGTTACCTGAGCAGTCAGCCCTTTTGCCTTTATCTTACGCTCCTTATGTGCCCAAACCCATCTATCACTTGTAGCAAAGTGTTTGAGTAAGATGTGAGGAGGAAAGCACATCAATACAAACCTTAAAAAGTGAAAGATGATAAAACTTTTGGAGAAGAATAAATATGGAAAGGGAAAAGCAACCTCTGCTGTGCTAAGTGTAGAAAAAGGTCTCTAACCCCAAAAGGAGTGCTGTTTTACCTATGCAAAATATTATGCCAAATCTCAGCAACATCCAGGTTTGTGAGGTAGGGGCTGCCCACTTTCTGCAAAATTTCTTCAGATGAAGATGTCACTGCCTGACAATGAAACAAGAATCAAATGGTTTCTTTACCTCTCACAAGCCTAATATACTGATTGACAGCTACTGTCTTGCTGAGACAGGGGAGCAGCTAATTTCTCCTGAATTCAGTGCTCACCAGGGGCTAAGAGCGGTTGTCTCTTGCAGAAACAAGAGAGCTCCTTCCCCAGCAGGAACCAGAGACGGGCTCCTGCTGAGGTCAGAGTAAGGGCCAGAAGCACCTGCCATTCACACTCACAGCTGTTCAGCAGGATCTTGCCTCCAGGGGACCAACTCTCGGTAGTTAAGAGGCAGCCTATTCACAGTGCATGCAGGAACATAGCAGATTTCCCTTTCGGAGTTCCTTATGCTGAATATCTATAACTGATTAAGGAAAAGGTAAGAGTTAAATGCCTCTTGTACAGTAAGGAGTAGTGAATCACAAGGAGTTGAAGGAAAGACCAAAAGACACCCGATATATCTCATTAATTCCCACCACAGCCTCTAAATAAGCAAAAAAAATTTAAATATTAGGTATATTAATAATTTGGATTATTTCTATCTCTGATTTGCTTATCAATAAGAGTGAGAGAGCCTGAACTAATAATTCAGAAACAGGACAAGCTGGCTTAGAAGACAGACATGATTCATTTGGCCCTTGTGTCAAGCAATTGAACAGCTGGCTGCTGGACAAACAGCAGTACTTTCAGCTTAACATTACACGTCATGTCTGTTTACTGTACAAAGATTAATAGCTGGAGGAATCCCTCCAAAAAACTCACCCTGATGAAAAGGAATTTCATCCTTGAAATTTCATCCTGTGTTTCAGTCATTACAAAAATTAAATCCCACACTGCAAAGGGTTTGACCAATTCATAATTCATTGACATTTTAATATGCAAATAACCACATCATTTCACAATGGCTGGATATGACTTCCAAACAAAGGCATGCTAGTTGCACATGGAAAGGCCAAGGTTACAGATTTCTACCCTGTCTGATCTACACCGGAACTATCACAGCCCTTATAGCTTGATCCTGTATAAATCTCGAGTTTATGAAAGTTTTAGTCAATTCAATCAATTTTTCTGTATTAAATGAGTGTCTCTGGTATTCATGTGGTTTATGTTAGTTAAAAGGGCTGAAAAAACATTCAAGAGTTCACAGGAAATATAGGAATTACATGACTCCATCATAAGGTTTTAATTCAGTAATAGTAACTGCTTGACCACTTAACTGTTTTCCTTTCTTTTTTTTTTTCTAATTAATTTTCTTAGCAAAGTTGGGGCAAGGGGAATCAAAATGAACTGCAGTTTAGACAGTAAACACAATTAATTCCTTTGAATACCTAGCTAACTAGGATGTTTTCTATACAGTTTTGAAGTGAGTCACCAGCTTTGGATAAGCGCTCTTTTAATCTCTGATGTCGAAGGTCAGTATCTGCTTCTGCCAGGTTACCAGTCTACCACTGTAAATGCTGATGATCAGCATTAAAGTTTGTATAACCTCCAGAATTGCATTCTATAATAAATAAGCTTTTGTTATAAGAGGTACATATGACAGATTTTTTTTTTAAAGTTATTTTCAATTAGCATTTCTCTTTCCATAGTCTTTTCCCTCCAGTGCTTTCTCATACTACAAACACAAAACGAGTGAGCCACAAGTGGCTGAGATGGCAGTCCTTTAGTCATAATTAAGTTACTGTTACTGTGCTAACTGTGCACTTATGCAGGTAGCATACCACAGCCAAGTACAGTTACCAAGTAGTCCTTTGATATGTTTATGATGCTCTGGGTAACCAATTTGGGTCAGAACCAACATGTATCTCAGCATTCTCAGCTTTGAGGAGCTCTGCAACTATGTAGAACCAGACCACTTGCTAAGCAACTTCAGCATTTACTATTATGGAAAAAAACAGGCTTCGTAACAAATGTATTCATAAAGATAGTCCATTGGTACCCCTGCCACCTTTAGAGCTGTAATAGACATGTTACTTATCCATGTTAATAGAATCAGGGCATTTTGCAGAATGCTCTTGTTCAAACAGCTCCTTTTCATTGTCAGTAATCCAAACCACCCATTCAAATCCTTCCAAATTAGGTAAAGCATAAATTGACTATAATCAGCACAAGCTAATCATAATGCAGTGGAAGACAAACCAATGAAATGAGCAGAATAAATATCTCCTTTTTCCTTTTAATAAATAAAAATAATGGTGTGATCATCTGGATCATACTTCATAGCAACAGTCATCCATTATGAACAAATGCTACTTTACTGCACACTTTATGACAGAAAGATTGTGAAGTTAAGCAATCCTGCCATAGATAGAAATTTTTCAGGACAGGTCAAAACCATGCAAACAATAACGTTTTACATCAAGTTTATAAAAAGAAAATGTAATAAAATTTCAACATGTTTTAATGCGTTTCTGAAGGACTACACATAAGGGGAAATGCCTCTCAAATAACACAGAAGTGTCAGCGTATGCTATACAGCACTTATTCACAAATAAATACATTCCTAGAAGAATTTCAGAGCAAGTATGAAATACCGATTAGAGACAATTTGGATATATCAATTCAGAAAGCTGCCTAAAGATAGAAAATATTTTAATTCTGGCTAATCCAATGTAAGATCACTTCAGAAACACTGCTGAAAAGCTAATTGTGCATACAGTTCTCCACTACAAACATACATGCCTTTGACAAAAGAGCAAAAGAGAGTCTTTCCTTACTAACGTTATAAGGAATAAAAGCACTCAAGCTTGCAAAGATTATCACAGGTTAACTCATTTTCCTGAAATCCAAAGCAGAGGCAAAAATTGAGTTTTCAAGCCAATGAATATATACAATTGGCACTTGTTGCCTAATCAATAGTTCTAATAACAAAAAGCTCCTTTTACTTGTGTCTTAAGCAGCTTTTTGCCGTGTGGCCTTTTGTATTATTCTTACATAGTTTATGAAAGCAAATAGCCAGGAAAATCCATAAATCCCTTCAACCACCTTTGAAACAGACGGGGATTTAAATGGCAAAAAACATTAACGAAACTGTGGGCACCAGCCCAGTACTGTACTCCAGTCCCCTAGGCTTTACATGTAAAGAACGTTAGGAAACAAAGACATGATTTCATTTGGCCCTTCCATAGCAAGCAACTCTGAACAGCTGGCTGCCAGACAAACAGCAGTACTTTCAGCTTAACGTTACATGTCACTTCTGTTTACTGTACAAACTATCAGCATACTTAAGGCCATCTAACTAAACAGTAAGGTCATCCATAAACTTATATCCAGCATGAAAACTCTCCATTAATTAATTTAGAGGAGAAAAAGTATGATAGTATCTTCCTGCTCTTTATGTTTTCTCCCTTTGCAGAAGGGAAAACATTAGCGCATTTCTCTCCCTCATCTCCCCAATATATTTTAATTACTTTATTATACTTGAACAAAATTAGACAACCAGTTTTGAGGGGATGGAGAGAGACAGAAAAATCGGGTAGCATGGACTGAAGTCATTCAAACAGCTTGCTGAATTTCCATAAATATTTCAGAAATTGATCTGAAGCCAACAGAAATGCAAAATTATGAACTCTTTTCCAACAGAAATTAATCAGCTCAGTCAGCTAAACAAAGACTTAAGCTAAAGAAACATCTGCCTTCAGAAACTTAAAAAGAAAATATATCTCCTACTAATTGCCAGAAGGCAGGTTCATCACAACATCTACCTTAATGAAAAATACCCAACTAAACACAAGAAAATAGTAAAAACATGAGGTAGTTCAAGAGTAGTATAAACAACAGGCAAATATTTGTAGGACGTTGTGTAGAAAATGGTCTCTGACACAATCTTTATATGCCAGTATAATGTCAAAGGAGCCAAAAGCTGGAAAACGCACAAAGAAAACAGCACAACAAACCATCACCAGCAATGGTTTTTTGGACAAGACCTCTGGAGTTATTCTGGTACAATCTCCCACTCCAATAAGAGCTACCATCAAGACTTGGTCAGGTCTAGCCGGGTCTTAAAAAACCCCAAGCGTGCAAATACCACAGGCCCCTGGGTAACCCATTCAAGTGCCATACTGCCCTTCTAGTGCAAAAATCATCTCATAGAATTCTTTTTCCTTCTTCAACATCATCTATGGATACAGAGTTGTGGTACTGGAGATCATACAGATACATTTACTGTATCATCATCATTTAATGCTGATGCAGAAATTGACCTAATAGGTCACCAAGTATCTGTGGCTATAGACCTCTTCACGACCTACAAAACTGTGATAGGGGATGTCTAGCATTGAAAAAAATGAATAGTTTATATACTTTATAGCAGTACCTGTCTAAGAAACGTCTCAGCAGTGCCTCTGCTAAGCAATACCTCAGCTAATAGTTCTTAAACATAAAATTATTCTAATATATTGTCGTGGTTTAACCCCAGCCAGCAACTAAGCACTACGCAGCCGCTTCCCCCTCCCAGTGGGGTGGGGAGGAGAAAAAAAAGGTAAAACTCACGGGTTGAGATAAGAACAGTTTAATAACTGAAGTAAAATAAAATACACTAACTAAGAATAATAATAATAAGAAGAAATAATAATAATAATAGTAATGAAAAGGAGTATAACAAAAAAAGAAATAAAACCCAAGAAAAGACAAGTGATGCACAATGCAATTGCTCACCACCCGCTGACCAATGCCCAAGCAGCAATCCGCCCCTCCCGGCCAACTCCCCCCTGTTTATACACTGAGCATGACATTCTATGGTATGGAATATCCCTTTGGCTAGTTCGGGTCAGCTGCCCTGGCCATGCTCCCTCCCAGCTTCGTGCAACACCTGCTTGCTGGCAGAGCATGGGAAACTGCAAAATCCTTCACCTAGGATAAATGCTACTTAGCAACAACTAAAACATCAGTGTTATCAACCTTATTCTCACACTAAATCCAAACCACAGCACTGTACCAGCTACTAAGAAGAAAATTAACTCTATGCCAGCCAAAACCAGGACATATATATAAACATACATATTTCTGATAACTGACTATAGGAATGCTTTGCATCATTTACAAATGAAGACACTCAAAAATCACTACATAAAAGTGGAAAATAAAAGATATTCTTTTTGAAGTTATTTAACTTCTAAAAATGTATGGATAACATACAAAAGTTAAGCCACTTTAGCATCACTTTCTCCTTAAAATTCCTTCCTTTATATATAATGTAAAATTATTAAGTTTTTATCTTCTCAGGCAAGCAATCACAGTCATCACTGCTCATTACTATTCTAACCAAGGAAATCAAGCACCACTTCTGCTAGAAAGATGAGAATATAAACTACTCAGTATACTCAAGCTCAACAACGTTCACACTATCACAGCTAAGACTAATAAGAATCCAGAGCAGCAGCAACAGAAGATATATAAAAGCTCTGTACTGCACAGATTGTTTGGTATATTTGAACAAAGTTTGCCTGTCACAGGTGTGCATGGACAAATTGGGCTTACGCAAATGCATATGAAGCTAAGACAGAAATATAGTCACCTACTTCAGAGTCATGTCAGAGTGGGGTTAGTAGTTTGCCTTTTTTGTTATCCTATTTTCCTAAGTTTTCCTATTCACAAACTCCACACGGAAAAATCTGCAAGATTCCTACTGCATCCCATTCTACCTACAATGTAGGCACTGACAGGCAGAACTATTTCTCTAGACCTATAACTGTGTGGGGAATTGAGAAGGGAAGGTCCCAGTAATGCAGGTCACAAGGAAATCAAAGCTCCTCAAAGTAGCTGAAAGGAACTGAGAAACATGGGGACTCTTTACCTTTGCATGGACACCACCTATGAGAGCAAGGCACATACATACTCCTGTGATATTTCTGAGATAGAAGTTCTGCAGATGGTTGAGCCCTTATATAGAATCATATACCCAGAGCACAAAGCAAGCATTCAAAGAAGAGCAAGCTAAAAGGGTATTGACATTGCAAGCAAATTCTCCTCAAGGCCCAAGACATAAAACTGTTTTGACAGTAACTAATACAGACGCAGCACAGCACAAAACCTAACCTACAGAGAAAAGTGTCATCAGTCAGATCAATACTGTTATACAAATATAATCCTTAAAATCAGCATTTCTGGTATAAGAGTGGGATTATTTTGAGGCTATTTGATGGGATTATTTTATTTAGATTAAAGCACTACTTGAGTAAACCAAACTGAAAAGACACGAAGCCAGAACAAGCATCTCTACACTAAAAGAATTACATTGCAATTACAGGGAAAAGCGTTTCTTACAATAGGACAAAAAAGACTATACGTGAGTACAGGAGTATCCACAACTGAGTATTCAGTAATTTTAAGAGGTACTTTTAATTACAAAATCCACAAAAACCTGAGCTGTGATAGTAACCACAATCTCCATCATGTACCTGCGTAATGGTGAATAATGGCAGAAAAGTGCAATATAAATAGTCTAGTCACTAAAATCTGAGGATGGAAGATAAAGCAATCAATGGTTTTCAATTCATTTCCCCCCTTAAGTACAAAGGAGCTCAAAAATCCCTTGATAATCAACAGCTGTTGTAAAGCCCATTTCTTCTCTTGTACTGCAGCTTTATGTAAAAATATAATCATGAAGTATGCTTCTAATTTTACTTATGCAGCAGCCGCTAGACGTCTTACGAATGGACTACAGACCACATTCCATCAGATTTGATTTGTCCATAAAGCTGTTTTGAGTTAATGACTAAAATATTACAGGGCACGGGTTGGTTTTTTTTTTTTTAGTAATTAATTATTACTGAGTTGAAAATACTTCAGAAACATAATTGAAAAAAAAAAAAATTAGTTGAGCACTGTGCTCTGTCCCTCTCTGACACACACCGAAATTAAATCAAATGGGAAATTAATGCAGTATGGAGCACTTGACTACACAGCATGTTTGTGATACAAAGCTGAAACAACACACTCAATAAAGAGTCTTAAAATTTATTTCTTTGGCTTTGTCTATATTGCACAGTAGCAAATCTAACTGAATCACCTTAATGCACAACATAAAATTAAAGCTGTGATTCTACTGAAGCTCTTGTTGCTCAGTTTTTACACATGACCTCAACAGGACTACTCCTACGTTTAAACAAAGTACACACATGGTTGCAGTAGGGAAGAATAAGCTCTACAAGTCACTGTAAAAATGAAATTTACTGAAAAAAAACAAAAACAAAAGGAAGTTTCCTTATATCTTTTTACCTAACTTAAGAAACTACTGTTTTTTAAGCAATTATTTCCCTATGGTATTTATTAAAATGATGAACAATTTATGCAAAAAAAGCTCTATGTTCATAAAATGCCTTGAACTAGATATGAGATATTACCTAATTTTTAGAGATTAACTTATCCTTGCAGGACCTTCAGGAAAAAATATAGCACAAAATCTGCTCATCTCCCTGATACCAAAATCAGGAACAGATACTTTCGTATAGATCTGCATGTTTTGAACTTGACACAAAACAAGGTGAAGCTGAATCTACAACCAACCAGCATGTTCTGCAGAAAGTTACTGCAGTGATTTTCAGCCCTACTGTTTGCCATTGCAACAGCTACAAACCAATCTTTAAAAAAATTTCTGACATTATGGCTCAAATAGGAGTTTAACATTCATAATCTCTGCTATATGTTCTACTTGCTCCCTACAAGCAAGAATCTACTGTGGCTGTAATCTTTATGCCACAGTTAAAAACACAGAGAGATGTAAAATGTATGTATTAACCATGAAACAAGAAAAAAATGGGGAATACAAATACAGAAAGAACAATCTAACCTTTGTTTACAAAGCAATTAAGATCCAAAACGTCAAGAAAACTTGATTGAAGGTATGATTTATTTTCAGCATCGCATCTTACTTAACATCATCCAAAATAAGTTACAGAGAACTTACAATCCCAATATACATCAAGTGGGATCACAACTGGGCCAAAGCATCCAGTAATAAGCACAAGCAGAGGAATGTCAAATACGTGCTGCAGATAAGATGGAAAGTAATCCATTTGGCAGATGTTTTTTGAATAGCATAGAACACAGGATTAAGAACTGTTCTGTCTCAGCTCAAATTGTTTTGGTTTTTTTGTTTGGTTTTTTGTTTTGTTTTGTTTTTAGAGAAACAGATTATTTTAATTAAGAAATCATTTCCAGTCTTTCAAAAGAAGATGACAGTATAGTGAAAAAATTGTGGTAATGCTTCATAAAAATTGTACAGCAATAGATTGTGCTCAAAAAATACATTACAGAATATAGGGACACCAAAAATTTTGAAAGATGGCTATATACCCATTTATGTTGGCTTTCATATTTTAGATCAGGTAAACTGAGAGGAACCACATGAACAAAATTTATTTCTATTGTCAAAATTCCTCAAAACTGATACCTGCCTAGCAGGCTATGGTTACCGCACATAAATCTGAAATACATTTTGGGGATGACAAACCTGAATTACAAAGAATGATAGTCTAGCAACGGGCAAGCAACAGAGTGCTCAAAGAAAGAATTTTACTGTTTACATTTATATACTTAAAAAAAAAAATCACTAGAATCAACAATGGCTAATTTAAGAAAGCATGAAACACTCACTTGACTGATTCATTAGTTCAAAATGCATCTGCCTCCCTCAAAAACTAGGACCATCAACAAATGTTTTACAGAGAGGTCCAAAACTATCTGACCCACAGTCTATTACAAGAATGAGAGGTTCTGCAAACCTGGAGAAAAAATATGGAACAAAAAGTTATCACAATTTCAAGTGCCAGACTTATTTTCACAGATTTTTGGTGAGTGGTGTGACAGAGAAAATAAAACTCTAAGTTTAAAGTGACTAAAAAATGGAATGTCTTATTTGGAAACTACCAGTCTGAAGTTACAGGACCTGGATGTAAAATTTGGGATTTGCTTCCACATTTCCTACACCTAAAGCATAGTGACATTTATTTTTGCTTATTTCCAGTTTGCTACAGAAACCACCAAAGAATGCAAACAATTTCAGGACTAGCACACACAGAAAAGCTGTACAGCTGCTTTACGGTTAAAGGGCCAAATCAGCTACAAGAATAAATTCAGAAGCAGTTCAAAAGTAAACAGTCTTTCTTAACCCTTGGTTCTAAAAGTTACACACGAAAAAATAACTCTAAAACCCCTGACTACAAGACTTTTCACAGTACTTGCTTACAGTTTTATATTTCCATTATAAATAAGAATGAAATATATCCACATACACTGATCCATAAAGATAATTATTTTGAAGGATGTCATAAATATCTTACAATACACTTTTATACTAAAAATAAGTTCTTGCTACTTGCTTAATATAACACCATGCTGGTCAGTAACAAGTTTCTGGATTACAGGTAAATTAGGCCTGGAAATCCCAACTCATTGTTTTGGAAACCATCTAAATTATTATCAGGATTCCATAGAGTCTTCAACAAGCAAGGCCTAAATTCTTAGGCTATGTGTTACTGTAGAGATAGATCTATAAACTCCAGTATTTGGCAGTTGTACATTTCAGATTAAGCCATTTACTGACTTTGCTAGGACTGCCCACATTTTCCTGGACCTTCCTCCTTCCCTTAAACTTTGAAGGTGAAAAAAATGGGAGAGGAAAAATTATTCTAAAAACAGTTAAATCCCTCACTCCAGCCCAGCCACAATATTCAGAGTCCAGCATGATTAAAATATATTGATTCATACATTACTACAAATCATATCTAAAGTTTCAATTTTATTTGAGAAAAAAAGATGGGTCATTGGCTAGTATACTAATATGGAAGCAAAGTTCCAGTTATTTCATATTTCTCTTGTGGACCTCCTCAGGCACATCAGCTAAGCCCAGTGCCTCAGCTGTTACGTAGGTATTACTATTGTCCCATGTCAAAAGTCAGCTCTGAATTTTAACAGCTGAGAAGCTGTAAACTAGATACCACAGCAATAGCAGCAACATAAACATCTACGATAAAAGGATACAATTAAAAATGTTCCCACTTCCGGAAGAAACTTGTGAAAGAGAGTATGTTGAAAAAGAACAACCAAGGAACAACCACACTGCAACAACCCACTCATCAGAAGAGATTTTTTAAGGTACAGACAATTGAAGTATTTCAGAGGCTGCACAAACAAGGGGGAAAAAATGCAACAATTTGATTCTACAAAGCAAACAGGAAAAGCGATTAAGATGAATATTACGAATGCTTTCTTGTGGTATTTTTTATTTTATTTTTAGTCTCAATGTACACTAAAAGACTAAACACATATTAATCCACCTCCTTCTGTTCTGCAACTTCTTCCTCCTTCCATCAGAAATCACTAACTAGTGCTACGCCAAATCCAATCAAGATTTTCTGGAAAAACAGAAGTGAGTAATGAGAAATGTTAAAGATGTACATCCCTGTGATTATATTAATTGAATATGTACAGACATACCTATGCAATTATCTTGCAAACAATTGCAACTACCTGGATAAAGACAGAATGAAGACTTGATGTCATAATATGTACATGGGGTTCAAAAAAAAAAAATCAAAACCAAAAAATAAAACTCCTTAGTATGACCTTGGGTGTCTTAATTCACTGATTTACAGTGATCAGAGATGCAGTGATCTCAGCCAAATTATTTCAAAATCAGTCATACTGCTGAATTATTGTCAAAAGAAACAAAACAGTACATTGTTTTTATGTTAGTCCAGAGTTGGGCTCAAAATGTTTTCATAGAGTTCATGGGGAAACAAATTTGATAGTAATGAGATGGTGAAATGAACAGACTGGTCATACACCCTTTCAAGATGTTCAATATTGGAAGTGAAGAAGGACTTCATATTAGAATTAAGATACCCATAACTCTGCTGAGTTCTACACCCTTATCTTTTCTTCCTTAGGAAATTACTCTGGAAATGAACTGAGTGAAATCAAAGAACAATTCAATAGATGGAGGAAGTGGCAGAATCAGACTCTTAGGAAGAACAACGGATAGATTCTCCAGGCAACAAGCTCTTCTGGGACAAGGACTCTAATTATAGGTACATGCAGTATTAAGCACAAGAAAGAATTCTAGGTCAGGTGGAAGCTAAACAAGTTATTAAATCATGCTTGAGTGCTACCACTATCAGACCAAAAATGCAGCTTCCTCATACCGCAAAGCATTGATTTGACATCACCCTGTGGGCTCAAATAACACTTCTAATTCCACATACACCCTCTTTTTTTTTTTTTTTTTTGACATTTAACTTGTACTGAAAAGCTTTAATTTAGATAACATTCTCTCTATCTATAGCACTGTTTTCAAGCCAAGTCAGGTTTCAGGTGTCCTTTCACAGCTAGCATAGCAGTATCTAGACACAAGTTCCAAATTGTGTGCTAATTTGTCACAGATACAGTAGCATGCCAATGTCTAATTCAGCTCAGACTTGTACTGCAAGGAGATCTGGCAGTGAAACCATTTCTTCTGTTAAGAAACTTAAGTACTACAGGAACACAAACAACAGAAAAGTCCCTGGCCTTAGAACTCTGCAGACCAACAGATGCCTACTATGATTAGAAAGTTCAAAATAAGCAAATATTCACAAACTGGAAGTAAAGGAAGTCAGACCAAAGCCACCCATGACTAAGGTCATGGTGGCAGGACTGAGGCAGTCTCTCTTATTTACCTGAATTGTTCTGCAGCATTATACTGCAGAAGTACATTGCAGTGCTCTTTTCAACAGAGGAAACTTTAAAGTCATGCCTTCAAGAAGACACATAGCACAAAAACAAACAGAACATAAAACTAAATGAATATAACTAAACAAACATTTTTCAGTGTTAGCATTGCTGCTTCATCCCTTTTTCCATTTTGCTAAATATAAAAGTAACCTTTTTCGAGGTCTGGAGGACACTCTTCACAGCAGACTAACAAAAAAAAATTAGTTTAACTTCTCACTGCAGAACAAACTATGCTTTCCCTCTCACAATAACAAGAAAAAGTTTACTGATTTCAGAATCAAAAGAATTCACTCCCATTCCAACATCAACACCTGTGAAGAGCCATCTTTGGTGAACAACAGCTTTCAAGCAAACTGTTAACTTCTGCTTTTGTAAATAAAAATTCTCTATTCTTCACACTACCAAGTGTACCTATTTTTAAAAAATCCACCAAAGTATCTAGCCAGAGGATTTGAAAATGTATTCATCAAAAAGAAACAAACATGTTGAGACAATGTGGAGGAATATAGATACTGCAACCTCTAAAGAGCAGTTAAAAAAAAAAAAAAGAAATTTCACTCACTTAGATTTGTAGCAGCAATATGAAGCTTGTTAAAACAATAATTGTCTATTACAGTTGGTAAGGTCTAAAGAATACAAGTCAAAAAAAGCCCAAATCTTCACTTTAAAATATAAAAAACATTAGAAATTTATCCATATTAATGTCAAATTTGTCATTAAAGTCCACAAAATTTATCTTGTGCAGCAAGTCTGGTTTCTCAAGCTTACCTATGTATATTTGATACTCTGGTTCATTTTTCAAGTTGCTACTTCTGAACAAAGATTTAATTACAGTCTTTTCTCTCTATGAGGGAAAATGAGCTACAAACACCAAATCTCTATTCACATTATTGAAACATGCATTTTGAGAACAGGCAACACATATACAAGTAGCTTCTGTTGGTGATACAGAAACATAAGAATGTTACAGATAGACAAAATTTCAAGCAAAATATATCCAATATTACTATAAAACATAGTGGAAATATGAGGCATGATTCAAGGTATTATATCTACAAATTGCCTTATTTCTTGCACAAAATAAGCCTGTCACACTGCAAGTAACAGCACCGTGTTCTTTCCTAAAGACACTGGCTAGTTAAGTCCCACTGAACTTGCACTGAAACACGTGAACCCATCCAGGATGCAGCACGAAATGCTAGCTCATGAAAGTCCATGACATATACCGATATTTCCCAATGTCTTTAACTGATGAAGGATAGGGAAAGGAAGCCAGTTTCCATATGCAGTCTGGAATGTCACATATACTGCCTAGAACCATTTACAACCTGAGCTAACTTTCAGTGCAGCCTTCAAAATATCAGGTACAAAGTCTAGGACAGTAAGGAGTGTTTCTATAAAACAGAGAAGTTTAAGAGTGCTTTTTTATTTTTTCCAGCATACGCTTCCTAACAAAGGAAAGACTGCAGAAAACATGCGATGCAACTGAGAGCCAAGATAAGAACTTTGTCCAGTTTAGCATTTCTTCATGGAAGCACTCAGAACAGTTTATGGTTTTGTTTCTTATTTCTTGTGATTGAAAATGCAAGAACACAGGAAAGATCTGCAAATGGGACATTCAAAAGCATTTAAGCAGATTTAAGAGCACTTCACCAATCAGACACTTAGAAAATTCCAGGTAGAGAGTGCTGATGGAACAACTAAATTAATACTATCTTAACTGGTCTACTCGCAATACTTACACAAGCAATTTAAACATCAACACAAAGACCAAAAACTCCGTGACAGATCTGCAGAAGTTTTAAAGTAACTTCCTGGCACAAACTGAAATAAAAGTGTCATATCTCTCTCTGTTATCTCTGGATTTTTAGATTAATGTTCCACAACAACAGGGGGCAAATTTTTTTGCTTCAGATTAGATTTGACTGATTTTAATATTGGGATTATTCTCCAATTCTTCTACACTGACAAGATAACTCTACAAACAGCTGAATTTCCCACTTGCCTTTGCTCTTCAATACTTTAAAAGGTTTTAAAGGATGTGAATTCCTTTTGATATTGCTATGGTAAGATGTCAGAAATTTGACATGAGACATGCGCCAAAAATTAACTTTTCAGAAGCTATTCCAGACCATCTGGACAAGATGCATTTCAAGTACAAAATAATTAATACCACCTTCACTAAAACACTAAACATACAGTAGTCAGGCCTTTCCTTTGTGCAATTAAAAGCTTTCAAAGTATCAGACTACTCAGAACAGATTTTGAATTACTCATAACAAAATAATTTTACTCCCCCCCCCCCCCCCCCCCCCCCCCCGAGGTTTGGGGGTTTTTTTCTTAAACATAGCGGTGCTGTCTTCCTTGAAATTGCTGATTAGAACTTTAAATGCCCAACTGTGGCCTAAGAACTCACTTTCAAGAAGAGCTAAAACGAAACTCCTGACCTTATCCAATGTGGAATTGTATCCAAATCAAGTAATACATTCATGGTTCCTAACATGGAAATCTAAAACACTGAAAGTGCAGATGGAAACCATAAGTAACTTCAACAGACAGAAAAATTCCTCCTTATCTCATATTTTGTCATAAATGATTTGTGGATTGGAAACGAAATCTGTACCTCAAATCTGCAACAGATGAAGATTGGAGGATGGAAAAAGAAGGTATATGCAGCCACCTGTACAATGCTTACCTTTAAGAGAACACACAACACCTGTGTTTCTAGCAGAAACATTAGTTTCAAAGTATTTTATATACACAAGCCTGTTGTATTGCCTCAATGAAATATGTTGTGATTCATAAACTCCTTATAAAATGTCAAAACAGCCTACAGAAATTCACTAATGCTGCACAAAACTTGACAGTACCTCAATAGTGACATGCTTTTTACATTACAATGAGGCAGTCCCATCCCTCCAACGTACAAAACTCTGACACTGCAAAATAAGGTTGTTCAAAACACATTTGCCTACATTTCTGAAGTAAACTGTCTAGTTTAATAACCACAAAACAAACCTCCATTTTATTTATTATGATCATTTATGAATTGACATAAAATCTGGGCAACAACAAACTCTGGAAACAACCGCTAGCCTTAGAAATAACTCCTTAAGGATATTAAATACTAAGTAGGAGAGATTAATAGAGTTTCAGTAATCCAATAAAATAAGAAACTGTGAACTAAGAACACAGGTTTAATTATTTTTTACAAATAATCGACAAATAATCTAATGGGTTCGCCAAAGACCATTACAAAAAAGATAATGGAAATCATCTATGAAGTATATCAACTTCCAGCAAATCCTCTCCTCCTTCCCTCTCAAATCAATAACAAATAATGTTTTTAAAGAACCTATCCCCCAGAACAAAATATAAGTGAATGTCAATAAACTTGAGTGAGAACAACATATAAATTCTTTCAATATGTTTGCAGTGTTTTGTTACCAAGGAAGAGGAGAAAGAGACACACTCAGGCTCAGTTTCAGTAGTACTCTGGGCTACAGTCTTTTCTGTGCCCAAGCACAGAAACTATACCTTCCTTCTCATGTTTAGTTAACCTTCTGATCTTAACTACTGTGTCATTTCCCAGTGCCTACATTTCCTTTTTGGAAAGCAATATTATACCAGGAAGAGAAGTTGTGAGAGGTTCAATCGAGAGAATCTTTTTTGACTTGTTTCTGGGGAACATTTTCAAATGTTTGCATAGGCTAGACAGCTCTTTCACATTCTGACTACTGCCCTCCCCTCCTAATGAAGAGGGTCACATATTTTCATGTGCTCAGAGTGCTGCTACAAAAAAAAAATTACTGGTTAGTTGCTTAAAATTCACCTCTTTACATCCTTTCATTTGCCTACATTTTTCTTCTACCATATCAAACAAGTTATTTCCCTTTCCTCTGAATTCCAGCCATAACCTAGCCTTTGATGCTACTATCTTTTTCAATTACCAAATGTTGGCCCTTGAACTATGGCAGTATTTATTGATCAATTAAAAAAAAAAAAATTTTAAATCACTTGCACAAATATTCTCATGTTGTTACACATGTGCCAGGAAAAAATTCCGAGAAATTTCCATTGAGCTCCTCATTCTCTTACAAATATCTTCCCAGTATTCTCCTTTATCCCAAAGAACACAGAACTCCAGCAGAAGTTGAGCTGATCAACTTTCCCCCTCTGTCACTCCCTGCTCAGCTGTTACCTCCTTTCTTAGACGTGAAAACATTCAAGGCAGAAGGCATTACTCCGCTATGTGTTTATGCAGCACCTAGCACAACAGACTCCGCAAGTATTGCTTTTAGGTTCTACTCCAACACAATGAATATGTCAACTGTTAAATCATCAACTCTAATTTGAAGAAAAAAAAAATGTTTTAAATCACTTTTTCCAACAGGTGGTCCCAAATTTTGGGATTGGAGGTTATTGAGCTGAGAACTGATACATAAAAAGCATCTTTCTCTTGGGTGACTCCTTAGTCGCAGGGCACAGCTCCATCCATCCAGGTACAGTTTATTATCCAAACAGATTTTGCTGCCCTCCTGTGGCCTGTGAGGATTTTAAGCTCCAGAAGTCACACACACCAACGCACTGGCAAAACAGCTAAGAAAAACTCTTATTCTGCTCGACCAGTTCACACTTTTGTCTTGAAAGATAGATTGCACAGCTCAACATTACACTTTGAAGAAAGTAAAAAAGCCAAAATGCTGTTGCAGAGGTAACAAAGGTCTCCCGATGCCTCTGCTTGGAAGGACTGCTTAGGCTTTGTAGCAGAAATAGAGAGATCAGTCATGCTCACTGAACAGTTGAGCTGATAAAGTTAAAACTCAGCTGTCCCTCAGTTACAATGTGTAGAAAACAACAATATAAGTGACCTATAAAAATACTGTAAAGAAAGGGAAAAAAACATAACTTTAAATCGTCATGTTGATTATGCTACATAGCTATATGAATTATGAATTCCCGTACTCTCAGATATGGCAAATGGATGACACATGAAATAGCTAAAGGACACAAGCTGTACGGTGGTTACACCCTATCATTGACGTAGTTGGGATTTAAGTCTAATGAGAAAACTTACAGAACAATCTTCAAATAAGCAGCGAAGACATTTTAAAGCAAGAAATACCAGAATACTGAAGCAGATTAAATATCTCTTTTAAAGACAATGCTGGTGCTACGAAAGATCAATATAAGTTGTACAGCAACTGGAATACTAAGATATTAGTATATTCTGGAAAAAAATTATGAAGACTAATGTCATCAACAATTTAACTTTTTATCCAATAGCATATTCAGAATATTTGGAGACAAAGAAAGGCATTAACTGCCCCTCCTCCTAAATCTTTGCAATTAATATAAATATGCTAATGCATATGGAATTCATTACCACAACATTTGATTAAAATATTTAGAAAGTTAAAACAGATCTTTCAAAAAGGGAAATATTGGCCCCAGTGAAGTAAAAGCAATCTTTTCACTTGCTTATGCGGAAACAGGACAGGATTTCTTTACACATCTTTACAAGTTTTTAGATGGTATCCAAAGGTTTTTAAAGGAATCCATATTCCAAAAATAAGCACATCATTACAAAAGCATGCTGAAAATCAAGTACATACAGATTTAAAACTGGACAAGGTATAAAAATGAATTTGCTGTAAGTTTGAACACCATATATACTCTGTAGGAAAGTTCACATCTACTAGTGCAAAGAGCAAAACTCCTGAAACAGGCATTTAGTTCTTGCTCATAGTGGCAGATGTAAAGTCTATTTTGACCTATTCAGAGGCACGCAAGAGAAAATAAATGGAACACGAACAAAAAAGCCAGCATTCCTCCATCTAATTATCTGTTTATATTTTTGCTGAAGTTCTGAAACAGGCAGATTTTTTTGACTAGTTATCCAGCTGCCATGAGGACCTTCTGAGGGCCAGCAGCGCATGAATGGTCGGCATCTGTGTAATTCAGACTGGATAGCATATATGGAATCAGTTATTATCAAATGGCAACACTATAAACAGGACTAAAAAAAAAAAGAAAAAGTAGTTAAATGCCTTCTCATAAGTAGTTTCCAGGCAAAAAGGAGCAAGAAATGTGTCATCACTGTCTTCTCTACAAAGTGTCACTTTGTACCACAGCATCCCTCCTAAGTACACCTTACTGACCATTGAAGGAGATAAATTTCTATATACTCTGGCTTCCCCAAAAATAGCCCTGCTGATGATTTCGAGCCATGTTTAGAAGAAAATGTCTTTTTGGATCACATTAATCGTCTGTCCCAGATTTTTGCTGGACATTGTCCCAAACCAAAATTTCTAGAACGGATCATCAATCCTTCTTTCCTCAACAGTAATCTTCTGTAAAGAATGACCTGCACCTCCATGCTATGGAGTACTTACCAGAAACTTGTTCTCTAAACCTCTGGCTTAAGAGATAAATAATATAGCTTTGGGGCTCTGCTATCCCATGAACAAGGAACACAGAAATATAAAAGGGGCAAAGAAACAAGTATACTCTACTACAATGGTATCAGGAGGAGAAGAAAGACCAAATAGTTTAAATGAAACAAAGGCCAGAGTTACTTAGCAGGCTATTTAACGTTCATTAAAGATTTCTGAGGAAGACATGGAAAATTAATTTAACAGTCCTGTTAAAAAAAAAAATCTGCTAGTCATCCATGAGTTAATGGTTTTCGGTTTTATGTCCTTCCATGTGTGTGAGAACTTTAGAGACCAAAGGGAAAAAAACCTACAGTCTAACGAATAAAACTACTTTTTCTATCCAGGGCAGATCACACTCAAATTCTATCTACACATAGCCAGCGTAGGCCAGTGATTGTTGAGTGCAGACACTCTGTAAAAGTTCACTCTGATTAATCAAGAACATGCTTTAATTTAACTGTCAGAACTAAGACTACTGTGAATTTACAAAAACAAATCATTAAGAATTCCTAAAACATTTCAACTGGCAAATTGCAGCATTTAATTTTAATTCTTTAGATATGTTCAGTAAACAAACACAAACCACAACGGGACTAAAAAAAGCCTCCATTGAACTTTATATACTGTATTCTATAAAACAAATCTCTCAGAAACCTAATAAACTCATAATTAACATGGACTTGTAAATTGTAAAACCATACCTCTAGGGATTAAACTTCATCAAAAATTGAACTCCTGTTATAGGGGATATTCAATATGAAGGGCTAAAGCTTCAGTAATTCTCCGAGGGTTTACACTTATTCCGCAAAGCAAGGCACTAAAACAAAGGCAACGCTTTTCAGTATGATTATCAGCCGTATGGGAAGTCCGTCAATCACCCTCACCATAATAATTTCTTACAGAACAGGCCAAACACCAATGAGAATGTGTCCTAACTGAATCAAAATGCAGCTGTTAGAACTTCATATTATTCTTTCCAGTATGATTTTCAAGAAGATACAATAGCAACTGCTGTTTTTTCTTTGCAGATTTTGAATATTTCAGAGGCTGTTAAGCATGTCATTTAGAGCAAAACATCACTTAAAAAAATGCAACAGACTTTGAGCAAACATAAATGTACTGAATTTGTATCCCTCATAATGCAGATGCATTGTTTTCATGAGGCACACAAACCTATGTTTTCAAAAAGTATTCGTTTGAGTAAAACATTGTACCTAAAAATAATTATTACATACTAATTTAACTTAGTCATATAATAGCTTTGCCTTCTGTGTCCAAATAGGGATCTTAAAAATATAAAATAACGCATTCCCTTCCCTTGTTTAGTTAGGTAACCAAGACCAACACAAAAGAAAAATGGAGGGAGAGCACAGTAATAGTAGGAACAGTGTATATTGCCATGGATGAGTTATCTGGTTTGGTGGCATGCATAATTTATTATTTCCAGCTACACATAAAGAATTTTTCGTCTAAAAATTAGTAATTGCATTCAAACTTCCATCAAAATTGTCCTCAGGCCAACTATGTAATGCTATATCCCAGAACAGTCAAAAGATCCAAAGAAGTCACACATGAAATCTAAAGTTTTGCAAGAATCCTCTTTTTAAGATAAGCCACATAAAAGAGTGAAATTGCAGTAATAAGCTTCCATTTTCCTACACTTATCACCTCAAATACCAATGTTGCCTATATTCAAGCCATGAGCATTTCCCTTTCTTTGTTACTGAAAATTATTTACTTCTCAAGTATTTGTTAAGAATATGAGGCAACCTGGCTCCACTGCCATCACAGGTTTTCCAGATCTTGAATTGCAAAATACAATACAACCATAAATGTGGTTTAAACTTATTTAAATGAGTGCAGCAAAACTGTAACTTTAAGGAGAGGTTAATGAAAGGCAGCTTCAGCTGAGCTTCCCTTGGATTGTTACCCATGTGGCTTGCAGGCAAAGAGCTGTCTGATACAGAAAAAAACAGTTGAAGAAGAAGGATGAGTTCCTGCTTTAGGATACTTGAGATACTGAAATAGGCTACAAAACTATTAAAACAAAATCTTCAAAGTCTTTCAAAAAGTTCTGACAGGCTTGGAAGGGAAATAGAGAACTTTAAAGTGTTTCTTTTAACTCTTTTTGTTTTATAGAATAAATGACTGCCTGGATCTCATTTTAGAAACACTGTTGCTTTTAACACTTAAAGTAAAACACATAATTTGCATGTCTTGATTAGCAAAAATTTTAATAAAATATCAGATTCCCTAAAACAGCTGTGATTTTTAAGCTTCATGTATTCTTATCTCAGAAAGCATCTCTCAAGTCTAAGATATTCCAAAGGTAATACCTATATAAAAAGCAGAACAAAATAAAATAACTGTGACCTATCTTCAAAAAATAATCCTAGAAGCAACTTGGATATATTGAATCAATCTTGACAACAATTTCAAATCAAATAACTCTGCATCTAATAAAGCATTTATTCCACAGTTACTATGTTAGTCAGTTCTGTTAGCAATTACAAACAATTTTAATATGAATCCAAAGTCACAAACTTTTAAATTGGTTAGAAAGATAATTACATCATTTAATGCTGTTTTCCTTCAATGTTTAAAAAAAAAAAATGCAGCAACCATTAAAACTTCAATCCTCTCTAATCACGTGAAGTTAGAGAATGGTTGATAGTCATTTGGTATAAGGGTAAAAGCCAAGAAATCAACACTACGTCCAAAATACAGGGAACTCAGTCGGAAGCCAGGCTTTTCAATGGTTGATGGATCAAATCAAGAATCTCATCATAGCTCACTGATGTCTCCCCCTTCCTTTCATTAAAGCTAATTTTATATACGATAAATGAGGGCTCAAATATTTTCAAAATTTTCTTCTGCCAAGTTAAGAAGCCTCTGTATCTTCCCTGTTGAGAAGTCACACTACATTAAAGCATCTTTTACTTAGTATCTGTTCTGGAAGCTGAAGCTAACACTGATCCCCCAGGATTGTTGCCTGGTATACCACTAAGACTGCTTAATCAAAACATCAGTTAATTCCACAGAACTATAACACTATGTTCTGTGTATTGTTATTGTTCTAGCCTGTGTTATTTAAAGGTATTTAAGTTTTGAAGATGTTTGTAAACTAAAATTGTAAACATTGTTTTATTCTTGTTGGTCCACCTGATATGTTTAACAGAAGCTCTTTTTAAAAACTGCTGTCTTTCATAACTTATTCTTTCACTTTAGAATATCTAATTTACAGTTTAATCTCCATTCTGGAGAAATAAAATTATACTGTGAACCTGTAACTATTCCTTCAATCAGGTATCTTTTTAACAGTATTATTATTATTATTCTATAAATCATCCTGCTTGATGCAAGCAATTATGAATTTAGCTTATAGCCAGAATCAGGCAGGAGACAGGTACAGATGATCATATTGTCTATCTAGCTTTAAAATGTATGAATTGATGAGTTTAAAGAGTGTTACGGATCTAAAGAAACAGAGTACAGAGGCATTTGTTATTAGATTAGTATTTCATATCCTGTCCAGATAAAAGATAATAGAGTTATTGGGCAAGGTAGGGGGGGTAGGAGGAGCTGGGGAAGAGTTTGGGGACCTGAGAAGTCATCTTACAGAACAACATCCTAGTAAATAGGTAAATGAATTTTAAAAATAGCCTCACAACTACTTGTATATTTAGTCTTCAAAGAAAGACCAGAGGTTTTATCTCAACCGTCGACAAATCAGCTGATGCCTTAATTCATAAGTTATGCACACTGGAAATCAAGACTAGAGATCACTCTGAACGGTGACATTGGTCAAACCTGATGAACAGGCATCATGGGGAAACTTGTTTTGATTGTGCTAATTTGTCATTTTATGAAGGAACTGCAGCTCCTAAGCCAGACTATATTTGTATTGTTAATTTGTCAATGGAAAAAAACGTTAAGTTGATGTCTCACAGAAAGCAGATGAGGAAGTAAACTATTGAAATAAATTCTTCTGCATACTTTATTTACAAATACTTTCTCAAAGCCTAATGTAAGTTTATTACAAAATGTCCTATAAAATCAGTGTTTATGGACAGAGAAGGAAAGGAGAGTAGGTATGGAGAGAGAGTATGCAGAGTAGCAAATTACTGACACAGTACTCAGTATTTGCAAAGCACTTATGATGAACGAACTCAGTTCTTGAGAGCTGACCCCAGAAGACAAACCAAATTGCTTTGGAATAATATACATAAATGAGATCTCTGAGATCAATGGTTGTCGAACAACAAAAACATTTTTGAGGTCCACATCTCTGTTAATTTTTATTTAGCATATTCATTTTTGCCCATGAAGGAAAACACTCTTGCCTTCCTAAGATATTGTAACAATTCCAGTGCAACAAAATGTCAGCCAAAGATCTATAATTCATTTTTCTTTCTGCCAGAAAAAGATTTCTATTACAGTAACCCTAAGTTATGTTGGACAGTAGGTTAAAAACAAAACCTGGTTTGCAAATAATTAATGCCACAAAGAAAAAGTGAGCATTAGCTCTATGTGACAATTGTGTAACACAAAGATCCTCCTTCTACAGGGAAGCAAGTTTCACTGCCTTGGGGTTTCAATGATGTGTTTTTAAAGAGGATAAGACATTGTGACAAACAATTCCTCTGCAGACATATACCATCAAGAGCTTTGTTTTTTTTTCCTTTGGTGAAACATATAAAGATAGTGGAAATTTCCATCTTTCCATTTTCTTAATTCATAAGCAGTTTATTTAAAAATAATTTTAAGAAAATTTTCTATTCTTCATCTGGCCATACATATAGTGATGTCAATTCTCAAAGCCACATACTAGATTTACTCACCATTTCGTATCATACTCAAATGATTTGAGATAACCACTCATCAGAAATTATGTTCAAACAGTTTCACTTATGTTATTGCCACATAAAACAATAGCCCCATCCCAAAAATGTAGCATTTCCTTTTGGGAAAAAATTATCACCACCAAACATACAGAAAGGCGGCACAGTAAAAAGAGCTTCATCTTCATGTCACTATTCTTTCTGTAGATCAGAGAAGCTCTCTAATGTGAACATTCTGTACTCTATATGTACATAAAAAACTGAATATGGCACCTTTAGTAAGATTTATATTCATGCATATATCAAAATACTCCTATTAATAAAAGCGGGCCTCTCAAAAAAAGAAAAAGCACTGAAGATCAAATTCTCAGCTGACATAAATTATTTAGGAAAAGAAGACAACATAAAGGCAATCTTTTAAATACTATATACCTGTATTTCCTGAATTCTGCTTCTCTTCCCCCCACCCCCCCCCCAAAAAACATTTACAGTATACTATGAATTATTCTGTGGCTTACAAATCAAGGTAACAAATCTGTTCTCAACAACCATTTAAGGGACAGTCTTATCCCTGAACAGAAGATGTTGGGCTTTCCAAATTTTGTCTCGTTTTAAAAGTTAAGCATTCTAAAAATCTAGCAACTTTCTCAAAAGTCTGAAGACTTGAATGTAAACAAGGGGCAAGTATCAATCAGGGTATCATTTTATTCAGGCTAACCTTTCTGTGACAGTTTTATATAGTCATTTAATTTGGCCATCAACTTGCTACTGATCACAAAGCAAGCATAAATCAAAAACTTCATCAGAGTCATTCTGTCTTCAGCCAGGCAGGTATGCATTGCCTTGCAATGGATTAACATCCTTTCTTACACCTGTGCGCTGGACACAGAAGATGTGAAAGGCCTTTTCTTTTTCAGTATTGGCTTTTTTAAATTCATACATGGAAAATTTCACCTCCTCAAGTCAAATACTTGTCCCAATCAATTCAATACTAGGAATCAATCAATTTCTTACTAGGAATAATGAAGCATACAAAGTACTTGACATGCTTCATTGGGAGTCACGTTTATACATAATCCATTAAAATGCACTTGCTTAGGAAAAACTGGCCCTATGAATAGGACCAACAACAAAGTTAAAGGGCTACATGTCTTCCATTAATTGGTAAGAGCAAGACGCACTTGTAAAATGCATTCATTTATTTTGACCTAGCTTTATTTATTTGCCTACATTTTTTAAACTAACTTTCTCCAGCTCAAACTCTTCACAGATTCTGTAATTGAACCTTCTATCTCCTACTGTGCATGCAGTCCTAGTTTTTATTATAGTAGTCTTTCCACATTCACCTGACAGAAGTCATATTTCAGCTAAGGAGCTCTTTTCTGACCTACTACAATTCCTTCATTTAAGAAAAAAATATTTTTATGAGGAAGAGGACATTACTCACAAGCCTACAGAACGTAGTTTACTACTTACTACGTTCATTCAGTGAGCAGTTTCACACTTTGGAAAGAACAGTATAAATTAGTTCACAGCTAACCACTACCTTTGTAAGTAAATACCATCACATGCACACTCTGTCAGTCTAGCTGGTAATTTCAGAATGAGATAGCACAGATAAAGCACTTTTCTTCTTCTAAGTACTTCCTGCTTAACAAGTATTTCAGCTCATGAGAAAAGAAGCAAGGGCTTGTGAGACTGTGGGTCAGTTATTTCTCATTCTTGAATTTCACAGCTGGGTAAAAAACTTAAATAAATAAAAAGCTGTTTTAAAGAAAAAAAATAGATTCCTGTTAAAAAAATACAACCTTTCTCCCTTTTTTTGTTTCACAGTGAACACAATGCTTGATGAAAAAATGACAGTACCAAAAACTTACAACCCCATATATCATCAGAATAATAAAGCAGCAACAAGGGTTATCACTCTCCACTCCCACATACACACACTTTCCCCCTCCCCTTAATGTGCTTTGGGTAAGCCTAAAGGAAGCACCTCCAATCATAACCAGTCAAATTGATCTTGATATCCACAAAGCCTTTGCAGCTAATAGGAAATTAACCTGAAGACAAGGAACAGTTTAACACACACACACACAGGATCAGGAACACAAGCAAAGACTCCAGGGTTGACTGAAGTTCCAAAAAGGATAAAAAAATCCTTTCTACTGTTGCCTAATATGAACTGTGAAACCACAGAAAAGATGCCCCATTCCTTTGCTGGTCACAAATCTAACTAAATATAAGCTCCTCTCTCCCAGAACTCACATTTAATCAGCAGTAGCACACTACTTCCATTCAGCATTCTTATTTCGACAAGACCCTCCTCCCAAAATTTCAGCCACCACCTTGTCAGGGAAAAAATGAAAACATTTTCTATGCTGACGTACATTATGTGATTATTTCCCTGTACTGCTGACACAAGTATCTCATTTTCCTTCAGTCTCACATTGTGACCACCTACACTTTTACATTCTGACCTGCCACCCTCTTCTTTTACTGCCTGTATGTGTTTACAACCTATCTATCTTTACTTCTACGGAAAGCTCAACACAACCAAGCACTGAGCTTGGTTAGGACCTCTGGGTTGTGTCTACCGCTAACTGAAGTATTTCTTGCAAATAAGTATTTCATTAAATATTTTAATGGCATACCAGTTTCCAGTATTCATCTCTGATATACCTTAGAAATACTACATTTTCTTTTGAGATTGTGCACAAATTAATTTTTCAATATCAAGAGATGCATTTAGCCAGACAGACTTGGTTTGTGTACTTGGGGGTAAGTCTTTATACACTACGTGATTTGGAAGAAACAATGAAGTGCTGAGGGGTTTTAGCTTCTGTATTTAATAGAAAATATCAACTTATTTCTGATCTAAATACAGATTTGGAAAACAAGCTAGAAAAAATACAGTTAAAGTACTGGCCAAGTTTTTATACAGTAAACTAGAACAGAAACCAACATTTACAATACATTTTAAAATAAATTAAATATTTTGTGTTAAATTCTTTCCAAAAGTGAAAGTTTGTAACAATAACTCAACAACTACAATATCCTAGAATATCAACAGTTACAGAGGGCCCTAAGATACTATATTCTGGGATATTTTGCAATGTTTCAAATACAGTCCAGATGCTCACAAAGGCTTACAGATTCACACATGTCTCAAGGCCAATACACACAACTTTAGAAGCCAAATATTTTAGAAGTAATTGACATAATGGCAGAAATTTAAAAAGCTGGTGGATATCTAAAATGTAAACATGACTCCATTTTGGTCAATCAAATACCTTTTAAAAACTGCATCAGGACTAGAACTAACAGAGGTTTTCGTGTAGGACTGGTTCAAAGCTGCGCCAGGGGAGGTTTAGACTGGACATTAGGAAGCATTTCTTTACCAAGAGGGTGGTCAAACACTGGAACAGGCTTCCTAGAGAGGTGGTCGATGCCCCAGGCCTGTCAGTGTTTAAGAGGCATTTGGACAACGCCCTTAACAACATGCTTTAACTTGGTCAGCCCTGAATTGCTCGGGCAGTTGGACTAGATGATCGCTGTAGATACCTTCCAACTGAAATAGTCTATTCTATTCTAACTATTTCATTCTGCTTCAGAAATATGACTAAGCAAATGAAATGCAAATCATGTCATAATCTTTAGTTTTGCAACAGTAAATAATCCCCATCAAAAAAACTGAATGAACTTAAATGTATAATCTAAATAATACATTAGAACTGCAATCATCAGTAATTTTTTTCTGTAGTAAATAGCTGTGACAGCAAGGTGGTCTAATTAGACTTACAGACAGACTGAACAATTCAATCCCAGAACTTCCACATCCATGTAACACAAAATTCTGAGTTATGAATCAGTGGGAAAAAATATGGTTCAGGAATCAAGGTCAAGCTTTTATTCGCAGTTTGGTCATCAGCTGTTGATGACCCGAGGGAAGCCATCTCACCATGTGTCCCAAACAGACTGAATTTTAAAACAGATTTAAAACTGCTTACCTGTTTTACAGAGCTCTGAAATACATTGAAAAGCGACATATTTTCCTATGAAACAGTTAAGTAGCTTCACCAGAAGGCAGCACTGTTAAATACATACACACATACATAAAAACCCTTACCTTCTCCAGGATTGACTGCAGATGGTAGATTGGTCCAGTCTAGGGTCCAGCTGGGGCATGGATGAGGAGAAAACCTTGCTTCAATACCATTTTCCTATGTGAAAGGGGGAAAAAAAAAATTAAGACCCCGATCCTTTACCCACCGAGGTTGGTAGCAAAATTCCCACTGAATTTAACGGCATCAGATGAAACTGTGCAACACTTTCAGTCTAACTGAAACTAAACAGCCAGCTGACTCTACATTATATGGGATTGAAATTATGTATTTCTCTCATTTTCACAAGAAAGCTTTGTTAATTTTCTTTAGGAAATGCTGTCAGCCTCTATGCAAAAAATATTGAGAGTTATGGAACATGATGGAGAGTTTTCTTTAACAAAACTCATTAGGGTTCCCAGATGTTCAAAGCTCTAATCAAACAGCAAAAAAACAAAAGAAAAGATAGAATAATGAAGCCAAACATAAAAGCAACATTTTTTGTCATCCTTTATATAAATATCTTTAAAAGAGGAATACAATATTGCAATTAAAACAAAAAGTTACTTTGATTATTCAGAATTATTGATAGGGCTTCCAGAAGTCCTGTCTTTGCTCAACTCCTGAATCGACCAAACATCGTAACAGAACAAAAAAGTAAAATCACTTCTAAGTCAATGCATATCAGACAGAAGACGGGCAAAAGCTATTAAACTGTTCAAGGCTGTCAGACTTAGCTTCTGCAATTCTAATACATTTCACCTATTCCAAATCAAGCAGAATATTACTATTAAAAATAACTCATTAAAAAGCTTAAATTACCATTAACTTAGTCATAGTTGGCCTTGGACCACCTATAAAATGACTGTCTTCATTCTCCTCTTCTAATTCATCAGCAACTGAAGAGAAGTCTTGCAGCTGTTCCTCTGGAGCAGACATCAACTCTGGAAGCTGGAGAAGCTCCATATTGCATTTGTCAGCAGCTTTCTTTACTCCAGGTACTTCCTGAACTCTTCGATACCAACTGGATATCAGAGGCAAATTTACCAGATTTTTGCCTTGTTTTTTACTGGAAACCTAGAAAAATAATACGGAAAGGTTACTTGCTACTGTAAATTTCTTCCTACAAGCCACAAGAAGGCATGAACTACAGAAGCGAGCTCGGCACCATGCCAAGCATGCTTACTCATAGCATGATGATAATGCAAAAAGCTAGTTAGTTAAGAGCTCAGGCCTGCAGGTAGAATTGCCAGTTGGCCGTTTAGACTTTATCTGCAATTCCCATTTGCTTAATAGGATAAAGGTTTACATGACCAATTTTAATCATAATTTCAGTCAGTAACAGGAAAACACAATTTAAATAATATTCTTAATTATCTGCTATTTCCTAACAAGGAAATAATTCATTTTGGTTGGTAATCACACACACAAAAAAAAAACCCCAAGCAGTAATTTGCAATTAATACCGAACTCTAGGCAAGACATTATGGTACCTGAACACTCTTCTTTCCCACAGGCACCCTGCAGCCCTTAAAAGCTCATCCACGGACAGCTGTTTTGCTGGCAACTACAAGCCTGAAATACCTTTGACTAGGTGGTAACAGCAAATCAGGCACGGGCATACATTGTCCCTGGTCTTTACTGAAGCCTTTGCAGTACATCTGTGACTTTTTTTTTTTGACTACCACTGAATCCAAAACTTTTTTTTTTTAAATCATATATTTACTCAAACTTTTTTTACCATCTTAATATTTTTATACAAAAATGGTAACTAGTATATTTCTTTTCTGAATTACATACATATGATGGTGAAATGA
Source organism: Gymnogyps californianus (assembly GCF_018139145.2). Lineage (NCBI taxonomy): Eukaryota > Metazoa > Chordata > Aves > Accipitriformes > Cathartidae > Gymnogyps > Gymnogyps californianus. Next base: position 57,704,381 of record NC_059474.1, on the reverse strand, counting down.
AGTAGCCTTCAATAGAAATTAGAATTTTAAGTGTAAAAAAAAAATTCTTAAGTAAAAATACAATGCACATATTACAAAAAAAAGATACCCAAATCACATTTGTACATGAAGACCAGCTAATTTTAAAAAGGATGCATTTGGTGAACTTAAATAATTTTTGTCCAGGTTCCCAAATGTTTTAGAATAGTGAAGATCATCCTCTTACAGGAGAGGTTGTAAAGTCTCCATCCTTAGAGACACTCAAAACCTGACTGGACACGACCCTGGGCAACCAGCTGTAGCTGACCCTGCTCTGAGCAGGGAGGTTAGACAAGATGATCTCCAGAGGTACCCTCCAACCTCAGCTATTCCAACCTCAACTATTCTGTGATGCTGTGCCTGCTTTAAGCAGAAAATTAAAAACCATGATTACAGGAAAAGGCAGAAAAGGCCATGCAAAAACAGTACTCCTCCACATATCTGTCCTCCATGTGGAAATAGAAATTGGTAAACACCACTTGAAATGACACAAAACTTCAAGCAGCTTTCTTGCATGCTGTGTTTATAATGTTCTTAGGGTAATCACAAGTAATTAGTAATAGCTAAAGGAGCAAAAGGAGGATGAACTGTGTAATTTTAGTATCTAATTCAATATCCTAATAGTAACACAGGCAGAAATACATTAATTCAGTTAAGGAAGAAGTCTTTTGGAAAGCAATTCTAAGAGGCACTGTTACAATTGATAACAAGTGTTCTAAATTGTATTTTAAAAAGTGAATAGTGGTTTTTCCCAGATGGAGAACGGAGCTTTTGTTATTCTTCTATTAATTTTAAACAGTTACAAGTAATAGAAAGCATAACAAAGCTAACCTCAGAAAGATAACAGAAACGGAATGAGGTAATGAAAAACAACTCTTCAGCTTCATTATTTTACTTTTGGTAATTATACTTACAATCAGCTAGTCAGGCGTCCTCATATTTATTGTATGATACTTTCCAGACACATACCCATTGAAGAATTCATTATTATTCACACCCTTAAAGCAAAGTGGAAGTGCAACTATAACGATTTTTTTAAACACAATCCAGGAAGTCCAGTTACATAAGTAATAAATAACATTTTAATACAGAATTAAATTCTGGCACTTCCATCAACAAGAGCAGTTTCAACCCACTGCCTGCAAGAAGCTTTCAGATGCAAGTTATTAAATTTTGATGATAACGGTAGGAATCAAGGTATAATTGCTTAGAAAACGACCATTCACCAGAGAACAGAAATAAAGCAACACTATCCCAGAGCTCTTATAATTTAGGTAAAAATGAAACTGAAAGGCAGGCTTTTAGGACGATCCTTGGTGCAAGCTAACACAAATGTATTATACAATATATAGTTCATAAGCTGCAGACCACCACAGCTCAAGGGTCGCATATGAAAAGCAAATAAACACAGCAGTCTCAGCTGCTCACGGTACATCTACAGAACAATTTCAATTGGATTGCTGAAATCAATTAAGCATTTGACCCAAGAATCTTCTCATGCCTAGCACCAGTAAATCAAACATTACTGTAAAAAGTTATGCTCTTCTCATTTAAAAAGGCCTTGGAAAAATAAAGGCGACTGAAATACATTAAAGTTTTTAAAATAGTAGGAAAGCATTTTGTCTTACTACTTTTGTTTAGTATCATCCATACAGAAGTTGCTGCTAATCCTCAGTTATGTGTTTTGCAAAACAAACAAACAAAGTAGAAATGAATTAATAACCATTTCTGTAAAATAACTCATCATCTTAATTCAAAGGTAGCCATATTAACCTAATTCTGGACTCCTATATTGCTATCATCATACAGAAATCCATTGAGGATGATGATCTTGGTTAAAGAAGTTATAAATTGGACATTTGTCACATATTAATGTTCGCTAGTAATTATCTTGATTTTAGAGATTGTTTCTCTGAATCTGACTGACAGCATCTTCTCCAGGAATTCCATTTGTTTTTAAACACCATAAGGCAAATTTGGCAAAACAACTTGCAAAATCAAAATGCAAATACCAGCTTCACTCAGAGCTCTTCCTGGCAACAGACACCAGCTAAGCTATCAATCTCATAGAGTAACTGCAGAAATACTGGTAGTAGGCAAACTCGTATCATTTTATTGTCATGGGAAATAAAGACACAGTTGTCATTTCTTTAATTCTTTTCTGTGTATACATCCTCATAAAACTAAGTACACAGATTGTGCTGAGCAAGACTCTCACACAGTCTTGCCACAGAAGTTTTTCCCACTGTAAAATTGGTTTTGAAGCAGAGCTCAAGCCACTTGCACTACTAAGCCCTACCTCCTTCCAGAGGTGAGAAAAGGGTAGAGGGAGAAAAGGGGGGCCGGGGGTAAAAAAAAGTAAATAAAAATCAAATTGCATGGCTTTATTAGGCTCAAAACATATTTTGATATATTTTCCTAATGCTGATGTTAAGATATTTGTACAACAGACTCTGCAATACACTGGCACTTACTAGATAAGTGCTATTAAAAAAAAAACAACCAACACCCACACACAGAACCTCCTTCTCAGGCCCAGATAAATTTTGTATAAAGTGAGAGATCCGCCACAAAAGATTCAATAACCAAGTGACTAAGGCTCTCCCCTACAACAGGGGTGAAATGAGTTTTTAACAGATCATTGATCTAAAAGTACAGAGACATGAATATTTTACTGACTCAAATTACAGTCAAGTTGACACAACCAATAGCCTGGCAAACTGCATCCTGGAGTGCAGGAACTTCTAAAATCAGCTTTGTCACTTGCAACAGTGTTTCTATAATGACATTCTATGTTGGGGAGCAAAGATTTATTCCCCAGTTTTCCACATTCCGTGTGGTGCCCTGACTGGCAGCTGTGTCAGTGCTTTTCCTGTTTTATCTTGGTGAAACTCTCTGAAGGTTTCAAATTCCTCCATAGACAGACTGGGAGACCTTCTGAGATCTCTAAACACATCACAAGACGCAAAACAGTCCTACACTCAGAATGAAATTTTGCATATACCCACTATATACAGTGTCCATATTACTTTGCTAGCATACACTGTCTTTCCTCAATTGTGCTGCGAAAACCTCTTGATGTGAAGGAAAAAAGACAAGGATGAAGACAATTGAAAACAGCCCATTGGTGTTTGTCCAGTATTGGGAACATGCTAGGTTGACTGCAAAAGAGAAGAGAGACAAAGGCGTCTGAATAGTCACACTCTTGGCATTTCCAAAATACTTACACAATCTGATAGGAAAACATTCAACTCCCCTAAAGGAAAGTGTGGACTTTCTATCAGTACGTTATTGGACCGTACAGGTAACACAAGATTCTATTAGAAAAAAAATTAAGCAGCTAATCTCATAGGACTGCAAGGAGAATCGTAACTTTTCAGTTATAAACTTCATTCCAAGAGCTTCTAGCAACTTAACCTTTTCCAAGGAACTTCTCCTTTCACTGCAGTAAACAAAGGAGCTTCCACAAACTGTGGAAAACAGTTTAGCAGCAACAATACTATGAATGGCAAACTACAGATTACTGAAGTTTCAGTGGCTGAAGCACATCCCAGAGAAGCTGGCTCCTTAGACACACCACCTCATTTCTAAGCAGAGTCACAGTGATCAGACCTTGCTTGAAGAAGAATACAGACTAAGTTTTGTAAAAACAAAACTGCACAGAATAGTAAAAGGTTTTCTGATATGTAGGTATTATGCTGTCCTAGGCACCCATCTTTATCTACAGATGTGCAATGAAACTGGCTTGGTTTGTGGGAGGGCTTGATAAAAAGCCGGGTTGGCTACACAGGAATGTTTCCTCCCAAACAAAGAAGTCATTCCTAGGAACTAGAAGAAAATGACAGCAGGGATTAAGAATAATTAACCTACTATGAGGAGAAATCAGCAAATCAGAAGTCACAGCAAATCATATTTTAAAAAGAAATATTTGTAGACAAAAAAAATTCTTAAGAGAATCTCAAGAAATTACATACCAGTAGCATAAACACATGAGCTTTTGGAAGTCTTTCCCTAGTCAATGCCCGAGTACCTCTTCAGCTCCAGTATGGATAAGGAAAGTCAAGGATTTACACCTCTAAAAAGCCACCATAGTCCCTGAATCTCTCTCCATTCACTGCCTCCCTAAAAGACATTCTTACTTTCTTAGAAGGTACTTGTTTTCTTTTAGGCATATCTGTCCATGTCAAGATAGAGTCACATAAAGTTTCAAGTCTTTGCTGAAAAGAATTCCAATTCAGATAATATCCATGTAGTAAAAGTATAACAAACTGAGTAGGAATTCATTTTGCCTTGCCCCGCAGTGCACTGAAACCAAAATTAAAATATGTTCATGCTTACTTACTTTTTTCCTATGCATATTACAATGTACTTAAAGTGTCCATTTTAAATCTCTCATGGGGGACATCCTTTCTAGTATTTTAAAATTATTATACCATTCTCAACCCTCCCTCCTTTTAAAATTTGCAATTTATGATGGAATCAAGATTCCAAATCTCAAAAAATTCCTCATGGATAAAATGGTCTCATTTTAGTAAATATCCATTGAGTCACGGTCATAAATCTAGTACACTAAATTCGAGCATGGAAATAGGTTCGTGCTTACCTACTTTTGCTTTATGTGTATTAGCATGTACTTTAAGTGTCCATTTTAAGTATTTTCATGGAAGAATTTTCTGGACAACTTGGTGCCAAAATATTTCAGCATAATACTTTAACAGTTAACAGTGTTTACTAAGTATTGATATGCTATGTATTCAAAAGTCATTTTGGTGATCTCACCAATCCCTGGTTTTTGTTTGTACAAAAAAAAAAAAAAAAAAAGACAAATCTTCTGTTTCAGGTTAAGTGCACATTGCAAATGCCACAATAGATTTTAAATTAACACATTTTACGACTTTGCAGTTCTTAAAAAAAATACATATACACTACTTAGTATTTGCACAACTAGTCGTCTTACCAAGAACTGATGGATGCATGGCAAAAGTACTATATCTGCCAAGGTAAAATAAAGCCCTTCTGCAAAAACGTGGTCCAAAAGCGGAAGGTCAGAGGTTTTTGTTCTCCTGATGTGAGGGGCCTCCCTGTTGACTGCATCTGATACTTCCTGGACAAGTAGCCTGGAGAAAGCTATGCTCAGTTCCAAACTTGGGAGTGGATGTTCATGCATTTCCACTGTTTTTCCTTCCTCTGTTGCTTCTTTACCAAGTACAGGCACTGCGGCCTTGGCAACTGCCTTCTGTTGTTGAAGTTTTTGCCTTCGAATTTTGTCATCATTATGTACTCGGACAGGTTCTCCAAGCTTCCTTTCAAGCTGTAAAATGTCAGGAGGAATAGTCTGACAGTGCTCAGGAGACGCCGTCAAAAATCCTTCAACAGCCAGAGGTATGCTGATCTCACAAAGTCTGGTCCACTGGCTAACCTGTCAGACAAATTTATGTAATTAATGTCTCTACAGAAAGAGAAACACAATCCAGGGGACCTTTTTGTCCACTTCAAGCAAACAAATTCCAGCTTTAAGTACATTCTTTGACAATCTTAGAAGCTCAGATATTCTGTATTACTTTTGCAATAGCAGAATTAGGAAGCTAAATCTTACATATAACGGAACGAACAGTTATCCAATATAGCATATTTTTATTCCTTACTATTGGCTTAAGATTATGGTGGCTGCATAACTCGAGAGGCAAAGCTGTGATCAATTTATATATGTCATTTCTACCAAGTGCTGGTAACAAAAACAGATTACACCAAACAGATTTTGAGCACATTTATTTTACAGAAATGCATTATATTATTAGTGGTTTTTTAGCATGCAGCATCAAAAATCTTTAGTGTAACCAAACAGCACCTTTTACTTATTTTTTTGTGTGTTCTTATCCTTGTCCTCTTTTTCTTATTATCTGTACTTAAAGCTTTTAAAACTTTTAAACTCTTGTGGTTTCTTACTCAGTTTACTCACTATGCAGCCATCTGAAATACGGAATCAAGTTTTCCAGCAGTTCCAAGAAGAGATTAGAACCAGAGGTTTCTGGAGGATGTCAGGGACAATTTCTTTATGCTAGTGCTAGATGGACTAACACAGGGATATGCTTCCCCAGATCTGCTGCTCACCAACAGGGATGAACTGGGTTGGAGGCATAGTAATCAATGGCAACCACGGATGTAGCAATCATGAAGTAGCAGAGTTCAACCTCCTGAGAGGAGTGAGGAAGGCAAGTATAGATGGATGAGCTGCCAGATGAGCAAACTGCTATGTGATTAATGGGCTGAAATATCAGCTCAAAGGGTAGTAGTGGTTAATGGTTCACACTCTACCTGAAGGTCAGTTAGAAGTGGAGCTCTTTAGGGGTCTATGCTGAGGCCTACGCTATTTAATTATCTTTATCACTGACCTGGAGGGGGAGATGGAATACACTCACATCAAGGATGACAGTAAGTTGAGCAGAGCCGCCAACAAACTCCAAGAAAGAGCTGCCATTCACAGGGGCCTGCACAGGCTAGAGAATGGGCTGACAGGAACTGACATGAAACTCAATAAAACGTCCTGCACCTAGGATGGACTAAACCCCTGTCATGGTACAGGCTAGGGACTGACCACCTGGCCAGGTAGCAGCTCTGCTGAAAAGACCCTGGACATCCTGGTGAGCATAAGCTAAACATAAGCCAGCAGTGCGCCTTGGCAGTGATGAAGGCTAACAGTATACGGTGCTCTTGAAATCAAAATTAACAATAAATCAGGTATTTCTTAGTTTATTTCAAACTGCAATACCTGTACTTTATAACTCATTGAAACTACACTGCTAGACATGAAACAAAGATCTGACCTATTTTTTTAATCTTAAGGTACTTTTTGTGTTGCTAAAAAGTAGTACCTTTAAAAAGAATTATTTTTCATCTTTATGCCAAAATACACATACTTCTCCATTGAGCAAATTTCATTTTCTAAGCAAATTAAGTTTCTTACTAAAAGAACTTAGTTTACATCAATATTAGGAGTCTACTTCGGAGTATTTAATGCTTATAAAAAACCCTATTAATGTATCTAAGAGAAAGAGATGCACTCACTTCAGCACAGGCTTTTAAACAGGTCTTCTTAAAGCCTAAGAGTTCTAAAATCTCCTTTTTAGATGGATCTGCTTCGTATGTTTTCTGTATTATATGCCTTAAGACAACAGAAAGCCCAGCTCGGCAGAACTTGCCATCTTTCACGACAACAGCAGGTAAACAGCAGCTCTGCACAACCACTGGAAGCTGACATCTGGAGATTAAATGGACCTCAAGATCGCCAAGGAGGTTTTTTGTCACAAACTGATCATCCACATCTTCACCAGTCGGCACTAAGAAAATTTTGAATAATTTGCAGTCACAGTACGATAGCAAAAACAGTGAAATAGATGTATGAAGAGGAAAGATGCTATCTCTGTACTGATGAGAAAAACCCAAATATAAATGTTCTTCAGCGACACTATCTTTCATCTTCCTCCTGAGCTGAAGTTCCTGAAATAGAAATCAGAACACAACATTCATAAAAGAATACAGAATTCAGAACAAAAAAGAGGGTTTGAAACAGTGGTCCTTCCACTATCTGTTAAAACTGATTTTAACATAAGACACTATTAAAGACATCCTGCCTGAATAAGTGGACTGCAGGCCCTTCTTGAGAGAAAAGAATAGTTTCACATACTCACTGTCCCTTCACATACAAATCACTGATAGGGAAATAAACTGTGTAAAATTTTTTTTACATTTTAGCGTATTTTTGACATTAAACAAAACATACAGAACCAAAAGAAAATATTTCCTTTTAAATTTTTTAGTGTATAAACATTTTATAGCAAGGCTTTTTTTTTTTTAAATCAATAATCTCCCACAACAGTAACCATACGTTATTGAAAAAACAAGTTCCTGAGCACATACCTACAACAGTCAGTTTCCTAATGCACACATTTGTCTTTCTGTAACTGTTAGAAGGCATATATATAGGGTATTTAGGCCATGGGAAATAATACTGGCTTCTGTATTAAAAATTAATCTAGAGCCTGGCAAGGTACTAACTGAAGGTCAAGAGGACACATAAGAAGAAAAAACCTGTCCATTTCAAGAATGCTACATGAACACCTCAAACACACAACTACTTTAAAGCGGTTAAATACAACAGTAACATAGCTGAAATTAATGTCTTCTCATTACATTAAAAACTTAAATTCATTTTCCTTATAGTTGGTTGAAAATTACATTTTTCCTATTAAACTATTCCATACCAGTTTAATATAAAACAACGATGCAATAATTTTTCTGCTCCATCACTCAATAAAATTGCCCGTTAACTTATAAACAGCAACTCGTATTGAAAAGCTTTAGACACTAGATGGCACTCTTAAAACAATCATTATAGAAGAAAACTTTTATTATAATAAAGAGAAAGAAATTTGAATGTTGTTAAGAAAGGCCAGTATGGTTTTTTATATACATGTATATAAAAAGCACAAGTGACATTGGAACAGCATCAGTCTTTCAAATAACTGCCTAGATTAATAAGGGCTCTGTACAGTTACACGAATATGATGTAATTATTTAAAAAGCAAAAAAAGGTTTTCATTTGATATATCTAGATTATTGGATTTTTTTTCCATGTAGATGTGTACATCAAATTTATTATTTTATATCATCTATCACTGGGCCAAATCAATTGTCCAAAGAGAGGCAGTGGAAGAATAAAATCAAGTCCACTTGACATTAAGTAAAGATCATAATAATGATTGTTACAGTGAAGTATTTTTAAACCATTACATTACATGACTGTCTCAGAACAACAGTGGCTGCCTGTCTCAGAACAACAGTGGCTCAACATAACAGTACTGTTGCTTTTCTTTAATTAATACACCTGCCACACAAAGAATAGTACCATACATAATGAAATATCTACTTTCCTAAAAGCTACTTTATTTGGTTAAATCTTGACAGCATATAAGTTGAGAAAGATTGAATACCATAAGTACAGCTCTGTGGAAGAAATTATGTAGTGAAGGTACTGTTGAGGAGATCAGTCAAGAAGAGTTAGTCTTACCTGCTAAATCCATAGTTACTAGCATTTAAACTCATATCCTCGACTATAGTACTTCTTTCAATATTAAATAGTACCCTCATATGCATTTGGGTTGGTTTTATTTTCCACGGGAACCCGTAAAGCATACAACCCCATATTTTCCTGGCCACTCTAGCCACGCAGACATACACATTCACCTTACAAATCACTTCACCACTGAATTTTTTCCTCTGGTTGACCTTACTGGACATAATCAGCTTTTTTGGTCATTATCACGCTGTATAGAACTGCTAAATATTTTGCTAAATTCTGAAGAGGTTTCTATTTCCAAAGTATATTATTCCATAGTTTCCATCTGTTAATCACCTGTTCTTACAAATTATTCCAAATCCATCACTCAGGACTGCACAAGTGAAACAGTAACCTTTTCACCACACAGGTACTCAATAGATACACTGGCCCTTGTCCATTTTCATCCAGAGTAGCAGCTCTGAAGCACTGTTTCCCCACAGAGGATAATATATTGTTAGACTAAAAATAAAAAATAAATACTTGAAAGATGCCCAAATAGAGGTACTACTTAATCAGGCTGCTGATTAAAATTACAAAAATGTCCTGCTATGCAAACTGGTAGATGAAAGGGTGAACACCGTCAATGTGAATACTCCTCCAATCTGTTGAACAAAATTACTTCTACCTAGTAGCAATGAGTAATAGATAGCAGCCGTCAGTCAGTCCCAGAGACAGTAACTGATTGGAAATGATGACTTGTTGGTTATTGGTCTGCTCTGTATTCAACCAGTAAATGCCACAGCTGATGCTATCCCATTAATCCACCTGTTTCCTTGAAGTTTGAAATGTGACTTGAAATTTGTCTGGTCAAATTCAACTATTCTTATCCTCAGGTATACAATTATCACATACAGAAGTCACACAAATCAGATAGACCAATATGAGGATCTTGCTGAAGCAGGATAAGCAGATGTTGTCCAGAGCTACCCACTCCATTCTCTTGACAGGGTCAGAAAACAGGAATATGCATGCAGCCCACTTCATTTAGTTCATAGTATTTTAACTTAAAGTCACTTCTCTCAACCATTTTAGGTGAGGCTCTGGCTTTTGCACTGAAGCAAAGGTACACTCAGGAAAGGTCTGTTCTTCTAAATGCCTTGAAGAGAGAACCTCTGGGAGACAGCTGGGCCAGACAGCTTGAGGGTGGTTACTAACATCTTCAAAACTCAAAGTAATTTTTTGTAAACATACACAGCAATTTAACACTACTCAGCTGCAACACGGTGAACTATGCCAGAGAGACTGAATGATTTTTCTGAACCTAAATGAACTTCTACAAAGACAGAAACAACACAGAAACAGTGACATTCATGATCTACTTACACAGCAGTGCTGTGCTCACGCTGTAAAATCAGAACAGTTTGCAGAATTGATTGAGAACAAACTATTTTGGAGAGAGGAGGAAGGAAGGGCCAAGACTCTTCTTCCACCTCAGCCAGAGCAGTAAATTAATGTCATTCAGCATGCAGCCGCTAAAGTGCCTGTGTAAAGGACATGGTAGGAATGTGCAACCGCAGGTGACAGGAGCCCAGGAAACTACTTGTTTTGAGAGTGGCTCAGACCTAGATAGGGTCAACTGGTCTTGGTATCACACGCTGAATCAGCATAGTACCCTCTAGTCCCATGACTTGTTATACCTTCTCCACGGAGTCAGTTCAGACTCCGATTTCGTTCTCTCTTGTATTCTCCTTCCTCAGGTAAAGCCACCTCACACAGGCTTGGTAGCGCTTAAAATAAGCTTAGATAGCCTATGAGAGGGGTTCTTACTTAAAACTGTCCAGTTCAACACAAGTTACTGTACTCAGTGGCTAGCACTCCTCCAGTACCTGCCTGTAATTATCTACTCATGAGCCCGAAAGAACAGAAAAGTTCTCCAGTAACTCTCCACAGAATTGTACGATTCATCTCCATGAAGCACAAAGAACCAGTGAACAGGTCTACAGAGGTAAGCATAATGCTCAGTACAATTTGAAGGTTAGCTGCTCAAACACAGGTAGCTATATTAACCCCGAAATAAAAACAGAGCTTTCATTGCTCATCGACAAGAATCTCAGGGCTCTTAGTGAAGTTGCAGTATCTGCTGTTGAATTTTCTGATATATAAAAAAGCCATTTCTACATTTTCTTCTAGTTGGATAGGCAGTTATTTTTAATAAGTTTTCCAATAGCTAGATTCTCCTTTAGCTAGGTTTTGTGCACATGCTAAAGTTGCATTTATCCCAAAAAGCAAAAAATTTTAAATATCACTCATTCATAAAACACCCATTAGCTACTCAGTTTTTTTTTTTTTTTTTAAGTACTCATAAAAAATTTTAGAGAGGGATTCTCATATCAAAATGAGAAAATCCAAAGGTGAAAATTATGGTCAATATTATGAGAATTTCCTTTTTAAGGAATCACATAGAGAGTGACAGTATCAATACAGCAACAATTAATCATTCCAGTTAGTAATTCTGAACCAAATAAAAGCAAACTGTAAATTGCTGATTTCTGAAAAAAGTGCAAGCAACTAATATCTTATACTTAACAGCAGAACAAACTCCACGGGAGCAGGTAACTCCAGCTCTCATTACAAAAACACAAACGTCTCATTTCTTTGGTATTCAGGGAGAGTTAAGAACATTGCACTTTTCACAAGATCGGGTCTTAAATCTGAGAATAGGTACTTACATACACAAATGATTTCCAGGCCCTGACAAACCAATCTGTCATTTCATCATTTATATGACAGCGATTCATTTTGGTTCATACAGGCAATCAGATCTCTCTCATCTAAAGGCCTTGATCCTGTAAGCACTCATGGTACCTGACCTGAAGGTATCTTTGCAATATACTGTCCCATTATTTTCAAATATAGTCCTAAATTCTTCTCATATACCATACTACTACTATTTTTCCTACCAAAGTCCCTTTCTCTTCTCAAATTTGCAGTGCTACAACACTGAAATTGGTTTCCCAGAACCATACTCCCTGTTCTGCTACTGATATGGTCAATTTAGATCTGGGTTATTAAACCTACTGTGTGGAGTGGAACAAATTCTATTCTTAATTAGGGTCCGCTTAGGACAATAATACTTTTCTGTTTCTGCAGCTAACCTTCAAAGGATGAAAAAATGAGCTTCACTCAGCAGGAAAACAAAGGAAATGTTGCACTTGAAGCTCCTGTTTGCATCCTCCAGCTGTTTCTCTCCTCCTTTGTTATGCCCAGCGTGGTGGTCCAGGGACACATCTCCTTTACAGTTGCCAAAGAACTTGCATCTAAATTCCAAGGAAGCCCAAACAAACACGTTAAATTATGTATCTTTAAAGTTATGATAATTCAGGCTCAAATATCAAACTAAGTATTTTTAAGAATCTTAAAACTATTGATTTAATGAAGGTTAAGATTCACTTGTCAATTTGCTCAGGTTTGCTCCTCCACCTCCTTCCAATACTCACAATTCTTCACTTTATTTCACCCAATTCAAAATACAAATTACTAAGATGAAGGTACCACCCTCAAGCAAGAACAGATAAGCTTATCAGCTGATATTTCTGTTGGTGATCAACAGTTAGGCAATTAACAGTGCTCATGTTAAAATCAGCTAAGTGAACACCCTCAAGAGCTGAGCAGTAGAAGACATTGTTTTTCAGAATTCTAAAGGAATGAAGGCCACTGTTTTGGTTTATACCTGGAAGTTACTTTTTGCAACTAGATTGGCCGTAAGTTGTTTCTAAGTTAATTCTTAATATACAAGATTCTCAAGGAGCAAAGGACTTTTCTTTCTGTCCTCCTTTAAAACAGTCAAAAGTTTAAGGGGTTTTGCTTTTTTAATCTGTTTGTATTCCACATAAGAGATTTCGGAAGGCCAAAACAGCAATTAACTTAATTTTGTTCATAGACATATAAGTTGAACAGCCAAATGGCATTCTGAATGAAGTAAGTCTCCATTAGAGATTGTTTCATTGCAACTATAGAGCTCACAATGCATGGGGTAAACAGAAGAAAGTCTAACCTATTTAGAACTTCCTACTACACCAAGAAGAAGAAAAAAAAATGGCCTGAGCTCAATTGCTGAGAAAATCTTTCGTAAGTCACCTTCTCCCATTTTCTGACTTCCAAACGCAGGTATCTCTACCAACTTCAGAAAGCACTGCTAAAAGTTCTCCACCTTTATTTTTCATAAAGCACTTACATGGAAAGTGTAATTTCTGAACTCATACAGAACTTCCGTACAGACTGTGCAATTGCCAAATAACATGCCTACCTTGGTAACTTAAGAAATTTTTTTATTCATATTTGAAGTTAGAAGACTTAGACTAATCCAGCAGGTTTCTCTTGCTCTTACTCCCCTAGACATCAAAAACCTCTTCGCCACAAAAAAAAGATCATTCAGTGACTACCTCAGACGTTTATCTAGGAAATTTTCTTTTTCAGCCTCAGACAGTGACCAATGTAAAGCCACCTGCTACATTCAAAGGGTCCATATCTTGAATTACAGGATAACCGTTCAAATAGAAGGTTTTCCTCTTTCCCCATTCAACATTTTTTTCTAGAATAACTAAGATGAGAGCAGCATTATTAAAATATTGTAACAGAATTTTAGAGATCGATAAAATGCACATTAGCTAATACGAGAAACAAGACTTTTGTCCTGGACACAAGCTTTGCCATATACATGGATAAACTGCAAGAACTGCGTTCACTACCACTGTCAGAAAGCCCAAGTGTTGAAGTTTGTCCTAGTTCATACCAGCAATTCAACTCTCTATGCATGCCACAGATCTCTACTGTCTCATGTTTGACTAGATCACTGTAATATTTCTTCATAACTGGAAGCACTGAATCTTCTTCCTTTACTGCAACCATATACCAAAAATGATTAATCTAACATGTTGTTAACTAGTATTTTTCCCTTACCTTCTGCCTGAACTTAAATTTTACTATTCCATTTGTTTAGAGAGAAGTTATCAATCTCTTAGCAAACTGAAAAAGAATAGGAAATATTAACTATGGGGGTGTTTAAAGTTATGCACTTTTCAGACCAGGAGGACAGACCTTTTCAGACTACAAGGTAGAAAGCTAGCAACAGAAAACCACTCTGCTTTTTGCATTGAGCTTTTCAACATCAACAGAATTACTCCAATACTTCAATTCCCACAAAAACTTTAAAAAGTATTTTTAACAAAACGGGCTTCTGTATAGACTGCAACTTATTAAATATTTATTTCAATAGAATAGCAAAGCATTCAGTCTGGATTTATTTATATTGCTAGTTACTGTAAAAACTTCTATGTCCCCTCATCGCAACAGTAACTGAACGTCTCATAGACTTTCCTCCCCAAAGCCTTGCAAGGTGGAAGTTTCCTCTACTCCCATTATACATGTGAAAAAGCTGAAGCACAAAGAGAATTTTTAGCTCAGCATCACATAGGAAGTCTGTCCTAGGGCAACCCTAAAAATCAGACATTTTCCTTAAGGGTTTTGTTGTTTGTTTGGCTGTGTTTTGTTTTTTTTTTTTTTAAGTTCAGTCTATGAATGCAATGTAAAACTACAATCAGGCTAATTTTATTCCCAAGTCTCTCACAGAAGAGGCACCAAAATAAATCTGTCCAGGAGTTCTGTCTATAAGTGACTTTACCTGTGTTTCCTTATTGTTTCCTGTGAGAAGATAAGGCCGCCTTGCATCGTCACTTCAACTGAATGGTACACTCTCACACCGCCATATGCCATCCCTCTCCCATCTTTTACTTCAGAGAATTCCTCCTAACATCTTGTCTCGTTTCCTACATTTTTTGTTTCTAAGATAGTTGTTTTTCTGCACTATTTTGGCTCTGCAGAGTACATCTTCCTTGTGGATTTATGCACAGCCTTTCCTTTGAAAGACTTAATAGCCTACCTGGTTGCCCGTTCTCACTTAAGTATTTTCACAGAAATACTACCCTTCCATCAAACGTGATAAATTTATTAATCCCTTGGCAGCTTACTAGGACAAAAGCAGCCACAGACATACACAATAAAACAAAACATGGAACACAGAATTAACAAAATCTACAAGACATTTTCCCGGCACTTTTTTTCCTCTAATTAGACTGCAAATTCTGTGGGAAGAGATAGGTTTTTTTATTCTATACTGGCCTTATTTACACTAGCCACTGTTGAAAGAGGGAAAGGGAGAAGTAATGAACATCACAGGATTTGCAACATAACTTAAAGACAAGATAAATACTGTTGTCTACCTTTGGTATAAAAATCATCTTGGCTATTTAAAAATAATAAACATTAAGTAAGTGTAATTTTCACTGACTTTACTGTTTGTTACCATTTTCTCTTCCCTTTCAACATGCACTAAACAAGTTAAATTAGTTTCACTGAGCTACTGTGTTAACAACGTAACAAAGAAAATTGTTGGTTTAAAAACAAATGTTTCCCAAGAAAATTAAAAAATTAAAATAAATAAATAAGTACATAAAAATCCTCTTCCTTTCAGTTCCTGAAGAGGATCTCATTTATTTGTTGATTACTACATGGTAAACCAGAACTTTTGTTAAACGGACACATCAACATTTGAGAAACGTTCAACATAGTAAGTCACTAAAAAACGTAGTTTTCCTCCAGCAAATATTTATTTTAGTACAAAGTAATATTTGCGCTTTAAGGCAGACAACTTTGGAGGTTGGAGTTATATTTCCATCCAGACGACCAGTTTGCTGTATGAGTTTAGGGCCACCATTGCATCCTCAACTGAATCCAAAGAGAAGCATGCAAGCTTTTCATGAAGAGCTTCAAACCAGAATTTCAGACAAGTATATCAATAAAGTTGTTAATGGTTCAAGAAAGTAAGACACAGGCTATGAAGAACAGAAGCCAAACTTTAGAAAGACAGCACACTAAAACTTGGTTATTGCAGAAGATAATAGCACTGAGTTAAAATTCCTTTGCAGACCTACTCCATAAAACCCCCACTCCAAGCTTCTCAGCAGTTTGTCAGCCCAGAAAAATCGGACCTGGTAGTCAACACTGAAACCTTTTTTTTTTTTTTTCTTTTTTTTTTTTCTCAAAAAGCTTAGCCATAAGTCACCAAGTGTCAGATGAACGACACGAAGGCTACAAGTGTCTTTCCCGCCATCAACTATTACTGGTCTTCACCGATAAACACCTCAACAAGCAGTTTCCAGCCTACTCTCCTTCACAAATCAGAGAACTAACGGCAAAGGGGGCAGACGCGGCCGTTCTCAGTCAGGGAGCCCAGGCGAGGAGGAATCAGAGAACCGGGGCTCCCCAGGGCTGCGCAGAGAGCGCCGAGACCCGCCGCCCTCGCCCGCGGGGGACCCGCGGGGGACCCCCGGGGCTGCCCCCTGAGCCGCCGCGCACCCGCCGGCTGCTCTCCCTCAGGCAGCTCCTGCGAGCGCCGACCTCTTCCCGCCGCCGCGGCCCGGTAACGGCCGCGAGATAGTAAGACCCGCCCCTCCCCCAACGGCTCCGTCCCCACGCGCGTGAGGTGGGCACCAACCGCCGCTTACCCCACCCCGCCCGCAGCGCTCCCCCGCCCCGCACGCGGCCCGACCCACCTCGGCCGCTTCCGCCCCGACTCCGCCCCTTCCTGCGCGCTCGCCTCGCCGGGCCCCGCCCCGGCCTGCACACTTCCCCCCGCGCACAGTGCGGGGTGCGCGCCCGGAACTGCTGCCTCTGGGCCCTGGTTGCGCGGAGGGACCGGCACAGCGGCGGACCCGGCTCCGGGCGGTGGCAGCCCCCGTACAGCCGCCTCCTCGTCTTCTTCGGTAAGAGCGCGGCGGGCGGCCCCGCGGGGGGGGAGACATGACTTCGCGGGAACCCGGGAAGAGGGGGTTTGGGAGGAGGAAGAGGGGATCGCACACGCGCGCGCACACACACACACACACACACACTTGGCGACCATTACCCCCGGGGCGGGGCGAGCGTTGAGTCTCTCTGTGGGGCGGGGAGGGCCCGGGCGGAGCCGGCGGGGCGGCAAGGCGGCCGCGTTGGCCCTGTGGGTGCTGGCGTCCCTTCTGCCAGCGTCTGGAGGGATGGCCCCTCTTGGGCACACGGGCACGCCTGGTGCCGCGGCCTTGAGGAAATCGGGCCAGGGCGGTAACGGGTGCGGGAGGGTCCCCGGAGCGGTTTCGAGCACTGCCGGGGCGGGAGCCTGTCGCGCTGCTCTGCCTCAGGGCGGCGTGTCCGGCGGGTGGTTTCCACCTCAGGGCACTGAGCCGTGTGGAGCTGCCCAGCCTGCTGTCGGACGGGAGGCGCTGGCTCCTGGCGTTTGACTTCGGTGTAGGCGGACTCGGTTGTTGGGGCTGTAATGAAACGGGGAGGTTCAGCTCCTCCTTTGCCATAGGGGCTGGCCCCGGGCGCGGCTCCGTAACGAAGGCGGCACTGGCCCGCGGGTGGGGACAGCAATTAGGAAGAAACAGACCAAGCAAGCAGAGGTGATAGATGCGTAATACAGGGCATATAACTTTCAACTGTAGTATAGGATTTTTTTTTTTATTAAAAGATGGTAGCATTTTATTCTTTTAAGCATTTTATTTTTAAAGAGTTAGTTTCAGATGAGAGGCCTTTTCTTCATTCTTACAGGAAACGTCAGGGAGAAATTTGCAGCAAGTATGTTGCAAAGGATCGGGCCGTGACTTTGGTGTAACTAATTCAGAAATTCAGTTTTAACTGAAGTTTGGTTCTTCCAGCGAGAAATCACCAGGAGGATGATATCTAGGAAATTTGTAACCCTGATAAATTTTGGTAGGCATTCAGTTAGGGAAAGGTGAAAACAATAATGGAGATACAATAAATTTACCAGTGACTTAAACCAATGAGCAGTGACATCTGTTTAAACACCATCTTCAGATCCATGTTTGCAGAATATTGAAGCTTGATGGTAGCAGAGATTAGCAAATCTCAATTGCGTGGGTATGATTATCTCATTTACTTGAATAAATGTTTTTTCTAAAACTGATTTTTGTGGCAACACAACTATTCATGAGAAAAAACATATTGTAGAAAGGTAAGGCAGATGTGACAGTAAAAGGGCTTGATTAAACAGGGAACTCATGACAGGGCTCCAATGCAAAAAGGACATACACAGGAGGTGAAAGTGCAGACACAGGCTACAGAGCAGGAATGTAGAAATATTGCCCAGGCATGTGGGGATGGTGTTACAAAAGCCAAAGCTAAGCTAGATTTGAAACTAGCAAGCAATGTCGATGGAACAAGATGCCATTTATCAGGAAAAGGATTCGTAAGGAAAATATAGTGCTGCTGCTGAGTGGGACAAGTGTTTTAGTGACAGCAGACACAGATAAGGGTGAGATAGTCGATGTCTTCTTTGCCTCAGACTTCACCAATAAGGTCTCCCAGGCCTTTTGCCGCAAGGCGGGGTTCAAGGAGAGGAGGAACTACAAGTTGTGGAAGAGGATTGAAGCAGGGTTCAAGGAGAGGAGGAACTACAAGTTGTGGAAGAGGATTGAAGCAGGGATTGTTTACCTGACAAGTCCATGGGCCAGGTGGACTGCATTCAAGGGTGCTGAGAGCTGACAGCGTCTTCACGAAGCTACTCTCTGTCATCTTTGAAAGGCCATGAGATTGGGGGAGATCCCCAAAGACTGGAGAAAGGCAAATCTTACCTTCATCTTCAAAAAGGGCAAGAAGGACAATCCAGAGAACTACAGGCTGGTCAGCCTCACTCCTTCCACCTGTGGAAAGATCATGGAGGAAGCCATTTGTAGGCATAAGAAGGAGCAGATGGTGACTGGGGATAGCCAGCTTGGGATCGACCAAGGATAAAACATGCCTGACCAACTGGATTGTCCTCTGTGACAAAATAACTAGATCTGAAGATGAAGGGAGAATGTTGAATGTCATCTACTGTGGGCTTAGGGGGACCTAATGGAAGCCTTTATATACCTAAGGGAGATTATTGAGAAGATAGAGCCAGCCTTTCTACTCAGGTGCATTGCAGGGAACGAGAGACAGCACAAGTTGGAACTTCCAATTCCAAGTAGGGAAATGAGGACAATTAGGCATTGGGACAGGTTGCCCAGAAGGTTTGTCACATTCCTGTCTTTGGAAGTTTTCAAGATACAACTGGACAAAGTCCTGGGCAAGCTGGTCTGAATTCAGTGTTGACTTTGCCTTAAGCAGGAGGTTGCACAGGGTGACCACTTGGGGTCCCTTCCAAACGAAATGATTCTGTGATTCTTAAATAACGTACTGTTTGTGAGGAGTAGAAAACAGCAAATATAGGGCAATAGTGTAATCTTAGAAATTTTGGATGAACAGGTTACTGTGATATTGATTGAAATATTAATTGAAAAGTACAGTATAAAATATGCTGTAGAATAGAATGTAAAATGAAGAATACCAGTACTAGTAACCCCATAGCAGAAGATTTTACTCCAGTCTTCTAAAATTCTTTGGAGAAGATGTCAAGTAAATAAGTACTGATTAATACAATTGTTCTGATTAATACAGTTTTCCAGACTACTGAAGTGTGTGAGTTTTGAAATATCCCTCATGGGAGATAACTGAGAAATTATGTTGTCATGAATCAAGTTCTGATTAAGACACTAAAACAAAAACTGAAAATAGAAGTTCAATTTTTCCTGCTTTTAAGTTTTTCCTTGATCTACTTTATTAAGACTTAGATTAAATCTGAAAGTGATGTGGAAAAGGCATTATTGGTAAATAAGCAAAATCTGCCGCTGTCACAGTTATTACATTAGTCAGGAAGAGAGAAAATCCTGAGGAACAAAAGAATCCAAAGGGGGAAAAAAAGGTGAATTGATATTATATTGATATTATGGCGGTAAGTAAAATTAATTATTGATGAACACAGTGCAGTGCATTGGAAGGAATTTTGTGCTATTCATTCAATGTACTGGGTTTTAAGTTAACTGCTACACATGTTGAAGGCAGCTGAAAAGGATATGTGAGTGAAAGTCCTTTTAATCATCAGTGTCAGTGAAAAATAAAAGTATTGCTGAGTTTATAAAGAATGGGTTTGATAATAGCATTGCAATATAAATTAAAGGTGTGCACTTTCTTGGAATAATATCTTCAATTGTACACCTGTCTCAGAAAATAATGGAAATAAGAGTTCAGAAACAGATGGATGAAAATATGACCATATCTGAAAATGTAAGTAGATCCATTTAACTGAAAGTTATGATGAATAACATAATACATGTGTAGGCATGCAAAATAATAGCTGGCAAACAAATGAAAAGAAAGGGGCTCTTACACCCTGGAAATCTAATAAGTCTATTGGAAGACCACGTATTCTGTATAGTGCTCAATTAAGCTTGTATGTATTTGGCAGAAGACAATAGTATGCTCAAGAAATGAGAGACTCAAAAAATTCTTAGACGTTTTAAGAATAATGACCCACTAATTAACATTTTTTTTTTCCCCCAGGGATTTAAACCACTTAGAGTAGTCCACATTGGGAGGTTACTCCATGATTGTCCATTGTAGGATTTTTAATATTATCTCAGATACTTCAGAGAGTTTTGTTACCTTATATTTGGTCTTGTCTATTCATCATCAGACAGTGCTTATGCATTAGTGAAGGAGTGTCAGAGACCTAAGCTGAGAAAGGTGCTTTTAGGGCTGGGCTAATGGGTTAATGCTTATTTGCAAGAGGGTGCGCTTGAGTTCCTGTCCCTGCTCCACGAGTTGCCTGCGTGTTCCCTTCAGTTAGTGCTTTGTGCAAAACTGGTTCTGCTCTGGGTTCAAGGATTATAACACAGCCCTCTAATCTCACAGCTGCATTATCAAACTGCTACGCAAAAGACAGTGTCATACTCACTTTTTTCCTGTTTCTTTTTTCTAAACAACATTTGAATTATTTTCTGTGCAACGATGCCACTTCAACCAGAAAGTCAAGGAGTGCTCTCGCGCAGAATAACCTATGGCATCATCGTTAAAACACTACTATTCTTGCTCCAAGGCTATCAAGTTGCTATATGCTGACTTCACCACCAGAGGAGCAGTTCATGAATGAAAACATGAATGAATGTAATTGGATCTTAGGTCTATAAGTATCAAACCACTGTTCTGATCTGTAAACATCTGGAAAAGGCCACTACCAACAGCAATAATTTGCCTTTTGGACCAGGCTGGTTATTGGTATTAGCCTGTTTCACAGTTGTGTTATTGTGGTCCAGTAAGGAGAGCATATTTATCAATTTACTTTTTTCAGATGATGCTATTTTTAAGACAGCTATTGATGTGTTCATCTTTCCATTAAGTATACTTACCTTCTTTAACTTACAAATAGATTTTTTTAATTTGAAAATATATGCCTAAACTGAGCATACTTGAACAGTTTAATAAGCCCAGTTCCCTCCCTTGCATGAGAAATTTCTTGTGATATGTTAGTTATAACTGCAGTAGCCTATGACATTGTAAATTACCCTTAAAAACAGAGAAAGAATTGCTGCAATTTCATATGCAAATAAAAGAATAAATACAGAGAACCCTTTTGAAATTTGGATTTTAACAGTTCCTTTACAATAGATGTTTCTAAAAAGCTAGAGCTAGAAATAAATCTGGGAAGTGTTACCTTCAGAAAGATGAAAACAGAATTAGTATGCTTACACTTGTTCTGTAAATACTACGGCATCCTGAATTGGCTGTTAATGACTGTTGAGGCTACCTGTTCCTTATGTACACAAGTATATATTCCCAGAAGAAGCCTCAGAAAAGAACATAAAGGATTTTTTTAACAGGGAATTATTCCAAATTTTTGAAATTAGTGTTTTAATTCTACTGTTTTCATTCAACAAAGAGTTTAGCAGAGTCCTAATTTAAGATTATATGGTACTGAAACTTGGAAGGCATATTCACAGAACAAAGAAATGGAAGAGATAACCTACCCACAGAACTCAGTAGCAGCCTGAAAATTTATCAGAGGTAGATGCATAAAAAAAGAGGGTATGTGCTTTCCATGTGCATTGAATTCACTTTTTGTAAACATCAGAGAGAGACTGAATTGTCTGGATGGGGCTTGCACCGCAGTCTCTGCTTGATCAGTGAAAAAGCAGAGTAACTGGTGTGTAGTACTTCCTAGCAGAAGTTCTGTGGCCACCAGAAAATGATTTGACAAGTAGCAAAGATTAAGGAAGAGAGAAGAGGCTCTTGAAGAGGATTCTTAACTCTCTGCTGGGTCCATTGATAAAATCCCTATGAAGTCTACTGTATGTCAAACTCCTTGATGATCTCAGTCAAGTGATTCTCTGGTGTCTCGTGAAAGCTCAGCATGAGATAAAGGTTCCTGGAGACTTCTAGGCAAGTGTTGAGGGACCAGGCTGCCAATGCTGGTGTTTTGGCCAGAGAGGTAAAAGTTCACTGCCTTGAATATCAAAGGGAATTCATCAGACAAAATCTTGGAAGCTCCAGCTGAAAAAGCTGTCCAGGCAGTGCTTTTGAGCAGAACTGATGAAAGCCTTTTCAAGAATGTCTTCTAGATTACTGTATAAAAAAAGTAAAATGTCCTGATGTGTTTCAAATGAGATTTGAAGGGATTATTAACAATACCACTTCTCATCCATTTTGGAAAAGAGCAGGAAACTTCCCATGTTATGTTTTAAATTATTAATTGTTAATTACTGATTAAGTTAGAGAGCTATCTATCTTTGTATAGATAGATAGGGACAATTTCTGATGTAAATGCAGTTCCTTAGAGCTTTTGTTAAAGAAATTAACAGAGAAGGCTCCAGAGCGCAGCAATGTATTGCTATGAAGCAAACACATTTTTTTAAATTCATTCTAACCTTTTCCTCACTTTATTGCATTTACATTGATACTGTGGCATCTTAGAGCTCTGGATAGTCATTACTTGACATGAAAACCTAGGCTATCACAAGGGGACTTGGATAAATCACAATCTGAGTTATAAATTTTCTCACTGTTTCAGCTAAATTTAAAAATGGACGATATATTTTTTCAGATTTTTAATATATATATAAAATCATATACTAGCTGTTTTATATCTCTTGTATTGTATGTTACAATGAGCTGTTCTTTTCAGAAGTTTCAAAAGTTAATTTTTCTACAAGAGATTTTTCTTTGTTATTGTTAAATGAGCAATGAGATAGAAATCACTGCACGTGCAAATAATGTTAAGGAGAAGGGTAGTAATTGCTTTTCTTGAAGTTTACACTTATTTTGTATACTTTTCAATATTCTGTATGTATGGAATATCAAGAATATGGAATATTTGTTCCATTTATGTAAGTATGATGAGTTTCTAAACATCACATATGCCAAAGAACGAATTTGACATCATTTCAGATGTAAAGCCAAATTCAAGTTCTGCAGCTCTGAGGTTCACAATCAGTCATCTTCTAATGATGATATTTAATTCACATATCATCCTTGCTGTGGTTTAATATAATTTCATTTTACCAAAAAAAAAAAAAAATCTTCTGTGAGATAGCTAGCCACATGCTGTTTGAGTTATTCTCCATATGAATAAAGTTGTCATTGGTTTGTTGGGTTTTGTTTTGTTTTTTTTTTCTTTTTTCTCCTTCCTTCCTCCAAAGACACCACTATGGCTGCTGCAGTGAACTTGGAGCTTGATCCCATTTTTCTGAAAGCCCTGGGCTTCTTGCATTCGAAGAGTAAGGACTCTGCTGAAAAGCTGAAAGCACTTCTTGATGAGTCTTTGGCCAGAGGAACTGACTCAAGCTATCGTCCATCTCAGAAGGTATTGGTATTAGAGAGCATTGGTCATTTTTGTATGCCTTTTTAAAGCTCCTGCTACTCCTAGTTCATCTTTTATAGCTGAAAAGTTAAAAGAGAATCAGAAATTGAGGAAAAAGAAAAAGTGGAACATTATGGAATGTTCATATTCATCATTCTCCTTTTATGCAACATAATCCGTTCGGTTAATTGAAGTTAATGGGGAAAAAAAAAATCTTTACCTTGTTGGTGTACCAAGACCTGTAAAAGAGAGATTCAACACTGTATTGCAAGTGTCATGACTTTGTAATAGTACTTTTTGTATTCACTTTTATATCGGTTTTGGCATTTTTGTTCATAAGCTATCATACACGCTATCTAAGGTGAACCCAAAATTACGTTACAATCAGAGCTAAAAGGTCTTTAAAATGCAGATTATTTTTGCCACAGATAAATATGAAACAAAACAAGCTATTTACTGATAAAGCTGGATCTCTCTTCTTGAAATTCTGTTTATGAAGTCATATGAGAATGAAGAACATCAAATGGTTTAAAGCAGAAATTATTTGCAGGCTGAAACCATTGCCATCCAATGGACAAACATTATTTTTCATCTACTGAAAATCACTAAACACCTGCTAGAGAGAATATTTGAATCTGAGATTAGTGTATGGTAATAACCAAGTGGGGACATCCTCATATTGCTACGGATTGCCATATGGATAATGAGGTAGTGTTCTCCCCTAGGATGCCTAGAAGTCAGCCTGGTATGTTCTAATGATGGTCTGTATGCTGATACATGAGTAATATTTCATTTCTACGTGTACGTGATTCTAAATAACTAAGAGGCACTATTACTGCTACAGCATACATGATGCTTGTACTGTGTGGTCTAACTCCTTTCTATTCAAATTGTTAACTCCCTGAAACCTAAACTGCAGTTCCCTCTAACACAGGTCTCAAAACTCTCAGGTGCCCTCTATGTCAGAGCTCAAAGAAGCATTGGTTTGTGGTTTAAAGAGGAAGCAGCGAGCCGAATAATAGTGCAAAGAGGCTTGGGAAGCCAGTTCTAATAACAGCTCGGCTGGTAGTCACCTGCCCTCAGGTGAGACTGAGGCTCAGACCAGAGGAAGAAATCTTTTGTTCTCTCTTTTCAGTGTGTCTCCAGTATCAGCTGGACTGCAAAGCTCAGAAATGGAAAAAAGTACAAGAATTCCTTTCCTTGCATTCTCAGGCTGCAGGATTAATTTGTGGTTGACCGTGAAATCCAAGAACAGAGTAAGAAGCACAGGATTACCACAGCTGGGCAGATGAGGAAATCTATTTCTGACTCTGGAAGTCAGCAAACTTGGGAGGGGCTGAAGCTCAGGGCTCAGGACCCATCCCAGTACACAGCAGAGAATTACTCCCTTCTTACCAAGCTGGGTGGGGGGTACCTTGCTCATGCACAGTGGTGTGATTAATCACTCATTTACAGACTCGCTTGCTTATTATCCATTGCTGACACTAATGCATCATTAATAAGAACTATTGATTTCTGTTGAGATCTAAATTTATTAATCTGATAGGTGAATATGGACTGAGATTAAGCAGAGCTCAATATTTTTCTCCATGAGGGAATGAAGTATTGATGTCTGATGATATCAGATGTCAACTTATGTTTTCAGCTGATACTGAATTTTGTCCTCAGAACTATCTGCAAATTTGTGTTCATTATCTCTTTGAATTTTAAAAGCAGAAAAGTTTTCCTTTTTAATTAATGTTCCAAAGAGGATCTGTCTTTGGAAAGGGAGCATCTTTTCCTCTGGAAGGTGAGTGATAAGGGGAGTTTTTAGTAATTGACTGCAGCTTAAACACACTAATTTGTCAATGTGATATGAAAATATTTAAGAAATGTTTAAAAAAAAAAGTGTATATATAGATCATCAATGTTGTATGACATGTTTGCCTATCCTGTTATCTAACTAATTGCAAACTAGGAAGTAACTCAAGTGTAGGGTTTGCCTTCAATTTTTGTTTCTGGTTTTAGGAAGCAGAGCAACCAAAAGTATCTGTTACCAAACCTATTTCCAGTAAGCAAGAGCCTAAAGCTTCTTCTAGTTTGCCTTCTGGCAACAGCAATGGCAAACCCACTGCATCAGAAAAGGTGAAAAAAGAAACAGAAAAGAGATCTGCTGATAAAGTAAGTAGTTTTTGTTCTCTGATGAAATAACTTGGTTAATAAACTTGAAGATGTTTTAGACAAAAGCTCTCTTTTTTGACCTGTGTAAGTCAACTAATCAAATAGTGCATAGCCTGTGAGCTGCATTATCCAATCATGTTGCCATTTAGGCAATCCAACAAAAGTCTTGTAATAATTATTCTGTGAATGTTTTCCCTGCTCATTGCAGGGGGGTTGGACTAGAAGACCTTCCAACCCAAACGGTTCTGTGATGCTATGTTTTAAATATCCTGATAATAAAAGGTTACTAAGATGTAGCAAGCTGAAATGTGGGATTCCCAAAGCTTTTTCAAGGATTTTGAGGTGAACTACAAAAAGTGGACTTGAGTTTCTAGTTCATAAATATTTTAAACAAAATATGTATCTAAGGAAAATGTTGCGTGTATGCTGTGTAAAGTACACCTTCTTATACTGCTAACCTAATTGTTCCAGTCATTTTCTCATGTTACTAATATCCATTAGCTTTTTGCATTTTCACATTCTGTGTGTGTGTGTGTGTGTGTGTGTAATAGACAAAAGGGGATACCGCTGAAGGAGCTGATACACCAAAGAAGCCCAGACTAGAGAAGCAAGAGGCTCGTTCTTCTCCTATTACGGTTCAGACGAGCAAGGATTTATCCATGCCGGATTTATCTAGCTTTGAGGAAACCAGTGCTGATGACTTTGCTATGGAAATGGGATTAGCCTGTGTTGTTTGCAGGTAGGTCAACGTTTCTTCATTGCAATTGTGTAGTTACCTTTTTTTTTTATTGTGTACTATTGAGTTAATGCTTCCTGTAGTTTTTCTTCTGGAAATCACTTAAGCACATATCAAAAATTAATAATACATTTAAGCATCCTTCATGAATAAGAATGGTTTCTTGAAAATGGAACCTTTAATGAGAAAACCAACTTTTCTTCTTCAGGAAAGGGCAAGTGAAAAATAATAAAACTAGACATGATGCAAAACATATCATGACAAATACTGATTTTTAATTATTGGAAAACAAGTTAAAATATTAATGGCTAATGATAAGCATTTTCAAAACATCAGTTCTCTTCTGAAAACATTTTTAGGTAGCATTATTATGAATCTGTATGTGTTGCTCCTCTTTTCATAATCATTTGACATTAGTTTACACGTAGCCATGTTTTTTCAGTTAACAGTGTAAATATATCTTGCAGTGAAGAGGTTCTTTTTACTTTTCAGTAAGGGGTCTAAAATTGGATCTGAGTAACATTCTGCTAACAATATATTTAGTGTTAACAGAAGGATAAAATACGCTTTTGAATATCCACCCTGGGATCAAATCACTAGAATCAGGATTTGGTTTCACAGATGATTTATATCCTTGTAAGTCCCCACTGCTGCCAAAAGGAACAGTTTGGCTCTCCCAATTGTACCTCCTTCCCTGTCCTGTTTAGGGGGTGTTTTACCCACACAGGTTTGTGATCAGCTGAATCAGCTTCTGGATCAGCTCTCCACTTGGGTTTTTCAGTAGGTTTAGGTTTCAGTCAGCTTAGTGAGTGTAAATGCTTATGCTGGCACGTGTGTGGATGCAGGAACGTAGAGCCAGGACAGAGAGGAAGGTGGGACTGGCCTTTTGGTAGCAGTATGTATTTTAGCTCAGCTTAAGTCAGTTGGGAAACTGTGCTTTGTAACTTTGTTCTTCAGTCATTTCCGTGGTCGTTCCTGTTGTGCAGATAAGGAGGTGTCTCCAGTCCATGGAGGATAAATTTCCATCGTTACAGCTAATTATACTGTTAAGCAATTGTGGACTGATGAGATTTCATGTCAAATTATTCCCATGTGTTAGCTCAAATGTTTCATTTCTTACTATAGACATTGAAAAAGGAAGAACAGTTAAAACATTTGAAGTATGAAACAAATATTTCAGTTTTACCTTTCTTCCTGCAAATTCCATTTTTGCTGTCTCCTAAAGGGGCAAAGCCCTGTTCAGCAGTATGTTAAAATGCTACTAAAACCAGTATGGTATTAAGTTATTTGGCAGGAGGGGATAAAGAAAAGTTTTGTTTAGACAGTCTTGAGCTGCTGTGGATTATTAATTCTGCATCTTCCCTGGCAAAGGAAAACATGTACCAGCATAATAAGAAATGCCTGCAAAGTAAAGAAAGAAAATGCAGCTACTGTGCCTGGTGTGGCCAAGACTTTGCTTTGAAAAGCATAGGCCAGGTATGTGGTTCCATTAGCTGTTCCACAGTCAATGTTTAACCTGGCTGCTGAAGGCGTTGCTTCTAGCTAATCGTGCTCACAAATTCATAGTGCTCTTGCAAAAGATGCATCTATCCTGGCTAACTAAAATAGCTCTCATTAGGCTGATGCCAGAGGGAGGGAGAAGCACAGCAGGGAAAGGAAAAAACCATTAGAGAGGGGATGGCAACAGTCACCCAGTGCTCAGGATTTGTTTTCATTTGACATGAAACCTGCTGGAACTGATGTCACGTGGTTCTCGATCTCCAGCTCATGCTGGACAGGATGTTTTTCAGAGTACTCGTGCTTCAGACTTTCTGAATCCAACACGTTGGTTAGACAGTATTCCACTATTTACTGCTCAGCTTTCAACGTGTGGGCCCTTTTTGGGGTTGGCCATCTTGAGCCGAAATAACAACATCCCAGTACATATGAAATATAAAAGCACTGGATACTCTGTAAAATAACTCAAGTATGAATAGTATTTGGGAAATGACATCTTTTAATAACTCAATCAATTATTCAGCCAATTATGAGTGAAAACATCATGTCCAATTGCAGAGTCAGTGGAGTTCATAGCCAAAGGGTTTATATTTGTATTGCTTAAGAAGACAAGTTAACAAGAACCCAGCTGTGGGTTCACAAATGCAGAAAAGTGCATTTGAATATGAACTATTCCTTTTTTATAGATGTAGAAACTAAAGTAGAGTTATTAAACGTTTCTTCAAGATTTGCCAAGTGTCAAATGTATTTTCATGGTGATTAGGAGTATTGAACGTTGATGCCTGTGGAGTTTTTCTTCTTGTTCTTTTATACCAAGTTAGGCATAAGGAGAGAGGGAGTATTAAAATAACTTCACCCTCTCCAATACCTGGAGATCTTAGAAAAACAAGACTCACCAGTTATATGGCTCCTCAGTTATATGAAGAAATACTACATGCAGATGATAGTGAACTCTGTCTCTCAAAAAAACCCCAAAATATATGTCTTTTAAAAAGCCTGGTTTTGAAAGAACAACCTTATTTTTTATGAATACTTTTTTGTTTGTTTGTTTTCTGAAGGTAAAAAAACAGTAGGTTTGTTTCTTTGTTATCATATCATTTAAAAATAACTCCGCTTTAACTTGTTTCTGGGCATGAAGAGTTCATGATTTTTTAATCAGTCTGGGATTGTTCATTGTAATTTTAAAATAGGGTGAGTCTCCTCCCTTAAAACATGGGGTTGAAACATCACTGCTTTGTTCTGACCCGATTTATTTAGGAATAACAAACAAACACAACGGCTTTTGAAATATCCTGCATCTAAAATAATGGGCCCTGGAACTTCAGAAAGGTTTCTCCCTCTGTTTTTATATAGCCCATTTAAAAGAGAAATATTTCTTAGAAAGTGGTCTAGTATCCATATGGACTATATCTTCAGACTTCATTTTCCTGTTATATAAAGAAATAAAGTATTACCTTTCCCCACCCATCTACAAATAGAGTTTCCATGGTTACCTGGGTACCTGCTCCTCGGGGATATGAACAAAAGCAGCTTAGCAATTAAATAGCTTGATTTGTCATCTGAAAGAAGAAATCATTAGGAAAATGGTATTTGGTTAATTCACAGACATACTCCCAGTCATGTGTATTTCACTAATTTGTCATTTAGCGTGATTACTTTCAGCAGAGGCCCACGCAAAATTAAGTCCTCATCACCAGCTTACATGTTTGCTTCAAGGCAGGACTGCACAGTTAATCCTTTCTATTCCATCTTTCCATGATTCTGGTATTATCTCGAATTCCAAGTGTCTGTCTGTGTAGTAGGGACCAAAAGGATGGCTAATAAAACATCTTTAAAGTAGTATACAGCTTGGATGATGATGCTTTTAAATTCTGTAGCAGAAAGCACTTTTACAGGCTTGTCATTGAGAAATTATTTGTTCTCGAACTGTATTGCTCTAGAGCTTACAGCAAAATTATCCAGATGTAGACTAGGCTAATGTAATGAGGAAGTCATAATTGGTATACAGTGAGGTATCCATAAAATGCCCAGGTGAAGCAAAGCAGGTGAGACTTACATTTCTAATATAAAAATCAAACAGGGAAGTCAAAAGTGTCATATACACATGTTTAACAGTATAGAAGTTTTAGATTTTCTTGAAAGAAATTACCTTTAAAAAATATAAAATTTCTAAAATATTTGCTGGGAAGAACTCATACAGGAGGAAAAGGAATACATACCATTTGCCACAGGTAGAAAATATATGTGAAAGCAAAAATATTTTTAGGTTTTATCTTAAGCCTTGCAAAATTTGCAACAATGGGATAATCCTTTAAGTGCTTTCTCCCATAATCTGTTCTTAACTATTTGCTCTGCAGGCAAATGACAGTTATTTCTGGGAATCAGCTAGTGGAGTGTCAGGAGTGCCATAATCTCTACCACCAGGATTGCCATAAACCTCAGGTGACAGACAAGGAAGTGAATGATCCTCGACTTGTATGGTATTGTGCCCGCTGTACCAGGCAGATGAAGAGAATGGTAGGAGTCAGTTTTTTGTCTCGTATGAGCACTATTTGAATACAGCAGGCTATTTCTAATACATGAGAGTATTTTATGGGTTGCAGAAATCTTTGGAAGCACGTTGGAGAACCATTTTTCTCAGCAGTGCTTCCCTTGCTGCAGCTATGTTTCTTGATGTAGCATTTCAAAGAGTATTCTGTAATGTGCTTCTTAAACAAAGCTTTTTAAAAAGCAGAAGTTGAGTGAAGAAGAGTGAAATTGGATTATTTCCTACTTGGTAAGCAGCAGCTGAAAACTTTTTTTATTTCAGGTGATACTCAGTTTTTAGTACATGTCTACCAAATAGCCCTACAGTTTTAGTTTTCTTCTCAGCTTTGGACATGAATGGTTGTTTTCCTGTAAGACAAGACTGCAGATTTCAGTCCAGATCTTAAGTGTTGAGTGTTCTCAGGCTTGACGATAAGCTGAGGGTAGCACATTCCAGGAAAAAGATCTCTTTATTTTGATTGATCTGCGTGTTAATTTCTTGACTAAACAGACCAGTTATTCCTGATCCTACAGGAATCCCACTCATCTCTTTATGAGAAACAAAGATCAGAGTAAGAAAGCATCTTTGGGTGCATGAAACATTAACCATTAGTTCGCACAACTTTAGTTCTGACATTTTAAAATCAAACCCTTTTATACAGCAGAAAATATGTTCTGTTCTGTGATAACTTAGCAAATTGTTATCTGTTGAAATGGCTCTTCTAAGAAACAAGAAAAGAAGGCAATGTAAGATCCTGGCCTAGGAGTTATCATCACTGACTGAAATACATCATTATTCTGATGATCATCAGGCCTTTGAACTCAGAGGAGTGTTTGCTTGAGGTCAGTTACTGCACAGGATAGCCATTGCAGCCATTCAACGTTTGCCTTCAATATGCCCTTTCCTGTTTTGTTTTGGAATAAATTCTGCCATTTTACCTGCCACTTCTTAGCAGACTCTTGCAGCTTGCTTCCCAGTACTGCTGGATTATGTCCCTGTCTTCCTCAAGTTCACCTGTCTTTGCCTTATTTCTGTGAAGGCCCAGTACTTTCCTGTTCCCTAAGTGTCAACACTGCTGCTCTTTCCATGCTGAAATAGCAAGTCCTATTCAGTATGCTTTTTGGCTGGACTCTGTCCCCAGTACCATACTCAGCACTACCTCCACATCCCCTATTACCTTATTTCTCAGGCACTGTTCAGCTTGAAATTGTAAAGGCTAGATTGCAATCCGATAATGCTCATGCTTTTTAACAGTCAAAACAGGCAATGTTACGGGGCACATAACTCATTTGGGGTTTTTTCCTACCACTTATACAGGCTCAGAAGACACAAAAACCACCTCAAAAACCAGCTCCTGCAGTGGTTTCAGTTGCACCAGCTGTGAAGGATCCATTGGTCAAGAAGCCAGAAATTAAGTTAAAACCTGAGACGCCACCAACTTTTCTAGCATTCAAGAGAACAGAAGTCAAGGTAATGTAGTTTAAATTTTCCAGAGGAAGAGTTTACATTTCACTGCATAGATCATCATTGTTTCAATTAGACCAATCTTTTCTCACAAGAACCATGAAGGAAAATAGTCTGTGTACTGAGTAGTACCATAGCGTAGTGGTTTTGCATTAACACTAAGAGTGTGGGGAAAAAAACCCTCAATTCGACTGTAAGTCCCTAAAGCATCCAGCTCTTGACTGTGGTTTTATGTTACAAGGGAGAGAACAGAATTTACTCTACGGATTTTTTTTAATGATATTTTATACAAGTAGAAATCCTCATAAATGTGTGCTAGCAGCCCAGAAAGCCAATCGCATCTTGGGCTGCATCAAAAGAAGTGTAGTCAGCAGGTCGAGGGAGGTGATTCTCCCCCTCTCTCTACTTCGCTCTCGTGAGACCCCACCTGGAGTACTGCGTTCAGCTCTGGGGCCCCCAGCGTAAGAAAGACATGGACCTGCTCGAGTGGGTCCAGAGGAGGGCCACAAAGATGATCAGAGGGATGGAGCACCTCTCCTATGAGGACAGGCTGAGGGACTCAGGGTTGTTCAGCCTGGAGGAGAGAAGGCTCCGGGGAGACCTTATAGCGGCCTTCCAGTACCTAAAGGGGGCCTACAGGAAAGATGGGGAGGGACCCTTTATCAGGGAGTGTAGTGATAGGACGAGCGGTAATGGCTTTAAACTGAAGGAGGGTAGATTTAGATTAGATATTAGGAAGACATTCTTTACTGTGAGGCTGGTGAGACACTGGAAGAGGTTGCCCAGAGAGGTTGTGGATGCCCCCTCTCTGGAAGTGTTCAAGGCCGGGTTGGACAGGGCTTTGAGCAACCTGGTCTAGTGGAAGGTGTCCCTGCCTATGGCAGGGGGGTTGGAACTAGCTGATCTTTAAGGTCCCTTCCAACCCAAACCATTCCATGATTCTATGAATTGTATAAAAGATACGATTTGCTCTCTGTGGTCAAGTAACTTATGCATACTTTGATAGAAGGCTTCTCCTCATGCTAACAGTGGACTTAGCAGTGCTGGGTTAACAGTTGGACTCGATGATCTTGGAGGTCTTTTCCAGCCTAGACGGTTCTATGATTCTATAATAGGGAAACTCTAGCTGAGTCTGTGAGATCTAATTTAGGAGGCTGCTGCTTCTTATATATGTTGCCTCATGTTTCTGTTTCTCCAAGTTATTTAATAAATATTGTCACAAGTTGGTCAAAGGTGGTAAACCAGAAGCAGCGTAACAAATAACATAGTAGTCTAACAAAGCATGACCCTTACCTAGGAAAACAGATCTTTGACTCAGAATCAAAGCAATTATTCATGTGTTCAGTTATGTTTGCCATTGCTCTGCCTGGATGCAAACTATCATGAATAATATGATGGCTATCGCTCAAGCACTTATACTCGTGAATAACTTTTTTCACCTCAGCAGAGTTATGTATGTGCCTAAACGGGTTGTAAGAGTGAGGCCTGATTTCATCCATCATCTTTACTGTTTAGAAACTGTCTGGATATATTATAGAAGGGGTATTACTTGAATAGAGGGTTTTAACTTCTGTTTTGACTCTGCCGTTTGGTATAACTCTGGTTTAATAATTCAACGTGTGTATTATCCCCATCTGAAAGCTGGGGATTATAGAGTTTAAGGTGTGGGAACTGTAGTTAGTGTGTATAGCACTTTGCAGGCAAGGAAAACTGTGTTTGCAGTAAGTTTGTCTTCTGCAGTACCTGAATGGGAAGACTACAGGAAAGAAGTCCAGTGACTTTTTTTTTTTTTTTTTTTTTAAATTGTATCTATGGTACAGGCTGCTAAGAACCAAGAGGGGGGAAGGGAAGGAAAGGAAAAAGTTTAGACACTGCTACTTTGATCAAAAGACTGTACTAAATGCAATACTTAATGGCTCAGTGTCTGATTTTTGTCTGAGCGTCTGTCATCTTGTTAAAAAGTGACACCAGGTAACAACAGTAAACAATGGTGGTGGCTTGCTTCCCTTTTTTATACTTGACAAATTTGGGCTTTTTGTAGTTACTTCAGTTAAACAATCTTTTAGAGTTTATGGGGGGATAACAATGCCGTATGATAGCCTGTTAGCCATATAGAAGAAAGAGAAGAAAAGGTAATATTGGTTTTATGTGGCTGGGAAATTAAAAGTTGGCTGCACCTGGCTGGCATCCTTTCCTTTTCTTGTTAATACTTCTAACCGTAGTGACCAGTGATGAAATGTTGTCCACTGGGTGTTCTTGGGAAAAGAACTGAAACAGAGGCTCGATCTATTCCTGCTGTGATATGTTACACAAATAGATGCTACTATAATAAGAATGCTTTATTTATTTTAGACCTCAGCAGCAATTTCGGGGAACTCGGCCAGCACAAGCGTTTCCTCTTCAGCAACCAGTGGCCTTACAGGATGGGCTGCTTTTGCAGCCAAAACTTCCTCTGCCAACCCATCAACTGCCAAACTGGGATCAACAGCACAGAGCGCCAGTGGGAAACCTGCAGCTTCTTCAAATAACCAGAAACCTGTGGGTTTGTCAGGGTTGCAAACTTCCAAAACAGGACTAGGGTCAAAAATAGCTTCTGCCAACAACAACACAAACCCTGTTCAGCTGAAACCTCCTCCACCTCTGACGCTGGGGAAAACCACTCTTAGCCGTTCAGTAAGCAGTGACAATGTCAGCAAAGTAGGTCTTCCTAGTCCCAGCAGTACTGCGCCGAGCACCAGCAGCCAGGTGAGCAGTGGGAATGGCAACAGCGGGACTGCGGGTAACAGTGGGAGCAGCGCAAGCAAAACCACGGCAGATACTGGTAATCAGTCAACCTCCCTAAAAGGCCCGACTTCTCAGGAATCTCAGCTCAATGCTATGAAAAGGTTACAAATGGTCAAGAAGAAGGCTGCTCAAAAGAAACTCAAGAAGTAGTACGGCTGCTTGCTAATTTTGTTGGTTGTGTTCTGTGAAACAGCAGCGTTGGTGTTTTTCCTCAAAGAAAAATCCCCTGGTTACTGGACTGAAACAGTAGTTAAATCAGGGAAGCCCAAAACCTATGTTACACAGGAGGTCAAACTTTGATAATCCTAGTATTCCTTCTGACTTTGCAAATCTATGAATTGAATATGTTGGAGGAATTCACTATTATATGCTCCTGGTTTTTAGCTCAAAGCACTGAAGTTTGAAATTGTAAAAGTTGGGTATTTTGGAGTATAAAAAAACCCCAGATTTATGTGGATATTTAATAAATTGAACTTACTGAAACTGTCATTCTTAAATGTTATTAATAAAAATATTATTAATCTGGGAAATCATTGCTGCTTTTCTTTCACCCCATTTTCCCATACTTAAAATGCTTCACCTGGTCAGAGTTGTCTATATTGTGCAGAGTTAATGAAGTTTATCCCAAATTATACAGTTTCTTAGGGAAAAAATGTATTTTCTTTTAAACAATTTCAAAAATCAACTGTTAACATATTCTATTTAAAGTGAGAATTTTAAGTGGCCTATTTTGTTTTTATACAGTGAGAAACTTCATGGATCATGGTGGTGGTGGGTTGTAATTCTCTGAGGGAGGAGAAAAGAGTGTTGGCAGAAGATAAATGGCCCCTAACCTGTAAAAAGAGCGGAAGAGAGCCAAAACAGTGTTTTCAAGCTTTCTTAATCTGTAAAGAACCTTAATACTGTCCTGTTGAATATGAATGGAAAATAAGTGGTAGGCAGTGTGTATTTTAGTTAAAAGCACAGTCTGATTGAACCGCATTGTTTTGATGATGTGAGAGAGGGAAAAATAGAAGGAAATGAAGGGAATTGTCTTATGTGTCTCAGGTGTGCCAGAAAGGAAGCTAACTTATTGACACCTAAGACTTTTTGCTCACCTAAGTATTCCATGCTGTTAAGTATTGCTATAAAATTCGCGAGCCTTGCATGTGTCAAAGTAGTATTGTCTGCCAACCTATCTTGGAAAAAGAAGCCTCTAGTGTCTTAACTGTTCTACCATAGCCTGTATGATTATTATTTAAAATTACTACTTTCTTATACAAGGAGGTAGCAAAGGCAGAAATCTCTTTAGTAGTTAGTGACAGTGTTGGTAGATAAAAACCCTTTTCTAGCCCTGTCAGCTAGTTTCATTGCTTTTTTAAAAATAAGTCTATTAGAGTTTTGAAATCAGTTGGAAAACCTTTTCCAGCAATTTCTGTAGGAGATAGAAACAGAAGTCGATGTATACAAGTGCACATCTTCCTTCATGATACTCAAAGTAGCAAATGGATTGTGTATATTCTAAAAGTTCAGTTTCTTTCCCCTCAGTGATTTGTATTTCAGAGGGAAGACTCTGCTCATGTGTGCTTTCCCAAATCTGCTGGAAGATCCTGTATTTTAATTTACTAGCAAGTGTTACAGAACTTCTTCTCACTGGATATTGGCATTGGATCTTTCAAGGCTTGAACGTAGATGGGTTTAAGCCTGGGGAGAAGGATTGGATTTCTAAATGCAATTTGGAGAGAAGACCCAGGGCATGTTGGAGATTTAGAAGAGTCTTAAGCTTATAGAAAGTTGATTCCAATCTCCGGGCTGCAAAAACATGTTCACAAAGAAACGCTAGGACACAGACCCTACCTAGCTGTATTATGGTACCTGTTTTATCCCTTGAGTTGTAATCAGACAGAGGAAAAACTACAAACCACCACACCACTTCTGATGTTGCACAGTGTCAGATTCGTATTAATCTAAGACCTGTGGCAAGCTCCCTGCTTGGGTTACAGGTTGGCTAGCCTGCCAACAGTGTCTGAAGGCGCAAGGGCCAGGGTCTGGAATTTGGGAGGCCAAGTATTAGGATCCATGTAACCTGGAATGGGGATCCTAATATGCCACTGTCCCTCCCGTAGCATTCATGGGACAAAAGGTTTGTTTGATTTGGGCAGGGGGGAGAGGTATTCAGAAACCCTCTTCCTTTCTCCTCAGCTCACAGACTTCCTTTTTTCCCTTCTACTAGTTTCTTTGTGGATTTGCAAGTATCTGAAATAGTGATATAAGCTACCTTAGCTGTTAAAATAGGGCAAAAATATTTGTAATAGCATAGAATTTCAAATAGAAAAGATTGTGCAGAGATCTGAATATATTCCTTTAGCCCTTTGTGAAAATGAGGGTTCATTTTTTGCTTTAATACAGAATAATGAAAAAACTGGGGTTTTAACCCTGCATAGGAAAAGTTTCTTGTTATAGAGTGACGTATTCCACACAACTTTCATGGGAACTGTCATATCTGTGTTCACATATCTGTGTTTCAGTGTTATTTAGTGTCTCAGTTCCAGGAGCAAATGAAGCGGATGCCACGGGATTATTGCAAGAGAGAAGCTGTGCCGGGGCAGAGTTGCATCCAGACATCAGCAGTGTCCAAGGTGACTGACTTACATCATAGCAGCACCTTGGGTCCTCTGCCTAACTGCTAATAATACTACGAACTTGAAGAGGGGTTGGGGGAGGAGGAAGAGGAATTTGTGTGTGGGTGTTGTTCAAGCTGAATACGTTAAATTCCCACTTCCAGGGCCTCGGGTGGGATCAGCTTTGCCTCTCTTCATTTTGCGGAACATAAGCCCCCTCCACCCCCCAGCCCCAGCACAGTCTTGTGCTTAGCCCAGCTGCTGTTACAAAGGATGTTTGTAGGCACTGTGACCGCCTCTCGGGAGCTTCCTGTGGCGGCATTCATGGCTTTTTCCTGACTAGACCTAGCTCTTACACCCACAAGCCTCCCTTCAGCTATTTCTGCGTATCCTGCCAGATTCTGTTACACTCCTTCAAACCTGTTGCAGCCACGCGCGGGTTACACTTAATGCTTTACCACCGTGACTAGGTAGTTGAGAAAGTATTGGGTCTTCCAGCTCTCCGCTCGCACCCCTGAGTTGTTCTTCACAGCTTGTGCTCCCTCTCTTCATCCAAGCTGCTCCAAGTTTTGTTCAGATGTCAAGAACCGGCTCAGGCTGAGCACTGGAAAAGGATCTCAAGTCTTGCTGTCGATGACCAGCACTCAGCAATCCTCTCCATTCCTTCTGTGATGAGGGGAGCATCTCTAAACATGAAAACATCTCAGACTGTATTGGGTTTGCATGGCAAGGTTTTGGTAGCGGCGGGGCTATAGGGGTGGCTTCTGTGAGAAGCTGCTAGAAGCTTCCCCTATGTCCGATAAAGTCAATGCCAGCCGGCTCCAAGACAGACCCGGTGCTGGCCAAGGCTGAGCCCATCAGCGATGGTGGTAGTGCCTCTG
The DNA here is from genome assembly GCF_018139145.2 of Gymnogyps californianus. Taxonomy (NCBI): domain Eukaryota; kingdom Metazoa; phylum Chordata; class Aves; order Accipitriformes; family Cathartidae; genus Gymnogyps; species Gymnogyps californianus. The sequence continues at coordinate 57,665,895 of NC_059474.1, read as the reverse complement.
TGATAACGTATTTAAGAAGGGTTGGGAAAAAACTGTGCAACTGCAGCCGAAGAGAGGAGTGACTATGTGAGAGAAACAACTCCTGCAGACACGGAGGTCAGTGAAGAAGGAGGGGGAGGAGGTGCTCCAGGCGCCGGAGCGGAGATTCCCCTGCAGCCCGTGGTGAAGACCATGGTGAGGCAGGCTGTCCCCCTGCAGCCCATGGAGGTCCGCGGTGGAGCAGATATCCACCCACAGCCCGTGGAGGACCCCATGCCGGAGCAGGTGGATGCCCGAAGGAGGCTGTGACCCCATGGGGAGCCTGCACTGGAGCAGGCTTCTGGCAGGACCCGTGGAGAGAGGAGCCCACGCTAGAGCAGGTTTGCTGGCAGGACTTGTGACCCCATGGGGGACCCACACTGGAGCAGTCTGTTCCTGAAGGACTGCACCCCGCGGGAAGGACTCATATTGGAGAAGTTTGTGGAGAACTGTCTCCTGTGGGAGGGACCCCATGCTGAAGCAGGGGAAGAGTGTGAGGAGTCCTCCCCCTGAGGAGGAAGGAGCGGCAGAAACAGCGTGGGATGAACTGACCCTAAACCCCATTTCCCATCCCCCTGCACCTCTTGGGGGGAGGAGGTAGAGGAATCAGGAGCAAAGCTGAGCCCAGGAAGAAGGGAGGGGTGGGGGGAAGGTGTTTTAAGATTTGGTTTTTATTTTCTCATTATCCTACTCTGATTTGATTTGCAATAAACTAAATTAATTTTCTCCTAGTTGAGTCTGTTTTACCCATGATGGTAATTGGTGAATGATCTCTCCCTGTCCTTAACCCACAAGCCTTCCATCTTATTTTCTCCCCGGCCCCGTCCAGCTGAGGAGGGGGAGTGACAGAGCGGCTTTGGTGGGCAGCTGGTGTGCAGCCAGGGTCAGCCCACTACACAGACTTTTGTAGGTAGGTGAAAGCTACAGCTTTTCTTAGCCATCCTGTATTTTAAGTATGTGTAAAGCTGATACATGCAGCTATTTCCCATACCTCTTTTCCCTTCTCCACAATTAAGATTTAGGCTAAGGTTCCTTAAACATCCAAAGGAATAGTTTCATTTACTCAGGATTGCCTTAGCTACCTGGAGAATTTGCATATTTTTTCAGCTATTATTTCCTGTGGAGGAAAACAAGAAAGGCTTTGTCTTTGTAGTGCCTGCAGCTTCCAGGGCAATTTAAAAATAACAGCCTGAGGAGGAATCCAGAACTTTTATTGCTTTTCGATCAGCCCATCCCTCTTCCTCTAGCACAGAAGGTTTTTAATGGTGGTATAGTAGGAAAAGACACTGAAGCAGTTTCCATTAGCAAACAGAAGGCAATATTTTCTTCCTAAATGTTAATAAGAAGAATATTGCCTACGCTATGAAGTAGAGTGTGAAGATAGATTCTTTTAATGGCTGGAGTGCTCCTATGTAAAGTGTTCATTGTAGTAGTAAAACCTGCTCCCACAGGAAGGTTCAGGATGTTAGCTGCCTCTATCTTGCCTCTGAATATACATATAGTTTTGCTTGCGAGAGTTCAGGAGCTTACATCTGAACTGTGCAGATTATTTTAGGTACCACATACGGGGTGAACAAAGGCAGAAAAAATTGATCTTTGTTTTTAAATTGTGGTAGCTAGCACCATTTAAAATACCTCTGAGACCTGATTCAAGTGTATCCTGATGTTTTTACATCTATAACTCTGGCATGGGTTGACTGTAGGTTATCTCCTATTCATTTAGAATAAAATAACTTATGCTATACCTTTTATGCATGCCTGTCTTTTCCCTCTAATAAGGCCAAGTCTAACTGGACTTGCTGATATCACTGTATTAGCAAAATGTGCAACAGAGCTGCAATTCATATCGGCAAAAGATTTTCTTCCACTATAACTTTCCCAGCTTCCTAAATGAAATATAGTCTCCTTCTGCTGGTATAAAAATGTCAGTTAGGATTGTGATTCTTTGAAGTATTATATCAGGAAGGATTTATAACATAGACCTGGTCTTTTAAATCAAGTGTTTAGCTTGAATATGTAAGATAGACACTGCTGAAGAACAGAGTAGATTGAAGGGAACAGTTGCTTTCTGCTTTGAAGCTATAGTTAGGATGGAATTAACAACTGTTTTTTCAGGAAAGGAGTCTGTTCTACAGGATTGTTCGACTAAATTTGCACATCAGGTTGAGGAATCTAGTGTAGGGCAGAAGAAAGAAGGAAGGCCGTTCCGAATTTTGAGAAGCATGCCTCATATTTAGACAAAATAACTGGAAAATAGTCCTGTGATTTTTCTATCCCCAAACCAAATTGCTCTGTTATTTACTATAAAAATAGCTACCTGACTTTCCTTATCCATTTTATAAATTGGTATGGTAATATTTTACTTCCACTTAAATATGACAGTTTTTCATAGATGCCCAAATTCTGATACCCTTAGTAATGTGAAACAATAGGTTACTTTGGTTCCATGAGTGCTCCTTCTGGCTGCACTAGGGGATGCTGGTGATATCTGGGTCTAAGAGGAAAGATCTAACACAAAGTTCTGTAATTCATTTTAGTATCACGAGCTTTCATCTATTACAACTCATGACAGACCTCTGGCGGGACACAGCAGTAAATAATGGTCATGACCTCAGGAGCAGCTAGAAAAGAACAGAACAAAGCTGACATTTGGACAATTGAAGTGTATTTTGAAACTTGCTCAGTATTTTGATAGTGTTTAACAAGTTCTAATACATTGATAGATAAGCTGGGATGCATACTAGAAATGCAGCATTTTATCTGAGGCAACTGACTATTTCCTCTGCTAATTTTGCAGTGATGCTTTTTATAGTTCATAACAGAAGGCAGATCTTGGAAGCATGTAAAGCTCTTTGCTTCTGGAAAAAGTCTTGTTTAAAAAAAAAAGAAGAAACATCTTTACAAAAATAGGTTTTTATTATTAAAATAATTTAAAAGAAGATTTTTTCACCTTTTCTGAACAAACAAGATTGTAAGAGGAATTACCAGTAATAGATCTACAGGCACAAGGATTGTCATGGCTGTGTTTCCTATTGCAGGTGTTAGGTCCACTCCACATATCTGCATTTTTACAAGCTATCTTAAAATGACAGCAAAGTATACTTTAGTCTTTGAAGGAGGTAATTACTCAGTGAAGCTTCCTAGATGAAAAGTCAGAAAGAATAATTCTTCAATCTGTGTTTGCATTGAAAAGGTGAATCCTTACTTAAGGTTCACAAGCACCGTCCAAGCAGAGGGAAGACGGTGAAGCACACAGGTGCCAGAAGTCAGAGCCAGAGACTCTGTGCTGTTCATTGGCTTGGACATTTTCTGGGTTCCAGGTTATCAATGGCAACACTTAAAAATATTCCCTGCATGGAGAAACACTTCAGTTTGAGTGGACCCAATCTTGGAAGTACTTGTACGTGCTTATCGTCACAACGGTTCAAGTAAGTAAAACACACATTTGAATAAATGCAAGATCGGTCCATTAAACTGCAGCCTGTCCCTGCTTCAATCAAAATAAATTAGCTTTGTCATTAATCAGAACAAGAAAACTCTTAGAATACTGTAACCTTCTCTACGTTAAAGAAACAGCTACAAAAACATTGCATATTCTTTGGAATTTCTGGACCCCTAACATAGCTCAGTTTCTAGTATTTAAAGCACTATCTTAACAAAAATGTGTCTGAGCAAGTCTAATAAGAATTGTTGTAAATCTTCTTAATGTAGAAAGGCTTTAGATTCAAAGAGCGTCTCTTAATTTTTTGCAATTGTAGTTTGCATTCCTCTGTTTTAAACAAAAATAAAAGTTTGCAATATCTCTGTAATATCAAATGATAACAGCTAAAACTTTGAATTTCTGAAATGAAGTAAACCAATCCACCAGGGTACATAATAAAGTACTTTTTCTGGATCCCAAGTTACGAGGCTATAATAAAGTCATGTAAATTATCCCACAATATAAAAATTATTATGGGTCCTAACCATACACTGGGATTTCATATGGCCTACTAGGAGTTCCCAAGTCCCACAAAAGTTCAATGAAATGTAGATGGCCAGCCCCAGTATATTTCATCCTTCATTCCGTGTTACTTCAGGATACCAAGTGAATATTTTGGAGAGCAGCATTTGAGTACAGTTTGAGACACCTTCACAGAGCCTGATTTTTCATGGGGAATGTACCTAACACTCAAAATCAGAGCTCTCCCTATGACTCAAGCTGAGTTCTCAGAGCTAAAACTTCAGAAAACTTTTTTTCCTGGCTCCTGTCCTTAAGTAATTTCACTGTCTGAAATACAAAACTTCATCATTGTGCTTATATGACTGCATTAAGCCTATTAAGTACAATTCAGTCATTTCTAAAGCTGTTTCAACTATTGCAAAGTATAGATCATCTCCGAATACAATATTCTAAATTGTAAGACATACTGAAAAGCTTCTTGTGTGCATCTTCCCCATAATCTTAAAATATAAAAGCCAAAGCAGTGCAAGCTTAGTAGGGGAGAGTCTTTCAGTCCATTCTTCCAAGCTGATACTCCCTCTCCAAAGCTTTATTTTCTTCATTTAACTAAAGGCAAAGTTTTCTGTAAAAACAGCTGCCTCCATTAATAAAATTAATGAGAACCTTTTTTGCTTGCTATGGAAACAGTAAGATTTAAGTGCATGAGGTCACGTACAGTTAGGCAAAATAATGTGTTATCTGTTATTACTGCTCATTGGATTGCAGTAGTTCACAGAGTTTCACACACCAGTTTCTGGATGTCCATCTCAGAGAACTCGAAAAGTTTCTCTATCATACGATTTAATCCAGCACAAATTTCAGGTTCTCATCTCTGTGATCCACTGCATTCATCTTCCGAGCAAGACTGAGAACTTTCTTTACCTTTTCAGGAAAATAATATGAAAATTTGGGACACTAAAGAAAATGAAACTAGGTTCATTAGTGTAGTAAAAACTATTGTTTGCATTGACTGCCCTAACTTTTCTCATCCTTTCTTTGCTGACAGGTTATTTCCTATTACATCTCAGTAAGGGTTTTGAATCATTTCATCTTCAAACCCCACACTTCAACTATAGAAAGTAGAAACTTACAAAAAAGCTTTAGAACAATTTCTATATACCCTTGATCAGCAACACCCCCCACCTTAATTTTAATAGTGTTATCATTTTAATGGTCAGTCAGTAACAAGCAATTATGCAGCAATACAGAAAATACCTGCCAGGAGTTTACCTTCAATTACACTATCATCTGCTGCAGGCATAGTCACTTTTTTGTTTCCTTTTTGCAGTGCTTAGCACAAGAAGGTCCTCACTTATCACTAGAGGACCTAGGCATTGCTGTATTGAAATAAATTGCGATGAACACTCAGTTATCGATGGTAATAGCAATGAGATGTTGTTACATCACTATTCAGTCTAGCTCAAGTGTAGGGCACCAGCCTGACCTAAGGATCACTGTAGTCAGTGAACCTAAAGAAGTACTACTTGACATACAGATCCTTCCTTGGGATGTTTTTGTTTTCTACGCTCATTGAGGATGCAATGTGAACTATATTAACTTGTTAAAATAGCCTCGACCGTTTTGAAGATACTTTAGCAAAATACAGGGCTTTTGACTCTGAATTCTGCAAACAGAGAATCAGCTCATCGCTACATTCTTCACTGTTCAATCTAGAATCAGACACCTTGAGAATGATGATTTTTTTTTTTTCTGGAAGAGAAATTTTGATGCATCTTAAGTCCTAACTTATTCACTAGACATTATGATCCCTGTATCTGACCTAAGGAATCAGATAGGCAGTAAATATTCATTGAAAGGCACTGCTTGATTTTTTTTTTTTTTTTTTAAATCTTAATAAATTTCCCAAGTCTAATAACACAGGTTTTGTTTCACTACACAGAACTTGCACTATAAAGCAGTTAGTGTGGAGACATATGTGGAATTTCAAACCTGGGGTGCTTTCATATTGCTACAAACTGCTTCCTACCATATGAAGTAGTTGTGTAATTCTTTTGAAAATTGTAACTTCTTTATTTCACAGTACCTGTTTCTTGTGCCCCCTCTTTCCCTCCCCCCATTTCCGTATTTAACTAAACATACCTTCTTCCCTGGGACCAGCCACTGGTACCACCACATTTGGTATGTTTTAAGTTGAAATGTTTCCTACAAAAATTAAACCCTTTTTCTTTTCCCACTCCAATAATCTCCACTGAGAAAAAGGTTCATTACAAAAGTGGCTGAGGATAAAAACAGACAACCAAAAAGCTCAAGTTTTAAGACATGTCTATGTTCATCGAAGGAGCGGTTCAGGAACAATTCAGCCTGAACTACAGCATCCCTGAAGACTGAATTTGTCCTTTTCCAAGGCTAATTCTCTTCATCTTGAATATTATTTGCTAAATATCATGGAAGAAAAACATAATTTTAGCTGTGATGTGTACTTGTAGGTTGACTTTTGACGTAGGATGCTTTGACAAGAGAAAATTATGGGGTAATAGAAAAGCAAGCTCTTCAGGATGTTAATCAGAATCAGTCTTCCTGTTAAATGTTTCCTCCCTCAGGTCTTGACAAGGTGATGGCTTTTGGAGGATGGAGGTTCTCAATATCATCTGTGTGCTGTACCAGATACCAGGCTTCTGTCAATCACTTGTGAGTTTGTCTTGCTTGCTGCAAACAGTAATAGATGATTATTCTGTCTACTTCAGAGAAACTGGCTCAACGGGCCTTTCTGTTCCTAAGCGTATGTCATCTTCCCGAGATAATTAGATGGTACATATCCTTTCTGACCTTTTGCTTCTGCTAGCCACCATTCTTTATTGCCACTCAGGTCAGAAAACCGAAGTATCTTAACCTTCTGGTACTCCTGAAGACTGAGTTCCTGATCATTTCTTGCTTGAAATGCATAAACAGCATAGAAGGTCTGAAAAAGGAAAGCCACAAAAAATAAAATCTGAATTCAGAAATGTAGCCACATCTTACCCTGTCATTGTGTATTAGTATGAATTCTGTATACAGAAAATGTGCAATAATGTATACAAACCAGTACACAACTACATGGTCTGCAATTGCTAGACAGACTACAGTGAACAGGGCCAAAATAAAAAGTAGAATTGAAGGATCTGGGGAATTCTGCATGGGGAGGAACAAATCAAGCTCCGAGACCTCATCACCTTACTACGCTAGTAAGGTTTTCAGCTCACACCAAGTGCCTGTTTCTGTCACACCAAGTGGCCTTGGATTGGATGGAGAAATTTCAAACAAGGTTTCCTCAGGGAGAATCACCTTTCCTAAAGCTCCTGTACTCAAATGTGGCACACGGGTCACTTCTATGCCTTGCTGATCAGCATTGCCACAGCTTTCTTGTAAATGGTAGGTGGAAAAATCCCCCCAAACTGAGCTATTTTGCAGGTTCCTGCTCCATAGGAGAACCTTGAGGCGTTGTATGTGGGGTGGGGTAATGCAACAGTGTGTCTTCTGTGAGACAGGACTGCACTTCACCGTTTAACTGATTATCTTTTCCTACCTTGTAGCTATTTAAGAAAGGCAAAGAACAGAGGATAACAAATTCCCATGTCATACTGACAGATTAGTGCCAGCCTTTTCTGGTGTGAAAGGAAACCATTTAAATTATAAGCAGTATAATTCTAGATTTGAAACAGGAACAACAAGAAGACAGGCACAGTGTGTATCATACTTACATGCTGATCATCCATATCCTGAAAAGCATCAGTCCCTGTGCCGTTAATTGTGGGATATTCGCAGAAGTGAAGAGATGAGCTGCTGTCACTCTTCTTGTGCCCCGGACTTCTTGTGCTGCTGTCAGTAGAGGGCCGTGAAGAGACAAAGAGGCTGATATTATCAAAATCATCATCACCGAAGCTGTTTTCTGCTACATCCTTCTGCGCTTTGGCTGGATTGTAAGGCCTCAGGAAGGAGGAATACACATACCCTTTAAGGACTAGACACCAGAATAAAAAGAGAGAAAATAAACAAACAGCAAAATACTGCTAAAACCATTTCAAAACCAACCATTTTATGCAGGTGTCAGTATGACCGAGGCAAACAGATGGGGCCTGAATGAAAAGAAATCAATATCCCAAAGGGAAGCTGTTATTGGGATGTTTGTGCAGAGAACTTACTTCCTGTGTCAACAAGCCATCTGCTCGTACTTCCAAAGGGGTCCTTTTGCTCCACAACAGCCACCAGTTCTCCGTCATGTAAATCAATATCAAATTCCTGCGTGGCATTGCACTTGCGCTTAGCTTGGTATAGCAATTCTGTGCTGTATGTAGACAACAGCTTGGACCTGTGGCCTTCTGTTTGACGTGGGGATTCGAGCTGAAAAGCAAAAAAATTACTCACTGAGAATAATGCTGAGGCCATTTCTAGAGCAACAGGGATGCATAAAAACCAACGTATGCTGCAGGTGGCAACTGACCCTACATTTTTACACACAGATCAAGGAGTTACTTACACAGCTATATGTAACCAAATTTCCTTTGCATATGCAGCGAGGACCTGTCCAACTGCGATATTAATAGGTGAGAGATAAAGGGCAAGATTTTAAAGAAATGTAGGAATTTCACTAATTAAAGACCTCTTAGTCCGTCCTCTGCTCTCAGAGAGCCAGTGTTCTGTATGTGAACTGTCACTTGCTTAATTGTTCTTCCGTAGCAGTGATCTTTGAATTCCTATGTAATATCACAAAAAAAGCATAATCCAAAAATCGGCTGAGGTGTGCTAAGGTCACATAACAACTTGCATGATAAGGCATTAGGCAAAAAAAATCAGTGGTACCCAAACGGTCTGCTTTTTGTGTGAAATTACCTTGCTAAATAAGGGCAAGGTGGTATTAACTGCTGGAAGCATATTCACTCAGAGTTTGGTTAGAGGGCAGGGAGGGAGGTGCTGCACATCAGTGTGATCTTAACATACCACAGAGGCAAGAGCACATTTGCCTTACTGATGCTGAAAGGAATGCTACAGCTTCCTCAGCTTCTCCTGTAAATCTGCACTTGAGTTTTTATTTTACTGTAAACTAGACTCCTAAAAGCTCTTGAAGTGTCTGATAAGATTGGGAACCAGGGGGACACAGATTTCCTGGTGGATTTTCTGAATGTTCTGCTGTGGGGGTGTACGTATGTGCATATGTGTGTAAACACCAGCACACATAACCACAGCTGAGGATGAGGAAAATAAATGTTCTCAATTAGAAGACTAAGATGCACTGAAAGAGTATTTAACAAAAGAAGTAATCAAAGTTTACATATACAACCTTAGACTTAAAATGTGCTTAAAGACCTAAGGGTAATCAGAGATAATTTCAAGTGGATTTTCAAGATAATAACATGAAAACAGAGTGAAAAATCTTCCGAAGTTACTAGTCAATGGAACAGCTTCATTCCAACAACCTGATTCAGAGTCCCAGAGAAGAGACCAAGCCCAAACCTCTAGGTGACATAAAAATGGATTTGTTTCAAAAGAAATCAAAAGAGGATGCTTCATACACAATTTGGATGTATGGTACTCACTGGAGAAGGGACAGGTTTCTTTTTTTCCAGGCTCAATTTTCTCTCAATAAAGGTTGTACTGCTGTTTTCTTTTACAAAATTCAGCTTGTGAACCTCCTCCATCAACTGATTCTGCACTTCACAGATGCTTGAGGAAGACAGCTGCAAACACAAAGGTGGGTTAGATCTCATGAACAAAATGGTAAGGCGACTTGAGAGAGCAGATTTGGTTTAATGGGTTCAATGCTAGAAGTCAGGAAATCTGACAAGTTACTGCTATTTTCTGCAGAGCCCATAGTGTGCTAGGTACGAGAAGGAAAGGAAAGAAAAGAAAGGTCCTTGCTTAAAGAAAGTTTCTAATGATTGCTATTAGATTTAAAAGACATACTAATTTAAGTTAAATCATTAAAAAATATTCTAAACAGTGATGAAAATGAACAGCCTTGCACTTATGCTACTGAGCCACCTGCTTTCAGATGCAAATGTGCATCTCAGCAGCTATCAGAGTGGCCAATGTGCTGTAAGGCTTGGAGCAGTTTACCCTACAGCTATGTGTTTGTGCAACTGGGTGCTGCTACCAGGTTAAAAATCGTTGGGTAAGCTGAAGCTCTGTTTGTGGCACTGGATAACTGCTTTTGGTCTATGCCTAACCCCAAAATGTATTTGCTGACGTAAACAGAAAAAAGAAAAAGAAGGTAATTTTGTAGGCAGAGCCTCACAGAAAACACTCCTTGATACAACAGCTTTCAAAACATGAAATGGTCAAATTACAGGGATGCAATTTCTTCATGCAGGAAAAGCCTTCATTTTCCCATTAAACAGCACAGCTCTATGTTTTGATCCTGTCCTTGCTTTCTTAATTTTTCAGCTGTCCCTGACTATAAAGTGCTGTTTTCAAGCCTTGACGGAAAGGAATACTTCACAATTGCCCCACTACAATGTGTTTCCTATCTAGAGTCGTGCTCCAGTTCAGGTGAGTGGATTTGGATGTGCAGAAGGCGTTGTTGCAGCTGTATTTCTCGGAGGGTTCAAGTCCTCTAGGCAAAAGTACAACAAAACTGAAACACTGTAGGATTTTCACACAAATTAAGAATAATTTCTCAACTTCAAGCTTCAGGTAATGATCATAGTGCCCAGAATGAGTAGAGTGGGCTGGAGGAACCGATGCCCTTCCGTGTAGCTCAGACAGGCATCTTGGGTACTTTTGGCTACATAAGTGAAATGATTTGAACTTTTTAAAAATGCCAACACAGACAAAGCTATTTCTTGCTGCCTAGAGATCTGTCTGCAGGAGCTTCTGCAGCATATTTGGGTTTAAAAGGAACTTGCTTTTCATAGAAATCATTTCATCAGATCTCCTAACCAACCTGTGTTTTCTGGGCTACTCAGGGTAGACGCTAAGAAACAAAGACTAAAATGCTAGCAGCTGCCTCCTTTTTGCCCTACTGTAATGTTCTTGCCATTATTATCACTGTAGCAGCTGGAACAGCTGCATCAGGATCATTCTCGATGAAAAGTCCAGGCCTGACAAAACTTAAGCTCAGAACTTAACCTTTGCTGAGCTTGCAAGGAAAGAAAAACCCCAAACCTGACTGTGCTTAGCAGAACAAACAAAATCAGTGTAGCTTGTAGGTATGTGTCCTACACAACTCTAGCCAAATCATACGTAAAGAAAAAAGATATGACCATCTTAAATAAAGGCAGAGCTACACCTGTTTCTAATGTACTTACCGGAACAGGCACCACCACAGCAGAATTAGATTGAAGTGCTGCAGACATAATATTCCTGAGAAGGGTGATGAAGCAATGCAGGCAGTTCAACACAATCTTTTTGGCTGCTCTGTTGAATACCTGAAGTTCTTCCACTAACTGTGCATTTAGAGCTTCATAGTCTTTCTTTGCCAGGTCTAGCTCTTCTCCTGTTGACCTCTGAAGGTAGCTGTCGTAGTCCAACAACTTGTCATAGCGCTTCTGGATGAGCTTCTGTGGGCCTGAAAACAAGGCTTGTAGTGCTGAGAGAGGAGTCAAAACAAGCTTGTCCAGCTGAGCCATCTGGAAAGGTATAAAACAGACCTACTTATTACTTTATTCATACAGTTCTTCAGAACCAGTAACAGGTTAAGCCTGACGGCAGCCTGTCAAGCAATCTGTTAATTACTCTTCATAAAGCATTGCTGTCAGAGGCAGCTTCAAGCAGGGTCTAGCATGAGTTAGAATCTCCTTCATAACATTGCAAAGGAGAGGTAACAGTTGTGCAGCTTGAAGTGTCTGGTAATGGTAATGGTCCCTTGGAGCATGCAGCCTGCGGTACTGCCCTTAGTGTGTTACCACTGAGGAAAAGCTGGGCAAGGATCAGTGAAGTGGTCCATAAAACTGGGATTTCCATAATTAGAAGGCCCCTGCCAATACACAGTCCAGAGGCAATGAGGTCTTGTTAAATGGCAGTCTTGCAGTCTTGAATGCTCTCAAAGCTTTTTTTTTTTTTCCCCCTGGAAACAGCTGTAACTCAATTCCTGTTTAAGCAAACACAAACAATCACTTGATTTGATTAAATTATGTTATGCTTGTTGGTTTTATCTCTGGTAATCAACAAAATTAGACACCTGGTAAAAAACCAAAGTCTTTCTCAGACTTTTCCATTAGTGTCTAATTGTCTCAAGGGATTAATATTGCATGAAATAAAATTTATTTTTGTAAGTCACTTGTTCAAATACAGCACAGGCTTGTAGTGAGTGAAACTTATCATCATATTAAAGCTCTTGGACGTTCTATGTGAATTAAGTTGTTGGGCTGAACGTGAGAATAAAAGAGCAGCTGTCCCTTTACCCTCCATAACACACCACAGTTGAGGACAGATCCATTTTAGCACCAGAATTGCTCTCCCAAGGCCAAGATGATGTACACTGGCTAGATAGTTCCTACTTCATTTCCACCTGAAAAACTGGGCTGTGTTTAGCGAACCAATTTTTGATGCATTAAGAAAACAATTTTTCCAAACTGCTGGACCTGATTTCTGGAAATGAAGAGACTATTGTGGATTCCTGCTCTAAGTTTTTCCCTAAAATATAATGAGAGAGGAAGGTATTCATTATTGACAAATGCACAAAGGAAAACAAAATCAACCTGAGCCCATTGCCGAGATCTCCATTGATAATACCCTTTCAGGAAAACATGTGAAGAACACTATGGGTTTCTCAGTGAGAACATCTACTCATCGTGCAATGTCAGGACAAAAGGTTTTTTTTAAAAAAACTTATACATAGGATGGAGAATCCTTGTAATTTTGTAAATCCAGGACACAGAAATAAATAGATAATAAGTAGAAATCAACATGGTTAATAACAATGTCCACAGTTAAAACAAATAAGATTAAGATTTCTTTTTTTTTAAATTACATAGACCTTCAGAATAGCTGGGTCATGAGCCAATAGGAGTTACAAAATTTTTTCTGAAAAAAAATTTTCTGTTTCATCTATTGTGGAATTGCTTCTGCTTTTCTTTGATGTTTCTGAATATGAGGGCATCTTCCATACTGGACACACTCACCACTGCAATGGTAGAGGGTACTCTTCTGCACTTTATGCACTCATTCATTGTAAAGACATTGAAAATATCTTTCTGATTATTGATATTAATTTTTGAGATTCTTTTCAAATGCAGGAACTTCAAAGGAAAGGAAATACATCTTGTGTCCCTGTCATTATCTGGGAGGATGTGGTCTGTCAAAAATCCTTCTGTTTCTTGGCAGACTCTGTCTTCAGTGTTTTGGAAAGGATTGGATGGCAATATTTTAGTCAGCACAAACCTAGGAAGGTATAAGAAAACCTCCACCTCTGAATTTTTCCAGCTTGAGCAACTGTTTGAAGAAGCAGCCTGCCCCATTTTGAAGAGACATTTTAGTCTATCTTAGTAGAGCCAGGCATTAGAGTTCATCTGGACCCTGAAAGCAAGAGACTAGTTGAAAAACTATTACCTTTTTTATCAATTGCTTTTTAATTCCTATGGGCTATATTCAGATTTTTCATGGTTTCCCTATATGAAGGATAGTAACTTACTTGAAAAGGTAATAAAGCTGAGATTTTCACAGATCTATCATTCCAGGAGCTAATAGTTCATGAGCACAACAAAGATCACAAAAGTCACTCTAAAACCGCAAGTGTTGGTAACAAAAGTAGCAAAGCAAAGATCTGCTGCTCTTGTCTGAAGCTCAGGTGAAATGTGCAAATTTAACACACAGATTTTAGTTTAAACCCAGGAATTTAGCTTGAGAAGTTTTCTTTAGCTCTTCTAGGGAAAGCACAGTGCACTTACACTGATTTTTATCTTATTTCTTACAGAAACTCAACCAAAAAACCCACTCATCTTTCCCAATGGATTCCTAAGGTTTTTTGCTCTTTTCTGTCCTAGTCTTCCTCACATACACCTGTTTTCTCACACATACAGACAGCTGTGTAACACTGGACATTGCATAAACTTACAAGGTCTTCACAGAGATTTGCAGTGGTGTTCCGTTTTTTCAAACAGTTGTTGACTTCGTCATCTTTGTCTTGCAAGATTTCCTGCAGCTCAATTATATTCTGTGCAGCCAGATGTATAGAATCCTAAATGGGAAGATGGTAGGAAGGTGGAACTCTTTTATGATCTGTTTTAATATACTGCATTCACTCATGCAGATACTGCAATAATACTGATGGAATCAGAAATATTTTCCATCTCTGACACCTGTGCAGTTTCTGCACAGTTTCCAGCCATTGTGGGATTGTTTACTGTGATAATATTTTCCTGTGTTTTGTCTATTTTCAATGTAAACTATTTAAGAATCAAGTTGTTAACGTTCAACTGAAAAAATTGTGCCCCAACCTAATGAACGTCCCACTGGAAGTCAGCTACTCATCAGCAAGAATCCAGCTCAAGACCCATGCACTCTCAGAGGCCTCTTTTGGAGGACTAACTAGGACTACAGTGATCTATTTCACTTACTCTGAATTTTAATCTTAATGAAGTGTGCATCCGTTTGGATAAGGAACTGTCAACACCATTCCAGGCAACAACCCTTGTCAGCTGAGCTCATCATTGGCCTTCCCCTGTTTGCTGAACCAAAGGAGGTGCGTTTGCGATAAGCTTTGGCCAGCTGGCTACTGATCTTACCTACCTCTCAACAACCTTCATGTCCGGTTTGGGCACACTTACACTTTGAAGGGCCTCATGCCATCTACAGAGTTGGCAAGTCATCCATGAGAGGGAAAAGTTGGTAAGTTACAAGCCAACCCACATCTTCAGAGAGGAGGATTAAAGCAAAGACATTTACAGCACTTGAGCACTCTACATCTAATGCTAGCCCTCAACACAACCTAGCAACAGGACAGAGGAAGGAGCCCTCACATCCAAAATATGTATTTTAGAACATTTTAATTCATGTGGCTGCAACTCAGTTCTTCCATTTTTAATGAGAAGCAGTTGGTGCTCCACTGCAGCAGATGTGCATGACCCACATGATGCCTTCACACAGTGATTGAAGGTCATAACCGTGCCACCACAGAGCACCTTCTTTTCTGCACTACATCCATGGGTCTCCATAGAGCCTGCTTGCGTAAGGGGAAAGGTGCGTAAGGGGAAAGGTGCAGAAGTGTGGGCTTCAAAACTTCTTTGCCATGGGCTCAGTAATGCAGCAGCAGCACAGCTCATTTATTTAATACTGTGATGTAGACAGGCCTGCTTATAGATAATTTGGTGTTGCCTAACCAGTGGCAGAAATCTGTGTTAAACTGGTTATGGACATGGTTTGTGGCCACGGATTTCAAAAAGGCCTGTACCCACCTGTAGATGTTGCGAGGAGAGTGAAATGTTCTTCACGCACAATTTCACAGTCTTCTCTAAACTTCGAAACAATTTTTCTTCCTTATTAAAAGTTTGATCTTTCACCTGAAATAGATGTTTGCACTGTTATTTTGGCAGCCCAAAAGAGCCTGGCTAATGAAAGAAATGTCCGGAGCACTGCTGGAAAAATCCCAAACCTTCCCTGAACTCCTCCCTTTGAAAACAGAACAGATCGGCCCCTAATTCTCCCAAGCTCCAGTTTTAATCACAGAAAAATCTAAGGCACAGGGCAACATGACAGAGAATTTAATTTTTAATCCTTGTGGAAGCAGAGAGTTGCTTTATTACAAGCACACCTACGTGTGCCAATAAAACTCTTCATTTTCTGTATATTTTTGCTCAATTTGAGGAAACAATGGTGACAATTGTAAGATATTTTTATGTCATGGCATTACTTCCCTGGGTGCTTATTGTGGGTGATGGGGAGCTTTCCCCCAGGCAGGCTGTAGGTGGAGCTGTTACCTCTAGAGCTATGCCACCTCTTCAGCTAGAAACCTCAGCAGCTGGAAATAGGCTTGTACTAACTTTTTATGCTAGCAGAAAAAACCCTGAAAATACGTTTATTTCTGCCTACCTTTTACTTGAGAGATTTGAGAAATCTCAAGTCTCGTTTTCAGTGGTCTTGCTGTAAGGGTCACAGCGTGTTTCAGAGATGTGAATTGGGAACTTTCTTAGTCTAATTAAGCAGGAGAGAGGGCTGAATATTTAACAGATGTATCCTGGTTCTAAAATGATTCTGAAATGTTTTAAGCTTAATTAAAAAACAAAACCAAAAAAACATAAAACAGAAGCTTCTAAAGAAAAAAAAAAGAAAAATCACATCTCCTCTTAATCAAATTTAATTCCCTGTTTTTCTCTGATTTTATAGCCTTGCTGGTGTCCCATTCTGAATACAAAAATTTCCACTGTACAAATAAATGAACAGAAAAAATAAATGTGGGTATTTTGCATCAGAGAAAGGGGGAAACCACTGATAAAAAACAAAACAGGAAAGAACAGCACATATCTTGTAAGGTCACACCTAGAAAGGCAAGTGACCTTATATGATCAGCCATCTCATGCAGTGAGGTGCACTGGATATCATTTTCAAGGTCAGCTGTAATTGATTTTCTTTGAGATTTAGATTTAAGCTTTCCTGAAAATGTCTGTCCTGCTAGGTTTTGAATTACAACCTCGAAATTATGAAGGAGCGTTTTATTTTTGGCCACCCAACACCCATCGGACTTATCACAGGGTTCTTTGCCTCTGGTATTTTTGATGGTTCCAGGTCCTTACACATGTAGAGGCAAACCCCATGGCCTTTCCTAATCAGAAGTATTGCTCGTCTTCCTTGGTGGGTTCAGAACCTGAATGTTACGATGCGGAGCAAGACGGACTGAACACGTTCTCAGCACCAACAATAACTATTGCCAGTCTATCCGCAAAGCGCTGACCTCAAGCCGAGTTTCACTAAACTACCAGTCACTTCCTCTCTGCTGAAGATCAGAAGTTTGAGAAACTCTTAGATAAAAAAGGAAAAGGTGGAGAACACATTACGTTATTTTCTATTTCAATCACAAAGATCTTTCCTGTCTTCTGTGACAGTCAGAAAATTACTTTATAAATGATGCAGAAAAAAAGCAACACCAGAAACTCCATTTTGAACATGTTTTAAAAAATGCCCAGTGCAAAAGCAGAACTGAAGCTGTCAGTGCAAATCTGCAGTTGGATGAATAAGTACCTGAGGTTCTCCCCCTGTCAGTATTTTCAGATGGCTGGTGACCCTCTTGGATTTCTTGCTAATGGAGTGGATATTCAGTCGGGAAAACTTTTCTTTAAGGGTTTCATCATCATCATTCCTCTTATACTTCAGCACTGCAGACAGAGAATTTCATGACACTAATAATCTGTATTCGCAGGGCTTTTCACAGGGACGGGCACACAAATATGAAACCATTTGAGAGCAGACACTTTGATGTCACTTTCTGTAATCTTGTGTGAAAATGCTTGAGATGATGAGAACCCTGTTATCAACGTTAGCCTTGGGAAGAGTGAAGTTAGGGTTTCAACGTGACAAGTCTATAAGAAATATTGCTATTACTGTATCTTAACTATTATCAGTGTTTGCAACTGCATTACGGACAATGAACATGGATATAACATGAATCCTTTCATCATTTTCATATTTCTGGAGTTACCAGTCAGAGAACATAGCTGGCTGAGGACAAGTGACATTAAGGCATCTGTTGCCTTCTTGAAACCCAGCGTATTACACAACTTGGGTAGCACCAGCCAAAACTGTTGTAGTGATATGACTGGAGTTGAAACCTCTCTTGTAATTGCTAGCCCAAACCTACAAAGACAGAAGAACTTACTTTGCCTTTTTCTTACCTAAATCTTTCCTCCTTTTAAGTTCATTGATGTTCACATTAATGTTTTTCATAGCAAAAAGGGCATCCTGTAGCGCCTTGTGGTCAGGGTGAGAAGCAGGAGTTGAATTCAAGAGTTCACAGAGTAACAAGGGATATTTCATCACCCGTTGCACTGGTTTGATCATCAGGGATCCCATGTCCATTAGATTTGGCTTTCCTCTATAATTTATACAAAAAAAATTGTCACATAAGGAGAAACTTCTTGAAGACAAAAACTTATTATTATTTCTGTCTAGTCATTGAAGCTGCTGCCTTTTATATCCTTCAGTGAGCTTTCAACTACAGAAAATATCAAAACCAGAGCAGTGCTTTGCACTGAGTTATAAAAGTGCAATTATCACTTAAGTCAAAAAATAAAAATACATCTGTCAGGGAACAGGGGCCGCTGTAAACGAAACCCTCCTCTCGCCCCCTCACTGAGAAATACACACCGGGCCCAAGTTTTCTGTATTTTCAGCAACCTACCAGACTACTGCTTAGACATTACCTCTGAAACTGTCCCACTCAGTCTGAGGGCGCATGTGGTACAACTTACACACAACACCCAAGAAGGGAGATGTAGGTGGAAGAACAAATAACAGGAAGTTTGAGAAACACATGTGAGCGGGGCTATTACATCCTGCTCTGGCCCCTCAGGCTTAAAATTGCAACATCTCCCTGCTGCGAGCAACTGGGATGCCTGTTCACAGCTGCATCCCGTCGCACAACATCTCTCAACTCGCCACAGTGACCCTTAAGCTTTACTGTCTTTTTACCTGTAGTTTTTTTTGCTGGCTGCATGTAGATTATTTCTAATGATGCCTGAGCTTCTGAAGGGTACCAGATCTGGCCTGGGGAAACGCTGAACGTACAGGATGTTCACTCAGGCTTGATCCAACCTGCTGGAAGTCACCTTACATGAAGGCAAAGCAAGCAGCTGCCCAGGGTGGCAGAAGGATGAGGGTAGGAAAGTCACATCTTCCAGCATGGGCACAGAGACCCTCTGCGGCTCCAGGCTTGATCCCCACTGGCTCAGCAAGGGCAGCAGAGCAGCTTCCCCAGGCACCCGAGCGGCTCAGGCCATCAAGGCACCCTGAGCTCTCTGGTCCCCATGCAAGGGAGTTACCAGCCAGCTGAATTCATGCTCCAGCCCCACTCCGGACAAAAGCCTTTGCTCACACTCTCTAGTCTTGAAGGGGAGAGGCTATGTAGTTTGCAGGCTGTCACAACAGCCTGGAAGAAAACAGGGAAGGGCAGGACCAAGACACACGTGCCTTCATTACCTTCCATGTAGCTAGTAGAAACATGGAGTCTCCCCAGAGTAAGTAACACCAGGTGGCCAAGCCCTAAGGCCAGGGCTAGCCACTGCTGAGGCTCCAGCAGCAGGACAGATATTTCCATTGTCTCTCCTCATTACAGCATGCTCCTGAGCAAACCAGGCAACGCTCTAGCATCAGTGCTGGCACGAACTACCTGTGACTCACAGACCTCCCCTTTGTAACTGAGCGTGAGCTGTTGGTAACAGTGTGAAAGGCAGTAAAGCAGAGCAAGCTTTCCATTTGCATGCCTGAAAAGGCTGCTTTGGATGGGAAAAGGTTGTTTGACGTTAACTATGCAAGAGTTAATGCTAGGCAAAGAAGGATTTCTGCATATGGAAAGATGGAATAACACAATGTAGAAGGAAAGTACAAAAACCAGGGAACAGCCACTTGGTTTTGCAGACTGACATCTATTGTTTTGTGCAGCAGAAAGAGTCAAAGAGAAAAAAAAAAGCTTTCATTCCCACTTTTATATGTATAAAATGTACAAGAGCCAATCCTTACCGCTGACTAATTAACTAACAATTTGAATGCCTTTGAGAAGAGACATCTGCATATTTAAACCATCTCTCTCGCACAGGCATTATCTGTAAAAAAGTTCTGCATGAAAAAAAATTAACAGTAGATGCCTTTTAAGGCTTCTTGATGTCCCCAAACCTTCTCATCATTTCAATTCCCCTCATTTCCCCTGTATCCTACATTACATATAGAGAGCTATTTTCGCTTCTTTCAGCTTCTGGCAGCCACAATGAAAAAAAAAAAAAATCTTAAATTGTTATTGTTTTCTCTGAAAAACCCCATGAATGCAAATCTATAAAAGCTGCCTCATGAATGGAAAAATCTTCAAGTGTCTTCTCTTTATATAGTTGCACTTTGGACAGCTGCCCAAGTGATAAACAGCCCTCTGTTCGCATATCTGCATGACACAGTCTTGCAATATGGTTCGAGAGATAGTAGGTTTGTTATAAGATAATGACTCCCTGGGGCACTAAATGCCACAAAGTTCAACTCATCTAATTCTCCCCAGCAAGATTAGCTGATGATAGCCACTCTCCCCGGACAAGTCCCATTTGCGATGCGCCCTGTTAGGACGCACCCGGCCGCCGGGCAGGACATGGCCTTGCCACACGACTGAAACAGGCGAGTAACGGCTTGTGACATCTATTGTGCAGAAAATGAAGTTGATAATTCATTTGTGATGCTACTTCAGCCTTCCCCCCATGTTATTGTGAATTTAGCAAGTGTTCTAGGTCATACGTAGCTGTACTAATCTCATTGCAAATTATTACCATAGCTCTGCAGTAAATGCAGCTGGCTTAACTGCAGTGAGCTTCACAGCATACCCTTCCTCCCTCCTCCCAACAAAACAAAGTCACAAATGCAGGAAGATTCCCGCCTGTTTAAAAAACACATGGTGGTGAGCTATGCAAAGAGAGGTGATTCAGGATTTAGTTTCATTTGCTCTCATTACGCAGCAACCAGGTCCAGTGGCAAACACGATAGCCAGTGTGGTACAGCAGGGCTGAGGCTGGTGTCATATTCAGCTTGGCAGTTTTGAAATGGTGTGCAGGCATCACAGGCTGCAGCACGACTTAAAGTCTCGGGCTTCATGGTTTCCTGTGCGCAAGTTCATTTTAGTACAAGACATGTAGGGCAAATAATTCACTGTGCCATAAGACTCTCATGCGAACCCAGGGAATTCACTGAGGCTGCACAGTTGTTAAGCCAAGCAGAATTTAACCTATCGAGCTGCTAGCAAAGGGCAGCACTGTCTGGTATTTATGTAATTGTTTTCTTGATCATGCTTGAATGAAAAGCAATCTGGGAGCAGCAACATCACAGACCATTTGGGGTGAGTTACACTGTATTTTCCAGTTCAACGTTAACCAGATTTTTGGGCACGGTCCTGCCCAAGGGCTGCTGAGACTCTGCAACCTCTAAGCCGAGTTGCAGGTGATGGCATTTCTGAGTGCCCTGCCAGTCAGCGGGGAAGGCAAACACCACCACATCGTGCAAGGTAGCCAAGCTCAAGGAGGGTCTCACAGCTAAACGTGGCTCATTGCACTCTGCACAGCTTTATAAGAGCCAGTTTAAACTCAGAAAGTGAGGTGTATCCTACACTCCACTGGAAACTGTTTGAAGGCAAAAACTAGGCATTCATTTCTGATAGCATTACACAAGGCAGAGCAGCCAGTCTTGCACTATTTCTATATGCATCGCTGTCTCACATGATCTTATTGTGACTCTG
This sequence comes from Gymnogyps californianus, assembly GCF_018139145.2. Lineage (NCBI taxonomy): Eukaryota > Metazoa > Chordata > Aves > Accipitriformes > Cathartidae > Gymnogyps > Gymnogyps californianus. The sequence continues at coordinate 57,644,551 of NC_059474.1, read as the reverse complement.
GATATTTTGTTCCTCTTGGAGCCCTGCTCCTTGGGAGACAGGAGTATACAAGAACGTCCCTTATCAAAACAAAATGCAGAAGAACTATTTCCTATCATAGCTTGAAAACCCCAACTGTAGAATTTCAACATGCAAATCCTTCAAAGTGTATTTTACACTGATTTTATTTATGATGTGTGATTGACTGACTAACAAATTCTCTGACTTCACAGGTGTTCCTCTCTACCAATACGGAGCACACTTGCTCTTCTTTTCTCTCTTAACATTTCTGTCTGGGGTTGTAATCATTTTCTTCAGTTGAGCTACCCCCTCCTCTGACCTCTCCCTGCAGGTAACTTCAGGAGATGCTGCATGTCAATGATCCCAACCTGCTGGATGTCCAGAAACTGCAGCTGTGATAAACTCTCCTTTATAGCTTTTCAAAGACATCACATTTGGCACAGAAGTCCCTTAACCACAGGTTATCGGTGGCTGGGTGAGTATTCTGGCAAACTGTTGCAATGAGCTTGTTCTTTTCTGATGTTCTTCCAGCCACTGTCAGAGGGCAGATCCTAAGGTGGACTTCTCATATAGGGCTACTGAAGGGCTCGTCACCTTAGAAATAGCTTTACCTGTGAACTTAATGTGTATTGTAGCAGGTCTACAGAGGCCTATGCAAAATTATTTCAGAGTGTCTGGATTTCAAAGACTGACACTATGCTGTTGACAAGCACTCTTGCGGACCTCAGAGCTCTCTAAGCACATTTATAAGACAGCGAGGTGATAATAAAAGTCTCCGAATGAATTGGCAACTAAATTAAGTAGCTTCATAAACCACAAGTTTTGAAAGATACTGCAAAGCTAGTGCAGTGGTAATTAGAAAACTAGACAGGCTTAGGGAAATTAAAACTGAGAGTCTTTATCACATATGTCCTGGAAAATCTATGGGTTATACTGACACAAAAGGCTTGTGCTCTTAAAATTGCCACTTACACAGTTTTAAGCATACTGAAGATAAATTGAAGATAAATTAAACATACTTTAAAGATTATTTTACATGTAAGAAGGGCATAGTACTTACTCTTCCTCATATATCTTCCTGCAAAAGAGAAGAAACAAAACATATATTAGATTCCTCCTAAAAGGATTTATACAGGTCAGGGGCCAGATTCTCAGATACACTTTAGTGACACAAAGCAGCCGTAACTGGCCAGTTAACTTAGGTTTATGGCTGCTATGTGTCAGCAGAACTGCACAAAACAGCCAGAGGGTACCGATGAATCTGGCCCTATATCTTTTTGAAAGGACAGCCCCAAATGAGAAAGGATTGTCGGAAACCTGGCTTTGGCTATAAGACCCAGCCTTGTCCTAACACTGTTACAGAAGGAAGTTTGGGTCAGTGTGCTAACAACAGTAAGTAACATCAAGTTCTTAATACAAAAAGTAAAATTAAACATGTCATTCTTACACTTTACATACATTCCCGTCTACTCTCTTTAAATAGAAACATATTTCTAAATGAGAAAGAATACATTTCAGCCTTTTAGGATATAGAATCAATGAAGCTGTTAAGTTTTTTGTAGGCTACACACCAACTGAAACCTCTTCAGAGTAGGAGGGTGTTGATACATATACTGAAAGCAGCAGGGACGTACAATTGTAGTTTGGAAACATGCAAATATACACATAGAATATTTTCCTTATGGTATGAATTCACTCAAATGCAAGGGAACCAAAACGTCGCTCCATCTGTGCGTTAGGCTTTCCTGACATCACATCGTCAGCCACTGCTTTTTGACTGCCTGCACTCTTATCTCCTTGCCCACTGGTGCCTAACTGAGCATCTGGAAGCTGGCGCTTTCATTTCTTCTGCACTGTCAGCACTTTGCGTGCTTATGACGTCCCTCTGCACCTGTAATAGTTGACCAAGCTACTTCAGGCTGAAAGCAGAGCAGGTAGTTGCCAGCATCCTTTCATTTTTACCAGCTGCATTTCTTTGGCTAAGCTAGCAAATAACATCCCTGGTTTGCATAATTGCTGCTGAAACACGGGACTCTACAGAATTTGGATTTGCACATGTCTCCAAGGCAGACACCTACATTTTGGGATGGAATTCTCCTCTTCAGTCAACAGGAAGAATAAGAATCTCAGCATGGCTAATTAAATTTGATTTGTCTGTACAGATATGCAGAGTGCCACTCTCAAATTGCTCCTGATATAGAAGTTGTTTTTCAAATGGCAGCTATTACTCAGCTGAGGAACAGAAGCCCCTAGTAATGTTAGCCTGTTTCAATTTTTAAAAAATGGAACAATATTCTTTCCAAGGGAAAAAAAGCTATTTAAGAAGTAAACATTTTTCAAGAATAGTCGTCACCAGGCCCCGTATTTATTATGTCTCACGATAGAAAACAGCCTATAACTTATTTGGCAAAAATGCTGCATAATTGTCTTCCTAGGGCAAGTATTCTCCAATCAGTGGTAACAGGTTTAGGTGACCACAGCTCTGCATTTGAGTGTGCACTTTCAGGTCTTAATATTTGAATTGGCTGCAATCTTTAGGCACTGGGAAAAAACACAATGTAGTATACATGCACCAGTGCTTTTTTTGTTGGTTCCTGTTTAAAGGCTAATCAGGAAAGAACAAGACAAAACAAGGCTTCATTGTGAGGAAGGCTTTGTCACTTCCTGCTAGCAAAGGCTACAATGGCTCAGCACAAAATATCCTTTCTCTTCACAAATCCCAGCTGTGATGTTGGAACAGGAGCTCCTCTTGCTGGCTCTGGAATTCAAGTGGCAGCATCCACCCTAGCATGTACGTGGACGCTATCTTTTATCTTGATTTCCTTCCATGTCCCCTTGCCTCAGCAGCAGGGATGAATGAATGACAGTAGCGCCTTCTCTTGATTAGCCGGAAAAGAATATTGTAGGCATCAGCAACTAAAACACCCCCTTAGGGGAGACACCTGGCCATCTATTAGCCCAAAAGCCTGAGTTTATATGAACATCTATTTCTTTCAACTTACAGGGTAGCTAAAACCCAATTACCCTGCACATATACTTTGTTATGTATTTAATAACTGGACATGTTGCATAAAATAAACCTTATTTTCAACATAACCTGTCTTCAAAGTGAACATTTCTCTTTTAATGTTGTTAATATTTTCCTCCACCACTTTTTCCAGATTTCACTTGGACGTACTTCCCATCTCCTAACACATCTCTGCAGACTGATCACTAACTGGAGCATGGTTGAAATATCTGTTGCTGATGTACACTCCATTATTTGTGATAGCTTTACATCTCTCCTACAAGCATGCAGCATGGGCGTTTCCTGGAGCTGGAGCTAGACCTCTGATCTGAAAGACCGTGGCGCGTTCCCTCCTGACAGCTCTGCGTGATGCTTTTGGGAAAGTGAGGGGGCAAGGGGATTTATGCGTGGGAAGAGAAGCACTCTCCATGGAGTGGATGAGGTGGTTCCTGAGACCGGCTCCAGGAGGAAGCTGCACTGGAGTAAAGATGGATCCGTTATTCTGCAGCATCCCCAGTTCTTGACACATTTCCCCGAGGGGCTGGCACTGGAGCCGATGGCACAAAGCACCCTCCACTGGTGGGACCTGGCAGCTTGCTCCAACACTGATCGCTCTCAAATAACCCCATCATGAGGGGTCCAGCACCACACAGCCGCTCCAGATCCCTGGGGCCTTGCAACAGGGGCCCAGAAACACCAGTGCATGTGAGCAGCTCTGTTACAGGCTATTTTAATTCAAGCAATAGAATCACTGAAGATGGGGGCAGCAAGGTTCCTTGAAGCTGGGCAAGGTGTTCCTAATAGCCCAAGATATGATGCAGCATTTTTTTTGCCAGTATGGGGCACTGAAGCTAAGGGAAGAGCAACCTTTCTTGCGCTATTTTTGGTCGTCTTAGAGAGAAAGAAATCTAATCATGGCCCCTGGCTTGTCATCTTTTCATGAAAGCAGCATAAGCCAGAGCTCCCAGCAAGCCTCATAAAACTCTGGATTTACAGGGGACCTTTCATCTACATCCATTTAAAATGTTCCCTGCCAGGCAACTGACTATGGACGGAAATCATCATTTGAAAAGATCTTACTTTAAGGACTGTACACAGTGTCTTAAATGCTGCTTCAATTCTTCATCCTTTTCATAGGATTCCAGCATGGTGTGTGCATCATCATGGCGATAGCAGTAGATTTTATATGTGTCTTCTAGTGGGCCTTTAATCTGCAAGAACACTTTCCCTGTTAAGGAGAAAAACAAAGCGTGTCAAGCCAGACAACAGCATCTCAGAAGGAGTTTTATTATTCCACCACATTAGCCGTGAGCTAAAAAGGCTGGCTTCCACTTTACTTCCCTTAGAAACGATCTTGCGTGTTTATGTGCATTATTTATTACATGTATTTCTCAGCTGCTCATCTTTGTCATAGCCAGGCACCATTATATCAGTGTTAATGCACAAAAATTCCCTCAGGAAAAGGCATGAAATCTTTACAGGCATATCTTTACGCACCCCTTCATACACAACCCCCTAATTCACTGCCCCAGCTTAATGCCCCTTCAGTGGAAACCACACAGGAGAGCTTAACTGTTAAGGGGAGACCATTTTTGTCTCATGGGCTGGCAGGAGGGATGAATGTAAGCCTGTTAATTTTCCTTTTGACTTTTTTTCCAACTGAATATGAACTTAAATGGGTTATAACAGGAATAATGATTCTATCTCCCTTAGCCATTTCGCTTTTATCTGTTTTGCAAAATCCTGAAATGGCAATTGTTATGGCTGAGAGTAGAGATTTTTCTTACATGACAGAGGAACAACCTCCACCCCTCCCCTAATTAAATAAAACCACCGTGGATTACAGCCATTTTTATATAGTATCTATGTTTATATACAACTGAAGGGTGAAAACATTTCCATTGCCAGTCCTCCACACCACCATTTTCCCCCAAAGAACAGTTGGGAATTTTAGAGGCACTAAAGTAGTCCTGCACCCATTTCCCATTTAATTCTGGTGCCTAATTCCCTCAGCCTAAAACTCCTGTGTCGGTTTCTGTGTATGTAAGAAATATTATCTGAGCGGAGAAGGCATGTTTCATCTCTTCTGCTGAGATATTAATTTGGTTCTTACAGCCTTACGTAGCAGCACCTTGATCAGCATCCTTGGAAATGCATATAATAAACAACAGCAATGGTGAAAACTCCTGTCTTGGGCATTTACTGAGAATTACATCTATGTGGCAACCAGTCCAATGTTTTATAAACATTCCTGTTGAGTTATAGCAACGATTATTAAAGTTAAAAGCCGAACACCACATTAATTGGGAGCTCTCTATTCACTCATAGAGCAAGCGCCAAGCTGTCAGGCATCCTGCATGTTTCATCCTGACCGAAGTGGGCTGTTTCATAATACATTGCATTGAACTGCTCCGTCTTAAAGTGAAAAATGATTCAGTTACCACAGTAACACAGCTCTGGGTTTTTTCCCCTAGCAGCGAAGGTTAACTGGGCTGTCTAATGCACGTTGGTTTCAAGGTGCAAATAAGGGAACAACAATGACGGAGCTAAGACCACGCGAGTTCATTTTAGTTACTGTAAGGCCACAGTCAGAAAAGCACCAGCATCCTATAGTTAAATGCTCTTTAGCTGTCTGTCTTCTCTGTCTTGTGCTTAATGCTAATGCTGATGGCTACCAACGCACACTGCATCCTGACTTTCCCATGAACTCTCTATACAGGCCTTTATTAGCCAACAGTGTAAGGGGAAACCTTAACAAGCTTTCTCTTGATCCTGCTCCCTTGGCATTTGATTGTCAGAGATGCTGAGCTCTCACAGTTTTCACTAACTTTAAGCGGAGCTCCAAGTGTTTAGCACGGCCCGTACTATGCTAAGCCCTCAAGTGAGGTTATGTTTTCAGTAGCAAAAATGCAAGCTGCAGACTTACAACTCATTTCAGCATATATTAGAGGCTGGAAATCATCATTCTCTTCTCCAGAATGAAAGAGATGAGCAAGATCTGTTCACTGATGTATTGTGCCACAATGACAGATACTTTCATTGATGCTCAATGATGAGAAAAATTATAGGCTCATGGATAGGGCCTTTTAAAAGCAGATGGATTTCTTAAGCCTAAAGCCCTTCTTGGTTCTGAGCCATATGGACCGAATCAGATGAGCTTTGGGCATATCACTGTGGAAGCTTGCTTTATGGACCAAAACTACATTGTATTTGTGCACAGCTTTAAAAATACAGAGTCTTTTGTGCACGCTGACAGATGCAAATCTGCCTGATGCCTCTTCTTAAGTGTGGTGGTCATCAGTCTCAAAGAGAAAATCCCAGGAGGAAGGCTTGAGCAACAGAAACAGTTTCTCCCTGTGGCTTTCAGTGGTGCTTCCTGTATGGACAGCAGTGGGAGAGGGAGGAAGAAGGGGTCTAATAGCTAAAGCCAGGCTAAGGTTACTAAGTCTTCATACTCCTGCGTATACAGTATCCAGAACAGAGAGGATAAAAAATACAGGAGAGAACTAGAAAGGGTATTTAACCTCAGTGGTGTTTTAGCATCAGAAGACTAAGCACCACAAAAGGTCCGTCCACATTAGCATTTTAGCTCAGATTAGGAGAGGGGTTTTGAAGCCAATCTCTCAGTAGTCCTCATCTCCCATGCCTTGGCTGTGTGCTGGAGCAGTCACAGACACACAAACTGGATCCCTCTGAAGATGGTAATTAACAGAAGACACACTCCAAGGGCACATTTTATGCAGTCCAGCCATAAAGGGCATCTCTCAGTCCACAGGAACAGGCTACAGCCAAGTAAGACCTCTGAAGTAAGACCTCTTGAAATGTGTAGTGTGGATACCAGGTCCTTAGCAGCACCTGTTTCACTCTACAAGTTTGCTCCTATTGGACATTACTACTCATCAATGTGGACATAGCATAAGGTATGGAGAACATAGACTAAAATAAGACATGAATATGAGCAACCACATTGTTTTGGTTTCAAACCAGTGAATTAGCAGTTCTCCTCAACCTCAGCATGACTGGGTTGCCTTCCAAAGTAAGATATTTCAATGCAAGATGTTTAAATGCCATAAACATGATAGAATATGATGGGTGTGTTGAACATGCTCAGCCTGCTTTTTCTATAGACTGGCTTTAACAACTTTTACTCTGATTATGAAGATCATGAAAACAAAATTATCATGTTGATGTACTTTTAGAGGATGACAAACTTACTAACTTATTGCTTATAGTGAAGCAATTATTCTCCCTGCTTTTATCTCAGCCTTTGGAAGAATGTCTTACACCTTACTTGCCATCTTTTTCCCTGCCATAAGTTAGCCAACTCTGTGATCCACAATCCCATACGTTTTCATGGTTCTTTGTCTGATTCTGGAGAAATACACCCTAATAGATGGATGAAATTCTTTGTCTTTCTTTACCGCTGGATGTGACAGGGAACTAAAAGGATGGTTCTCTTGGCTGTGAGAAAGGCACTTCCTGCTAGAATAGAACATTGCTTATTAAGGGTATGACTCATCATGATGCACGTTTATTGAAATACCGCCAAACAAAACAGTCACATCAAACTACGTTAAGCTGTTGCCTTGGCAAACCAGATTGAGATGTGCTAGGATTAATACTTTTCCCAAGCCTCATATGCTTTACTATCATGTTTCTTAGTCAAACGGGAATTGAAAATTTTTTATCCCATTATTTGCAAGAAAAGGGGTCCTTTCTATAACATGTTACCTGTGGTACGTGGTCAGTTTAGGGAAGAAAGAACCTCTCTGACCTCTGAATCATTGCTGGAAGTTTTTTAAACTAAACTGGCTGACTTTGCACTGAAGCAGATTAAGAATTCTCACCTGATTCCTTAAGGTGGATCACCTACTGCCTCTGCACTGAAGAAGCAGCTATGGGAGAGCTGATGAGTGTTAACTTCCTAAATCTCTCCAGCTATGCCAGAATGTCAAGTGAATAGATCATAGCCTTAACATTCATGGCCTGACCTGCAGAATGTGTGACTATTGTGACATATGCAGGGCCAACTCGTTTGCTGAAAATACGCATGATCCCTACAGACATTCCTGCACAGATTCCCACAAACTTCATATCAATTACAGCTTTCTTGCCTTTACTGACCATGTCCCTGTTAAGCACACTCAACTACCTCTTAATGAATTGTATCACCAGTAGATACATGCTTACAATGTTGGGGGGGGGGAAGGGGGGGTTGTGACATGTTTATTATTCCAATCATTTTTAATGCTTTTCTTGAATGGCACAATTATGAGTATGCAATATAAGAGCTGGTGTAAGCGTGAGCAGAGTTAGGTAGCCAATATCAAACTAAATGAAAGGAATATTATCAGTATGCGGCATAACTCATGCAGTTATGCTGTGCTGCAGTTTTTACTCATGCTAAACTCACTCTCTCCTTCCTTCCTCCCCTTCAACATCCAGATGGATGGAAAAAGAGCATCATGATCATACGAGTACAGTAGAGCAACTGGACATGTTTCACATGTCATTTTTCCTGTGTCATTATGGACAGCTTGTAGCATGTTAGCCTCTGGGAGGGGTACTAGTTAAGTCTGATGAGAATAAAGGACAGGAGAGTGTTATGTTTATTCTTTCACATAGCTTTGTAGAACTCAGGAGGACAGTAAACATACCAATTATTTGCATGGGTGGTTCCACATCTGTCGTGGCTTCTTCCAACAATGACAGCAGTTTGGCTGATACTTGACGGACCAATTCAATGTTGCTAAACAAGCCATCCACGTCAAAGCGAGCAATCTAATGGAATACAAATATTAAGCAGCTACTGATGAAGGATAAAGAAGGACATTGTGTATTACAGACCTTCTCTTGCTATGCCCTGAGTGTTCAACACTCCAGGAAGCACCACTTCTGCAAAACCTCATGTAAACATCCTCCTTGTGACTTCAAGGCCACATATACAGTTTTCAGATTAGTATAATATGGTTGACGCAGTTAACAAAGGGCATGTTATCAAGTGCTTTTAACCTTATTTTGAACTATTCCTAATCTGAAAGTGTTTACCTAGGAAGGAAATAAATATTATCATTTGAATAAAGAAAAGATCCTTAGCTGGCTTCAAAATGTTTGTTTACTTTCCCACCGAGAAAAAGAATAGTTGACAGTGGGTTTGATTCCCTGATTACCAGTTGCTAACAGAGGCCGCTACATAAACTGAGACCTTGGTGCTTTGGTGCCAGCTACCAGGTACGAAGACTTCCAGATGGTGGTACCATTTTAAGTTAGTTGTCCTATAAATCCAAAAATACAATCAAGATCATATAATTTCCACTAAAACAAACACATTTACAATTCTGGATATTAACATAACCTAAAGAGCTTCCTACAGAGCCTGGGCGCACAACATTGACTTCAGTGAACTGCATCAATTTACACCAACAGAAAATTTGGTTCCATGTCCCTACTCATTTTAGAGCAAGTAAAAAATTTCCAGGACACATACTTTTCATGCAGTAGTTATTTATTTCCTTGCACAGCAGGGCAATAGTTAATATTCCAGGACAATTGGAGATAGCCAGTGGTAATGTGCTAATACTGAGAACAAAGGCAAGACTGGTTTTGACATCTATATTGATACCCTCTGAATGTATCTCTCCATTAGAAACAGAATTGCTGACTTACATAGCAGCTTACCAGATGCCAGGAGGATCAAATTGCATGCTATTGTAACAGAATCAGAAATATACTTTCAGTACTAATGCAGTTAATTTCTTTATAAGTATTATAGGGGCTAAAATATGTTTTATCCATTTGGAAATATGAAACAGATTCATTGCTAGGTCAATTTTCTAAATGCTATCCTTCTCTAAACACATTACAAACTTTCAATACGGTAGTTTATCCGAGAACTAGCCTTAAAACCATATAACATTCTTGAAAGCCTTTCAAAAATGCAGAGGTTATTAAATTAAGACAGTTGTAATCTCCAAATTACTTTTCCTGTATACATCTAGCACAGGACTTCTGACCTCCACTCCAGCACAATGCCTACATAGTATTTGGAACTACGCTGTGCATGGACACTTACACACGTTAATACAGTGACAAAGGACAGATTTGAAATGTATGTTTTAAGTTGGCTGGAAAAGAGCAAAGGAATACAGCACGCTTGTCAAAAACCTCAGCGAGTTCAACCAGGGAATACTCTTGCTCGGTGCTGGCCAGGCTGGGGAGGGAGTCAAGTGGAGACTACTTCTAAGCGGATGAACAAGTGAGGAGGAAGAAGAAGTCAAGAACTCCTTAAAGTTATGCCAGCAGATGCCAGCTCTTCTGAAAATGGGTTGGAACAAACTCTGACACAGTTTTAAGAAAGAAAAAAGGTCCCGCAGGAGCTTAAACAGCACAGGCTTCAGCTGGCCACAGTGTTTCCCAAAGAGGCAGTGCCAATGTCACCTAAAGACATTTTGGCCTCTGCACCTGTATTTTGTCACCAATTTCATAAGAAACCCTACATACAGAATACTTGGTTTAAGGTCTGTTTAAAATTATTTTTATTCTGTATTAGCAGCAGATATCCTTTGTGAAGCCTCTGTGAACGCTATGTTGCAGGCCCCACAAATACGAATCTTTCTCTGGACAACCTCTTCTATTCCCAGCTTTCAGCTGCACAATTTTTCTACAAATTGAAATACTGTTGAGAAAAAGGTGCTCTTTGAAGTCTCAGCTGAAAAAGAAAATGGGTATCATCGGCCTAATAAGATCTTTTGCCTGAAAGATAGTTTATGAGCCTTCCTTCTTAAATGTACCTTTTCTGTGTAGAATGCAAATTTCTGAAGTGCTCACTGGTCTGTCAGGCATGGTATTTCTCTACCACAGCTGTCTGAAAGGCTGGATAAAGTTGTCTTTAGGACTGAATTTAACCTTGATGGGGAGGTTCGTGCCATTCCAGGTTGTTATCATGGAAAATACTTGGTTTTATTGGTTTTTACTACTTTTGGAGGCGCCAGAAAAGGTCTGCCAGGGCATGTACCAGGGGTTATAATTACAGAGCAGTATGGAGAGATGGAAGCTGCTATTGCAGCCCACGAGCAGGGATATAGCGTCCAAGCTGCCCTCTGGGCAAGCACCTTGATGCAGGCTTTACGCAAGTGCAGCACAAGTGTCAGCAGCATATCTGACTTCCCGCTCTCCTCGCTAGAGCCCTGGCATGTCCCTTTCCAGAAAGCTAGCTCCAGACCTGCTCCCGGCACCACATCACTCTCACGCTGACACTTGTGCTTGCATTAAGATTATCTGCAAGCAGAACGTGGGTGAGTTGAGACCTTGACGTCACTGCCTCATCCTCCGCCCCCGGCGCTCACCTGCTTGTTTCTCAGGGGCTGAATCACTTCCTTGATGCAGAGATCCAGGTCGCTGATATAGTCTTTCTCCGTCTGCATGAGTTCTGCGATGATTTTCACCCTCTTGGCCATCATGCGTCTGCTAACTTGTTCTTCGTCCTCCTGCGGCGAAGTGGCAGGGGTTGAGGACCCTGCCTGAGGGGCCATTTTTTCTGTTCAAAAGAGTGAGATTTGTGAGGGGCATCGTAATCCCGTGTGCTCACCCAGCTTGCCATGCGCGACCATGGGGGAACGTAACTGGTGCCTGTTGGAAACTCCCAAATTGCCATGGGGAGCAGGAAAAGCAGCATAAGAAATGGCAATCCCAGATCAGACCGAATGTTGTCCTGTCTCCCTCCTCTAAAAGCAGACATGGGTTTGGCGAAGGAAACTGTCCGTTTGGCAGTAAGGGGATAACCTGTCACCGGCTCCCCCAGCTTTGATGTTATGTATATGGGCAGAAATTTTCCATGGAGCACAGGGGAGTCTGATCCTTGTCACACCGAAATTCAAGGATAGCTGATGCCCTTCTACTCCTTTGAAAACACAGTCTCGGTCTGACATCTATTATGATTTGGAGGATGGGAGAAAATGTGTTCCTGTGGAAGAAAAGGGCTGTGTTTACCATAAATAAGCTTCACTGGAATAACCTTTGCTCCGTATGATGTAATGTTGAGTCTATTCATGGGAGGCTGAGGGCTGCAGGTACTGGAAGACAAACTTTCAAATGAAGACAATGTTAATAACGATGACGATGAAACCTGTAATTCTGTTTAAAGAAGAGATTTCTTTGAAAGAGGCAAAGGAATTACAGGAGAATTTCTTCTTTAAAAGAGGCAAAGGAATTACAGGAGAATATGGGAAAACCTTTAATGATTAATAACAAACATTTCTTGGAACAACAGAGATCATTGGGATCAGGACATTCTTATCTATTTTTCCATACTTCAGACCTAGAATATCTGATTTGTTCCAAACACATGGAAATGCAAACGAGTCTTCTACAGATAGGTAATTTATGTATGCTACAGGACCTCCACACAACCTACTTATCTGTAATGATGGTCTTCCCTTTTGCTGGTTCGTAAGCCAGCCTGCAGACATCCATGTCAGCTGTACAAAGGGCACCGAATTTTATTTGTGTACACTGCACACTGTATTTTTCATTAAGAAAAAAACACACAAAAAAAAACCAAGTGAAAGATTTCAGAAGCTATTCTGGTGTTTTTCTGCTAGCCACAAGATGGTGCAGAGTACCAACAAAGATGGACATATCATTACCGTACTCATCTCTGCATTACCCAGGTCGTGCTTTGACAGCACGGGCTTTTATTGCTCAGCAGCAAAGGACGGGAATCTCTGCTGAGGATCAGACTGCTACGCCTTCGTGTCAACTTCTTGTAGGGAGCAGACTGTATAATGAGGCAATAGCAAGCAGTATCTGATGCTTTGCTTGCTGATAGCCAATACTGAATATATTGCGGTTGTTTGAATTGATTGTCAAGGGCGAGGTCATGAGCACTCAAGTCAGCGTCGAACAGCGTGCAGCTCACCCTTACAACGCTGGCCAAGGCTGTAGATGACAACCTGGAGCCAGACTTGTGGGAAAACCAAGCAGCTTTCAGGAGAGAGGGCTTTGAGCCATCTTCCGCTGAGAGGTGTAAAATGTTATAAATCCAATGTATCGTCATCCCCAACCCTTTCTACAATTATGCTGACCACTGATACTCAGAAACGACAGTTTTGTTATTAATGCTTCTCCCATCAGGTTTTCTAGTGAGACTGATGTGACCACAGTTATTGTTTTAAATAGCTGCTTTTGGGACTGCACCTCTGCCTCTGTACTGCTAGTTTTAAACAGTGAAGACAAGGAACCCAAACAAACCAGGGAGGGGGGGCTGTTTTTTCAGACTTTTTTGTATTTAGAGGTACTTTTTACCTTTGAGTTTTTAGCCTTGAAGTCTGTGTATAACACAGGCATGAACGTTTTGTCCTCAAGTTTGTACATGGACAATAAAATGGAAACATGATGAAGATGTCTCCCCTCCGCGAGGCTTGGGCTATCAAAAGAATTTTAAGCTGAATCTTGCCCTAATGAGTCCGTGTTGGTGTGAGTGCACGGATTGCGCAGGAGCTTGCACTGCCGCAGAGCTCATCCACCAAACGTGCTATGTGCTGGACAAAACAGACTCTGCACTTACTTTAGTGAGGAGGAGAGCAAAACTGGTACCAGTATCACTCCACAGCTCCCTCTGAGCAATTTTCTGCTAGGGTTGCAGAACGAGACCACCTTGCCTGCTGCTTATGTGCTAAAATGGCAGGTACTTTTTCCTCTAAAAACTTACAGTACGTAACCACACTTATAAATTCACAAGGAACCACATGAACAATTCATTTCCGTTCCCGTTCTGCACCAAAATCAGCATTTTTCTTGAGATCAGATGTGAAAATGTTTGCGTGTATGTGACTGTATGTGAGAGTTCAGGGCGACTCCTGAGAAAGTACAGAGAAGACCAGATGTCCTAGAAGATCTCAGAAGTGTCATTTCGTCTCAGATGCAGCACTGTTATGATATCAGATGCAATTTGAAGGTAAATACAAGATGCTGTGCAAAAGAACTTTCTAATCTTTTGTACTGGTGGCAGGGGAGGGCATTATATGAGCAAAATAAAGCCACTGTATCCCACTTCAGGCTTGAAGTCACAATCCCTCGAGAGGCTGTTCTTTCAGTTTATGTCATTAGATCGCCCTGATCAAATTTGATTCTTGAATTATGTCAGGGCTCATCTATTATCCTTATTGCATGATAGATAATAATGCCAGGAAAGAAAAACTATTCTCAACAGGAAGAAATAACCGTGAGAAATATCAGGTAGATGCTGCTTCCTTATAGAAAACATGTTTTTTAATAAATGTATCCTTTTGTTAAAAGTAATATAATTTTCCATTTTCACTCAATACGCTCACTTTTTCATTTCAGGCATGTCTGTCTCTATAGAATGCAACAGCAAGATCCTGAAGTGATGATTGCAGCCAAAACCTGTGATTTCATGTTCAGCTGATTGCTTTTGACCAGTTTGAGAACATTAGTAGCTTGCTGAAATCCTTGTGGAGTAAGTGAAAGTTTAATGAATGCACAAACAGCAAGTGCGTATCTGGAATATAAGCAGACTCATTTCTACCTGGTAAGGTGTACCAGCCCCAGAACGGTTTGAGAGAGAGGATTAGCAGGAAGAGACATTGCTGAGGATTAACTGTTACAGTAAGAATTTGGCTCATTCATCCTTGGAGATGCCAGGTTTAGAAAAAAGAAAAAACTGTCTGTTGAATTGTTTATTAAACAGCTGGTTGAATGGTTTATTAAACAGCTGTGTCTTAAGACCAGTTTACAAAAAAGTAATTGGTACTTTTAATAGGCATAAAAATGTAAAGTAGAAGGTAATGTTTGCAATTGTTGCTTTGTGATGTCAGTTATGTGCAGGAGTCACCTTTCTGGAGGGCTTTGCTTTGGAGAGGAAGGTGATGACTTTGGTTTTCCAGCTGTGTATTGAAGTACACGGCTCTAGTTGCATGAAACAAGAGGTTCACTATGTGATGACATGGACAAAGCAGCCACATGTCTTACACAAACAGTTTCTTGCAAATGTGAAGTCTAAAAATATCCCCCTAGATGGAGACATCCAGCAATGCAGTGAGAGCATGGAGGAATAGAGCCTGCAGTGTGCAAATGCAGCAGCTCTCTTCTAAGCCCAGGGGAGGTATTGGGGGATCCACAGCAAGCAACCGGAGGAGCAGCCATAGCAGGTTTGCAAGATCTATGCGTGCAAATTTCCCTGGTTTTCCCACCTAGACAGTGAGCAGCTCCAAGAGGTCTGCTCTATCCATCCTTCCTCCCAGGTAAGATGCTCAGGTTGGGTATTACATTTGTCCTTGGGGATGGGACCCAGGTTTCTCCCCATCCAACGCTTTCCATCTGGAAGTGAAGGTACTGGCACAGAATACAGCAACAAGTACGGTGATGTCGGTGCATGGAGTGAGTAACAGGCCTTTTCATTACTTAGGCAGCATTTGGAGGTCGCCAAAGGAACGCAAGTTCTGCACTCGCGCTGTGCAGATATGGGGATTTTGCCTGGCACAAGGGAGCAGTGAAGGCATAAGTTATCAAGGTACAACAAACAAATTACAGCATTACTGTGTTTTCACGTGTGAAACCTGAGTCTTACACCACCCTGGATAAAATTACTCCTCTGTGAAAGCAAGTCCTCAGATAGCCTGTACCCTCAGATAACCTAGCTATTACACACGGGAATGTAAACTGGCTTTTATCAGCTGGATTTGGGAATGAAACGCAGGCAGCCAAGTTCAGAGACTGCTGCTGTGGCACCTTTCCTCTCCCCTCTCACACCTCCCCTCACACCGCGGCCACAGCTCTGCCCCTTACACCCCTGCTTCCACTGCGGGTGCTGGGAAGGCTGTGGGGCACAGGGACACTGGGATCCTTGTAAGTGAGGGAGCCTGAAATGGGACAAACAGTGGGAAAGGATGGAGTGTCCCACTGGGTGAGGGGGAAGTGCATCACATGGGCTAACACACAAGGAGTTTTACTCCAGAACCTCCTCCCCTTGTGAGGGACCACTTCATAAGGGTGTCATTATAGTTTTGCACCAGAGTTAGTACAGTGCAACAATACGGTGCAAACATGGTGCGAATTAGATCCGTTGAACTCCAAGTTGGGCATTGAAATACAAAAGGATTGGGAGAGAGTTGTGGGAAACACATTTTTTCCTTCTACTCACAGACACACATACCAGCAGCATTGTTCAGGAGCGCGTTTGTTGCACAAGGGCTGCAAGTTACACAAGCAAAAAGCCCCTTTTCTGAACACAGGAGGAGAACACCGCAGGACCAGAATGACCTTGCACCAGTCTTCCTGGGCAACAGGTTCGCTCATAAAATCTGCATCAGAGACTTCCTTGCAATTAGGTCATTCAATCTTTGATCATTTTTCTGTTCCATAAGGTACAGAAAATATTTACATTCAACACGCAAGTTCTTTCTTCAATTCCTTGACAGCAGACCGCTTTAATTATATGTGTGCTGACAGGACTACAGAGAGATCCCATGTGACCGCAGTGGAACGGAAGAAAGCTTATCATCAGGTGACAGAAGAATGCCCTTATTGTTAGTGCCAATACTTACAAATAAACCTTTCCAGTGTGTCATATACCAGTATAAATATACCACTCCTGTGGCATTGAGCTAATATGTTAATAAAGTAAGAACCGAGGAAGGGCTGCATCTGAACCGCTTCCCCTGGGACACATGCGCCTCAAGATTTGGCACGGATTAGCTGTACGAACTGTGAGCTGTGTGACCCACAACGCAAAGTAACCCAATTAATAGAACGTTTGCTAATATGCTCAGAGAAGGATCCATAAACCTCCTTGGATCCTAGTCTTCACTCCTTTACCCCAGTTGCTGTTACTAGTTATGCTGCAGTAGCTCCTAAGAGTCCTAAGCCACACGGCAGGACTTGATTGTGCTAAGTGCTGTGCAAACACAGCAGCACAAAATGGATTCTGCTCTGAAAAGATGAGCTTGCTTCCCAGCCTGGCTGCCCCTGCAAGAAGTTCAAGGAATAACTCCAGCTTTATTGCAGAGCAAGTTAACAGAATTAGATCCTCTGAGCTTAAATTTGCATGGGAAAATAAAAGTATTTGTTAGACTGTGATTTCTCATCACAGGGCACAGGGGGGTATTTTCATCAAGCCATCTACTGCTCTTCAGGAAATAATCCAGACTTTTATTCCTTACTGTACTTCAGCAAACCAGCCACTCCAAAGATCAATACATTTTGCAGTGAAATAGGGTATTACTGCATTGTAGTCCACAGAAAGTTAATCAGTAAGTACAGCACAAAGCAAATAAGGAACTGGGGAGAGGCGCAGAGGATCTTTACTCCTGGCGGGAGATGCCAAGAAGCTGTGTGCATAGGCAGCCCACGCAGGAAGAAGCAGCGTGCTCTGCAGGCAGGGAGGAGGATGAGATGGAGGAAGGTGCCCTGCTTGTGATGGAGCGAAGGGGGATGAGTTGCCTCTGACTGGGCTTTTGTATACCAAAGGATAGCAACTTTCCAGGAATTTGTATAATTTCACAGGTTTCTCCATCATTTCTGGTGTTGGTTATTTCTCATAACTACATTAGACACAGGCAAAATGTGAAATTTGGGGTTCAGATACAAGCTCTGAGGCAATATATTGCGGTAGCTGTGTGATTTGAATCACTGTATTACAGGTATGTCACTGATGTATTTTAAATTGAAGCATTCACAGCTAAAGTTATAAGGGTGCTAATATGCAATAGGTTTGTAAAACAAGGAGTATTTTCAAGGCATGCATTGTCCCGCTGAACACTGCAAATGTGATCTCCAATTCCTTCTGGAAACCCACCATTTTCTATAGCTCATTTTTCACACCAAGCACAACTTTGGTATATGATTATTGACAAAAAACAACAATCTGTCCAAAACCTAACAGACAGTGAACTATGTTTTAAATTCCTTTTCATTGTCTGCCCTTTTTGGTTGATAGCATCCATCCTCATGATACATTGTATCTTAATCTGTCCTGATCTTGCAAAACATTTATGTGACAATAACTACATCAAGCAAACTCCTCTTACCAAAATACATAGGTACTTACAGAATGGTAGCTTTAGGTTAATTCAAAGACTGATCCCAACATTAATGCAATACATAGATATTAATATAGCTACTTTTACAGTTGCTACTGATGGATTTTCACTATAGAAAAGAGACCAACTCCTACCAGCTAAACAGCTACGAATAATACATTTGAAAACAGAGATGCTAAATACCATTTTATGTCATTGCTTAAGGATAGTAGCAAGTTCTTAATTCCTCTCGAAAGGACACATGTACAGGATTTTCTAGTGAACGCAGAGCAGAGCACGGCATAAACATATCACAGGAGCTCTGTCTTAGCTTTTATAACGACCCTTGATGTTATTTCTGCGTCCACCACAAATGCTAGTGAATACATCTTCCTTAACCCCATTCTTCCCTCTTTAGAAAAGTGATGCTTCTGTCCAGTTGATGCAGAACTATGGAAGAAAAACATATATGGCTTGATCAAGGTATTTCTGGACTCATCCAAGAATGCAACTACAACCTGAGTTCTAGATGACTGCATAGTTGTATCACGAACCTGCCATTTGATAGCAATTGCCTTATTTTCCCCTATCTAAAATGGAGCTGCAGGCATTTGGTTATCTCACAGGATTAGTTGAAATAGATGCACTAATGCTTACCAAGCTCTTTGAGAATATAATGGTTACTTTGCATCTTATTTCCTTTTTAAAAAGAGTAAAGCCAGAAGGTGTTGCATGGCCATTCACACCAGATAAGGTATTGAATAGATGTGTCTAGTATAATAATTAACCATGAAAATGCTTTCTTGTGTTTTTAATGAATCCTTAATTTTAAAGTGAAAATCACTTGCAGAAGTTCGCACCTTTGACAATGCTATTGTGCTCATGTTTGTAGACTTACAGAGCAAACCACCTTAGATACTCTGGAGATCTGGGTGGTAGGCTCCTTTTCTCACTCTTTACAGAAAACATTTTGGATTCTGTACAAAACAGCAAAACTTAAGAGAAATCCAAGGGCAGAAACCGAATTTGCAGGAGTTTTTATGCCTGACTGCTTGCTCACTTGTTTTTGTGTTGGGTTTTTTTTTTTTTGTTTATAGGCTTTTATTTGGGGACCTATATTTCTAGCACACTGAGCTGCACTTTGAGCATATACTTCAGAGCTGCTGGAAATGGCTAGGGAGGGCAACAGCCTGGTTTCTACTCAGGGAACCATTTAAAGCACACAGAGGGCTGGAAGGGCTCTCGAGAGATGTCTCGCCCATGCTTCACCTTGTGCAAATGTGCTGCAATGCTGACATAGGCACTGGGGTGTAAAGACACCTTGGTCCTCATGCTCTGCCTAGGTTGCCTGCCACTAGCAGAGATGGGGGTCCTGCAGCCTCTGACTCTTAGCTGTGGAAACCTGCCCCACTCACGGGAGATTCTCCTCTGCAGGGTTTGCTCCTGTTGCATCTCCCTGTCTTACACATCCTTGTCTGTGCTAATATCTACCACAGCTCTGCAGACTGTGTGTTAGAAAACGTATTAACAGGGGACTATAGAAGTGAGGGCCAACTAAAAACAGAGCTTTTCCTCCAATTCATATGGAAAGGAAGTGCAAATTATTACCATTTGTACCTTTTTGCAAAGCATTTACCATTCCAGGGTGATCAGAGAGTCCCCACCTGGCGATACACAACAGACCATTTATGTCACCAACAGAGCTGTTGGGTTTTCTTACCAAGAATGGAGAACTCAAAAGCTTTGTGCCAACAAAACCACTGCCCTCACCTTGGAGTAAGCTGCTTTGCATCCAAGCGCTAGTGAGAAAAATGAAGAACATAAAGGTGTACAATCATAGCACATCATCAGCGCTGGCAGGTAGCACATTAGGTCTGGGATCCGTGATCATTATCAGATTCAGGCACATCTAGCTCAGCAAAATTTGATCCAGATCAGGCCTTGGCACACAACCGCATTTCTTTCTATTGAGACTGTCAATACACTTCATAAGAATTTCTACTGACTTTGTATTTTCACTCTGAGGACAGGCAACTTCTAATCCAATATAAAGCCTGCAGGTACCTTGTTAACCCATCACTGTTTTTCTTGAACAAACGCGAGCAAGCAGAGTGAGCTGATACCAGACTGGTGCTTTGCAACAGGTGGCCGCAACAGTCTCAGCTGGTGGCAGGAGCTGTAAAGCTGGATTTACCGTCTCCTTGGACTGCTGCCATAAACATAACCTCACGCTCTGCCATGACTACCTAGGCTTCCCTGCCTCCTTTGCTCCAGATTTTAAACAGGAGACGTTCATGGCATGAATACACCTGACACTGGACAGAGAGATCTCACGCTTTTTGCTGGATACCGCTCTGATAACCTTGACCTCACCTGGGCAACCCCCTTCATGAGTAAAAACTGCTGTTTTGGTGGGACGTGTGCCAGGAGCTTGCCTGCCCAGCCACAGCGATCCGTGCTTGTACCCTGAAACATCCCTGCCAGATCCCTGCAGCGTGCGCCTGAGTTAACTGAAAATTTTTCATCCTCTCATTGATTAGCTATCACGAGGAGGGAACAGCATAATCGATGAACTGCTCTGTTGTTCTCAGCATATGCAGCCCCCATAGAAATCCGATTATTTTCAGGTTTATTATTTTATTTTCTGCTTTTATTGTCCCTCTGAAGGAATGCTACTTCCTAATTAAGTGCATCAAAACCATAATACAGCAACCCAAAGTATTTTCCTATTTTATTTCCCCATAAAGGATTATTGCCACAAGAGTGACTGTCACTAGGCAGTTATATCACTATTGGTAATACACACTTATATTATAATAATACTCAAACCCGCATTTGTGATGGGGCCCTGTTGTTCAAGACCCTGGAAACCCACGGAAATTCGTCAGTTTGTGTTCCAGAGCACGCCCAGAAATAGCCATACACATTCTTCATGCTTTTCCTCAATTTGTGGCATCGCATTTAATTTTTGATTGACAGGCCCAATACTGACATACTTTGCCAATTTCTGGTCCAGATGCAATTTGGTTATTTGAAAAGAAACCCTCTCCATAATGGTATAATTTGAATCAGCGTATCCATCAAAACATGTATTTGGATGTGCTTCAGTTCAGGCTTGTACAATCTGAGCAACAGATAAACACATTATAGATCCTGATATTTTTAACTGAAAAAAACCCTGCCCTTGATGCTTCTAATTTCTTAACATATACCCCACTTGATACGACAGCCAAAGACAGACAGGATGGAGCCATTGTATTTTCACATTACTGGTTGCGTTGCGAATGCATTCTGGTGACAAATGAGAAAGATCCCGGTTGCATACGCATTATGCAGGAACACACCAAAACCTTCGATTGCATTTTGCATCCCGTCTACACGACATTATTTAGAAAAATTAGGGGAAACATTTCACACCCTGGAAGTGGGGAGCAAGGGTGAGAGGGGGCAATTGCTCACTCCAACTGTGAGTGCATGGGGACAGGGACTGCCATTCCCTTCTTTATCTCGAGGCTGCAGCCTGGAGGGCGTCGAGATACCAGTCCAGGGCATCCCTAGCAGAAGAGCACCAAGCAAGCTTCCCCAGTACCTTGTAATTTCTGGCTGTACTCTGTCCTGTCGGACTGACTCCTCCTCAAGGTGCCGTGGTCCCCGGCGGTGGCTGTGCTCTCCACCACAGGCTCCGTCCTCCTCCTCTCCCCCATGTACAGCTTGTTCTTCAGCAGGGCCAAATTCCTCCTCCTGCCCCCCACGCCTTCCTTCCCCGGACAGTCCATGCTCGCCATGGCCAGCCTTGCTTGGTGGTGGTGGTGGCGATGGCAGGGGGGGCAATAGCTTGATTTTCAGGGAGGTGAACTCGCTGCCCAGGCGAAGGCTGGTTGCTCCGGGCTTGGTTTTGGAGCAGGGCTCCCCAGGCTCCGCAGGGCCCCGGGCTCAGCCCTGCCACCTGTGCCGGAGCAGCTCCACCCCCGGGAAGCTGACGCCCCAGGCAGTGTTTGCATTCACCTGCCCTATGTGCAAGCACGCCTGGCGGGGCCGGTTTCAGAGCCAGCCCCAAACAGCAGCCATTCATGGCCTCTTTCCCTGCTTCAGGGTATGCTCCTCACCCCGCTGCGAGGCCGTGGGTGCCGGCACCCCGAAGTGGAGTCGCATCCTCCCAGCTTTGCCTGGGCCGCCCCTGCCATGCGCTAGCAGGGAGACGCCGGAGCTCGGCAGGGCATCGCCACGCTTTCACCGGACGCCTTCCCTCTCTGCACTGCTGGGGCAGCAGGGAAGCAGAGGGCAAGGCAAACGGGAAGGGCAGGCCAGCCACCCCCTTTGACCCTCGCTCCTTCGCCTTCCCCAGGGCTAGTGCCAAACCGGCAGCCTGGTCGGGACCCCAACTCCTCGCATATCGAATTGCATCTGCCAGGCTCCTGACACCACCGAGAGGTATAGCCTTTAGGCTGGAAACGCCTGATCTACAGGTTTGAAGGGAGACCGATCCCCCAGGACAATGAAGAAAAGGGCTGAGAAGGAGATGAAAACCCCTCCGGGAGGTGGGAAGCAGAATGGAGCTCATGCTTGTCTCAAACCAGGCTGTGTCCTGCTTTACGCACAGAGAGGCGACACAAAAGCCTGCCAAGGACCTGTGGAGGCTGTCGTAACAAATCACCATGCTCTGATGGCCAAGGAAGCGGACACCAAAACACCTGCTCGTAATACCTCTGGATCAGCCCCTGGAAGAGATCTTATTATCCTGTCCGTTAGCAATGGCTTCTGGCATGCATGCAGTGTCTAGTGATCCTCCGTAGCGCCGGCCTAATCAAGCTCATGTTAAAACAGCAGGAGCTGCTGGCATCTAAGCTTGGACCGGACTTATCCTGGGAAGAGCCCCAACAGCCATCAGTAGCAATCACAGCCGCTGCTGTGATACCCACCCCCTGCGGCCCTCGCTGCCCTAGGAAATGCCTGGTGGGAGCCCCGTGGTGCAGCCTAATCGGTGTCAGTCTCATGCACGCTCATTGCCACAGCATCTGCCGGGGGACACAACTAATGTCCCTCTGACATATGCTGGCGGAGCGTATTGCTTTAGCATTGCCACGCTGTGTCCCCGAAGGACTGCGTAGTAAAAAACAAGAAGCAGGGATGCAATGTAGTCGTGTAACCTCATTTCCAACTTCTATTTTTCTTTAAGAAGCTGGTCCTGTGATGCAACCTCCTGATCAAAGCCCCTCATTTCTATCCAGCAGTGAAAGGAAAAGGTTATGAAACTGTTAAGCAATTTACTACGTCAAATTGCAGCACCGTGCCAGGGCTGCACAAAGTGTCCAGCCCAAACACAGCCTGGCAGAGGAATAAAGCGGCGAGGGGAATACTGGGAAGACTGTGCTCACACAGAGAAGTCACGTATTATGTAGGCAATTCATGTGTTACGTCTTGTCTCCTCTTTGATATTCCCTAAGAAACTCTTTGTTTTGCAAGTCAGACCACAAAAGTTCCTTGAAAGGCAGAGCAGTGGTAACAGCGGGGAAAGGCGTACGCGGGGACAGACCAGTGACACCCTTGTGACAAGCATCAAAGCCCCAGCAACAAGTAAACAGATTAAGGTGGGAGTTGAGGGAAATCAACCACCCCATTTCCTTACGCTGGGGACTTCCTGAGGGGTTTTTTTTCGAAGCAATGGCTTGACATTCAGCAAGGGTGGTAAAACTGGTTTAAACAGTCACCACCCTGACTGCCCCTCTTCCCAGAATAATTTTGTTCCCACTATTGCTGCAGGGTGTAAACACCCGCATTTGAGATGAGATGGAGGAACTGATCTGGCTGAAAACTCCCTCCCTCCCCCCTTTCCCCTGGGCTATTTTCCATCTGGATCTGTGCTCCTGTTTAGTTCATCACCCAGCTACGCAAGCAGTTGTGGCAGCACGAGGCAGGGGATGATGCAGGGGCACATGTGAGCAGCTGTGCGTAGGGCTGATGGTTGCTGAAGCCAGCATTGCCCAGAGAAGGTATTTCCCCCAGCCAGGATTTTAGTGTCGTGCTTTTCAGAAGACACAGGTCCCATCACGTATATGAGATTTCATTATATTTATTTAAATTAAGATGGTTTGGGGGAAACCTGGGGAATATATTTTGGCTGGGTGGAGGTGGAAGAACAAACTTTATAAAATTCTTGGCTTTGTAGGCACTCTGCCACATATGCAGAGTTACAGCCAAGATAGGATATAGTAAAGTTTGCTCAGGTGTTTATTACGACAGCAATCTACCCACAGGCAAAAGTTGTCTTCCTCTTCCTCCTCAACTCAGTCGCAGGGTGTGAAAAAGTATGTGTTCGTTCAACACGGGCAATGGTTGCGGGGAAAGCCGGCTGTGGTTTGCTGCTGCCTTTGTACTTGCAATGGTTTACCTGGCTTCAGCCGGCAGCACTATTTCTGAGGCAGACAGGAGCCCAGAGCTAGCTTACACCGCAGTTTGGAAATGTAGATGAGTACTTTCTGCAACCTCAAAATATCTCCTCTGTGCCACTCAGCATGGAAAAGGCTGAAAATAGCATGTCTTCTGTAATATTCCAAGTGAGGGGGATGCATTCAGGACTGGTGGCTTCCCTATCCGCTCTGGAGGGAGGGAGGTAGGTTTGAGACACATCCTGGTTTATCCGTCATCATGTTAAATCCAATGATTGTTTTACACTAGTGGGCTGTGCCAGTGCAGTCAGTAGGAGCAATATGTAAAAACAACCAATCATCAGATGCGTATTTGAGCGAGATACCCCTATAAACTCTTATTACTGTTTACTGTACTTTACCTGGACTATAACAAAATGCCACAGAAAGCACACTCAGAACTCCACGTGAAGTACTTGACTTCAGCTGCCACTCGCAACAGTATGAGCAACCCTCCTGCAATTTCCAAATTACTCCTGCTCCCTTCTGGCCCCGGTAACAACTGATGGTCAAGCAGTATCAAAGTCACTAATCCATAAGACAAGAAGGAATATTTGGCATCTACGTGGACAAAACGCTCTTTTTACAATTAATGTGAAAATCTCTTTAACTGCTTTATGTTGTGCTCATTTAATTCTACAAAGCAAACTGGAATCCAGTTGATGCGAGCACTCACATAGGAGTTATTTGCACGGAAGCCACCCTGCTTAAGAGACAGAACAGGTGCTGGTGTCAACACAGAAAATATTGGCATTGTGTTCCCAAGCAACTGTATTAGACACATATAAGAGCTTATTGTTGTACGGTCAATGCTAACCTTTATCTCAGCCCTGAGCTATAAACGAACCGGGAGCGCCATCAAGACTGATGGCCATTAAGTAAGCAAACAGTTATTTGTTTTCTTGTAATACCTCACAGCTGTTACAGAAGATTTCTTTATAACGTAGTATCCCAGAGCATATACGAAAAATGCTGGTGTGGGTCGACTACCGTGCCTGTTCCCTTTGAGTGGAAGCACAGACCACTGCTGGAGTCCTGCGGCAATGACACCAGACTGCCATTTTCAAGTTTGTTCACTGCAATGGCCAGCACAGGCACCAAGCGAAAAGAGAGTCTCAATACGCAGCTGCAGAGTGACTTCACCAGCCAGTGCCAATTTTGCCCATGTAAAGGGATTACACTTGACAGGCAGTGGAGAAGCAGAAAGGTACCATGGTACTGCTGCAGAAAGCTGTCCTATCCTCCTCACAGGTGGAGCATGACAGCAAAGAGTATAGATGTCTTTATAGCTCCCTGCCTCCACACAAGGAAGCCAAGGTGCATATAAAACCAAGCCCGTATCTCTTGTCACACTGCCTGTACGCACGAGTCATAGCAAAGATGTCTTCTGAGGGACAAAAAGTTGAGGCTTTGATAAGAACAATTAGGCGTAAGGCCCACTGAGGACTTTGAGCACTGGAAAGTTGCTAGTACGTACACCCTACCTGTTTGCAGCTACACTGGTAAGATAAGAACAGAGTGATGGGTGAAGATAAAAGCAATAAAAAGGGAAGGCTTAAGGACAGGGAAAACTGGAGTCTACACATTGATTTTTCACAATGCATGAATCAAAATTACTTTGAAATATACATAGAAAAAAAACTTCAAACACCTTTCAATAGTACAAAAAGAGAAAAAAGCATGTCTTGTAGGTGAAAAGTTATTTAGTGTGGCAGTGTCACCTTCACGCCTACTGTTGATCTTACCAGACTGGTGATTCCTGTAGAGAAACAGGTCTTTAGAAGTAAGTGCACAGCGATAATTTCTTTTAGCCCTGTCTATAGTGTTTCTTGTCTAAATATTTGTAGGATAAATTAATAAAGCATATGCCTGCCGGGGCTCAGGCTAGGCTGTGGATATTTTTAGAAGGGATGGCTCAACCTATCAGGCTATGCCATCCATCTCCTCCGACTGCTGTGATGCTTTCTTACTCTGAACAAAGACTCTGCCCCTGTTTACACATACAAAAGGCTGACACATTTTCTGCCTACAGAGAGGGACCCAGCTCTCAAACGAAGCACCTGCCGGAGAGGAGAGGGGATGCTACGAGAAGGGTCAGCAGGGCTTGAATTGTCCTCGCAGCGCCAGTGGATCCGTCACTGTCCAGCGGGGCTTTGTGTCAGTCTGTGAAACAGGCTCAGAGCTGGGCCAGCTCCCGAAGGTGCACATCTAAGGGCAGTGCTGCTTTGAAAGGGCTAGGAGGTGCGGAGGAGAGGGGAACTCGCTAAGAAACTGAGCAGCCCTTTGATTTCTTCGGGGTTACAGCCGCGCAGTTATTTTCTAAGAAAAATAACCTGACTCTGTTGATCAAGTAGATGGCACTGTGATATCAAAGCTAATGAGGAAAGACAAGCAAGCGAGCGAGGCACAGATAAAAGGACAGGAAGATGAATCTTCATTATTGTTATGTTTCAATGTAAAATAGAGGGGTGTAGAAATTACCAAAGATGAAATATTTTCTGTGGGATTCTTTGAGAACCTTATGTCTGGCAATTCACAAATCAAGAGGGGAATGGAGCCTAAAAAAGACCATCACAAGCAATAGGCGAGATTTTCCTTCTAGGTCCCTGTTTTGAATGATTATAGCTTTGCAGCTTCACACTAAAACTTCATGTTTCCAGACAGTATTTTTATAGCTGAACTGGAACCTTTTTTTTCTCTCTCTTTGTGCGTATGTGCATGTATGTGAAAGAACAAATGAAAGAACGAACAGGAAAGAAGACTATTCGGTGATTTCTGTTTTGTGATGGGGAAGTTGCTTTGGAGTAACAAAGATAAGAGTCTTAAAAAAAAATTAGGTTTCAGTTCATGCTCACAAACAAGTTTTGGTGGGAGTTATGGTAGGCTGAAAATCCTTGGTTCACGGGGCTTAAAATTAACTCAGTACAGATGCCCTGGAGGGAAGAAATGGGCATATCCTACAAAGCTTGACTCAGCCACAGTGTCCTGGCCTCTTGATAGGCAAATAACTTTCTAGGCAGAGGTCCAGAGAAGTTAATCTGGCAAGCGAATCCTAACATACATTGCGGGGAGCCTAACGAAAAGCACGGTTAAAAACGAAACTAACAGCTCACAGAAACAATTTATTCAGAAAAAAACAGGGTGTAAACTTGACATCTTCCTATACATGGTAGTGAATATTATGACTAAAAACAAATTTTGCATAAATACAGAGGATCAGTCGTTTTAAAGCAATAGAGTTACTGAAGTGAGTTCACCGCTACAAAAAAGGATTCACAATCTGACCCAAGGTACTTAGTTTCTTTGGGATAGGAGCCTTTGTCTTTATTCACATTGAGATGGAAAGTAACATAACCTGATAAACCTAATTCTAGTTATTGAAATACACGATTTGTTTCTTTTAGTTAGATGATGTAGTCTTTTGCTGCCATCAGGCATTCATCAGCGCGTAAAATGCGAATACGTGTGTGAGTAGGCTGCGCATAGACATCCTCTCCCAAATCCAGCTGTGCCAAAGAAGTTACTGACTTCAACGAGTCGTCATCCTCCTCCTGCTGCAGACTGTCCATGCAAAGATCTGCAGAAGGAGTTGTTCATGCTCCTTAACTTGCTTCGGCTGAAAAGCAGCCTGACTAACTTAGCCCACGTCCCTAAACTGCCTCAGCTAGCCTTGCTTGGCTTGATCTGAACTAGGGAGCACTGATACGAGCTGATCCATCAGCACGTCGGTGAGACGGTGATGGCTGAACGAGTGAGCGCTGGCAAGCAAGTTCAGGCAGTGACCTGTTCCACCGAGGCGGCTGGATGGGGAGGACGGCTGTCCGTGACCGCTGGCCTTTTGCACACAGGTAGCAGCAAAATAGAAGGCTGGCAAGAATTGATTCCTTCAGATTAATGGTCTTATAAGCCATGGTGATAGAAGTTACATTACAGCAAAAGTTAACCATAATGATGCGATCACCAGTCAAGAGCAAACGCACTGAAATAGCACACAGTTGTACTAATGAAATTCTTCAAAGCCTTATTAGCTGAAAAATGAAAATGATTTTCATTCAGAGGGAAGGGAAACTGTTGTGTTTTTTTTTAAATTATAATACAGATAATGTTTTCTGCATTTAATTTGCACAGCATTTTCATGGGCAAAACATTCACTTTATATATATGTGTGTGTGTGTCTGTGTATATATATAAACATATATAAAATAAATGTAAATGTACACTGCAGAGTACAGACTTTTAAAGCAAGGATGTCCTTCAGGCTTAGGTGATTATACTGCTGCTGAGTTTTTGCTATACTCCAGTGGCATTCTGCTGGAATGAGATCCACCCCTGTGCAGAGGGCAAGCATAAAACCTAAGTACCATGTAAGTCCTACTTAAGTCTTAAGGACCTGGTTCTAATTCCATTGAAATAAATAGCAATATTTTCATTGTCTTTCAGTGGGAGCTGTTTCAAGGTCAACAAATGGGGTCAGTCCTATACATGCCTTTTGCTGGCCCAATTGGAATGATACTTGAAGGAGCTGGATGTGAAGTGCTTGGGAATAAAAAGAGGTGAAATAATATCTTGGCAGTAAAAGCCTTGGCAATTCTGGAGAATTTGCTTAAGGCAGACACTGGAACCAAAACATTCATTTGTTTCAAAGATTCAAGAATGGTAAGTAAATTTGTTCTAACCAGGAAGCTGGTCTTACCCAAATCTGACTTGAGGAGTACTATGCGTACTTCTGCCATATTCTGTGTAATATAATGCAGAATACTGAGAAATACAGTCAAACCTATTTAAAGCTGCTTTATTATTATTATTTCTGCAGTACTAAGAGAATTTTGGATACCTTAGAGTACTAAAACATCTTGTTCCCTGCTCTGGCAGCATTAACAGGGTTTCTGTGTGTTTTTCTGCTGCATCGTCTACCCTTGCTAGGTAACACAATGGCATCTACTTATGCATCTAAAAAGTGCCTGCACAGAAACTTGTTTATATTGCATAAATTCCAAGTGTTTCACAGCTGATTTGCAATTACAGATGAGAAAGCTTTAGATAAGACCACATTCACAACACAAGGCAATGGAGAACTCTGCGCTCAGACTTTGTGCATCTTACAGGGACTCCTGGCCACAGCAGCGTATTTCACTTCCCAGCTTGTATAGGGGAATAAATATATACTGGACTCCTTCTAGAATAACCTTACACCCAACTGCCAACTTTGCAAGTGTAAAAATACTGTGTGTGTGCTCATTAAGTGACTTTCAAAGGCTCTGACCTTCCATAACTTAAATCCAGATTCCTCAGAACTAAGCAGAGGTAGAAGGCTAAGCCTATGGCACATGTTAGTTTTTAACCTTGTCTGTTTCAGCAGCAGGCCAACTCAAAGAAAGCGCAGAATAGATTTTTTTATAATAGAAAAAAATTCTCTTTTTTTTTATTATTCCACAAAAACAGATGATTTGCCCCCTTGACAAACTTAAAAAATGAAGAACTTCAAACAGAGACTGTACATGAAGAATTTCACTCCTACATGTCCAGTTGAGGAGGTTACCCCTGAAAATCTTGCATTTGGTGAACTCAGTGAAGAAAGACACCGACTCCTCTGGCGAAACACCAACTACTACTTTGCAGCTTTGGTGGAGGTGGGTAGTGGGCCTGCAAAATAGCCTCTCTGTTCTCCTGGAAGTAAGTCTGTTGTGACAAATACAGCAAGCAGTGGCACAAATCAGAGGAGACCATAGCTTTTTTTTTTCCCCAGAGCCGTCACTGTCATGGAAAATCCACACAGTAGAATACAGCTCCCTCCAAGATCCAGAGCTGCAACTAACACATTTCAGAGGAGTACATGGGGGAACAGTAACTGAGGCCATCATGAAAATCTCCCACTCTGATGTAAAATAATGCTGGGTCCTTACTGCCTACACCAAAGAGACAATCCTGATGCTTTTGAAGCCCTATCTACCAAACAGGAGAGGGGACAAATAAAGGGAAGAAGAAGTTATATGCTGTTTAAATCTGACTGGAAGAGATGGACTTAGCCTTTCTGCTGCAAATAAATCATTCCCAATTAACAGTTAAAATACTATATAAAATAATCAGGGTAACATGGAGTTATCCTGCAGAAATCTTTCAGGGTAATTCAAGTCAGAGTTAAAATTCAAAGCTAATATTGACCACCTTTAGAGGTGAATACACAAGATGATTGGTTTGGGATTTAAGAGCGATGACAGCAACAAAAGTTGTTCTGCCTCAGTTTCTGCATCAATAAAATGCAAATAGTGGTATCTGCCCCTTTTCAGGAATTTTTGAAAGATCCACGAATAAGAAGCACTACTCCAAGAACTACCACCCATATCGACAGATGAAATGAATTTGAAATCCTCCTCCAGGATCAATGAAAAGAGAATTCAAAGGAATCAGATCATAGGTAGGGGTAGTAAGTTTTAAGAACAGCACAACCTGAACACAGATGAGAATTTAATTTAAGTATCAGCAAGGTTCAAAATAAAAACACATCTACCATTGGGAACCCATGCAAATAGCCTGCCTATAAGTAGTGCAGACACAGACTGGCTTGGGTGACAAAACTGTGCATGCCAACTCGGCGGAGCCCTCCCGTGAGGCTGGGCCTGTGCGGGCACTCTGCAGCCTCCTTCTTCTTCTGAGGTGCTGACCCTGGCCTCAGCAGGGGGAAGCAGCCACCCCCTCAGGAAAAACCTCCTCCACACACCCGCCTTTTCCACGGCGCCCGTGCGGGCCGATGCCGCCATTTTGGGCCTCTGGGGGCTAACGGTCGAGCCCTCCCTCAGGTGGCACCCGCGGCCGGGCGGGAGGCGGCGGCTCTCCCTCCTCGCCGGTGAGGCAGGAGGGGACAGGGAGCAGCCCCCGGTGGCCAGCAGCACCCTTCGCCGCCGTGCGAGGTTTCCCGGCGGGGGCAGGCGGGGTAGGGGGCCGGCGCGGCGCGCTGCGGAGCTGAGCTGAGCTGAGCTGAGCGGCGCAGGCCCGGCGCCGCAGGAAGGGGAGGGAAGGCGGCCGCCGCCATCATGCGCGCGCCGCAGGGGCTGGTGCGGCTGCTGGCGGCGCGGGGGTGGGGGCGGCCGCCGCGCCGCTGCCTCGGCGCCATGGCCTGCTACGGCACGGAGCAGCGGGGGCGGCCCGGCTCTCCCGATTACCGCCTCTACTTTAGTAAGTAGCAGCCCCCGGGCTCGATAAACCTCTTCCCCGCCTCGCGGGGTGCACGGTGGGGAGAGGTGGTGGCGACAGCAGCGGCGGCGACAGCAGCGGCGGCTCCCCGCTCCCGCCGAGGCCCCTCGGGCTGGCTGAGGTGTCGCCCCTGAGCCTCCCCCCCTACTCCTGGGGGGCAGTTTTTTGTGGAGAGTGAGGGGATTTCTTGGCAGATCCGCTTCTGGAGGGGATGCTGGGCCTGCTCAGTCCTGGAGGCTGGTGTGCGCAGCACAGCCGTGCTCTTTCCCAGCCCCGCGAAGGCCTCCGGAGGGTAAAGAGGTGTTGGGGGCGCTGGGGGTGAAGCACTGCCGTGGTGCAGTGTTGTGGCAGCCTGGGCGCAAAGCCTACGGGGCGCTCTGGGAACCCAAGGACAGCCTTGGTCGTGGGAGCCTTGCCTCGCCTCATCTCTGCAGTATGACAGGCCAGTGGGAGCATGGCCTGTCCCCTGTGACCAGGCGAGCCATCCCTCCAGAAACGTCATGGTGAGGGGAGGCTGGCATCCAGAACATGGGGCTCCAGCCCCGAGGAGCCTGTGGGGTCAGTAGCAGCAAGTGGCACCGGGAGGGCATAGGCAGCACTGCAGGAGGCTTCTCAAAACCCAGTGAGAGCTGGTGGCGTGCAGTCTCAATATTACGCATTTTAGTAACGATGTTGTCTGTTTGAATGCCACTTCTCTAGCAGTGGTTTTGTACGTTTTTGGTCCATTGACTTACAAGCAGTTAATTCTGACATCCGCTGGTGTGAGAGAAGCGGAGGCGTTGTGTACCCTGTCGGCAGTACCCTACCAGAGCTCCCTTGTGCTCAGTCCCCAGGGGGCTGCCAGCACAGGACCTCATCTAGAGAAAGTCATTTTAGTTGGTGGGAATAACCAGCCTACCGCTAAACTTTGTTTTATTTGGGAGGATCATGTGGGAGGCTTCCAGGAGTTGCAAAAACAACTACCGTTTACTCCTCTTTGCTGAGGTGGTCAAAGTACAGTCCAAAGCTAAATGAAGTCCCTTGTCTGCTTTTCCCTTTACTGTGCATAGGGGTGCTAGCAGAGGAGAAATTCCTTGGGATATGTCTTAGCACCTTATATTGTTGTTGATATTTCTGTTTTGATGCGGTACTTGGGCCTTTAGTATGTTGAACAATTTCTGAGTAGTTTGAAAAGCTTAAGCATCCACTCCAGTGAATTTTGTTCCTTTCTACAGTGGGAGCAAGGCTGAGGTGCAGATTGGGCCCCCATTAAGTTAATGGCAATTTCTGCTGTTTTCGAGGTGTGGTGTTTCATGTCTAGGGCGTGAGCAATTATCCCATCCCTCACTTATTCTTTTGGTCAGACTTTGGCCTACTATGTTGGGGGATTTTCTCAGTGGTCATGAAACTCAGTTTATTAGAAATACAGTGAAGTCACAAGGGCAGCATTGCTAGAAACCCAGATGAATTCACTGATCACTCATGGAAATGAGGTTCCCTTGGTATTTTTTTCTCCATTAATGGTTGTGTATTGCCAGGGAGGAGGAGGAAAGAGAATGAAAGGATCTTCTCATCTTTACATGGCTTGTATTGCCAGGTAGTCAGAAGAGAAGTGTAGTATTGAATACGAAAGCAATAGTTTTGATTCTGATGAATTCTTGTCAAACAATCAAATTCCTTGTCCTGCGTGTAGGTTATTTTTTAGTCCTTGGAATTAAACTTCAGAAAAAGTTTAACTGATGCATAATTGTGGCGTGTGTTTAGGGTTAAACAACTATTTAAAAATACCACCCAGAGATCAACTCCCACGACTGTAGCTGCTCAAACCCACGTGTGCAAAGCACAATGGAAACCAGGACAGCACGTCATACATTTCTGTAATGCATAATAGTTAGCAATACCAACATCATATGGCATATCTTTAGATTTGTAATGCTACTTTTTTGGTTTTGGTTTTTTTTTTTTTCAGAGAATGCAGATGGTAAATATATTTCCCCATTTCATGACATTCCACTGTTTGTTGGATCTAAAGAGGTATGTAGTTATGCCTTGAAATACAACTAATTTCAAAATGATAACAGTTTTGTTGGTATTCTTTAGGTAAAAATGCGGTTTTTAAAAGGTTTTTTTTTTTTTTTAGCAATTAACAGACAAATGTGTAGCACCAGAAAGGACCACTTTAACCCAGGCTGAATCCTTATGTAATACGGGCACAATAACTCCACCAAATTTTCTTTGCTGGGTTCAGTAACTTGCAGTGAAACATGATGATTACTGCGTAGACAAGCCTAGGTGTCTCTTTAAGTCTCCAAATGATTGAGGGTAGGGGAACCCTCACTGTATTTTGTGTTAATTCTCCTCTATGTTTATGGTTTGTGTTTATGTGCAGTTGAATTCATTTTCTGCTATTACTCTTTTTAAATTGGCATTTTTCTACATCTGCAATTAAAAGCGCACATTTCCTTGCAGTAGGAGATGTACAGCACATGCTTACGTAACTTACGGTGTATTTCTTTAATTCCCAAAAGGAGCATTATAATTGGAAGCCAACAATAATGCCCAAGAGAAAAGTGGTAATCGCACCTTTGGAGAATTACAAGGCGTGAGGTGCAGCTGAGCACTTTCACGTCTTGTTAGCCACACTCCCTGGAGTTTCATTATAGCAATAATGAAACGCCTGTTTTATGTGTCACTGGTGGGAACTGCCAGTCTTTGGTTTAGACGTAGGTTTGCTTATTATGGTATGCTTGTTACACAAATAGGTTGGGAGGGTTTCAGCCGTTTTCTTGATTTTTTGCTGGGTCTCTATGGATCATATGAATGGTGAGAAAGGTCAGCAGTTGTAACATGTTCAGACTGAGACTTCTGAACTAATGAACCAATCTCTTCAATTATTTAAACCGAGAGATTAAAAATACACATGAAACCTTTTTGATCAGCAGACCCTAAGCGTGCTAGTCAATGGAAGAGGTAAGTCTCATTCAGAGAGTCATTACTAGATGCTCTGTTCAGTGGATGCTATTGCTGGAAAAGCAATGGGCATTTTCATCGCACATTCCCTGGGGGCCTTGCTGTCCCTGCATCTAGAGTTTAAGGTTTGGAGGGGTGGATTATAGTCTGTGATTTTTCTGTAGATTAAATTATAGTACATCAGTGATGTCTGATCAACGTGGAGAAGCTTTCATTTTGGTCTGTGAGCAAGGAAGGAGCATTGCACAGGATATAGGGACCTGAGGCGGGAGCAAGAAAGGGAGTCATTGTGAAGGTTTCTGTTAATTTGCCTTCTTTGCAAGAGGAGGGTGTAAGGAGTTGTATGTTGTATTCTTTCCCTCCCCTGTTCTAAGCTTTGTGGACTTTATTTTATGATGGATAACTCCAGCCTTATTTTCCATACTGATTTTGTTTGTTTATTTTGTTTTTTATCTTTTTCAACTGAACAGAAGGATGACTCTGTGGTTTTTAATCAGTTGAGGACAGGCCTAAATTGCTGCTTAAATTGTTTAGTGGCTGGGAGAAAATAGATATGTGCTTGTGCATTTTTATCTTCCTCTGTTAACATCTGGAAGGTTATAATTTCACAATGAAACAGAACTGAGTACTTACTTCTAAAAGTTATAGTTTAGGCCTTTATGCTCACGAAAGGATGTTTCAATTGCATTGAAAACTACTGTTGTCTGTATTTATGTGAATACAGTATTGCTCTCTAATGTTCTTTAGACACTTCTTTACTTCACTCTTTCCCTATAGGATAAAGAGATTCCTGCAAAGAGGTCAAAGACTACCGGAACTGAGGTACTGCTAAGCTGCTAAGCTTTTTTTTTTTTTTTTTTTTTTTTTTTGGTAAACTATTCCCTCTATTTCCTTTCCAACATCACTTTGCTATTCTGCAAAGTGAACTTGCTCTCACTGAATATAGTTGATGTATCTTCAAATGCAAGTCTTTTAGGAGGAGAAGGCTTAAAGGGATTTAATATTCTCCTCTTTGAATGGGCCAGAAATGTCAGCATTCTTTTATTCATCAAGATGTTCTCAAAGGCAAACACTTTTATGCCACTCTTTGAAAGGTTCGTTATGAATATTGCTGCGTAGATACGTTATCTTTTTTGCTATTGCATTCAGAAACATTTGCAATAAAACCTCCATTAATGAAATATTCATTATGCTCTGACTGTGGGTAATCTTTGGTATATATACAAAACTTCAGAGATCCTAAGTATGTTAGGGCAGAAGTTAGACTTAGTATCTGCTTTTTAGAACTGAGTATATGACATTTTCTGTACTCATCTGGGAAGCCCAAAGAGAGAAAAATCCCATCTCCTAATGGTTCAGCATTAACCAGCACTGAGGTTAAGCCTAACAGAAGCCCAAAAAACCATGGAAGGTCTGCTCAGGCTTTTTTTGTGAAACACGATTTGTTTATTCAAATGTCTTTTCCAAAATGTAGCGTTTTTTGCAGTGCTTTCTCTGGCATAGGAGCACCTAAAACTTCGTAGAAGAAAGTGAAAGAAAAAAATGAAACAAACTGTGCTTTAAGGCCATGATGTGGGGGTGTGTGGGTGTCCCAGTCTTTATCTTCTCATATCTGTTTGCCTAGTCATATTGCAAAACTGTAACTACCCATCTGATATGAAAGAACTGTCCTAACTGTCTGGGTTCTCATAGTTTTGCAACTAGTGTGTGGTACACTGGTTCTTCTACTGTACAGCAGTCCCCACGCAATCCTGCACTATGTATTTCCTCTCCCTTTGCCCTGTGATTCATTCAAGCTACAGTGACTAGGTAACGCTTTTGAGATTTCCTGTTGCTTGATGCCCACTGAAGTACTATTTGGTAGGCATAGAATCATGCCTGAAAGATGAATTGTTGAGGAGAAAGAGTATGTGCCAGCAGCCCTTCTCAAAAATCATTGTCTTGCAACATGAATTGTTAATTACGGCTCTTGCTGGAAGTCAAGTATTCTGTTTCTTACCTGCTTATGAGTACTGTGACAATACCGGCCAGTTGCGAAGATGCAAAGCCTGTTTTATGCAGTGTCTAAACCTGTTCAAAACTGCATTTTTCTGTGTACTGGGAAGCATGATAGCATGTTGAAAATCACGTTTCTAGTACCCTTTTTCTGATCTCTGGATCAGCCTTTGGAGCAGGGGGAAAAAATGCCAGTGAGGCTGAGCAGCTCTTGCTTCCTGGGTCACTGTAGCCTGCAGAGCTGCTTCATATAACTCCTTCTATGAGAGAGCTCTGGACTGTGGTTTAATAGAACTACGGAAAATGAGCAAAGGTAAATGTACATTCTAGTCTTTGTGGGCTTCTGATGCAAATAAGCAAACAAACGTGCAGGCTGTAGGCTTTCCAAACATGCGTGGTCTTTACTTAGATGGTGAAATGTGAGAATGCAAATAATTTAGAAAACCCTTTTTTGTCATCATTTTCGGGGGTTGGGGAGAAAAGAGAAAATAGAGGGGTCTTTGTGTTCAGGAAAGCAGTTTCTTCTTACACTGGGCTGTTCAGCAGCTCCCCTCACCTTGGCCTGGTGAGAAATGCATCCGTGTGTGCTTGTATGTAGGAAAAGTATAGCTTAATCAGGGGATAAAGGGAAAAGGAGGAATTTAATGCCATGTACTGATTTCTGAAGACCTTTGAAGCACTGTAGTTCTTACTCTTGTCTAGGGACACAAAGGCTGCTATTGATACCTGGTGTTCAGTTGATCCTTGCACTGACTTTGGCCAGAATTCAAAGGTGATAGTTCCTCTTGCCCTGGAAACACAGTGGCATCTTTAAAACTTGTGCTTTTAGGGTGGCAGTTATTTCTTACTCTCGACAAGGGCAAGCCCTCTTACGAGCGTGTGTTAAATTATGCTGAACTGGTGTTCATCAGATGGCAGTTTAGCTATGGAAAATGAAGATAATTCTACATGAGTCTCTTCAGTGTGTCTAATCTACTTTAAATTGTTTTTGGCATTCATGATGCCAGAAAAGAAGGTCTCAAAATAGAGGAGTTTCAGCTTTCAACATTCATGGGATAGGGGAACGCACATCGTACAAGTCTGTTAGCTGTTTTGCAGTCTGAGTTTGCAGTTCTAAGGGAAATGCTGTGGTGTTTCTGTATGAACTGTTCTCAGTAGTGCAGCCATTTCTTGCAACGTTTTAGACCTTCCCAAATCTCAATTAAATTTGGCTTTGCAGCCACTGTTGACAACTGATCTTTTTGCTTTCACAGATGTTTTTTGGCTCTTTGAAGACTAGAGAGAAGTTATTTTGAGGGAGAAACTATGCTGAAAGAAATCATATTCAGCTTCAGTCTCAAAATTATTACCAGCTTGCAATCTGAACCTGTGCTTTGTCTTAAGCATTGCAAGCACGTGGAATCCACCCCTGCCCAAGTAAATCTCTGTGAAAGGTATCACAAGTTTCACATCTCTGTCTGGAAGAGTGGATGTTCCCACTGTGGTTACAGTCAAAACTGTCAGAGGCTGATTGTTGAATATGGTCTTCCATGTCTAGCAGGAAGAAGGTTTGAAGAGGTCATCGTTTTCTTTTCAGGACAAGTGTGACATTGCTTCCCTGCTGTAGTGAAAGGGTTTCTAATCTACTTGTCATTGTATGTCTTTGGTAAAGTATTCACATGTCATCTCATTCAGAGGACCCAGGTGTTCTTGAATACAAGTTTTATTTAAAATGTTGGCCTTGGTAAGGAATCTGTCCAAGCATGTGGAGATTATAGTCCTCTAACTTGCAGACACCCACAAGAGAATTTGAAAAACAAAAAAAATACAAAGAAAGAAACAAGACAGCTTTTGTTTTGTTGCATCCTGTGGGTTGCACAGTGCTGGAATGCCCTTGTGGACTTCAGTTGAATTGCTTGTCAGGCAAAAACTTCTGCTAAATTAACTAGTCAGGTGGGATATATAGGGTCATCAGAGTGGTCATGCAGTCTGAATAGATGATCTGATAGAGGGCCTTATACTTGGAACAGTGTTCAAAACTAGTGTCAGAGTTGTCTTATGATAAAGTCGGTATGTTTCATAAGAAGGGAAAAGCTGTCGTCATTTTCCTTGCAGTACAGGTGCAAACTTTGTACTGACTTTGTATTCTGTCTTAACTACAGCGTCTGTAACCTTCTTTGGTCATGTTAGACGTTTTTTTGGTATATGTAACCTGGGCTGTAGTGTGTCCATTATGTGTGTTCAGAGATTTGTGTGTTCCAAATGTTAGATTATCAGTGAAGCTTTCATCCTGATGCTTGAACTGGCCCAGCCTTTTTCTATGGATGTGTCCAATAGCTGCAAGCCTTGCTTTGTGTTCTTGTAGATTAACAAATACTGAGAACAGAAGTAATCTTCACTCAGCGGTCCAGTTAAAATCTACTGGAGTAGAGTTGATTTACTGAGAAAGTTCCATCAATGATTTGATCAAGTGTAACTTCAAATAAATGGTTCCTTAAACTTGAGAAAGTCAGTGTTTCATTTTCATTCATGTCATGGTTGTACACTGAGTAGTTTTGCAGGTGAATTTGTCCAGTAACTAGTTTATCAGAGAATATGCCTGACACCACTTTTGGGATACCTGTGGGTAAAAACTTAGAACAGTGTTCGTGATTCCCTTTTCACTATAACATGAGGGAAGTACGCTATGAAGAGGCTGCAGGCACTTCACATTTATGCTGGGCACTGCATTCCTTTTTTGCAATGTGGCGTGTTAGTTTATATTGGAAAAGTTCCATTGACTTCTCATTTAGATACAGTATATTTGGTCTCCAGATGTTGCTGGCATCTGGTTTGTTGTTTTCATTGGCAAATACCTTGTAGCAAGTGTTACATTTGGGAATGCTTATAACATGGGTACTCATTTTATAAGCAAGCCCCTCTCCATTTATTTCTGGGTGTATTTCATGACAGTCCTTATCTTCCTTCTCCTTTTTTCCTTTTTTTTTCTTTCTTTTTTCTTTTTTCCTTTCAAACATCATCCTTTGTTCACACTGCTGCTGAACTGCAGCTCATCTTTTTCGTTCTTGTTAGTCCTCAGGTGCATGCTGCCATGTTCAGTTGATGGCTGATGAGAATCCCTGTAAGATTGCAAATGAGCAGACAGAAGAGAAATGGAAATGATAGATGCTTTTTCTTCTCTCTGTCCTGTGAGCTCAGAGCTTCTCAGTGAGGAAGGGTGAGCAGCCCCCAAATGCTGCCTCTAATTCTTTCAGATTTTTTTAAAGTACTCTACAATAAAAACGACTAAAGTAATTGTAAGCTTTAGCATTTCTCTTCTCCCTGTCATGCAGTGGTGATGGTGAATGGCAATCAGGCCTTAAAAAGTGGTGATGTTTGTAATTTTATGAAATTATACTGAGTTTCTGTTCCTCTCTTTATCGCTCTTGTTTTGTCACTTTCTTCGCTCTGCATGGGTTGCTCCACTTCTGCTTCAAATTATCTGAACCTTCAGAGTTGAGCATTAAGTGTTGCAACCCTTGGGCAAAATCGTACCTATTCAAAACCCTCCCCTCAATGCACCAGCTAAGGAACTTGGGAAGACTGGGAAAGGAAGTAGTTGAACAAGAAAGGGAAAGTTAGGTAAGGAAGAATTGTTTCTGAGAAGGGTGGGTGGGAGTCCAGAAGGGCAGGTTGTAAAAATAGCGTCAGAAATGTGCTTAATTTTTTTTTTCTTCCTGTGATATTCAGGTTTGTAATAACAAACCCTGATCAAAATGAATTATCTTCTATAAGAATCTGTACAGCCAGAGCTAGCAGTTATTTTTGGCCATCAGTCTTAGTGGAGAGAATGCTGACTCACAGTTTACCCGGGTACAACAGTCTGTATTTTCCTTGCTTTTCTCAACACTTGCTGTATGAATACATTGAAGTAGATTTGTATATCTTTTTATCTTTCTGTGGTTTTCTTATTTCAAAAAACAAAAACTGTTCCTGTTCTCTGTGTGAAAGAGAGACGTTTTTCCTTGTCTCAGCAAAAACGATATCATGATGCATTAAAAATGATGTTAAACTGAAATGGAAGGCAGTAAGTTGCCAAGCAGTGTTAAAGAAAACACCCTGATAAAGCAAACACTTACTTACATCCTGTGTGAGTTCCCAAGTAATGTACTTAGCGTGTAGTTCTTAGGAAATAAAGGATATCATTTAGACATACTGGTTATTCCTTCTGATGTCATTTTCTGCTGATTTCCATATTCAGTTTTAGGAATTAGGAAATGCACTTTTGACTTCTCTGTGTTGAGCAAATGGATGTTGGGGTTTTTTCCCATCACCTCTTCAAGGTATAATAGAGCATAAGTACAAATGTCTGTCTTGTGTGCACATTAACCCAAAGTCCAACAAGCTACGTAATAGCCTGGGTTGAAAGTCCCTCTGGGCTCTGTCAGGTCACTTCCCCTAGGAGATGGGTTCTGTCCCTTTTTCTGAATCTAGGAAACTGTTTCCTCCTCTTTTCTTGCATGCTCCAGGAGACTGTCCTGAAGAAACCGTCAGCTGGCAGAGTTGGCATGAGGCTAGCCTGTAGGAACTACTCCATCTGGCCTGTTGTACAGTCTGCTGTCATGGAGTCCCGTCTACATTAGGTGCTTGCAGAGTTGGATTAAGTCTGGACTGCAGCAAGCAGCAATCATGGGCAGACCAGTTGACTGCTGTCATACTAAGGCAGTTAAGTGGTAGACTTTTCAAAGCAATAGTTTTAATTTTGTGAGAGGTCTTTTTTCTTTTTCTGTCACTAGAAGGTGTGTCAAATGGGCTGTTGAAACAGTCTCACCATTGCTTTAGGGGGTAGAAGTGCTCACTTGGGGGTTTGGAGAGGTGGAATTTTTTGTTTTACTGATGTAAAATAAAGACAAAAATATCAATTACCAGATGCATTCACCTTTGAAAACTAACCACTGAATGGCATATGCAGATGGTAATCTGTGAAGACAGTTGGTGTCTGACACTTGCATTTCTGTTTGCAGCTGAGGCAGGGACGGTTTTGCAGCAAAGGATGGGGGAGAACATTCAAGTCATCAGAAGGAATAGGTGCTTGGTCTGGGAAAAGAAGAGTGATGGAAAAATTCCTGGATGATATTTAGCCAGGGAGGGAAACAAGATAGGAAAGAGGAGGAAAAAAACCCTAAAAAACAGAGGAGTATACTTCTTTTCTCTTTCTGTCTGTCAAATTATCTAGTTTGTGCTCTCCTTTCCACACCAGTGAATCCTGTCTCATCACTGTGAAAATGTGATTGCCCTATAAATAAAACTTTTTATTTTTAAATGTAAGCACTGCATGAAGTTATTAATCTCTTGTAAATGCTTGTGGCAGCTTAGCATTAGAGAGAGTACTTTCAGGGATTTTCTTGCATACAAATTAATCTGTCAGGCTGTCACATTTAAGACTCTTGACAATTCACATTTGACTGATACCACAGATATGAAGGCCTGGTCTTAGACTTGAGTTAAATCCAAGTGATTTTTTTGTTTTTGAGAGCAGCATTGTATTCATTTCAGTCCAGTTGTTGTCCAGCCCTGAGAGTTGTTTTGGTGAAGACCTGGAATAACTCTTGACCAATTAAAGCTCAAAACCAAGATTTACAGACTGCTGAAGCCATTGTATTAGACATGGTCAGGAAAATGTACAGTGGCCTCTAAACAACAAAAATACAGGATTGTGGTGGAGGGCAAGACGTGTGTAATTCTAGGAGAATTTTGTAAGT
Source organism: Gymnogyps californianus (assembly GCF_018139145.2). NCBI lineage: Eukaryota > Metazoa > Chordata > Aves > Accipitriformes > Cathartidae > Gymnogyps > Gymnogyps californianus. The sequence continues at coordinate 57,602,229 of NC_059474.1, read as the reverse complement.
TTTCTGCCTGTAGCTACCAGTCAGAACAATTCTTTGACCTGCTTGGCAGTTCCCTAAGAGTTTCTTGTCAGCACTGGCTTTCGTGCTGTGCGTTTCTTTTTTCCAAGTGTTTCCCAGATGGATGTGCAGACTTTATTTGGCTCTCTTCCAACCCTTCCCTTACCTGCTGCTGCATGTATGTTGCTTTGTTCTGTCCGCTTCCTTGATGTTGACATCTTTGAGCTCTCTTTCTGATTACTTCTCTATTTCAACTGTTCTTATGTACATAAGGTGTTCTTTATGAAATTGATCTGAAGCACCTTTCTCCTTTTTTTTTTTTTTTTCTTTTTTTTTCCTTTTCTTTTTTTGTTTGGTTATGACCTGATTGGGAAAAGTGATTCCATCTGATGTGCCACTGATTATAGTATGGGCACAGTACTTATAGGTGACGAATTTAATTTAAATTTACTGGGAATTTGCTGTCAGGATTGTGCATAGCTTGTGATCTCATGGGAGAAACGCTGAGTGACAGTTGAGATTTTCCTTTGCTTTCTTGCTTTCCACATTCCAGGTTTGTTTGGGAGGAGAAGATCATGGAACCATTGGAATTACTTTAATCAGACTGTGGCATTGACCCTGGTAATGGTATTTGTTTGTTGCAGCTGCAGGATACAAGGAGCAAAAGCACAAATATTTAAGAGTCTGCTGGAGCCTTAATTACAGTGTAGTTAAAGAGTCAGTGCAAGTCTTCAGTTGATTTAACTTTTTTTTTTTCCCCTACAAATTTCTGCGAAAACATATTTTGTCTGAACTGTTGCAATTTTTAATACCAATGCAAGTTTTCTTTGGCTATGAAGAGATGTCCCAGGCAATGTGATATTTTGGGGTTATTTTAGTAATCTAGGCGAAAATAGGTTGTAGACATTGCTGGGTGGTTTGGTCTAGTTACCCATTTCGATTAATACTCTACTCCTTGGTAGTGCTTAACTCTGACAGCTTCAGAAGAAGAAACCTTACGGCAGTTGCACAGAGTTTTTTCTCTTTGGAAAAGGTCACTTTAACCTCCTCAGTAAGAAGGGCATAGATGACTTATTTTTCTTCTAAAAGCATGAAAATTTACATGTTTTAGGTTTATTCCCCCCACACCTCCCCTCTTAAAACAACTTTCACTTTGTTTCTGTTAGGAAGAGGGCTAATGCAAACATGAGGTGTCTGTGTCCATGTCCTTCCTCTGCCATCACTTTTGGATTCATTTTGCCTCACTTCAGCCAGATTTGACTGAGAATCAGAAATGTCAGTGGTTGTTGCATTTGCATGGGTTTTTAAAAAAATGAATGAGGCAAAAGAGGAGGGCCTGAAGAAATAAATCCTCAAGGGAAAAAACCAAAACATTGTCCTTTCCAGTGCTTGAGGGAAGCTAACTCTTCCCTCCAGAAATGTCCAGTCCTCTTTAACTAGTAGACTGAACCACTGCCTTGTGGTAAACCATTCCGTGGACTTTCTGAACATTTTGTGAAGAGTAATATTGATAAGGGAATAAAAAACATCATGTGGATTTCCACTGCTTGTAGTTGTTCATATTCTCAAAGGGGTGGAGTGGGGAAAGGATGAACCAAGGAGGCTGAATATCATTGTGTGGAACTAAACGAATTGTAGTTATGTGAAAGCAGCTGGAACAGGGAGATGTGATGTATGTTGCTGCTGAATACAGAAGAGAGAATTTGTCTTATTGTAAAATACTAATTGCCAAGTGGATTTTATTTTGAGTTCTGTCACTATTTTTTGTTTTAGGTCCTGTTTAATATGGTCGTAGAAGTCCCTCGTTGGACAAATGCAAAAATGGAGGTAATTAAGAAAAATACCTTGATTATATAGGTATTTATGAAAGTTATGACAATGCAGTGGCTTCCAATAGTCAGAGTTTAATCAGAGTGTGGATTACTCTTTACACATAAAATTTTCTCTGTTAATAAATTAATTTGAAGTTGTGCATACAGACACTTTCCTTGCGATCATAAAAAGTGTTGAGGTTCTAATTTTGTTTCCCTTCCACAGGTGAGCACTGCTTCTTGACAGCCCTCTGACTGCAGAGTGCAGCATACCTGCAACAGAGTCCTAGAGTACTGGCTTGCAGGACGTTGTCCAACATTTAGTCTTACTCTTGCTTGCTCATAGAGCATTCCACTTAGAGGATTTAATTCCTCTCATTTCCGCTGTGTAGTGTGCTAGGCCAAATCCTGACAAATGGAGTTGCAAATGAAAAAGCATTTCCTTGTGACAAAAAAAATACTTGGGGACCTCACTGATTGAAATTATCTACTCGTGCAGGGAGATGCTTTAAAAGTAGAGCCAGGGTTGTTCATCTGTAGTTACAGTATAGAAGCTGAGTAATGCTTCATCTGTGGTGTGTGTGAAACAACAGATCTCATCAGGATGTGTCCTATCTTCCTGAACACGTGTATTAATTTTAGGGATGCTTCCCGGATGCTTTTAAGGAAGTTTGTGGTTGAGCTGTTCACTATTTTGATTATTAAAAATAACACCAAAGAACCTCCCCAGCCTGTTATTTCAGAATTTTGTTTTCTCCTTTCTCTGATGCTGGAATCATTTGAACTGTGTTTACTACCACAGTTGTTATTCTGCAAGCAGAGTTACCTTGGATGTTTACGTTGTATTTTAAGATGGTGATTTATTGTGGAAGCTGAGTTCTCTTTTGCAGAGTTTCCCTTTGACAATGCTATTTGAACTCTTTGTGTAAAGCTCAGGTTGCTCTCCTTCCCCTTCTCTCGGCCCATTATCTCAAGGGTGGAAAAGTTTGCTGTCCTGTTAGGTTCAGAAATCAGTGGGTTTAGACTTTTCTGGCTTGATAGAGACCAGATGTAGTTCTCTAATCTGTAACTTTTAATATACTTGAAATTTCCTGCATTAATCATTAAAGCAGTTATCTTGCCATTGCGTCCTGGCAGTCCTTCAGTCCAGACTGTGGTGAGGTGCTAATACCAGGTCTTGTCTGCATGTCCGGGATGAGATTCCCTCATGTGGAGTGGAGACTGTAGGAAGTTAAACCTTGCCTTAGGATGAATGTTTCCCACAGTTACGTCCCCAGTGCCAGATCTGCTCTTCAGTTTGTTGTATTTCTGTTGTTCTTCCCTTGATTTTACTGAAGGTGCTTTTCATGAGACTTTTGTCTGCTGTTGTCAGTTACTCTTCTTTGTCCCAGTTTACATCAAGAAAAAGCATTGCTGAGCTCCACTTCTGTCAAAGTCCCAGGTGGCATATTTGGGGTCTTCACTGTTAAGTTATGACCAGAAGCAGGTAGAATCAAGTGTGAAACCAGAAATGTGTGAACCTTGATCTCCGCTCTGGGGGAGGGTTTACTTGTGGAATGAGTGCATGCTATTGACAGTTTGGTGTGGTTCAAAAAGGTGGAATTCCTTTGGGATGGCTTTGGCTGTGGTGCTTTAGGTAAAGTACAAGGATGTTGTAAAATGAGTATGGACTAAGGGCTGTGTGCTTATGCACGCAAGCTATGTGCCGCCTGAGCCAGTGTAACCACTTGAGCCTGTAAAAAATGTGATGCCATTCAGATGAGTGTTTGTAAGAACAGCCAAGCTAACATCGATTGGATTGTGGTGTGGAGTGTCAAAAGGATGGTTACAGTGAATTAGCTGATGTGTGGTAGGTAACTCCTATATGGCAGTGGGTTTGTATTTGAGGTTTTGGGGAGGATGATGACAATAATAAACTGTTCAGCTTTAATTAGTTCAGTCCTCCTGTGAGTGCTTCTTTGGGAATAAGAATACCTCCTCCTAATGCTAGCTTAACTTGTTCCACATCTGCGTTTAGTTGGCATTTGGTGACTGTGCAGAACTTTTGCTGACTAAAAAGCATTTGTATGCTGAGAGGTGATGGAGAGAAGGGATGTATGCAATAGGAGAGCAGTGAACAGAGGGGGAGAAGATGATGAAACATTTCCCCTCTTGCTGTCGAAGCCTCTGTTGTCAGAAGAACTTGTGCCACCATTTGCATATCTGTTGAACTTGTACTATAAAGTGCAAGAGCTTCTAACTTAAGTTCCTTTCAGTATTTATGTTTGACCATGACAGTCTCCTTATAAATTTATGACTTTCTCTTCTAGGTTCGTTTTTTACTTGCATATTTCACAACGTTATTTAAAACCTTAATAAGCTGCTTTTTGAACGTGACCCTTGAGATTTAGAGTGAGGCCATCGTACTTTTAATACTTCTCAAACCACAAGCACATGGTCCCAGATGGATCTTTCTAACTGGTTGGGTACAGAATGAATTGCTTTCCGTTTTACCATTCTCTTTCTTTCCCCCTCTCTCCCCCTCCCTGCCACCCCCCTCCCCCCCCCGCCCTTTTTCACGATCTCCTTAGATTGCCACTGAGGAGCCGTTGAATCCCATTAAACAAGATATAAAGAAAGGCAAGCTTCGCTATGTGGCAAATATCTTTCCTCACAAGGGTTATATATGGAATTATGGTGCCCTCCCACAGGTAACGTTTTTGTTATAATGGTGAAAGTTTTCTGTCTTCTGTGTAAATTGCCTTGTAAATCTTGGGTACTGCCTGAATGCAAATCAGTTGCAAGACGGATGTTTCTCTTTGATACGTTTGTAATTTAGGATTTTTTTATGTTAAGCTTTATTGTGTCCATAAATTTTGATCAGAATTTGGGTGTGGGTGTAAATATGTGCTGTGTTTCAGGAAGGAGTTAAATGATCAAGAAATCTTGAATCTTTAGTCTGCATCTCTGTACTGTAGTGACAGAATTAAACTGTCATGGTCTGCCATTCAAGAATACTTTGTCAAGTAGCCCTTTTCTGCTTAAACAAGGCATTTTTTTAAGAACTAATTTAGGATTTTCATGTATTGCAGCATAAATTTTAATTGGAATTTCTTAATATCTTTAACAAAGAGGAACACAAGGGCTGTTCTTTTTCAGATTAAACCTCAACTGCCTTAGTTAACTTTTCTCTGAACTGTGAGACTTTACTGATCGTGACACATTCAAAACTTTGAGCCTTGAAAAAGCCCAACTAGTGGCTGAAATTTTGGGTGTAATGAAAAATTTTAAACTTTTTTTGTTTCTGTGAATAACACATTGGACTTAAATTAGTACTGAAGAACATGATGGAGCTAGAAAAGAGTAATTTATTTTCTTTACACTTAACTGCATAAGCAATGAAAGTTTACTCCTGAAAATCTGATTATGTATTTGATCCCTGAAGAGGAGATACCAGGCAGGTGCTGGAGTATAGCAATGAAGTTCTTATCCAGTCAGCAGTCTCAGTAGACAAAGTTTCCAAGTAGGTATAGTTGGGAACCAGCAGTTCTATTTAGTGTTTCAGAATTCATGTGTGCCTTAGTACAAAGCCAAAATTAAACATTTGAATATTTTCCTGCACAAAGTATGTTATTCTGGACTGATGACACTTTCCCCAGGAGAAATGTTCAGCTCCCCTTGTTACCTTGTGAGTCGAAGAGGGCTGGAGATAACTGTCATTTTTATTTTCTGTAATAACTTTAAAATACCAGTTGGATCATTACACCTCCAGTTGTTGAAGTCTAGATGATACTCCAGATTCCTACTAGCAGCTGTAACAAACAAAGTCCAATTCAGTGTCTCCATTATCACAAGAGGACTTTTCATCAGGATCAGGAGTTGACAGAAGTTCGACCCTAGTATATGGCTTAAAGATACGTATCTGTGGCTGCTATTTTATGCTGTGGAACAGAGAAGAAAAAAATGACAGTAGGACTATCATTATTGCAGGAGTTGCTGTACTGTCCAGAGAACAATACCATTCCTAGCAAGCTTTCCTTCTAACCTACAAGTGAAGGGGTGCAGGTGGGCAGGAGAATAGTACTGGTATAGTGCAGCCTTAAATAAAAAGCACTTTGGAAGAGTATTACAGAAATAAGTTTTAAGTTGAAATTCTCTCTTGACTCCACTTCAGCAATGTTTTGGTAATCATTCTGCTACCTAAACACCTGAGCATTTGCTTTTCACCGTTTTGCCTTTTAGTATCAGCCAAGTTCTCAAGAACAAGTTCGAGGTGGAGGTTTGACTATGGACAGCAGGAGCTAACAGTATATCTCCTTTGGGAAAAAAAGTTTTCTAACCTTTTCAACAAAACTTCATTGGACTCAAAATTCTTACCAGGAGAACCTCTCAACTTTAGAATGAGTTACTCATTACTAGCCAGTAAGAGACAAAACAAGTACTGGTCTAGTAATTAAGTTAGTATAACTTGGCTATGATTCATTCCTTGTACAGAGCTCAGAGCAGGGATTTGAACGTGCCTCCTGGAGAAGCTGCTTTGGTCTTAAGCTGTTGGCTGTTCTTGGGAATGTACACATCTCAAAATACTCAGAAATATGTTATATCTAAATCTAAAAACTTTAAAAAGCTAATTGGGTGCTGACAAATCCATACCTAGGAGCTTGGTTAGCTCAAAGCCTAGATGTTTTTGAAGGCAACTTACGTTAGTGCCATGGTATTTAAAGAGTATAAGAAGAATGTAATTGTAGGATGTCCTAGCTTAATCCCATGACCACTAGTAACCAGAAGAATACATGTTCAGGGTCCTCTGCTGCCTTAATCACTGCAATTTGATAAAGTATATCTGTTGAGTCATGGATGCAGTTAATATTTTTGTTACTATGTCCCCAGTAATCCTCATATTGCTTGTCCTGAGTATGAGGATGAGTTACTCAATGTCAGTCCATTGGCTGTTTGTTTGTTTTTTCTTTTTCCATTGAGCAAACCTGTTCTCAGAAAGCTGATGTTTTTATTGGTGTTTTCATTAATCTTAGTAATTTAGTGGTTAGACGAATTGTAATTGCAGATCAGCTGGTAACTGATAATTCTTTTTCCTTTGACAGACCTGGGAAGATCCAGACCATACAGATGACATTACAGGATGTTGTGGGGATAATGATCCTATTGATGTTTGTGAAATAGGTTCAAAGGTTTGTCTTTATCAGGGTTAATTTAATTTATCAAGGTGAATTTAATAATTTGGTAACAACTTTTGGAAGAGAAGGGCAGATGGAAAACAAGAAAAGATGGTAATAGCCTCAGGCGATGACAAAAGTATGAATAGAGGATCTGAGGAGGGAATAAGTAAGGAAATGGTGGATTTTTAAAAAGGAGGAAAAAAAGCAGGATTTGGTAAAGTCTGTGTACTAGATAAAAGGGAAAATAAGAGAACACCACCCTGAAGTTCTGTGGCTGGACAGAGAGTTTTGGGTGAAGGAGGAAGGGGTTAAGATTTTTGGGGAAGGAAAAGCTTGCTTTCTTTTTCCCCTGTTAGCAGTACTGGAGCTAGGAATAGGTTTCTGAAAGATGAGGAAGTATGGCAGCGTCATGTACATAAAATTACAAGGTCAGACCCAGAAAGGAGGTAGATTTGAGTTTTCTCATGGGTGCAAAAGGAAGTATATCCCTCTTCTCTAGAGGAGAATACAGGAACCTGTTGCAGTGTTGTGGAGTTATGAGATACAGAGTGGGTGGATGAAAAAGAGGTGCAGCAAACACCATTAGCAGGTATAGGGGAAAGGTTTAGCCCACTGAAAGAAAATTCTACATATCTGGAGGCAGCAAAGAATGGAGCAGTCCTCCGTGGTATCAAAGATGGGGTTATGAAATGGATGAGTTTGGAAGAGGGATCTCTTGGGCTATTTTAGGTAAGGGGAAATTTAATTGGTGACCTCAATGAAGGTGGCTTTATTTGAGGAGGAGAACCTAAAGCTGAATTTCAAGGGATCCAGAAAAAATTGTAAAGGGAATATTAGCTGGTAGGGAGAAGGTTCCCAAGAAAATGCAAAAAAGAATTGTGCTGATATTTCTGGGGAAGGGATGTGTGTTTATATATGTATATCGGAGTCTAGAGGAAGGAACAGCGAGAGATAGATTAAGACCAAGAGTTGAGAAAGTAGAGAGTCAAGAGGCAGGAAGGAGTTAAAATGAGTATGAGATACTTTGACTTGCAGTTTGTGGTGAAGATCAAGAAGGTATGGGGGAAGTAGGGTAGAAGAGAAGGAAAAAATTTCTAGCTTGTTGTCTACTTAAATGCTGACTGGAGAATTGAAGATTGAAGAATAGCAATGGTAGGAGAAAGGCTAGTAATGTTAAATAGATGTTTACCGGGTTTACAGATCTATCTTGCAATTCTGTTAGCTGCTGGTCAAAAATGTAGTAAAACTATTTTGTCTGTAAAGTAAAAGAGAATTTCTGTGTATTGTTTTCCAGATTTTTGTGAGGTTATGTTCTGTTTCAGATTCGTTCTTCTGGTGAGATTGTTCAGGTGAAGGTCTTGGGTGTTTTAGCTCTTGTTGATGAAGGAGAGACAGATTGGAAGATAATTGCTATCAGCGTGGATGACCCAGAAGCTCAGAAAATCCATGGCAAGTATTTTTGTCTTTCTTAATGCAAGTTATGTGAGCACCTTGCACAGTAGAATGGTACCTGAGTTTAGGCCACCCAGGACAAGAAGAGGCAGACAGTGGAAAGGCAAGATTTTTCTTTCTTTTTGTTGTTTAAATCAGGTGCTTTCTTCAAGGAGGGCATATGTGCTTTCACACTAAGCTTTTGAAAAGGTTCACTTGGATATTCAAGAGGACCTGTCATGCAGAAAGTCTTTTGACTTCTGAAACACAACTGCCTTAGAAAGTGACCCCTTAAAATTACAGGCTTATCCCCTGCGTAATAATGGATATTGACCCACTCAGATTACGTAGCACACTGCTATTTTCCTTGTTGAAAGTGTTTGTTCCTTTTATATTTGCAGGCATTGTGTTGCATTCTGAAAAGGGCTGTACTTTTCCAATATTTTGTCACTTGTAACTGGGTTACTTCCAAGGTTTGTTGCCTAGTATGAACGATTAGGTTTCACCTTTTAGCTTGAAAATTTGCAAAGTAAACTGCTAATGCAGCTCACCCTAATATCAGCCTTGGTGATGACTAGTTGTGCAGGGGGCAATGTCCTGTCCAGACTTGTCCTCCTTGTGACCATGCTTCTGGTATCCAAATGGAATTCAAGTACTAAAATGTGTCTATGTGAATAGCACGTGAGGTGTAATTCTGCATGCAGACTGTTTGGTAAGAAGATGATGCAGATATGTTAGAACTGCAGGGAGTTAGGTTTTTACAGCACGGGTAAAGTGCAGCTTTTCTCTGGATAAATGGAGGTTCACTTCCTCAAATGCAATGTTACTGGGAATCATGAGAATTAAGTGAGGAGGTTTGTCTAAAAGTTAGTGATTGTTGTGAGACCAAAAACCATATATGCCATCAGATATGTAAGATCAGAGCCTGCTCTTTGTTGGTAGGGAGCACCAAGGCACCAAGTGGCCTTTCTGTGGGAATAGGGCTATCCAGTAGCTTTTTAAGGAATTATGTTTCTCAGCCATTGAGGCTTTTTCCTGGTTTCTGAATTTAAAGTAAGTATATCACTGGACTGGCCCTTCATTCTGAGTTTTCTTGCAGGTTGCTTTCACATGGAGAATACTTGGCTTATGGGGAAAGAAGGGGAGAAGAGGAGATGAGGAAAAGGAAACTCTTGAGTTGATGCTGATTAAAATCATTGGGCAGATGAATTACTGCATAGTGTTTATGACTCTTTAACTACTTTGACAGTTAGAGATTAAGAAGTTCAGCTTAAGGAAATAGTAAGTAATAGTTTACTGTTAATATTAGTATCAATTTAAACCTCTCTATAATGTGCAGTGACATGCGATATAAGTGTCAGTAGTTAAAAGACAAGTAATTAGCACTTTATTTCTATACACTGTTCTGTTTAACTCTTACCTTTTTTACTTAACAATTTCTGAGAGAGTTTAATCAGAAAAGTGGGTGAGAGAACTTAAAAGGAGTCCACTAAGTAGGGGCAAAGCTGGGACAGTTTATGCCACTGGGTTAAGTAGCTCTATTTGAAAGCCCTCTTGTATTTTGTTTTGTTTTTTCAGGTAATAACTGATTTGTGTCAGCTGTGTTACAGCTTTACTTTGTTTGGGGGGAGAGTAAAAGTTTTAGTCTTGTTTAAAAAAAAAAAAAAAGAGCAAACCATTGTCTGTAGTTGATTCCTGTGTGCATCCTTTCTTATCAGAGAATAGGTGCAAAACTTCAAGAAGGGAGCTGTCCTTCTGAGGTTCAGAGACATGTAGAAATATTTATCCAGTTCAATATGATTTCCCTTTGGGCTGGAGTTGCAGTCCAGGATTTACAAAAGGAAAGAAAAAGGAAAAAAAAAAAAACCCATCTGCTTTCATAAAACATGACTAGCTTGCAGTGTTTGACAGCAATCCTTCTTCAGTCTGAAAACAAACAAATCTGTTGGAGTAGGCAGTACAATATGTCCTTTTATACTTGTTTTTCCCCCTCCCCAAAGATGTTAATTATTTCAGCATAAAGGGATAGCAGCTACAGATAAAACTCGTATCTCCCTCAATAATTGACATGCTGCTGTGTTACGGTGGTGGCCTCCTAGGGAAGGATGAGGCTAAGTGTTGCCTTCTAAGTCTGTCCAGTCATTTTTGTATCATTTGCTAAACACTTTGAATTGGACTGACAATCATCACATTTGCTTTCAGCTCAGTATGTGCACAGCCCCCAGTGAACATTTGGAAAAGATAATTCAGAGACACCAGAGTGGTGATTACTTGCAAACCCCATCCTGAGCCCGCGCAGTGTGTTAACTCCTCTTGCTGCTTTAAGTACACCCCAGGTACTCTGTATATTCTCCTTCTGGGATTGTGATCATTCTCATAAGTGCTATTGATTTTTCTGAGACTTCACAGAACTTAAAACTGAGCAGTCCCAACTTCTGAGCAATTCTCATTGTTTATTCATAGCACTCCACTGTACTGTGTCCTGCAGGCATTTATTGATAAATACTGGTTTAAATTGGAAACCCTGCCTAGAACTCTCTCTTTCACACAGAGCAATGAGAAACTCTAGTTTATAGTGACAATATCCAGGAATGATAAGCAATGCTTAGCGCCTATTCAAGTGGGAACTGTGTCATCAGTGGGAATAGCAGGGGCTTAGTGTCTTTTTGGACTGACTTTGGAAGGTAATCTGTTTGAAATTATAGTACTTAATACTGGTGGGCATGGGGACAATCTCACTCCAAATACAAGCTGTATGTCAGATGCAGGTATCTGTATGAGAAAGTTTTTTAGACTAAAACTGGACATCTTCAGCTTTATCTATTTCAGTAAGATCTGTCTTTGTGGCTACCTGAAAACCACTGTGTTGTCTTTCTGCTCAGGCAGTTCCTAGGCAGGTAGTGGACCAGCAAAGCAACTTCAGACCAAGCAAGTCTGGGAAAGAGCCTAAAAGCTCCCTGCACACTGAAACACTAGATCTTGGTGGTGTAGTAGGCCTGGCTGCTTTTTTGTTGTTGTTGCTGCTTTTTGTTTATTTGGTTTTTTATAAAATACTAGCCAGGAGAAGCAGCAAATTCTTGGAGTGGAAAGGCTGCTTGTCTGCTTATCTCATAATTTGGATTGAATTTAATATATTGGAATTCACATACATATCTGATGTGCTTTACAAGGTTGGACTCAGAAAAGATGAGCGATATTTTCATGCTGTAATTTAGTCTAAATTTATATGGCATCTTCATGTTGGACAAGAGGTTTTGAAAATCACTGGCAGTTGAAGCAGGAAGTGTGTTTGAAGCAGCTTATGAAAAGTCTGACTCTCAAAAGGTCATCTTACCTTCCCTGAGCAAATTGGACAAATCATGTGTGCTGGATGGCGTTTTGGAGGTGATTTACCTGCCTGGAATCTTAGCAGCTGTTTTTTGCTATTGCTCACTAGAAAGATGCCTGGATATATTCAACAGCAGTTGGTGATGTCTACCGGCTTTGTTGTGCTACCATTTGCTGGCACTGGTGTAGTTAACTGTGCTATGTTGCCATGCTTCTTTTCCAACGTGCAACTCAAGATTGGCTTTTTGAGTTAAGTGATCAAGCCCTAAATGGCAAAAACAAAGCATATTGCATACTTTGTACCATATATTGTTATAGACCCTTGCATATGAGTGTATTTATATGCAGAGAAGCAGCAGAGGCCCTGAAAACCTTTGTTGTGGATTTGTGTAAGCATTCAATATAAAGAAATTAATTATCTGTATTGAGGCTCCCCTCCTACCCCCTCATACCATGCTGCAGAAAATACACCAAATGCCTTTATATGGAATGTAGCTGCTGCTTCCTGTAAATGTTTATAAGATGTTATTAAAAACATATGTCCTCTCTTCCCACAGACCTTGTTTAGAAAGCTTGCTGCAAGCATGTTGTTTTAGCTTTGCTTGCAAGAAGCAGCATCTGTTGTACTAAAAATGGTAGTTCTGTACAAATGCTTTTGTTGCTCTCTTTTGTAAAGCCAGATAGAATTGAGATCTGCGTTTGCATTGGCTCACTCCCTTGACAGAGAGCTAGCAGCAGTTGTTTGTGCCAACCTCTAGAGATTTTCCTTATTGAGACTAAACTGCAACCTTTAATGTGATTAGCCATGTCTTTTTAACACTTGGTGCTTAACTTTGGTGCCCAGAAAAATGGGACGTATGGTTGCATGTAGGCAGTACAAAGAAATTACCACCTAGAGCCCAGTGGGTACGTGCTGATAGTGTACCTGCAGGAGCCTGACCTTTCTGCTCTTGTCACTCTGAGCAGGGCTTGCTTGCAGAGATGAAACCACATTAGGCCAAGTACATGCTTGCTACTCCTGTACTTGCTCAGCCGCTTTTGACATCAGCGTGAGTATGTAGCTCTAAGGGAAGGTAAGCAGTCAGGGTCAGAAAAAAGTGTCTGACGGGGTCTGCTGTGGAAAAAACATCTAAGGTTTTTGTTTTTTTTTTTAATCATAATATGCAGCTAGCTTCTATAGATATTAGTGCAGTAAATCACTGTACTGCTTATTGTGATCTTTTCTTTTACCTTTCTTTGCTTACTCTTCTGTTTTCTGGGTATATTTTTCTCCTTCTTCCCCTGATATCCTGAAGATGCTGTTTGGATTTCAAAGCAGAGGACAAGCTGTCTTTTAAGCTTTTCTACGGCGCCTTTTAGTGAACTGAAGAGGTAGCTGTTGAGTGATGCAAGAGCTGCTGTTTTCCTTATATTTTGTGCTATGTGCTGGCTCCACAGCAACAGGATTTTTTTTTTTTGTTGCACTGTTGCACTTTTTCCTGCTGCTTGCCACCAACTCCCATTATAATACAGATGGTTTGGTTGGGTTTTTTTCTTGAACCATTTAAGCTTCATTTGGTGCCCAGTAGCTGCCCTTCATAATAAAGAATAGTGAAGTGAAGCATGGGGATGAAGGAGAATAACTTGCAAGGAACCAAGGAAATAAAAGCAACCACTGTCCCCCTTCTTAAGTTCTCAAAAACAGAATATACAGCAGCCAGCACTTTAGGGGCCATATAATGCTGTAGCCTGATCCTGTGTAGTCATTTTACCTAGGCAAGGTATTTTCCAGTAGAGAGAGTGTGAAATTCAGAGAGATGATTCTATCCATGAAGGTGGTCATCCCTGTCTTAAGGAGGTAATGAAAGCCTGCCCCAAAGCCTATTCTAATATTTGAGTCCTTTAAAGAGATATAAACTAAGCCTATAAATAAGGAACAACAGATGGGGAAGGGCCCAAGTGTCAGTTAGTAGACAGTAAAGCACTTTTGATGAACAGTTTTTATGGGAGTAGGAGGCAAATAACCAAGTAGGAGGAATGGAGAAGCAGAGTTAGGAGAGAAGTTTGCTGGAACAGGAACCAGAAAAAAGGACCAGCAGTCTGAGAAAGCATGCTTGAATTTAAGTAGTGTCTGGAGATGGAGATCTGGAGTTCATCCACTGCTGGGAGCCAGGGAAATTGCTGCAGCAGCCTGGTTTGTTTTACAGACTTGAGGAGGTACTGTCTCTTCAACAAGTACTAGAAATTGTGAGTTCAAACCTCACAAGAGGCGGAGATGACAAGGGATCAAGATGGGAGTAGGAATGCTCCCTTGCTTGGAGAGAACAGGCTGATACACTGGAGTCCTGAAATGGATTTGAATTGGCGCTGCAGTTTTATTAGTGCCCACGTGAAGCATCCTGCCTCCAACCAAGACCCCACCCTTTTCTAAATCATTCCTTCTTGGTTGGTCTCACCCACCCACCCCAGTGAAGGGCTTCTTGTACTCTTAAACATGTATTCCAGCTAGAAGAGCTGCCTCTAGCACAGCCTTATGTGCCCTTGCTTTTTTCTGGGATTCTGCCAATGAAACTCCCTAATCTTCTGCAGGCAGATGGCCAGCAGCCAAGTTCAAAATGTGTTTTACTCGAGTCCATAAACACGTAGCCCTATTAAGTGCATGCAGAAGCAAAAATTTACATAGGGTTCTTCAAAGTTTTATGTTTTATTCTTTGGGTAGTGTGTGATCCAGTGGAATTTGGGAGTGGCATCTATAAGATGCCTATGAACACTCAGCATATCTTCTCATATAGGTTTGGTCTCACAGTTCAATCCACATGTCCTCTCTCTTGGTGGTCTACAGAGAATTGAGTGGTCTGTAGCACAAGACTTTTTCCCTTCTCTTACTGTTCTCTTTAGAAATACTTGAATGTCTTTGTTCAGGTTCACAGACTAGATTTTAAAAAGACATTTAGGCACTTAAAGATGGAAAGCACATGACTAGTTATCAATTCTGTGGACTAAGCAACTCTGAAAATCTGTTTTATAGGACTGGATAGAGAGAATAGTATCCATCAGGAATCACTGCCAACCAGGAGATGTCAGTGAGTGAGGCATATCTATGGGAGAAGAGAATGAAGTAGCCAAGCAGTATGGAGAGAGAGCAAGAGGGAATCAGGAAGGGAGAAATGAGCAAGTGACTTGCAAAACACTAGAGACGGAGAATAACACCATGGAAGGTGGCCTGGGCAGAGTGAGGTTATGAAATAGCTGGAAGACTGCATGCAAAGCACAGCAATAAAAAGTCAGCTCCCATTTCAACCAGAAGTGACTGTAGGAGGGAAATAGTTGGAAAGAGAAGGATTACACCAGCTACAAAAGGTACTTGACTTCCAGAAAGGACAAAATCCTTTATTGTATGAAAATCAATTAAAATTGTATTGAAGGCTTTTCCATATATACATATTGCCAGAGAGTTATTTTGCCAAGGGGTTGATAGGACCACCTCATTGCAAGTGACAGGAGTGATGGTAGTCTCACAGGACAACCTGGTAAAATTTGATATGCACAGCAGAAGTAAACGTTTAAGATCATGAACTGCATCTTTGCTATAGCAGTATAGCCCTCGAGCAGAATTACTGTGTGACTGTTTAATCTCTCTGTACCCACTGTGGCAATGTTCATGTCTGCCTCCCAAGGGTGTCCTGCAAATGGCATGTGTTCCTCTTTGTGTCCTGTTCCATCTTTGCACGGTGGGATTATAGAGGTAAAGGTAGAATTGGCTTATCACTGTGAGTATGCAGATATCACGGGGTTATCAGTAGAGTTAGTGTTTAGTGCTCCTGGCATGTATCTGTCTTCTATCTAATGGGCTGAATTTGGAAGTAATGTGAGCAAAGGCATGCCTTTAATATAACTTTGAGAAGTCGAGCCCATATTTTGTTTTGAGGTGCTGGTTTAAAAATCCATGTGTTGAAATTGTTTTTACTAGCTATTCTTTCATTATCAAAAAATGCCTGTAGTCCCTGCAGTTGCTGGGGAAAAAAAATACTGAATAATCTAAGTATTGCAAGAGGTACCTACTGAGATGAAAGCCTATAAATGTGGAATTTTCTTCCTCTCCTGTCACAAGTATGGCCCTTTTATTCATTGTCCCTTTGGGTCTTAATTAACGAAGGGCAGGAGGCAACTCGTTTACCTGTTTAGTGTGGTTGTGAAATCATAAGGTATGAACTATGGGCAACTAATGTAATAAAGTGAAGTTCCCTGATGGCTTTGAAAGTGCTCAGTGAAATCAAATTGCTTGCAGATCCTTTATGAGACTTTAAAAAACGAATGTTACAAAAACTGTGCGTAAAAATGACCCGTCCTTTTTTTTTTTTTTTTTTTTCTTTTTAACCTACAGGTATTGATGATGTCAAGAAGCATAAACCGGGTTACCTTGAGGCTACGGTTGACTGGTTCCGATTATATAAAGTCCCTGATGGTAAACCGGAAAATCAGTTTGCTTTTAATGGAGAATTTAAAGACAAGGTGAAGATAATCCAAAATTAAAGATGCATCGTTCTGTCATGTGGCCTTTTTAATACATCCTAGAATTTTTGGAATTGTAAAGGAGGAGGTTTAACAAAAAGAATTTTTATACTGAGGTATCTTTAAATACAATTTATTAGGCTAGGAATAAATAATGTTTGCTGTCTTCCATTTTATTCAGGAAAAATGCATAGGTTAGTAAAGGAAGTCTGCAAAAAAACATTCAGTCCTAATCCTGATGAAACTTACACATCTGTGTGTTTGTATGGTTTTTTTCACGGCATTTTCATTCTCCCTGTCAGAGGAATGAACAGATTGTCTTTTCAGGTATTTTTTCAGTCCTGATTGATAAATTTTCCTGACTTTTTTTTTAAGGCTATGCAGTTTAAGACAGACAATGGGTTGCAGATTTTTTCATATTTGGTATTTGCTCAAGGTATACTTTTTCTTGGTAATTCTATGTAAAATCATTTGAACTGTTTTTGGCTTGAAGGCTGAAAAAATATTTTTCCCTTTTTTAGAAAAAATGACGTTTTAAACTATCTACAGTAAAAATGGCCAGTGTTTGAAAGGAGGGTGGACCTGGGAATAGACCTCGCTGAAGAAAATACCTGGATTTTTCCAGAGGAAATTGGGTGTGATTTAAGTAAAAGTGTTTTGCAAATTGTGTATTGCACACTCTCTGTAGACTATTTTTGGCAAAGAATCACAGGTTCCTAATGAATGATGTCCATGTGTCAGCTAGTTCAACCTTGCAGTGTGCTATCAAAGTTATAAAATGCCTTCTAACCAGCACAGGCAACTTTACATGTTTTATCTGGTTAAAGAGATGCCCTGACTCCCCTCTGCACTAAAACTTGTCTTTTAAATCAATCAAATGTAGAGTTGTAAGGCTTGATAACCTGATCTCTCCCCTGTTCTCCCAGGAATTGCTCTTAGAGATTTTCCTGCTCTGTAAAGCAGAGTGTTGCTCTGTAGCGACAGTTTAACAGTATATCCCTGTCAGGCCATTGGAGTTCAGGCTTGAGGCACTAAATGCCCCAAGATAGCTGGTTTGGAGCACTTGAATAATTCTCAAGCATTTGTAGAGTCCCAGGATGTGGCGAGGCAGCTGTGGCTGTGCTCCAGCAGCTCTGGTGAAGTTCACAATGTTCCAGTGGCATTTTGCCAAGTCACTCCTTGTTAGGAAATGTGAATGTTCTGTTGGCAGCTTTTTGCGAGCCAGTCTAGATATCATCATCTGGACACTGAGGGCTTATTTGACTTGATTTTTTTGAAGCTTTTTCATCTCCACCCTGCCCCCAATATTACTTTTGTTTTAAACAAACAACAACTATTAAGCAGCTGACATGTTACGTTGTTGCAAGTGCTTAAGTATATGATTGGGCAATTAATGAAGTAAATGCAAATTTTGCCACTAGAGGGGAAACCTTAACTCTGACCCTGATGTGCACGTGTAACAGAGGAGTCATAGCTCACACACTTTGTCCCATTTAGGACCTGGTACAGTTTTCTACAGCTGTAGGTGTCTGCTTAGCATCTAGTGCTGATTTAATTTTTTTCATGCAGCCTTAGTGTTTTCTGGCTGTGGACTGAGGGAGAGTGTATTTGACAGATAGTGAAGTTTGTTTCTTTTCATAAAAAGGGTGTTATATTTTCCAGAAATTTAATGAGGCCTCAAAGGACGCCCCTTAAAATAACACATGAAACAGTATGCTTTAATAAACTAGTTCTGTGGCTTTTTTTCTGCTTAATAACATTTTAATTCATAAAACTTTTCCTTGATGTAAACTAGGATTTTGCTGTTGAAATTATTAAATCCACTCATGAATACTGGAAAGCTTTGCTTCATAAAAAAGCCGATGGAGGTACTATTAAGTGGTAAGTATCCAGTCACGTCTTTTCCTCTTTGTATTGTGCTAGTACTGGCGGTATTCAACATGTGGCAGCTGCGCATGAACTGCTTAAATTTTTTACTTTGAGATGACAGGAATACTCATTGTTTTGATTGATAATTAATTGATAATAGACTATGATTGACTAATTGCACCTTGTGTGACGATGATTTACTGGTAGGTGGTTCCAAAAATATATTGATTATATAAAAGTGACATAGATTACTTCAACTTTTGAGAAATGGCCCCAGAGTGTTTGTTCAGGATCATTTTGGGAGAATCTCGGTATCCCATGCAAATTGTCTTGTCACTGTTTATTCCGTCCTTCAGTATTGCATTGCTGTGTTGCAAAATTCTTTTGCAGCTTAGCATTCCATATTTTTTAGTTGTTCTGTAGAATGAGAGAACCAAATTATTGTTCTTTACTAGCCTTTGGCCTGATCTAAATGAAAATGGACTTTATTAAGCTCTCTGGACTGGTTTGCGTTGGCAGTTCTGGCACCAGAGGCCCTGAAGAGCAGGCAGCTACCTTTGCCTGGCGCTTTCCAAGGGCTGTAGATTGCCAGTAGCTAAACCAGAGGGCAAAGGCTTTGGGGGAAGCTGTGCTCAGATAGTCACTCTTGTCTTCTACTTTATTGGGAAAATGTGACTTTCTTTCTTGGAGCTGATTGAACACCTTAGCAGTTGGACAGGTTGGTAGTTCTACTTTAGCATGGCAAGAATACTGTAGGATAATATTCAAATTTTGGTCTTGATCATTTCAGAGGCACTTTGAGCTTCATGTTGATGAAATTAAAAATAATAGCAGTTTTGCTTTGAGGAATCGAACTTCTTGCCGTTTACTATGTAGGACCTTAAAAACTCATGACCAAACTCACTTTTGTTGTGAAAGGATATATATCCATAGGGAAACATTTCTGCAAAGTATTTGGTCCCAGGGTTCGTCTGCTCTCTGGAAGCAGTACAGGTATCTGCTGCTTTAGGTGGGAGGAATTTTGACCTGTTTTTTCCTTCTTCTTGTTAGATACTGTGGGCAGGTTATTGCAAACCAAGGGTGACCTGCCACAGAATCTGGCCATCCTTCAAGGCACAAGAGACGGGGATATTCACACCATCTGTGCTAGCCATCTAGGTGGTGTTCAACTCCTTCAGGAAGTGCCAGTTTATCTCTGCTGACTTTTTGGGGGGATTTAGTTTCTTAACTGTGGTCCTCTGAACTGTTCCCAAGTTAGCTGCCAGAAGCACTGAGTGTGAGCACTGCTTGCATTAATGTAGAACATATAGCCTAAAAACCCCCTCAAACCCAAAGAAACAAAGAACACCCCTCCACACCCCTGTTCCCTTCCAGCATTACTGGTTACTTTGTGTTTTTTGACTTCCTCATTTCTTGCAGGTACACATTTCTGAGCTCTATGTGTGAAGGTCGTTTTTTCCGTAGGTACTTAATTGTGTGTGTCTTTTTTCCACTGATTCATAAAACATGTTTTTAATTTTATTTTTCAGCACAAATGTTCTGGTGAGTAGCAGCCCATTTTGTTGCAGTGAGGAGGATGCCCGATTGATTGTGCAGTCGGTAAGGATAATACTTACTTTTTTCCACACCCCTTTTTTTTAAATGATTAATAGGAAAAGAAGATTCAGAGCTCCAAAACTGAAATAGAGTAGCTAAACTGAAATGGACCTTAAGCAAAAATTTAAGGCATAAAGTAAAAGGAAGAGCACAAAGGTTGTGGGGGAAATGTAAGCATTATAATGTAAACCTTTCATTGCAGTGGTCCAATTGTGCTTTCTGGCAGGTTCATTACTGTTCTGGTGGGGGTTTTTTGTTTTGGTTTTTTTCTCTCTCTGCAGTGCTGTTTCTTCTGATCCTGAATAGCAAGATGGACTGCTATTTGTATCTAGCCTGCTGTCTTCTCTGTCTCCCCTGTTGCCATGAGTTACCACCCAGTGTTAGAACTCATTGACTAGCTGACTGTAGTCCCTAATCACTAAAGGGATCCTTTGTTTGTCTACTTGCATAATTAAATGCATTGCTGTAAGAGAGGGGGATGCTTTTTTGAATGTTTCTTAAAGAATGCTTGTCATATTCTGAAAATTAACATAAAATTAAAACATACAGGTTTCCTGTTCAGGCAAGAAAAATGTCCTGCAGGTCTGATGCTTTTGTGTGCAAATGCTAGTGGAGGAGAACTTCTTCCATTTTAAAATATGCTAGTTTGGATGCCAGAAATTAAGCAAAGTTATCAGAAATTACATGGAGAAAAGTACCTCCAAGTATTACTTTTTTTTTTTAACATATGCTGTGATTGAGCCTGTGCTCACGACCACATGACCATGGCAGGTATTTTGCACATGTGCACATGGCATGGGCAGCCAGTGTTTTGCCCCAATAGTGACAGTAATTATGCAAGTTCAGGTGTCAAAGGAGATGCCATCCGCTGTCTGTGCAGTTAACATTCCAACAGCATTTCTAGTAAGAATCTGTTGTCCTGGGTGGTGTTTTGCCACAAGCAAGTAAGACTGTCAGTTGCAAAGAAAAGTTGGTTTAAGTCATAAAGAAGTGTCAAACCTAACTGGTTTTCCTATTCAGGTCTCTTGCTTTCAGCACTTCTTTAAAAGAACCTTTATGGTTGCACTTGTGAATGTTGATTAATGGAACTGTAAGTTTTTTAAACGAAAAAAAACTCATTTTGGAATTCAGATATGTTTTTAGACATGTCAGTCACAGCTATAAGCAAATATTTATGTCCTCTATACTTTCAAATTTACAATAACTTTTAGTGAGTGTTTAAATGCAACTAAAATTTCAAGTTTAAATGTATTTGGATGGTGACAAACCTGCAAAGGAATATTTCCTTTTGTGTTCTGTGCTGTTTGTACTTTGAAGCATGTAGGGTAAATAATTATCTGTTTAAATCAGCAGTATCCATTATTTTGTCTCTTAATAACGAATCAAAATTTTTCCTGTTTTTTGGGGGGCAGGTTAGTAAAACCAGTTCATAAAATAGGTACCTTGTATCAAACTTTAGTGTGTTTTTTTTTTATTATGAGTGCTTGCCTTTTTATCAAATATTATCATTTCCTGGCTTTTTTGTGCCTCACGTTATTTTCTTTAAGTGATACTGTTTTTGTGAAGTTGTCATCACATACTCCTTTCCATCATCCTGTTTCAGTTAGTCTAAGTATTTTAATTGTGTCTTTGTAGGGTACTGTCTCCTCGTACTTTTCATACAGGGAAAAGATGCATGCAATTTCCAATCTACGATAACTAAAAAAAAGTAAAATGCTCTTGAAATATGAATGGTGGACAGTCAAACTCTAAATATAAGCAGGGAGGTTGACTTGCACATTTTAAGCAGGTATATTTTGTCTAGTACGCTACACTGCCCACTTTGGTTGTCAGGCATTCATCTCTTTCAAACTGAAGTGAAAGTACGTGAGTGTTTGCTGCAGAATTTTAATGGCTGTGGTAATTTTAAATGCAAGCTGCCTGTGCCTGTCTGGGGGGTTTTTTGGTGGTTTTTGTTTTTTTTAAACTAAAAGCAGATACATTTTCTTCTAATTTATGTCCATCTATTAACTTCTGGATAAAAACAGAAGAATGAAAGCTGAGGTAGACATTTTGTATGCAAATAAAGTGAGAAACATATTTCAGCTACTGCAAAATTTCTGAGCTACTTGTGCAGTGAGAGCTGGTTCCGTACAATTCTGTTTCCTGGGTCAGACTCCAATAACGGAATTTCTGAGTGCGTGGTAATTGCCTTAAATCAGGTATATTGAGTTCTCAAAAAACCCAAACACCACCCACCCCACCCCACCCCCAAACCAAAAAGCAACACTCAGTAGTGTTATGAACCAATTTTTATGGTGAGCACGAGAACTATAACTAAGAACCAAATGGAAAACAAACAAATCCTTACAAAATGCTTACCAAAGTGTGCACTAATCAGAATTTCATATAGATTTTGATTGGGTAGTTCCCAAGATAGTCCTTTTGATTTCAGTAGGATTTATTGTGCTATTATTTGACCTTTCATTGTTTTACAGATGTGGGACTAGAATGGCTTGTGTGTTGGGGAATTTCCACTCCACTGAGTTAGTTTCTAGACGGTGGGCATATGTACTGTCAGCTGTTGTGGTGGCAAACTAGGAATGATTCTACAGCTGGTGAAGTTGCCATGTCCAGTCAATCCCAAAGAGACAGAAGATAATCTGTGCATATGGGAACGCATGCTGAATGTTTGAACCAGCCCAAATTACACCAGCCCCCTGCAACTACAAACCCAACTGAGTTTTAACACTAGGTGGTGAAAATTTCTAGTGTTTTCTAGCCTCTGAAAATTGTTTCATCTCTTTCTCAGCTCCAGTGTTAGTATATGTTGAAAACTAAACCCAGGAGGAATAGAGCTTTGTAGCTGAATGTGTTAGTGCTAAGATGTAGTGTTTATTTCAGGCTTTTAAGTGTTGCCATCTGTAAAACTGACCAGGACAGCCAAACCTTTGTTTAACATTAATCCTGAGAACTGCTTGCTCACTTGCTCTGTGAAGAAGCTGCTGAGGACTTTGCAAGTTGGAAAATCTCCAAGACAGTCTATATATAGTTAGTAGAGCAGTGTTTCTCAGACTTATCACATAATTCTTCCCTTATAATACTGGAAAGTGAACTAGGAAAGCTTTGCTAGATGAGGTCTCTTTTGATAAAATGCAGAACAATGTCTTACAGGGGAAAATATTTGGCTTTTCCTGATAATTTAAAAAATCTCCAACAAAATTTGAATCTGTATACTTACTAATGTGTTTCAAATAATTCAGATCTAATCAGGAAAGTCTGTTAACTGCCTTTCTCCCTACATGTTTTCTGTGAGGACATTTCCATTTGGGACTTAGTAGAAACAGAATTTTCTGTTCAGTGGCCAGTTGTGAAACAAAAGATTGGTGGGGTTTTTGCTCTGGGTTTTTTTGGGGGGGGGTTGTTTGCTTGTTTTGGGGTTGGGGGTGCTTTTTTTTGGTGTGGTTTTTTTTTTAATTATTTTATTTATTTGTTTGGTTTTTTTGAATGATGTTCCAAATGAAAGGGTTGTGTAGTGAAGAGATTCCTGGTTCAGTGGGATGAGTTTTTGATCTGTTCCTGGTGGGAAGGTGCTGAGTCCTTATCTCAGACTTCCTGAGAAATTGTCCCAGAAGTGGCAGGCACCTGCTTATACATGGTGGCCACTGGTTCTCCCTGCCTTATGAGATAAAGCTTTGGTTTTACTAGAAAGAGAGGGGATGGTCTGGTGTTAAGGCCTGGAAGATGCTTTCCATAGAGCACAAGAGCTCTTGATCACCATGTGTAAGAAATCAGGAAAGGATAGCAAGAGACTGGCGTGGATGAGTCAAGACCTGCTGGTCAAAATAAAGGGCAAGAAGGAAATGCACAGAAACTGGAAGCAGGGACAGGTATCCTGGGAAGAGTATAGGGATGTTGCCTGCTTATATAGGGATGGGGTCAGGAAGGCCAAGGTGTGGCTGGAGCTGAACTTGGCAAGAGACCCAAAGAATAATAATAAGGGCTTCTATAGGTATGTTGGCCAGAAAAGGAAGGTCAAAGAAAGTGTACCCCCCCAATGAACACGACTGGCAAACTGGTGTCAACGGCCAAGGAGAACGCTGAGGTACTCAACAACTTTTTTAACTCAGTCTTCACTGGCAACCTTTCTTTCCACACCTCTTGAGTGGATGGACCTCAAGGCAGGGACTGGGGGAGCAAAGTCCCTCTCACTGTAAGAGAAGATCAGGTTCATGACCACCTGAGGAACCTGAACGTACATAAGTCTATGGGACCTGATGAGATGCATCCCAGAGTCCTGAGGGAATTGGCTGATGTAGTTGCCAAGCCAGTCTCCATGATATTTGATAAGTCATGGCAGTCAGGTGAAGTCCCCGGTGACTGGAAAAAGGGAAACATTGCACCCATTTTTAAAAAGGGTCAAAAGTAGGACCCTGGGAACTACTGACCTGTCAGCCTTGCCTCTGTGCCTGGGAAGATCATGGAACAGATCCTGCTAGAAGCTATGCTAAGTCACATGGAGGACAGGGAGGTGATTTGAGACAGACAGCATGGCTTCATCAAGGGCAAGTCTTGGCTGACCAACCTAGTAGCCTTCTCTGATGGAGTGACTATATCAGTGGACAAGGGAAGAGCTACAGATGTCATCTATCTGGGCTTCTGTAAGGCCTTTGACATGGTCCCCCACAACATCTTTCTCTCTAAATTGGAGAGATAGGGATTTGATGGATGGACTGTTTGGTGGATGAGGAATTGGTTGGATGCTCACATCCAGAGAGTAGTGGTCAACAGCTCAATGTCCAGATGGAGATCAGTGATGAGTGGTATCCCTCACGGGTCCGTACTGGGACCAGTGCTGTTAAATATCTTCATCAATGACATAGTGGGATCAAGCGCACCCTCAGCAGATTTGCAGATGACACCAAGCTGAGTGGTGCGGTTGACAGCCCTGAGGGACGGGATGCCATCCAGAGGGACCTGGACAAGCTTGAGAAGTGGGCCCATGTGAACCTCATGAGGTTCAACAAGGCCAAGTGCAAGGTCCTGCACCTGGGTTGGGGCAACCCCCAGTATCAATACAGGCTGGGGGATGAAGGATTGAGAGCAGCCCTGCAGGGAAGGACTTGGGGTGATTGGTGGATGAAAAACTGGACATGAGCTGGCAATGTGCACTCACAGCCCAGAAAGCAAATCGTATCCTGGGCTGCATCAAAAGAAGCGTGGCCAGCAGGTCGAGGGATGTGATTCTGCCCCTCTACTCCACTCTCATGAGACCCCACCTGGATCACTGTGTCCAGCTCTGGAGTCCTCAGTACAGGAGAGAGACATGGACCTCTCCCATGAAGACAGGCTGAGAGAGTTGGGGTCGTTCAGCCTGGAGGAGAGAAGGCTCTGGGGAGACCTTATTGCAGCCTTTCAGTACTTAGAAGGGGCTTATAAGAAAGATGGGGACAAACTTTTTAGTAGGGCCTGTAGCGATAGGACAGGGGGTAATGGTCTTAAACTGAAAGAGGGTAGATTCATACCAGATAAAAGGAAGAAATTTTTTACAATGCAGGTGGTGAAACACTAGAAGAGGTTGCCCAGAGAGGTTGTAGATGCCCCATCCCTGGAAACATTCAAGGTCAGGTTGGATGGGGCTTTGAGCAACCTGATCTAGTTGAAGATGTCCCTACTCACTGCAGGGGAGTTGGACTAGATGACCTTTAAAGGTCCCTTCCAACCCAAACCATGCTATGATTCTAAGACCTGGATTGCGTTTGTCATACTGACACATCCTTTCAGACCAGTCACATAACCCCCCTGTGCACATAATTATCCTGGGTAAAGTGGGAAAAAGAATACTGTTTTTCCCTTTCCTCCTCACAGGCTTTGACCTGCTCTTTAGTGGATCGAGCACTGTGCCTGCTTGGAGGCAGGCAAGCAGGCTCGCAAGGGAATTTCACACCAGTGCAGCTCAGTCGGAGTGCTGCACTGTGCTAAGCCCAGCTGTGTGGCTTCTGGGTCAGTTTGCCTGCCTGCAGGATACTGCAAAGTTTTCATTAATGCCTTCACGTGCCATCAAGTAGTGTCAGGAAGTTCCACCTGTTGGTGTGGAAGACATGGGTGGTCACTGAGCAGCTTTGTTGTCCTGAAGCTTCAAACAGCTGTAAACCCTGCCTTTGAGGTGGTTTCTTTTTTGCATGGTTCACCTAAGTGATTACTCCTGGGGTTATCTGCTTGGGTAGGCGTAGTTGGGGTGGGCTTGTGTCATGGCAAAGGCCAACATCCACATGTTTTTTGCAGTTGATTTGTGTGTGCGAGTGAGCGTGGCAGGATTCCTTGTGCTGAGATGCTCTCTGCTTCTTTTCCATCCGTTATGTCAGTTGGCAAACTTGTCTGTTTGTGAGGAGCTGACGGAAGGGCAGTGGAGGATTGTTGCTATGCAAGTAACTAGCATCCTCATCGTGAGGCAGCTTGCTTCCAGCTGGCGTTAAAACTGGCTTTAATTTTGTCCTTTGAGTAACAGGACAAGACACGCTGTGTAATACTGCGATTGAATAGTGGTGTATCCAGCCTTGAAATGGACCTGGACTTCCAGACCTACATTTTAAAATGATTTTTCACTTTCTGCAGAACTGAATCCTGCTCTGTCAAAATGTGGTTATAAAAGAGTTTAATTACACATCTATTTAAAAATGTTTGCATATATGTAATGTAAATTGTGTGTGTATATCTATTCACATGTGTACCTTTATACTGAAACATGTATAGTAATGTAATTGGGAAGGCATTTTTACTCTTTAGTATGTAAACAGCAAATCCTGTTGTCCTCAAAGACAATACAGTAGGAAAATCCCCTTTACATTAGGTAAGATGTTAATCTATCACTCATTATTAGTGTGTTTGTTTTGTCATTTATGAGCAACCAAGAAATTTGTACAGTAGTTACAGGGGGGAAAAAAAAAGGGAAAGCGTAAGGTAGAGCATTGTCCTGTGGGGGCAACAGAAAGTTCTGTTTTTATTAATATCTCTTGACTTCAGCAGTAAAATAGCTTTGAGTTTGGGTGCTACCTGTGAAACTTTAACTAAACACTGATATGTTGGGTTGTTTTTCGGGTTTGTTTTTTTTTTTTTAGGCACCAGTGCCTGTGAATGGAGGTTCTGTTTCCCCAGAAGGTACGTTTTTTCCCAAATGCCATGCGGTTTCTTTAATTGTTTGCTTTAAAAATTGACATAAAAACTGTCGTGTTGAAAAAAGATGTTTTTGTGCACATAAGAATGATAATAGTTGTATTCTGTCAGATTGTAATGCCTGTTCCCTGTTAAATAGAACATAGGCAGAAATTCATGGGTGGTTTGTGGGAGCAGATTACTTTTGATCATGAGTGAAAGTGTAGTCCACATAAAAAGATGAGAAGACTAAATTTTTCTGTCACTGATCGTGGAAGGCAAATGCATGACATTTATCCTTTTTAAAGGAGAAAGGTTGCTTTACCTTAGTTTTTGTCATTCCTCACAGTAGCTACCTAATCAAATAAATAGCCCCTTTTCCTAAAAGTGACATAACCATACTTAATTTTCAAGTGTAAGTTCTAAAGACAAAATTCTCTCTTTCACTGTTATGACTGTTTTTCATGTTAACAGAACATGTGTTTTTTGTCAAGAAATAAGAATGCATCCTACATTTTCATTTTTGTTAACTACTTTTTTAAAAAAAAGAGATTTTTCTACTGGCAGGAAATATAGAGAAGACGTGCTTTTTGAGATGGAGGGAGTTACAGAAACACTAAGAGAAACTTAGTCATGAGTCGAATTCCAGATTGTTTGCAAAGTAACATCTGTGTAGTCCATGTCATGGGAAAGCAAGTTGCATTCCATTTGCCCTTATATGGCATGCCAATAAATTGCATTTATTTACTGAAGTATTACATCTCAGACCTCTGACAGACAACTGAACATAATCTGCATGATCTTTGATGTTTTCCAGGGATGGTCACGTCAATGTTTTAACATGTTTGGCTGAAACAATCCTGCAACTGTTAAAGTGAACAGATATTATTTTGAGTCCATGCTTTACATAGGCTGGCGATAGAGCTCACCCAGAAGTATTGTTATGGGAGGGGAGGTAGCTGAAAGGGCAGAATGTTGCTTTTTCAAGTGTTTGGGTCTGGCTAGTTGTATAGAACTAATGTCATTCTTGATGTGTATTTTTTTTGTTTTAGTTGATTCCTGGCACTTTTTCCCCAAGTGATCGTCAAAATGTTCTGAAGCCGCATCATCAAATCTTAAAGTTACCCCTTTTTTGAAGACAGACAAAAGCACTAATTGTTGGGTTCCTGTTGAAACAACTTTTTAACTTGTGTAAACCTTCTCTCATGTAAATAAACACTGACATTATAAAATGAATGTTTCCTTTCTATGTCTGTCTTTGTGCAGGGTGGAGCAGAGGGAAGAAGAGGACTTGCTTGCTTGTTTGTTTCTGAATCTCAGAACTCCAGAATTGCTCTTATCCACTCATGAAGTGTAGTATCAAATGAGATGGGAGATAAGGTGTCTTCAGCCTTGTTCTCCAGATTTTGGAATAATCCAGCCATCAGGTCCATAGAAGACTGTGTTAATTTGTATCTTAGGGCTTGTCTGGCCACCTTGACTGTAATCTGTTTCAAGTAGACAATAATCTTTATGTGATAAGCTTAGCAGTTTACCATGTTCTTTAATATGTGACTGTGTGCTGTTTCCTGAGTTGTATTCACTTTTGTGCCCAGTTGTCTTTGCACGCTTCGTGGAGTTATGAGCAGAGCCTGCTTGCTTTAAAAAAACCAAATACAACTTCACTCTAAAGAGTAATTCAACTAGGAAGGGCTAATGCCATAACAATTGAAGTAAGGATGCACGTGTGCTCTGTACTTCATCCTGTTCTGATAACTTGTGTGTTTCATCGCACAGGAAGGACTTTCCTTACGGAAAGCTTCCATTTTTAGAATTGTGTATGCCTGAAGGCTTTTGATAGTTCCTCATTCAGTGAGACAAGATTAATAAAATGTATAGAACTGAGCTTTGTGCTTTCATGGTAAAAACATCTGCCATTTTTTCTACTGCAGCATTATATCTGGCCTGTCTGTACCCACAGTGTTCATTAAAAACAAAAACAGCCAGCTGTTAAGTAGAAAGAGAGGAAATGATTATATAGACAGCTTTATCCAGCTTGTTATTGAGACCAAAGGTGAGCGTTGTCTGCTTTGTATGATGACTGAAACAAAAGGTTAATATTGCTGACACATGATGGAAATAGAAGATCAAGAACTGAAAAACGGTGGCTTGCCATAGAGGACTAACTTTTCCTTACAAAGAATAAGTTATTACTAAGAAAGCTTTCGCCTTTGGGAATGTTTCTTTGATTTTAGGAGGTTATTTGCCTGGTTTAGAGACTTTCCTCTAGAATATTGTCTAGTGTATAAGCACCAGTCACTTTGGAGATCTCAGTTTGGGCCTCAGCACTTAGGAGTAGATGGAGTTCTCCCATCTGCATAGAGTTTTGCATTGTTTTATACACAGAGTTCAGGTGTGGTATGAAAAATGCAACATAAACCTCAGATATTATGGATTACTTTTTTTTTTAGTCGAGATGTTACATCCAACATACATTTACAGTACTGATTTCCCATACTTTATTTTATACTTTAGAATTCTAAGTATGTGCAGCATTATACCTACAGATATAATGGCCTTTTTTTTAAAATAGAGTGAATGTTTCCGTAGTGTCTTGGGTTCATGTGCAGCCTCTCAGTATGAGATTACTCTGCTTAGAGGTGAGTGCTTGTAGAGTGCAAAACAGCTGCTGTATTTGCCTGTATGGTGGTACATCTAGGAGGCTTACTGTTCTGTAAAGTGCTTAGGGACAGCTGGACAATGAAGGGCACTGTGTAAAAATCAAATTGTCTTCCCTATACAGTGGTCACTGCTGTCCTTTTCTTGATTTTTTTTTTTTGAGACATAGAGAAAAAAGCTGTACGCACATGAAAAACAAGTATTGATTACAAACATACCCATGCTGAACTATCAAGAGTAGGTCAGAAGTTACTTCATTTTTACTTCAAATAATTTTAGTAGTGTTTTTTACTTTATAAGTGTATTGATAGCATGTGGTTAGGAATTCAGAAGGAGAAATAAATTTCTAGATCAGATTAGACTTTGTGCGAGAAAATAACAAATAGTACTTAGGAAAGCTGAAAATTGAAGTGATTGGAAGTGCCCAATACTATCATAAATTGGAAAATGTTAAAATATTTCTTACATGTAGAGTATATAAACAGATGACTGTCTTGTCTTCAGACTACTTTCAGCATGTGTTTATGTACATTTTCTAAAGATTTTTCCCAAGTGGGATAAAAAGATACACTGTTACGTGTAGCCTTGCTGCTAAAATGTACTGAATGCTACTGACATGTGGATTTCAGAAATGAAGCGTAATGAAATAGCTGTGGAGAGAATGTCTCCTAATAAGAGGATTAGGGGGATGGGACAGAGAAACCAGAATATATTTTTCAGATCTCCTCAGGAAAAACAAGATTGTGCAATAAACACATTTTTTATTTTATTTTGGCTTTTTTCGCAGGCTAAATATTTTTGTTTGAACTTTTTCATATCTGATACTAATATTTCCTGGAAAGATGTCCTGAAGAGAAATAAATATTCCGCCCCCCCCCCCCCCCCCCCCCCCCCCCCCCCCCCCCCCCCCGGAAATAAATCCATCTTAACTCTATTTTCTGTGTTGAATATATAATACACATATGTATGTATTTCTTTCAAGGATAACTTTGCATCTCTATTTCCTCTGTTTTGGAGAGAAAGGAGAGGTTACTTCTTTTTTCCCCTCACTATTGTGATGGTGAAGGTTCTTTTTACTATGTAGATCATTAGCTGCTGCTCAAAATAATACCTTTTACTGACATGCAGTCCACACTTCAGTCTCCCCAGCTGAAAATGGGGTTTGAGTTTTACTTATGTGGAAATAATGTTCATTATTCTTTAAAGTGTGAAAATAAAAGGATTGTGAAAATAGTATGCTATTGTCACTGTTAGGATGTTATTTTCACGCTGTTAGTAACAACAGACATCCTCTGAAAACCCCCAAAAGAATAGAAAGTAATTCTGAAGTGTGTTTGGGAGAACTGTTCATAGATGTTATGCAAGGAGGGTGCCTTACCATAACTTGCCTGTGGTTGCCACTTGTATTAACACTGGAGAGCTACGGCATGAAGCAGTCCTAAACTGACCAAAGTATTATTTCATGCTTCTCTTTGCTTTTACTGGGATTGAATCTTTTCAATTTTAGTCCAGTTAAAAGGCAAAAACAATATTAAGTCAGTAGGGTGCAAAATTTTTGTTTTCTGCCCTTGCTGTAAAGGTTAAGGTGATTTCTTAACAGATTTGATAACCTGGATTCCACCTCCTGAGGACAAGAAATCTGGGATTTAGAGAACAAAGAGGTGAAAAGTTAGCTGGAAGAGAACAGAAATGAATGGAAGACAGATCTAGGAGGTTCAGGCAAATAAAAGTAATGACTAGAACATTAAATAGGAGTGACTGAAATGCTTTAAAACAATTTTGCCTAAATATTGCAGCAGTACGTAACAATGCTGATGTCATGCGACTGGAGAGGTCAATAGGATGCATTTGCCAAGGAAGAAGAACATTTACCTACCACACAGAAGTTGGAATTGCATCCCCTAGGTGCCTGGAAATAGTACTTTAATCTTTGGGCTCCTGAGTGAGGGAAAACAATGGAAAGCAGCAATTGTATTTATTGTTGAGTTGACTTTCTGGGAGTCTTTTGGGTTGTGGAGAGGTGACCTGGGTGCTTAGCAATGTTGACTGACTGATCCACACACAGTCTTTGATTTCTCACAGCTTACTGTTCTGTGCAGCAGGATGCTGGATGTATGCAGTCCTCTCTTTGTGAAACTACAGATGAAGTCTAGAGGGTAGGCCAAAAAAAGCCAAGCTCGCTGCAGTAGTTTGTCACTTTGATTATTTGTCGTCTTTGGCTGATTAATTCATTGCTTATTCTTGTGGCAGAAGCTTTTAAGTGTTCTGGAGCTATGGTCAGAATTCAGATAGTGCTGCATCTTTTATCTCATTCTTGATCTGATAAGTTACAACTGAATCAATCTTATCAGTGATTCAGTATGCTAAGTCAAAAGTAAGATTTTTGTTGATGATTTGGTCTACTGCAAGGGTCAAAAAAGGGTTTCCCTTTGTAAGGGAAAATGCAGAAGCCAAAAAGAATTGCAGTATTCTGTGCATGAAGAACATGTCTTATGTGCCAGAACACTGCTGCCCGTTAGCTTTTTCCCTTAGAACATCCTCATAAAGTTTCTAGATTCTTCACAGATGTCATCAAGTTTAATACTAACTTTTTTGTTTATTGTCTTTGGAAGAATACTACTTGCATTACCCAGGTATTACAGCACATATGCAAATTTGTGTTCAGTTGCACTCCTTGTGATTTGCTTCTGTATATGTATTAATGCTTGCCTAGAAATTAAGGGGTTGTTTTCAAACCTGAAGATCTGGTTTTGTGTGCAGTGTTCAGTGCTAATAGATCACTGGATGGTCCTGTATGCTTCTCTTTTGGGATGAAGAGAGTAAGTGTAGTCACTGAAATGGCTGCACTTTGTAGCTGTTATTAGCTTTATGATCATTTCTTGGTGCTTGTATCAGGACAGGGATATTGGAATGTTATGAAACTGGTTTGTCTGCTCTGTGTGTCTGACAGCTGTTTGCTGCTGTTATACCAACTACAGGTTTGGGGTTTTTCTTAAGCATTTTGTATTTCACATTTTAAATATGCTGAAGAGTAAACATCTACCTGGTGTCAAAAGCCCTGGGTTGGAATACAAAGAATTAACCTTAAAGTCTGCTTTTCCATAGTGTACCTTGTGGGCTTGGGCAGACCACATAATCTTTATGCTACCTGTAAAATGGGTAGAAAAGTTTCTTGTGTGAGTGGTCTGATTTCTATCAAACAGAGACCTGACACTTCCCCAACATTGACAGGGGAACTCCTTCCAGTGTCTAGGAAAACGTAGGATACATTCAGTTTTGTTTACAGTGAGAAGGTTAACTATACTGATAGGCTTTTCTGAAGGACTTGACTGAAGATGCAGGCTTTGCTAGTCAGACTGGTCTGCCCAAGGGTTGTCTGATGGCATAATTATCTTAAGAGTGAAAAGAGCATCAATGGTGGTGAAAGTTGAAGGTGTAAATTGGCATCTTTGTCCTTGTGAGTTCTGCAGGAGGCTAGGCTCAAGCAGGTCTTTAAGTCCCCTAATGGCCTATGTGTGGTGTTTCTGGAGTGCAGAAAAGCCAATTTCAAAGTGTAACTCTTGACCACCTGGGAGTTCTGAGCATTTTAACTCTTAAATCATAGGAGGCCTGAGAACAAAGCTGGTTTAAGAGTCAAAGTGAAAATATCCTGCTAGTTCCTGCTATTTAGAAGACCTGCTATGTGGTAAAAAATAATGTCTAGCTGGGCGGCATTTTGCAGTCTGCTCTCCCTGGAGACCTGGGATGAGAGGGAAGGCACAGTCGGGTGAGGATAAAATTCCCCTGACAGAGCTGTTCACTGAAAATTACTTCTTGTCTCATTATTGCCTTGCTTTAACTAGATTGATTATTCCTTGTATGTGATGATTTGGGGATTAAGAATTTAGGAATTCCTGGCCCTTTACTTGGGCAGTTTTCTGACTCGGACAAACCACATAAACCTCTCTCTCTCCCTTTTTGTGTCTATAAATAGGGACAGTATCTGTTTATGTTACAGTAATGTTGTGGGCATTAGTTGCCTAAAAACTTTAAACATCAAGGAAGCCTTATTACTAACAGATGTCTCTCTGACCCTATAGGTTGGCAGCACAAAGCTTCTAAGTGTTCAGACAAGAGGAGTTTTGGAATCCTGTCAAAGTTTCTATAGCTCTGTGTGTGTGGAAGGGAAATCCTGCAAGAGAAAAGGAGTCAGGGTAAGAGCAGGGCAGCTGAGCAAGAGTCTTTGTGAAGTGCATATGAAAAGAAAGTTGTAGCTTGTTGTGCACCTAACTGGGAGAACAAGAAGAGAGCAAGGGGACCCAAATGTGGGAAAGGAAATGGCATCTCCTGTCCTAATACGGGAAGAGATTTGAGATTCATGTTTCTGTGGATCTAAGTGTCGTCAGAATATCTTTGTCTGTTAACTACAAATCATGTAAAGGTGTTGCTCCCCGATTATGATCTGCTTTGTAAAAGTAGCTCTCTGACTCACTTAGCGCTCTATCTTGAGCTGGAATGGTTTGTGGGACCTCCAACTGAAATGCAAATTAGCCTTAGATGTCTCTCTTCAATTCACGCTTCTTGGAAGAAGTGACACAATTCTTGAAAATATCATAATGATGTTTCTGTGACGTGCAAGCTCTTTGTTATATACGTAGTGTAGCTAATCTGAATCATACCAATATGCTTATGGTCTGCCTGAAAGTGTAATGTATGCAAGTTGCACAGCGTGTGATATTTTTCACTGAATGTGTGATCTGGTGATCTCATGTAAAAACAAAAGTTATTTTTTTGGAGAAGGGGGAAAAAAGGGGGGGGGGGGGGGGGGGGGGGGGGGAGAGTGCTCTTTACCAGGAAGGTACCAAGCAAACTGTAGCAGTTGATGAACATATGCACACCAGCTCCTAAAACTTCAGGATTAAGTTTTCCTTTTAACTTAAAAGCCTAATGCCTTTCTAAATATAGGTTTATTAAAATAAGTTTAGCACAGATTGTTTCTTTATGATGATTAGTTGCATAGTGAATAGAGATAGCTGACTCATTTCCAGTTCTCTTCTGTAATAATCAGTTTTTGCTTTCTGAATGTTCAAATTGTAAATTTGCCTATTTAAAAATGTCTATTTTTAAAATTCTTCATTTTGAAACAATGTTGCACTGAAGTCTTCTGGCCCATCAAATGATACAGAGTATCCATAGAAAGGAAATGCTCATTCCGTATAACAAGTAGGAAGCTGTTTTTTTCTGATTTTAAAGATGCTATTTTCCAGAATATGAATAACCAAAAAAACTCATTTTGCAGCCATAACCATTTTCTGCATCTATTAGGACTTGTTGTAATCATGATCAGAGAGCATTGTAGTAGGTACGTTGAAATATACATGGCACCTCAAAGAGCTAACACTCTAAGTAGAAAAAACAGATAAGAGATGGGAGAAGAATTAAATGCTATTCCTGTTCTGCTATTGAGAGAACTTGAGGAGCAGTGAACATTAGTGGGTTACTCAGGGGCAGTGGCTGATATGTGAAGGAGGTGAACTCTACAGAGACTTATCCTGATCCCTCAACCTCTATACTGTAATGTCATGGTGTTTTTGTTTGACAAACAGTTTTATATTATATGGAGTGATAGTGGCTGCTTGTAACACAGAACAGTCATGTAAGCAGGACTGAAGTTTAAGTGATAAATTTAGCATACCCTAAATAGTAAAAATGTAGGATATTGGGACCTTAGATGCACACTGTTGTATCTTAACGTCTTGCTGGTCTACGTACCACGTGTTGCTGAGGCCCAGAAAAGGAAGTCTTGTGTTCACAAAGGAGATAAAAGTAAGCGAAGCGCATCTCACCTTGAGGAAGTACTTTTCCCTGGACTGAAACCTATCTGTTGTGTCCTTTTGCCAGCTGAATCCTAGAGCTTCCATGAATGACACCAACCAACGTGTATTTGTCTAATGTGCAACCAAACTGTGAAGAGTTACTGCCTTCAGGAGTTAAGCTAGCATCACTTGAATCGTTTTTGCAAACCCTTTGAGCTGGCATTTGGTGATTACTGACCTACACTATGTTACTGTAGAACACTTCTATAGCATTGACAGAGAGCTGTCATATCTCACACGTGATGCCAGGGGTAGGAGGTTAAAATCCTTTATTACGTGAAGAAACTTCTGCATCTAATGCAGACCTACTGAGGTCTTTCTTCTTACTTCCAATCTTGTCATGTTGATGAAAGTGTAAACTAGAGGCAATTCCTTTGGCAGGGTGACTGAAAATATTTGTGTGATGGGACTGTAGCCATTTAAGTTGAGCTATTCATACAGTCCAAATAATTAACTATATTTGTTAGTAGTTTTCCATTAATAAGATATTCTGGTGTAGGAGTCTGTGTATTTGGCTTTTTATTCAAGCTGATGATGTTTGTTTCAGTAAAAGTGTGGTGTTTCAACCATATGCTCAAATGTTAACATGTTTAATGCCAGCAGCAGAATATTTACACTAAAGGACATGGAGCCAAGTTAAACTCAATTGCAACTTTATTAACTGGATTACAGTATTATCAGCAAAAAACAGCTGTGAGAATCAATTGAGTGATCTCTTGCTTTTTTTCCTCTTTAATTTTCCAAACAGGCTGAGGCAGATCTGTCCTTGCTGGAAGTTGTGCTCTAATTACTATCTTAAGTCCTAGTGCAGCAGGGTAGAGGGGATTCCAAGAGGCATTCCACTTGGACCTGAAACCCTTGAGAGGGAGGGATAGGAAGGTAAGCATATCCACGATTTTATTCCATACTCCCTCCTTCTTGTCAGGGGACTAGAAAATGTTATGTCCTTTCTTTCGACAGTGTATGATTTAGCTGTGCTAAATTAAGCAGTGGTTCTGGAAGAGAGATTTTACAGGTAAGACTGAGGCAGTTGAGTAGATTGTCCCCAAAAGGCTGTGGATGCACAATATCTAACTGTAGCAAATGCCTCATGAGGTTTCCACCTCTCAAACCAGGCTTGCAAAGATTTACAGTTTTGATTGTATAACTGAACCAAGGGCATTTTGATAGAAATGGCTAAAGGAGGGATAACCAGACTGAACAAGTCAGCAGATTTGAGGAAGTGGTAACTCTGAGCAAGGCATGGTGTGAACGGTTAGTGATGGACGGTTCTTCTGCTCTGTTGCAGCCAGGGGAAATGGTCTGTTCATAGACAGTGTCAGAACTGGGACTGCAATGCAGGAATAAAATCTCTGTGCTCTGTTTTAAACACTAATGAACAGGTTGCTTCCTAGTGGAGTCACAGCTAGTGGTAGGATGATGTGACCGTGAAGCTCAGAATTTGAATAAGCATTCAGCCTTCAAAAAAAAAAAAAAAAAAAAGCCAAACCCTTAACAACAACCTCAAACCCTGGATGTTCATCATGCCAGTTTGGAAAGAGGATGAGAAAAGTCTTTCTTTTTACAGTTCCCCTTTCCATCTGAAAAAGAGAACCATCTGAGGAGCACAGAAAGGAGAAGTTCAACGACACTTTTATGGTTTGTTTGTTTGTTGGCAAACGCCAGGCCATTTTTTTTCTTTTTTTTTTTTCCCCTCCTTCTTTATTTTTTTCCCCTCCCCTTTCCCCTTCCAAAGTTGTTACTTCTAGTTAGGCCAGTTCCAGATGGATCTTGGAGAGGGGTGACAGGGAGTTAGTATCATAGTATGATCTGGCCAGAAGTGATTCCTGTAGAAGATGGACCTTCGGCATCCCGTGTGTATTTTGTATGCAATATGGCTGCCCTCAGAGGAGTTCTGCCTTTTCGTTGAGACAAGAAGGCAGCAGAAGGGGCGCGCAGTGGAGAATGGAAAGCTGAGGAACTTACACAGAGGAAAAATTGATGTGCCACGTGGGATTAGGAAGCAATAGAGCTGTAGACAGTTTTCTCCTTGCTGCGCTGATGTTTCTGAGGCTGGGGATGGTGGGTGTTCAGGCAAGGTGAGGGCTTGTGCACTCATTTTTTGGAGAGCACAGATTTCTAGGAGAGTGTTGGAACTGGAGTTGTCTGGGTGCTCAAGGTGAGAGGAGGCGATACGCACTACAGAGGTGATACATGAAAACGAGAGAGCGATTAGGATTCTAAGAAGACTGTAGAGATGAAAGAAATAAGTGGATTTTTTTTTTGAGGGATCTTTTTTCCCACCTTGTGTGTTACTGCTCCTACTTGTGAGCAGGAGCAAATGAAAGAGCACCCCTCTTTCCCTTATTTGTTTCTCAGTGCCCATCAGCTTTTCTGTATCACTCGGCAAAACCCTGTGACACACACTTTGACCACAGCAGCTTGTTTCTCATTCTGAGAATATGGTCAGACTATGGTGATGCTTAGAAAGGGGTTATACAGATGGTAGCCTCAACTTCCCCAGTTATTTTAGGCTCCAGCCACTTCTGAAAGGAGGATGAGCTTAGGGGGAACAGTTGATTCATTCACTTCTTAAAGCTATCAAGCTCTCAAGCCATCTTGCATTATTTTCCTAGTTACAGTGTCTTCTCAAGAAAAGATCCTGTACGATGCAGGCACTGACCCAAGAAGGAAAACAGTAGTTGAAAATGTCAGGAGGAGCGGAAGGAGAACTTCCATGTTTGCAGAAACTTTAACATTTCGTCATGCATTTACCATGGTTTTCCACATTTTTTTTTTTAATGTTTTTTCCCTGTATTCAGTGACTTTGTCCAATGCCTTGTAACAAGTTAGAACAGACAATGGTTTTTTCATTAAGGTGATCACACGTGGAATTTGGTTAGAAAGCATAGTTCAGTGGTGCAGGCAAATGAAAAGAAGCTCAAACCTTAAGAAAATATGTTTGGGGGGAGGGAGCTGCATAAAGATTAAGTTAAAATGAAAATGTTATCCAAAACAAACAGTGGCTTCAGTCTGAGTTAATTTTTCCTCTTGAAGTAGTTGGAAAATTGTCTCTTGCATTCCAGATCCCAAATTTAAAGTGCAGTCATGCTTTGTGAAACTGAAGACATATTACAGATGTTGATTTCTGTATGTGATTTAGTGGTTATGGCAAGTGGCAGATTTACAGCATCAGGACTTTCAAGTTTTATTGCGGACTGAGTCATTTAGTGACCTTTGGGTGACTTTTGGTTAAACACCGACATACGGAGCTTGATCTTGAGCAGTGAGGAATGACTGCAGCTTCCCTGGGCTCCCCTTGAGCTTGGCCAAGACCCACGCAGAGGGGCAGGGGGCTGCCCTGTAACGCCCGCCGCCCCGCACTTCTGCCTGCCATCGGCAGGGGTAGCTAAGCTGCTGCCTTCTCTGGCAGTCCTCTGCCTTCCCTTTCCTCCCTCTTCCTTGCCTGGCAGAAGGGCCCGAGAGAGTAACCACAGAGCTTCTCCCCCTCGCTGCCGGCGCTGGGACAGGGACAGGAAAGGGGAAGTGGTGCAGCGTGTCGGCTCAGAGGGCCGCTTTCCTGGAAGCGTGCTGCTTCCTATGGAGGTGTGCATAGAGATGGGAGTGACTGTCGTTGCTTTTTCTCCGACACCCCCCCCCCCCCCCCCCGATGCAAGACTTTTGGTTGAATGTCCTGAAGTTTTCTTTCTTGATGTTGAAATGAGTTTGTGACAAATGTTTCAATGTGGAAAAATGCCATTTGAATCTCTAGGAGACTTACGGGAGGCGAGGGAAGAGAGAAGGTAAGATGAGGAGAAATGACAGCTTCATCCAGATTAGCTTCCGAGTTAATGCCACATGGCAGTCAGATGACTGAGCAGAGCTGCATGGCTGCGTGGTCACATTATCCACATCCTCACTACGTAGTTTGTTGGTTACTTCAGAAGGACAAGTCAGGGAAGGGGAAGGCAGAGAGACTGCTGGGACCCCCTGTCATGTGGCACGGGAGAGTCTCTGGTGCTGTGCTTCAGGCTGGGACACGTGAAAATAGTGAACAGTGAAATACCTTTGTGCACAGAGCCTGATTCTGTGAAAACCGAGGCTTAGAGGGCAAAGCAGCGCAAAGAATTATTGTGCAGATGAGTCAATGCTCAAAGACTGCTTATTTCTACCTTCAGCATTGACTTTTTTCATACAAAGAGATGTGGCAGGTCTGGGGCTGCTGGCAGGCACAGGAAGAAGCATTCAGCTGCATGGGCAGTATTTACTGTCCCCATTTCCTCCAGAGAAACAACTGTGGGCGAGTCTGGTTTTAGCGCATATCTCTTCGAACTAGCTTTGCGCATCGTGCATGGTGTGCATACCACAGTTTGGGAAGTCCTGAACTAGATGAAGGGAAGCCAGTGAATTACTGCTCTCAGCCTGTTTGAAACTACAGTGCCATAAGTGAATGCTGCTTCTAAAAGGAGTTGTTACCAGTAAGGTGCAGCGAGCCAGTGATGGTGTTACTTATCTGATTATTAGGAGAACTGCTGAATCAGCCCCCCTATTTCCATTCTTTAAACTTAGTCCAACACTGAATGTAAAAAAGCAGACAGGGAGGTGGCTAATGTAGTTCTGTTGCTGTAATCCTTTGGCTTCACGGAACACATCAGAAAAGGATGGGAGAAGCACCTGTGGCTGGATGTGGCGATGGAACAACTCCTGGAGAAAGTGTGTGAATCTGAAAGCCGAGGAGTCGTTGAGACGTCAGCTTTGCTTCCCATAATTACAAGGAGAGAGGAAACTGGAATAAGGGGTCAGACCCTGGCTAAAGGCAAGTCCGTCTTCTACGAAGCAAAGGGTATCCTAAAGGGATGATGAGACTGGGCCGGCAGTAAGGCAGGATGCTGCCCTACCATGGCAGGGGTGGCCATGGCCGCTTCTGTGGAAGGGCAGGAGAAGTGAGAGGCTGGCACTACTGGCTACATAATATTTCTCTGCCATTCTGGAAATGCTCCAAGACTTCAGTACCTTATGCTGAATGTAGTTAAAACAGCCTCGGTTATTTCATGAGGCTGTTATGACATGCCTACTCTGCTATTTTTCATGAAAGACTCCTATGTTGTGGTAAAAGAGGAGTGGGATTATATGAATTTGAGAGATCTCGAACAAGTTGGTTGTGAGCTCTGCAGCTTTTTCTTCTTTCTTTAAAAAAACCCACCAAACAAACCCCTCAAAATACAAAACCCCCTGAAAACAAAGGTTATTTTTTTTCATTGGGGAATTTTGAAATGTTTAAACTAAGCAGCTGTTTTTTCAGCTGTTGCAGGTATTAAACAACAGCAAGAAAATCCTCTGCTATGACCTGTCACAGGAAATAATCCTTTCTTGATCATGGTGAACAGCTGGGTTCATTGCTTCTCCTGCAATAGTAATCCTCAACT
Source organism: Gymnogyps californianus (assembly GCF_018139145.2). Taxonomy (NCBI): domain Eukaryota; kingdom Metazoa; phylum Chordata; class Aves; order Accipitriformes; family Cathartidae; genus Gymnogyps; species Gymnogyps californianus. The sequence goes on along the minus strand of NC_059474.1, from coordinate 57,561,502 downwards.
TCTTGACTTGTTACCTGCACAATGGCTCATCAAAATTTTAAGCTAACGGTATAAAAAAATAAAATAATGAAATTGCAGATGTTTAAGTGCATCCTTGGAATTCATAAATTATGGGAGCTACAGTGAATTGCTGTTAGGAATGAATTAGGTGTTTGGAAGTGACCTACTTGGAAGATATCTTTCCTTTTTTAAAAACGCTAAATGCTTTTGACCTTTCTCCCCATTGCAATGCAAGTGACCACCTAATAACACCACTTCAATTTCATTGCTTTTTTGTGATAATAAATAACATTTACTTTTCAATGGTGATACTTGAATTATGCAAATCGAATTATCACTAATAGCTTTTTTCAGACCCCATAAATCTGCAGTGTAATTTGTTCTTTAGTAAATAGGTCAGGGGAAGTGCAACAATGACAAGGGTGGGCAGATACATTTTGGATCCTCTGTTTAACTACATGTATGCTGTGTACTCACTTAAAAAAAACAAATGCCAAAAAGCCCAAAAAACTGGTGGCCTGTATAAATGTTAAAAAATGGAAATCATGATTGGAATTGCTGTCTTTTGTGTTGTTATTGTCAATAACGGGGCTGTTGCCAATTTACTTCACTTAACAAATATCAGTGGAACCAATCCTGAAAAATCTTAATCTGAGAATGTCCTGTAGGCTTCCTTTACTTGGAGATCAACATGTTTATTTCTGGCTTGAATCTGCTTATTGTTTAGATTAAAATCTGCTTTGCATAGTCAACATAGCTGAAAGCGAGCAGATTGCCTTCTGACTCCTACATTATCAACACAACAGTAATTGCAATCACAAATAAAAAGGCAGGAAATAACATACATTACTTGAAAAAGAACACACAACTTTGACGTTCACAGATTTTTAAGGTTAACAATTACTTTCCCTTTTCTTTCTCCTGCTTTCAAATCAAAACAGAACCCTACCCCTGAAAAACAGCAAAAACTCAAGAACAAGCGACCTACCCCAAAAGCTGAGCAGCAGGCAGCTGTGATCTGTAATTGCTGGGTCAAATAAAAACGGACTTTTGCTGTGTCATTTCTAGAATCATATTTGAGATTGGAACTGTGATTGAATTGTTGCTGCATTACAGAAATAAAAGCATAGGGACGTACTGAGGCAGAGTTGCCAGACCCAGCCGGACCAGAAACCCAGTGCACTGCAGATATGTTTAAATTTGGTATGTAGCAATACAAAGTAATTTCTGGATGATATCTATACTCTCACATGTACACCAGCCAAGGCCATTTCAGCTGGCTGACTGCACGGGATGGGAGTCTGGAAGATAGTATGAGGAGAAGTGAAGACAGCAGAGTCACGAAGAGGGGACTTGGAAGGAGAGTAGTGCTTTGCACCATCCTGTATACTCTGAGGGTAGTGTGACAGCCATAGCCAAAACACGTGCATTTTAACAGAGAAGATTAGATGATCTCCATGCCATGCTTGTCCCTTCCCTTTACCATCATTTTGACATTGTAAGTTTTAAAGAAAATTAGGGTGTAAGAGCGTGAGACACCTTAAAGAATCAGTAGGTGAATGCCAGTTCTTTGAAGATAAGCACAGTCTGTCTCAGAGGACTTGTTGATTATCCAACAGCAATTTGATCTCGTGCTCTGTTGGTTCAGTGATTTGACACACTGTGTTGGCATTGTTATTTAGGGCGTTTTATGTAAACCAGTATGAGCTGGTTTATCCTGTTTAGAGTGTAAGCTAGTTCTCCCATTCCCACAACTGAATCTAACAATTTCATTACTGTGAATGCTTTCCTTATTTGTCTCTGAACTCTTAACTATGATCATGAACAAAACAGCTATGACCTCTGTCTTTGACGTGAGGTTGTCAGACTTTTCTTAATATAAGACAGGGGATACTGCCTTGCCTTGCTTTGGATAGCTGTTCCCTATTATCTTTGGAAATGAAATCTTTTTTCAAAAAAGGATAGTGGTATCTGAAGAACCTTCGTTATATCAGTGTTTCTCAGGCTACGATCCTGGATTGCTGGTCAGCCGTAAAACATGGAACGTTATCCCAGGGAGGACGGAAACTAAACCACTCCAACTGTACCATGTGTGTGCTCTCACATATGTCAGCAAATCAACAAAGTGGGAGGAAATGGGCAAATAATAACAGCAGACATACAGAGTTTTAGCCTCATTTTTTGTTGGGAAATTTTAATAAGTAACAGGGCAACAAGCATGGCCTTGGATATTGTTTGTTTAATTTCCTGAAGGAGCAGATAGTCCTTTGATTCATTTATTTCTCAGTTGTTGGGAAGCATTGTGCTTGGGCTCTGTTCTGGTGGGTCTGATTATCGTAGACAAGAGATGCCATCTCTCCCGCCTCTGATCTGGAGCATTGGTGTTGCAGGAAGAACTAGTACATCTCCCGTCGCAGCCAGCTCGTGAACATCTAAACTTGGAAACTGTTTCATCCTAGTTTTTCACACTTAAATCCTCAGACGCGGACAGTCCTGTTATTGCCGTTCTCAGAAACACCTCCCTTTTCTTCGGGGCTGAGTGGCGTGGCACATCAGTCTAGTCTGAGCCATAGACAGGCTGCTCTCCCTGCAGTGCTCAATTCAGGCAGCTTCAGAGCGGTCTTTTTACACGATGGCTCAGAGGTTAGAGTGTTCAGGTCTCCAATTTCTGAGGAAATTCAGCCCTTGTGAAACTGAACAGATGGATCTGAGTCCCAGCAAGGAGACAGGGAACTATGTTTAATTCCCACATCCTGGATGAGTGCTCTAACCGCTAAGGAGGGGCAAGGAAACTGCTGCTTCTTCTGGCCACGCTGGGTAGTAAAGATGTTGCCCTTCCTCATGAGAGCAAAGGGGTAGGCAGGGCAGAGCTCAGCGTGCTGAACTGCAAATGAAAAGAAGGGCCTGCTGTTGCCCTGCATGAAGAGCCTGAGCCCCCAGAAGAGGTGGGTTTAAGGAGCTTCTCTCTCCTTGGTGCTCCCCGGTGCTGGCTGAACCAGCTTACCGTGCAGTGAGCTGTTTTGCGTGGATCGCGCTCTGAAGCATCAAGCCCGTTCCTGCATGTTGCATGGGGAACTTACTTGCTGAAATCACAACTGTTGCTTCTGCTGCAAAATCTAGAGACTAAAACAGTTAAGTGCTTTTGTGTAGCACTGCCGTGCCAAAAACCTAGGGCCACAAATAGATTAATAGTTTGTTCCTTAGGAGGCATTAACACCACAATACGCTTGAAGTAAGTGCTTGTACAGTAGCATTTGGTACTACTTTCTTCCCAAACCCTCCTCCCAGCAGTCTGCATATTAAATATACATTACCCCCCCCAATAACTACACAATTATGACAGTTGAAACAGAATTAGAGGAGCTAACATAAAGCTAGACCCTGTGTCCCACCTGCACTGCAGGCTGCTGTCAGAGCACCTGTCAGTCACGATTTGCATCTGCGTGATGGTTTCTTTCCTGAAAAAAAGCAAAACAAAAAGCAGGCTTCCTTCCAGCCTGCTACCCTGATAAAGCTTATCAGTCATAGTGACAGCAAAGGCATAGCGAGGATAGCTTATAACGCTTGCATCACTTTGCTCTTAGAAGCATAGATGACACAGCACTGAAAATCAGTTCCTTGCATCTCATTGCACTTCTGCTGCTGGTGGGACAACTACCAGCAGTTACAAAAAAAATCCAGCTGTAGCATCTGCAAAGCCTGCACTGATATTTCTGTGGACCTAACAATCAATTCCTCAGTGTCCCACTTGTATATAAAATGCATAATAAAGTATTTGTACAAGAAAAAAACAGTCCAGTTTCTCTAGAAAGCTCTAAGCTGCCTGGGGTGGTCTAAGACCCAGAGTCCTGGTGATCTATGCATTACTGTAATTCAAGAATGGATGGCATCTTTCTCTTGAATAAGCAGCATGCTTAGCAGGAGAAAAAAGAAAAAAAGCACCTTTCCAAATGGCTGGTATAATGCATTGGCATTTTCAAAGGTTGTTCTGGACTTTCAGCATTTACTCTGGTAGCTCTGAACTCTGAAATTTCGGTATATTGCATTCATTTTTGGATGGATGCCTTCTTTCTAAGCTGAGACCAAGCACTGCAGCAATTGTAGTTTCAAGATAATAATGTCTTTAGTTAAATAAACCCAAGACTGCCATCTTTTTAAATGTAGCTCTAACCCATTTGTTGCAAATTACAGCTTTCTGTGTTTGCACTGCTGTGACTATGCTGGTTCCTGATGTGGGCTCATTAATAGATTATTTCCTTGTTAGCTATAGGTAAAGCTTTGACCTAGAGCTGATTAGGGAAAAGAACTTCTGTATCTATTATCTTTTCTCTCTCATAATTAGTATAATTATGCTTCTGTGCCCTAGACAGAAATCTCAGACAGTCTGCTGTGGAGCCACAGAAACCGTCTGGACTGCAGGAATGGGAGTTTGCTGTTGAGCAAGGGACGGCTGGGTTCTGTAATGTCAGGGAAAAGCCGAATTACAGCATTACACAGAACATAACCAAACCAGCGGAGAGAAAGTTCCCTTCCTCCCCGCCCAGTTAAATCCAATTAACTGGGAGGAATGCAAAAAGCAGGTTCTGTTATTTCCACTCTTTTTAAGATAAATTGGCACGCCTATGAGACAGCATCATTTAAGGGCACAGCATTTCAATTTATATGTGGAAATCACAGGCAGTGTTGAGCAGGAAAGCACCCAAATGAAACCGCTCTGGTTTTGACACAATACTACAGCTTTTTAGCAATGCGTTCACCTGCTCTCTGTCGACGTGGGCTGGTTGAGAGTGTTTACAGCTGCGCAGAGTGGGTGTGATGGGGGCTGATTCAGCACTGGGGTGGGGGCTGCTCCCCACAGGTGTAGGCAGGGTTTTCCCTGCCCAGGGTGCACTGGCTGGCTGTGCTGCAAAGGCCAGCTGCCTCTGAAGTTAGGTTACAAAACAAAAGCAAAGGAGGGGAGGACTCTTTTCAAGGTAGATCATAGCAGCCTTTAGGGGGAAACAAGAAGGTGAGTTCAGTTCAGTACCTTTGGTTTTTCATAAAGCTTCAATGTCTTTTGAATGCAATGCTCTGTTCCTGAGATGTCAAATCAGCCTAGTTAAAGTTAAGGCTCACTTTAATAAAGGACATGGCTAAACTACTGGTGTGTCTGGAAAGCACTGAGCAGCTTAGCTGGCAAGACATCTCAAAGGTTAAACCTTGAAGGAGTTTAAGTGTATGTTGGAGGGCACTAACAGCTGTCTCTTTGTTGCCTCTTACCCTTCCCACCATGTTTGCACCTCAGAGTAAGTAAGTGTTGCTTGTCCTTGTAGTGCAACTGGATTGACAGGATTTAGCAGGACTGTTGTTCTTTACGGCCATCTCAGGTATCATTGCTCTGGTACTATGGAAGTGTAATTCCCTTCATAAAATGGCAGCTGTACCTAGGCACTTCCCAGCAGGGCTGAAATGCAAAGCTCAATGGAAGGAGAAAGGAGATTATGGTAGTAGGTAATTGTGAGGGTACAAAAAGTGCAACCTCTTTCTTGGGCTCAGGGCTTGGAGTCCCCACCTCGTGCCTCGCAATGGAGTTCTCCGGTGAGGTGGGAACGGGTTGTTGTTCAGTGGGAGCAGCTTTCATCTATCCTTTTGAATTAATCTTGTAACCTGAGAGAGTTGTAGTCTGAGTGCCTGTATCTGAAGTGGAGAGGGAGGCTCTAGGGTTTCATGCTCTTCTCCATATAATGATAAATGCATGAGCAGCCCCTGGAAGAGAGGGGAAAGCTCAGGCTCTGGGATACTGTTAGCTTAAGTGTTAGGATGCATTCTTGGGAACTAAGAACTATAAATTTGGATCCCCTTCAGAACAGAGGGGGTTTAAGGCCTAATCTACCGCATCTCAGCTAAAAGCCAAACTACTAGTTGTGGTCTGAAGGAAATGACTCCTGCTCTAAGAGTAGGACTAGAGGTGCTTACTTTTAATCAGAGGATGCGCATCGTGAACCAGTGACGCTGCTTCTTAATAAACCCCTGAAGGCCCCAAGCAGGCTGTAGGATCTTCTGCCAGGGATCCTGGGCTGTGCCACTTGTCTGCCCCTGCATCTCCGCTTGAGGTACCTGATTGTCCCTGGACTTTGGGTAAGCGCAGCAGTTGTGTTAACGCAGTCCCAAGTTCCACTCAAGGCCTGGTGATCGGTTAGATCCTGCAGTGCTACCTGTGGAGCTGCTCGAGTCCCTCTTTGGGCTGAATTCCTTGCTGTTGGCCATCAGCCCTGCCAGGAAAGAAATCACTGAAACGTGTGAAAATGCTTTGTGTAATAGAGTACCTGGCAACTGACAAGGGATAGTTGCATTTTTTTGGTTTGCTTGTTTTCACTATATGACTTCTAAAACAAAAATAAAATTAAAAAAAAAATCATTAAATGAAAAAATAATCCAGTTATAAATGGCGAAAGCACTCTGGGTTGTGCTGCTGTGTCCTGTGGTGTAACTATGGATGTTCTTTCTGTGCTCCACGTGTGATAAAATAACCTGGGAGAGAGTAGGGTGTCTGTAATCCCGTGTCGCTGGCTCCTTGCCTGGAGGTGTTCCATAAGCAAAACCAAAGATGTGCTGTGATGTGGGGTGTGTCATGCGTTATGGTTTGATGTGGCAGGGGAATGAATGTGAGGCTGTGATTAAGGCTCTTGTGATATGCCGTGAGAAAGTAAAAGGCTTGTGTGTGTTATCGGTAGAAACAGACAAGGAGTTTCGTGATGTATGGAGCAGTCTGCTCCTGTGTTGAACTGTTTTCAGGCTGTGATTAAATGCTCGTACAGCTAATGATTGTCTGATTTTTTTAATACAGCATTGATAGGACTGTTTTGTTAGGGTAATAATTAACACATTTTTGAAGTATGTGGTTGAGCACATGAGCTTGTATGTCTAAACTAGGTTAGTGTCTTGGGGCCCAAGAAAACAGGTAAAACCTCTTGTCAAGAGGAATGATGCCGTATAATCCCGGGTTACCAAAGAGAAATTTGAGATAGTAAGCAAAGGAGAACCTGCCTGCATCTGGAAACGTTTTGGGCTTCAGCTAGATTCTTACTAATTTTAAGAGATTGAGTTCCAGCTAGGAAGTGTGAATTTGTTTATTAACTGGCTGTTACTGACCTTTCTCTCTGTTTACTTATGTTGCTAATCCTTTCTGTGCATTACAGCAAGAAATCGTAGGTTACGCTTTCTTCCGGTGGAGCTTGCAAGCATTTACTTTGCAGTGTGAAACCTCTCCCTTCAGCTGATAAGGAGCAAACAGTGTTCGAAGTGTAGCTAGTCAAACTAAGACACAGCTCCCAGTTGTGCTGGGTGTGGGCTTAGGAGCGCTAATTAGCAATGGTTGAACAGGCCCATGTTTCAATGGGGCCAAGCCCCGTGTGAGCAAGGCTGGCACAGAGCAGGTGGAGGAACGAGATGATCTTAACCTGTTTAGACAACTTACTGACAGTTTACCAACCAAATAAACTAACTTGCATGCTGACTGTATCCAGAATGAGTCAGGTCATTTTACAAGATGTCTATTTTGGTTACAGAAGTGCATGCATTTTCTTCTTGTGAAAGATACTGAAAAAGAGTGAGACTGACTTTCTTCTACTGTGTGTGAAAGTTCTGGCATTCACTCCTGGGGTTTCCTTACCTCCTGTGTGCTTGTTACCTTAAAGTGTATTACTTTTTTCTAGACTTTCTGAATATAATTTCTTTTTACTAGTGATCCAGTCATCATGCCATCTTCCAGCCTAAGGGAATTAGTCATCCCCAACTCCTTGTTTTCCTTTCTCATTTTCAAGGTGCCTTAAAATCAAATATAAAACCCCACAGTTTGGGTGTGACTCCCATGTGAGAGTACTTGAAGTGATTGGATTGATTTGTTGCTCACTGACTTTCCTTTGAAAGTATCCAAAGTGAGGGGCTTTAATGTTCATATTTTTGTGCTTCTCTTAAAATGAAAGGGATGAAAGTCAAAATGGATATCAGTGAATTTTGACTTCTGCATCCTGGTTTAGATCCCATTCCTTGCCACTCTGTGAGAAAAGCCTTTCTATTTTCTTACAGGTTACAGCTATTCTTTTTATAATGTTGGCTTCTGTAGGTATGGTAAACAGGTTACTGAGTTGCTAAGAAGGGAGGTAGAGAGGATTTGGAAAAAAAAAAGGCAGGGAATAAAGAGACACCATAGGTATGATTTCCGATCTTCTGGAAATGCTTTGAGTCACAAGCACCAAGAGCTGTGTTTCAGTGGCTGCAGAACCTGGTAGGATATTCCCTTCCAGAGTAATGTGTGAGCTCCTGTCAATGGTTGGAGTTTTTTGTTCATTTTCTGGAATTAGTACAGGTGGTCATAGTAATAAAGCTCCATGGCAGGAAAATATCATGAAGGCATAAGCAGGTTTTTTCTGGACTGACGGAGGGCAGTGGACAAGCATACAGAGTGACACTTCAAAACAATTAACTAAAATAATCTGCTGTGAACAGAAATAACATAATGATAAATAGAAGTCACCTAATAATTCTTGTAATGGCTTTTTTTTTCCCCTCTCAAAATTTCTTTGCCAGCTGATGCTGTTCAGTAAGTCAAGGTGGTGAGCCTGGTAGAAGAGTGGAGAGCTCTGAAAGGGTGCTCTGGCTCCTGCAAAGCTGCAGTCAGCGTATAGTGAGGTTTAAAGTGCTGAGACTATTGAGGGATGAGGAGAGCATGATTTCTTAGTAGAAGGAAGGGGTCTTGTTACTGATGCATAAGAGTCAGAGTGTCCCAAACAGAAGTAACAGCCTTGGTAATGGTGCTGACTAAAGACCCTGGTTACCTTCTCTATTAGGACAAATCTCCTTCTAACATGTTGGGCAAATAGATCTCTTCAGCACCTGAAAATGGATGCAGAGAAGCAAATCTCCAAATCCCTGGAGGAATTTGGAAGCTGCAGAAACTCACGTGGCCCCGAAGAGGATTGAGACTTTTTGCAGTTGTTATTGATGTCCTGGTACTCCCATGCCGCATGTGGTGCCAGCTCTGAAAACTGTATTCTGGCTGCCTGGGTCGATTTCTCTGCTGTTCCTGTGGATTCACTTTACACCCGACCTCCTCCTGCTCGGTTCCCAGGGGTGTGCTCTGTAGGTACTATTGTCTGGTCACGGTTTGCATTCAGGTCCCAGCTTGTGGAGCCTATCAGATGGAGGCCTATGGTATAAAGGAGAAACCAGACACTCAGTAGATTACCTTCGCTGTGTAAATGATCCTCTTTGTCTCGGCCTGACTTCCTGCAGCATTGCGACAGGCAACTGTAAAATCGCATCCATAGCAAGAGTGTGTTGCAATGTCTCTCTTCAGACTGTCCTTCCTCTCCTCCCCCCTTCTGTATTATGCCAGGATTATGCTGATTTTCACTATTTCTGTTTTTTTTCTTTAAGGAGGAATTTGAATGAGGCAGAGCTTTCTCCTTTTTTTCTCTCTCAAGCCAGTCTTTCCTCTGTCATATATGATCCATTCAGAAATCCCCACTCCGTGTCTTGCTTTGGTAGCAGTTACAAGATGGTGCTTCTTGTTCAGTATAGCTTGTGTGCATCTTGGAGTAAAAACTGTGGTGAGCATGGCTGGAGTTCTGCAAAAATTGCTCAGTGGTGGTACTACTGACAAATAGGCAAGGGTGAGTGCAGTTCACTTGCTTTTGTGTCATTTCTTACACCTTCATGGTTATTCTGTAGTACTCTGCAGAATGGCTGCATTGTCTTGCCTCGAACTTTCCCACAAGTCCTATATCCAGTGTAATCTTAGTGCTTTAGAACTTTATGAATTGCCTTTTGGGAAGGACCTTTGGAGAACTAAGCTGTTGTGAAGATTTCTTGCATCTTGAAAGGGCGAGAGGATCAGGGCAGCACTGTCTTAAATAGGTCTCACAGTCTGAGCTCAGCCTTGTAAGCAAGGCTCTGAGAAAACTATGCATTTCATAAACCATATCCCAGAATCTGTACTACTTCTATCCCAGATTTTGCAGTGTACCGTAGACTATTTCATGAGCAATCAAAAATTGTATAAACAAGGTCTACCTTTGCAAATCTGTAATTGGAGGAAGAAAAAAAAAAAAGATGTTTTAACAAGTATGGAAATAGAAGTTACTGTAGTCTGATCTACAGTTAGTCTGCACTCAAATACTTTTTCAAAGTGGCTAGCTGAGTGTTGGGTGGCTAATGTGAGACGTTAAAAAGAAGCTGAAGTACACGTCTATATTCCAATAATCAGGTGGCTTTAAAAGGTTTCAAGCTGTGCACTCTGAAAACCTTGTGAGGCTCCAAGAGCTTGTAGCATATTTGGCCACATACTTTCTATAGACTTCAAGACGTTGCTTCATTCTTTCCCTTAAACCATCGTGATAAGAGTGGGGGGGGGGGGGGGGGAAGTGTGGGGGGGTTGCTTTCTACATATATGGAGTTAAGGAAGAGAATTTAAGTATCTTTACCTCCAATTATCTTACCCGGATGGACTAGAGAGTGCATTTGAGTAGAAAATACCCTTTGCCCCAGGGCCATTGGCAATGCCCAGCAGCTCTTCAGAGGTCCCTGCTGATTAGTTGGGATATGGCCCTTCTGCCTGCAGAGCTATAAACCAGTGGTACGATGCACTTCTCAGCTTTACATTTGGGGCAGTTCACTGAAGACTGCTTGGAAAAGTTTTGCACAATGGGCTGTTTTGTGCAGTTATTTCCGAACAAGGCAATACGGCGTGCCTGTAATGCTCAAAGGTAGTCCTTTTATATTGAACTTGCTGTCCGAGACAACAAGAAGCATTGTTGTTGAATTGTGTGGCACTTCTCTAGCTGAAAGTTGATTCTGACCCAGTGGGTTTTGTTTATTTTCCCTTGCAGCTAGCCAGTACTTGATGTAGTAAGATTAGAATCAGAAAAAAATCATTTTGTATGGATTTTTACTGGAAAAAAGCAGTCAGCAGATCTGCATCTCGGGGGTGGGTGGGTGGGTGTATTTTTTTTTTTTTCCCCCTGGACATGACAGCATCTTTCCCATCTCTTGATGATGCAAATAGGATTTTATGGGTCATAATGAAATATTTTATTGATCATATAAAAATCAAGGAAAAAGTTGCCGTGGCTATCAATTCTGTGCTACCTACTATGTATGCAGTGACAGGTTTGACTGCTCACCATTGTGGCTGAGAAGAGAATACCTTGGGGTGCCCAATTATAGCAGCAGTGAGAGGAAATTCAGAAGAGTAATTTTGGCTTCCTTCATTGCCTTTACGTTGGCCTCTGAACGAGTGGCCGTTCCACTCCTTTCAGATTTCACAGCAGCAAGAGCACTAATGGCAACTCTGTGCAATTTTGACTTCTCATGTCCATGAGATTGAATCAATGCTTTTCCTTCCGCATTTAGTAAAACAATTTTCCACGCACACTGAGCAGCTATTCTTGTCTATACCTGCTTTGAGATGGGCTAGATGAACTGGAAGATTTTATAGAAAGCAGTCTCTTTCATTCTTTCTCCCTTACCCCACGCTTTTTTTTTTTATAAACTGCAGATTGACGATGGAACAGTTCTATAAAGGAGGTATTTTTAAGGCAAAGATGAGGAAAAGCCAAGTGTTTTAATAGGGCTTATCTCATAAGGGGTGGAAGTTTAAAGCAGGAAAGAAGAAAGTTAACATAAACAGGAAAAAAAGCAGTTGAGCTCTCCCAGTTCAAGGATATGTAATTCAGGTGCTGTTACCATAGTATCTGAACGCTCGAATTGTTAATGTATTTATTGCTGTAACATTCCTGTGTGTTTTGGAGCAGACCCTTTTGCAAGGGAACTGTGACTGAGAAACCCAGTTAAGTGGCGGGTACCTAAAGCAGGTTCTAAGCAGAGTTTAGATGCTGAAATCCATAACTGCAGTCCGTATATTTGCTGTTCAGTCGCTGCTTACCCCTGGAGGTGATGCATCTCCCTGACATTCATGAACAGCTGGATTTTGCTTTCATAGTCGCCCAGGACTGCTCAGAATGGGAAGTGTGACCTGACCCCAAAACGAAGTGTTCCTCTGCCTAAGTTCTGATCAAAGGGGACTCATTGCTCAGGGGAGCTGAGCTCCCGACAAGCATCACGCCTCTGTTTTGGCCGCTTTTAAAGCGTAGCTGGGGAAGGAGAGCGCCTACTGGGGAAGGTGCTTGCCTATGAAGAGGAAGGCAAGGGTCAAGTGCTATCTCTGAGCACTGTCTTTTAATGTGCTCTTTAATATTAACATCACATCCATGAGTAGAAATGAGAACAGGCAGCAGAGCTCTCCGTTCCCATACTACAAAGTCACACTTCCCCTTAGGCATAGTTCTCTCCTTCTGGCCCAGCAAATACATTATTATAATTTGGGTTGAGTGGCAGGAGGAATCCCCTTCCTCAAGGAAGGGCATGTCTTGGACTAACGCTCCCGCGCTCTCCCCTGCACTGAAGGCTTGACTCTCTTCTGGCAGTCGTTTACAAACGGTGACCATGCTTCCTAGCAGGAACCCAGCTGCATTTTTGGAAAATGTTTGCGTGCGTGGTAGGCAAGAGATCTCTTTCCAGCCTCTGTGGCAAGAGGTTATCTGTAACATATAATCTCTCTTCTTAACTGTAATTGATTGATCAGAGTTAACTGAACAAGCAAGAACTTTGTTTGCTCTTTACCAGGAGCTGTTTGGGAATACTCGCTAGCAGCGGGGCCCTCCACGGATCAAAGGGAGTCTGCTCGCTTCTTAGTCCATGCTCTAGAGGCAAGCAGGCAGACATCAAATATGCAGCAAATCTCTTTGGTTTGTTTTTATCAGCACAAGTATAACACATAAGCCCCCTGAAAGAGGGCAGTGGCTTTCCTAGAGCGATAGTCCATAAATTACGCTGTGGAGATCTACCTACAGAGAAATCTAACAGCCGTGTGTAACTGGTGACTATCAACTGGCAGCAAACTTCTTTCCTAGGAAGAGGAATAAAATGGCTGCTAATGTTCCCAGCTAGTCAAATGTCAGCTATACCTGACTATATGTATACTTAGCTGTGTACTTGAGTAGTTCTATAGGGCCTTACTACAAATGCATGAAGAGAGCACGTAGGAATACTTGTTGGGTTCAGAGAAACTTGTCAGGTCCTCTTCAGACTTTGTGAAGTTTTCTTCTTTCCCTTGCACTTAAAATGTGGGGGGTTTTTTGGGTCTAAGTGTGTGTAAGCAAGCTGCTTGCCTGCCTTTCCCAAGGAAGCAGCTGCTGCTGTGTAGCAATAGTGAATGTGGTGGAGGAGGAGGAGGCAGCACTGCTTTCTTCATGTAACAGGCACAGCTGCAGGAGCTCTGAAACCTCGTGGCTACACTTGACCCGGTTTCCTTGACAAAAGCACATCTGGTTTTCAATTTGCTTTAACCTGGAAACCATGCCTCTGCCTGCGCCGGGGCTAGGAATCCTGAGTCGCAAATCCTTTTGTAAAACGCCAGTGTGTTGCTGCTGAGAAAATTACCAAGGTAGCTGACCTAAAATGTTCCCCATGTCCTCTTGGTAGTCCTGTGAGAGAGGCTCGCCTTTGTCTTGTCACCTTACGTGTCTGGGATTTGCATCTGGCAATTTGAGTGCTGCGGGAACTGTCAGAGCCCCTTTTCCTCCTTGTACTGCTTTGGTTTGGCTGGTATTGCCTGGCGCCTCCTCACAGTGTCGTTGTCTTGATACAGATGAGTTTCCTCTGTGCTACCCTTAGATCAGCTGGTATTTGTTGTCTGGCATTTTGGACAGGAGGAGTCCAAGGTGTCCTCTGCGAGGCGTGTGTGTTGTGCCGTGGCCTTGGTCCCCGTCTTCCCTGGAGCAGCTGAGCTGAGGAGTTTCTGCAGCTCGCCTAAGGGTGCTGCAGGAGCCTGGGTCAAGGTGGAAACAGGCTGCTCTTGCTTGCGTCCTGTGCCAGAGACATTGGAGTGCTTTGGTGCAAATGAGCAGTCATTTTTGTCTTAAGAGCTGGGAGAATAAATGCCTGCAAACTGCAGCCCTCTGACAAAATGCATGCTTACTTCTGGTGTGGAGAGTGTTAACAGCAGAGACACAAACAGAGGGGAGATTTGCCAGGGTTACTGATTATAAGACTGTATAAATTCTTCAAGAGCAGGCAAGTCTGAGGTTTTAAAATTCTGCCTTATACGGTCCCTTCCAGTATCCTGTCCTTCTGCCTTAGGAAGGCTGTGTGGATGCTGCAAAGGTTCAAATACAGATCCAATATGCGGAGTCTGGATGTTTTAAACCAGGGCCTGAACTGAAGGGCTGTGATGCAAAACAAATGTGCTGGGGGTGGTGGTGGAGGAGGGAACAGCTAATAGATGTTTTCCCCTTGCTTGACATCTGTCGCCTCCCCCCACGCCAACCCTTCCTCTGTTTATAGCAAACCATTTGCTCCCATTAATTAGAACTGGATTCCTGCCATCTGACCAGCTTTATGCTTGTACAAATGTCAACAGAGCCAGGACTACACAGGTGGGGAGAAGGGCTAGTCAGAGGAGATCTGTTGCGTCTGTTTGGGGAGGGATAGATGGGGGAAAATGCCACCCCCCTTCCAAATCAGGCACGTTAGCTACAACAGTAATTGAGATGCGGACTGGGAGCCCCAGGATGCCACTTTCCCCATCCCTTTTCAGAGCAGACTGCACTTTAAGCCGTCCCCTCCAGTTAAATCTCTTTACCGAAGTGGTCTGTATGAAGGCTTACATACAAGAAGATAATGGTGCTGTCATCTTTACAAATAATCACAACAGGAGCAGAAAAATAAGAGGAAGATGATTACGACTGAAAATCCAATGAGGTTCCAGTTGCTAATGCAGTGGAAGCTGAACCACAATCCCAAGCTGTTCCTGCCAGGCACCGGGCTGGCTTTTCTGCTGTGATTTAGGAGTGTACAGCTGTGTTGCCATGACATTAGAAGGAAATGTGCTTACCCTGGGATGGTTTTCCTTGTGTAAAATACTACGAAGACAAAGTATTTAATGTGCTAGTTGAAGCAAATCCTGAGTGGGAGAAACAGGTTAACCTTGATTAGCTTGGCTGAATTGTAAAAGAAAAAAGCCTGCAAACGCTCTCATGGCCTCCTCCAGCAGCGAGTGCTGTGTTTCTGCTGGGATTATGAATCAAGAGAGTGGCACTGTTTTTACACTGAGGATTAAACTCAGTCTTAAAAGGAAGTGGAGCAGCAGGCTCTCCCTCCCCCGACTTCTTCATATAATGATTTGAAGTATTTTTTACTGTGACGTGGGAAGGAGGGGGTGATGTGATGTGCCTGTGTGTACCCCGGAGTATTTTAAGCCTTTTACATCCTGTAAGATGGTGCTCTGAATCTGTTCAGGCAAGGAGGACCTGAATGTCAAGGTTGTGAGTATTCAAACCACTGAACTAATGGCCAAATGGTCGGAGGGAGAAAGTGTGGTGCCCTGTTCCTGCATCTGAAAGAAAGAGGTGCAGGGTCCAAACCTGGAAGGAAGGTGACCCTTTGAAGTCAAGAATAAGGAGATGGCTAAACTGAAAGGCCTTGGGTATGTTTTTATACCATGTTGTAGTATGTATGTAATTCCCTTCCCCAGGGCCTGGCATCTGGGGATCGCTCCCTTGTGTTCCCCTGCGTGGACAGGGGCCACCAGCACCCTGCTGTGCTGCTGCAGAGTGTCTGCAGCGAGCATGGCGTTTGTCTGGGGCTCGAGTGCCTCATGTTGCAATGTGCAAGTCAAGTGCACAGCTTCAAGCCTCAGTTCATTGGAAAGAGTAGAAAGGATAGCAGTGGATCATTAACAGACCTTTTCCTTCTTCTTTTTCGCTCTTACCCCAGTGCAAGGTTTTTCTTCCCTCTAAACAGAAGGATTTTTTTTCTTTAAATCAGCAACACTTTCTGTGCTAACTTCATGCATGTCAGTTACTCCCTTTGGTTAAAGGTGAAGCAAGTAAAACATGGAGCTGACTTATTTGTAAGTTCTGCAAGAATCTCTTCTAGTACAATATTTGCCCTAATCAAACTAACTTAGGGAATCATTTACAGGTCAAAGTAAAGGGACCCACTTAATACATAAACTTAGTTGAAAAACTAAATGTCTCACACAGAGTGATGGAGGGAAAGCTGTCATTGTAGCTCATGGGGTGGTGGGGGTAAAACTGTCAGTCCTCTGAGACAAAATGGTCATTTACTGAGTGCCTCAAAATTATTAGTTGTGTCTGCATTAGGTAAACGTAGTTGAGTGTAACAGAAACTTGACAGATGCATGTTTTTCAGAAAGAAAAAATGTTACTGTGTCAGTTGAATAGCAGACTATTAATTTACTGCTGAGATGATGATATCTACCAATTCTAATCTCGGTGCTGCTGGACTGTCAGCAAGCTTCAGTGAGTTCGGCATGACGCTTGTCACGCAAGTGTAGAAGTAACAGAGCGCCCTGCCTTGCAGCTCTGGCAGCAGGCGCGGTGCGGTGCTCTTCTCAACAGTCTACGGGCAAGAGAATGTGCATTTCTACAAGCTCTGTTTTGCAGCTAGGTGTAAACCACAGGGTTCACATTTAAATCCAAGTCTTGTTCCCCTACTTTGAGTTTTACTTGAGTGAAGAGATTTGAGGTTTTTTAAATATTTCCTAATTTGTATTTGAAAGCAGCGGTGAAAATGTGCATACAGAGAAACCACCATTACCCACCACTTCTTAATCCCTGCCTTCTTCTGCAAGGTGCTTTACTTCTCCAAAATAAATCCTTTTGTTTAAGTGTTTTTTCCTTTTCCCCACTCCTCCATGCTGGATACTTTTCTGCATCTTTGAGCACAATCACCTGTTGCTCTTAAATTTTGCCTGGGATTTGTTCACCCTGGCTTGGCTTGTCATCACAGGCTTTTCAGTCATTCCCATAAAAGAGCTGTATTGTCCTCTCTGTGAGATGCCAAAAGGCAGAAAATGACAGAACAGATGGGTAAGAGAAGAGGAAAGGCAAGGCAGAAGCCACCTCTGGGAGCCGGCTGCTCAGCTGGGCACCCCCAGTTGCAACTAATTTATCAGGGCTAGCAGCCTGTGGTTTGGGTAGCGAGGGTTAGCGGTGCCTCGGTCACAGCCACCTGAGGCACGCGAGCACACTGCCCTTGTCGCGGGGAGAGCCCCTGTTTGTGGGAGAAGGGCGGTCGGCAGGTATGGTTTGACTTCCCAGCGGCCTTGGCTGGGAGCGCGTTGTGCCAATGTTAGCAGCGCCTCTGAAGCGAGATCTGTCGAAGTGCACTGAAGAGAGAGCCCCTTATGTTACAAGGCAGCCGGTGGGAATGTTCATTAATGGCAGGGTTTTTTTCCGCTGAAGGCTAAAGGGGTGACAGACCTTTGTTAAAGCGAGTGCATCTGTCGGTTCCAGCTGTCTAATGCATTAAAGTGCACCTGCGCACAGAAAAGAGCAACACTTGGCTGCTGCAGTGTGCTAGCCTGCCTCAAGACATTCCCATCTGGGAATATGCTGAGAGCCAGGGGTGAACATTACAGATTTTTTTTGAGTTTTAAATCACTGCTTCCCCAAGACACTTAGCTATGTGAACGTACAGAGTAGGGGGGCTTTCCCAAGGTGCGTGGCGTTGATGGATGGGGTAACCAGGGCTGACAACGAACTCGGGGTCTTAAAAGAAAGCTTGAAAAGCTTTCAAGTACCAATTGTCGCAGAAACATTTTGCAACTGTGGAGAGAGCAATTTCTATCTCTTCCCACAGAAGAGAATATTTCAGGGTTCAGTCCTAATACCCTTGAAGTGAAAAGAAGGGACCATGAAAACAAGCTTTTATCTGGTGCCTGCAAGAATTGATTCAGACGCACTTTCTTATTGCGTCTGCTTTTCTCTACATTACGTGTTATTTAGATTATACATGAGGCTTTAGGATTTTATAATTTTTTTCTTAATCATAGAATCATTTAGGTCAGAAAAGACTCTTAAGGTCATTGAGTCCAACCGTAAACCTAACACTGCCAAGTCCACCACTAAACCATGTCCCTAAGAGCCACATCTACATGTCTTTTAAATACCTCCAGGGATGGTGACTCAGCCACGTCCCTGGGCAGCCTCTTCCAGTGCTTGACAACCCCTTCAGTGAAGAAACTTTTCCTAATATCCAATCTAAACCTCCCCTGGCACAATAATACTATCTGTTGGAGCATCCCACCATTTGGGAGTAATTTGAAATCAACAGAAAAGTGCATAAACAGGTAGAGAGAAATACCCCAAACAAACCAATGAACGCCTAGTCTCCCCCTTGTCCTGCCTCTGCCAGCTGTACATTTGTGGCCGTTACCTGAGCAGGGAGGCAATTCCAACAGTGACTATGCCATATTCATCTGTGTCCACAAACACCAGTAGGAAACCAGCAGTGATGCTCTATGCCCTCTTCCTGCCCATAAAAATGCCTCCCTCCTTCACTGTAAACACAGATTTTATTGAGCAGTAGCCTGCGCTAGGTAGCTAGCGTCCCAACCCATTAGAGGCAAGAGTCAAAGCAGAACTGGGAATATATGTGATGTCTGCATCTCCTCTTTTGAAGTCCCTAGTGATGCATTTCATTTGAGTCAGGGAAGATGGAGGTGAGCTAAAACCGTGTGGGTGTGTGGGCGTGCTTCATTGAAAAGTTTGGGTTGTCCTGGTATGTCAGTCAATGCATTCAATGTCTGAGCTGCTGAAAGTATGCAACTTCCTCCGTTTCTCGTAACACAGTTTTAGATTTAAGTTCCCCAGGCTAGCAGTTTCACCGGCCCTGTAACCACTGTCCGGTTCCCCTGGGGCTCTTGACCCGTGGCTGGTACTAGGGGCCACGTTTCACTGTGCTGGCTTTGTTGTTAGCTGATAAAAATGACAGGGAAGACAAGTTTCTGCAAGACAGACTTAGAGTCCATTAAATAAATATAAATTTTATTAAAAACACCCACATCTCAGCGTTATCAGGAATGATATAATAATAAACAGCTTTCAAATAACCTGCATTACATTACAATACTTACAGTATTTATAACCATCCTCAGATTCTTTTTATAGACATACCAAACATTTCATGAAAATGAATGAAACTAAAGTAAAAAAAAAAGTAGAACATAAGCATAGAAAATGCACACAGAAGTTCATTACCTTAGTGTCAAACTGCTAAAGTTTCCTACACAAGTTAACCACTAGCTTT
Organism: Gymnogyps californianus; assembly: GCF_018139145.2. Classification (NCBI taxonomy): domain Eukaryota; kingdom Metazoa; phylum Chordata; class Aves; order Accipitriformes; family Cathartidae; genus Gymnogyps; species Gymnogyps californianus. The sequence continues at coordinate 57,542,350 of NC_059474.1, read as the reverse complement.
AGAAGTGAACTTTATACCACTGTGCGTCAATCAGGATGAAAAATTCATTCAAGTAAAGTTGACACCACTCAGAAACATCTTCAAGTATGGCTATAGTCAACCTGATAATCCTATACAAGCAATTTTATGTCTGCTTTGTCATTCGTTCCAACTGAGGCAGGGTTCTGTACACCAGAAATTACAGTTCAGGTATTTACAATACAAAACTGATTCACCAACTAAGCTTCCTGCTCCTGCTGCCAGCAGTTTGGCAAATGACGGTGCATGGCATATTAACCAAACATCTGCTATGGATTACATGAATAACATAGGACTTAAAAAAAAAAATCACCAAAAGATGAAGATTTATAATGATTTAATTAATGTGACATATAACCATCATTAATTTTTTTTTTAAAAGGCGAAACTTTTGTTTCAATGCAGTGGGTAAAGTCACAGACTGAGAATTAAAAAACAAAATTGCCATAATAAATATTTGACCATTAAACCCAAAGGCTTCCTTTGTTTTACTTGAGTTAGGTTGTGATTCTGTTAGATAAAATTTCTTTCAACCAAACTTAATCTTACAGTATATTGCACAAGATATATCTGGGACATGGAGGTTTGCACATTTAGGGAAGCCCTTGTACAGACTGTACCTTTCTATATTTTATTTTATTCATTACAGTATCCAAGAAGCCTTGTTTAGAGAGTGACTTGAACAACTCTAGCAAACAGTCACTTGCCAAACCCCTGCCTTACATTTTTCCCTTTAATCAGCTCAGTGCATTCTACTTTCTTTTTGTTTATTCGTTTGAAACAGGCAAAACATTCTAAATCTCTTAAACACTTTCATTACAATAAAAAGAGCTAACGAATTTACAAAATTAGTTTTAGTTACATCAATACATGTACAAGAAAAGTTAGAGAAGGGATTCAAAAGAAAAGCATTAAATCCCTGAAAAAAAAACCAAAACAAAACAAAAAACCCAAGAATAATATATTTAACCTGCAACAGCTTTACATACACACAGGTGACACGTTGGCATAGGAGAACATGAGCTGAAATATCCCTGAATTTTTAAAACCAAAAAAAAAAAAAAAAAAAAAAAGTTGAAGTTCAAGTTATACTTGCTAAAATGTCAAGTATTGAGAGTTTTTTTTTGTTTTGTTTTTTTTTTGTTTGTTTTTTTCAAAGGCTATTGGGGGAAAAAGATGGTATACAATATATAAACTTTCACACTCAGTTCAATATCCTATTGCCAAACTAGTGTTGAGGTATATGACAAGTAGGAACATCACTCAAACCTTTTAATGTATTTTTAGCTCACATTATGATATATTTGTAGCAGGCTGAGTAGCACCATGATGTGAATTCAGCTCAAAACCCAAATATATATAGATTTAATATTTTTACAGTACTAAAATACTAAAGCATTGCGTTAAAAAAAGTTTTGTTTACAATTTAATTTACTATACAACTCTCCTGCTTTTTTTTTAATAGAAATTAATGATTTAAAACCACCACAGCAAGCCAGCTGCCTATTTTTTTTTTCTATTTAATCAACGGAATCACACAGAACTAACCCTGTTTCATTCATCTTGTGTAGGCATCGGTCTGCTCAATATTCCTGGAAAAGAGGACACTTGCACCGAGAAATGACTTGCACCACAATGTACATAATTATCAACACAAAAGCAATCTGCCATTCAATATTTGAAGAGCATACAGATCTTTAAAAACAGCAGAAGCCCAAGCTAACTAGTTGTAGTCTGTCGCATGCTGCTAATTATTACCTGTGGTTAATATAAAATTCTTTCCTTAAAACTGTACATATTTGAGCAATGAACTTGTCATAATAATTGTAGAAAACAGTTTACAGTATAGCTGTGAGATGAGCACCAGAAAAACATGTGTTTTGTGTACTAAAGTATTCCCTTATATCCAGTAAGCCCCATTTTTACCATAACTGACTGTATTAAAAATGGATATGTAGCCCACTAGCAGATGCATGGCTAAAACAAAAGTATTTAAAAGCTTTTTTTAGTTTAAAAAAATTATCTTTGCATTTTAAAATCAAAGTAAACTCTTTTTTTTTTTTTTTTTTTTAATGTCTTAGTACCTTAGCATTGTTCAAGTTGCCAAGCTTAGGTAGACAAAGTGCTTTTGAAACACTATTTAAAAAAAAATATCTCTCTATATATTTTATTGTCCTTTTCCAGGACTTGACTGGATGAGCAAAATCCAGAGGTCTTTGTAATTCCCATATGTTAAAAAGTAAGCTTATTTTAACACCAGGTAAATTCAATACATACATGAATGAAAAGGTCCTCCCTGTTGTTGAAGAACATTTGACTACATCATTGACATTTTGTTATAAAGGCATTAACTGTTTGACTGTTAAAATAAAGACACCATTCTCTTAGATAGCACCATGGTTTTAGAATATCCAAACAAATTCAGTGTTTTGCTGTCTATTCGTTATGTTTTATACTTATCTACTTTGTTAAATAAAATCAAGAGACTAATAAGATTACAGTAAAAACTGCATGTTAAAAAGCCATAATTCCAGTATTTCAGTACATCGTAGATTCAGCACCAGATGTTATTTTAAGATTCCTGCAGTTGTAATACTACAGTATTATTTTTTTAGGGTTTTTTTGCTCCTGTTCCATGACTATGCAAACTTGATGACATTAAAAGTGGCCACAGATGTGCAAAACTGTAAGGAAAAAAAAAATCCATTTGCAGATTATCTCTTTCAGTAATGGAGCCAGTGTTTTCAAATGTAAATTGTGAAACACTTCTTTGTTTTGTTTTTGTTTTTGCATAGGATGCTTTGGTCTTGTTTCCTACGTGCCATCTGTGACCACTTAAAAATCAGTGGAAAATAAGTGCGCTAGTGAGATTACCTCTTTTTGCTGGTGTGCTGAGGCTTTTTCCACTGACGAGTTTCGTAAAAACACTGTTTTCTTCTCCACCCTTGCCTTCCCCAAAACCTACAGAAGAACTACCCTACTGACAAGGTGTTTTTTCAAATGAGGTAACCAACAAAGGTGTGAAGTTAGATATATCGGTTGTAAGGCCCTGTAACCCGTGTAAAGGCATATGGAGATGTAGTTACTGTGGAGTCTGTGGTGACCGACAGTGTCCTTTGTGCAAGAGACTTGATGAAGCGCACGTACGTTGGCTCAGAGGGTTCGTGTGGCTCAGCAGGCTCCCGCTTTGCTTTTTTGCCATAAGATTTCTGAGGCACGTAGTCTGGACCGTACTTTTCACATTCCTCTTCTTTCTCTCTTGCCTTCTCAGCCATCTTTGCCTCCCACAGAGCCAGACCGTGTTTTGGCTCATTCATACTCTTGTGCTGGTAAAAGACAAGGGATATTCTGGTGGGATGGTTCCTGTTGGGATTTTTTAAGGGAGTCGTTGCGTGGAGCTCACGTTTTGCGCACTCTATGAGAATTGACCCATGAGATGGAGCAACTGCCACTCCTCCAATTTCTGGATCCAGAAAGCTCTGCTCACTATCTGACCAGACTTCATCGGGATCCTCTGCTTTTTCTGGATTCAGCACATCAGTTTTATCTAAACCACCCTGGGGAGTAGTCCTATCATGGTTTTGACCTGGAAGCATGTTAGACAAACCATTAACTGCATGTGAAATCATTTCACTATCCTTATTTTGGAGATGCAGTGAATTAGGAGGACCACTAAACATACTTGGAGCAGAATGGTAGTCGTGTGCTAAATGTGGAGGGGGTTGCACATGATGATGTTCACTGGTTTTACTCATGGAGGCATAATCCATGCTCGGATTACTGAGATTAGATTTTAACCTTGAGGCAACCTCCATAAAGTGGCCGTCAGCCTCATGGCTGGAGTAAGAGGAAAAAGACCCTACGTGGTGTACATTTGGTCTAATGGTGCAATTACTGAAGGAGTCTACCTGCATATTTTGGTTTCCATAATTCAAGTACTTGGGACCAAAACTCTGGTTATTCCCAAACCTATGCTGGTATAATGTTTGAATGGGCGGTAGACTTAGTTTAGACATATGGTCTTGGCTCTGGCAACTATACAAGTCCACGTGCTGATGCTGGGAAGGGTAGGAGCCCAAGTAAGAGGGGCAGTTGTCCATAGGTATGTTTCCATTGCATTGGTAGGGTGGATATTGGTTATTTTGACTTAAAGATCCTGAATAAGGGTTCATGGGACTGGAAGAATTCAAATAAGACCCCGCAGGCTGTGATGAGGTTGTATAGAGGTTCATGGGACTGGACCCTCCATAGGGATCTGAAGTGTATGAAGAGCTTGGATAAGCATTGGCTGGATTAGGCAACCTTACATAAAGATTTGCAGAACCTGAACCCGAGTAAGAGTTAATAGGATGTGACTGAGGGTTGTTAGGGAGAGTGCGCTGTGGATGTTGCTGCTGCTGTTGTTGTGTGGCTGGTCCTGAAAGACGTAAAAGATCTGTAGATGTGAAAAGAAAAAAACCACACAACAAACAAGTTTTTTTTTCTTTAAAAAAACCCCAACAAAGTACATATTTCAGAGACTTTTCATGATATATATTTATGAAATTTCTAAGAAAAGTGTATCATATGATATGTTAACAGAGGTTCCCTTTCTCATATCTCAAATACCATCCTTTAAGAAGCTGAATAAATACTAAGGCTACTCATCCTTTTTGGCATGTATCCAGTGAGATCAGATGCTAGTGGCAATGGGGAAAAAGAGGACAGTGCAATCTGTTCAGTCACATGCACAAAATGCAAAGAGTTGAATCATCATTTAAGTAGTCCATGAAATGGAGCATCAAAGTGCTCCCAAACAGCCGTGCACAAGGTGACCTTCTTTTCCCCAAGAATAAATAATTCTTCTCATCTATATTAATAGAACTGTCTCAAAAAAATGTCCCTAGCTTTATGTAAAAAACCTAACGGTGACATTCACTGAGAGAACAGTTCAGTAACAAGTGAGATTAACAGAAGACATAAGAGCAAAACCATCATTCATTACAGTGAAATGGCACCGTTTAATGGTTACAACCCTAGCCTGGGTCATGGGACAGCTGACTTCTATTCATAGGTATTTCAGTGACCTTCTGGGTGGCCTTGGATGTATCGCTTTTTTCCTCTCTGAGAAAGCTGCTGTAACAATAAAATAGTCATGATGAACTCTTTTGCTCAGGACTCTCAAATCTACTGATGAAAACTGCCAGGGATTGTTAAGTGGATTTTTAAACTCTTACTCCACTATAGAAAAACCTGCTCTGCTTTTGGTCTTGAAGCAGAGTGTAAATAGTGGTAAAGAGGTTAGGCTTGAATCCCCTCAAATTAGGAGGTTCTCTGTAACAGTGGCCGACAGTGAGTGATGTGTAGGTCATTCTTTCTTTGGCAGCAGCATCACACACTTCTCTTCATGGCTTCTAGCACTACTAGTCTTTTAAAGGTACTTTACAATACACTGGATGGGAAGCAGAGTTTGCAAAAGCACCAGACTTCCACAGGTGTTAACTATCCAACAATAAAGGATTTCTCATACAACTTTTTGGGGTTTTTTTTTTGCTTCTCCAGAGTTGACCACAATTTGGCACTCTAGTATTTATAAATATACAATATTGATATTTACTTTCAAGAATTCTGTCTCCTTTTTATTTCAAAATATTCTTGGGCTGAGAATAATGGTTTTCTTGAGACTCATTATAAATGGCCCCGATTTCTAGGAAGCTTACCACTATTGATAAAGATCCCGATCAGATTCATGTGTTTACCTGCTAGCTGCTTTGCATGTCCTGCTGCCTCAGAGCTGCCTTGCTTGTTGCGTGCTGCAGCAGACTTCTCTCTTTCAGCTTTGCTAGACCCATTCTCCAAGGAGGAAAGCTTTTCTGCAGCTGCTTTCTTTGCTTCTAGCTTCCTTTGCCGACACGTCTTAACGGGCTCTGCTAACATCCTTACTTTTCGGCGAAAGGAGGTAAGGACCTGGATGCTGCCATTCCTTTTCTTCTCCTCCTGGCCTTCAGTGCTTCCAAACTCATCCACATCAGAGACTTTGTATAACGGGAGCACGTGGAGCTGCTCGTCTTCTGGTGTTTGGCCAATTTCACGATTGTCTTCTCTAGTTAGTGTGCAAACCTGTCGGAAAGCGTGTTAAAGTAACTCTCTCAAACCAGTCTGAGAAGAAGAGATCTGAAATACATCTGGCAAGCTATTTGTAAACTGTAAGTTTCTGTGCAATTTATGCATATCACAACAAGCCTGCAATTTCATTCCTTCCATTGCTCTGTTGGACAGTGTTAATAGAAACAGAAGATCTCTCTCTCTCTCTCTCTCTCTCTTTCTTGTACTTGGGCTGAAATGAACAATATAGTTAGGGATTACCCTAATGTGAAATAAACTGTGTGATCCATTGTACCGTGGCCAGAGAGCTAAAACAGTGGAGGCTGGGACTTTGTACTCACCTGAAGATATTTTCACTATAATACATTAGCTAGCTACCTATTAGAAACAGTGTGCAATATAACATACTGCCATTGTATTTCACACCCCCTTACAATGGCAACTTCCAGGATTTTGCAAAGGAGCAAGTCACTGTAATGTTAATAATAAGATTTAAGGAAGTTACTGTTGTGTCATGCAGCACGCTCATTGTGTTAGCTCCAGCTACACAGCTACAGGTATTGGGAGGATCTCAGTGGAAAAAGATGCTGATACAGACATATTCTGTAGCAAAATCATTGCATCAGCCAGTTTTAGGAAGAAAGCTCAGCCAGAAATATATATTGTATTGGTGGTGGTTGACTTGTCAATGAAGTCAGACCCCGAAAACAGGAAAAATTTAGTTGGTATTAAAAAAATAGATATTCTCTTTGGTCATAATAAGAACTGCACTGTAAATCTAGGTAGTTGCTTCAAATTACAACCATGATGATTACTCAAAACTGAAGATTATTCTTTCTCACATTTACCCCAACTGTATTGTCACAGAGAGAGTAGGCAGGGAACAGAAATAATCCAATACACGTTGAAAACCAGCTCGCTTTTTCTGCTATCTTCTACAGAATCTTTGCTGTACATGCTAGAGATCAGAACCGAAGAGAGTAAAGGGTGCATGTACAATACAAAGGATGGCAAGGCTTGCAGACTTTCTGCTCATCCCAAGCAGGAATGAAATCCACAACTTCCAAAGCTCTCCTGGAAAGAAGTTATTTTTTTCCATTTTTATTTTATTAGAAGATATAATCCAAAGTTGTTAGAAAAAAAGTGTTTCAAGAGGACAAATATAAACCATTTTGTGCCAGAACACTGAAACAGGCATTTCAGCCCTGCTGGGACCTTCTTTCCATTGTCTCCATGGTTTCTCTTTTACCAGTTCTATATTAAACCTGTCTTTAATACACCATAAGTCTCATTCATTTGAATGAAAAATTGTGTAGGGGGTAATAAGTTAGCTCAATTACTGTTTAATGTTTCTTTTTTTAGCAATCTGCGTTGTGCAAGTATAAATTGAAACAGATGGGAGATAATGAATTAAATATATGAAATTAGTGCTGGAGTAAGGCTGTATGCATCATGGACTTACCAGCGTACTCCCGTTCTGCATATTGTGCAAGTCTCTGTGAGCATGAGCACAAAAATCCAGGCAGGCAGTGACCCCTGAGAATGGGCGACCTTCTTTTAAACCCAGGCGACACTCAGGTGCTCTGTGTTCATACTCAATCTGGAAAGAGATGACAGGTATCACCGCAACCGAGCTGGATGCTCCAGTACACGGAATTAGCACTGAATGCTCCGCCGTGACAACATGCAAGTCTCCTAACATCTTGGAGGTGGCAACATACAGATCTTGAAGGCAAATAAAATCAAGCAATTTGATGGCAATTTCGTATCCGTACTTCATTCCTTGCTGCTTTGTTCCCTGTTACCTTCTGTCTCTGGCGTGATTGTGAAATTGGCCAATAACACTTTTCCTTGCATATTACTTTTGATTCTCTGCCAGTGGTTGGTGTTTTTACATGACAAATGCATCGCATGGTTTCAGCATCTGGCACTGTAAGTTTGTGTAGACTGGAAATATACCAAGCTATTAAGGGAAAATGGCTTTAGAAAACTGACTTCAGAATGACTTCATGAAAAATAATAATTTGCTTTTTGATTTGTAATATTTTGGCATGCTAAATGTATATTTCATTAGTTTAAGTACAACTCTAACCCCTGACCAAAAAGAGAGATAATTCAGTCAAGACAGTACTTTCTACGCATGCACTCATTAAGGAGCTTTACAAAGAGCTGATAATGCAACAACAAACCTTACACAAAAAGAAAGGGTTTTGTAATGGAAGATCAATCCTTAGACAAATGACGGTTTCATATTTTATTTAGAAAATTAAAAACGAAACCATGTTTGTAAAATGCTTTGCTGAAATTCCTTAACCTTTCAAGTGAATGCAAAAAAATCTACACTTAATGCAACTTAATGGATCCCGTTTTAAGTTAAGGTGAAATTAGAAGTTTTGCCAAGTCTTGATCCAAGATCACTAAAAAGATGTCTAGTTTGCTCACAGACCTTTATTTTTAAAATTTGGAATATTTGCTTCCCTGGAATCTGAAAAGAAAAGCAGAACAAAACTTGAAACATGTAAACTTCTTTGGAATTAAATGAGAGTGGTCTGAAACGTTAGCCAGACTATAATTGTCTGATTAAAGTATAGTGGTGCAACTGTTCTCTGAGATGTTCTGTTGGGTCCAGTTGGAAAAACAGACCCTTTCCAATTCTAGATTTTAATCCAGTAGCAATCCAGATTTGGATTAGAATAAATCTGGGAATTTGGAATTTCTTTTTAGGATTCAAAGGGGGATTGGTTTTAGGGGTTTTTGGTTTTAGAACCTTTTACAATACCCTACAAATTAGGCCTCCATCATCTCTCTTTAAAGCCACTGACAGTAGCTTGATCAGGGTTTCCTCACAAATACAAACTCTGCATGAAACTCCTGAAATAGGCCAAGCTATACACACATCTTATTACACAAGGTAAAAACTGAAACTTGTAAAAGCATGTATTTTCAACAAGTGTCGGGCAGGACCATGGCTTACATGGAGAAACGTTTTTGCAAATTTTTGTGGGAAAAGAAAAGCAGCCCAAGCAAAGAACCACTTTATTGTTCACCACCCCCTCATTTTTTCTTCTTCCTCTTCCTTTCTTCTCTTGCAGAACGTCTCTCAGATATTTGGACAGATAACCACAGCTAGTGGGAACATGGCCACAGTTTCCTCCATAATGAGTCTCCAAACATTATCTGATCAGGTAAGTGAAATTGGGTAAGTCTGTACTGAATCTGCTTACCCTGTCTAGTTGCTACTAAATATGCTGTAAAGGAGCAAGTTTTATGGCAAATAAAAATGGACAGGTTTGTGTTAGTTTACTGTTTCAGTTACAGTTGAAAATCTGTCTTGTGCTGGTTGCTACAGCATAATGCTGTCAACAAGAAAGAAAGAAGATGTCATAGTTCACTGTGATGCTGATAGTTTGGAGACTGTAAGTTCTGTGAATGTTTGTAATGGTAGTGAACCTGAGCAATGAAAATGAAGGCCAATAGTTATGCGTTTGTAAGGGGTATGTTGTCAAATTTTGCTGCAAATATCTTAAAGATGTTTGGTAAAGGAATGCAGATGAGAGACAGCCACACTGGGAACCTCATAAAAGCTTTGAACGTGCTAGTATCTGTGAACACTGCTTCACAGAAAATAGGCGTGCACGATCCCCTCGTGCAAGAAGGCTGGTGCAGGCACTCGTGTGTATATGCAGGGCTGAGTGTGTTCAAATATGAAACTTCGCTTTAAAAGCATGTTTATAATGGCTATTTTGGTGAAAACTAAATTGATCTGCCGCTTGAGAGAGCAGAACTGAAACTGTGGCTTCAGGACTCAAGTGCAATATGATATACTGCCTTCTGGCACTGTTGCCAATCTCACACCATCTTTATGGCTGTTTTGCTAGTTTGGCTGGTGACTCATGCTAAATCCAGAAATTTGTGTTGTAGAGCTGAAGAGTTCTGCTCAAGTGTGAAGTAATTTTACTGTGTTGATGTAGGTGAAAAGATTAGTTCTATTTAGTGGACCAAATTCTGCCAGTTTTACTTTTGAAAGCATTTTAAGTAGAATTGTTCTTTTCCAATTGTCTTTACCCTGATGTTGAAGGAATGCTGGCATAAAATGTACACAATGGTTTGGTGCAAGGTTGAAGCATTGGCAAGTGTGGTAAAAATCAGGTTATTTGCATGACTGCTCCAATTCCTTTTTTCCCCAGCATACCTGGTTGTTATATGCATCAGGTGCAAGCTTCTTGTAGGTAGGTGCCATCAGGGTTGACAGATTCTGCAAATTGGATTCTAGTTTTTCTTCCTGTTAGGAGATGAAATAGAGTTTAATGACATTTCCATACTGTATGTATGGGATCTAAGAAGTTAGGGTCTTCACACAATTATGTTTACATTGACAGTTGTGTAAAGGCCCAGACCATTATCATTCTTGTTTAGACAATAACTGTTGTGACTCTCCTTTTAATTTTATTGTTTCACAGCCTTTAAAGTAATGAAGTAGTAGTGTAGTGTGAACCTTGCAAGAGGACATCACATGCTTATAATCTTAATTTGGTTTATATTAAGAAGAATCACATTCTTCAACATGGAGATGTTTTAGATCCAAACGTGATGATCCTCATTATTTTCCCTACTGGAGTTTTGGGAAAATAATACTCTTCAGAAAGCTTGAGAGAAATAACATCAGAATGGTCCATCAAGTAAATCTGGCTAATTTAAGGGGTTTGCACATTGCAATGACAGCACTTCAACACACTGAAATATTTTTTCATGCAGCAATTTAAAATTATTTAAATACTTCAGAATTCAAAAAGTTCCCAGTTCTTAAGCAATAACGAATTGTGGATGTGTCTAGTCATTGATGATACGGAGGTAGGAATGACCATGCTTCTTTTTTTCTAGAAGAGGTACACACTCTCAAAATGAAGGGGTCTTTAAAAATGAAGTACTCTAATAACATACTCCAAAGTTGTTCCCCATCCTTTCAGGATGAGAATCCCAAATTCAAAACCTTGCTTATATGAGGCCCTTATTTTTAATTTCAAGTGCATAAAGAACAGTGGCATGCTGGAGTGGTATACTTGTTTTTAGGAGTTTGTATATTTTAGGAATGTGTGAAGAGCTGTGAAAAACCTATGGGTTTGAGACACGTGTTTTGTGCATTAAAAGTTTGTATCTCCTACTACGGGACTACATCCTAGTTTGGGACTCCAAAATGACATTATGAAATTGTCAAAAATATCTTGCTGTGACCTTGTGGCCGCTGCCAGAACTTGGAGATTTTGTATGGCCCATAGGTTACCATTTGTAAGTGTTACTTCTTGTTTTTATTGGTGATGATTCTATTTGTGTTGTCTATAAACTGTGTCTATGCTATGGGACCCAGGCCCTGGTCTGGATGCGTGCTTTGGCTGCCCCCGACTTTGTGTGGGAACAAGACTGGAGGGTAAAACTATCTTCCCTGCCCAGCTCTGGCTTCTATGGGAAGTAAATCCAAGAATGCAAGTTGGAAGAGTGCCCTGGTGGGCTCTGGCCAGGTATTCAGCTTAGAAAATTTAGGGGGTTTAGGATTGCAGGCTATGATAAAGAAGGCTTTGTGGCACATGATTGAAGGAGAGCTATTCTGTAATTCTTGGGGCTGTAGAGAGCAGTGGGGAGGAAAAACTGTATGTTAATTATGATGATATTCTAAATAGTGTGCTATTCTCAGCACAGGCCATAGGATGCAGAAGTACCTGGCTTGCTGATCATGTGAAAGAAATGCTTGGATTTGTGTAAGGCACCAGAATACAGTGAAAGCTGTGGATCTATGCATCAGTACACAAGCAAGGGACTAAATTTGCATGTGCTTGCCAAAAAATAGACTGGGCCATTGAAGCCTCCCAGACACATGACTAGCTGGAGGTGTCCAGGAGTTGCTGCAGTCATACTTCAAAGGTATCTTGTGCCCAGGCTAAGGTCAATGTTTTTTTTTATTACTCTGACTTGTTTTAAACACTTGCCAGTTTGCTGTAACACAGAGCCCAGTTGGGAAACATTCAGTGGGGCAGGACTGTATGTAGAATGAGTCTTCCTATCCCCTTCTTCCTGTTGTGATCTCAGAGTTTCATCGTGTTTGTCTCCATGCAGTCTGCTCTGGTTCCCAGTTGCAATGTTATGTGCCTTCAGTTGGTAAACCTTCCGCTCTGCCACTGGGGAATGCCCAACTGCAGGCCTAATACAGCCACAATTATTCAGGCCGTGCCCTCTCCTCTAATTGTGAAAGCCTGCAAACATGGTTTCAAGTCTCAGGGCTTTTACCAGCTGTCAGAATTTGGACAGTCAATTCAGCTGGCTGAGTGACTGGAATCAATCAGTTTTGACTGGCAGTTAGTTAATTACCCTACATGTATGTCATTCAGGCAGGGCTCTGGCCCCTGCTCTCTTGTACTGTATCTCTATTTGCAGAGTGACAGAAAACATTTCCTTGCAAATGAGGCTCATTTTAGAAATGGACACCAACCTCTTTTGGGTCATCCCCCATCAGCTTAAACTTTCTTGGAATCTTGCTTCTGGCAAACTTACAACCATTGTAGTACATGCTCCAGGAGCAACCAAAGGAAAATGAAGCACCACAAGTTTCAGGGTCCAGCCCTTGACATGCGCAAGTCCGTCTAAAAAGTAAGAGAATATGGCTGTTAGCAGCAGGTGGGTCACCCCAGGGCACCCCCCCAGAGGGCATCGGCATTCTGCCAGCGCTCTGGGGAATCACTGGTTTTGGATCGTCTTCCATCAGTAAATAATGAAGAAATGAAAGAGGGAGGCATACGCATTATAACAGAAGAATTTATCGAAGTGAATAACTTCATGGTTGCAAAGCAAGGACTATGGGGTTTCTGTGCTTCTGTGAGAAACCTGGCTTTGCTTGAAAGAGGGTATGTTTGCGTGGTGCCTTATTAGGTAGTGATATTCATGATACCTGAAAGGAGCATACGCTGACAGCACTGCAAGAATGTGGGAGCCCTCTGGCAGGGGCTAAGCAATAATTCCTGAAATATGACTCTACCCATGAAGCCAAAGTAACACACAGTGACAGCTATGTTAATTTTTGGTCTAAATGTTCTTTGCTATCAGAAAGACATGGGAAAATGGTATAGTGCAATTTCTTTAGATTCAGGCTAGCTTCTGTAGGCTTACAGTATGATTTAGTGCATCTAGTTTTTATTTCAAGGTTGAGGTATCTGCTGTCCTGGGCCCTGTGGAGAGCTCTTCCTTTAAATATACTGAGGTGCTTCACAATTCTGGGAGGATGTTTTTCCCTGATTTATAAGAACATTTACTTTGCTTTTCTCACAAGGTCTGTGGGTTTCTAAACTGCCTGAAATAGTTGGAAAGGTTATGCGTATTTCAAGGTAATAGCACGAGCGGAGGTGCCAGGTCCGAGGCTGAAGGTGGGCTTGCAAGTTTGGTGAGCATACCCTTTGTTCCACTTACTCTTCGTTCAGGGCGCACCGCCGGTTCGTGAGCGTGCCGTACTTCCTCAGGGTGTCGGTGAGTTCGGAGTAGAGCTTGTCGGCCAGGCTTGTTGGGATTCCCTCCCAGACCAGGATGAGAATCACGATCACGGCCGTCTCACAGGTGTGGCCCGCTCGCTCGCGCACCAAGCAGAGTAGCTTTTCCTCCTGACTGCTTCTGCGGACTACCTGCATGCACAGCAACACACATCCCCAGAGCCCCAACACAAACAATGCGTTTCGTAGTGTGAAGAGCAACAGAATAGGAAACCTCAGCATTAGTGTGCGTGTGGGGAGGTTACTTCTACTTCTGTCTTCCTCTTTGTTTCTAGGTACTCGGTCCATTTTTCTCATTTAGTGATATGGGCCAGGGCTACCCTTTCGGTTTAATTGAAGCTGACTCTAAGAGGCTAAGCTTGACTGATGGCATGGAAAGCCATGGTGGTGGAAACCAGCTTTGTAAAGGTATCCCCCATGCTCTGATTCAGCAGAAATCTTCTCCTGAATCTGTGCTATGGTACACGTGGCCCAGTTTGATTAGTGGGCAAAAGGAAGTGAGCAGTGAGATGCCTCCCTGCACAGAGCTGGATGGTGGACACCTGCGCTTAGGGCAGGAGCCATGCGGGGAAAGGCAGGCAGCTAAGGAACGGACTGAATGACTGGACATGGGAGCTCTCTCCCTTTCCCTCCCAAACTTAAGCAGCTAAACTTGTAAGCAGCCACTCAGTTTTGTGACCTGCCCTTACTACATACAAACATTAGTGATGAGAGGAAAGCAGTAGAAGTTGTTCAAATAAGAGTGTCCTTGCTTCTCAGTGCTTGTGCTACTGTGGGTATTTCTGAAAAAAAGGTGCAGTCTGGCATGCATAAAGACTATAACCACGTATCAGTGTTTCCTCATCCTGTCTTTCCCCAGCCTACCCAAACCACTCGGTAATCTGTGCCAGACTACGACAGTGTTTGCTGAGAGGGTGTCCTAATGCCTCTCTTGAACTGGGAGCACATTTTAAAAACATCATAGTGGTGCACTTGCTGGACTTATTTGTAAGCTAAAATTAAACAGCAATGAGAATGTCTTGTGTTGTGAATCTTAAATCTAAGCAAAACTGCCTTCCTTCTCAGGTTTTCTTACCTTTAAGCCAAATTTTATTTTTGCTGTTCTCCATGCAACAAGTAAATGGAGTGTGAAAGACAGGGGTGGGAGCAGGCTACAGGTGTCCTGTGGTACTGCTGCCGTTGAGCTATTTTGAGTTCCATAGTGTCAACTAACAGAAGGACATGTCACTTCTGTCTGCTTACATGAACCACCATACTAAACTAGATTAGTGTTAACATTTATATACATCACTTACCCATTTAGCAATTGGACATCCTTGAGAACTTTTGCCTTCTTTCCCAGTGTAGACAACCCTCTCAATCCTTATAGCTTTACCCTTCTGTCCAAATCTTAAACAAACAAAAATATGTACAATAAGCAGATTCATTTGGTTCTGCATGAACACTGAAAAGATGGAGCACATTTGCCAGTTTTATCTTAAAAAGTAAACACTATGAATTACAGGGAGGGATGTGCAATGTGGTTTATCTTGCTGGTTTTATTATAGTGGTGGATTGATACGTTAAGAGAGGCAAATGTCTTTAATACATCATGGATGAGTAAAAATTATCCATATCACATTAATATTCCCAAACCTTTTAACTGTTTCTGTAGAGAATTTGTTATAGATGACATTTTGAAAAGTGGACTTGAAGTCTCTCTATTTTGGGAAGGAATTTTACATTTTTCTTTAATTTCTGGGTTAAACTTAAAGTTATTACTCTGAAATGTATATAATTAAGTTGTCATGGAACAGCTGGCATGCAGTAGTCACTCTATTAATTTTCTGTGCTTGTTTCTGGCTTAGATACAGTGTGAATCAGTTAAGTCATGATTAATTTGCATCATATCTATTTCCTTTACTTTATCATCCTCTCATAAATTGTTAATTATTTACTTCTGTCTGACTTCTATACTGAATTAGGATCACAAGGTGCCCTCAAATGATGCCGTTTGTGCATGTCTTTTTGTGACTGAGGTGGGCAAGCTCGGCTCTTGCTGAAGCATTTAATCAAGGTGACCATGCCGTCAAGGCAGAATCTAGCCCCACATGCAAGTAGTGCTGTTACTCAGAGCAAATGGGATCCACTTTCCATGTCCTCTGATGGACCAGGTGGAAATATGTGGCAAATGCTAAGTGAAGCAAATCTTGAATCAATAAAAAGCATCAGACCTTTTAGGCCATTTCCAGGCACGTTCTCTGGCCAGACCTCTCCCCAGGCTGCTGCAGCTGAGGGGTGCCCACCTGCTGAGCTCTAGAGCACTCCAGGTCTCAGGTGAGGCCGTGCATTAGAAACCTCAGTGTCTGCAACACTACAGATCTAGCTACCATGTTGACTTGGCTGCATTTCGGGGACTGGGCAAACTGTACTTCCATCACTGTTTCTTGAATTCTGCTGCTCTCATTGGCATTACTTTTTTTTTTGTTTGCTTGTTTTAATAACCAAGTGTGGGGACTAAATAACAATCTCATTGTTCTTTGCCTGTTACCTATAGAGCAATCAAGATAGTTCCTTCCTGTTATGCAGCCATTTAATGATGACCTTTTGACTTTTCATCCTTCTTGTTTTTGCACTAAAATCTTGGTGACATAGTTAAGAGCAAATATTTTTATTTAAACTTCTGTCCTGTAAAGGAAATGAAAAATGCTTATTTTCAGATGTGATCTCATTGTGAAATTTCAGTGTCACAGGAAATTATACAAATAAAATCAAGTTGTACTACACATGTTCTGCAGGCAACTGTTGGGTCACTTTTTCCTACTTAGGCTTGGATGTTAGTATACATTTGTTTCTTTAACCACATTAGAAAAATGTTTTTAAATCTTAACATTTTCTATCAATTTGCTAATCTCAATTGCAGGACAACGGTGCGGATGCCTCCATAGAAATATGTTGTACATTACACACTGGAAATGAAACGGACTTTGTCTCAAATCTTTTCAACTGTCACAAAGGAATTTGTGCCTGATGTTTGTCATGCTTGCTTTCAGGCCAAAGCTGATTGGCTTTAAAACTGGAGCAAAAATCACTGAGCATGAAGTAGGGATTGGGAGAAGGAACAGGTAAAATGTATGTATCCACCATGGATTCTGCAAGAAATTTGTTCTGGTATAGCTAAAATATTAACTGCAAGTCTAAATCCAAGTTCTGATTTGTTTCACAGTGCTGATACCTTAAAAGTCAATCCATATTCATGGATTGTTTAAAAGTGCTTCAGCTGTGATTAGTGTCACCTAATCACAACTGCACACATGTGCTTGAGAATATAGTTAAGTGCTTTTTTTACTTAGGGATACAAAGCTAACTAATGAGGAGGAGTTCTGGAGTTCTTCAGTCAGGGATTCGCACAGTTCATACCATATGAACAGTTGAAAACTAGCCATTGTTCAAGTGGCTGCTGCTATACTCTGCTGAACCTGGCTGAGTAGATGCATGTTATCTATAATCTCTCAGGATTTCCTTCTGCCAACATGAAATGAAATTAAATGCAAAAAAAAAAAAAAAGAAAAAAAGAAAAAAGAAAAAAGGTGAGAAGGTGAGGTCAATATTAAGGATGAAAAATTACATTCCAAAGTAAAGAAATGAAAAAAGTTTCATCTCTAATAATTGACATCATGACATGAATGACTTTCCTCTTTTATTTATTATTTGTAAATACTAAAGAATTAACCAGTCAATGAGAGCTCTGGAGATAACAAATTGTAAGAAGCTTCTCAGGAGGGTCAGTGTTCACTCCCCCTTCCCAGGAAGAAGCTGATTTATGTAGCTTACATGCATTTGAACTGCTCATAAAGCTGAAAACAAGTATTGGGGCAAGCCCTGCACAGGAGTCACAGGGAAGGAAGGAGGTGCTAAGAAAGAGAAAGGATCTTAGGACTTAGAGGTAATCCGAAGGGTTTAACATGCCCTAAGTGGCCCATGGTCGTGCAGCAATGAGCACAAACTAACAGACCTTGCTAAGAAACGGCACTCCTTAGCTCAGACACAGCACTGCAATAATGCCCATTTGCTTGTGGTTCTGCAACTAGCTGGAGCTTCTTTGCAGTTCTGGAGTCCAGATTTTTAAGGTATTAACAAATTCCCATCTGTCTCTGACTTACTGGGGAGCTGTTTGTTTGTTTGTTTGTTTATTCAGAGGGGAACTGAATTCCCAGACACCTCTAAAAATCTGGCCATTAACGTCTATGCACGCCAAAAGCTACAAGTAATGCAGAATTCACAATGCAGAAGTCACTTTTGTGACAGTTTTTAATTTAAATACCTTAGAAAGGCTGGTGGGGTTTGTGCTTACAAATATTTTTAAATAGCACGGTATCCATTCTGTGCCGTTCAAAATTCCTGGTTTGGTTGGCTTTGATGTAATAAATATATCATGGGATGCAACATGATACAGGGATTGTCTGCAATCAAGATAAGGCTGGTTTTGTGCAATACTCTGAGGAAGGGGGATGGTGGTTTTTTTTTTCCCCACAAAACTACTTATTGATTCTTGGGCTGAAATCCTATCCAACAACTCTGTGGCACTCCTCTGGACGTGACCAAGTTAGATTTAGCCCTTTAGGGTTGTATTATACACTTAGTAATTTGGGCGGAGGGTGGGGGAGCTAATTTTGGAGTCTGGTACTCTGCTCTTCATCTTCCTTCTACCTTGGCATTCTTCTACCCAGAGGGAACACCAGGTCCGTGCCTGCTTTTGCAGCCATTGCCAACTGTCTTGCTTGGCAGGCTGGTGAATACTTGTTCCTGCTTGGGTTTGCTGGCATCTGTCTCGAAGTGCGCAGCCTGTGCCAGCCGGCAGACTATTAGCCCTGTCAAATATTGTGACTCTCTGGTGAATAGCACAGTGCGTAATGTTGGCAACACTGGAGTAGCTAAGCCTACAAGTAATTACTTGATTTGCAATTGTTTATTTCTTTATGTGCAAAAGCTGGAAAAATTCTGACATCCACAAAAGGATAAACATTAATCTGCCCTGTGCCTTTGCACTAATTACCTTTCTTCCATGATTTCTCTAATAGCTGCCACATTAGGACCGGCTCCTAGATGGGTATAGAAAGGACCTTCATCTTTTTCAATAATCTGTTCTGTTTAAAACAAAATAAAGGTTATTACTTAGAAGCTTAATTCTTTAATGTAAAAAGTCACATTGCAAAGCTTACTTCTAGCTCGTTAGAATACTGCTGTATGGGTCTGGGGTCAGAGTTTTCAAACACTTATGTCTAAAGTATGCTCACGCAATTTGTACAAAACATGCAAAGCACGTGGCTAATCCTGCAAATAGCTGTGATACGGACCGTGTGCCTTTTGCTAGCACAAACAGTTGTTTCGCATCTCAGGCTCTACACTGAAATGCAAAAGGCATTTTCCTGTTATCACCAAACAATTGTTTCTCCTTCTCCCACTTCCTCCTCTCCCAGTATCTAGAAAGGAGGATAAATGGGATAACAGCGGTAAATATTGACGTTAGTGAGCTGTACAGTACTTGTTTTTCAGCAGACGTGTTACAGTGTAGGAACCTACAGCTTGAGAAAGTGGCCAGTAAGGTTACATAGAGAGTTTCTGCCACCCCCAGAAAGACTCTGTGAAATGAAAAAAAGCAAGTTTGCTGAAAGAAATCCTGCACAAGGCTTAGTCAAAATGCTTGTACGCTAAGAATGTAGCCTCAGTTTTCTGTGTGTAGGTAGGACCATGTCAGCATTCACAATATATGCTATATGCTTGGTTTGATGCTAGGAGGCAGGCTCCAGCAGTGAGAAAGAAATGGCCAGGCTCTGCTTGGGTTCAGGAGAAGATGGTGGAGCTGTGCTGACTTGTCTGAGGGCTGACTTTATGCTTTCTGCCATGCTAACTCCAAAGGCTGAATGAGGTGATGCTGCTCTTGACGTACAGCCTCCGGATGATGAAGGCATGCTATAAACCTGAACGTGTCAATGGGGGAAGGGGAATGGCTTAATTTAATCTTCCTAAGGACAAGTATTGGTAGGAAAGAGCAATAAACCCTATCAATTATGCTGTGGCACTGGGTTCTTCAAAGAGGACTAAGTTTCAAGCTCCTTTATTTGCTAGAGGGTCTGCTAAGACTGAAGAACTAAAATGCAAGAGGAGAATAAGCTCTTTTTCTTAGTTAGCGGCTGCAGTACTGGCTAAAAACCATAGTGAGAATAATGAAATAATTGCCAGAAAAACTTGTGCCAGCTACATTGGAGAAACCGTCTCAAGAAAAAAACCCCAAACAACTTCAATGTTTTCAAAAAAACTACATTTTGTAGGTTGTTTCTTATAAAACAACAAGGAACAGCAAGGAACTGGCTTCTAGTTTTCTTCCTGGGAGCTTTGGAAATCCACTGCCTCCTCTTTTTGTTCCCATGGATCATCTCTGACATATAGCCCCAAATATTCGAAAAGGCAAAAAGGTCCATTTTGCAGTTTTGGAGGAGCATTGGTTCAACTTTCCTCTCTTATAGTTGGTACGAAATCCCAGTAAGTGAATCTGTAACAAGGATTTCTGCGCCTCTCCCCCCGCCCCCCCTTCATTTTTGGTGCTGAACCTTTTGTCTCAGCCTGAATAGTTTATCCAGTAGAGTCTGAAAGTGCCTGTTAGACCTGGCTATGTGCAGTGTCAGTGCTGTACGGAAGCTCGGGCTACGGGGCCATGCCTGTCACTCTACTTTGCTTCCCTCTGCTCTATTCTTCCAGCTTCTGGAGATCTGGTATGCCATGAAGAAACACTGAGGGTCCCCCTCGCTGCTTTTTTGGCACTGCTTGCGTAGCTTTTTTAAGAAACTGCTGATCTCTTTAGCCTTGCAGGAGACGAGTGCGTGAAAGGGAGGATAAACTCTTGCAACAAGTGAGGAATAATCTGTCATCCCTTCTTTGTTTAGGCTTTACTGAGGGAAACTTCAGCAATTTCACTGTTAGAGCAAAAAATGGCGTAAGGATCTCAAGTTTTGGACCCAGGACATACTTTATAAATGCTGTATCTCCTTGACAAATAAATTAGTTTATAAAGTTATGACCTACTTTTTATCAGCGTGTTGTCATTACATGTCTGCTGCTGAAGGAGAATGGATGTGAGGGGATACATTTCTGGCCATAAGCATTCTGACTGAAAAAGCAAATAGGTAATTGCTTTATGAAATATTGAGAAAGGGCCTGTGTGTAGGGTTGGATAAGTGGAGTAGGCATAAGTGTATAAAATTGCAATTTTATAAGTCTTTACTAATTACTGTTCTAAAAAAACCAACCCAAAAAATCCTCCAACAAAAACATGCAACTAACCCTGCGATCCCAGCTTGAAGGCTCATTTCCTTCCTGTGAACTAGTACATTTTTAGTACATCTCAGCACTTACCAACACAGCTGCAAGATGGGAAATCATACTGGGTTTTGGCAGGTGTGTCCAATAAATTTTTTACAGGAGTGTCCAATAACTTGGAAGGTGAGTCTAAAAAATTATTGAGAACAGTTCCAGCTGTTCTTTTGGTCGGGGTTTTCTCAGAAGACGAGTTTGCTTGCTGATCTAAGATTGGGGTCTGAGTGTCAAAATCTGCAGCACTGGTATTTCTTGATAGGATGGTAATAGGGCCTGCTGTTTCAACCTTCACATGTTTAGGTGATTTGATAGTAAAAGTCTTGTGATCAAACAGTGATTTGACCTGTATCTGTTTTAGCTGCTGTTCCATTGTCTCGATGATGCTCTTTTGTTGCATGTTCTCACAGCCAAAGTGCTGATTCTCTTGTTTAATTGGTTTTTTCCACGTTTTGTTTTCCAGCTGTCCAGCTGATGGACGCATGCAGACATTAGACTTTGTGCCAGCCTCAATTTTTATAGGCTTGCGTGCTGCACTGAGACCAATCTCAGTTTTGGGTTGCTGGTATGCTTGTTGCTCCTGTTTTTGCAAGAGATGCCACCTTAGAGCAGCATGCTTTTGAAAATCCTTAGGGGTTTGGGACTGCAAATGACAGCCTCTCTGATCTTGGGAGTGTGGGGCAGTTTGCTGGCTGTGTGGTAAGTACCGCTGAGGAATCTGTGTAGCTTGTTGGCTTGGGAGATCTTGGTTCAGACTACCACCGTAGCATTGTGTTTGCTGGAGTGGTGGTAGCTGTATAACTGAAGCTTGTTGTGTCTGTTGCTCTTGTTCTTGAAAACAGTGATTCACATCTTGCTTTGCGGTCAAGTTATTTGAAAAATACTGCACATGTTGCAAGTCCCGCATTTTGTTGGCTCCAAAGCATTCGATATTTGCAGCGTTTTCTTTCTTCTCAGAAATCAAGTGCACATTGTTTGGGGAGGGATGCTGCAGACTAGCGTTTGCTTTCTGAGTGTAAAGGGGAGCTTTGTTGTTCATGCTCTGTACCTGCTCTAGGCCTAGCTGAGGATTATGCAGTGGGAATGCAGTTGATTTCATGTACTTATTCCCAGTTAGAAAACATTCACCTACTTTAAGCTGATTGAAGGATGTCCTGTCTAGCGGCTGCTCAGCGTTGCTTTGGGAGTGGGAAATGGTTTGGGGCAGGTCTTTATTTTTCATTTGCAGAGCCTGTTGCTGGTTTGGGGTTAGCTGCGGACTGCACGGCAGTTGCACCTGCTGTGCCTGTTTTTGAAGCATCTGTTGCAAAATGTGTGAATGCAAGAATGGCTCGTTTTCCCCTGGCTGGGGATTCAAGTGCTGCTGTTTCAACGGGGCCCCTAAAGGCTGTTCGGCTTGTTGTTCTGGTCTTTGCTGGAAATGGAGCTGCTGTGGAGGGTGTTGCTGCACTTGGGACTTGAGTAGGGAATCCATCTTCGTGAGCTGTGGCTGTGGTGAGTGTTTCTGGAACGGCAGGTGCTGGTCAGCTGTGGGATGCGGCTGCAGCTGTGAGGTCTCGCTTTTGTACAGCAGAGGAATTTGTTCCTGTTGCATTATCTTCTGGCTCTGGGGCTGTCCTGAAGGCCCCTTTAATGCATCAGGACTTCCAGCATACTGTTTTGTATAGGCTGTTTCGGCTGTGTTTGCCTGGAACTGACGAATTGATCGCAATAATGCTTCGCTGGGCTTTTGGGGAGGCTCTCCCTGGCGGAACTGGGTAGAAACCAGTTCTATCCAGGCTGGTTTTGAATAATGTTGAGCCTGTTGCACAGGCTCTTTGACTTGGTCCTTTTCTTTGTCGGGAGGAATCTCGGGTTCTCTCCGTCCTGGGAAATGCTGATAGTGTTGCTGCAATTCACCTTCACTTCCGCGCGCTTGCAGGTTTTGGAGGGGAGGCTCCGACGCCGGCGTCATTTCTTCTGGGCGCTGCTGAATTGAGGCGGCCACAGCAGCTTGTGGGTTGCTTTCACTGACATCTTGTTGTGACATTTGTGCCTGCTGCGGAAGTCTCTGCTGAGGGTGAAGTTGTTGGCTGAGGCTGGGACTTTCTGACATTGGTCCCTGCTGTTGCCCTTCATTCTTTATCTCCCCAGGAAGAGTTTCATCACATCTGTTGTCATAGGAATGGTGTCCTTCTCGCACCACAACGGACAGTGCACTGTTCACTTCTGGAGCAGGAGGAGTGGAGGAATCTTTGTGAAACGTTGAGTTCTGTTTAAAGAAAGCACCATTTTTTTCTGCTTGCTCAGAAAACCTTTCCAGAGCGGTGCTCTGAGCTTGCAGGTTACTGCTGGAACTTAGAGAGAGGTCTTGGTTGGGAACCTGCCCTATGCTTCCACGAACAGTACTGTTTCCTACGGGTAACTGGTGTGGATCATAGCCTGGAATCTGTTGCTGTAGCTGTAGTTCTGGTTTCTGAAGCGAACAGCTACCTGGCAATACAGGTGGTTTACTGGAGTCTTCTGCGTTGTAGACCTCAGTAACCACTACAGCTGGCACTTGAGGCAGCTCAGAGTTTGAGGTCTGTGGGGAAGTGATCTGCCCTGAGGTATGGGATGAATGCGTTGTCTCATAGGACAACTCATTAGTAGCCTGACTGGTAATGGCATTGATATGAGATGTGTTCTTCTGCATTGCTATGGAAACATGTTCTGGATAATATTGAGACAGTGTTTTCTCCAGGAGTTCACCATGCATGCTTTCCATGGAAGAGGCAGAAACTGTAGCACCATTAGGCATTGGCACTGCCTTGTTCTTAAGTAGTAAGACAATGTCCCTGTTGTGGCAATGAACGTTTTCCCGCTCCTGCTCATCCTGAATCAGGAGGTCATGAGGGTTTTCTGAACCACCACTGTTGTATCTTGTAGACTGTATCAAATCTGAAGCTTCATTTTCTTGTCCTGTAAAACTCTCGGGTTTCTTCTCACTGTAACAATTGGAGACGCTTGGTTTTTCATTATTATCGTCTGGCTCAGCTTTTTCTCCGTTTACCTCTTTGTCTTGTTTCACTTTCTTGCTCTCATGAAGTCCATACAGAGAGGGCTCACTAAAAGTGCGTTTTATCCCACCATTTTGCATATATTTGGAAAATACTTTCTTTTCTTGTAAAAGGTCAGGGCTAACGCGGTTGTTTGGACTTCCCTTCAGGTGGGGCACTCCATAGCTGCTTTTAATGAATAGCCGCTTGTGGTCTCCATTTACTTCAACTTCAGGCCTCTCTGTTGCTGGACTTCCATTCTGTAGCTTCACCGCAGAAGGCTCTGCCTGGCAAATGTGAGAAGATTGCGGTATTAGAAATGGACTCAATCTATTGCCGTCAACATGGTTGGTTCTGTCCTGTTCCATCTGGCCTGCTCCGGGGCCATCCACAAGGCTACCCTCTGAACGTATCTGAAAGAGAAAAGAAATGGGGGAGATTCTAAGTTAATTTTAGTTTCCATTGATGGACAGCCAATTACCGACAATTCCTGCAGCGTTCAAGTACACATTGTCCTGACCAGCTCCCACACACAACGTGAGCTCGCAGGCACACCTGAGGGGTGTTTCACTATCCTGTCACACTTTGCAGCCCCATGTCTCCCTTTTTCTTGAAGGTTTGTTCTTCAAGATGAAAAGAGTGAAAATACAGAGTGGCTCCTTACCCCCATTTAACACACAAGCAGGTATTTTGCCAAAAAAATCTCTCCTAATGGTGCAAAAAATATTCTCTGCTTTTGAATGATTTGTGTAGACTCCTCTTTCGTCACTTTTTCTCCTTGGTAAGGCAGAAAGTCATGCCGAAACCGTGGTTCCCAGACTTGGTGCTAATCCCGTTATTTGATTAAGTGTGCCAAACCTCTTTTGTGTGACTTGAAGGATTACTGCCACCAAGCTTGCCAATTAGAGGGGAAAACATCCTTTTTTCTGCCTTCAGCTGTCTGACAAGGTCTTTTAAAACTGGCATTCCTAAAGACCACGCAAATGGCACAATACACACGTGAGACAAAGCCACGCTTGACTGCTGTCCATAGGAACTCTTACAGTTCATCAACATCTTGGTAATGTTGACAGAAACAGATTGAGAGATTTCTGAAAGGTTTGATGAAGTGGTATTTTTTCAGGTATTAATACCCTTTCAAATTTACGTATAGACATCAAGCAAGGCTTAAACTATGCATTTGGGTTTTGAACTGAGCCCCACAGCTGTGGAGCTAGGATTTTTTTCTTCTTTGTTTGGATGGAAAATCCCACTTTCTCATGTACTTTTTATATTTTACTTATAAAATGTTTTTTGTTGGATAAAAGTACTGACAATGTGCAGTGAACAAATTCCATATAATAACAAGCTAATCCTGTTCACGTGGATCTTCCCAGGATTCACAATCCCAGTTAACATAGATAAAGCCCTTGTTTGACTCTGCTTGCAATTTATTCTTTGTTGGCTTTATGGTTCTCAACCAGCCACAAATGACAGAAGACAGACTGACAGAGGGTCTTACAGATGTGAGATTGCACAGAGAAGATTTGGACTCCTGCATGTCTTTGTCCTGAAGCTTTTATTTTTAGTTTGCATAAAGGGGAATCTGAAGGGTTCTCCATTACCAGGTCATCCCTGGCTGGACTGCAAAGTCAGGAGAAGACACGTGGCTGGTATTGCCACTACATAGGAAGAACTACTATACTGAAAAATTTCTCCCATCACGGTTGCTCTGCTTATGTATTTATCCTACACTAAGCTTTTTTTTTTTTTTTTTTAAATGCTAAGGGACATCTAATTTATACAGTTTTCAGTGCAGTATTGCCTTACTTAGTTGAGTAATATGATTCTAAAATGCTTTTAAAAGTAATATTAATTCATGTGATTCGTTACATCCAGCAGAATCCCCTCTGCTTGCAGCTCTGATTTCAGTATCAGGACAAGTCAAACATACATTTTGACTGGCAAGCACCTATATGATGACTTGTATCCACTTCCTCCTTATCCCAAACTTGGTTTTAGATTTACTTTTGACCTCCTGAAGTTTTTTTTCTTTTCTTTCTATACTCAATTTATGTTTTGTATGACAGAAGTAGAGAAGTTCTCTCTGCAAGTAACAGTATGTAAAAAAAGAGTATTTGAAGGGAAAGCTAAGAATAGGGAGATGGAAAAGAATGTTTGTCCGTCTTACCTATTTTCTTGACAAGGTAAGGTAGGCTTCTTCCCTTCTAGATATATTTCAGTATATTTCCCAACCTAGCTTTAAAGTACCACAAGACACGAGCCTTTGCAGCTTTCCCAGGGAGACGATATTCCATGCTTAACAGAAAGCAGTGTGAAAAGGATTCCTCTGATGTGTCATTCTAGGCCAGGCAGCAGAATGATGCTCCCAGAGCGTCTCAAAAATAAAATGTCAGCCTAATTTGGAAGCCATTCTTTGCCTTCACACCTTTCATACCTAGAAATTGCAGCTGAACCACAACTCAGACATGAATGTGTAGGCTGCTGTATTTCACAAGTATGAAATGAAATAAAAGGCACCATAGTAATTAACACTGTGCTGTCAAGCTGCTTCTAAAATATTTATTTCTTTAAAAAAAGTTTTAGTCTGTGTGATTGAGCCGTGAGAAACTTCCTCTGGCCCTCAAAGTCTGCCTTGCTGCTTGTGTTCTGGTGTACTGTGTGGGTTGCAACTAAATTCCTTCCGAGAGTTCCCAGACGATCTTTCTTCTCAAATCCTTACTGATAGGTAAAAACACCTTTTTGTTTAGAAGTGGGGGCTGCCTGACTTCTCTAAACTTAGCTTGCAAACCCCTTGAAGGAGCACATCTGTGCTTCAGAAAAGAGTCTTGAGTTCACGCCGTCCTCAAAAACCACGAGGTTATCTTAACTGTGTGACATGGATTATTATTCATGGTATTCTCAAAGACCTCATGGTATGAGTCAACCAGTTCCCCCAAATTCTGATCACCTCCAGTTTAAAAGGCACTGATGTTAGACATTCCAAAGGACACGGGAGTCATTTGGTTCTTTAAAATACAAAGTTAATTAATCGATTAAAAGTGCCAGATTTGCATTCTTTGAAATGCATCTAGGATTGTGGTGACTTTGCATTACACTTCTTTCTCTCTCTGTCTACACTCAGTTATTCACAATCCTGGAGTCACACCTGAGTACAAATCTTGCTCAAGCAGCTACAAATCACAGCAATTATTTGTAATTTAAAACTGGCAAAAGACAAATGGCAGTGATTCCTTTATTACTGGTTTTAACTGGGACACCATGAAGATATTCTTGATGCTACTACTAGGCAGACCTGGTTGCGCCTTACAAAGTCTCTGTGCTCTTTATAATTGTTGTGGGGTGAACTGTCTGCCTCTCAAAGTAAATCTACCTTTCCCTAAGCGTAGCAGTTAGCCTTTTTTCCTCTTTCCCATAACTGTATTTTATCCAGACCATTTAGAAGCTCCACATATTTTTCTTCAGCTATAATTCATTAGAAATTCAAGTCACATCAGCAGCATCTGGGAAACAATTACTGCATCTAGGACTGACTCTGCAGTCTAATCCATCATAATTATGACTGGCCTCTTTGAAGATGCCACGATGCGTGACTTAAATATAGCACATTACTGTGCAAATGGATCAGCATCTCATCCCACCAATGTGCATTCAAGTTATAATTCAGTCTACCACTGTTTGACTTTTTCAGATGCAATCAATGCATGTACATTTATTTCTTGCCACATATGGGGCACAAATTGGAAACCAGGTACTGAAAGAGTTTTTGAGATTTGTTTGTTTGTTTTTTATGGGCAAGTTTGGCATATTCCTGCCACCTCTATCAATACGGGAATACCGAAAGACTGTGGAAGGTGTTGTTATGAGCGCGACAAACATTTCTGCGGCAACAAAAGTACTCTTGGTTATGTCATTTTCTTTCATGAAAAATTTTTCTTTACTTTTAGCCAGTTCTAGAGGTTCCTATCTTATTTTATATAGCACCCGTATCTGGGGAGTTTGTGAATGCAAAGCAGCTCAGATGAATGACAAATACACCCACTGCAGGGGAGTACAATCTTCTACAAAGCTGGGCAAGATTCCCAGTAGAAAAAGTAGGTGGGAGGATGCCATGTTAGAGTACTCGTGGCCCTAAAAGGACCAAAAGGTGGGATGTCAGATGGGTTGCTTCCCCTTCTAGGGTCAGCTGGGATAGAAATGTATCTCCTTAGAGGTTTTTCTCCCCGGCAGAAATACACCTCCTCAGATCACGACCTCAGCTGACTTGTGCTCAAGTGATTATCAGGATGAGACTCAAGAAAGCAGAAGTCTGATACCCAGGATCTTGTCGATGGCTCACCAGGTTGTTCCTGGAGCACTGCCACAGCCTCCACCCTGCTGGCACCCTTCTGCCACTGCCAGACGACACAGAGGTCTAAATTGCTCCCAGACAAGAAACCCCTGTAGCACTTTCTAGACAGGAGGTGAATTTCCCTATATGTCTTGCCAAACTCCAGTTCGGTAAGTTGTACTTTCTGCTTACACCTGTACTCCTGCTCCTATCGCCTGGGTACAGTAGTTGGCTTCACTTCTGGCTTAATTTGCTATGTATTATTATGTGCTGTTGTGCAGTTGCTTCTCTCCTCTGAAGCTCATGCTGCTGGCAAAGAGGTCTAAATCCTGAACTTCCAACAAGTGAAAAAGCTCCTAAAGTAATTTTTTTTTTCTTATTTCAAGAATGAATGAAAAATCGAGAAAAGGCATGAGTAGAGTTATTCCTAAGTAAGGACACTCATACATGGCATTATCAGAAAGCTCAATTTCTGCACTGAAACCTTAAATCTTCTGGACTTGCATACATGTGAAATTGTTTCTGATTAACTCTGTGTCAAAGTTTTCTCTTTTTTAACTTTGGAACAAGACGTGTAAGAAGTTATAATGATGCTCAACACCATGATTTATAGCCATGTGGTTATTGTGGAATGTCATTTTTCTCTGGCCTATCTAAGTAGCAGTTGCTTCAGTTGTGCCTTGGGTTAACACCTGTAAGCAAGCTGCAAATGTCACTAGAGGAGAAAAGATGTGCAGTTAATTCAGATGGCTAATGGGCGATGTAACACATCAAAGCTCCTTATTAGTGAGACATTTCCATTATTGCTGGGATAAAATGTTGCACACACAAAAAGTGTGGTATAGTTTAAGAATTTCCTGTATGTTTCGCACTTAAGGTGCACTGTCTTTATACACTGAGAAACAAAGCAAGCTTCCACATGGAAACTAATGGGAGAGGCAAGACCAGGACTACGCCTGTCCAGACTGGGTGGTTTGCCATTTGCAGAACAGCTTCTTCCCAAGCCAGGGTTGCTGGTAGTTTGTAATAAATACAATACCGTCAGAAAGCAAACCCTGTGTGGGCCTGTTGTTTAAATATGGGTTTAACGTGCTTTTCTGAAGCCAAGGCACCCATGAGAGAGAATTTTAACCCTGTTGGCCAAAGCAGATTCAAAAGAGAGATTGCCCAAGGTGAACTGAGGCTCTGAACCCCACAATACGCCCTAAGGATTTGCTCTGCTCCTTACCAGCATCACTGCTGCCCCGCTGCAAGTGTGGTGGCTGAGGAAAACACAGTGAAACTTCAAGGCAGATGTAAAGGAGGCCCCAGAAGGACAAGGACACTCTGTTGTTAGCTGGGCTCTATGACTTACAATGAGGTCCTTTTGCAATGCATTCAGCTGTCTCTTCATTGGGATAGTATATTTATTCAGTGCATTAGCAATGCTTTGGAAGAAACTTGCATAAGGATGCTGTGCCTTCTCTGTCCCTTGAAGTTTTTAAGTTAAGGCTATATTTCTTTCTAAAATACACGTATTGCTTTCTCAGTGTAGCTTTAAATAGCAGTTAAGGGGTTAATCTAGAAACCAGTAGATGAGACTGTGACTGTATTCTGCAGGAAGTCATATTACATGAATATAATTGTCTTCTCTGGCATTCAGATCTACGAATAATCTGTGTCAAGCAGAAAAGAAAATGTGCGATGGCTGAAATTTGTTACCTAATTTACAGCTAATTTATCCTTAATTTACAGGGCAAATGTTGACTAGCGAATATAGATATAAGCAGACATAAGGGAATGAAGAGCATGGGATTTGTGAAATACGAGGACTAATAATTCATTAAATCTTATCCAAGCCAGAAGCCTCATAATTCATGCATTTTTAAATCAACTAGTGCTAACCCCCCCCTCAATTTATTGACACCAGTTCTTGCACTTCAGTGATGCAATGACCTAATCGCAAAAGCACTTGAATCAGTTTGATTTTTTACCTTAATACAGAGGGCAAGAGAGTAAAGCTAAACTGGTCTGCACAGTGATTTCCCCTTGCTACATTATATAACCATCAACAAGACTGGATACTGCATAGTATCTACCCAGACATGAAAAATTACACTATTTTAACAATTGCATAAAATCAAGAGGAGCAAAAATTAAATGCCTCTACAATACGGGTGGAAAAAAACCAATTATGTGAAGGAAATGAACTCAGGAATATAAAATGCGAGTAAACAGGAATTATAATGTCGCATCACACAGCTCTCCAGTTCCTATTTTTTTGTGATTTATGTCCTATACAAACTTTGCACCTAATTGTACCATGTAGCACTTCTAACAGAAGAACACAACTCTTCAAGTCGCTTGTAATGCCACCATAGTATGACTAGACTAGAAATGTTTCCCGAAAGGTTGAACTTTAGAACCAGGTTGGATTTAAGAGACAAAAGGACCTTCCCACTGGAATAACCAGAACATTCAAGACGAGGTTGGCACCTGCGCTTGTTCTTGCCAGTTGTAAGCTCATTTCTGTGGTTTAGATTTGGAGTATGGTGGATCCAGGTGGTTTATACTGACAGGCCATCGCACAGAGCTATATTACTTCCCAAGTTAGCCTGTTTGACATTACCTTGGGTGTTGGTATGCTGACATACTCTAAGACTAGTATTGCTCAATTTCTTGAGCACCACCTTGACTATTATACATATTTCACAAATACAGGGAAGCTGAACTAAAACACCCTTTCGCCTTTGCTGTTTTTGAGAGTCATTGCAGTTGATAATTGTAATAGGAAGGCTGCAGGGATGGGAGTTACAGTCTTAAACACTGGGGAAGCTCAAATAAGTGTGCGCCGAGTGAGATGCTTCTATGCCTGGGTATAATGAGAAACTTCTCTTGTGTGCCTGTGAAGTCTGGACCAGCAAAATTGTTTCAAATTGTGACCCACACAGGGCATCGTTTGGGTAAATCACCAATGCCTGTGGATTCAACATTGGGAAACATGTTGGGGTAGGAAAACAGAACCAAGTCTCTTTTTCTTTATCTCAGCCAGTTATCGTGCTAGGTTAGGTGTGTTGAGCAAAGGCTGGCAAGGTAGGGTAGGCGGTGTTATCGGGCGGACAACTGGTGCTCAGACCTGGTTTTGATTTCTGGAGAAATGGTATAATTTGAGGGATGATTTTCCTCTCAATACTTCAGCTATCCTATCTGTCAAATGGTAATGATGATACTGGCCACTGATTAAAATCAGCTATCCGAGAGCAACAGCTAACTGCTCATGCTATTCTGACCGAGCTCTGTAGTGCAGCGTGCCTCTGTGTGAGCACGCCAGAATAAGCAAGCGTTGGTGGCTGAACCGTTCTTCAAGACACACTTGATGTTATCAACCTGCTGTTTAGGGAAGGTTACCAAGAGGTCAGTGCCATCATTATCTTCCAGTTTCTGTGATCTTTGTCCATCTGGCTTCAGACCTGGATATAGCATGGATTTCTTGGGTTGATGACTTCCTGACACCAGTCGAAGGTCGGTTATCTGTGATGATTTCATCACAGCTGTCGGCAGAGTTAAGTAATTTGCTATTAAGTAGTACATCCTCCTTGAGAACTAGAAACAGTGGAAGAGATTCTCTTAGCTCTCTCCACCCCGTACTACAAAGAAGAAAGGGAGGACCCAAAGGAAAAACCACTGGCAAGCTAGAGATTTCAGGGTTTCATCATGTTGGACAGTAACATTAGAAAACAGGAACAAAAATGGTCCTGTTTGGCACGTGGGTGGAAGAACCGACAGAAGAGGGTAAATCGTTGTGGGCTGCAGCGTCCTCAGAAAGCCTGTTTACACAGCTCTGTTTTCCATTATCCTTTGAACTTCAAATAGGAAATCCTGTTGGTCTCCCAGTTCTGATGAAAATGGAGTTTTTGGATGAAATGCGGTTTTCTTAAATTTCTTCTCCAAAGGTTGAAGGTGAAAGTCATACGGAGAGGAGAGTGAAAAGAATGCAGAGACAAGGGTTGATGACTCCGAGGATTACTCTGACTGTTGCTCCCACATGTCCAGATGATAAAGGATAGCTTTCAGCCCCTTCACTGGCCTCACTATGGTAGCCTTTACACCCCTATACACATTTCTCCACCGTTTTCCTCATGCCTCCGCCACACCTAGGCTGGGATGTTGTAGTGAACTCAATTTTCGGCTACTATTCTTGGCCATTGAGAAATGAGAGGCAGCACAGAGACACAGCTCCCATGCTACACAGCGTGCACTGTGCACGCTGGCATACCCGAGGGGCAGGTGCTGGGGATTTCTGCCGGGGGCGGCGAGCCACGAGATACCCATGTGTCCATATGTGAGATGCTGCATGCCACTGCATCTTCTGCATCGTTTCCTACGTCATTCTGGGGATTTACTTCCAGATGGTGAATTTGGAGAAGTTGAGCTAAAAGAAGGGTTACTTGCTTTGGAAAGATCTTGTGCTGTTTTAATTGTTGCATGATTTGATTTAAAAATGTGTTTTCATGCACACTTGTGACTTTTTTTTTTCCTTCCTTCCAATTTGTGCCTTGCATGACTTACAAACCAAACCAATCGCTCATAAACACATGAGAAAAATAGGTTTGTTAGGGGCCTGAGGAGATGAGTGCCCTGTTCCTCGGCTCCAGGGCAGCACCAACCAGACCTGTACCAGCCCACTCCAACCTGTTTTCGAAGGTCTCTAATGATGAGGGTTGCATAATAACCCACAGTTACATGCAGTCCTTCATTAACCTTACTTATTAGAAAGCTTCTACCATTTAAAACATAACCCTAGATCATCTCTTCCCATCTACCACAGACTCACAAAGCAGTTGTTTTTCTTCTGTGCTATGGCTTCTTTCTCCCTGTGTAACTGAAGGCTGTTATTAATACTCCCCTCTTAGACAGAACAAACAACCTGGTTCGTGACATCCAATCTCCTCCCCGGGTGGATCTATATCCATACCATTTGTTCTCTGACCAGATGCACGGAGGTCACAAAGCAAATGCAACAGTCTGTTCTTCGGAGACCTTATGCACATGCCACACTGCTAGATTTTCCCCAAGTTCAGATGTTTGATATACAAGCAGCTATAATATGTGCCTATATAATATTTCAAATACCTGTGTGAGTTAAGTTGGCTTTCCCCCCAGTAACTAAAATCAGTTTTATTCCCGCAGCGTGAGAGGGACCGTATAGATCGCATTGAAATCAACAGAACAGGCTCGTTACTTCTAGCAGAGCTTTATAGAGGAGGTTGTTTCCTTAAAACCTGACTTCAGTATGTTTAAGTCTGTGAGCTACTGGCACAAACATCTCTTCTGACTTCCACTGTTGCTGAGGCACCACAGAAGATAAGAATCTAATGCATTTTTAGAGGTCTATTAGAAGATGCTCCCTGGAGCTACGGTTGCCATTCAGCTTCTTTCTGCATTCGTGTGTGGTCTTCAGGAGCAGTCTTCATGTGGGTTATTGCAATCTACACACAACAATGGCACGGATTATCATGCTGAAATCTACATCTGAGAAAATACTTACAATTGCCTCTCCAGATGTACAAGAGATGAAAGACAAGGTGTTTTTGATGACCAGAGCCAGCTGACCACCTAAGAGCAGTCCAGATCTAACCTTGATAAAAGCACAACTCTGGGAGAGAAACGAAACGTGGGAGCCGGTGCTGCTTCAGAGCACACAAGAGAGCTTGGCATGGGTACTGTTGCCATCCCCTTCAGTTTTAGGTTGGAGATGAAGATGTGGGACTACATTTTCATTTTGTATTCAACATATGAGCTTGGAAATAACTTGGTCATTGACTAATCTTAGATAAAATGGCCCAGGGCCCAAACAAATCGTAAGTCAAGAGACACCCACTTCACATCATTCCAGCATTTATCAAGGAGTTACAGCCTAGCTTCTTAAGATTGGCTTGAAAAGCAGATTTTCTGTAGTTACCATCTTGGCTACAGTCATTTTCCCCCTTCCTAATTTTAGCTTTTTATTACTTGACAAGAGAGTTTTTAGCTTTTTCTTTAGAGGGCCACTGTAAATCCTGTTGTGAGGATCAAGCGATGGGCTCCAGTTCATGCTTCCATACAACTGAGGCCACTTCCAAGTCCCTTCTTATCTTGTTACATCCTTGCTTACACAGAATGCGGTTTTTATCTATAGCCATTTAAAACTTACTAACATTGAAGCATAAATGGGCAGTATATGGGGAATTTTATGTATTTTGTGGCAAGATACATTTAGTTAGAGAGCTACTAGAGAAAAAAGCTTATTACAGGGAGATAGGTGTTTGCCTTTCTGTGGAATCTCCCTTCGGTGTTTCAGGGAAACTGGAAACCAGTAAAAAGTCTAGATTTTGTGAAGGGGATGTTTGTTTAAAAACACAGCTCGAACATGAAGGTTTCTCCCTTTAACCAAATTACAAGACTGGATAAAAACTTGGGATTGCTGTACTGAGAAAGGGTTGGGATCCCAGAATGAGCTGGCATTCCTGCTTCCTTTCATTTCCAATAATTCAAAGCACATTCTTTCTCCTGTTTAAATTTTCCTCTTTATGGCGAGATGCAACATGAAGAGACAGAAAATTTGCTGCCGCCAAGCTAAAAGGGGGGGGGGGGCGGAAAACTGGCAGATTGTGTTTTAACTCTCGCTAAGACTTTCAGACTCCCGCAGCTGACACTTGGAAGAGCGGTATTTGAGCAGTCCTGAAGGGAACTGCAACACTCCTCTCTCTGTCCTTCCTTTTCAAATATTTTCAAAGCTTTGAAAACAGTTGGTTGTTCTTCGTTCTGGCAACTTGCCATTTGCTGCCGGCTCACATCAGTTCGTAGTCTTCCGAGGTATCCAGTGGCCCGCGTGGATTTGAGAGAGTTTGAAGCTCTAATGAAAGACCTTTGATATTTTGGGATATTTAAGAGACATACAGAAACGGGTGAGTTAAAAGAGCTGTTGTCAGTTCCTGCAAAGCCCACTTCATATTCTCAGTCACGAGATACCATTTCACTAATTGATTATTGTCTGTCCATAACACAGTCACGCTCTCAGTGCACAAAGAAGCAGTGTGGATGAAAAGCTCACCATTGTAAAGTACACACTCAACCGGATTTAGAAAGCTGGGAACTACAGACAAATCTAAGATACGAGACTACTTTGAATGAAACTAATAAATCATAGCTGAGACTTTTTTCAGCTTAAGTAAACATCTTTACTACAGATGGTGAAAATTAATGGAAGCATTTTAAATGCCTCTCTTCACTCTTCCTTGGAAGGGTGGCAGGTGAGCTCTCCTTGAAAGGGTCAGGTGACTTTTCGTTATTTAAATCCACACCTCCAGCAATGAGGACCTGATCCCGCAAGTCCTGCAGAACTGCTCCTAGCTGGCAAGGTTATGCGAAGTGTTTGCCAGGCTGGTCCTTCAGCCAGAAGTCTAATAGCTGTGGTGGTCTTGAGCTCAGGAATGCAGGTGAAGGGATGAACGCCTTCCATTGTGCTGGTCGAGTTCCCATAAGCTTATGTGCATCCTTGTACATGAAGTGTGACTCCGCAGCACAGTCGCTGCTTTTCTTGCCAACACAAACCTTTGCTCCCTCTTCCACCTCCCCTCCCCCAAAACACATCAGGGAGAGAACAGGGTTGGGGGCAAATCAAGGATGATAGGCATTAAGCTCTGACATATGCAGCCAGTTTTTCTCACAAGAAAATGCGACGCAGTCTGTGCTTGGTAGTATTACTTCTATAAAGCCTTTGGGGGCAATGACCAGCTGCTTTTTCTTTAAAAAAAAAAGGGGGGGGGGCATTGGGAGAAGAGAGGAGACGGCTATCAGGATACTAAATGTCTAATGCAATCATTTAAGCTAACATGTATGCCACTGTCGAATGCATATAAGGATGCTTTATTTTTGGTTTGTTAACAATTTGAGGGTCAGCCAGGTTGATTATGAGAAAATGAGGTAATAATTTTACTGTGAGAAGGGTGGGGGACAATGAGGAATGGCAAAGTTTATCTACTCATTGTACTCCCTAGCAAACAACCTGTCCTAACGGCCTCATCTAGCTCACAAAATCTTGCGTGTAACTGATGTGTAATAAATCAAAAGCATGCCTCAGCTCCCCAAACCAAAATGATCTTAAAAGTTTATGATAGGTATTGATGATTAAGCAAATGTTCTGAAAAGTTAGCTGCACCTAAAATTAGAAAAATGAGATGGGCAGAAAAAAACATATTCTGGAGTACCTGCAGTTAACCTTTAAAAAAGCATGTGGAGGACTAAAGCAGATCAGGTAAGCCCTAGAGACTGGATGTGTGTTCCCATACTGCTGTGCATCAACTCTGCAGTGTGCCATGTCCTTCAGAGAAATTATGGCATTAAGCTGTTTAGAGGCTATGTTCAGGGTGCTGATGCCTCCCAGCCCATCCTGCTTCCTGCCTTCTCCCTTTGGCACCGTTAGGGTCCTTTCACTGGCCGATCCCAATAAAACTGTGCTCCTCTCTTTAAGCGGAGGGGCCAGCCTGGCATGTGGGCTGGGGGCACGCGAGTGATAACAGGGCGTGTGTCAGCACCACCCTGCAGGGCCCCAGTCTTGTCCTGGAAACCGATGGGGATCCCAGCAGCTCCCGACCTCCCCCGGCCTGAGCTCCCTGCCCCAGCCCTTGTTCCTGGAGGTGTGGAGGCAGGGATGTCTTCAGAGCTGTCAGAAGCTTATGAGAGATGACTTGTATGATCAGGATGCTGGCTACTCTGATGTTAAATATTTGTTTGCTCTTTCTCCTCCTGTCCCACTTCCTCATACACCGCAATATAACGAGACAGCACAAAGTCTTAGTCTATGCTTCAGTTTTTCTGGCTTCATTGAAAAAATTCAATGTCTTAAAAACAGCTGCTACTACTTAATGATCTTTTGGTAACTAAGGCTGATTTCTTTTGTTATGCTCTCTGAAGATTAAATTTTGCTCTGGACTCTATTGCCTGAAGGAGGCTATTGTAAAACAAGATACTCGGAAATCAGCAAAAAGATGTTAAAGCTAAAACAGAAAACCAAAACACTTTAACTCTAGCGGTGCTGCTGCCAGTGAGTTCAAGAAAAGATCCTGAGATTATGCTAAAAGCAGTCTGGTATCGTGGGCTGATGGCTGAGGAACCGCTTTCTCACAATGTACACAGCCTTGCAAAAGAATAAAACCTCCGTGATATGAGACGCTTCTTTGATGTTAGGTATTAAATCCTGATTTGATCAAACAGGCTATCACACAAATAGCGATGCTGACTAGCATCTAGTTATTGCTTTGGATTGTGAGGAGGGAAATAGAAAGCTCAAGGATTTGCAGTCCCTTTTACAAGAGACCCGTTGCGGAGAGCCTGCATCTACTGAATACTGAAAAGCTCGATCAGGATTACAAAGGAAATTGCTATAAAAGATTAAAATATGTGGTCAGCAGTAATAACTCTCCCTCTATTTGTTGTCTCAGATTGTATTTGTGTTGGAGGAAAGATTGGTGTACTTCAGATAGCAGCAAGGAAGAGAGCGAGCGGTTTCAAGAGAGATTTTCCATGACAAGGTTAACAAGAGGAAGTGGATGGGGACAGGGGAATGTGCTCCACAGAGCTGCAGGAAGTTGAAGTTGGAGGAAGGCAGTGCAGCAACTAGAGACTAGAGCTAAAGACTTCGATAAGATGAGTACAAACACTGACAGTAGTTTTTGGAGATGAAATTACCGAGAATTGCCAACTGACTCAAGTCTCCCCTTGTTGGGATGGTCCTGCAGCACCTGCCAGGGTTAGCCTGTCCCCCCAGGGATTGGCAGGCAGTGACCTTCATTGGGTGTTTATTACATAAGGTGAATTATACTAGTGATTCAAGGCCCAAAAAGGCAGGAGAATCAAGCGAATTCCTCCAGATATGGCTGATGAGAAAAGCCTTCCTTCTTAATTGAAAGTTTAAGCTCATGCTTTGCAACTATGGCACTTGTTTCCAAGTAACTGAAATAACTCTGATTCAAATCAGTCTTTATAGGAACTTGCCCCCATGACCCTCTGTATCTCCCAGTGCAGAGCAACTCTGTATGTTTCCCTGATCCTGCCGACTTGCACTGAAATCCTCTTCTCCGATCTAGCCTGGTACCAGGAGACATGCTTATTTGACCTGAGATACCAACTGTGGGATTTATGAAGCCACTTCTTTGAGGCTGTCTCTGGAGAGCCCTCCTACTCCCCACAGCGAGCAGTGGGTTACTGAATGATACTGGGGCTTGCACCTGACACCACTTAGCTTTTACTTTATGTTCCAGCTGAAACAGGGCATCAGCCTTCACCAGTTATTTTGCTCACACAGGTCACACCCGCAGATCCAGATTCAGCGGGAATTACAGAAATCAATACATAACAATGTACAAAATTTAGGAAGCACATTTTGTAAGCACTTTAAGTACTCGCTCTTACCTCTTTCTGTTAAAGGTACAGATACATATTTATAATATACAGAACCAGATTAATTAAGGCAAGTACTGCCAACATTATCTTTTAAGAGCAGATTTGCATTTCAGACGTGAAGACATGAGGATGGTAACTATTGCACGTTACACTGAACAGTAACTCTCCTTGAAGGATTCAGGGTGGCCACACTGCCACCACATTCCACACTGACATGGCTGGGAAACCCCAGCACCTTTTCCATCCCTGGAGAGTGCAGCTTGCAAAATGCTGTTCCCACCTTTGGCTCCCCTTTGGGCACCTGGCAAGCACTGTGTCTGTATCTATGCACAGTTCTTCATTTGTATACTTAGGAGACTTAGGGCCTAACATGAGAAGTGGGAGGCTGTGCCTCTGCAAATCACAGCTTGCGTGTCTGTAAAACAGTGGCCACAGGCCATGCACTATGTACAGCTTGGCATGGCAAAGTGTAGAGCACATAGTACAGGATATAGGGTGTTTTTTTCTGACCAGAAGTTCAGGGATGAAGTATTCATAGACATTGTAAAAGAAATAGCTATACTTTTAAGTTTTAAATCAACTTTGACTGGAGATTTAGCGGGTTCTCAATAAGCACACTGAAAAGAGGAGCAGCCGTAACACCTGTTGTTAACTTTTGTACTCATTTGTGGCCTTATCATCATTTAGATTTAGTTTTAGGTACAACTACTTAAATAAGTGCAAAGTGATTTGTTACTTTATTTACACTTTCATTTACATGTACTATACATGAAAAGAGGACCATAAACTTTTGCATCCATTGCAACGGACAGAAAAACTGGCATTGACTAGACCAAAGACCAGATTTTACACAGAAACATTAGAGACTCTAGTAACTTACAGGTGCTACTTTCAATAACAGGAAAAGTAGTCAGTGGTATTTTTTATATTGGTCATGCCCCAGTAACTCCCACAGTGCTCTTCTTTTGTAATACTGAGTCTTTCATTGCTTGACAATGTTTATTTGCATTCTTTGTATTTTTTGCTTGAAGGGAAACTCTTCTGTGAGCCTTTTTTTTTAAAAAACACAAACCCAAAACAACCACTTTAATTTTGAAGTCTAGTTTCTGTATTTCTCATCTTCTCAAAGGGAAAAAAATAGATTTATAATATCTGAATGAAGAAAAGAAGATGGATAATATTAAGTACCTGACACCTCCAAAGAGCACACATCATCAGCTTTCTCTTTCAGTGTTATAGTTAGAAAGTGCATTTGACAAAGTTACACTGTCAAATAGATCATCTGCTGGGAAGATTTACACAGTTCTCTCACTTGTTATCTTTTAGTCATGACACAAAGCTTAGTTAAAGTCAAGTCACCACAGATGACAAATGAGAAACTGTTTCTTCGCTTAAAATCTTTGGTGATTTTAAAATGCACAAAGTAGTTGCATTAGAGTTTCCTGTCCTGTACGATGTTGCTCCTGAATGCGTATTCCAAAATCCCACTCATCTGTGTTGCTGCATTTCTGCTCAGGACAATTTAGCATCTCAGCATTTGAGTCAAAGCCCAGGGAAGTCAAAATGACACTGCAAGGCCTTAGATAAGAGGGATGTTCCTAAAACACACCCCGTACCCAGAAAGGTATGCATTTTCATATCGCTTATGACTTTGGTCCATGGTCACTCTCTGTCTTACAAGCAGAATTGCAAAATGCTTTACAGCGGGAAACTGAATCAGCAATGGACGGGCAGAAATCTCTTTCCTTCCTCAGTTCCACAGTCCTCACAGTTGGTTGTTTTTATTGTTTTCATTTCAACATTAGTTGTATTTGAGAGCTGCTGAGGAAGGAAGAAAATCTAGGCAAATCTCATGCTTATACTTTTTGTCCTACAGAAAAAGTTCTATATTCCTTTTTCTTTTATTCTTCTCAATTTTAAAACAGAGCTAAGATTTTTCTTGTCTATCTTTAGGGGTGAGGGAAAGAGATTATTTCTTAGCTTTAAATGGCATTTTAGTAATCCAGAAAAACAAACCTCTGTCATAATGAAAAGCAGTTCACCTGTAGAAGGCGATACAAGTGGTGTAGCAAGATTATTGTTTTTGCAAGGGTAAACTCTAGTTCTGTGGTTCAGACATAAAATAGGAATCTTTCTAGATTAGGAGAAAAAGGGGTTACAGAAATGCATAATCCTTGTCACAGTTGACCTTTTCCCTCCTTGAGTTTATGGGTGTTTTCTCAAGAAGTAGAAATTCTTGTTCTTGCTGTGCATGGAGGAGATAAGGACAGTATCACAGGGGGAGGCAGTTGTGTTTTCCGAAAAGGTAAGTTACTGTCTAGGGAGGGAGGGAAAGAACAGACAGAAACTGCTTGGGGGGGATGTTTTGCCCAGGGGAAGGAGAAAATACATAGTATCACAGCTGAGATCAATTACACTGAAGACTGTAAGAAAAAGAGGTGGAGAAAGTGTGGGGAGGATCCAATGTTTGTAGAAGGAAAATGCACCCACCAAGGGTGGAATGGCAGAGATCAGCATTCAGATTTGAAACTCCTCTTTTTTTTAGAGAAAGAAAGGATGGGATGAGGGTTTTTTTTAATCATCATCTGATGAAACATTTAATAGAGAAGAAAAGAAATGCAAATACAGGAAATCTTCCTGTGCCTGGGTTAAGAAAACCCTCAGAGTCACTAACGCATTGAATAAATCCTGTTTTAGGCAGGTAATGACTTGAAACTCCCTGCTGAAAACAAAGCTGGTTCACAATGATGCATGACAGATGCAGAAGCAATGTGACTGTGAGATGGCACAGTTATTCCTGTTTCAGGGACGATGGGAGTTTATCTAAGGATAAAGGAGGGAGGGATTCCCTGTGCAAGGTCAGTGTGGGGGAGAGATCCAGGGGGAGACCAGCTGTCTGTACTTACTAACCTCTAATCCAGGAGGATGACTTTGTTGTGCTGCTCCAATACAGAACAGGTTAGATTGAATGCTGATGAGGTACCGGCCATCTAGGAAGTCATTTTCTGTTTCACTGATTTTGGTTCTTGTTGTTTTGTTTTCCCCTCTCTTTGTATGTAAAACAAGTGTTCAAGGAGTTCCTGAACAGAGGTCGCCCTGCTCCTAACAGCGGCATTGCGAGCAATGCAGCTGTTGCTGGCCAAAGAGCTCACCAGCACTTCACAAAAAGCCCCGATAGTACATAAATTCAGATCTTCACCAGATAGATAATTTTATGTGGTCTGCAGAAGAATAGGCCTTTGTCAGAATAAGAAGATAGCTGACTTTGTTTGGGAGGGGGAGGGGAAGGAGGAGGGAGTTTTCTCAATTTCTGTGTATTTCTATTCAGCTGCTGCAGAAACATCCCCATCTGCTTTGAATCTACATTTTAATTCCAAACCCTAGCAAGAAATGAAGCAAGCTGACTTGCTCTGCCTGGCAAAGTACACACATAGCAAGTTGCTGAACTGAAAGCTGTTCCTTAATCCAGGAATGTAACAAACTTAAAAGCCAAGTTACCTGGCTTTGTGCTCTGTTTAACTGTATGATGATGATAATCAGAAAATGAATTTAATCACTCTGTCCTTTAAATGTTGTCACTTACTCAAGAGTATGTACTTTCTTTGCTATCTGCTCTGTCAGGACAATTTGGTTTAAGGAAGTGACACCGTAAATAAGAAAACCCAAACCCATTTAATTTCTCTGGTGAAAGCAGGCAATGGAGCTTTGCCTGCTCTCCTACATGATTAATGGGGTAGTGAAACAGAGGGTGCAAATTAAATTGTTGATTACCCTCATTTATAACACCTATATCTGAATTCATGTAGTATGACATGATTTTTGCCACTAACAGTAGAATCTTGCATATTTTTATATATATATGTGAATGCTCAAGGGCTTATTTTAGCTTTATGATCTGCACAGTTTGAGTTTTTGCTTGCCTTTCCTAGTGCAGGAAATTTTATCCCTAACTGTCAACAGGTGTCAGAAACAGAAGCAGCTGGAGCCAGAGCTGAACAACATTTCTGTTCTGATCTGATAAACTTGCAAATAAACCACATGTAACTTCTGTTATGGACGCCCAGCAAAAGCTAATCGTGATGCAGACCCTAAGTTAATTTCTGTGCCTGTTTCACAAGCTGTAACAGGGGATAGTGAGTGATATACAGACTAACTTGCAGGCTGATAAGAAGCAGAACTGCCTCTTAAATTGCTCCTGGCTGAAAGGAATCATAGAAATGCAAGTTATTTGCATCACGTTCTAGAGAGAGTATAATTTAAGGGAATTTTTTTTGTGATGGAGAGAAAATGGACAAGCAAAACTGTTAAGCAAACTTAAGCTGTTGTGAGAAAAGACAGAAAAGGAGAAGAGGGTTTACTGTGAGCTGAAAGGAGAAAGAATTGAAAGATGCCCATTCAAACACTTCATCTGCCTGCTAATTTTAATTAAGACTCCTCCTTTGTAACTATGCCACAGAGCTTGAGTCTTTAAAAAAAAAAAAAGTTGTCACTAGGCAGATTTCTGAGAGTCTCCTGATTGAATCATCATTTTAATCTCTTCACTGCCACCCCCCTCTCCTGAGCAGAAGCTACTGGCTGCATTATCTGACAATTAACATGCTGAGAAATGCTACTGCACTCCTCAGGGAGTTTCAGCAATGCAAAACACTGTTTTGCTGTGTGACAAAAATGCCAGAACCTTAAAAATATCCTGTGTGGTAAAATATCCTGTGTTTTCTGAAGCCTGGATGCACACTTTGTTTTCACCAGGAAAAAATATTCATGAACTTTTTCTGAAGGAAAAAATATTCTTTTCCTTCAATTCTTCTCCCCCCCCTCCCCAATATCCCCTCCAAGTTTGACGAACTTGATAAATACAGTGGTCTTTGCAAAGAAATACCACTCAGTGACAAAAACTGCTGACTGCGTTTGCATGTCTTTGCTCAGTGTCCTTGTACTTTCTCAGATCCTTCCTTGTTCCTTGTCTTACTGCTTCACGTTTCACCTCTCTTCCCTAACAAAGCACTAGAAACAGCTTCTTGCTCCGTGCCTGGTGGGGTCGCAGCCTGCTCTTCTGCACTGCCCCGCTCCAATCCCACAGAATCCAAGCCAGGTTTATTGAACTGGGTCACTGCTCCCAGCTAG
Organism: Gymnogyps californianus; assembly: GCF_018139145.2. Lineage (NCBI taxonomy): Eukaryota > Metazoa > Chordata > Aves > Accipitriformes > Cathartidae > Gymnogyps > Gymnogyps californianus. Next base: position 57,498,476 of record NC_059474.1, on the reverse strand, counting down.
ACACCACCCACTGTACCAGTCTCCTCTCCTAGCAACACAAAGGGGGGGGGGGGGGGGCGGGGAGGGACGAGGGGAATAAAAAAGGCAAACAAATCCTTTCTGCGTCTTCTCCCTCTGCCACCTTTGTAAGCCACAGATCAGCCCAAGCAAGGTCTGCCCACAGGGACATGCTAATTGAGATGCTGTTTGGCAGCAGACTCTGTCCTTGCACAAACGTTCACAAAATGACTAATTAAAAACAAGCCTCTTGCCCTGCTTCCTTCCCTCGACAAGTTAACATAGGCACGTTTTTCCTTTCATTATTTTATGGACAACAATAACGAACACGCTAAGGAAAGAGCACTTCAGGAACAGTTTTGTCTGAAGAAAATACCGAGGGTGGTTGTCCCTTTCTTCCCCCACACCCTGATGGCTGCCTGTGTTGCTGGGAAGGTACAAACCAGGAGGAACTCATGCAAGAGGGGGTGTATGGGGAAAGGTGGGTCGTTCCAGGCAACAATTATAGTGAAAAAGGAGGAAATATATTTAAGCGTAAGAGTTCTGTTTCTGTTGTCCCCAAAGTACTTTGGGTATTCAATATGAGAACAAACAGATTTTCTGTGATGCCAGGAAGGTTAGGTCCCGGTGAGGAAACCCTTCGGGTTCTGCTGCTCAGCTGAGCATCTGTCCTCCCACGACCTTGCTTGGAAACTAGAAGGCACCAAGTAGGAGTGCAGAATGCTGCATTACTCCAGAAAGCACACATGATGCCAAATGGGCAGAGCTCTTAATTACATCATAGATAATCATGGTGTAATCATGGAAACATGCAAGGAATGGGAGTAGCTTTAATTCAGGAAAAATAGCTAACCAGGTTGTGTAATGGGGATAACCAGCAAATGCAGGAGAAGAACGCAATGGTGAGGTGACTGTTGTAAAGCAGGCAACAGAACGATTTCCACATTGATCGGAGATCGTGAAGCAACAGGCTGGATTTTTATCTAGCTGTTGTACGTGACTAACACAAGCTCTGTGCGTACATGAAATGCTGAGGAACTGCTTTCACTGTTACGCCGCTGCATGTGTGTTCATTGTTGTCTAAACTTGGGAATAATTGCCGTGAAACTTTCAAGCGCGTAAGAGTTTTCGTGTAGGCAGAGTGGACAGATCCCCAAGGGAGAAAGCAGTTGGCTCCTTGTGAGGACCTTGATCTCTAGACTTGGAGAGGAACAGCTTTGCTGTGCTGGAAAAAGCTGCATGCGCATCCACGTGCTTTGGAGGCAGCCTCCTCGCTGGGTCTGAGCCAGCTGCCCGATAGGAACATGCTGAGGAAGCAGCTCTCTGCTCCACGCGCAGCCAGGCTGCTGGTCGAGCGCCCGCAATGCACAGGGACACGGAGGGGAAGCCGTGTTTATTCCTGCCAAGGCTAGGAAGGGACGACACTGTGGCACAGGGCCTGCCCTCCAGGTGGCTGGTGGGTGTTGTTTTTCCCAGCAACTGCTTGGGAAACCTTAACAAAACTTGAGTACGAGACTGAAGAAATGAGTAAAAGATGGGCCAAAACGTGCAGTGGTGTTTAAGCACATAGACATGCAGATGGGCACCTCGCGGGGATTTACAAAATCATTTTGGTAGTTAACGTAATTAGAAACTTCATGAGAATTACAGAAGTACCTATCTGACTCTCTAGACATCTAAATGCCTCTGGAGAGACGGTCCTTAGGGCCTGTTTTACCAGAAGTCAGGTACGCAGGTTTGGTGACCACAGTACGTGTGGATCAGATGCTTCCGAACGCAACTCTCCTGCAGGGTACCTGAACTGTGCTGTGTACTGCTGGTGTTTTGGTAGCCAGGTCTCTGAAACGCCTGCCTCTGGCATTCGATCAGCAGTCCCATACGTAGTTTGTGGAACTGCTGCTGACCTCCGCGAGATCCTGTCAATATGTGGACAGTCGCCAGAACCAGCCTTATGAAGCTGAGGTCAAAGTGTTAGGGGAAAAAAAGAAAAGTGCAGTAGCAATTCCACCTTGAGCCATGATACTGAACCTCCCTTGCTAAGCAGGTAAATTAACTCAGTTACAAGGAAAAGCCAAATGCTGCAGGAAGTAGGGCTCATATTTCCATAAGTAAAACCACCTTCCCCTTACGTTAGCACCAAACCCTCAACACAGAAGGACAGAGCAGCTTGATTTACAGGCACAAAAATCTGTCTTCCTCTGAAATAGTTAACTACATTTTTGTTCAGAGTAAGGAGAGGGAAGGGAGTGAAAGGAGTGATCTTTACATGTTGGGGTTTTGTTTACATAAACTATACAGAACACCTTGACAATCTTTGGGATACACAGAGCTATATATAGAAATGTGAGTAACTGTATTAGTGAGCGTGACGCTGTGTGCAAGCCAGAATATTCCCGCGTGTTTTCAGCCATGTGCTTTCCTTCCCCCCTCTAGCCTTCCACAAGTTATTCTAAATCACTTTAGCATTATCTAAAATAATTTTTTCTTGCCTTGTACGGTAGTTATTTCTGTATGAATACTATGTAGTCTGAGGCTTCCTCAAAACCTCCCAGTTTGTCTTGCAGTTTCTACTGAATAAGTACCTTTATTAGGATCTTGTAAAGCTCTACCTCTATCCCATTGGAGTAGGTTATTCTGCAGTGAGCAGGTTATACAAAAAACTCATCGCTGGAGAAGTGCTATGACATGGGAGTCAGTAGATCAGTAACCCCAACCGGCTGATGATTCCTCCAGAATTGGTACATACCTATTGTTATCCTGAATTACTTACAGAGCTTCTTAGACCTGAACACTAACTTAAGAAATAACATCTTTCCAGGCCATGCAGTCACACAAGGGGTTTCAGTACTGTTACTTGTATTTTGAGGTTTAAGAACACAGTGCTGTGAACTAGTATTTGTTACTCCTGAGCTGAAATGCAAATGCTAAATGATTCTTACTGGAGTGGGAACTATTCCTGATTTGGGACCCGTGTCATGCTTTCCAATCAGGTAGTTCTGGGAGCAGCAAGCCGCAGGAAGCCTGAGAGTCCCATGGGTTTGCTTTTCTTGGGTGACTGTGAACATGTATAAGGGCTCTCTCCCATGAGGGTTCTCTGGCGTTTAATAACATATGAAGTCATTCCCTCACTTGGGATGTTTACAGGGTTTTTCTCCTTTACCCAGCTTCTGATCTTCACAACAGTTGGAGCACTAAATCTATCACACATGGCTGAAACCAGCCAGTTGACTAAGACTCTCTTTGTGAGGGATGGACAGGCGCATATGCACGGTATCATCCCGTATTATTAATTTTGCTGGGAAACTAGTTTAATATATATTTTTCTAGTCACAAGAGGGATGTATGACAGCAGTAGCTTGTGGTAGTGAGCAGAATGGTCACTGGTATTAATAAGTAAGGGAAATACGTTCAAACCAAAGAGCAGAAAGCTGTCAGACATACCACCTTAACCACAAGTCAGAAGACACCAGGGGACACTATCTGTAAGAACTGGAAGTGGAGAGGAGACAACAGAGAAGAGTAATTTTTAAACAAGCCTGGATAGTAGTTAACTCCTGGACCCTGCAAGGCCAGTGGGGATTATGTGAGGAGCTCCTCTGGAGGCAACTGGAATGGGTTCATGGAAGACACTCACTGTTTGGGTTCACAGAGAGAGGTGAGAAGGTAAGAAGTAAAACCAAGCAAGCCTTTTTCAAGCAATAGACTTACTGTAATTTGGGACTGGCTAGAGGACAGTACTTTGGATTGATAGCTTTCTTCTCTTCTGTGGAGAGAAACTTGGTAACTGATGTTTTGGGGAAAGCAAATCAGAAGGGTTTGACAGTGCACCCAGAGCAGTGCTTCAGAAAGGGGCAGGGCAGAGAGGTGGTGCAGTTTAGAAAAATTCTGGGTTGTTTTAATGCGTGTTAAGTCATGCAACTGCAGGGTAGGAATTTTGTTTCAGTCAACAAGTTTTCCCAGAGAACAATTTCACACACATTAAAGCGATACACACATGAAGGGCTGGAGAGCCTCAGAACCAGAAGGGACAGGACGCTGGGAGCATGTTAGAAGAAGTCGCTTCCTAATTTTTAATTTAGGAAGGGAACTGTTTCAGAAACAGTTGAAGGTAGTTGCAAAGTTTCGTGGCGGGAACTGAAGAGAGAGGTTTGAAGGATGTGAAGGGAAGCAGGGTAGTCACAGAAGCAGAAAATGTGTAGGTGCTTTGGGAGCAAGCAGACTGCAAAGAATTAAGTAAGGAGAGTGCTGTATGCATCCAGATACAGATGCAGACCTTGGTTAGATTAGAGAAATCAGATGTCTGGACTTCTTTGGGGGGAAAAAAGCAGTGAGATAAAAGGAAGGATCTTAAAGGAGGGCAAGAATAGATGAGTGAGAATGTGAAATGGGGAAGGCTAGACATGAAAAAAGAGGTTCTGGATACAGTGGAAGAAAAAGCTTACGAAAGCACGTTTTGAAATAAAGCAGTGATGTTTTTCAGCTTGTAGAAAGTGAACAGAGCAAGCGAGAGGTGAAACAAAGTTTATATAGCCAAGAAAGGAGACGATAAAGAAATAAGACTTTCTGTTTTCTTCCTTTTAAAGCCATGCTTTAAAACAAAAACAACAAAACACAAAACCAACAAAATTGTGAGGTTCGGCTTTCTGTGAATGACGATTGTTGCTCTTACCTACTTCTAGGGCTAGCATGGTGTGACCAAATGGTAATAGTGATGGACATGATGAGAGAAAGGTCTCTAGTGACTACACAGGCAAAAATACACTTGAGGATGAATTTACCAATCTAGCTAGTTCACAATAGCTGCTATGAACGTCCCATTCAAAATGATCAAATGGCTTACACGATATCTTTCCTGTGACCCGTGGAACTGAATCTGTGTCACGGAGTAAGGTCACTACACTGTCAGCTGGGTGACAAACCTAGTTTGAGCATTGACTCGGGATTGCAGGCCATGGGCCTCAGGCCAAGGGATGTCGAGCGTGCCACAGAGGTGACGCGCGTACTCCCGGCGGAAGGCTTCCAGCCGATCGGCACGCCGCCACGCCATCCCCGCGCCAATTCATGGAAAGGCAACCGGGCTGCCTCCGAAGGGAGCGACTTGTCTGGCTGTCCAGATGGATGTGGCGCTGTGCTGGCAGTAGTGAAAACCTGGCGGAGAGGAGGAAGGGAGTCTGTTGGGTAGTCGTTGGCCGTTCGTGACCAGCTTTCTAAGGAGACTGAACGCTGGCCGAAGATGCGCTGTTTGCTTTGGCCAAAAAATTCTGGAAATTTTGCAAGAAATGGAGGAGACAAGGGCAGATGTCACACTGCTGTAGACTGGGGTAGCTCCACTGATTTCAGCAGAGCCATACTGGTTGAGTTTTGGCTCAAGGTCTGAACAATGGCATTAGCACAATGAGACTGTGTTAGCTACGCTGCTGTAAAATGGTACTGTTCCAGACATTTATGGTATAAGATAGATGTAAGCCTGTCCCCTCGTGCATTACTGCTAAGATATGTTGGTGCTGAGAGTTTGTTTGGGGTTTCTGCGTTGGTTTGAACAGGTAGCAACCTCGTTGCTGCAGTTTAATCCTTCAAACAATGCCATGACAACTGTACCACATGGTGCCTGCCAGGTTCAAGCAAGGACATAGTGGAGCGCACGTCAACAGTGGAGCTGCAAATGAGGTAATGTGTTATCAGCAGACAGGTCAGGGCTCTATGTATCAACTCCTGGAGCACAGAGTGACTAAAAATAACTTTCTATCGCAAGTACCCATTTCCCGAAGAAGGAAATGCCCTTGTTTAACACCTTCCACTCCAAACAAACCAGCAATGACTTATCGCAGTTCCTGCATCCCTTGATATCCCAGTGGTCTAGCTGGATGACTGGCTCAAGTGCTCTGCTTTCACCTCCAGAAGGTGACCAGAAGTCAAGAGTAATCTAAAGACCTGAGGAATCCCAGCCACATCCCCATCACCTGACTGTCACCATGGGTAATATTACAGTTATGCACCAGCCTCTCTCTCTCAGGAATGTGAGTGTCTGGACCAAGTGTGGGACTGAACTACTCCTCGTGCCTTTTGAGGCACACATCATCAGATCAGGATCTAGACTACTAAATAACCTCACACGTCAACTTCCCACTTGGGTCTGAACCGTGCACAGAGAAGCCTTTGGCTTCTGTTATTAAGCCAGACTTTATAGCTGTACACAGACACTAGAGAGATCCCAAGCAAATAATATTTCTATTCTTAAAAATAAATAAATAAAAAAAATAAAAATCACTATTCATTTGTAGCTTATAGTGTGCCCTAAGAGGTTTATTTTATCCACTAAACTGTAGTGGATGTTTTGGGCCTTGCCATGTATGAAGAAGTCTACAGCGCAACACTTCAGTGTGAAGGGTGTGAGTCTGTTCTCCCTGGCACTGTGGAGCGGCATGGGTTCAAGTCAAGGGGAGAACTGAGTGAGGTCCAGTTTCTCATGAACATGGGGCAAAAAAAGTTTCAAACTTAGGTACTCTAATTGTATTTATGCATCTTCACAAAAAATGTTTATCTGATTTCTGTTGACAGCATGTTTCACTACCTTATCCAGCAGCTCTGATGCTTTTACTACTGGCCAGGCAATTTCTATTCCCCCTGCCCTCCCAATTATTATTTTTCCAGATGTTTACATTAGTAAGTCATGGAGTATGCTAATCCTATCTAATGAGAGTGGCAGATTTACAGTTGTGCCACTACAGGCCAATGCAATCTTCTCCTGAAGATATTACTGCTTTAAGAACCCGCAATAGAGGGCAAAAATGCACAATAAATAAATAAATAAAGCAAGCCTCAACCGCTACTTGCATTAATACAAGGGGAGGGATCCTCTTCAATGAAAAAGCAAAAGCGTTTTGAAAAGGCACATACTAATAGATACACCAGAAACAAGCTTTCTCTGAAGTAAATAATCCATGGCATATCTCCTAGTGACTGAAACCACAGGTGTCTTATTAACACACGTAAGCAATGAGCTTAAGTGGGGCCATTGAATCAGGCAGGCCAAAACTCCTCTGCATTTGCATTAGTTGACTCAGGACTGGGCTTTTTTTTTTGCCTGACTACAGACAGTGCAGCGAGTATAAAAAGGACAATTAAGCACCACTGCTGAGCATGTCTCTTCTTCCCATGTTGCACACCCTGGCAACAAATCAATTTTGTCTTTTGCTGTGAGACTTTCTCTCCACCGGCTCAAAATTACTCTCCCAGAATCCTCTAGAGCATCTTTTTCTTCCCCTCTACAGTTCATCCTGCCAGTTGCCACTCTAGTAAACAGCATATAGCAAGCAATAACTTTATTTTTTCCATTCTCTCTAAAGGTTAACTATAGGTGAATGTTTTATTCTTTGTAACAAGTAATTGACATGCATGAGCCAACTTTCTGTTCAGAACATAATTTGTATTCTTGAGAGATCTGTGTGTATTCTTGTTCATATTGCTTCTTCCCTGAAGGGATCTGGGAGGGGGAGGAGAAGGAGAAGCTTTTAAAGTTTGGCTCACAAAGTCACAGAGAAAGATCTAGGCTTTCAGCTCCATCAGATAAATGGTAATGCAACTGCACAATGTACAGTACAGTGGCATGTACTGATAGGAAAAGAACAGAGTAAATAAGGGGGAAGGAGAAGGGGGAGGAGGGAAGTCAGCAGGCAGAGAAAAGAGAATACTTGGTGTCCAGGCAAGCTTGTTGCTAAAATATAAATCAGAAACTTTGATCCCGAAGGTTGGTGAGCTCATTAGAAACACAATTCAGGTGGGATTTTAACGGGAGCTTTCTAATGAAAAGTCCATGCAGTTCTTCATATCCTTACACTTGGGCGGCATTTGCTTAATCAAACTTAATGATTTGATCCTGAGATCACTGAAATCAGATTTGTTTCAGTCACTTCAGTGGGTTTAGGATTAAGTTTGAAAAAGCACCATTTTTATGGGGGTGCGGCAGGGGCGTTTAAGGAGCATACTTTTTTTTTTTTTCTTAATAAATCAAGTCTTCTCATGTGGTTACATCTTCTTGTGAGAAGGTCTTTTCAGAATTTATGTACAAAAAGAGTGTCAGCACATATGCAACGCCTGTAATTTAGAACATAGCTCGCGGGTTGTGGTCTCCTTGGTCAGGCTGGTAGGTGTGGTGGGTACAGCTGCATAATCCTTGTGATACCATAATCTGTCAGCTGCCACTTCAGGCCTTTAATTTTACCACACAACGGTGAGTTTTTATTTTGTAGTAACGATCTTCAGCCCCCTTGCACATAGTTTTTTCGAAATTAAACGAACTTAAGACCCCCTTTAGTAAACACAGAACGTATTGCAAAGTTAATGTGAAATTGCATTTAAAGACTTGATATTCACGCTTTCACCTATAAGGGTAGGTCCTGCCTATCAGAAGTAACCCCCTTAGCTTGTAACATTCAAATTTGTGGTTTTAGAAGAGTGAATAGTGTATTTTTACTCGAGAAAATATAATTTACAGACAGAACTGGGACAGGACTGGGACAGGATTATATATTAGTTGTATATTATCACGCCAACTTATGAGACTTAGCTAGTGGAGAGTATTCACGCTACTTAGGTTACAGTATCCTCTTGTAGCCCCTGACTTGCAGTTGCCTGCTGCACCCACTAACAAGCATTCTCCACACACAGATCCCAGTTGTCTAGTAAAAACCTACTCTAAATACTAAGTAACTAAGACAACTTACCCAGACACAGCCACCTATCTTGTACAATGAAAGCCTGAAAGAGCACCACGAGGTTATTCTTTCCACTCACACTTTATTTCAAACAGGTGTGCAAAGGGAACATATCAGAGAGATTTAAATAGAAGGTTAAGCAGACTGTAAATTTCCATCTACGCTTGGTCTAATTAAAGCTATGAACATACTTGAGACTGAGAATTTTGTTTAGAGTAATCCCCTTATCAAAACTGTCATATGCCAGGAAATGTTAGAAGCAGAGTTTCTTATTCCCCATGTTCTTGAGCTACCGTGTCTGCCATTTAAATATCAACATTTCTCAACAGCTTTCAGTTTAACCCACAGAGGTTTCCCACAGTAACTACTAGCTGACTTATGAGCCCCTTACTCATACCGGTGATTAGTTAATTCCACAAATAGCTCCACTGACTGCAATGGGATCACATTTAATTATGACTGCATCAACGTAAAAGATTTCCAGCCCTTTAGGACTAACGCAGATAGCGCTATGAGATAATCACAACAGCAGTACTCCCAGAGGTTGTGATCACCAGACTTTTTTGCTGCTTCTGCTCGTGTGAACGATAAGCCACTGCACCACAGACAAGTGGTAAAATGTTACTATTGCAAGCCGTGCTAAGCCTGGGTTTGTTTTTTTCCATTGTTATCTTCCTACAAAGAGCTCTCTGCCTCTTCTGACTCTTGTATTCTACCATAAAAGCAATATTTTAAGCTCTAGGGTGCAAGGATTTTCTCAACTTTACACTGTCTCACTTGGTGGGGTCCTGAGTTTTGCACCCCTACCCAGTATTTGCACTTACAAATAATTAACAGATTATATGGAAAAAATATTTATGTGCTATTTATGCACCACAGCGATGTCTTCAGGTCTCAGCTGAGCTAGGAGCCTCCTTCTGTTAGACACTGTAAGGATATATAATGTGCTTTTGATTCTCCTCACTGTTATCTGTTTCTTCCCAAAGGGGTATATTGTGAGTTTCTTACACGGATGTAGTTAAAACCACATGTGATCTCGCTGCAGTCAATGACATTATTTGTGAGATTAACTAATCATCACTGTGGAAAAGCGCTCATGTTCAGGTCTATAGTTAATGAAGGCAAAAGGGGAAAAAAGCTTTTCAGTGCAGGGACTACAATCCTACACAGAGCAGCAGTCAAAGGCTAGGACTGGCAACAGGTGCTCATGCATCAAGCAAGCCTTCCTGAGGCCACCGAGTGGGTCCAGGGCGAAATCTACATATAGACCACAGGGTTACCCATTCCCCCAGGGCTCCTTTTGCTGGTGTCCCAGGGACAGATTTCCCTGCTAAGCTTTTGCCTGCATGCTACAAAGCTTTCTTTTTTGGGAACTGCTATGTAATAACCTAAAATAGCCTGCCCCATCCATCCTGAGTGCAGCTGGGCAGAGTTCCTTCATAATATCTGTCATGCCTAAAAATATTCCTGTTATGAAAATAGAGACAGATACTATGTCTAGTTTTGTGTGCTGTGCCTGTGTGTTAAGTGTACGTGTAAGTCCATGTGGAGTTAAGTCTGAGGGTGAGCTTCCTCATCCACGGAGCATGAATGCTGTACTGAAGAATTATCTAAAACAGTGAGCTTCATGAATAAGGGCTTGATATTTGTTTCAGAGTATTTGTCTATAGCTCTACTGCTGTGCTATAAATACATCTAAGCCAAAGCAGACACTATGTAAAGCAGGGCAGGGAATACCTCTGACTTCTAGACTTGCTAAACTTGCAAAGCTGTGGGCAGTGCTGCTCACAGTAATACTTCGCAGGGGTGAGAGAGAGAAAAATACAACCAAGAATGAGGCAGGCTAAGCCTCACGAGTGAGATGAGGTATAGTATTTGAATGTTTCCAAGGAAAGAAACTAAAGGCCAGCGCAAAGTAGGCAAGATGTACTTTGACTGGTGTGCAGATGATAATGGTGATGAGGACCATAGTGACAAAGCAGAAAGGTGGGAGGTGTTTTAGATCATATGTGGTTTTCCTCCTCTGAAAGTTTTAAGGCATAGAAAAAGCCCGTAGAGGAATCAGATATGACCATACAGAAACAGGAACCGATGAAACAAATTAAGTCTCGGGGTAGAGGAAAACCCTATTAGTTGAGTGTTTCTCACAGCTTTTTTCCTTTCTTTTTATTTAAATGATGATGTGTTCAGCTTCATAAAAGAGGCAAACCCTGCAACTGGGCCTGCCCAGCTTAGGTGTTCTAAAGCACGAAGGGAAGCAAAACATGCAAGCACAAACACCTGCTGAGTTTAGGAGAACAGAAAGAAATACGAGAAAGGATGAAGCAAAGAAAATGCCCAGGTTGCCTCCAGTACCCTCTGAACCTAGTCCAGGTCTGCACTGTTGCTAGCTATACCGCAAGATACGAGTTCCAGCAGGATGCCCAGATTTTATGAAAGGATGGGTATTTCTCACAAGTGCTATCTTTACATCAGGTTACTGTTGCTTTGAAATCTTCCTTGCTACATAGTTTCTATGGTTCTACAACCAATATCTCCATGTGCTCATCCTCTGCGACTGCTGAAAACTACTTCTTAATTCCCTGGAGGGAGAGACACAGGCAGATGAGGCAGCACTTTCCTGCCCAGTTTTGCACAGGAGAACCAGTAACCCTTCCAAAAAGACTGCCGTTTACCCCCTGAATTTCCTGATTTAGTGCAAACTCATATTCATATATATAATTAACATTTTAAAAGGATTTCTAAAGTCTGTGTCATAGCCTATAAAATTCTTTGGCACATGCAGAGGAATTTAGGTACTTTCAGGTTAAAACAGTTTTGGCAGAATAAAGAAAACTAGAAGCAGTAATAAAAAGCCCAAATCCCTGAAAGTACATGATGTGTCCTTCCCCATGTGTTAGGCTGCAACAAGTGTGTCGATAGGCAACATTAGATATGCAAGGATGAAGTAAACAAAAAGCTTGAGGATTGCAAAGTAAATATTTGGGTGTATTAGCTAACTGTTTGTGGGTGTTTTGTGCTTTTAAATTTGTTTGTATTAATGTTTGAGTCCAACTCACCTTCCAAAAAAAGATAACTGAAATGATCTGTCTCCTGCCCACAGTCGTCTCCTCCATCAATATTTTTGCTTATCTCTCTTCTCATGTTTCATGTTGTTTCAAGCAGCTCTTTAGCAAGCCACAAAAATGTTAGCTATCCAGCTAGGTTTAAGTGGACCCCAGCTGAAGTAAATACTCCACGCAGGCATACTATCTTTCTTTTCCATTTCTTGGTTAGTCCTCTTCGGGCCTGCTACATGTAGATCAAGAGTCTTTAAAAATGTTTAGTGAGGAGACCATGCATTACAGAAACTATTGCTTTCACAGTGCTGTGTTTCTATAGTAACCATCTTATTAAAGCACTGCAGCCATCTGCTTTAAATATTAACTTCACAAGACCATCAGGACTAGCTTAAAACAATATCACATGTTCATTAAATATTAAAACTAGAAACAAAAGGAAAGAACTACAGGAGAGAGCTTTTTCCTCTTCCTTCAATCTAATCTTTAAAAAAAAACCCAACACTGGTTTGCTCTTTTTAGATAATTTAACAGTTCATGCCACTGCTTTAGAAAGAACTGTTTAAGTGACCACACTAGCTGCTGGTGGCATAAACTATAACTTTCTGGGTGTTGCAAAAACAAACAAATGAAGAAAATAGCTTCTTGGGGTAGGTGGTCACTTTGTATATGTTCCTCCTAGGAACAGATCTTCTTGACCCTGTTTTCATAGCAGTACTCTCAGATGTACTGTGGCAGTCTTTAGAGGAGGGAGCACACAGGGCAACAGCCAGCAGCAGCTGAGAAGTGCCACACTGGAGCAAACGACTGTCTGTTTTTATCACAGTCTGCTAAAGGGCAGATGCCTCAGAGAAAGGTATAAACACTCAGTAATGCATTCAGCCAACCTCCAGCTTACAGCCAAAACCATGAGACTTAAAACCCCCTATAGATTGTAACTTAAGGAGCAGGAGCCTAGACGTTGTCCTAATTCACAGAAATGCCTGCTACTTACAAAAGAACCTGCATCAGCAACAGGTTGTGACAGCAAGGTCCTTAGATGAAGCACACCCAATCGTATTTGTTTTCTTTCAGCAATTTGAAATATGTTGGCTGTTACTTCTTCAAATACTCTCTTTCTTCAAACTGTGCTAGAGAGCCAAAGGTAAGCTCCTGAGAGCCCTTCTCTGCCTTTAACATATGGTATCTAGCTCACCCTCCAACATTATTTTCACTATGCTCTATTTCCTGCTCCCTCATTCTCTGCTGACTGTTTTGAGGCCCTGACACAGCACAGGTTATTGTATTTGGAGTCAGAATACACGGGAATGCTCATAATTTGCAAATTTCATCCGAAAATTTCACTGGAACAAGAGGAGGAGAATTCAGATCTTCCCATGGCAAAACCACACACCTCTGGCACTGTAGCACAAGGGAAATCTTTTCTAGTGTTTTGCATTCTCTGAAACACGCTTCTATCTCCATCCACCAAAACCGTACATACTACTAAGATTAAGTACTGTATTGCATCTGTTTGTCCCACTTCTCTTTACTGCCACATTGAGCAAGTGCCTACACTAAGCTGTTAATGATATTGTCCAGATCTTCTGCAGGAGAGAACTCTTTGCATTATGCATGGAATAGCGGCAGTGTGCCCAGGTAACACAGACACGGTCCTCATCCAAGAAATTCACAGTCTAGTGGATCACCAGACCTTCACAAAAATGCGTAATTACTTATTTTAAGATTCCCCCAGTATGCATTTCCTCCTCCTTGATGACACCAACTTCTCTGTTTTCACACACTAGCTTTTTTTCTGAAGTTCTTCTGGGGTTTCTCGTATTGGTGACCCAAGGGCAATGTCTCAAAAGGCAGGAACAATCGTGAGCACAAACACTGAATGAGGAACAGCAGTTCCCGGAGTTACAGTGAATATCAAGCTGAAGAGTTGATATCAATCCTTTCGAGAAAAAAGGCAATTTTTGCACGGGCTATAGTCCTGTTTGTGTGGCTTTGTCAGGCATTAAGTCACCTTTCTTCTCAGCCTTGGCAAGGCCTCATCTGGAATGCTATATCTGTCCAAAAAGAAAAAAGTTGATCAAAACGAGAAGACTTGGAAGAACACAGAATCTCCACTAGCAGAGGTCTTCTAGAGCAGATTATCCAAGTATTTGTCAAAAGTGACAGTTATGAATTATCTGGCTTGGGAGAAGAAGATGGATTAAATGGTCTCTTCCGTGGCTATTTCATGCAATTTTTAGGAACAACTTGTCTGTTTTTCTCACTGCTGTGCACTGGTACAGGCAAACTCCATTTAGTATATCCTAGTGAGAATTTTCCTGGATGAGGGTGCAAGCAAATTTGCACAGGCCATAAGGGGCTCGCAAAGGGAAGATGCTGACCACTCTTCCCCCCAAAATTAAACAAACCCCAGTTTTCCACAACAAAACCTTCCACCGGGGCACAACATTCTTTTACATGGAGTTTCATTATATTTGCCATGCTTGAAACACCCATTCTCTCCACACTCGTGGACCTACGGCAAGGAAAAATAATTAGGAAAAAAAAAAGCTGCCAGGATAGTGGAACATGAGTAGAAGAGAAGGCCTGATTTTGCTGCTTCTGGTGTATCTCCATTGAATTCATAAATCAAGGTTTCTGCTGTTTGCCTGTTACATAATAAAGGCTGTTTTCTTTCGTTCATGTATAATTTGGCTTCTAGAAATGGGGGTTTCATCATATTTTGAAGCTTTGGAGGTTGGCCATGGCCAAAGGCAGGCTGGTGGGCAAAGCACAGTAGTGTTTCTTGTAGTACTGAAAGACGTGGGAAGAAACATCTGCACCTCACTGGTTTAATCCTGTGAATATGAAGAAGAGCCATTGCTGGCATGGCTCAGCCAACTTTTATTTTTTTAAACTCACTCTATAACGTGGGATTTTCTTGCTTTCCTAAGAACATCTCTGGGCATTTTTCCCCATACATTACCCAGTAGTGTAGAAATCTAAAATACTCCTTGTTCCTTTCATTGGTTTTGTTCTCTTTTGCACACATTGTAGTTCTTGTGACTCTCGAATTAACAGGACTTGTTTTGTTTTTAAGTAGGGTGATGGGAAGCATTTTCTGCCTGTGGTTTGTGTTGAGCAGATATTCTGCAGGCCTGCTGCATGTTCCTACCTTGCCTTTGAGTGCTGTGGGCAGTTGTTAACATAACTTAATGTATTGTCCAGCAGGTGTTCTGTATGTTTTCTTCTCTGTGCACAAAAAGAATAAGCAGTTGGTCTGTTAAGGAACCGTGTTCTGCTGAGAAAGCAATGAGTAAGAGACACAGAGGAACAATGTGGTCCCTGTCTGTCTACCTCCCGGGTCAGGGAGTCCTCCGGCTGCCTCATTCAGTGCTGCAAATTTTGGTAGTGCAATTCAGATCCCGTACAAGATTCCCAGCTCCACGAGACACAATGAAAAATCCCTCAGGTAAATACCACTGGCACTGTTTCATCTCTTCTCCATCTCCCCCTGCTTTTTTGGTAGATTGGCTTTTGAAGGGGGGTGGGGGAGAAGGGGATTGGCAGAAAATTATAAATTGATGAATAATCTCTTGCTTGCTCTCTCACACACATGGCAGAGAAAGCTGTGGCTGGGGATTGTTGTTTATTATGCCAAGGGATTCTTTTCCCCAAACTATGCACTGACATGATTATTGATCAGCATATGTTCTAAGTATAAGAAAAATCAAAAGTCCCAAGTCTGTTCTCTGGTAGTTGGGTAAAACCCTTTAGTAAGAATTGCACCCATGCATCTGAAGACATAATTAAACTTTAGGTGTGCCTTTCGCTGAACTTGTTAAACAAGATTTCCATTACTTTTTTACCTAGAGGACAAACCCACGACAGAGTCTGTATTTATTTTGAGATACTCATCTAAACTGACACAATGGCGGTATTCACCCTGTAGCATACAATGGTAATCTTACACTATTTGCTTCCATCCTGCCCCCAACTAAAAGCATTGAATAAAATAATCCTCATCATAAGCAGCATTTCTTTCCTTATGTTCTCTTCACTGGGTGACTAAAAGAAGCTCTTCATATAACGTAAGAAAATATCATAAATGGTAACAATAAGAAGATTCTCTGAGTCAAAGATGCACCAGACACAGAATTTGTGTATCTGACAGATCTTACACTGGTTAAGTTAAATGTACTGGTGAAGCCCACAGACATCATAAATACCAATAAACCAGTCCTTGTAAACCTCGGTATCTTCTGATTCAGAACATTTTAAAAAGCGCTTCAGAGCTTCTGGAGAAAGACTCCAGAAGATGTACAACCCAGGAAAAAAGCTATGTACATTTAGAGAAGATTTTATAGTAAGGCTCTAGTTCTCCTTTCTCCCAGTCTGCCTGTACTTGTACAGTTTCACAGTAAGGTGGATTTGCTTTCCTCAGGCAGGAGAAATGCCACAAAGAACTCTTAAAATAGGAACACAGCAGTGACCTATTTTCAGTACTTCCATTCTTATTTCTAGGCCTATTATATACAGTGTAATGAACATTGTAATGAACATTCAGCAGTGAAAAGACATCAATAACTGACGCAAGCACATTTGCTCACATTCCAAATGCAACATTAAAAATCAGCTAGGAGACTGGACAAAACCAGCTATGGGTCAGGGGCTGACCTGCAGAGCACCACACCTGCTCAGGTTAGAGCTATCTGACCACATGAAATGAGTTAGTGACCAGGCCAGAGTGAACACATGCCAGCCTCTCTTCTTTTATTTTGTTTACATAGTGAAAAAACTCTGCAGGAGCTTTGACAACTCTAATGCAGAGCTGCTATAGGTATGGATGGAAAAGGTGAAGGCTATGGACTAGCTTTATACTTACAAAGTTTTATTCATTAATGGGATTGAATCGCATTGGAGAAGAGGCATGGAAAAGCTCGTTGTGTATCTTTCCTAAGGGCTTTGTCATTATGATATTTACAAACACGGAGATGTATCGTAGTAACTAATATAAAATAGAACTACCATCTTTCTACCATCTAATCTGCTTCTGAAAGGTCAATCTTTCTATTTGGGAGGGGAAAACAAAATCCTTCACCATTTAGTAGGCTTTTGCAAAGCTGGGATTAAATTCTTTGATTCCAAAAGTAAAAACTGGAAGTGATTTATTAACAAGCATGGGTTATTTTTGCTAGTTTAGCAGCTCTTTCAAGAAAGCTCTGTTTATCTTTGGCAACCACTCATAGTTATATAGCCTGTCTTCCTCCGCATATGTGTATTTCTGAGAAAACTTCAAGAACGCTAGAATCTGTCAAAAACTAATCGTCTGACCATGTACTGCCATTTTACAATAAACTGCTAACTTCTAGGAAGGAAACTGCTTTAGAGTAATTTGGTGTACAATACAAACTTCTTTGAAGAACTTCAAGGGTAAGGAAGGGACACTTTTTTTTTTTTAAAGTAGACATCTACTGCGTCCAAAAGTGATTTTTAAAAAAATATATATGAAGATAGATTGTGGACATTTGACAGCTGAGCATACAATGCCTGGTTTGCTAAAGGGGCGTTTCAGCTACACATTTTCTTCTTAAGGCCCATGTCAAAAAAACAAGTCAGCCATACAGTGGTATTCATATTTTGTAGATGGAGGTGTGTCATTTGAAACTACTAAGGCATCTTTTTCCTAAATGGATGGTCACAACCTGGCTACAAAGCATTCATTAGTGCCCGAGTGCAAGTGTTAATAAAGGAATAAAAAAGGAACTGTCAATCAGGAACCACACGATCACACAGCGTTCTTTTCCTTAAGCCAAAGTAAGCCAGCTTTGCAGTTCCTTCCCGCTTTAAAAATTATATGTACTTTTGGAGTCAGTTCAACGCAGAAACAGACTTATGGTGCTGAAGAACACAGTCACTTCTATCCCCGAGTTGCTGAATCACTTACCCGCCGCTCCTGCTAGTTAATAGTAGCTATTTTTAGTTTACGGTGGAAAACTCTCTCATGGCGGCAATGATATTTCAAAACAGTTTGGGAGCAAAATCATCCACCTCGAACGTCTGATGTGCTCTCAGAGCCTGCGTTCGGTACGAGCGCCTCGCTATTCACTCCCAGCACTGGCGATCTAGGTCACCCTCGCGCGCGGGATGCGGCATTCACTGGCTCTTTCATAACTGCCCGTAAGAGTTCTGGGGTCATGTTTGTAAACACTGCTGCCATGTGCGCGTAAGCACGTGGCGACACACCAGCATGACCTGGAGCGCCGAGCGGAGAGGTAAACCTTGGCGCCAGGGTCGACGTCGCTAAGCCAACTAGCGCCAACTCTCTCGCTGGCGCGCGCCCCTCGCAGCCCTGTGAAACGCCGCGGCGGGTTATTTGAAGGGCAAATGGGAACCTTTTTCCTGTACGTGGCACACGTGGACATGTGCTAATGTTGGTGGTGTCCAGGCAGGTTACTTCTCTCAGCCGTAAGCAAATGGCAGCGCTGAATTGTTCTCAAGAAAAATAAACCTCATTTCTGCCCTAAGTCACTGAAATTGGAGCCAGCGTGGTTCCACAACACAATGCAAAACTATGGCTATTAGGAAAAAGAATTGTATAAGGGCACGTTGCCAAAGTTTCCAAAATGACTTCAAAGATAGATAACTGAGACTTCGTGTCCGTAATAGCTTTTTGCTGGCTTTGCACTGATGAAATTAAGACCACGTTTCAGGCATTTGAGGAAGTAACTCCTAAATTATTTCTGTTTATCGGTAGAGGTTGCATGAAGCTAGATATGGCCAGTACAAACAAAAGTCACAAGTCTTTCATTTCCTCTTAACGAGAAATTAGCAAATACAGACACCCAAAGCCTATGGAAAGTTTCATCTCACCCTGGCCATGCACTTCATATGCTTCAAGAAAAAAAAACGCCCGGGGGGGGGGGAACAGCCTGTGGTCGCCGTCCCTCCCTCCTATACCGGCTGTTTCAAGTGCAGCTGTAAGTCTGATTTGCTTTGACCTTTGCTGGGAGAGCTGAGAATAGGACAAAGAGTTAAAGTGTTACCAGTCCCTGCTGAGTCTGCACTTCTCGGCCAGGCAAGCCAGAGAGGCGGCTGGAAGAGGGTGTGCTCGCAGCAGAGGGTAAGCGGGAGGGGGCGCCGGGAGGGAGAGTAAAACAAAAGGAGAAAAATAAACAGTGCACACCCCAAAACAAAACAGGGGAACAAGTACAGAAAAACGCTCGTCTTTGAAGAACACGAACTTTTCTGTTTGTTTCCCTCCATGTAGTTATATCTTGTTATCTGAACTCAAGGTACAGTAGATATATGAGTCCTTGAACTCTGAACTCGTGAGGAGAGCAGCAAAAAGTAAGTCAATACAATTTCAGCTGAGTGGCTGGGGAGAAGCATGCTTTTGTCTTTTTGTGCCTCAACTATGGGAGGCCATTTAATGCAGCAACACACAGCTGTTCAAACCTCTTTCTCACTGTATGCCAATGGCCTGCTAAAACAAAGCAAAACCAAGGCAGTCTTCTCCGAGTGATAATGCAACTGTCGTTTCAAATGCTCGCTGCTCCAAGCTACTTGTGTTTCGTTGAGACCCATCTCTTAAACGTGGACAAAAAGTGGTCACCGGTTTGTTAGCAGGAAATAAAAAAAAAAAAAAGTGCCTATTCATTTCCACAGGCTTTCTGAAATCCTGCCCTACTGTAAATGTTACCCAATTCCCTAATAGCATCTCTGGAAAGCAGAAAAGTACCTTCCTCGCTGTTGCGTGTATGTCTAGCTAGCGCTCTCCAGCGCTACTACTCTATCGAGCAATAAAGTTTCTATTTTTGACTCACCGTGGACGACCTTGCTCTAAACTCCTGGCCTGAATATTGCTTAAATGTAAAATGAGCAAACCCGAACGAGCTAGCAGACTCCGCCAGCCCATCACAGCCCTGCCTTTGGCCGCGATTGCTACGAGCAGCCACGAACGTGGGTGAAAAACAGGGGCTCTCGCAAGCTGCACAAAGGGAGCTCGGCCCTGCAGCGTGGCACCCTCTCGCCTGTTACGCGGCGCCTCGGGGACGCCTGGGAGGGTGTTTGTAAACAGCACGGCCACGTGCACGCGAGCCACGTGGGGGCTTGGCTGGCTGAACCTCCAAACTGCCGTGGGGAGAGGAGCAACTGGGGGAAGCAAGTCGGAATGCTCCCGCTCCATCTTTTTCCGAAGTAGTTTGCAGCGCTATCGGATCTCTAATCATCGCAGGGAAAAATCCATCTGTCCTTCACGGTCAACTGCCTCTGTCAGCATCCAGAGACGCTGCATGAGCTAAATTACCCATCGGATTTTATTTCCAAATGCATTTCATCATGGATCGTATCACGAGCCTGTGAATGTGCTGAAGTTACTTACGGTAGGCTCTCAGTTAAATGCACTATGTACCAAACCAGGCGGGCTGAGCTATGACTACCCACAGCAAAGGAACTCCCAAAGACCAGAGAGATACATTAAAATTTACTGTCTCCGATTCAGGTCTAGGAGATAACAGGTGACTGTTGCACAGAAAGCTATGAATGCTGCTAAGGTTGCGTCACCTGCACGGGTTTGTGCATCCCATCTCCAGCAGAGAGATTTCTGACAACAAATTAAAGTTGGTTTTAGGGTTTGGGGTGGGTTTTTTTGTCTTTCCTTTGAGCTCTGCTACCAAGTAAGACGTCAGCGTAAGGGTTCGTGAACCCTGACGAACCTTTAATTGATAAAACAGATCAAAACGGGAGTCGTGTGGTAGGTTGGAGCTGATGTACGGGAACAGTTTGCAGACTGGGAAATCTTGCCTGAATGAATAGAAGGATCAAGGGTGTTAAAGGTTAATGGGAGTTATTGGAGTACCTACTTATTGAAATGACATTACACAGCTCTGTTTCACACACTGCAATTAACTGACACAACATACTATTTTTAATTGTAATTAGCTCATTGTGAGATTTTGTTTATTTGTTTGGAGGTGCATAGAGACATCTGCAGCGCCAGTAAAACTGAGATAACATCCTTTCCTGCACCCTTTCTCACTTGGAGTGGCGGGTTTCAACAGTGCTGCAGTCAAAGCAGTGCGCAAAAAGCTGTCCTCTTCCCTGAGGAGATAAACAACAGTATTTAATTTGCTGGGTTGTTTTGGATGAGCACTGCTGGTTTAAAGGTCTGAAGGCTTGTGCAGCAAAAAAAGAACGTGTTGTCAATCAACAGAAAATGCTACTGAAAACCAATTTCTGAAAAAAAGTGAAAAGCTACTTGTTTCTGAGTCTAGTTTCTGTTTCTTAAAATTGATACTTCTGTTATCTTAGTAAGCAGAGAAAACTATCTGTAAACCTCTGAATGAGCAGGAAGGAGGGTATCATGGGTAAAGCACTGGGGCTTAGGAGATATGGCTTCAGTTCCCAGCTATACCACAGCTTTCCTGTATGTCTTTTAGGGTTTAAAAAAAAAAAAAAAAAAGGCACTGAAATGAATGGCTCCAGCAGGGTTTGTACCACGTTGTGTGATCTGTGTGTGCTTTGGCTCTCAGTTGTTGCTCATTAATTTTGTACCCTTTTCTCTTACTCTTTGCATGTTTTGCCTGCTCATTAATATTAGCAGCCTAGGGAAAAGACTGCATAGGAACTCCTCTTAACACCCCCCACCCCACACCCCCCTCCACCCACCCGGTAGCAATAGCAGCTTTGCTTTATATGCTGCAAATATTTAGTTTTTTGGAAGGGAGCTGCCTGCCTCTGCTCTGCATTATAAACAAGAGTTACTAACACTCTGGCCCCTTGTGCGCTGCCAGACCCCTTTTCTCTGTCTCCTTTACTGAATTAAATAGCAAAATGGAACAAAAATGGCTTATGTTTGTACAGCCCCAAGCACAGTGGGATTCTGTTTCGTGGCTGGGATATGAGGTGCCTCCTAACGTGCAATAATTAATTTCACTCTATCCACTCTCCTTATATTTAGAAGCATCAGAGTTGCCATCCTGAATTAGACTCATGCTCCAGCTTGTCCGACAAAATATCTCCAACCAGCTAGTAGTAGTTGTTTCAAGAAAAAGCAGCTATTCAGTAGGTAGTTAGACTCACACTTCCAGAGGCAAAACTTCTTTCCAATCCATCAGCTAGAGTTTATATTTTATAGCAAAAACCATGTTAACTTGCAGCTGCTTTGAAAAGGTTTTTTTTTAAAAAAGTAAAAATTAGTTTTTAGCTTCTATACCTGCCTCTAAGTCTTTCCAACCATTTCCTCTCCCTCTCCCCTCAAAGAAGAAAAAATACCCCCAAAACTACTTTTCTTTTTTTCAGTTGCTACAAAGTATGTGACTGAGTAGATGCCTCACTCCTGCAAGTGTTTCTACATAGGCAGACTGTTACAGCTCTGCGAGCCCAAGGAAAATGAATAGGGCTTTGTGAAAACAGCAAGGGCTGCCATCAGTTTGCAGGATCACAAGTCAGCTGACAGCACTGGGGGGAAAAAAAGCCACCTAGACCTTAACATATTGTCAACTGCACAAAACAGGCACATTGGAAAAATACACAGAAATCTGCGTTTTCCTACCTGGTCTCTCACTTCTCAGGCACTACACATACTAATAGAAAGAAAATAGATCAGCAGAGTTCTTACTTTTCCTACTACTTTCTCACACCTACAAAAGCTTCTTCTCTGCATTAAGGATTACAGGAAAGCAGAAAAGTACAGGTCCAAACTTATTTAAAGAGAACAAAAGTTCTATGGAAAGTATGGAGAGCACCATAGAAACAACAGAGAACTGAAAGGCTGTATTTTTCTGGTTTTTTGCATTTTTCATTTTTATAAATATCAAGAGTGCTTTTCCCTATTTGGTCAATATTTTCACTTGCTCCTGGGTATGCGATATGTACACTTGCAAACTGACTGTGCGTGGAATGGAGGCTCACTAGCATAGGTTTTCTTTCCCCAAAAATGTCTACTGGTTATACGAGTTAAATAAGTGTTAAATCTGACCCTTTTCAGTTGCTCTGCTTTTGTGTTTTTGATTTTTACTGTTGCCATTTCAGTAATACTTCAGACCTTTTTGGGCAGACAAACTTGAAATCAAACACACAAGCAAGCAAAGGAGTGCAGTGGGAACAAAAAGTTGGTCATTTGAAAAGAAAGTATGTTAAGCTCTGTAATACATACACATACATGTACCCCTACTTCTCCAAATCCCAGGGAGAGGCAAGTCCAATCTATTTTCCAGCTTTCAAATGTTCTCTTTCAGGGATAAATTGCATTCTTTTTATTAAGCTATACATGAACTTTAAGCTTCAAGGAAATATCTCACTTCTGTGAACTTTAGTAACTTTGGGGGAAGGGAAGCAACTCCTGCTTTACTGCAACAATTCATTTTCCTCATTTTACCATGAGCAGGACAGTAATGCTACTTGCACACAAGAGGAAATATGCAATCATTCTTTTCTCCTTTTTGCTTACATAAGAGCTGAAAGAGTTTTGTGTCCTTTGGCAAGTATAAAAATTGTATAACTTCAAAGTATGTGACTTCAAACACAAGTGAAGTAGCACTGAAAGAACAAACAGATTAAACAAAGATGAAAAAAGTATCAGGGGCATGAAATGGGGGTGGGTGCTGCATGAACAGTTGTTGTCTCGCACGCTAAGGGACAAATATGGAAAATTATTAAAGGACACTGAAGTTGAGGGCAACACTCTTCTGTCAGCATCAGGCCCAGGGTTAACGGTTACCCTTTGATCTCTCTAACAGCACTAAAAGTGGCAAGAGAAGGAACAAATAGTCAGTGCAAACTCAGAAATTTGTCACATATTCTGTCATATATTCTTTATTCTTGCTTGCTACCTTCTGCTACCCAGCTGCTGCAAGAGTAAGGGGAACTGTGAGTCAAAAAGAAGTCAGAAAAGAAAACAAAAGGAGGTGAAGAGCTTAGTGAAACAGAAGCAGGTTCTGGATGTGACCCAAATAATTGTGTCTCGCAAATGAGGAGACAGGTGACAAAGAAACCACTGGAGTGTAATAACAAAAATACAGTTATTGTAACTGACATTAACATAAAATGGAAGCAACAAATGTGAACATACAACTAATAGCAGAAGTCATGTGTGTAACAAGATCTGCGGACTGGCCTTCGTACTCTGTTGTATGATGGTGAATACCATGACTCATCTAGACAAATTCAGAATATGGAAGAGACACTTGTACCAACTGTTTCCTCCCTACGAGGAAAAACCAGGTCTTAGGATTCATTTTGTAAAGCAAGCAATGTGCTTTGCACACCGTCCCGAGCGCTTGCTGCAAAACTGCATGAGAAAGTCTAAAAAATGTGCATGGGACTGGAAAATAATGTTTCTGGATGAGGAGCAGAACCTCTGCTAATAAGGTCCCAGAGTGCATGCACAGCATAGGCTTCAAGTGTCTCTGGAGACCAGAACCTGTCTGACAGCTTTGGTTTAGGTCCACAGGGGAGGGCATGAAACACACTGTCAGTTGGGTGCTTCTGACCAACTACGATGTATTTTCATCTGTGCTTCCTGAAACCATCTTGGCAAGACAACCCCAGTAATTACCATCACTTCTCCCCCCCTCCTTTTTTTTTTTTTTTTTTTTTTTTTTAAACAACAGATAGGTGGCATTATTTGTTTGGTTGAGTAAATGCAGAAATCTCCACCAAGCTTCTTATGTCTAATGGAGATCCACTTGCCTTGCAGTGGTATTAGCTTTTGTAACAGCAACACCTCTTTGTGTCAACATGTCTCATTAAGTAATAAAGACTTTCAGCTATTTGATTTTACTTATAAAGTTAGTAGGATTCATGATTTCTTTTTTGTTCTTTAAAAAGGGAATTGTTCTAGTATTCTAACAGGCAGTGAGTCATGCCTAATTAAGGAAAAAATATATAACAATTTACAGTGGGATTCTTGTATTGCAAAGAGCTGTTTTGTCATGAAAGCTTTCGGGGATTGAATTCCTTATGAATTTTTTAAAAGGGGAGGGGGGGCAGGGAAATAATTTGAAACCTTTGCAACAATTCCCTTAACCCCCATCTCATACTTGGGGTCAGTCCGTTCCAGGCAAATGCGTCGACACAGCCCAGATTGCACTCGAGTGGGGGGAAAAAAACAGCGGCGTCTGACAAAGGAACCAACGATCTAGAATGCAACACAGATGCAGAAAGCTCATCCAAAACCCAAACTACAGTATGTTTTCTTAAACTCCGCATTTTTTCTTTCTTTCCCCCTCCCCTGCCGCCTATGAGGACCAGGGATATTCCTAGAACTCTGTCCTCGCTGGCTGCGTCAAGGCAGCTGCCGAGGATGCTGGGACACTGTTTGTAAACACTCTAACCACGTGCGTGCAACCACATGGAGAGTCATCGTCCTGACCTAAACATCTACCCACTTGGTAAGCTGGGGTATTACTGCAACGGAGCCAAATCCAAGCTGACTTAAAGCATCTCATGCCAGGACATTGGAAGACAAAGCTTGAACTGTTTATGCATTATTAGAAAGGAGTTTGAGCAGAGAAGTTGTTTAAATTTTAATCATTGAAATGTAAGTTTAAGGATAAGGTAGCTCATGTAGACTAAAGAATGCAGAAGTCATTAACCTCTTTATACGTCTGCAAAAAATTCAACTTAAACCTGGAAACTTCTCCCCCATGCATACACCTGGTGAAACCAATATTCATATGCTGGGAACCCATGCGGAATATATTTGAGGTTAGAGGTAATGCTGTAGAACACATGAAGATATTTCACGTTGTCTAAATTGCATCATAGTAATTAATCAGAAAGTGCTGACGCTACTGCCCTGTACCCATGGAGGATACTTCCAAGGGGTACTTGGTTATTTAGCTATTCCTGGTTATCTTAGCTATCTAACCACTCACCTGCTCACTTCGCTACTTCTTTGAAACTGTCTTAAAAGATATGCTGTACTTGATTAGGATTAAAATGCTGAATTTTCCTTTCTTGCTGAACTTGATCATAGAACAAGCCTATTCCTTTGCACACTGTAATAGAAATGCTGCCTTTATTTTTTTTTTTAATAGGAAAAAAAACCCACACACACCAAGAATTAGGTCAAACTGAAGCCTCAATACTGCAAGCCTTTATTTATTTGTAAGAATAATCCTACTGGGGTTTCTTGCCATATGTGTGCTACAAGGCAACAACACTCCCACTTGGAATCCACACCTCCACAGAAAACTTTGTTTTTGAAGGACAGCCTGAATTTTGTTCAGGTTGCTAAGATGATTCAGCTTTCTGGAAGGTGTTTGACAGAGATGAACAAGCCTACTTGAAAAGATAGACAGGAAATCTAAATCTTTACAGCTTTTAATTGTTAAAGTGTTTTTCAAAGCATAGCAACTTACTTTATATTTTCCCCAGATTTAAAATCCTTTACTATGAACAACTAGTAGAACACTCTTTCTGATCCTCTCATAAGGCAGGGCATTTTTTTTTTTCCTTCATTTGAAGAACAGCGTGAGATACGTGGGAAGAACAGTTAGCTGTTCTTCCTATTTCTCAAACCTTGTCTTTCTCTACCTTCCGTTACTCCCTGCTACGTAATGCGAGGCACATTCCCAGTATTTTAATCCAAACAGCTTTTTTGGGTCAGTCATCAGCTGTCCTTGGAATTAGTCCAGCTGATGCTGAAGGTTCAGAATTTTATTCCTTAACCCCACCACCACCTCTGTCTCCACCCACTGAGCAATTCCTTGGGAAAATGGGTGGGTGTTTGGTTTTGTTTTTTCTTTTTTTTTTTTTTTTAAAGAGACTTGTCTACCCTAAGGAAAGGCAGAAGTGACTTCTTTTCAATGGGTAACTGAGAAGATGATTACTCATGGTACTTTCCATTTGTAACATTTTATTATCCAGGATATTGGGACGAGCTATGCAAATTGAACATGCAAGCAGTGACGATCTGAAAGTTAACAACCGGAACTATGGCAACTTGTTACTAGTTACTTGTTCAGTGTTCAAAAGGATATTTTTCCTAAAGAATATCATTAAGTGACTAAGAAGGTATTCACTGCCTTATGGAGTATGAGATCGGAATAATGCTACAAGTGTGATTGATTCATATAATTCCCTTTTTGGCTTTCAGCCATGATGCAGTCATATGCTTTATCTCTGTTCAGACTACAGCTTTTTTTTTTTTTAAATAATGAATCATAGTACATCCCACTCCATTTCAGAACCAGCACATTGCCTTTCAGAATGATATCACAACACTTACTGCTGCTGGCTGACTGCCTTAACAGCAATCAGAGAGCTGGACTAAATAAATACTGTATATTATTTGGCAAAATTATTTGTGGTTGTGTTCTCCAGCACAGTTTCCAAGATAACCACCAACTCTACTTGAAACCTGGCAACTTTGTTCTACCACTTTCAGGCTCCAATTGTGAAGCTGGCTTACCAATGCTGCTACCACGCTTAGAGCTACTGTGTGGCGGTCGAGTGAGAGAGGTGGAAGGTTCACTCACTGTGACAAGCCAAATTTGACAGCTCATCTGAAATTCCACCTTGAAAAATGCACAGTTTTTAAAAAAGGACCTTATTTGGCTCCTGTAGAAACACGAGACCCTTCTACTACTCAGAACGAAATGGAGCAAGGGATTTAAAGTTACTGCTTAGGCACACTCTGAGAAAACCACTCTACTGCCCATGCAAGTAACTTAGAAGTGAAGCACTCCCTGTAATCCCAAACAGGGTCAGTAACATTAGTCCAACCCAAACTTCATGTTTTTCAACACCTGAGCAGCAGATTTGTTCCAAAACATGGTGAGGTTTGTTTTGTTTTGTTTTCTTTAGGGCTGTCTGGCTGTTGCTAGTGTTTAAAGGAACTGTATGGGAGACTGACTCCCAGCAGTATCCGAAGTGCTCGGGGCAAGAGGGAACGGTCCCTTCCAACTCCAGCAGCTGAAGTCCCCGTTCCAGCAGCAACTACAGGGTCTCCTGATTCTGCATGCAGAAACCAAAACATTTACAACCTCCTATTTCTGTTACCTAATGCAGCACTGGTGCCAACAAGAGACCTTGGAAATCTGTCCGTCATAATAACTCCTCAGCGGGCACACGTTTCTTGTTCTTTAAACAATGTTGACATGCCAAAGTCTAGGACCATGCGCACTATATCAAAACAATACCAGTTTCCCTGGCTAAAAGCCAGGAATCAGCACAATGCCAAAGTCCTCGTTAAAAGCCTTACTACGAACAGGGATAGTTCGGCAAATTCGGGAGCCTCAGTGTCTCCCATTCAACCTTTTCTTCTATTGAAGATTTGTTAATAATTAGTTGTGAAATGGGCAATACAAAACCATTTTCTGAGGTTCCCTGGATGCATTCACAAAGTTTTTTGATGTCGCTTCCCAAAATGAAACAACTATTTCCACTGAAAAATGACTTTTGAGTTCTTCATTTCATGTAAACAGCAGCTTAGTCCCACCACCTAAGCACTGTTATTTTTCATGTCTTTGCCCTCCCTTTTTTTCCTCCTCTCTACACCCTGGTTGCTAGATTTAAATGTTTTCTGACTTCACTGGCAGGGTTCACACTATGCTTTCCTGCTCCTCAGTGACACTGAGGAAGAGAGACAAAATATTGTCCAACAGTGATTTATTTATATTGGTTCCAAATTGTTATTTTTCTGCAGGATAAAATCCAAGATGTGTACGTTCTTTCAAAGTGTTAACAGCAGCAGATCTGGCAGACCAAAAGTTCTTGACTTGCTAGATTTACCAATCTTTTCAACACACAGACTTAAATATAATAGAAAGAATATAATTTGGGAGCAGGAAAAGAAATATACAAAACTGTCTTAATGCAGATGCAGCAAACTAGTATCAGTGTTTGTATCCAGTTTTATTTGAGTCTTTTGAAAAAAATCATATTTCACAACTGAGAACTGAAGTGTCAAAGGACAGCAGCAACCAAAGTGCCATGTGTTTGAGAGAGAAAGAACTGAAAGAAGTAGTGCTTCTGCATGACAGTCTATTAAAAACTGTTACCTGACCATTGTTAGTCATGGACCTTTAGCAATGATATACAAACGGTAATCTATATAGAAGTTGCATAGGCTTACCTTTACTTGGAGGGGTGCAAGAAATTAATTGTGAGGTGACCAGGAAAAGAAAAAACCCACCAAGAACAAAAGAAGTTTTGGGAAAGGTAACAGTAGTTGGGGGACAAGCAGCCCTAAGGGCTCAAAGAAACTGCTCATTTTCTGTGGCTACTGGTAAAAGGAACCAATACGTTCATCATACACCACTTAAGGAAATTTGTCTAACTCCCAAAAGATAAGAGGAATGATTTATAATCTACAGTCAGCCTGCCATGCCAAGGGCGTCTCTTAAAAGGACACTGCATGTACCACGGTGTGGTTTTTGCCACCTTTTATTCAGTCAGATCCCCCTCTAACTCGAGTTTATACATGACTCTTGACCATTAATATCTCCCTGTTCAGTATCTTCCGCAACCACGTCCTGTTTTGCACTTTACAACCTCCAGAGAAAGTGCCATAGTGGAATACACATGCAGATACACAAGTGAATATACATGTTACTACACTCACCCCCTGCTGCAGTAAGTCAACCTGCCATTAACATGCAAACAGAATGGCCTCATTAGCCGACAAACAACACCCACTGACCTGCTTTCACTAGGGACAGCATCTCCTCATCTCTGAAACTCCTAAACTGCACATTCAAAAACGAAAAAAAAAAAAAGAAAAAAATTATGCTGAACTGATATTCAGAGCTGCTGATCACTGCTCAAAGCCTGCACATTTGCATGCCGCTCATCATGGAAAACAAATCTTGTGATGAGATCTTTGGTTGCAACATTTCGATAGAAGCACGCTAGACCACATCACTTCTCCCTTCACCTCACTCTCTGAAAAGGAAAATTACTTAGCAGAAAAGGATCTGCTAAATTTCCAAGGTTCAAACCGCGACCCGAAAAGCCTCCTTTTAACTAGGGGCACGAAAATGACTGCTAGTGTCTAAGGGGGTGATTAAACGCCAATAAATGCCACGATGCGAGCATACAGTGCCGCGCGTCCGACTTACAAATGTGGTAAGGTTGTTGCTCTTGTCTGTCATCTGGCGGGGAACAAGTCTGACCTCGCCGAAAGCGTTATTTTAGGGGAACATGCACGAGAAAGTAATTTTTTTTTTTTCTTCCCATGGCCACATTGTGCAAGTGGCCCCGACGGCAGGATTTAGCAACGCGGACAAAACGCGCGTGTAGATTGCACAGAAAAAGGAAGGCCTCGCAACGAGCCCCCCCCCCACCCGCACACACTTCTCCCTCGCCCCCCAGGACGGAGTTTCGTTTCCCCCCCGGCGCCCTCCCCAAACTCCGCAAGCTCCCCCTCTCTCCCCCTTTCCCCGGGGCTGCGCCCGCCTTTGTGTCCGCCGGGGAGCGGCACAAAGCCGGGGCCCGCCGCCGCCCCAGTCCCCTGGCCGCGCTCTGCGGGGCTCTGCGCGGGAGCGGCCCGGGAAGCCGGGGGGTGAGGGTGGGAAGGCCGGTCCCCGCGGGGCGCAGCGCCGCCCGGGGCGCGGCGGAGGGGAGAGCGGGGCAGCCCCGCGGCGGGGAGCCGCCGGCCGGCCGGCGGGGGCTCAACGGCGGCGGGGCGCCTCCCGCCGCCGTCCCCGTCCCCCCGCCGCCGCCGCGCAGACAAAGGCGCGGGGAGGGGCGGCGAGGCAAAGTTGGGGGCCGGCCCCGCGGGAGGGGGCGGCGGGGGCCCGCGGCGCCCCCCGCCGCCTCTGTCAGTCAGCCATGTTGGGGGAGCCGCGGCGGCGCCCACCCCCGCCGACACCCAGCGGCGCGGCGCGGCCCCGCGACACCCCCGGGGAGCCGGGGGGAAGGCGGCCGGCGCGGGGGGCCCGCTCTGACCTCTGCCGCGTCCCTCAGCCTTGCCGACATCCAGCACGCACAGCCGGGCGCCGCGCTCCCCGCTCCTACAGGGCCGCCATCTTGCTTCCTTCTGCTCCTTGACGAAAGCGGCCGGGCCCCCGCATCAATATGCACGCGGCGCCCTGACGTCGGCGCCCGCCCCGCGCGCCGCACCGCCCCGCGCGCGCAG
Organism: Gymnogyps californianus; assembly: GCF_018139145.2. NCBI lineage: Eukaryota > Metazoa > Chordata > Aves > Accipitriformes > Cathartidae > Gymnogyps > Gymnogyps californianus. The sequence continues at coordinate 57,467,640 of NC_059474.1, read as the reverse complement.
CACACCCCCCCCGGCAAACCCCCCCCCCCCCCGCCCTCCACGCGGCGCGGCGCCGTGCGCCCCCGTGCAGCGGGTGCGGGGGCGCCCCCGTCACCGTCCCTGTCCCCGACCGCGGGGCCGCGGCCCCGCCTGGGGCTTTTTTTCCGGCTGCTGCCGCTTTTTGGCCTTTTGGGGTTTTTTTTCCCCCACCTTTTCCCCTCTTCCTCCCCGCTCCCCCCGCCTTTTCTGCTTTCCCCTCTCGCTGCGCACCGTTTTGCGCCCCGTGCCGCGCGGGAGCCGCGCGGGAGCTGGTGGGTCCGTGGGGCACCGCGGGGTGCAGGGTGCCACCCGGGGCACCCCTCTCCCGCACCACCCACCCCCCCACCCCCCCACCCGGGGGCCGGCGGCGCCTTCCCACGGCCGCGGGAGGCCGTCTGCCGTCCCCGCGGGCCGGGCGGCTGCGGGGGCCGCGACTTCTTCCTCGGGCTGCTTTCCCCCGGCTGCGGCTGGGGGCTTGGGGGGCCGGTAACGCGGCTCGGTAGCCGGCTGGCGACGTAAAAGAAAAGCCAAAAAAAAAAAAAAAAAAGAAAAAATTTAACAAAATCTCCCCAGGTTTCCCCAAAAGGAAGTCCTGTGCCCGCAGGCGCCCGGGCCCACGTACTGTGCCGTGGCTGGGAGCGGGCATTGCTCAGCGCGGGGCTAGCTGGACACCCGGCGGGGCGAGCGCCTGCTTCCACGTGCCTGCCAAGCCCGCAGCCCCGCGGCTCGGGTGCGTGACTCCTCGCGCGTCCCTCGCGAGCGGGGCTCATTACGCCGCTCCCCATTTTTACCGCTCCCCGCAGGAGAAGCGGTTTCGCGCCCGCGACAGCTGGAGCCGCAGAAGGAGGTCTGGCTGCCGGTCTCAGCCCCGCAGCCCCGGGAGCGGGGTTGGGTGCCTCCCCGGCCGGCCAGCCCTCGCCAGCGGGTGACAGGTTGCCGCTGCCATCCCCTCCGTACGCCGCCCGGCTCCTGCGCCGCTTGCCGCCCTCCTTCGCCGGAGGAGCTGGAGCCTTTCCAGCCGGGCGGCTGCGGGGAGCAGAAGTAAGAGTATGCAAAACGGCCTCTGTGGGAACCGGCGATGGGGTTTCACACCGCCGAAACATCGCCCCGGAGTCCTGAGCGCCGGACTGACCCGGTGGCCTCCCCTCCACGGTGCCGGCCCCGCTGCGCAAACTAGAGCAACCTCCAGGCTACTCTACTCTGGCCTGCCCGCGAGGCATTGCGGGGCCGGGGGGGCATTTTCGGAGAGCATTAGTTTCCCGGCCAGACCCTCTCCCACCCGCGGATGTGTCCTTCACCCCGGGGGTGGCAGGACGGGGTCTGCAGGCACTGTGCTCATCAGCGGTGCGCGGGAGAAGCCGAATCCCCAGCTGTCCCCTGCTCGGGGAAAGCAGGCTGGTGAGAAAGAGCTTTAGCAAGATGCCAAATCCGGTGCACTCGATGCAGATCGGAGTGATTTCTAGGAAGTTCAGGTCATCGCTGAGTAATTTGTTTTTCACATCACAGGTTGTTCTCTGGGTTTTGGTTTTGCTTTAATTTCTGTGAAACATTTCAGAAGCAGACTGGAGATAAAAGATTGCCCTTACAACTTGCTAAAATAGCTCTGCGCTGACAGCAGAGTGTCACTCCTGTACCTGTACTGGGCAGCTCGCTGTCCTCAGCCCTCGGAAAGGTGCTGGCCTGGCTAGCCCTATCCTGTAGGAAAATACATGGGTTTTCTAGACAAAGGTCTTTGTGTTTGCTTCCGCAGAAGCGACTTCAGTGTCTCGTGCAGCCTAAACCTGTGCAAATAGGCTCAGTCTCTGTCTCTTTTTGGAAGAGTAAATGACGCAAAGAACGGTCAAGGTCTGTCTCAATTTTGCCAGATTTTTTGTGCTTTCACAGCACTTGCTTGATTTCCAGCAGGCTTTAATCAGTATTTCAAACTCTTTTAAGTCTGCATATTTATTAAAGCCTAGGGTTGCTTTTTCTCCTGGCGTGGCACATCCAGCTGACATTACCAGGAACCAGCACACTCGACCTCTTAGCGGGTGCAAGTGCTGTCTCCTCCCCGAGCCGCTCTTACAGCACCTGCAGAGACACCTCCATCCTCTGCACCTTCTTGTTCTGCCTAACCAGGGCACGGCATCGACAGGGTTCGGCCGGGCCTCTGTCTCTCTGTGCTTTTCTCTGGTATTTGCATTGCGCTGGGTGAGGTGACCCTCCCATGGCTCAGGTCCCTCCCGTGCCCGTGCGCCCTTTGTGGCTGGAAAAAGCAGGTGGCTGGTTTTGGCAGCACCCTGCCGCGCCGGCTCCTGATTTCAGCGGGAGCACAGCCCTCTCTTCCCTTTGCACGAGCAAGCAGCTGCAAACCTGGCTAACTGGGTGGGTAAAATGAAAAAAGAAAGAAAAAAAACCAAAAAACCAACCCTAAAGCCACAGGCAGGAGTTTTACACTGAGCTGGGATTCTTTTCTTTTCTTTTCCGACTGTGCTCCTGTGCTGAAGATAAGAAAGAGACAACTCAAGCATATCTGACCTGCACGTATGAATGTGAGAAGCGTGCATTTTTTAAATGCTTCCTGTCATAGGTGTGGTTCGCTTCTCTATTCTTTTCTTTCTCTCTTTTTTTTTTTTTTTAAACTTTACTGCCCTAATGACAGCCTGTTGTAATCACCAGGCTCAATAAACACAGGAGCAGTCCTGCTGAACCAGCAGTACTGTCTTCTCTCCTGGAGCGCAAGGCACATTTACCGGAGCCTCCCCTGCTCGGCTGGGTTGTGCTCAGCTATCTTGACCTACAAGCCTCCTAATTGACCCAGTGCCCTCCTGTAGTCCTGCCACATTTTGACAGACCGCAGGATCTTTTGGCTTCCAAATAAACAGCTTTCTGTTACGCATGCCTCTGTCAAACACAGCTTGCTCTACAATGCATGTTTCTTGGTATCCGTTAGCAGCCTAATGAGAGGGACATGGATCTAATTTCTCTCTTGGAATAGCTCTGTTGGCTTCAAGGTATTTATTGAATGAGTAAATTTGACCCATTTTGCTTTGCCATATCTCTACCTATTGAACGGGGAGAAAAAAATGCCTGAACTTGACCATAGCCATGAGTGACTTAAAAAACCCCACACCCTCTCACCCTTAAAGAGTTGGGGAGAAAAAAACCTTTTACCTCTCGAACATGCTGTTCCCAGCCTGAAGTTGCATGCATTTTTCAAAAGAGGTATCTGCTGTAAAGAACGGATATGCAGCTTCCTTGGAAATGCACTGAAATGCACTTAGCTCAAGCAGTATTTTGGAGCTCTTTCTACAGCTATCCCAGCCTCACCGTTTTTCTTCTCAGTTGGTCTTTGAATCTGTAAGCAATGAAAAAAAAAAAAAGGACATTTCAACTGATTAAATGCATCGAGGATCCTACCAAAAAACCTTCTCTAGACTACGTGTGTCTGCTGCTATCCTTGTCAGGAACAGCTTTTGCTCCTTTTGAGATCTGCTGGGAACGGAATAATCTGCTTCAGTCTAACTTTCTGAGCTGAGGTTTAATAGCAATAGAGTCCAGAGGCCTGATCGTCACACAGTGTGACTGCAGGACAGGCGCTTGGAGGAGTCATTGCAGGTCGTGGCGAGAGCGGTGTTTCTTATTTCCCCAACGGGCACTGCAGCAAGGCAAACGTTTCACGGGGAAAATGTCACGTAAAAAGCATCCTGTCACTTGGCAATTAGAGCATTTGTGTGTACAATGTGTAATTGCACACAGTTAGATCAATGGTTTAAAAGAGCGTGGGCCTTACCCCTCTGCTAGAGGGAAAGCTCGCTCCCCATGAAGGATGTTGGGGTGGCCTGATGGATGGCCAGGGCACGAGCCGCAGCCAAAATTTCCTCCTAACTCTAAAGCTGCAACGAGCAAACCTGACTCTGACTATCTGAAGGAATATAATGTACTTGGCCCTCCCAAACACCTGCATAAAACATTCAGAAAGACATACAGTGCAAATAATTTTTCATCCTTTACCCCACATTGAAGAATAAGGGGGTTTATATTAACTAACTACCCACTTCATGTAGCTTGCTGGGCCAAATTCAACTCAGACTTAAAATTTCTGTGCAAAAACGAGTTCAGAGCTGTAATTAAATTGTTTCTACTGAGCCTGCAACTCTTCATGTTCTTTTATTCATGTTTTCTCCCCCCTGTGATAAAGTGTGAACAGCTACATGAGGTCGGGAAAAACAAATTTGCTAGATAGCCCATTTCACCTCCTCTAGCAAACCCCAGGAGTTCAGAGGACTGTCAGCTGTGGCACGATAGGCCTACAGAAAATTTCTTATGTCTTTTCTCCATGTAGACATTTATCTCTGTCTTCCACCGAAGGACACATCCTGATCGCAGCAGCATCCACCAGAAGCCCTACAGGGACAAGGTGTTACGCTGCCGGTGGGAAAGGCAACAGGACTGGTTCAGCAAGCCATCATTTTGCTTTGGTTTACGCTTTCAGCAGGGCTTTTTTGGGTCCCAAGACATCTGTTTGTCCCTGTGCTTGAGAGCCCAGCCTCAGAGCTGAGGGATCAGACTGATACTGGGGCTGCAGCCATGCCAGTGGGCAGTGGGGGAGGTGGCCCTGCCGGCAGGGCTTGGAGGTGGCCCAGGACTCCAACACAACAGGACACCGCTTTATTTCTTCCCTGAATTTGGCAAAGGTCACTATTTGTCCTTCCCTGGACAGGAGGGGGCTTTTCCAGGACCGTGCAGATGAGATGGTGCAGAGGAAACATGATAGCTCAGTGTGGAGTTTGGGGAGCAAGGTGCCCAACGGCTGGGATGCCTGCTGGGACATTGAAGCTGTGGTGTATTATCTGCCCAGTGCCGTCGTTCTGCTGGTGGGAGGCATGTGTCTCTCAGTGACGGAGAAGAGCTGCAGATGGTTCAACTTTTCAGCCCTTGGCCAATGGTTGTAGACGTCTTTATGCTGCTCTGCGGTGTTTATGGCTCTGAAGGTGACTGTAGCCTTGTGATTGCTCAGATATTTGTGTCTGGAAAGCCTGGATCTGGGCACCCACTGGGCAGTGCCTGCCCCCAGGACCACGGCCGGGATGTGCACCCCGGGGTGAGGAAGCCCCTGGCCCAGGAGCAAGGTTAGAGGTGGCTTAAGGAGAGCTGAAGCGGGAGGACCCTCCACAGGTCTGAAGGTACAGCTTGTCCTTTCGGGGCCCCAGGCTTGCTTTTCCACGGCTGGGGGAGTAAAATCCCAAATCCTTCATGCAAGGGAAGCGGAGTCTCCTCTCACAGGCCTGTAGGGGAAGGTGCGGTCTGAGGGATGGAGACCTGGTCTCTGGTTTCTCCTGAGGAGTGGCACTTTACTTTGTCGACTTCCAGGAATAATCTTCCAAAAAAAGGCCGAGACCTGACCTGCAAAGAAAGAGCTCTCAGCAGCGTGTATAGATCCTGAACACAACCGAGTTGGTGACATTTGTGACCAAAGTCAACTCTCCCTGCTTTGCTCATGCCACTACCCAGCCTGCCGGCATCCCTCGGACATCTCCACTCACAGACTGCAGAGCCTTTGGGAGGGCAGGAAAGCCAAGAAAGCAAATGAATCAACCCAGTACCACAGACCAATATACACGGGACAAGAGCAAAGTGCGTGGGAGCCCTTCCCCAAAATATCTGCCTTTAGGAGCAGAGGGGTTGACCAGTCTTGCTCTATCAGTCTTGCTTGCCGTGGCTGAATGCTCTCCCACACATGAATGCCTGCTGTAGCAAACCACGATGAGCTGTGCTGCGTTTCTGTCAAGTACATTAGGCAGCCGTCAGGAGTCTTGAAACCCCACCGTCACCATCAATCCAGCTCTGTGGAGGAAAGCCATGCCAGTGCAGAGCTGCGCCGTTAGCCCTCCACAGTGTCGTTAAAGCAATGGCGTGAGACCAGGAGTGCTCCTGCCCGGTGCCACCAGCCCACTGGTATCAGGCTCTGTAGGTAACAGCGTGCATCTCTCACTGCCTTTCCAGGCTAGAGCAACATTGGGCAGCAGCAGCCATCGATAGTCTCTGATTGTTGGAGGAATTAAAATCCTGTGATAACCCCTGAGCTGTGAGCATTTTACTGCTGCATGAATAGCTAAGGGCTCAGATGGACTGAGCAGAAGAGAACGCCTACAGCTGCCAAATCCCTTCACCAAATTTTTTCCCTGCCTTCTCTACTGACATTTGGTTTTCTCCTCATCTTCAAAGCCCTCCACAGCCTTGCAGTTGGCATCCTGGCATGCATCCTCACATACTACCCGCAGGGTCTGCTGCACCGCCTGGCGTCACCGGTCTGGCTGGCAGCCCTCGCCCTGCGGCTCCGCAGCGGTGTTACAGGAGCAGGCAGGCAGACGAGGCCATGGAGTCTCCTACATGCTCTCCCTGGTCTCTGCTGGTGGGAGTGATGGACGAGGATCCCTTGTGTATGAGCCCTTGGTAGCTGCGCGAGCAGAGTCCATGCAAACCAGAGACAGGTGCAGCAGGCTTCGGTGCTTCTGTTTCCAGTATGGACATCGGTAGCGTTGGCTCCAGCCAATGTAATGTTGTTCCTGGGCCCTGCCTTCTCCTCAGCTTTACTGAAAAGTGTCCCAATTTGAATGGTGTTTTCAGGAGCCACTCTGTCCTCTGTCCCTGGACGTGACTTTTGGTTGACTACAAATTGAAGAGGAATGATGAAGGGCTAAATTACTACGGGTGCTGGTCCCTGAGGGGTGCTCAGTGTGGTTTCTCCTTGGAAACCAACTCCAGCTTCCTTGGAAAATTGGGGTAGAAGATGAAGGAGTGACCGAACACTTACCTTGTGCAACCACATTTTCAAATTAATTGTCTGACAACAGGCTCCCTGTGTCTATAGTTAGGCACTGAGGAAAGGTGGCTTTTTTTCAGGTGAGCTTGATGTCCACTGGTGTCACTAGTGACAGTCTCAGAGAATCAGTACCGGTCACTTTTAGTTAGATATTTTCCAATACATAGATTAAACACACAACTTTGGATTTCAGGAATTTGGTCATTTTATGTGGTTCATCTCACAAGTAGAAGGAAAAAGTCTTGCCATTGACTTGGACAAGCCAAGGAGATGTGCCGCTTTTTGCAGTGCAGCCTGTGATTTCCTGGCAGATATGAAAGCTGGCTCCTAAGAAAGTCCTGCAAAGGGAAAAGCACTGAGGAAAAACCAGCAGGGGCTGATGAAACAGCTAAATGGGGTGACACACAGAGACCTGGGCTGCAATACAGCTAATGCCAGTGCTTGGAAGAAGCCTTAGCTGTGTGCCCGGGCAGGAGCTGGGAGAGGCAGAGATTGCATGGTTGTGTGGCTTATAAAGAACTTTACCTTTTAATTTTTAATCATCATTTGCGTTTTTAACAAGCTCGGTGGGACTTGGCTTGTTGGTTTCCCTTCTCCTAGCGCATCCAGATGAGAAGCCCAAACCTAATCATGAGGTTGCCATCGCCCCCATGATTCGGAAACTCTCAGTCCCTGAGCAGAAGCAATTGTGTCACATTTGTTCATACCCTTAGGGCAGGCACAATTACATTGAGCTAAATTCTGTTTAAATCAATTTTGCCCTATAAATAAAAGCTACGTGCAAAGCTAACTGCTTTGCAGCGTGCATTTAAGCAGCTAAATGGTGTTCAAAAGCAATGTAAATGCTTGTGTACCCGTGATCTCGTTAGTGCAGGTTTTCTAATCTAGAAGCAATATATAAAGAAGATAAATGTTATAGCTATCTTTGTCTCTTTTGATTTCCTTCTCTGGCAGAGCAGTTCATCTGTGGTCCTAGCTGAGCTGTCAGCTTGCTTTGATTTTTTCTTGCATGCCTGCTACTGTTTTAGGCAGGGAGTCAGCATGGTAGCTCCTCGGGGGCAAGAGGTCTGGGTTTGGACACGACCTGGCAATAGCCTGGGGTTTTGCAGCTTGGGGAAGGAGCTATCCCTTCGGTCCTTTTTTTTTTTTTTTTTTGAGAATATGGGGATGTTATTTACGGTCTTCCTCCCTCCCTTCTTCAAAAAGCTGTAGAAAAGCTTTACTGGAAGATGCAGGCATACATCAGACACACAGTCACTGCGTTATATGTATTAAAAGGTACATTTCTGTCTGAGCATTTGAAGAACAAGAGGAATAGCCTGGCAGGGCTCTGCAGCTACGAGGCACCAGCAGAAGTCCTTGCCACCCTGAGCAACTTAAAAAAAACCCCAAAATTCTGTCTTCTTTCTGGGGGTTTGGACAGTGGGGAAAAGCTGGCTGCCTTTCACAGCTCATTGGTGCAGCTTTCACTCTTGCCAGCCTTTCTCTGTGGGCAAAATGTACCATCCTGCACCCCTTTTCGTGGGCGGCGGGACGATGCGGCAGCAGGTGGGACTCGCTTTTGGTCACTGGTGTCGGCAGGTGCCTTGGGGCAGGGCTGGGGGCTGGGGGCCAAAGTGTGGCCGGTGGTCAACCTTAACCCGGCGCCGTGCACCTTTCCACGCGGCCAGTGCCTCCAATGTAATATGCCACTGGCTGTCAAAATGAAAAATAGCTGCAGTGCTGCTCGGCGGTGACAACCTGCCCTGTCTTCTCCTTCCCTTAATGGGGTGTTGAGAGACAAGGAAAAAATGATTTTATGAAGCTGGTAAAAAGTAAAAAAAAAATAAATTGTAGCTGCTGGGACAATCTCTGCCTTGCTAATTCCATCTCTGAAAAATTAGAAGATGTATTAAAAAGTGATTGCTGTGAGAGAAGGAGATTGTCTGTGGTCATGGACTCTGATTGCCACATAGTCTGCAATGTATTTATTTTATTTCCATCCAGGGAAAAGCTGTGGATGAGCTCCCCGCCTGCATGACAGCATCCTCAGTTTTCTTCAGTGCCAAGGAAGTGGAGGTGCCACAGATCAGAGGTCCCTAAACTGAAGCAGCTTAAGGGGCACAAGTTTTAGAGGATAGTTATTTGGCATTTTCAGAAAATTCAGCTGCTGGATGCTTTTAGGGCATCTCAAATTAGGGACCTGCCCACTTGGCCTGGCTTCTCCTTTTGTAAATAAGACTACTAATACACTTATCAGCAGAGAGATTTAGCAAAGATAAACAGATTTGTTTTTAATTCCTTCAGAAATCATGCCAGAAGTGCAGAAAATAAACAGGAAGTATTTGGACACTCAGCACAGAAGCAAACCAGGCTTTAATAGGCACCGTGGAGACTCTGGGGGACAGATCACAGCTTGGAAAGACGGATAGGGAAGGGCACGGCTGATTTAGGAAAACTAAGCAGAGAAAACAGGGGTTAAACTTTGCAGTGAATACCAAGAAAGGCTGTTATTCATCTGACGTTCGGGAGGAAGCAAGGGGAAGATTTATTGAATGAGTTTGGAGATAGAGAAAGAGGGAAAAGAGGAGGGTGTCAAGAGGTGGGGTGTTACAGCCCACTTGGTTGGAAGGGAGATGTTTGGGAAGGTACTGTGTAAGCAGCTGCTAAGCAGTCACCCACTGGCAATGAAGGACTTCACCTACCCCCTGCCCATGAGGGGACAGTCCCCGAGAGGGGCACAGGCTCGGCGTGCCTGGGGACACTGGGGACCTACAGCAGAAAAGGCTTCCAAGGCACTAGTGGGTGCTGCTCTGGAGCCAGCAGCCGGCTGGTGCTGTCCAAGGGCAAACTGCTCCCCGCAGTGTATTTGCCATGGGGAGGTATCCTCTGTTGTTCACAGCTTGGTGAAGCTTCAGATGGAGAAATGCAGCCTGCTGGAGAGCTGCGCTTTCAGTAATATATTAGACGAGGGAGTTCAGAGATGTTCTGCAGGAGTGACAGCTTATACAGCGAGGCTCTGCCCCGAGCAGAAGGGTTTGGGACCACTGAATCTGGGTTTTGGCAGACGTGAGGATGTGGTAAGTCATCTGCTCTGGGTTAATTTCTGTTAAAACGCTGAGCATCTACTGCCCTTCGCATCCACTGGAAATAAAGCAAGAAAAACCTGGGATAACTGGCAGCAAGGCACATCCACAGCTCCTATGCCAAGGCAATAATTTCTGACTGTAAAGATAGTTCTGTGCTGAAACAAGTTGCCTAGAGAAGATATTGCACCGGAGGCTCAGCAGGGCAGAGCCTGTCAGGATACGTCCACCCACGCAGGCCAAGGGTGGACCAGGAAACCACCTGCAGTCCTTCTCAGACCCATGTTTCCATCATGCTGTGAAAACTGCGGACATTTTTAAGAGTCTCAGGAAGAACTGTCAGTCTCACAACAGCACGCCAGTTGGACAACATACAGAAAATAAAATGTGGGTGCTGAAAATAAAATAAAGAGTGGAGATGTGCCATTTGCTGGGCTACCCGCGCTCATAGAGTTACAGGCCACATCGTCACAGGTGAAGGAGGGGGCACAATTTACATTACTTTTTTCTGGGCTGCTAGGGAGTGGGCTGAACCTGGAATATTAAAATATGCGTTGCAAAAAATATGGCTAGTTGTAAACTGAGGAGTGACTTGGATGGCAAACACTCTTTGATTTATAGAGATGGCAGTCCAGGAAAGCCCAGCTTCAGAAGTATTTTAAATGACTTAAATATGATAAAAATACATAAATGTGAAGTCAAATTAAGAAAATAAAATTCTGATGGGAAATACATAGGGAAGAAGGGACATTCAAAGTAATTACTGGAAGGCTACACCCATTTGGGGGTGGGAGGGACACACCCAAATGATGCTGACAGGTTGGAAAGGGTTTGGAGAGGACCTGCCAGCTTGCCATCAGTTCCTGACCTTTTTTCTGAGATCAGAAAAATTTTAAAGAGATGTAAAGAAGTTCAAACTATTTATTTTAAGAAAGGCAAGGTTAAGATCACAGTCCTCAAAGATCTACAAAGGGAAATGTTCTTGGTAGCTGCAAGTTCTTTAATCGGGCAGACAAAGATGAAACAAAACACAGTGGACAGGGGCTAAAGCTAGACAAATTCAGTCCCAAAGGTTCTCGTTTTTAAGAGTAAGTGGCATTTTTTTCCTAAACTGTGGAACAATTTAGCAGGGGAAGTGGCAGAGCCTTTCCATCAAGGGTTTGTCTAAAAGACACGTTGCAGTGCTTTAGCTGGTTACCTAAAGGCTGTGCTGTATGAGAGGTCAGGCAAGATGATTGTGTGGTCCAATCTAGTCTGTGGATCACAGTTTTGTGTCATTTGTGCTGTTACTGTGATTAAAGCGTGACGCGAGTGGTTAACCTGAAGATGTCTGCCCTGTCGCTGAAGATCTATCCAGTGAGCAGATGTCTGGCATTTGAGAGCGAAGAGGTAAAGTGCAAGATGCCCCACGTGAAAGAATTGTAATGGTATTAATTGCACAGTCCTTCCAGGCCTTTTGAAGCCAGGGATTGCCGAAGGAGTCAAGAGAAGCGGCTGCTAGCTCACTAGTGAGCCTGTGAAGCTCCCACCCATGTCTTGCTTGGTAAAAGAAACTTTGTGGGCTATTGCTGCGGGGCTCATGTGGCTTTGACCGTTTCAGCTGGCTGTCCCTCCCTGCCAGAGCTCTTCTTAATTTTCAAGCAACAAAAAAAAGAGTGCTCCATCTGAGGGAGGTCAAGAGAGCAACAAGTTTATGAAAAGGGCAGGACTCAAATTAATAAATGTGGGTGGGACAGAGATGGTGAGGTGCATTTGTCTTTCACATTTAGTCACCCGTGTTAATCTGTTCTAATTGCATTAGAGGGAGTGAACGGGCGACAGAGCTGATGTTTGCTGAGGCTGGTGCTTGTAGCAGCTCTGGGCATCTGCTGGGAGATTTCACCGGGTCAGCTGCACTGAAGGCTGACACACCTCTCTCAAGCGAAGGTAGACACCGTATATGTGCAGAAGTGTCTATATTGGATTAGTGACAGGATATGTACATATACATATGTATACATAAATGCTCTCAGGAGAGACATGTTAGCTTAAAAGTTTGCAGTTGATGAACATAATACCCCTTCACTCCAAACTTAGGTGAGACCCACAATTTCCACATTGGAAAACAAGCTCTTAATTCCTCTTTTGCTCCTCTTGCATTTTGAATGCAATGTTTTCCCAGCAGAGAACATTCATCACGTACCCTGTTATGTGCTGGATCTTTCATACTGATCTTCTCTGGCAAAGCTCTTGAGCAACAAATTGTGTCTTGTCAATGGGGGCTTCAGTACAGGTTGGTGTCTGTGAGTCTCACTGAGGACAAGCTTTGCTGAGGTGAGGAGGGCAGGGTCTGTTCTTGGAGCTGAACATCATCTAGAATTGATGTTTTTTGCGTTTCAGTCTATTTAAACTTGTTGATATTTTTCTCCCAACTCCATGGTTTTGCTACATGCAAATCAGCAGCAATGGGGAGGTAAAAATACCTGTCTGAAGCCTCCTCATGCCATCGCTGTACCTGACATGCATCGCCTGGTGTCCAGATGGGAGAGCCTGTTTTAATGATGTCTCCAACCCCTTTTGGCTCGTGCACATCTGCAGCAGTATCTGTGGGTGGGGAGGAGTGGAGAAGAGCGACATGGGAGCGCAGAGACCTTGTGTGCATGTCCTCTTGATCCAACAGCCGCAAGGAGTTTGCATTTTTTAACCAATTCCCTCGTTAGCTCCCATCTTGGTTCCCTGGCTTGTTTTCAGTTCTTAGGTATGGTGGCGGCGAAGGCAGCGAGCTGCCCGTTGGCAAAGCACCGAGGGGTGGGCGGGGGGGCAACACCACACTTGGGGATGCAGCCCCAGCTCCCGGCTGGTACCCTTCAGGTGACGGCACCGGCTCAGGGTACAAGGCAGCGCTGGACAGAAAGCCAAACAGCCAACACTTGCCTGCCAGAGCGAGGGGTGGGCCACCGTGGGAAACCACGCAGGCACAGCTTGCTTCTGTTTAATATCTGCAGTCAATTTGAAGGGAAGCATCGGCGGTCTCCTCATCCCTGTGGGCCTGGCAGAAGCGTTTTCCTGCTCTGGGGGGTTTCCCCATCCTCTCCACGGATGGTCTGGTGCCCCATGGGCTGGTCTCGTGTGTGCTCCTGGTGGGGCTGCCCGCAGCGGAGGCCACCAGGGAGAAACCCCGGCGGCTGCCTGGGGTATGATGTATCTGCTCTGGGAAGGTTTTGTGTAGGCATGTCGAATAGAGTGTTGCTTCCTCCCAGCTGTGATGGTTTGCAGCGGGGGAATGTGCAAGTGCACTGTCGGTATTAAAAAAATACAAAACCCCCATGATCTGGTCAGCAAAGGCCTGTAAGATTCGTTTAAAAAAATGTTATTTTTTCCTTTTGTGATAACATTTGTGTTGTTTGCGTTGAACCATCTGGGGTTTGAGCGGGTAGTGACTGCTTGAAGTTTCTTTGAAATTGGCACCTTGAGCTGCAGCTTTCTGGGTCCACCTTCAAAGGAGAAGGTGCTGGGAAACCAGGTGACTCCAAAGCCTTGGCTCTTGGGGTAAGTGCGGGTCATGGGTGGGTCAGGGTTGGTCCCAGGGTGGTCCAGGCATGCTGACCTGGGTACGAAGGGTGAGGTTTAATGAAACCTGCCAGGTGAAGGTCTTGTCCTGGCCTCGCCTTCCTCCGGTCCTCCCTCCCTCCCATCCCCTGCTCCCTTTCCCAGTCTCCTTCCCAGTCCACCCTCTGGTCCTACAGAAAAGCAACAGTCTTTTCTTTCTGGGGGGACCTGGCTGGCAGCCCCATCACTGCAGCCGTAGCAGCATCTGCAGGCTGCAGCCGTGGAAAGCTTCTTTTTAAGGCACGGTCCCTCCAGGGCAGTTGGGGAAGCGGGGGGCATGCATCCATCTCCTTTTCCCCGTGCTATAAACCCAGCCCTGTTTTAAGGGCTCCCAAATTTTGGCTGGCCTGAGTGTGGGGCAAGCAGGATGCTGTTGGCACTACTGCCCAGTGAGGGGAGGAGAGGAAAACTAGGTGCCCTGGGCAGGATGCTGCAGGCTCCCAGGGGGCCAGGGCTGTCTTTCCTAATAGATTTGTTGCTTGCTGTGTTGTTTTCCAGGTTGTTGGGGGTTTTTAATTTATTTTTTTCCATTTCTCCCCACTTAACTTTTGGGTTTTCCTTCTGCCAGTGGATTTTGAAAATATACTCACAGTATGCCAGGCCTCATCCCAAGGGAAGCGCTAAATGGGAATTAACAATTAACATCTATTTTCGAGCCCCCGAAAAAAAAGTGTTGACACTCTTCCTGCTGTTAGGCGCCAAACAATAGGCGCTGAGCTGTCATTACTTACCTCGTGCACGCTAATTAGTCTCCTACGTGTGGCTGGGAGTGTACACACACAGGGTGACCATCCCCACGTGCCTGCTCTGTTTGGTGCTGCTGCTCCCGAGGTGAGGGTTGGGAATCTCTCTTCAAAGTGCCTCTGTGCTGGTAAAGGTTGAACCGTAAGGGCAGAGCATCCTTCAGGGTGGGCGTCCTGAGGAAGGACTGGTGCAGCTCAGTGAGCAGCAAAACTCACATCGCAAGCACAGAGAAATGCATTTAATTTAAATATACAGGCTCTTTGAAGTCAGAGGAGAAATCTCAGAGAGCGACAGTGTGGCCCAGCCTGCCTGGGCTTTAACCTGCCTAATTTAAGAGGGCAGCGCAGCTTGCCATTGCAAGAGGGGGAATTTAGAGAGGCATTTCCCCGCAGAGATAGGTAGCCCTGCACAGCAGAAACCTCTTCTCTCCTTTTGGTGCTTTTTGCTGGATTTCAATGGCACTAAATCCGACTGAGTCCTGCAGGTGTGTTTCGTCTCCCGAGGTCATGCTGCTGGGTAGGAAATTGCCTATAAAATGCCCATCCTTTGTGCGCGCAATCTAGGGACTTGACTTCTGCGGGAGGGTGGGGTGTTCATTTCATCAACATAGTTATTTAACATTAAGGTGTTGGAAATATATATTTATGAGAAAGCAGCCATCAGATAGTCAGTAAAATCCCCAATGGTCTCTCCCAGTTTTAAACAGAAAGTGTTGCTCTCTGCATATCGAAGCCAACACAAATCAGTGCAAACAATGGTTAAGTCATTAGCAAAGGCTGCGAATGCCAGTAGTCCTAATATTAAGCCTTCTGGTGCTCTCCCTGGAATCGTCTGACTAGATTGCATCCTGTTACACTTGCAATCTGCTTTCTGCTGTTGGCAGATAGGCTGGCAGCTGTTTAAATTCTCATTTAGAAAAATCCAAGAGCGCTTGGGTTGAGGCTTTTTTTTTTTCCTGGCTTTTTTCCTTGCTCCGATGAGAATGTTGCGGTTCCCAGAGCGTAGCCTGGGGAAGGGCTTGATCTCCCACGGGGCCAAGCACCAGCAGCCCGATTTTGGGCTGGTGTAGTCCACAGCAAGGGCAGCCGGGAATGAGCCTTGCTGTGTGGAGGGGACATCAGCCTGCTGCTCCCACCTGCCTCCTCATCCTCATCCTCTGTCCCTGTCCCTTATTGGGTTTGTTTTCCAAGGAGACATGGGAGAAGGTGATGCCAGCATTCCCGCAGCCTGGGGAGGCGCAAGCCTTTTTCAGGGGGTTTCCTGGCCCAAGGGGGCAACATGAGGGACACGGGGGGAGCTTGCTGTCATGGACCTGGGATTTGGGTCAGGCACAAGGATAAACTTAATCTTTCCGGGGAAAGAGAGGTAAAGAGAAGTTGTTGTTCTAACATGAACAGGGAGGTTGTTTCTCCTCAAACTCTCCTGCTCCTCCTCTTGACAGAAAACAAAAGGGAGTGGGGAGAGCCCCCTCTTCCCAGCAGCCCCTCTTGTAGCTCTTCTTGCAACCCTGGCCCTCAGTGGCACATCACAGTGCTGCGGTGAGTTGCTAGCCAAGCGGACGGGGATCCTCCCGAGCCTCCCACCCTCCTCCCTGTCCCCTCCAGCTTGCGAGGGCAGCCCAGACGAAATGCTGTTTGCTGGAGATGCCTCGCAGCGCCGGCCCCCGGAGCCGTCTTTCAGCCTCATGAAAGATTTCCCTTTGCAAACCTCCCCCGGCTGCCCGAGGTGTGAAGCCGCTGGCTGCCGCCAGCACTGCTTGGCGCCTGCCATTTCAGCATCTGCAGGCATGAAACACCGCCGGGGGTGTCAGCTACTGATGCAGCCTGTGGTAGCGTTAAGCATTGATTCATTTACACCATTTAACTATAGGCAAAGCAGTTTAAAAGGTTTTAAAATGCGCAGCGACATAAATTCCCCCTGAGATGCTTATGTGTAAGTCTCTCTCTCTCATTTGTACAGCTATGAAGATATCAGGAGGTTTCCTGTAGGATTTGGCTGGCATGCCGGCCCTGAGGCCAGCTTTTGCATCCCTAGGTTTGCTTTGCAGGAGGGATCTGCAGACGTGGGCAACCTTCATACAAATGCCATCTGCCCAGGTCCTGGTTTTGGGAAACCTTGTCCTGAGGGAATATTTTCTGATTTTCCATCATGGCTCTATGACGTGGTGAACTGTAACCACCTCCTCTGAAAATATCTTGTCAATGTAGAAACCCTGGCATAACTATCTGTATACAAATCGTTAACCTAGTGCAAGGAAAATAATTTGCCCAGCAAAGTTTGGCTCCTTGGTGTTACTTTACGCAACAAAATCTATATAAGCAAATAAAACCTGACAACCCCACTTTTGTCTATAATGAACTACAGTAATCCTATCGACTGCCTCCTGAGAGAGGCTGCACACATCCCTAGTCAAGGAGAGCCACTGGATGTGCCTAACTCCTGCTCCAGGACTTGAGGGATGCTTTGGTGAGCACATTTCCTCCATGGAAGACACTTTTTTTTGGAGGGGTCTGGGAAGCCACGAGAGGCAGATACACCCCCGGGTGGTGGCGCATCCTTTGGCCAGCTTCCCACCAGTGCGTGAAAACTGTCCTCCCTCACTCCTTCAGCTCTGTGCACCGGGGGTGGACCTGGCCGGGGGCTGGTCCCTGTGCATGTGGTGGGACAGAGAACTGCTGGGTGATTTGGGGGCAGTTTGGTTTAATCTCACAGTCTCAAGGGAGGCTGAGGGAACAAACAAACACTGGGCTTGCCTAATGGCTGTACTGCCAGGGAGACACCCACTAAAAATCCTCAGGCAGATGTAGGAAGCCTAGGAGAACCGAAGGGTGTTTCAGTAAATGCTCTGAGATGCTCCAGGAGCAAAGTCAGGATGAGCAGTTTAACACCAGGCTGATGACTTCAAAATACAGCCTCAACATGCTCTTCCTCGATCAGCCCACAAATATCCTGCGGGGTCAGCCTCTTCATCCCTCTGTTACACGGAAACATGGAAGTAGGTTTGATCTTTCAGCTTGTGAAAAGTCAGTTGGGGTGGCAGGGGACAGGGAGGCCGATCCCCCCTGGAAGGAGCAGAGACCCCCCATCTTCACATGGGTGGGACTATGTCGCTTTTTCCCAAAGCAGAATCTGGCATGAGATGTGGGCATCCCCTGCCCCCTGTTCTCTCATACCAACAAGCCTAGCTGTCAGCAACATTGAGGAAGAAACGCCTGCTATTTTTAGGAAGGCTGTTATTTGCAGTGTAGGGAGGGGAAACTGGAAAGGAAAAGGAAAAGCTGCAGAAGTTAGATGACTTTCCTCCAGGAAAGCAGCAACCTGGCAAAACCCCCTTTGCTGTCAGGACCGCAGCGTCCCAGTGCCAGCAGGAGAGGTGTGGGCCCAGGGATGTGCTCCAGAGAGGGGCTCCCTTTCTTTGCTCCCCTCCCCCCCCAGTTTTGCACCCCCTTGCTCGAGGACACACCAGCAGTGACATCAGCACCTGCTTGTCCTCCCTGCAGCACCTCTTTTGGGAGGAGAAGAAGGTGGTGATGGAGCCATGAGGAGGAAAGGGTTGCGTGCTCGGGGCCTTGGCAATGGGGAACCTGAAGGTAGCTCAAGCAAGAATGGTGTATATATAGATGTATATAAAAATATGCATGTATGTATGTGCATGATTTTAGCTGGAACAATGAGTCCAGGGGTTTGCCACCTGGAGTCCCCCTCAGCGTTTCCCTTTCCCTGCTCCCCGGGCTTCCTCCTGCTGCCCTGTGGGGGACCGGACCGAAACGGTGGCTCCTGCACCTCTCTCCCCCGTCTCCTTTCCCATCGCCTCGTGCTTTTGCTGGGGGGAAAGGGGTGCTGGCGGTGCCCT
Source organism: Gymnogyps californianus (assembly GCF_018139145.2). Classification (NCBI taxonomy): domain Eukaryota; kingdom Metazoa; phylum Chordata; class Aves; order Accipitriformes; family Cathartidae; genus Gymnogyps; species Gymnogyps californianus. Next base: position 57,449,567 of record NC_059474.1, on the reverse strand, counting down.
CCCTGCTGCAGCTGAGCCTCCGGCTGTGCGGGCAGGTGCGGGGGCTTCACACCTGCGGCTGTTCCTAGATGCTGTGGGTTTGTTCCTCGCAGCATCTGTTCGGGGAGGAAATGGCTCCTGCCGCCGAAAGGGGCCTGCCTCCCAGAGGGAAGGGGCTTTACCTCGCTGCCAGCTCCCCTCCGAGGAGGCGAGACCTACAGAGCACCACAAAATGCTGCCGAGGAAATGAATCCCCTGCGCAGAGACAGGGCAGGGGAGGGCGGCTGGACCAAGCCCTCCCAGGAAGGCATGGGATGGAGAGGGGGTGGCATGGGCATGGGGTGTGGGCAGCCCTTCGATCGGGGCCCGCTGATGATGACACATGGATTTGGATCATTTTGTGGTACCCTTTTTTCGTAAAGATGTTAATTTTACTGGAGAAAAATTATTTCCAGGGCGAGTATCCCATTGCCACCACAGGCAGTTAAGGTCTAGTCCTGTACTTCTGCTGACAGCTGCCAGACCTTCGTCCAAGCTTGGACACCAGCGTAAAGCTGCTTACCTGCCCTGAGGGGAAACCCCTCTCCCTCCTCCAGGTGACAGGTTTGTGACATGTGCCTTTAGGATGTTCAATTTCTTAGAAGTCACAGATGGCACTCAGTGCCAATAGCTGCCAAATCATGCATGCTTTCTGTGGGTATACATATGACTATGTAGGCAGTCACGCAAACATATTCATACATGCATATATGCAGATATATACACACACACATATGCCTGCATACAGCATGCGCACCCAAAACATTTATCGGCGAACAGGGTCTGACTCAGTGACACAGAGATGAAGCAGGCCACGTCCCCCGCTGTCTCTGGCTCCCTCCCTCCCTCCCTGGGGGGTTTAGGGTGGTCTCCTCTGGTGTGCGGGTGCAGGGGCTTGGCAGCACTGCTGTTGGCACCAGCTGCTTCCCGTGGCACGCGGCTGCCACTTCTCTGAGTCAGCACAGGTGGCAGATGATTCATCTCCGGCGTCAGTACGATGCTCATCTGCACAGTCTCAGGTTAGATGGGTTTTTTTTCTATTTTTATTTTTTTTTCAATGCCCAGATGATTCATGTCCTCGTGGCAGTGCTTCAAAAGCTTCAGTCCCAGGGGCACTGTCTTCTGTGGTTGGTCTTCTAGGAAAATCATGCCACCACTTCCCTCCCTCCCTGCTGAGCAGCGCCGTCTGGGCTTTTTGCACTCTTTGCTTTTTGCGTTCTTAGCGACTTACGGTTGGGTTTATGTGGCATCTGGATAGCATTAGCTGTCCGGGAGCGAAAATTTTCCTTGCCATCTTATCCCTAACATTTTAGGAGGGCAGTGATTACCATGGCATCTTCCAGTCTTACTCCTGCAGGACTTGGCTGAAGGTGAGATGGTTTGGCTGAAAATGTCTCACACTACCAGAAGAGTCTTCCCAAACGCCTCTCCCTGGAGTGAGTGGGCACATCCCCCCTGAAGGAAACCAAAACGCTGGCCTGGAGTGACAAAGCACATACTGAGCTTTTAGGAGTGCCGAGGTGACACCCTTTCAGCTGCCAGCAATAAAGCTAGTCAGATATTGGTCCTCTGCTGTACTTGTTGGCCCATGAGGTGGTGAGAAAGAGTTGCTGGAGATAACGAGGGTCGGGGGCATGAGGTCTTTAAACTGGGTGTTGGCAAACACCAGCTGAAGATGGGAGATGATGGGAGATGATGGGAGATGGGCAGGTGGACATCAATGAGCCATGAGATCGGTCCAGAGAGTGAGAGGACTTTGAAGGTAGAGATACATTCAGAGGAAGGAAATGTCCCTCCTTCCAGGAAGGAAATATCCCCACAGATGCGGGGAATGGGGACAGTGGTGGAGAGGGGGACAAGTCCAGCCCCTAGCATGGATATGGCAGAGACCACATGGGTTTGTGGCTTAGATTTTGACTTTAGTGTTTCTTGAAAAATAGTAATAGTTTCTCAGAATACTGTAGTAGGTGCAAAACGTGTCCTTGCTGCTGATATGTTTTCACTGCTTGTGGATGTCCCCTCTGAAAAGAAGAGGGCTGTAAAAAGCCTGCCTTTCTAATTGAATGTGTGTGTAGATGGAGAAGGTGCAATCTAAGATAATTAATGCTAATTAATTATTACATGGTCAAATGAGCAGGAAATGCACGTGGAAACTTGAAAAAAATTAATTATATGAAAATAGGATAATCGCTTGTGTGTTCAGATGCACATTTATCTGAGCAAGCGTATACTCAGCATTTTAAAAAGGGTTACTATAGAAAAAAAAAAGCTGTGAATAGAAAACATTTCCTAAAATACTCCCTACTGCATATTAAAAAAAACAAAGTTAGCAAAAAATAGATGAAGTTAAGAAAAAGAGGCTAGTTTCAGTATCACTCGCCTTCAAAGGGGAAAATATTGACGTCGCACAGCCTACTGCAGTCTCGCCATACAAATACACCTGGCCTGTGAATTTAGTCATTGTTAAAAAAAAAACCAGAAAGGGCTAAACTTTGCTAATTGTCCTCATGGTGTGCAGAGTTTTGTTTTGCAAGCCATTGCAGTGAGGCTGCAGAAAGCAAGGTGAGAAGGCTGGTGGGTGGGTGACTGAAACCCGTGGGATGGTAGAGTGCAGAGGCAAACTGATGGTTTTTACATCTGCCACAACTTGGCCCAAATAACCATTACAGCTACATGCAGACAGAAGCTGGTTTCCTTACAAATATAAAAATACTTGCTTAGAAAGTCTGCAGAGCTGTCAGGATCCAGGTTTTCTTCCCATATGGCTTTTTCCCTGTCAGCTCCCTGGCCATAGTGCATGATGAAATGCTCCTCCTCAGCAGCCGAGGCAGGGCTTGGTGCTGGTGGAGGCAAGGGGAGGCAGTGGCTGCAGCCTGGGAAACTCGGGGTTCCTCAAACTGACCTGTGGGGTTCACCTCCCTGGTCTCCACGCGCTGTCGCGCATCGGGCATACGGCATTGCATTGCTAAGCAGGTGCACCACCTCCTTCGGGCACCTCCTCCAGGGTTACTGGTGGGATGTGTGGGACAGTCCATGATGGAAAATGCAGAAATATGTCTGTCCAGGGAGTCTGAGATGGGGGAGGCAGCGGCACTGGAGAAACAAATTTCAGCTCCTGTGAGAGAGATTTAAAATATAGAACTTTATAGCCAAAATTTCTCACTTTCTCCCTCCTCCTCATCCAAGGATTCTGATTTTAGATGTTTTAATGAAAAAGCAAGCTTGCCAAATGCTTGCAAAAAAATTGCTTAGTGGAAAATCTAATTTTATCCTAAAACTGTGTTTGATTCAGAAATTCATCCTAACCCTTGTCTGAAGACTTGCAGTGCCAAGACACGTGTATTTATCTGCTTACACCTTTCCTCTGAGGAGCAAGTGGGAGGAAGATGAACAGAGCTTGGACCTTTCTCCAAGGAAGAGCACCACAGTTTGCTGTTGATGCACCTCAGTACAGACTTTCTATCAATCACCTTTGGGGAAAAGGAAGAAGGACGGAGGACCTATCCTTGGAAATGGATAATGGTCTGAGTGTTTCCCGGGACGTGCTCTTGCACAGACAGCTGGAGGACAGGTTCAGTGCTGCACCTAAAGGCATAATCAAGTCCTCGAAAATATGTAACAGCTAAATTCTCATCTCTGAAAGGCAGCAGCAACACTGATTTGGGGTTTATCGAATATTTTATTCAGACACAGGCATCAGGTCGACCTCCAGGAAGCAGGTGGATGAAAGTGTGAGGGGGAGTGTGTGATTTGTATTAAATTAGAAATAATCAGTTAAGCCAACAGCGGTTCCAGGGAGCCACAGCAGACCATTTCCAGTAATTGATTTTTTGGGAGCCCCGTGGATAGAGCTTTTCTTTTTTTTTTTGTATAATGGATCTGTCCCCTGATGATTAACTAAGTAATTCTTCTAGCAATTACATCCTCTCTGAAATGACAGTTTCATGGCTTAGAAGTTACTGGGAGCAGCTCTGATCCCTATGCCCATGAGGTTTACCCCCCTGGGCCAGTCCTACCCTGTCCCTCCAACATCCCCATCCCTCTCAGACCCAGCTGTCTCCCATGCTCGAGCCCCATGCTCCGTGCTCTGAGCTGCCCGCTTGCACGTGAGAACCTCATTGCAACATCCGTAAACGTGATATAAAGAGAGGGCAAACAGCTCATGCCCTGGCCCTGGCACAAGGGCCGTGCCTGGTCTCTTGCCAGCTGCTGAGCCCATAGGGCAGGCAGGGAGGTGCTGGCAGATGTGGGGGTGGCTGCTGGGTGCAGGAGTTGGGGTGCAGGCATCTCGTTTCTCACCCAGGACCTCGACGTTTGCTGACACTGGGGATCCAGCAACGTGGTACAGTAGCTCAGGCAGGAGCGACTTGTCTTCTCTCAGCAGCTGTAGGGTTGTGTGCTTTTGCAGCTGGAGGTGCAACAACTCATGGAGGAAGGGTCTCTAACTGTGTACGGGGGCAGGTGTGACACAAACGGGTTGTCTGGATGTCGATGTTGTACGCTGTCCATCCTGCTCTGTTTCAAGATGCATTTTGGGCCTACCTAGGAGACAGCAGACAGATTTCTTCTATTCACTTTAAAATTGCCTCCTTAACTCTAATACAGTTAGCAAAGCATGATTAACCACTTTCATCCTTGAGTGGGAGCTGCACAGGCACAGCTTTTTCCAGAAGAAAGCTGTAAACTTGAGGGCGTACAATGGAGACAAGTCCTTATGGCCACTGGCCAATGACAAATGATTACAAGCTAGCAGGGGCACCCACTTCCTTCAGCTTTGTATAAACCGGATAATTATCCTTTGGCTTTGATGCTGGTATCATCAGCACAGCGTTGGCTTGTCAAGTTGGCAGGAGCCCACGCAGTCTTAGCAACAGGAAGTTTCTTCTGCAAATGCTCAAAACTTTAATAATTATTTATTGAATAGTTAGGATGAGAGCCAGGACATAGCAGAAACGCAAGGAGTTTCCCAGGAGACCTTCCAAAGTCTTTGAGATACTAGCAGGTCCAGCTGTAAAGTTATTAAAAGGAAAGAAAATCTTCTCTAAAGAGCTTTTGGCTATTTTTCTTGCTCTCTTTCCCTTCTTCATTTACCTGGCCAAATCTCTTCAATCTGCCTTTATTTAGTAAAGTTAAGGAAACCATTTTCTTTTATAAACTGAATCCTTCCTGAGTGATCTTGGTGGAAGAGATAGAAGAAGACAATACAAATCACAGCACCAAATTTATTCCTAACAACGGGAGCTGTTGCTGCTAGTCCCGAGACAAACAGATAAGTCCAGTAATTATAGATAAGTGCTTTTGTTTGATCTGTATAACAATTTCTGCATTTTCAGGTAATTTCCCTTAGGCATTCACAAGCAAGTGGGAAGCTGTTCTTATACAGGCTGTATTTTAATCTATTTTCAGTTGACTTCTTGATGAGCAAACAAACAACTTTCTTCCATTTTTAGGACTAAACCTTTTCCTGAGACTTTGTATGAGCTGAAGTTAGGACTGGTTTTTAATATCATACTTTCTGACTTCTGCCCTTTCCCCCAAGTAAGTCAGCAGATAAAATAAAATACCCCATTGCTTCATTCTTGATTTTCCCCAGTAAAAAGAACTTCAAAATGTCCTAGCATCTTGCAAGGCCTTATTACAACTTAGGGGCCAAAAGCCCTGGCCAAGATTTGTCCTAACTCTGCTAGATGCTATACAAACTTCTCCAGAGAAGTGAGAATAGTGTGCGAAAAACTCAAACCCTTCATTTTCCCAGCCTTCAGATTCCTATGAAAGCCCACTGGGATGTTTTCCAGAGGTATAAACAGAGACACAGATGCCTTGCTAAACCCCATACACCCCACACACTTAGCAAGCTAACACGCAACCAGGACTTTAAGGCTGTTCACAGGAACATTCCCCTGGCCAGGATGTTCGAAAGTGGACGCGAGCTGAAGCCAGCTCCATAACTAAGCGATGAAGTCAAGTGTTTGATATCCCAGCTTCAGCTCCTTGAAACAAAGTCAAAATCATGGGGCAGGTTGGTAAGCTAGCAGTATGGCCCACACAGTTGTTCAGAAAACAATCCTCTGGCTGAAATCTCCCCACTGTATTGGTGTTTCGAGGTGATTGTGAGAAATTTCAGAGGTTTCTGCTAGGGAAGGATATACTTTTTGATGTGCAAAGCGAGCACAATAGTAGGCTACTTGTCAGCTTGACTGGAAATTGTTCTTTTAGTGGTGAGAGAGCAGCGATTTGAGAAGGCCTAAAGCAAACCAGATATTTTGAGCTTTGCATCTTGCTCTTCTGCTGCTTCTCCACTATTTCTGGACCCGAGAGCAGTGGCCTCGCTCCAGAACAACACCATTCACCGCTCCTACCTCCAGGCTCAGTTTGGCCCTGATGGCAACCCCAAAAGGGGTGGCCAGTCGGTCTGGCTGAAGGTGAGGGTAGGTGGGTGGTTTACCTTTTTTTTTTGGGGTGCTGATGCTGGGGGTAAGGGTGGAGTAAATAGTGGTGCAGAGAGGCAATGAGAGTGTGGCCCAAGAAATTTGCTTGCTCTGAGCGGTCCTTGGTGGCCTTGTGGTAGCTGCCCCTTGATGAGGGGCAGTCACCCTTTGGCAATGCAAGACCTCTCGTGGTTGAAGGAAAGCTCAGTCTTGGCAGTGCTGTGACCAAAAGCCACGTCTGAATTGGTTGCAGCTCTGCTTCTTGCAATGAAGCTTCAGGGATGTTTCAGTGAAGTTTCTAGGGCCTGATGAGCCCTAGAGTCTCTTAAGTATCTTGGCTGTGTTTGGGTTACTGCTACCACCTTAATGAAAAAACTGATGTTTAACTGGATGAAGGAAGGTCGGTATAAGACAAAATTGCTGCGTTTGTTGCCATTCTCCTGGTCGGACAGTGAAGGACTAGCCAAGAGGAGGTTTCTCAGCTTCTGGGAGGTGGGAACAGGAGCAGAGACAGTTGCTCCTGGGGTCACCCCATGCTGGCTGAGAGCAGGGGGTCTGTGAAGGATAGTCACTGCAGTGTGACAAGGATATATGCACCATACAGTCAAGTGGCACCGCTCCCAGACAGTGTTGAACTGTGATGAGTTTCCCAGGTGCAGCCCTGGTCTGTGCCCACCTGTGCTCCCTGAGACGGTGCCCAGGGAGGAGACAGCCATGCTGCCTGGCGGGAAGGAGAGCTCAGCTTGCGTGCCCGCAAGCCTGTGCCCTTTGCCATCAGCCCTTCCCTTTACTGGCCCGGACGTCACCTCAACGTCTCCTCGGGAGCAAAGCGTAGCAGAAACCTCTAACCCAATGAGGGTGATTTCACTCTTTGTCACTTTTGACACCGACGTTTCACTGATGGTTTTGGCTACTTCTGGGCATACATAAGCCAGTTTGACCACTTCCCATCAGACTTTCCCTGGTTTTCTTCTTTCTTGGACAGTTGCTGCGACCAGGCAAATGGAGGATGACACATCTCCCACGTAGAAGTAAGGAATAGCTAGTGGGGTCGTGTTTGACAGCGTGATTGTGCCTGGCAGTGAGGGAGCACTGGTGTTTAATTGTGGGCCATGTTAGTGTCAGCTAGGTGTAGAGGGAACGAGTGTCTAATAAGTATTTGACACAGTTCATTATCAGTCATGGTAGATTAAATAACAAGACATACATTAACTCATTTAATAATTAGCTACCATCATATCAACTTGATAAAAGAGTACTATTAAGTAAGTCTGACATTGTATTAATACAGTCTTTAATTTTTAACATGGAAGATTAAGATAAAGCAACTGCCAAGGATCACATTGTAACACCTTTTCCAGTTTTGTTGAGGTAAACATCTTTTTGACAGCGTTAAAGATTCCTGGGAGCGGTTAATATTAACTCCTGTAGGAGTTCGTCCGATCCTTTTTCAAACCTCTGTAAGCTTTCGGCGCCCATGAGATGTGCTGCCAGGTTTGGCCAGCCACTGTGCAGATGAGTATCTTTCCCATTTTCAGCACACTGACTGCTAGTTCCTTTCCATTCCTGCTTAGCTCCTATGTTAAAATGAGCGTGAACAACCCTCACCTGTTGATGTGTACCAGCTCGTTGCCTTTCCTATGTCACTGGGCAAGTTGCTGCATATTAATGTGGGGTTTTTTGGGGGGGTTAAATTCAGTTTAACTTCAGAAGCTAGATTTAAGTTATTTCTGGAAAAAAACTGCTAGAGATGAGTATTTGGTTTGCAAATAGATATTAACTAACATGAATATTAATTTCTGTTATTTATTGCTGTGCTGACATGAAACACTAAGTGGCCACATTGTAGAGAGATTGCAGAGGTCGTTATGAAAGGAGCTTAAATACTGTTATATCAGTGCATTCCTTGTTAAATACTGCAGTAACACCAATGGCCAATATAAAAAAATAATGGTAGGTTCAGAAAAAAAAGTCAGCTTAAAATCAAAATGAAGGGAATATATATATAACTTTTTGGTTCTTATTTACCTTCTGTTTTTTGAGAATGTTGTTTATGCTTGCAAGGGCTTTTCCTACACTCATATGCTGTACCAACACTTTTTTATTATATTGAAAACCAGGCTCCCATAATATTACCCAGCTGAAGGGCCAAGGCTTTAAGAAAAGCAAATATGACAAGATACTTGATAAAATCATGGAAGATGGCAAGCTACTGTGGCTGCTTAAAGCATCTTTTCTGGTGAAACAAGTTGACTAGACAGTTGGGGCAGGGAACAGGTAGATTTATTCTGAAAAATCACATTAACAGTGTTCATGCAGGAAAATGAGCTCTTGATAGGAGGTGCTAATTGTTATTAATTAAACAACTTACAGATTATATGATTAGTATTGACCCACAATATTAAAACAGTAAATTACTTATAGAGTGGGCAAGACTACAATACAGGAAATTGAATAAGTTAATAAATCAAAATTAATGGGTGTCTGGAACAATTATAGTCATTAGTGGAACTACAGTTACTTTAAACGTGTAAAGGGAAGTCCATAAAAGCTAATAACATTACCGTGGAAAGGGATTTCTTGGGATGAAAGAGAGATACAGACTACCCCAGACCCCACGTTAGGTATTGAATGGGGGCATCAGATGGGGGTGCACCTGCGGACAGGAGAGGCATTTCTTCTCTGTGGCTTTCTTAAGGTGGCTTGGAGAAACTGCTTCCAAGCTGTATGCAATATGCACCTCTCCACTGAAGCCAATGAAAATTAATGACTATAAATACCTCTCAAGATCAGGCTTTGATGTGAAGTCCTCCCAGAGATTTACAAAAAATTAATGGCACTTAATTTAATAAGCCCAAATCCTGCTCCACACTCATAAGGGCTTTTTAAAGTGCTCTGAAACTCAGAGAATCACTAATAGTTTAGAAGAAAACCACTGCTCGGGGGCTGCTGCTGGGACTCTGGGCTGCTAGTCGCTCACGTTACTTTTGCTTTCTTATCAGACTGCGTCTGTACAGCCACTTCGCTCCAGCTCAGAGCCGGGACCTCGGTCCATAAGCCTTCCCTCTCCCTCCCTCTGAGCACAGCGACCTTCTGCCTGGAGAAACGATCATTTTCCGCACCGTGGAAATGTTTCGCTGCCCATCACGAGAGGTGCCTCTCCTAGCAGACGTGATCTGGGAGAGGGCTGTGATGTGTGGCAAAGCCCTTGGCTACAGCTGGAAGACAAGCCCTGGGAGCTGAGGTACCTGCCCACAGTTGGCATCTAGGGATGTCCGTGCAGGTTGCATCATCTCCCACACAAAACGAGCGTGTACATTGGCAAGCTGGTTCCTGCAAACCTCCCTTTTGAAAGTACAGTCACAGTTACGCCATGCATCGAACGTCACGCACAGCAGGGCATGTTCCCCAGCCCTTCTCGCCACAGCCTAAAACGGAAGGGAAGGAGCCCTGCTAAGTTCAACAGTGAAGCCTTCATCGTCTTGAGTGGAACAACACGCTTGGTCTCAAACTATGAAATCTCACATGTGCCTGTGAGGATTCCACCTGCGGAAGGTAGAAGGGCTTACACTTGTGGGATGAACTATTTTCACCGCTAAGGACACAGGACCTTGTGTTCAAAGAAGATGATCTTCTCGCGCTTCAACGTGAAGCTGTGGGTCCTGGTCACTTCTGGAAACCATGGCCACCGGATTCTGATGTGTAAGGGCACGCAGACACTTACATAGGGCTACTTCTGAGAAGAGAGAGGGACAGGAACGCACTCTGAACCCATGACAGGGCAAAGGAGGTAGCATGCTATGGATCTGATCTCCCTTATTTGTGTTAGCTTATGTGAAAATGCAGCGAAGCCTTAACACCCAATCACCAGGAAACTGAAGATCTCCAGCCATTTTGTATCCAGAAGCAAAGTTGTATTCTGTTACTGAGGCAGATTTAATCAACAGGAACCAGTGCTGGAGGGCAGTAACAGATAAGCAGAGAAATTAGTCCCAGAGTCATTGTAATTAAAAACATCTGGGTGATGTCAGCCTGCCTAAAAAGCTATTTTTGTGAAGAGTTTGTGAGCACTCCTAAAATCCTCATACTCATTGGCAAGAGCAAGCCTTTGCATTACATGCCACACTTTTTTTCTGTGTGCATGTGTGCGTGTCTGTGCAGTATTTATGGGTTTGGATATTCCCACAAATACAGTTTCCCTTTTTTCAATGTTGGAAAACCAATGCCACTTAGGAATTTACAAGGACAAATCAATGGCCAGACTCCTCAGCAGATGGAAATGTTTAACAAATTTCTGTATCCACTGGAGAGACTTACCACAGATGTATCTTACCCGGAGACTTCAGCCAAGTCTTTATTTGTACATGGGGAAATGTTCTTTTTTTATATGAGACTTTTCTTTTCACTGACACCGAGCAGAAGCAAAGAAGCTGTACCTTTCATCCCCGCCTCCGGCACAGCAGAGTTGGCTCTGACGGACGTAATTCAGATGGAAAATGGCCAGAGTTCAGCTTCCCTTCCCGGGATGTATGGCAAGACTTTCAACATCAGTACCCTTCAACCAGAGAATATGCCCTTCACCTTATTATTAAGTAAGGTGAAGACAAATAGGCTACCTCAGGGCCAACGCTGGAGTAGAAGTGAGTTTTCCACCAGGACACTGGGACCGTTGAGCTGGGCACGGGAAGGGACATCGAGCTGGTGCCAATGGGAACTGGGCGCTGCTCTGCTTTTCTCTGGGATGGGAAAGAAAGGGGTGGCCAAATTCTGCACCCTCACTGCCTCTTCTCTGCATCCAAATCCCTGTCTGTCATCCTGAGGGGACGAATGTAACCTCGTCTTCTGCATTTCTCACTTTGTGGCTTTATTCCTTACCTCTGCCCGTGTCATCAGGTGGCACCAAAAATCCCTTCTGTGTGTCCTTGGGTCAGAGGTGCAGATGAGGTGGGGATGCTCTCGTTAAGCTGCCGCAGTGTGCAGGGAGCACGGCTTTTACCGCAGGCAGGTGCCTGCACTGCCTTTTCAGAGACAGGCAGCTTAGGGACATGCGGAGGACATCCTTGCCAGAGAAATCCACCAGAGCAGGTATAGCCACACAATGTTTTCTGTTTCCACAGGTCGGTAAGACTTTCTGATGAGGAAGGACTAATATCCTTGATGGCCGAAAGGGCTTTTTATTATTTTTTTTATTATTAAGTTTAATTGACAGCCGACCATGACTTTTATTGTTTGTAGGACTTGCGTTGCCCCCACCAGTAGCTAAACTTCACGGCTTATTGGTTTGTTTTACAGTCTGAGCGAGAGTCATACTCATTAATGTTAATGTGAGACTGTCAAATAAAAAAGAGCTCAGGCCTTTTTCAGATGCTCTCCTTGTTATTTTATGGGATTCGACGCACGGGAATGGATGCTTCGATACAAACTTGCTGCCGTTATGAGGACTGGTATGAGAGGGGGCGGCAAGGGTCACTGGCAGTTATTGCAAGACGTGCTGTACAGTACAATATCACCGACATCTCCATTAATGGACTCCTGCAGGAGATTTTAACTGCACTAAAATTAACCTGGGGTATTGTTTAAGCATTTTATCAGACTGATCTAATCTGCTTTTCCAGGTGTTTATAACATAACCGTAGTTGTGGTATTTATGCACGCTACAAAAGTCTCTGAAACTCTGCAAACGTGTTATGCTAGAGACTGAGTTTTCTCTGAGTAAATGTCTCTCTGGAGCAGAGAGGGCTTTCTTTGTCTTCACTGCACAAAAAAGTTTAAGGGTTTTTTTTAGGGTGAGGCTACTATAATACATCCCAAGCTTGTTGCAACTGATTTTATGGTTCTCTGCTGTGGAGAACCTCATCCCTTTAGTCCCACGCTTTCAGGAGCAGCCTCTAACACACGGTGCTGCGTGCATTGGGGATGGTCGTTCTGGTGCCGGCTCGCAGAGGTGCAGAGCTGCATCTGCCCTGGGCCCTGGTGGGATCCTCTGCAGCTCTGAAACAAGCCCACGGGCTGAGCATGCCACAACCGATGCGTGAAAAAAATAGCAGCTGCTTTGTAGATGTTTTAAACAAACGGGAAGAAAAGAGCCACATTCTCTGACCTCTTTGCTGCAATGTGCTCACCATATTGGGATGTCACCGAGAGACTACCAAGCCTTGTACAGTCCACTGGCTATTATCCACTGCTGTTGTTTCACGTGGGCACCAGTGATACAGCCAGGAGCAGTCTGAGGAGTATCAAGAAGGATTACAGAGCCCTGGGAGGGGTGGTAAGGGACTCTGGAGCACAGGTAGTTTTTTCATCAATCCTCCTGGTCAAAGGGAAGGAGTTTGAAAGGGCCAGTTGAATCTGGCAAATTGACAAATGGTTACAGGACTGGTGCCACAGCCCGGGGTTCGACTACTTAGACCATGGGACTCACTTTGAGAAACCTGCTCTACTGGGGGCTGATGGGGTCCGTCTGTCAGAGAAGGCTAAGAACATCTTTGGTCATAGGCTTGCCAAGCTGGTGAAGAGGGCTTTAAACTAAAGCTGCTGGGGGAGGGGAACCTCAATCCATCCCACTCCTACCAGTTTGATGCCAGTGCCAGCAATAGATGTCCAGAGCCTGGAAAAGGATCACAGGCCAGCAGGAGAGCACCTGAAGAGCAGCACAAAGGAATTCCTGCCACTCTAGCCAGTCAGTCAGCTTCATCAGGGGCCCAACTTAAATGCCTCTATGCAAATACATGTAGAATGGGGAATAAAAAGAGGAGTTAGAGATGTGTGCACACCTGCAGGGCTATGATCTTATTGGCATCATGGAGACGTGGTGGGGTGGCTCCTATGACTGGAGTGTTGGAATGGAAGGATACAGGCTCTTTAGGAAGGACAGGCAGGGGATACGAGGAGGGGGTGTCACCGTCTGTGTCAATGACCAGCTGGAGTGCATGGAGCGCCGCCTGGGGAAGGATGAGGAGCCAGCTGAGAGCTTATGGGTCAGGATTAAAGGGAGGGCAGGGACAGGTGACATTATCATGGGGGTCTGCTACAGGCCACCCAACAAGGAAGACCAAGCGGATGAGGCCCTCTATAGACAGATAGGAGCAGCCTCACGTTCACAAGCCCTGGTCCTCATGGGGGACTTCAACCACATAAGCAATTCAGGAGGTTCCTGGAATGCGTTAATAACTTCCTTCTCCAAGTGATAGAAGAGCCAACGAGGAGAGGTGCTATGCTGGACCTTGTTCTCACTAACAAGGAGGGGCTGGTGGGGAATGTGAAGCTCAAGGGCAGCCTTGGCTGCAGTGACCATGACATGGTGGAGCTCAAGATCCTTAGGGCAGCAAGGAGGGCACACAGCAAGCTCACTACCCTGGACTTGAGGAGAGCAGACTTTGGCCTCTTCAGGGATCTGCTTGGTAGAGTACCATTGGGTACAGTCCTGGAAGGAAGAGGGGCCCAAGAAAGCTGGTTAATATTCAAGGATCACCTCCTCCAAGCTCAGGAGCAATGCATCCCAACAAAGAGGAAGTCAGGCAAAAAACCCAGGAGGCCTGCGTGGATGAACAAGGAGCTCCTGGACAAACCCAAACACAAAAAGGAAGCCTACAGAGAGTGGAAGTAAGGACAGGTAGCCTAGGAGGAATACAGAGAAATTGTCTGAGCAGCCAGGGATCAGGATAGGAAAGCCAAAGCCCCGATAGAATTAAATCCGGCCAGGGACATCAAGGGCAACAAGAAAAGCTTCTATAGGTACCTCGGTGATAAAAGGAAGACTAGGAAAAATGTGGGCCCTCTCTGGAAGGAAAGAGGAGACCTGCTTACCCGGGATATGGAGAAGGCTGAGGTACTCAACGACTTTTTTGCCTCAGTCTTCACCAGCAAGTGCTCCAGCCACACCGCCCAAGTTGCAGAAGGCAAAGGCAGGGACTGGTAGAATGAAGAACTGCCCACTGTAGGAGAAGATCAGGTTCGAGACCATCTGAGGAACCTGAGGGTGCACAAGTCCATGGGCCCTGATGAGATGCACCTGCAGGTCCTGAGGAAACTGGCGGATGAAGTGGCTAAGCCACTATTCATCATATTTGAGAAGTTGTGGCTGTCCAGGGAAGTTCCCACTGACTGGAAAAGGGGAAACATAACCCCCATTTTTAAAAAGGGAAAAAAGGAAGACCCGGGGAACTACAGGCCAACTCTGTGCCTGGCAAGATCATGGAGCAGATCTTCCTGGAAACTATGCTAGGACACATGGAAAATAAGGAGGTGATTGGTGACAGCCAACATGGCTTCACTAAGGGCAAATCATGCCTGACAAATTTGGTGGCCTTCTGCGACGGGGTTACAGCGTTGGTGGATAAGGGAAGAGCAACAGACTTCATCTACCTGGACTTCTGCAAAGCATTTGACACTGCCCCGCACAACATCCTTGTCTCTAAATTGGAGAGACATGGGTTTGACGGATGGACCACTCGGTGGATAAGGAATTGGCTGGATGGTTGCACGCAAAGAGTTGCGGTCAATGGCTTGATGTCCAAGTGGAGACCAGCGACAAGTGGCGTTCCGCAGGGGTCGGTATTGGGACCAGTGCTGTTTAACATCTTTGTTGGCAACATGGACAGTGGGATGGAGTGCACCCTCAGCAAGTTTGCCAGCAACACCAAGCTGTGTGGTGTGGTCGACACGCTGGAGGGAAGGGATGCCATCCAGAGGGACCCTGACAGGCTTGAGAGGTGGGCCCATGCAAACCTCATGAAGTTCAGCAAGGCCAAGTGCAAGGTCCTGCACATGCATCGGGACAATCCCAAGCACAAATACAGGCTGGGTGATGAGCAGATTGAGAGAAGCCCTGCAGAGAAGGACTTGGGGGTATTAGTGGATGAAAAGCTGAATATGAGCCAGCAATGTGCGGTCACAGCCCAGAAAGCCAATTGCATCCTGGGCTGCATCAAAAGAAGTGTAGTCAGCAGGTCGAGGGAGGTGATTCTGCCCCTCTACTCCACTCTCGTGAGACCCCACCTGGAGTACTGTGTTCAGCTCTGGGGCCCCCAGCATAAGAAAGACATGGACCTGTTGGAGCGGGTCCAGAGGAGGGCCACAAAGATGATCAGAGGGCTGGAGCACCTGTCCTATGAGGACAGGCTGCGAGAGTTGAGGTTGTTTAGCCTAGAGAAGAGAAGGCTCTGGGGAGACCTTATAGCGGCCTTCCAGTACTTAAAGGGGGCCTACAGGAAAGATGGGGAGGCACTCTTTAACAGGGACTGTAGTGATAGGATGAGGGGTAACGGTTTTAAACTGAAAGAGGGTAGATTTAGATTAGATATTAGGAAGAAATTCTTTACTGTGAGGGTGGTGAGACATTGGAACAGATTGCCCAGAGAAGTTGTGGATGCACCCTCCCTGGAAGTGTTCAAGGCCAGGTTGGACAGGGCTTTGAGCAACCTGGTCTAGTGGAAGGTGTCCCTGCCCATGGCAGGGGGGTTGGAACTAGATGATCTTTAAGGTGCTTTCCAACCCAAACCATTCTATGATTCTATGATTCTATATTGTTTCTCCCAGCCCAAAGGAAGTTGCGTTTTATAAAGTGCACAAATAGCTCTCCCAGTAGCTGGGGCTATTTTCTTTTTTTTTTTCATGGCATACATTGTTTTGAAAATATTTTAAATTTTTGCTAAATAGAAAATAGGTTTTCTTAAAGAGATCTGTATTGTAGGAATACGCACAGAGGGAAACCTTCCCAGGCATTAAAAATATCCAACTGAACAAGTTCAGTTTGTATCAAAGTGTGTCATCAATAGCACAAAAGCAACAGACTGCGTTTAGGCGAGGTCAGACACGCTGCCTTTTAACCAAGCTTCAAGACAAGCCACGTGGTGGCAAAGTCCACCTACACAAACCCTTAAAAACAAAGAAATGGCCAGTTGGAGGGAGGCTTCTTGTCAGCCCTGCTACCTGGTCCTGCTCTTCCTACCCTTGCAGCCCCCGAAAGCCTCCTCTAGGGAGGGGGTAAGGGTGTCCTGCCAGTAATGCCGTGTGGCTGGGAGGGAGTAGGGTTGTCATCTGCCCTGCCCTCCCGGAGCTAATTCCCACCACGGGTCCCTGAGGCTGACCGTGATGCATCCCAAAAAACCGAGGAGACCAAAGGATGCCCTTAGGACAGGCGGGGGGACTCGTCTGGCTGCGTTTGCTGCTTCGCTCCCTCCCAAGGCAGCGGTGGATGAGAGGCACAGGCGGCTAACTTTTGTCCGGCTCCAAAGCCTTGTAAAACATAATAGACCAGATCAAAGGCCTCAGCAGCTTAATAGCTACTTCCCTCCTTCCCTCCTAGCTTTTTGCTAAGGCGGTACCAGGAGCGCAAACCTGAACCAACAGGTTGAGACCAAAATCATGTGTTTTCATGGGGAATCATGTTTGCGCTTCAACAACCAGGAGAAAAAAGCCCAAGACCAACAATTCGCTGAGTGCAACAGCTCACTAGTTATTAGGCATGTACAAACCTGAGGAAATGGCTGCTCGCGCAGCTTTGTGCTCGGCTGGAAGCGGGCAGGGGAGGTGGCAAGGCTTTCACTGCCCTTTGCATTGCTCATCGGCCTCAACCCTCCCCGCTTCGGTGGTGCAAACCAGCGGTACCCGCGCCGGCGGGATCCGGGATGCGCCATGTCTAACAGCAAAGCGCCACGGGGGCTGGTGGTGGTGCACTGGAGGAAAAAGAGACGAAACGGCACATTCTTGTCACTGGGATTAACTAGAAGTGTCTGTGCTGGTGTGTGGGAGGCAGGGGATCTCTAACAGGCGTATCGCTTGATGAAGTGCTGTTGTTACTGCACGGCGTGGCTCCCGGTAGTGATGCCTATCTCACGCCTTACTGTTTTCCCTGCTCCCACGCTCCATAGAGTTATTTCCGAATAACCCAGCCTATTTACCAGTGGGGGTTGATTGCCAAGCAGCTTGTTGATCATACCGGCTGATGCAGACGCTATTGAAAACTAAAAGTTTTAAACTTTGAAACATCACCAGTGTTTCCAGTTTTCTTGTCAGGCTGGGCTGCATTGGAAACAATGAGTGAAACTCTTAAAAATTACCTGGTTCTCACTGAAAATAAAGGTGTGGGGCGGCATAGTCCTTGTCACCTGCAGTGCGAGGTGACAAATCACTGTCAGATGAACGAGATCAGGATTTACGCAAAGACTTGCTCTGTAGCAAGCGGGTGAATATGGAGTGACGGTTGCCATGAATATTCATTCCCATTTTAAAAGTGACTTTACATCGGCCATTCTGGGGTAGTTGGTCTCTGGAGAAGATTACCTGCTTATGGATCCTGGGTAATTCGTTGCCCTCGAATTTTCTAAAAGCAAAGCTCCCTTGCAGCAAGTTTTCCAAGTGAGCCATTTTTTTGACAGAGATGGAAACGGTGAACAGTGCCATGTGGCAGCATATAGAATAAAAAGCAGGGGAGGATCCCATCCGTTGCAATAGCTCTTGGCTATTTCGGCAACATTGGTCCTGACTTTGGTCCTCGGAAGCACGGCTGGGGTAAACTGCTGTGATCACATGCCTTCCCCCTATAGCCTCCCCTTGCCCACATACCTGTACACGCACACATCCACGTATATACCACCACAAGCGCAAGCTCTGGCAGAGTGCAGGTAGTTTTGGAGGTACCATTTCATGGGCTGGGTCTGCAGGGGATTTTCACACAGGGCCAATGGGCTGGTGGCTGTGAGAAAGATGTATGAAGCCCCTCCAAAAAATGGCTTTGCCAGAAGCGTCTCACCACAAGGTATCAACCTGCCATGGCCACCTTCAAACATAAGACACCACCTATACAAAAGACACCTCCATGGAAACCTGGTCAACTTTGTGCCCCTACAGCTTGCGCTGGGGCCAGTGGGAAGGGGATGACGATGTCCTGGTGGCACTGGTGCATCTGTGTGTGAACGCCTCGTGCCCCACGCCGCCCCATGGGTCCCCTCCCTCAGCCTGGCATGGCACAAGAGCGAGCCTCCCAAAAGCTGCGGGGTGTGGGGAAGGCTTTTTACCATGTTAGTGAAGGGAACTGAGGGTGAGCCAAATTATGGCTGCTACTATCTTTCTGAATTTGGAAGGAAATTATCTTGATATCAGGTGTTTTATAGCATGCCTCAAACATCCTCTGATTTTTTTCAGATTTCATGCAACAAAGTTTTTCTTCCAAATACGGACATCAGAGTTTAGATTGGTAACAGTGCTGGGTTAGGGCTCTGTCCAAATATTGTGCTCAAGCTGAGTAATACCCCTTGGCTAGGCAGCAATTTTGCTCCTGATATCCAGGAGCGTTGCACAAATGGGAACACATGACACAGATGAAACAGCTGTCTCCGGAGGAGGCTGGTTGCCAGCATGCAGATGCCTAGGTCCAGCCTGTATGGCATCTCCATCACTCCAGAAAACCTGGAGATCTTTAAAAGCCAGAGGTGCTCACCATCCTCTGGAGGCCTCACCTGGCTCCCCTCCCCGCTCCCCTCAGCTGCCTTGCAGGCAGTGACAGCTCTGACAGCCACCGGGAATACATAGGATCTAAACATTTCCAAGCTGCTGTTTAGATCGTTAAGAGCCTGTTTGCATTAGGACAGGGGAAAAGGGCCCACGCAGCGAACAAAAGAGCTCCCACAAAGCTTCCAGTGCTCTCCAGCTCAGCTGCAGGTGGACCGGTTACAGAAATCACCTCCGATGGTTTCTGAGGTGCCTTCAGGAGCCAGAATTGATGAGCTGTTTCTTCTTCCAGCCCATGAAACAAGGGGCAGCTCATCAGAGAGGCCTGAGCCCACTCCCAGCTAACTCCACTGCAAAGCAGCTATCCCACCTGCCCTTCCTATATGTTATATGTAGGGACTCAGTGCAGCGGGACAACCTGCCCCAAATGGGCCCTTGTGCCAGCCCTTCACACCCTCCTGCATAGCGCTCGGTGCCAGCGAAAGCCAAAAAGCCTGTCCCCCCCGCCTGCAGTTTTGCAGTCGCACCCCACTGCTGGATGCTGCGAGGATGCTGCTCCCGGAGCTGGTCCCCGCACTGCGGCCGCTGCTCCTGCTCCCTCCCCGGGCTCTGCAGGGGGCAAAGGCTGCTGGAGAGAGGGGAGGCTGAATTGCTGGGACTGTAGTTGTGCATTTGGGGAGGGAAATGGGTTGTTTAGGTGAGCACGCTGTTATTAACCAGCTTGTTCTAGGTTTTTGCTGCTTTGCCTTGTTCCTATACAGCATGCCTATACACAACCCAGTCAACTAGGACAAAATACAGCACGGCTTACCAGCAACAGGCACGTGCCTCTAGAAATGACACCTTATTCCCTTGCTCATGGCGTCGGGGCAGGGACTGGCTGCAGCCACACGTTGGACCATGGGTGACTAAAAGCATGGGGCAGCCCCTGGTCGGGTGAGTGGGAGACGAGGGGTGTGCCGGAGCTGCCAGCCCTGCAAGCATCTCTCCTTGGGCTGGCCCTGCCCCGGGCTGCAGCGAGCCCAAGTGTGGGACCCAGGGGGGAGGATGCATGGAGAGGCACCCCAGGACCCCCCCACCAATGTGTTTTTCTTGAGGTATCACTGTAGGCTGGTTATTTGGGTTGCAGGTTTTTTTTTTTTTTAATGTTTACAACATTAATAAAGAACATTTTGCAGGGCTCAGCTTTGAAAAGAAAACTAAAGCAACTTTGCAGGGTGTTGCCAGCCCTACCCACTCAACTACTTTTAGCTTTAAAAGACCTTATCAAGTTGAAAACAACTGACAGGTCATATTTCGAGGAAGTGAGCCAAAAATTTTTTCACTATTTAGTTGGGTAAATTCGAACACTGAGCAGTTTAACCCCCGAAGCACCCTCCTCAACTGCTCCCTGTGCACCTTTTAAAATTGGTTTTGTAAAGGACAAAATGTAGCTTGGCTATTTGTGCACTGAAACGTTAGTAAAACGCCGTGTTTTCCACAACGTTATAAATAGACAGAAGATCATCTGGTAAAAGGTAACTGAGGGGGGAGAGGGGAAGAAAACCCCCAAAGGTGATTTCCATCAGTGTTTCCAGGGTCCACTTCCACTGTTGTGCAATTAAGTCCAATTCAGTTGATACATTGGTTATCCAAAATGGAAAGACAGAAGGTTTATTTTGCTTTCCATTATTATGGGTATGATGAAAGTATCACAGGACCCCATCCCTGATAGAGACCTCTATTGTCTGAGACACAAAGCTGAGTAATAAACACAGTCCCCAGGGGAGATTCTCAGCTGGTGTAAATTATCACAGCAATTAATGTGCTATTTTGAAGTATGACAATTTACAACAGATGATAATCTTCCTCCTGGCCTGGAAGAATTACTGATTTTAGCACACGATTCAATAAAGCTAGCTACAATTGCAAACCGCCGTGATTTACATGCTCTGCTAAAAACCTTCTTTGCCACATGCCTCCGAGTTAAGAGGATTAAGTGCAACATTTAGGTTCTCCTTCTTCCTTACAACAGACACCTGTTGAGCACCCACCTTCCAGGTGCAGCTGGCAGTTTTTAGGCATTGCTCTTCAATTGGAGAGACGTCTCAGCCCCCCTGTAAGGCAGCCTGGCTGTGTCCTGGAGGTCTCACCCTCTGTGTGCTGTCTCACTGCCTGGTGTCATGGGAGTCTGTTGCTCTGGAGGTGTGGGGTTTTCCAGTTGCTGCCTTCAGGAGCCTCTGAAATGATCTTTGGAAATGGGATGGGAATGCAGACTTTGTAAAGCAGCAGGTAAAGGTGGTGTGTTTCTGCAGCTGCGTTGTGGCCTGAAGGATGAGGAATGATGAGGTTAGTAGGAAACCCTTCCTGAGCCCCCTCCTTGGCACAGTAGCTGCCACCACTGGCTTCTCCTTGCCTCACAGGGTATCCTCATTCAGCACCTTAGGGCACATGAGCCTTTATCTGCTATTACTTTTGTTACCCCGTTTGGACTTTGGTGCACGTAGGACATCAACATGATCTCTGCCATGGCTGAAATACTCCTGTCTCTCCAGGAGCAAAGATGAAGGCTCTTGAAGCACTATGCATTTTTTAAAGAGATGCATACAGAGCTTCCACAACATCTAAAGGAGGAATTTCAGGATCTGGCTGTGGATTTAGGCACCTGAATTATCTAAGTTCCTCTCTAGCAAAGTGAATTTTTTTTTTTTCCTCTGGGGGGTGGGCTGCTATTGTTCCTTCTGTACACATATATCTTTACACCTATGAATTACACTGTGAAAACTCACAAGAGTGAGGACCCCTCACATGTACTTTACATCTAGCACAAATAGGCACTAGGTTGAATCCTGGCTTGACTTTTTTTTAGCCTGGAGATGTTCCAGATGCTGCTGCTGTTACACATGTGCAATGGAAACAGGATTTCTTTATCTGGTTAAGCACTCTTGGATCCTGCAGGATCTAGACATTACTGTTATAATAATGGTTATGGTAATTTCCAGGGTAGGTGATACATCTATCGCTTAATCCATCTCTTCTTTAATTAGACAGCAAGCATAATATCACTATCTGGAATAGAAGGAGACTCAAGTGAGATCAGTGTTTTAAATCTAAAATTCAAATTATCCTTTCTTTTGTGAAGATGGGGGGGGGTGGTGTGGGACTGTTTAAAAATAACAAACTCCAGTGATTTACGTGGTATCCTCTTGTCTTATCAAAAACCCACAGATTCAAATTGCAGAGGCTTTAGTGGACCCAATGGAGAAAAGTCTTAAGTTTAATCCTGCCAGGCGTTTTAAAACCATGAGACGATACACAGCACAGATTTTAAAAGGTAAAATGAAATGCTTAATCTTCATCAGTTAAAAAAGGGCCACTCCAATAACACAGAAGATTATGTAGCTTTGAGGAGAGGGTTTAAGTGGTTACTGCAACCTAACTAAACTGGGATGGTGAGAGCTGGGAACAGGAGACGTGAGAGGGGGTTTTGCGTTTGATTCAACGTTGGGGGGTCAGCGCATGCAAAATCTAGACCTGAATGTGTAAGTTGAGTTCCTGGCTCACTCAGGGCCCTCTTACACAGGAATGGCCCAAAGTGCTTCAATAACTCAAAAGGAGCAGGACGAGCTGTGTGTGTCCCTGCAATGCTGACGCAGGGGGCCAAAGCGGTGCGGGGAGCTGACTTGGCCAGTATGGCTTGTACAATGATGGATTGCCGGTCACGCTCTGTATTTCTGTCGTATTGCCTTCATTTTAATTTGCAGAAAATAGTTATTCCGTAAAGGTTTTGCAGCTAATTTTCCTGGTTCAAGAAGCCTTTCAGGTGCTGGCTTAGAGATCTCCTGCCCATGAGCTGGGGCTCTGCAGACTTGCCTATGTCTTCTGGGTTAGTAGTAGTAGTATTATTATTACTGTGCACTTGGCATCAAACCCACATGAGCTGCTTTCTCAAAAAGGCTTAGAATAGAGAATAAATCACAGTTTTTGCGCGGGGGGGGGGGGGGGAGCGAGCGAGCAAGTCAATCAGTTTAAAATTTCACCCAGTTCTAGCTTGCAGGTGCTCTACTAGTGCTGTGTAACTTTTTATTCCATGAACTTTTAACAGGACATGTTTGAAGCTGGGCTGTGGCTGCAGTTCATCCTTTCCTCTCTTATTTTTCACCGCTGTAAACTTTCTTTCAATTTAAAAAAAAAAAAAAAGTACTTTCTACACCCAAATCAGTGTTAGACTCTGAGTGCCTCTGATGCAACAGGTGGTTTTAAGAAGAAAGAGGCTTGCATTTAGGGTATTTTTAGGTGATTTGCAACATAACAAGTGGCTAATGTCTGTGGTCTTAAATGTGAGTGGCAGGGGCTTGTCACTCATAAAGCCTTATCTGAAGCAGAAGATTTCCTCCATCTGGAGCTTCTCTGTTCTGCCAACTTATCCTGCTGCGGAGAAGGTGTAAGGGTTGGATCGTTAATTAATAATATCCTAAGGATATTGTCTTAAGCCAGTGCAGTAAAACAAAGCACTGATTTATTGAGTTGTTTCTTTTTTCTGCCTTAAAAGACTTTAACAAACTCTCACACACAAAAAAAACCAAACCCCAGAAGGCTTGTTGCAGTGGCAAAATCTAGACATAGTGAAACTGCTGCATGTGCTGGAGGGTGGGGGAAGAGGACGAAAAACCCATCTTTCTTCCCCCTCTGCCAAGAACAGTGTATATAAAACAGCTAAGCTAGTTTACAAACCCCCCCCTGCAAACTAGGCCAAAAGCAGCATGCAGTGCTGCCTTAACAGCAGCCCCCAGGATGTCCTATGTGGCCTTGGTGGGCCTGGCTGGGACAGACATGTCCAGTCAGGGTCAGTCTCTGCAGAAGCTCTGCTTTCGGAGGAGATGTGCAGGTTAATACCAGCCATGGACCTTCCCTGCCCCCAGCCACCCCTTTTTTTTTTTTTTTTTTTTTTTTTAAGGGAACTGCTTTTAATTTATATCAGCTTAACTCAGATCAAAATCGGGACTGGTATGTGAATAAACCCATGGACCACTGTCCTGATGGGG
Organism: Gymnogyps californianus; assembly: GCF_018139145.2. Lineage (NCBI taxonomy): Eukaryota > Metazoa > Chordata > Aves > Accipitriformes > Cathartidae > Gymnogyps > Gymnogyps californianus. The sequence continues at coordinate 57,425,647 of NC_059474.1, read as the reverse complement.
TATGAGTTTGTGCCCTTTTACTTAGACCTGCTTGCATTCATTTCATACACCAGCATAATCATCTGGCATATTAGCATCCAGATGAGGGTATTAAAAGAGGAAAATTAACATGACGTATCAGAGGTGACATTCAAATACAAAGTCCCCATCATTTTCTCAACTCAAATTCTGCAATTACAAAAAAATGAGCCCATTACGTGCTGGAGGTCCTTTCAAACTGCAGGGCAGCCTTGCAGGCAGGGAGCGTGGCAATAACACAAGCCGCACTTTGTGTTCAAACAGTGTTTGACAGCATTAAATATAACATAGGCTCATCTAAACTTCACTTCTCCATTCAGGTGCCTGACAACAGTAGTGGTGTTGTTTTATTATAGATTGAAGTGCGTTTTCCTTTGACTGGCTTTTCTTTCCCCTTCAGAGCACACTGGAGAGATCTAGACATGCTTTTTTTGGTGTATTGAGACAACTGGGGGTATTTTCTTATCTCTCGTGTCTTTCCCACGGCGTGAGCTGTCCCCTGCAGCTGGCCGTGGGGGCTCAGCATCTCTGTGGCCCTGTCAGGGGCTGAGCCCCCTGTTCCCATTTTGAGGGCAGCATTGAGTATTTGGTGAGTGGCGAGAGGCTGTTTGGAGGGGATGAGAAATGAAGGTGCAACAGCTCTGCCACAGTGGTGCTATTGGACTTTTCACACAATCAGCAGCGGTACGGAGCGGAGGGAGGAGAGGATCCAGGGGTTGATCTGGCCGCAGGTTAATCTATCCCGGCAGCAGGGCTGTCAAGGTATCTTTGCTTAATGGGACCCGGAGATAATTGGATTTAGCAGTCAGGGCCAAGCTGCGAACACTGGGGCGAAGGGGCTGGTAATTGGGATTTCCCCCTGGAGGGGGGTCGGGGTGTCTGCCTGGCTGGGAGGTGGCCGGGGACAAGTCCTTGCTACAGCCCCTCTGCATTCTGCAGAGCTTGGGGTAACGAGCCAGAACCCCCAGCTCCCTCCTCAGGGTGAAATTCCTTTCGGCTCCCCCTCATCTCAGATGACTTCCCCCCCCACCCCCCGCCACCCAGTGGTTAATCTCAAAGGAATATTTTAAGAAAAAAATCATATTGATACAAAATTGTTTTTTTCTTTTTTAATTGTAGTCTTATACAGCATTTTGAACCATCCTTAGGAAATAATAAAAGTTACAGAAGTCAGACTGACAAGAAAAGATGAAACACAATTATACCAAAAAGTAATTTAAAATGCAAATTTGCCGGAGAAACTGCAAACCCCTAATTGCGGTGTTCTCTCTTATCGTCGCTTCAAAAGCTCTGCGTGCTACCTTCCTCCCTCCGGGAAGGGCCTCAGCCGCGGCTGTGCTGCCACACTCTGACCTCTCCAGTGAAATACGGGTGACCCGAAATAACACCGGGAGGAGAGAGGGGAAGGAAGGGGCTGGGGCGCCTGCACCCCCTCAGACTCGGCGGTCCACGGCTGGTGCTCAGGGAGGGATGCCTGCCCCACTGACAGGGGTGGGAGCGATGCTTTATAGGGCAGAGGCTGTGAACGTGTAGGTCTGGAGAACGCTAACCTACTGCATGCACCTTCGGGTCAGTCTTTAATGGTGAAAAAAACCGTAATTGCACTTTAAGAAAAGTTTAGCTGAGAAATTTGAAAATACTCTAGCTATTGAGATGCCTTTGCACAGAGCCTGGTAAGCGAAGACCTAACAAGAATATATTTAGTTGTTGAGCAAAACATTTGTAGCTCTGGAAAGTTGTCCTCGGGGGCTGAAATTCCCAGTTGGGCTGTGTAGCAGACAGCACTGATGCACTGCACATACCACCGTGGCCTCCTGGCCAGCACCTCACCCCTCTGCTGAGGGCGGCCGGAGGCAGAGGGGCCCCTCTGGTGCCCTCTCCCCCAGCTTGACGTGCAGCCACTGTCAGGCGTTACGGTAGAGGTGCCAGTCTTTGCCAGCTGGCGTGTGAATGTGTGGTTGTGGTCTGGCCATCAAAGATGTCCTCAAGGACATCACGGAGGCAATTACGCCACATGGTCTCCCACAGGCTGGCCTTTCGTGAACATGCCTAAGCACTTTCTGAAGCCGTTTGTACTTTAACCTTTGCAGTAACCCTGTGCAATTAGTCCCCATGGTTTTACCCTGATTTCTTGGGTGGCCTTGGAGGGTCCTGGGCCAGGCTTTGGGCTCAGCATGTCCCAGTAAATTCAGAGAAATTGGGTATTTCTAACCTGTTCAGCCGTACTGTGGCCTTTTCTGCTTGTGGTCTGGGCCACTTTCTATTTAATTGTGCTTTATATATGAACTTGAGGTGCCCTGAGGCTTTCTGATTACCGAAAGGCAGTGGAGTAATTTTGGAAGCACTGAGTGCTGTGGGAGGGGCTGACACCTCCATCTTCCCTGCACAGGCTGCCCAGGGCGGTGACAGCCAGCAGGGTGGTACAAGTCACCTGGCATGTCCCCACCTGCCATGGGACCGCAAGGTTTGCTCCAGCACAGGAGGAAACAGCAATCACAGATCTCCGCTCAAAGGCACCAAGCAGTCGGGGACCTCTGGCCAAAATCAGAGTCACAGATGGGATTTGCCAGCCTCATGCTCGCTGCATTTGCAGGACACGTATGTTTCCCTTTCCAGCCCCTCCTGTGCTGTAGGGTGCTGTATCTTTGCCTGAAATTCTGGCAAGGCACTGAGCCAAAGCACTGACTTTGTCTTTTCCCAGGCAAGGTTTCACAGAGACTGGGGCACTTCTGGGATAACGGGTAGGATGTCTCTCTGGTGCTTGCAGGTGTCTCGAGCTGTGGTGGGTCTGAGGGTGCTGGGGCGGGAGGTTTTCCTTGTGCCTCTAACCCAGCAGGGCGCTAATGCGAGCAGTGGAAAAGCCATGCCAGGGTATCACCTTTTTAATGGTCCTAGCTGGAACCCAGAAAGGAGTGTGTGGAAAAGGGAATGAAGGCAGGCATACGACAGCATTTCCACTTGCACAAAGAGCTCAGGAAATAGTCAAATGGGTTGCACTGGTTCAAACACTCAGAGAGTCCCACTCTCTGTTTTGCCTCTTTCCCGTTGCAGTACGAGTGGCAGAGCCAAATCAGCCCATTTGGTGACTCGTGGCTTAGTTTAAACCCACCTCCATCAGTAACACAGGCTCAGATCCTTGCACTGAAGTGCCTGAGCTGCATCCTGCTGTGCCGGAGTCCAGGGTGGGAGCTGCAGGATGACGAGGGGTTGTGGGACCATCTTCTGGGCACCCCTGTGTAGGACCTGCTGCTGCAGTGGTTGCTGATTGCTGCTTAATTTTGTTTATTGTTGCTCTGCCTTTCACAGGATCTGGTCTGGTTTTTAGGGCTGCATCCTGCACGGCTGTTCTTCAGCCACATGAGGCTGAGTTCCCTCCGTGATTCCCCACCAATGGCGTACCTAAGCACAATGAGGGCTTTGCAACCTCTATGCTGGCTCTCATGGGATAGATTTGTCGCTGGAAGGCATCAGGATGCTCTAAAACAGTGAGGAAGGGGGTTCCTCAGGGTGGCTGCTGGCATCTCCTCTGGGCTTGCATGTGCAGAGGGACACTTGTGGCACAGCCAGTCCCATGCTACTTTGGTCTGTGGTGGAGAGGGGACAGGGCTTTGCAGGCAGGCTGGCATGTGTATTGCTATCCAGGCTGCTCTGGGTAAAATGACTATTGCTTGGCACATCCAGCTTCATTTAACTGTGTGAACAGCTTGCTCAGCAGGTACGGTGCCAGCTGGACACACGGTCACAAATGTAAGCACAAGGAAGAGGCATTCGCATAATCCGAGAATCAAAATCTGACTCTTAAAGGCCAGAGTGTGTTCTTTTTCTTGAGCTGAGATATACATTGGGATCTTGAATTATTAATGCAGCCTTGTGCTGGAGATATGTATTAGATGTGGAAATTTTTGGTGTTACCATCTGTTGGTGACCTTTTTGAGTTGCATTTTGCCGATCTCATTGACTTGATCAGTACTTTATTGAACAAAGTCTCACGCTTTCTCTGGAAATACTTATATAGCACTACTTACCTTGTGACCTAATGACACAGTTTAATTTGGGACATCATTATTATTGCTACTGTTACTGTGCCCCTAAAGCCCTGCAGCATTGCCTGGAGTCCTCACTGTGGAAGGGCCAGCCAGGAGGGTGGCAGCAGCTGGTTAACGGAGCTTAAAGTAGCAAATTAAAAGTTTCAGAATGAGCTTCCAAATGTTATTCCTGCCCTGAGCCTGGGTTGGATGTTATACCCATTCAAACACAGGCATCACCCCAGTCCTGAAAGCTTCTAATGGCTTTCATCCAAAGACCTCGGAAAACTAACCACAATGCACAAACACTAGTTAAAAAGCTGTTTATAAAGCCAAAACATGGGGCATCCTTAGTTCATGTAGATGGTTGAAGGCAACAGACACTCACTCTCATGCTAGCTGTGATATGACTCTCAAATTTTGGAGCTGGAGGTTGGGCGCTTACGTGCGGTCAAGGGAGCTGCAGCTGCCGGTTGTGGCTTGACAGCGGCAGAGCTGACTGAAGATTATTTATTTCCACATAGCAGAGCCATAATGAAAAACTTCTTGCCTCAGACAGGCTCGGTGCTCACCTGGCTCCTTCTGCACTGATGGATGGGAAAGCGAATGAGGTTTTACTTGCCTGTGGAAAAAAAAATCCGCAAAGAAAGCCAGCCTGAGCTCACCTCGTTGGAAGGGCTGCAGGGGACTTTTAAAGCCATTTTTGGGGGTAGGGCAGTAGTGAAGTAATTATTATCTGAATGTATGCATACAGTAAAATGGGTATGTTTTCTAAATGGTCTCTTTTAAAGGAAAACTGAGTAGTAAGTAGGAATGCTTCCCTGCAGGCTGGCAGAAGGACACAGTTGGTATCGCATGTTTTAGCAGCTGGCATGTTAATGAGGCCATTTTTATTGAAATGAGCTAAATACTATTAACATTTGTGGACCCCCAACTGATTTCTGAAGCATTTATTGAACTTCAAAAAGTGCTTCAAGAATCAATTAAAAATAATTTTTTAGATTTGATAGAAAGAAGACCAAAGAAAATTGTGCCGTCACGTTTATGTTTATCTGAACAGATCTTACCTTTGCGTCATTGACTTTAAACAGTTTCCTCTCTTTTTTTCCTTTCTGTGCTCTAAATAACACTGAAAAATATCTCTTTTGAGAAAGTGATGAGGTAGTTTGTAGCCAAGATGATTTTGCTGGTGTGGGTTCTCTCCTGCGCAGGAAGATGGTCGGTGTGTGGTTGAAAGTGAATATATGGCTCTGTTATACGGTGATTGCGCTTGGCCACTTTTACCAGTGAACTTACAGTGTATTTAAATTATTAATTAAAATATTAAAAAGTTTTAGAAAGGAAGAAAGCAATTAAGAGCTGTCTGGCTTGGTGTTGCAGGAGGGGTGGATGGCAAACGGTGCTTCCCATTTCTCCTCTCCCCAGGCAGATTCGGGGGAAATCCTTGAGCTTTGATGTGTTTTGGGAAGCCTGAGCAGCCAGCTCTGGGAGCAGCGGTGAGGAGCCGCTTGCCATGCCAGTGGTTATCTGGTGGTTCAGCATGCCCAGCCCCATCATGGCACAGGGAGGTGAGGTGCTGCCAACTCCTTAGCTGCTTCCCTCAGTTACATGAGAGCTGCAGCCAGCCCAATATTTAAAGTGTTGTGACAAGCTCTAGTATCTTCAAGGCAGAGTCAATTATTCAGTGCTAAGGTGAGGGGCTTGTTAGTAAAGACAAATGTTTAAAGGAAAAATCAAGCCACGTTCTTGAAAGCGACATTAATCTAAGCAGCGTGTCAGCCCGCAGATGCCAGTGGAGTCATTATCCCAAGCTGAAACAACAACTGATGCAATTTTATTTCCCTCGTTTTGTACTTTTTTTGTCACAGCAGGTATTCATTGCCTGCAAATACATGTAATGTTCATCAAAGACAGTCAAAGGTTGCCCTGAGCCTTTATGGTGCATTAGGGCGGCAGGAGCCAGGCACGCTGCGGCGGCCGAGGGCACCCTCCGAGCGATGGGCTAACAGTGTCCCGTGCAGGCGGGGGCGAATCCAGAAAAAGGGATGACTAACTGGTTTGTTGAAATAAATCTGAATAAGGATGGCCAGGCCATCCTCTGGCCTCCCCCGGGGGCTGCAGGGGCATAGGTGCTCGCTGTCAGAAGGACTTTATGGCCAGAGCAGAAAACCTGCTCATCAGGAAGGCTCTCGGGAAAGCAAGTTTGTGCACTGAATACTGTTGGAGGGACTGACACAAAAAACTGGAGTGGGAATTTTAGTCCTTACCCCAAGTGCATCTTGCCTATTTACTAATGAATCCAGCCTGTGGCAGAGAAATGCTGTTGGCTCCATTTAGCAGCTCTGAAGAGGAAGGCAGAGCGTTAGAGTATGGTCTACTGTTACGTACCAAAAATATGGGCTGTTAGGTCTGCATGCAGCCTGCGAGACCACAGTGTGCCACAAATGTGCAACCGTGCAGCAGCTAAAATGAGCAGCGTTTCTGTACCCATTCCAAAAGGTTGTATCATTGCTTCTAGTTTTATCTCATATCTAACCTGACAATTACTGGCCACTAGGATGATGATTTTCCTCATTGGTTTCCTTTGAAAGAAAAAAAAGACAGCAAAACAAACCCTCAAAACAAGCCAAAAGATCCCGCAATGGAAGCACAGCACGTGCAAAAATAAACCAGTAGGGAAAAAAAAAAAAGACTACTTATTGTATAAATATGCCTAGAAGTGGTTGGGTTTTTTCTCATTCGACTTGAATCCTTTCCCAAACTTTAAAAATAGCCTGGTCGGAAGGAAGGAGAAGGAAACCAGAAGAAACAGCCTGTCACTCTGGTGCCTTTAATAGCAAACCTGTGCTTCCTCAAGCCACCAGGCAGTCATCCAGCCAGCACTTAGGTGGCAGGAGCATGACACGCAAGCGAAGGAGGCCAGAGCTCGCCAAGCGGTGAAGGAAGGCGCTTCTCTCACCCTTAAATGCTGGAGACGAGACACGTAAGCCTGGCAGGCTGGGATGGCGTGGAGGAGAGGAGGCGGCGAGCGGCTGCGATGTGGGCTGGAGCTGGGCAGCGGCATGGGGAGGTGCAGGCTCATCCTGCCAGCAGAGAGTAATGTCCCCCACCTGCTTCCTTCACCCCTCCTTGTTGATGGCGTCCCCTGCGTGCTCGTGCTTCTGGCTGTTGGGGGTAACGGCGCGACACTGGAACAAGCCTGGTACACTCTGCATGGAGGTTTTGGGGACCTAGATCATGGCTAGCAAAGTCAGCAAACTACAGCTGATGTAGGAGAAATTACTCAGTTTACATTTCTTCACTCTTCTGAGTCCAGTTTTGTCATACAAAAAAGAAACATGGATGATGCCGTTGCCTAAGTTAATTACTAAACACTGATCTTCGTTATTTAGCCCTGTGGCAAAATCTGGTTTACCTGCTTGTTGTCTCTCAGGCAGCACAATTGCTTCAAGCTTCATCCAGGGAGGACTTTATCCTTTTACCATTGTGAAAATCGCGGACTGTTTCTCAGTGTGTGAGACAGCATCCTCGATGAAGTGCATGCTGACTTATCTTCTGTTGGGCACAAATACACATGTGAGCACCCAAGGTGCACTTCAATTTCTCACTCTGTTAGCCCCTCTGTGAATGATCTCTGTATTTGTATTTTGCATGTATTTAAAGAGTCCAGGGTCAGTGTTCTGGCTGGCATAATTTGACCTCTTTTCATGAATACCGCTGTCACTCTGCTGATGTAGCACAGCTGTGGATCTTGATCATTCTCTTTAAAATACAGATTCAAAATACTCTTAAAATGCTTTATAAGTACTTTCTGAATAACCAGAAACTCTCTTCCAACTCCTTTTTGCTGAGGTTCACATTACTCACTCAATTTGCAGGACAGGGGCAGTGTGCAGGTAAGCTTGCTAAACGAGGGCCACAAGCATCACCATGGCAGAAATCAATCCAAGATGTGCTTGTGGCTGTGCTGCAATTTCAATGCACAAGTAATTAACACTTTTAAGTAAAAAGCCCAGCTGAGGTGTTTGGTGATAAAGGCAATGTTCAAAAGCTCTATAAATTAATCCCTGGGTAGGGCTGGGGCTCCCCAAGCCCAGGGGCTGCTGTGGGGCTGGAGGCTGGGCAGGGGTAAGGGCTGGCTCCAGCCCCAGCATCGTGCAACCAGGCACAAATCCAGCAGGTTATTGTTTGTTGGTTTTAACGTTGCTTAGACGACTTGCGTAGGTCTCTTTAGATGCTGAATGGTTTTATGGCAGCTGCTGCCTGGAAAGCTTCATGTGCCAGGGCCCTAATCTTGAAATAGTCATTTAGGTGATAACTTTTACTAAGATTAATAGCTCTGTTCAACTGGGATGGGATTGTTCCCAGTTGTTAACTGTGTGAGAGTTTGCTGGAAGATGATGCAGCTGAAGATCTGAAGTCAGCAAGAGGATGTGATAACTGATAGGTGTTGGAGGAGGCAGAAAGGATAACTAAGATGATGGCATTAGTGAGACAAGATTTCAGTTTAATTCTTCTTACTGCCATACAGCTTCTTTCCTATAGTTTATTCTTGGTCCTATTTCTGTGTTTTTTCTTTCTATGAGTCTCCATTTTCACCTGTTATTGTTCAGGGAAATCCACCTCATCCAGTCCCTGGCTGTCTCAGTGCCTTTGCTGCTGCAGGGAGGTCCCTGCTCCTCTGCCCAATTTGGCCACGAGGAGCACCGGCAGTGCCTCCGTGGGAAGCTTTGCAGTTTGGATGCCGTTTCACTTATTTTTAATGTTTTAAATGAGAACACGTACTAGTGGCAGGGACCTTGCCCACAGGACTGCGCTACGCCAAAATGAGTGGAGCCAAATAGCGTTGGTTGCAGCTCCCTGTCCACACCATGCTGCCAGATTCAAGCAGCATTTGCTGAAGCTGGGTGAGCACTGGGTGGGATTGCTGATTCTTATACGACACAGGGAGAAATGTTAAAATGCGGGGACTGGCTCTTGCCTACAGAGAAAGTAGGTGGCTGCTGATGAGCAGCAAAAAAACATTAATTGCCGTTTATTGCCTGAAAGGGCAAATAGCTGCTTTCTCTGGCAAATGAGAGCTTAGAGTTGGCGTGGGTAAAGATTATCTTTCCCTGCTGCCTCCCGTGCATGAGGCTGTCCCTGGGTGAAGGTCGGGGAGGGGAGGGTTTGCTGAGCAGGGAGTGACCTGTATGAGGACTTGAAAGGGGAGATACCAGAACAAACGTCATGGCCAAACCTCTCCCCTCTGGGCTTGGCTTTGCCTCTCTGTTCGCTGGGAAGGTGTCTCCCTTTCTGGGACAGACAGCCCTCACCGGGCGTCTGTGATGATGAAGAGCTGGAAAGAGCTACTGAGATAGTGAGCTCCCTGAATGCAAGAATAAAAAATGAGCTCAGATGGGAGCTAGCATCTCCGTTACTACTCACTGGGTGACAGCACCAGCCTCGGCTGCTGTACACAACCCAGAGGCTTTAACTCAAGGTGACTTATTCAGGAAATAACATTTTCCCTCTCTCCCCCTCCAACCATTCCTCTATTCCGAAGCGGCGGTGCCCTCTCTGTCTGCTCGGCCCTTCCCCAGCCCAGCACACGGGAACACCGGCAGCCCGAGCTTACCTCCCTGCCCGTGCCTGCTGGCGGCTTGCCCAGGGCAGCAGCAAGGAGCCGGGGGCTCCCCTGTAGATGTGCGAGGGAGGCGACAGTCATTTCGGGGAGACTTGCCCAAAACCAAGCAGTCTTCTTGGTATGATGCTGCCGGAGTCGGCGTCGCCGCGCACGCGGTGCTGCGCTGAGCCCCTGCTTTTTCCAGTCGCGCTCGGTTGTGTTGAGGAGGCGCTTCTCTGCCTCCCTAAAAAAACCCAAAAAACAAAACCAAAAAAACCTGTGAGATGGAGAAAGGGTGTTTTAATGAAATGGTCAAATGAAAGTGTTTTCACCTGAGCTCTGCTCTCTAATTTCACAGTGTGGTCAAAGTGAAGAAACAAAAGGTCGGATGTTTTTAAGGCTTAAATAATTAATTTTTACTGCAAACAAGGCATAAAGGCTGACATGGGACCAGACCTAACACTGCCTGAGTAGCAGCAGGTGCCATTAGATGTGTAAAACCAGGGAAACTGGGACTCTTTGAGGAGCTGGTAATGGTCTGCTCATGGTAAAGCTGGACACAAAATGGGCGTTCAGACACAAAATCAGTGCAATTAGTAAAAACAACTCTTCTTGCAAGCTCAGCCTTTTTGCAAAAACTGCCTATATCATCGCCTCCCACTCATAATGAAAAATACAAGGGGCCTTTTCTGAATTACCTGACTCTATTTCATTTATATCTAAACACCTGAAACCATGTGATGGTGCCGTAGCCTTCTCCAGAAAAATGCTGCTTTAAACAGAAACCTCTCTGTCTGTAGAACTATAAAAAATGTATGATTCTGTAAACACGAACTAAAAGGGCTGAATTTATCCTTCCTGAAACTTTGATAAAGCTGATGCTATGGTCTGTGTCTGTGTGAATTAAATCAGCCTGAACGGCAAGGGAGCCAACTTTATACTAGATTATCGCAAATGTTTGCGGATAGTCCGCTTTGCTACCAGAAGCGCACTGCTGTCGTGCAAATTTTAAGTACCGTGTATCACATAAAACCAGAAATAGGAAGCTCTGTTTTGTTAAGTGACTGCATATCAAGTATTTATTATAAACACCCGGCTTTGTGAGGCATTGGGAAACTACGATCACTTACATTTTAAGAGCTGGCTTGCAGACCAGCAGTCTCTAGGAGAACACAGAATTCAAACCTTGATTTTGCAATGGGGTGGTTTAAATGGTTAGTTTTGGTGAATTTTTGCTGTTCTTGATTTTAAGCAAAGTTATTGTTCTGCTGCTGTCTCTTCAGGAATTGTGCTGCTATTTTTTACTTCCCTGTGAATGGCAAAAACATAAAGCAAGCTGGCATCAAGGATTGTGCTTTATAAGAAAGGAAAGAGGAAAGATAAAATGGCTACATATGGCAATATGGACAGTTTCCAACTTAATGGAAATAAAAGAGTCTGATTTTTGCAGCATATACCGAGAATTGAACTGTATTTTTATGCAAATGCTATAGAAAATGCAGCTCAGCAAAGGCTGTTTTCCTAACATTGGCTGGAAAGTATTTTGAGTGCCTAAAGACTTACATTTTCCACAAGAACTTGGTGAGAAAGAATATAAAGAGGTATTAGAGCATCTAAAAACATTATGCCTACCACAGGGTTTTTTTGTTTTTTGGTTGTTTTTTTTTTTTTTAAATCCATGTTTCATCTCAAGAATCAGCTGAGGAGGAAATACTACTGAGCATTTAACAAGCCTAAATAGTGATTATTCCTTGCTATTTTGATTTTTTATTTTTTTTTTTTTTTAAATGCAGATCAAGAGCAATTTGTTTGTGGAGTAAAACACCAGAAAAATGGTGTACGTCTACACAGCACAATCCAGCCCTGAGGGCAGCCACCGGAGGTACTTTAGGTGCAATATAGCTTTGATAGCATGGAGCTTCATATATATCAGAGGGGAAAGGCAAAGTATGGCAGCACGGCGCTGGTGTGCAGTGCTAATTCATCTCTGCTACTGAAAGGACCCAGCTTCATCTAGGTACCTCTGTGTTGAATGACACTGTGCCACATCGACTGAAAAACTCATTGCATGTGGCGAATAAGATAGTACCACTATTAGAGGGAGCCCCATAATCTAGAAAAACCTTTGGGACAGGGTAATTGGCACACACCTTGGGGTATGGATGAGCACGGCTCAGAACGAGGATGCTCCTTAGAGAAAGAGCTGAAGGACCTGAGCCCCTTTACTAGCATGGGTGGGATGGGCTGACTTCCGATGCATTCTGTTAATGTGAAAATAAATCATGCGGTGTTAAGCCTGGAAGTCTGTGCAAGGTATCCCAGGGAGTCTATCAAAGAAAAACTTCTAGAATAAGTCTGAAGGAAAAGAACTTGCTATTATGGTGTCCCAATAAGGAGAGATAAGGAGTTTTAGGCTGTCTGCCTGTCACAGTAACTTCTCGATATACCTGTTTGCCATTAAAGTTAATTGTGACTGAAGGAGACCGTCTCCTGCTGATAGGCAGAAAGTGGCAATATATAAGCATAAACCAGATGGAAGAGTGGCATGCTAGAGACCTGCCAGAGGCGGGGGATAGGTAAAATATAGAGCTGTATTTAGGACTGACATTTGTTTTATAAGTGGCACAACAGGAAGGCTGGAGGGAGCGGGCGATGCCATTTCTCAATTTGTGCGGGCGAGGCTGGTGCCATTTGTGTAGGGGAGGGTGGCCGCAGAGAGGCGGTCAGATGGATTGCAGAGGCAGGGTGTAATTTCACCTGCGGATGCCAGGGTGGGGGCTGTACCAGCCATACGGGCTCCCAAGACCCACAACAGGGTAAGGATTTGTGGGAACTATAAAGTCACTGTAAATCCCTGGCTGCGAAAGGATCAATACCCAATTCCTACACCAGAAGATTCATTCACAGAAGTTTTGAGAAGGGGGGAATTCACATCTCCAGGTTGGTCCCAGGTCTTCCAAAAGGATCTGACGGTGAACATACCCAAGGGGCTATTTACAAACATGACATTAACCCTCAGAGTGGCCAATCCATACGCCACAGGATGAGGGGGTAAGAGCTAGCTGGTTTTCTGGATAATGTATTAATTAATGGGATGAGCTCAGAGAAGCGCTTCTCAAAGCTGGAGGAGACGCTAAAGAGATTGCAAATATATGGCTTTACTATTAACAGAATTAAGCACATTTCACTTCACCAGACTTATTTGGAGCACTGTATAGGTGCAGAAGAAATCTGCTTATTAAAAGGGAAAACAAAAATTACTAAGAACGTACCAGTACCACAGAATACTGCTTCTGGTCACATTAAACTGTCATAGTTTAAAAGTTTGCTCCAAATATATTAGCTTTGATCAGCTCGATGTCTGGCTTGTTTAAAAAAAAAAGCTTCATGCAGAAGAGTGAAATTAGATATTTTGACAATCAAATAGCTTGAGCCCTTTGATAAATTCTATTCTTTAGCATTAATGTTAGTACCTCTACTGGAAGGGCTGGTTCCTGTAATTTCAAACATCTATTAAGAGATGAGTAAAAAAAACCCCATACCATTATCTTACTGAACATTTTCAAAACTGGCCAGCATTCGTCTTAATACTGCTTTGCTTCCCTCCTTTCACTACAAAAACCTTTTGTCCATCATTTGCGGATAAATGCTAAAATGACCTGTTGAGATGAAAATATTGTCCTCATCACCAATCCAAAACTACTGCTAGAAGCACTGAGGGTGAGAATATGCATTTCTCCGCTGGCAGAAGCCAGATAGCAGACACTGAGTTTTGTTAGATAAGCATTTTACCAAAATATTTTTTAGAACAGACCCTCAAAAATGCTTTCTTGTATTTGGGGGGGTTTGGGGGGGTAGGGGAGAAAAGCAGTTCAGTGTATATTTTCTATTCTACAGACTTTTTCTTAATAGCGCTATTGTTCTGGAAACAAGAAATAAGTCCATTTTGGTTATAGGACTATAACCATAGGGATGGCCACATCACATCACCGGTGGCTAGCTTAAGCCAGAGCGCTTTTAGAAAATTGACGTTTTCCTCTGTTCTTTGCCGAGGGAATACTAGGGACAATAAAAAAAGCTTACAAAGAGACACACTGCTGTAATTACCTGAGTAGCACCAAGAGACTATTAAATTGAAAAGGAGGCAAAAAGTCGTTTTGCGTGCCTGCTGCTTTACCCCAGGGTAGACGCAGGCAGCAGTTTGTGTCCTCGCAGCAGGTCGTCGGACTTGCCGGGGCAGGACATGCTGTCACCCGGGGACGTGTGCCATGCCACCACGTGTTAATTTTGGGGGGGTAGAAAACCCGTCGCTTTCACTGCTGGCCGGTGCGTATTGCCGGTGCCAGCACGGGATGTGCGGGCAGGAACCTGTGCTGTAAAACAGCCCAAGCGCTTCATGAAGCAAAATTTGCTGAAACCAGACCCAGCCGACCACAGTCCTGGGCTGCCCACCCTGCCGACAGGACCAGCCAGGTGCTTCAGAAGGGAGACGGTGGGAGAGACCTGCTTTGGTGCACTGCTACAGCTTCCCTTGGCTCACACAGGTCAGCTGTGCAGAAACAGTCCCCAGGTATTTCTGACATAACACATTCCCCGTGCTGAAATCAAGCAGACTCAAAATGTCTGACAATGGAAAACCTCCCATACGGGTTTCCGCTTCCCCCATGTAACGCCCGAAGTTTCTGCTCGGGGCCAATGCTACCAGTATGCAATTGGATGGGACACGGAAATTTGGGAAAAGGCATGGTAAAACAGATTTTGGTGCCAGTGACTTATTAAGTAGAGGTTAAAGGGGGTGCAATGAAGAGACACACTGATTAATGGTCTAGAGAAAAGCTTAGAGCAGATGTAATATGTGGCTCCAGAAATTAATACAAATGGCTTCATCTTTACAGATTTTTGTTGTGTCAGAAAATGATAGCCAAGGAAAGGAGAGGAGGGAAAGGTGTGCTGGGTCCCAGAAGGAATGAAGAACAAGAGAAAAATCAGACATCAGGTTCCCTCCCTGATGCTCAGCACTGACCACTGTGAATTCAGAGAGCTCCTCCAAGGTTAGGCTTGTGATTTATTTTTCTATTGGGGATGTCATTCGGGTAACGTACAAAGGAGAAGCATGCTGTATTGACAAGCTGTGCTTTAAAGCTGCTGATTTCCAGCTCGGTGAGTAAAAAGCATCTAAGATTTTGTTCTTCGTTTCAATCATGATTATGGCACAGTGGGGGCTGATGGTCCTTCTGTGGCTGCTTCCTCACTAGAGTTACTGGTTTTTAACTTCTTTGTGTATATCAGCCACCTAACTGTTTGGAAACAGCTTATAGAAATGAATATGAAAGATAACTGCAGCAATCTAAAAAAAACTGTGTAGAAACTAATTGAAAAAGTGAATTGTAATAATCTCCTTTAGATTTTTGCAACGGGCAGAACAAATTACTTAAAACTGGTAATGTTCTTCACCAGAGACACAGTACCTCGCTCACTCAGAAGACAAACACCCACATGCCTTTAAGAGGCAGGTCCCTAATGGACCATGGGCGCCCACCCTTCCCCACAGTGTGACCGCTCGCTTGGGCACGAGCCATGGTTTGGTCCAGGTAAAGGGATGCTACCCAGCTGATGGCCCAAGGGGAACCTGGCCAGATATTGACTTTGTTGGTTTGTTGACCTACGGGCAAAGGCAGGAGAGGGTCTCTGTCAGGTCCTCTGTGCTCCAGGTTTGGTGCATGAGCGAGGGCTGGGGGTATTCCTTCCCCAAGGGCAGCTCTGGACAGCCCTTTGCATCTTTCTTTAAGGGCTAAGCCTTGCAAGATGTTTATACTCCAGCTGCCTGCTTTTACAGTCTGCCACAGTTTTCTCCGACGTGATTCAAAAAGGAGAAAAAATGTCAGATTGTAATGCTCAGCTCACTCTTCCTAGAGGGATGAAAATTTGCTCCTTTGGAGGCCATTAGTATTGCCAAAGATTACTATTTAAATGCTTATCTCTTATGGACTGTCCCTGTAAGTCTCAGAGCTGTCTGCACCTTTACCACTGCCAAATCACAAGCTGAAGGGGAAAGAGAGCTTTCCTTGAAGGTCTAGCTATGGGATTCATGTGATTAAGCCAGATTCTCATTTTCCAGTGAAAAAGTAAGTTTCCAGCTGCTGTGATTGCAAAGAAAAGGTTGAAAGTGTAAGCCCTAAGCAGGCAAAGCAAGAGAAGCAAATATAAAGAATACGAGGGTTTTTTTCATTTAGTCCTATGTTTTGAACTACTCCTCCTTTCTCCAGGAGGCTGATTCATTCTTTCAAATGGATTGTGCTGGCAATACTGTATTTTTCTGTTCCCCAAGGGATAACTTCAGAGCTTTTCTTTCAAAACCACTTTGCCCAGTTTAGACATCTCTTAGAAAAACTAAATGAGACAGAATTTGTAAGAAAAATTAATGATCTGCTACATAAATTTTTCACAACTTCGTACACGGATGGAGTGGGTTTGTAGAATTACAGAATTGCAGTGACTAATAATAGTAATAAAGTGTCTGATTGTATTATGTAGTTAAAGACAGTCATAATACTCTCATTGTCTTTGCCGTTTTCCCACTCCTTGCTGTGACATCAGCCCATCCCAGACCATCACATCCTGCTCATGGCCGTGTCTTTGTTGATAAATAATGAGTCATTATACGCTCTGCTCTGTGACTCCCACAGCTGTATTGCCCAATTTTCCTCTCTCCAGAATGAAATCCCCCTTTGCAAGGATTTAGTATGCCTTTAAAACAGCAAAGTTTATCTGGTGACAAATGTGCACTTCAGCAGAAGGAGGAATGGATGAAATAAACTTCTTTCTGGGTGTTTGGTACCTGGAGTAGGTTCACCTACTGTAAATGATGTATTTTTATTAATGATAAAACCCCACCGCCACTTTGCACTGATGGCACAATCCACTGCATACTGAAGCCGTCATTTCCATGGATTGTCCCTGCAGGGCACACTCGATCCAAAGACCCGAAGAGCTCTGCTGCTACACAGGCATCAAAACTCTGCATGAAATATTTGGATGCTTACATGTAAACAGATACACATGGAAGTTCCATGTTTTCTCCACAAACACCAAACTGATTTAGTAACCCTGAAATCAAAACTTCTTGCTCTCCAGCATGCTGCTACCTACACAGCATATTCAGGAAGCTCTCCTAAAAAAATGGATAACAAAACGTATTAAAAAGTGCAAGAAATAATTGTAATGTTTTCCAAAAAGACAATAATACGCACCCTTTGCTCTGACACTGAGAACATTGAAGAAGTACCATGAGCAGCCTGGCACTCTAAATAGCTGATTTGCATAGTTGGGAGGTAGTTGTTTTCTTTCATTTTAATTTAAAAGTATGATCAAGCATGTGGCATAACAAACTTCTAGCTCTGCAGACCTGCTGAACTAATATGAATTTCTTATCAACAGCCAATGTGCAATCCAGTATGCCTACTTTGTACAGATGAGTTGGGGGGGGGGGGGGGGAAGATCCAAAGGTATAACAGATCCTCAGTGAGGCAAGACATGCGATGCGTTTAGTTTTTCCTTCCTCTGTTGTAATCTGTTATTTTGCAACTCACCCTTTCAAAGCGTGAGAGATCAGGTGGCCTGGGGAGTGGCAGCGAGAGTATTCATGGATAAAGGAGGGACAGCTGAAAACCAGAACAAAACATGTGGTCCCTGGGGCTGCTTTCTGGATGGATGGATGGCCTTCAACCCCTGCTTACATCTCTGTTGCCATGCCCTCCCTTTGCTTTCTCTAGATTGAGGGCCCCAAACCCCAGCCTGTCAGCTGCCAGACATATGCCGCACATAGGCAGCGGCCTGATGTGGAACAAACCCTTGGCCAAAATCTTGGCCGTAAGTCTTGCTCTGCTGGTGACCCCCCGTGGGGCTAAAGCTGTGTTCCTCAATGGCTTTCCACCCCCTTCCCTGTCTGTAAGCACGGAGGTGGTAATACCCATCCCACGAGCGTGACGTGAGATGGTCAGGTATTGCATGGGTGTGCTGCTATCAACCAATATCTACACTTGCAAAATGGTGCATACTGGTGTTCGGGGGGGTTGAGTGGGGGTGGTTTATTGATGCCCACCAGCTCGCTGGCAGAGCCTGTGTCGCATTGAGCGTGCCCTTCCTCATGGTCTGGCCTGCAGAGCCTCCTCATGGGCATCTCTTTTCCACTAGACCGAAAGTGATCTGGGAAAGTCCCGTCTTGAATCTCTCCCAGAAGGATCCCGAGTGAAGCGTTCTCACCCCTGCCCATTCGCCGCAAGCTGGCCTGGGGCAGGTGCCAGGACGCCGCTCTCACCTTGCCAACAAACCTCCTGCAGAAATTAAGATGTTTTGACTGCAACAAACCAGTGCATTTCACTGCAAAACAACTCTGTTGACTGCTTGTGCACCTGTTGCTTTCTTCCCCATATCACAGTCTCCTCCTTTGGGTTTCTGGGGGCACCATAAGGTCCTGCTTGTGGTGCACCAGGGATGGCAAACCTACAGAAAGGCACCCCCTATTCCCTAGCCCCATTTAAGAGCCTTTCTCGTGCAGAGGAGGGACAGGATTTAGGCAGAGAAGCGCCCCTGCAGCTGTGCATGGGAGATGAGTCAACTGCCCATTTGCTGCCTCTCTCTGTTCCTTCTGATGTATTTTTGGGTGGAGGGGATCACAAATTTGATTTGTTAAATAGGTTTAAAAAAATGTAAATGATAATTATAAAATTCCACGAGTCTTTTTTTTCCATGATAAATTTTATGTAGCTGGCAGTTAAAATAAGTGATTACCCCATAAATACCATTTTAATAGCCTAGTCAACGGTGTAGCCTCTGCTGTTCTGAGATTTTTATCTCAGAAAAGGGAGGGAAAATCATATCCTGTGGATTTATATTGCTGTAGCGGCTGCTGCTGCTGCTCGTTACTTGCTGAGTAATTTGGGGGGAATGTATTCCTCTAACACAGGCAGCCGCAGATGAGTGAGCATGGATGCTGGTGGGGACTGGCCACCCTGCGCCGACGCAGCCAGCTGTGCCCTGGCCGGTGGTGGTCCTGGCCGGCACATCGAGTGCTCCAGCTGACGCTTTTGGGGTAACAACCCAAAAGCCAGTCATTTTCCAAAGCCAGTCATTCCTGCACACAAGCACCATCCTCCTCTATCAGCAACGGCCGGGCAAGCCAGGACCCTGCCAACATCCTTGTCGCTAAGTTGGAGGGAGATGAGTTTGATGGATGGACGATTTGATGCATAAGGAATTGGCTGGATAGCTGCATCCAAAGAGTTGCAGTCAATGGCTCAATGTCCAAATGGAGATCAGCAACAAGGGGTGTCCCTCAGGGGTCCGTATTGGGACTGGTACTTTTCAATATCTTTATTAATGCCATAGCCAGTGGTGTTGAGTGCTCCCTCAGCAACTTTGTGGATGACACCAAGCTGAGTGGTATAGTTCATTCGCTTGAGGGAAGAGATAACATCCAGAGGGACCCTGACAGGCTGGAGGACTGGGCCTATGTGAACCTCATGAAGTTCGACAAGGCCAAGGGAAATCTTATTGCGGCCTTTCAATATATAAGGGGGGCTTATAAGAAAGGTGGAGAAAGACTTTTTACCAAGACCTGTAGTGACAAGACAAGGGGCAACAGTTTTAAACTGAAGGAGGGTAGGTTTAGATTGGACATAAGGAAGAAATGCCTTACGATGAGGGTGGTGAGACCCTGGAGCAGGTTGCCCAGAGCAGCTGTGTGTGCCCCCTCCCTGGAAGCGTTGAAGGCCAGGTTGGATGGGGCTTTGAGCAACCTGGTCTAGTGGAAGATGTCCCTGCCCATGGCAAGGAATTGGACTAGATGATCTTCAAAGGTCCCTTCCCACCCAAACCATTCTGTGAGGGGGGCGTGGGGCGCCCTCAGATTTCAATTAAAAAAATCGTTAAAAACCAAAACAAACACAAAAACGCCCGATTTCCCAGCAAGGGGCCCGCGGCGGCCGTCCCCGCAGGCAACCTGCAACGCCGCTGCGGCCCGCTGCCGCTACGGGGGTCCCGGCCTGTCCCCCCAGGGCGGGGGCAGCCCTCCCCCTGCCCGGGCTCGCCGCGGCGGCGGCCGCCACCGCCCCTGCGCTGGGGCCCGGCCGGCAGCGGCGGCGCCGCCGGGGTGCTGCGGCCGGGGCGGCGGCAGGGGGCGCTGCGGCCCCGCCGTTGCGGCGGCGGCGGCGCGGGGGCGGCGGGAGCGTTGATCCTAATTGGAGCCGACGCGCGGCTCCTCCATAATCCTCCGACATCCCCCCGCCGGCTCGTAATTCCTGGGCGGGCGCTGCCGCCGGCTCCGCGGGGGAGCCGCCGCCGCCGCCGCAGCCGGGCAGGTGTTGCCGCCGGGCGGGTCGCGCCGCGCTGTGCCGCGCCGCCTCCCCGCCGCGGGGGGCCCGGCGGCCATGTTGTCCCCTGGCGCGGCGGCGCTACCGCGGCCGGCGGCTGTAACGGCCCCGCTCTCCAGCGGCGTGACGAAGCAGAAAGGTGCGGGGAAGACACCCGCCGCCCCCGGGGGTTAATAATTAAGCGTTTAAAGTTCCTTTATATTTTAATTGGCGCACGTAGCCCAGGTGTTGCGCCTGTGAGCGCTGGTGGTGCTCCCGTACAGGCGAGAGATGGCGGAGCTACCAGGCAGGGAGCTCCCGGCCCCCCGACAAAGCCCAGCCTCCGCGCCCAGGCCTGCGCCTCCTTTCCTCGTCTCTCCGCGTTTCCCTCCCGCGCCCGGCCCCGCCGCTTCCCCCAGAGGGGAGGGTGGGGAGTGCCTCGCCCACCATGGCGCTGCCCTCCCAGGGAGCTGGTCTTTGTCCCCAGCGAGGGGTCATGGCACCCAGGGCTGGCCAGTGGCTGGACTGGGGGCACTACAGGAGCCCTCTTTAAATAAATTGAAGGCTGGTCATACCATGCTTGGTGCCTCCCAGGCCAGCTGTGCTCCTACACTGTTCTGAAGTCAGTATTTTGCTGCAGAGACTGTTTGTGGCTGGGCAGTATTTGAGGGAAAAGCACCGAGCAACTGGGTCAGGACCTAAACCCACGTTTGTGTAGGTACCAGTACTTCCAGTAATAACGCAAGTGACTTCTCAGGTTGCATTAGAACTCTTCCTTTGGTGTAGGCGAGGAGTTATGGAGTTCAGCATGGCCGCTGGTCAGTAGGAGAAGCTGCCAAGTGCCCTCTCTTCCCTCCCATCGCATCCGTCCGGGGGCCTGTCTGAGAGGTAGAGGTTTTTTGCTTGATGCGCTCCCTGAGCGAAGGGTATACATTGATTTTGCTCCTGGGCTGTGCGGGGCCCCTGGACCTTGCACAGCTCATGTGCCAGGAGCAATGCAATGTGTGCATGTGTTTGGGGGATGGGAGAGAGATACCAGGGGCTACTGGCTCCCAGTCCTGCTGTTCCAGGCTGATATTATCAGATAAGCACTATGTGTCTCTGTATTTGTGTAGGTACTCATTTTTTTCTGTCCGTGTGAGCACACAAATTAGTCTTGCTAGGGAGTGCATGCTTCTGCAGGTTTGCCAGAAGTGGAAATATGAATTGTTCAAGCTCAGTCTTAAAGGTTTGGACTCTAAGGTTGTTTCCACCCTCGTTTTAAACAGTTGTAAATCTAGAGTTAACTCTGCTGAAGGAAGAGTTATGCGACACAAAACCGTTGTGCATGTCTGTGAACAGATACAGCTGACTGTCGGAGAAATAAAAATAATGAAGTAGCGGTGAAAAAGCTGGGCACCTTACTTTCAGCCATAATAAGCAGAGTTTCTGAGAAGCAGATGTTCTCCCTCTTGCAAGTGCTGGTCTCTAGCTGAACATAGCTGAGAAGGCAGTGAGGTTCGCTGAAGCCTGTGTGAGGCATGAATGTATATACAGGCTTTAATGATGTCTTAGAGGCAGAGTCCCCGCAATCTGATCCTTAGATGCAGAATTACAGTATTAGATACACTGCCAGACATGTTATAGACATGGATTGGCTTTACAGGGATCTGCCTTTGCATGTCTCCTCATGTGTGCCATAAGCTATTAAAGCAAGATTAATGGATGTATTCTTCTGTAGCTTTGTTCTCTCGGGGCAGATTTAGATCCCTAGGTGGGTCCTGTAAGCACTGGTGCCATACATTACACCTGCTGATTGCTAGTGCAGTAGTGTAACATGTAAAGGGCTCTTTCAGGCCTTTACAACGGGTAGTGGTGCCATTTTCGACAGGACTGGGCAGCTCTACTGCCCAGGGTATTATTGTGTATTAGCGGGATTGATGAAGGTTTCTCCTGTCCTTTCACTTTAACACGCTCGCTGATCCCAGAAAATAGCTGTGTACTGAACTGGGACAATGCTTCTCTGACCTTTACAGGAGCCCGGAACAAGCATGAGGAGAAACTCTTTACCTAGTCTGCTCCTCTGTTGTTTCTGCATTTGGACTTGAGGTAAACCTGGCCTCTAAGAATACTCCATTCTTAAATGCTTCTGTTTTTCTTCTCGTGGCCACCTAGAAAAGACTGCTTATCTTAAGCTTTAAAGAGGTTTGCTTTACAGGAGTTTCTAACTGTTTTCTGTATTTAAATAGCTTTTCTGTTTCTTTGCATTGACTTTCTTCCCCATGTAACACCTGCGTGCTTTCTTCTCTGGTATCTTACAGTCACCTAGAATGGAAAGCAAGGATGTATTTATTTATCTTTGCTGTTACACTGTCAAAGAACATCCTGCATTCCCCAACAAGAATTTTGTTTTCCCATTTTGTGTGTTTACTATTGGATCTTCACTTGTGCTCCCAGCCCCTGCACATTTTAATACCTTTTTAGCTATTCTCTTTTCAAAATCCATCAAGTTTTTGTTTCCTCCCCCCAGCCCCCACCTTTACCTTCTGGAGTTCTTTTTGAATTTCTTTTTCATTCTGTGGCTGTTTGAAGTCCTGGTTCTGCTTTGTCATTGTGTCTTCCAGCTTCTTCATGTTGGCTGTCAGGTTCCTCTTCACAGCTTCACTTTTTAGCCATTCCCCTCCTGTGCAAAGCTGCTGGTAAACTTTGAAAGAGCTTGCT
Source organism: Gymnogyps californianus (assembly GCF_018139145.2). Classification (NCBI taxonomy): domain Eukaryota; kingdom Metazoa; phylum Chordata; class Aves; order Accipitriformes; family Cathartidae; genus Gymnogyps; species Gymnogyps californianus. Next base: position 57,402,950 of record NC_059474.1, on the reverse strand, counting down.
CTCTCTTCTAGTTGTGCTTCTAGGGTGTTTAGTTTGCCCATGCCCTATAGACTTCAGTTTGGAGCTGAGTATTACCTGGAGTTGGTCACTGCAATGTGAAAGGTTTTTTATTCTTCTTTTGAATGTTTGCACTTGCAAATGCTGAACAAGCTGAGTGTCAACCTGGGAGTGGTACATCTTCTGTAGTGTTGCTGCTCAGGGGTACAGGCTCATACTCCTCTAACACATATGCAAGTGCTACACTGGTTTCTGTATTCAGTAATTGTGTCTTTCTGTAGCTTTAATAATTTGTCCCTTAAAGCCTTGGCTGTCTAGGGAAGGTCTGTGAAGATGGGTTAATAAACAGTGATTTGCATTGTGGTCTTGTGATCCAAGGCAGCAAACTCTTCTGTGGATACTAGTTGGCAGAATGTAGCATAAATATTGGCCAGTGCCTTGTTCTGCATGTAACATGGGTCTGGAGGAAAGAGGTTTAAACAAACATTTACTTGTCTCCTACCGTCTTCAACAGTGACTTACATACAGTCTTAGTGACTGGACTTTATGATTTGGGATTGACCTGGAGACTTCTGAGTCTTCCCCACTTTTGTCATTCTGAGCAATTTTTTTCCAGTTCTGGTAAATGTACACTTATATATCTGTTTTCTCTAGTAAATGGTATTGCTCATATTTACCAGGGGCAGTTCTACAGACTTCTGAATTTGTTCCTTTTTGTCCTTCTGAGCAAATTTCATTCTAATTTTGGTGTATGTATTTATGTAGCAGAGGGTATCTGTTCATATTTACCAAAGTCAGTTCAGCTGCAGAAGCTCCTGAATCCAATTTAGTTCGTTCTGTGGAAGTAAAGGAACCAGCTACCAACCCAAGCAGTCCTCATAGAGCTGTTGGATAACTGATAACCAGAGTGGTTTCCAAGTGTGCCCACTGCCAGCCACGCACGTAACAAGCTACACAAACTTATGGGAGTGTGCTGGTGGTATCTCGTGGACTTCACTGCTACCAGTGGAATCCATCTGTACCTTCCATTTCACATAGGCACTGCAGCAGGAGCAAAAAAAAAAAAAAAAAAAAAAAAAAAAAAAATCAGCTTCTGAGTGAAGAACTGTGGCTGTGGTTTTACTTACAGGAGAAAAAAACAAAATAAAGGGGTCAGTATTTACAGTGAGTAAGTGAGACTGCTAGTCTGTCCTTCAAAGGATGGTATTTGGTCCTCTTCTCCCTTCATGGCAAAAAATTCGGCAATCATGGTTTTGATCCATAGTGATAGAGTAGATCAGTTTTCTTACTTGAAAACTTGGTTCTTTCTTCTTAAACAAAAATCTGGTCACTAGACCTCTCCAGTTCAGACTGTACAGTTCTTCCTAGAGCTAGACCTCAGCAAAGTGTTTTTAAGTAGTAGGTTTGCTGAAGAAAACAAATTTTCCAGGGAGACTAGATCTACTTCGGTGTGACATGAAATTTGGTGAAAGTTTATTACACACCCCCCCCCCCCCCCCCCCAAAATCAAAGAAAGGGAGAAAAGGAAAGGTTTAAAAAAATGATTTAATTTTGTGGGCATTTTTTTCCTTCTAGGTCAAAACCAGAGAACCGAGGATTTACTGCTTTAAAGGCAAACATTTCCTCCTTTGTTTTTTTTTCCTTAGCCAAACCATCCCCCTTAGCTTTTATTTCAAGTAGATTCAACTGAAAATTTTTCTGCCCATGATTGTTTTTTGTTTGGCTGTTGAACCAGATAATCCAATATTTGCACAGCTCTCCCTGGAGCTGCACAAAGAGGTAATGCTGTCATTATGACAGGTAGACCTCAGGAGATAACGTGGAAGGATGGGGTCTCCTAGCAGAGGCTCCCTGGCCTTTAAATGTTCGCTCTCAGATCTTCAGGATTTCCCTGCAGATCTCTGGACTGTGTTATATTAGAGGGGGTTGAAGTGTTGAGGGTTCTACACTTTCCCAAAGGAAGGCAGAGGAAAAATGGTATTCAGCAACAGGACATGGAGTTCCTGGACTGTTCGTGAGTATTTTTCCCCTAGGGAAAGATAAGGCTTCTAGTGCTAAATGGTAGGATTTATTCCTATATATATTTGAAATTTATTTTCTTTTTAGTTTGTGGTTTTTTATTGTTCTGAAAACATGGTGACATATATACCTCTTTCTTGCTCTTGGTTCTTGCTTAGGTCAATGTACCTTGTTGTGTTTGTACAAAAATATTTGTTCCTAATTAAACTCACCTTCTTCTGTTTGCACGAAAACATCTTGGGTTCACAAAACCATCTTGGGCTCATGAAAACTGCCTGACCTGTGAAGCTGTCTGCTTAGACAGATGGCTTTTGCAGATCACTCAGTTTGCATGTGGAAATTCAAAGTTTTTCCTGTCTGGCTTAGATGGTTAGTAGTATAAATTTTCAAAGAAAATGCCCACTGTTACAAGCAGCTGTAGGTTTTGTGCTTGTGAAACCTATTTGCACAAATATTATGAGCCACCAAAGTCTCCGCCCAAATCTGCCACAGTTGCTCAGATCTTCCAACAATTACGATCTAATTAGACCCGGCATTCAGAGTTGCTTCCAGCATTTGAAACAAAAGTAATTTAGCGGTAATAAAAGTGGTAGATTGACAGCTCTGCAGGCTGAACTTGGCTTATCCGCAAAACATACCCAGGGTGGGAAAGAGCTACAAGAATCGCCGCAAAGACTGTCTGAAGGGCTTGACCCCTTGCCTTGAAATGACAACCTCCAAGGGATGAACATATGGGTAATTTTCTACAGGTCCCTCTACTGCCACTGCCAAGAGTGCTGCTAATTACTGACAATAATTAGTATATTGTCTGTGGCATGAATACTTTTCCACTAGGAAAAACACCTGATTTGTTGTATGATAACAATCAAATGCCCATCATGTGTTTATGATGTTGTTTATGAAGTTAAGAATTACGCTGAATTTGAACTGCAGCCTGTGAGGTGAAAGGCTTTATCCTATTACCAGTCCCCTGAATCATTCAGTCTACAGTGTGTGAGGCACAGGGCTGTGATTACCAATTCATTTCATAAAGGCCAACCATTTAAAATTCTCTCAAACTAGCAGCTGCTCGAGGAATGAAAAAGCACCTGGGTCTGGACAAATATCTTTTTCTTCTTCTGAGTTAATTTAAAAAGAAAACCAACAATTCTTTCCCCTGTTAAATGAGACTTTCAATCAGCGTTGAGCTGTCACTGCAGAAGGATAACCCGTCTTTGCTTACTTGACATATGGGATTCTTCTACTTCCAGAGGTGGGAGTCATGGTTAGGCTGAAGAGCACTTCAAAAAGTAAGCTCCTTCATGTTACCAGTCAGTAAGAGGAATCATTTGGATTTGACGCGGAGAAAAGAATAGGCAATCCACCTGCTTCAGTTTCTTGTGGTGGTGCTGGATTCTTTTATTGCTGTTGCTTATAACCAGAGGCAGAGACAAGATATACTTTTCCTTCTTTCCTCTCTCTCTTCTATTTCTCTCTCTCCTCTTTCTGCTATCCATTGGTTTCTATGCTCTAAAATACTGAACTATAACATAGGAAGGACCACCAGTAACTTCTGAAATCTGACAGGTCTTAGCTTTCCTCCAGATGCTGAGTTAACGTACGCCTTACTGCAGCGGGCAAACTTTAATTCAGTTGGCAGTAGGATTACAGCAGGTATATTTACCCTCAAGAACACTCATTTTCCATATCTAATTATCTCCTCATCTGCTGAGTCAGGAGGAAAATCAAAATTATTCTCTGTTTTAGATTATGTTTTCCTAGGACTGACGTGAGAATTCTGGGTGACATTCTCAAAAGCATCCAATTTATATAGGATCAAAAGACTGTGGCTTTTAGGGGATCATCTGCTGTCAGATGTATTAGGGACATTAGGAAACAGTACCTTTGGTTTCTAACGTTGGAGATGGAGGCATAGATAGAAGATTGCTGCCCTTATTGCCATCAGTATAGGATAAGATCGTAATTTATGTTTTCAGATGAGGCTTCGAAAATGACGACCTTGTATGTTCTAACTGGGAACCAAGTTGCCCATGGGGCGTGTTTCAAACGAGTATGAGTTTGCACTAATAATTCCACTGTATTTTTTTTCTTTGTCCCTCTGCAATATATTTTTCTGGCAGCCACAGTCCACTCCAGAGAAGGAAGAAGAAGGTTGGGGGTTTTGTTTGTGTGTGTGAAAAAGGCTTTTGATTTATGCTGGGGCAGCTGGGTTTTTTTTCTTCTTTTCTGCAACATTCCTGTGTGATCTGAAAATTACTATTCCCTATTTGAAAATTGGGTATAAGCAAGATGCTTTTCTGTCTCCTTTATCAGTCTATTCCACTTAGCCTACAAGCAGATTCAGACAGAGGCTGTCTCTCATTCCAGAAGTATGTATGCCTCCAATATCAATGCCTTAATGATCTAGAAATACTGTGCTATCCTACTCACTAGCCAAGGCTGATGTGGAGCCGTTGTACCTAGAGCCATGCACTGCAGGTCCTCTTCTCATCCAGTTCTGTTCCCTCATCCCTATTTGAGAAGAGCAGAATTTCTTGGATATAACCATGTCTGTGAACAACTATGACAGCCAGCAACGTGTCTCCTCATCTCTGACTGCATGTAGCTATATCAGCAATTTGGCCCAGCATCTAACCCAACACCTCCTGAATCTCACCAAAATACAAATGCTAAGATAACAATACAGATGGTGTAAGATATGTAAGATAACAATACAGATGGAAGCATTTAAGTTAGTATATGGTTTGTAGAGTAGTTTGGGATCCTTTGGGTTGATAAATGCTGTATGAGTTTAAAGCACTATTTTGTCTCATGCTCACATAAACTTACATTCCTTGGCTTTGCATTTTGCTGTGCAGATTAAGTTACAGCAGATCTGTCTGGAACACCTATTGAAGCTAAACAGTGGTGCGTCTTCCGCTTCATTGTTTAATATCAGATGCTTTATTATGGGAATTCAAATAAAACTTGACCTAAACAAGGGAGGCCTTCCTGCTATTTTTAGAACGTTATGCCATATCCCATGTCCGTGTTTCACAGGCCGGTGTGTAATTAATGATGTGTGTCCTTCTTTCCCTTGTTAATTGATGCACAAGCTTTTGGGAGGTATGTATCATTATCTAATGTAATCATGCAGAAATGTGAAAAGCAGAAAAGGGAAGAAAAGAAAAAAATCCACATGCCTTGATGTCTTATCACAGTTCAAGCCGGGGGGGGGGGGGCGGGTTGCCCTAGCAGGTTCAGAACGGGACTGCTTCACAGTATTGCCAGGATCCACGAGGTTTGAACAGTCTCTGGCTCCAAATGCCTCCATGATCCTGTTTAAAGAAGTTGTTTTAAATGTGTCTGTTCCTTCTGTTGCCCCTTGCCCTGGCACCTGGCAAGAAGGCAGAGGAGCCTCTCCCTCCATTTTCTGCTCAGTGCTCTCCATGTCGCCATCGTTCGCTTTCAGGTTGGAGGCAGGTGTGCGGGAGACCATAGGTTCCTTTAATCCCTATTAAGAACAGCAGATCACAGTGGCCCCTCTGGCCTTGTTCCCTATGACTATGAAACTAGCTTTAGCAGCACAGAGATTTAATCTTTCTAGTGGAAATGTAGTGCTGGTCAAAGGTCTGCGCTGCATCTTTTAGGACAGTTCTTAGCTGTGTGAAGTTAATCGTGAGGCAGTGTCCATTCCAAGTCACAGATTTTGGCAGAAGGCTTGTGCTACAGACTTGCCTTTCTGCAGCTCTGCTCTCTTGCCTGGGAGAGATCCCAAAGAGGAAAGCCACAAACTCTGCCAGAGGCGCAGAGCTGGCCTCCAGCCCCTCTTGCAGGCTCCTTTTCTCGCCTGCCTCCTCTTCCCACCACCTATCTGGTGACCAGAGGGAGAGAATGAGCAGCTCTGGGGTGCACTACGAGCTGTGTGGGGATGGTAAGCAGCTGTGTGTGTCTCTGTTATCTTTAAAACCTACCTGGTGCAGTCTGTCAGCTGCTTCAGGTCCTCTCTGAGAGCATAGAGGGGGATGAGCTAAGGTGTCTATGCTACATAGTGCTCTGGCTGTACCCCTGCCAGTGCATGCAGGAGATAGGATGGGCTGATAGGAAGCAGCCAGTTGCTCCTTCAGCTGTTGCTCCCCAGTTTTGTTCCTCCATCTTCGGTTAATTTAGATCATACCTAAAGTGCGTCCACAACTACATTTAAGCAAAAGCTGTTACCATGGTAACACTGGAGATTTTCTAAATGCAGTCTGTGATGTAAACAACTAAAATGACTGTCACCCCAAATAGTTGTTTATTTCTTCTGTGTAGTTTATTGAGTATTTAAATCTGTTGTAGCACACACAGATTTACCACTTCTAAGTATAACTTGGAGGAGTAACACATTTTTTCTTATTGCTTCCATTTCAGCAGATCTGTTTCCATGTCAACAGCTCACATTGATAAAGAATTGACATTCTGACTGCATTTGGCAGTGTAGAGTGCAAGGTGACAATTAAAATAAATCAATGTTTCTAATGATGGTGATGTTAAAACCGTGCCAAAATACTGGGATTCCCATGCACAGTAGCCAGAGATTGCTTCTTGAATCTGCAGAGAGCAAGGCAGGAATTCTCATGGGAACAGACTTTCTTTGCAAGGTTTTCAAGCCTTCCTGCTTACAGATGCAGAAAGACTGGGAAAGCAAACTCTTTCTCTCACAGAAAAACACACCTAGCATTCTGTTTGTGTGTGTGCACGCACATGTGTATTTGCTTTGGCTCATCCACTTCTAATCTAGGTGAGGTCCAGAAATGCATAAAGCATGCAATAAAAAATAGAACGCAATTCTTGGACTAAAAACCTGTTTTGAGTCAAGTTTCTGGCAAAAATTGTGGAGCAGGAGGGCTTAATTAACCCCCCGCTCCTTCCACTCCTAATTTCCTTGTAGTGAATATATGTATTGAAATTACTGAGGGACAAGAAACATGGAGGCCCAGAAGGGCATTTTTTAAGCTTGCAAGCCTGTTCAACGAAGACCAGCACTTCAAATAGTGTATTTGGGGGATGAAAGTGGACTGCTTTTCTCTGTCTGTGTGAGCAGCATGTAGATATACAATTGCCAGAGTTGAGGTGTCATCACTGTGCTTGTTTTCCCTTAGTGTGTAGAGGGGCTCAGATCAGTGGCCCACTGTATTAAGCACCCCGTTTACACACGGTAGGAGAGACAGGCACAATCCACAAGAATTCCCAGACTAAGCAGACAGCAAACAGGGAAAGAAGAAAAAATGTTACCCCCATTTTACAGGGGCAGAGAGGGATTAAAAGGAGTTTTTAAAAGCTGCAGATAAGAGTGGCAGCTTCCAGGTCATGCAAGCTCCCTACATGTGGTTTGGATGCCAGAAAATCCCTTTTCTGGTGTTGGCTTGGGTTCGTACTGGAGTCTTGTGGCAGATGTGGAAATCCAACTCAGCACTTCTGGATTGAAATGTGCTCACCTTCAAGGGTGAGCAAAGTTTGGGAATGCATTTCCATGGAGGCATTCAGCTTGTCTGCAGGCACTCTGTCTAGTTTGAAGTAGGTTTGAATCTATAATTTCCGTTGCATTTGGGGACTATACACACCTCCTAATCTTAGGCATCTAAATGATGTGCCTAGTGATCTTAGTTGCTGTGGGTTCTCTTGGTAGCCAATGGAAAGAAATAGTTGTGTCCAAGCAACAGTTCAGATCACCTTCAGGGGGTGTCTAGCACTGCCTGATACTGCTTCATGAATGTGTAAATTCACTTGTTATGTCTTTCATATCATGGGATCATATAATTTTTGTGGGTTTGACAAGTCCACAAACTTACTTTGCCCAGTGAGGCTTCTATTTTAAAATGAAATTCTTAGATACTGTTTTAGAGAAAAGAATATAAAAGCAGAAGTACTGGTAAGAGTAATGCGATTCCTTGTACCACTGAGGTATACCAAAATGTGGTGAGTTTTCGCTTTCATATATACACACAAGAGCAAACTCCAAACCCCAAAACGAGTCATATGTGTAATGGAGAATGGAGATTAATATAGTAAATCCCCCACATGTACTAATGATAATTTTATTTCCAGATTGCATTCTTTGGAGGATCTCTGAGCGCTTCAGAAGGACTAATGAATTATGCCTCACAGCAGCCCATAAGGTGGTAAGTATTATTACTGTATTTTGTAAATGTGAAAGAATTGTGGGATATTGATAAACAGAGAAATTGCCAAATCAGTCAAGTCCATGGCAAATAACTTCTCCCTGTAGAAAAATACCACTCTTTCAGATACAAGACAGGTACAATGTTTATATGTTTCAGCAAACGAGCCACTGCTGAATGACTTTAATTTGATTGCGCAGGAGTGAGACACTTTTAGGACGTATCCTGTGAATGTCACTAAGGTGCTGTAACATAAAAAATAGATTGCAATTGAGAAGGGTTGTGTAATCTCTGGTTTTTGGTCTTGAATATTGGCTATAGCTGACAGGAGAACAGCAGCTGGTTAGATGGGTCTGCACAATAATGAGGGCTAAGAAGATCTAGCTCTCTCTGTTGAACTGCTGTTGGCCTTCCTTATCATATTACCTCATCTCCTAGCTGCAGGGATTGGCAATCTTTCAAGGAGGTGTGCACAATATTGTTTTCCTACACCTTGAATTAGAGGTAGGAAAGTAGCAGGGGCTGTAAATGCAGCTTCTCAGAGGTTGGGCCGAGTGAGGGGTCCTGCGAGGGCGTAACCTCCAGCACCTGTGGGATTTGGCTTTGGAGGGCACCAGGGTCAGGCAGGCGGGCACCAGGGTCAGGCAGGCGTCCCTCCTGATGCCACAGCTTCCAGCGCCTGGCTCTGCCTGAGCTCTAGTGTCTCCTGTTGGAAGTCCTTTACCACAGGCTTGTGGCTGTCAGCTCTCAAGCCAAGTTTCAGTACCTGTAGCCATTGTTCCATGGAGACGTGACTAGCCATATGGCTACCTGCCGTTTTATTAGCTAAATTTAATTAACAGGCAATTATAATAACCAGACAGACAAATATAATAACCTACTGTCATGCTTCATTGTAAATAATGGCTGTAGTAGCCACAGCAATATTATTTGACTTAATATGAATGTGTTTGACATACGCCATTGAGAATGAGATGAACATGATGCCTAAGACAAACTGTGCATTAACATGTGGTCCCTGTTGTTCAAAAGCTCTGGAAACCTGGCTGTAATCAATAACAGTGAAGTTCTGAAGAATGAAAGGACGGTCACAACCATTTATATACGAGTTAATGCAAACCAGAAGAAACGCGTAACCAAACGCAGACAAGAGTTGAAGAAAAGCTATAACTTAGTCCCAGAAATTCTGTACTAAAGGCCTAGACTTTAACAGGAGTAAACAAGACCCATTCCTAAGACACAGTTGAGGAATCTTTGTGCGAAACAGAAGGAATATATAAGTGAAAGATGTGAAATGGTGTTTGGCTGTAATTGGATACAGCATGAATGTCGTGCAAATGTTAACCTAATTCTGTCCCAAATCTGAAACAAAACTTTGCTCTTGCCACCTAAGATTTCTTCTAAGCTTTGCTGAGGTGCAGTTGTGGAACCACTACTTGAAAGAAAACTATAATTCTAATAGTTGAACATGCCCTTTTGTCACCAGTGTTGTCCAACACTAGAAAGTGGAGGAGGAAAGAAATCAGTTACTTTACAGCCCTTCATGTAAAAAAAAAAAAAAAGGGGGTGGGAAACAATAAAAAATGTAGTTTTTCTAATAAATCAGATATATTAAGCTGTAGGCTTCTGCGCTTCTAAAATAAAAGGAAGCAAGAGATTGTCGGTGGCAAAAATACTACCTTGTGGGATTTTAATAGCATTGTAAACCCCATTCCCCTGCCTTTGGGATGATGTAGTGAAAACGCAAGGTGTTGCAGGTCTGCTTGGTTTCATTCAGTGTCTGAGTTGCCTTTTGTCATCAGTGGGATGCAATTCCTATGGAGTGAAACAACGCATACAGCATGGACTAAAGTGCCTCAAAACAGCTGTGTGCTGCCTTAGGCAGTACCTCAATGGTTAATAGGACTAATGAATGTGCACACTAACAACAGTGAACACAGCCAGTTTAAGGATCAAGACCAAAGGTTATTTTCAGATAAGAGAAAGGAGAAGGTGAAAATATACAGGTGAGCAGGCATACAGTGTTGGGAGCAGATTTAGGGCCTTGGCACAAAGCGAAGATTCTTCTCCCTCTGCTGTTACTTTGCAACAAAAGTTGCAACCCGAAACATACCTAACTAAAATACTGCTTCAAGCTTCCTTAAACTTCACAGAAGCTCTGTTCTACTGGTGAGGGTTGGGCAGAGTGGAAGGGAAGGGTGGTAGCTAGGGCTTACTGAAAACTAGTGGGGCTTTCTGCTGGGGCACACATTATTGAGCAGTCACTTTGCTACCTTTTGAAAGGATAGGCATGCCCCTCCTAGTCTGTCCATGCTGGTGAAGATAGGTGTGCAGGTACAGAAATCTGGTACCAGAGAGGATGCTGCAGTGATTCAGTGGTAATAGATTTTTGGCCAAAAACAGAGTGAAAGAGCATGCAGTGACACATGTGATACCCCTGTCTACCTCAGCTGCCTTGAATGTGCCAGGTACAGTCCAGTTCTTTTTCTAGTCCACAGCAGAGGAGCAACATAGCAAGTAATTGTCTGGCTGGTTGCTCCATTCACTGTCCCATACCTGTAAGGTGAAGAGCTGTTGCTACCACAGGAAGAGTAGCAGTGGGTCTCTGGTGACAAGGTCAGCAGGTACCAGTGACTGGCAAGTCCATACTGCAGTGAAAGGGGGATCCCAGGGGTGTCAGAAATGTCTCACGTTGGTTCTGTGTCTGGATGTTGAAATGCTGAGCCAGCATCCCGATGCACTTTGTTATTCTGGAAGAAAGTTACTCCATTTACTCCTCAGGTTCCTGGAAGGATTGCTGGGGTCAGAGACTGGCCTATAATTGCAGCTGTCAGCTCACTGTTAAATGGAGAGATGTAAAATACCTCCTTGCACATCATTTATTAACATTTAAAACCCGTCAGGGGACATATAAAACATTCCTCTTTTTGTAACATTTATAAACTACTGAGGAGCACAGACACATTCCCCTATATTAATTACCCTAATTTAGCAATGTCCATGGAGGGCCTGGGAGCACAGCAGCTATGATTCCCCCCCAGTTCTTTTATTTCTAGGCATTGAGGTTCCCCTGAGCCCATTCCAGCTGCAAATTCTCCTGGCATGAAGCAGGGTAATGCTGGAGAGAAAATGTATTTTCAGACCTTGTATACGTGAGGGAGTTGCACTAAGATTACTGGTAAACCTGCTTAGTTAAACCAATGCAAAATGTGACATGGACAGTCTTATTTCATCTGGTTGCTTCTTTTAGATTTGGATTAGGTTTGAAATCAAGTAAACCTGCATTTAACGTCTTTAAATAAAGATGTATGAAGGCATTCACATCAGTTTAACTTGAATTGTTTCAGTCAGATTTAAATGAAACCGGTGAAACTTCCTTGTACTGAGATGACCTCAGTAAATACAAATTTCTGTCTCTCTTCTACAGGCCTGAGGGGTTGCAGCTCTTCTGGCTTTTCACAAGGCATAATTTTAGTCACCTATACTAGGAGCCAGTGGGAATTACAAGCTCTGCTGGATCAGGGTAAATCAAGTGAGGGGCATTTAGTGGTCAAGGAAAGAACATGAAAGAAGGCAGCTTTACTTGTCTCACTTGGTGAAAATGATCACAGCAGCTCCTTTGAACCTCTTCAGGCCTAGTGCTGTGAATGGGTTGGGCCTGCCATAGATCCTCGGTGTCTTCTTGTTGCTATCAGAGTATCCAATGGGGCTAACACCTATGGGGTAGTCCAAGTGATGCATCTGACTGGGGAAAGGTCAGCCTGCAGCATCTTTAGATGGCAAATTCCTTTTAAAGCATTCACTCCTCTCTGCTGGGCTTTGGTATTGGTACCTATGTGCAAGAGCAGGAAAATGTGCAGGTACCTATTCTCCTTGGGTTATTTCAGCCAGCTGATAAAAAGTAAGAAATGTGGCTACTTTCAGTTCATGAAATGTTTGCAGTGGGCATGTTTTACTGCAGTAGTGTGACATTTGGAGAATAAAATAAGTATGTTATACTGAATGTCATCTTCCGTTTCCCCCATAAAATAATTTGAAGAGTGTTCCCCAGCTGCATGTGCTGAGCTGTGAGAATTGTTGCTGAAAGCACATAATGTTGTGTATACTTAATTTTAAATGACTCCACCATGGAGAAGTCTGTACATGTTAGAGAATTACAGTGGTTTTGAATGGTACAGATCTATGGTTTTCTTCATCAGAGGTGAAGCCATATGAACGCTGCTTGTCACTTTCTTGCTATGCACTTGCCATGTCATCTGTGAATATTTTAGCCAGTGTCCCAAATCAGTGATGGAAAAGCACTGAGAAATATCTAGAGTAGTAGGGTTTTTGGGCAGGGGGAGCTTATTAGGTCCAGTGCCTGGTGAGGGATCCTTCTGCAGAGGTATTCTTCCCATTAGCTGTGCCACTAAGCCATATATCACAGGAGGGCTGAAATTTGTTTTTATCAATTCAGGAACAAGATCCTACATCTGTTCCTAATTACAGGTAGGGGTCTCAGAGGAGGTCTGAGTTACAGTGTATGTGGATATCAAAATGCATAGCTCTCATTACTTGAATAGGTAAATAATTTTATTCATCATCTGTGCAGGGACGTAGGAAGTGTAGCCCAGGAGATGTTAACAGTTATCTGCAATCTCGTTTGCATTACTGGCTATCAATATCTTCAGCTCTTCTGCACAGTAGTTTAATATTGACTATGTAAACCTTATGAAAGGGGGTTAACTTTTTTTTTGTGAATTGGGCATTTACAAATATATTTCTATTTTTGTAAGATTGAATTTACGTGGGTTTTTTTTTTATAGAGGATGTGTTTTTATGGTTCTTTGCTTTCTTTTGGGGAATGAGGGACCAAGTGTCTTCTGTAAAACCTGGGCTACCACAGTTTATGACTGGCTTCCATTCAGGTTGAGGTGCTAACCACCATGCAGGACTGTTTCCTGTGTCTAAAACAGATCATGTCCCTGGACCCAAAACTTTAGTTTTGGCACAGCTGGTGTGGTTGCTTATCCTTTTGACGGCAACTGTCTCTGTCCCATGCAGTACACAGATTTTACAGTCCAGTAAATCCCAGAATTTCCTTGTGTTTTTTTAAAGGACTTGCCCTCACTGTAGGGTTACTCTAGTTGCTTGCAAAAAAGTCACATGTAAGAAACACACCAAGAGACTCCACAACCCATATTGATACAATTTATTGCTATAGATTCAAACGGACATGAGAGCAAAATAACAAAATAGCTATTTGAAAGCAAATACACTATTATTCATATTTTTAACTTGAGCTGGCTTAACTGAAGCACACTGGTACCTTTTACTGAAGTAGTCTGCACGGTTAGAGAATATAGGCAAAAACTTGGGTTAATACCACACACCAGATGCTAATATGACTCCCCTGTATAGCTTAACCACAACACTACAACATGGCTGTCCTCCCTGTAGTAATCCTAACTCAAGGGTGGTTAACTCAAGGGTATGTAACTGCTGGGAAACTCTTTTTTTTCTGTTAGAAATTCCAACTATATCCCAGGCAGGGCAAAATACTGCTGACAGATTGGTTCTGCCCTTTGCTAATTGTGGTAGCAGCAGTGCTTTGATGGTTTGTACGTATGGGGTTGGGAAATCTCTCTGAGAACCTTTACACGTGCAGTAATGTAAAATACGCTGCTGCTGTTATTTGAATTGTTTAGTTTGTTGAGGTGAACAGCAGTTACCTGCAAATGGTAAAGGAGAAAATCCGGTGATTTCAAACCAGTGCATTTAACTTGAATTCAGTACTAAGCACATTGTTGGAGTTATTAGTAAAGCAATCAGTTCGGAAGCAACTACAGCAATACGGGTGGTAAATAGATGGCAGCATGGATTTATTAAAAGTAAATCATATAAACTAACTTAATTTCTTTCTCTGATAGGATAAAAAGCTTAGTGGATAAGGTAAATCCACCAGAATAATGTGTCTCTGTTTCATGAACATTTTTCTTACAGTTCCATACAACAGTCTCATAAGAAAATTAGAAGCATGGATAAGATAATTTTTATAAAATATGATGGATTGTAAGTCATTTTGAATGACAGTACATACATATGTCAGGGTATATCTAAAGTGCTTGTCACATTGGTACTTATCTATATTATAACTCAAGTTTTGAGAGAGGAGAGAGCTGTCTTTCAGGAATCAATTCTGGCTCCAATACTAAGTTAATGTGCTCTATTTTCATTAATTGCTTTGATGGTAGGATTAAGACTTCATTGATCGTATGTGTGAATGATATTAGTCTTGTTGGGACTGCAAATACCATGCAGAGAGTAGTCATTAAAATATATCCTTCTCTGGACGTGTCCCTGGCATACACCCTAGAGCCTCAGACAGGGAATACGTGCATAGCTGGGCCACTTTGGAATTCCTCTATAAAGCAAAACTCCCTGTGTCCTTCTAGCTGGGGTCAAGAGATTGGCCCTCTATCTGCAATTACATTTAAAAAAAAAAAACCTTGAAAAACTTACATTAAAAGAACATTAAGGTTGTAAAGCCAACCACTGAGTAATTAGGAAATAATAGAATTCAAGTGGCCTGTATAATTTTATTTCAGCTTCCTAATGCATATGTATTATGAGGCAGTCTTTAATTCCAGGAATCCATACTATTTTTAACTCAGGATTCTCCTTCAGTAGCCCTCTGCATAGGAAGGAATTTCACGCAGACTGAGTTTTGCTTCATGCAATTTCATGAAAAATTCCTCAGAACTTCATTCCAGGCCAGTTTGCAGCCCACTGTTTCTAATGATATTCTTGCAAAATGGAGATGTGTGTGCAGAAACATGGAAGCACTTCAGTGTAATGTTTCAGAAGCACTAAGAAGAAACATGCAGGTTTGAAGTGCAACAATGATATAAGGAATTGCTGGAATCTAACATTGTTTTGATAAATCAAATCACACTTAAAAACACTTCCAAATTCAAGTTTCAGTGTAGATATTTTGCAATGTCTGTAATTAAAGCCATAATATGATCTATATGTACACTGAATCTTTGTGTCTGAAGGTTTGCACTGTTGCCTTAGATGCATGACAATTAGGCATTTTCTGTTGAATGCTCTGGATAATACCATTAGATGCACAATAATTAGGTGTTTTCATCTCATTAATATTCATTTTCATACATTTAAATGCCTCTCTTATAGCATTTGTTAATTAACATACATTTACAATGGTATATTCCTCTTCCCCATTCACCCATTCTGACTAAATTAATGAGCTGACATATCAGATGACTTCTCTTACAGGATTCTGCTGTTGTATCTTTGGTGGGAACAAAGAAGTGGTTAACGTGCTGTTTGTGGGTGGTATCAGTGCAGCTATTTTTTCTCACAAGGAATCTGGGGCATGGAAAGTCTGTCCTCAGTGATGCTGTTGCAAAATAGAGGGCTCCTTACTGTCTGTTTCCTTTTCTTCATATTATTAAAACCTGCATCCCAGAAGCAAAGTTTGGGCCCTAATGTGTTTTTTGAATTGAAAGTGAATACTGTTTGTACCCCTAAAAGTTTGTGTTTCGTGCAACTCGGAGAGTAGAGTGCAGCCTGCAAAACTGTAGTGAGAGACACACCAACATTAAAAAATATCTTTCCTCATTCTTGTAAGTGGGGCTAATTTAAAAGGTAAACTAAAACATTCAGGGGAGTTGAAGGAAATCCCTGTCTCCTGAAAATGTCTGCAAGGAGGTGAAGTAGTAACTGAAATACTGCTGTATAATTACACCTACTGGGGATATTCATTATGATTCTTGGGTTACTCTAGAGTCTGACTATTAGTATTAAGTTAGACAGCTTGCCTGTGTATCGTACAAATATTTTAACAGACTGTGCACAGCACCTCCCACAATAATGTCTGTGGTTTCAGTTCCTGTGTTGCTGCTGAAGTACTACTACTACTAATAATAGTAAACACATACAGAAAATAAACACAGTTCCGTCTGTAGATTTAGCAGACAGAGTTTTTGTGACAGTACGCTACAGTTTTTTGAGTCTCATTTCATCAAAAATTAAGGGGAAAAACTCCTGTAAAATTCTTCATACTGATAAATCAAAAAGCAATCTCAGCAGTTAACAGATTATTCAAATTCAAATGGAGAAAACATACCTGGAGGGGAATTTTCAAAAAGGCTCAATGTCAACTTAATTCTGTTCCCACTGAAGTCAATGGGAGTTAAGCCAGTACAGAGCATTTTTCAAAATCTTAACCCTAGGATCTGCATACCCATCTAAGTTTGATGAGGTTTATTCTTTAGGAGATTCCAAGTTATTAAGGAAGAGATTTTCAGTAGCACCTGGGGGATTTTGAAGCACAGTTCAATTAGTCTTTCACTGCAATTTGTGCTTCTAAATACCTGAGACAGGTTTGAAAATCTCACGCTTAAACCCCGTCTCAGCTGTTGGTTAAAGCCTCAGTGCACATGTCTATTCCGATAAAAATAGGATTCCAGTCTGAGGCACATGCAGAATTTTGCGTGTGGTTAGATGGTATGCCAGGAGAATAGGCTGTCACATTATCGTTAACTATAAATGAAGGGCACTGTCAAGTGAGGAACATTTGAACAACATTGCAAACACTGCCGCCACGGTTCTGTGGTGGGTTCTGCTTAATACCAAAGAGTCACGTTCTGTGACCTCTGTTAAACTGAGAGGCATGTAACTCCGTGAGGATGCCAAGAGGGTAAGTTAGTATTCATTTTGAGCACGATGGAAGGATCCGGTGCCCCACTTTTTGGATTGGCATATCATTTAGGAGTGATG
The DNA here is from genome assembly GCF_018139145.2 of Gymnogyps californianus. Classification (NCBI taxonomy): domain Eukaryota; kingdom Metazoa; phylum Chordata; class Aves; order Accipitriformes; family Cathartidae; genus Gymnogyps; species Gymnogyps californianus. The sequence goes on along the minus strand of NC_059474.1, from coordinate 57,386,010 downwards.
GATGCGGTTATACGTCAGTGAACATGATTTACATGGGTTTAAATGGCTCCTTTTGACGTGGTTTTTATACAGTGTTACTGCAGCTATCCAACAAAACCCTGCCCTGCTAGTGCAGTGAAGATGATCAGATTTAGGTGTCTTGACAGCCCTCGCTTTTTCTGCTGGCAAGAAAAGACATATCCCTGCTTTCCCAAATTTCATGGAAGAGAAAACACAATTCCTTTTAAGTGTCTGGAAGAGAAAAGAGGAGAGAGTTCTGTCAGTGCATTAGAAACTGGCAGAGTTTCAGCCGTGGTTCTTAGGAGGAAGGGTTCAAAGCCCAGTGTCACTTCATTTGAGAGCAGCTTGGCTGGCAATGCCGAGTTAACCCCCTCACTGTTTGGGAGCTCCAGCTATGCCATGCCAGTGGTTCGGAGTTTAGTCTACCTTTTTTGCTCATAGGATGCAGTGTATGTTTCACACAGAAATGAGCATATGCCTCTTTTTAGAGGTCAGATTCTCCTTCAGGTACATCTAAGCACTCCCACTGATGGAAACTAGTTGGATGGCTACTGCTGTCCAACATTACTGCCAGAATGATGTTTTGTACCGTATTGGTCCACCTCAGGACCTCCTGTGAAGGTGCTTTGCTTTACATTTTTAACTCTGCTGCAGTGTAATTGAACAGGAATTTGGGGGTCAGGCAGGAGGAAATGGGAGTAAGAAGTTGATAAATGTTTTCCTTTAAAAAGGATGGCTAAAAAAGGATACTAAATTTGAATTATTTTAGTGTGCAGTACACCACACAAAAATGAAGAGGAAGCTTGTAATTTATTACAGGAGCTGTCCTAGTCATGCTAAAATTAAGCCTAACAGGACAGCCAGTCTTAGTCTTTACTTGGGTAAGCAGATGGGTGAAGGAGAGTAAGTCTGGTTTTGTACCATCCCTTCTTCTCAGCAAGCCTTGTACTCATGTCACGGGGAGGAGAAGCAGGAACATTACAGCAGCATACCTAGAAAAATGCCAGATGCTCTTCTCCTGTGAGCAAAGGGGGATGAAGCAGCAGGAAATGAAAGGAGCCTCATCCTGACGAATGCAGGGAGGTAGTGAGTTCTGCAAAGCAGGGTGAAATAGCTCCCCACTCTGTAAAAGGAAGGAGTCTGGGAGGTGAAGTAGCTGTAATTCACACAACCCATGCCAGCCTATTCAAGGGACTACTACTGTGTTATTCAATACAGAGTGAAGAACTACCATCTTTATACACTATTGAATCTAAACCAAGCCCACTGGGGCCAACCTGTTTCAAGGGAGAGCATTTGGACTTGCACTGGAAATAACAGTTAATGAATGGCTCCAGAAGGTTCAGATTACATTAAGAGTTGAGATTTACTGTCTGACCAGGATATCTCTTTATGACAATACCTTTGTTTAAATATAGATAGCCCATTGGAGCTGCTTGATAAAGGAAAATATGAACAACGATGTCATGGGGTTAGCCCTTGAGGGAGAAGGACTCTTGCAGAGAACTGCTGCTCCTGAGGCCTTCTGGGTACACTAAAGCTGGGAAGCTCTGGGCATTAGAAGGGTGGAAGAAGGTTTGAAACAGGCAGCTCCTAAACTGAATGAGGCCAGGCAGTGTGGGGCTCACCATCAGGTCAAAGAATGGTTGCATTATGGGGATGCTAATGGCACGGGAACCTAGGACAGGTCAGGAGGCAACTGAATTGGAGGTGAGAAAAGTGAATCATAGCATGGTTTGGGTTGAAAGGGACCTTTAAAGGTTATCTAGTCCAACCCCCCTGCAGTGAGTAGGGACATCTTCAACTAGATCAGGTTGCTCAAAGCCCTGTCCAACCTGACCTTGAGTGTTTCCAGGGATGGGGCATCTACAGCCTCTCTGGGCAACCTGTCTCAGTGTTTCACCACCCTCATAAAAAATTTCTTCCTTATATCTAGTCTGAATCTACCCTCTTTTAGTTTCAGACCATTACACCTTGTCCTATCGCTACAGGCCCTACTAAAAAGCCTGTCCCCATCTTTCTTACAAGCTCTCTTTAAGTATTGAAAGGCCACAATAAGGTCTCCCTGGAACCTTCTCTTCTCTGGGCTAAACAACGCCAACTCTCTCAGCCTGTCCTCATAGGAGAGGTGTTCCATCCCTCTGATCATTTTTGTGGCCCTCCTCTGGACCTGCTCCAACAGGTCCATGTCTTTCCTGTACTCCAGAGCTGAGCACAGTACTCCAGGTGGGGTCTCATGAGAGCGGAGTAGAGGGGGAGAATCACGTCCCTCGACCTGCTGGCCACACTTCTTTTGATGCAGCCCAGGATACGATTTGCTTTCTGGGCTGCGAGCACACATTGCCAGCTCACGTCCAGTTTTTCATCCACCATACTCCCAAGTCCTTCTCCGCAGGGCTGCTCTCAATCCCTTCGTCCCCCAGCCTGTATTGATACTGGGGGTTGCCCTGATCCAGGTGCAGGACCTTGCAGTTGGCCTTGTTGAACCTCATGAGGTTCACATGGGCCCACTTCTCAAGCTTGTCCAGGTCCCTCTGGATGGCATCCTGTCCCTCAGGTGTGTCAACCGCACCGCTCAGCTTGGTGGTGTCTGCAAACTTGCTGAGAGTGCCCTTGATCCCACTATGTCATTGATGAAGATGATAAACAGTACTGGTCCCAATACGGACCCCTGAAGGACACCACTTGTCACTGATACCCATCTGGACATTGAGCCGTTGACCACTACCCTCTGGATGCAACCATCCAGCCAATTCCTTATCCACCAAATAGTCCATCCATCAAATCCATCTCTCTTCCATTTAGAGAGAAGGATGTTGCGGGGGACCATGTCAAAGGCCTTACAGAGGTCCAGATAGATGACATCTGTAGCTCTCCCCTTGTCCACTGAAGCGATAAGCTGTTGGAGTGGTCACAGAAAAATGTAGCATGTAGAGAAGGATGCAAAGGAGTGAGAAGAAGACAAAAGTATCCCCATGACCCAGATAAAAGACTGAAGAGCTCTGGGCAACTTTTCTGATTTGGGATGGAAAAGTGCCTGACGCCGCACAGAGACTCCTGTCTGGTGGTCAGTCTCTGAACAGGTACTTATGCAGTCTGTTTTTCTTTGGTTTCTGTGAACAACTGCAGCTCCTGATAAACAAACATTAGAAATATCCTTTTGATTCTGCATGGCTTGTCTGGCCTGTAGGCTCAGTCCAGAGTGATGTGTAATGGGACCTTTACTTTGACAGGAGCTCTGCACAGATTGGTGATTTGGAGAGTAAAATTTTCTTCCCTCTTGGTCCAATTTTGGAGGAAGTGAGTCACTGCTGTCTTTCTTTCATTTGCTTAGAGGTTGTGCTGGTAGGGAGAACACATTATAGAAGAGTCAAGTTTCCTATCCTTCCTTCCTGTACCTGTTTCTCTCTTGCACTAACTCATCCCACTTAATGCAGAAGAAACAACTGGACTTGAAATGGAGTCCATGAACAAGTGGCCCTAAAGTGGACAGATGAGCTATTTAATTAATGGCTTCTGTTCATCCCTGCCACCCAGCCTAGCCTACTTCTGCCTTTACCTGGCTCAAGGAGAAGAGATGATAGGGTAGCAGCGCTGTACTCTTCCCTTCCAGGCAGAAACTGAGAGCTATTCAGCTTCATGGGGAAACGGTGAACCTGCAGCAGTGAACCCTCTGTGAGATGTTAATCCTGTTGTAAGGATGATAGCAGTGCAAAGCTGTCTTAATGTCAGCATTAGCAAGATGAGCAGGTGAGGTGTAGAGATGGGTGTTACAAGAAATCCAGGACATTCCTTGGGGCCATCCATAAACTGGTGCAAATCCAGGGCCTCTGGACATGCCTCCCCTCCTTCACCCCCAGCTGAGCTGCTCTCACAGCGCTGCGGCCAAAGGCTGGGACACAGTGCTTATACTAAGGTAAGGTGAAAATAGCAGCATACACTGCATTTTGTGCTGTCCTCTTTCCTGACGTAATCAAGTACTGTAAGTTTTACACACCAGCGCACAGATTACTGGCATTTACTAGGAAGCACGAGGAGCAGGCTGGCAACTGCTCGGAGGCACGCAAAATATACAGGCAATTGCTCTGGAGCATGGGGAACACACAGGCAATTCAATTCCCAACTGGTTTCTAGGCAGGAGCTACCAATTAAAATTAAAAGAATAAAAGACTGCAAGCTTGGGACTGATGATATGCTCTGGAGAGAGGAGTTGCCAACAGCTTGTGCTACAAAGATGCCTCTCTTTCAGTGGATTTCAAATTGTGAAAGAACTCAGGTAACAGATCATTCTTTTCTTCTGGCTTCCCTGATTTTCATGTACTCAGTCGTGCAGCCAAAATTCCTACAAAGACAGACGGGGCTGCTCCCCATGAATTCCAAGCAGCGAGCCAGCCTTTTGAGAGCTGATGCAGTGAATATGCCAGCAGTCGGCTATACCTAGGAAGTGAGATTTTAAAACCAAGCATCAGGTGCCTGAGCAGAGAGTGTTGAATGATGGGGCTCAGATAATCTACTAATGAGAGCATGGTATTTATTTATATAAATATATGAAATGATTTAGGATTAAAAAAAAAAAATTATCCATCTAATGTGTCTTTCACATTAATTGTTAATGAGTTTCTGGAGCAGACCTCCCCTTCTGATGGAGAAAACTGAAGCCTAACTAGGTGAGGTTATTAGACATACGTGGGATCTGCAAAGCTGGGATTTATGCTGTGCCCGTCACAGTGGCCCCTGAGGATCATGTAGGAAGTGGGCAAGTTTTAACCGCAATTACCAAACTGCAGCTACCATGGGGCAGATGAAGTCGTAAATCCCGATCTGTCATTGGTTATGAAGTCAAAGCATGCTTCCCTTGCTCCCCTTGGAAGTCGTGTGAATGTTGATGAACTGGTCAGGTGGAGGCTGCTGGATGGGAGAATTTTCACAAAAAGCAGTGAGTTTACCCCATTTTTTTAATGATTTGTACAAAAGAGGATAACGCAAAGACTATTAGTGCTTCAAGACATGGAAGTCGTAATGGTGGTGCAAGGCAAGAACTGTGATCTTACCTGAACTCCTTGCCAACCAGAGAAAAAGCTGTGCCCACCAGCCACTGAAAAATGGTGGCACTAATCCAGTCAAAATGTCTAGAGGTAGTGTATGCATTGTTTTAAGATGCATTTTGTCACATGTGGCCTTTACTTGGGAAGCAAAGTAGGAAAGTGAAAACCTTTCAGGCACTTCACTTCCATCGGGTAACTTGAGAATCACCAGACTCCGCACCACAATACTTCAAAGTCATTGCAGTACCTTATGTCAACACAGTTCTGCTACATTTGGGTTTGCTTTGTGAAGGATGAACTGTGTGGCTTTCAGATTTCTCTTTCAGAGAGCTTAACGCAGAAACTGATCCACTAGCAGGTGCAGGATAGAATCATTTATTATTGCTTAGCTTAATAAACTGCATCTTAAATTATGATATCAATTACAATGTTGAATGAAAAGGCTGAGCTGGCGTTACAGTATTTGACACAAGCAGCATTTTAAAATGTTTACACTGATTGCATGGTGCATCAGTATTGTTTTTGGAAAGCAATAGACTTAAAATATGGTGTTGCATAAAGTGCTAGGTGCTTCTGAATTCATTTACTTAAATTTTGATCTAAAAATCAAAGACATTGCATGGCAAAAGGTGCTCACCCAGAGTTCTTGTCCCCATTAACAAACACAAGCCAACATTTGCTCTATCAGCTCACCAAATTAATGATATTAAAGCACAGCAAAAATACATTTGCAGCAACCCTAGTAAGTTCTGTAGGATCTCCTGACAGGATAAACATGTCTTCTCTGCCCTCCTTTTTTTCCCTCCCCCCCAAACAAGCAATAAAAACATTTTGCATAAACAAATTCCAAATTACAACTAATCATAGGAAAGCTGACAAATGTATGCTATGCTAGTCTGTGAAAATACTAATCAAAGCAGCCTGTCAATTGTTAAAGTTAATGATTTAGATATGCAAAACTCTGACTAAATTTTTGTGGATAATTACATAATTACGCCTGGGTTAACACAATCAAAAATAGCAATTGCATGCTCCATCTTGAAATCACCATGGCAGTTCCCTGCTATCTTTTAACGGCCTCTTTGCTCTTGTTCCCCCTGCACAGAAAGTGCAGTAGGGAAAGGAAAAAAACCTGGGAGCCACCTGGGAAAGAAAAGCAACTGTGGTAGGTGCCTCCTGCCTACTCCATCCACTCTTTGCCCTCCGCAAAAACAATCCCCTGGAGAACAAAGCACCCGCTAGAGTCGGTGGAGGTGTGGAAAAAGCCAGCCAGATAACGGAGGATTGGAAACAGGAGAGTTCTCTGCTGTAACAAGCTGCCGTAGCAGCATCTCTACCCGTGGATTAACGTACGTGTGACGATGAGCTTTTTCCTGTGGGAGGCCTTTCAGATTGAAGAGGGGGGAGTTTATACTTTGTTTTAAAGGCCTTGCTATGATACAGGAACCCAGGACTAGCAAGGCTTACCTAGGTCATTCAATTTTTCATTAAATTATCAAATCATTCCAAAGTTCCTTTTGATCCCAAACAGTCCCCTCCCAGGTGTTTGGTGTAGAAGGGGCTATCAAGCTCTTCCACCCAAACCACCACCCCCATGAGCTATGAAATGGCCGCTCCACCTGACTGTATGCTTAAAGTCTTTGCTGGGGGTGCCAGAGGAAGGGAGGCTCTTGGTGGAGGGGAAATGAAAGGGGGTAAGCAAGCCCAATCCTGTTAGGCACTGGTCTTTTTTCAGCTCCTTTGAAAATAGCTCTGAGTCTATTCTAAGTACCTTTGAAAAGCCTAGTCCTTGGAAATCTTGAATTTCTCTTGCAGTACTGTTTTCTTCCTTCTCATGTTGGCTTCTTGCTCTCTTTTTATACTAGGTCTAACTGATACAGTGTAGAGATTCCAGATGTCGGGAATCTCAGGGAGGTGACACAGTATAAATAAAATGAATATTGGGCTCTTTCCTGAATGTTACATTGGCTGGGATGGGGTGATGATAGTGATGGGGATTTAAAAAGTAATATATCTCTTGTGTAATTTTTTATCATAATTTTTCTATACAGTTTCCATTAAATAGATAAATGACCTAAATGAAAAAGAGAAATAAAGTGAAAGCATAAAATCAGTCCCTGTCAAGAGCTACATAAAAAGAGTCAGGGCCCCAGCCTTCTGAAATTGGCTGCCTAAACTCGTAAATCTGCAAGTAGATGTTCAGGTGGATTGACTGGCTTTACTAGTGGCTTACTAGTAGTAGGGACCTAACATGTGAGGGAAGCAAATGCACATTGATGTAGATGTATTCCCCGTCCCCCCCAAAAATATGCTGTCAAAGTCAGCTTCAGCTAATTGATGTTATGGGCCCCATTATTGCTTTTGTTATATTTTCAAGAGTAACTATTACAAATCCGCTTGGTGGGTTGCTCAGCCTGTAATAAGGGCATGAAATGAAATAGTAGTGCGGTTGGATGTCTGAATGAAACCTGAAATGTTGTTTTGGAAACCTCGCAAGCACCTGGAGCAATAGCAGGGCTCTGAGGCACTATTCACCAGTCTTACACTGCTTACTTCTGCTGCACTGATGAAGCAAAAATAAACTTCCTGTACTTAGACAGATTTTAAACATTTTTCTACAAGACAGAAACCAGATGGAATATTTTCACAGCTGACACCAAAATTCACAGTTTTCGTGACTTCTGTGATATTGTGATTTATACAGGGACTTTCTGTATCAGCAGCCCTGAGCAGACAGCCTCTTGCCATTCAAGCTTTTAAACATTATTTGGATTGGTAGGTCAAAAGATTGTATTAGCTGTGTGAAATGTGAAGTATCAGTGGATTTAAATGATAGCTCTGTGGGCTGTTCTGTTTCTGCATCTCGACTATAAGTCATAATAATAAAATGTTAAAAGTACACTGCTCCAAAACGGATAGCAAACCCTTAAATGCCTTGAAATTAATCATTTCTAGAAGCAAACAAAAAATTCTTATGTCAGGGCACGAGCACAAGGCAGGCTATTGTCTTCAAGCATTTGCTAGCTCTCTTAAAGGGAGGACATGAGTGGCAAAAGGCATTCTGCTTAGGGCTATGCATTTCACAGGCAATATTTTCAGATAAAGATAAACCTGACAAAAAAGTGTTGAAGGTTGGTTTTGGGGTTATTTTGGTGTTTTGTGGGTTTTTTGTTTGTTTTCCCCTGCTGGGGATTGAGAAGCCAAGTCGAAGCTGCTGGTAGACCAGGTAGAAGGAACCGGTGGAGAGCGTGGGACCTGGCAGAGCTGGATGCAGGCAGGGGTTTTTCTCCGCATCCGGTTTCCTTTGCTCTCCATTCGTGCCTGGATCAGCTTGTTGTTCTTTGCAGTCGAGCTTCTTCCCACCTTTGTGGGAATTCATAGTTTCCTGGGAAATTTGTGTTGACCTGTGCCTGAAGAAAACTTCAGAAACGCATTGATTTTTCTGTTTTTATGGGGCTTTCTCTACGCACGAGAGTGGTATTTCAGCAACCCTGGTGGCTGCCTGCCTGTTTCCAGATGCAGTTCCAGATTTTATGTTTTTCTTTCACAGTCTTAGGTGATGTGGCTTTTGGCTGTGTGATATCCTTACAAATCTGGAGCAGCATGTTTGTGTTCCTGGTACTAACAGTACTCAAGAGTTCAGCCTGCTGAGGGAGGCAGTGTTGGAGGTTTTCTTGTGCATGTGTATTTATAGGATCCCATGCTCTGAAATCCACCTCTCTCCCCATCCAAGAGAGCTGGTTTGCACAGGCCTCCAGAGATCAGAGAAGTGCCTTGTCTTTAATCAGGTTTTTGCTTAGGAAGGGATGTGTTGTTGCTAGGGGATGTAATTTCTTTCCAGCTCTGAGAAAGATGAAGGTATATATAATTTTAGGTGCTTATAATATGTGCACCTCATCTTTATAGGAGGATTTATTGTGTAAATCAATGACAAAATAAATGGTAACAGCTCCTATGCAGCCAGGGTAAGGGAAAGGCTCGGTCTCTAATGCGTTTTTCCAGCTCAACCAGTTCTTAAGGCTACGGGCGTACCAAAGTATCCTTCAGTCTTCTGTAACATATGTGCCAGTCTCAACTCCAATGCAATGGTCAAATGAAGGAGCATAAAACCACATTTATCCTTCACAGTGAAATGGTACTTGATGTTGTTTGGACCTGATGTGCAAGAATTCCCTGCCCTCCCCTCCCCCCCCCCCCCCAAAAAAAAAAAAAAGCGTAGAAATATGGTAGAGACAGAGGAGGAGGATGGTTAATAATATGTAGCGAATCTTACTGAATTGTATGCTAAATAAATGTTGGTTCCAGTGATATCTGCTGAAAATTGGCATACAACAAAACATTTGGTGATAACATATGGAAGGAGGTGTGGGAGACAGTTAGAAGAAGCTTTCCACTTTTCTGTATATGTTTATAATCTAGTGTCCTCAACATTATAGATACCACATATTGAAACTGTCTGTATGCAACCTGGCTTACAAAAAAAAGAAGTGCTGGCATGAGTAGAAAATACTGCCATTCTCAACATGTTATTTCCCCATTTGGACCTTTTTGCCTGGTTTTTTTCTGTCTTTTCTCCCCTCCCCCCCAGCCAGCTTCAGTGAATACAGACACTGTATTATAAGGTTCATGCTAATGAGCAATTGTTTAGAAGGCTGTAGCACAAATCCGTAATGTTTTCCTTCTATAGACAGTCACTGAAATCCAGGAAACCACATTTTAAATATAATGCTGATAGATATCTAAGGCAGTTTAAACAAATGCAGTCACTTTTGCAAGATACTTCCTTTGGCTACGCTGATCTGGCAAATTACTTAAATATATGCTTAAATCCCATGTGTACTTGCTTTGAAGTCAATGGGATTACTTATATGTTTATATACTCTGGTGGTTTCAGGCCTTAAAACATAGGAGGACATTTGGCATTTAGAAAAATAGGGCTGGAAGGAGCCTCAAGAAGCCCCCCTTCTGCAGGATTGGTTATATTTATGTCATTCCTGGCAGAATTTTTTTTTTCTAGGCTGTTCTTAAAAACATCTGGTGATGGAGATTCCAGATTCCATAGCTTTCCCAGGCTCCATCCCAGTGCTTCACTATCTTAATTATTATAAATGTTTTTGTCTAATGTCTGACCTGCATCCATCTTGCTGCAAGTTAAACCCGTTATTGTTTGAACTTTCTAACATGTAAGAATCCTGTGTGTGACAAGCTTTTACGCATTCAAAGTCTTAAAATTGCCTTCTGAAGAATTCTTTTCTCTGAAGACCCCAAAGTTTTCAAATCTTTTCTCCTGGACACATTTTCTGGACCTCTGGTCGCTTCCATTGCTTTTCTTCTGGGCTCTCCAATTAGTCCATTTCTGCCTTGCACTCTTCTCTCCATCCCCCGCTGAATTTCAGCCCTTTTCTTGACACCACTGTAATTTGTTAACATCTCTTCAAACTCTGAGCCTCCATACTTGCAGTTGTCGTATGCACACCATTTGTACAGTCTGCAAGCACAGTAAGCGTGCTGTTTCATGGCCAGATGATTCACGAAAGTACTGAACAGAATCATATCCACAGCAGAGTTCTGTAATCCTCCTGTCCCTCTAGATGGCTTGCTTCGACTATGGGCAAATGATAACTTTCTCTACACATCATGCCCAACCACTTTTGTACCTGTCTTGCAACCATTTCGTTCAGACCATGTTTTGTTAGCATGCATGTGAGAGTGACATTTGAGACGGCACCAAAAGCTTTACTAAATCAAGAAACGTGACATCTCCTGCTTTGCTTCTGCCACGAGGCCTGTTCCCATATGGCAGAAGGAAATTAAATTGATTTGACAGGATTTATTCTCTACAAATCCATACTAGCTGCTATTCATTTCCATGTTATCTTCTAGGCGCTTACAAATAGTTTGATTACTTGTTCTGGTGGTTTTCTGAGGATTGAAGACAAATTGACTGGCTGGTAACTCCTTACCTCTGCTTTCCTCCCTTTGTAGAGCTAGATATTCTGTTTGCTCTTTTCCAGCCTTTTGGCACCTCATCTTCTATTCTTGCATTCTCAGAGGTGACTGTCCAGGGATTCAGAGATTGCGTAAGTGGCTATTTAAGAATCCTGAGTTGAAATTCATTGTGCCCAGTCAATTTGAAGACCTCTGATTTATTTAAGGGCATTTTAATTTGCTCTTTTTAGGCCATTATCTTCCTGCTGCTACATCTTCTGTTCCTTGTCTGCACTGGCATCTGTGTCCTTTAGAAGTTTCTCAGCGGCACTACCAATTCTCCTAAACTTTTTCTTTTTGCCTTCCATGAGATCTCTTGAGTTTAGGTCAACTGCCAGAGTTTAATCCTGCTATCATCAATGGTTGTGTTGCTTCTGGATCAAGGCTTAATTGGAGACTATGGAAAGAACCTCAATTTCTGGTTCTTACTTGGACAGTAGTCTTGCTGAAGTGCGAGAACCCTGAATGAAACTAAGAACTGCAATAATGGGACCTGTGGTGGGTTGCGATTTGGGGTGCCTGCTGACCAACTTGTGTAAGGCAGGGTTTGAGCTGGTATATTGATTTGTTTTCAACCAGAACAAATAGCTCAACTGTTACTCTGGGAGCTTAATGAACACTTGTGCCACAGCGTCTGCTCCTCTTTGTTAGAGCTGAGAATTTATTTTACAAATAGTATGTTTAGAGAATAAATTGACCACATTGTATTTACCTCCTAAAGTTGTTGTTTGTGGTGGCACTTTCTCATTTGCAGTTCTTCACTGTTGATCAGGTACCAGAATGGTAACTTCATCCTTTATCTGTTTCCCTAAAAAAAATGAAGTAGGGAGCATAATTAGAAACTTGCGTACGTTTTTGTTCATGACAATTTCCATGATGTCAATTTTTCCATAGCCAAAAGAAGAATGTTCAGTTGAGATTACTCTTGAACTAGTAACAATTCACTGTATATAAATCAAAACTTTCTGTGCTAATTATAAATTTATGAAGGCTTTTAGTTTCTTTCCTATAGAAGAGTACTTTCATTCCCATTATATTTTTGCATAACCTTTTTTTCTGAAAGGAAGAAATGCAAAAATTCAATAGCTGAGGTCATTTTAAGATGTGCAATGACAGACTAGGCTAAAAGAAACTGCAATATTCTATATAATTTCATGGGGTCTTCTAACGAAATGCGCCAATTTTATGGGGGCTCTTATGGAAGAATTCTGATTTCATGTGGATTCAGGTGAAAAGGTGAATTTCATGGGATTTCTGAAAAATGGCTGGATTTTACTGGTTCCATGAAATCTATGACAGCCATGGAAAAATGCACAGTTCTTGTCATGGAGTAAATTTTTATTGCGGTCTGCAGAACTTTTATTTTCTGTGTACATCTGTTCCTCTGACACTTATTATGCATTCTGGACCTCTTCCTCATCTTGTAGTCTCTTCCTGTGAATATTTTACACTTCTTGATGGATGCATAGTGCTCTGATCCTCAGATGATAGAAATCCATGACTGCCTACAAAGGAGGTTCAGTGTGCGAGTGTATGGGGGGGAAGGGCATGAAAAATAAGAAATACTAAATACAGTCCTGGAGATTTCATATTTTATGGTAATACCAGCTTATTTTATGCAATATAGGAGGGAGAATAATCAGGACTAAGGAATGGGAATGATTTATCATATTCAATGTGAGATCTAAGCAATGTAGCATCAAAAGCAACCTACTTGCAATTTGTAAAATCCTGGCTTGTGCAGAGGGTCCAGCACGAGACCACCCGAGGAGCATATAAAGCTTCAGAGGAGAACGACTGTGTTGTGGCATCTCAATTTATCCTGTAAGCAATGCCCTCGTTGGCTAGGACGCAAGTGTGACTGTAGCACGCTTGCATTGTTCCCTGTCTTGATAGAGGCAGCAGAGCTGAAATAGATCTTGCTTTTCAAGGAGAGAAATTAAGACACAGAGGAGAAAAGGAATGCATCCTCAGACAGGGCTTGAAAATCAATGGTGAGATGAGGTGAAAACTTACAGGAAGGCTGTGTCAGAAGGGCATGGGAAATGACAAAGAAAAAGCGATATTAGATAAGTGGAGGAATCAGAAAGGAAAGAATTGTGAAGCAGATTAAGGCAAATCTATGCAGGGTTTTAAATGAAGAAGTCTGAACAGTGTCTTGAGACGAACAGGGAGCCATCTGATTAGCTTTGATTTAATGATATTCTTGAACATTTTTGTGTGCCTGAGCAGCCAGAACTGAGAACATTCCTGACAGTGGAGATGAAGCCTCTCCTGGGGAATTGCCTTCCTCTCAGCTGAGGGGAGATGTGGAGAAACGTCACGAAGTACAGCAGAGGCGGTGGGGCCGTGGGTCGTTCCTCATGCAGGAAAAGGAGAGGAAATAACTGTCAGGGTCCTGGATGATGTCCTGTACCACTCCCACTTCCATGACAAATGGGAAGCAGAGAGCTGAAACTAAGGCTAGCTACTGATGCACATCAAGGCTTGTCTGTATTTAGCGAAGCCAAGGGAAGGTTCTGAGGGGCAAGAGGGACAAATGAAAAGCAATGTCTGGTGTATGAGGGAGTTGTTCGTGTTCGCTGCAATGGACACAGGTATTTGTGCCGCACGTTATGCTGTTCTTTATTGCCTGCTACCCACTCTCTTTACTGAACCTAGTAAGTTCCTAGGATCTGTATTCCCTTTTGCTCAGTTTCTGTAAATGCTAAATAGAATTTGCCATGTATAATGTTTTCCAGAGAAAACATCATCACCTTTTGTTATATTATTTTGAAGGAGGTTTTGGCCTGCTGGGACCTAGAACTGCTTTTCCCGCTTCTCCATCAAACAACCTACAATCCAGCTCTCCTTTGCATAATCCTATTTCAAATATGAACAATATGAATCCTCCAGTTTATGCTAGCAAGGAAATTTGGGTGGTTATATTTCATCATTGCCTTAGAGAAGAAGGGCAGAGCAGCTGCCAAGCTGTCTTTGTACAGCTTTTCTCTGCTGAAATCTAGTGAAGAAACTGTAGTCGTCTTGATAACACAGTCAAGCTTTTTTTCCCCCTCTTTTGCTAGCTCACGGTATCAGCAAGTTGTGGCTGTGCATTTTTCACTTGCAGTAGATAACAACAGCCTGCCCACCTCATCCCCAAAGGGTACAGGTCAGACAAGGTCCTACTGTCTCTCTCTCTCTGGCTGCAGCTTCCCGATATATCTGCCTCTGTCTTGGTGACCCTCAGATCACTGTAGTATGCCTATTATCACCTCTAAGATTTCTCGTAAAAAACGGCTAGTTAAAATGTTCTATACCAGCATGTAGTGAACTAGTTGGAGGCCTACCTTTTAGCTTTAGTGAGCTTTTCAACATAGAAAAGGGGTGTTCAGCTCAAGGATAGCAAAGTCCAGAAGATGTCTATAATAGCATTGACCAGACAAACCTGTAAGTCAGGAGGAGGTGACAGCCTTCACAAGGAGCTGTGGGAGGTTGGGATGGTGGTTCTGCATCTGGCCTCTGCCGTAGTCACCCGTCCTTTGCCAGGGAGCTGAACCATGCTCGGCAGGGTTGATTACCAGCAGAGCTTCTCCAGCCCCACTCTTCGTGTATGGCAGAGCAGGGTTGGAGTTTGTGTCTCTTTAGGGGTCCCATGCTGCACCTGGTCCTTGTGGTGTAGAAATCAAAGCTAGGTGTGATGTCTTGTGGGGTCAGAACAGGATGCATTGGTACTTCTAGTCAGGAACATAGATCAGTTCCATTCTTTGAAACTTTCCAGTTACTCCTTTTCCTTACATACAGTGTACGCTTGCCTTATATGTTTTGTAAAGTCAGGTAAGAAGAAAATTTCCACTTAGTAATATGTTTTGGCAGACTGTCCCTTTTTTCCCAGAAGTAGTTTGTGCCAATATCCAACTACTCTACCAACTAAATATACATGGCTAATGCCTACAAACTTATTCATGCTGATGGGCTCTGCTTGCTGAAAGTGTTCTGTTCACACCAGATGCTGCAACCCTGACCATACATTTGTGGATTAGCATGCTTGATCAAATATGCGTACAGAACTGGAGATCACAGTACAGGGGCATGGACTATCTGAGCCTTTAATCTCAAATGTAGCCCATGGGTAAGGTAGATGGGTTGGTATCATCACATGTAATTGTATAATTTTACCTCACAACCCCCTTGATTGCCCCCACTTTGGGAATCCCCAAAGATCCATGGAGAGTCGTGAGGCCCTGGGACACCTGAGTTCACATAAGCAAAAACACCCATTACCTGCGGTGGTTGTTCTTTCCACCAGGGAGAACTAGGTGGCAACCCAGCCGTTTGCTTTTGGGTGTCTCCTTTCAGAACGGTCAAAGGCAGCGGGACTTGGAGTGCCCGACACCCTGCTGTTTGCATGTATCTGACATTGTAATTTCTTCTCCAGAGTAAGCTGGCTAAATTAATTTGATTTTAAAGAAGTGAAGCACTGAGACTGTGCCTGACATTTTCAGGATTCCAGGACGCTGTGTTCCCAGATCAATATGCTGATTTAGTAACATAACTTATGCTCAGGAAGGCCATGTGACACTCCCAGACCCATCCATCTTAGTCGAGCATTTCTATTAGAGCTGTGCAAATCCTTTCCTGGACAGCAAGTGAGATTTTACAAGTTTCTCATTAGAAAGGGATAGTGTGGAATTACAGACACCCCCCTACCCGTCCCACCAAATACCAGATTTGAATATACCCCTTTTCTCACGTTTGAGTCTCAAAGAGGCCCTAACACAAGACCATCTCTGTATTGCTAGCAGTCAAATAGACAGGCACACATATAGATAGATGTGCAGATATAACAATAATAGCCTACTGCCCATAAAATGTGCACTTGCATATGCAGATAAAGAAGATCCATTTTTAAGCAGGCACTTTTTTAGATTAAAGGATGCACTTGAAAAGGTAAAAGGGTACCTCAAGTACCAAGACATCATGTTGTTAAAAACCAAGAAGAGATTTAAGTTCTTCACAGACTTAAATAGAATCAGAAGAGTGCACAAATGTAGTCTGTTTATCTACATGAAAACAAACCAGATATCATTTCGTCATGCAGCTCATTTAATATATATCAAAAGTGCTTGGCTGTAGGCCATTCACGTTTATGATACCCACAGAAACAGCACATTGGAATCAGCGACTGTTGTGTCCCGCAAACAAAAAGTGACTTTAGGACACAGACAATATGAGTGAACTTCTTATTCTGGCAAAAGTCGTGGTAAAAGTATATCAGAAAAAATGCTACTCTCATTTTCTGTGTTAAACAGCTGGCATTCTAGCTTTCTTACATGACACAATGCTTAAGAGTTTATACTTCCTTTTACTTATAAGGTACTGGCAGCTGAATCTCCTAACAGTGCTAGAAAAATCTTCATATGTTATTTATTTCAATATACACTGCACAGAAACTCTATTTTAAATAATGAGCCAGCTTTCTTTTCTGAACAGAGCAGAAATTAATGTAGTTAGTTGATTGTAGCATTGAAGTTGCCTAACTTCTAAACCTATACCACTTGTTTCCGTATTTGCCCAGCTTTGATTCAGGATATTTCAGTACCATACTGTTTACCTGTAGGGACATTTGCCTGACTACAACTTTTAAGAACAGGTTTAAATTTATGCTGGAAAATGTCTGCTCCTTACCAAAGGATACAATTTTTCTTCTAAGTGCCTTTCCTACTCCACGTAGCCCAAGTACTCCTGAAGGCGTCACATCCTTTACACCCCACGCAATGGCTGACAGAGCCTTGTACATCAGAACCATTTGTGCTCGCCAGGGAACCAGGATTTGAAGGATCACTAAACTTAGCCATTTTGTATATCAATCCATGAGGCAGCACTTTAATCATGTATTTTCAAGGTTAGAGTGTTCATTTTGGTCTCATACTTGCTAAGTAGCATAGAGATGTTATGCACGGTACATGGTAATGCTATAATCTATTGCTTTCTAAAAGCCACCCAAAGTACTGCACTGTAATCAAATAGCACTTCTTGATGACATTGCATGCTCCAGATGTATCCTGAAACAGACTGACACAAATAAGTCGTTTAAAGATGCACAGCCAATCAGGAAATCTTGCTAAATAGAGGACTTGTGTATAAACGGTTTTCTATCTTTTTAAATTATGGCTTTGTTTTAATGAAGCATTTGCTAACAGTGAAGCTATGTACACGCATTTGGTCTGTCCCTGTTATTCTCAACAAGGTAACTGATGTGGCCATATTCTGATCTGTAACATGGCACCGGCCTGAGTTTAGTTTGTCTCTGTGAGGAAGACAATAGGCCTGTTACTCCTACTCCTCACTTGACTTTGGCTGCTGACCAAAAAACCACACTGTTTTTATACTGGAAAAAAACAAAACAAAACAGAAGACTTAAACAGATGATGAAAGCTGCCCTCAAAGTGGCTGTTTCTAACTGGGTTTTTTTTCTTCTTTTTTACTGCAGAACCTATGAATCTTCCAAAATCTAACTGCTTTCTGCCTCAGGTGGTTCTTACAAATATTAGCAGGTTACTTCAGGTAGTATGGAGGACATTAGTTTTTGTCAGGCTTGTATCATTGAAAAAGTCTCCTTTCTCTTTTGTTGTGCTTTGAATGTCACTCAAAGGACAGTCTTCCTCCTGACTTCCCCTTTTTTGGGAGGAGTCTCAAATGGACCACTTCCCACCCCATTCTTCCTGGAACCTCCGCTGAGCAAGCTCACAGTTCGTAATGCTTCACGTCTTATCTTTGCTGGTGTGCTTCCGACTTCTTGAGTGGCCAGTCTTCTGCCTGTGCTGCCTTCTGGGCTCTACCCGACATCTAGTGCTAAACGTCTCCTTGTTGACTGGGGCGTTGTACGGCCCAATCCAGGCGTCCTTTCTGCCACACTGTCCTGTCATTCTCCCACCAGTTAGAGGAGCTGCTCTTTCATGCCTCAAGGTACCTTGTCCAGGCACCTTCAGGTACGGAAAACAGCCTCAATTTCTCTTGATTGTGGGAGGCACATAAATCTCGGCGCATCTTTTCACTCTGAGACTAATGAAGAGGTGTTTGTATGGGTAGGCAAGCCTTTGCCTCCGTGTGCAAGAGGCAGACGTGTTTACAAAGTGTCAGCCAGATATTGAGAGCTCTCTGTGACAGGCATGCTTTAAAGCCTCGTGTGGAATATAAAGCACATACATGATCATTACTTCATTACCAATCACTATTGATAACAAGTAAACAAGGTTCATAGTATATTCAATATTACACCTAGTTCTCAGTGTAATATTGCTCTGGGTCTCTGTAGAAATGTAACCTATATCTCAGGAAACAATGGACCAAGTATGACATTGCAAGTATGTCCAACAACCTAGATACAACTGTTGCACCTTGATTTGCAGAAATGTAATATTTAGCTACGTCTGGTATATTTTAAAATGCTTTTCAGCACAGTTCACTTGAAGATAATTTATTTTCTAAGACAACTTTGCCAGTGCTACGATTCTTGGAGTCCTGTGTTCTGTAGCATAAAGAGAAGGTAGCATATTTATGCCTTCTGAAGCCAGTGGAAGTCTGTCTGTTGACTTTTATGGGGCTCTGGATTAGATCTTTAATGAACATCTCCTGATATCATTATAGGAGCAAATATTGGAACAGCATCATGAAAACTTCAGATTTAGTCTATACGGAGGATTTATTAAATTTTTTTAGAACATAAAGTAGTTTGCAAATTGCTTCTTCACCTGCTGCTCTGTTCATGCTTATCCCACAGTGACCTGAGCCATCCAAAAGAAAATTTTGTCACAAAGGAGCTGAGGCCAAGATTAGGAAATCAAATCAAATTCAGAAATCAAATCTGAATGCACCCAAAGATATGTGGGGAGAACTTCTTGAATCTGCTAAGAATTTCACAAGTGTGGTGTGTTGGGTTGCAGAGAACTTGATAGTTTTGAAATGTAAACACACAATATGTAAAACATAAGCCACAGAATTAATGAATCATGCTAATTTCACACTGCCCCTGCTTTGGACTAATTAGTGCAAATTAAATGCTGCACTTGTCAGGCAGAGCAGTTTGTGCACCGTGTATTGCATTAAGAATTATTTTTGGATCCATTTGCACAATGCAAAAATAGTGTGAAAATATTTTTATTTCAATTAGTGGTAGTTTTACAGTCATTAAAAGATTTCTTTAATAGGCTTAGACTCCCATGGCCTGCACAGCTGCATGAGGTCTGGTTTGCATTTAAAGGTGGGAAAAAATGTAGTGGGAAGGCAGACATTTAGCTGACTGGATTTACTTAATTACCCCCCACCCCATTCTAAAATGCCAAACCAGGCTGATCAATTATCTGTCCCTTCATCAGAGGCCAATTGCTTAATTGCAAATTATCCCTAATAATTACACAGTCAAATAACTACTGGATTTATTTTTAATGAATGTGGGAGCCCTTAACAAGGATTTAAATGTACCCACCAGGATTACTCAAAATCGACAGCTATCAAAGGGCCGGAATCTGCCACTCTTGCTTATGTGGAGGAGAACCTCACTCTGCTTATTTTCTGTTCATTTTCAGTGAGACTCGGGGAAGTAAAGATGCCGTGTCCGTGCTTGGTAATGTTTTTAGGGTCTAACATTTCCATTGTTTCAGTGAGACAGACTGAAAATGAGAGATTACTGAAAATGAGAAAGGGTATCAGAACGTGGGATGCTGTGAAGCCAGGGCAGAATATAGGACAGAGCGTAGAAATACTGCCTTCGCCGAAATGAGATGGAGCTCTGCCAGGCAGCAAAGAAAGGGATTGTCAAAACAGCAGCGCGCTCGCCTCGGAGGCATTCCCCGTGCGGGGAGAGGGGGGTCTGCCTGCCGCCGGGGCGGGAGGCCTGCCTTCCCCCTCAGTGGGATGCAGCCGCAGCCTCAGAACTGGCCGGCAGCGGGGATGTAATTAGCGCTGACACAAAACACAAGGCAAGGCTTTTGATGCTTGTTCTCCAGTTTTGATAGAGAGGGGAAACGTAAGAAAGGTGTCTTTTCTTTTTCTTTTCCTTTTTTCCCCTCCCCTCTCTCTCCCCCCGCCTTAAATAGCTTTCTCTCTTCAAATTACCTTAAATCACTGGGTACTGGGACGTGTTCCGTGGCGCTGGACACTCCTCAGCACACTTGTCAGCCTGGAAACAAGGGGCGTACTTTGTTGACATACTAAACCAAATGAGAACAGAAATTTAAATATAATGCTGTGTCTGCTCACAGGCAGGCGAAGAAGATTCAGTAGTTGAATACGTAACAGAAAATTTGGAGTGTGAAGGAGGAAATAAAGGAGCATGCACAGGAGAGTTAAACTACACACGCTTTCTAACGTGGTGCAGGTAAATTAAAGTGGCTGAACTGTTTTTTGAAATGGAAACTCAGCATCTGTCTGTTCTTTATCTTTCTTGTATTGATGTCCAGAGGTCGAGTTTGGAAATTGGGGTCCCACTGTGCTAACCACGGTAAAAACACTGTAACTTAGTGTCTCCCACCACCATTGCCCAGCATCTAAGCAAAAGCACTCTCTCAGTTCTGATTTGCCTTTTCACTCTTACGTTGCCTGCTCTTTGTAGGTCATGTGTAAGCAATTTTTTCTGCTGCTTTTTCTAGGAGGTTAAGTAATTAACTTGGAGGAGAATGGAAAGCTGTGATCTCGCCTCACTTTGAAAGGCCTTTTCTTGAGATTTCTGCAGCGTGCCTCTTCCTCCTCTGAAATTTCTTACTCTGGATTCTTGCATGGGAAGTTGATATTCTTGACATCAAAGCCCCAGCTGATATCTTTCTTGATTGTAAAGCATCCTATGGCATATTATACTCCTAAAGAGACTTTAACACTGACAAAGTGAGGCATGAGGGAATATTTGGACTGTTTTGTTTTGTGGGTTGTTTTTTTTAATGCCTGAGCCCTGTCTGCTTGTACTCTGCTATGATGGGTGACAAAGTTTGCTAATGCGATCACAGCCTGAAAATTTCAGATTGCGCTTAATGGCTCAGTGGCTAGAGGACACAATCCTGAAGTTCCTGAAACATGGCTGGATCTTCTGGTTGTCACTATGTGAAACAGTGACCCCATGACTGGCGTAAACTTAACTTGTCATCTAAAATCTGCCTTTATTTAAAATGTAGATGATCCCCAAAAGATAAATTCAGTAGCATTCATAATTTTCATGTATGACTTTGAGTATCTTCTCTAGTCTGTCTGTGCCATTGTCAGTCTGTTGGGTTTGTTCCTTACAGGGTTAATTAAGAATACGCTCTGGTTGTACACATGGAATTAGCACATTAAAGTCAGTGTGGATTTCTACCTACACCCCTTGTTCACAGAAAGGAAACCAAGACCTTGCACTGTGAAAGCAGTTGCTGGATTTATTCTCTGTACCAGGTGCCAGTAATGGCGTGGGGAGGAAAAATCATCCACCCATCCTTTTAAACTGAGCAGATCTTTTCTTTCCTATTTTTCTAATTGATTTACCTTACCCGTCGATGTTTTTATTATCAGTTTCTCATTCCTTCCTCTTTGATTTCTTTTCCCCTTAAATACACATCCCAGCCTGCACTGCTGTTTGCTCTTCTTAAGTTGTGATGTAGTCTTGACTTTTATTCGCGTTAAGAATACCTTTTTCCAGTATTTGCAGCCCTGAAATAAATGCTTGTAATGGTTAAGTGTGCCAGAATCTAGTTCAATAAGAAAATTCCAGCACTGTTGTTTTTCTTCTACTTTTTTTTTTTTTAATCTGGAATTAGCGCATCTTCCAGCTTCTTCAGCTCCCTTGTAATTTGTTCAGCATGATCACTTTTCCGAGAGCGATACTAGGTACAGGCACCGGCACCTTACATTTTTTTTACGATCTCTCTTTTCCATCCTATGCCTAATGCAGCTTCTTATACACCAGAAATAGTGTAAAGCAACCTTTTCCTCAACCTGGTTTGAAGCACATTTCTCAATCTTCTCGTGTTCTTTGTCTTGTCACAATAAACAATCAACAGTTCCAAAGAATGCTGTAATTAAAATTTCCTCAAGGAATAGTGGTTGTTATGGATACTGTTAAGTATACTGAGAAGTGTCATGGGTTACTAAGAAGAAATACCAATGTATAATCTTTTGACCTTATTTTGACCTGTGGAGGGGAAAAAAAAGAAAGGTGAAATACAGATATGCATTTTTATCCCGATAATGCATCCTGGCTGGAATACAGAGCGCTCCTTCAGCGTGCTCCTCTTAGGAAGTGTTTTCAAATGGCACGACAGCCAGGGCGGCAAGTGGAAGCTGGGTGTTTGGATTTCACAGCCCTCCTAACGGGTTCCCGCAGGCGCTGTCCTTGCCGGGTCTTCCTCCAGGCCCTGCTCCGGGCACCCCCGCGGGCGGGCGGCGGCTGCCGCAGGGTAAGCGGGGTCGGTGCCGGCCGAGTCCTCGCCTGCGGCCCGGCAGCCGCGCCGCACACGCTGCCCGCGCCGCTGCGAGCGGGGGAGGGAGCGGGCTTTGTGACGCGCGTCTGGAGGAGCCCCGGAATAGGCTCTCCCGCCGCCGCGCCGTGCCGCCGCCGCCTCCCCGCGCCCAGGGCGAGGCCCGCGCTCCCGTCGCGCTGCGCAGCCCCGCCCGCCGCTGCTGGAGCCGAGCGGGTATCCCCGGCCCGGGGCGGAGAGGGGGGGGCTGAACCGCGGCCAAATGTGAGCCCCCCCGCTGCTGGAGAGGGACGGCTTACCGGGGTTCGCCCTTGTGTTCGGGAAAGCCTCCCGCTTTCGGTGTCTGTGTCGTTCTCTGATCCGAGAGTCGCGGTGCCGTCTGGGCCAGGCGCCTTCGCTTGCCGTTATCGGCAATCCGGAGGGGAATTTGGCAAACGCTCTTTGAAAGTCCAAGTAGTCTGTGTCGCTTGGGTTTTCTCTGCTTGCTCTTGCCGACAGCCTCAGAGGGGTCTAGCGGGTTAGAGAGGACTCTCTGGCTCAGACACACTCTCTCCCTCTCTCCCTCTCTCAAAAAGAAGCAGGACAAGTTTGTCCTTATTCCATTTACGTAGCTATAGCGTTAACTGCTCTTGCCTGTACTAAAGTAAGGCTCCGGGCTCTGCAGGCACTCTTAGCCATAGGTACATATAAACTCACTTTGTAGCATGTTTGCTTTTAAAAATATCATTAAAAGTTTGGCAGAAAATAACCTATTTGTTACCTGCTCAGCCATTTAACTCTCCAGATTTTTTTATATCGTTTAATCCAACCCAACCACTTTGTTAATTTGGCCTGCTACCCTCTATTTTTACTCCTCCTCAGTGAAAAGTAAAGGATAGTGCAACAGCATTCCCTGCTGTGAATATACATTCAGAGAATTCAGAGAATCTCTTTGCAAAATAGATAATTGTTCACCCAAGATAGAGAGTATAGCTTCGCTTCTACACCCTGTTACAATGTCAGTGCTGCTGGCATTGCCCCCATAAAGGGCAGTGGTCTGCCCAATAATTCTTTAAAATGCATAAAGACAGATTGCAGGGAAGAGAGGAAATGACCCTGGGACATCCTGGGAAGCCCTGGAAAGACCTACAAACAAAAGCAAGGAAAGTCTAGAATGACCTAAAGGAACGATAAAGCTTGAAAAACAATTAAAATGGGGAAAGCACAGAATGGTCTCTCAAGTGCTGTGAAGGCCTCTTGTATTTGAATACCTCATTAAGCAGCTGCATGGGAATTGAGTACCTAAATACCTTAAAATCTGGCCCCAAATAACTAAGATTTTAAGCTGTCTGAAAAGGCAAGTGATCTTCTGTTTCAGGATATGAAAATACAGGATGAGCAGTTACTTTCCACTCCATGTATTTAAGATTTGTCTCATCAATCATAAGCCTAGGAAATAATAGTGAAGATTTAAATTCTGTGTGGCTATGTACTGGTTTATTCTCAGAAATACAGAATGAGAAGGAATGCAAGAGGTCCTACCTTATGAATTAAGTATCTTGTAAATGGAGGTTGTATCCTGTGAAGTGTTTGGCTCTGAGCACGTGTAGAGCTCTATGGGATTATCCCCATGCTTGGTTAGCTGGGTACATGTGTGTCCCTTGCTAGATCAAGGCACATCCTAGTTCAGCCTGGAAAAGCTCACAGGCTGGGGCAAAAACATTCAAGCTGTACAGAAATACTCTTACCCAATGGAGATATTTCAAACTTCTGTTCCTTTAAAAAGACAAACCCAACCCTTTTCATTCAGTTCTAGGCGTGACAAATTTGGAGTTCTAGGAGAAAACTGCTTTTGGCTTGTGATGCTGAACTAAATTAGGAAACAGAGCGGGAAAAAAGGGCATTCCAAAGGTACAATTTAGAGTTAATGCTAAAAAATCTCAGCATATAGACAAAATTATAAGTAGCTAAGAATAGGAATTTAAAAACTACTGTGCCCTCTCAGCCGTGCCATCGATGTTGCTACCATGACACTACAGTCATTTATTGTTGCAGAACATTCCCTCCTAGAACTCTCTAAATATTTTAAGGAATTTCAATTACATATTGCAGGGGAACGTCTTTAAAAGTGTTCGGGTTTGCTGGCTTTAGGGACCTTAGAGGAATCCATATGCAGAAAAGCAAACAAAACCAGTGAGAAATGTACACTGTTTAATTAAAATGCCAGGTTTTCGCACATTCTTTTTCTTGGTAACCATGACTTATTAAGGAAAAAAGCCCTGCATAAAATCCTTTAAGTGTACAGATGGATTTTTTTTTTCTTCTGAGCTTTGTTCCAATGGCTTGTATTGTCACCAGAAAAAAAAAAATGTCATAGACTTGGGTATATTTTTTGTTCTTTTCATACATTAATAAGTTATGGACTGTTTTGGACCGTTTATGTGATCAATAATTTAAAGGCTCATTGTCCTGAGAAATGTTGAATTCATTATGAGAGAGAGAAGTAATAGATTCAGTATCTTCATCTCTGTAATCAATTGTTATGATAGATGCTCAATTACTGTGGAGGCAGGCAGGCAGGAGAGCTGCTCCGTGAAGAGTACTGCCACCCTTGGTGCCAGCCAGAACTCGCTGGCTCTCAAGTTTCATATGGAAACACACGGGTTGTTTTTGCTACATGGGTGTATGCGACTAGGAGGTGTCGTTTCCAGGCTGTTGCAACAACAGAGTTGGTACTTTCAACACAAAACAGCTCTCCTCTTTGCACTCCATGTGAATCTTTAATGATTTCAAAGACTGTGATTAAGAAGGGGAGGAAGGCTTGGATGCTTCAGTAAATTTTTAAGGGCCTTTTGTCGCTCAGTTACGGGTGGCAGTCCTGTACCGCCTGTCTCTGCAGTGCAATGCAAGGTACTTCACAGCAAAGTAGTGCTATGTAAAGCACACTTCAAAATTTCAGTCTGGGAGGCAGTAAATAGAGTTTCTGTTTTCTAACTGGCTTCAGTTCGGAGCCAAAATTTTCCTGATTTCTGTACAACTTTGGCTTCTAGATTACTGCGACGGTCTCTGCTTCACTTTGACGTTGGACTCTGCTTTTGTCTGCTTCGTGAAGCTGCATAAGATAAGTGATACGTCTCAATCTTTAGAAATAAATGTTTGCTTCCTTTCAAAATCTGAACTGAGCTCACTGCTGCTAGATGAAAGTTAAAAGGAGTTGTGAGAGGGGGAAGCCTGCTACCGTGATGATAGGTAATGGAGGCCTTTTGGGGAGTAATGCAGATATCTTGATGCATCAGGAAAAATGTGCTCATGCCTTGTTGTTTTCTGTCTTGTCAGGAACCAGCGCTGCGAAGGAGGGAAGATCCTGGGTGTGATTCTGGGCCTTGTGGACTAGACTTGACCATGCAGCTCAGTGAAGTACTTCATCTCTGCTTGCACCAGTCTAGCTTCTCCCAGTGGGCACACCAAGGGATATGCGCTGCAGGAGCTGATGAGTAGCTGTGCCTATCTCTTACATAGGTGTGATCAGTATCAAAAATTTTTTCCAAGTTTTGCTCTTGGTGACACCAGTGTTCTCCTAAAATCAACTAGCAAAGAAAATGTAGCTGAGAGCAGAGTGTGGCTATTTATTTTTACATTCTCTTGTATCTGTGGTCTTAGTGGTGGGACCCGATGCTATCGGTGCCCTGACTCTGAGCATCTCTCAGCAGGCACTCGGCTCACCAACCTGGACCGGGCTGTACGATACCAATTAATTCTAAAGAGGGCTACGTGGGTTCCGGGTATGATATTATTAGTACTAAGGTAACTGGGTGACACAGCAGAAGAATTTGAAATTGCTAGCTCAGTTATGAGTGTAGGGGACTCTGGCTTATTCTGCCTTAAATACACTGTTTCTATATTCCCTTGACTGCAATTAAACTGCAGAATATTTACCTGCCTGATTGTTGTTTGTAAATCTAGGCTCTTTCCTCCCCCCCTTCTAAATCTTCCATAGATGCTGAGAGGAAAAAATAGCATACAAGAAAGTGGCTGTAAAGCATTTCTTTTCTGTTCTGCCTCTCTGCGTAGAGCTTTTTGTGGCACTCAGGGGTGCAGTAGGGCTTGAACAGTCCAGACAGTGTGCCAAGGCATATTCCTGTAGGACATCACTAGAGATCCCTGCTCGTAAACCCTGCCTGCAGAGCTGTAACTGGAGAGAGAAAGAGAGAGAGGGAAAGAGAAAGGGAAAGAGGTGAAGCAGGGAGGACACAGAGGTGTGATTAAGGGCTTCCAGAGAAGGCAGAGAGGGAAAACAGAGAGAGAGAAAATAGTGGAGAGAGTGGGGAAACGGGAAACAACAGCATTCAAGGGCCAGGCTGAAGACAAAGGGGCTGAAACAGAGAGTAAAGGAAAAAAGGTAATTGCAATCCTGGGGTAATATATTAAGATGAAAAGCTAGGCCAGTCACAGCCAACTTGTGTGGAAGGTCCAAGAGCTGGCTGGGAATCAGCAGGCAGAGGCTGCGAGAAAAAGGGAGAGGTGCAAGAAAGAGGTTGGCCGTAAGAGCAAGAAAATGTGCTGTGCTTTGTGAGGGAGTGAGAATCGTTCAGCTGGGAAGGTCTGTTCTGTTGTGGACAAAATGCTCAGAAATCTACAGGGAGAGATGGAAAGGGCCTCTTGCAAAGAGGCAGTATGAAGATCTTCGCATAGTGATAATTTTTAACAAAGTAAAAAAGGCAATGATTTCATTAAGAACTGCTGGATGCTTAGCACAGTTGAATCTCAAGCCACTTACCTGAGTATCTAAACATGGATTTAAGGGCACAACTTTACACACGTGAAAGAAAAAGAAGTGGAGCAGGGGGCTTGGTCTACCTTCTTTGCTGATGTAAATATCTAGAAATCAGAAGACTTACCTGGACGGCAGAAGGCACAGATTACTGCTATTATAATAGATTGTTGCCAAATCAGTTTTTCATTCTTAAAAACAGGCGAATCTGAGATAGTGGAAAGAGAAGTTGGTGGAGCTCTTGCAAGCCTTGCTAGCACAGAATCTGCCTGGATGTTTTTAGTTATGAATCAGCTTCATCTTGCTTTCTAATGAATGATTTGAAAACTGTTGCCCATTTGTGAGAAGCGCTTGTATACTGCTAATATTCTCATTTGTGTTATCTTTTTACTCTCCTAATTTATTTCTGCATTTGGCTAGCTTTCCTCAGACATGTGTAGTCTAAAATTGAACACAAGTTCTATACCGCCTATGGTGTTAAATACCAATTTTAATGCAAGATTTTATTGTATTTGGCTGTGACTGAACAGAAACTAAAGAGTCCAGGCAGCATTAAGAGGCTCTTGAAAATTTCAGCCAGTCCCCTTGTTCTGACTTCTGACGTCGTGAGAAATCGAAAGTGGGAGAAGTGAATGGGACTGGTTAGGGGAGTTCGAGGGCTGCCTTTCTTCCCTTCTTCGATTCATCGCAACTTTCATTGAATTATGGATAAAGTCTCAATAAGAACAAGAGAGTAAAAGAGTGACAGCTGAATTTTCAGACTCTGATGACCTAAAAAATTACTTTAAAGACATAAGGAAACATAAAGGATTGAAATGTATGACTGTAAACATCCAGAGGCACATTATATTGTCTTTTCTCAGATAGATTCAGCTTCTGATATTCACGTTCATGAAGAGCCCATTTCAGTGACATTATTGGGACCAGATCCCTATGGGTATAATTGCCATTACTTCACTAACATCAGTTCAAGTCAACATCTCTACACAGTTTTGAACTTGCTTGATGAATTTTGTGAGGTTCGTGTTATACATGCAACGAGACGTGGCTGCTGTCACCGAATGGACATTCATTGGCAGCTGGTGGCAAGTACTATCATACTGGCTGTGCGGGGAGAAGGCTGCAGAGTGCAAGCAGAGTAGTCCTTGACCAAGCAGCAAAGGACTCTGTGAGGTGTCCTGTGTGGGGCGGAGTGGGAAGGAAGGTTGTGAATGTAGAACATGGCAGAACAGCAGCTAAGGACTCCCAGGAAACAGGTACTCTAGAAAAGCAATGAATGCCCAAAAGCAGTTCAGCACACAACTTTTTGTGAAGTTGAATGGAGCTTTCAAAAGGGAATAGGAGCAACAGGCAAGTAGCTTTATTAATATGGCTTGTTTGGCAAGCTAACGTTGTTTAATAAGCTAAGTGAGGAAGTAAGAAAATGTTACCAAACCGTTGCAGAAACATGAGGAATATTGCAGTTGGAAAGCATAAAACTCTGGAACTACAGTATTAGTTTCCTATGAGAGGCCAAAAGAAAGGGAGACACTTGAAACACTTATAACAGGTTTAAGACTTAGGAGTCGCACAGGTGATTTGGAATCCTTCATTCAGAAATAGATGGTAATGGGCATCAGAGACCCAAACTGCGAACAGGGATGTTAGAAGATCCTGAGTTAACCTTAAAAAGCAGTAAGGATGCAGGAGGCTGCAGCGCAGAGGCAGACGAGACTGCAGGTGCTGGAAGGAAAACCAAAGCGACAGTTCCCTGAATCGGGGCCACAACCCATCACAAACCCACGGGAGTGCAGGAGGCAGAGCAAAACCAATGATTCCAAGGGGAAATCTGCCAAATGTACCCAGAGCTCTCTTTAAACGCTGCCCTGGCACGCTGCGCTATCTGCATGTGATGGCTTTCAGCAGGCTGCATGAAATGATTTGGTAGCCTTAGCTGAGTCCCACCACAGAAATGCCAAGCTTCTTAAGCTGCTTGAGAGGCTTGGCAAAGAGGATAATGATTAACTGTTTATTAAAGTCAGCCCCTCCAGGTCAGGATGAGGGATATTGGTAGTGAGAAAGCTCGCGCTGCTCTTGCCTTCCCAGTGCCTTTTATGCAGATAGGGGACTTCAGCCTTCAGGGATACAGTCGCTGGTATTAAATTTACTTAAAAAGTATGAAGTGGCTTCATTTCTGTTCTGAATACCACTGTGGGCCATTGTACACTTCCCCCGTGCAGTTTGAATCTCCTTGAAGGCAGACATGCACTGGTTTCTAAGAATAACTCTACAGAGAGCATGCAGTGTACATGTCAACTTAATTAAATGAATTTGTTTAAAATACGATCGATGGTGTGTGAAATTATATAATTATTCCATAAATACACTTTGTTAATTAATTAATGTTTTAATTAAAGGCTAATTGGAAACTCTTTGCGTTACTACCTTTTTTGAAGGACATGAATGTGTCTTTACCTCATACTCACTGATTAGACCAAAAAAAATTTAAAAAATAAAAAAGGTATTAAAGGAGATTTAAAAAAAAAAAACAAACCCACAGATGACAGCTATGTCCCAGTTTGCCATAGGAGGGAATTTGGCTGCCCTTTGAAATCTTCCTTCTCAATCAGCCTTCGGTTTTTCTAATATCCTTCGTGTCTCTTGTTCTGGGAGAGTGATTGTCTCTCTGGGAGGCTTGCCTTGAAATGTCTCCCTGGAAAACGAACTTGGAACAAAGTGCTGTGGACTAGTTGGTGGTTGAGAGAGCTGGTATTAGCAGTTTGTCAGAGCTAGACATAAATCCCTCTTTTCCCTTCATAATCATTTTCCTCCAGTATCTTTCAGTTTACCTGTTTATTTTGAAGACTATCCATATTAACAAACCCAGACTCCCTATTACTCACTGCCAGAACGGCACTCCAATCCCCAGACCACTTTTTGTAACTGCTGGTGTGGAATAAATGAAAAGAAATGACTGGAAACCGAGAAGAGAGAGAAATGTCTGTGGCCCTTATCTTGCCCCTGGAAATTCATATATAATTCACACTGAAGCCAATAGGATGGGAAGGGCAAATCTGAGGCCTGTCTGTGAAAAATTATCAAGAGCTCCCAAATTAAGGCCCTGATTTTGCAAACTTGGACAGTTAAATGTGAATGCCCCCCATGAAGGCAGTGGACAGGGTGCTGCTTGCAGGTCTAAAGTGAGCTCATGCTTTTGTTTGCAACTTTGGGACATAGACAAATATGAACCAGGAAATTCTGGACAGTAGATAGTTATTGTGCATGTTTTGATCTTCTGCTTACACGGCAAAATTAAACTGATAGCTTTCTGCAGCTGTTAGCTACTCTGCAACTGCTTGTGACTCCTGAATGCATTAAGAGCTAGTAAGCATTGACTGTGACTGATCTAAAATGTCAGTGCTTTTGGATTTCTAACCTGTCCTGCAGTACCATACCCAGTGTAGACCTAGAAGGTCCTAAGAGAAATCATAGTTCATCGTAGTGACAGCGCTTTAGTGTGTGACATAAGAGGATTATATGAGGCTAGCACAGAAAGAACAAGGAGCACTGTAACTAGCATAGGGACAAGTAAAAACTAAGTCAGTCAGGAGCAGATTACAGCGCATGTAAGACCGGCAAAGGACACAGAGTGCCTATATTTGCACAGAAAAAGTTACACAGCTTCAGTGATTTACAGAAAACAGTTTGCCAGGGAACATTTTTAAAACAAAATCTAATTTGAGATTTAAAATATTTTTTGATTCCTAATTGTAAAATTGAGCTCACTGCATTGTATCCTCATAGAAAGCTACTCTTATTTATGTTTAAATTCAACAGTGAATCACGAGCCGTGCCTGACTTATTCATGCGTGAGATGTCAGGTGCATGAGAGCTTACATCACACGCCATGCCGATGCATAAAATTTTTAAACCTGCCCTTGACAACTGAACAATTCAGCAACCTGGACGCAAGCTGCAAGGATCAAAAAGTAGGACAAAAATTACAACTGTTTATACAGCTTTGCACAATGCCATGGCAATGGTTTTTGCAAGAAGAAATATTTACTGAGAGTAAACACAGTTTAGAATGAGATTTAATGTCTGTGTCTTCTCTGTGGGGATCCACACACAGAACGCTGGGCTTAATGCTGCTTGAAGAGCCTGAGCTTTTACCTTGGCCAGTCCTCTGTTTTTCAAAGATACAGGAACGATTGGGGTAAGAGAAAGGGTCCATGACGTGAAGAAAAACTTGCATAGGCAAAAGGGAAATTTAATGTAAGTGCTGCTTCTGTTTTTTTGCCGTACTGCAGATTGTTTGACAAGGATGATACCAATTAGTGCCAACGATAGCATAGTTTATGATACTGACATCTGTCCAACAAAAACTGGCCCGAAAAAATGAAACTTATTTTGCAGATGTCACTGAATAATCATTAGGTGGTGATAACTTTCAGTTGCGCAGTGGAGAAAGGTTCCAGCATATTAAACAGATGAAAAGTTTCTGAATTGCAAAAATATTGCAGTGAGAATTTTCACTTGAGACAGCGGGCTGAGGGTTTGCAATCCATCTTTCACTTCCTTGCGAAGCGTAAGAGCAGAAGGAATGGTCTTTTCAGCAAGGCTGAAGAAAGTCTGAAATATTTGTGGGGATCTGTGTTCTGACTGAATTTACAGGTCCAAATTTATCTTGGGGTTAACTCCACTGGCATCTCTGAAGTCGTGCCTGTTTATCTCCAGGCTGAATTTGCACCAACAGAAAACTGATCATTCTGGCAGGGACATTTTATTACATTCAGGAGCTATCTAAATGCTGAGGTGATTTTAGTCGATATCTGTTTCACGTCTTTTTATATCATCTGCAAACATTCAGGCTTGCAAAACTGAAATTACGAACCTCCATCTATAGGAAGTCACCTAAATAAATGGCTTGATTTTTCTCCTCCCTGGAGCACTGTAAACAGACAGGGCTCAGTGAAAGCTGTAGCTGTACAGCAGCTCTGATCATTGAGCTTCCCATTTAAGTGAATAAAAATGAAGTTAGGTGACACTGGGCTTTCATGTGGTTTGCATTTAGAGAGCTGAGTATGTCCTCAGTTATGCTGGGGACAGTATAACTTTATGTAGCTTTTTTGTTTGTTTGTTTAACTCTAGAATTATCTCCCTAAGAAGGAACCTCTCCCACCATTTCCAGACAAGGCCTTAAATTTGGAAGGCACAAGTCTACACAATACTAATATCAGGCCCAAAAGTAAGAGATGAGTCTGAATAAATCTAAGCTGCTATGTTGTGTACTTCTAGATTCCTCAGCATCGTCCTGACAATGACAAAGGGGTTGGGATTCCTTTCCGTGTAAATCCAGGACGAGGACAGCCAAAGCCTGCAGGGAAAATCTCATCCCTTCTCACACCTCAGTGTAGAATTTACACCTTCGTACACATCAGCTCTGAAATTAATCCTCTTGGTCTAACTGAATCTGAAGGAGTCTAACATGGAGTAAATTACGTGATGAGGGGCTGAAAGAGATGTGTAGCAAGAAAGCAATCAGAAGGACATAGAAGGTAGAAATTAAAGTAAGTGGTAGCTTACTTTTACTGGCTAGCTTGCTTTAGGTGGAATACTTCCGATTCACTTAGATTTGTATGTGAATTTGGTCCTTATTGTCTGAGGGAGAAAGCAAGACCTCATCATTATTTCCTGTTGCTAGATGAGAGAGATGTAACAATATCAAAATTTTTTAATTCCTGTATACCTGATGTTAGAAGGAATTATGAAATGGATATGATACTTGTTTTATTTTCGAGTTGTATGCTGGGAAAACAATGCGCTCATGTAGATATGAACAGAAATCATTGCAGCCTGCTAAAACAAATTAGGAAATGTGCTTTCAAATCTTAATATAATTTCTAGAGGAAGAAGCCTCCTGACTTGAATGGTAAAGGTCTGAAAATGGTCAGAGAGAGTCATAGAGCTAAGTGGGGATCCCAGTTACAGATTAGCAATAATGCAAATGTTGCTGCAGAGGGACCACTCAGCTTCTGCAGCTCAGAAGCTGTGGCTGTGGCTAGAGCGCAGGCATAAAAAGCCTCCCTTTCATTATTGTTTCTAATTATCTGCACAACGACAGAGCTGGAATACCTGCTGCACACTGAGGCCCTTTGTGCGAGCCCATCAGCAGAGGCTATGCAGGCCAAAGCCCATATTTTTTGCCTTCTGGAGGTCTTTCAGCTGAATTTTGCTTTCATGCAGATGCCTTTCTTTCCTATTTACTCCTTATCTTCAGCAGCTATTTCCCTTGCTCCACTGAACATAAGCAACAGATGCAGCCTTAAGTGACGACACCAGGGTTCGGCTATCCAGCTGCGATCCTGAAGTTCTCACATGCAACCGTAAGACTCTTTTGTTCCTGCGAGGAAGTGAGGGTGCTCTGCGCAAGGCTGGCCTCAGAGCACAGACTTCTTGGAGATGAGCAGTGAGTGTCTAGCCTCCTCCCTCTTTCATAAGGGAGCTTGCAGCCTTGGACGGAAGAGCAGGAAGCTGACAAGCTCGTTGTTAAACTCAGGAATGAGGCATTAGTCCATGCTCTGGTCTTTCATATGTTAGACTGACGTTTGGTGTGCCCTCGTTCTTGTAGCTCATCCCTGTGTATTTCCCATGTACTTAGCAGGCACAATATACCTTCATGGGGAGGATAAAGCAACCAGGAAAACTAAGAGGAAGAGGCAAGAGTTGGCAAAGGGAGGTTCACTTTCTCGCAGACTGTCACTGAAACTAATCCCCTCTGAGAAAATCTTGCCAAAGTTATATTGTAAGTTGTGCTTCCAGCTAGAGGCTGCATAGTTTGAGACTGTGTCAAAACTTAAAATACTGCTGGTGTACCTTTCACTTGGACGTACTTGATTGTGTGTTGGAGGTGCTGTGCCTGTAGCACTGGGAGAATAAAAGGGACAGAGTGGGCAGTCTGTGTGTCCTGGGGCAGGAGGGTCCAGGCCAGGACATGTGGACGGATGAGCACAGGCAAAATTAATACCCACTGAGCACAGGTGAGGATTGATAACTGGAATCACTCAGAAACAGGGAAGTGCAAGGAAACCTGGCCCAGGTTTTTGGCCCCTTGGCAGTGCTGAGGTGCTCTAAGAGGATGGGAAAGAGGCAGAAACAAGGTGTCTGAGCCCCTCTCCACAATGAGCACCTTCTTGCCCATTGCAGAGCCTTTGCCCCCAACTCGGTCTTGTTGTGAGGAGTCTGAGGAATGATTAATAGCAAAGGATACAGGCAACTTCTGACTGATGCTGCTGAGGTATCAGTGCTTGTGATAATGCAGATACTCCTCATTCACCTTACCTGTTTTCCTGATGGCTCTGTGCCAGAGATTCACGTGGCAGCAAATTTCTACCTGTTGTAGACACATGAAGGATGACTTGTATATATGAGAGCATAAGGTACCCTTTTATCAACAGAGAAGCAGGCAGGTGAAAGCAAGAGTACAGCCGGGAAAAAGCTGTGTGGTGGAAATGGGGGGAAAGTAGCAAAGTTGACTAAAGCTGGTCTGAGGACTGAGAACCGACCGTAGAAATGCATCAGCAGGAGGACTGATGCTACAAAGAGCGTGTCCATTAATAAGTGAGGAGGAGGAGGAAAGGAGTGATGAGTAAAATTATAACGACACTAAACTTCTTTTAAAATAAGGGACGATTGGAAAGTAATACAGATCTTGGGAAGATAGCTCTTAGAAAGCAGAGAGGGGATAGCAGGAATAAATGCAAATCAGCTGGCCTACATCATGCATATCCACATGAAGGCAATAAAGTGACAAACTTAGTGAATCGCTAATTGCTGTTTCTCAGAAATCACTGAGACTTGTGGCAGCTCCGGAGAGTGGGGCAGGGGGAGAAGCGAAGGTGAAATTCCACCCTGAGCCTGGCGGGGCCGAGCAATTAAATCCCAGTCAATCCAGCAGCAGTCCTACGGGAAATAACGCAGCAAGCGAACGGAGGAAAGAAAAATCTTTAAGGAAAGAGGAAATGATGAATGGTGGGGGGCGGCCCTGCGCAGCTCTCCTCAAGGTGATAGGAGCCGTGCAAAGTGAATTCCTGAAAGTTAAGATTTGAACCCTGGGCTGTGATTCAGGGCTTTGTGTTGTTCACCAGGCAATTCAGAAGGGCAGTGTAGGGGGAAGCTTTGCGTGAATATATCTGCAAGGCACTCCTAGTTTTTGTGGTGAGAAAGGAATCCTGTGGAGTGTGGGGGGGGACAAATTCTACTTTGAGAGTTAATAAGATGTTTAAACATTAATAGTAATAAATATTATAATATATCTACTGTATAAAACCATACTAGTAGCACTGTGCCATTTAGGTCTAAATGAATACAGAAAAAAGGGAACAGAGAATTCAGGGGACAAAATAAGTGGTAAAGGTTTGAAATGTATTTTAATTTCCTATTGTAGCTAGCCCATTTTTCAAATGTTTTCCTGATGTTATTTCATATCAAAACATCTGCTTTACACAGCAAGGGCTAGGTTTTCAATTAGAGTCTTCCTCTAAGTAAGCCAAGGGTCTGCCCTGAACCCCAGAAACCTTCCCAGCTTAAACACTGCCAAAATCTGGGATGTCTCTGCAGAGCATTTAAGCTTTGTCAGGGCTTTTCCAAAATCCTTTTACTGAAATAGTGAATTCTGGTTATCTATGACTGAGGATACATTTGTAGTTAGATCTAGACCATGGTAAGAATTGGATATAGCTGAAAATAGGTGTCCTTTTTGGTCAGATTTGATTTTAAGCTGGATCAGGTTTTGGATCAGGGTTTGGGTTTGTTTGTGCCATTGCATGACTGCTGCTCCCAGCGAGAGGGGACAAGTGGGAACAAAGACCTTGGAGGGGGCAGGGTGCTATTGCCTGGGTGGCAGCCGCGAGGACCCCCATCAGCATAAGGTGATGGTGTAGTTATGAGTCGGGTTACCGTTGCGTGTAAGTGCTTTCAGGATTCGTCGTGTTGATGAGTCAGAGAGGCCAGACAACAATTTCAGTTTGCTTGTCTTTCACTTTTTGCTCTTGCAGGATGTCAATGTTTTTTTTTCCTGGGGGGTGAGGGGAGGTAGGGAAAAGGGAAGGGGAACTGGGATTTTTTAGTTTTTTTAAATTTTTTGTCCATTAATGTGGCTCTGAATGGCTGCAATTCAAATGCAACAAAACCTGAGTGATACAGCAAATATAACAAAGGAAGAAATACCAAGAAAGCTGGATAGCTGGAAAATAAGAGTGGGAAAAGTAATAAAAATGAGAATCAGATTGGAAAAAGAATACAAAATACTTGATGTGAGGACAGAACGCTTGGGAAGAGAGGAAAGGCACAGAGAGCTCAGAGATTTCTAGCAGGTGTTGAGCCTGATGCACACATCCTTTGCACAACAGCAAGTGGCTAAGCAGGGAGAATACAAAGAAGCATGACTGACATAAGCACAGTCACCATGCCAATGAGCACAAGTGCCTGTATATATTAATAGGCCAGAGGGAAGATGTGAATGCAACAGGAACGCTAGCTACCGGAGGTGAGCTCTGTCATCAGCAATATGTGGACGTAGGGCGAGAATTTGACATCTGATTGCACGGCTCACTTTCTCTGGGGAAAAAGGGCTGTTCAGGCATTTTGGAAATGTGCCTCCCAAAGACAGCCCAGGTACTCTGAGGTTGGAGCAGGGGATGGCGGTGGTGGGCCTAGGAAACGTGCAGCTAACATCACAAAAATACCCGGCGGTCCTGAGCCTGTGCAGCAACTGGGGACAGATGTTAGAGCGTATCATCAGGGTGGCCTTTATTGACTGGGGTTAGAGAGCAGCCCACAGCCAGAAGCCTCCAAAAGCTCCGGCTGCTCTCCAGGACATCACAGTAGGGAGCTACCCCCTGCCTCTGCTAAACAAACCTCAGCTGCTGTGGCTCCTGGAGGGGCTGAGCCCAGCCAGCCATTCGCAGCTCATATGACATGGCTCAGACTTCTAGCATTTAAACTCCCTGCTTTGTGCTTTCACTTATTTCTAAAATGTAGGGACAGATGGGAATGCACTCCCTCTTTCCTGTCCTTCATCTGAACGCCTGGATACCTTTCCCCATTTCTCTTGCAGTGTAGCTGTTATCTTTCTGTGGATTATCCTGGCCCCGCCACCCTTGCAGTGTGTTAATCACTGAGCACAGTAAAGATGCAAATGGCCTGGGATGTTTTAGCACTGGGGACAGCTATTCTCCTTGCTGATTGACAGCCCACTGGCACATGGTTTTCATAATATGAGGGTGAATGGATATGTAGATAAACAGTTGAGCTTTCCTAAACGTTTCAGAAGCTATTGTGTGTCTCTGTGCATGTACCCACACATGGACCTTGCTGCACTCCACGTGGAAGACCGCTTTGCTCACTGAATGCATATGGTTTGTGTTTTAACCATGGCTCTTCATTTATTGCTGTGGCTTTTCATCCTTTCCCCGCAGTGTTAAAGTTGCCTTCTGCAGAATTTGCTCTCGCTCAGTAAGCGGACCCCCAGTTTTGTGCTCCGTGCCTGTGCCATTTCTTTGCTTTGCAGAATATTGGCAAAGCCATTTGCCTATTGAGATTGTAGTTGAAGCACCTCACCTAATTTCATCTTTTTATTCAGTCCTTCTACCTGCCTGTGGCTGCTCCTGGTTGAGAAACATCTGCCCCCTAATTTTTTTCTCCCAGTCAGGCTTCCAGCCCTTTTACTCCTTTGCAAAAGGCTCTCCGCTGTGTTTGCACACACATTATGCAGCACCTGGTGGCTGGAACAAATCTGACAGGTGCAAAAGTGAAAACTAAATAGTTTCTGAGATATTTAGGGGCAAACCCAGTTACTTTGTCCTCTTTTAATATTTGTGTTTCTTTTGGGGAATCCCTGCCTTTGGTTACAAACACCTGAAGAAGTCCTTGGCTGAATTTTTAGTCGTTCATTTTTTAGCAGGTTTCTGCAGGTCTTTGTGATTCCTATCTTTGTTCTCTTTTCCTCATAGAGATGGATAAGGAAAACTTGCAGGAATTTGGTTTCTAAAACACACTGCCAAAAAAAATGGTGGGATATATGCTAGCATAACAGCAAGTAGTGAAGATGGAATTTAGTAGGCTGGAGGAGTTTTCTAAAGCCCTACTCAACATTTCATTTTATGATTCTTAATGACAAATGGTGATTGTGAATATTCATGAATTTTTCCCTGGGTTAATGTCATAACCTTTGCAGTAAAAAGACTGTTTTCACCAGTAAACTGCCTTTTAATTTCTTTATGCTTGTTTTTTTTACAGAGATAGACCCCAAATTAACATTCAAAGTGCGAGAAAGTAATTTTGCATGTTTGTTTGCTGGGGAGAGGGGAAAATATGTTTTAAAAGTCTTATCATGTTGTGTCTTTATTGAGACAATGTGGCTCTTTACTTTCAGACTCTTGGGTTTTTATCTCGGTATTTTCAGAGTGCTGGAAAAGGTGTCTCAATTCAGCTTTACTAAAGAGACAACTCAGCATGTAGTATGAAGAATTTGTTTGTCTTTTTGAGCATGAAGAATTTGCCTGTCTTTGTTTTTCCCCATTATTCTAAGTGTTAATTTAGTATTTTATCAGTAATTACCTTATATCCTTTCCCCTGGTCAGTATTCCCTCTTCTCTTCCCTTTTTCCTGCCTATGATTACGTTTGGTGCCTTGCAGTCATTATGTCTTACTTTGCCACACTGAACTGGATGTGCCCTTTGTCTGTCCATAAGCCTAATTTATTCAAATCATTTTAAATTTGCTTGCTCTGTGCACCATTTTACACTTATGTGCTATCAGCAAAAAATTTCACTTTAAAAATTATATCCCCTGCAGGCCATTTATATAAAAGTTGAACAAAAGTGGGTATGGTGCTGAAATTTGGGAGTACTGCCTTGTTCCTGTCCCTCTAGTCACCCTGAACCATGCCGTTTTGCTGACACCTTGCTTCTTGTCACACAGATAATTTTGAAGCCATTTGCTATTGTGCTTTTTCTATACTGTGCTTTACTGATTCTACAGATCAATCTCTTTGTGGGGTGCGACACCAAATGAATCTCTTCCATCTGGATAAATTATGCCCGTCACTTCACTTTTGCCTCTCTGTTGAGGAAAGTACTGAAAGAACTTAAAGCACATTTGACAGACATGACATGAATCCAGCTGCCTTTCCTTCCCCAGGCTGGCTGTTTCTACATGTTGCATAACACCGTCCCATATTAATGTTTCCAATATCTGTTCTGTGGCTGCAGTTGGGATTACTGGTGAGTGGATTCCTAAATCCTCTCTTGATTTAAAAAAGAAGAAAAAAAGTTTGGGTTTTGGGTTTTTTTTTTATATTATTATTTTTAAAAAGTAAAGCTGGAGTAGCTACCTTCTAGGCATCTCCAGATATACCTTCCTCAGGAAGCTATCAAGCAGTATTACTACAGGTTTGCCAATTTCCCTTGCTATTTCCTTCCAACTTCAGAGATGCAGTTAATCTAAGTCTCAGGTCCTGTCAACTTTTAATAGTTCTAATTAACTAACTACCTGTCCAGATTGGATCATAAAGCCTTTTAACATTTAATTTTTTCCCCCTCAAGAAAATGGATCCTTGTTTCCGGGATGTGACCTTCAGCTTCTTCTGTAAATACTCAGGCAAAGGATATTAATTCAGGCTCAGCGCAGCATCAGTCTCATCTGTCACTGACTTCTCACTCATTCCCTTTCGTGGCCCCACTGATTCCTTCCCCGGTCCTCTGCTTTTTCATATATCAGATGAAAGATGTCCATTGAATTTCTTCACATCCTTGCCATTTTTTAAAAAGCATTTGCTACTCTAGTGTTTCCTGCTAGTGTTTATAATTGCTCCATTTCGAATGCAATGTCGTCGGCAGACCTGCTAAGTAATATAATAATAACGCAATAGAGGAAACCTAAACCGTGGTAGGGGCCCAAGTGGCGAACTTGTCTGGATCTGGATATATTGAAGTGGAAGTGGCTCTAGTTTTACAGCGTGTGGCGTGAGACCAGAATCTGGCCTTGTACGTGAAATAGCTCATAAATTACCTGAGGCTTTTTAGCACGCCGTAGCGGTGATGCTGCCTGGTGTTAAGAGCTCTAAACAATGTTTTGTAGGGTGTTCACAAGGAAACCTGAAACTTGCCAGAACACTTTTTGGAGGAAAGCTTATATTTCCTCAGGAAAAAAAATAATCTGACCTGGTTCTGAAATAAATCCCTTTTTCTTCCTAGAAGGTTATTACTGCTGTATGTCTGTGCTAGATTTTTTGTGGCACCTCCGTATGTTTTTGTGTTTGATTACATGGCTCTGTTTGATTTACTGCGTGATGCTCCATCCCACTGTCATTACGAGCTCGAGTCCCCGTCTGATAAACTTTTTCCATCTACGCATGAAGATGTTACACTTCAGAGACCTGCTGTGAGGCTCTCCGTATACAGGGAGGGCATGGAGGGAGTTGCCTTGGGAGGGATGTTTCTGGTGTGCAAGCGAGGTGACTCCCGACAGCTCTGTGACCCGGAAAGCACCTTCGAGAGGCAGCTAAAACATAAACAGGCCCCCAAGCCTGCAGGCGTTGCTCGCCTGCTTTTGCAGATCATTAAGCAGATCAAGAGAGGGCAGAGGTGACGTAAAACTACCAGAGTTTATCTATGAGGTCTCCGTAGCCTGCTTGAAAGACGGTCTTACACGCGGGTTTGCCAGCTGGCTGCAGAAC
This sequence comes from Gymnogyps californianus, assembly GCF_018139145.2. Taxonomy (NCBI): domain Eukaryota; kingdom Metazoa; phylum Chordata; class Aves; order Accipitriformes; family Cathartidae; genus Gymnogyps; species Gymnogyps californianus. The sequence continues at coordinate 57,345,087 of NC_059474.1, read as the reverse complement.
GCACACCGCCTGTATCAGCGCTTTGCACTGGAGCAGAGCTGTGTAGACGTGGGTGAGAGGTTTTGTGGGCCCAGCTATTGCTCCAGCGGGATGTGTAGGCATGGCAGCTCGTATCTCTGCACTCCGTTTTGGAGGGTACATACACCTGTAGCTGGAGCAGCGAATGTTGCTGCAGAAGCTGTTTTAGCTTAGCAGTCACTGCTCCTTCTACCTTTTTTTTTTTTTTTAATACCTAATGTTCTAAATCATATTCTCTGTGTGGCTTAATACCACATCTGGCATTCTTCCCTTCCTTGCCGGTTTATGTACACATTAAATTAGAAAGCAGTCCTGTACCAGATCAAGCTTTGCTTCCTCCGCTTAATGTAATCCACTCTGAGGTCTAGATAATTAAACTCTCCCACTATCGCTGCCATGGTCTTTTACATGTTTTGCTTCATACTTCCTTCCTGGTCAAGCTGCGCACAACACATTCCTTTTAGTACATCTCCAGTGTAGGTATAATCCATATCACTCTGCTACAACTTAGTTTATTCCAGGCTTCATTTTTCAAGATGGGCCGGATTCTCTTTTGGAAACATGACTAAGACTCTGCAGCTGTGTTCCTGCCTGCTTCTCTTAAGCAACCATTTAGATACGGGGGTTAACCTAGGGGAGAGCCTGGGTTGGATTTGGTAAAGATCAAGACAGTATGCAGAGAGTGGCCCATGGAGCTTGTCCTCTTATGCTCCTCTTCTTCCACTTCCCAACTTCACTTCTGATCCCAAAAGATCCTGCAGTTAGGATGTTTTAAAAGGAGAGGCCTAAGTTTGAGCTCAACCTTAGACTCAGACTGAAAGCCAGCTCTTTTTTTTAAGTAAGTATTTGATTGTCAGGTTGTCCTGGTTTTGGCTGGGATAGAGTTAATTTTCTTCTTAGTAGCTGGTACAGTGTGTTTTGGATTTAGTGTGAGAATAATGTTGATAACACGCTAATGTTTTAGTTGTTGCTAAGTAGCGCTTATCCTAAGTTAAGGATTGTTCAGTTTCCCATGCTCTGCCAGCAAGCAGGTGTGCAAGAAGCTGGGAGGGAGCAGAGCCGGGGCAGCTGACCTGAACTAGCCAAAGGGCTATTCCATACCATAGAATGTCATGCTCTGTGTATCAGCTGGGGGGAGTTGGCCGTGAGGGTCGGATCGCAGCTCTGGCATCGGTCAGCGGGTGGTGAGCAATTGCATTGTGCATCACTTGTCTTTTCTTGGGTTTTATTTCTCTCTTTTTTTGTTATATTCCTTTTCATTACAATTATTATTGTATTTTTTTATTATTAGTTAGTATTATATTTTATTTTACTTTAGTTATTAAACTGCTCTTATCTCAACCCACGAGTTTTACTTTTTTCCCCCGATCCTTCTCCCCATCCCACTGGGAGGGGGGAGGGGGGAGCGGCTGCGTGGTACTTAGTTGCTGGCTGGGGTTAAACCACGATACAGGTGAAAGGTTCTGAAGTAAACCAGTACTCCCTCATTTGGCACTGGCTACCAAACCACAGTGGCGAGGCAAGCCAGTGAGGCTTGAGCAGAACCCTTCTGCAGCCATGCTCCTTAGTGCAGCTCTGCCGAGGACACCCAGTGCCACGCACCTGAGCAATGTCAGCAGGAAAGCAGAATGGGATAGATGGACAGAGTGGTCCATGCTCTTACAAAATGGCTGTCACTTTTAAATAGCATCCATAAAGAAAATTTTGAAAACTGTAGAGTCAGGCTCTAGACATTTACCTGTGTAGAGCTGTCCTTTCATCTGTTTTAAGTCCTGGTAAACGGTAGTCTCATAGTATGTCCTAAAGACGTTTAGAACAATTTGTTAGGATGGGCACGCTCTATTAGAGGGCTCTAGAAGTGAAGAGGAAGGGAAGGAAAACCAGAAAAATATCACTGATTCATTGTGCACAAAGCATGCTTAGCTCTAGCCAAGCCTTTCTCAGTTTAAATTCAAAATTGTTCCAATTTTATTTCAAAATAGAAATAAGGTGTTGTACTACTGTACACAGTTGTTTTCCCAGCTAAGCTTTTTCAGTCAGCAAAAGCGTAAATAATGTAAAATGTGATGTAACTTGAGGAAAAAAAAAATGCTGATGCTCTTTGTCATGTTCTGCAGTGGAAATACCACTAAACAGCATTAGAGATTTAAATACATTGGTATATCTCAGGACATGACTTGCTTCCAACTTGTTCTGAAAAAGAAATACAGAAATTTTGATTTCAGTTGTTTTTAATTTTGCTGTCTGTGAATAAGTCTTTCTGTCACCCAGTGTAGGTGTTTTTTAGTGCCTACAGGGTACTAAATATTGGTATTTATGTTAAAGTGCAAGCATTACATGGTTGTAGTTTCACGCAGCACTTGCTGTTTCTTTCCCACATGGGAAGACACGCTGCTTCATTGGTAGATTGGTTTTATGAAGGTGGCTAGGGGCCTGTGTAAGCAATAGCAGCGTTTTGCCTCAAGAACTGATACTATTTAGAGGCCAGAATAACAAGCAAAATTCCCTCAGATTTGAGCATATTGTCTTTGGTCAGGATTCCCGAGGAAGGAAGTACTTTGAATGTTGTTTGTGTAGAAATGACATTGTGAGTCTTCTCTGTGCAGCTGACTCACACTGGAACCCTAGGTAGACAAGGTATCCACACCACTGCCTGCCCGTTCTCTTGCCCCAGCCTGCCACCGCTGCAGCCACAAAGACTCATGAGGGTCCTGGTTGTCTTCTAATACTCAGCTCAACACTGAGGTTGGAAGAACCGGCTTTTCTTTTTTTTCCAGCTAAAGAGCCTTCTCAAGGAGTCCCCTGTGTCCTTCTTCCCCAGCAGCAGCCAGCCCATCAAATCGTGGGCTGTGTCCTTCCACCCCTGTTTGCTTGCAGAAGAGAGCCAACTGCCTCGATACCTTTTTCTCACCGAGCAGGTAAGTGACTGTCGCTGTTATACTTCCCAGCCCCCCTGGGAGGCTGGCAAATGAAGCTGTGCTCCTGAGACCTGAACATATAATTTGCAACACACCATTTGTATCGCATCATACCTAGCTGGAGCTCTAGTTCCTGGAGTACCCAAAATATATCTACAAATAGATCATGTAATGTCAAAAATGAAATGGAAGGTGATAGTAATTGTGGACTATATAATTAGAAAGCAAGAATCAGAATGCCTAACTAATGGCAACACCTGGAATACCTGCACAAAAAGCTAATCAAAAGTCACCTTGAAATCCAGGGAAGCCTACATACGGTTGTTTCTGCCCCTTTAAAAAACTGCTCAGAATATTGCAAATTACACTTTGATCACACTTCTGCTGGTGTAAACCACATGGAAATCAAGCATAAGACAACAATCTGACTTTTCAAGAAGGTCACATCCACTTAAATGTACAAAGTTGCACACGGTAGGTTTTTCTAAATGTAGACACCTGCCTATAAAATCATGGTGAATGCAAGTCTAATAAAGTTTGCTTGATGTTATGGAGCCTAAAAGTCTGTCAGAAGTACAGGGGAGAAGGAGGGAGAAGCAGCTTTAGGGCCGTGTAAAAACAAAGCCTTTCTTCTCTCCTTTTAAATATTTCTGCTGAGCCCTGATTGAACATAGGATGAAAAGCCGCTGTCTTGAGATTTGAGGAAAACAAAGGATTTCTGTTTCCGCTATTACATTGAAAAGTTCTTTACTGCGTGAAAGGTCGTCCCTTCTAAACTTCCTCAGGCTTGTGGCTTAGGTTTCAGGGGAACACAGCTGCTGGTACCACAGAAATCTATTATCAATATGATGTGGTATCTCTGAGTAGTCCATGTGGTCAGGAACAGCAGCTCTCTGTTCTTTGTATCAATTTTACGTTGTATCTTGGGTGAAATATTTTGAGAATGAGGTTTTCGCTTTTAAAGGTGCTGTGATGGCATAGAAGGGTGGTACGTTTTGACCCAAACTCTCTGTTATTACATGGTAAGAATGGCAGAGTAATGATCTGAGGTGTTGTACTGAGGCTGGCAGTCACGGTGTCAATATGAGCAATGGGCTCTTCCAGAATCGTGCCCTAAGATTTGATGTTGCTTTTGAGCTGATGTTTCTATTGTCGGGATTGTCAACAACACCCCTAACATCCGTTAGAGCTTGTCATGACAATTGTTTGGAAAAAAAATTCTAGAAAACATTCTTCTGTCAAAATACAGCATTTTACAAAAATACAAAATGTTTCATGGAAGTGTGTTGGTTTCAATGAAAATTTCTCAGGGAAAATTTCTCAGGGCTAGGCTGGAATTTTTAGGAAAGAAAGAGAAGGGAGAATGACTGCCTGGGAAATAGTGTACCACCTGGGGCACTGGTGACCCCATATACTGTCCAGCCTGGGTGCCGAGGTGATTTATACTGCACATCTGCCTATCTACCTGCCTCTCCCACTTTCTCTCAGCCTTGTCAGAGGTATTTTGTTGTGTAAATGGCTCACCGTGCTCCAGTCTGAAGAGTTACTCTGCAGGCCAGTGGTTAGATTCCTGATATCCACTGTAGGAGACAGAGGCCAAAGTCCCAGTAGGGATAAAGGCAGGACAATGAATTTAAACTCAGCTTTTCCACTTGTAAGCGGGCAAGTTGGCCACCTGGCTATTAGCAGTCCTGTAGTGGATATGTCCAAATGTCCTTCTTAACTTTTTCACTTTTAAAAACATTTCCATTCAACAGTGGAATGAAAGTCAGCTCTGAAACTGGGCTTTCCCTCCTGTCTTTGAAACAAAATTGTTATATTCCTGACATTACTTCTCAAGTACATTGTCCATCAGGTAAAACCAAAATGAAAACAGGCTGTAGTCCAGTAGATGCTAGATCCAGTCATGCATGGTTTATATGCAGACCTTACTAGCGGTCAGGGTGAAGGTTTTATGTGTTTGGGTGAGCAGAGGGGGAAACCATGCCTACCAAGGAGTATCTTCATTTGTGCTCATGTGCTCTTCTCCACAGTTTGAAGATGGTGCAGGCTCTTCTATGGGGAGTAGCTACTATTGTGATGTTTGTAGTAAAAGCCAAAAGTTAGCTTCATTTTGAAGACAGAAGAGAGAGGGTTGAAGTCAATGCCAGGTTCTGGCTGCTGCTATGTTTGTGTTGCATAGTATGCTAACAAAAGGAATGTTATAATTAACAATGCGTAGTTGTGCTTTCACCCAGGAACACCTGTGTTTCAGGTCAGGAACACCCTTTTGTACTCTCACTCCGTTATGTATCAAAGTGGAGGGGAGCAGGACTACTTTCTCCTTGTCTCATTTTATGCTCTTTGTTCTTTAAAGCAGCTGGGAAGAGACAAGCAGGCTCTTCTTGGCCCTGCTGTTGTAAGAGGCTGCTCCACGGACAGCTCATGCAGGAGCTGTGATCTCTGTTTTTCCTCTCCTTCCTCCCTTAGGACCCTTCATGGCCAACCGCAGCCTATCCTGCAGGAAGTATTTCGAAGGGAGTCAGGTATCACTGACATCTTCATGATAAACCACTTAAACACAGAATCAAAGACTCACCTTTAGATGTTTCCATTGAAGTTGTTTTCAAAGAAAAATACAAAGAGGCAAACTCTGCTCTCCCTGATATGCTTATAAATCTGGCGCAACTCTACTGAAGTCAAGCACTAAAACCAAAATAAGGCCTGGAAATTTTATCTTCTGGCTCAGAAAACAAGAGTCAACAAAGGGCCTGATTCATTGTCGAGGAAAGCCAAGACAACACCAAAGATACCTATTAATTTGCTAATTTGATTTAGGACTTGACTAGTGAGGCAAGGTGACCCTCTAAAACATTGACTTCAGTGAACTTGAGCTATTCTTAAAATGATATAAAATATTATTGAAGACAGGCATTGCTCTACCTGCAGAAGGGAGCAGCTTTGGAATGTATTATTACTGCGGTGACTGGGCAGCCTAGTCCCAGACTATGATGCAAGTATGATGGGTGCTGAGAAAGACAGAGAATTAGGACAAGTTTTGTCCCAGATAGTTTGCCATGTGCCGGGGAGCCATATAATATTCAGGTATTAGTTCACAATTGCAGTACTTGTAGGAGATCTTTATTCTGTGTCCAGATGTCCCAGCCTAGCAACATGCAGACCTTCCAAGTGTCTAGTCTTGGAAAGCTCAACCATCAAAGAAAGGCACATTTCCAAATGTCCCGCTGTGAATGACAGCGTGGCCCCAAAACCTGTTCACTCGACCCGCGTGATGAAGTGGATGGAATGGTTTCCACAGACAAGTTGCTTGAATGGCTTTGGAATGGAAATGCAAAACTGCTGTCTTGCATGTTGGGTGGTTGAAGCTAGGGTGAACTAATATACCAGATTCCCTATTGTAACTCCACATAGCAGATATGACCCAATTTGGGGGGATAATATAGGAGAGAATTTTTTTGTTTACAGATTATTTCTTTGTAGCAACTGTATGAACTTGAACACAATGATATAAGGTTTTTATTTATTTGAAATAAGTAAAAGAAGATCTATAGGATTAATGTGTTCCAACTAAAAATCTCCAATAATCTGTTATTATATTATTAAAATATTTTAAACTAAATTGGTTATAATATTTTTATGAAAGGCTAGTTTGTGAAGGCAGTAGTTTCCTACCGCATGCAATAAAAAACATTTCACATGCATGAAAAACTAGCGTACCAAATTTCAGGCTATAAATAAGGCAATAGTAACATGTAAATGCTTAGGAACACTAGCAAAATTCAGCCAACAAAGCAGGGATCAGAAATTTATACCCTCGTTACTGGTAATTACAGTCACATTCTTTACTGAACTGTATTCCCAGCCAACACATAAAAGTGTCCTGATGCATTACCAGCTTAGAACTAAGTCACCCCTAACACACATGTGCCAGAAAGCGAATCTGCAGCTATGTGGCCATGTTAGCACATGGAGCTCTGCATGCGCTGCTGTAAATGTATCTGTCTACCTTTTAAGCAAAGTAGCTGAAAGCCCCTCAGGGTGTTCTTACGAAATGTAAATTCACTGACTTGGAGACCTCAGCATAAAATCGCTGCTTTTAGTGGATGGCAGTTTAACACTATCCTTTCCATATGAAAGTGAGGAAAAAGAAATGCAGTCCCATGGTTGTTTTTACGTACATTCAGCATTTGTCTTTTTTCTTCTTCTTTGACAAAATAAAAGCAGTTTAGGTATCTATAAAAGTAGCTTTTTTTTTTCCAGAAATAAGCAATAAATTCTTAATGGTCTTGTGACAGATCAATCTCAACCTGTCAATAATTCATATTTGATACTTCCGCTATTTAAGTTAAGAAGGAATTGTGAGGAAAGATGAGCCTTCTTTTGGGTTCAGATTAACACCTCCTGCCAAGACTGTTAATATGCCTAAGAAAAAAAAAAGCCCACACGTGGGAGCTTAAATTCATTAGTGGTCTTCTTGCAAGTGTTTGGACAATACTGCATGAATCACATGCTTTTTCTTTGAATGGTGCGCACACACACTTGATTAACGTGTCTTAAAAAGTCCAACTAACTAGATTCAAACACATAAAAATACCCATCCAGAGTGGCAAGCATCCACGTATTTGACTTCAGTGGAACTGTTGCAGTTCCTTCATATCTGAAAACTGGGCCCTTTTCAATGTAGAGTGGGATGTCAAGTGCTGTCTGCCCAGTTCGAAGGCCACTAGGCTGTAGCTATGAAGCAAGATGAAAATACAGGTGCCCTCGGGAAGAGAGCTTGTTGCCTGGAAGACTGCTGTGACTTGAGCACCTTCTTCAAGAGCCAGTCATTCAAGTCTTAAATTATTTTTGTAGTAACGTTGCATTCTTGACAGGACAGCAAGCCCAGGACATGTTACAGAAGACAGTTAGGAAGAAGATACTACCTACCCCAGAGCAGTCAGATGAGCTGAAGTCCTCACTACTGCTAGCCAAATTCTGGATGCTCTCAATTTGGAAAACAGGGTATCTAAGACAAATCACAGAAGTCAGAACCCAAAAGATTTGCTCATGATCTTTCTAAGCACTTTAAGGCTTAAAAAAGTAAGCATTAAGAATATTTAGTGCATTTAAAGATCTCTGCATGCCTTTCTTGGGTGAATAGACCCACTGTCCTAGCAGTGTTTTTCAACTGTTTCCAGTTTGAACATACCTAAACATTCTCCAGTGGACGGGCAGAGAACCTGTGTAGCAGGTGTAAGTTTCCTTACAAAAGGCTTCATTTTCTCAGTTACTTTTTTCATCCTATTGGAAGTAGTTAATGGAAAACCACCCGTCTTAATGCATTTCAATAAGCTGATTGTCTTTGGGATCTTTAAAGGGCAATGCTAAAACAACCTTGAGTTTTAAAACACAGTGACACTCTATGTAAAAATGTTTTCTGTGTTTCTTGTATATGTTGCTAGTGAAGTAAACAGTCTCTTTCATTTAGAAGTTAAAATGCTACTTTTCCTTGTCCAGTTCTCCAAATTCAGCTGGACTCTGATGGTCACGTCTCTGTTCTTTTTATTTTTCATCACCATCTTTTTTTTTTTTTTAAGATGAAGTAAACTATTTCATAGACTTGCGAATTAATATTGGTTGCCTCCTGTCCTAAGTGCTGTACAAACATAGTGGAAGAAACGGTCCCTTCCCTGAAGGTCTTCCCTGATGATCTAAAACCAGAAGGAGCTGATGGAGATGTACTAAAACAGGTCTTGCAGGTCAGTGATGTTGTCAGTAGATTTTTGGCTGGTGGGGCTGATTGAACAAGCTAGCAGAAAACTTCATTGATAATGCACAAATTGAAAAAGTTTATTCAGTGCCAGATCAGAGATGCGTACAGAAGCTGGGGAGACCTTCCTCATGATATGCTAAGGGAAGAGGTTGCACTCATCCTGTTCTCAGGGCTATGTATGAACTGCTTCACAAAGCTTAAAGGATATATCGTAAGGCTAGAGAAAGGGTGCAGTCCTGCTTACCCCCCAGGGAATAAGGAAGAGGAAAGCCATTTGAGCTTTCTTATATCATGCATTCTTCCTGATGTGCAGTAAAGTCTTAATTTTTCTGGGCCAGTGTGGTCCTGCAGCTGTCTTTCCTGAATTAATCACAGCTGGTTTCTCAACCCAAGCAAACTCTTATGGAAGCTTCTCTCTCCTGTGAATGCATGCAAGAAAGAAAGTGCTTTTTTTTTTTTACGTAGTCACATTTCAGATTAGAACTAGATGATATAAGCACAAGACACATCATTAACTAGGGGAATCTGTTAATACCCATAATCAATGAATGGGTACAGGACTGTTTCTTGTATTACAGTCACAAAACGATGCATAGTGTTTGCTAACTGCTGTTTGCTTCTAAATACTGCATGTTACTCACTCATTAATTACTGCCACAGTTTGCAAGAATTATTCCATAATTAATTGGCCTCTAAAACACTCTGCTGTATCTCTTTCACATTTGGGAAGTGCTACTCAACATCCTATTTTTCATACAAGTTTTTCGTACAAGCTTTGCCAAAGCTCTTTGAACATGTCATCTTGGCAGATAAAAACATGACTTAGGAATGGCTACAAGAAATGAGATAGTGTGAAAAGTTTTAGAAGCAATGAAATATCACTATTAAATGTAAAATTAATGTGGCATTCCTACATCATGAAATCCTTCCTACCAAACTATAAACCAGGCAATACTGTAAAAAGTTAGAATGCAGATTACTTAATAATTTATGTAGTAATTCAGGAATTGGTTCAAGTCTTAGAAAGACTAATTTATTTGAATCCATTTGAACAATACGACTGACATAATGGCATAAATAATAACCTGTACAAACCCAGCATCCTTCACTAGCATGGATCCCAAAGTAAAGCATCAGGTGTGGAAATGAAGCCACCACTTCAGGCACCTGTGCCAGCTGTATTATAGATCGAGTCTTCCCCACTGCCTCTGGTGAGCCATTTATGAACCGTAGGGATTCAGCGTCACAGATGAGTGGGCAAGTCTCTGTTAGGAAAGAAGTATCTTCTCTACAGAGAGTTGCAGAGAGAGAGGGGCAGGCAGAGATGTAATTATTTATGTGGCACATAGCTCTTTATGATCTCTAATGACTGAAAATACTGGGAATGATTTTAAGTCTCATTTGAAAAAGCATCACAAATAGCAAAGAGCACAGTCCCCACTTCACAGGGCTGTTTTCAAAAGCCAGTCTCATAGTGCCAGTCCACGCAGCACTCAACATGCAGGGCTCCTGCAAAATCTTGACATTTATTTAGGTGCTTACACGGGAGCAGAAATCTTCTGAAAATCTAGTCCCAGCTGCGGGGGGTGCAAGGCCTTTGGGAAATTCCAGCCAGTAGGTGGATTGTAAAGCAAGAGATCACACAACAGCCTTGGAGTAAATCAGTATTATGCACTGTTAATCCACACCCACTATCCAGCCAAAATAAATAAAATAAAAGCTCTTAGTGCATTACACTAATGCAAAGCCCAAGATAATACAGGGGACATTCTCCCATGAGCCAGAATGCCTGTTTGGCTGAGGTTGTGAGCGCTGATGATCAGGGCGTGACCGAGCACACTGAGGAAGAAGTGTCAGGGATGGAAAGGGAGGCAGAATAGGAAAAGTTTCCTACAGGCCAGAGGATGGTGTCACCCCATCTGTCAGAACCACACGTGCCACAAACTAATAACTCCTGCCTGCTCTGTGCTGGTAATGACATCCATGGTAACCTGCCTATTGCCCGCTCTGGCAAATACTCTCGCCCGATCAAAACAACTGAATGGCGTTTCATTTTCCTGTACCTTTCTCCCTAAACGTCCTCTGTCATGAAGCATTTGAACTGCTCCTCTTTGGCTTTGGTTGGACCAAATGGCAAGTTGAGACCTGTGCTTTTCTAGTAAACCCTTTTGGTTGTATCACCTCTGGTCCCCTATCGTGGTCTGTTTTGTCTGTGCACTGAAGCCATACTCAGAAGGCAAACTCTTCAAGGAGAACAAAATCTCCCCAGGCACAAATCTCTACAGCGCATAGTGGTAAGGGTTGCAAAGTGCTTCCGTGAAAATGAGCTCCTAAGTCATCCCTGCTGTGTAGTAGACACAGTCGTGGCTTTTTATTAGAGAAAATTATTCTGATCTATATATTCATTTAAAAAATAGATGGTGGTTGTGGAGATGGAGATCAGTATTGTGGTGGCTCCATTTAGTAGTTACTGAAGATTGATAGAATTTGATGTGGTTTGGGTGCCTTGATAAGAGTTGAAGATATGTACAAAACAAAACGAAATTGTAACCATAGCTAGCATGTCATCTGCTTTCTGGACTCACAAGGACTAAATGGGTATTGGAACTGAAGGACTGAGCTGTAAAGGTGGCCTCCCAGAATAAAAAGTGATACACATTACACAGTTAAATATGGTGGAAGATTGTACAGTTGCATGTTCAGCTCCTGTAAATACATTAGTGTACTTTGATCTCCAGGGTTGCCAGGCCAGCTTCTGCTTTTGTTAAATCAGATGCTTTTTTTGATGAATCTGCAGTGGATGTGGTGGGTTGTTGAGCATTACACTGAGCTAAAACTACTGAGACAAGCAATTGTGGACCATCTAAGCTGAAGAGCATTAACAATTAAGCTTTGGTGGCAGTATTTGATAAAAGAAAGATACTTTACCCTAACTTTGCTGAAAGGACTGCTAATGTTGTAGAGTATTGGACGTGACTCCATGGAGAGTACGAATGTGAACTGAGATTAAATGAGTAAAATGTGAAGGAAGTTAGTATTGAATTAAATATGAAAATTGTTGAACTGTAGGTTTAGCCTGGAAGTTAGAGATCTGAATTTTTGCATAGTAACAGAAATTTTACCAACTATTTGATGAATGTATCATTGCATATGAACATGTTTGATTAGAAACTAGTGGCCAACAGTGATCCAGAGCACAAGAAAGAACACAGAAATGTACTGAGGAATGCAGAATCGACTGTCCCGTGTTAATACTGTGACAGCAAATACAGCTAAGCTATCGAGATAGTAGAAAGGCTTTCTAGCTCTAATACAAATTCCCAAATCGTTTTGGCACTGAACTCAGAATTGCACAGGCAGACGCATAGGATGACTCTGAACATGATAGGAACGCAAATAGCCGCTTTTGCTGAAACACGGAAACGCTATCCTTAGTACTAAATGGAAAAAACGTGATTTAGGGAGACATCAGTAAAAAAGCCAAGTGTTGTCAGGTAAGAAAATGAGGTCAAAGTAAAAGAAATGTACTTTCTTCTAATGTTTAAGGAGGCAGAACCAAAGCTGAGTTTCAAACTGGCAGAAAAAATTGAGGGAGATAAAATGATGCAGGAATCTGACTGAGACTGCAGCTAAATCAAAGAGGTAGGAATTAATGATCTACCCTGAGGTGTAATACACATGGCATAGTTTAGGTGGCCCAGCAGAAGCAGCAAATCAAGCTTAGTGAGAGATTTGGAATCAGGAAAACTGAAAAGGAAAAAAAAAAAAAAGGATCAATTTGTTGCAGAGGGAGAAAAGTTTATAATAAATGGGAATCAAGGTATAATGCGAAGAGAATATGTGGGATTAGCTAGATGTATTGTTTTCTTCTTGAGCAATATGACTGAACACTAATACAGCTTCTATATATGGAAAAAGTAGCAGGGCTTTGCAGCTTTGCAGCTTTAATGTCTTATCAAAATACAGTCCTCAACCTAGAACTTGAGGTAAAACACTGCAATTGTCATCCCCCCTCACCAAAATGATACCGGGGAGACTGAATTAGACCAGCTGATACACTGTACTTTCCCACCAACACACAAACATCTAAACCAAATCTGTCTTTTTTTTTTTTAATCTGTCTAATTATCTGCTATGGCTAGTCTAAACGGTACCCCAGACCATGCAATAAATATTACTCGATCCTCTTTGTCCTTAGTCTGCCGTATGTGTATGGCACTTGAGGACAAAAATTAGTTTAGGTTGAATGGGGAAGTAATCCATTCCCTTCACTGATGTATGTTACTGCTATTAGAGCATACACAGATAATACCAGATTCTATTTGATCTACCTGACTTCATCGCAAGTGTTTTAAAGGATGGTCATAGTCAGTGGAGGAAAACATCAAACAAGAAGCTTTAACTGAGATGAGAGTACAACTGAAGGGAAAATGCAAGTTAAAATTGTTGATGCTTTTTACAAATTATAGGAACTGAATCATCTATTCCCTTTCCTCCTACCACCAAATCAAACAACGTACAACTACAACCAAGAGAACTATCCTTTTGAGATAGAAACAGCATGTGATCATTAATATATAGCTTATGTTTTCTATGCTATATCAAGCCATGTATCCAGTTTTTCCTGGGTCATAACCAGCCGCAACCAGGAGATGGATAGCTTCTTAATGAAATGGAAGCATTATGATATCTGACTTTTATCGCTATTATTGAGGCAGCAGACTTCTGTGCTTGCTAGGTCTATTTCAGAGCCTATGAGATAAATCCTTTTGGGTAAAAAGCACTGGAGGAATTAAGTGGTATTAGAGACATACATGTGTATGCAGCTGCCCATGTATTCTAAGGCTCTTCCGAACAATTTAAAAAACCCTTTTAAAGGATACACCCAGTGTACAAAAATGATATCCAGAAATCCCTTGTTGGGCAGTCATTAATAGTACCTCTTATGGCAATTCCTCTTCCAAGACAGGGACTGCAAGAACTATTAGAAACTTGGTTGCCTTTGACTTAAATGTGTTTAGACTTTCCAGCAATGCAAGAGGTAACGCTCTTTCTCTAGTACAACACACGTACAGTACTAGGCACTTCTGTTCAGAGAGATCTGAATACATTATCCTTAACAAAGAGAGAAAAGGTGAGAATTTCAGCCCTTTTGCTCCTTTACACCAGATAAAAAGGAAAGAATAAATTAAAGCCACCCTCAGTATCCTGCATCTGGCTGACAGAGATTGCTGGAAGCACGGCAGAGGCCAGCTGTGAGGGTCCCGTTGTCCCTGTGGCAGGTTTGGCAGGGACAGGGCTTGGAGTGGCAAGGAAAGGAAAAAGGCACGAGTCTGGGGAGGATAACCTTGGGATGTTTATGAAGACTGCAGGACTTTCTTAATTACATCACTGACTTCTCCAGCGCCCCAAATCAGGGTGACCTAAAGATCTAGGGCAGCTTCTCACTCTGGAGTAACTCTGATTTTTGTCTTTTTAATTACATTATTGGCATAATGGATAATCAATTAGAATCACATAAAATAAGGAGGAAACATCCAGGAATTTAAGTTACTTAGAGGAAAGAGAGATTTCATAAATAGAACAATAAATGTGAACTTTAAAGTATAGTATTATTTTTTTAATTCAATAAGTGGAAACATAGCAAGGATAAACAAATGTTGGAAATGTAATCCTGAAAACTCTTCACTTGTTGAATGATATGTTAATGAATTGTGAAAACCTAAAAACTACAGAGAAAATAAACAGTAAACAGAGAAAATTCAATTGAACCGGAGGAAACTGTTAAAATAGGAAAAATAGTTCTTCGGGGTATTTTTCTGGGACCTGACTACTTTCTCTGACCAGCATATATTTCTGTCTCTTCCCTCTTTCGCTCCCTCTCTCCCTCCTAAATGTTGTGAGGAACGCGTCAGGGTCAATGGAGAACGCACTGTGATTGTACATAAATGGATTGTGAAACTTACTGAAGAGCGGGTGTACGGGCTGGGCTAGATTGATTGCAATAATTATACGTTACTATTAACATATTTATTCATCTTGGTGGCAAGATTTACTTTGAGGGAGATGTTAACAGGCGTTCGATGGAGGCAGAAAGTAAGACTTGCATACTGGAGATTCCTGGAGACAGGTAATACGGTCAGTCTTACTTACAACTGGTGCAGACTCTTCACAGTGACAGAGAGAGTGATCTTATGCGTCTGCTAGACAGAAGGAGGACCAGTGAATCAAATGATGTCCACCTTTCCCTCCCATGGCAATACTAATTTTCTCTCCTTCCGTAAGGATCTCTAATCCATCCCAGCTGCGTCTGCCTTTTAAATCCTTCTTCAAAATCCACTTTTTACTGCAATGCTTGAAGAAAACACCTTGCCAAAGGTACCTAGCTTGATTGGTAATTGAGGAGAGATGGTTTTATTTATAGTTAAAGAGATCGTACATAAACCAGACCTAGTAATAACTAAAACGACATTGATTCACAACTACCCCGTTGTGTATAGTTGCTGTGAACATATGACTGTACTACTTTTACTGATATCTTCTCCAGTCTTCCCCTTTTCATTGCTTCCCACCCTTGCTAATTGTATTGCTTCTTAAATTAAGTCTGCTGTAAATCTGATCAGTATTTGAGTTTTGAGTCTTCTCTGGATCAGTCTTGGATTGTGCTTTGGAAACCTGTCGTTTCCCTGCACTCTCTGTCTTACAGCATCTGATGCATTGGCCTCCTCATTGCGAATGGATCATTTGGGCACTATGGGTTGAACTCATCTCACCTGACTTTACCTTTTAACTTATAGATCTGAGTCAAGGGAGACAGATAAGAATCGTTAAGATGCCATTCAGACCTATCTGTGACCTGTACTCTAAAGCGGATTATGTTATTGACAGCTCAAGTTTGGTCTTCCCCAGGACCACTGCGCAAGCAAACGGCCATTGTACATATGTAAATGTACATATGTGTATGCATGTATTCATTTTGAAGTCTACCCTGGGAAGCAAAAATCATTTGGAAACTTCCAGTGTTTTGTTAGGAAAAATGAATGGGTTTGTTGAGTCGGATCAAATGCAGAGGAAGGTCAGGTGAACTGACAGTGCTGAAGTGGTTGCTGTGGGGTGCAGTGGCCAAGGAAGAATATCAGCCAAAGTGAACAGTGAACTCAATTCTGGAGGCTTAGCATGGGTGTATTTAAGCATGGGGTGCATATATTATCTGTAGACTCATATATCACACTGGAACGAGCAAGATGCAGACAGATATTTGAAATACAGATTTGATAACAACAGAAATTAAAGATGAGTAACCCTAAAATCCCTAAATGTAAAAGGATATTTGTCATGGCTGCAGCAGGAAGTGAACCACAGGAATGCAGATAGAATTATACACAGTGATGAATTTCATATGGTAGGAAAATGTGGGAGCTTAGTACTCCCGTCAGTGTGTGAAAACATACGTTCCTTAAAGGTCTGTTTCTTTTACATACTCTACAGGTATGCTATGACTCCATTGTTTTACAGTCACAGCATGGCACGAACGGGAAGCTCGAGTGTTCCTGTTTCATTGAACTTTCTCTTTTGTCCACAGTCTGCAGAAGATTTGGCAGTGGTGGGTTTTAGCAGCTGAGATTCTCCAGACAGGAGAAGGAATGATGCGGGGAGCAACAAAAAGCTAATTCTGAGGCTGACTTTAACAAAGAGAAAGGCTAAAAAGCTCCAGTCATTAAAGTAAAAATATTTAGAAGCATTCCCAAAGGAAACATTTAATTTCTGATTCAGAACAAGACTAATGTACCATTTAACCTACAAGTTTACATGAGACTTAAATGATACTCAGTAGGAACTCTCTCCAAAGAGATACAAAGCTCTAAAACTTGCAGCGTGAATTGAATGGTACATGAAGACATTCATATTTTTGAGGCAAACATATTAGTGGTGTTCTTGGTACCCTGCTTTTAAAGATGTAAAATCAATACCTATTTTAGGCGACTATTTATTCACTCATACTAGTGCTTTTACAATAACACAGACATTTAAAGAATCATAAGATAACACCTGCAATTTGTCTAGAAGTACTAAAAGAAAATAACGTATTGTTAAACAAAATGATCAGTGTCTGAGGTCTTTGACAACTGTAAAAACAACACCCTTTCACAGGCAGCACTATTAAATAATTTTTAATTTGCAGTAATAGTGGGGTTCAGGTTCTCTAACGATCCTGTGAAAACATCCACAAAAATATTGAGAGAACATTTATTTTGTGGCAATCCTAATCCTAGGTGACATACAGGGTTCTCAAGGCTTTTTTTGTTGACAAAGACAACAATAATACTTCCTCATAAATAGCTGTATAATGACTACAATCTGCAAAATCCAAAGTCATTAAAAAAATCTACATTCAGAGAACACAGCCCTTGCGCTTTCTGAAAGACAGTTTCCTTATTATGACTTTTTCCATTTTGATTGAGCCAGATGCCAACAAATTTCTTTTGGGGTCTATTCTTTAAAAACTGAGAGCAAATTATTAGCAGAAGCCAGCAGCAAAATAACAACAGAGTGCAGTTTGCTATAACAAACTTGAGAAATAATTACTAGACCCCTTATGCATCTTTACTTTCTCCATGTTTTTGCTACTGAAGAGCAGGATCATCATTTCCATGCAGATGCCAGGGCACAGCTCTGTACTCGTAACAGGACTTGGTTCAGCACAGCTGTGATGGGGAGCGTGGATTCACACCGTCTTAAAATGCCAACCGGCAATCCCTGGGACTGCAGAAGACTGGCACAGCCTCTGGATTAATCTCGAATAGCATCATTTTGCCCTCAGGACATCAAATACTGCTGACCTCTCGTAAGTCTGACCCATGTCTTGTGATCAGGGCCAAGAAATAAACATCAGTCTCGAATTAGCATTCTTCAGTGTCACAACCCCATTAGAACTGGCATAAACAAAAGCAAGAAGCAATACTTTCCCCTTCCCACCTCCCGGCTTCCTCCTAGGATGGCTGTGGCCATAAAACAAAGATCATTAACGAGGACTTTTGTATTAATGATTGAGTGTACGTTACAGTAATCAGATAATGGCTATATCAGCTTTCATTAGAAGTCTCAAGAAACCCATCTTTGCTATGCATGATAAACTAATTTCTTCTAAATACTTTGACAGCATTGTTGATTAAAGCCTTAATGTTCACTTTATCTATAAGGGCAATTGTTTTTTGGTCAGTTTATTGCTTTGCGTAACAGCAAACCTGAATATTAAATGGACTTGAGAGGTGTTAAGGAAAACTCTGCATACCAAGTGATCTCTACCCTAAAGCATTTTTATAGCTTTTTTTTTTTATATATATACTTACATATAGTCCAGGTATAAAAAAAATAACCCCGTTACTTGAGCTCAATTATCAGCTAAAATGTCTTGGGCCATTATGTACCAAGAGTAATAAAATAATAACATTAATTAACAATGGGCATTTCTGTCATCCTGCTTAGGATAACACTTTGCAACTTGGAATCAAGCGGATCCAGTGGAGCAGGGATAACAGACAGAATTTCAAGACCGAAGGTGTATTAGTCCTTGTTCAATTGCTTGATAATATCTCCTGGTCTGCCTATAGCATGTTTTAACAAGATCTCTGTACTCAGGGCCTTGTTTCTTCTGTTCTGCAGATGCAGTGTAAAGCAGGTGTGCGTCTGCTCAAGGGGGCTAAAGTTACACCCAGGAAGGGTTGAAGCAGTAACTGAAACGTAACTGTCATTCAGAGCACGTAGTAAGGTGTGCAGGGAATCGGCTGGCACGCCAGCGAGTGAGTGAGAGGTGAGAGGGCTTTCTCTGGGGGCTCATCTAGGCAGCGCAGCACCGGCTGCCGTAATAACAACTCTCTTGCTGGCAGGAGAGAGCAGCTTAAAATGTTTGTGTGACTGCACATTTGGACGGGACTGCACACGCGTGAGAAAGGATAGCTATCTTGTTGAAACAAGAAAGTTTGCTCATGTCCCTTGTGGCGCCTTCTGTGTTTTGTTCTGCCCTGATTTTCCTGTTAAATCCTCACAATACAGTTTATCCGTATTTCTTCCACTGCTCTTAACAGCTTTTTTGTTGTTTGCTTTTCAATGTGCTCATTCTTGTCCTTCCCAAGTCCGGTAGCTCACATCTTGGCACCATTCTTGGGATGTAATATATTCTTCTGACCACCCATTGGCATCTGGGGTATCATTTCCCTTTCCCAGCATCCTCTTTCTTGAACGTCTGGGGCCACAGCTGTAAGTAGGTGAATATTGAAAAGCATTCAGGGGACTGGGGTGACAGTCATAAACTGATGGAAACTGGTATTCTCTAAACCTCAGCAGTTACCTTTTCTGTGAGATGATGCCTGCTGCTGAATGTCCTGCCTTACAAAGGAGGTGCTTAGTTGCAGTCATCTAGATGACGGACACTGTGCTGTCAGCATCCAGCTACTTGTAGCATCTTTTAAACCACCTGATGTGTGGAGCAGCCAGCTGGCCTCTGCACCCCTATTCGTCTGTGGATACCTCTGAAATCAGAGAAAGAAGCAGGTTCTGGGGACATCGACAGAGGATCAACAGTACTTCTCTGGGATCATCCGTCAGCCCTACACTGTGCAGCATGTGGAGTCCCATTTTTATGCCTTCTGACAGTAAAGCCGAGCGCTGATTAATATGACCTCAGGGGACAGTAAGGCAAATGACCATCCACTGCCTGCTGGTGCTTATTGCAAGTCAGAATGATGGCCTGTAGAAGGATACGAGTGCTTCTGGCACTGAGCCCGTCTTTGAGTCATGATTGATTGTCATTCTTCCCAATGAAGCCTTAACCATAAATAATAGTATTGTGTGAAATCAAGTATTTGAAAAACGTAAGCTTATTCCAGAGGAGCCTGAATCTTTAGCAGTGAAAATGTGACAACAGATGAGGGGAGCAAAGCATCTACAAAACTGGATAGTAAAATATACATGTGCCTTTTGTCAGAGTGTGAGAACTGAGATGATAACAGAATCTCTGGCTATTTCAATGAGAAGGTGACCAAAGCTATGCAACGTCACAACTACAGAGAAAATACCTTTCTCTAGAGAAAAATCTGACTCAAATTCCCTTCCTATGGAAATCACCTGAAGCAGATACTATTTTTTCTTTTGTTGTTTTATGAGGTAGTAAAAAAGTTGGGTTTACTTACTATTTTGGTTTCAGATGCTCTTCCAGTCCAACAGAGCCTGGAATGGCTTGATGTAGCTATCCTGGACATCCCAGGGCCAAAGTCAGGGCTCAGTCAATAGTGGCATGAGCTTGATTTTTCATTGGTATAAGGTGCCAGAGGTGCTTTTGCTTGACAAAACTCTGCTTTCTAATGAAATCCTTACTCTCCCTGATTCATTAAATGTGAAAATGGAACTTCCTCATCAAAAACTTAAGCACAGAGGTAAAGCAAAATCTGTCACTGCCAAGACAAGTACCAAAACCCAGAAAGCGGCCAAGCCAAGGGGGAAGGAACCTCCAGAATCTTTGCAAAGGTCACAAACTGAAGTGCTCAAAAGCTAGGCGATGCCTGAGTTGAGTTTATCCATGCAACCCTTACTTTACCAGCTTGATACATACACCTGATCAGGCTCTTAATTGTCTGATCGCATACTAGTCTTCCCGCAGGATTGTTTCCTCATTTAGTCCATTGTCCCTTTTCAGCATCAGTCTTTTCTTCATTCACAAAGTTGCCCCAACTCCACATATCCATATTCCAAAATTTCTACAGGTTCTCTCTGTGGTACCTGTGTACTTCTCAAACATTAATGAGTCTGTCTCCACACTCTGGAGGTGGGATCATCCTTGTTTTGATAACTTGATAAAAGAGACCACTAAATTTGAATGCTCTGTGGCAGATGCTTACCTTTTGCTATTGTCAGATCACTTAGCATTTCCAGTGCAGGGAATGCATTTACAAAGGGAATCTTTTTCAAAGATCAGCCAAAAAGAGACACTTCAGAGAATTTTTCCCTGCTGCACTTCTAACAGTTCTCTTATGTGTTAACTAAGATTTTTTTCTTACAGCTCAGAAATTTGTGCAATTTGGCCAAATGAGGTATGTTTGCGATGACCAAATTTCAAACTTTTGCTTCTAAGTGCAAAGGCATTAGAGCTCCTTAGAAAAGTAGTTCTTAAATAGTTTTTATTTTAGCACAGAAAATGTTTGTTAAGAATGAAGTCTGGAAATCAGCTGAACTGTTTTAGAGACCGCATACCTCTCAAACAGGGAACTTTTACTCCAAAGAGGTGAAACTTGACAAATCAAGAAGTATCTGAAAATAGGGCCTGAAAGAAAAAAAACCAACTGTCAGGCATCCGAAATGAGCAGCAGTGATACTAACCTTTCTTACTGTTTTTTCTGGGACACGCAAGCCCCGAAAGAACAAATACACTTTCTGAGTAGCTGCCCCAGAGGAGCGTTTGCGCGATGCCATTTGACAGAAACAGAATACAACCCCCTTAGCACCGAGGAGCCCTAAAGCTGATTAGGTGAACAAGCCCATGCTTGCTGCCTACTGGCCAGGGAGTGCTTATTCTAAACCCCCTTGTTAGCTGCTGGCATGACATTTCTGGCATGTCATTTCATACAGCATTCACAGGGTAAAAGCCACTCCAGCCCCCCTCCAATAAAAGGCAGTTTTTTAAGAACCAGAAAGAAATGAAACTGTGGCACTGACGTGGGCCATCATTCACGGAGGAGAGACGTCTGGAGATACTGAGGTGGTCTAAACAGACCCAGATGTTTTTAGTAGCCGGCTCTGTGGACCCGGGTTTCAGAGCTCTCGGTCTGTGTCCCGTGAGGATCCCAGCATCAAGGGTATGAGGATCGCTATGGGTTTTGTTTGTCCTGGGCACTGCTGTTTCTCAGCTGGCAGCATCCCATCGAACGCAGCGCTGCGACGTTGACTTGCATCAGCGACGGATCGAGCCCTCTGGGAGTCAGCGTAATTGGAGATCAGCAACCTGGACTCCTGCCTAGGAAGCAGCAGGAAAGCGGCTGTGCTTAAAGCAGAATCAAACCAGATTCAAAGTAATGGGAATATTTAAGCTGTGGCAACTTTAAAAAAAAAATATCTCTGCTACATTATTTTAGTAAATATTTGTAGGTGTCTGTAATAGGGGGGTAATCACTGCCTTTCCTTTCAAACAAAACCAAGGAGAGCAGTTTTCAGTAAAACTGAATGATAAGCAAGGCATTCTAATGGATGGTTTTAACCTTATTTTTGCTGGCAGATTATGCGTTACAGCAGTTCTCAAGTGTCTTTTCTTGCAGCACACAAAAACTAGTTTGTGCCTGGTCTTTTCCTTTATGGATGCGAGGACTCCACAGTAGCTGGCAAGCAGCGAGGCGTACCTCTTTGACAGGGAGCTGGGATGGGCTGCATGCGTGGAAAGCAGCGGGGGTAGGCATGAGGGAGGTGTTGAGGAGGTGCCTGGCCACAGCCATGAGAAGGAGGAATTGTACACATGTGCTGGCAGAGAGGTGGGCACCTACAGAGGAAGGACGGAGGGTGCTTAGCACTGCTGGAAGTCACAGAGATGAACCGCAGCTCAGAGGGGCTGGGTTTGGTATCATGGCAGTGCAAACAGACAGCTTTTAGGTGAGATTGGAGCCCAGGTCCCAGAGAGTCCATGGAATAATTTGTAGCTCAAAGGATGTTAAAGAGTTATGAAGGATTCCAGGCAACAGGTTGCAGGTGTGCTGTTGTGGTTGAGGACGGTGTACAAGACATTTCCGTGCGTTTCCACATGTTTCTTGCACCAATGAAATAAAAAAGAAATTCGTTTGGGAACTTTGGGAAAGCTCGTGCATCTCTTCTGCAATTTACCCCCTGTCCTGGAAGGGGAGGACCATACATTCGGAGCACCCACAAGACTGGTGCTAGAAGAAAGGCTGCGCCAGAAATGTGTCTCTTCTTGAGGGTGGTAAACAGCTGAGCCACCATTTTCATTAAGGGGTGAGGCACAGAGCTGGGGGTGGGTAAAGGAACATGGTCCTGAATGAAAACCTACCAGTTCCAGTGCAAGGCAGGAGATCTCCCAATGAGAAAGCGAGGGGAGCAGAGGCAGGTGCTTTTCCAGTCCCCATCTGCAGTCTTTCCATAGTGGAGGCTCATGCCCCAAGGGTAGCCTGCTCAGGATGCGTGCCGGGAGCACCCAGGGGAGAGCCAGAGTCACAGCACGTGCGGTCAGGGACATTTTAGAGCTCCTGGCCCCAGTGGAAGGGAACCCAAACACAGCAGCCGGAGGAGAGTCCAGCCCTGACGGTGGATCCATGGGCTTTAGGAGCCCTAGGAAAACAGCACACAAAAGGAAAGAGTAATAATATTAGAAAAAAAGACCCAGCTAGCAGTCTGTAATGAAGTGCTGCGTTCCCCAAGGGCTTGCTTCACCTCCTTTTTCTAATTCTGGCACAATGCTTATAATACTGATGGATCAGAGTAGGTTTAGAGCGGCCAGTTTGCAGATACACACTAGAGCCAGTCACAGAATGAACAAGAACAGAAAGTGAATTTCAGTTTGTTTCTTTTTTTTGCAACTTTCTTTCAGAACAACCTTAATATTTACAAAGGCAGGGCAGCTCCCATGTTCACAAATGTTGCAACATACTGCTCTCGCTGCATTCCTGCTAAAAATGAACTAGGAATGGTTTCTGGACAAAAACCAGAGCCTGTGATTTTTAACTTTCCGTCCCTTCCATCAAGGCATGGATTATGGTGAAAAGGACAATCTGGAATTGCTTTCTTAAGACTCGTCATGAGAAAGTTGTAGCTGGAAGGTTGGCTACCTCACCGATAAACACCTGTACATTTTCCACTCTTCCAGTCCTCCTTGGCTCCCAGGCTCAGGGCAGACTGCAGGATAAAACAGAATCGTATCTGAAAACAAAAAAACCTCTACTGAGCAAAAGGTTTCAGAGAAAACCCATCTGGATTCCACACTTCTTCCCCAACACCAGAAAAGTGTACAAGTTTTCCAGGCTGGAGCAGAAAGGTTATATATAGCACTGCAATTTAATTCACAGGACAATTAAAAAATACATGAAACAGTCTTCCTTATGCATGAGAAAAGATTATCAGAGTTTTCCCCTTTTCCTCTTTTAGGTTATTAAAAATGTAACTCCTTCAAGAGTAATAAATTAAGTCGGAAAGGATTGCTTAAGTGAGACCTGGGTTGTGATTAAAGGAAGTTTGGAGTTCAGGAGAAGTCTGTGTTTGAAAAACATCCTCAGTGTTCGGAGTATCACATACGGCTTTTGACAACTAATTTGGGAGAAAAGTGGTAGGGAATGAACCTCAACAGGAAAAGCGCTTGTTTTTTGTCACTTTGTGACATCATTACTGAAACATCGTTTCCCCTCGTTTGTATTTTTCCCCCTAAGTTCGTATTAAAATGTATCAAAACAGAAAAGACTTTGAAAAAGGCAGCAGAACTGTCATAAGGGATGACGCTAGCTAGTCGGGAGGTTACGCTTTATTATGTAAATACATGTTTGGGGGTATTTTAAAATGCATATCGTGTGGTTAGAGGCAGATTATTAGTTTGATAAACTGTACTGGTTCCAAATAAAGCGTACCAATCCATAACGTAAATGTCAGTAGTGTGACTTCTTGGACATCTGCGAGCTACCCGATCGACCGTAACTGTCCCTCTTCTGTACCAATCGGCCTCACTTGTTGGAGTATTAACCACGAGGCTGCTGGTCCTTGCCAAATCCCGCTGCCGAAATCCACTCCTTCTTACGGCTCCTGGGGAAAAGTTCCTGCGGCACTTTCCCGCGGGTAATTCCCTAGCGTTGAGCACCCCGAGCTTGAATTCATATTGGAGCGGAAGGAAATAAAACTTCGGTCTGTGAATAAAGCCTTCATTTACTTACATATAAAGCCAATGAAATGGTATGACTTTCCCTTCTTTTTCTGTAATTTACAAATGGCTAAAATGATTTCCCTGGCAGACACATCCATTTCTTAACTGCTTAGTGCCTGCGCTGGCTGCACCAGGCTGCAGCAACGTCTCTGTAAATGCCAGCGCTCGCTCGGGAGGTACCAAGAGAAGCTGGGTGAAGAACTTGCGATGCATAATTTATTCAGTGAATATAGGCCCTTTTTTGTGCTTGCAAGAACTCCGGGGAAGGCAGGTGGGTTTGGTTGGGTTTTCTTACACTTAGTTGTTGAAATTCTTTAAGGAACTGCTGCGCGTTTGCATGCAGTATCTGTGTGTCAGTGGCTTGTTGAGAGAAGCGTTTTGAATGTTGGCAGTTCAGGTGCGGGGTGCGTGTGGCCTGCACGGACAGGTGCCACACACCTCCTGGTCTCTGGCACAAACGTCCTCGCAGGCAAACGGCAGATGTTCGGAAAGCGCTTCCAGTGACTGCCGAGGCACTTGCGTAACATCCACGGTTCAGCTGGCTCCGTTTCGCCTGAATATGCCTGAAATCTGCAGCACCTCACACGCCTGCAAAAATAATAGTGGGGGGGGGGGGAGTGGTAGTCATTAGGGATACGCAAACACGCTTGAAAAATTAAACGTTGCGTGGCCGTGCGCTAACTTGCGCACTGACCTCCTGCTCCAGCCTGCCGCCGGGTCACGCCGCTGCCGGGCTGGGCGAGGCGGGGGGACCCCCGCTCGCCCCCGCAAACTTCCCGGGGCACAAACTTTCCCGGCAGTTCCCCGCCCGCCAGCGGGGAGGGTGAAAGAGCGAAGCGGGCGGCGCGGCGCGGCACGGCGGGGCGCGCCCTCCCCTCCCCTCCCCTCTGCGGCGCGGCGCGGCCCCGCCTCCGCCGGCAGCCCCGCACCGGGCGGCCGCCGGCCGCAGCGCCCCGCCGCGCCGGGCAGGGCAGAGCCGCGCCGCGGGAAGGGGGGCGGCGGCGGCGGTGGCGGCGGCGGGGGCGGCCCCCCGCGCAGCGCCGCGCTGCGCCCCGCCGCGGCCCGTGCGCGCCTCTCGGCGGCGGCGGAGCCGCCAGCGCTCGGCGGCGGCTGTCCGCATCCCTGCGTCCTCCCCGCGCGCTCCCTCACCTCGGCGGCGATCGCCCCGCCGCCGCCGCCGCCTCCCGCCCGCCCCCGCCCTCCCCTCCCCCGCACCGCCACACACGCGCGCACACACACACACACGCGCACACACACACACACACACACACACGCGCGCACGCACGCACTCCCGGCGCTGTGTGCGAGGGCGGGCGCCGGGAGACGGGCGGCGAGCAGCGCGCCGGCAGAGGAGACCACCGCGCACACGCACGCACGCACACACACACACACACACTCTCTCTCTCTCTCCCTCTGTGCCTGCTCCTTCCTCGCCCCCCGCCGCCTCCCCTGCTCCCCCCCCCTCCTCCTCCTCCTCCTCCTCCTCCTCCTCCTTTCTCTGCAACGAGCGAGAGAGGGAGAGGGGGGAAAAAAGCCACTTACAGGTATTTGTTTAGTGGATCGGCGGCTTCATTTTTCCCCCCCGCCCCCCACCCTCCCCACCGCCCTTCGCAGTTTGTTTACAAGTATCAAAGTTGTAATTGAGGAGCTGCCAAGGCACATCTGGATATTTTTTTTCTTCTTCTTCTTCTTCTTCTTTGTGTTAGGGACTGATGTGCAACTAATTAAAGGCAGACAGCCTGGTAGCGTCTGCACGCTCAAGCCCCCCCAAATAAAGAGCCTGGTAAGTGACTGGTTTGCTTTTTTCCTCCCTCTCCTTTCCCCCCTTATCCGTCGTGGTTTTGTTTTTTTGGTTTTTTGGGTTTTTTTTTTAGGGGGGTGGATTTTCTTTTTTTTTAATCTTGTGTTTTTGTCGGGGGCTTTTTTTTTTTTTTTTTTTGTTCTTGTCCTCTGGGATCCTAAAAGTATATTAATGTAGACGTGGGCAATAAAAGGAGCCGCTATATTAATTTATTAATTAATCTGCACCCGCCCCTCCTCCTGAATGTTAAATATGACCTTTGATCTCTCTGTCTTTGGCAGAGCAGACATGCAATATTGAACATGTACGGTCACATTTAGCTTAAGCAGGGACAGAATCGCGAAGCCCGGCTGGCAATTTCTGTTTATTTATTTCATTCGCGGAAATGAGGGCGATAGTTAAGGGGAGGGGGAAGAAATCAATAACTGCGTCTCGGGTACCCTTTTCATGCTCCGGAGATGCATCGATTAAACAATAATGACCCGGTTGGTGGGCACCATCATTTTCTCGCTCCTGGTGGCGATAAGCCCCGGGAGGGGGCTGCGGGCAGAGAAAAGGTAGCCAGCGAGGGAAGCTTTTGTGGAGAGAAGCCACTTTAACGCTGGGGGGAATAGGGCAAGAAAATGCGTATGTTACTTGACTTCTGGCATAAAAGGCTGAACGCTAACGTTTTATTCCTTACCAGATGCGTGGCTTTCCTACACATGGCTGGCAAAACTAGTTTTATTGAGTAGTTGTTATCGAGGACATGCGGCTAGGTTTTCCTTTCTGGAAACGGGAGAGGGTGTTTTGGTTTTTTGGGTTTTTGTTTTTTTTTTTTCCCCTATATGCAAATCCTTCGCATCCCTCCACAAGACGACGCTTAGCCTAGAGCTTTCCGGGGCAGCCTTTGTATTGCCACCAGACCTCTGAAGGCAGCGAGAGTCTGGGTTTTTCCCTGACGTGGAAACACAGAGGTGGCTCCTGCGGACTCGGGGTCTTTTTTTTCCGATGGAAAGACGCCCGCCAGTCCCTAATGCAGCCGAGGGTGAGGTTTCTTCTGTAGACTTACGCTCCCTTCATCTGGATTTGTTTACATAAAGCCCGCTTTTTAGTGCACGACGTCGGGAGGAGACGAAGTTTTTGCACTCGGTAGGTTGGGCTGCAAACGGTTCATTAATCTAATTATGGTCCTAATTACCGTAATTGATAACCATTTTGAACTAAACATACCGGACTCTGGAAACTAGACGTAGCCCCGCGAGTGTCTCCCAAGTGAACGCTTCTGATCGATAGCCCTACATCAGAAAAGATGCTGGAAATATCTGAACTATTCAGGTAGAGCATCTGGAAAACAAAGAGGCAGTATTCATAAACTGAGGGCTTTTTAAGTTATGTTTATGTTTTGCTTTAGTTCGCGCAGTCTGCCATAATGTACCTTCCTCATTGCCATAAAGTAAAATACCCCCCTTCACCTCCCGGGGAGGGGGGGGGCGGTGGGAAATAAAACGAGCACCGCGTCCTTACCCCCTCCCCCCCCCCCAAACTTTCCTAACCCTGAAGCAGAAAGCCATCTTTCCCCGCCGAGGGCTAGTTCAGCAGGTACAGCGACGTGCCCTCCCGAGTGTTCCCGGGCTGTCTCTCCCACGAAGCCCCCCTGCCCCGCGGCGCCCGACGAGGGGCTGTCCCCGTGTCGGTGTGTGTCCCCCCCCCAGCCCTCCCTGCGCAGCCCCCGGCGGCGGTGGCGGGGAATCCTCCCGAGAGGTTGGGATAAATACTCCGTCTTTAGTACAGCTGCAGGCGCCGGGATCACAAGCTGTGAAATTGCCTGCCTTAAGTATTTTATTTTATTATTTTATTTTTTGTTTTAACCTAGCCCCGTTTTCCCCCGCGGCCCGCAGGCAGCCCCACCACCACCACCCCCCCCCCCGCGGCGGGGAGGGCCGGGGGGGGGCCGGTGCCGCCGCGACCAGCGCCCGGCGGAGCCAGCTGTGCCGGCAGGCAGCTAATGACCGCCGGGCGCAGAAGGACACCGTGGCAGCTGGCGGCTCCCTCCCCCCGCGCCTCCCTCTTTCTTTTTTTTTAGTATTCCTTTTATTATTTTTTTTTTCCCCTTTTTTCCCCTGCCTTTCCGTTTTCCCCGGTGGAGATGGTAGGTGGGCAGCTCCCGGTCCCCGTGCCGTGTGTGTGTGTGTGTCCCCCCGCCGCGGCGCCGCCGGCTTGTCCCGGGACCGGGCTTGCTCCGCCCGGGCCGCCCCCTCAAGCCCTCCGCCCGCGGGAACGGCGGCGTCTGCCCCCCACCCGTGTCGTGTCCGTCCCCCCGGGTGGCCGTTGGCGGCCGTTAGCGCCCCCCGCGCGCGCGCACCCCCTCGGAAATGACTTTCTGTGTTTCAGCTGCGGCAGCTCCCGTGAGGATGCAGGAGGAGCGGCTGCCCGGCCAGGCACCCACCGCGGGAATGCGCCCGGAGGAGGAGGATTAAGCGTACCCCCCACCCCCACCCCCCCGCCCCAGGCCCCGTCCCTCTCTCCCCGGCCCCCACCCCCCCGCCCCGTCCCTCCCCGCCGCCCCCCCCGGCCACCATGAACACCAACGTGTGCGTGGAGAGCGGCCCCAACCCCGAGGCGCCGGGGCTGCCCAAGGACAGCCACCTGCCCGAGGGGGCCCTCAACAGCCTTGTGGATTACAACTCGGAGATGGAGAGGTACCGCTCCTTCGCCACCTTCTACAAGACCAACGGCGGCGCCTTCCCCCAGGCGGCCAAGATCGCCCGCATCACCACCCCCATCTTCCCCAGCGCCGCCGCCGCCGCCGCCGCCCGCATCGGCATGTCCCCCTGGAACTGCGACACCGCCACGGCCGCCGCCGCCACCGCCATGCTCTGGGGCAGCGGCGGCGGCGGCGGCGGCGGCGGCGCGGCGGGCGGCGCGAGGAAGCCCTCCTCCGCTGCCGCCGCCGCCGCCGCCTCCGCCTCCGCGGCCGCCGCCGCCGCCTCCTCGCTGCACGCCGGCAGGGGCGGCATGCACCACCGGAGCGACTCGCAGCGGCTGGGCAAGCCCGGCTGCCCGCCGGCCGAGCAGCCCGCCCTGCCCATGGCGAACGGCAACTTCCTCTCCACCCTCTCCCCCGAGCACTGCCGGCCGCTGGCCGGCGAGTGCATGAACAAGCTCAAGTGCGGCGCCGCCGAAGCCGAGATCATGAACCTCCCCGAGCGCGTCGGCACCTTCTCGGCCATCCCGGCGCTGGGCGGCCTCTCCCTGC
Source organism: Gymnogyps californianus (assembly GCF_018139145.2). Taxonomy (NCBI): domain Eukaryota; kingdom Metazoa; phylum Chordata; class Aves; order Accipitriformes; family Cathartidae; genus Gymnogyps; species Gymnogyps californianus. The sequence continues at coordinate 57,315,459 of NC_059474.1, read as the reverse complement.
CCCCCGGGGTCATCGTCATGACGGCCCTGCACTCCCCCGCCGCGGCCTCGGCCGCCGTCACAGACAGCGCCTTCCAGATCGCCAACCTGGCGGACTGCCCGCAGAGCCACGCCTCGGCCTCGCCCGCCTCCGCCCTGGGCGCCGCCGCCGGCGCGGGGGGCGGCGGCGGCGGAGGCGGCGGAGGGGGGCCGGCGGCGGCGGCGGCGGCGGCGGCAGCGGGGCTGGGGCCGGGGCGGGCAACCCCGCCAAGAAGAAGCGGAAACGCTGCGGGGTGTGCGTGCCCTGCAAGCGGCTCATCAACTGTGGAGTCTGCAGCAGTTGCAGGAACCGCAAAACGGGACACCAGATCTGCAAATTTAGGAAATGTGAAGAGCTTAAGAAAAAACCGGGCACTTCGCTAGAGGTCAGAGGAGATGATTTCTTTTTCCCCAGCCTCCCGCCGTCCCTCCTCAACCCCCTGCCCCCCCCCCTCCAGTGCTTCTTGTCTAGCTTCAAGATGCAGCATCCCTTTTCCGAGGCCTCCTTCAGGCTCTGAGGGTGCCCCCCCGCCGCGGGCGCGCCCACCCCCACCACCGCCACCACCCCCCCACACCCCCCGCGGCGCTGCCCCGCCGCCCGCCCCTTCTCCGCCCCGCAGGGAAGAGAAACGCCGCCCCCCGCGGCGCCCCGCCGAGCTCGGCGCTGGCCGCGGCCGCCGGCCCCGCCGAGGAGGGACGGAGAGCCGCCCCCGCGGGCGCCCCCCGCCGCGGGCCGCAGCGCCCAGCCTTTCAGAGCCGGAGGCCGGCCGGGGGGCGCCGGCCCCCTCCCCGCCAGCTCGTGGCCGTTACGAGACGCTGCTCGCCTGGTTTACCTGCCGTGCTATTGCTATCAGACTGCTGGCTGTCTCTGGTTTCTTTTTCTTCCTTTTTTTTTCCCTCTCTTTTTTTTTTTTTTTTTGGATGGCGATCATGACGATTCGGGGCGGTTTGTAGGGACGGGGAGGTGGGAAAGGGAAAGTTTTAGCTGAACGCCTGGCTCCCGCCGTCGGAAGTTCAGGGGAAAGTAGTGGCCGAGTTCATCTCCAGGTTGGCTGGTAGCAGCTTGTCCGAGACAGACAACTGGCCGTAGAGCCCGGTAGTCGGTGAAACGTGCCCAAGTAATCTCTTTGGCAATATCTTTTACGAAATAACCCGCTCGTGGTGTATAAAACACGATGGAAAAATAGCACAGGTATGACTGAACTGATTTCTGACTGAACTGTACATACGGTTATTTTTACGACGTGTCCTCCGAACTGACAATGTATTGCATTTCCCAAAGCTGTAACGACAGGTTTTCAGGTTTGCTAGACGTACGAGAGACAGGCAGATCCCATGTCGCAGACATTTCGGTTAATGTATCGGGGACGACAGACAATGGGAACCAAAATACACAACCGGGAGGAAAACGGCAGTTGGTTGATATCGTTAGGCGAAGGAAACAAGCGAGAGGAAAGACTAGTAATCATACTTAATCCCTTGTCATTATTAAAATTATAGTGTTGCTGGTTAGACGCACATATCAAATGCGTCTGAAGGTGTCGAGGATGATGGATTTAGTACAGAGGAGTAGTGTATGCTGGGTGACATCAAGATTTGTAGTCACAGAAATTAGCAACTAAGTGAGAAATTGCAACTTCCCTACGTCTGTGTGTGTGTGTGTGTGCGCCCGTGTGTGCAGAGCGGTTTATTCCCTTACTCATTGCTTGCAGGAGTTCTCTCCAAGAAGAGGTGGGATGAGGGATTCCAGGGAAAAAGCAACACCAAGAGCCCATTAATTTGATCTGCATTAAATAAATGGAGATAATGGAGTCGGTGTTGATACTGCCATGGGACAAAAGCAACATTTGGGGGTTTAACTGACATTTGGCTGATACCATTAACTCTTTCCTAACCAGCCTCATCAAACCAACTAATTAATTCCTCCTTGCAAGAGTGAACTGTCCTTGCTGAAAGTTTGATTTGTAGCTGTGCATCCTCTTAGCTCTTTTTTGTGACCCAGCATCACTAATGCAAAAACCAGGATGGACTTCCCAGGTCCTAGAAACTAGATTGGGTTTTCAACTCTTGTTTTTCTCAAGAATATGCCTTTGTTGGTTTCGTAGCACGTTCACAAGATACCTAATGCCCCGGTCTGTTAATGATGGATTATAATGCTGAGTACAGCCTAAAAGAGACTTCTCTGAACCAGAGACGTGGAGAATCCCCCCTGCACCACCCAGCACTGGGGGTGCCTTTGTGCGCCAGGTTCCCTCATTAGGCTTGCAAACCAGGACGCTGCTGGGATTTAATGTTTGTGATAAATGATAGGTTCTGATGGCTTATCGATTTGTGCAGAAAGTGAGCTATCTCTGGAAGAAACGAATTTGTACATTATCAGATCTTCCTATGGGTTTGTGTGCATCTCTGAGCACATTTCCAGAACTTCCTCACTCCTGACAGAGGTGTTCGACAGCCTTAAAAACTGCTCAGGCGGGTTATGAGAATGCCGCCTGTTAAAATTGTTTAACCACTGTGACTAGTAAAAACCGTGGTTTATTAGCCACTTGTGTACTCTCACAACCACCTGCCTTCACTTCTTTTCTTCATTTTCTCTCTCCCCCGCTCACTCTCTCCTGTTTGTGCTCCGTCAGATACGTAAACATAAAAGCTCCTCTGCTGCTATACCGTGACTCGAAGGAAACAGGTTTCTCTTTCCAGCTGTGGAGATGTCAGTAAGGCATTGCTTCGCTGCAGGTCGTGGCCCATCACAAAGTTTTGTCAGGGGATATGGTTTGTCAGTAGGAGAGGAAGAGTGCCCAAACCTATTATCTTTCTTACACGGTTGTTTTTCTTACGTCGTCTTTCTTTCCTTCTTCTTTTTTTTAAATTAACTAATAAAGAGTGACAGCAGGGCTGCATAAGGCACGTGTGCAGCAGCGGTGCTCTGGCTAGAAGGCCACCAGCTGGAAGGGTGTTGGAGAGTGACAGGGCCTACATGAGGGCACTGCAGCAGCAGCGGTGGCTGCGGGTGGGCGAGGGCGGCCGCCCTGCGGAGTGGGCTTCTGGGGCTCGTTTGACCTGTGCACTTGGGGAAGCAACAGCTCTGCGTGGGTGATCCCCCGTCACCTTTATAGGCATGGTCCCAAGGAAACGTGACAAGGATCGAGGGGCTCACATTCCGCTACATGCTTGTGAGATTTGTGAATTGTGCTCGACAGTGGCTGCCAGTTGTGGAGATGGTTCAAGGCAGGGGGTGGAACTGTGTTTGAAAACTAAAATAAACAAAAAATGAGAATAATAACAATAAACAGTAAACTGGCTGATCCCACGGAAACCATTTCTCTCTTTTGCCTTTAAATCTCTTCTTCTACTGGTGCATTGAAAGCATAGGATATAACTCTCAAGGTTAGTACACGGAGTTGAAGACAGATTCACATGAATGCTTTCCAGTCCCTGACCCTTGCATTTTTAATGGAATGCTTCCCTCCCAGCATTTTTTTTTAAACATTTGAATTATTTTTCCCTATTTTTCTTGTACTATTTTCACCTTAAAAGTGTCCCAATGCTCTAGTATTTTTCATAGAATGTTATTATTGCTAGGAAATTTTATGTACAATAATAATAAATCTATAAAAATAAGACTGACGTCACGTTGCGCACTGCCTACTTGTGTATGTATATTCTGTGTTCATTCAGATTTACAGTCGGTTTAAAGAGACATAATCTTTATTTACCCATAGAGACTACTTATTTTCCTCTGATTGGTATAAGTGTCTATAACTTCTGCTGCAGGTTATGAAGATCAGGAGCCTGATGTTACTTTACATCCCCCTCTCTTTGAAGTAAACCATCCCAATTCAGCGTATGAATCTCAGTTGCCCCACGCCTCGTTTTCATTAGCGTGGCAGCAAAGTCGGGCAGAGGGGCTGACTCACGTTGGCAGGGTCTGAAGGGTTCAGCCCAAATGTGAAATATCTGCTCTTTGGGCATGCTGTCATCATAGCCGGTGCCACTTGCTTTATTCGTAACAGCCGCGCTAATTGATATGTGCGCTATTAAAGTAAACATTTGCATACCGACCTGAAATAGTAAACACCGGCATCCAAATCCGAGGCGCCTCGCTGAGTTGCATTTCAAGCCAGCGGGAGTTTGAGATGGCCTTCGCCGAGGATAGGGTTGTGATGATTGATTTCAGCAGGAACGGCATCTGATCCTGAAAATCTTAACACCATATGGCATTGCCACGGGGGAGAGAGGCTGCGCTGGCAACCTCCGAACTTGCACTTCGTGTTGTGGTAGCGTGTGTGAGCACTGTTAAGGGAAGACTGCTGAGCTCTGTGGATAGGGGTCAATTAGTATGGGCCTCAGAGGAAGCAATTTCCCTGCCGTCTATCTAGCTTTAAATTACATGCATAAGTTAAGCGACGGCACGATGGAATTGAATAGTGTGAGGGGGAACTGAAAAGCTTGATAAGGAGCAGGCAGCTAACACGGTCCAAGTGGCTAACTGGAAGGTGGAAAGAAAGGCCACCTTGTAGCCTGTGTTGCTGTTCTTCACTGCAATGTTGCTGTATGGCAGTGTTTCTCACCTCCCTGCCACTGCCTCGTAGCCCTCCATCTGGCTGAGGCTCCCCATGTGTTAAACATCGTGCAAGGGGGCAAAAAAGCAGTCCCTGTCCCTGGGCGTTTACAGCTGGAGCAAGAAACACAGTCTGTCCCGAGTGCAATTCACGTTGGCTATTGGCTGTAAAGCCCTGATCGGCCCTGAATGCTGGTTTTTCCCTCTCTCCTCTTCGTGCGTGCCCGTTGTGCTCTGCCAGGGTGCTCTTGTTTTTCCATTCCCAGGCCTGAGCCTGCAGGGAGGGTGCCTGGCGCTGGAACTGCCTGCTGGCACCACAGGAGAGCCCTCGCCGGGTGGCTGCGGCGCTCTCGCTTGGGGCTTCCAACACGGTGCGCGATCCTGCGGTGATGGTGTTGGCAGGGAGCGGGGGAGGCAAGAGGCAGGGCGAGACGTGACCTTCGTTGAGCGTTTTGCGACGGTTTTTGTCACTTTCATGCAGATTTTACGTGTCTGGGATAAGCGTACGTCCGGTGACGAGTTTTCCTTTTGATCTCTGGAGGTTCTTGGGGACAACACAAGGCCACCTACTGCCACCTCCGGCAGAGACCAGAGCAGCTGCAGGCGTCTTTGCTTACCGGTGCCTGATCTCTGCCACTTGGAAATCTCGTTGAAGCTATTTGACCTTCTGCGTTAGGATCACATCTTGCAAGGCGGGAACGCATTGCCCTTGGTGGGAGACATGGGGTTGAGGAAGGCGTTGAGAGCCCAGCGGAGTCAAGCTTTTGGTCTCCTTACGGCTCTGGCAAATTACTGAGCACAAGCCTCTGAAATGGAGTTGGATGTCGTCTGTTTTACTGTTTCATATGTTATTGTTTCCCTTTCCTGGTGTGATACTTACGAAGCAAAGAAAGTGCCCAAACCCCATGACATTAGTGTTCAATTTAGAATATACGTTATATAAACTGCTGTTTGATACAGTGTAGTTTGTTAAAGGGGAGCAAAAATGAAGTTTCTCCTGCCTAAGGAAATCTCTTAGTGGTGGGATTTGGTACTGAACTGAACAGAATTTCAAGGAATTCAGCAAAATTGTAGGCCAGTGAAGGGCTTAACAGCTTCTTTCGTACAAAAACTGCTTTCTACTTGCATTGGAAATTGCTTGCTTAAATCGTTGAACTGTGATTGTTTGCCAGTGAAATTGTCCGTATGGTAAGAGAGCTTAACTGGTTGCAGTGGTTCCGCATTTTGATTACACTGAATAGTTCTTTGCACATTTTTCTAAGTACTAGTACAGGTTATACAGTTGGGGTGTCAGGATTCTGTGCCAGACTTTGGATTTCAGTGTCGTGACTGACTGGTTAGTCTATTTTTTTAAGCTGACATAATGAAATCTCTGTGTATTGTTAGGCTGGACAAGTTGCATGTGTCTTGAGAAAGATGATGAATGAAGCCAGTTTTTTTTCTAGAGCAGTAATTAGCATAATAAGTACTTTTTTTCTTTTTTTTCCAAATTGTCTAAGTCACTTTGGATGACGTATTTCAGTTAGAGGTGCATGGAACCATCATGACTTGGACTCCTGTGCCAGCTACAGCACTTTTGGAAAATCTTACCAATTCTGTGTTTGTACAAAATGTTGTGGGCTGTCCACATCATGCCTTATTCATATAGGGAGACTCGTTTAAGCTGGTAGATATGTGAATATTATGTTATATACTGCTAATTTGGGGTGGGTAATAGTGAGTAACAGTCCCAATTTTTGTCTGCCTGTTCATGTGTGTTCATATTACTGTTTTTTTGGGCCACTTTCCACGCAATTCTGTTTGCTAGGTGGACACCTAACACCTTTACTGAAGTCAGGGCAGACCTTGCTCACTTGGAGAATGAATTAGGATGTCAGAAAGCGGCCCCTTTTGAAGAGCAACATCTTGGTACTGCATTTTTGGTTTTAAAAGAAATGTGCTCTAGAGAATTAAACAAAAGGTAGATGTTAATTTCTGTACGCTGTGTCATGTATTTGATGCATAGCAATGACTGAGAACAGGTCCTTTCCAGATATCCTAAAAATTTGTATCTGTAAAAAGAAAACTAGTAGTCTTCTGACTCTTAATATGCATATATTTTAAGGGTTAGGCTTGGTGAAATATTTCTAAGCAGGCAAACCTAGAATGTACACCTTAAAGTCTCATCAAATACAGCATAATCCTTTCGATCGCTGGTTGCAATGGGAATCAGCTGCTGATTGCGTAGGGAAAGGCTTTAAGATAAGCTTTTCGGATGTACCCAAGTGAGTTAGGAGCAATAAGAAAGTAACTCGTGTCACCATAAGAGAGTCCCTGGGACTTGGCCTTGGTTGCTAACAATCCCTGAATCACCGACTATGTGCTTAAAAATTGCCAGCAGATACCATGTTTCTGAGGAGTACCACCATCCGAAGAAAGCGTTTCTCTGTGTCTGTAGTGTCTCTATTTTTTGATAGCTCATCTACTTTGAATGATCGTACTGAACCACAATGTCTTGAAGCATGTGGTTTCATTTGACACTTTTTTGCTATTTGGGAGCCCAGCCTGCCGTATCTGTCTTCTCTCTTCTTTTAGGTACCTTTATTGTTTTCCACAGTTGTATCTTGTTCAGTCACATGCAAACACCTGTCCTGAAATTGAATTACTCTGCGGCGTAATCTAAAGTCATCCCCCATTTCAGCATCCTGTGCTTTCTGTTGTGTGTTGAGTTATGTTGCACCATACTTTAGATGCGACAGCCATTCAATAATGTTGAAGCCTTAGCTCTGCAGGGGCTAAAAAGATCCCAGCAGGCTTGTTAACTTCTACTCTCAGACATTATGGGAAATATTTTCTCCTCCCTGGAACTCCTAGGCATCCTCTTAATTAACACTACAAAAATCCATAGCCAGGTATGTGTGAAGCCTGTTGAATTTTTTTTTGAGTTTTCCAGAGTTTCTCCGTTCCTTCCTATTTAACCAGACACTCCAATGCCAAGTGAGATACGAGAACGTAAAAGGAATAAAGGCAGCTTGGGTCATGCTGGATACTGCATTCTTGGCAGGCAGCAAGCTCATCAAATGCCTTTCCCTTAGTCACCATAGGGTTTTATTCTTTCCCCTGCTCTACTCAGTATTTTCCTTTGTCTCAGTCTCTGAAGTGTTGGACATTTTAAAACTTTGCACCTCTCCTGTCTCAGGACAGTATTCCTTTCAGTTCCAGACTACTGTGGTCATGGTCTCTGTTGTACTTCTGTATAGGATCCCCATTAGCTGGCATCAGACTTCATTTGACTAGGAGTTATTTGTACAGAGATGAGAGAGATTATTCAGTGGTTTAGGAAGTGGAGAAGCAGTATTAAAATTTGAGGTGGAGAGAGGAACTTAATAAACACTGGAAAATGATGGGAAATCCTAGGGAGTTCAGGATAGATATCACTTAAGATGAGGACAGAGGAGGAGGAAAGAAGAGCTGCAGAGCACTCAGAGAAGGACGCAAAAGTGGTTGAGGGTTGGTTATAACGTGCAAAGCCTCGGTGAGGGGGTGCATAGTGACCAGCAGACCGACCGAGCCCTGGAGGTGATCTCCTGACAGGAGGGGTACAATGGTGGTGCTGAAGGTGGCAGTGAGAACTCCCCTGGTGAGAAGAGCACGGAATATATCTGCTGCTATGAGCAGGAGGTTTGCCATTAGAAATTCAGGTGAGGCAGTTGAAGAGCTCGCCAGTAACAGTCTTCCCAGCCCTTCTACGGGGCAAGGCCCAGACTTCATACAGCAGAAGGGGACCTTGATGAGGGTAAGCAGGGCTTTCCACGTGCCCTTGTTGATAGGGTAATCCAGTTTCTCTAATTCATTTTTTAAATTGACTAGAATTTATGGAGAGAATTTGGGTATTGGGGTGAGCATGTGGTATGGGAGGAGTCGCATGATCTGAACACGTTGTTCAAGAGCTAAGGAAATGATAAAGGCACACATACAGACAAGCTGACAAATGTGAAAGAGGGAGGGGATGCTTGTAAATGAAAGGCTGAAAATGATGATATGTTGCATGAGGAATGCTTGGGCTTAGAGGTTTCTTAGGTGGTGTCTACTGCGTGTGCTAGGGAAGCTGGAGCATGCTGACAGCACATCAGTCTGCACTATGTTAACATAAAGAATTTGCTCCATCGTCATGAAGGAAATACCGCAGAACAACTGTGGTTCAGCAACATCCATCCTTCTGCACATCCTAACTGCTGGGTGGGCATGCAGAGGTGGTGCAGCAACCTTGGCAGTTACAGGCTTGGAAGAGAGCTGAAGAGCTCTAGCAATCAGTGTAAAAGGTACAAGGAGGGCAGAGCCTGATTATCGTGGTGCAGTTAAAGAGGTCAGAAATGGAAAAGGAGAGGCAAGGAGTATATATTGTTAAATATGTGATCTCCAAAGTGAGTGGTATCAGTCAAACAAAGGCTGTTGGTTTTAGAGCAAGCAAAAGAGGAGAAAATATATTTGGAAGGGTCGTGGGTTTGAACAGCTAGCCAACAGGGAGTGGGTGGGAGAGGACTCGATGACACAAGCCTAGTAATGATGTAAAATCTGTTCCCTCTAAATCACGAGTTCATCTGAGCTCTGGGAGGTGGTGATCACAGTTGGCTGGTTGCTTGGAAGCTGATGTAAAATAAATTGGAGGTCAAAGTCCAGCGGAGGTGACAGCGTCGTGAAAATAATCACTAAGATGGGTCTTAATTGTCAGCCTTGAAAATTTCAGAAGACATACCCGGGAATGAATGGGGTTCAGAGCCATTTACAATCTTTTAATGTTTTCCCCTCCAGTCGGGAATTGTGGTGACCTGCTGTATAAGAGTTTGCTTGTGTTGCTGCTCCTCTCCCTGCATCTAATCGGACAATACATGGTGCTCACCGACTGTGAGAGAGCCAAGCTGGCGCCTGCAATGAGTCTTAGGCATTGGCTGAAAATACTCCCTCAGCCCAGGTAACTGACTGAGTACTGCATTTGAGTGAATTTATTTTTTCTTCTTTTTTTTTTTTCTTTCAAGTTTTGCAGAAAAAGAAACAGGCAAGCAGAGGCCAAGCATTTAATGGATATATTTTTCTCTGGCTCTTTTATCAACGGCGTATGAAGAATCCCAAAGGACAGAAGCAGTTAGCTAACCAATGAGGCATCATAGCTGATTTTAGGTTCCATGCAGGAGAAAAAGATGCTGAAGCCCTAGCAGCTCTAGGGGAAAGAGATTTAAATTTAGGTTTGGTCCTGAGAAACGTGCCTCCCCTCTGCTTGGAGACCAGTTCGTAAGAGATTACTGTACCCCAGAGCAGCAGTTTGGAGGATGATAGAGATGTCAGCCTGTGAGTGCAAAGACTCGTACCACTGGATGATGAACCAGCAGGGATTTCTCATTAATGGAATGAATGTTAACAAGAATAATTCTGTTTTGTGAGCTTGTGTGTGTGGGAAGGATAAATGATAGGGACTGATGGATGGTCTTCACAGAGATTTGATTAGGGAGAAGGTGAATGGCAGTGTGTGTGTGAGAGAGGGGGAGGTGTATGCACGTGGTGCATCCATTGCAGAAGGCAGGCACACTTCTAGTTGATAATGTCTGACACAGGAGAGTCAGCAGAAGTAACCAGGCGGGTCCTAGGCGAAAGCAGAAACTGAGCAGTGGTGTGGATATTTCATTTTTAGTGTCTTTTGCATTGTAGGGTCTTGTGTTTTATGTTGCACGGTAGTAACAAACCTGTATCCAAGAATTTCTCTATAAAACTTTTCTCAGTAACAGAGGTTTCTGCTTTATGCTAATAAAACATTTGGCTATTTGATACTAATTCCCACAGTCAGTATGGGAGCACTGAGTGACAGCTTTTCTGACCTGCTTAGCATCAGTCTTGGCTCTGAAGTAATACTGTGTTAGAGCTTGTACGAGCCCTTCCCTGTCCCTGAAAAAGCAGGAGACAGGCCAGACCTACTGGTTGAGAGGCCAGGCAGGCAGAACCAACAGAAACAATCCCTCATCCTGCCTGAGGCCTTCAGATGCTGCCGGAATGCAAATAATAAATAAAAGAAAGCAAAACAGTCGCATCAGATGAATACGCACTCTAGCAGGCTTAGCAGCTCCATCCTCAGGTACAGGAACAGCTGAAAAGCCGAAGGAACTGCAAGAACTGTTCGAGAGGGATGTAGAAATAGGGAAAGAAATGTGAATCCCTTTGGCGGTGAGATATGAGAGACCCCTAACCTGAAAACCCAAACCTCTGATGTTTTCCCTTCTGCCTTTGCCAGGAAGCCTTTAGGAGCCCCTGTCTGAGGCCAGAGTGTGGCCAGCTGGAACGCGGCTGCAGGGTAGCAGACGGCAGGAGGAGTTCCCGACCCCAGCTTGCCCGGCGCTGCCAGCCCCGCACGCGGGGTGCCAGGCACGGGGAAGCCGGCAGCCAAGCCGGCTGCTTCCCTCAGGAGCGAGCTGGACGGCAGAGGTGGAGACTTGGCTCCGTCCCTTGGCTTGCTGGCCAAAAGAGCTGCGCTGGCACAAGGGAGGGAGTGTGCTGGAAGGCAACCGCAGCCAATTACTCCCAGGCCGGGAGGGAAGGGGGAGAGGAGATTTGTTCCTTTCCAGGGCTCTGCCTGCATCCTGGGGCAACGCTTGTGCCTGCCAGCCTCGGTGCAAGCAATGCTTAGCGGCTCGAGCTGCCCCCTGGGGATTTCAGGGCCAATGGTGGAGCATGTGAGCAGCTCCGCTGAAAGCTAGCGTGGCTGCTCTTAGCTGTAGGTGCTCACCGGCACAGAGGGGGCTTCGTCACTAACGTTTCCTGGGACTGAGCGGTTTTTCTTTGACAGCATTAGTCTGGATTCCTTATGATTTCTGATCTGTATTTGCCATCTGTTTTCCCCAATGGTGTTATGCATTTTTTCAGATCAAAAAAGTGAAATTGTTTACCCATTCCCCAAATTTAATCTCATATATAAAGTGAAAAAAATTAATATATAAAATAAACTATGGTGTGTACTGAATGTAAATGAGGGACACGTTTGCTCGTTCTTTCTCCTGTGGAGAAACACATTACTCCTCAGACTAATCCTATTGATTTAGTTGGGGAGCTACTGCCTGCTGCTGACGCCGAGTCCAAGTGGCAGGATCCGGCCCTACAGTGGCAGGTCTCTAGCTCTCCCATGACCATGGGCACAAATCCTTTATTCCCGAGCTAGCCCCACTGAAATCTCCTGAGGTTACCTCCGAGTAAACTATTGAGAGGAGCTGGGTTTTCAAAACACGACCCTTACTTAGGAGTACACGTTTTAAATTTCTATTTGCAATGTCCCGTGGCGGAGGTTTACTTTTCACTTGGTGGAGCTGGCAGCAGAGAAAGTCAAATGAGTTTCCTAATCTGGTATGTTCTAAATCTGGTTTGTCTCAAATATGGCCTGAGACATATGCAGCGCAAGTGGAAAAATAACTGCCAGCACGCAGATGCATGTCCTCTTGGAGCAAATAAAGCTGACTTTTAAAATAAATGTTAAATCTCATCCTTGGTATGAAGGGAGACAAGCTCGTAGCTCAGGTATGGGGAGAGATATTTTAAGGTGGGCTGTGGAAGCAAACTCACTGCCGAGCTTCTGACCTGGCATATGTGTCCCTTTTTATCTGCTAAGTCCAATAATAAGCTCGTTATTAGAGGACATCTGTTACCGCCTGATAACACGTACAGTGAGCAGGAGCGCAGCGTCAGTGGGCAGCCAGGGATTTTGGCAGCTGTGGGGAGCGGCAGCTTCGTGGACTGTTTCACACCTCGTCCAGAGCCGGCGCGTCCCTCCCATGGGCCTGCGGCTGAGTGGGAGGACACCAGGAGTTTGAGGCGCGGGCTGTTCCCGCACAGAGCTCTCCCGTGCCAGCCGGCGTGCACGTGTGCCAAAGCCGCGACACATGCAGGAGCAGTGCCTCATCCCCCCGCAGCCGCAGCCGGCCCCCTCGGTGTCGGTGCGGTGGGACTCTCGGCGTTCCTCCAGGGCAGGGAGCGGAGTGGCTGGGAGAAACGTACCATGGGCCGGGCTCTGCCTTTTCCTTCCCTCCGCATTTCCAGGAGATGCAATTCACACACCGGTTTCTTGCCCCCAAGCCTCCTTGCCTGAAGAAAAACATTCAAGGAGACTCTGTGTGAGCTGAATCTGAGCGTCAGGAGGTTTTCCCCAAAGTCATTGCTGTAGGTAATGTATATTTATGAGCGGAACAAAGTGGGCCATAGATACTTTCAAAGGCTGCTTTCCTCTCAGGGTGGCTCAGTATTTAGGCAAGTAAGGAGGGGAGATGCTGTCCAGACCGCATTCACCAGTGGCAGAGCAGGCTGGCGCAGGAGAGGCGGCAGGCATCCTTCACCCGCCAGCCGGTGGGCTGCCTCTGCCGCTGGGCAGAGCGCCTGCCTGCGGGTCAGGAGATGGTGTTGCTCTGCGGGTCAGGAGATCGCATCCCTCTGCTGGGTGCCGGCGTGTCTCAGCGAGACACACGGCCCTGTTCCAGCCACGAGGCTGGGTCCGTACCACCACGCGTGCCCTGCAGCCCAGCACTTGCCTGGGGAAGGGTCTTTCCAGAGAGGGAAACTGGGGAGGGAAAGTGAGTTTTGGAGCGGATGGATTTGCACCAGATTCTGCGCTGTTTATATATGAGCAATGCTGTGTGTATATTTGATGTCATTTCCAGCGTGATCAAGCTGACACCTAAATTAGCTTGCGGCGCTGGAAATACAAGGCGTGACATGGAGGAAGGGCCAGTTTGCTTTCTCACTGGCAGTCGTGTGAGTTTTGTGGGACTGATTAGGTGCGTAGCCCACATTCGCACAGGTGTAATAAAAGCATACAGTCACTGGTTTATGGCCAGCAGTGGTCAGTGTTTGCTGGGCTGGGCTGCTGATTGATCCAAATTGCATTTCATGCAGGGGCCATGACTTTCCAGCTGAACTTTTTGGCCACCATGGAGCACCAGGTTTCTCTATCTCTGACCATATATCTATACATGTACTTATATGTGTATATTGAGATATACATACACACATATATATGTATATAACTTAGCGGGCCAGATTTCATGCTGTACATCCACTGGCCTAAGTGCCAAACTGCTCGTCTTGTGGAAGGCATTTCAAGAAGGGATTGTCCTCCAGGGTGAGAAGCTCACGTGGGGTTCTGTGCAGACCTTGGTAAGGTCGTTTTTCCCTATGTAGCCAGCACCAGTCCCGCTGCTTTGGGAAATCCACTGGTTTCATTTGCCTTTCCATGTGAATTTGAGATTCATTAAGGACAAAGTTCCTTCACCGCTGTCTATTTCTGTGGTTGTGTAGATCTTTGTAAGGACTGTCAGATAGCCCAGATCTTGTTGAACGTACCTCAGCTGCAGTACACTTCCCAAAGGGCCTCTGTTGAGCTGGACTGTTTCAGCCAGGACTCCTCAAGAGGAATGAGGAGTGCCACATCTGGCCAATAATTTTCTGTAGCCAACATGTGAGTTTGCTTCAATGAGAGCAGGATTTTTGCTCATGGATGAAACATCAAAGGATTCTTACATAATGCAACATCTTTTAACATCGGTAAAGTATTAGGTCATAATCATGTAGCGCTCTGATATATTTTATTATTCTATTTTATTTCTGAATGTGGTTCACCTCCACCCAAGTGATTCCCTAGCCTTGCAGAAAATAATACAGATGACTTACAGTGAGTCTTGGTTATGCAGCTGTGAATTTGGGCTGCACCCCAAGCAACAGCATCCCGAGCAGGAGCGGCTGACTTTCCTGATCTCCGTACCAAATCTTTCAAGCGGCTGCGAGCTGCGAGACTCAGAGAGCCAAGGAGAGAGGCATCTCTGGCAGGTTTCGTAGGCATGAGCTCGCCAAGGCATGGGGCTGGGCTGGGCAAGCAGGCAGGCCTTGCGCGAGCAGAGCCTGCCGTCTGGCACCCCACACCTTGCTCCATCAGTCGGTCGGTCACCCCGGGGAGCTGTGGGAGGCATCATTCCTTAATGAATGCTTTTGCTGTGAAAACAGAACTTGGCTGTCAAAACGGGGTCTCTGGTGAGGAATTTACAGCACCTGCTGGAGTGCTGTTTTCATGTGTTGGCAGCGCGTGCACGCACACACATGTAGCAAGGGTCTGCTTTTACGTTTCTGCGTGGGGCAACCAGGACGGATACGTAGGTATCATTTTTGGGTTGCTGCTAAATTGAAGGGATTTTCACTCTTCTGTTGGTTTCGGTTGTCTTTTCTACTTCCTCCTCCAAAAATGTAGTGCGCTTGGTTCCCTATGTGAGGCTGATTTTTCAAGGCAACAATTAAAATTTCAAATTTCAAATGTTTGAGCTACTTCTTTTGCAAGCTGGCAAGAAGGGAACAGAATAGAGAGTTTGAAAGCGTGGAGGTCATTTCATCCCCGGGTTTGTGCAGGGATAAATTCTCTCGAGCGCCACGCTTTATGGCATTACCCGCTTGGAGAAGCCAGGGCTGCGGGTTTCTGAGCATCCTCCTGGGAGCGAGCCTGCTGTTTGTCAGCATTTGCACTGGCACGAGCAGTGAAGGCTTTTACAGCAAAACCACGCTGATCAGCTCTGGTTCTGCTCCTCGCCACCCGGCCCCAGGCTTCCAGGGGGATCTGTCTTTCCTGTCACTCAGGATAACGATTCCCTGCTGGCAGCACAGAGATCCAGAAACACGCTGTAATCTTGCCGAGAGTTTGATTCCCCAGCTGGGACTCCCGGATTTATACAGCCAGGCAGTAGATGGTCATTGCACTTAAGCTTGTACGTTGGTGTGCTGAACCACTAAATGGGCTGAAGGATCTCGTTTTGTCTTGAAATAACCTTGATTCTTGGGGCGGTAAAATCTATGGATTTCATCACATAAATTGGTTTAGATTTAACTCGATCCACCTATTCAATTTTAAAAGCTTTCTTTTTTGTTTAAGCGTGGATTAATAATTCATTCCCAAATCGGGGGTTAGCGCAATGGATATTTAATTGTAAATGGGTATCTTTAATTAGAACTTGGTACGCGGATGCAAAATTCCTTATCTTGTAGTTTTTCAAAAGCACACATATTAAACTGCAGCTTTGCCCTTCAGAAATATTATTCCGTTTATTTAAAGGTCTGAATGACCTTTTAATCAGACATTGCATCTTTACTTCCAGCTGATATGACAACGTCTGACAGTAACTCAACCTAATGCTGCAGGAAAATAAATAAAGGCCATCTCAGTCACTATGTCTTTAAATCTCTCTGTCTAGCTGTGGTTTTGCGTTTAAGCAGATGGACCCACAGCGGAGTATTACGTTCAGTTTTCAGGTGAAGACAATCTATTGAGTTTAATACATTTGCATGTTTGGCTGCTCTTTTGAGGTCAGTTTAGTCATATGATTGTTTCCTGTCATTCCGAACTCCAGCCTCTTCTGCAGTCAACCTCTTTATAAATTATAAATCTGTATACCTCGCTCTCAGCAGCCATCTTACAGCCCACACAGACCGGTGCGGATGGTCTAGCAATTGCATTAGCTCTCCTCAGCATACCTGGGGAGGAGGGCTGCTGTGCTTTGTCACTACTTGTGCTTACGCTAAACACACGTAACGGGGCAGAACAGGGACTGGTAAAGATGGATACGAGCAATTCTTACTTTTGGACCACCGACTCAAAGAAAACTCATACTGGTCAGGGCGATTGTGTTCAACAAACCAGCTCATTGTCTTTGGAAGTTAATTTTCAGATGATTTATTAAAGCCTAACATTCACGGAGGGGGAGTGGGTATTGAATTGACCACAGGTCAGAATTCTGGTGACACAGCAGAAGCATTTTCGTTTCTGGTATTTCCATGGGCATGAGCAATAAACATAACAAAAACAGCTCCCTGTTCGTATGGCTTTTACAAAAAGGAGCCGTGTACTGCTTAAGCCTGACTATCACAAAATGGGCTAATTATTCAACAAAAAATATTTGCCATACTGCTGAGCAGTTCCCTGGAATTCAGAAAGAAATATTCTGACATCAAGTACAATGCACACTGTACACTGCAGGGACCATGGTTTATTGGATTTTTATGGAAAAACTAGGAAAACATTTAAAAGGTCCTCCCTGAAACACAAATGAAAGAATTCCTTCAAAAAGAGACATGGTATTTATATATGACACCAGCAAAATCAGTGAGAACTCTTTCATTAAAAGTATTTATTTGCAAATTTCTAGAGTTTTGCTTTTAGGGGAATTTCATCGGACATGATGCTACTATTTGTGGGCAGTTCTTAATGAAACAAGTACTTTTGCGCTGGGACTGACAGATGCAAAGTCATCCTAGGGCTTGCTCTCGCCTCCCTGGTCAGTGCATCATCATTAGTTCTGGAGGAGAGACATGTGGGTCTAGATGCACGGGTTCAAGGGCACTTTCATCATCTTTTGACTTTGAAGGAAATTGAGGGCAAGAAGTACCTCACAGAAATGACAGCCCTTGCAGGCTGAGCGCCTCAGTCTCTCATGTATGTTGTACTTTAAAGCTGTGAAGGGAATTTGCCTGTACTCAAATGTGTATGGAGGCACCTGAATGCAAGTGGATATCATTTTCAGGGGGACAACAGGCGGGGGAAGGAGGGAGGGTAGCAACTCTGCAAGTAGACTATTTCTCTGTAAGCCAAGGTCCAGCATGTGTGCAAAAGAAAGTACATGGGCAGTCTGGGCAGCCCCCCCCAAGTCAGTAGGATGTTTCCCTCACTGAAATGAAGTCAAGGATGTGCTCAAGTGCTTTCTGCATTGCAACCTAAACGTGGAATGAGGTGACCGGCCTGAAGTTTGAAAATGCTGACCTCTGCTCCCAAGGCGTCTGTAGACACAGCATGCTTTCTGAATGACAGATCAATGCCTTCATTATTCCCCTATCAAAAGAAGTGTTCTTGCCAAAGTGTGTGTCTAACCTGCAAACCCACCAAGCTGTAACTGCACATCCAATATGCCAAAGCACAGGCAGAAACCATTGCACGACTGTGCGGTTATTCTAAAAGCACTGTCTGTTTTCCAGGAGATTTTTTTCTAGCCATGTTTACATTTCCATGACTACCTTGTTTAACTAACTAAGGAGAAGACAGCATGTTAGGTGTGTTATATACTGAGTACGATGTATTGTGTGTGATCCGAAAATGGTGTGTGTTTGGAGAAAGGATGTTTCTATTAATTGTCAAGCAATGTGAGGCATCGTGTTGTTCCTAGATAACTGAAAGTATGCCTAAAATGTAAAGGAAAAGAACAACTAGAAGAACTCGAGTATGCCAATGCCGCAAAAGAAAGCTTAACTTGTTTTCTTGCTTTTTTTTTAGAGAACACCTGTTCCCAGCGCTGAAGCATTCCGATGGTTCTTTTAAGCAGTAGTGTATCTTATTTTCAAGGCAGTCCGAAGTGAATGGCAAGCTAAAGTCTTGTTTTAAGAAACTGCTTAGTCCACCATTGAAGAATATACTCAGATACTATTTTCATTTATGTATAGGGGTTTCCTCAAAAGCAAAAGACAAAAATTTGGGAGCCTGTGGAATTGGCCAGCTTCTTCACATTCAGTACACTGATTCTTTCTTTGATGTAACTTAGCTATACTAGTGAAGTTGTTGTCTATTTTTAAAGTGGCTGTAAAAAAAAAAAAAAAGTTTGGGTAAACCCCTGCTATAAAGTCATGTATCTTTGAAAAGTAACATATCTATACTTCATTTTCAAATATATGTGTTTCAGTACTGTAAACTGTACAGATAGCCGCTTGTATTTTGTGTGTTTAGACACAAGGAGACAATCATGTCTGAGCATCTATGGAGATTAACGGTTTGTACACAACGGTGTGGTTCTGCGAGTTAAATCTGGAGCAATAAATTCTAGCTTTAACTATTATTTTGCTAGTTGTTTAGGAGCAGCAGCGACAGCAGCACTATTTTACCATGCATCCTTCCATAGAGACTTGATGCCAAGTTTTCCAAGATAAAAAGATTGTGACGCATCTAGCAAATACCTTCCGTCGTGGTGGTGTAAGAGGGGAAGACATAACATTTAAAATTAATCTTTCAAGCACTATATTAGAGTAGTGGTTTGTGCACTTGCATTGCTTCCAAAGGAGCTTTACAGAGGGGTATCTCTCAAAAAATGCTGTCTGGTGTCTGACTCGCTTTTCACTGTGCTCTGAGGTGCAGTGCCCAGTATAGGCAGATGGGCAAAACCAGTCGTCTATATAAAGGTTGTTCTAGGATGCAAAACAAAGTGAGTACGAGACCTTAGAAAAAATGATGACTCAGCATAATTACCCTTCACCTATGAGTTCTTACGTAATGTTTTCAGTCAATGGAGTAAATATTTTATAAAGTGGAATGCCATATTTTTGGTCCAAGTGGAGCTCTTCACAGTTAAGTGAGTTTTGACAGTTGGACTGTTTTGGGTCTCACTTGCACTTGTGTTCATTTGAAAGCCTGGATATTTTTGCGGTATAAAAATGAACTTTAAAAAAAAAAAGTTTAAAAAAAAGACCGCTTCTCCCCACATATTTCTTGGTCCACTGATCTCAGCTTTGCTGAACGACTGGTCCCTTAGGCCCCCAGAAGAATGCTCCGCCGTTCTTCTTCCTGCTCTAGCTGCGTGGAGGAAATGTCTGCTCCTCGAAAAGGCAGCGCATGGAGGGATATAACTCACATGTCATAAAAAATATGGAGGATACTGAACTTAGGGATACTTATTATCAGTTGATCATCACTTTTTATCGCTTGGCTTCGTCATACCACTCATGAGTGAGAAGGCCATCCCATCAAAGTAAGCGAATGGTGTTGTGCCATGTAGTTCATAGATTTGTCATTTTATACAAGATAGGACTACCAGTAGTTTCACAGACAAGGTGCTGGGCATGGAAATAACCAGTTAATGATGCACAGCACGTTCAGATCTCCTATTGTTTCAGCACTTTCTCCATGTTTTGCTAAGTACTTCAGCCTTTGGCCCCTGGTCACAGTCACTTGGTGAAGCACAGGGGATGGTTGGGAACGCTGCGGTGTGGGACCTGTGCAGGTGGGGAGACGCCAGCTTTGTCAGGGGAGGGAGCTTGCAGGACTGGCGGGTGTTGGGAACGGCCCAGAACGCGAAGACTGAAGGATGGAGGAGAAACCTCCTGAGGTCACACGTGTGCGTCAGCAGGGCCAGGCAGAGCGTGGGTGACCTGGGGTAATTGGAGGAGTGCGGGCGGGCTGGACTTACACCTGTGTCCTCAACTTAGAGTCAATGCACGTGTCTATGTCTTTGCGTCATATGACGTCACAAACATGGCTTCAGAGATGGAATGTCACACTTGAAATGCTTCTATCATGGTGCCCCTCTTACAGTTTGTAAGAGATCCTCAGTTGAATACTCATCCAATACCCATTCAATGAGCTTTACGTCTGTTTGTATGGCAGCCGTGTATGGATTTTTTTTATGTTGGAGACTTTTTGGTTAGGGCCTCTGTTACTGACCACTAGACCAATATGAGCTCTGTAAGGTCGTCTCTACCAAAATGCGGATTGATTTACAAACTGAAGCCTTATTTGCACATCTGGCTGGTAAGCTTGCCTTGCTTTTTGGAAAACTGTGATTGCTCTTACAGAAGCAGAGGCAAAATTAAGTTCAGGCTACATTAGGTGTACAAAGATATTCATAGCAATGTACTTACTGTCTAATACCCTAATGTTGCATGTCTTGATGTGGTTTCTTTTTTTGTTTTGTCATTTTGTTTTAAAGAACTGATGGATCTGTATATTGTAATTGTGGTGTTTTACATGTCAATTCAAAATTGTTAAAACAAACAAACAAACAAGCAAACCTGTTAATTATTGAAAATGAACAAGAGTTGATTTTTCTTTGATTTACCCGTATGGTTTTCATATTGGATGTTGTTCCTTTGCACCATCAGATTTTTAGATTTTGCTGAAACAGTATTTATACGATGTAGTGCGCATAGAGCATTTTAATTAGTGATGTTTGAAGAAGGAAATCCCTTTTCTGGCCTGTCTCTCTCCACCGCAGCCCTACCCCCCCATTTATACACGTATTTGTCAATCAGATTATTGTCATGTTCTAATTATCAAATTTGTGCTTTTCACAAGGTCCAATACCATTTTCCAGTGCGAAAATTTGTATTCCTCTCTGTCTTTCGTTCTCATGATGGGGGGGGGGGGGGGCAAAAAAAAAGCAAAATATACTTTTGCCGTCTTCTAGGTGTGAGCACTAAGCCTAATGGAAGCATTTTTGGCATACCTCAGATAAACTTATGAAAAATTGTAAGGCTGAAAGGGAGGCACACATACCCATTCTGTCAATTAATAACAGACCCTCCCTACGAGGGAAAATACTCCCTTTTGTACAGAACCCCTGGTATGTAAGTCCTACAATTAATGTTAAAGACTATAAAGTCTTTAAATGGGCTATATCTGTAATCAAATAATGAAGAAAGAAAGTAGTTAAATGAACATACCATTCAGGGTCGAATGCATTCAGCAAAAAGCAGTAGTGGGTCTTTGATCATGGTTAGATGCATAGTGATATCAAACAGTGGGTTCTCATGTAACAGCTAAATGTTTCAGATTTTGTTTTTATTAAATTTGGCAGTTTCACGCTGAGCTCTACTGTATTCTTAGTGAATAAAAGACAGCTCCTATGTTAGAAAGTACTCCATTTTCACAATTGCAGGGAACTAGGAGGGTTTTTTCAGAAACACGGGCCACAGAAATGTACTCCTTTCACAGTGTTCTCCTATTTCTGAACTGTGCAGTTATCTATTAAATTTTCTAATAGATATTTGTGTAAGGTGTATGTATGCTTGTGCAATTATGGAAAAAAACAGTTTTGGAAAACAGTGTATTTATGAAAAAAATAATCACTTATGGGGCATGTACAAAACTGTATAAAAACATTCAATTTGCCCAGTAAAGTTGTTTTTGTGATATTTCTGTGTTGTTGAATAAAGGACTTTAGTATTCAAAATATCTCTCTTTTTCCATAAACAGGTTTTGTTTGTGGGATCTTAAACAAAGAAAACCTCTTTTAAAAAAGAATCCTCAGAATGAACGAGAAGGTCCAAATGCTGACCTCAGTCTTGCATATGGGAATGAATGCTCATGAAGTGATGGTACAATAGCTACAAAACTAATTCTTTCTCAATTGGCAATCAATGGAAACCCCATAAGTTGTATACCTGAAGGTAACATTGTACTCTGGATTTTTTTAAAATAGCAGAAAATAATACCGCCTTTTTAAGACTAGGAATGTTATGTTGAGATTTTGAGGCTACAAAAAGGTTAGTGAAGTAGGAGCAAGACGGATTGCAGAAAAGCCCTCAACCCTTTAACGCAGACCTCTGTTGTATAAAAAGAGTGGACTAGTGAGGGTGATGTGATAAATTAGCAGTTAGCTTCGTAGGGAAGAGCATACGAAGGTGAAATCTCATCTGTAACTCTTGCAACAAACAATAGTCCTGAGATTAGATCATCCTGTTGCTGGTGGAGTATTTGGGATTATGAATATGGTTTGTGAGAGAATAACAATAATACCTTCATTTTTGTTTTACTGCTTCTCAGTTCAAAGTTCTGCTCTTTACCTGTCTCATAAACTATACATAGCAAAGGAAACGGTTTCCTCGTGCCATTTTATTTCCGCATACTACTTGCCGACATTAAAGCAACTTCAGATAAGCGGGAAAGTTCGTGACTGTGCCGGCAGCACGTCACCTGGTTTTGGTGAAATTTGGAATGTCATTTTTCTGTGAATATTCCTTTAATAAACAGAATGTCTGCTATTAGGTGCCAAAACAGGATTTTGAAAGGGTTTGAAACGCTAGGTAGGTCCTTTGGTCTGTGGGATTCCGTCAATGCCAACTGATTTTCCAGGGGGAGCCTTGGTGTATCCTTTTGTTTTTTAAAGAAAGCAACAAAAGTGAAAGGAATAGAAGTGGATTTTCCACTGATCCTGTCTGCTCTCATCGAAATCCGTAAGGATATATGTTCTTGGGACACGTAGACCGCTCATTAGACAATGCCAAGAGTGAATCTTGAGGTCTGTTTGAAGAGGAGGAAAAGGGCTGCCAGGTTGCTCAGGCATAGTCAGTGATCTCCCTGGATTAAATATAGAATTCACAGGGAGGAAATACACTCATTTCATGAGATGGTCGATTTGGAAGCGGGAAGAGGTCTCTGAGTTCCTATTCCTTTAATGCTTTCTCTTTCAACTTTTTTTCCCCTTGAGTATTGTTTTATACTAGTCTGAATGAAAAACATCCCTCAGTTCCAGAGAAATACTCACCCCAGATATGAACCTTGCAGTTTAAAACTACCTCTAGCTTTTTATAGCTTTTATTTTTTAATTAAAAAAAAATCTAAAAAAACCCCCAGACAACAAGCAGGTAATTCTTCAAAGCCAAAACTGACAAACTCATTACTGAGCCTATTAAAAGGAAGGAAAATACCCTTTTGTGTGGAAGCTCAATTCTTCTAGGCTGTGTTGGACTCAATTTGGTTTTGCCACTAGCCATTTCAGTGCTCTCTTATATTTTTCCAAGGAACGAGTCTGAAATTATGAACGGTCTAGTGATACAGGGCAATGTGCCTTCTGGGAGGCTCCAGTCCTCCCCAGATTCCCATGGGCTTTACTAGATAGCTTGTGAAATTGGAGGTTATTATATAGGTGACTTAGTTATAAGTTCTACCTTACTTCGCTGTAAGGATCTACTCAGTCACCAGTGTGCAGTGAGCACGGATAGATGGCCCCAAAATCTATAAAGGTAAGAAATACATCTCCTCAGTAATAACCGCAGAACATACAATAAAGTTTGAGAGTACTGGAACTATCTGAGGAAAGAAAGGTGAAGTTCAGCATCAGCAAAGATGTCGGGATCCACTCCCACCATAGCTTTGTTTCTGTTTGCCGTTTGTTTTTTAGGATGGACACACTCGGCTGGGTAGCAGGGTCCTTCAGTAAGGCAGTTTTGCCTGAGATGATAGGCAGAATGAAGGAAACGCGGGTAGCAAATTGTAATCTTGCAAGACAAGGATCTAGACTGCCTGAAGAAGCTGCGATGTTCGGGAAGTATTTCCATTGCTCTTCTAAGTTTTCAAATTATATTAAAGGATTGTCACATTATTCTTAATTTAATAAGCAGGAATAGTTTGTTGTGCTACTGCCCATTCTCTAAAATGGGGTTTTAAAAATTAGCCTTAACGGGTTAATTTCTCAATAAACTTTGAAGGTACTTCTTAGTCTAATATGACTTCCACATAAGAGAAGATGCTGTAACTGTGGGTTCATTGGCCTTTATAAGGCCCCTTTGACTTGCAGAGTCAAGGATCTTTGCTAGAAAATAATTCAGCAGAATTCTTGTAGAAAGATCTGCAGGTGTCATGATGTCAGCCAGAGCCCGGATTAATTATTCAGTGCAGTTCTCCCTGGCTTGGTTTATGATATGTATAAGCATCCTACCTTTGAGAAGAAAACACCTTTCTTCCCTTACTCCTTTAAATCTGCTCTCTTTACAGAGTTAATAACACTAACCTTCTGCACTTCTTCAGGAAAACGCAAAACATTAGAAGTACATTTCTTTTTGGCTAGACATTTTCCTTTGGAAAGAGAGAGAGAAGAGTTAGCCCAGGTCAGAAACCCCTGTTGCTTGCCCAAATCTACTAACACGGGTATTCTCTGCATTGGATGTAGCTTGTGAGCGAAGTCCATACATCAGCTTGACAATCGGACACAACCCTACAGAAGATCAACACCAAAGCGAACAGGACCCAGTGGGGGACATTCCCACCGCCGCCTCCCTGGTACATGCGACACACACAAGTTTGTACCAGATGTCCAACACCCCTTCCCCTCCCAGGGGATCAGGTTTGCTATGCCCAGGAGAGAGGTGAACCTCCCCAGATCTGATGAGCAGATAGCACGCTGGAGGGTTTTTAAGAGGAGAGAAGGTTTACACGTCCAGACAGTGACTAGAATATCTTGACCCACGTGTCTCGCGTTAGCTTCTGATTTCTAGCTGTGAGTGTCTGAGGCCACCAGGCTTTAGGAGTAGTAGCTGGACTGTCGAGTATACCTAGTCTTTTATGTGCCTACATTTTAATAGTCATACCTAGAGACTGATAGTGAATTTGATCAGCTGGTATGTTGACCGAGAATGTACTGTTTAATGCAAAATTATAACTGGCTTTCAACCTGGTTTTGGAGAATTAGTGGGTAAACAACCTGATCTAAAGAAATCTGTCACCCACATTAGGAACTGTGAACTAATTATTGCTTTCTGATATCCTGCTCTTACTTGTTTTGCCTTTTTATTCTGATTGTTTGCATTCCTAGGACTGATTTGTCTTTTTGATGCAATGTCATGTGATCTGCTGATTAATTTTTGTGAGCAATCATAAACTCCAACCTGTGGCTGACTTGGTATATTTTTATGCTACGCTCCATAAACATTCATTCATTTCTTATGATTACTGTGTGGAAACAGACTTTTACAGGCTAATAAACTTGGATTTGAACTGGATGAGGAGTTTCCTTGTGTCACTTCTTTCCTCTTTTTCAGAAAAAAAAAAAGAGACATACAGGTGCAAACCTTGACTTGATTTAACCAGGTCTCTCCACAGGTGCTATCAGTAGTAAACTTGGAAATACCAATAGCAAAACCTTATTCTCGAGTTGAGTTAATTGACAGTGAGAAACACTCCTCGTTTAAAATAAACTTTCAGGGTTTAGGGCTGGGAGAGAAGGGAAAGGGAAATCAGGGGTTTTCCTTAATTGGTTACTCTGGTGTCTTCTCTCCTGTAGACCTGCTTCCTTAAACACGCTGACATGCACAGAGCAGCTTCCAGCCGAGACCAATTAAGCAGAGCATTTGCCTCCAGTATGGCTCACTTGCTGTAGCCGGGCGATGCTCGTTGCAGTCTGTGCGTCAGTGCAGGGGACATCTGGAGCACGTGCAGGCAGGCGACCTCTCAGCAGACAGAGGTCCGGGGCCAGCATCCTCCCATGCTCCTGCGGTCCGACGCTCCCCGACCTGCGATGCACAGCAAAAGTCCGGTCAGAAATGACTTTGCGGGTGGTGGAGGTATTTTCTCTCTTAGATGGCTAGTTCAAACTCAAACAGCTTGGAAGTACTGATAGTAAGTGTAGTAAACAGAAGGAATATGAATTCTCATGTCATAGCTGTTTAAGGTATCTCAATAGATGAGTAAGCTGGCAGTAATTGGTAACCCTTTAAATGGTCTCTACAAGGAGACTGTTGGGATGGAATAGCATTTCTGCAGGGAGAGGCAGCAAGGCTAGAAATAGGTTGGCCTGATGCCTGCACACAACTACATGTAGTCCTCTGATGTAAAGAAGTCAGCATCCTTTCCACATGTCAATCATCTGATGCGTGTCACAAACATTATGCATAAAAATTGTATTTTTCAGACAGGCCCAGGGCACACACGTGATCTTAATCTCGCCAAAGAGCATACAGGAATTTGATAGCAGAAGGAGGGCTAATGCTTTGTCAACTTTCAGGCCTTGGACACAAGCAGTGAGATCAAGTATCACTGAACTATGCAGCTGGACTGGACAGGACTCAGCCTCCATATGCACTGAACCTGCCAGAGGCGCAGCCGTCCTAGCCAGGGATCTTTGGGGGGCACCAGTCTGGCCCCTGCCTTTCATTTCCTAGTTCTGCTGGAAAGAGCGACTTTTATAAGATGAGGATGATCCCGAGGCAATCTCACCACAAAGATGAAGCATAAGCAGGATTATTAGCTGATCGGTTTTTTCCCTGTTGTGACCCAGCACATCTTACTCCAATAACATAAGCTACAATTGCAGCAGCGGAAAGAAGAGGAGAAGCAAGGGACAACTGCAGCTGCCCCAAGCCAGGCAGAGGAAAAAGCTCACTTGCTCACTCTTTCTTTCTTTTTTTTTTTTTTGCCCCTTCCCCTGTATTTCCTTCCTTTAACTCCTCCCTTCCGTAGAGGAAGGCAGCTGCGGCAGCTGCCGTGGCTCCTGCCGGCGGGTCCCCAGCTGCGTGGTTCGCATCCTGGGAAGGCAGCGGGGCTGCAGCTGCAGCTGCGGCTGCGCAGAGGCCTGAGCTCCTGGGGGCTGGAGCACCTGCAAGGTAGGTAGGGTGCTTGGGGTGCGGAGCAGCGCCCCAGCAAGTGTCGAGGGTGGGAAGGTAGCAGTGGGGCTGCTGCTTTTCTGCCTGTGCCAGCAGTTTCCGTGGGGAAATGGTGGGGGATGTTGGCCTGAAGCAGTCGATGCTGAACTTCTCACATCCCCAGCGTGGCAGGGGCAGGAAGCCAATGCAGATTGCAATGGTAGCAGCGAATACGTAAGCTACTTCTGCCCTGAAATGCTGGTGCTGACCAAATCTAGGGGCACTTCTAAGGGGCAGAGAGTAAGATGTGTGCTTGATCCATCACTGGTGTGTCCTAAACTTTCCCCTGCCGGAGTTGAGGGTTCTGCAAAAGAAGTTAAAATAAGCCAGGCCCTAGCTTGTTTTTTCCCTAATTATTTTCTTGGAAACAGCTGAGTTGGTTTTGCTAGGACTTTGAAAGCACATCGAGCTCAACGCAGACGCCTTGCCTGGAAGCTTTCAGCCCGCAGAATTAAAGATCTGAATAAAGCTACAAATGGCCAAAGACAAGACCTTATAATAGGCACTTTAGGCAATGTGAACTGCAGGTGTTGCCACTGGCTTTGCTGGGAGTAAAGGAGGGATTGAGAAGGGCATTAATTCTGCAGTGCTGCATGGGGAGACCCAGGCCAGTTCTCCGCCAGCAAGGCTGGAGGCAGCTGAGGTAGGTTAGTGCTTTTTGGGTAGGCATCCCCTTAGCATAAAACACTGCTTGTATGATGGAAAGCACGGCCGCTGGGCAAGCTAAGCGGGTGGCTGTGGCTCCCGGTGCAGCGGCAGCCCCAGCCAAACAGCTCCCCACGGCTGCTAAATTGTGCCCCAGGGAGCAGGTGGGCAAGATGCTTGCTCGGCACATGTGCCATGGGGGCTTTCGCCACAGTTTCTGCCTCTGGCTCGTCTGAAAAGAGCCGGCAGCCCAGCTCATCACCATCCCACCCTGGTGTGCTACGCACAGAGGCAGGTTATATCCAGGGTGGTTGTTTAAACCTCCTGGGGGTGATGGTGATGCCGCAGCAGAGCTGTGCTGGGGTGTGCCGTGGCCCTCTCCCCACTCCCCGCCGCTCGGGCACGAGCCGCCGCCGCGTTTTGATGCGACGCTCAATGCTGCTGTTCTGACACATTGCCGCTCCCACCACAGTCACTGCATTTCTCTTCTGCTTTATGTTAAAACAAGGAAGGTGTTTAAATATTTATTACCGCTAGAAACTCCAGAAGCCAAGTTTCATTTGTATAAGCGACTGGGAATTTTTTTTTCCGATTGTCAGTAATAATTCATTAATTATTATTTTAAAGTTGTTGTTCTCCCTGCAAAGTGTCACCTTCCCACCAACTTGGCGGCAATCTGCATGAGATGTGGGATGTACAGCGCCGTGGTTCTTGCTCCTGTGGGTTGTCGCTGCTACTTCAAATATCTTCCGCTTAAACAAAGTGGGCATTGGAGTTCCTGGTGTCTGTTGTACCAAAGGGAGATTTTTTTTTTCTTGCTCTTCTCCCAAGTTATTTTTTTATGTCTGAGTGCCTTCTGCTGCAGAAATGGGGTCTGCTCCTGCCCCTCTGCAGATGCAGGAGGCAAAACTCGTGTGTCTTTCAGCACCCAGGGATGCTGCATTCGGCCGTTGCTGCTGGACAAGCATTTCTGCTCGCCCCGGTGGGTGCACTGAGCTGTGCCAAGCCTCAGTGGTCCATAACGCAGGCTCTAAGCATCAAAGCAGCATAGCCTGGAATACAGAGCCGTGCAAAAGCAATCTTGGCGGCTGTGGCAGGTTGGCATTTTTCTTAGATTACTCTAAATGCAGAGCGTTGCTTGCTTTCCCCTGCCTCTGTCTGCAGACAAGGGAGGAAGTGGCTGGGGAGCGGCAGGCTGCACCCACAGGAAATGGGAATAGGAAACTTGCACTGGCAAATGCTTCTTGTTTGCTTTTTTAGCCCAGAACATGAAGTTTGTCTCTTGAATTCCCTTTTTCCAGTGCCTTTCCCTCGAATGCTGTTGTTACTACTTGTGCTTTTGCCACTTTCGCTGGAGAGGACTGTCCCAGGGAGCAAAGCTGCTCCCCATCTGACCCTACCAGGGACATGCCGGTGCCTAATGCCACCACTGCCATATTCCCATAGATCGTGGCTGAGCTTGGTACCAGAGCTGCCAATGGCCATGGAAACCAGGTGGCAGGCTGCTCAAGGCCGGGCCCTAACTGGGCTGTCCGAAACCTCTGCCGGGAGCTGGGGAGGAGGCAGGGAAAGAGCTGCTGGGGTGGTGAACCTGCTCTTGCCTGTGGTAACTGCAGGAGCTGAGCATCCCTGGTGCAGCCCACGGGGCTGAGAGGAGAAACTGCTCCTCTGGCCTGAAACGTGCCGATGAGGACTGCCTTACGGGGTCACCAAACACAGCTGGCCTGCTCCCGGCTTGCTTGGGAAGGGCAGCAGCTGCCAAGCCAGGAGGTACAGGGCTGTCCTGGTCTGTACAAACGGGGCTTCTCTGCTCCTGGAGCTTGGGGCTGGGGACACCTCCAGGCAGAAAAGCAGGGGCAGAAAGAGATACCCATGTGGGCACCTGCAGCCGCTTCTGTGCCCATGTCCCAGCCAGGCCAAGTGCACCAGGCACAGTCCAAAGACCATCTCTGCTGTCGAACCCATCGGTGCTACCATGTCCCAGAGCATTTGCACTTGCTTGTCATGTGTATGGATGTGTGAGTGTTAACAGGCAGTGCTGGGCTGGAGATTAGGTTTGTTATTCTGACTCTAGTTTTTACTTCTTAAAAGATACGCCATGCAATTTGGCTCTGTTTCCACTCCTTCCCTTCCTCTTCTTCCCTTCCGCTTCCCCTCCTGCCCTTGCCACTGAATGGCCCCATAACTTCCATTTCCTTATGGGGAGAAAAAGAGGGAAGACCAAGAAAAAGTTAGACCTTGATTAGTGCAGCTGAGCAATCCCATCAGGTCTGGCCTCGCTCTCCCCAGAAACCTGGTGCCCCTATATTGCAGCAAGGCAGGGAGCTCTGCCCCAGGGGTATTTCTGCTGACACCCCCAGCTTGCTGCTGGAGCAGCTGGGACTGCACTGGAGTAAACACAAGGGTAGCAGCAGCTGTGCTCATAATTTTTGGGGGGAGGTGGGGAGATGTAAAATTTTACCTCCTTTCCACGGGACGGAGCTTTGCCTTTGCTGCAGTAACAGCTCGTGGGAGATGCTTTCTGGGAGGCAGGGCGAGCTGCGGGAGCAGTGGTGAGCTGCCAGGGCTCTGCGGGATTCACCGCCTGGATAATATATGGCCAGGGTTCAGCCTGAATGGCCAGCTCGCGTTGTGTGGTCACAGGAGTGATTTGCTGAGAAGGGCTAAGATGAATTGCTTCGCCTCCCAAGAGGCCCGAGAGCGGGGGGAGCCCAGCCCCAGCCCAGCGGTGCCCGCAGTTTCTGCCGCCCCTTGCCGGGGGGGCTCTGCCCCCCGGGAGAGCTGCTCCTGCGAGGTTTTTAACGGGGAGCCCAGCTTTGGGTCAGGATCGCGAGTGCCGCCGGGGCATCCAGCAGAGCTGTGGTAGTGAAGGAGAGCTTTTGGCGAGGATGCTTTAGCCAGGGAAGGAGTGCTGAAACACTACTTAAAACACGCACCCCCACAAATAAAGGCACGGCAGCTTTGGGAGGTAACCAGCTACTAAAAAAAGCCTTGAGTGCAGCCCTAACCACATGCGTGCAAGCATCACTTGCTGTGCCAGGAAATGTGCTGTCAGTCTGTCCCCCATCCCTTCATCAGAGGAAGGTGGTAGTGCTGTGAGGAGAGGAAACAGGAGAGGAAAAAAGCCTGACAAGCACTGCCTGGGTGTGTATGGAGGAGGCGAGCATGGGGTGCTGGGTGTGTGGCCATGCCCCTATGGGTGCACCTGGGCTCCCAGCTCTGCCCGCGGCCCCGGACAGGCTCTCCTCCCTTGTCGCAGCCGCCCCAGCTGAGCACCCGCCTCTCCCTGGACCCTCAAGAGGTGAAGTTGCTCCTCTGCTCCTCGTAGCCCTTCCCAGCAGCTGAGGAGCCTGGCGGCGTGTAAGGGATATGGCCACATCTCCAGGAAAGGCCCTGCAGGGACACCCTGCTCCAGCCGTGGAACTGGCATGGGAGAGCTGCGGCATGACACAACGCCTGCACTGGCTCTCTGAGGCTCTGCACGACGTGATGCTGCTCTGGGCTCTGTTTCAGGTTTTGGTGACATTTTTGCTTCATTCCTGCTCTCATGGACACCTGTCACAACCAGCTCTCAAGCCTGTTTTTACTTTGACTCTTACTTGGCCCACAGAGGTGTATGCAGCACCTAGGTAGGGCACCAGAGGAGGAATTCGGGGAGCTGCAGTGGTGTCCAAGTGGCATGGTGGGGACTCCCTGGGGCAGAGTGGAAAAGAGGACCTCAACCTTCACCAGGCAGCAGCAGCCTCTTTCCCCAGAGCGTGCAAGGAAAGCCCAAAGCTGTGCAGCAATAAACGGGGGCTGCTCCTGGGTGGTGGCTGCCTCCCACGCTGGTGCCTCTTCTGCACCATGGGCTTGACCTCCAGCTTCATTGCCCATGTATCAGTCCAAGTAAGTATTGCTGTCTTTGCATGGGCCGCCATTGCAGACCAGCACCCCTCTCCTGCTCCCTTTCCAGGTCCTTGGGGCACCGGCTGCTGCCGTTGCTGGCAGGGCTGCGGGCAGCAGCGTGCCTGTGCCCACACGTGCAGGGGAAGGGGCCACCAACTGCTCTCGGTGCTGAACCATCAACCTGTGCTGAGCAGCGCAGAGAGGGAGCACAAGTGGGCTGGTCCGCGCCAGTGTGTCTTCCCTTACAGCCACCAGTCAGTTTCTAGTGAGTTGATTTAGCTGTGTTTCCCTTAACAATGTGGCTGTATAATGCCCACGTTCGAAAAGGTCACACTTACTGGAAAAGTGGTTTTTCTATTCAGGTGCCGATGGTATCTACATTGCACGCGAGTATTGCAGAGTGGACCTGTAGTCTGGGCTTACTTCTGGTTCTCCCTTCATCCAGGAGTGTCTGCAAGTTAACTGTATTTCAGATGCTGACAGCAACTGGGGTAGGAGTAATTTGCTGGGCTGGGGTGTCGTTCAGCAATGAGCGGCGCGTGACAGCCATGATCGAAAGGGACATTTATTTGCCTTTAGGATGGAAGGGACGTGACACCTCTTGTCAAATCCCATCTCTGCAAATTTGGGCTGTGAGGCAATAAGGCAGAGGTCATGGCAAAAGGTCAGACAAAGCAGCGCTCTGCCTAGGCAGGCGTTTGCCCAGGTGCTGCAATGGCACGAACACGGCGCGGGATAGTGGCAAGTGTGAGGAGCAGCGGTTCACCTTCTGCAGGCTGCTCCCCTTAACAGCCCAAGTGGTTTTGCCAGTAATGGCTTACATGCTGTTTCAACATGTGCAGACTTGATTTTACACCTTGGTGATATTTTACACCGTGAGAGTTACTCAGAAGACCAAGGGATGCTTCACATGTTGCTCTCTGGTTTGATGGTGCCCAACGTGGGTTTTCGCTGCTTTGGAGGCTTCTTTGAGAACTGGAGGTGTGCAACCTCTCTGAAATATAGGTATGAGTATGGATTTTTAAAATGGTTTTAAAAAATCTCTTTCTTTGTGTACGGACTCAGGTCTGTAGTTGAGCTCTGCTAGTCAACATGGACTAAAGCAATGCGAACTAGAAGTGACCATCAGCTGCAGGCCATAAGGGACTCCCACAACCTGCTCTGCTGCCATAAACATAGAGTTAGAGACAGGAGACTAAACGGATCAGGAAAACACAGGTGAGGGACTTCCATGCCAGGGGAGGTGAATCGTGCTGGGCTGCAGCCCGGCAGCTGCCCCATCCAGGGCATCAGAGTTAGGTCCTGGGTCTCATTCCCACCTCTCCCGCTGCCAGCAACACCATGGCCACCCCGCAAGGCTGCGGCGTGCGTGCAAGCCCTTCCCCTGCCCTTTCCTTCTCCGGCCCTGCATGGGCTGCTGAAAGCTGCTCCATTTCAGCATTCGTGGAAAAACCAAGCCTGCAGTTTACAAAGACCCACTCAGCTCCTCTTTTCCCATCAGTAAACGTGTATAACCAGCACTTTGCACCATTACACCTCCTTAGAGATGCAGAAAACACATAGGTTGTTTGTTTTCACATATACCTACCTAATTGATGGGTTGAGAAAGGGGAGGTGGGAAGGGAACTTCAGCCCTATTAAACTGTTGGGAATTGCGTGCGTTAGATTAGAAGTGTTTGTATTATAAATACTGTGAGGAGCTGAGGCAGCGAGTGAGCTGGCTCTCAGGATCCGGGATAAAGCCGCTGGCCATGGTGGAGCCCTTTATAAACATTTGCATTTTTCCGGACGCAGGGGATAGTTAATCCAAACTACACGCCTGGAATTTAGCTCCCGTGGCCGCCGGCGGCATTGCCACTGCGCTGGGACGGGGCCTTAGGCAGCAGGGCCGGGACATGCACGCATCCCTGCCTTGCCTGCCCGGTTCTGTTTTCCAGAGGAGCTGCTGGCAAGCCACTCCTTGGGTGTAAATATCTGCAATCTTTGCAGGTGGATTTTTAAATCTAGAATTGAGCTTTGCAGCTCTGATCTATTTATATACAGTGTGTGGGGCAGAAGTTTATTCAGGTGAAATTTTTCAGGAACCAGAGAGATTTGTGGCTTATTTATAGATAAGCATAAGAAAAAAACCCTCCAAAAACCACCCAGAGTATTTTCTTTTTTTTTTTTTTTTTTTTTACTTTATAGCTGCGCACCACACTAATGCTTAACCAGAAGGAGAGTGGCTGAAGCAGACCCAGACAAGTGTCTGAAAAGCCATGTTCACATTTCTCAGGTAACACTGATGGGTTTTTGTTTCTGGGAGCAGGGCTGCATCCTGCGGGGTCATGGCACCTGTGGAGAAAAGTGCAGTTATTACAGAAAACAGAATCAAACAGACCCCACTCCGTCTTCTCCTCATTTCAGGGGGTTGCGGTGAAATTCGGATGGGCAAAACCTCCTTTTGGAGCCTTTCGCTTTTATCCTGACGGACGGGCCCAACACCGTGCAAGCACTCCTAGGTTAGAGATTTCTCCCTGTGCTTCTCCCCAGACCCACGTCCTCAATTGTGGGCTGCTGCCCCCCACCCCCTGCCTCCAGCTCAGGCCAGACAAGCAGTCGGGGGCATTTTGGAGAGTTGTCAGGTGGATTGGGCCGTGCTAAGTGAAGTGTGCAGGGAGGAGAGCAGGGGAAAGAAAAATACCAGGGCTGCGTGCCAGTTCTTCAACCTCTGGTAGGGTGACAACCTCGCAAGGGCGGCGAAGCTAAATGTGGCTAAAACGGATCCTCTGGGGTGGTGACTCTCCACTTGTCATCTCCAGCACAGAGCTGAACTCAGCCTGGCTGCCTGTAAAGCCAGAGGAGCGTATGCATGTATTAGTGGTTACCTTTCCCCTAATAAAAAAAGAAAAAAAAAGGGAGAGCGAGAGGTCCTTTAGCAAGTTATTGCTTTTATACACCGCACCTCTGTGCACTGAGCTGAGACAGCTTCCTCTGTGCATTCAACTGAAAACAAAGAGTGAGAAGGAGAATGAAAGAGCAGGATCCAGCATTCCCCACAGCCGGCTCGCAAACCTGAGCCTCGCTCTGCTGCCTGCCTGCCTGCCTGCCTGCCTGTGTCGGGGGGGACACGCTGCCCTGGGTGCAGGGGTCTGCAGGGGAGCACCCATCAACCTGTGCTCTCCTGCCCACCTTCAGCACCTCTGAAAGGAAGGGGAAAGCATGATTGGGTGCAATTGTGCAATAACTAAAAAAAAAAGGCCTCCCCCACCCTCAATAATAATAATAATAATAAAAAAAAAAAAACACTCGGGATCACTCAGGCAATAATTTCAATGTGCACAAACCAGTCTAAAATGGAGAGCATTGCAGAATCGCGGTCTGGTGTCGCTTAGGTAAAATGGGTGCGTTATCTGCAGTAATATAGCGATCTCGCTCTTTCACCTCCACCGCTCCGCCGGCATGGAGGCGATTGCACAGACAATGTGCCATCCCTCGCTTCCTCCACTTTTAATTCCTACCCCCCCCTCCGTGAATCTATGCAATTTTCCGTTAATAAAAAAATAAGAAAGGAACTAAGCTCTTCCTCAGAAATCTAGACATTAGCATACTCGCCCTAATACTTTAATCCCCATCATTGTTTATAATCGGGCTACACACAAGGTGACGTGCAGTGCCGACTGATTTATGAATATATATATATGTATTTGTTTTAATTGAAACGGCAACATTTAGGTTCCACCTTAACAGTGCACCTTAAAAGATTATCTCGGTTATTTCACAGGCACCGAGCCGGCACTAATAGTCCAAGGCAGATATTGAAAAGCAGCACAGGGCCAGGCAGATCTATTAGAAATTCCCATCCACGCGCCTCATACATATTGATTTCTGACACCAAGCAGCAGTGAAAGCCCCCGTGGGAATAATATATTTAGCAGGGTTCGCTGCGAGGAGGTCACAGAGTGCATACAGATTAGCTACAGAGGACCAAGGCACTAGTGTTGGAGCCAAATGCTAGATTTTATATCATTTTAATCTGAACTTTTATAATCCTTTTAGTTCTTCTTTCTCTGGATGGCAGAGGAAAGGCTCCTCCGCACGTATCATGCATCTTTTTTTTTTTTCTTTATTCCTCCTATAAATGTGCAAATGCTATTGTAATGGGGAGGAATGTACCCTTAGCATTAGCAGGAAGAGTCACAAACAGATTTGGGGTTTATATATAGGTACGCGTGCGTGTGTATATATGCATTAAATGTATATATGTGCCTGCTTGTGGATAATAATGGTCATTTCAGTCGGAGACATCTTTATTTGAAGGTCTCCTTCCATGGGGGGTGGGAGGGGGCGTCTGTAAATCTCAGGCTCCAGTTTTAAGGTACAGAAATAAAGAACCGCCGTAAGACCTTCTTTTATTTTATTTTTATCCCAGAGCTTAATTGAGCAGAAGTTGCATTTATGCTGTTGAGCCTCGGAAAGCAACAACAACAACAAAAATACCTAAACAGTTTTAATTACCTTTCTGCATATGCTGATGGGGAGGAAATGCCTGCTCATTATGCGGCGAGGTGTTGTGGCTGGCTGAGCCCGCGGTGTCGGGAGGGGGCCGGGCGGGGGTTTGGGGGCTGGAGGGGTGCCAGCATTGCGGAGGGAAAGGTTAGAGTTGACACACTTTGACACGAGAGTGAAATGCGCTCCGACAACAAAGAAAGCCGGGAGGTTGCAGCTAAACAGACACAAAAGCTTACGGGCGTCTTGCGGGCGAGAGAAACACACTGACTCCCGTATTTTTTCCTTTTTTTTTTTTTTTTTTAGGCAAAGTTCTCCATTCTTCCCTGTAATCCGTCAATATTCCCATACTGCTCAAACCCGCCTAAGCGAGGGGCGGATTTTCACTCACCGCCTCGAATAATTAAACCCAAACCGCTACAAGCGGGTTCTCTGTAGGTATCTCCAGCAGGAAAATCCCTCTTAAAAGCCGTGCGAGACGCGGACCTATCTCTGCCAGGGTCCCCGCTCCCGGCGTGGGGCGATGAGAGCCACCCACCCATCCACCCACCCACCCGCCGGGAACCCGGCCGGCCGGCCTGCCTGCCTGCCGGTGCCGCCGCGCTCCCCCCGGATCCCCCCCCGGGAGACGCAGCGGCTCTGGCTGCTGCGGGATGAGTACGGGCCGGTTCCTGTCTGGGAGGCGAAAACTCATTTGAGGCTTGTTTTCTAATTTGCAAAATGAAAGGGAGGAGCAGCTTTTACCGCTTCTGTTGGCCCTCAAGCCAGCAAGGTGCTGTACCTTGGGCTAGGAGAGGCTGCAAGCGCTGCCTGAGAGACACGAGTATGTCTTTTTTTTTCTTTTTAGCTTTTCGGATGTTGGTTTCCCTGCCAGAGGTGCCCCCCTGTACCTCAAACGGTGGAGCGGCGGTCGGGATGTCATGCGGGAGGAAACCCGTAAGCCTGCAAGAGGTGCTGGGGAAGCAAGTGGGTCAGAAAAGCCCTGGTGGGTGCTGTAATGCTCCCCAGCGCCTGGGGAAGGACACCCCCTCCCCCCTTTAAATCTCACCCCTGCAGCGTGGGGCAAGCAGGAGGCCGGCACGGTGGCCGGGAAGCGGGTAGCAGCGGGCGGGTTTGCAGCCGCTCCGGCCGGGACAGCCAGGTCCCCCCCCGGCGCAGGGAGAGCGGGGGCTTCCTTCGCGGCCAGGCTGCGGGGTGCTGGAGGGAGCGGGAAGGGGCGCCCAGCTCCCCTCCGGCTTCGGCTGCCTCCTCCCCGCGTCTGCCCCCTCCAACGCCTCGGGAGGGTGCGCCGGGACTCGCCTCTCTCTCCCCGGTTTGCCCACCCCTGGGAGCGGGGGGGGACACACACCTTCCCCACCCTGGGGCCGTGCTGGACCCCGGGGCAGGGCGGGGGCCGCAGCACTGCGAGTTTTGTCTGTTTATCAGAGGTGGGAAGGCATCCCCGGGCGGCGAGGCGGTGCTCCCATGGCACCGGAGCAACGCAACCTCCAGGCTGCCGGGGCTGTGCAGCTCCTCGCCCGCCGGCCCCCGCTCCGCGCCCCCGGGCCTGGGGCAGGGGGCAGCCCTGCGGGGGGGGGGGGGGGCTGAGGCGGATACGCCTGAGACCCACTGTTTAAAATAAAATAAAGTGTGCGGAGGCAATACCTTCGGGCAGGAGGGCAGCCTGGGGTCCCTTGCCCCCTCCCCGGGCTGCACGCCACTGCAGCGCCCTCGCCCCGACCGCCAACATCCCCTATGCATTTAAGGAAGAAACGGGCTTTTCTTCTGGTGGATGAGACACACTATGTCGGCAGCTCGGGGAAAACGAGGGGAAGAAACCGGCCCACCATGCCTGGGGAGGGGGTCCCTGCTGCCCCTGGCCGCACTGGGGCCGGGTGGGGCGGCCCCGGGTGTCCCGAGGCTCCCAGTTGCCTGTGGGGTACCCTGTGGGCTGCCCAGCAGTGAGCCGGGTGGCAGCGGGTGGGCAGGGGTGCCTGTGTCCCAGACCTCCACCTGCATGACAGCAGGCGTGCGGGCTGTGGCGGCACAGCCGGGACGTCCCCAGGACATCCCGGACAAGGAGCGAGGCATTTGGTGCTGTGCAGTGGCCCGCACGTGAGTTTGGTGCAGGGTTGGGTACCACATTTCCAGTTCATGTGCTGTCCTCATGTACACTGGCTGCTGCCGGCGTCGTCATGCCCGACCATCCGGTCATGGCTCCTGTGCAAATGGCTGGAGCTGGCCAGGGGTGCTCCCCAGCAGAAGCACAAAGAGCAGCTCAGTCCTTCCCATCCAAAAACTGAATTTAGTCCTTCACGTGCATCTTGAAGCTGTTTGCAAGGCATTTCTGCTTTGAATAGCAAGCTGCAGTAAAGTCATACGTACCTTCACAGTTGACTACTTGAACATAGGATTTGTTTCCAAGAGTGGAGTGTCTGCTCCATTCTTGATACTGAAAAAGTCCCAGACCAGACCAACACAGGATGGATGACATTAATCACCCTTTTGCTGCCCACCTGCAGTCTCCATGGGCACCCAGTTGCAAACTCTTTGGCAATGGGTGCTCCTGATCCCATGGGTGCTACATGACAGCCACTGTGGGCTTCTTACAGACTTACTTACTGTTGGTCTTGTCTTGAAAGCAAAGATAAATCTGCTTCTTCCTGGGTTTCTGCAGTCAGAAGAAAGATTCATAAGCTATGAGGAAAGTGCAAACCAGCCGTGCAGTGTCACTAGAGAGAACAGAGCCTTTCCTTGTCCTTCAAAGGTGCAATGGTTATGAGCACCTCAGCATCATGCTTTTCTCTTGTTTCCTGCTAAACCTTCCCAGGCATCTGCCTTGATGACCCTTCCAGGGACTGCTGGCTAACACCCATCTCTGTTAGCACAAGCACCCATTTCTGTACGTGGCTGTGCTGAGCTTGGCTTTCTTTCATCAGTGGTCTGAAACTGCAGTGGCACACATCTCCCAGCTTGCACAGGTGCACTCTCTTGAAAAACCCCTTTGCTTCACCTCTGTGCTTTCCAGGGGCACCCAGTCACAAACACTGTGGCAATGGGTGCTCCCAGTCCCAAGGGTGCTGCGCTGCAGTTAATGTACCTACCTGTCCTAAAGGCGAGCTTTACAAAAATGGCACCGATGGTCAGGTCTGAACAAGACCAAGAAGGTTGTCCTCTGAATCCCCAGACCAGGGCTTAAGCTGATGCTAAAGCTTGTTAGGGGTACAAGGTACATCTTCCCACCTGAGCACTTCATGGGCTGCTGGAGGTGGCCACTTGCAGTTACCACCAGTACATCCACCACCTTCTTGTGAGAGTTTGGGGGCATTAACAACTGCTTTGCTGTGGCTCTAGTAAAAAATTTAAGAGCTGTGTAACAGGTGTAATCTGAATGCTCTCTCCAGCTTTGGGTTTGAGGAAAGGGATAAAAATTGCTGCCAGTTGAGGAATATCAATGGGATTTTCCACAAGAAATATAGATGCTCCTTGTGGATTATGGGAACCTTAGGTCTCCTTGTGCAGCTCCAGCAGTCACGGGGGAGGCTGGCGAGTCAGTTTATGGTTTTATTGACCAGCTGCATTCAGCCACTTGTCTCTGTTTTTGGGCAGTCCCAGTCAGCCCCATACCCTCTCTCCAGAGGGCAAATGAGCCTCTGGCAGGAAAAGACATATGTAAGCTTAATTGTGTCAGAGTGGCTTTGGTTTCTTGCCTTCTGCTTTGTACTCTTGGCAGCATGAGCAGGTCTTCACCATGACATACAAACTGTTTTTCCATCTCTTACTGCTGCTACTTAGTTTGTGATGCAAAAAGGCTCTGGTATTTCCATTGCAGATTTAATAAGTTAAAAGCCCAAGAGTGCCACTGTCACAGTGCACTAGGCCTCTCAAGCTGGCAAAAACAAATGTCTGGCCAAGCATTCAGGAGACAAACAAATAAACCAACCTTCCAGAAAAAAGCCAATGGCAAATGCCGTAAGATTGGAGTTCTTTTTAAATCAATGTGGCTTGTGATGTTGCTCCGTGTACATGCTACATCTGTGCCATGGTATGAGGAGAGAGCTGTTCAGATAATCAGACAAAAAGAGGGTTGACTACCAGTTTGTTAATGATAATATTGTAGATGGCCTGTTGCTGCTCCTGCCTCAACAAAACCCACTTCTGAATAACATCAATGCATTTATTCATGATTCTTATGGTCAGCTTCAATGACTGCAACTGCATCTGAACTGCTAGGCCTGCCCTAGAAGACTTAAAATGTGGTCACCATCCAGTCTTCGTGTATCTTCCAAACTTGATGTCTGCTCTGTGGTATTATGAAGTGGAATGAAGCTGCCAATGTGCTCTGTGCTTCTTAAAGGCTGAGCTCTGATGGGAGCAACAAACCTGCTTGGTTTGAATCCCTCAGCCACCATTGGATCTTTCATGACGCTTTGCATTTTAATTAAGAATAATCTCTTTAAATGGTGACACTAGCAAAGAGGTCTCGTCATCAGATTCAACCTCCCATACCATAAAACTCAACATTTCTTATGAGTTGTGCTTGGTTGATCCAAGTGCAGGTATTTTGCAGAAGAGTTTGGTGGGGACTGTCTGTGTCCAGCCCAGTCCTTCGACATTTGGAAAATACTAGGCCCATGCTACATCTGCACTGCTGGTGAGGTTATTCAGTTGAGCAGCTGCCTGGAGCCAAGCCCGACCTGCAAAATTTGTTCTTTGTCTGAGCTGGAACTCAGTGCTTGGGCACAATGCAGGTGTTGCCAAGGACCTCGCTTGTCAAATAAAATATTTATAAACCCTTAATTATCTTTGTCAAGATAAAAGATTGGGTTTTGTCCTCTCTTGTTTACCACTGGATACTTTAAATTAAATTACAGCTGACAAAACCGTATTCATTGACCTTAAAAAACTAGTGGAAAGGGTGCCTGATGCAAAAGTGTTTAGGAACAGGGGCCTTTACAGCAACCACAGCTTGATCCATATCAATAAGGACACTGAAAGGAAAACCATATTTTAGGTTTATATACCACCTCAAATACCTGGCTGCATTTTGTGGTTTACAA
Organism: Gymnogyps californianus; assembly: GCF_018139145.2. NCBI lineage: Eukaryota > Metazoa > Chordata > Aves > Accipitriformes > Cathartidae > Gymnogyps > Gymnogyps californianus. Next base: position 57,274,669 of record NC_059474.1, on the reverse strand, counting down.
GGACTCCAGTCCAGCACCAGTCCATCCATTCACCACTCAAACAAGATTGCTACTGAGAACGTGGGACCTGATCCCCCTCAGATTTTGATTTTTTTTTTGTTTGTTCATTTTTGAAGATCTCCATCTAGGTGGCAAATAGACCCAGCATGCTGAGGTGAGGTCATTGCTGGCCCTTGGCCAGTCTCTGCTACACAAGTGCCCCGTTTTCCTTCTGTGTCTGGAGGAAACGGCTCTGCTTGTTCCTAAGTTGTGGTTGTCAAACTTCACGCTTTATCCTCCTGCCTTGGTGCTCCCCTGGAGCACTCTTTGTGGCTCCTCAGTGAGAACTTTGCCAGTCCTTGAAGGTGGCAGCTATTTCATCTCCTGAAAGCTCTCTGCCTCTCTGATGGCACAAGCCCCATGCAATACTTCCCTGGAGCCACTCTTGAACTAGAAGCACACCTGGAGAGGTGCTGCAGAAGAGTAAAGGCTGATGGCGGTGGCTCTGGTCAGGAAGCTCCTGGTACTCCAGCTGGGAATGGGTCCTTGTCAGTAATGAGAAAATCTTATTCCGACCTGTTATCAGCTGCTGTGTGGGGACTGAAGTCTGTCAAGGAAAAGAGACTGCTGAGGTCAAAGCAGGGTGGGAAGGCTGGGGGCATGCAGGGTGGTCTGGAGAGCAGACGGGCAGCCTGGTTCGTGTTTGTGCTTGTGAGGCCACTTCTGCAGGAGGAGCTGACAAGTCAGAAAAAGACCCAGAACTGGAGTATGTGGTTTTGAGGTCATTTCTCTCAGCAGCCTTCACACGACTGGGGCATGTGCTTGTGACGTCACTTTTCCCTGAGAAGCTGATTGGCCAGCAGCAGACCCAGGACCAGAATATGTGGTTTTGAGGCACCTTCTGTCAGAGCAGCTCATAGGACAGCTGATGGCAGGGGACTGAGGTATGAGGTTGTGAGGTCACTCTTTACCGAGCAGGCTGAATGGCAGGCACATTCCTGGAGTGCGTGGTCGTGATGTCACTCCTGACAGGAGTCACAGCTGACAGGCCAGCAGCAGGACTATGGCCCTGCCTGGGGTCCGCACCAGCTGCCTGCGGTTGTTGAGGGCCGTTTCTGGCGTTGGGGTGGCTCCTGACGCCCAGGCCAGTTTGGGATGGGTTGCCGGCTGTCCTCCCTCCCTGCCAGGGCCTCTCACGGCTGTGGTGGCTGGTGCCTCGCTGTGAACCCAGATATGCTAATGATGAAGAGGTCTCTCCAAAATATGTGTCTTTCTATGCTGTTGTGCTTGGTATGTGTCTACATGCTGCAATGCACCTTTTTTCCCCTCTCTTGTTTCCCCCTCCTTCCCCCAAATTGTTAAAACCTAGAGGACTGCAGGCTGTGCTGAGTGATGGATTGGTTATGGGTGACACACCAGGGCCTTGACGCCGCGACACAGTGACCAGATGTGGCATTGCCCCTTGGAGAGCAAGGCCAAGGAAAAATAGCAATCAGTAGGGGGATGCAAACTAATCTTACGCTCTCGGAGGTCTCGTCCCAGTGAGGCAGCAATTAATAAATTCTTTGTCTTTTCTGACATGGTGGGAGTTTGATGGCTGCTTCCTTAGACCAGTCCTTGGGTGACTGGTTTTTGCTAAGATGGACAAAATTCCCTCAACACTTGTACCGAGGCAATATTTCCTTCCTATCCAGTACTGTAATTAATCTCAGATGCAAGTGGCCTGAGCTTTTCTGGCACATAGGTATGATCTCTTAAGCACCACATTTCTGAAAGATCCTTTTAATTGTCAGGGATAGTCAATATTATCTAACAAAACCAGTCTAGTCGCAGCTCCCCAGAAGTATATCACAGTCTTTGAGAGGCTGCATGTTTTTTCTGGGAGTATTTGGGGGTTTGGGTGGGGTTTTTTTTATTATTTTAATTTTTATAGTGCAGACCTGAATACTGTTTGCACCATTCCCAATTAAACAAAGATCTTTTATTTTTTTAAGAAGTAGTCTCCGCTCAAGATTTCTCCCTCTTGAAGAGGGAGTCCCCAGCAGATACCATCAAAATCCCCCACACTGATTTTTAATTTCAAGGTCTTGGGATAATCTAGAGATGTTCCTCCTCGATGCAAACCATTGTGTTGGTCAACACGAATGCAACGGCCTAAGTTTCTGTGTGGAGGAGGAGAGCAGGCAGTGGGGCAGACGGGGCTGTGTAAGTCCCTGCTCCTCAGACCCTGGCTTTGGAAGGGCTGCACCACAGCTGGATTCACATCTGGCTTACGCTTAAAAGTATCTACACACATGCCAGCTTCCTACTGTTTATACAGCTGGGTTTTAACACACCAAGCTTGTTCTGGGCTTTTGTCTCATCATGTGGTAAAAAGCTGAGGCTTGGTGGTATTTCTTTTGGCACGCTACCTCACAGGCTGGGATATCTCAAAATGAGCAGCGTTGGTACTGGAGGAATACCCTGTCCACATGGGCATCCCACCCCTTCTGGTTTCAAAGTACCAGCTTATTTTATACCCATATATTTATATTTGTTATATATTTATACATTTATATACATGCATACATTTATATACATCCATATATACATATAATTTATTGAGCAATTCTAAGAGAGGAAAAGGAAACGTCTTATTCTGATGCAGATACGCACATCATCTTGTCTGTATCAACTACAGCTCTAAACTATGTGTGGTTTCAGCTCAGATTTGGGCAAGTAAATGGAAAATGGTGAAAGTTAACAGCTGAAGTGTGTCCCCCTGCTTCTGTTGGAAAGGGAACACAGTATGATGCAACCTGTCCAAGGTGGCCTTGGGTGTGCTGGAAAGAGGTGTTTGAGACAGCAAGTAAGGAAAACAAGCGGACTTTGTCAACAGGAAGTACTTTGTTTAAAATGTGAAGCTAGAAGTTGGGTTAGGAGAGTCAAAGCATAAAATTATGTGTTTCGTAATTCATAGAAAGAAAAAGAACAGTGACGGACATCAATAAACTGAAGGATCTGGTAGATGAAACCCTATGAGAAGTAGGGCTGTAGTCAGTGAGTAGAAAAGAAATACCATGGAGCTGCGGGGGCAAAATGAGAAGGTCCAAGGCATAAAAAGAGATACAACCTGCAACTGACATAAAAAAAAATGTTCCACGGGTATTTTAGTTACTTCTCATGTTGACCAGGAAAGGGTGGCCCACTGTTAACTGAGGTGGGAAAGCCAGCAACAGGTGATGTCAAGAAGACAAAAGCACTCCATATCTTTTTTTTTTCCTCCAGCTTTACCTATGTCATCACCAACGAACATTTTTTAGGTTGACAGTGTTCATCTCAGCAACCAGGAAGTCAAATTTAGGGTGGAAGAAGAAGAGAGCAGGATATTTTCCACAAGACTGGATCTGAGGGAGCTCACAGAAACAGTCATTTAGCTGTTGGCAATTTTTTTTTTGAGAACTGGTGGCGACTAGGGGAGGTTTCCGAAGCCTGGGAGCGGATAACCAAAGTGCCCATCTTTGAAAAAAGGCAAACCAAGGGAGCCAAGGAGCTGTAGACCAGTCAGTCTACTTAGCGCATGGAAAAATGCTGGAAGAAATAATCAAGCAAATTATTTATGAGCCTCTGGAATATAGCACAGAGATAAGTAACAGCCAACAGGGATTTGTCAAGAACAAATCATGTCAAACTCACCTTATTTCCTCCTATGACAGGGCAATAAGCCTTGTGGAGAGGCAATGAATATCATATGTCTTCACTCAGCAAGGCTTCTGACTCGTCTCACGCCACACCCTCCTGAAGACGCCACAGGGACACGGACCAGGAGAGGGAGAAAGCCACCCACGATGAGCCATTACCTGTGTGCCCCATCCCCGTGGTGGGATGCACGGCGCTTTCGTGAATCCCTTTGGGATGGGTGAGGGAGGGCAGAGGCGTCAAGAGAGAGAGGTGGGGAGCCCACGGGAAGGCAGGGGTTCAACACTGCTCAAGAAGGCAGTGGGGAGAGCTGGAGAAAAGGCGATGTGGTCCAATAAGGACAAGCACAAAAGACTGGTTTTAGGTAGGAATAAACAGCACACATCCTGAGTGAGGAAACGTTAGCGAAATAGCGGACCAACAGGAAAAAAGGATCTGCTGGGGTTGGAGAGCATCACAAACTGAACACAAAGCATGGCTGTGGAAAAAGTAAACGCCTCACCAGGTGAAGCAAAGGGGGGAATCGCAGGCGGGTCAGGCTTTCTGCACCGCTCAGTGCTAGCAAAGGCTCAGCTGGCATTGTCTGCCCGGTTTGAGCACTGGTCTTCCAGAAAAATATGGATTAATTGGCAAGAGTTCAGCTGAGAGCACTGAGGGTGATGTGCGGTCTGGGGAGCATGTCCTGTGTGGGAGGGTGGAAAGAGCAGGGTTTATTTAGTCTGAGGCTGAGGATCCCCAAATGGTGGGTGCAGGAAGGTGGGGGGCAAAGTGATGCTCTCCTTGCTGCGGACAGGACCAGGAGCCGTGGCTGCATATCAGGAAGGGACCAGGAGATTGGAAATGAGGGAGATGGGCGCTAAAGGTGCAAAGCGAATTAGGGAGGGGAGTGGTTTTGCTTTCCTAAAGTTTTCCCTTCAGCCTGGGCTTTGTGCTGCACGAGGATGCTCTCCTGAAATCAGAGCAGGCTGCTGCTGCCTTGTCAGCATTTGGGATACTCTTCTGTCGACATGCCGAAACGAGACCTGCGTTAATCAGCACAACGGAGAGATAATTAATTATTCTCAGCACCTTCTCAATGGAAATGTTAGAAAGGAGGGCTAAACCGTCCCCGCTGCCCCCCTGTAATCCTATGCCACGGCTGGCTTTATTGGCTCTAAGGGGAAAAGAGGCACATTTGCTTTCCCGCTGATACAGCGTTAAGCATGCTCACTTCACAGGCGTGTGCAGATGAAAGTGTAATTGCATGGAAGGTGAATTGATTGCAATTAACCTCGGGACTTGGCCTCGGGCTGGGGTGTCCCACCTTCCTCCCTGGGAAAGTGCCATCAGGGGCATAACGCGCGGCTGATGAATACGTATATCATGGCATGAAACACATACGTTACAGGAGAAAGTACATAAATCATCTAGGAAAACACATATTATACCGAAATGATCAAATTATAAATGAAGCACATAAATCATGAGATTACACCATTGGATTGTATCAGGGACCATAAATTATATAGTGAAGCCCGAGGTTCACCGAGAGGTTTGCGGAATAATGAAATGGGACTCATATAACTTAAGGAAAATGCCGTTATCTCCATGAAATGCAAACGCAAATATCCAGCCCGACCCACATGTATTTTTGCAACATCTTCTGTCAGAAAGGCTCACAACAATAGGGCCAGTTAAGCACAATAAGCCCCAAGGAAGCCTCCCCTGCCGAAGCAAACAACGATTACACATTAAAAAGCATGTTCGAAAGATAAGTTTGTAAGGAAGATAAAAAGTCTCCAGCAGGGCTGATAGTTGGATGGCGAAGCTGCTCCGAAGGTTGGTGACACGCGAGCAAGCTGAAAAAGCCTCGCTGCTAAGTGCGAAAAGTAGGAAGAGTTATTCTGTGAGCAGCCGCTTGATTTCCTATTGATGGAGAGCGCGGGGTGCTGGGGCTGGTGGGGCACTCGGGATGGTAGCTGGAAATGGGCTCAGCAAGGCGCTGCCTTGCAGCTGCAGCTAGGCAATTAAAAGTTAACATGAAAAAAATTCAAATCGATACGCTTTACAATTGAAAGCCAATGGAGTTCAGGGGAAAAAAAGGGGAAAGGGATATTGAGTGCAGTCATTTCGTACCTGATCTTCTGACACTTTTTGCTCTTGTTGGTCTATTTTCCCTTCCTTGCTCACTCCCCAAAATAATTTGCTTTTTAACCCCCTCCCCTAGGTTGGTTGTTGAAACAGATACAATTCAGCAGAAGAAAGGCCAGTCCAATAAAATACAGGCTCCTCATTTATTTTTTCGAAATACAGCTTTGTTGTTAATCAAACAAGCAGTCATGAAAGAGGCCAGCTGTCCTGCTGCTGCTGCTGGGATCCCGTGTAATGGGACGAGTCAGGGTGTTGGTTTTTTTCCCAGTCGGTCAGTGTGTGAATGATGTTGGTGCTATAGCATAACTCTGGGATTTACACCCGTTCCCAGCATTGCTGAGCTGGGGTTATGGTTGGCACGTGTGTACTAGGGGATTCCTTAGTCGTAAACAAAGTGTTTGACCCGTTTCATTCCTCAGGGCAAGCGCGAGCTGGAGCCAACTGAATTTATGTACTGGGAATGGCTGGTTTATGGCTGACCCTGGAATGGCACTGACTCAACCTATTTCTGGCTGAAGATGCTAAGAAGGATGCAGAAGGTGTCTCAGGTGGGCAGTAAAACTAACATTTAAGGGAGAGTGCCTAAAATGTTTTGTAGTACATAGAAGTAATTTTTAATTAGCAAGCATACCAGATGCAGCACCCGCTAATCCATTTTCAATAGCAAAACCGGCTTCAACTCAGATGCTCAGCTCCTGTAAGAGAGGCTCCCTGCTAATTTATTCTCAGCGAGCTTGGGATGGGAACCTGGCTTTTGTATCATGGGAAAATAAATACACTTTTGAAGAAAGAATGGGTTTTGGACTGCTAATCCCTGGGAGGGGGAGGGCCGCGCTCAGCCTCCTAACCAAAATAAGTTGGTTAAAAATAAATAAATGGTTGAGCCTGCTAGGTATGAGCATAATCATTTTACTATATGATCTATGCGTTTCATTAGTTGAGGTACACATTTCGCTATAATAAATGTGCTTCAGCAAATGATCTATGCATTTCTTTCTGGAATGTATGTGTTTCACTGGAAAAGGTATGTGTTCATCAGCTATGAGTAATGCTCCTAACGGCACCGCATTATATTGCTCGGCTGGTATCAATGCAGCATTACACATCCATTCCCTCATGGCTGCAGAGACGCCAATTCCGCAAGACAGCACATATCAGGCCCTGTCACTCCCGTACGGCGATGCCGCACGGGCCGGAGGGCTCCGGCACCGAGGGAGATGGCGTGAAGGAGGGGAAGTGGGAAGGCTCGTGTGCGATGCCTGCCTGCTGGGCATGCATTAGAGGTGTGAAAAGCAGAGGAGGTGGTTGCGGCAGATGGGCCGCTCTTTGGCAGCACACACAAGGGGTGAGCCTGCTGGGGATGCAGCAGGGGATGCCGCGGGGCATGCAGTTAGAGGTTCGCCCACACGGTCTGTCCTCGAGCGCTCAGCGGTCCTTTCTGGTCACCCGGCAAAGAGTAGGGTGATTTCTTTTGCTTCCCAAGCTCACCCAATGCAGTGGCATCCCCTCACAGCTCCAACAGGCCCACCCCTGCCGGAGTCCCTGCAGAGGCGTCCCCATCACTGCTCCAAACTTTTAATTTCCTCCTCGCGTTCCAAAAGGCATTGCCGCTGACTTTTGGAAACGGCCCCTGCCAGCACCTGAGGGACTAAAACTACGTGAATAATTGAGAAAAGGTTTCCTAACTGCTTGATAATCAATCCCATCCCCCAGCGAGGCTCCTCACCCATTACAGCATTGTTATTCACTTGTAATGACATCGCTTATTACAGCAGAATACATATTAGTCTTGGCCATAGGACTAATGATTTGTATCTGAGCCTTCATTTTAAAATCACTTTTCATCAATACATTCATTTTTATACATACAGCTTTATATAATTCATTACACATATTTCCCTTTACTGACCTATTTTGCTGTACCCTGCATCTATCACTGTAGATGCTATTCTGCTCTTCTGAAAAAATCCTGCCTTTTCTACTTTTCTGTTCATTAATGTGCTCAGAAGCTGTGGTTACATGTATTTTTGTATTATCTTATATTTTTTTCCCCTCCATCTGAAAAGAAATGTTGAATCTGGAGAGGACTGTAAAATCTGAATGAATCTGAATTAATTAGGAGCTCTATTGATGTTACGTAATGCCCGTTTCGGTTTACCCAGTATATGTTTTCTGATTAGTTCCACTCGCTTTCTCTCTCTCTCTTTCTCAAAAAAAATTTAAACATTTCATAGTGTGTCATTTGGTAGCAGCAGTTTTAAAGGAAACCATTTCTGATGGAACTAGTTCAGCACTGAAATAGGGCTGAGTGTAGCTCATGCTCCAAACTGGGTCAGCCAGGAACATTGGAGACCATTAGGAGACCTGAAGTATCTGTTTTCCATGAGGGAATAAATATTTTGGGTCAGGTCCTCAGCAAGTATAAGTTAGAATAGGTCACCGATTTATAAGCAGCTCAGGATATATGTTGTTATATGCACCTCTTGGTAATGTGCCAATCACGGAGCAACAAGATCATCATTAAGGGCCTCGTTAAGAGTGGATAATGATAGTCCCTTTTGCCTGCGAGTTTGGGAAGCGGCAGTGTCATGGATGAGCCCAGTACTCTGGATGCTTTCATCGCCTCTTGGCATCTGTGTTGGTGTGGTACCTGCGGGCTCAAGGGAAGGAGAGGCTCCCCTGTGCTGGGCTCTGTATGTGGTCCCGGCCTGAAGGACCCAAACCAGGGAGGAGAAGGGGGCTGGGAACGTGCCCCCGGGGCTGGAGCGACGAGCTCAGGGCTGCAGTTGGGGTCCCACAGGGTCTCCCATCACTTTTGCCCACCGCCTGGTGCTGATGCAGCTGCCCCTGGCAGGAGCTTCTTCACACTCTGCAGCTCTGTATCTGTCTCCCCAGTGGAGGGGGACCTGGCTGGAGCATAGTGGGCTCCTTGAAGCCGAACCTCAGGTTCCACCATTGTCTTCCAGTGGGGCGAGCTCTCCCCTACCTCTGTCTCAATGTAATTTCTCACCATCTTTTTCCAAACCGGTGCCTAAGGGTATGGCATGGTCGTGCCTAAGGGTGTCTTCAGGCCCCGTGCAACAGCTTCGGGCCCGCGGCTGTAGAGCTTAATATGAGGTGTGAGGGAAGAGCAGGGCTGAAGGTGCTGTCGCTGGTGAACATTGCAGCCGCTGTCATCGATGGACACACTATGGGTCTGCCACTGGTCTGCAGTGCCCTCCTTCCCTCTCGAAAAGAGGATGGAAGATGCTCTTGCTTTCTCCCGAAACAGCACAGCTCCTGGCTTATCTCCTCCTTCAGCTTTTTTCCCCATCCTATTTCATTCTGGGCTTGTGGGGCACGTCGGGATACCTGGCAAATATTTGCTGAATCAGGACTATGATTTGTGTACTGGCTTCTCCGTACTCATTTGCTGACTATAAATTTTTGCATAGACTCTGGGACATAACTTTTTAAATTTGCTGCGAATTGCTGTATCCTTTTCAGATGTTTTTGCTACCATAGCATTATGGTTATGAAATGAAGTTCAAAGAACACTGGTGGGAAGAAGATAGACTGAAGCATTACTTTGGCTTGTAAAACGTCTATAGGTTTTGAAAATAAAAATATAAAGGGGGGAAAAATCAGATTATACAGACGACCACAAATCCTAAATTACTCTGGTGTTTTGGTCATCGTCTGCAACCTCAATGGGGAGATAAATCGATTTGCAGCAGCTGCAGACAGCTATCTGAGTCAGGGCCAGAACAGCTTGACTGGAGAGGCACGGTAAAAGTTAAGCAGCCGCTATCACAGGAGGTTTCCTGAAGGTGCGGAGGGATGGGGGAAGGACAGGGAGGAAATGAATCCATAAAACAATATTCCAAGTTAGCCTGCCATTTTTATGAATTCAAATGTATATGCGGTGCCTGACATTTGCAAACTTAATGTGCTCCCGCCTGTTTCCAATCTCTAAAAGTAATGCAGAGTGAAGGAGGTTGTAGTTGTCCGAATTCGCTTTGTTTGTTGCAGTCAGCTGCTTCTTATTAGAACGTGATTTAATGTGCATGGCAGCAGTAAAACTACTAGTTTTATGTTCTTTTAATCTCAAATGGAAGCTAAACTTGGTCTTCTAAAATGCTAAAAACATCTGTGTTCTAATACAAGATTCTTGAAGGCCGTAATGCTGGGCTCTTGTCAGGGTAGAAAATCTTTAGTAATAGTGTCCCAGGTTGTTGAGATAAAGTATTTACAATGAGAAAATGGGTTTTTTTAAACCATGTAAAGAATATTTTGTAAAGTATAGTTGGTCTGCCTCTTGCTGCAGTTTCCTTTACTTTTTTACCTTATATGCAGTTGATTTTGGAACATATCTTCAGAGATTCTCAAAATAGCCTGAATTATTAGTGTGTTGCTCTTATCCTCTTTGCTTTGAATCTACAAGGAACAGTCTCAATTAGTTAATGATTATCTAATATTTGTCACAGGCCATCTTTTCTGCAAATCCATTTTCCATGTGTGATAATCACACCCAATTGTAGACCTACAGCCGCAAAAGGGTTGAACAACATACTCAACGCATCCATGTAATGGGTGGCATTCTCATGCCAAATGATTTCAGAGTACTATCAGTGCCAAATATATTCCTGGCTTTAAATGCTGTTTTTCTCCTCATTGTGCATATAAGCTCCGCTTTCCTTGCCATAACTCAGTGTTTGGAGTAGCTAATGATGGTGTCTGATGATGCATTTTAATACGTCTAGCGGGCCAACGTATAAGATGCTACCTGTCTCCTATTCTTCCCCCCATGTCAAACAGCAGGCAGACAAAGGCAGAGATGGATTTTTATTTTTTGTCTCAGGATTGGTGATGCAATACCAAATGTTGGTGGGGTTAAGGCAGAAACCCATTGGGAGAAATCGGTTCTTGTGGAAATGTCCGCGGAGGTCCTTATACAGCATCATCATACAGCATCAGCTGTATGGCAATTTCCAAGGGGTATTTTTGAAACATAAGTACAGGCTGACCTTCCTACCCTTCAGGCATATGGGAGTGAGTGGATGGAGAAAGAGAGAGCAAGAGAGCATGGCATAATCACCAGTCAAATCAACCATTTCCCTGCCAATACCACTGGTTTCTCTAATTTCTTTTACACTTAATATTATGGAAAGGATGAAGTGTTTCAGACCTCCTTTGTGAACTACTCTAATACATCATTTATAAGGACTGCTTAGTAAAGCCTTATTGATTGCACCTCAGCTCTTGATAGACTAATATCACAGCTGAAAACTGTGATTTATGAAAATTTTTGAGTAGTAAGTAATACTAATAGGGCAGGGTTTTTGTGGGACAAGCCCACAGAAGAGTGAAAAAAATAGGGTTTTCCCTGCCTGAACCAAGACTATGTAGGAAAACCGTATCATTGAGGTCTTTGTCACTAGAAAAGATTTGACAGTGCACAAGTATACTGTCTAGGAGTTTTACAGGTGCTGGTATGGGGTTCTCCACCACCTTAGAAAAAACCTCCATGTTCAAAGCTCTCCTCTTGCTGCCTGAGCAAGACGATATGTGATCAAGGAAGCACCTGTAAGGAGGAACTGCACCGCTTCGAACCCCAGAGAGGGCTCCTGTTGGGAAACCAGTCTGTGCCCTCTCCTGGTAGTTTGCTGGTTGGCTTCCCAAAGGAAAAATTGCCAGTGGGTCACACAGGTTTGGGCGTGAATGTCTGAAAACAGGTGATCCCGACAAAGAGATTTCCAGAAATTCAAGGTCTCTTGAGGGTGGTGGTTATTCCAGAGGGGCGAAGTAGGGGAACTGAAGGGCTTCAGAGAGCAGCAGCTACGTCTTCATGGCTAGAAGTTTCAGCATGATCCTAATTACTATCACTGATGGATTATTCAAGCTAAACTTCATTATTATCATCATCATCATCATTATTATTAATTTTGAGGCAGGAACTGTAGAGGTTACATGTATGTACCCCACAATTAGGATTTTAACAAGATGTAAGCCCTCATCAAGAGGACAAAGCAGATTTCATTGGGCTCCTCGTCTATAAAGCCATGGGGGCCTCATATCAAAAGCTCCCTCGCACGTGATAACCAAGAATAGGGCTTCAATTCCATGGACCTTTCTAAGGGTTGAAAAAAAACCCCAGCAGTCCTCAGGGTCTGGTCATAAGCTTTGGGGTGCGTGTTCATGGCGAGACTGGAGAGCCCTTATAAAACTCCTTTTGGTGTCTGAAATACCATTCAGAGCATGAAGCTGCTCCAAAACCATACGGTTACGTCACAGTAATCAAGTACAATCAAATCCAAGCTTCCACCTGCAATTTGCAATTGCATTTGGATGGGGTTTTTGTATAAGCAACCGTGTCATATCAGTAACGCAGCTTGATTAATTCAGGGGATAACATGATGCTATGTTAGCCTTACAGCACAGTTGCTGCCTCGGTTTGCTCCAAGAGGAACCCCACATAAACTCTCACCCTTTCACTTTTAACATGCTTCCTAATTAAGCTCTCCAGGATCTGAACTTCATTTTCTGGCTGCAGTGGCTGCAAAATGATTTATCCCCTGACGATGGTCACTAGCGCCAACCTCGCTGTCAGGGAAGCACGCTGATGCGTTTAACTCTTTGAATTATTTTAACCCTTCTCCTCTCCTGTTTAAGTATAGAGGTCTGGCACAAAAACTTACATTTTGAAGCCAGAACGTAAATGTGCAGATCTATCTATAGACCATCTCTTACCCATTTGTGTATAATGGACGTATACATAAGAAATGATAAGGATGCATATAAAAAGCCTTTGACCTGTAATTAGCCTATCTTGCTTTTTTTTAAAAAATCTTTATGTCACTCCTTTTGCAGATTAATTAAACCTAATAGATGTAATGAAATGCAAAGACAGCCGATCGCTTTGTAGAGACTTAGTATTGATTTGTATGCTAAACCAGCTTTAGTGGATTTTAAACAATTCTTGTCAATAGATAAATTTCTGCAATAACTGTTTTATGTATAAACAGATCATATTGAGGTACAAAGTCTACCTATGTATATAGTGTATAATTAAAAACCCCCACCTCATTTGTATTTACACAGCACCTCCAGATCTTTGGCTGAAAGGTGCTGTTTACACAATATTATTTTAATTTCACATGACAAATGTGCTACCACGAAGCTAAACATTCATCATTACCCGGGTGTGCTTTTCCCTTCTGTGGGGAGAAGCGCTGTCAACTACTGACACAGGCTCTCTGCAGATAACACTGGCTGGGGAATAGCAGTCGTGTACTGGAGAAATCCCATTTCCAAAAAAACCTCGCCACAGACCTGCCCAGGGGCCAGAGGGGCCCCAGGTACCGTGGCCCCCGAATTGGGCTGGGCTGCCGCCTTCCAAAGCCATGATTCCCCGGCTGGTTTGAATTGCGACTGAGCAGGCTGCGAGGGCAGGCAGCCCCGCCTGCCTGCATCCATCGCGGCTGCTGAAATGGGAAGGACGGGGAGCCGGCGATGATGAGGAGGGTTCGCATGAATCCCCCGAGCCAGCAAGCAGGGTTTCCTAATTGTCAGCTGCGCTGCGCCGGGCTTGTTTAAAATAATTAGAGTGCGGCGGCTTAAACAGACCGGGGGGGTTGGGGTGGTGTGTTTTTTTTTTTTTTTAATCCCTCCGTATGGGTTTTTATCAGTTGCTATCAGCTCCCTGCTCATTTCTGACACCGTCACTCTGCCAGGCGGGGGGATGGGGAGGGGGGAGGGGGAAGAAAGGTATTATATTTTAAGTACACGAACGCAGTCAGAAAGAAACAGGATGAACCAGCCCCAATGTACGCGATGGATGGAAACAATACACCCGATACATCCAAACTATATTATTTAAAAAAAAAAAAGGAGGGGAAGAGAAAAATCTGCTTTCTCCTCTTCTTCCTCTTTTTCCTCCAAGAGGGCTAGCTGAAATCTTTCTTAATTACCGCTTATTTCAATGACAGAATTGTAATTTATCATTTAGTTGTAATTTGACATATGTTCACACCTTTGCCATTTCCAATTTCCTCCTTCACTCTAATTGTCTGCCTGGCTCGCCTGTCACGCGTGCCTCCTGGGATTAATTCGAGCTGTCTGTCTGCAGCGGGCTGCCGGCGCGCTCGGGGCTGCCGGGAGCGTGACAGTGTCAATGCGCACACCGCATTTAGCCAAGGCATTACCCGGCCGTCACGCTCCCGCCCCTCCTCAGCCCGCAGTGTTTATTGTTTAGCCCGTTTTTGCATTTGTGACTTTTCGGGGTTTTATTAGACTCTAATTACACTCCCCGGCTGTCAGCTGAAAGGAGAGGAATCCTTGCCGTAATTAGTGGGAGGGGGCCCTGGCAGCGGGGATGCATGGACCGGTAGATGTCTCTCGCTCTGCCTCGAAAATACACACCGGCTTTAAATGCTCTGCCTTCATTTTCCTCCGCGGCTGTTTATGCTCCTCTCTCCCGCTGACGTGGCCTCAGTAGAGCTATCGCACTCTCCTTCCCCGGCTTTTGGTCCCCCTAGCCCCGCTCTCCCTCTTTAACATGCTGCATCCTGCTTCAGCATCCTCTTAAAACAACCTTTCCGTGGCCGGGTCCTGCTCCACCCCGGTGTAACTCCACTTGCCGGGGATGAATTTGGCCCAGAGTAGTTTGCTTGCTGAGGATGGTAATATAGCAGGGAAGGGCACCGTATGCCCAGCATGTGAGTATACACTGTGGCTAAAAATTAACCTGGCAGAAGCTGCTTTGGTTGCCAAGGAGGCGCATGGGCACCTTTCCCCGTGGCCGGTCCCGCTGTGCTCATGCTGAGCTGATCTCCTCATCCGTGTAAATCTGCAACACACGAGGCTGCCGCTGCCATTCCAGAGAGGCTGCTTGTTTTCATCAAGCGAAGCAATATTTCACCAAAGTGTTGCAAAGTAGCACCAAAAATTAGATTCTCAGCCACACTTTTCATGGGCAACAGCTGAATTCACACCGTGACTCACTACCGACCCCTTTTCTCTGTCCCACCTAGATTTCTCCCAGAGGCTCCCCTGCGGGCCTCTGAAGCACATATGGATGCTATACACCTCGCTCCGGCAGGGTGTCTGGTGTGGTGGCAGCACCCCGCTTCACCCATGGGGGACCACCCTCAGAGCTCCTTTTGTGGATAAAGACGACTGGAGAAAGCTGTTTGGTGTGGCTGCTGCTATGTTTTTTTGATTTATCTTTCAATCTTTGCCTGAAAAGACAGAAAACATCCATTCTTTTCCCAGTTTTCCTGGGGGATTTTTTCTGCAAGCGTAGGCACGTGGGCCAGGGCTGTTTGCAGATGTTTCACAAGAGTGGGTCCAGCCTGAGCCACAAAAAAGGAACCTTTTTCCCCCCAAGAGAAACCTGGCTCAACCAACCAGCTGAGCAGATACGTTGGACAGTTTGAAGGCAGAAAGCAGGCATTGCCCTCTAGCTTGATTATCAGCATCTTCTGTTGTGCAGCCCCCCAAAATCCCCATGCCTTCCACTGTTGCCTCTACATTTCTTTTGATACCCAAGTAAAGAGATGTAGAGCAAAGAAAACAGGTAAACTACCTATTCCAGCTGTTAAGTGAAGCCTGAAAATGCTGAACAAAAAAGTTTTTTAAAAAAAGTCAAATATTTATTCATTTTCCAGTGATTTTAAATGTCCCATCCATCAGTACCTGCAGGCACAAAAGAGAAACTTGCAGAAGCCAGAGTAAATTGGCCAGCATTGCCCCCTGCACTCAGGATGTGGATGCTGGGGAAGGTGAATTTTGGAGCGGGCTCATCTGCACTGCATGCTGCCTGCCCAGTCCCTGCACATAACCTCTACGAACGGTGAGCTCTGACCATTGCCTTTATTTTTACCTGCTCTTCTCAATGGCGTAGCCTTAGGTAAGTGCTTTCAGCCCAGTCTTGATGGCTCAGAGTGCCTTAATAGATGCCTTAAGTATATAAAATCAAGATAATACCCTGAAAACAGAAACCCATCCAATTGACGCAATTCCTCCCTCCCTAAAATTAGCCGGAACCCCTCGCTCTGGGCCATCCTGAGCCTTTCCCAGCATTACCTTGGCAACACACCACGAAAACAGCCCGACCAGAGAGTGCAAGCTAGAGGTCAGCGCATCTTGGCGCTTTCAAATCCCAAGGGAATTCATTTCAGAGCCAAGGGACACTGGGGAAAAAAACCAACCTAAACCACCACCCCAGTTTAGCTGGGGACAAAAAAGCAGTGGTTGGCGGCACCGTGAGAGGTCGGCAAGATGCTGCCTTTCGGAAACCCCTGGCTTGGGGCCATTTGCTGTCCCACAGCAGCTGCCCTGTGAGCAGGCAGAAACGCTCCTCGGAGCCCAGGTAGACAGAGCAGCTAATGCAGCACTGCTGGAAAATATTTAATATCTTGTAGGAGGCAAGACTGGATGGATTTACATTTATTTAGATTTTTTTCTCCCTTTCAATGTCTGCTTCCTACACCACTGACCTTTTAAAATTATTTCAGTACTTACTTTGTTTTCTGCGTGTTGCTGTTGCATGCGATTTTCATCTTCCAGCTTCCTGCCTTTTGCCATCTAGGATGGCCAGCCTTCTCAGGCAGTTTTGTTTCAACACTAAGATTTTTCTGAAGTGTCTGCAAACTTTTAGGAGCTGGCATTTCTGGCCGCCCTAGCTGCCAAATTATGAGCAACTTGTGAAAACACAAAGTGCCTCAAGCTCAGTCCTAAAAAAGAAGGTCCTCCAAATACTTAGTCACATGCTCCAGCCTTGGTCTAAAGACTGGGGTATGAGGTACTTATGATTTAATATTAGATCTTTGCTATATTTATGGCCTATTTCATATATTGGAGCTATTTCACTGCAAATGCTGTTGGAAATCAATGTGCTCATTAGAAGTCGATGCTAAGTGCTTTTGAAAATTCACTTTCTTTTTCATTTCTCCTAGCTATCAATTTTGTTTTTGTTTTAAACCTGACTTCCCGAGGCCTTATTCATTAATAGATAAGCAGTAATAAGTAGGTTATGAGCATACAGTAGGCTCATCTTCCATGCCGGCATACTCAGTGCACTTCCTACCTAGAAATAAATCTGATTTTTCAAGGATGGGAAACTCCTTCAGCTCACCGAGGGTCTCTGAAAACCGCACGCTTTTGCTGTATCTGTGACGAGAATGACAAACTCCAAATGGGAAGGAAGGAGTCAGTCCGGACCACAGCTGGAAAACAACTGTATGGGTTGTTGTCCTCTACAGTACCAGCTGCAGTGCTCCATACAGTCAATGGGGAGGGTAAAGGGGATAAAATAGATGGGCTGAAATCTGAAATTCTAGGGGAGTGGAAGGAGGTGCTGACTTTTATAGAGAGCTTTTTTCTTTTTTAATTATTACCCTACTTTGGGGCATTTATTGTCTCACCAGTGCTATTCATTCACTTGTGTCACAGGAACACGTAGATGCTTCAGTACTGTCTCATCCTAAATGGTCTGTAACATACATTTAGGAGGAAAAACCCTCTCACAAGTAACTCAAACCCCAAACCTTGCTAGTCATTCACAGCTCCCATATGGCTGAATGGTCAGGGTGGTTACACCCGCTATACCCCATAAGCGTGCCCAGAGCTGTCAGAAGTAGCCTCTGCCTGAGCAGTGCGCCCCAAGCACGTGGGACAGGCACCGGGTCCCCCAGTCTCATGGTCTCATGGGGGAAATTCAGGTGTGGATTGAATGGCTTGCCCGGAGCTATGCAAGAAGATAGCAGTGGAGTGCTAGTGAAGCAGTCGTGGGTGGCTTTTCTTTGGTGCTCCCTCGATCCTCTCTTTAGATTTCAACAAAAACCTCTGTTAATCCTGTTGCTGCTAATGAAACACAAGAAAGGGGAGGAGACCCCAATAACGCTTGGCTGAGAGGCCTTAGAAGCCCGTTGCTGTATACTTTCTGAGCTTGTAGTAGTTTAGTATTGCTCTAGCTCCTACTTGAACATGGTATAGTGCTCTTATAGATGCTTGCTCAAGAACAGATGAAGAAAACTCCTTGGCATATCCTCAGTATGCAAGTTTAACTTGTTGCATCCCTATAAATCAAAACTACTTTTGTTTCAAAATAAAAGAAAAAACCAACCCAACCAACCATAGTAGCTATCTGTAAGAATATGAAACACTTCTTATAAATAATGGAGGAAAAAGCCTCTTTCATTCATGTATGGAAAAAGAGAGCTGAAATAATTTTGCTTTGAAGAAAGCACTCTCCTCTGTCCCTTAACCTTCACGTAGAGAACAAGCACCAACATCTTGATCCCTAAACGTAATGTTCTGGGAAACTATGAGAAGGCAAAATCAAGGCAGTGTCCTCATGGAAATGGTTTTTGTGTACTAAAATATAGTGGTTGCCACTGGTGCCCGCTGTAAAATTTTTATATGTAGAAAGTGGCAGGCTAACACACTTTTTATATATGCATATATAAAAGTGACAGGCAGAGGAATAGGATGCTTGAAGCTGTAGGATGTAAGTGTTATAGGCCACAGTCCTTTTATTTTTAATCTTTTTTTTCATCTCAATGGGAAAAGTTTTCTGTCATTAGCTTATTAGCTCAAAAATGCCATACAAATGTTTTCTTCTTTCGAGGACTGAACACATCAAGAGACCTTCCTGCTTTCATCCAGGCATTTAGCACTGCTGCTCCCTGCTTGTTAGCATTTCAAGGTGAATTATGGCAAGTTGTGGGGCTGGTTCTGGCTGCCGGCACCACAGGTACCTGCTGTACGGCTCAAGCAGCCTGGGCATGGCCAGGGCGAGCATGGGTGGGAGGGTGGCCACCAGCACCTGCCAGGTAAAGCCTCACAATATTTGAGAGCTGGCTGAAACACTGTTTCTAGCCTTGTGGTTTCCGTCCCTAGGTGTCTTAAAAAACTTAGGGCCTGAATGCAGAAATAGAGGAGGTAAAGGAGGGGATATACCAAGGGACACGGAAGCACCCCCAGTTGTCCATCTATGTCCAGAGCATTGTCTCTGGCAGCAGCAGCACTGAGGGCTTTGGGAGAATAAACAGGAATCCCTTACGTAGGGAAACCTCCTGTACGAGCTCACCACCCATCTTCAAAGACAGACATATTCCCAGCCACCTTAAATCCAGCATTTGCCCGTGGCTAGGGGGATTGTTGAAATTCCTGCAGTAGTCCTGCTATCCAGAAGGTCCTTGTTCCTGGTTGCCCCAGAGCTTGCGAGTGGCTGTGGCTGTTGCAACGCATTATGCTGATGTGGCAGTGATGGTGCATGTTGGACTGCGATGTACGGTTACGGTTTCACGCCATGGTAAGAAGAAGGCATTTGCAAGATGTAAAGCTCCCCAGTTTTGTTAGACGTGCCTTGTCTTTTGGACTTGGAAATGATATTTGTATGGAAATTGAGTAGTTTGGGCAGTAAGGTCAGATGAAGAGCAGTTTGGATTGGGGGAGACATGGAAATCCCAGAGGACAGCATAGGTGCAGACATTTTGCTGATGTTTTTGGGACCTGCTGGACTTGCCTTTGTGTGCTGTACATACACTTCCCTGTCTGGGATACTGCAGACAGAAGTGTGTGAGGTCTACATGTGTGTATGTGTCCGTGAGCACACAGACGTGGAAATAAATACACTTTTGTGTGCATACTCAAACTGAAATGGTTTCCAGCCACCTACAAATACTCCGAGCTGCAGCTCTGCGTCTTACCTTCGATAGCAGATCACGACTTGCATTAGTGTGTACCGCACCTGACAGGACCGTGCTCTCAAGTCCAGCACGGGACAACCTCTGTTGGGCGGCAAACGTCTGCCGGGTGTGGGGACAAGCAGGGAAAGAAACAGTGGAGGATCTGCAAGGAGCATTCAGTTCCTCTGACATCTGTCACTGTAAGTGCTGGATTTACAGCTTGCAATTTGTTTGAGGAAAAAAGTCGGGGAGCAATAAAGTAATAAGCTGAGCAGAAAAAGAATTGTTATCAGAAAATTATTTGTAATGTAGCCCTTAAAATAAATATCCCAGCTATTCCTGTGCTTTACAGTGTCATTTCTAACTCTAAAAAGTCAGTGTATAAATCTAATGGAGTAGCTATTCATAAAAGTTCAGCTTGAGTAATAAAAGTAACAATTTTCTGTAATGATATTTTATAGATTTGAATAAGACATATAAAATATTTTTGCTTTTATAGCATGTGTAAAGGGAGTAAGTATACTATGCCTATAAAACAGGGGTTACTTTTAAATTCTTAAAATATTTCTAGAACAGAGTAAATAATACTGATTTTTTTTTCTGAAAGACCAATTGAAGGCCACGTAGAAAACTTTTCAAATATTTTATAGGAAAACAGTTCTCCTGCAGCTTCAGAGAAGACATAACACACTTTCCTCTCTCATCCTTTAATAAAGGAAATTCACAGGGTCTCTTTCCCCTTGCTATTGCATATCCCTCACTGAGCCCTTCAGCCCAGTTCTTTGCCAGTGTGAGTGTGTTACATGTGAGGAGAAGTTGGGCTTTTATCCCCTGTGACGTAATTTTCACAAATGCCAACTGAACATTGCAAAGAAGAGATTTTCATCAAGTGTGGAGGAGGAAGGAAAACACAAATCAGAAAGGTAGGAGACCTGGACTTCTGGTTTATTTTATAGAGAGTCTGGGGGAAAAAAACCCCAAGTTTTCATGAGTTACTGCGGATTGTGCATGAAGGTAAGTGAGATCAGAGCCTTGTTCTCAGACCTGACCCTCCAGCAGAGCAGCACCACGCTCGGTGCCACCCTCCGAGTCAGAGGGACAGCGGCGGGTCATGCCACTGCTGCACCCTCCAAGCTCTGGCACAGGCACCTGGGGACCACACTCATCAGCCCCTGCGGAGTGTCCCCTGGTGGTGCTGCAATGTTCAATGATGGGGTCATGGAGCACCATCACGCTCCGTGTCCAGTCGAGCCATGCGTCCAGCGGTGGCACGGGGACGCTGGGAAGATTGGGTTTGCACAGCTAGGATGCCCATGCGAGGGGAATGGGTGGGCAGCTGGGCACACCAGTGCTTTACATCCATGGGGGAGCTAGCCCTCTGCACAGAGCTGAGGGTGTAACTTGTAATCCTGTGGAAATGCAAAGCCTAGTTAATATAAATAGCTCTAGTTTGAAAAGCCTTATGAAAGAAACCAGAAAATGCGTGGCATGCATGTGATTATTTCTAAACCTATTTCTATAGGGTTTCTCTAAGGCACCGATGAGCATTAAATTTTTCCCTTATCAATAAAATATGTTTCAAAATTGCTTTGTCCAAATGTGATTTGAGCTACCTTCAGTGAAAAGCAGAGGAGTGCAATTTGATTAAGTGGTTAAAATAAGCCATCAAAGAGACGCTAGGAAGGATGGCCATGTGTAGGGCTGCAGCCTCCTGGCCTGGGATTAGGCTGACGCCCAGACGCTGCCCGGCACGCCGGTGTACGGCCAGCCATCTCCCCTGCAGTTCAAGCCTTTCCGCAGTGAACCATGTCCTATTTGTTTTCAATCACAGCCCAGCAGGGTAAATTAGGAGCTGAGCAAGCCTATGCAGCCATCGGGCTTGGCCACCCACCAGCATCTACCCTGACGGCCTCTCTGCTGGCGTTTATTTGCCTGTTACCTGCCCGCTTGCTGCCTGCCTGCCTGCAGCTTGCTGAGCAACACTGCTGCCTGCGCAGCAGGCACCAGGGCCATGCACGGCTCAGCGTTTGTACCCAGGTGTGTGCTGTAACATATATAATGTGCAATTGTATATTGTCTGCTACCCTGCTCTGACATCCATGTATGCACACTGGTGTGTGTGCAAGCAGGAATACACAAACACACCTGTGGGTTTATACACACACACTTACTTACATATTTACTTTCTACAATTACTTGTAGGGCATGTTAAAAAAGGAGTCTTAAGCAAAAATAAAATGTCTATATTTTCATTCATGTGCTTACATATATATGTATATATATGCCCACTAGAGATAGTGTGCAGCTATCTCAATTTGCACATCCACTTGACAGTAAATCTTTGGATATGCAGCATATGGTACAGCCATAAATACATATATCTACAGGAAAATGAAAACCAATATGACTCAACACAGAGTTTACACATATTTCTATTGACTTGTCTATGTATTTACATCTACAGCTTAGCTCCTGTGCCTAGCTCAGAAGGTATCACCATCACTTTGCCTTCATGTAAGCACAAAATACAGTCCTTCATGATGGATATCTCTGTACATATGGCCAGGTCACTATACAACCAAAGTTATCTTTTTATAAGGCTTTTCAAATAGGAAAACCTATAAAAACCTTATACACGACACATCCAAGGGCTGGTGGCAGTGGATCATCAGCAGGCTGACAACAGACTAATAATTATAAACAAACCATCTTTTGGGTCAAGCACCGTGTCACATTTTGGGGGTAAATCTTAAACAAAAAATGTTGGGCAAGTTGCAGTGCTGTAACAGAGCCTGCAGTTCAGAGTCGGTGCTATTGAGGACTTCACGGTTTAAATATTGTCTAGGTCTGATTTTTTGTTTTATTTTTTATTTGACAGTTGGCATATTTCTAAAAAGTCAGTGCACATTTCTGAAATTTCATTGCACATCCATGCATCATTACCTGTTTTCTTACAGCTCGAGGGAGACGATATTGTTGGGGGTTTTCTCTCATGTACAGAGGTGAGGCAACGAGGCATAACAGAAGTGAAGGATGGCCTTTGGGAGAGCAGCATAGCTTTTCTGAAGCACAAGTCTTTGGTCCAACTGAAAGTCCAAAACAAAGGAGAATCTCTGTCTCTCTCCCTCTCTCTAGCTGTACCTTGGTAATGAAAAGGAAACAGCAACGGAAGGAAAAAAAAAAGCAAGGAAAGAAAAAGCAGAAGCTTACTATTTTTAAAACCTGGTCCAAAGTTGAAGAGGCTGGTGAGCAGAAGCAAATACTCTTCAGAAATGCCTGACTGCAGTGCCAGGGTGAAATATTCCAGGAAAACAAGATAGAGGAAGATTTTTACCAGTAAACATTGGAGTTGAACGAGACTGGCTCAACTCAAAGGAAATGATGGACAAATGCTGCAGGGCATGCTGAAGAAAATAAAATGTTTACCCTTTATCCCAAACCCATTCAGCTAGGGACCATTTTAGGAGTTGAACGAAGTTCTCTGAGTTTTTTCCTTTGCCCTTGTTCTTTTTCTTTTCAATAGCAAACCGAAAATGTACTAGTGTCTCTGTTGTTGGCTCTTTCTTGGACTGAGAACTCCTGGTCTGGAAGAGAGCAGCTTCTCTCCTGAAGACTGAGCTTTGTTATTTTGTTGAGGAGTGGAGATGTCACCGAGCTCAGGGGTTTCTCTGGAGCCTTCATCAGCGGTGGGACTTAAAGGTGGGGAACACAGGGGAAAACCCTCCATTTCAGTAAGCTAGGACCTGCAGGCAACTCCCCCAGCTCCCTCTCCCAAGGCGGCTATTCCCCAAAACTGGTTCTAATTTATTTGGTGTTTTGGCAATACTCTTTCTCTTTAGGCATGACTGAGTTAGTTAGGTGTGGGAGGTCTGGGTGCAGGTTCAGCCTCTAAACTTGGATGGATTTTTCGGGGGGGAGAGGAGGGGGGATCGTGTTATCCAGCTTTTCTCTAAGCTAGTTTCTTGTTCTGTGTTCTAGCCCTACATCCCCTGCTCCTGACAAGGACCAAAGCAGTGTGGTAGAAGAGAAAAGCCATCCTGCAGTATTTTGCAACTGGGAAATACTTTTGCCACATTCTTCTGAGTTCTCCAGATTTCAGGAAAGCTTAGGATAGCTTTATTCTTTTTCTTTTTTACATCTGGGCTGAACAGACACCATTAACCCTTTCAGATCTCCCCTTGCTGCCAATCAAGGGGAAAACAAATGACTCCTTCCCACCTGCCAAATCCCTCCCTGCTCCCGGGTCCAGCCGCTTCCACTTGTGCATCGCAGGCAGAAAGCTGAGCGAGATGTCAGGTGGTGCGTGGGGTGGTGCCCACCTTCTTGCAGCTCTCCTGAGGACATGGCAGACAGGCAGCAGATGCACGGCGGCTTGGGAGGCTGCCGCCGTTGGCCTGACAAGGGAGGCTCGCCAAATGAAGGCTCCACGTGCCCCTGCCTATGCGAAGGTTAATGCAAACCTGAGAGGTGCCCAATCGCATCGGCCCTTGTGTATGCGCATCTGTCTTCCCACCCTCCGATTTCCCTGCCCGAGCAGGGAGCAGCCGCCCTGCAGTCCCCGCGCTCCCCTGGGCCGCGGAGGTGCTGCAGGAGTTATGTTACACGCATGCCGAAAGCCATTAATTAAATTAGAGATCTCCGACAGGGGCTGCAGAAGCAACTGTGCCATCAATCATCGCGCCGCAGGCTGACACGCAGGCCGCATCACATGGAGGGAAATTTTTTCTTTTTAAAGCCAGCTGAGGGCCGTAACCAGGGGTCCTGTGTGGGAGGGTGGCACCATGGGGGCTGAGGCACCTGCTGGCCCAGAGACCCCCCTCCGCACTCGGCGGCGAGGAGTGGGTCTGTGGCTGAGGCGCCTGGGTGTTGCTGCGGTGCAAACTAATTGGCATCGTCACACGTCGTCCTGTGGCTGCTCATGTCCCTTTGCGTTAACGTGCTGAGGAGGAACAGAGCTGCCGCTCCTGGGGCTGAGCCTGCGTTTGGCAGTGGGTGAGCGTGCTGAGCCGCCGCCGGCTGACCTGCCAAGCCCTGGCCTGCGTGGATGGGGAGCCCGCGGCCCCTCGGGGCGTGCTTGGTAGCGTGGCATGAAATGGAGGAGATCAGTGGATCCCAACCATGCACAGAAAAAGCGAATTTCTGTTATTTACAGGCTCTGGGCCACTCAATAAGGAACTTTCCACCCACCGCCAAAGAACTATGGCTTTTAGACAGTTAATCAAATAAGAAAGGCTAAGGGTAGTCACTACACCCTTTGCAAATACCAATCCAGACACAAGAGCAAATAATTTGTGTCAGCATGACAAGAGAAAATGGAATGTAAACTTGCTAAACAGCCAACAGATACCAGCTTTTATATATATGTTTTTCTGTCTCAGCCGAAGGAAAGAACCCAGGCAGATTTAAATTTGGGATCCATTTATAATGTCAAGTGCCCTCCCCACCTTGCCCCATATTGGTAGGGAGCCGGGGAGAAACAACCTTGCAATATCTTAACATTCCCTGGGCCAGCTTCTCCACATCCACCTCTTGGTACGCTACCTACAGAAGAAAGACAAAGCTTTAGCAATTTTATTCAGGCCTGTTTCGCAGTGTAGGTCATCTCAGCAGAGTGTGGAAACAATAGCATGTGCCAATCTCTCGGCACAAATACTGACCCACAAATAATGAACGCTCCTAGCAACCATCGAGAGAAATAGCAAAACTTTTAACACATTTTTGTGCAAATAAAAATTAGCTTTGCACCGGTAAAAAGTGGCCTGCATGTAGATGATTTGCAAAGAGAAAATTGTCAGATAAATTATTTGTATTGAGTAATTTGATCGGCTCTCCTTGGAAGCCTAATGAATAGGTTATTTTCTGCAACAGCTGCTGTTCAAACTCTCAGGCATGAGTCCACGTGGTCTGACTGTTCAAAGGGAATTACTGTGCTGGCTTTTTTAAAGTAACTTTTAAAAAAGTGAAACTAGGCACACTCTATTTGTCGACAGGGAGGAAGGATGGAACAGAGAAGATTTAAGCAGGTGGTAAAATTATCGTGAAGCCCTAAAAATTAGCAGTAAAAAGGGTAATTCTGTGAAGGCACAAATAATTCACCTGTCACTGAGACTCTAAGAGACCAAACCATCGTGGCTGGCTGTGATGTAGTTCAGACATGTCATCTGCTTTTCACGTATGCCGCTATGGAGAGGAAATGCCTCCCAGATGGGCTATGAGGCTGTATGGCCCCAGGGACTCTGCTGCCGGGTAGGCTATAACTGTGCAGGCACCTTGGTCTGGAGGTACTCCTCTCCGGTTGTCTACTTTATTTATACAAGGCCAAATTCCATCCGCATGCGTGTGTCAGTGGAGGGGTCTAGGAAAAGTAAAAGATCTTGTAATGGCTTTTGGGGGGGTGGAAAGGGTTAAATGCATTCTGCACTCGTGCAACAATTTGCCACTGGTGATATTTAGTCCACCGTCTGCATTTGTCCAGAGGGAGCCAGATTTCCTTCTGCATTTGTTAGTGCATACTTTCCTGCGGTAGGCAATGGCTGACTTGAACCTCTGTTATGGGTGATATTTGCCTGCATTTTTCTCTGACTAGGTCTGAATAGGGTAAAGTGTGATCTGCCAACCATAAAACCCTGAATTCTTCCACCAGCAGTGTGATATAAAGGCACAGCTCTGCGTGCCTGTCTTGCTCCCTCGCGGTGCCTGTGTGCTGCCTGTGTCTGCCCTGCAGACGCTCCCTTCCTTCGGAGCGCTTTGCTTGGGTCATCTGGCAGTTCAGCACTCAACTTCCACATACTGGACCTTTTTGCACCTAGAAAATTAGATTTTTTGGGGTGTTATTTCATCGTTCTCTGCATAATCTATTCAGAAACTTAGTGTTTTACTTCTCTTGCTCTTTTTCTTCCTCTTCTTGTCAAGGTAATCAAGAGGAGACTTGCTGTATGAACAATGTTAAGTAGGGAGTACATATTGAGGTGAAGTGAAAGGTACCTCAGGTAGGAATTGGCCGTGAGCCGTCTTTGCCTTGTGTTTCTGCAGGAGTAGATTTGAGCTACTGCAGTAGGAGACACTGAGGGTAGATGCATGCAGGCATGCATGTGTAAGGGAAAGAAAACCACCCCGAAAAAACAGAGGAAGCAGCCAAATACACATTTTATAACGAAGGATTTGGTGGTTAGCTCTTGGAGGGGTGCTTACCACTGTGAGGACCAGCTCGTTTAGGATGCTTCAGCACTGAGTCCGAGGTGGATACTGCCTCTTTGTGAGGCCATTTCAATTTCTGCAGGTGGTTAAAGGAGCTGGGGTGGTTAGGAGTGCGATGAGGGAGCCTGGAAGAATGATGCAGCCCTCCCTTTTGTCCCAGGACCGTAATCCTAGACTGCAGCCTCACCTTTCTTTTGGGACAGAGGCCAGGTCCCCCACACGGTGCAAACCAAGGTGAACACGTTGGCTTTGTGCCTGCCACTGCTGAGCATTGGCTCTGGCCTCTTGTGGTTTGGTCTGCTTGGATATTGCTGTTCTGCGGGACACATTGCGTCCATCCATCTTCTCATTTGGCTTGTGGGGGGCTGAGAAATCCCCAGCCGCGCTGGGGGCTGGCAAATGGAGGGGACCATTTTCACCCATTTTGCTTTTGCAGCTTCTCATGATGTTTGGGCTGAGCTATGGAGAAAGCTGTGCTTTTCCCTGCTAACTGATGGCAAGGTGAAACCCCACGTTCCTGTCATTTTTGGGGCAGAATCTACTTTGTTTTTCGTGAAGGTCATTTGGCATATTGCAAGAGTGTACTGAGTAGTTCATATTTCATCTGAATTAGTGTCCTGGTTTCAGCTGGGACAGAGTTAACTCTCTTCTTAGTAGCTGGTACAGTGCTGTGTTTTGGATTTAGTGTGAGAATACTGTTGATAACACGCTGATGTTTTAGTTGTTGCTAAGTAGCGCTTCTCTTAAGCCAAGGATTTTTTCAGTTTCCCATGCTCTGCCAGCAAGCAGGTGTGCAAGAAGCTGGGAGGGAGCAGAGCCGGGGCAGCTGACCTGAACTAGCCAAAGGGATATTCCATACCATGGAACATCATGCCCAGTATATAAACAGGGGGGAGTTGGCCGTGAGGGTCAGATTGTGGCTCTGGCATTGGTCAGTGGGTGGTGAGAAATTGCATTGTGCATCAGTGTTTTTTTCCCCCTCCTTTTTTTTCCCCTAAAAAAAAAAAAAAAGAAAAAAAAAGAAGAGGGCCTATTGAGCCCACTTGCACTAAAAGTGTGCCTATTGGTTTCATGTATATTGCTACTGGAAGTTTTCTTAATTATGAAAAAAACTAAAGCTTTTTGGTTTTTAAAAAACCATGAATTTTAAGTTTGTTCTTGTGATGAATTTTGAGTGTCTTAATCTCAACAAAAATATAGTCTTTGATGTCGTTTGTGAAAATTGTCTTCCTGCCAGTTTCAGCGACTGCATTGTGGTCTGAGCGCAGCCTGCCGCCAGCAGCCGAGGCTCTCCGCGGCCAGCGAGGAGCACAAGCCCTGCCGTACCTGCTCACTCCTCTCTTCTTGCTTACAAAATCACCTTTGATCAAATAATGTTTTGGAAAAACAACCTCCCAGCCCATCTTTTTTGTTCTCCTCCTGTTAATTTACTGCATAAAGATACCGAGGAAGGGCTTCATGACTAGCGAACCACCCGAGTCACCCCACCACCGGTACCGCGTAGGCTAACCATGAGCCACAACACAGAAAATACTGCAGCACTGACTTGCGTTTTTAACAAGAGGCTAGCACAAGCTCAGAAACCATTCTTAAAGATGTTCCATGCTCAGACGGCTCTGCTGAGACACGCTGCCAACCCAGAGATAGGTAAACCTTAAGGCTGAAGGAGCAGGTGCCAAAAATTTGGAGCAGGGCAGCGTTGTGGCACTTGAGGGCAGATATTGGCACAGGTAGAGTCGTCTTTGTCACCACCACCAACTGATGTGTCCAGCTACGAAAAGGTGAGCTTCTGGGGGTAAGTTTAAAGACAGGCAGCTGTAACAAATGCCAGGACTTTGAACCAGAGAGGGATGCATGAGACGCTCACACAGACAGTGGGTTACGGATATTTAGACTTGTATTCATAAATAGGCATCAATGTGGATTTTAGAGTTACCGTCCCCGTTTGGTATCAGCTAATATCTGCCCTGCTACTGACTGCAAGTGCAACACGCTGAGTTTGACACTCACTTGACTGAGTCACCAGTTTGCAGACATTACCAGTTGTGGGTTGAAGCCATATGCAGATCCAGGGGTCATCTCCCCAAAATGAGGACCTCGATATTAAAGCAGCATTTGCATGTTATAATTATCATCAGTGTTGGTACATATGTGTGACACATATAATAGCAAAAGCAGGTTGTAACAGCAGGTGGCACCTGGCATTCTCTGTCACATCAGTCACATTTTGGTTTTTCTGTGCATTTGGATTGATATATATATTTTCTAGATAACTGGGATACCCTTTTTCAGCTAGGAAACAATTTTTGCAATACCTTTCTTAGCCTGGTCTGTGTATGGTGCCCTTTTTTATCTGGGCTGATTAAGATTCATGTTTCTTTCCTCCAAAAGTGCTCTCTAAGGTTCCTATTTACACATGATACAAGATCAATGGGCTAATAATTAAGGCAGTAGTGTGATGCTATTTCAGGTCTGTTGCCTGTTTATTTGAAACAGCTGTCTACGAATGTGGGCTGCCTGATACAGAGGTTGCCATGGTTAAAAACCTTGTTTACTGAGTGCTTGGTAAATAGTTGCACAACTTTCTGTGTAAATGCCAGATAGCACATTAGAGTTTCTCTTGGGCGGTTTCACTTAGGCACAAGCCTTCTCCCCAGTTTCTGTAACCGTACTGATCTTGTTTGCTTGCACATACCTGTACGGAGTGAGGCGAGAAGGAAATGTGCCACCAAGAAAGGACTGAATTTGTGTTTAGCCCGGAGAGGTGAGGACCAAGAGGAGGCGTGCAGCCGGTCTTCACAGAGATGAGAGGCCACTGCAAGGGAAGTGGGAATAATCTCCTCCATCTCTGGTGGCTAGGAGAGGAGCAGTGGTCTTCAATTGCCACCAGTAAGAATCGAGTTAGGCGTCAAGGAGAGACTTTGTAATGGTAATGATGGTGAAGCAGCAGCCTGCGGAGGCTGTCAAATCTCCATTGCTGAGGATCTTGAAGAGCAGATTAGATCTAGCTTTGGCAGGAATGATATACTGTAACTAATCCAGCCTTAAATCAAGGAAACGGGCTGGATGGCCTCTTGAAGTACTTCATAGTCCGTAAATCTATATATGCCGTTAATATTTGGAGGCAGAGTCTGATTAAACTATGGCGTACACCAAGCGCTGGAGCAGCTGCTGTTTCTTCCATCCATAACTTGGTGAGAGAGAACTTAGCAGAGCTCTGTGGGAAGCAGGTTGCTCTGAAGGAGGACGGTACCAATGTGCCCATGCTATGCAGGTCTCAGCTTGGCTCTTCAGAGATGGACATAAAGTCAGTGGGGGCTGCTGGGCTTTCCCAAAGTGGTACCCAGTGCCCACTGGAAAATCCCTCTCCCATCACCTGCAGCAGGTCCGAACCCCTTTGTGGGGCACTGGGTACCTGGCTCGTGCTCTTGCCCTCCCCAGGGGATGCAGGTTCTCTGCATCTTGCTTTGTGCTCCCCTGTCCTACACACCTCATCAAGGGGCAGGGAGATGCTGGCCCTTAGCACAGCCATTCTTTGTTTCCCATGCTCCGACTGAAGAATTTATTTAAAAAAACAAAATAGGAGCAACAACAAATGTAAAAAAAGGTGTCTTTTTTTTTTTTTCTCCCAAATGGCATGCGCTTTCATTTCCAGGCGTGTCTTATTTGCGTCAGTTCTCCAGATGTAAAACAGACCCATGGGGTCAGGCGGTACAGGTTTTCTATTTTTCACATCACTGCACCCGCAGAAGGACAGAATTTGGTATCGCTCACATTATACAGGGGAAAAGCCTTCCTATGCATGCTGTTTTTCGAGAACATAGACTTTTCTTGCAGTAATACTAAGAAAAAAACCTTCTCTGCTGTGAAGGGCTGCTGTAGGCCCAGGTAACACTGTGGGCTGTGAACGAACATGCTACCCCGTAACACGTTCTTCTCTGTAAAACAGGGGAAACCTGTGAAAGGCAAAAGCAACTGGTAAAGATTGCACACTGTAAAATGGATTAGCAGATAGATGACTTCTTGAAATGGAAAGGGCTTGCTTCTCACAGGGGCCTGGATTTGCTTATCTGCCATGCAAGTACTTGCATAATAATAGCTAATCTGCATATGATAAATTAATAAAATAGATTTGATAGATTTGAGGAGGCAAAAAAAAATATCTAGATATTTGGCTGTCTTTTATTTACCTCAGTTGAAAACATCAGTGGGGGATCTGTGAGGAAATTAGTAACATTTACTGGAAGAGAAGTTTATGCATGTGTGATGGATTCCCAGATTCTTTCTGTGGCAGCTGCATTTTAGCCATATCTCTCCTGAAACGAGACCCTGTCCTGTTCGCAGTGCTTTGCAGAGCTGGCTTTATATGCAGCTGCCTTCCTTTCAATATAATAATCCAAAGCTTACAAAGCTGCAAATAAAAATGCAACCTGTGTAAGCCAGCGTAGAAATTTTTCCTGAGTCCACAGATGATCAAAATGATATTGTTGGAGAGCATTATTTAAGCTTATTCCTGTCAGCAGTTACTCTAATGCTCAGTAGCTGCGGTGGAAACGAGTTTGGGCAGATGTGCGGGCTGTGGCGTGGATGAGCTCACTTGGATGGCGGGAGGGAGGAGGGCAGCAGGGCAGGCGGGGGAGGCTGGGGAAGCACCTGTGCCTGTTCCTATCCCTGTATTTCCCAGCTTCCCGTTGCAAGAGATTTTGATATTGCAGTCACTGCTGTGCTACCAGATCCGGCATCTCAGCTGGCTAATTTGTGCCAGTGCAGTTGCATTGATGACGGCAGTAACTAGAGGCTGGTGGCGAGCTACATCCCCAATTTTCCCTGATCCGCCAGTGGGTTTTGGAGTCTTTTTTGAGGTCCTTGCTGCAACGCGTGGCTGAGCTGCTGTTGGCATTGCAGCTACCTAGCTTGGATAGATCCATCTACAAACTGCAGCCACTGCAGAGACAGCTGAGCAGCAAAATACTGGGAGCTCATTTCATCGTGGCAAGAGCCACACCGCCGGCTGGCCGGCCATTTCTAGTCATGCGGTGAACATGACAGTAAACATTTTCTGCCTTACTTTGCTCCAGCTCTCAGACCATTAAGAAAACACCTTAAAATGTGGATCTTTCATCCACAGATCTCAAAAGACGTAGCATTAATGATGTAAACTTCACATCAGCTCTACATGGTGTTGGCTTTGTAGCAAAACAAAAGCACAAAGGAGGTAGTTGTTTTGTGGGTTTTTTTTTTCCCCTCAGAGTTATATCACTAGCCCATATCCCAGGCTGGCCTGATGGCCCTGACCAAGGACGGCGTTTTGTGGTGAGAGGCTGTGAAATTCTGGCTCTGGAAATTATAGTTTAGAAAGTAGAGCAGATAGAGGCAAACAAAGGACAGGGGAGAAAGTCCTAGCAATTAACTCTTGTTATAAATATCTGTACTTGAAAAAGCTGTGCTTATCCAGTCGGGGAACTGACAAATCAGGTAAGCTATGGGCCCAAGGAAAAAACAGCTCAATTTTTAATATCAAATACTCTAAGCAGTAATCACAGTGAGCAGCTTACCAGCAATTCAGTCTGGAATATGTTTGCATTGCTTGTCAGATAATTTTGAGCTGTGGACATATTAATGGAAATTGTGATCTGTTTCAGGACAATTCACAAGCAGGCAAAAGGACTAAATTCCACAAATTGATTCTCCGCCACGAATAGTTCAACCAGAACTAGTTCCTCATGATAAGGTATTGCACATTTCTCATTTCTAACTCAAATAAATGTGCTACTGTGCTATTGCATTGTTTATCACCCAAAATTTTGACTTCATAAATACTGAATCATGAAATTGAGATTGCATAAAACTTTCT
The DNA here is from genome assembly GCF_018139145.2 of Gymnogyps californianus. Lineage (NCBI taxonomy): Eukaryota > Metazoa > Chordata > Aves > Accipitriformes > Cathartidae > Gymnogyps > Gymnogyps californianus. The sequence continues at coordinate 57,242,158 of NC_059474.1, read as the reverse complement.
GCATGTGGAAAGAAAGAGTCCTGCATCACCTGGACACCCTCCTCTACTGCTCTTCCAGGGTGCCACGCTGTTCCTTGGAAAGGGGGCAAGACTACGTGAGCTTGTCATATTTGAAACTATATCCTTTTCCACTTGGACTTCTTGCCGTTGGGGTAGATGCTGACATTAATTGTAAGTCCCTTGCTGTAATGCTATGATACAATTATTTTTTCAGATTCAGATTATTTTGAAAGATTGGAGGGAGAGATTTTTGTCCCAGATGCCCACGGAACCCTACTGTACCACTGCTGGCACCCAAGTGGTAAGAGATACCAGTTATTAATCAAACACTTATTCTGGGTTCATTTCCCCACAAGTCTGTAAGAAAAGATGAGTTTTGCAGAAGCAGTTACATGTGTGGTGGCTCTTTGCATTGTAGCTCGCCTAGCCCATGGTGACTTGCGCCACATTGAACCCAGTGGGTTTTCCTGCTTATCAGGCAGTTTTGCCTTCAAGCTGTAAGGAGTAAGATCATTTATTGGAGGGGAGCTGAGTCATATTTGCTGGAGGTGGAAGCTTGTTTTGGGGAAACGCAGTTGCTGGGCTCAAGTAGATTTGGCCAAAAGTGTGAAGAACTACTGGTGCCAGCAACGTCCTTCCCCACAGTGGAAAGAAATGAGCATTTAGAGCCTGAAAGGGACAAAAGATGGAGCTACTGAAGCCATATAATCGTGAACCTGGGAGAGTCAGCTCCCAAGCGCAGGAGTCAAAAGAAATTGGTGTGTCCATGACTCGTCCTTTCTTCTCCTACAAAGCCAACGAACAAAACTTAAAACCCCATTGGACAATTTCAAGTTGATGGCAACTTAGTGTCTGACTGCTGTAGGACTGGATTTTACTGGAGGAACATTTTGTTCAGATATAACACTGACAATAATTGTCTCTGCTGGGTTAGTAATTACACATAAATGCTTTCTTTTATGCTCCTATAATATTGGCATGTTTCTGTTTGGACTGCTGGCTGCATTTAAGGAGTCCTGAGGGCTGTAGTATTGTGGGGAGGGATATACTAGCCAGCTCTTACCCAAAGGTCAAGCTTAAGTCATGAAGAACTATGATTTTCACTTACTTTTACCCCACTTGCTGTTCCCTTTTGGCAGCCCGTGCAAAGGACCAGGCCCGCTGATATGCTGTGGGCCTGCTCTCAGCCCCAGTGTCACTTTTGGAAACAGCTCACATCCCTCCAGAATTGTTGCTCGGCCTTTTTTGGTTTTTTCTGCCTTTTTACTCTCCAAACGTACTGAAGTGTCATTAAGACAAATGGCAAACATTTCTCCTTTTCTCACATCTGTCAAAACTTCAAAATCTACTTTCATGACATTTCACACAGCATTTTTTTACGTACCACTCAAAGGACATAGAATCCTAATGAGCCTTGCTTCCACGATTTTCATCTGCTGCATGCTGCTGCCCCTGTATAATAAATTAACAAAAGGGAGGCAGGGCGGGGGGAACAAGTGATATAAACAGCTGTGGGGTGGGAGGAGAAGGAAAGAGAATTAGGCTGGTACCCACACAGGATTTGGAGACACTCTTTCAACAAAGCATCTTTGTATTACTACCAAGAGGGCATGCTCCCGAGCAGCTGAGCAGAGCGTTTCCTCAGCCTGCACCCCACCAGCAAGGAGGCTGAGCTCCTCGATAGTAAAGAAACTGGAGTCACCAAAGGAAAACTCTGTAAGACTTAGGAGTAGCTTTGCATTTCCAGTGTCAGCAGAATGTCAGGAACTGGAAAGGGGCTTAATTTTTGGCCCTTAATTTTAAAAGTAATTTGTTGTTTCTGCAATTGCATACTTGGCCTGCAAATGTTAACTGATGTGCTTGCTTTTACTGTCTGTAAATGTACTATCTGCTATATAATAGTTTCTAATGGGAGAATGAGAACACTACTTTTTCTCATCAAAAACAGAAGGAAAAATGTACCAAAAATTGCTTAAGTGCCTCCTTTATGGAGGAAAAAAGTGGACAGCCATTTCTCTTAATTCAAGGCTGGGAAGCTAGTGGTGCTGGTAGCTCAGGTTCTTCCCTGTTAATCACTACAATACAAATAGTAGCCACCTCCTCCCCATCCTCTGGAAAGGTGAAGGACATCTTCAAATGGGCTGGCTGGCCTGTAATAGCTTGGATAACAGCAATGTAATTAACAAGATGCTAGGCAAGTCTCCGTCAGTTTGTTAAAGGCCGCCCATGAGCAAAAGACCTACTTTCAAGATGAGAGATGCTGAGGAGCGGCTCTGCTAGCAGCCGTCTGAAAGCACCCAGGAATTATGTAGGGCCTCTGCTGCCAGGAAAGAGTATTTTACCTTGATTACAGGATACCAACAGCTATAGTTGTTGTAGGATGGTTGGTCTTCCATCTTCAGGATACAAACTATTCCATCTGGATATAGCCTGTACTGTTAATTTTCTAGAAAATGTGGAACTCGGGGTTGGTACTACACAAATAAACAGAAATAAAATGATAATGTTTCTTGTCAGAATAGGGCACACAATCATTGAAATGCCCAGTGAATGGTCCTTAGGTATTGGTAGACCATGTAGTGTTTCTGGTTTAGACCAGAAGTACTATCAGGAAAAATCAGAAATACCAGTACTGTCCATGCTACCAAACTAGCCAATAAAGAATGCATCTTGTTATTTCCTTGTCAACCTGTTTCAGTTTTAACTTGCTGTGTCAGGACCCATACACACACACACACACACACACACACACACACACACTACACAATATATATATATATATATATATATATATATATATAGTAGTGCTGTATATACATACATACATACATTTTTTTATAGCCCTAACAGCAGGGAGCGCCCTATGTCCATCTGAGCAGTGCAATATGCTGGATGGCAACATGGCAGTCACCCTTTATGCTCCTTCACAGTAGGGAAGGAGACTGTTGCCTCCAGGTGACTTCCAGCCTTGTGGGACTGCTGGTGCCTCACGGCCCCCGCCCGAACTGCCACAGCCCTTGTAAGTGGCCTCACAGGTCTGAGTTAGATGAGACCTGCAACCTCCTTCCTGCCTGAGATGTGATGCACAAACCAAATTGCCTTTCGCTGCTTCTCCTGAAGTCAAAGTTCAACTTTCTCCAGCAGCGTCAGCCAGCGGGAAGCCTAGATAATAGTTTGACATGGTAGGCGTCGGCACAGAGAAATGCGCTTCTGCCTCAATACGGAGCCTTGTACAGGTTTTCTCATATATTTTCAGAAAGTTTCCAAATGAAGCAGATACGGCAGAAACTGATGAAAATTTGATTTCACTTGCAGCGGGGGAAAGGGAAGAGGAAGATGGGTTAATGTGCTGCAGAGAAGAATATCCTCCAGAAGGAATGTTTACAGGTAGTCACCTGCCCTACTTTTACCTTTCATGTTGGATGCCATCTTTTACTAAATTGCCAAGATTTTCATTCACATCAACAGGAGCTTCGGAGTGCTCAAACTCCAGGAAATCAGTGTGTATTTGGGGGGCCTAAATCTGAACTTAGAAGAATAGTTTTTTCATACCGCTGGCAAAATGTAAATTTCGTTAGTGCAACGTTCACTCATTATCGCTGAATCAAAGAGCAGTCTCAGTTCCTGCTGGCATCCTATTTGACAGAAAAATAAAAATCTCCTCCATTGCAGACATACATTGCTATGTGAATGGATGATGCTGCCTCGATCTTCGTATCTCACATTCGTGTTGATTAGCTGCCCTATTTTAGGACTGTTTGCATTAGGCAATAGGCTAGTAAAATCATTGGCATGCAAATAAAAGTAGGTCTTTACCTTAAGAATTAAACATATAAAAAACATTATTAAAATGACGGAGGTTTATAGAAATGGGGAAAACTGCATGAACTAGGTGAGACACCATGGTTTGAGGCGAATGAGCTTCACTGGGGATAAATGACAGGGCTGAAGCGCACAAGTGAAAATAATCAGAACTCCTGTGTAAAGTGACGCTGATATATTCTGAATGTCACATTACACTGCACAGTGCTATGCTTGCTCTGAAAAGGCTCTTTAATTATAGTTGCTCAAGCCTTAAAATCACAAAACTCAAGTACGGTAGAGGTGAGCACCATTCAAGCAACATAAATCATGTCGCTGAAGATGCAGCGCAAATGGGAAGTTCATCTCCTAGATGATTTAGCAAGACTTACCTGTGATATTTAATTATCTATGCATCTATTTAAGGCTAACAGTGGGAAGGTTTAGAGGAGGGGGGTCTAAAAATTTTTATTAAAACTATTATCCTTTTTAAATATTTCTTTCTGCTTTATCTTTCCTTTCTAATGCTTGTATAGTAAAATGTTTTTCGTTGTTTTTTTGCATATGAGCCAGTTACCTGCTCTTCCCATGCTGTTGTCAAGGGTGGCAACCTGGTCTGGAAATCTCTTCCTAATTATCAGCCCTTCCTAAGGATCCGCAAATGAGGGCAACACCTGCTAACTGATGTCCGAGTTCAACAGTCCCAGGGGAGTGGGAGCACCTTGCGTGGGGCCGGCGAGGCAGGAGTGAGGGTACTTCAGAGGTTTTGCCGTAGGGGTTGGGATGGTGGTGTGTCAGCCGTCCATTGCAATTTGGCAGGCAAAATTGACTTTGGCAGTTTCGTCCTCTCCTACCCGTTGCTTGTCAGAAAGGGGACCCATCCCCTCAGGTGTCACTAGAGACATCCCACACTTGGATGCGGATAAACAGGGGAAGTTTTTGCAAGCCAAAACTTAGTTCCTGAATTAAATGAGAAAACTCTGCCTGTGGTGGTTTGAGTGTCCTGGGGAGTGCAACCTGGGCCTTTGTTGGCTTTGTAAACTGCCGGCCTAGCTATTTAAGCTAAAAATAATTCTTTCCTTGAGAGCTTTTCTCCCACAGTTTTCTTTTCAGGAGTTGGCACTGAATAAAGTAGCTTAAGAAAAAAAAAGCAAAATGGGGCAGAGTTTCAAGTGGAAAAACTGAAAAGCCCAGTTGAGCTGTGGCCACACACAGTCGCATGCTCTCAGCTGCCCTGGGATCTCTCCTCTGCAAAGTGTGCTGCCTGCTTTACTGTAGATGTTTCTTTCTTTTAGATGGTACCGATGCATTCGTTAGTAGACCTCTGAAGAATGATTTTAGATCTGATATCACCTCAGCCACCAGTTTTCTTTCATACACTCCTATACTTTTCCTATGCCAGGCATTCCCAGGGGAATCGGGTTTATTGATGTAAAGCTGGAAGAGCTTCGCTGTGCTGCCAAAAGTGCTTTGGTACTTCGCAGCCAGGATCTCCAGGATTCATCTGGCCGGGCTGCCCTCCCGGGACAACTCCTTGGTTGTCCTGCAACTCCCTTCCTTGCACCGTTCTTCTTCGTAAAGGCAGAGTCAACTCACGTCTGTGCAGCCAAGCTCTAAAAATTCATTGCTGTTTCGGGGAATAGCCAAATTACCGTTGTCTTCAGCAAAGGTCATCATCTGCTTAGGAAAGTTCAAGGGCTGGGTATGTGGATTTAGAGGCGTGTTGGCTTTGCAAAACATGTTTTGCAATTATGAAGAAATTCATCAATATCACAAGTGATGATTTGGCAAGCAAAAAGAGCTGGGCTCCTTAAATAAACTATTAGCAACAAAAATCTGTGATTGGCTCAAATATTTATTGAGAGAAAAGCATGAATGAAAAAATGAAAGAATATTAGTTCTAAACTAAAACGTTTTCTTGGCAGATCCACATGAAAAGATTAAAAAGAAATTGTAACGTTATTGGCAAAGTATTACAAATTAATCATTTTTCCTAAATAAAAATAAGATATTGAAAAGTATGTGAAATGTGAGGAAAGAAATGCTTTTTAGTATCACGGTGCCCTACCACGTTCCCCACAAACAGAGGATGTGTTTGTCAAAGGCCTCTAGACTTATGTTCTTAAGAACAGCTGGATGTATGTGCCATAATTTACTATTAATGAGCAAGAATGTGGTATTTCAAGTGTATTATGTTACATAGAGGTAGATGTTTTGAAAATTGCATTGTAGCTGTTTGAAATTAAATGAATATTCCCCCTGCCACCACTCAAAATGTAGAATAACTGAACTGCTTGCTCCTGTTTGCCTTTACAGTGATACCCACTTCTTTGTGGCTTCTGATTTTTAGATGAGGCACTTCTTGCATGGAGAGGGAAAAAACAAAACTCTTTCCTGAACGTCTGCTTTCATAAAGCATCGGCTTTGCTTGTCAGCCAGTGACAGGTGTTAAAAACTCAGGAGAACCACTTTGGATGATCAGCATCCCAGGATGCATCTGCATGAGTGGCTCTGTGATCAATGCATGCTATTTTTTAAAAATTATTTTTATTTTATTTTATTTAGCTGTAAACCTGCTCTGCACCCACACCTGGAGTATTATGCAGCAGAGTAACACACAAGAAATGGCTTCTCTCCTGGAAGACCAACAGTTCATTTTAGTTGAGAAACCTGGAGCCATGCATAAGCGCTTATGCTCACTCGGTCTCTCTCATTCCTCCCCCTTTTTTTTTTAATATTTTTCTGCTCTTACACTGCCAAAGGAAAAATTCAGTCAGAGCTGAGTCTCCGCACAAAATACAAGAGGTTTGCTGGAGTCCCCTGCTGTGCAGGGAAGAAGCATCAGCTGATTGATCCACCGTGTCATTTTACCTTCTCCCAAGCTTTCACAGCCTTAAATGTCTTTGTCTGTAAAGATCCTAAAGCAGGTGTAAATATGATTGAGGTTTTACACTGGAAGAGAAAATCAAATGTAAGCTTTAAGGGAAAGAGGTGTGCATGTGGAAGAAGCAGTAGCTGGATTCATAGGTGTCATTTCTGGATCTGAGAACATACTTGCATTTTGTGATTTTGGAGACCTGGGAGTGAGAGGCTTTGAAGGTCCTCCCCTCTCCTTCCGATGAGTCTCAATTTACCACGTATATGTCCCTTTTGTTTGGAAAATGCTCGCTGCTGTGTACGTCGCACATGCCACGCTGCATCCTTGCAGCCACAGCCCTTTGTGCTCGGCGTTTGCAGATGGATGGCTTTTTCCATCATACATCACGGCTGTGACAGCAGACTGATGATCTAAAACTCTGAGCGCTGTAGCTCTGATGATGTGGCTGTGGCTGTAGTAATAATGTGGGCCTACTCCAGGGACAGCAATGCTGCATGGGTTTTTTTTAAAGGTGAAGCGAAAGGCTTAAATCCCCTCTTGTTTCCTATCTGCCTCCTTCCCCAAAGCTGTTTCAAGTCCCAGATCAATGGGAAAAAAAAAAAAGATTAATCCATCTTCTGTGGAAATATCATCACTGGTGTGAGAGAGCTCACTGATTTAGATGCTGGACAGGATATCACAAAATCAAGCTTTGTAAATACAGAATTGGGCAGAAATGCAAAGGAAAGTCCAACTTTCAGATCTCTTACCTTGACAAGTAAATATTGTCTATTGGAAGCAGAACAAACTTGTCTTCTGTGTAGCTACAGTTTGATCGACTCTTGCAGTTTTTCCATAGGCTCGTATCTCTAGCCTTAATTAAAACTCCAGCTCCTGGAGGCAAGTGAGTTTGTTAAAACACATCTTTCCTAAGTAAATAAACATTACTTTCTTTGAAAGGAGATGTAAACTCTTCAAATCGTGACATCAGTTACCCATGGAGGTTCAGAAATAAAAAGGTCAAGGAAAGAACTCACGTTTCATAGTTATCGTATTTCCTGGATTTTAAACCATTGCACTGATTTCAAGTTGAGTCATGATGCTTGATTGCTTGGGGGTAGCACCAATGCTGAATTTAGATCCTCACCTGGCAGTCTCTCCCTGTCTCGCTGCAGGCTGGCAGCTGGTGGTGCCAAGCCAGAAGCCAAAGTCCTTTCTTTCCATCTCCCAAGTTCATTAACCAGAACTATACTGCCTGCTTTTAACAGGCTGGATGGCCCCAGCTCTGGGGCTGCCTGTTTGCCTGCAGACCCCAACCTGCTGCTGCCCCTGCCAGCCAGGCTACACTTGCAGCCATGGGAAACTGTGCCTTCGTCCAAAGCCCAGGTAAGTGAAAGGAGAAGACACGTGTTGACTTCAGCAAGATTCAACTCAAGCCCAAGCCTTATGCATGGCAGAAAAGTTGGGACTACTGCCTGTGCACACTGATATAAATAGTGCACATGCTTTTCTTGTGTTTTTTATTGCTTTTTAAAGCATAGATTTCAGCTAAGGCCAAAGGGGTTTAAAAGGTGAACTCAAAATTGGTCTCTGAACTAGTGAAAGTAAAGTCATTCCATCTTTTCCCTGGGAAATGAAAAAAAAAAATGCACTGGCAGACATACCTGCTAGTGTTAATTAAGCTACAACTGTTTTCAGAGGACCTTATGCACATGTGGCACTTGAAAGGAAAAAGCACTGCAGGTGACCTGACCCCCAGCTCTGGCTGAAGGAGAGGAGCTCCTCGCACATCCTGTATACAAGCTCATTCGTTTGCTAAGCTGCTGTCCCAATACTGACTACAGTAGTACAGAAAAGGTAAAGGATGGGATTTATTTGCCCAGATGAAGCAAACTGCATCTTGTGGTAACTTACTTCAATAAACAGGGAGTATTCACCAAACATCATTGCATTGCTAGGTTGCAGACGGTCAAGATGAAACATACCGTGTTGTGTGTTGGCTCCAGAAGAGTCACCTTTCTTCTGATCCAGCTGTTTTGCAGCCCCAAGGCTGCTTCCCTGTTGCCCACAGCTGGCAGAGGTCAAGCCTTGTCCAAAATGTCCATGCACACCCTCAGAGAGTAATTTGGGATTTATAGCAGCCATATTGTTTCCCTGTGCCATCTGAGGACAGGACAGGAACTGCCCAAGTCTGGCAGCAGTCCCTAAGTGTGTGTCGCGGCCAGGCACAAGGAGGACCAGCTGCAGGGCTGTCTCTCTCCATCCCTGATGAGAAAACCCAGCTGCAAAGCAAGGACCGAGTGGCTTGACAATCCCCATCACTACTGACCCTGCTGCAGCCAAAACCCTGCCTATCGCTGAGATGCTCTTACCTGAATAGTTTCTAGCCCTCCCACGTAGTCTGCTTTTTCTAGGGTGTCTTGTCCTACTCATGAACCTTTCAGGTGAGAGGAGATCCTCGGTGGGTTGGCCTCCAGCCTGGCTGCTAGAGGATTGCTTGGATGGTTTCCCCACTGCCTTTGGGTGCCTGGTGTCTGGTCCCTCCTGACATCTCTGTGGTGGTGGCCACGGTCTGGGCTCCCTTGGCAGATTACCTGTTTGATCTTGGGGAGTTTTCCCTAATATTTAACCTAATTTTTGCCTACTGGAGTTAAAACCCATTACTTCCCATTCTGTAATGAAAATTGGTCCCAATCCTCTTTATAATGTCCCTTAACATGCTTGTAGACAGTTATGTGTCCCTTCAGCCCTCTCTTCTCCAGTCTGAACATGCCTTTCTCTCACAGGTCTTATCTTCCAAATCCTTTATCACCTTTGTTGCTTTGCTGTGAGCTCTTCCCAATTAATCTTTAAAAAAAATATGCCCCGCACCAAAGGCAGTGTGCCATTGCCTCTGTTGGTGAAGGAGAACGGCGTAATTAGCATAATTATCTCCCCTTGTTTTCCCACAGCTCTGCTATTAACTGTTTTATTGCCGGGGCACCTTGTCCGGCTGGCAGCATGCAAATCCAGGCTTCTCCTGGGCGCAGGTTGACACAGGGTTTGACTGGCTGGCTGTTCAGCTAGGAGTCGTTTTTATGAGTTCCTGCAGAGGCAGATACCGCTTTGCAGGCAGAGTCCAGTCCCTGCCTTGAGGCAGACCTCAGCTTCAGAGAGTGATGTGGAAAGTATTGTAACCTGGAAAAAGCCCTGGGGAGCCCCTGCCCCAAAGAGGCTCAGGGCGGCGGGTGGCTCCAGGAGGAGCTGGTGGTCCTGCTCCTGCCAGGGGGACGCTGGCCATGTTGGATGCCAGCCTCAGCAAACCCGGTGGCCGCGCCGATGCCTCCCTGGCGTGCCTCCTGGGTGGCAGGGCTGCACGGCGCGACAGCTGTGAAAAGCTTGCTGCCTCTGGCTGCTGGCAGGGAAGCTGGCTTCGAAATGGCAACGTCTGCAAGGAGAGTTCACACGCTTCACAAAGTGCTGCTGCCCGGTCATGGCTGTGGCGCCCAGCAAAGCCCATGTCGGCCGTCTGGATGTTGCATCTGTCAAAGAGCAGCGCTGCTGGCTTGCATTGCTCTTAGGGTTTTAACAGTGACCTCTAGATCCTATAGCAAAATAACACTCTTCCCAGCATTTTCTACTGCCATGCTACAGTGGTGGATTTCATTATTCTCTGTGCAGAACATTGACTTTGTTGAATCTCAGTACGTTTCTTCAATTTATCTCCCAAACACCATGTTATACTTTAATCCTGTCCTTCTCGATATTTGCATATCCTCCTTGGTTTGAATGGTACCTAAATAGGGGCTTGCTCTTAAAGGCACGGACAGATCTGCATGTCTGACTATGCCAAGAGCTGCTAATGAAAATACCAATGAGCATGGGGGAATAAACTTGCCACCTGTGGAGTCTTGTTTGGCATCGTCATTCAGCCTAATAAAGAATCATTCATGTTTAATTGCTACATTTGATTGTTTAATTACAGTTATTTTACATGCCATCTTGTAGTTTTGTCTTGGCTTTAGACACTATCTGCTACCTTACTCTTTTTGAATAGTGAATTATACTATAATAGAAAATTATTTTAGTCAAAGAATTAGAACTAGGCCTTTAAATTGTGATCAGGATTTTTTTAAAAAAATCTGTTCATAAAACCCTTTCTATTTGATATTGCTGTATAGATTCAAATCCAGGCTTTTTTCTGTGCAACAAGAATTATATGGATAACTCTCTCAAATGCACTTGCAGGGCCACAATATGAGTAGTCTCGTCTTCTCACTGAAGTTTTATCAAATTAAGTTTACTTTGTTTAAATGCCAATTCATTTTAACCACTGCAAGATTTTTTTTGTACAGGCTTGACTTGGCATAAAATTAGTTTATTGCAGGTTCACTTAGTTGGGCAACGTTTTGACTTCAAATCAATACAAATCTGTCCTAAACTTCAATAAGATTGTCTGCTTGCAAACCTGGCACCTGTTTAACTAAATGAATGGAAAGGAAACCAGGAAAACTCCTCTGCTTCTTCAGCTGTGTCTTTTTGATGCTCCCATCCTGTACTTAAACAGTGAGGAAGTATCTACCAGCTCGGAGCCCTGGGGCAGCCCCTTGCCTTGGTAGCTGGTGGGTTTCTCTCTGCGAGAAGGTCTCCCTGAACCTAATTCCCAGGGCAGGTGTTGATGGCTTCTCCGGGTTAATGACGGACCTGTCCTAGGCGAACAGCTTCCTCATGCACTCCCCAATGGCAGTCTGGCTACGAACTGCCTGCCCCTGCCTTTCACTTACATTTCAATAGGGCAAACTCCCTTTTAACTGATGTGCTTAAGGACTTCTTCCAGAAGCAATGAAATGCCTCCAGGTCATCTGACAATCTTTACTTTCTGTTTCTGTAAACCATACTGTGTCCCCCACAGGGCAGACACCGCTGTATGGCAAGCAGTCCCTAGCTCCCCTCTTTGCTTTCCAGGCAGAGCGAGGTGTCGCTGCCTTGCTCTTAGCACCCCTGGTTTTGCTTCCGATCTCATGCCTTGGCGCATGTAGGCTCCCTGCCCCCAGACTCCCATCCATGGGAGCGTGCTACGCCCCATCTTGCTGGTATGTGCACATTTGTCCTTTCTGATCTTTGTACGCTAAATTGCCCAGCATTTGGTCAGTCACTGCTCCTGGGGCGCTGGTCTCTGACACATTTATGTAGAGGCAGCTGAAGAGATGCCCAGGCCATTTAAGGTCTATGGCAAAACCATCTACCCTTTCTATCATCTTTTCCTTCAACCTTATAATCTTCCCAGGTCCTCATCCCAGGAACCAACATCCTCAGGCATTTTCCAGGCCCCTCCTCCCTTGGAGAGCAGCATTCCGCAGTGTGGCACCACCTTCTCTGCCACAGAAACACGTAACCACACAGTGCTCCTCCCCTCCCACATCCAAAAATACAACACCAGGTGACTGCAAGTACCACACATGGTGTCTTGCTTTGCCTCTGGCTTGCTCACCAGGGAGCAAATTTTTCAATGCTTAAACTCCCCTCTTAGACGAGTAAAGACAAGCTGCTCTTTGTATGCCCGGGCAGCTGCAATGGCAAAGGCTGCACCGATCCTCCTCAGATCGGGCTGCAATGAAACATGGCAGCAAGGGGAAGTGTGCCCATCACAGTCGGTGCTCTGCCTTTCGATGCTCATGTCTCCTAATTTTAGGCACCGGAGTAATTCTTTACTTGGGCCATTTCTGTGTGACCAATATAGGTACAGGAGCAGGAAGGTCTCCCTTTTATCCCTGCTTTTATTCCTGCTTTGCTAATGCCTAAATCTGTCTTTGAGCTGGTTGCCCAGGTGCTCTGCCCATCCAGAAGAGAGGAGACTTTCTCAGACTCGTCTTTAACTACATTTCTTAATACGAGAAAACTTTAGGATGCTAGCAACTGGTGCCCAGAATTTAGAGAAAAAATATAGAAAAGGCATCTGTCGAATCAAATAAACAATGAATAAATTAGGGCAATGCACTGAGTGAGGGTTCTCCACAAGAAAAAAAGAAAGTAAAAAAAGAAGATAAGTGAGCCGAAGAGCTGCAGGACAGTTTAATGCTAGTTATTTACCTGCTTGGAGGCCCTAAGGGATTTCCCTTTGGATGCATCTTGAGCTCGTTCCCAGGAAATTCTTCCCTTGCTTTTACCGCTTTGCCTTTCCCCTTCTTGCCTCGTACAGCTAAGAAATGACATGCTACCCGAGTGCTTTTTTTCAGGATAATTTCAGCTACTTCTTGCTCGGTTAAGATTTTTGAAAAGATCAGGCTCATGTACTCAAATCAGTTTAAAGTGCTTTGCAAGAATGTGGCACAGGAATACTAAATCATTATTCAACATTTGACCAGACATGAAAATAATCCACACTCATAACTAGTTTCTTAAAATGGCCAGTGTAACTACTAATATGTGGAATAAGAAGGTAGGAAACAACTACTATTTCTGCAGACAAGGAGCATCTTACTGAGACAAAGCTACAGCGAAGCAGGCAATTTTCAGTTCTTTTTCAGCAAGCTTTCTACATCCTTTCTTGCCTTTGCACTCCTAGAAAGCCAATTTTCCATGTCCCTACTACAGGCAAAATGGGGCAAGATTTTAAAGATACAGCTCCACTCCATTTGACTGCAGCAGACTAAAAGAAAAATGAAGTTCAGCACTTAACTGATCCCTCCGCAATATTTCAGGGTAAATTAAAAATCAAAATGTCAAGAGGTTCAATATGTCAGTGGGCCTTTTGACAGAGCAGTCACTTTGAAGCCTAAATGGGAACTGTGCTCTTTTTAAAAACCAAAACCAAATGTGTGCAGCTGCTGCTCTGTTTCAAAATTCGGGCCCTTCATCTTTGTATTTCTTTTGTAATAAAATTAGTAAAATATTCTGGCTGCTGTTCTACTTATTCTCAGAGTGGAAAGCCTCCATTTCATAGAACAGCTACCTATTTATTAGGATGGCTATTCTTCATTATCTGCATTAAGGTAAAGCCTGGGAATCTCACAGTCTGCCTTCTTCCACTGAACAAAACTATATTTACTGCCCGCAATGTGTTTATCTTGCCTGGCCCTCAGCAAATCATTTTTTGTTTTGCCATCTCAGTTTGTGTTTGTAAAACAGGAAAGATAATAAATGATAATACTTACCTTCTTCACAAAGATGTGGTGAAGATTAATTAGTTCCTGTTTATACAAAGATTGGCAATAGTGATCTGCAGGTTTGCAAAACGCTGGAGTGATTGCTATCGCTGCCGCGCTTGACAAAGAAGCACAGTCAAGGACAGGAGCTGGTGCCACTGCAATCATTTACAGGACTGATGATGTATGTGGCCTTGAAGAAAACTCCCCAAAACCATCTGCATTTGCACCTAAAACCAGGAGGAAATGCATATCAGGACACTCAGAAGTTGAGTTTGCAGAGCGGCGTTCGCAGGACAGTACCGTGGCAGCCCCGTTCCTTTGCATCTCAGCAAAAGCAGTGTTACCGACTAGTTGTAAGGGGGTGATTTTGTCTCGTTGGAGCCTGCAAGTGCAAACATGTGTCATTAGAACATGACAAGAGGAAGGGTGTCCAGGTATTGTGAAGAGGCTTGCCACCCTGCAGGGTTCATGCTGCCCTAGCCCCATCGCAGGGGCCATGGACACAGGGCTCAGCCCAGCATGGGACTGGTGCTCTGAACGTGGGCCTGAAGGAGAATTTGGTGAAGCTCAAAACTTGCTCTGAACAACGCTGGGAGCAGCCAACTGGCTCTGAAGGTGCTTCCCGCTGCCCAACAGGCTGCTCCTTGCCTGGCCACATGCCCTCCACTCTTGGCCAGGCAGCGTGGCCTGGCATAGACCTCGCATTTGAGCCCACCTCAAGCAAGGTGCTCCTTTGCCACGTTGGCCGTGGCACCCCTGGGGTCTCCATTACCCACCAGCGGACACCCCCCCGCCCCTCACCGCAAACCCTTTGGTCTGCTGGAAGAGGCACACAGATAAGCAGTCCTAATTGTTTATTCAGTAACCTCCTAGACAGTGTTAAATTTCTTCCTCCTGAGCTTTGCTATGGATGTGGTGATGCACTCAACCTCTCCCACTCACGTGCACCTTCCCCGCCAGTCGCTGTGTACATGTATTGCGCTACAGCAAATTGACACCTTTGGCGCTCAGCCTGCTGCGTTAGTTAGATACTTGCAGGCTGTCCAGTCAGCAGGTTAGGCTATTTTCATAGCGATGCATCCGCAGTGAAATGTGTTTTTCCCCACAGCTGCCCAATTTGTTCTCATAGGTGCTTTTGAGCGTGGCCAGCTTTCAGCCTGAGTTTGCTGCAGGCGGGGCTACCTCGGTATGAAATGACAGGAGGCTGTGCCGGCCTGCACGCCCTGTCCTCTGCCTTCCCCTCGTTCCCTACAGCTTTCCATAGGCTCTAGCTGTTGCTTTTTGCCTTCCTCAGCAGTTCCTTGCCACCCTGACAGCCACCCCTGCCCTCCCGTGCTGCTGCACTGCCTGCGGCGACGAGGAGACGTGGCATGTCCAAACATGATGATGCAGCAAATGGTGAACCCCCCTTGGGCAAAGCGGAGTCTGTGGCTGGTGACGGCAGCGGCCAGCAGCCGGTGACGGCTGGGTCTGGGTGCTGCAGGTTGCTGACACAGCAGATGGGATTCTTGTGGCTGAAGCTTGGTTCCTCCAGCAGCCGAAGTGGCGCAGGCAATCAGCTGGAGCCGGCTGTGGGAGATGCTAGTCCTTGCATAACTCATGACTGCTTTTGTCGAATCGTCCAGTGGCACCTGGATAAGATTTGTGGGGTGATTTTTCTGCTTTGGCCGAGACCGAAACACTCTGTCAAGGAGAGGTGAATTTAGCAGAACATGCGTGAGATCTGGGACACTGATACCACAGTTACCGTGTTGACCAGCAGGTCCCCAGACCAGATGGTTGGTCCATCCTTGAACGACCGGGTATTACAGGGTCCCTTGAATCCCAAGATCTTACTTGGTGCTTCTTTACTTACAGTCCTTACTGCATAGCTATGTATTTGTGCTGGTCCTCTTCAGCAGTCCGCTTGCTCCTCTGTTAGCCTTGTTTAAGCTGCACACGTCCCTAGGTACAGACTACAGCCATCTGAATAAAAAATGCAGCCAACACCAACTGTTCAGTAACTCCTTTCACGTTGTAACAAAAGCAGCACTGATAAAACTTCCCTGTTCTGTAAAGATATAATTTCTCAGCAAGGTTTTTTTTAACAGCAGGGGTTCAGTTACTAGGGTGGACAGTTATGCCATTAAGGTCAAAGTCTATAGGTTAGATTGTGCAAGGCCAAAAATGCATGCCATGTGATTTCAGGCTACAGACATCCATTTAGTGGTGTGAGCTTAAAGGAAGGATGTCTTTGGGGCAATTTGCATTGCAAAGTATATGCAGGTGACAGTGCAATATGATGGGAGATGTTATTACTGAGATAAGAATTTACACTTACAGCCTAAATTGGGATCGTATTTGTCTGAGAAATGATGGTACCCTGGGAAAAAATACTAAACATCTGATAATTTAATATTGACTGTGTCCAGTAAATATATCTTTAGTTTCCTATTTCCAGGTAAGATTAATTTTCTGATCAAAGAAAATTTGATCAGAACTGCATAGACAGTGCAATAGCAGCAATATTACATGGCTTGGGGATATGTGTTGTACCTTTGAATCTCTACAGGAAAGCCAGCCAGGAGGGGATAATGATGGCTTGTGGTAGAAGCTCTGCAAGAAATAATAACTCTTCTTTGGTTTTGGAAAGGAGTTATTTTTATGTATTTCTTTCCTGCTGTCAATCAGAGAAGTCCTTTCCTCACTTTGAAAGTACAGAGAGTCTTTTTTTTATGCCTGTAAAACTCTTAGGATGTTTTTGGTTGAACCCTGTGCTAATTACAATTATTGCTATTTTGATTTCTTTAAAAAAGTCCGGAAGTAGAGATGAACACTACCGCACCATTTGTTTTGGTGTTATAAACTATGTTAACAAGATTAATCTCCGTCCTCCCATGTTTCTGCCCTGTCCGGTATGACAGATAGCCCCCTTCTCCTTCCCCTCCCACTTCCATCTATTCCTGCTAGATCAGCTTTTCCCATCACAGGTGAAACGTCCCACCCACACAAGCTGTGAATGGTTTCTGGTTAGCCCTTCACCAGTCATTTTGCAATATTGCCTTCCTCGCTCTTCTGCTACCATCACATTAAATATTCGCTGCTTCACAGAGCCTGTTAACTGGATGGTTTGCTACTAATATCTGGCTCTGAATGGAGACATCTTACTCAGAGTATTCCCAGCACCATCTGCTGCCTTTCTTTATTTCCATTTCTAGAAAGGGTTTCACTGATATCTGAGAAGCAGGGGAGGAATCTGGATACGCTTGACACAAATCCCAGAAAACATTTGTCTGTTTGTCTTATGCGCTAATTAGCGCAGACTTGGTCAAAAGTGTTCTGAACTTTTATTTATTTATTTTACTCATTTCTATAGCATCTATCACCATGACAGCAATGTGCTTCAATGGCAGGAAATTAAAACACATAACGCAGGCAGCTAATCAAATGCAGAAGCAAACAGAAGAATTTTGCACAGAGCCCTCAGTGTCGCTACGGTCCCGCTTTGACAGGCAGTTGAGTTTCTCTTTCTGCAGGAAAAAAAAGATGTTTTGTTTGTTTCAAATTCGCTTTTCCCCTGGAAGCGTAAACGTGAAATTACTCTATCTTCCTCTGTTGGGATGTCTTATTTATTTTCCTGCTAGTGGCTGTTAAAGTAGAAGATGTTTAATTATTTCCTGGGTTTAATTCATGGCTTGCACAGTTCAGCATGGGGATTATGGCAGGACAGGTGCGGACTAACCTGCGCCGTTGAGGCGCAGCCTGGTCTTAGCAGCTCCATTGCCTCTGTGGCCAGGATCTGTCCCCCCACAGCCGCCCAGGCTCCGCCAGCCCTCCCCTCGGTGGCGTGCTGTCTGTTGTTAACAGAGTCTTATTTCACCCTTCGCCCTTCTGGGGCTGCGCAGGGGTCAGCAGGTCTCTGCGCACGGGCAGGGGCTGAATGCCGTCTCCAGGCTCCCGGGGTGCCGCACGCTTTTCTGGCAGGAGCGGGTGAAAGGGCAGCCGTCCAGCTTGGTCCCGTGCACTGAGCTGCCTGCTCAGCTGGGCAGCGGGGCTGGTAAGAGGTTTCAGCAGCCGGGAAGACCTGCTGAGCGGAGGAGAGAGGTTAAACCTGCCTGGGTAAAAGGGGGACACCAAGCCAGCGAGGCTGTGTTTTATTGCTTTGCCTTCGAGGCAGCAGGTAGCAGCAGGGAGGGATCAGGAGCTCGTTGCGCTCGTTAGGAGTCACTGAGCTAATGAGTTGTTAAGATTAAATCATTCGCTTAATGAAGAAAGACTGAGGGACTGAACCAGGACGAAGACAGGAGGGCTGCGCAATGGGGCTGCGCAATGGGGCTGCAGGAGCCACAATCGCGTGGACGGGTGGCCCACCAGCTTGCCCTCTCCTCTCCTTGTGGGGCGAGGACAAGGTCAAAGGAAAACCCAGCAGGAAAACAATTCTGTGCAAGTCTCTCAAATCTTTGAAAAATGTTTGTTTTGCAGGATCCAAACTAGATCTCTTGTCTGGGCTTTGTGAAGCTTTTTATTTTAGCAGTATTTGAACACAAGTGTTACTGCAGTTCCCAGTGTGTCATGATTTTTCTCCAGTTTTGCCTTTCTGGGCTGCAGCCGGTTCCTGTCTCCGCATGTTCCACCCTCTGCCATGGGCATCGTTCACACATGTCATGGTTTAACCCCAGCTGGCAAGTAAGCCCCATATAGCTGCTCGCTCACTCCCCCCGCAGTGGGATGGGGGAGAGAATCAGAAGGGTAAAAGTGAGAAAACTCGTGGGCTGAGATAAAGACAGTTTAATAGGTAAAGCAAAAGTCCTGAGCACAAGCAAAGCAAACCAAGGAATTCATTCACCACTTCCCATCGGCAGGCAGGTGTTCAGCCATCTCCAGGAAAGCAGGGCTCCATCACGTGTAATGGTTACTTGGGAAGACAAATGCCATCACTCCAAACGTCTCCCCCTTCCTTCTTCTTCCCCCGGCTTTGTATGCTGAGCACGACATCGTGTGGTATGGAATATCCCTTTGGTCAGTTGGGGTCAGCTGTCCCCTCCCAACTTCTTGTGCACCCCCAGGCTACTTGCTGGTGGGGTGGTGTGAGAAGCAGAAAAGGCCTTGATGCTGTGTAAGCACTGCTCAGCAGTAAGGAAAACATCTCTGTATTATCGATACTGTTTTCAGCACAAATCCAAAACATAGCCCCATACCAGCTACTATGAAGAAAATGAACTCTATCCCAGCCAAAACCAGCACAACACATAAACCCAAATCCCTTCAACCCCAGCACGTGGCAGCACCGAGTGCCTAATCATCAGTTCAGCTGGTTGACGGCCATATGTGAGTAGCAGAGTTAGGGCTAAAACTCTGCTCATCTGATGCCCTTCACCTTAGACACCAGGCTGTGCTGTGTAATGGTCACCTCCCTCTTCAGCATGCGAGGTTCTCCTGGCATGAAGTGGCTAGCCTATAGTTAGGGCATATGTTTATGAGTGTATCTACATCTTTGAGTGTGCAGTACAGTTGTGTGATGGGAGCAGTGTTTTGGGCTTCAAGTGTTTAGATAACTGCTATGTTTAAAATTATTGTTTAAAAAGAAAGCTCTTTTAGAAAAATATTAAAAAGAATGAATTTCAAATAAGCCATGGAGAGAGCCTAGTAAAAGGGTAACAAAATCATTTTGGGCTCTTTTTAACCTTGACAGAGACCCTTTGAGCTCTTTACGTAAGGTATTGCATAGAGACTTCAATCAGAAGTCTGCTAGCTTCTCTTGAACACTTTCATCAACTCATCATCTTATACTGGAATCTTCAGTTGATTTCTTTTGGGGGCAACAGAATTTTACCAAAAACAATCTTTGTATTATTCCCCTTGCACCTAAATTAGTTTTTATCCATATTCTTTTGAGTCAACAGTTCAAACAGCTAAGTATACCTACCAAGGAGCATCCTAACGGACTGCTTTCCTATTAAGCTTTCTTTAGTATTGAAAACTGAAATGCATTTTTCTTGATTAGCACTGATAAAATGTCTGCCACGTGAGTAATGAATCACGCAAAGCCTGAGTTCTTCCCTGCACCCAGCGAGTCTGTGCAGGTGGGTAGAGTTTTTCTGCTTTGCTCCTGCAAGCTAAGTCTGGATTTCATAGAGCCATTGAGTAACTCATCTCATAAATCCACATACTAACATTAGCAGTCTAACTCCTCTCAAAATAATTACATTGCTTCTACCTCAGGTTGTAAACTTGGGTGTGTTGTCAGACAGCTGTTGTGTTTCACTCTCCAGATGACCAGAATGATTCAAGGCGCAAAGCAACCGGGTCTTCTCCCAGGTGAGAGATGCTCCATAAATCTAAAAGACTCGTTATTTGCCTGTCCATCCAGATACATATCGGATAAAGTAATTTACCAGTGGGGATTTTTCATCAGTGAATTACACTAATGAATGCATTAGTCTCTTTTTTAGTTCTCTATCCAGCTTTTTGAGTTATTTACTTGATATTAATTACTGAAAAGCCCTCACTATTTTGTGGAGCCCTTGAACCCACGTAGCGTTATTTTTTGCCATAAGGGCACAGCAAGGTTAAATACCAAATGCCACTTGATGTGATTTTGCAGAGATTTTGGGCATATGGAGCCACGAAAGCGCCTGAGGCCGTCATCAGATCCACTTGGCATCTGTAATCAGGAGAAGCGAGCTGATTGTCTTTGCTTTTCATAACTCTGCGTTTGAGTAGGCACCCTCCAAACTATTTCATGCGATAACGTCTTGGCGAAACTTTCATTTTGTGTATGTAGCTAGGCAGTCTCTCCTTGCTTTGAAAACTGATTTTATGTCATGGCATTTTTCTCGTCTTTGTTTTATGTTTGTAGGTGCCAGTCTAGAGGCTGCTATTTTAAAGTTTTTTCTTTTCCTTGCGTGCTTGCTTTAAAACAATTTTTTGTTATTGAGTATGATGTATTTTAAATGGCTAAAATAAAGCACATTGATGCAGATTCAATAGAAATTGATTTGAGACTGCAGCAACCATGGTACCTTCGTATGCTAAAATCGGAATGTATCATAGTTTCTGAAGTAGCGAATGTTAGCACCTGAGTAGTACTCACTATCAGTCAGGTTCAGACTAAAGTCTATTTCATATTTTTTTTTTTAAATAGGTAGAAGTTATTCTCTGGGCTGCAGATACTTGCAGTTTTCTGTACTTGGAAACAAATCAAAGTTTGTTTTCCAGTCATCCGAGGAGAATAACTTTACGAACCCTACAGTGAACATTGCTTTGGAAACCTGTATGAACATAACCACACAGTACTTTTTAAAAATTAAAATAACCCCAAAAAGGCTTTTGCTGCATAGGGAATGGGTGGAGCTCACAAGTGCCTACTAAGGGTAATGGGCTCTAAATTTCAGCTCTGTTCTCTGATACACAGGGGCAATTCCTCTCAACCTGATCCCAAAGTCTGCGGCAAACTGTTGTATTTAAGAGCCCTTGGGAGAGTATTTCATGGAATGGAGATTAGAAAGCAAGAACTGAAAACTGGAAAGTGCTTCGTGGTGTCTCTTTAACAGCTTAGGATTGATTCATTTTAGTATTTGTGTCTGGGCCGTATTCACTGCTGCCTCATAGATCAATGGCATGACGGAGTCCCAGCTCTTGTTGATGCAGCATATGGGAACGGGATCCATTATCTTTAGTTCCCAGGACTATAAAATGTCTAATAAACTCAGCAGCAAGAGTGCCAGATTTGTGCGGCACTGCCAGCTGCTCTAGCCTTGTTGTCTATTAAGCTATGTTTTTAGTTTCATTATTGATGGGGAATGCTGATAGTTGAGCAAATGATATTGCTTGCAGATTCGAGGCACTTTTCTAAAGCATCGATGATATTAGAGGGTTGAAAGAGGCTAACAGTAAAAGAAAACCAGTCAGAAAACAGCCCCTGGCCCCTGGCACCCACAGAGTGAAGTCATGGTTCACCTGGCTTATTTCTCCTTTGGAAACTAGGAGGCCTCCAAAGTTGTGCCTATGGGATTTGTACATGAACACTCGTTGCAGGAGACAGGAGAAAACAAAAATCGTGTGTACTAGAGCAAGAAGGAGACCCAGCTGCGGGAGATCAGGGCTCATAGCAGGAGCAAAGCTGCTTGGTGGAAATCCCATTTGCCGCAGCGCTTTCCTAGCCCATCCCTGTCCTGCCTCCTCCTTCTCCTTTCGCTTCTGCAAGACAGGATCTGGATCAGAAAACAGGGGAAAGCCTCAGTTCATCACCTAATTAAAAAATATTTACTCATTATCTCATAAGCCTCTTTCTCCCATGTCAGCATGACTTGTAAAGGTGACTTCAGCTGCTGTGCCTCCTCTTGCAGGGAGGGAGGGAGGGATTCATGCTGCAATGAGAAATCAATTTAAATTCACATGGGCACAGTCAATCCTTAATCATGTCAGCAAACTCAGGCTGGCTGCAGGAATCTGAATAGGAAGTTCAAATGCCTCAGTCCCAAATGTTCATCCCCTGTTGCAGAACCCAAGGCAGGGTGTCCCTGAGCATTAGTTTGCTGCTCCAGCACTTTTCTCAGTCTCTTCCCTAGCTGTTTACATTATAATTTTTCTCTCTCCTGTTTTTCCCACCCAGCGCTCTGTGGCTCTTGCTACACCTTCAGAATAAATTCCATAATCGCTCTGAAAATGGTGCAAAACATGATCTTGCATATGGGAGTTGTTATGGTGGGCTGGGGGAACAGCTTCCTACTCTGCTTTACTTCGTCCCTGTGCATTGTCACTAGGAGCATGTTGCAGTTCCTGACCAGTATTAGTTTTTATTGCTTTCTTTACTCCTCTGGGACATGGAGATCAAGCACAGCTAGGGGAAGTTAGGCAACATTTTCATTCTGTAACGTCTTCAGTTTAGGCACTTCAAAATCAGTAGCAGGCACTCAAATGGGAGTAAGTCAATATGAGCCAGCATGCACAGCTCCCCTTTAATCCACTGACTATGGATGCCTTTGATCAATCTCTAGATATTATTTCTTGAAAAGAGAATTCTGTATCCCACAGGCAGGATCAGTTTCTGTATCTTCGACATCTTGGACAAGGGAAAACAAAATTTGTAGCATTAATGCTGGCATAAATGCAAAAGAAGATGTTCCCTTGAGTCCTACCTGAGCTAAGGTCTGTATGGGTGGTGATTAGAGTAGCTATCACCCATGCTTGTAGCTAGGCTGCTCTTGGTTTGTAAGTCTGCTGTCACTGCCCGGTGCCCACCGGCTCTTGACGGCCTTCCTAGGGCCTTTCCGATCTCTCAGTCTTCGCCATCAATAGCTGCAGCACTGGGAAAAACCTGTGAAATGCTGTGTGTTTCTGCCAACTTTTCTGCAAGTAAAAGAAAGACAGACGCTTGTGAGCCAGGAGTTTCTTTGAAAGAACACGGATCAGACGTTTTGTGCAAACTACTTTCTTCAATTATTTAAAATCTGCTATAATTTCTGCGTATTTAAAAATATTCTGGGGAATAATTTCTGGGTCCTTCTGTTTTTCCTTTCTCTTTACTGCCACATAGAGTCTCAGCCATTAGAAATGCTAAAGGATGATTTTCATGAAAATGAGGGAGATGGCAATGGTGTGTTTGACAAAAACATGACTTCTGCTTGGTGAAGCTGTATATCCTGATCAGAAGACACCAAGAGGTGGAGGATTCATTACATCCACCGATATCTTGTTCAAAGCTTTTCACCCTTCTTAAAAACACATTCCTACTGTCTCAGATTTGTCTGTCTCAAGCTTCCAGCTACTGGGTCTTGTTATTTCCTGCGTTAAAGAACTTCACGGTTCCCACTGTTTCATGAAGGTAACGGTACATTGTAATCGAGCCACCTCTCGGTCTTTTTTTTTCATAAGTTAATCCGATTGTGCTCTCTATGTTTCTCATTCTAAAGGACTTTCTACAGCTCTTAAACCATTTTTGTGGCACTTGCTGTGGCTTTTTTTTCTGTGCAGTCACCAATTTTGCTACGCCCTTATTAAAAATGATGAACTCTGGAGCTGAGCGTGTTGTCAGGAACTGGCCTCCTCTAGACTATACACAACCTAAAAAGCCCGTGCCTGAATCTGCTCACATTCCCCTCTTTGTATATAGGGATTATTTTACCTCTTTTTACTGTGGCTTTACCCTGGCAACCTGTGTTCAGTTGCTTGTCCCCTATGACCTTAAACCCTTTGCCGTTATTGTGGGATTACCCTGCTGTCCATTTCCAGGAGTGGCTTCCACTCCACATCCCTGGCCTTTACACCTGCCCGTATTTGGATGCAATTTGTTTGAGTGAGCCTATCTTACCAAATGTTGCACCATCTTCCACATGATTTACAGTTTCTCTGAGAGACTTTTAGAGAGATGGCTAGCACCTAACATAGGGTGCTGATCTAGTGCCTCCTGTCCCAGCTCCACAGCAGATATGCCCTGGGAAGGGACTGTGGTCCATGGAAGATCATAAAATGAATCCCCCAGGCCTGTTTCCTTCAGGCAATAAAATGGGAAAAATGAACTCCTCGGCTCCATCAGCGTATTTGGTGCTCTTGGCCCCATCCTTGTGACAGACCTGTTGCTACCTGTCACATCTTTTAGATTTCATGAAGAGTCTTGGGTGGAAAATGTTTTTAATGTCTCGGTCACTTCTGACCTGCAGCGGAAACATCTCTGGTTTGAATCACTCTCAAAAATACCTCAGTTCTTCATCCATTTAATGCAATATTTACTGATATTGTGGAGTGCTGATTTTTTAATTACTCTGCTGTACAGTACTAAGTGAAGCACCTGACAATGGAAGGAGGATAGCTGTATCACCAAATCCATTGTCAAAAAAAGAAATATTTTTTGAGACAGGGTTTCGATTTATAACAATGCTGACTGACATTAACTATCACTTAAATCTGTATCAGCACTTCCATTTGGCATAAGAATGACGCCAGGAAGCTCCTCCAGCAGTAAGAAAAATGTAATGCCTCCATGTTAGATCCCCAGAGGTTGCTCTGGTGTTGTCTGCAACCACGCACCGGTGTTGCTCTGTGACAGAAATGGAAGGTATTGCCCTCCCCTTTTAAAATCCATTGTTTTTGCAATCAGGTTTGCATGCTCAGGCCTTTGCTTTGCTGCTCAACTCCACTTTATGAGCATGGCAGGGTGATTTATTACGGACTTCAAGAGGGAGACACGAGGGTCGCAGCCGCACTGCTCTCACAGGGCTGGCCAAGCCCCCCTCCCTGTGCCTCTGAAGCCACGAAGCAGCTATTTGTATAACACGTGGTGGTGGCGCAGTAAGGCACTCACCCATTAAAATGCTTTCAGTGCTTGTCCTTTTGACTTAAATAAAGGCTTTTGGTTTTCTAGGCAAGGGTTTTAGAGATGTCCGTCTCTTCATTAGTTTTTTTGTCCTTTGCGTGTTGTTATTGCTTACATTTCTTAAAGCTCCACAAATTGTAAGCCTGTGGCTTGCAGTGAAGGCATGCTGGTAAATGATTTATTGAGGGTCCTACAAATCATGTTGCACAGAGTGCAACCCCTTCCCCCACAGCAACAGTCATCATTTCAGAGCAGCACGGTCTTCAAGGGAGCTAAGCTGTCCTTTCCCTGCTGAGATTTAGTAAGCCAAACAGTAAAATGCAGCTAGAAGTGAGAGTAAACTTGCCACTATAACAACCTGGCATTTAAGTTTCAGCAGGGCTTAAGGTGGCCCCAGAGTAGCTCTTGCTTATCAATGGTATTATATTATAACAATAACAGACATCTATATATTGTTTTAATGCTTTTACAGATATATATATATATAAAACCCTAATATGTAAATATGTCAGCAAGGAGTTAAAATTACTTCAAGGATTAAAAGGCAAGCAGAAATTTTTAACAGTTAAATAAATTGCAGAAATCTCCATTATTAATTGTGGTCTCGGCTATACGAATCCAGTCAAACCTCAGAGTGGTTGCAGCAGACCTGAGAGCACAATTTGGCTCTGTGACACCAACCTCAGGACTTTTCAGCCAGAGAGCCCTCAGCGCCACCCTGGAAAGACATCACATACGATGCTCCATAGGGCACGTGGCAATGCCCACGTGTACAGCAAATGCTTAAAAAGCCCTCAGCCCTCCCAGGCTCCCAAACATGGAGAAGGGATGCTCTTACCCGTCTGCCCTCCCAGCGGCTGGTGCGGCTCCCGGGCATTGGCATGCACTTGGGTAGAGGCTATCGGTGTAGGATGCTGGGGGATCCAGCTTGGTCTTGGCTGGCTCTGGTGTATAGCACATATGAAGATCTCGTAAAATTGCCTATGCTGCCTTCCCACTTCTCGTTCTCTGTGCTGATCACAGAATTGCAGAATAATTTAGACTGGGAGAAACCTCGGGGTCATGCAGGGCAACCCCTGTGCAAAGCAGCGCCAATTAAATCAGGTTGTGCAAAGCCCTGTCCAGACGGGGTTTCAATTTTGCTGAGGATGGAGACCACAGCCTCTGTGGGCTCTTGCTCCAGTGTTTTGACCGTCCTTCTTGTGAAAAAAATTTTTTGCTAATATCTAATCTGAATTTCCTGCACGCCAACTTGCATCCATTGCCTCTTCTGTCCCGCTGCATCTCTGGGAAGAGTCCGGTTCAGTCTTGTCTTTGCCCAACCTTCAGGTAGTTGCTCCAGGTCAAAAAAGCGGAGCCCCATACTTTGCCATCTCTGTTGACTGTAGTGGCTCCAAAGAGTTAATGCAATAAAACTTCACAAGGAAAACAGTTCTGGTACCTAGAAAGGAACGGTTTGCCATGCAGTGAAACAACTGGATTAACAGATTGCAATTTAGACAAAATATTTTACCAAGGAAGTTGCCAAATAGTAGAAATGAAAAGATTTTTGGTTTTTTACTAAGTTAAAAGTTCCTCTGGGGCTGGGAGGGGGGTGTTTATCAGCAAGTTATACCCTCTTAAAAATAACCAAAACATTGCTGGAGCTGTAGACTAATGTCTTAGCGAGATGTACGATCTCCTTAATGGAAAAGCAAATTCTAGCCACTGTGATACTCCATCTGATGAGGACACTTAGCTGTGATGGGGTGGAATAAAGTGCTTTATTATACTAAAATGAACCACACTGAGAGTGTTGGGGATATGGTTAATGCAAGTACAGAGAAATTACGCAGTGTCTGTTTTGACTTTCTGATTTCCTCTAATGGACACACAGCCTCCAGGCCAAGCGCTTGGAGAGTTTTGTGCCATGCCATTTTCTCCAATTATTAGCTAGGCTTTTCCTCCAAAGTACCTGGCAGCAGTGGCTCATTCACAAACCCGGCATTTACAGCTGGGAATTTAAAGGGCTCGCCTCCTGCATCCGGCATCCTTCATTTTGATCCCATTTTCCTTTAATGACGCATTAGCCATTTTAACGCGTTAACCGATGTCACCTGTACGGTGCGGGAAACGCAGCAAAATCGACACCTCCCCACGGGGTTTTGCCTGTGGATTTTGTTAGTTCAGTGTTCATCCTCCAACCGTGGCTATTCTTCTCTCTTTAAGATCCACCTTAGCTCCCTGTTTAGATGCTTTGTCGGTGAAGGCAGCGCACGGCACGGCTGATGGGGAGCCGGCAGGTCAGGCGCGGGCAGGGCCACGCTGCTCCTGCTGGAAAACTGCTTTCCCGGTGTCAAAGGCTGCTGCGGGGGGGATGAGGCAAATCCCCCAGGGGAAGCACACACCACAACCCCGTGCATTCAATCAGAGGGCCCTTGAATGGCACTTTATAAGAAAGCCTTTCTGTTTCTGTACTGCTGTTGCTGATTTGGGCTTGGTTTTCTTTTTTGTTTGTTTGTTTTTCCAGTTGGATTGCCTGGGACAAACACATCTTGGGGAGCAGAGGGACTGTTGGAGGTAAAGTCTTGGGTTCAGGTTAAACACTTGTGCATTTTACATATTGGATAAGAGGGGGTTTTAATCTAAATATTCAACATACATTCATATATACATATACATATACCTATACAAAGGGACTGCTTTGTCCCACAGCCTCTTTTCCTGCTACCGTCTCCGTTTCCCCCGCCTGCTTTCCACTCTCTGCCAGTTTATGTTGAAAACCCACTGAATCCCCAGCCAGTGTGAGATACTCTACTTCACCATTTAAATCTCTCTTCCCATCAATCCCCGGACTGTTTGTTTTCCCCACCACTACTGAACCGGGCTTCTTGTGTGGAGCTGAGTTATTGCAATGGTCTAGCTTCAAATTTGTCTTGGTCTTGTCCAGGCGACGAGGAAATGCATGCAAAAATAGTCTCCTAGGAAAACTGACCATGGAAAATTCAGCTTAAGGAGCAGTAAAAGAATTTACTGCCGTCACGCAGAAACCAACAGGAGAATTTATGTCTCCCACAGCAAGCTCCCTCTGGGGGCATTTCCATCCTTGTGAAGGGAGGGAGTGGTCCTCAGCGAGGCCACCTCGGTGGCCAGCAGCTCCCTGCAGTGCGTGGCCATCCTCACCCATCAAACGAGGACTCCCCTCGCTGGGCCCACTTGAGCACTGCAGCATCTCCTGTTGAAGCTTTGCCCTCCAGCTTCGGGAGAAAAGGCGGGAGCAGCTCTTTGCCAGGAGCTGTTGCACCCCAGCCTGTGTGAGGGGCAAAGGGGATTTTATTTCCCCAGCAGGCATGGTGGTTCCCCCTGACCACCCTCACCCCCTGTGCTTCCCGCAGCCGCACCACTCCATGTCCTGGGGATTTCTCAGTGTCCCCTCTGTCCCCTGGTAATTTTCTGGTTGTTGCCTTTTGTCAGGTGGAGCGCAGGATTTGCACTCCTTGTTGACCTGGAGGAGGTCTCAGATGGCTTTTTTGTCTTCTTTTGTCTGTGCGCTTCTGCTGTTTCCTAGCTCCCAGCCCAAAACTCAAGGGCAAACCAATGTTCAGGCCTGCCGCCTTCGAGAACTGCCTGAAAGACCCAAACTGGCCTGCCTTGTCTTGGCGCGGGGTCTGGGCAGGAGGGCAGGCAGACAGCCCCCACCAGTTGCAGCCCCTCATGGCTGTACCCATACTCTTTGGGCTGTGCGGGGGGGAGGCAGGGAGGTGTCCCTGCAGGGTTTTTTTGGGAAGGGCTTTCCTAAGAAGGTTACTCCTGTGTGCACGGCTCCAGGAGTGTGCACTGCTCCTTGCAGAGCTGGGCAAGGGCAGAGAGTGGTGCACAGCCCTAAACGCTTATTATTCCCTGTGGCTGGCACATAGGCACCCTGAAGACTTGACAAGTTTGTATACAGGCATCTTTTCCTGCGAGCCGTTTCTCCAAAGTCTTTGTAATTTTTGTTTCGGTTTTTTTTTCAGTCTCAAGCTCTTTTTCCTGCTTTACGTCATGCTTTCCATTTTAGAGATGTCAGATGATCTGTGATAAACTGACAGTATGTGCAGGAGCAGCGAGGAGACGAGGTCCATTTTAATGAGACTAACTCTACTGGGTAGTGAAAACTGTGCCTCAACAAGCCCCTAGATCTTGTTTCTCTTTGCAAAGCATCTTAATGGCATAAAAGGATTTTTACACAAATAAGGAAAGGCAATTCCCAAAACAGATTTCTTTTAGTAGCCATTGAAATGGAAAGTTACCGCTGAGAATTGCGTGCTCCCCTTTAAGAGGTAAGCACGATCAGAAATCGGTATACTCTTGGCTCCTGAAAACAGCCTGAAATATTTCTGAATAAACAGTGTGTTTGCTTGGGGTTCACCATTCACCCAGCAGATCCTGCAAGCACCCTGCGTTTCCCCTGTGGTCATCTGTAGGAGTCTGAATAACGAAAAGCAGAGGGGTGGGGAGAGAGCAAGAGAGAAAGAGCGTGTGAGGGAGGACTAAGCTGTGGTTGGACTTCAGTAAACGGAACCTTGCAAATGGATATGGAAATAAATGCTCATTATTACCATGCATGTGCCCTGACTTTGTTACTATGGCTTTCACCATCTCCTGAGAAGGCTATTGGTACAACCCCTGCCCACGAGCACAGAGATTTAATCACACGTATGGACAGTGTTAGCCAGTGCTGGCTCAATACGACCCACTCCTTCAGTGGCGTGGGCAGAGTTTGGATGCTCGTGAGGTAGGATGAGTGGAGACATATAGCAAAACTCATGGTAAATGTGAGGAGGCACCACAGTGCTCTCCAGTCCGTTGTCGTTTCAGGAAAGGACTCGGATGCCTTTCATCACCTATGTAGCATCGTTATTCTCTGTGGATGAAGAAGTCAAGTCAACACAAAAACTTTTGGTGCTGTTACCATCTTATAACTAGCATGTTGGTAGGCAACTAAATGCAAAGGCAATTTGGTGTGCATTTCAGGGCTGTATTAATTTTCTGACTCCCCGTGGAAATTACTGCTCGTTCTTACCTGCAAGGCAGACACGAGTAACATGGCACGTGAAGCCGATCTTCACGGCTAAGTTATTAGTCTTTCGGGCAGACTGGGCTCATACTTCATGCTGGTTGCCAATGCAATCTGGGTGAATTTTGGAGAGGTAATCATAGTTTAAATAGGGTCAGCTGTACAAGGCCAAGGCTATTGATGGCTATTTTCTGAGGTTTGCTGTGGTCAGGAACGCCTGTGACATCTATTTCAATTCAGATTCCTGCAGAAACCAGAAAGACATCTTCACTTAGGCCTTTACTTAAGGAATTCCTTACCATAGGATAGAGGCTTGAACTGCAACGTGATTACGTACAAACCTTCAGCAATTAAGTGATACACAAAATAATTTATGCATACCGGCACTAGCTAAATGCAAAAAGACAGCTAGTCCTGCTCCAAGTTGCAAATAAAAGCTCTCTTTCAATGGTTTATTTTTAACCTAGACACCACTAGCTTAATATGTTCTGGAGCATCTACAGAGAATAATTTTTATGGAATGTATTTTTTAAATCTTGCTTTCCAGGGAAGTACTTCTTTATCTAGTACTCTTTCCTAAGCTATTTTTGGACCCCAATGCATGAATTCTAACATTTCCTGGGCAACATAGTGAAAAAGTGAATAGATGAATAGGAGATGTAAAATACTCCAGACTGCATAAGAGTTATCCAGTCCAGTTTGCCTGTTCTCTATTGAAATGTGGATTTAGTGATGATTTGTTCAAGCCTGCGGGAAATCTTATTTAGCTATGTATTAAAAAAAATCAAATGTTCTGATCTTAACTTGTATTTCTGACTACAAATGACTCCTGTATTTTTTCAGCTAGGTCTGGAATATCTCTCCAAGGTAACTACAGTCTATTTTTGAGTTTGCTCTTTGTTTGTAAAAGTCAGATATATTTAAATAGGTGTAGGAAAGTCCATATAAACAGTGATGAGAGGTTATTAACCGATTTTTAAAGGCCTGATCAGAACGACTGTGGGAAAGAGGTCAACATTAACTTGATGGTCATTCCAAGTGTTAATTTTGACTTCAGCAATACTAGATACTAAAATGGATTCCCAGATAAGAATTTTAAAACTTGCATTTAAGAAGAAAGAAAGTGTGATCCTAGAAAACAGATGCAGATTTCTCCACATCTCTGCGAGTGTCCAATCTGATCGATAGCTTTAACAGTGGGACACGTGTGTGATTTATTCGCTTTCAGATCTTGCTAAAGAAGGCAACAAAACAATATTAAAATCTCCTGTTGCTAGTCAGTGAGTAGATGGTATTCGCCATGGGAAGAGCGGTAAGGCTGGCTTGTGAAGGCATGGACAGCTCTAGCTACAGGTACCTTTTTAGATTAAGGTGAATGGAGTAAGGTGACAAAGAAAGCTTTGATTTCCATCCATCAGGATGGCAAGCAAACACAATAAACAGAGCAGGTGGGCATGTACAATGACACCAAGACGGGCCAGGGCAGTATCAGCTCAGGACAGTGCAGCTGCATGCATCACCAAAGCGATACTGGGGTAGTGGTAGTGGGATGGACGCGTTACTGCGGTGCTCCGACCCAGCCAATAGACCTTGCACTCCTCTCTTCAGATGGCTAATGTAGATAGCTGCGACTAAGGCTTTTTCTGCACTAAGGGCCCTCTTATTGCTCCTTTAGGGACCCTAACTGTTGCTAGCAGCAGCTTGGGGGCAAAAAAGCCCAGGGCCTTTGGGTACCGCAGATCTCATCTATAGCCATGAGACAGCAGGGAAATGCCAGAGGCCATATGGAGTACAGCCGGTGGCAGTTACTGCCCAGGCCCCTAAAAACAGCTCTCTAAATGAGTTAACAGCATCACAGCAAACGCCTGCTTGTGCTTTCTGTGCCTTATTGTGGGGGCACTGCATCTAAGTTTGTGCCATCTTGTACAATTAGGCACCAGAGACTGCAGTAAAACTAGCTATTTGTCACCCCTTCCGAGTGAACTGGCAGGTGCCCTGCCTCACCAAAGCGGCACAGCAGCCTGGCCTGGCTCCCCGGCCCCCACCTCCCAGGGGGAGCCTCTGCCAGGTGCCCCCACACCGACAGCCGACAAGATATGCAAAAAACGCCAGCAGCATAGAGATTACAAAGATGCATCAAAAAAGCTTCCCTGTCTGTCTCCCCGCACAGTGGACCCGGCGGATCTTTGATGGGTTTGAAGCCCTAAAAGGAGATCTCTGTGTTCTGGTACTGCTTGAGCCTCCACAAAGGAGATGAAAAGGAGGAATAAAACATCTGAACAGCCCAATCTGGTCTGAACTGCATGCATTCATTACGGCAAAGACGGATTTCTCCTGGTTCCTCCTCCGTATCCTCCTCCTCAGTGGTGGCAGCAAGAAGCTTGACACTCCAATTACAGGATATTCATGTTAAACAGAGAAGAGGGACAGCTAGTCAGTGGCAGACGTTTAGGATATGGTATCCAAGGCTCCATGCAGCCCGCAGAAACCTGGAGGAACAGATTGAAACTACTCTAATGGCCTGGCTTCTCACAACTCTTCGGTATAGACTTAAATTAGCTCCTAGCAGTCAGCTTTACCCATGACTTACATCAGGATCCAAATATACTCACTTCACCAAAGCTATGGTGAAACGGGACTGGTGTCCCGGAGGCTGGAAGGGGCCCCATTGTGTGGGGCTGCCATTGTGGCGTACTGTAGTGAAGTGCCTTTTCCATGCCTTTTTCCCCCCCCCAGGTTTGCCACTTGGCTGTACCTCGTCTCTGAGCCCCCCAGCACAGGGTCTCAGGCCAGGAGCGCTGCTCATTCTGTCCATTTACAAAACTGTGTGGATGAAATCCATTCAAAGGGTTGTGCAAAAGCATTTGATGTTTGTGGCTCTGAGACCGCTTTGTCCTTTCAAACTTGAGGAAAGTGTTTGTCTTTTTTCCCCTCAGATGGAAATGGTAGTGCAGGCTAAGAAAAATGTCATTAATAATACAAACTGGGGGCCTTTGGGAGAAAATTTTAGTTTTGAAAAGTGACTACTCTGCATGAATATGTCATGCCGTCAGAAGTTTATCTGGATTGTCTTGACTCTTCACATATGCATATATTTCTCTTCTGCCACACATGGTCTTTTTTCCTTATTTTATTAGGGTATAATTAGAAGTGCATACTTAAATTAGAAGAAATAAATAGAGATTCATCCATTCAATAGGCATTTTTCTAGGGAAAAAAAAGTTTTCCTTCAGATATTGGTTTTCTTCAAGGTTTTTTGTCTCTATTTTTAATTTAAAGGTACCTCTCTTATGTTTTATTCACTTGTTTTCATTAGGTAAAGGAATGCCTTGGCATGAAAACCTGTCCTGAATCCACTGCCTGCTTGACAGATAGATACAAAGACTTGAAACATGAGAGGAAAAGCGGATGGTTGCAAGAAAAAAAAAACCCTGAACAAAAGAAAGGAGTTAAACTCAGCACAGGGGCATGTATTAATACTGTGTGAGTGCCATTGCAGGCATTGGTTCCTAGGAGCAATGCACAGCATCTTGCTTGACAGGCTAAGACTGACAGACCTCGACGATGAATCTCTACTGCCTTCTAAAAAGGTAGGGCCCTCCTTTTTATCTCTAGCTTGATCCTGACCAGTTTCCTGCAAGTTTCAACTCTGCTACTTGAATTTCAAATATTGAGTGCTGGTATCTGCGATTGGTCCCACACTGTAAATCACATGCTAATGTTTCTCTGTCTTGACTGGATGAGAATAAACATAATAATCAGGAAGAGGCCTTGAGGAAGCCACTGTGGCTTTAAATCTCTCAGGGAGCAGCAGCAGTTTAGGGAGAAGCAGCTGATAAAGCGGATTAGGGAATTCTAGAAAATTTAAAACCCGCTCCTTTCTGGGCCACACAGGCTCTGCCCAAGGCGTCATTCCTAGGAAAATTAGGCTGCTGTGAAATTTATTGCCAGGGTGTAGAATTTACATTTCAATTTCTCCTGTCACAGTCTGGGCTGCGGTCAGATCCCCTCTGCCTGCCTCCACCGCTTCTGCGCCGCGCGCGCCTCTCACCCCGTCACAGCCCTGTGCAGCCCCCAGCCCCAGCCTGCTCCCCTGCTTCTCCCGGGCTCTTTGGGGGGGTGCTGAAGACCACCGCAAAGCCCTCTTCCGAAAGTTTAAGGAGAGCAAGACTGGTGGTGGGGGAGGTTTGCAGAGGTTGGTTGGTGTTGCTTTTCACTACATTGCTGCCCTCACAGCCAAGCAAGGGCTTATATTCTCGACCCTACAGAAATTCAATGGAGTTGAATTTTTTCCATTGCCTTTAAATTACGCTCAGGGGTTTACCTGAGAAGAGGTAGGCACAAGCCAAGGCAGGCGACGACCATCTCTAGATCTGCGGGAAAGGACCTGTCATCCTCTTCCAGGAGTCAGTGGGGCTCTGCTGGGCTCCACAGCCAAATATGCCCTGATGGCCCAGGCGATGCTGAACTGGTTCCACCCCGTAGGGGAGGACAGGAGGGCGGTAAGTCCTGAAGATGTTGTCTGAGGAACTGAAGAAGAGGAAGAAGAAAAGGAAGTAGAACATTTCAAGACAAATTTGGAGAGAGAGGAAAAGAAATAGTGAGAAATGGCAAAGAGTGCAAAATAATGAGATTGTTGATGATAAAGCAATTCTGGAGAGTATTTGGTTGAACTTTTTAACAGGGCCATCCCTGTTCCTTTGTGCTCCATGTTACTCTCCTTGTCAAAGAGGTGATTAGCGGGAAGGTTTGCAGAAATGATGATCATTACGTGGATATTCATAAACATACAGCGCACTGCCAGTCACAGGACAGGAACAGGCTGTATTACCTCTGGGCCTGACCAGAATTAGCCAAAAGAGCTTGAAATTAGAAATGCATTCCTTTGTGGAGGAGTCTAAGTCCTAACACTGATGTCATGACTAGCTGAAATTATGCCTAAATTTGAAAAGAAAAAAAAAAAACTTCCTCAGAGGTGTTTTGCACCTGTAAATGAGGCATAACTTGCATCATCTATGAACTATGATGAACTGTTACTAGTATTTCAGTTACATTTCCCTTAGAAAGCCAGGAGGGGTTCTGACCCTGGATTAAGGGTCCCTCCTGACACTTATATAGGACGTGTATATGGAAATGGAGCTGTCCACGGTGTCACCACCCTGAGGTGAACGATAGCTTGAGGTGGAAGGGTGGAGAATAAATGTTACTGCAAGAAAAGCTGCTGAATTTCCTTTTGAGAGACTGATAATCCCACAGGCTTCTGCAGAAGCAGCTTTTGATTATCATTGCTGATGATATTAGAAGACATCTCTAGAGTCTGTCCTTTAAAAAATGTTTCCCTAGTGCTACTTGAAAACATATGGGTTGGGAACTGAAGTGAAAAACTGATGTTTTACTAACTCTCTTGGCATGATGGAGGCTTAGAAAATGATGTTCCTGATACCGGAGATGCATTTTTAACAGTAAATGAAACCAGACTGCATAAAAATTCAAAATACTAGACTGGTAAATGTAGATGAGAAAAGAAGTTGGAACAAGAAAAAGGGGCTGATTAAAGAACTAAATGAGAAAAGATGGATCAGACCTACAGTTGAGGTGAATTGGAGCAGCTCCACTAACTTTAGCGGATCTATTTTGAGTTGCATGAACTCACTGAAGATCTAGACATATACTAGAAACTTATGCATGGGGTTGGAGTAAACCAGGTCTAACAGAGCATTTTCAAATGCAGTGACTTCCTGAGGGCTTTGTCAAGTAATAGGATGGGCAAGCCATTTGGAAGGTAACAATTTTGAGGGGAAAGGAACAGAGAGATGGAGCCAGTGTCAGTGTATTTTGCCAGCTCTAGTTATCACACTAGCAATGCCTAGTGAAGAAGTGGCCTCCTGGCTTCAAAGGTGGCACATCTGCATGGGTTACTGAAAGGAAACAGGAAGGGGAAAAAAGGGAAGAAAAAGGAGAAGAAGGCTCCACACCCTCGTTGTCCCAGGCTTCCTCAGTCTAGTATCTTGGGAAACTGGGACATAGTTACAGTATCTCACACAGATGTAACACCTGGAGAGAAGTTCATGCCCCGTTCCAGTGGCTCTTATCTGTACAACTTAAACGCCTTTCCAAACAACATACACTAACCCCCAGAAGATGTTTTATATCAGAACAAGCATGCCCTATGCTGGAGTTGGATCCGGTTAGTTTTGCTCGTTTAATAGGATGTTTTAAAAAATAAAATTGAAAAGCATTATGCTGATACAGCTTCAGTGTATTAGTTGGACAAAATGCTGGCCTTCAACAAGGGAGAAAGCTGGGTAGACTTCATCCCATCAGCTCCACCACCTGTGGAAAAATTAATACACTTTGATTGCTGCAGAAGAGCTTTTGAGAAAAATCTACTTTGGCAAAGTGCAGAATCATTGCATCTCTTGACTGGGCATGCAGTTTTGAGCCCCTGCCAGCAAATACTGATTTTGTAAACATATTGAAGTAAAAAAGCATTCCCTTTCAGTGGCTTTCTGCTCTACCTCTTTGTCTCTTTTAGACCCGTTAGTCATCACACACATACCCACAGGAAGAGTCAGGTGACCAGCAGATTTTTTGCTAGACAGGAGCTACAAAATTCCTTCCTCTTCCAAATTGCTAGATGTTGAACTTCAGGAGGTATCTATGTGCTTGTAAGAAAAAAAAGCAAACTGCTGCTGAGGTTGACATCCTTCTGCACCAGTATGGACAAGCTCTCAATCTGCTCCATTTCTGTAAACAGGTCAGATATTCCCCCTACCTTGTGCCTCCCTGGAAATGATTTTTAAAATAGCAGAACTTACATTTTTGCTGTACAGTGGTTACAGTGTCTGTTGAAGCTATAAGGTTCTGCAGCAACCTAAAGAAATAGTAGATCCTAAAGACAGCTTTCATCTTTAGCCACAATCAATTAACATAATCTATTTTTCAATTTTCCCAGGCCCTCTTTACACTCTTTAGCTATGAGCTTAACCTCTTTTCCAAAAACCAACATAGCTAAAAAACACTTAATATCGCTTTCAGTTCTTATAGAAATCAGAACAGGTTTTGATTTGACTACACAAAGAAGTTTTATTTCAGTGCTAGGGTTTTTCCAGATGTGACTCAAGCCATGATTTCCAGTTGAAATAAGCTTTTATCCTTTATCCAATAGATAAACCATGTTATGAGAAAATTCAAATTATTTTATTCTAGACGATGTCTAATTAAATTGAACAATAAAAATTGTTATCCTTTATGACCACCAAGCAATTAAGTGACCTGGTGATAGGGAATTAAGTCGGTCTTCTTCCTTTGAAATGACAGCTGAAATAACAGAGGCACTTTGTCTACTGTATATGTGCTGGAGAGGAGGAAGGATGGGAACAGGACAATATACAGTCAGGAAAATCCTGCCCCTGTTGCAACTGCTGAATTGTTTCCCATTAACTTCCCTAAGGGCAGAATTTCCCCCATTGTGTCACACTTTCTAGGACGGCTTCATAAACAAACAAGCAAAAAAACCCACCTTGCTTCTAATGTGATTTATAATATTTCAGAAATTGTTAATCTAAAAAGCTCTTTGAGTATATTTTGCTGCCTTTCTCTTTCTTTTTCTGTGACATCCCTCAGTGTAAATGACAGTGGAGCAGGAAGAGTGCATGCTAGCTCATTGAAGGTGTGTGCCAATGAACGTGTAATTTAAACATGACACAGTGGGAACTGGATTAGAGACATTTGGGTATAAAAACAGGAGCATCTAAAGTGCTAGGGCTGTGGCAAATTCACCAGCATTGTAGACCGCAGCCTCTCCATCAAAGATGGGAGATACAGCCTCAGGGCCAGGTGGCAGCAGGGCTGCATAGAAAGTTTTTCCTTTTGTATCACTACAGTTATCTTTATTATAGCAACTTAATTCAATTGGCATACGGCTGCTTTCATTCAGTGAGAAGAGTATCCAAGGTGACACAATCCAAGACAAAAAAGGCATGTGTATATGGAAATAAGTGAGTGTGTTTGGGACATTATATTGGCATAACTATTTTTTATAAAAATCATGCCCCATCTAATGCTTTTTGCAGGGCATCCAATCTTTGGGTGGCTGCTGATTATACAGCACTGTGTGATAGGACCATCATGTATAAGCATCGATGGGTGTTTGCCTATCCAATAAAACCATATACAAAAATCAATTCTGTACAAATGATCTCAATAAATTGGCTGAAAGCTTGTAAGGCAGTAACAAATGGACAAAAATATATGCATCTATTTTGGTGCCACCTGCCAGTTAGTGTTAGTTATTTGTCACCAGACATCTGACTTGCATGGATGAAAGACTGGTTTGTTTCCTTCTCCCCAAACTGCCATAACCGTGATCTACCGTTGGACTCCCTTTGAAAAGGAAAAAGTCACTATCAACTGTCCCTCATTATGTGGCAGAGTCCATCTGGAAGAAAGTTTCTGTTTGCCTACATAGATTTGGTCTAGTTGTTAACTACTGTAATTAATTAACTTCCATGGGTGGAAAAAGATGAAAATAAAAGCTAAGGAGCAAGACAGTTTCATGCAGAAGGTGCTTCTACAGCAGCTGAATACTCCCTGCTTTCACACCACAGTTGTAAAAGTTCCTGGTTCGGACTTGTAGTTTTCCTTGATGACAATGGCATTAATAATTTCTAACAGTGGCAGACTTCAGAGTGTCAAAAGAATTAAGGCTGCAGTGTCAGAAAATAGGAACGTAAGCCACGCAGAGCAAATGTAGAGTTTATAAAATGTGTTTAGATTTTAATTCCTTTGAAGGGATAACATTGCAGGCTTCAAGTGCCCTAGCAAATCATTAATGGTCATATGAAATCCCAGCAGAATTATAGCAGCTATTTCACCATGAACTTAGCCATCCAACCGTGTAAAGGAGAGTCCTTTCCACCTCTGAGTCATTACAAAAACCCCATCATCTTTCCGCCAATCTAGCAGGGTAGCCTAATCAGAGACTAAAACTAGAAAAGTGACCCATACTGGCTATATTTCTTACTCAAGACAGAGTTAACAAAAAGAATGACCGGACAAATTCATACAAGAAAAATTCTTCAAGGACTATTAAATATCTCAAGAAGCTGGTGAGCTGCAAATAGTTGCAGGCTGGAAAAGTCCTTGGAGGGAGCATCCCTACATGCTTGTCCTGTTCTCATGCTTCCTAGGCACCCACTGTTGGCTGCTGTCAGCTGCTTCTGGACTTGTATTCAAGACGGCAACTTCGGAGGCAGATCATAATCACTAGTCTATTTTTAGATGCTCTAATTTTGGCAGAAGGCCAAAAGTTGTAATAAAACAGCTTTGGTATTATCTGTCATCTCCAGACATGGGAAAGGGCCATGAATTCAGTATAGGGGTAGATAATGTAGATATATTAGAATGCATTATAATCTACAGTGTTGCCTATTGCCAGTTTCGTTTTTATTGCATGGCAAAGGTCAGCACCTTTAGGTAGTTCAGAGATCCCAAAGGGTGACAAATTACTAAGAATTCATCTATTCAGCATAAATATGAAGCCATCAAAAAAGACTGTTGGCATGGTGCTAGCACTCTCTGATCTACATTATACATTTGTTTTGGCAAAGATTTGTCTGCCATTGAGAGTGGACAGATACTGAGGGCTGAAATAAGGTGGCACCTTATCGTTCTTCAGCTGAAATGTAGCTCATGGTAAAAAGATTCACGAGTCTCTGATTCCTACTGGAAACTGAGCTGCGTTTTGTTTTGGGAAACCACAAGAATATTTTTATTTCAGAATGTCTTAGTGTTATCCCTAGGAAAAAAAAGAGATCCATCCAGATATCTTTTTTTCAGTTAAAATGGGGAAGGAAATGGAATGAAAATAGCAATCAATATGGAGGGAAAAATGGGATATGCTTCCACAGCTTGCTCTTACGGGTGTCAGACTTAAGAGTCTTTGCTGGATCCTTCAGGATAACTTAATCTCAGCTAGAGGAGATTGCACCTAGCCACTTACTTAGTGATACTTAAGTGAGCAAACTGTTATACTAGTGCTGCAGTGCATTGGCTTTCGATTGGTCTCTGGGCTTAATTAAAGCATTTTGGATATGCTCTAGAAGAACCTGCGTGTTCTAGATCCTAGATAATTTTGGCATCTGTCACATGATGGGAAAAGAGGAAAAGATATACCACATCAGACAAAGAGTTCAAATACTGTAAGTTTTCAGAGAAAGGTGCAAAAACTCTGTCATTTTGGCCCTAAAGTTTTATTCTGACTAGACTGATATTGTATCATCTCATTGTATCATCTCACGTTACATCACCTCATGACTATTGAGTCTTTTCTCCTCATAAGGTTCTGGCCTCAGTGGTATCCTGTCACAGTCCATTCCCCACATTGGTTCTCCACTCTGTAGAAGAGTTTTTAAAGCTTGCCACCTTCTAAATATATTGAAGTTTCCTTCTTGTTGTGGGATGAGAAGTGGTGGCTAGAAATGTCCAGCTGACCTTCTCTTTTGCCTCTCTTGCTTCCTCTCTAATTCATTTTCCGCATTGGTCTGACAGAGCCTGAGATGGTTGCACTTCAGGCCACATTGCAAGACCCGTCTATTATTCTGTCTTTGCCAAAGAGGCTGATTTGAAGGGGTGTGAATTTTTGTGAGGCTTAGGAAGTGTTGAATTGACTTTTCTGTCACTTTTGCTAGATTTTACTTTCCGTGGGTTACAGCACTGATGGAAATATCCTTATAGTCTATGATAGGAACATTCTATAAATAGCATGTTAAAGAAATTGAAATGTTTTTAAAAATTAAGAATCATCTAAAAGTTTTAAAAATATAGGTACTGTATGTAATCAACCAAAAATAACCATTGCATTTTTATTTTTTGCAAAAGATACGTAGTAAGAAGAAAAACTATGCAGTTTAATTTGCTCCTTGGTATTAGTTCTCATAGTATTTGCCAGTAATGGCAACATTATAATTTGTAGAATTAATTAATGATCTGGCATCTGATTTTGATTCATTAATACTTAAGCCAGCTAAGTCTCAGTTATCCTCTGGACTATTTATTCCTTAACAAGCTTTCAGCTAATGTGATTTTAAAAATATGAAAATAGGTCTTAACTTGCCTTTAAGAAGTGACAATATTTTAACACTCCTCTATAAAATAAAGGAACCTTCATATTTTTTTCTATTATAGTTACATTCAAAATTAGACTTGCGGATTTGCAATGTATTCACTAAATATATATTATATTTATATGTACCTGGAACCTGACTTCAATTTAGTCTTGATTAAAAAATGTACTGAATTGGAAACTGTGTAATAAAGGATGCCTAAATCATACTGACCCAGAATAGCTCACTCAGTCAGACAGTTAGAAAATAAATGCACAAGCAAGCAGATGATACAAGAATTCAAAATTAATTCTATTCTCAGAGGATGCATAGACTAGGAGATAGCATCTGATTCTATCTGCAGAGGTGTAAATCCAGAGTAACACCTTGGCTAAAGCCTCGTTACCCTGAATTTGATTGCTTATCCTGCAAATGATCAGAATTGGACTCTTCTGTGCCCAAGGCTAGGTTAAAGTAGCTGAAATATCCAGTATTACTTCATGACATTTTTGTGATGCAACTGAAAGTCTCTACCGATTTCCAGGTATTTATTATTTATAACTAATCCATTTACCAAAGTAATTTAAAGACTCCTGAAATTTTCTCCAAATGACTGGTATTTTTAAAAGTTCAATCACCACATCCTTTAGGAAAATCTGCCTGATGGAGTTATCTCTTGTGCTGCAATTGTGTTATGATAGGGGGCATTCAGAAACTGCATACCTTTGATTTGGGATTGTCAGGCACCAGTTTCAGAGCTGATCTGAACTGATCTTGGGAAGAGGCTTCTATTGCTGGGCTCTGATGTGATGTTCCTGGCTGCCATCATTGTACCTTGTCCCTGCTCACATTGTACCTTGTCCCCGCTCACATCAAAACTGAAATGCATAATTACAAAGACAGGTAAACAAATGAATCATGGATGTTTTAACCAAATAATAGTTATTCACTTTAGTTACTGAGATTTGTTCTGAAAGTACCTTCCGAAAGCTTTCAGGCATTATGCAAATGGTAGAAAATATAAAACTAAGCCATCAGTATTGCAGCACATGAAAGAACTCATCTTCTCCTGAAATCATGCTTCCTACTCCTAAGAAGTCATTCAGTGGCCTCCCAATACCTGCATTGCAATGTAGTACCATTGGCATCAATGTAGTTATTCTTAGTTCATACTGCTGTGACATCAGCTAGAGCTTTCCCCACCCTTCTCATCAAGAAAACTGAGAGATGAACATCTGAGAGTATCTTCCTTCCCATTTATAGATCAGTAAGTCTAGCTCCTTTCAGTTCAAGCCAGGAAGTCAGTCCACAACAGGAGGACACGCAATGCAGTGAGCCGTAATGCCAGCTTCTCTTGAAACCCAAGGAGCTGTTAGCTCAGCCAGCTCCCAAATGGCTACCCCAAAACTACTGAGTGGGGGAGTGCCGAAGTCCCAAGTCTATGGTTTTAAAAATCAAATCCCATTTGCTGAGTCAGATCCTCTGGCCCACTGAATCCACTTTGCGATGCTCTGGGGACACAAGGCAGCTCTAAATCCAGCTTATATGGCCGGCGCAGAACTCCTGGGTGGTCACAAAATCAGCTACTGGAGACATATCAGAGGCAACAAACAAAGGAATCAATTTCCAGTTACTGAAGCATGAGGAAAAGTCCAAGGTACCTGCGTTGTTATGGCAAGAGTTCATTTGGACTAAGAGGTAAATAGAGATGGCTGAGCTCGATCTCTACAGCTAGGGCTGGACTGCTGGAAGCACAAGCTTTCTCAATTGCTTAGAGAAAAGGATTGAGTTGAGAAATCAGAGCAGCCCTGATCGCTTTTAATCAACTGAATGAGGAGGAAGGAGGGGAGGTGGAGGCTTGGGAAGAAAAATATGTAAAGCTTAAAAAGTTCCAGCTGCTGTTCTCTAATGGAGTCTTGGTTCCTCATGAACGGTGGAATAGTTAGGCCACCTGGTGGTAAACAGCAAACCAACAACCTTTGCAATTTCCAAGCCACAATAAATATCCTGAGGATCAGAGAGCTCCGGGAATTGTCATAGGCTGGGGAGCCTTTCATTCCCAGGTGGCTGGTGTGCAGCCACCGCTGGGAGACAGCAGCCAGCAACGGCTTCCGTCAGTCGCTATTTCAGGTGCAATGCAGAATAGACACATTGATCGGGTGTCTGGCCAATTTCTGCCAGGCAGCTGGCTCCATCACAAAATCTTCCACCGCAGCCGGCCTCTCCATCGCCTCAGGAGGGAGGCAAAGGAGAAAGCAGTCCAGGGACAGCTGAACTTCGGTAAGCTTGTGAAGTAGGTGCTTGACATGATGCTTGTTAAATGAGGACCTCTGTCCCTAAATGCAGCATCAGTTCTACGCAGGTAAATTAAGTGAGGCTCATGCGAATGGTCATGATTACACATTTGGGATTCATATTTTAATGAGTATTCTACAATATAGTTTTCATTTCTGTGTCTGCGATTTGTTTCTTCCAGCAAACCTACTCACCAGAAGTATTGAAAGTATCAAACATAAATGGAGAGTGCATGGAAGATACCAAACCTATTGGTGAAGTCCTTCTTCAGAAGCACTTCTAAGTACCATCTTTAATATCTAAGAATTTAGCTGAGCTGGACAGTGGTATATTGCCAGAGGGCATTCACAGATGGGTTCAGTACAGGCAAATGAATACAAATAGAATTTTTTTTTTAAATTTAATTCTTCTTAAATAAAGAACTGTCAGTTGTTTTGCCCAATTTTGTCTGCTGGAGCTTTAGTCTGATCCTAGTGAAAACAAGTAACCATGTGCAGCAGTTGCTGTTCTGCTGAGCATTGCTCCTAGCCGCTCCCTCCTTGCTGTTCTTGCCTGATTCCCTAACACTTGAAAACTCACCAGACTTGTGACTCACATTTTAATCTTATCCAAGTCACAATGTTTATTTCACAGGATGCCCAATTAAACGGTAATTCAATCTGCTCTGGAG
The DNA here is from genome assembly GCF_018139145.2 of Gymnogyps californianus. Classification (NCBI taxonomy): domain Eukaryota; kingdom Metazoa; phylum Chordata; class Aves; order Accipitriformes; family Cathartidae; genus Gymnogyps; species Gymnogyps californianus. The sequence continues at coordinate 57,197,975 of NC_059474.1, read as the reverse complement.
TTGTTTCCTTCCCCTCTGGTGATTAGTATAACCTGAATAATGTAGGAAGCACAGAAAAAAAAGGCAGTAAACAACTTCAGTGACATCGGAAGACCAAGCTGCAACTTTTCCCGCTGAAGAAAAGGGAAAAAGGGCATGCACAAAAATGTTAACATGGGTCATAATTTCTAATGTTCTTGGACTCTGAAGAATGGAAGGGAAAATTACGCTACGTTAGTATGTCTTATGGACTCCCTTTAAGCCCGGGGAAACATAAGTAGGTGTGGGGCTGTGCAAGCCACACAAAGTGAAAGAAAATCTCTGGCCCCATTTTCCTTGTCCTTTCAAGTGCCCGCTGTTGCTCTTCATTGAAGCTAGTGCAAGCATGCCAGTTCCTTGCATCCTGCCTCCAATGCAAGTGCTGGAGCTCTGCGCTCTCAAAGTGAAGGAGCGGACTCCTGCCTGTCGCTTGCTGCACGCTAGTGTCCAGAAGCCCTAAAAACCTATCTGCTATCAGCGCGCCGATTGACTGAAGGGGATTTTTATCGTGGCACAGACTTGCATACCTTCTTGGGGCTTTCTTTTCATCTTCACACAGGCATGTCAAGTGCCATGTGATGCACATAGATGTAGCTCTACTTGTTATCTGCTCCACAAGTGCTCCACAAGTAGCCTTCTGCAGTGCCCCAAGCCTACATTGGAGGCATGGAAATAGAGGCAGGGCACCACATAAAAAGAAGGGGTTGTTTTTCAAAATAAGAAAGAAAATTTAACTAGACTGTTAAATGTTACCTGGTCTTTAGAAAGCAAGCAAATGAAAACCTCTTGGGAAATGCCAAATGTGAGAAGCTGTGTAGGAACGCAGCTCAGAGCTGCCTTCCTTCCCAACTCATACAACTGCTAAGGCAAAGTCAGCTGGGAGTTGAAGATCACCAATTACTCAGGGGAAACACCCCGGTTTCAGAATGGCCCTTTGCTCACTGGAGCAAACTCAACGTTGATGCAAGCATGGGCAACTCTACTGAAGACATCTCCTCTTTACGCAAGTGCTTAAAAAAAAATGTGCTACCGGTTCCTTAATTTACTGAAGCATCACATGCTAGTTACTGAGTAGAGGCCACATTGTGCCTCTGGGCTTTTCTGTGCATGCACTGAGTCAAACTGTGAGCAGGGGCTCACGGGGGGCAGCTGAGCGGTGCTGGGAGTCCTGCAGAGCCAAGCAAAACTGTGGCAAGGACCCAGAGTCCATGGGCATGTTGTGGGGCAGCTCTCTCAAAAAGCCAGGTGTTCTCTCCAGCTTGCAAAGGGAGCAATTTCGTGACTTAGGAAGAAATATTTCCATTTGAGCTCCTGCTGTGACGGTGCTCGTTACTCTTGGCTGTGCCTAAGTGGCGTTACAAGGAGCTCCTCGCACAACGCGTGTGCCCTGTGCCTGCCTGCCTTTTTTTTTTTTTTTCCCTCTGAGGGGGGAGAACTTTGGTGCTTGACTTTTTTGGTGATAACATTGTAAAATTCTTCCCAAAGAATTTTTCAATGTGCTTTGCTGAGACTTTCTAAAAAAATATAGATTAATTGTGATAATTAAATTTCCCTCTGAGTGATTTCTTTGATAAATGGGTCTAGTTAGGACTTTCAATTAAGCACCAGGCCCCGCTGTGAAGTCAGACTGAGCTTCGTGTTGCAAGCATTTATTGCCTCATTTACACAGAGACAATCTGAATTATTTTACATTACACTGTTTTCTTTATCTGTCTTTTTTTACACAGGTATTAGAATTCCTATTAACCCTTCTATCAGGGAGCCAATTAAAAAGGTATGGTCAAGCAATTTTTAATTACTTTGTTATGGTTTAAATAAGCCTCCTGGAAGCACGGTACTTGAAATCTTTCTCTTGGCCATACTGCAGTCCTTTGCTGTGTAAACTCACTGGTTTGTTATTGTGCAGATTCTCGCAGACTCCAAGTTGGTGATAAAAGAATATGAAAATAATATAAAGTGGGGAAGAAAGACATTGACCACAAAGACAATGTTTTGATGAATGGTGGTAATATGCAACAATTCTGGGAGCAGCAGCTTTTATGTTTTTGCGTTGCCCGAAATTGTGAGTAAATGGTAACTACTGCTTGGAGAATTTCAGTTATCAGGGGTGCACTCCACCTTTAAGGTTGCTATGTTTTAAAGTTATATCCACGCACTCAAGCATGGTTGCATGGTCATTTTGAGTGTGGATTGAAGTATTTAAGATACACAATTTCTACCTTTTATTATGAAATTGGGACTATTTGCTTGTTTTTCTAGTTACTGGTATCGATGGTTACAGAAAAATATACATGTGACGACTGTCAATCACTGCTGTTAACCATGAAGAATGAGAGGTCCACTAATTTAACAAAAAAAGCAAAAGTCTTCCAAAAGAACGTCTTTTTTTAAATACAAAATCCACATCTAGACACCAGAATTCACTGTCATTGATAACAGAGAAGAAAAAGTCTACTAGACTTAGCAAATGGTTTTAAATTTTTATGAGTTTTCTGTAAAGCCATCCACAGCTACGCTAGCTAAGATGAAATTGTAAGATTTACCAGCTGATGCGCTTTGAGATATAAATCAGAAACTAATTGTCTGACATTAGGGAAAAACATGTTTTTCTCTCCTCCCACACTACCCAACAAAAAATATTTCTATTTCTCTTACATTATATAGTACGTTTGAACCTATGTAATGAGAGTGTATAAATTTCTGATTATACTTTTGAGCTTGATTTTGATGCAACCAATGAAACTGATATGCTTCCCAAATGGGAGTTAGTCAGAGGCATACTTTAATTCATATTAAACTGAACCTTTTTTGGGAGGTAGGAGGATTTCAAGGGAATCTCTGCCATGTAAAGAAATCATGCTGTCTGTCCATATATGAATCTAAGCACAGTCAGACCTCAGATTGTCTGCACGGAGCAAGATATTAAATGAGTTGTGACTACTCAGAGTTTGAATAATTCACGGAAATTTCAATGCAATTAATGTAAAGCAAAGGACACGAACTCATTGCTGAGAAATTAGGGTTTGAGGATTATTGAGGTATGACAGTAAATCCAAATGTCAGCCCCCTCCCCTTTTTTCTCCAACATAAAACAGCAAACCCCATGCTTCTAATGCAGATTTGTTATGCTCTGGCATATCTAATTTCTTAAACTGGTAAGACAAAGACGACTGATACCAAATAATATAAGTGTACATTTTAAAAATCCAAATGCTATTTTAAATGTAAGTTAAAATGGGAATGCTGTGTGGTTAATATTTATCTAGTATCCCCTCTCTTTCAGGCATATCTTGTCATATAGGACTATGCTGTTAAAGTGGTTCATGGGAATGATGTGCATGACTCCTTCTTTTGCTAATGGGAGCTGGGTGCATAGAACAATTTAGCTGTTAGTGCTCTGAGGAGAAGAGAACTTGAATAGCAGGGGCTTGGAGAGCAAAATAAAAAGAAAACCGCTAAGGGCATTTGAAAATACACTCGCTATTCTTTTTCTTCCTAAGCATTGCTGCAGTAAACAACCGCTTCAAGATTCCTCTTTAAATAAGCGACATGAAAAGGAAAAGAGCACGACTTTGTATCAACAGCCATTCAAAATGTACCCAGCGTCCCAAACTAACCTTGGGGGTAGGAAAGGCTTGCGGGGGGACCGTGCTGCCGAGGTGGTTGTTCGGGTTGGTTTCTTTCTTTGCTGGCCTATGGTTTAAAGAAATTATCCCTAGTGGGAGCATTCTGACCCAAATATCAGGGACGCTGCTATTTAGGCCTGGATTTTAAAAATACAACTGCCTAAAATTAGACTCCCAAATCTATGTAAAGCGCTAAAGAAATGGCCTGATTTTCAAAAGAATCAAATATCCACGGACTCTGGGTCAGGGTCCTGACCCAACAAAGCAGATGAATATTCTCCCCAACCCCCCACCCTGAGGCAACGTGATTGCTCATGCATTTAAGGCTAAAGTGCTTAAGTGCTCCCTTAGGTAGGGGTTAGAGAACTTAAACATGGGTGTAGAATCGACTCTTTTAGATCTTGGCCAGAGGGAGGTTTTTTCATTTGATTGTTTTTTTATCACTTTGCTTGTGTAGAATTTTCCCCACCAAGCCATATGCAGCGAAGTGCTTTTAAACACATTGCAAACCTTGGTCCCGAACCCTGCCAGGACAATCTCCTTTTTGGGGTGGGCTGCAAATATACAAATTGTTGTAGGGCTGTGTACAACTCCTAAGGTCAGGGCAAATGTATACCACACTGGAGAGCAGCTTCTTTTAAAGCTGAAGTTAATAGCAAACTCTTCCTGGTGATTAGTCAGGACTAGAAGAACCTGGGATATTAAAAAAAGCTAAAGAGCATTATGCATCACACAGCCCTTTCCTAAATTGTACGATGCAGATCTGTTAATGGGTAAAAAGATGGCTTAAGGTACTGGACCAGGACACAGAAACCCTGACTCCAAGCCCCACTTCCACCAAAAGATTTACATATACCCAGGGCAAGTCACTGACTATGTACTTCTAAATCTGTAAAAGGGCAATATACTTTTCTGCCTTTGGACTGAAGGGAGACTAAAAACCATTAGTGATTGTGAGGTGCTCAGATATTAAGTTCTTAAGTGCTTAGATACATCAGTAGAGGAATTTTCCAAAGAGATGTTATTGAACAGACCTGTGCATGCTTTTTGGTAATATTTGTCATAATGTGTTGTTGTATGTCTTTATTCCTGATGTTTTATTTATTACAAAGTATTAAAGGTTGGGTTTCCTTATGGGGGTGGAGTGACTTGGAGGAGTTCTACAGGGAAAGAAAATGTTTTCCATGTTATAAGACTAATAACATAACAGGAAAAAGAAAAAGCGTATGTTGCCATTTGATTGAGACAACAAATAAATGCTTTCACTTTGGCCCATAGCGTACCATCTAACTACTATGTTCTTATGTCTGTTCAGTCTCATTAACTGCCTTGCTTTTCACCTGTTGTGTTTTCTTCTAATACTAGAACAGATGTACCAAATGTTGCAAACCGCCCCCCCCAAACTAAAAAAACCCAAACAAATCCTCTAAAAAATCATTTAGGCCATAACAAATATCATTCCATATTTCCCAAATCGAATGTCACTGTGGAATGGTCTCCATGACATCAACAAAAATGCCATAGTACTGTTTAATTGTCAAGTCCTGCCTAAGTCTGCCCATTACTGACAGTAATCAGGACAGAAAAGGAGCCAGGTTACAGATACCAGGGTCAGCTTAAAGCTGAGGAAAGACAGGCGTATGACAGGATACAAGAGTGACTTAGGGGAAGATGAATGTTTCTCATACTTAAACCAAGGCTATATCTAAACATTATGCTTAAGTTCTCACAGAAAGATTTTTTGCTGTATTTTCTGTTTTCTCATGCATTTGTGTTCTTCAGGCATGTAACTTTTGGTCATATTTTGGCAACCAGCATAAACCTGATCATCCTCCTAAGCCTTAGTTCAGAGTAGTTGACCGAGGCTGCATTGCTTTAAGGTCTTTAGTAATTTGGGTTCTCTTTCTCAGGATGAAATCTTCCTTGGACTGCTGGCTCTACAGGGGATCAGTACCAATGAGCAAAGCATTCTCACTGAGGATGAGCCTGACTTTACAATTCGGTATCTTGTGTTACAGCTGTCTACTGCATCACCCTATTTGTCCCATTACTCATCCTGGCTTCTCTTATGCTCATTGACAGTTGTTTCCTGTGGTCTTCTTTTGGGTCTCTTTTTGTCTTTTATTAAGAAATCCTTTGGGAAACTAAATTCAACAAGTGGTACTATACCTAGCTTTTACAGAGGTGATAATCATATGTTTATATTTTAATATTATCAGTGACTATGTTCTGTAACACAATAGAATGTCTTCATTTTCTTAATCACTATTCTGAAAGTGTTTTGGGAGCTTTCAGATTAAAAGGCACTAAATAAAACGCAGGGCTCTACTATCACCCTAAGCATGGCTCAGACTAAAACTTCAACTTTCTGCGGTTTTCATACAATTGCTTTATATCCCACTTGATACTTGTCCTATTTATTCAATACGTTCATACAAATTTGTAACGCTGCACTCCACTTTATTACTCCTAGTAATTCCTTTCTGTCTGCTCTTGGCTGGTACTGTAAACCACACAGGCTGAGGTTCTGTGTTGTATTGGTATTGCTAAGGTACTTTAACTCACTTTTGCGTAATTTGGATTCTGATCTGATCCCAAAGATTGCTCACTTTATGAGTTATATCAGACTAAAGAGAGCTCTCTACGGATAACTTTGCAATTCAGAGCCACAGAGAATCCTTTTTGAGTGTTCTGCGACACAGCTGTATCCCTGTTTCTCTCTAGCAAGCACCGGGCATTTCTGGAGGTTGGCCAGAGCAGGCAGTAGAATCAAATAAGCTTTAAACCCATTTTGCTAATAAAACTGAACTCAAGTTATCACAGAATAATAATAATTCATGACATATCTCTGTCAATCTTCAAAGGACTTACAAAAAAAGGGTTACAGCCCCTGTGTTAGTTAAAGCAAGAGATGCTCAATTTACAGATTAGGAAACCAAGGCAAAGACTCAGTTTACTACTGGCTATGAAAATAGCTGAGGATTAGGCTTTTAAAGTAGTTTTCTACCAACTACAAAGGGCAAAAGGTGAGGTCTAAGGATCTTCAAATGTCTGGGTTTTTTTCATCCTCCTGCTGTTTATAGCCCTTCTGTTGTATTTTTCAGAAAGAAACAAAACTCCATAAACTTTTGCCTTCTTTCCTCCCTGCCCTTTTCTAGAAGAAAATGACATGAAGCTAAAAGGTTGCCCCTGGATCTTCTCTACACTGCTTGACAAAAAAGAAAAAAAAGGAAAAAAAGGGGGGGGGGGATTTGATTAAAGGCGTTTTGGCCAACATTTAGAATGGAACACGCAGCACTGCTCCTCTGTTTCTGCCCTTTGCTCAGTTACCCACAAGACCCAAGCCACATTCATGCAATTTGCTCAGCCCACAGCCTGAAATCATGAGGTCTATGCAAGAAGAGAGCACCTGCCGCAGGCTATTACTGTTTTTATTTATTGTCTGTATTATTAGACCACGAAGGAACCCTAACAACAAATAATGTCTGAAGCACTGTGTAAACATCAAACAAAATGATGGCCCTGTCCCACAGTGATTACAAACTAAACAGAGGACAAGAGACCACAGATGGACACAAACAGACAGAGGGAGAATAAAGGAAATGAGAATGCTCAGTGTGGTTCACTAGCAGTCTAAGGGTTGTCAAAGCTTTTGTAGACGTCATGGCAAAGGAGAGCTTTAAGGAGATTCTAGAGAGCTACCAACATAAATCTGAGGGCGTTTATGCAGGGTATGCTCCAAGTATGAGAGAGACCACAGAGGAGAAAACGAGAAAGGGCTTGCTTTGAGATGAACACAAGAGGATGGTAATTCTGAACAAAAGGAGACAGTCCATTTTAAGGTTTTAACAGCATTTAAATGTTGCTGCTGCCTGCATTCCTGACTGCCTTTAACAGTGACCCCCTTTTTTTGCTCCTGACCAATCCTGTTCACCCATATCCTGCTCTAAAAAGGCATATAAGGACCAAGCATGGCAGAGCTGGAAGTCTGCTCAGGCAGGGCAGTTATTGGAGCTGCTCTGTTCCCTATTCCTGCTTACTGACAATGAGAGATGATAGGTAGGGTCCCAGGGGGCCTTGAAAATTGAGATAGGCAGCTTATGTTGATGCGAGATAGGGGAGGGGGGAGGTAGCGCAGGGATGCCAAGAAAGGAGTGACATGTTCAAAGAGACAGGCTAGGAAAATGATCTTTGAAGCAACAGCAGCCGCATGCAGTATGATTAGGGCAAAGGCAAGCCTGCATGTGTCAAGGCCAGAGAAAAGGATGTTGCAGCAACTGAGCTGTTAAATAATGAGAACTTAGGCAAGAATTTTTACTGCATGGAAGAGTGGGAAAAGACGCATCTTAAAAGCTGGAAGATTTAAGAATTAGAGGTGGGGTGGTATAAGCAGCTGAAAGATTGACGCTTTACCTGTATGTAACAGAGGTCAGAGCTGATGCTCCAATACAGTTTGTGAGTGACAGATAGCATGGTGTGTTGTCCACAAGGAAAACAAGGTGGTAGAGGGCTTAGGGGCACAGAGAATAGTAGCAAGCAAGAAGTTGAGGCATTTTCTCCCTCTCATCTCCTGTTCCGCTCTTCTCTCTGCAGCTATTAAATACAGGCAATTATAGAGTAGCTGCCTAGGACAAGCCAACAATTCAGCAAAGAACTGAAGTGCAGTCCCATTAATAATTCTTTTCTCATGTGGTCTAGATCCTGTTCAATATACCCATGAGGCTGTGTCTCTCATCTAACTCAGAAAATACAAATCCTTTCCTCCATGCTCAGTAATACACTGCACAGACCTTGTGCAGTTTTCTGCTGTATTTGTGGAATAAGATTACCAGCAAGATTAAGGCCTCTGGTTGTGAGAAGGGAGATTTCACAGGATTAAATGTTATCCAGTTTACTTCTGAAACAGAGGACAAAATACAAGAAAGGACAATGAATTATATTACTGGAAATATCACAGACCATGGTGGTGGTAAAAGGGGTAATGAAAGACCAAAAATTTAAATTATATACAGAAATAAAAATCAACAGGGAGTAGTACTGCAGGGCCTACAGTTATCATTTGCTGCCAGAAGAGGGCACTCGTGGCTTTTTTTTATGACGAGAGATTTAAATCAAGATTTCCCTTGGTAGCATTTCCCAGGCATAAATCAAGCACAAATGAATAACCTTTGATTTATCATTCCTAATGGAGATGTACATCATATTGGCGTGTCATCACATTTCAACATTGGCCATTATGATGCCAATCATATAGTAATTTTCTTCCGTGTCATAATCAGCGATGAAGATGTACATTTCCATTCAGTACAATTAGATTTTCATGTTTCTTAATGGTAGCTGAGGGCATTAGACAGAATACCCGCTTTTGCTACCTCTAACTCTTTTGTGCTCATATTTTTCTGAAATTGTATCCAAACCATTACCCAATCACCACTTTCCTGTAGTTAAACGCCACCTCTGCTCATATGGGAGAAGGTGAGAAAGATTTATACTATTATTCCAAGCTGCAGAGGAACAGGCATCAAAATCCTAGGCAACTACACGCTGTTGGAAAATACCTGACCTTAACTATTTGAGAGCTTTTTGGTATGCTTCATGAAATCAGTTTGGGCTTGTCACTAGTGACCTAACCCACAGCACAAACCACAGTGAAGGCGTCCGGCTGGGCCTGATGTCCAACTGGCCAAGCTCAGCAATATTGTTAGGAATAACCGCCCAGAGAAAACCCAAGCTACTGCTGGTGGTAATGAAACTCTCCTGTGAGCAGAGGCCTTCTACTGGTTGGATAGACGGATAAGACGTGTTACTGGCGTTCAGAACAACTCCTGGCTCTTCTACCTAACTGCTGTTCAGGGCCAGCGTATCATGGGTTCGTACAAGCTAAACATGTGAAACACAAGTAGCAGCGTTTTCAAAAGCACCTGACCCTGTCTGAAAAATCCCATCATGCATCTACAGCGGATATTTTGGTGGTCAAACACTTCCCTTCCTAAAAGAATGCCTTAGTTTTCTGACACCTTCGTTCCCTGTCCAACTGGACAGGTAATGCTTGCTCACAGGGATGCCAGCAAGGCAAAGAGATACACTAGGACTGGAAGACAGGGAAACAGAGCAACATAACCAGAGCCTTGTCACTGAACCCCGAACTTCACAAGCTTACAAAATGAGCAAGCAAAGCACAACACGACCCATAGGAACGACTGTGTGTGCCTTCAGAGCCAAGCGACCCCCGGGACCACCGGCGGCAGCGCCTGAGCTGCTGCCCGGGCGCCGTGCCCCCACCACGCAGCCTCGGCGGGAGGGTGACACCGGGGCCAGCCACCGCCGTGTGCTCGGGTCAGCGGCATCCCCGGGTAAGCACACGAAGCGCGGCTTAAATGTCACTTCCCGTCGCCTCCTGTTTCAGGCTGTAAGCGAAGGGGTCGCCGGCCTCAAGGCAAACCTCACCGCAAGCCCCGGGGCTGCCGGGGAGCGCCGTCAGCTGCCGCACCTGGGCGGGCGGAGAAGATGGCTCCCGCGGGGGGGTGGGCGGAGGGGCGAGCCCGCCGGCTGCAGGGGCACTGCGGCAGGCGGGCGGGCGGCAGGGGGCGAGCGCTCCCGGTGGCGCAGCCGGTAGGGGCGGGGGTGAGGTGCCCCGGGAGACGCCCCCCGCCGCCCCCGCCTGCGGGATTTCCGTGCGAATGCGAGAAGGCGGGCCGCCCCCGCCGCCGGCTCTCACGCCGCGTTCCCCCCTCCCATCGGAGCCGCCCCCGCTCCCCCCGGCCCCTGCACAGGGGGAGGCCTTCCCGCGGGGGCGTTCGCCGCCGCCGGACCTGCCCGGGGCGGAGGGGCCAGCGCCGCCCCCGAGGGATGAGCCCCTGCAGCCGTCAGTGAGCCCGTAACGACATAAACGGCGCCCGGGGGCGGGCGCGACCGCGGGGCCTGGCGGCGGCGGCGCGCCCTCTAGCGGCCGTTGGCGTCGCCGCGCCGGGAGAGCCCCGCCACCGCCTCAGGCAGTGCCGGCGGCGGGGGCAGCGCCCGGGCCCCTCTCCTGTGTGGGAGCGGGGCCGGGCATCGCCGGCGGAGGTGGCAGCAGGCCACTCTCCGAGAGCTAACCGAGAAAACCTCAACAGGAAGGGCTGAAAAGCAGGTTCGGATCGGTAAAATAAACACACCCACAGCAGTGAGCGGCACTTTTTCTGTTCCATTTCTCCTCAAAATGAAAGCCCTAGCGCAGGCCCTCTGGCTCTGAGGTCTGGCCACCTTACCAGGCCTACTCAAAAGAGGAATACCGTGACAAACCTAACCGTTGTACCCTGAACGGGTCGTCTCGTCCCTCCTGTACGTCAGACTTCTTTCTCGTCAAGGTTAAGGGCAAATCATTTTCTGCGATCAGGCTCGGCCGACAGCGAACCTCGCTTCTAAGCGGGGGCTGCGGAAACGCCAAGCAGCCCCTTTCAGTGCGCACCGGGAGGCACCTGGAGCGTGGCACTCAGCAGGGCGAGGGCACGTGCAGCATGCCACGCGGGGACGATGGCAGTGCTGCCTTCGGACTGGTAACAACAGTGTTCTTCTAAACACAATATAAAGCCTGGATTCCTGTCAAGGAAACAAGTTTCCATCTTAGCAAGACAAAATGTGAGTTTTCTGCTTGATCTGGGAAAAACTTCCCAATTACGGTGTTATCAAGCAAGCCTGGAGGTTTTATCTATTTATAAAGTCAGAGAACTGCTTTCTTCCCATGTGTAGCAGAACTAAGCTGTAAAATCAGGTTGAACCAAAAAGTTACTGGTTTGCACCTGGATTTAAATTACTGTTTTTAAATATATCTGTTGATGTTGATATGGCAAATGGCTTGACCTTTTCTACCTCTCTGTCCATAAGCTGTGAAGGTTTGTAGTCTGCCCTCTCGCAGCGGGCAGACCAAGGCATCCCGGCTGTAAATCCACTTACCTGAGTCAGATGGCCTCGAGAATTGATGTGGCCCTTTTAACTGCCCGTGTGCCGTGGCTGGCTGCAGAGTCACATTTGACCTGTTTGCTGATGAAAGAAGCTTTATTTAGTGAACTTGAAAATGTGCTCAGGTTCAAAATGAATCAAGGCAATGTCTAAAAAGTCTGATGGCAATCCCAATTCTTTTCCTGGTAAAACATGTTCTACAAAACCAGGACGCCTCATGACAGTAAATATAAACCAGAGAATGTACTCAGGAACCAAAAACCCAGTCCTCATTGGGGATGACTTAGGCAATTAATTACTTAAAGATAAAAATTGGGAAGAAATAAAAACTACCTTTTTGTCAAAGAACAGAGAGCAAATGCAAATTAATGCTGCCTCCATAAGGCCATGTTGGTTCCCATTTTGAAGATGGAACCTTTTTCCACTTATACTAGGGTGAGTTAGGGATAACTCCACTGAAATTAGTAGTCACAACAATGCAGAAGCAGACTGAGAGAAAAATGAGGTTCTTTCAATGCCTACTTGATACGAAGTGTGTTACTAATGAATGGCAGTAGCTGCAAATGTCACTCTCAGCTTCCTATTTTCACTTTCAAATTTGTCAGTAGTGTCCTGATTAAAATTGTACAGTTCTGTAGCTGAGGCTTGGATTAGGTTAAAATTATTAGGATTAGAAATGGTGCAAAACCAGAACCTCAGATCCGATCCTCTTTGAATTTCTCTGGGAAGGAGTTTGGATTCAAATCCCCAGATCTGAACCCTCTTGCATGGTTTAATTCTGGGTCAGTAGGAGCCTAAATTCCTGGTCTGGTTTTGTGTGGGTGTAATCCTGCAAGAGCATTTGATTGTGGGATTTTATGGGTTTTATGAATGATAGGAAGTGAGAGAAAGGAGGCATTTCATGACTGTTGATGAGACTATCTTCCTATTCACAGAGTATGAAGGAACAAAAGACAGTTATTACACTAGTTTTTATAAATCGTTGGGAATACAAGATGTGGGAGGAAAAGTGCCAAAGATCATTCAGATGACTAAAGGTTCAGAACAAAGACCATTTTTATACAGTGTCGGCACAATGGAACTTCATTTTTGGTTAGTTTTTAGGCATTATTATAACAAAAATTATTAATATTAAAAAAGGAATTCAGAGTTTTGCAGGTTGACTGCTTTAGTTGTTGCCATTTAAATCTAAACAAAAATATCAACATAAATTAATTTACACTCTGTTACTTTACCTAAGCCCAGGATTTGGCCTACTACAGAAGCTGGATTGAATTCGGCTGGAGAAAATAAAGAATGCAGAGACACAGCTGGTGTTTTGGGGACTGAGAGCAAGTAGAGGAATGAAAATGTGTTATCAGGCTAAAGATAAAAACCACACCAGGTGGAAGAGTCTCAGACAAGAAGGCAGAGGATGAAGAGAGAAGTCAGAGAGTTTGAGTTCCTGAAGTGTGAACCACAACTTACTGGTGCTAATAGATCTGTAACTGTTTTAGTTTGCTATAGTTCAGTGAAAGTCCAGGCTGTTTCATCTGTTTACACTAGAAAAGCATCTGGTCTGCAGTTACTAACCTAGGAGGAGTATTCTGGGCGAAAAAGTATTACCTTGTGTAAGCTACAGTTACTATGCTCAGCATGTCAGCTGGTCCTAAATTACTAAACCCTTATTCAGCTTTGTCTTTGTGGATGTAGAATTGCTTTTTCAAGAAATGAAGATGGAGATTGCTTATTCGATACTGTAATTAATTCCTGTGATTCTGCAAGAACATTTCTGTCGTGTGGTTGGTAAAATTATTATGCATTCTCATTTTCTTTTTCACCATTTTAGAAAAGTGTGTTTTCTCCTTGTTGGGCTAAAGCACATCTATAAGCTTTCCCTTTCCCTCACTACATCTCCCATCATTGACTAAGGGTATCGCCATTATCCTGGAACAGGAGGAGTCTTGGATTGGATCAGCCATTTCACTGCCTGTGTGTGTCTGTGAGATAAGGACACAGTATTCAATCTTTGAAAAGATGTTCTTCTGAGTAGCTTCTGTATGTTTCTCTGTGCCTTTCATTTATTAACTTTCGCATGTGATACATATGTCTGAAAGCCAATATGCTGTATTAGGGCTCAATCCCACACTACTGACGTCAGTGAGAGTTTTATCAATTACTTTAATGAGCACAGGATTAGGCCTCTGTGATTATACGAAGAACCAATTACTGGATTTTTCTATGAACCTACATTAAAACCTCCTTACAAATGTAACTTGCAGGGTGTGAATCAGAGAAAACATTGCTTTTCTGTTTCAGTTTAAATTTTACTTCGGTACTAAGCCTATTATATTTAGGTTTTGAAATGCAATGCATTGGCAGAAACAGATACATTTTGCCCTCTACTCCAGCTCCCAGTAATAAGGCATTGCGTGGTTTAATCTCTTCCTAGGCATTTCTTGCTTAAGGACCCAGTACTTTCACAGCCTCTATATTAAAAAAGACTTTTAGCATCTTGGAGGGTGAGACCCCCCCAATATATTCTGTGTGACAGATAGTCTTTACGTAATTCCATTGTCAAACAAGCAAAAAAAAAAAATTAAAAAAAAAAAAGGAACAACCTAAGCTAGAAAGAAGCCTGAGCCTGTGATTTACTGTGATTTATTCTTCTTGTTTTTATTCACAGTCTTGCAAGTATGACAGCTGTGATGTAATGACCTGGCCTACATATTGCACAGCACAATGCTGCAGATCTTTTTATTTTCCTGTTGTTCCTAATCATTATTTATTATCTGAGATGATTATCAATCATTTCTTGTACAACTCCAAAGAGAGCAAGCACATCCTCCAAGCCACATGATTTTTTATATTTGAAGCTCAAAGAGTGTCTGACTTCAGTTTAGCTTTCTGAAAGTCATTAGTCCACAGTGCAGGTGAATGTAATTTCCATGTAAATATAGTCTCTGCATCAGTAATTTATGCTTAAAATCAGAAACACTAAAAGTGAACAGCTACCTTTCAGGCACAACCTGTGATGGGGTTGATGTAGAGCTAATGTTTTATCCTTTACTCCACTGCAAATTCACCCTGGTATTTCACTATGTTCCTGCACATCCAAATAAAAAGATGGTTTTTATAACCATTACTTTTGTCTTGTCTTTGGAAATATTCTGCAGAAGGTAGATATAAGCTGCAGCATATTTTGTCTTGGAATAAAAGTTTATAGTGTACTTATGGTGGGGTGATTGGAGCGGAACCTTACTGGGGAAGGTTATTTTTTGTTTATTGGCATGATAGGAAAATTCTATATACAAGTTATAAAAATCACTAAAAGATACAGTAACAGAATCTTACTGTGTGACACATACAAACTAGAAATAGTGTTGTGTTCACCCTGGCTAAAACACTGTTTCCTAGAGCAGATATTTCGTGCTCGTGCAGGAACATACAAATCTTATTTTAAGCTGAGGAAATATTAAATAAGAAGGGCTTTATATTTTGGGTCATTAGGATTCAGTATAAAGCTCCAAAGTAATCTCATGAAAGTAGTGGTGTGATCTAGGGGAGAGACACCGGCTTAGGAATCAGGGGGCTTGTGTTTCATTTCTAGCTATCTGTCTCGCTTGATAGTTCTGGCCTCTTCATCTCAGCTCTTAGTGATGCCATTTTTCACTGGTTGTCTGTCTTCACTATTTAAACTGTAAAATTGTTGTGACTAGCATTATTCTTTGGTGCACATTTTTACGGCGCTTACCGCAATGGAGCTCTGTGGACTAGGTCAGGCATTTTTGGATCTGTTCTAGCACAAAAATAAGAGTCTCCCCATTAACTGGGTAAAAGGAACAACATGATGATGTCAGAAAAATAAAGGAAGGAAACTCATATCTGAATTTCTGATACAAATCTTAAATAGAGCAGAGCTTTATTATGCTACGTGGTTCAAATGGAGGAACTAAACAGAAATTATTCATGAAGTGAATGAAGCCAATTTATCATTGCTCAGAATATCCATAAGTATATTTGTGCTTTTCTCTAGCTGCTGAAATACGTTACTCAGATTTACACCTGACGTTCACCTATGGGTTAATGACAAAGAAGCCCAAATTGACCAAGATGGTTTGGTTGCAAGAGGCCAGATAGGTTTCCTGATACCACCTCAGTTCTTTTCTCCAGCAAGCACACCAACACGTGTGGTGTCAGTATGTTGACCTTCACATACAGAATCTGGTACCCTCAAATACCTCAAGTTGCAGTTGAAGAATTGCTTTTCTATTTCTTTTCCAAAAGTAGTTTCATGAAGCAAATAGTTTTGATAACATACATAGATGAGGCAGAAATGTAGCTGAAGGTAATTAATTTGAGACTGTAACTATTCAAATGAAAGCATTCTTCATTATTTTGCTACCTGTAGATTTAAGTTGACGATTTCACAAAATGTCCACTAAATAACTTGTGCTATTGACAGACAGGTATAGTTATTGGGTACTACTATGCACTAGCCTCAATGATTTCTTCTTCCTTCTCTTTAAATTTCAGCTCTTTTTTGTTTTGTTTTCTTTTTTCCTTTGATTATCTCAGATTATTTCTTTGTTGGTCTTTTTGCAATTTCCTTCATAACATCTATTTGTGCATTTATAAATGTTAGTGTTAATTCTGGTCTTAGGACATCATTCCTTTCCAGAAGGAGGGCTAGATCTACCTGTGCTTTTAGCTACTTTGTGCTGTTCAGCTGATGCAAAACATCTATAAAGCCATCTTAATCAGTTAAGCCTGATTTATGGCTGCTTTACTTCACCAGAGCAATACTAAGAAACCAGAATGAGAACTTGGCCTCTATGCTTCTTTTCTTGTTTCCCTTCTTTTTTAGTATTCTTTTCTCTGTTTTTCTTGAGCATGTTCCCTTATTCTTCAATAAAATATAGCCAAGTGATTAATGGGTATTCAGAAGTTGGAAATAATTTCTACAGTTAATCAAGTAATGTATTCAATTAATAATTCTCTTCATTATTCAAACAGCCCAATTATCACTGTATTCTCTTCTCTACAGTTCTCTTGTCCTATTTCACAACTGATTTTCTGACTTTCTTTCACAACAATTTTCTTACTCTATCTCTTTATAACCACTAACATAGAAGTAAAAACTATTACAATAATCATAATCAGAGTAAAGCAATATAAATACTCTATTTGCCAAATTAACAACTAATTTCTTACTCTTTGCAGTATAAAGATACTTATGCCAGAAACCTTTGCTTACTATTTAAAAGCCAGTGCTAGCTAAATCCAGATCTTCAGAGTCCCCAGAGCTCACGCATAATCTTGGAAGTGCCTGAACTTGGTCTCAGTTTTTTGTCAGTAAGATCCTACTGGGGTGAGTGTGTGTTTGTTTGTGTGCACATTTTGTGGGACTCGAGCTAGCGGGCATTCTCAAAGACCCACTAGATGCCACACAGCACACATCGAGTGGCGATGCTATCACCGCCAGTTGATGACATCTCAGCGATGCCTTCATTACCAGTTTCCCAGCCCACAGAGCATTTAACCAACATTTGGGAGAGGTGAATGCAGTGCTCTTGAGGGGAACTCAGTCATCACAAGGAACATGTAACAACGCCAATGTGCAAAGCGTGTTGGGATGAAAGAATACAAGGGCTGCTCTTCTTCAAAAGGCAGTCAGGCTTCAGAATAATTATATAGAGTCATTGATGCCAGTAAAAGCCTAATGGATTGAATACTTAACTGGGAGAAGGCAACGTGGGGTTCCAGCTCTACTCTACAGAGTATTTCTGTATTAGATGTTCAGCAGTGCACGGACTAGAAACCAAGCCTTTCCTCTTCAGTCAAGCACACCAACCTTTCACTATAGCATCACTTTTGCTCTGCATTTATACTCAGCCTGCGCGAGGTGGAATACCTTCAAAAGGAATGCTAAAAACCGGTCCTTTTCTAAACCTGGAGTAACATACAGTCTTATAGGAGGGATATTCCTGTGCAAGACGTAGGACTCCGCACACATTTACTAAACCTAGCATTAATACTCTTACCATTGATTTTAAGAGCTACTGAGTTTAAAGAAGAAAGGAACCTAGCTGTAGACCGTTCTGTGGGTATAGGAACCTCAAGAAAGAATCATCTTACTGCTCATTATAACTATGTCTTACTTTCACAGATCGTGAAGACTACTGGTGTCTCTATCTTGGGACCAATACAACGAACATTAGCGGTTCATGAATTACTACTTCCAAGAATGTTTTCCTTAGTGGGTAATGTTGGATTCAGAAAGAATTTACTTCTCAGTGACTTTTTGAAAATGGGAATCTTTTCCATAGTGCACTGATAATCAATATTCTTCTTTGTATGGATAACAGATGTCAGTATAGTGACAATGACTCCATCATAGTCATCTTTCTGCAACACTGTCAGCTCTGATATCTTTTTCAGACACAGTTTATCAGCCTCTTAATTCCAGTGATCTATACCTGGAGCTACCTGTGTGTTTCTTTTTATATTGTCTCTTTCTCATTTGACTCATAAAAAATCACCATTACCACTTCTTTCATTATCCACCTATGCTGCGCAGCTTGCACGCAAGATTTTGATGTACAGTGCAACCTTTTCTCATTTTTTCCCTTTTTCCCTTCTGCACAGATTGCATCCATCAATATTAACATTTCAGCTCTCTGATTTATCTCATTACATTTCTGCATTACCAGCCAAGTCATAATTTCCTTCCTGTAGTGTCACTTTGAGCTCATTTCCCATACGCTCTGCATGTGTATATAGACAATTAGTGCGTTTATCACTTGCTTCCTTCCTACTGGCCTTGGCTTTTCTCCTTTGTCTTTATCTTCTAGCATTCAATATTTATGGAAAGAGCTCTGCACTGAATTGTAACATCCCAGTCTAAGTTCACAGCTGCCTGAAATAGCATGACAGTACTAGCCTCCTGTATTTTCTTGTACTCAGGTGGCCAGTTTTTAAATATGAACTGCCCACCCTTTCCACAAAGAGCAGGATTCGGTCATGTTTCCAGTCCCATCTGCTGTGCAAGGTCCTAACAGACCACTGGAGTCATATATGTGAGTGAAACCGTGCAGAGCGCAGTGAAACCATCACCCACCAGTTAAGGGTTGCACATTCTGCAAAACAAGAGCAAGGGGGTTTGCACTGACTTTGCACTAACAGTTTGTGAGAAGACACTCTTCATAAAGATTGACTTCCTGGTGGTTTGAAAGGAAACAGGTTGCAAGAAGGACTCCTTTTTCCAAGGACAGCAAACGTTTCTCTCTCACAAGGCCACACTCATCACAGAGGCTTCCTGTTAGGAAACAGCCCTCTGCACCTTGTGGCTAGAGAGGCAAATGTGGCGCATAAGAACAGCAGTTGGAAGCAATGCCTAAGGGGATGCACAACTCTCTCATGTCTAGAGGCCAGTCATACACGGACTCACATAGGGGAGACCAGGTTATACTGGAGGACTCGTACCAATTCTCTCCTACCTGGAGGCAATTCCAACCATGTAGCTGGAGTAATGCCCACAGTGTGTCCCTACTGCCCTGACAAGGACGGTGTTTTAAACCTTGGCTCTATACTTTGTCTCAGTGCTCATATAAAACTTTAAGCTCAGTACTTGGGCCTCCACATAGTCCCCTATCCTCAGCTGAATTCCTCCCCAAAACTTCAATGCCATAGCTCCACTCAGTGAAAATAAATAAAGGCTCAAAGCTCTCTTGCAGCCCATCTCTTTTCCAAAAAGTGGAGGTGTTTGTATGTATTTTATTGTTCACTAGAGGGCAACATTGGCTTAAAAATCACTTTCTTTGCTCTCAGTTGCACAGAAAATGTGAGTTAACACAAGCAAGGACAGCGAGAAAATACACAAGAAATACCCAGTATGCTGTTCCAAGGGCAGAAAAAATACAGTGTCTATTGCAATGCTGAGGAAGTATCTCAGACTGTAACAGAAATCAGTGACTATAGAATGGGGATGAAAGAAAAAAAACGTTTGTAGAAAATAAGGTCCTCATTCAGTGGGGTATTTAAATGTGCTTTATTAACCTGAAGCAGGGCTTTAGCTCTGTTGTCCTCAATCAGACTAGACGTTATTTAGACAGTATTTTAGATATATTACGTAAAAGCTTTGCTGAAGGCTAAGGACTCAGGAATGGTTCCTGATCTGGAAAAAGCCATTCACATCAGAGGGAAACTGTAGATGGGCTGCTTCTATTCTTAGGGAGACCAAGAGGGAAAGGAGGGATGTGGGCTGGGCCCTGAAGAAGTAGACTCTTGGGATAGAAACCTATTACGCAAAGAAATAACTTAGAGAGAAATGGAAAAGAGAGACACTAGTGAATCTGGCGGCAAGAAGAGCTAAGCAAAAGCTAAGTAAGAAGAATGTCACAGGTGTTATCAGAACCAGCTCTGTGGTCAAGAGCGGGCTCTGTGGTCAAGCTCTTTGGGCTGGTGCAACAACTGGCACAGAAAGGAATTTCTTCTGCTTCTGTTTGACAGTTTTTACTTGTCTTTTATCCCCACTGAGGGAGACAGCTGCTTTTGTTTACTACATCAGCTGCCAGGTAGGATTGTTATCCCTTCTCCCTCATAACGCTGATGTAATTACGTCCCCAGAGAGCTGTGCCTGTGGGCAGCAGCGTGAGGCTGCCGACCCTCTCCCAGTCGAGCTGTGTGCTCCTGCAGCTGCAAAGTGTGCTGCTGCCCACCCATTACCTATTTTAGATACTCCTGCTGGGGCCCACAGGGGAAACAACAGGCTGTATGCCCACTTAGCAGCTACATGCTGGTAAATGAATTGGTGTTAGAAGTACCTGAAGACAATTTTGCTAACAATAACATGGCTTGCCGGAGGTTTATAATACAGTTTTATGATTGGATTTGAAACAAGAGGCTAGATTCAAACAGTCCTCTGTGGGGAGCATCCCTCTGTGCTAGTCTGAGTTGCTGAAGAGATGCAGGAGGAGTGGGACATGTGCACACCCTGGTTCAGGTGGCATTGGTTAGCTGTGGCTGGTCAGATAAGCAGCAGTTGTGCCTTATCTGCAGTCTCATTGATCCTGCCGCAGGGCTGCGGCGGCTGTGACGAGCACTGCTCAGGTGCCCGGAAACAAAGCGAGTCTGTCGAGTCTTGCATATCCTGTGTGAAAATCCATACTTGGCCTCTGCCTCACTGCACTTACTCTATCTATCTCACACAGTTTTTCTTCCCTGCTAAAACTGCAAGGCAGGGTGCAACTGCTCAGAGCCTTCCCAGAGATGGTGCTGCACTTGCTGTGCAAGGGCTGTACACGCAGCGGCCTCGTGGTCCTCCCCGGCTGCTGCCTCCCTGCTACACGGCCCGACACATGCGCCTGTCTGCCGCGCTGCATCGCCAAATGCCTCAAAGACCTCCTGTCCCCCCGCACGCCACCTGGCACTCGGGAATGGAAATGTTTGGAGTAGGGTGAAACTATAAAAAATGTTGAGTGTGATACTGGCTTAGCTGCTTCTGTAACATTCCCATTCACTTTGACTAAAGAGCCCCTAATATCAGAAGTGCCAAAACCTTACAAATCTCGGAAAGCCACTCTCCCTCCTTAAAACTATCTAGCCATGTACCCTTCCACAAACAGCTCAGAAATTCAGTATTGGCAAGTGTTTTGCACAGCCAAAGCATGCCTGGTCCCATGTAGAAACCAGAAAAGCCCCCTGAGATAATATAAATAGATTTATCAAAATCCAACTATACCCTGTATCGACTCTGTACTCCATCTGTATTCGCCTGCATTTCTTATCTTTCTTTTTGTGGACTGGAGAATGTAGAAATATATGTCTTAAAGCCAAAAGCTTATGCTTTTTCCACTGATGAGAAAAGATCAATCCATGAATCTAACAGCTGCCCTGCTCCGTTTGTTGTTCTGGAAGTGCAAAGTGAGCATAATCGGCTCCATTCTGCCAAGAGAGGTGCCAGGGCTCAAGCCTATGGGAACTGTTACATTGAGAAGTAGCAAATTTGATGGAAAAATGTAGCAAAGAAACAGTTCTTGAGACACACGGATTCAGTTCTCGGAAGGCCGAGTCTTCATTTGCTTGCCTGCTAGCAATTCACAACCTGTATAGCATTTTGAATACTAAGTACCTGCTTATCGTCTCAGGACTGCCAGCAAGATATTCAGTCAGTAAACACATCTGAATGCAAACTGTCAGAGTGGGTGCTTCCCAGGGTAGCAAGCTGGTGGGAGGCTGCTGCTTGCTACGGGTGCCCAGGGCCTTGTGCTCTGCAGAAATATCATATGAAGGGCGACCCTGAAAGGCAGGCTTGGCTTCTCACGCTGCCACCAGGGACTGAAGGTGCAAATGCTACTGCCACAGAAGAAGTGTGACTGCTGTTGCACCTCATTAAAAGCACAGAGTTTGAGTGGCCAGTAACACTGTTTTGAAAGGAACCCTGAGAAAAATAATACTTGCTCTGAGGCTTTTAAAAAGGGTGCAATAGCGAAGCAACCCAAGGAATTCCCCATATGCTGCTTATAAGCAGTGTGGGAATGGTTTAACGTACGCAGCTGATTTATGCTATTTGCTGCTGAACTATTGTGGCTGATATCAAGCACTTCCAGAGTATAATTTGTGGGTCAGATAGCCTGTGTAATAGCCTATCCATAATGTTTGATCATGTCATGACTGCTTAGAGAGACTAATGCACAGGGATTATGCTTCTGGAGCCAATACACTGGGCTCTTCAGATTTGCATGCATAATAATTCTCTGGGCTAATAGCTGTCAACATACATTTATTCCCATAATACTGACTGCTTACTGTTTTGCAATTCCTTAGCAATACAAAGATTGATCAGTTCAGCTACTGTGGTGACTTCCTCAAAAATCAGGAGTCTAAAAACATAAATATTATCACAAACGGGGCCAGGATCTTTGGTTGATAGCAGGCTTCTGTGAAATACCATCTTAATTTATTACAGTTCCCCTCCATTTCTTCCTACTCATACTCTTTTCCTTATGGCTGAAGTAAAACCATATCATCAGGAGCCTGAAATCTGCTCTTTCACTTCCCTCAAAGGCCAGTGCACATCAACTAGTGCAGGTGCACGTGCAGAGTTCCCAGAAGCTAACTGGAAATGCACATTCAGCTGATGAGATCAATGGGCATCAGGGCCAGCAGTCTGGCTGGGGAGGAGGCAGCAGCCGGTAAGAAAGCTTCCTCCACCTCCCCCTTCTTCCCCACCTCCATCATCACCCTTCTCCCCCAGCATAATCTTTTTGTTTGCTGCCTCGGATGTGGCAAAGCTTTGTAGTGGCAGTTTCAGTCAATGCTTTCAAGGAGGCTCAGGGGGACTGAAGTCAGTGAAGCCAGAAGGGGGGTATAACCTATGGCAACCAAAGCGACAGCTGCCGCAGCCTTTCATGTCATGGTTTTTCAAGCTCCAGAGGGGAAACATCTCATAAAAGATAACCATGTATGTATATGTCCAGAAGGTTTGGGAGTGTTTGTGTTCCGGGCAAGATATTCTCAGCTTCTTTATTAACAGCTGAAAACAGGATGGGTTCACAGAAACTGTAACAGCAAGTCATCTCATGCTTTGCTCTGGTGACAAAAAGCATGACAAGGCCAGTAAGGGACAGAGGCACGCACCCCTGTTACTGAAGAAAGTCAGTTTCAATTAATACTGGTTCTTCTTTCAGGTCTGCGCAGCTGCCTCATGAAGTGATATGCATTCCTTTGAAATCGAGAGCTTTATGCTGCATGTGCTCAAAAAAGTAAGTTAAAAATGCTACATGTGCTCTGGGAGGAGTCTTGTTCCTTGCTTTCCATTTGGAATTTGCTTCTGCCCAGTTTGGATATACTGGATGCATGTCACTTACAGAAGGAAACCTTTTTCATTTTTATTTTTCACAAGAAAAATGACAAGGTTCTTTAAGCAGACATAGTGCTATTTTTTGTAGAACAAACCTGTTTGGCATAATGCCTAGGTTTTTTTCATATAATTTATAACACAGTGGGACAGCGATGATCAAACTGTCCCCTACCTCAGGGAGAGACTCCCATAGCATGTATCTGCTAAAGCGAAGCAAAGAGTATTTGACTGATCCTCAAAAGTCATCACTAGTATAAACACTGGTATTATTCTCAATATAATCAATTACTGTACTTTAAATAGTATTTCTGCCAACTGAACTCATGCATTTTGTCAAATACCACACTGGAAGACTCTTTAACAAAGTTTTGTCTGTAAGCCTCGATTTCTAAGCATAGATTAGTCTGGGTGATGTGTTTAAGATTTTTCTTTTTTTTTTAAACCAGTTGTTAAGTATTAAAGGCAAGAGTTACTAAGAGGATACAACTGGTTTATCTTTCCTAACATCCTGTGGCTGTCACCAGTGACCAGAATGCTGAACCGAAGGGCTTTGAGTCCATTCTGCACAGTAGGCCACTGTGGTGGGTTGACCCTGGCTGGATGCCAGGTCCCCACCAAAGCCGCTCTATCACTCCCCCTCCTCAACTGGACAGGGGAGAGAAAATAAAACGAAAGGCTCATGGGTCGAGATAAGGACAGGGAGATCACTCACCAATTACTGTCACGGGCAAAACAGACTTGACTTGGGGAAAAATTAGTTTAATTTATTACTAGTCAAATCAGAGCAGGATAATGAGAAATAAAACTAAATCTTAAAACACCTTCCCCCCACCCCTCCCTTCTTCCCAGGCTTAACTTTACTCCTGATTTGCTCTACCTCCTCCCCCCCGAGCGGCACAGGGGGACGGGGAATGGGGTTTGGGTCAGTTCATCACACGTTGTTTCTGCCGCTCCTTCCTCCTCAGGGGGAGGACTCCTCACACTATTCCCCTGCTCCAGCATGGGGTCCCTCCCATGGGAGACAGTCCTCCATGAACTTCTCCAACGTGAGTCCTTCCCACAGGCTGCAGTTCTTCACGAACTGCTCCAGCGTGGGTCCCATCCATGGGGTGCAGTCCCTCAGGAACAGACTGCTCCAGCGTGGGTCCCCTGCGGGGTCACAAGTCCTGCCAGCAAACCTGCTTCAGCGTGGGCTCCTCTCTCCACGGGGCCACGGGTCCACAGGTCCTGCCAGGAGCCTGCTCCAGTGCAGGCTCCCCATGGGGTCACAGCCTCCCTTGGGCATCCACTTGCTCCGGCATGGGGTCCTCCACAGGCTGCAGGTGGATATCTGCTCCACCATGGACCTCCATGGGCTGCAGGGGGACAGCCTGCCTCACCATGGTCTTCACCACGGGCTGCAGGGGAATCTCCGCTCTGGCACCTGGAGCACCTCCTCCCCCTCCTTCTTCACTGGCCTTGGTGTCTGCAGAGTTGTTTCTCTCACATATTCTCACTCCTCTCTCTGGCTGCAACTGCTACTCCCCTGTAACTTCTTTTCCCTTTCTTAAATATGTTATCACAGAGGCGCTACCACTGTTGCTGATATTGTCTCGGCCTTGGCCAGCAGTGGGTCCATCTTGGAACCCACTGGCATTAACTTTATTGGACATAGGGGAAGCTTCTAGCAGCTTCTCACAGAAGCCACCCCTATAGCCCCCCCTGCTACCAAAACCTTGCCACGCAAACCCAACACAGCCACTGTGTGCCCGACAGCCATAGTGGGGGTACCTAAGTGGGGATATGATATAGATTGAAATATTTTTACATTTCCAAGTGCACTGTCTTTTACAGAGAGTTCAACTGGCATTTCATCACCAAGGTTATGTGCAGGCAGAAGGAAAGCTTTGTGGGCAGCACGGTACAGGCAGGGACACACTGCGTGCCCTCTGAGGCTTTCCTGTTTGCTTGCCCTGTAGTTCTTTTTGTGCGTCTCTTTCTTTTACAATTGAAATGAAACAAATTTGCTTGGGAGAGTCAAAAAACATAGGAGGGGAACCAGGTTTGTGAAGATCCTTCATTTCAAACATACATTTCTCCAACAGCATCAGAGGAAAAGTGAAACATAGAAGCTGATTTGTTTTTCTGGAACTGTTCATTTTGCTGTAAAAGCCTCTATTTAAAAAAGCAGTGCTAGGCTACACTCACATAGCAGGGAGCAGAGTCTGAGCATACTGGTTTTTGCTCCCTCTAACAGCTTATTTTTCTGTGAAATCATGAGCAGAGTGGTGGGTTTACAAAACATTTCTCACTGGCTCCTGCGCCCACCTCTGCCTGAGCCTGGCGCCTTCCCTGAAGGCACCTGAACTGTGCCCCACGCAGCATTTCAGGCCCCACGCTCTCCCTGCCACCCCGGCTTTGGCACAGCCTGAAAAATACAACACTCTCCAGCCACCATGAGGACGTCCCCGAGCCTCCACCCGACTTGGGGTGCCATCTCTCCCAGGGCCCGTGGGGCACAATGGCGGGGGGGGACCCAGAGGCAAAGCAGCGGTACCCATTGCCCCAGGGCCCCGAGGGGGTTACTGCGGGGGCAGTTAGGAGCCAGGTGGGTCAGTTCAGCCTGAGCTGGACACCCCCACCTCCCACTGCGGGCACAGGCTGGATTTCACTCCCTGTGGCAGCAGGAACTGCTCCCCCAAAGGGGTTTGTGTGACTGTGCTGGGGGACGCTGACAGCGGGTAGAGTTTAATGTGGATTTTTTGTGCCACGCCTCATTCCCGAGAGCTGTACCCGAGAAATGCAGTTGTAACACAAGAATAACACAGTTTTCCATTCCCTTTGTCTCTCTGCAAGTGATACGAATATCTCTAGATGGTGAAGATGCTAAAAATCATTTACTCTGCTTACCCATAACTAGCCTGGAAAGCAATCACACCAATTTCTTCTCATTCTCTCATAACAAAGATCCACAGTGACATCTGTGATTCATTCAGTAAAACAACTATCTGGTGGAGATAAAGTCAGTGTAGCTGACTATAGGGCCACAGGTAACTATTACTATTATTAGGATTTCATCCAGCAAGGACCTTGGCACAAATTAAACTCAAGTTTCTCCCACCTTGCAGGAGCAGCTCAGTGTAAATAGCATAAGTTTACCCACCACTCTCAGTGGGTAAAGGTTTCTCAGCCTTTGAGCTTACGCTGCATAATAAACCACAAGACACAGAAGAGCTGCTGTCTGATGGTTTTGGCAAGGGAAAGCAGAGATAAATTGTGATGGCCTTCACAGATAATTAACAAAGACCATTTCTGATATGTTTTGAAGCATGGTTACTGGAATAGTGGGACCTCTGAGCATTACAACATACCCTTGTAAAATGCCACAGGGGATCTAAAACCTGTAGGACAAGATCAGGAGAGTTTCCTTGGAGTTTGCTTTCCCAGGCAATCACAGGCTATTGAACCTCCCCTTCAACAGTGGCTTTACTGGAGCAATGACAGGACTGTGACGGATTATTTACAGAGTAACGGGACTGTACTGCTTCCTGCTTGACAAGGAGCTCCATCTCACCTTTGCTGCTGCTTTGGCAGTGGAACAAGATTTGCCTGGGCTGTAGCTCAACCAGCACAAAGTCACCCACCAAGTTCAACAAGCAGGAACCAGCAAGACTTTCTGCACCCTCAGCAAAGCTTTTTCTGGTTCTTCATTTCCAACAGCTTCTCCATGGAGAATATAGTCAGTATTTTTTTGAATGGACCACAAATTTAAGCACACTTAGAAAATTCATGCACATTACCAAACAAAAACCACCACACTGACCTATGCCAACTTACTATGCCTATTTTGTAAAATGAAAAATCCAGCAGGCAGAGGCTTTTCTTTTGCTCTCATTATTTAACTATGCAAATGTTTTGGTTAGAATAAAAAGAAACGTAACAAAAATAAATGAAATCTAGGTTGTGGAAATACAGTGACATTTATCACTACTAATAACTTTCTGGATGTTGTGTAGGGAATCTGTATGAAGTGACCATTATCTTCCAGTCCTGAGGCTGAAATTTTAAGTGACTTGCATTATGGTGCCCAGAGGAATGAAGGACACTCAGGCAGAGGTCGTCAAGAAGCAGACCAATTCTATTCCCTCCACGAGTAATACACTCAACTTCGAAATAGATGCTGATGTTTTGCATTTCGGAGATTTGTGCCTACCTCCCAAATGAGATCATTACTAGATTTAACGACAGCAGAAGTATATTTTCTTAAATGTTCAGCTATCATTGTAGTATTTAGGATCTTTTTTTAAAAAATAAACGTGGCTGTCTTTTAGTCACCAGCTGAATTCTGTTAGCAATATTAAATTGAAACTGTCACTGATTTTTCCCACTTACACAGTCAAATGACTGGAGTGGAAAAGCACCTAGGAGGCATCACAAGACTGAAGGTTGAAACAGATCAGAAAAGTTATTTTCTGTGATGGAAATGCAACATTGGGATTTTGGCTTCGCTTTCCAAACGTTTGATGTACACTAAAAACTTGCTCGAAGCTGGGCATATAAGAGAAATAATGGTAATAACTAAAGCAAAATATCTTCTGCAAATATTTGGGCCAAAGTTTTGCACTGACTCTCAGAGCTGATCTACCAAGGGTACAGCTGGGTGAGCATCTCTTACGGTAAGTCTTGGTTTGACATTTCCAGTTCATTGCGGGAACTGAGCGCAGGATGCAGAGTGAAACCCAAAATGAGTTCCCTGAACTGAGGAGGGCCGCATGACCCCGAATGTGCCCTCCTGTTCTTTCAGCAGGAGCCCTCGGCATGGCAGGAATTGGAGATCCCCCTTCCCCGCGCTGGGCCCGCTCCCCATCGCTCCCCGCTAGTCCCTGCTTGGGAGTCGAGGCAGCACACCCTCAGCTAATGACAGTGCCATGAGTCTCTACCGAGTGCTGAGAAGCTGGAAAAGGCGAGAATGAATAAATGACTGCAATCCAAGGGAACACGAAACACTGCGCTTTCATTGCTGACTGTAATAACTGTCATCACTGTTATTTATAGGCGTCAGGTTGCCAGCTCTGCATAGACCCTGTGCAGCCTGGCGAGAGCCACCGTGCACGCTGCCAACAGCTGCCAGACAGCGGCTGCCTCAGAGCCATGGCCACGCAGCTTTAAATGTAGACTGCATAGCCATTTCTTAAGTCCTCTGTATTTTCTCCTGCTGCTGCTGTGCCATGTGAGTGGGCTCAGGGTAGCACATGCACTGATGCCGCTGCCTTCTCCTGCCCACAGCGGTGGGGAGGAGGCCCTGCCTGATGGAGATAACCAGTGCCAGTGTTCCCCTGCCAACAGTGGGTTTATTTTTTTAGTCAGAGACAGTGAAGGCAAAGCAGGTGTCTAAATCAAAGTGCTTGCTGTCTGTCAGCAGATCACAAAAATCATTTAGGACAATAAACATGGCCACAGAAGTTGTAATTTCTGAGTATCATTTTTAAAAAATATTCACAGCTCTGTTCATGATGTATTCTTGTACCCACAGATCTTGAGCTGTACCAAAACAGGACTTTACTTTGCTTGTCATCTTGATGCAGGCAAGCAAGCAGATAAAAAGCAAAAGAAGACCGCAGCTGGCAGTAAATCACCAACTCTGTTTATTTTTGTCCCTTACTCAGGATTACAGGGATCTCCAGTTTAGAATGTTTTCACCACTTTTAGTTAGCAGAAAACAAAGGTAGGAGGCTTTAGCCACTTTGAAAGGCAAAAAGCAAACAATAAAGCACAGGGCTACACTTGCAAGGAGTGTGGGGGAATGAAATTGTATTGCCTGATATGAAATTATATACTCCTCCACCGTTTTCTTAGCTTTAGTCATAACATTAAGCAACATTTTTCCCAGATCGTATTAAATACATCTCAGTAGGTCCCTGCAGCGTGTTTGACAAGCATATTGGAAGATTAAAGTTACAGGACTTCACTCTGCCTGTACTTACATCTCTCTTACTCCATTCACATCACTGGGTGCACTTCACCAGCTTGGGTGAGAGGGGAGTCGAGCCCCTGGTGTATTCCTTGGGTGGTTATTTCCTTAGGGCTCAGTAGCACACAGCAGGACAATAATTCATTCAGCAGGTGCTGGTATAATGTTAGGTGTCCTGTGCAAATGTCCAGTTGCACTGGGCTGCAAAGTCCTTGTACTAGAGGAATTGCAGTCACTTAATTTAGCTTGAACCATTTAAGCAAGTGTACGCTGAATCCCTGCAGTATGGTGGCCCCCGCTCTGACCCAGTAGCTTTGTCTCTGCTGAGCTACAGGAGAAGATCCAGCCCCGTCCCGTAGACTCAATGGTTAAAATCCCAGTAGAGTATTTCCAGTAAGGGCCGTCCCTGCACCTGCTCCCATCCCTAGACCATGCTGACTCCGTTTATTTATACCACAACTGCTTCCACTGACTTCACCCCTCTGTAGCTAGGTGAGTAAGAACAGAACCAGACCCGGGCTTTAGCAGCTTTTGTTACCATCAGCAAAGCAAGCAAACGAGACGTATTTAGCCAAATAACTCTTCCTATCTTAATGTCACCTGAGATTAATTTAAATAGAACTACCTCTCTTCTACTGAAGCTCCTAAAGATGAAAAATATCAGAAAAGAAGGACATGGGTATAAAGTGACCAGGAATACGTTTAAACTGGGAATTAGATGATTTCTAACCATGAGAACTGTGGAGTTATATAACAGTCTCCCAAGAGAAGTAGACAGGGTAAAAAGCCAAATTGTCTTAAGGTGGTGTTTGGCTGGTTTGTGAAAGGGATGATGTGTCAGAGTTGCCTGTTAGGAACAGGGACAGGACTTGATAATTCAGGAGATTCCTACAGTGAGTGATTATTGTCTTTCTGTCTCCCAGCCAGCTGTTTAGTCTGCTATCACCATATGAGAACTACTGCTAGAAATAGCCAGCTTCCTTTGGTGAGCAGGGAGGTGGGAGACAGGGCAAGAGGGAGGACTTCGGATGCTGCCCAGGTCCAGAAGAGCCCCACTGAACTCTGCCGTGAGAAACGATGCAAGGTTTGTTGTTGGCTGAAGTGCCTGACGCTAATTTTATGCCGGCTGGCTGAAGATGTTGTGCAGTTTGACATGTAATGCCATGCTGCTAAGACAGCTGCAGCTGTGAGTGTTACTAGCAGTACCTGACAGCCTTCATGCAAGGTTGCCCACTGGTCTGCTGTTGTTTTGGCATGTAGATGCTCCTGCTGGGACACTTGACTAAGCGTAGCATTAGGATGTTGCTGGGGCTCAGAATTGCATGCGCTGACGCTAACGTCTGCGCTCTCATAAGGTGCCCACACCCCCTCACTGCTCTCCCAGCCTTCTGCTGCATGTTACTGCCCGGCCTCACAGCAGGGGCAGCAAAAGTAGAGCTGTGCCCACCCACACCTCAGCTGCTGCAGTTGCAACCTGGTGTTTTTAGCTGAAGCATACTTTCAGCTGAATAGCTAAAGCAAAGTGTGTTGGGAAAGTGAAGGTGATGTCTGGGGCCATAGCTCTGTCCTGCTTCCCGTATGGGGTCACTCACTTTTGGGGGACAGATGGCCAGGAACAGCCAAGTCTTCAACCACTTCACAGAGATATGCGATTGCTCATCCCTCACAGCAACGCTCAGCTCTGCACTGACTTCAGATGCAGGACAGTGCTAGGGAGGAAATGGGAAAACACCAAGTCCCTGCTTAATTTGGCCATATAACCCTCTGAGACACATGGAAAGGTTTGGAAAGCTCTCAGTGTCACATCTCTTGTTCCAATAAACAGACTTTTCTTACTGTAGGCCTGATAATTTCAGCATTTTTCATGCTAAATAGCTCCTTAATGTCAGTTCTTGACCCTCTTACCATCTCTGAATATTACTTTTCTGCAGAAACAGAAACGGTCACTGAGCCCGTTTCTGCCCCGTGCGGAGAGACCTAGGGAATGCATACATACTAACATCCTACTCAAAGGCAAGTGTCAGAAAAGGCCTCTAAAATTTAATCTGTTTGACTAAAGACCAAAATCTGCCAAAGTAAATGGAGCTGTACCAGTTTGCCTCAGAGAGAACTGAACCAACCGAACCTCTGAACCACAATAAAATTAATCTCAGTTAGAGTAGTATGCTAAGAGCAGCAGCAAGAGATATCACTGTCTGAAATATGTTCCAAATACTATGAAATACTTCAGAATCAAATACTAAGCAGTCTACTAAACTGGAATACACTATGACATGGCTTGAGAGTCTGATTTATCTGCTAGTCGTACTGGATCACAAAAGCCTGGATTACCTCATAAGCAGTCTCTGCTGGCTGGAGGGGTATTCAGCCATGAAAGCAGTGATTAAACATGAGTTAAATAATATAAATACGAATTTGTCAGGCCAGAAGCACTAACATATGCACCTTCATTAACACAGATAAGGGCCTTAGTTTCCCCAATTCCCAAAGAAGTTAGCATAATGATTACAGTCCAAGATTATGTCCTGGGATCCTCAGTTACCAAAGATGATGTGAAGGGACCATTGATCCTGATAGTTTGAGCCTGCCTAATTTACAAGCTTGGTTTCTGTTCATGAGGCTATATCTAGA
Organism: Gymnogyps californianus; assembly: GCF_018139145.2. NCBI lineage: Eukaryota > Metazoa > Chordata > Aves > Accipitriformes > Cathartidae > Gymnogyps > Gymnogyps californianus. Next base: position 57,165,970 of record NC_059474.1, on the reverse strand, counting down.
AGATGTGGACACTAAACTGTCTTCTCTCCTCTCCTACCTCTTTAATTCATTGTCAAGTCTGAACACTTCAGCACTCAAGTTAGAAAAAGTTAATGACGAAGCTGAATGTGCAGCCTTAATTATAGTTTGGTACGGATCATATTCTACAGATACACTTCTCCAAAGGCACATTTTATTCTCTAGTTCTGTAACTCACAGTGTTTAGAGCTGGAAGTTTCTTCAGTATTACCCAGTTAGGCTTTAAGTCTAATGATGCCTCAGCTATGGATATTTGCCATAACATCCCACACTGCCGTTCCAGCTCTTTTTAATTAGAAACGGATTATTTCTTCCAGTGGAGCTACTGAGAGAAATCTGTTTTCACTTGGCACTTAGGCCAGAAATGTTATTGCCATTCCTGCCGTAATTGTCTGCTAGCCTTCATTAGTTTATATCCATCTGACACAAGCCACATTTCTGGATGCTTTCTAAATCTCTCTGTTTGAATTCAGCCTAAAATGAAGTAGATTTTACCCCATCTTTTTTTCCTCCAACACACCCCTGAACCACATAAAAATTGCTTCAGCTCTTTTACAGTTCAGATTTCTCTCTGTGACAGACTTAATATTAGTTCACTGCTACACACCTCCAGGGCCAAGCCCCTGCAGCACAGCTGAACAGAATAATAAATACTGTGGGACAAAAAAAATCATAGTACAGCTACAACTGCTCATTACAAATTTATCTCTGGTGCTGCTTATCTACTGGTCCCAGCCTTCTGTCCCATCCCAGCCAAACCATCTGCACGCATAGCAACAGCAGTCATCCAAAATACTTGGCTACTGTGGCTGCTGTGAGGAGCTCTGAACTGCACACTCCTATATCACGCCTCAGAAGTCAGGGGCTAGCTTGCTTTACAGGCTGCTTGCTTTCTTCCCCATTTGTCTTCAAGAGGATAAATATGCAACTGGTTAACTGCAGGACAGAGATGTTATGGTTGGTTATCGAACTCCCTTAGGCTTTTGACTAGTGCTGCTTTACTATCCCTTTCAGAAGTGTCAGCAACGTACATTGAATCTGCAGGCACAGCACAAGGCTGGAAATCAGGAGACATCAGCTTTGCCAGTGGTCTGCTGCACGACCTTGGGTAGCTACTTCAGCTTATTCAACTTTCATTTCCACTTCTGCCCTTTGTCTGTTGACTCTGTTTTTGATGAGAATATAATCTGGGACAGAGATAGCCTCTTACTATACTTATAAATGGCATCAAGTACAACACGACTGGCACTTTTTTGTGTTTCTAGATGCTAATGTAATACAAATAAGGAGCAATTAAATTAATCTTCTGTCCTATCAGCAGCATTAGCTCACTTAAATCAAGAAATGGTTGTTAGCCGAATGATGTTGAGGTGTGTGGTATCCAGCCTAAGACCATTACCTTCAGATTAGCCTAAACTGCAAAGAATCGTCTGAACTCAAAATACTTTTACCTTCTGGGGGCTTGAGCCAACAGTACTGGAAATGAGTTAACGCTTCTCAAGAGACCTCCAATGCTGTGCAATGACTAGTTCTCTCAGGAAATGTTACTGGAAAAGAAGAAAAAGATTTATGGGCTACTAGGAGAGATGTATATATTAGCTTTCTGGAGCCATTTCATAGCTCAGTATCTTACAGCCATCTGGACTTTGACAGTGACGGATCTAACATGACCATGCTGCCTTGCACCACATTTCCTTTTTCAATTCCTCGCAGAGATGATGGATTGCCAAGCCAATCTCTGGGGCATGCTGGCTTCTTTGGCTGACCCAGAAAACAAGGGCACTGCATAAATGCTTGGCCACATTGGCTTTTATGGAAAGCATCTCATCTTTTGTCTCTTTTAACCCTCTGAGCCCCAAATGCTGAGGCCATCCACTCTGTAGGGCTAAATGGACAACCTCTGGCAAACTGAGGGCTGTTCTTAAACCATTTCCAGCTGAACAGCTTTTCCCAGCCAGTCAGAAAAGAAGCAGTACATGTTAATTTCTACCAGCAGGCTCCTGGTTTGGTTTTCAGACCACCTGTGCATTTGCCAAGGGTCCATACATGCTGTGCTGTCTGTATGATTTCATATGGACTTAGTTTTGTGCATGCATGAGGTTGACAACTATGTTATGGCTTGCTTCCCCCGCCCCCGAAAATCTACTTGTTTTCTTTCTTATTTATTTCTGTTCAATCTAAACTTCCTTTGCTAATTGCAAGAGCACAATTTGCATTATATTTGGGCTCATTTAGTTATAGGCTTAACTTTGATTTGTCCGTTCAGCAGCTTGTCCCAGATTGTGTGTGTTTATGAAGGAGGCCAAAGACCACTAGCATACCACTGTCAATGCCCGAATTACCTAAAAAAAAATCTTTTTCTTTTTACAAAGAAGATCTTTGTAAGTGCTAACATTTAAGGAAATGTAGTATCAATTATTAAGCGTAACAGTCCATTCCTTCTACAGAAAGACCACTCAGTCCACAAGCACGTCAATGACAAAAATGTTTTATGGAGCTGCTCCCCAGTAAAACTGGCTCAAAAAGCCTCTGTGCCAGTCCCCTGCCATCGGCGGGTTCCCCAGCCTGTGTAAGGCTGATTTGCTCATTTTATGCGAGTTCTCCCCCCTTGCCTCTCATGTTCTGTTTCAGTGCTGGTGCATGAAGGCAGAGCAGAAGGCAGTGCTCCCTGGCTGTTTCTCCCAGCCTAATGGTAGCGAGCTGCTGGGGCACAGCTCTAAGAGTGGACCTGGGAGTTTACTATCTGTGCTGGGGAGCTGGCAGATGTTCCAGCCAAGCTTTAATCCAAAAGCAGTTGGGTACATATTTCATTGAAAGAAAGTTATTCTAAGAAAAAGCATCAGAGGTGACACTGAAGTGAGGTTCCTTACTCAGTTTTAAGTTTTGCATTTGCCCAGGGGTGTTTTGTGTCAGAGAAGCACAATTCTTCATAAAAGCAACAAAATATATAGGAGGTATTTTCAGCTATTACACCTTTGCCATTGCAAAGGTGACTTAGCAACATGCTTGGGAAGTTCTGAGCAAAAATGTTGTGATTATCTCTCTCTGCCTTCTTTTGCTGCTGTATTTGCAGCTTAATCACTGAACTGCAATGTCCAGGCTCAGAGACCAGGGCGCTTTGGTTTTTCTGCCTGTGAAATGAGGGTAAAGACTCTGTTTTCTAGCCAAGTCCTTTTTCTGTGCATGTTTTCTCCACATATTGTTATGGAAAAATATTGGCATAATTTGCCTCATGTATGTAATAAACGAGAAAGGTTGGGAGGGCACAGTGCAAGAGCACATAGTTGCTTGGTGTATTTTAACTTGACAGTATCAGAAACTGACTCCAGGGGCCATTAGCCATCATCAACCTGACACAAAAAATGGTGCTAATGCATACTTCCATCCCTGAACTATGCTGTGCTCAGTAGCGAAAACATAAGCACTGCATGTTCAGGGCAACCAAAGCTGAGGCAGAGGTTTTGCCAAATGAAACCACAGGGCGCAGCAGAAAATGGAAATTGGCAGTGAGCTAGGAGCAGAGACAGACACCAAAAATGAGGGAGAAAAATAAGAGCAGTTTCCTGGCGACAGAGCTGGATGTAGTGGTCTGAGAGCCCTGCAAGTGTAATTGCTTGTGTGCCATTTGGACCACCCCACCTCTATTTAAAGAGGTTTTGTGTACGCTGTAAACACATTATCCTAGAGCATGTGCTGGGTCATGTCTTAGGCCAATGGCAAAAAGAGCCATCTGCCCAATGTCTTTCTGCTTGGCAAAGGAGATTTGTTTCTGTTTCATGTGGTAATACATTGCCCACAATATTATTTTGCAATAATCAGGAATCCAGAAACAGCATTTGAGATGGAGCACTATTGTGCTAGCTGTTTTCCGAAGCACAAAACAAGAGAAAGATGCCCTTTTGATGACTTTACGTTAGTAAGTGCATCCTTGTGTTTTCAAAAGAGAAACTCAAAGTAAGAGAGATTCAGGCTGGATTTGAAAACAAACACCTTCCCCTGGGTAGGAAACCATCTCATCAACTTGTTCAGAGGTACCCAGGCAAGGAGCAGCAGTTAGAAACTGAAGACAGTCCCAGTGCAGTTCTTAACCCAAGATCTTATTTCCTCACTTGCTTTGATAAACCTCTGACTGAATTTCTACAAAGGAAATCCTTTGCTGCCTCATCTCTATGTACAAGGCTGTATACAATCACATGCTTTCTGCTGTGCCTTCTGCTTGCTGTCAGGAGCAGAGCTGGCACCTTGCTCCAGATTTCTACCCTTTGTGGGCATCACAGCACATGAAGTGCAGCCTGGGGAATGAGCGCACAAAATGCAAACTCTGTTTCAAGCTACTGTCCTTTAATTTAACTTGAATTATGTATCTGGAACTTCAGCTGAAGTTTCCAATTTTATTTGAGAAAACCAGGCAGCCAGCAAAATCCACTTTGCAAATCCTGTCCAAAGTTACAGTGCACCGTGGTGGCACTTGCGTCATTACTGGGCTTCTTGTTTTGCCTCTGCATAGTTGTCCTTAATTTTCCCTACTCACTATCTGAAATATACTGTCAAATCAATCCTCCTTGCTCCAGCTCACCCAAGAGTATAAAAATTGTATATCACAACAAACCAAAGGTACATTTAGTCTAGTGTGCTGTCTCCAGTGATGGCCAATATCAGACATCTGTGGCTGCATGCCAGAAGAGGGACAACAGATAGTGATAGTTAGATACTCTACCAGTCTTCAATAATTTTTGGATCAAAATCCCTCTGCCAGATATAGAGTCTTTGTACACCATAGCCCACACTCATACCTGGTCGTACGCGGTGCTAAGGGAATTGCAAATAGAGGCAGAGCTTAATTTCACAGCTTCTATTTGTGAGGAGGAGGTATTAACATTTTTTGTGACAAACCTTATCAGAAATAATATGGTTGTAAATTTTCCAGTGGGTTGATCTTAAATGTATTATTTACTGATTTGCCTGTCAATGTTGGTTGCAGTTGGCAGGATTTTGATCCATACTTTACAGTGACTCTAATGAATACCTACCGCACTTCAGGATTCAGCTGTTTCTTCTGTATTTTTTAGCTTACACAAATGCTGAACTCTGGACAGTTTACTTCTAAACCCATGTTTTCATTAGTCATCCATTAGGGATAACAATCTCACATAACTGTTTCTACTCATATTCTCAATGTAGATGCCAGAATTATTGATCATTTTATAATTCTTTGATTTAAAGTTTTTGCCTCTCAAAACTTTACGTACTTCTGATTTTTTGAATGGTAAGGATGATATACATTTGAAAGCTGAGTTAGAATAACATAGGGTGTAAATATAAAATACAACAGCTATTCCTAAAGTAATCCATGTGCAGAAAACTGTATTGCAGAATAAGAGTATCTTATTCTGGTACAATTAGGAAGCAGGTTGAACTAAATCAAACTGGAGTCAAGAGCAAAAATTATGAAATAACAGGGCGTATACATAATTTGAGTTATTCAGGAATTTCTGAACAGCAATTCCAAACTAATTCCATGCCTCTATCCCATGTCTAAATGAGCTCACTCACCAGGGGCCAAGTAACACAGCTAATTTGTCCAGCTGAGCAGTAGAGCACCATATTAACATAGCGGTGTTGCTTTTAGTATCAAAGCAAGCTCATTTAAAGCTCAGGTATTTCTGTTTCTATACAGTACTCCATGAAGGTATATGGTTAATAGAATATGAACAAACACAAATACAAGCATTAAAGCAGTTAAAAGCCTTATGGTCGTCTCAGCTGGAAGGTTATTGTATCCATGGGTGAAGCATGATAACTGCCTTTACTCGCACCTCTTATCTGTTACAGGGCTAAGTTAGACAGGGAAGTATAACCACCAACACTCTGAAGAAAAGCTGTTTTGCTGCTGTTTGTGGTCAACCCTACATAAGGTTCCAGAGGTCAAGCATCCTGGATCCTAACACCAGATTTTCCTCAGATGGCTTTTGCAAATCATCTTCTATCATAATCAGTGGTGTGAATCCATTTTATTTTGCATTGCAACAGATTAAGATTGCACACGCACAGTCAGTTAACTGCCTGAGAGGGATCTACAGCAGGATAATGAATTGCTAAATTACTGTGAAGAACTCCCTAGTGCTTAATAATCCAAGCATATGTATGTTATGGATCCAAATACTTGGCACAGGTTTGTATCAGAAATGAATAACTTAAATGGCTTCTGAAGAAAAGTGTTTCTAGATGATTTTTTGAGGGGAATTTTAAGTACCTGCCAGTTTCTGGTGCTAATTTTCCTGCTCAAATCTTCCTAATTAGCAGTTAGTGGCAAAATATCAAACCGGGCGATAGAATTATTTAGTGCTTAAATTCTGAATACTGACTAAGCAATACTAGGATATGATCTACTGATTTGTTTGGAATTATAAACCCATAAACCTTCCTTGCATCCATAATTTTCTGTTTAATATTCATTGTCCTGATTGTTCCATCAACACAGATACTCTACCAATTTATTTATTTTTAGAAATAATGAAGTGACGATTGCCATCTCAGGTTCTTTTCTCACTATATGAGACTCACTGTGGTACAAAGGAAGAAGAAGAGTATGGGGGTAGGGGTGTGTGTGTGTGTGGGGGGGGTGTTAGCCAGGACCTAGAAGAACCAAACATTTTCGTGGCCAGTTCTCAGAGGCTACTGAACAATACCCGTCTCAGATTTGATTCTATGAACTCAGCCCTGTGAAGCCAAGAAGTTGTAACCCACAAACAATAGTGGAAGGAAGACAGGAAACACTAGTGGAAGGAAGATAGGAAACACAAAATATATCCCATCTAAATTTTAATATCAGTAACAGCCCTGCGGATGAACAAAATGAGCTGTGAGAGTCCCAACACATCATCTCCAATCAACGCTAACTCCACTGATTTCTGCAACGTCAACTATTAAAAGACCAATCTAATTTTGCACCTGAGCTGACTGAAGTTTGGAACATCAACTAGTGTTATGAAGTGTGAAAAAATGCTTTAATAATCAAGAGTTAGTGCTATAAATAATTTGTTCAAGTTCAAAAGCTTAATATTATTTGAGCCCAGCTTCTCTCCAGTTACTGGAAGGTTCAAACACAGCTTCAATTCCTGCTAAAAAATTATTGACAGCTGCGCTCTAATTATATTTATTTTCTTTTGGAATTAACAGACTGTGGGCTTTGATGAATCAGTATTGATTAATCACACCTCATGAAAATCGCATACAGCATAGAATTTCCACCTAATATTTGGTTGATAATAAATTAGACCAAGGTTGCCATCAATAAATAAATATTTGTGTCATCATCCAAACTTCACAACAACAAATAAGTGCTCCATAAGTTACAATGAAACAACTTTGGAGAAAAACTCACTTATAAATAGAAGCGCTAATTCAGAAATTAGCCTTTTATTAATTAAGCTTCATTATTAGCACAGAAAGGGGTTTTCTGATGGAAAAAATACCCAGACTGTAACATTATATATTAAAATATGCTGCAAATGGACACTTATAATAGTCCTTATTAGGGCAGTTTCTGTTCGGTAATGATGACGGCTCGATTTTGCTGCTGCTGATACCACTGGCAAGGTAGTATTTGACCACACTGGGATAACGGTGAAGCCCATGTCTCATCAGAGACAGAGAACTAGAAGGCTGAAGAGTACCTTACTGAGAATAAAGGACCTTACAGACAAAACTAATTTTTCTCAGATTCACAATTAATTCAATAGATTCTTGGTAAACAGACTGCTGACTACTTACACATACCATTTAAAAGCGTTTAACAGGCACCCAGAAATAAAGATTAAGTTCATTAAACAAAGCAAAACAAAATTTTTGGCTAAGTAACTTGCCTTTCGTGTGCTTTGGTGCTAGTGATGCTATAGGACAAGTCCCTCTGAAATACAGTAGCTAATACAGCTTTGAAAACTCCTTTCCTCAAATCACGACAAAAAAGAAACAGCAAATTTACAATGGTGTTAGACAGACAGACTAGCAATTTAGTATCCCAAAACACATAAAGAAACATGGGGTTGGGCTCATGAAGCACACTGCATGACCTGTTGTCATAGCCAACACACCCAGCACTGTCTCCTCCACTGTCACAGCCCTTTGCAAAGGCTCAGGCAAAACCATCCAGGCAAGGTGACAAAACACTGCTTAAACGGTAATTACAGACAATCCACTTGATGAACAACAGGTAGATGTATTTTCAAACTTCCCTGTGCTGGCTAAAAACATTAAGGTCTGTATTCTCACAAAACAAAACTCTTCAGTTGATTAGACAGTAATGCTGCAATTGGAGCTTTTAGTCTAGGTATATATCCCCTCACTGACTTCCCTAGGCCCTTGCAATGTGGTGTTTTCCTCTCCAAGTCCCACGTTCTCTTGTGGAAGGAGAGGACATTTCTTACAAACCTTGTAATTGAGATGACAAAAAAGGACAACGAAATTTTCTCCCTGATTGTAGACGACTGATGCACACTTCCAAGTACTGTCTGTCCTCTATCATCTGAACCTATAAATCAGCTGCAGAGATAACCCAGCAAACCTACCTGAAGGGTTTAAGTATGACAATAAATTTGCTCAGTCACATCATTACAGAACATTCACCAAACCGGTGTCCCATTTCCAGCAGTGTTCTGCCTTTAAGAGCGGAGTTACACTAGACACACACGTAATTGCGTTGACAATAATTAGAGTACAATTACTCTTTTGGCTTTTGTTGTGATTTAACCCCAGCCGGCAACTAAGCACCACGCAGCTGCTTCCCCCTCCCACCTCCCAGTGGGGTGGGGAGGAGGGAAAGAAAAGTAAAACTCATGGGTTGAGATAAGAACAGTTTAATAACTAAAGTAAAATAAAATACACTACTAACTAAGAATAATAATATAATTATAGTAATTGTAATGAAAAGGAATATAACAAAAAAAAACCCCAAAACCACCCAAGAAAAGACAAGTGATGCACAATGCAATTGCTCACCACCCACTGACCGATGCCCGAGCAGCCATCTGTGCCTCCCAGCCAACTCCCCCCTGTTTATATACTGGGCATGATGCTCTATGGTATAGAATATGCCTTTGGCTAGTTCAGGTCAGCTGCCCCAGCTTTGCTCCCTCCCAGCTTCTTGCACACCTGCTTGCTGGCAGAGCATGGAAAACTGAAAAAATCCTTGACTTGGGATAAGCGCTACTTAGCAACAACTAAAACATCAGCGTGTTATCAACCTTATTCTCACACTAAATCCAAAACACAGCACTGTACCAGCTACTAAGAAGAAAATTAACTCTATCCCAGCCGAAACCAGGACAGCTTTTAAAATTGCATACAGTTTTCAGCAAGTGAAAAAATACTAGAGACCTAGTCCAATCTGGTCTAGCGTCTACTGACATAAAAGTCATCTCAGCATTGTGACCTACCAAAAGAAAGGCCTAATTTACTCATCGCAAAATACACAGCATCATTCAGACCTAATTTTCCCATTTAGTAAAGTCTCTTCCACCTATTGACATGGAACATATATTAAAAAACAAACAAACAAAAGTGCTCTGACGTATTCAAAAGCACGGGGTACATAAAATAATAATAATAAAAAAATCATATTGGTAAGTGCCTCACAAACAACATGCCTGGTCTTGCACAGCATTTTTTGAGTAGAGTTTATGTGCCTGTAACTTCCTAAGCATTTCTACGTCCATGATTGCATGTGCTTCACGACTTGGCAAGCTCTAGGATCTGTAGATCTTATGAGCTCCCAGCCTTGTTGGCAAGGAAAACAGTTGACTATATGCTGAATTTTGGACGTGTGTGATTTTGTTTATGCCTGGAGGTGACCCACTGTTGCCTCTCATGCTCTTCTGTCTCACCTAACTCATGCTCCCATCTCCCCAATTTCTCCTTTCCAACTTTCTCCTGTTAAAGCTCTACTTTGTGCATTTGAAGTTGGTTCTTTTGGATCTCTGACATGTTTGTTGATCTTCAAGACAGATAACCCTCTTCTTCACTGATCCTTGAGCTCATAGTTTCAGGTGGATGGTCAGCTATTGGCCGCTACAGGGGTTGCAAGAACTGTCAGTCAGGTAGCTATTGGCAGCAAGCGGGAGCGCTTTGGATGTTGTGGCTTATGACAGCATAGAGAAAACTGAAAGGCAAGGCCAAGCAAAAATATCTTTGAAGATATCATGCATGTAAATAACCAAAGGGTCTTAGGAAGCTGCTAGAGGGTGGCCAACTCTTTGCTACTGCAGTCAATCACACCAGGAAATCCCATTCTGGTTCTGTCCTAAACCCAGTGCAAATTGTTGCTGTCATTCACCTTGGATGCCTGCTCCAAAACCAAGCTGTTCTAACATTAGAAGAAGGCTTCCGACTTTAAGTATGGCCAATTTATGCATATTTGTTGTGACAGTATCATCTTTCATATGCAGTAGTTGTTCTTCCACTCCAGCAGTCACACAGATCTCCTTTCAGCCATAGGGACAGATATATACATCATTTCCAACAGAAGCTTAGGCCTTCTCTGGCACTTTTTAGCCTCTTCATGTGTGCAGGTGAGTGCGTGTATGTATGTACATATGTTTCCATAGTAACTGGTCATTACTCTTTATAGAGCACTGCATACCATAAAGCAGAAAAATTATAGTTGGGTTTAAATTATCTCATCTTATATTTGAAAGACACAATCTTTTTTTTAAAGCCACAGTGAAAATAACATGATCATTTCCTTTTCTTTATTACAGTGTGGTTAGAAAGGCATCCTAACGTGCAGAAATAAAAACATTCGAGTAAATATAAAATCCATGAAGTGTAGGGGTTTTGGCGGAAGAAAAAATCAATATGACCTTTTTGACAGAATTCTATAGAAAGTCTTTATAATAGGTGAATATAGCCTTCATATACGTACAAATTGGAGTTATCAAACGTTACATTCCTGGCAGCTTGGAAGGTACTGTAAAGGGCACATAGTTGTGATTTTTGGGGGACAGGCAGGGGAACGCAGCGAGGCCATGCAGCCTTTCCTTGCAGCTTTTCCTCACAGCCTCCAAGATGAAAAGACCGAGACCTTTGCTTCCCTAATAAAGTTCCTGGAATGGAAATGCTGTAAATTCAAGGCACTGGGAAATCAAGGTCTAAAAAAAACCCCCTCCTGCATCTGAGTCCCAGAACATTTACTTCAGTTTCCTTTTCTTTCATCAAATTGCTGTCTCCTCTTAATTGGTGCCCAGCTCTTCACAGAATTAAAAATCCACAAAAATCTCACTGAAAATAACCGGTTCTAAGCCAGACTTACTAATGATTTGGAGGTTTCAGATAAGCATTTCGTAAGTTCCTATAAATGTGCGGCATCATTACATGCAGCAGTACAGGTCAGGGGAAGCCAGAGAACTAACAAAACCCTTAGCTGAGAAGAGCTGCTGCTTAGGAAGGCATTCAGCAGAGGGAAGAAGGATTAAGAAGAGAGAAGGAATGAAATAGTGCAGCTGACAGCTTGCCGAATCAAGTGGATCATTTTGGGGGGGGTTGTTTCCAGTCCTTTTGTATTTATATTAGCTTGTTTTTCTTCCAAGGAAGCAATCTGCTATGTAATTAGAGGATTTTGGATGATATTTATTATTCATTAGTCCCCTTCAGCTCATTGGACCACTACAGATTTCTCCCAGTCTTCTCCATGCATTGGGCATCAACTTTATGGTAGTTCTAATTAAGTAGACATAAAAAGGGACAGAATGTATTTTTCTGTTATTTTTGTTCACCTTTTCTGCTGATGATATTCCCCAGCTACCCCTACCTCAACTTAACAACTTTGTCATTATCCTTGGTTTCTCCCTCTCCCTCAGATCCAAGCCAACATATCTTGTCTCCTAGTCTTTCACGCTCTTGCTTTATTCCGTCTCTCCCAGTGGCCAAAACAATCACCCTGTCATCATCAAGATTTCCTTGTCTAAACACAGCCACATCAATTCTTTGTTCCAGCAAATTGCAGGAATTCTTTGACGAAACCATACTATCCTACTGAGGATTTATGGTCAGGATGCTAAAGATGAATCTCCAAAGCTGAAAGCAACATTGGCAGGAAAGTTTACTGAGGTGATTTGTGATGATTGGTCCATATGGGAAATTAGATAGTGCTAAGAACATTGAGCGAATATGCATTGGTATTTATTTCTAATGTCATAACAACAACAATTGCTATTCCTCAGGTAGCCTTTTCTCCCTGATTTCAAGGAGGAAATCTTTAAAGCTGAGAGGTTGCCCTTTAATTCTGTGAGCAATATGCAGTGTGTGCTGTGCTTGGGGGATTAATATTCAGTCATCAGAACTCTGCTATTTTAGGTTTCCGAAGTCAGCAACATTTGAGTTGCTTCACGTGAAGCGATGCACTGTACTTGGAGTCAACAGAATGAACTGCACCTACTGTCTACTATAAAACACCTCTGCTCTTAAAGAAAAACCAAACAAACATGGGAGAGAGGCAGTCTTGCTGTTCACTTGGCAGAGCTCAGGCTGCCCTGGTGCAGGGGGACCAGCCCGGCCCTGCGCAAGGATGGGGAAGCTGCTGAGGTGAAGGGAAAGGGAGGAGCACACGGTGCTCTGCTACAGACCGCCCACGGCACAAACCTGAAAAGCTGAAACGCAGTGGCACAAGAATATGATTTATGAAAAACAAGATGTCATCACTGTTTCCTTATCCTCTCCTCTGTCGGAAATCTTGGTTGATGGGTTTTGTCAAAGGATAACCTCCAAGTCTTTTATCTGTGTTTATTCAGCACACAGGACAAGACAACCCAGATCTTGGTGTTGTCTTTGGGCAAAAATACATCACGTCATAATGCTTACTAATGTGTGTTTTAAACCGTATGCTGTACAATGAGTGAAGAAAGGAGCATCCAGATTTGATCTACTGTTAAACAACTACTCATTCAGGTTTTGATGACTCAACTCTCCACTATATGGGCAGCTTCTAGAATATTTTGCAATCAATCAGACACAATATTTTCTTAAATGTGAGATAAAATGAGCAAAAAGAAAATGGTCAAGTAGCCAAACTGAGGAAAAGGGCATGAGCTTCAAATTCTGAATTGGAAATGAAATAGTCTTGAAAATGAGAGGTATGACCCTATTTAAATGGGAAGGACAACTATTAACAGGAGGAGGTCAAAAGAGGAGATGCCAGACTAAGTGCTGTACTTTTATGGTGAAACCAGTTACCTCAGTCTTTTCAGTGGTTCTCACAGTTGTTAAGGAGGTGTGTAAGTATTTTTCCTTCTTAAGTGTCGCGAATTTCACAGCCTAAGGACTCCTCTAATCAATCTGAAACCTTTCTTCAACCATCGTACTAGGATCTCATCCTTACACTTTCCAACTCTTTTCAGAGAACCCCCTAGATATTCCACCTCTTCAGATTTATTTAATCTTTTTTATTTCTTTTAAACAAGTCTAACAAAGACAGTACTTTGGCTCAGGCTGGTATTAGCAAAGTGTTTTATGGATGGTATTGCCAAGGGATTAAGGTGCTGTGCACCGCCTCCCCTCCCCAAAATAATGGTTCATTTAAAATGAATTTATACATACAGAAGTTTATGTAAATATAGATATAAATTCTATATAAACATTATATGCAGTTCAGAACTTATTTTCATACATTTATAACTGCTGTTTAGGCTAAAATGTAAAGAAAACGATGGTCAGGAGATATTTTCCTATTCAATCAAAGTGTAGGACAGGGCAGTATTTTGGTCTTTCCCAGCCCAAATTAGCTGATACAACTCTGCAACTAAGGACTCTTTTCGGAGAATCTCCATTGCATCCAATTTGCTAAAAGGACTTCAACCCTTTTTACAACGGCCTAGAGGAATGCCTAGGCACTACGCTGTCATTTGTCTTAAGGTAAATGAAGATCCTTCCTTCTCTCTTGCTTATTAAAAATCCCCTTTCTGTCAGAAGTTACATGTGGTCCTGAAGAAAACTGCCTGGAGGCAGTTTAGCTCTGAACAGCAGCTGAGGTGCTTGTGATAGCATCCTGAAATCTGTCAACACAACTGCATTTTAAATAAACAACAAACAGAAATAAAGTACATTCCAAGAATGCTTGGCTAATGAAACCACACGCTACCCAAACTGATGCTGTTCTGAAGTCCTGACAGCTTTCTGGAGTAAGTGTCCAAGCTCTGGCTGGTTCCCAAAAGACAAATGCCCTTGTACCTGGGCAGTACTCACAGTTTAGTTATGGCTGTTGCCTTCAGAGAAGCTTCGGTTTGTGCTGTCAGCAAAGAAGAGTCAAATGTTTAAACATGTCATGCAGTCGTAAGATTGCCGTCTGCACACAAGACATATATACAATACCACATCCCCAAAGGACATGGTTCATGTCTAGATTCACTGTATCTGGCTTTGCCACTTCTACAACCTAACAGACTCCAAAAACACAATTATGCTTTTTTTCCTCCATCATTAAAAATCTCATGTGTTCTAAGCGTGACCTGTCTGTATTATTGCTATTTGGAAGGAAATATACCAGGTTTGTTTGTCTACATGCCTACTTGAATGTAGAAATCCTATAATCTTGTTCCCAAAACAGTGCCTCTCTTCAATAACAGCATCATGCCTTAATTATTACAACATCAGGAAGCACCTTTTTTTTTTTTTTTTACTGTCTAGATGTGGCATATATCCTTTCATTATCCTCAATGAACATGAGAGAAGAAAAAAGCATGCAAGACAAAAACATGAATGTTTGCAACAGATAATACTGCCAGTTCAATGTCCAAAGAAAAGTTGCAAAGTGCATTAATAACCATCTCTACTAAGCGCCATCCAAAATGGGAGCTATCGAAGTGAGGAAATTAAAGGCCCTGAACAAAACCTACTGACCAACCTGGATGCCAGTTCTGCATTAGAACTCTAAATTCTAGTGTTGGCATGGTGTGAGGTAAATCACCAGCACACATGTTAAATCTGTGTTTTGACACAACTTTTATTTATTTATTTATTTATTTATTTACCATGTTATATATTTCTATGATAGATTTCCACAAAACATTATAAGATCAAGCTATTAAAAAATTTTCATAGGTATCACTTCAGCAGTAAGATATTACATATTAGCTCTGTTGTTCTAGTTTGTAAGGAAGCTCATAAATGCACACACAGTTTAAAAAAAAAGGTTGTTTTCTCATTAATTTTTATGACAGCACCACTCCATTCCTTGCATTCAGTGGTGTTATAAGGAGGTGGCTGCTAGATTGAGTGTGAAGATGACGACAACGTTATGATTTCCAGAATATCTCTAACATCTTCTGATATGTCACTAGCTGACTCACAGTATTGTGTAGGAGTATCTGTTGGCTTTATACATCACAAAAAAAGAACAAAGGTGGTCCTTAACCCAGCGATCTTTCAGACTATATAAGGATGTCCTTGTCAGATCATTGGTGCCAACACAGGAATCTTGATGGATCCCAGGTTTAAGAGACCTGTCTGTAAAAAAGCACAGACAGGCAGATAAAAGGCAGGCACCCTCCTATGCCAATCCAGGTGTGGAGACAACAATTGGAAAGGTCAAACTCCTGGGAAAACACTTTGCCAGCTGCATTCAAGTGACAACAGAGGGGTTACTTCCCTAGTAACAGGGCTGCGGAAAGTCCACAGGCTGAGCTGCCAAACTCCCGCTGTCCTGAGAGAGGGGAAGGCAACAGCAGTACTTGAACTGAGCTGTCCTGGCAGGAACCTGGGCCAACTTCTGCCTCCCCAGGCTACAAGTTTTTTGGCTCAGTGACACACTGCCACTGTGCTCGTGCGGCTTCGGGTTTTCCTGTGACACCACTGGCAGTCAGCGTGGTGCAAAGGGCATGTGGGTCCAGTTACCAATTTCCCTTACCTTGCCAAGCATAAGGGCACATTAAATTGTAATGAAAGGAGGGGCATAAATCCTAGGAAGGTTAAAGTGACTTTTAGTCATTAGGCTTTAGACATTTAGACTTTAGAAAAGTGAGTTTGGGGACAATTTCTCTTCAGTCACTCATCTCAAGTTAGGTGCAGTGCTTTACCCTTTGATGTAGGGTCTCACAAGGAATTGAGAGTTACGGCAGCTTCTGAGAGCCCTGGTGATACACGTGGCAAGCAGCATTGAGCATCTGGTGAATGTCTTCTGATGAAGTTAAGGAAATATTAATACTTGTCCAGTGCTGACCCTTCCTACAAGGAAGCTACAGATTTTGCCCTTCCTTTGGCTCAAAAGCCATCCCCAGTGAGCATATTCCCTGGGAAATTGCTGCAAATTTTTGCTCAAATACAGACTGCTCATCACTTCTTCTATTTCAATGCTTTATCTCTGGGTTGGACTAGATAAGTAATTTACATCAGAGAAGATCTGCAGGAAAAGCAGATAGTGGAAGGAAAGTATTACTTAGCCCTCATAAGAAGGAATCCAAGTACATACAGTGCAACAGAGGATTATTATTTTGTAGATCAATCTGCTTGAGGAGCAACTGGAGAGATCATTAAAATCACCTCTGTAGTTCTTTGATCACTGGTCTTATTTGTATTTCAAAAGAGCAAGTTCGACAGAGTTTATTGCAATTCTCTACTCCTAACTTGTAGCTGCTGCAGCTTGGTTCCCTGCTATCACATTGCCTCCTTCCTGATCCTCCCCAAAACCACAAACTCCTCCTTTTGAACAACTAGAATTACCCTGCAAAGGTGAAGCACATTTATAATTCAGGATTGCTTAAGAGCAAGCTGGCATGACATGGCTCAGTAAAAAGACACCTCAGTATCAGGCCTTTGTTGTACCTCATACTCTATTTCAGTGCTGTCATTGTGTTCTCCTCAGTTGAGCTGACCAACACTAAACATAGAGTTCAAAGCAAGATCATGGTGTGCACTTTGATATTCTGTGTGCAAGTTCCCCTCTCCCATACACACTAAAATTTCTTTCTAGGGCAGTAAGCAAGAATTTAAATTGATCTGCTCACACTTGTACCTCTTTGGGCCTCCTGTTTGTTATTAAAAAAAAAAAAAATTAAAATCCAAACAACCTGGTACTCTGCCTGCAAGTTCAAACAATTCTTGCATTTATTCCATTAAATTTCATCAACAGCTGGGGGGGGCAGCTTGTCAACAACATTGTATTTCCTTTTCATTGCCCTCACTTCTCCTCTAGTGTCTTAACGAAGTGATGACAATTGTGCATACTGTGAAAGAGGTCTCGGCAGAGGAATATGACAGAAGGAAGATGCTCACACGGAGCTTTATGGCTGCTGTGGTACTCTCAGTCTCTCTGCCTCAGGATGCAAAAATCCCTAGCAAAGGAAGGGGCTACGAGGGCTGACCTAGGCTAGAGAGGAGGGCTGAAAGCCACTGGCTCCACTGTTAGCTAGACTCTGATAAGGAGATAAGTTGATGGGACCAAAGAGAGCAGTAGTTTTCACCCTAGAATACCAGCTCCACCATCAGCAACACTTGAAGGAGGTGATGACTTGTGGGGAGCATGAATGGGAGGGGAAGGAGTTTCAAATTATGAGTGAAACTGGGACCTGGAGCAGCCAGATTTGAAATATGTGGGAGCTGCTACCAACCTGCTCCTTTTCCAAAACCAGGCAGAACCTGGCTCTGTTTGTAGAGGCTGGGAAGGCTGCACCTTCAGCGTGTCTGCCACAGGAGCAGCTGATGTGCCCTGCTTTGTTTTCTTTCCTTACTACTGACACCCTGATTCCTGCCAAGGACACCCACCCCACCCCATCCAGAGGTACATGAGGTGCCCTAGGAGCACCGTGACGTCTAGCTCCAGAAAAACTCAGGCTCTGCTCTAAGGCAGCTGAACTCCAGACAGCAAGACCCACTGGGCTGTAATAACTGCTAAGCTTTATCTCCCAAAAATGTTTAATCTGATGAATTGCTCCGAGTTTCTCCAGTGAGCAGCAAGGAGTGGGAGTGACAGCATTAGGGAGGACTTTCATACCAATACAAGAGATAGCGCTTACTGCTCTTAACAGCAATTTTTTTAAAGGTATCTTTTTCAGACCATGGCTTTATCAATCAGATAATACATTGACAGATGTATCAGAGTGCTCAGAGAGGCACAGGTGTTGCATGAAAGAAAGGTTCATTTCCAGTAGCTTTCCTAGTTACAAGAGCAGTTGAATCATTTATCTTACTACATAGAACTACCTTGGTTTTTTAGTGCTGCTGTAGGTGGGAGGGGAAAAAAAAGTTGTAGCCAGCCGGTTAAGTTTAAATCCAAGTCAAATGGTGGATTTAAAATTTATGTACACTGTGTAGCCCAATTCTTTTAGTAATAAAATTTAATATTTGCTTAAAATCTGCTACTCAATGCCCTTAACCTTCAGCACTATATTTCTTTGAGGGTTCCTGGCAGTTTGGCTTGACATTTAAAAGGACCTCAGTAGTAAACCATCTCTTGTTGCTAATTTCTAAGTGGCTGTTTACGTCAAGCTGTCAGTGCCCTTCTGAACGATTAAATCCCACCCCAGGGGAGCCTGTGGAGTGGTTCATGGTGATTCTGCAAAGCATTGAGGTGCCCAGCTCAAGTTCTCCAATCTGACCAGTGTTATCCTCCACAGCAGTATTTTAAAGGCACATAGACACACAGGTATTTCAGCCTACTTCACAGCAGCATTTTAAGACGTGAAAGACATTTTACTAGGATGTGAATGGTGAAGTGCCAGAAGGTTGAGAGATTTGCCCAAGGTCAGAGGACAACCTGGGCACGTGAGCACAAGCCTGCCAGAGTCAATCTTCTTCAGGCTCTAACCGCTCGCACAAATTAATCCCTGGCAAGGCTTTATTCATGTTTAAAGGAGTGCTTCCCAAGGTGGCACTGTTCACATATACGAGGCCTCCCCAGCACTTAGACCAGAGAGACAGGAATGCTGGTGGCAAAATAGATATTAAGCTATTTGGGTCCAGGCCTGCCAGAGTGCTAAGCTGCGATTACCCTCAGCAGCGTAAGCAAAGCCTTGCCTCTTGCTTGAGGCCTCGGCAGCTGTGCAATCCCACTGTCAGCAGCAGCACGGTAAAACCCGCAGAGAAAAGGAGCAGCCCTCCTAGTGCCAGCCTGGCTGAGAAGATGGATGCCCCTGTTCCCTGTGCCTGGGGAAGCTGCTCTGCAGCAGTCCTTGGCCAGCAGCATGCAGAGCTCCCTGGGCCGTTGCAAGAGACCCCTCTTCAGGGAAAATCCCTGGCACCCTCAGAAGGCGTTTCCTCTCCACCTCATGGAATGGACCAAAACAGCTTTGTTTTAAAGGCCAACTCCCCCTCTATAATAAATTCCCATCCAAAAGACAAGTTCCTTTTCCCAAGTGCCTCATTCATAGCGAGCAACAGCACAGCAGCAGACAGAGGCCATTAGAGAGCTATTATATTTAACTGCTGGGCAATCACTGATTGCACACAGGAAATAAACTCTAATACCAAAAAAGTTCCTACCAACACCTGTTGGAAGGAAATGTCACTGTCATAGTGTCTAGACATTGCCAGGCTGCCCTAAATCAGATTGCAAATGCAGGTCAGCACTATGAAGTCTTACCAAAGTGGCTAAAATGGTGACTTGCCGTTAAAGGGGCTTCAGCAACAGGCAGTCTCCCATTGCTCTCAGCACCGCAGTGCTTGAGTCACTTGTTGTTTGGGGATTGCCACCAGAAAAGCAGTTTGAAAAACTCAAGAGCAGAACAGGAGCTCCACAGCTTTAGTGGCAGACTTCTTACTCTGGCCTTGTCATGGGCACACAGAAGATAAACCAAAGGGCCAATGATTTGCCTCATTCTAGCCCTTGTGAAACAAGAACCTCCTCTGCAAGGGATCTGCAGCTGCAAGGGATCCTTGCAGAAGGGAACTCCTGCCATCACTGCACCTCAAAGCAGGTTTCCACCCTTCCTCCCCGTTGGCCCCAAACCCTACCAAGGCACACGCTGTACAAAGTAAAGGACAGCCCTGGCACGGGTGCTGCTGAGGATGGGCAAGATCCACCAAGGTGTTTCCATGCCCAGTTACTGCAGGAGTGATCCTGGCTCCCAGCTCCCCATCTTTAAATCTCACAAAGGGTGTTCGAAAGAGGCAAGGTGGCACTAGGACAACACGAGTGAGAATAGCTGCTGTAACAAGCATCAATAAAGACAGCCGTTTAAAAGGTTTCCTGAGCTGGTAACAGTGCAGACAACCCCCTTTCTGTGCCGCTGTGCCACCACTGGTGCCGCCAGCAGAAGCAATGCTGGCAGTGGTTTGCCGGGGGCTGCGAGCAAAGCACAGTGCGGCGTGAGGACGGCTGCTGCGATGCTGGTGCCATGCCGCATGGCTCATCAGCAGCCGGTGGCTGGTGAGACCAGCCATCTGCATGCAGCGAGGCAGTGACTGGAAATTTGTAATAGCTACCTGCAGGGAGGGATTTTTCTCCAGGGAATTTGTCTTGTAGTCTGCTTCACAAGACTTTCCTGCAGTAGCCAGCAAACATATTAAAAGATTTCAGACAGCTGTGGGGAATTAATAGGTACCGGAATCTGCCAAGTCTTTGCTTATTACAGGATCAGCAATAACAGCAGCTCCCCCTCCCAAACTGAAGCATAAAGATGCTGAGCAGTAGCTGGTACTCAGAAAGTACACCTACAAGTCATCCCAGAGTCACACAGAGCCCTTTCACAGGGTTTGGAGGTTCAACAGGAGGTATGGACCCACTTGCTGCTTAATTCATTTTTCAACCACCATAACCATGCAAAACTGCACCTCAGTACAGACCAAAAGTAATATTGGATTGTTTCCACGCACAGTATGTCTTTTTATAAAATATAGCACTTGAGCACCATCTTGTTGTGCTCAGGGGACTACATAAACATGGACTAGAAGAAGCCAAAGGACAACAGTGATACCTGCCAGAGGAGCTGCTAACTCCAGCACAGCTTGCAGCAGTGGCTGCAGAAGTGTGCTTGTATGTAAGCAAGATGGAACTTTATGAATTACTAAATGAACAGCATTCCTGTAAGGTTGTCGTGGTTTAACACCCACCGGCAACTAAGCACCACGCAGCCGCTTCCCGCCCCTCCCCCCTCCCCGTGGGGTGGGGAGGAGGGGGAAAAAAAAAAGGTAAAACTCATGGCTTGAGATAAGAACAGTTTAATGACTAAAGTAAAATAAAATATACTACTAACTAATAATAGTAATAATATAATAATAATAGTAATGAAAAGAAATATAACAAAAAAAAAAAGAGAAATAACACCCAAGAAAAGACAAGTGATGCACAATGCAATTGCTCACCACCCCCTGACTGATGCCAGAGCTGCAATCCACCCTTCCTGGCCAACTCGCCCCCATTTATATACTGGGCATGACGTTCTATGGTATGGAATACCCCTTTGGCTAGTTGGGGTCAGCTGTCCTGGCTATGCTCCCTCCCAGCTTCTTGCACCCCTGCTTGCTGGCAGAGCATGGGAAACTGAAAAATCCTTAACGTAGGATAAGCGCTACTTAGCAACAACTAAAACATCAGCATGTTATCAACATTATTGTCACACTAAATCCAAAACACAGCACTGTACCAGCTACTAAGAAGAAAATTTACTATACCAGCCAAAACCAGGACAAAGGTACTTCTAGTCTTTCCTCTCACTTTCAGTTTATGTGCCTTACTGCCCTGTGATGCCACTCCTGAACAGATGGATCAATAAATGAAATTCTACAGTATTTTGACTCTGCTCCAGTCAGCAACTGGCAGCAGCATCTTATTCCCCACATGGGAATTAGTCTGCAAAATTTACCTGTGCATACATTATCCATATCAGCATTTAACCTTTTAAAGAAAAGCTATACAAGAATGAAAGAAAAAATAGAGAAGGCTGTATGATGTGTATCAATGGTTTACAAATTCCCTCCCACAATCACTTAACTATTTTGCAACAGGTGTCAAACAACAGGAGTGCACTGAAGAGCCAGGTAAGACCCTCCAGTCAGGAAGCAGCTGAGAAGAGGGTTATTTATCCGCCCCTCACCCTCTCTCTAATACTTGAACCACCAACATCAACTGAGCCAAATAAAGGGTGCAGTTCCCCAATTCCTCCTTTCACACATAGCGTAACATTGTTTCCTTGCGTCCCTGTGTGCTGGAAACGGTGGCAGAACAGACAGTAGCTCCATCACTGTGTTTTTACCACCTGGCACAGAGTGTATTCATGCCACGACTCATCTTCAGCAGAGGCTGAAGAGTGATGAAAAGCTATGCCCTGCCTCTGCTAGTGGTAGACGGGGTATTGAAGATATCAAGATACACCAGCAGACTAAAAGGTATTTTAAAAAATAAACTAGTGTACTCACAGGAGTGAAGAGCAGCCTGAAGGGAAGAGACTGAACTACCTCAGTAGGATGAAGGAGAAGAGCCCACGCAAGTGAGTCCACACCTCTGAGATGTTGTGCGGTACTAGCAACCTCCTCTGCTTGGGAGACTTCAGTATTCAGCATCTTTCCACTACACCTGTATGGAGAGAAAAAACACGGTCAAGCTCTAAACTCTTCAAACCCTTTATGTTGCCAGACATACTCTTAAAGGTAGGAGAAGGGAAACAACGGGAACAAGCTCTTTCCCACCAGATACGCCCAGGCTGTGCACTGTGATAGAGGTAAGCGATTTATTTATTTATTTATTAAATGATGAGCATCTTTACTACAGAGCAAGTTCTCTGTCCTGGAGAAGTAGTTGCCATTTGCATCATGAAGTAAGAGATTTGGAGGACAAAAGCACTCTCAGTGAGGCCTTGCCTTTGCTCTGGTGAGTCCTGAAAAGGGAGAAGGAAGCAAGTCCCTGAACAACCACAGCTATGTTCTAGGTGTTTGCTGAATGGTAACCAAGCTACTGTTCTCTGCAAGAGAATAATTGCCCTAGTTAAAGAATAGTCATCTGTTTGCTGCTGCTTACATAAGCCCCCAAGTTGCTTCCTTTCAGATATAGAAGCTACTTTCTGTTTCAGCGTGTGCCAAAACGAGGATGAGGAGCAGCTGTGTGCAGCTCTTCCTGATACCTCAGCAATGCTTGGCTTTTCTTTTAAAACTCCAGGCAGAGTCTATGCAGCCTCATACACTTTGCTAGCAAACATGCAGCTCAGCGTGGCTCAGGAAGGCTACGCTGACAGCACTGGAGTATGCACTGGGGCAGGCTGGGTCCCTCTAGAGCAGGCTGGTCTCATCCACTCTTCATTACACTTTGCCCAAGTCACAAGCAAACACCATGCAATGACCTGAAACATAAATACTATTTTACCGTATGTGTCCACACACAGAGAGACACACCTGAAGCAGCATGTCACACCCCACCAGAGCTGTATTTCATAACCTGAGGCTGGTAGCCTGTGTGGCATGTTCTGGGCCAGGGCTTAAGGTCACATGGATTAATTTAGGGTACAAAGGCTACTGAAAGGATGCTAGAAGGCAGTATAGGGGGAAGGAAGGCCGAACTGTTGTAGTTTTGTCCATAGTGTCTAGAGAGCTATCCTGGAATGCATACTCTAGAGATGCAGTAAAGCTGCCTTTAATTTGGAGGTTTGCTCCAAAAGAAAGATCAGGACTGCTGAAACAGACACTGACTAAGGTTTCCCAAGGGAGCAGGACCTAGGAGCCAACTGAGAAGGGGTACATGATACTGCAGGCATCACCAAAGCCGCCTTTCAAGCACAGAAGGTGGGAGCACGCTCAGGTCCCCTGGTCCAGCCGCTTACCTCTCAGCCTGGGTGCTGGGGAAGATGTGCGTATACTCTCCCCACGCCTTTCCTGCAGGAAACAAGCTCATGGGCACGGGTTGGGAAGGAGTCCTGCCACTATCAGCCATAGGGTAATGCTACGCGGGCACCTGCCTTGAAGCCAAATACAGGCTAAAGGATCGGTGAAGGAAGCAGCCCGATCTCTGCTTGAGTTATAATCTCAATAGCAAAGCAATTCACTACACATCTCTAGGCCACAATTTTCTGTCCTGGCTATGTTTACAGTGAAAGTTCATATTAAGATATTATTTAATTTTCCTCTTTTCCTTGGCAGCCACCACTGCTGCTCCTAAGGGTAGCCAGTTGTCTTTGCCCGCTTCCCAAATTATGCTATACTGCAGTTAAATATTATGATTGTCATTTGAAAGGAAATGTTTCTATTCTTTCCTAACCTTTAGTCTAATCTCATTCTCCATCTTCTTTCCAGGAAGGTGAAAAGACAGAATCAGAAGTAATGACACTTCTTGAGAAAGAAAGTCTGTCAGGATTTCCTGATACCCTCCCCTCAACACTTTCCATGGTATCAATAGAAAAAACGATACTGCAGTGACAGTGGTGCATCTCTATCAATGTAAGCAGGGGAAAAAGAGGCACAGTGGAGTTCAACAGCCACTACAGCCACCTTCCAAAATCTCCATACATGTTAAACCTGCATTAAAATATACCTCTGGCTGAATGAATGCCAATGTAAGCCTCTAGCCTCCTTCCCATGTAGCCGCTGTGTGCTCCTTCCCAGAAGCCAAGGGGCCCGTCTTACAAAGAACCTGACTTTCTCTCCAAGCTCCTTTTCACGTGTTATATGAACGTTATAAAGAAAAGGATAACACTTCTAATATCAGTGATCTTTAATCTAAGCCAAGAACCTACTCGCAGACTTCTAATACCTGGTCTCGTACTGCTATGTACAAGAACTGCAGATGAATGAAATCACAGTGTATGACACTTCATATTAACAAATCTAAAGGAATTTCTGGTGTGCAGTTATATAGTCCTTCCCATTCAGTCAGCCCAGTCTTAACACTGTTTCAGTTTTCCTTCTGTTATTTAAATAAATAAATCCCCTAAATTGCATTGGGTCATATTTTTTAAAACCACAAAACAGCTCAAAACAGGCTGTATTCAAACTTAACTAACGAGTTGCTTTGGCAGCCTGAAGTTCAACTGCAACAACAATACACAAACAATTGTTCCTGCCAGCTAAAACTACTACAGTACCTATGGAAAGCTATTAGCTTCTGGAGTTGCATTTTCAGAAGACTAAAGTCCACAACTTCATCAGAAATGAAACATCATCAAATAATGGAAGTCATTATAATCAACTCTACTGGGCCTATTGTTTATTTATTGTGAATGAGCTGCACACAACACATAATCAGCTATTTTTCTATGCTATGGATGCATATGATTTCAGCCTATAAGTCGAAGTTCTAGTATTATCATGGACTCCTGTTTTCTACCTGTATGGAATCTGCCATTAACAATTATGGTTATTTAGTCTCTTGGCACATCAACGTTACTTCCTCTGAGTAGCTGTGAGGATTGCTGACACAGGCCAAAAACTTTATTACATTTGCTAAACAAGAAGCATTTTACTGACAGCTGAAGCTCAAAGATATTATAACTCAACAGCTTCTCTGTGAAAAGTGCCACCCACAGCAATGACTAAAGCCTGTTGAACACATGAGTTTTGACAAACCTGGGTTGGGGGGAAGATACCAAGGATCACTGTGTTTTTTTACAATTCAGAGAGGGGAAGGAAGAAGTTTCTTTGACAGGGATGAATAGGATTGCAAGAGGACTTTACAGGCCATGACAATGAAAACAGTTTCCCTCCCATCCCCATCAAGTCACCTGAACATTTGGCTTCTTTCTGCAATAAATGCTTCTACTGTCACTGGAATATTGCTGTTCTGAGAAGTCAGCCTCACACACAGCTATGCCAGAAAGGTTGATTATAGTTAGTTGTGAAAGACATAGATGGTAATTGCTTGAAAAGAAAGCATTATAATTTTTTTTTCTATTTATGAAAAGCAGTTCATTGGAACAGTTCAAGAACCTTGCAGATGTTTTTTATATTCTTCTGGTGAGGAAATTAGGTAATTTCCTGCAATGACGTTTTAATAAGAAGAAGTGCAGTCAAGTGTCAGAGTAAATATTGAACTGTGGTCTCTCTAAAGATATATGCTGGCATCTAAAACTGTTTGTAAATACCTTGAAATAGAACTACTTTACTTTTACCATTAGATTGCCATGTCAGGTGAGGAAGTTTAAGCTTTTACTAATAAATGACAATAAAAAGTGTTTCATGCTGTTTGATTAAATAAAATTCAGTAATCCTGATGCTGCCTTGTTATTTTTGAATAACCAGTCATATGTAATCATAATTAAAGCCTATCACAACTCATACACAAGTGGGGCTGGTTAAGGTCAAGGATCATTAGCATTTCCTAACTTCTGAGAATTTGATTTGTACACTTAGTCATCCTTTATTTTGGGGCATTTTTAATATATATACACACACACAGAGACATATCAGTATTTCCTCACAGCTTCCTAGTAGTTTAGCTATATGAAAACCAACAAAAAAACTCTTAAAAAGCCAGAGTCAGCAGCTAGGTAAATAATAGTGTCTCCCTCCTTTTCTAAGCAACTTGTTCCTTCCTCCATGCTCCCCCATGCTCTTTCCTTATATCCATGGTTCTTTTCTGTTCACATTTTTATCCTCCTCTTCTTCCCTCTTCCCTTCTATTAAAGGCTTCTCGTTTCTCCTTCTATATATCCTCTCGTCCTTTCCACATTCAGTCTGGATTTCACACCTCTCTTCCCAACCTTCAGACTTCTTCACCTTTTCCACAGGCCCTGGCACATGGGTTTAAGCAAGAATTTAGGATTGTTCAAAACATAGTTTCTGGTTTTGACTGCATGGTATCATTTGGCATCAGATTGTATTGTGTGCCTGTTATTTGCACAGTGAACTCTATCAGTTCAGACACCATGTAGATCTGTGGCATACATTGCTAAGGTCACCTGTATAGCCATGACATTGGCGACATCAAGTTACTAGGAATGAGATATTTATGCAAACAGATTCCCAGTAAAGAAAAAAAAAAAATCTAAGTGTTTCTATCATAAGACATGATTATAACTGATGCAAATCACATACCCATTAATTAGAGCATAATCTCTGGGGAGGCTGCACAATGAAGGACGTGTTACTTCTTTTCTAGCTGTATCTCCTCCTGAAGTGACTGCAAGGTCCTCTACAAAGATCATTTCAGCGGAAGTGGGAATTACACTTGAACATGAAGGCTGAAAAGCAGCAAAATTTAATTGTTCGCATACACAGATTGTTAATTTAACAATTTAACAATGGCCAGGTAATTTTGAAATATTTCTCCTCCATATTATTCATTAAGTTAATGCCAAAGGAACTGGGCTGTGTGAGAGATGACTGCACAGTGGATGATACAATGTATGACTCTCATCACAGTAATCACAGGATGAAACAGCAGTAGAGAAAGAAATACATGGCATCTTGACACAGTTTAGCCATATAGTCATTACTTACACCAGAAGAAAATGACAAGCAATGATGATTATGAAAGCAGCTAGAAATTGCCATTATGCCATTTGAAAATAAAAAAACAATAAAAAATCCCCACTTCCAAAAGCCAGTCCATTATAAGATTCAAAGAGAGTTTGTGAAATAGAGAGACAATTTCGGACTTGCATTTAGTAAAGTCATGAATCCTTTGACACATGTGTTTGAGCCCAGACTTTAAAAGTAGTTATCATGCAAAATGATGGCAGGGGAAAAATCAACTGCAAAGAACTTGCCTTGGTTTGCTTGTTTTTCCACTAGTGACAGACACTGAAATAAGAATAAAGTTGGGGAACTAAGCAAGCATTCTCACTCAGGAAAGCTGTTTCTGTCAATAGATAGTGCATTTTTATTTATTTATTTTTAAAAGGACTGCTCTAGTATCTCGATATTGATATCTGCATTTTCACTGGATCTTTCCTGTACAACAAGACATCTGAGCATAGTCCTGGGAGCTAAGACCTGATCAATAATCTCAGTTCTACGCTGATTTCCTCTGCAGGAAGACATCCCTTCTGCGCTGATTTTCTCATCCACAAAAGCAGAGACAATAACTTCAATCCATTGGTAGGTCAAAGCCTATTCCAGTGATTCTTTAATTACTGTTTGTGAAGTGTTCCAAAGGCAAGCTCTCAGAGGGAGAACCATTATCAGCAGCAGCATCTTTCATTTGACATGCTTATTTAGCACACTAGAAATTACAAAACAGCACTGTTGCATTTGACCCCAAAGGCAGGGCTGAAAGTGGATGCTCCCCAGCCTATCTTTCTCTCAGTATAATTAATTGCCATCTGGTCTGATCTCAATAGAGAGCCAGCAGTGAGCTACATGCGCAAATCCCAGTTAATATAATCATACCTGTATGATTAGAAAGTTAAAGCAGGTACAAAGAAAAACAAGATTTAACTTGTAGAGAGGCTTTATTCTGCTTTTTAAGTATCGAGCAGCCTGATCAGAAACAATCCAATGTCCACAGTGAGTCAATAATGTACATGTCAGCCAAGCACAGGTTGCCAGTGTTCATTTATAGTGCAGATAGCTAGCTCCAGAGAGGCAGGCAGCAGCCAACAGTTTGAGAGGAGTAAAGCTTCTCACCTCTCTCATTTACATTTGTAGCTTAGTCTGTTGAGGATGCGCTAAGAGCTAAACATCACAAGGAACTGGGATACCCCAACACCACATGTAACGCAGTAAATAAAACCTGAAAACACAGTGTGCTGTAATAACTGGTATCCTCTGTCAAGAGCCTAGGAACTTGCCGCTGCTAGAGGTCAGATCATTTGGTACTAACAAACCAAATATGTGAGCAACACAAATTTAGGATGTGCATGACTCTCCTCACCCCATCCCTCCTTGTTTCTGTGTTGAGACAGAGAGACCTTATGCAGGTTATACCTTCCCAACTTTTCTTTGGCCCTGCTCACACAACAAGTACTTTGTTAAAACACTTCCTGAAGTTCATTCTCATTAAGTTACCAGCAGAAACACTGACCGAAATGGAGCACTACAAGCAAACACCTTTAGGAGGACTCCACAGGCTCATAAAGAGGTGAAACAAGTTTGTAGAGAAGTTTCAAAAACATTTCCCCGCCCCCCCACCGTCCACTTTGGCAGTACCCCTCGCATGATCAAATATGCGTTGTGCCTGAAGAAGTCTACGATACAGCTCTGAGACCTCCCATACATGGTTTCCTGTGATTATAATTTCATCTAGGTATACAAAGGCTATTACTATACAATCATTTGGTAAATAAAAAGAGCAAAAGCAAAAATAGAGCAAACAAAGCTTGTGAACTTTACAGTTCTCTACATGTAGAGAGATCTATATGTACCCACTGCTCATCTCAACAGCAGATGGAAACTATAAATATTCATTTTTAAAGTAGCTTTTCCCCCGTTCTGCACACAGCTAGTTAGCAATAGATTTCAGAGACATACCAGACCATTACATTTCAGAAAGATAAGGTAAATCATA
The DNA here is from genome assembly GCF_018139145.2 of Gymnogyps californianus. Classification (NCBI taxonomy): domain Eukaryota; kingdom Metazoa; phylum Chordata; class Aves; order Accipitriformes; family Cathartidae; genus Gymnogyps; species Gymnogyps californianus. Next base: position 57,136,605 of record NC_059474.1, on the reverse strand, counting down.
TCCTTCCCATGTTTTGTTTTCACAGAGGCAAAATCTGCACAATAGCACTCTCTTCCTTAAACTCACCCACAGAAAAAACAACAGTGGTGTGAGGCGTCCTGTTTATTATGTTTTTACAGCTGTCATTCCTCAAAGGTCAAATTTTCCTTTTTTCATCAAATTATAAATTCCATGAGTTGTCTTCCTTGCTATATCTTACTCTTGATGTAGCAATTCTGTATATACTAAATTTTTAGTCATATATTTCCCCTTAACAAATAGGTTAGTGAAAAAAATAGACATTTGCATGATACTAGATACAGAGCACAAAATGTGCCCCCTCAGTATTTTGTTACCAATAATCCCAGTTTACCCAGCAGTATTTTGTAGTTGCCCACTACTGATACTTCTACATTCACTCATTTCATACCATTGGCTGACAACTATACAATGATGACATGGTGACGGCTTTATATTTATTGTAGATGATTGTCACAGTGATTAACATCCATACCAAGTACGTCGGGGAGAAAACCAACAGCCTAGAGATGCTTTAGTGCTGTACTGAAAACAGTGTTTAAAAGTTACCTTACATCTACTATTTACGCTGTATTTGCTACCACAGACAACCAATGGTTCCCAAGAATTTTTAATTTCACAAAAAAACCTTCTCAGTTAACCATATCATCTTTAAATCACAGCGCTGGCTCCGTGCTGCCAGATGCTCTGGCCACATGACGAGAAAAGATCTGGGTGTCAGAAGGCCAGGTTCTGATTTACAGACAAATACACCACATGTGAGCATGTTCAAATCATTCAAATCTTTGCCAACTCATTTCCTCATACATCAATGGAAATCCTAACTGATCACTTACCATTGCAAAATTATTCTAAGGCTTAGGTATGATTTAGGGTTTGAATAAATATGATTTAAGTGTCATAAGATCAATTATTACTTCTCAAATATAAACCAGTAAAAATTTGTTTTGCCCTTTTCTGAAATTAAAAAATAACTTCCCTCCAACTATTCATCATTCTGCAGTTTCCCACGTCTGTTACTCTTCTCATTGTTTTTCACTTGTTATTATGTGGTGATGGTGGCACTAAGAGATGTTACAGGGAGAAAGTCCATTGCCATTTATCTTGTACACTGCTTGGAGACAGCTACTTTTCTTAGTGAAACTAGTGAATATAAATGGCACTATAAATAGACAGCAAATCCTTCAAATATTTTACTAGAGCTGCTTTGGGGCAGTCTAATAGGCAGAAAGCCAAATGCTTTTGTTCTTTTTGTCACTTCATTGTTGATTTAGGAAGCTTTTCCATCAGATTATGCAGTAACTGTCACAGAGGGGAAATACTGTCTTCAAAGTTTTTTAATCTCAGCTATATTAAAAAAATGGTGATAATGTCCTACAATCCCTACATAAACCTTTATGCAAAGAAATGGGAATATTATATATTTATTTTCTGTAAGTAGGAAGTCAAATCTACGCATACTTTGTCCTGTTCTTCTCACAAATGTGAGGGCAACAATCTGTTTCCGTACAGGGGCCCTGACTGCTTGGTGAAGCAGTTTGCACCTGATTTATGGTCACAGGAAGATAAAAAGGGGTTTATTCAGCTTTTGTAACTGCTTGATGTCAGAGCTAGCTTTCCATCCTGGGATGACAGACCAGCTCAGCATCTACAGCCTTCTCCTAGGTCCACTCCCAGTGGCAGGAGAAGGGGCAGTTAGTTTTAAGACGTTTTGACTGTCAAGGAGATGAGCGTCTAGGTTCATGCATGCATCTGTCCTTGCAGCCTCCACCCTGGAAAGCAGGAAATTCTGTTCCTGTCATCAGATTTGTACCACACCAGCTGGCTCTCACCTCTGTGCACAGCCCATATGCAACATGGCTCCCGGTGGAGCTATAGCCTGCAGGGTCAGTCTCAGTTGCCTCTCCCCCAGTGCTCCTGCAACATCTCACTTCACTCTGTTCCTGTCCCTCTGGCCACCTCCTCCTCCCTCCGCTGCCCAGAAGCTGGGGAGCACCTTGTAACCCCCATTTGACAGGAGAGGGAAACTTTTCCTCAGAAAGGCAGGCAGACAAGAGGTTGTTCCCAAGCAATAACAAGGTATGACACACTATTTTGGTGAATGGAATTGCAAGGAGAAGGGATGGCAGAGGAGACCATTCAGGTGAAGGTTACCAGGGTGGGATGACATGCCTTGCCTGGCTGGAAAGTACTTAATTTATTTGCAGGTATGCTGACATGATGAGGGAACTAATGACTGCAAATAATATCAAGGAATGTGTTAAATACTGCCAGGCAGATAGAAACTGTGGGATCTCTGATCAACATAGGGAAAGTATTAGTAATGATACTGATGTCTTTTTTAATGGAAAAATACTAGAATTTGACTAGAATTTGTTATTTAACCTCATTACTGCTATGGTGTCCAAGGGAAATAAATTCGAATAATCTGATGTGTTTTGTTTGAATACGCAGGATACATCACGCAGAATAACATTGGCTAAGGTAAAGAAGTGCAAAGGGTAAAACTGCTACTTTAAAATTCAGTTTAAGAATGAGACAGAGTGAATAGGCATTACTGGTAACAACATTAGAAGGAAATAACAAGAGGTTTCAAGGGTTAGTTTTGACAGCTCTTGTGTTAATATTGTAATTACTCTAACAATATAATTTACAAATTCTATAGGTTCTAACAATGCTGATTATTATCCTTATTTGATAAAATATATGAATTAGAATAATAAAAATGAAGTGAGGGATTTCACTTCTATTCAAATCAAGGTAAAGGCTCCAGGTGACTTTAAGTGAAGCAAGAAATAGGAGTGTTCCACAATAGGTTACAACAAAACAAGGAAGAAACTCCAGACCTTTGAGATAAGCTCTGCTCCCCACTTGCCCCAAGTGGGGCATTCCCCATTTATTTCGACAGGTAAGTTCTCGCTGAAGCTCTCTGTTCTCTGTAAGTTGGCCACAAACATTCACCGAGTTTAGTGGGAGCAGAATCCAGTTCAGTTTCCCAGTCAAACACTTGACCCTTTGTACTGTGTCCTGTGCCTGGGACTTGCAGGTACTATTGGAAAACACATAGAAAAAATGGGTGAATATATTGTCATCCATAATGGAGGGCCAAGACATAAAAGAAGCCTAAGCAGCTACCAAAGAACACAATAAATCTGTAATTGGGACTCCAGTCAGCAAAAAGGACAGCTTTTCAAAACTGTCATGAGTCAGTGGTCCATTTTCCTTCACAGTTACATAAACCATAGTGATTTAATCCCACGCAATCAAGTGAAAACCTTTTTATATTTTAATTTTTTTCCCTGAGGGAGTGGTTAAAATTAAGCTGTTTTGGTGGATGTCAAAGAATAACTAAAAAGTATACAATCTTATTTTTTCATAATCAAAACATGATGATGGTTATGATCCATAATTGGCAATATTTCATATTTAATATTTGTTATGAGATGAAAAACTCTTTTATCCTAATCGATATTCCCATTTATATTCTGCAACTTTATTAGAACAAGGCTAACGTTCCCCAGCAATTTACTCAATGCCTAGAGCTCTCTCTTGTACTTGGGGGAGCAACTGAGGGAGATTTTTTACAGTTTTTTACAGAAGACTCCTTCCCCAAGTTCACACCTGTTATAACTGCATATAGGTTCCACTGCTTTTGTCAGTATTTATGAGGTTAAAGATGTTAAGCGACATTCTAATGTATTTTTAACTTTCTATATTTTTATCCTCATGCAGTTTTACTTTAAATAAAAAACGAAGTTGTCTCTCAAGGAGGAGCTGTAAAACTACTTGTGCTATTCATTGCGAGTATAGTAAAGACCTTTTCTTCTTCAGGAACGGTACATCTTGCTCTCACTAACATACTTGTTGAATAAGTAATTTTCAGCTCAAGGGGAACAATTGAAAGCAATTTAAGCTAAGCCAGCCACCCTATGGTAAAATCTACTCGTGTGGCTCAACTGTGATGAGGACTTAAATGATTACAGCTGCTTGTGAATAGTCACGAGACTTGGATCTTAGTTTGGACTTGTCTGTCTGAGACATTTAGGCTATGTTTTTTTTTTTAGTGGATGGATAGTGCTGTGGCAAGCTGCAGAGGAGTCTCATCTCCTGCTACTTGCAAATTAACTCCTCTAGAGAAAGAATGCAGGGGAGGGTTGAACGTCTGAGAATTTGTACCAGAAAATAAACAGGAAAATCCTGAGCATTTTCTTCTTGGAGCTGAATGTAACCTTATTTCTTTTCCAAACAGTACAGAACAGCTGTGTAGTTAGGATGTGCTTTCATAAAAAAAGATTTTCTGTTTTTGCCCTCCTCTTGTGTTTGCAATGAACAATTTAATATAATCCCTAAATACAAGTATGTGAGGGTGGGAAAAACTAGTTTACAAGACCCTAATCATTATATATCAGAAATCTAACAGAGTAATATTATAAAAGGAGATTTACTTTAGACATTAAAGGAAGAAAATACAGTGGGGAATGTATATAATGTAATGATTAGAAAAGTTGACTAGTGATGTTAACCCAGTTTAAATCGATTTCAATTAAATAAGCATTGCAAATGCAGCACCCCACATACAAAAAAAAAATAGTGGAGTCATTAGGTATTTCATCAGCTGTTTTGTAAGCGGTATTTTTCAAGGCTGTTTTACCACATGTGGTGAAGAATGAAATACAGGATTTGGCAAGTAGATTTATATTCTGAGACAGCATTATCGATAATAGATAAGATTGGCACATTACATATCTTCCCAAGAAAAGGACAAGGGAAAACAGTCAAAAGTTTAAGCAAGAGAAATTCTGCCTGCATGAATGGAAAAACAAAATTCACGCTGATGATCGTCAGGCACTGGATTAGGGGCCCAGAGAAGCTGTGGAATCTCCACCCTTAGGTATATTCAAAACTCAGCTAGACAAGGCCCTGTCCTGGTTTCGGCTGGGATAGAATTAATTTTCTTCTTAGTAGCTGGTACAGTGCTGTGTTTTGGATTTAGTGTGAGAATGATGTTGATAACACACTGATGTTTTAGTTGTTGCTAAGTAGCGCTTATCTTAAGTCAAGGACTTTTCAGTTTCCCATGCTCTGCCAGCAAGCAGGTGTGCAAGAAGCTGGGAGGGAGCATAGCCGGGGCAGCTGACCTGAACTAGCCAAAGGGGTATTCCATACCATGGAGCATCATGCCAGTATATAAACAGGCGAGAGTTGGCCAGGAGGGCGGATTGCTGCTCTGGCATCGGTCAGTGGGTGGTGAGCAATTGCATTGTGCATCACTTGTCTTTTCTTGGGTTTTATTTCTTTTTTTTTTTGTTATATTCCTCTTCATTACAGTTATTATTATTATATTATTATTCTTAGTTAGTAGTGTATTTTATTTTACTTTAGTTATTAAACTGTTCTTATCTTAACCCACGAGTTTTCCTTTTTTTTCCTCCTCCCCACCCACTGGGAGGTGGGAGGGTGAAGCGGCTGCGTGGTGCTGAGTTGCTGGCTGGGGTTAAACCACGACAGGCCCTGAGCAATTCCCTTGTACTTTAAAGTTTACCCTGGATTGCACAGGGGGTTAGACTAGAGGCTCAAAAAAATCCTAATCTAGCAAAGTATGCCCTAATGCCAAATATTAATTTTTACATTCTGAAGAATAGCTGAAAGTTTCTTACATGCACGCGCACACACTGCAATTTCTCAGCCCTATCCAAGAGACTGACAAGTTACATTAGCTTATAAATGGAAAGAATAACTTTTATAGTTGGAAATATATCCATACCAAATTAAAAGCATAGCAAATGTAAGAGTGGCAAATACTACTCAGGATGAATTAGTTCTGTCTTTACATAAGTATTTGGATCAAGTCCAGTATTTTTGTTCTCAGATTAACAAGAATACAGACCTGAGGGAACATGAAGCAGCATGTTAAATTTCAATATTTTTCTCTCTGAGCTTTCTAATTCACAACTATGATTACAAAAGTCACATGAGAAGACATAACAACTACAGGCAAGAAAAATAATTTCCACCAGCTCTGAATATTTTGAAGTAAAGCAAAGCAAACCAGGAGGGAACACAAACAAGCTGTGTGTCAGTTACAGTGTCTTTTAGATCTTTCCACAGAGCTCACAGCTCTCTGTGAGATCATGTCAGCTGTGCAGAAGCCCTCTTTTCTAGAGACTTACACCAAAGTGAATTATTTCCTAAACCATCTAAAACAGTGAAACTAAACTTCCCCCTTCCTTGAGTGTTGATAAATCCTGCTGCCTAGGTATAAGTAAGTTTTTAAGGGAGTAAAAATAGATGCTCTTGACTAAGGATGTAGCCATCCTTTGGTCCCTTATGTAAACCACAGTAAAGATTTGCTGCTTTTGTAGCTACAGGTGCTTAAAAATCAGCACAAGCAGCAAAATCTAGTTGCGAAACTGCATGGGATGTAATAAAATTCCTGTCAGGATAAAGAATAGTATCAGAACAACAGGGGTTATTACTAGGATTGCATTATACGAGGCAGAATGGACCAACACAGGGAAAGGAGGAAAGCAAGAAGTACCTGGAAGTTAAAGCAACAACATACAAAATATTAATCTTCCTTTTTCTTATAGGCAGCTTCCATGTTTACAGCTACAGATGCAAAATGAAAGAAGGAAAAACTAAACCAAACCATTTCTAGTATACTTAATAGCCAACATGAAAACAGTCCACAAGTATTTCTGAATGTTTACATAAATAATAGATGAAGATGACAAAGCAAGCAATAAGAATAATTAATAGCACAATCAACTAATTTGAACAAAAACATCACCTGGAGTTTTGGTCCTCTTCAGTTACTTTCATCACTAAAACAATTGGAATTATATTGATTTTAAAAAACAGTGCAAGGAAATGGTCTGCGGATCTCTGAATGAGGTATGATTTTTATTATTTTAAAAATTAAATCAAGTACATGGTAAATAAATCACTTGGGTTATTAGTCAAATAAATGGTAAAGTTTTATGCTTTTCCAACAAAGAATCGTTCTCACATTCTAGACCTTCCTATATTGCCTGCAATGCATAACCTTGCCAATAGATCTTGCTACTGTTCATCTCTCCACCCATCATTAAATGTTCCACAATGAAAGAAACCTATGGTATTATCTAAGTAAATATTATACACGTGGCTGAATTCTTGCAAGACGAGGCCAATACTACAAACTTGAGTAATGAGGTAGAAGATTCCCTTCTTTAAGAGGAATACGAACAGCAGTGTGTATTTGAGTTCAGTTCATTAAGTGGACAAGAGTCCCCACTTGACTGTAGCTATTTCCAAAGATGCTCATCGAAACTCTCTGGAATCAGACTGGAGTGACAAGATCCTCTTGGGGATGATTCAGCTCTGTTTAAGTACAGCACCCTGGAGGTGCTAACTCTTCTCACTTGACTATACAAGGAGCTTAGACAACTAACTTAGATGTAGAAATCCACCTTGCAGATATCTGAAATCAAGCGAGATTGTCTTTGCTGGCCACAGCTACTAAATGAGCAGTGAGAATATCTGTTTACATCCTATTCTGGAAAGGGGAATATGTTTTTTGCCCATGCATATGTAAGATTGGTCTTCTATGAGTGAGGTACTTCCCTCTCCTGTGGTAACCTCCTACATGATCTGCATTAAGCAAGCATTCCTGGGAGACACTTCTACTACCAGCTAACCCCAGGATTGCTCTATTTTTGGTTGAAAACTGGTGATCGTTATTGATACCTGACACAGCGTGACTTATGTCTGCTAGCCCACAGAGAAAAAATAAAGGAAGCATTAATATAACTTTTAGCACCCAAGTCATTGACAGCACCCAAGACGTCACTCTGTAAAAGTGTTAACAACTAGCTAAATGCTGCGTAAGGCTTTGATTGTATTAGTTCTTTTACTCCCACCACGCAGAGTCCTATCAGTCATTCAGTATCGTGCCCACTGCTTCCATTTCCAACCAGACATTAAGGAAAAGCATGAAGCAAAACATCAGAGGAAACTAAACCAGCCAACATCAAATGTCTCCAATTTTTGCTTTCCTGCTAAACTCCCTTATTCCCTTCCCCAAGTTATCTATTTGCTGATGCATGGGTGAATCGCACTGCAGAGCTGATGAGGATTTAAACACAAAAAGTCTTAATATAGACTTCTGTGTATATATATATACTTAATATATACTTCTGTATAGTTTGTCTCATACACTTTGCAAGCAGCTGGAAAGAACTGACTAGAGTGTTTATGCATGAATGATAAAGTACTTTCATGTCAATGTGTGTTAAAATGTTTGCATAAACATTTTTTCTCTTAAAATATAAGAAGCTGCACCCCTCTAGCATGAGCACATTAAGCACATTTGTGTTTGCACATGTATTTTCGACTGTGTATTTCACAAGATCATTAGCAGGCATTGCACAACAACAATTTATGAACTTCTTATGAAATTCATCTTTAGTAATTAAATTCATGAATACAAGTTTATTTCTGTTTTGGAACTAGACATATATTAGTTCTGTTTGAATTGGATACATGTTTCAACAGCAGCAATATTCCACAGTATTTTCATTTTGTCCTTTAGGATACAAAAATGCTGTTGACATTTTGAATGAACTCCTGCCATTGAGTGTAAAATTCAGGACAGTATCCTGTAAGTTGTTACCATAAAAGTTACTTCTCAGTGTAGATTATAACACAATTGCACTCATTTCATGTTTTACTAGAACAGTGGTTCATATAATAGTATATGCAACTAGGAAGAGATGACTATTTTTTAGTATCTAGTTGATTTAGAGATACTGCAGATGGATTAAATTGTTTTAGACTTATACCAAAATAATAAAGTAGCTTTCATGAATTCCAGTATTATAAAAATTCAAGTTGTACCTTCTGATGTTAATTAGACACAATCAGTTAAATGCATCTTTGTAATTACATCTAAAATTAGCTCAGCCCCTGCAGGAGTCTTGTAAATTTGTCACTGTGTCAAGCTGAAAACATTTACAGCATTCAAAATTTCACTCAAATCTGCTGTGACTTTTCTGGGAAAGTAATATTTCAGCAGAAGTGCAGAATGGAATCAGTCAGAACATCTGCAGAACTCCAGTTCTCAAGTTCTTCATCTATATAAAAAATTGTTTTTAAACAATTGTTTCAGAAAATCAGCAGACAGGATATTTGCTACTGCCAATAACTCCACAATGGAGCCAATTTTAAGCTAAGGGATACCTACTGGAGACCAGTATACTGTAACAATATTACAATTCCATCTATATCTGAAATGTTTGGAAGGAACACAAGCATCATTAGAAATCAATGGAGACTACTCCTATCACTTGGCAAGAGAAAAGAGCACAATTTTGAATAGACTGTGTTAAACTTTGTTCAATTCACCTGTAAACTTTGTTTTCCAGACTTCAGGTGCAGATGCCAGAGACTGCCAGCACACTAGGAAAAAGCACTTAAAAAGAGCTTTCTTACTTTAAGCAATAATTCCACAGTCATTCATACATGAATAAACATGAGCAGGTAAATAGAATGGTTCTGTGACAGCAGCCTCAACCTTCAGAAACAGATAAAATGTGTGTGAAAAAGGAGAGCTGCTAAGTGATTTTATTATTATTCATTTATATTACAGTATGTTTTGCTTTGTGACTAATACCTAAGTTAACTGTATTATTGAAATGCATGCAGCAATTTCATGACTACATCTGTAGGTCCAAGATAGCCAGACATATTCTCTTGGGACAAAATATAAGTCTGACTTCAGTGAGACAACTTTCTCTCCCTGAGCTGTCTTTCATTTTCTAATGGAGACGAATAGCGATGAATTATTGAAATCTTCATCAGAAATTATATTAACAATACTGTGTATGTTAAAGGAGGAGAACAAAATACAATTTAATCTTGATTTTGACATTGATTTCCTGAGGAAATTGCAGAATTTGTATCTATGTTATAAAGGAAAAAAGAGGGAACAGTTACATATATCTGATAAATGGTATCACGAAGTGCTCTGTACATGCAACACACAAATGGCCTCTGGCATTAGTGGAAATGAAATGCAGAGATCTTGGTTTCTCTTCCCTTTTTCACTGTACTATCTAGTTTTGTAGCAGTACCTTGCAGATGGGTTTCATATTCCAGGCATGATTGCATACAGCTGTTAGAAATTAATTGTAGTATACATTTTACAGGAGGTAATGGAAAGAGGAGAGGGGAAAGATAAGCTATTTAGAGATCATACCCATGATCAACATTTGTGTGACAAACGTTCATCTGAGTTATCTAATTCCCTCCACCAAGTTCCTTTGAGAAATATATCTTTACTTCATATAAACATATGCAAGGCAGTTTGAAATGAAACAATTTCCTGTTCCTATGCAAAGAAATGAAAACAGGGGAAAAAATTTCCTAATTCAAAACTAGCAAGCGCTCTCAACATTGCAAAGAAATCAAGTTTAGAAGAAATGTAATACCTGGAGTATTGACAGTACTGCTAAGGTGTAGGTGGTAAGCAATTTTTCTAATAGGAAGAAAAGTAGAAATCAATACAGCAGAAATCAAAATCTTCAAAAATTAGCTGGAAAGCTGCTAGGTGTCTGTATGTGGTTTATTACTTTGTTACTTAGGACATTGGATGTCCCATAAATACACTGAATTAAGAGTCCATAAAAATATTTATCTGTATTATAGAAGACGCCAGCCCTCAGAGGCTTTAGACAGACATTTTACTGGCAGCTTTCCAGAATCTTGACACATATGAATAAAGTCAAACCAAAGGAAAAAAGCAACAGCTGAGCTTTCTGTTGCTGGTGTTTCCAAGGCAGAGCAGTTCAATGATTCATCATTGAATATAACCTTGCAAAATGTCAGTAAGAGCAGAGATGACTTCATGCACTAGCAGTCCCATAATTCTGTTTTAATTCCCCCCTCACTAAAGTTCACATCTCCTCGGTGTCTCCTCTCTTAATGCTCTCCCAGGACCCCACAGCCCTGACCTGAGGGACTGCAGTCATAGACATGCTAGAACGTAAGTACACCAACAGCTGTGTCAAAGATCACTGAAAGTACAGTGAATATTCTGATTACATTTGTTACAGTTTAGAGCTCTGAGTCCACCCCATTAGAAATCCGTATCAGGGGAAAGACTTCGCTTGCGTAGTGATAGCCTCACCCAACATCCAACTATTCTGACAGTGGGCAACAGCAAATGCCTAAGAAAGATTATAAGAAAGCAAATGTATTTATTCTTCCCCATATAGTCATCTGGTCACAAGTGATCTGTGGTGCAAGAAATTCATAGAATCATAGAATGGTTTCAGTTGGAAGGGACCTTAAAGATCATCTAGTGACCTTTATTTATAAATTCTGGGGCTTGAGGTAATATCTTTCTGATTAGCAGCTCTTGATAACAGATCAACAGCTCTTTTTCATCTATGAAGCTTTCTAGTTGCTTTTCTGCATCCATTGCCTTTGCAACACGTTGTGGCAGAGCTCCCCAGTTTCACTATACAAGGCACAAACAAAAATCTCTACTTTTTTTAATCTACCTAAAATAATTTCACTTTATAGCACTGATTTGTTAAAAGCAAAACTAATGCTTGAATGACAAACCCTAAAATAATCATTCCCTCTTCACCTTTTCCATGCATTCCTATCACATTTCCCTTCTGTCTTTGCTTTTCCAGCCAGAAAATTCCTAGCCTTTTGCTCTTCCTTTCAGTCCCTCAGTACTTGAATGGTCTTTGTATCCTGGACACATGGAGTGAGAAGGTCATATCTGTACTCCAGCGTAGGATCCTTAGTTTAGGTGTTGAGCTCAGAGGAAATCGGGCATAATTTCACTAACCCTATTTCCTTTTATTGGAGGTATACCTAGGTGTGTAACCGTTGATGGCTTGCTTAAATAAATGTTTTCTGATTAATCAAACACTAGGCCTGCAGGCAGCTTCAGGGCTTGACAGTGAGTATCGTTACCTGGCATACAGTGTAAATTGTAACTTTTCAGCACAGACAGAACTAACATTTATGAGCATCAGATGACCATCTAGCGACAATGCTGCTTGGTAACCTTTTGTGATTGTTCATTTTGTGGAGTTATCATCCTCTGAGACCAGTGGTGAAGCAAATTGCTTGGGATGATGTTTGCTCCCAAGTACAGTCCTTATTTGCCCTCTTGTGTATTCAGCTCTTCCCTCTGCTCCATCCTTTTGCAAACCAGTGCACAAGCTTCCCTGCAGGAGCAGAGCACGTACGGTATAGTCCACACTGAGGAATCCACTCTCACGTACTCAGCAGGACCTACCTCCTAGGTCATTCAAAGGGGGCATTCAAAAGCGGCTACTCTAGCAGTGAGAGAGGAAAGAGTCTGACAACTAATGGAAATAATAACTTCCTCTAACAGTTCAGCTTTTGCCAGCCTAAGTGTGTTTTCTTATCACTAGCAATTTTCTATGAAAAATACAACTCACAGTGAATATTCTTTACCACTGGCTAGATTGAAAAGGTGCAGACAGAATGTACCCACCACATTCATTTTTTAAGTGGATTTCTCAGTTGTCTGACCAGAGTGGCTTGTCCTTGAAAAATCAGTTGGGTCTGTAGGGGCTTTATTCCAATCTCCCCATGGAACTTAAATGGACACTTGAGAGCTCTTTAGGTGTTTGGACACCATTAGAGCAACATTTCTCCTCCTTTCCACTACCCCCCAGTCTTTGTTTCCATTTGAATTACCTGACTGGAGAGATTTATTTTTGCAGTGTTTCAAAGGATTAGAATATCACAATCTCTACTCCAGTACACAGCAGTAAGGAGATGGTGGGAGTGTGGAATGCCAGATCAGACTAGTGATTACTCTAAACCACTGTCCTTTCTCTGATTAACATCAGATTTTTACCTTTCTGTGTGAAAACTTCCCTGCCTGCAGAGAAAGTTTTTTCTTTATCCACTAACTAGAAAGTGATGTATACCCTAGTCAAATGCTACCTACAGCAAACAAAGAATATTTTCACCCTGAACTCTTTTAGCCCTTCCACTACTGCACTGATTTTTAAATACATTTTTTTGTATGTTTGGCAGTACTATTCCAGAGGTAGATTTTGGGTAGACCATCTTCTTAGCACACCAGACACCAGAATTTAGGGTTCCCTTGAAACTTCTCCAATTATCCAAAACTGGAACTTGATCTACACATCTATCTTCATTTTCCATGCACAGTCTTCACTCTAGATTTCAATTAAATTTAATTGAAAAGTATTGTATAAAAAGAGAATACAGGTTTTTCTGAGGATTGTTTAAGTAATTCTACCACTAAGCTATTAAAAATGAGTGAATCTCCTATTCAAATAAATGCTAACCTCATAGTAGGAAATAGTAAAATTTATCTCTTAAACCAAAGGTATCCTGAGGCAATCACTGTTTCAGCAACACATTTCTTTTCAGGAAATTCAGTCTGATTATTTATCATTGAAAATATAGCAGACCTCAGCCAGGTCTGTTTGACCACTCCAATAAAAACTTTTTATTCTTTCCATTTCAAAAAGAAACAGAAGCTTTGCAAACACAAAACACAGCTCAGCCTAAGGAATTTGAGAACACACACGGGCGTGAAATTTTAGTCTAGAAGTTACAGTCTATCCATTTGCCCCACTAAGCGCCCCATTTCTATCAGACAAGTCCCCACTAACTGTTCAGTTCAGCTCACTTTATAGTTTAGCGCAGCTAATTTTTTTAAATGAAGATCATATTCTGTTGAGAAACCAAGAGGACGGGTTGCTGGTAAGATCACAAATCTGATTTTAATATGTCACAACATTTCAGGAAGGACCACAAGAGTTAACCTAAAAGTTTACCAACTTTATTTTCTTTCCTGAAAGTCCTGGGGACATAATGCCACAAGCTTTTCTCACTGTAGCAATATAGATGGAATTGATGAAAACTAAACTATGAAGTACAACAAAGTAAGGATTGTCTGTGAAATAATTCTGCCAAAGATTAAAGGACAGTTGTGCTCTACTGTAGGACTAAAAAGAAATTAGTTTTCCTAGGAAATTGTCTACATCAGATGCATCTAAATTTATCGGGAAAGCAGAATGTTCTTTGCATGATGAGAATTCATAGGCATTCATCACAGCTATGCTATTTTATTCAAAATAAAGCACACTATTCCTCAAGCAATATCAAGGCCTTGTAGACCAGCAGCTTTTTTCTAAGTCAAACAATTTCTAGAGCTAGTTCCTGTACATAACTCTATGTCAGTTTTTAAGAGGTCAGGAACATAGGCAAATGGAAACTTGCAAGGAAGGGATGGGTGATGTGTCAGAATAATATATATTTTTATTGCCCAAAAGTGCATATTAAAACAAAGTTATCTTTGTTTATTTACAGTCTCATTCTTCCCAGAAAATGCCTTCCTTTTAAATGAGACCATTTAGTGAAAAACAGGTCTCTCTGTCTTATGGACCACATAGACTCAGTGACCACATCTATGAGCCCTGTCAACATTTCTTGGGATGTTTTTATTTTGTCTAAGATTTGCAATGGTGAGAATCACTTACCAGGTTTAAATAAGGTAACAGCTTTAGGTTTAAAAAGATTCAGTGAGAAAATGGGACCAACCATAAAATGTCAGATGAAAGATCTGTCTAGTTCAGTATGCTGTACTCAGTAACGGCCAATAGAGGATTCCTAGGGAAAAGTAGAAAGAAAATGAGAGATATGTATTTCCCAAGAATTGCCTCCCAGCTTTCAGCTCTTTGTTCTGAAATTTCCTGAACCAGAGTTGGCATCTTTTTTTAATAGCCCTAGATCATTTCTTCTTCTATTAGTGTATCCAATCTGTTTTGAACACCAGCAAACTTTTAGCATCTGCAACAGCCCGTGGCAAGGAATTACAGAGCTTAGCCCTGTATTTTGTTTTTTTTTTTTTACTTTGTTTATTTTCAACCTGCCATAAGCAATTTCAATATATGCACATCAGTATTAGAGTAGCTATGGAGAACAGTCCTGACAGCTTAGTATTTTTTTTGCCAAAATTCTTAAACTTCACTCCTACTTTATGCACTCTTGAATTCACTGAACAGATTATTTTCGAGTCTTTAAACCTAAGTTATCTAATATAACAGATATTGAGATAATCTGTTTCCTTAGACAAGGCAAATCCTTTCGATAGATTAATTACTTTGAAATTTCTGTAATTTGTGCAAAACTTTAATTATCTGAAACTATTCAGTAACCCTCATTACATCTACATAATTGAAGTTCAACTCTAATTAGCTGTTGCTCTAACAACAAGATTGGTTGGAGCAATTAGAGCAGTCCTCTTTGGTTTTGATCTTTACCGCTGTTAAACCTTTCCCAATAGCTAGCAGTATTGACTTTTGATAATTCTTTCCTGGAAGAATAGAGAAAGTCAACTAATTATTTTCATTGTTACTATTGGGCTTTTTTTTTTCATTTTCTCCTAAATCTACATTCAACTTGTAAACTTTTCTGGCAAAATTTGCTCCTTTAATCAAGTGAGTTAGTTACACATACCTCCCAGTGATTTGCTTTCCTTTAATTTAAAATTTGCCTATACAGCTGTGTAACAATATGCTGGTTATTTAGTTTCAGGACCTCAGGAAATCATGTTTCAGGACCTCAGGAAATAGGTTTAGGTGATTCATATAGTAGTAGTGCTGCCTTGATAATCTAGAGTTAGGTGAGGCAAGACTGTATTTTTAATATAAAATGCACCTCTCCCTGCAAACCTTACCTTGGTAAGATAGCCCAGTTACTAATATACAGCACACAATACAGATGCAAACTGTGCATGCTGAGATCAGCAATTTGGTTTGAGGAATGAGGGGAATCACAGTAGGAAATTGGAATAAAGAATTCTGGAAAATAAAAACTGTTCCTGAAGAACCAGACAAGACGTTTTCAGGTACTATTGATTCCAGTAGGTGGCAGATGGATGCATACAAGACTAGTGAGTTAGGCCTAATGCATCTTGGCCTGCCTAAACCGTTGAGGAAAAAAGCTAAGTCTTAAATAAATGATTGTAATATTGGTCGTGCAAAAAATCAATAACTCAGGCCTTTTTGCAGGTTTTTCTACTGCAGTTAAGATTAAAGCTGTACTCTGTTGGAGGAAACTTCTGTATCACTGCAGTCTCACTGGTCTCAGTTCTTGAAGGAAAGATCTGCAGATGACCAAGTGCAGGGTTAAAAGCATTGTTATTTAGTGTACTGCACAGTTCTAAATGTTGGAGTAGAGGAGAACAACAGCATTCCAGCTGAAAGTACATAAAAACAAGAAACGCACTACCTGAAAATGGTACATGCAAGAAGATCTAGAAAGGAGATGAAGGAGCATTTGACTCTGTAACAGTGATACATTTAAGTTTTAAATTCATCTATCCATCTCTGATCCCCGAGTCTTTGAAATTCCTAAGCTTTGTTACTTCTCTGATAACAAATTGCTCTGGCTGTCACATCAGTGCCATACAAAGAAGAGTTCCTACCTTAGATGCTTTTGCATGGCAAGTCAACTTTGAATGGGTTCTCTTTGAGGCCACATCATAAGCACATTGTTTTCTACCACATTTCTGTCACCCTAGATCTCCTTCATTATAACCACTTTTCATGTGAGTGTCTTCCCACTAGCATATGTGAGTTTTTATAAGGCATCGCTGAGATCCTCCTCAGCTATATAATTTACCTCTTCTTTTTTTTTTTTTGCCAATGTTCACCTTGTTATTTTCTTATATTGTAACTTCATACTTTCTTAAAATTACCATTTTATTATCTGCTTCAACTAGCGTGAGCATCTCTCTCATTTCAGTACTACCCTCAGATTTCATTAAACTATTATCAATACCCTCTCTGAGTGCTTAAACAAGGAGCCATTTAATAAAACTGTTCCTAATACCAATTTCCAGACAGATTGCTGTTATTCATTGCCTATTACGTTCACTATTCTGGCTAGCTTAAGATATATTACTGTAACCCTATTCAAGCTAGTTCGTACTCACTTTCAGCTAAGATTTTATAGGAAATTCAATCAAATTCCAAGCAGTTTATGTTTCTGTGTCACTACCTTCTCTCCCTCTTTTATATTTCTATCAAGAAACAATCAAATTTTGATTGGTAAGATATGATCCTATTTATAAAAAGAAGATGCATAACAATGTTTATTTTCTAGTTTACAGAGGAACTATTAGACATATCCATTAATATTTTTCACATGCTGAAACACAGTGAAAATCAGTACCACTGAAAAGTCTTTGCGAAGGTAATGCATCATTCCTGTCTACATTTTGAAAGGTCTTGCCTGACTCTAAAGGTTAGACCAGCTTAACTAAAATCAGCCTTAAAGCTGACTTAGTTGAATCAATATATATTAATGGCAAACAGCCTTAAGTATCAGTTGCAAATAAATTGCAATTTCACATTTATCTCCTAACAAGTAAACTGATACAGAACAGATTTGAACCACAGAAGGTGTCTCATATGGCTTTGAACCCATTTCATTACAATACTTTAAAATTCCGTTGTAGTTGTAATAAAGTTATCAGCTACTCTTTCTCCTTTCTCATCTCTGTGGTACGTAATTAAATATCTAGGCCTTCCCTTCCTCTCTTAGGATCAATCATCTGATTCTTCCACTCTTGGATCAGACTCACACACAAGCTGTCTGATGTTCATCCATCCAAGTTCTTGTCTTTCCTGGAAGTTTGATTCAGCCAGACTGTTTAGTGGCGGGGAACCCAGTGACAACTCATAAACCAACTTTTTGCCATGTCAGGTTTGATCCCATATACCAGATTTCTCTCTCTTCCAAAACCTGGTTTCTTCATTTGTACATCATCATATGAAATCTCTTGCTACCCTCAGAGTGGATTTTCCCACAGAGGAGGATTATCTACAGGGAATTTTGTGAAAATGCTGCCATTCGCTTGTTTCAATATTACACTCTCCCATCATCAATGGACTGTAACAATTGCCTGAGTGACTGTTACTACTCTGTAATATATTTCGATAGCTGAGTATATGAACAACAAACTTTCTTTGTTGTTTTCTTCCTGTTGTTTTCACCAGAGGCTGGACTGGATGGCCTTCAGGCATCCCTCCAACTGACATTTCTATGACTCTAAGAATGTCACCTTGGAAGTGAAGCACAGAAGTTATATTAAAGTTGCAAATCAAAATGTACAATTGAGAAAGATTCACCTTTAATTCAACCTGCATAATGATGACCATGGTGCAGGCCTAACCATCCAGCATCATCTTCCTCTTTCCTTTTAAAGAACAGGTAAAAGAAAGTCCTTTCTGCTATGAACATTTATTACAAATAAAGCCAGGATGAGTAACGAGGTTACTGATACAGCTGTCGATAGGTCAGCGTTCCTCAGGTCCCTTCAAAGCATCAAGCTGAGGATTCAGTATCTGAGAAAAAAATCCTGGGGATTCGAGCCATCACAGCGAAGGGGTTGGGACAGTGATTGCAGACCACTTCAGTTAGGCTTCCACCCTTATCTCTAACCCTACACCCTGCCCCCTACCCTAGTCCCTTACTCTAATTTTTTTCACTAGTCCCTAAAGCAAGCCCCTACCTTGAAACACCTAAACCCCATCCCCTTGCACTAACCTCCTAGCCCTAACCCTATCCCGTAGCCCTAACCCTAACCTGTTTGGCCATTGGGAGGCAGAAGTAGTGCAGGGATTTTGAGGTCGTGGGGCAAAGGAGAAATCCCTGCTGCCCCAATTAATTCCTAGCAATGGGGCATACCATTTTTATGCAAAATGGCCTTATTCTCTTTGGATGCGTGAACAAACATGGTGTAGGGTTCAGGCCACATCTTCCCAATGTCAGTGAAAGACTTTTCTTACATTGCAGTGAGTGGGATCCCAGCACTTAATTTCTCAAAATGAAGTGAATGTGTCCAGTTCCCTTAGCTTTCCATCTGTCACATGTGATTATATTTTCCCTACCTATTCAATGTTGATGGAAAAGAAGGCATGACTGAGTTCAGTGTTGCTTCAGTGATTACACTGCAGAAAAAGTGATATGTTTGGGAAATAGCTGCTAATCCCACTGTGATATATGCAGTTTGTAGTCAGGGATTAACACGGATGTGGATGAAGTGGTCTATACAGTAATTTTATATGTTAAATCTCTACAGTATCTCACAAAATTCCTTTTTTTCTGTGAAGATTAGTCTCAAAAAGACACTTTAGGAAGACACTTATTTTAAAGGAGTAATAAATACAGAAATAAATAACTCACAGTCAGTCTAAGAAATTCTCAGGACACTGTATTCATGTTGCAAGAGCCAGGGGTAAAATTAATAAATAGGACTGTATGACAACTGGATGGTTCTGTGGAAGAAAAACAAATCATTGCAATCTCTAGAGGACTACGACACCAAATAATTACTTCAATACATTAGTTTTAAACTAATGAGTTGTGAACGTGTCCTCCCCTCCCGCCCCTCGGCACACATTTTTGATACGTGCACCATTTCACCCCTCTCAGAAATTCCACCACATCCTCCTGTTAAAGAAGGAAGAGTCCTAAAGAGAAAACTGCAGCAGCACAGTACTATTTCTGCCATAATAACACTTCAGTTTCCTACACCCAGTCCCATTCAAAGACTGACGCCTCGCCAGAAATACCCCATATTCTAAATAATACATAAACTTTAGGCCTAATCCCACAAACATTCAACTATATGTGCATCTGCTAGCTTCAATGAGACATGAATAAAAAAGATTATGCTTGTGTACACGTGTTCATAGGATCATGTCCTCACTAGTGAAATTAGGTTACTTTCATAGTGTAAGTGATTAGTCCCAACTTTGGATCTTCTGAGAGTTGCAGGGGTTGTGGAGGGAAGTTTCAGATGTTTCACAGATGATGGCTTGGAAAAATATGTCATTTTGTCTAAGCTGTTTACTGAAAATCCCTAGCATCTCATGATGCAGAACAAAGCCTTGAAATTTGGCAGCATTTGTGGCTTGCTACAGCTCCTTAGGGTCACAGGTCCCGCACGCTGCTTAGACACTTGATAGAATTTGACAGAAAATGTATCCAAAGATTGTACCAGGACTGTTCAGGTGTTATTCCTGGCTGCGTCAAGTTACCAAGACTGATAATACAAGATCTGAGAAGAAAGCTCTCATTTTTCATATAGGAAACAACCTATTGCAAATGCAGAGGAAATGAGCCATACAAGTAAGTAGAAGAGGCAATTGGACAGATGGAAATAAGGCTGCGAGTCAGAGAAGAATCCAGGATTTCAGCTTAAACTGGTTTAAAAGGACTAAAAGTCACAAAAATGTCTGAAAAACTGTCATAGGCTTGGAGAACGGTAATAGAAGAGGGAACAGTTTGATCAATCAGGGAACAAAAAGCAAGGACAGAAGGAGGAATATTAAGAGAGGTGTTGTGGATTTAACAATCCCACAGCTGACTGTTGGTAGAGGATACTACAGTTTCACAAAATTGCAGTCCTGACTGGAAGACAGGAACAGACTTTTTTGAAAGGGTACACCTAGGTAGCACCAATAGAAGTGGTCAAGGGAATAAATATTTGTAGTGGGTTACCACAGGATGTAGTTGAACTTGGAGCTGTTGAACTGAAACTGAACATTTTTCCAAAAGAGGTGGTCCTGTCAGCTTTGGAGGGAGTTCCTCTCCTTTCCTGAAGGAATTCCTGGGTAGAACTCAGTGGCTTGAGATACTCAGAAGAAGGACAGACAAGTTAATCATAACTCTTCCTTCTGGCCTCCTGGTTATTAAAAAAAAAAAAAAAGGAGTGATCAGTGCCAGTAGGAATTTAGGGTTTTTTTTAGAGCATTACAAGGAGCATCAAAAGGCTGAAGCATACTTAGAATGCAAAAAATGTTGTAAATGGCTCATTAGGAAATATCAGTTAATACTACCTTTGAATATGCTTTTGGCTGTATTTATAAAAGCACCACCAATTAGTTAGATTTTAACAGCAATACGGAGTATTACCAAAACATTAACATCTAATAAATGCTGATCACAGCAGGAATTTTCAATTGCCATAATTACTCAAGTAAAGACCATTAGTGCTACTTCCTCCCAGCTAAAACATCAAAGCATCTTTTACTTAATTTCATTTGCTTCAGACGCTAATAAGCGTCAGCATCTTAATTCATCTTAATGCATTTATCCTTCTCTTTGTCCAATTTTAAATTGTTGTTTATTTCCACAAATTAATGCCATATTATCATTAATCTTTTTTGTTGTTGTTGTTAAATCTCAGAACAGCAATGCATGCAGCTATAGAGTGCTAAAGCTAGAAAGTGTGGGGAAATATTAAAAGAAACTACAAACATCGAAATTTCATTCTTTCACAGTCTCTCTGGGCCACTTGTCAGCTACTCTCTGTCATTTTTCCCCCTTATATCAGGTCAGTTTTAGAACCTAAGATAGTTTTGTTTCTTGAAGTCTTAAAGGCATAAAGTTGTAGTTAGTATTAGTTTCACAGACTGATAAACCTGCTTGAATTGAAACTGTAATTTATTTAACTCCAGGTGAGGCCAAAATTTTTTTGTAAAAAACCTTTTTCTCACTCTGCTGGTGCTGGTGGTGTTAGTTTACTTCAGGAACAACCACGTAAATATGTTTAGAACTCTTGAGCAAGCAACACCTTTAGAGGATTTATTCTGTATATGAAATGTTTCAGCCTTGACACTTGCTAGGGTTCACTCATATGCTTACTTAAAAGAAAAAAAAATCCCTAATGCTGATGAAGACCAGGCCAGAAGCAGAAAAAACAGGATTACTGAGTAATGGTACTCATTTTTTTTCCTCCTCCTCTAACACAAAGTCATTTCTCCAAAGAATGATTTTTTATTTCTTTGGTTTGAAATCTAAGTCAAGCTTCAATAGCAAGAAATGCATGAAATGTCAGAAATTGCTGCTAGTCTCCTGCAGGTTGTCAGTGTCCTGGTTTCGGCTAGGATAGAGTTAATTTTCTTCATAGTAGCTGGTATAGTGCTGTGTTTTGGATTTAGTAGGAAAAGAATGTTGATAACACACTGATGTTTTTAGTTGTTGCTAAGTAGTGTTTATACTAAGTCAAGGATTTTTCAGCTTCTCATGCCCAGCCAGCAGGAAGGCTGGAGGGGCACAAGAAGCTGGGAGGGGACACAGCCAGGACAGCTGACCCAAACTGGCCAAAGAGCTATTCCATATCGTATGACATCATGCCCAGTATATAAACTGGGGGAGTTGGCTGGGAGGGGTGGATCGCAGCTTGGGAACTAACTGGGCATCGGTCAACGAGTGGTGAGCAATTGCATTGTGCACCACTTGCTTTGTATAGTTTAATTCTTTTAGTATTACTATTGTCATATTATTATTATCATTATCGTTGTTTTTCATTCCTTTCTGTCCTATTAAACTGTCTTTATCTCAACCCACGAGGTTTGAGGTTTTTTCGATTCTCTCCCCCATCCCACTGGGTGGGGGTAGTGAGCGAGCGGCTGCATAGTGCTCAGTTGCTAGCTGGGGTTAAACCATGACACAGAGCAACTGGCTTTTTCACCAAGTACAACTTACCACGATGAAACAAACAAACATGTTTTGTTTTCTCAAAACAAAAGATCTGCCATGGAGATATATTTGATATCAGACACGAAAACTGCAGTTTTACTTGAGAAATCATCTCTGAATGCACCTAGATAGAAGTGAGAGTCCAGACTCACTCAGGACAACTGAGCCATGGATCCTCCAGCATAAAACATCATCAGAACCTCTGACTGGGTCACAGAAGTGGGCCTGTCAGTTTGTGGTTGTTGGAAACACTCCATCCCACTCCTGGTCTCATAGGTGTCTCAGTTGCATGTACGTTTTTTGTCAGATGGTGTAAGGCAGCAAATATCATGTGAGGAAGAAGAATCTAATGATTCCAAACTACAAGAATCAGAGCAATCCAAACTCCCCATCTGTTGCCGGGTATGGTGGTCAGTGAAAATCTCAGTGCTCTGAGAATGAGGTGCAGAGTTCTTGATGCAATTAAGGACCCTATGAAGATTCAGACTACTGGACTTTTGCTAAGTTTTGGATTTGGGGTTATTTTTCACCTTCCAAAGAAGAAATCCAGCTCTAACGAGAGACAGACACTGAATATTTTCCCACTAAATATTGCTGCAGTTCAAACCTCTGTGACTGTATAATATGTAACAGGCATATCATAGGTACCGTGGCTCTGATAAACACTGTGTCTTTAGTGAATGTATTTTTTTTTCATGTTCACTCTAAGACCAAACCAAGGTAATTGTATTTGAGCAGAGAGAACATATAGGACATGTAGTGATGAGCCTTTCGTGGGGAACCAGAAAACATCACACACTATTGGCTCTTGGGAAGAGAGTTCAGCAAAACATAAGGCCTGAGGGCTGAAGGGATGATTTTCAGATTGGAGTTACAGACTAAGGAGCTAAAAGCTAACTCAAAATGGTTTAGGGTCCTTTGAGTTTAGTTAGCTTTTTTTAGCTTAGGGTCCTTTCGATTTGAAGAACAGATGTAAAGCTACATTAAGGCTTTTCAGGACTGCAAAACATATATACTCTAGTCATTTATTTTTAAAGAAAAGCCTCCTAACAAAGACATTATTCCCAGAAAGTATAGTTTGCTACTTTTTATTTGACTCCTAGAACAATGCAACCATGTAATTAAAATTCCTAGGGTAGGGTTTGGGCAGGGGGGATTGGGGTTTGTTTTTTTTTTTTTTTAAGATTTATCCCTCTCAATGATCACATACAAAAAATTATTGTCTGCAGTTGGGTTTGCACAGAACAAAACAAGATACAAGCTAACTTTCTTGATTTAAAAGAAAGTCAGTTCTAACAACAAACTAGTTCTCTCACACATGGGCAGCATGGCAGACACAAGGTGAACACCATCATTTTACGAATGGGATCCCCAAAGCCGTTCTTTAAAATCCTTTTTGTCTTCAAGCTAGCTATCATACACAGTAATTGGTTGAAAACACACATAAGGCGCAATACCAGAAGAAACAAAGTACATCTTTTATGGACTTCGCATAGCTTTCTTTGGACCCACATCACCATAACTTTCCATGACACCGCTGTCTCATTTTGCGCAGAAATACATATGCAACAAGTTGTTTCATCAAATCTTATCAGCTGTTTTTCTTCCTGCTCAGTCAATTATGTTCCACTCCTAGGGAATAAACACTTCAAAAGGTGTATTGCCCAACTACCAAAATAAATACTCTTTACGTCTAAGGCTAAACATTCTCTTTCATGACCCCCAACACATGTGTCGTGGTTTAACCCCAGTCAGCAGCCAAGCACCACACAGCCGCTCTCTCACTCCCCGCCCCGCTCCCAATGGGATGGGGAGGAGAATTGGGAAAGAAGGTAAAACTCGTGGGTTGAGATAAGAACAGTTTAATAACTAAAGTAAAATATAATACTAACAATAATAATAATGAAATATAATAATAATAGTAATGAAAAGGAATATAACAAAAAAAGAAGAGGGAAAAAAAAAGGGAAAAAAACAGTGATACACAATGCAGTTGCTCACCACCCGCTGACTGATGCCAGAGCCGCGATCCACCCCTCCCTGTTTATATACTGGGCATGACGTTCCATGGTATGGAATACCCCTTTGGCTAGTTCAGGTCAGCTGCCCCGGCTCTGCTCCCTCCCAGCTTCTTGCACACCTGCTTGCTGGCAGGGCATGGGAAACTGAAAAGTCCTTGGCTTAGGATAAGTGCTACTTAGCAACAACTAAAACATCAGCGTGTTATCAACATCATTCTCACACTAAATCCAAAACACAGCACTGTACCAGCTACTAAGAAGAGAGTTAACTCTGTCCCAGCCGAAACCAGGACAACATGTTAAGTCACTAGCCCATTGCATTTGCAACCTCTTCCATCGCAGGCAACGCTTGTTTCTGTGATATATATTTAATCTGTCATTGAATAAAACAGAGAGATGAGTGCTAAGGTAAGTATCTGAACACAGATCATTCAGACAAGTGCTCTCATCTCTGGGCTACAAGCCCACCCTCTTACAGTTTTGCTTCTTCTTCAGTCCTTTAGTGGACACTGGCCCAATTGCAACAGAAGAGTGCCAAGTCCAGAGCAGTCTCATGGTCCAGACCTTTAGGAAGTTGGAGACAGATTCAATTCACTACAGCACCCAGCAAGATACAGGATTTCACAGTGATTGCACACTTCATAGATAAGGACTCTTAGCCAGCTGGCTATTACATGGTCAGCAGTAACAGCAACATGACTGAAAAGCATAAATTCTGTTACAGAATAATTAGAAACATTATTCATGATACATTAACGCTCAGGATAACATTCTGGGTTGTAGATCCAAGTAGAAAAGAGTATTTCTCTGATGTTCTGTGGGAGTCATATAATTCCTACAGAGACATAAGTTTCCACACTCTCACCACTTACAGCTCTTAGAGTTACCTTTACACACCCTGCTGTTATTAACAATTCTCTAGACCTATATTTATTTTTAACCACATATCACATTTGCATCTGATGCAAATCACATTTATATTATATACCTGCTTTTGTTGACCCTCGCAATAGTGTCATGGAAATGCACAGGAAGTCTTCAAAATCCCACTGGTGGTAATTTGGGGTGAGTTACAGTAGGACTGTCATAGTCTTCCCAACTGTAGAAGTAGATGAAATAATAACCTTATCTTAACTGGTATAAAGAGTACTAGAACTGCAGTACCTTTTGGTACTGAAACTACTTCTAAATCTAGCCAATTCGATATCAAAGTAATATAACTCAAGGCATTGTAGAACTCGCCAGACAGTAAGCACAAACCCACTTTAAAAAGCTCACAGTCTATTGCCTTTGACCCTTCAAAAATAAGTAAATGAAATTCAGCCACAGATGCAGACACAAATTCAAGAGACCAATGACACTAAACTTTTACAGCATCAAAAAGAGAGAAGGGGTAAATTGAATTCAGATACCCTCTGAATGGAAAGAAAAAATGTTCCCATTCAGGGGATATCTGCATTCAATATCTTTTAAGCATAAAAACCCTAGCTAAGCATCATCATAAATAGAATAACAAGATATTATAAAAGAAACTGAACAGGAAGATCTCAGCACCAAAAGGGAGACACTTTTGATGCAGTATTTGCAGAAAAATCCCTAGTGTAGGAAAGGATTCAGTTAATGAATTATGTTTATATTTCATTTAGTTTTTCCCTTCAAAAAGAGACAAAAATGCAACCACTGTGTAGCCATTAGACAAAACCAGTTAGTGCACATGAGCACCTAGTTCATGCAGAGAATGAGACCTTCAGTTGCAGCAGGCATGGCAGTATAGTCCACATCACATTCCTATTCTAGGAACTATAACAATATAGCCTCCATGCTCTCCTTTGAAAGGAAATCAAGATGCATAAAGAGATGGTGCCCATGTAGCTCTTTTAACAGAGTACCCCAGTGTTGTGGTTTAACCCCAGTCAGCAACTAAGCACCATGCAGATGCTCACTCACTCCTCCCCACCTCCCAGTGGGATGGGAAGGAGAATCAAAAAAAGTAGAACTCATGGGTTGAGATAAGAACAGTTTAATAACTAAAGTAAAATAAAATATAACAATAATAATAAAAATATAATAATAATAGTAATGAAAAGGAATATAACAAAAAAAAAGGAAAGAAAAAAAGAGAAATAAAACCCAAGAAAAAAAACAGTGATGCACAATGCAATTGCTCACCACCCACTGACCGATGCCTGAGCAGCAATCCACCCCTCCTGGCCAACTCCCCCCTGTTTATATACTGAGCATGACGTTCCATGGTATGGAATACCCTTTGGCTAGTTTGGGTCAGCTGTCCTGGCTATGCTCCCTCCCAGCTTCTTGCACACCTGCTTGCTGGCAGAGCATGGGAAACTGAAAAGTCCTTGACTTAGGATAAGCACTACCTAGCAACAACTAAAACATCAGCATGTTATCAACATTATTCTCACACTAAATCCAAAACACAGCACTGTACCAGCTACTAAGAAGAAAATTAACTCTATCCCAACCAAAACCAGGACAACCAGGAATAGTGCTAATGTATTTTTCTTGGTAGTCCAGCTTTGATACTCAGCATAGACCGCCAAGAAATTTTCAAAGAAAAGTATCAAAGAGAAATAACTGCCCAAGGTCAGTGGGCAATCAAATGGCAAAGTTTTCAGTACAACCCTGGGCTCCTAGCTCCACCTAGTCAACAAATTTTGGGCCACTCTACTCTCCTTACATACTTGCTTCATGTGGATCATTTATCTTCTTGTCCCTCTTCTCAAACACCAAGCTGCTCAGTAGATGCCCATTTACTTTCCTGGCAGCTCCTATGCTGCTCACACTTTTCCGTTGGAGTCATTTATCATTCCTTGCCTCCAGAGCAGAGCTAAGGAGGCACGGCTTCAGCTGTGCTTCAGCTGAAACAAGCAGCAATATCCATCCTGATGTTTGCCAGAATAGGAGCTGGATGCAAATTAGCAGACAGTTACTCTTCTACTATAGTTCATCCCAAAGGAACTACAGGAAAAATAGTACTGAACAGAAAAGAAACTAGGTCTTATAATAACACTGTACTCTCAAGAGCATAGTAAAGCACTCAGGAATCAGAAGACAACTGATTGCAGCTATTTTTCTTTTCTCTTATCCCTCACAGCCATCTTCTGTCTATCCTTATAGTTGCTCACAAGGCTGTGGTGTAGAGTGTGGATTGGTGCCAAGGCTTAAGGAGGACACATAAGGTAGCACCTCTGAATCACCTCCAGGTTGTGCTTTATTAACTCCTTAGCAGCACTGACAGCTGCCTTTGTACTCTGCTTCAAGTTCCTGTGTTTCTTTTTCAAGTGTTTCTTTTTCAAGTCCTTATTTACAGACAACTTTTCAGTCAATCAACTCAAGGAATGAAAGCTGTGAGAAGCATGTCACTTCAGCTGTAACAGCAGCATACTGTGTTATTTGTTTCCATTGGCCAACAATGACAGGAATGGGAATGAATTTAGATTTGGCTTATTTCTTAAACTATTAAAAGGTATTTTATTGTTGCTTCCACTTTCATTCAAAGATTACAAATCCTGCCTTCAGTATTTGTTGTTAGTTGTGTTTCTCTAAACAAATCTTACACACCAAATTTCTGCAAGTAGTTGTATTTGCACAGATCCCCACCCCACAACCTAAACACGGGATCATCTTTGCTGTTGAAATACAGGCCAATTCTAACAATGAATTTCATAACTCATAACTGTAGCATGGCAGACACAGGATGAACAGCTGCCATCATTTCATCACCTTGAAGGAAAAGAGCTTCCTAAAAGCATTCTTCAACTCCTCTTCTATCTTCAAACCAGGAAATTTTATCAGTAATTTATACAACTGTGTATGGTTTCCATAGTTGGCAGTTTAGCGTGACTTCATTTGCATTTGTTACCAAACACATAATATTATTTTTCGTGCTCTGTACTTTGACTCATTGCTCTTTTTCACTGCCCTCTATTTCTTCCTAATTATGTATCTGTGGAAACAGACACCAGAAATGCAGCTTTGATCCTGTGTTATTCTGTATTTAGCCTGTAATGCGTGGCTTCAAATGCAAGACACAAAACCTTTTCTTTAAAGACAAATGTATCTTCTGAAATCTTGTATGTTGAACATGAAAGGGGCCAAAACCACTGCCAAAGCAATCAATGACTGCTAAAAGTCCAAGGTCCTGTTATCTTGACTGGACATATAAATGGATAGGTACTAAACCAGCAAAACAATTTTGTTCAGAAATTTTGGAAGATTGTATGTTCTAATACAAGTCCTTTAAAAATCATGATAATTTCTTATCAACTAAAATTATTTTTAATTCATTATACGTTTCAAAATTTTACACATAAAAAAGTGTTTTTATTTTAATTTCCTGCCATTTTCTGTGGATTAAATTAAGAATATCTTAAAGCCCTACAAATTCAGTGTCAAGCTTTTTATGGTCCAGAAATTAAGGGGGTTTAGTTTTCTTTCATGGTCTTTGTTTAGCGCAAACTGAAATAAAAAACTAGACTTTGTAAAGTAATAGAGAGAGAAATTGATTCAGATACTGCATAGGTCTCATCATCGGTATTTTATGCCTGACACATCAGCATATGGAGAAGTGGAGGGAGGGCTGAGGAGAGATAAAGAATTGTACAATAATCTGTTCAAATAAATTTTCTAACAGCATTGCCACCAGCTTACATCAACCTGGAAAACACAGATTTTTCTGTCTAGTCTCCCAGTTGTATTCTAACATGAGGCTGTTCCAGGCAGCAATGGCACAGGAAAGGTGAGCAAGGGCAAGTCAACTCTTTTGAACTGTCAAAAAAAAAGCCTATGTTGCTGGCTGAGTTGAGTACAAATAAGACAGAAAATGGCTTCAAAGGTAGTATCAAGGCATATTTAGAAAATAGAGCTAAAAAGATATTTAGGCTCAGGCTTGGATTTATGACAGAAAGTCGAGTATGAATTCAACATCTGACTCACAGGCAGCTACTGTCTATATG
Source organism: Gymnogyps californianus (assembly GCF_018139145.2). Taxonomy (NCBI): domain Eukaryota; kingdom Metazoa; phylum Chordata; class Aves; order Accipitriformes; family Cathartidae; genus Gymnogyps; species Gymnogyps californianus. The sequence goes on along the minus strand of NC_059474.1, from coordinate 57,107,024 downwards.
ACAAAGCATGCCAGAGAAACCGAGTCGGATGAGTAACTTCAGACAAGCATGACAGTTGTTAGCATGTGCACACAAAGACTCTTCCCTCTCCCCACAGCTCCCTGTGCCACACACCTGTATCTTCTGTTCAGTCCTCCAAGCCTAACAAGGCTCTGGGTGCTCATTGACATCGTTGTACTCGAGTGAAATATGCAGCTGAGTATTCTTAATACTCTTCTAAGCTAACACCATGAAGGGAAAAGACAGCTAGTGCTCCTGAAACACAAGCCTAAATCACAAACATTTTGCACAGTTTTGCCACAGGGCTTAATTAATGCTACTTAACTTTCCTGTTTGTGAATGCTAAAAAATGCTGGAGCTAAGAGACATCTGATTGCTGGCACGTTTATAGAGGAAAATGAATGTCTGCTAAGAAAAGAGAAACAAATTACATCGCACAGTGATATATAGCAAACATCAATACGAAGCTGCTGTACCTAACAGACGGGTAAAGTCAGAGAAGCACTCTGCTAGCTTTTAGTAGAACAAATATGGGAGATGTGAACACAGCAGTTTTGCACTTGCTGGTGACATCCATTAGAAAGCAACACATTACAAAAATCTTCTTTAAAACATCTTCTGTAATCCAACACTGCAATTACAATGCTTATTTAAGATTCTCAAACACTGTAGATGTGGGGTAATACAGAAAAATACATATACAAGTAATGCCCAAGTGGGCTTATGCTATCAACATCTGCTCCAGGCAGTGCAAATAAAATGCATGATTTAAGAACTTAGTATTTTCCTCTTTGCTAAAGTCAGTTTCCTTAAGTATTTCTCCATCCTTGTCCATTTTCAGTCACTCACCTCCTGCACTGAGAAAAGTTTTGGAGTATTAGTGTTTGCATTCCAGCACGTCTTAAAGGTTTCTTAAGCCATGATGCTTAAGATGGTTCTGTGTTACAGCCTGTTCTATACTATTACAACAACTGGTGGAAGAGACAGGAAACAAAGCTGACTAACATTTAATAAAAGCTTAGTTTGACTAATATTAACAAGAGCTTGGGTTGGCGGGGGAGTCCTCCTTTGAACTTAATTCTGCTACTTTTACAGAGGCTTGCTTTAATGGACAGTAGCTACACAGTAAGCTCTGTCCTTTGTGCTTTTATATATCCACTAGCTGCTTCTTCCTCAAGCCAAGTGCCTTTACACTTTCTCAGCTCTCCTCCTTCTCTCTAATTAGCACTAATCTTTCAGGTTTCTGCAAGGAGATGAAGGTGCCTCCTTCAGCAAGGAGGCACCGCACAGAAGTCCTTATAAGAGCAATGATGAACCCTCTCAGACTGCACAATTTATTCATGGACTTCCATATCAGAGGCTCTGAAAGGAAGGACTGGGGTGTATTTCCCCAAATCATAAAAACAGACTAACAAGCATTCTCTTCTACTAAGAGAATGTCTACTAAGTAAGTAGACCAAGTAGACTAGTAGTAAGTAGTAAGTCTACTAAGACTAACTAGCATTTTCTTCCAAGAAGTACAATTCTGCACCTCAATTTAGATGTTTTTGAGATTCTCTGAATGACTGTCATCAAGTAACTGCTAATAATTGTGCTTTACTCCAGGCTCAGATGCAAACACCGGCTCCTGAGCAGTTCCTTACGCAGTTTTGTTAGCTTCCACTGGACTAGCTGGGCTGATAAAGGGCTCACAGTTCTACATCAGCTGCTCTAAATCAAAATTCAGACCCAAATGCCTTAAATGAATGCCATTATTGAGCTGCAAATACCTTCATTCTCCTGAATGATAGTCTATGTGTTTAACTAAAAAATTACCACTAACTCTTATTAATGTTTGCAAGTACATAATTTCCCTTCTTCAATGTCTTCCATTGACTCCCCCAACACCTCTTGCAAAATGTCATCGTTCTTCTTCAACAACCATATATATTTTGTCACAGTGTTTGATGTCTTATTGTTATACCATTTAATTTATTGTTTTCTAAAAAAGAAACTGTATTGACCTTTAAGAATGAGGTATGACAGACATAAATGTAAACAGCCTCCTGCCTTTCTGAAGCAAATGCTAGTTTTCCCCCTTGTCATTTAGGCTGTCTTCAGTTTTCTCTTATGTCAGTGTAATTCTTACATGTTTTATCCCAAGAGAATGACATTCAAGGTGCAATCAAGGTGTTTCTGGCACAGACTTTGTTTTTCAGATACAAGGCAGATTAGAAGATCAAGTTAATCAACAAGCTTTATAATCATATTATCGTTTAGGTTGAAAAAGACCTTTAAGATCATCGAGTCCAACCGTTAACCTAGCACTGCCAAGTCCACCACTAAACCATGTCCCTAAGCACCACATCTATGCATCTTTTAAATACCTCCAGGGATGGTGACTCAACCACTTCCCTGGGCAGCCTGTTCCAGTGCTTGACAACCCTTTTGGTGAAGAAATCTTTCCTAATATCCAATCTAAACTTCCCCTGGTGCCACTTGAGGCCGTTTCCTCTTGTCCTATGGCTTGTTACTTGGGAAAAGAGACCAACACCCACCTCACTACAACCTCATTTCAGGTAGTTGTAGAGAGCGATAAGGTCTCCCCTCAGCCTCCTTTTCTCCAGGCTAAACAACCTCAGTTCCCTCAGCCGCTCCTCATAAGACTTGTGCTCTAGACCCTTCACCAGCTTCATTGCCCTTCTTTGGACACGCTCCGGCACCTCAATGTCTTTCCTGTAGTGAGGGGCCCAAAACTGAACACAGTCTTCAAGGTATGGCCTTTCCAGTGCTGAGTACAGGGGGATGATCACTTCCCTAGTCCTGCTGGCCACACTCTTTCTGATACAAGCCAGCATGCTATTGGCCTTCTTGGCTACCTGGGCACACTGCCGGCTCATATTCAGCCAGCTGTTGACCAACACCCCCTGGTCCTTTTCCGACGGGCAGCTTTCCAGGCACTTTTCCCCAAGCCTGTAGCGTTGCATGGGGTTGTTGTGACCCAAGTGCAGGACCTGGCACTTAGCCTTGTTGAATCTCATACAGTTGGCCTAGGCCCATCGATCCAGCCTGTCCAGATCCCTCCGTAGAGCCTTCCTTCCCTCAAGCAGATCAACGCTCCCTCCCAGCTTGGTGTCGTCTGCAAACTTACTGAGGGTGCACTTGATCTCCTCATCCAGATCATTGATAAAGATATTAAACAGAACTGGCCCCAAGACTGAGCCCTGGGGAGCACCACTTCTGACCTCATTATGCCTAATGAGGGATTAAGTATATGTTCTATCTCTTTTTTTGATGCTAATTTTGCCAGATAAAGGATACATTTATCCATTTCTAATCCATAGTCATCCCTGTTTGGAGATTTATTACTTAAAAATGTTTGCTTTTCATCTACCATACTGCATATTCCTTATAGAGAGAATCTATGCATTTTACCCATGATGATCATCTCTCTCTGGAAACTTTGAACCTACCAACATTATTCAATAGTTCTTTTCTACATTTTGTGGTTTCTAGAATTCTGAAAGGCACTGCTAAAAACTTGTCCTGTTTTTGGCTGAGACAGAGTTAACTCTCTTCTTAGTAGCTGGTACAGTGCTGTGTTTTGGATTTAGTGTGAGAATAATGTTGATAACACACTGATGTTTTAGTTGTTGCTAAGTAGCGCTTATCTTAAGCCAAGGACTTTTCAGTTTCCCATGCTCTGCCAGCAAGCAGGTGTGCAAGAAGCTGGGAGGGAGCATAGCCGGGGCAGCTGACCTGAACTAGCCAAAGGGGTATTCCATACCATGGAACATCATGCCCAGTATATAAACAGGGGAGGGGGCTGGCCGGGAGGGGCGGATTGGTGCTCGGGCATCGGTCAGTGGGTGGTGAGCAATTGCATTGTGCATCACTTGTCTTTTCTTGGGTGTTATTTTTTGTTGTTGTTGTATTCCTTTTCATTACAATTATTATTATTATTAGTTAGTAGTGTATTTTATTTTTACTTTAGTTATTAAACTATTCCTATCTCAACCCACGAGTTTTACTTTTTTTTTCTTTCCTCCTCCCCAGCCCACTCAGAGGGGGGAGGGTGAAGCGGCTGTGTGGTCCTTAGTTGCTGGCTGGGGTTAAACCACAACAAAACTCTAGCTAAAGCCTACAAAGAATTTCATTTAAAAATTCAGAATACCTTCCCAACCAGAAAAATCATACAGGAGTTAGAAGAAATCAACTCATTTTTATACGATGTAAAAACCAGGTAGCATGTAATAGGGAATAGTATTTTTCTACAGGTTTTGACAATCTATTGCTGTTCTGTTTTATATTTTTTAAAAAGCTCTATAGGAATTCTTATATTTTTTCTTAATATTCCAGGAAAATACAAACAGGTAAAGTCATGTTACTGCCTCAGATATAAATGATCAACTCATACAACAAAAACCTGCCCCTCCATATCTCATTAGCTGACACAAAGATAATTCTAAAAGAAATTCATTGACGGAAGCCCCAGCTTTCTTCCACCAGAGCAATTCTACTGTCTCATTTATTCTAACCTATGCCTTCCCCCAAGGGGCGGCTGCTTCAAAGATTTCTACAGCCTGTCTATCTTCTCTCTGGCACCATCTCAACACAAGAACAATCATCTCAGGATCCAAAAATTAGATTCTGATGTAGAAGCAAAGCAGTCCACTGAAAATCCTCAGCTTGGGGGATGAAGGCTAAAAATCTGCAGGGCCTTCTCATTTGCCTTCTGGTTTCTCAGGGTATGTATGCAATTTTTCAAATTCCCTTCTGCAACTAAGGGTAGTAGATTTTTTTAATGAAAGAAACTTAAAATCCTGTAATAACAACACTGCATGTATACAAAGATCCCAAATGAGTCACTATTGACTCTCATGGAATAGCTTTCACTACATACCCCTGTGGCTATTGGCCCACCATGTTAGCCTTTAACTGGCTGTCTTCACTCAGAGACAAGATGGCAGAATCAATGTAGATATTCTCAGAAAGCATTGGCTCAGTAGCAGCCAAAATTCAAACAGGATGTTATGAACTGTTAGAAGGGGTATAAAGAACAAAACACAATTATACCGCAGTATGAATCTATAATGCAGCTACAACCATTCAGAAAAAAAGATACAGGTAACTAGAAGATTTGCAGAGAAAGGCAACAATATTTAACAGAAATGAGACATATGGTGTAGTTTACACATGGGAGAGTTTAAAAATACTAGAAATCCTCTGCTTGCAAAAGAAACACATCTAATACAGCTTAACTGATTTGGAGAAAATGAATAGAGAATGGTTATTTCTTGAGTTTTAGAAATAAAAATATCAGAGAAAGTCCAAAGAGATTATCAGGCCACAAATTTAAGAGACAAGATGAAATACATTTTGGCACAGGATGTTGTTTACTTTTGGATTTCGCAGCCAGATGATGTATATACCAAAAGTATAAATAAAAACACTTTTGCTAGGTCTCAGCATGGCTATTAAACATGGTACCCTAAATCTGGTCTCCTCAGTAAGTTCCCAGGACACCAAATAACAAAAGGTTGGATGGCACACCAGGGGAAAGACTGTATTACACTTCTCCAGTTCTTTCTGTTTCTGACATAGAAAGCTGCAGCTAATCAGTCACATAGAGGGTTCAGCTTTATCCGTCTTTGTACTGGAAAAGACCTGGTGCCCAGGTCTTCACCCAGAAGCCCATCTTTACAGAGTCATCACCGAATCATCCTGTACTTACCTGGAACTACTGGGGCCTCTTTTATTGGATGAAAAAAATAGCAGCAGCATCACTCCTTATGTGAAACTCTCAGTGGCTGTTGAAAAACATTTTCATTGCAGCGGAAATTCAGGAGAGTAATTTACTTCACTGAGCTTCCTTTCTATTAAAAGTTGAAGATTTTTATCTCTAAATCTAGTTTCACAGATTCTGTGCTAACCAGGAAATACTCTATATAGACCTTAGAATTAGAGCTTTTGGATCTGTGTGCTTTTCAAGACTTAACGCCATAGGACTGAAGGAGGGATTTTCCACTGGACCGATTGCTCAGTGAAGTCACTGGTAAAGAGAGACAAGCTTCAAAAAATACATGTATATAGCAGCACCTTTCCATGGGATTTGGAGCTAGTTCTGGTAATGATTTATAATGATAAAATACATTCTAGATCTATCTAAGAGTATATGATTCCACCATAGACAAAAGATGCAGAGTACATATAGCAGAAAAGATTATTTCAATTTTCTGTGATGGGACATAATTCCTGGGTTAGCTGATTAATTGCATTAGCGAAGTGTCTTGCAAAAAACAAAGCCTGTGGGACTCGGAACATTCTGACAGGAAAGAGCTCGGCACAAAGGTGACAACATGCATTGATTAGCATATCAATATGAATTTGTCAGTCATATAAACCTGGAATGCCAGGTTGCACTTCACTTTAAAAAAGAACAGTTTGCTCTTCTCAAATAAGAAGTGACAGCAGTGAAAAACACAGTTGATTGCTGCAGATTGATGGCAGCTGGGGTAAGGGAGATGCAACTGGATGAAGAAAATCTTTAAGTGAAACATGCTATTTTCTGTCCACAGTATTGAACCACTATTTTCTGACCTTAAGGCTTTGGGCTGCCTGTAAAGAGATGGAAGGAGCTGGATAGTACGCAAAAAAACCAGCCTCCACTGTACAGCCGTGAGAAATTTCATTATATATTTTGGTCCCGAATCAAGACAAAAACATCAACATAGAGCTTGAGATTAATTTTTTCCCAAGTGGAAATTCTCAAAAGCTTAGATTAAAAAAAAATCCAAAAACACCAACAAAATGCTGCTGTATTTTACGAAAGAAATAATTTCCACAGTCTGTAAGTCAAACGCCTTCATTTGAGGTTTGGAGACATGAGAAGCATCTAGACTCTGTGGTAATGGAAGCTGAATAAAATCCTGCCAATGAAAGACAGGGGTCTAAACAAAGCTGCTCTGTGTTGACAGATAAAACTGCTATATTTTTAGGTCTCACTATGGATGCCTGAAAAAATATATCATTATACAAGTGTTAATATAACCACAGACAAAAACAATGTGTTTTTCTGTCCTTTCTCCTCCCTCCTTGCCCCAAACAATTTGGTTCAACTTCCAATTATCTTCAGCGCTCTCTTTCCAATCTCCTGTTTCCCTGCTATTTATTGATTTGTCTTTTGCTCTTTTGTCCTTCCTTTGGATTTCTTCTCTCCAGTTTTCTGTCTTTTTGTTCTCAACGGAAGTTGGGTTTAATGGCTGTCATTGTCCACTGCCCCAGCTCCAGACTCCAATTACCCTTTGCTTTGCCTTCTTGGGCATCCCACACACTACCTCAGTAAGAAACAAGAACATGAGGCAAAAACGCTGCTTAGCAGCAGGAACATTAGTTCATCTTTTTGGGATAGCAGTATTTCATTAGGGCAATGCTGGAATTCACCCGAAGTACATACACCAGCCCAGGATTTCCCTATCTCTATCATCCATAAAAGAAGATGTGTGCTCTATAGCAAGAGTGATGAAGGGCCCTTTCTCCACCAGATTAATCTGGAAATAAATCCATTAGATAACACTCTGAACACATGAAGTCAGATAGAAGAAATTAGTTTCTTCAGCCTACAAATGCTACCTCTACACATATTCCTACCACTACAAATCCTACTTGACAAAATTAAATTATCTGAACAATTTAGTGAGACAACAAACGTCTTATCAACACCCACCATCTGTATTGGTTTTAAAAGAGCAAAAGATTTATAAAACAGCTTCAATTCCAAGTGCTTGCTACATGCATGAGAACAAATTATTTTCAGACAATAGCCTGAACAGAATATGGGAGATTTAATCAAAAGATTTTTTTTTTTTTTCTGCCGGCCTCAGGAAAGCTAAGGAAGACTCACATTTTAATTTTAAAAATCCCAGATCTCTGAACTCTTTTTATAGTCCTTTTTGAAGTGACTCTCTTATAAGAGCCATTGCACTGAGGAAGGATAGTTGCCTCTGGTTTTTTATAGTAAGGCTTAGTCTGTCAGTTCATAATACCGTAGAACTCATTTTCATTTGTCACTTGTTGAAGTAATGATTCAACTAGAAGGTACAAAAATTGAATTTAGGACATCTGTGTTTGTATCTTCTTATGTCTTTTATCCGGAGTGTGTGTGTGTGTGTGAAAAAATTCAGGCTGTGAGCCATTTCCTTTGTTGTTTACATAGACAGGAAAGGGTTTTCACCTTTATCTTAAAAAAGTCCAGTAAAGCTAGAAGGCATTTTTAGTACGAGATTGCTACCTGGTGCCAACTCTAAATGAATGGTATCCTTTAAAGAGAATAATGTTGTTGACAGATTAATATGGTTAGAGAAATTGCCAGATGATCAACTATCATCATTGTGGATGCAATAACACTTTATGGATGTAGATACAGTGTCCATCCCCCTGCCTTGACTCTGTGGTCAGGAAAAGAGTAGCAGTGCTATCTACTAACTTCTTTATAATTTCCACATAAAAGTGGTTTGCTTGTTCCAAAAACAGCAACAAGGATCAGAAGTGGCTTATTAGCCACAAATTATGGAGCTATCATAGCCCCTTCATCATTAAACTTGCCACAGTGTTTCAGTTTTGCTTCTGAGTACCCTCTCTCCTAGGAAAAACAAGCTATCCAACAAATAGATTGGCCATAAGCCCAACTTAGGTCTACAAAAGTTGAAGTCGATTAATTAAGGAAACTTAAATTATTGCAATCTGCAATTGGGAGAAAACATCTCTAAGCCTGTGGCAGAGAAAAAAAATGATTTTGCATCAATTTACTGATTACTAAACTTGTTAAACTCCCAATTAACTGTAAATTCTGAAAATGTCTGGGATTTTAGGACACGTCTCTGTTTTCAACATCAGTCTTGGAGCAGAGATAGCCTTAATATGAAAAAAATCTCTTCTCTGAAATCTTCTTTTCTTGGCAATAGAATATTAACCCATATTAAAATATGGTTTCTGTGTTTTTTCAGTTTTCAAAAAATACAGCATCTTTCTTTACTACTCATTTGTACTGTACAGAATGGGAATATTTTAAACATTTATTTGAAAACCTACTTGCTGGATAAGAGTTTCTCTTCAAAAGACAAATGACATACTTGTTCTTTATAAAGAAAAAAACCCCTTTCCACAGCAATATTTGAAACATTAAAAAAAAAAAGATAGTGACATTACTTTTCACAACCTGTTTTCTGGGGGAGTGGCATCACTCATGCTAGCAAGACACAGGAAGCCAGGTACATACACAGGTATGTGTTGGACGGGAGGGATGGACAGATACTCTACTTTTTTGCAACTCACACTTTCTTGTGGTCAAGAAAGTAGCAGCAGGCATCTTTTCTTGCCAAGAACAAGCTTTTTACGATTGCTACCCCCATCATCATCAGAGAATGAAAGGACATATAATTTTATCTTCACATATTTTATTTTAAAAGAAAGAAAACCCCCTTCCCATCTTTCTTAAAATGTATCATCTAATTTTCTAGAGTGGTTAGAATATCTTCTTCATATAGCTACCAAGGCAACTACTCATACTACAACATCAGAGATTAGAGGGAACAGTTCACAGAAAGCAGTAAAAGTAATATCCTTGGGTGTCCCAAGATGCTTTTTAGTGAAACCTGAACACCCTTACTGAAAACTGGATCTCTTTATTGAAAATTAAATTTCTCTGACTAAATACATTCAAAGTGCATAAAACTCAGTTCACTGCTGAACTATTTGTAATTTTTTTCAGATAAACAGGAATGAGGGGTTTGTCAAAGCAGCAAGAAAGAAAAACCTCATATCATAAAGTGTAATGGGGAAATCCTCCAAATTTGGAGTTGCCACTTCATTGGCTATCTAGAGCTTGCCTAATCTCCTGCTTGCTTAGTTTAAAGAATCAGTAACAAACCCAATAATCAATAATTGAATTACATTTTGGGAAAACATTTTGGGAACGCACAGAAATGCAACCATGAAAATTTTCAGGGTCTTGAGCATCTATCTTGGTATTCAAATTCTACCCAGTTGCTCAGATCATTTGCTACCCAGCTATTTCTAAGCCATCTTGAGGAGGAATAAGAGAAATAAAGTGAACACTTTAGAGAAGCTTGCAGCTTTATATCATAGCATTAAATGGATGGTAACATCTCCAAAATTTTATTTTAATCTTGAAAAACAGAAGATATTATGGAGATATTTCCAAACTTACCCAAAAGAATTACTTCCATTGGGTTTTGATTGCCTGACTCCCACAGTCAGTATTTTGAAACTCCTGCTTTCTGTTATAAGTATTGTTTATCTCTTGCAGAGCTGTGTGTCCTTTCTTCATCTAAGGACATGGAGATGGAACATCTCAGTGAAAAAACTCCTCACCTGTAATTGAGTTAAGAGACTACCAAAAGGACTGTTAAAGTGTGTGTCTATGAGTGTAAGTCCTATCTTGGAAAATGTATGCAAACAAAAACTCACATGGGAGGATATTAAAAAAATATAATTTTAAGATCCTGTGGATAGAGCTCTGTACTGGTTTTGGCCGGGGTAGAGTTAAATTTCTTCATAGTAGCTTGTATGGGGCTACGTTTTGGATTAGTGATGAAAAGAGTCTTGATAACACAGGGATGTTTTAGTTATCGCTGAGCAGTGCTTACACAGCATCAAGGCCTTTTCTGCTTCTCAGACTGCCCTGCCAGTGAGTAGGCTGGGGGTGCACAAGAAGTTAGGAGGGGACACAGCTGGGACAGCTGACCCCAACCTCAATATCCCAAGGGGATATTCCATACCATATGATGTCACGCTCAGCAATAAAAGCTGGGGGAAGAAGGAGGAAGGGGGGAACATGCAGAGTTATGACATTTGTTTTCCAAAGTAACCATTACCATGATGGAGCCCTGCTTTCCTGAAGATGGCTGAACATCTGCCTGCTGATGGGAAACAGTGAATGAATTCCTTGTTCTGCTTTGCTTACACATGCAGCTTTTGCTTTACCTATTAAACTGTCTTTATTTCAACCCATGAGTTTTCTCACTTTTTTCCTTCTGATTCTCTCTCCCATCCCACTGTGGGGGAGTGAGCGAGCAGCTGTGTGATGCTTAGCTGCCTACGAAGCTTAAACCACAACAAGCTCATAACGGGATGTTTATAAGGATCAGGTAGCCTAGAGGAAAGAATAAATGCCAAGTATCCTCATGAAAAATTGCAATTCATCTTTTCCAGGAATTCATGTCAAAAAAAAAGAAAAAAAGAAAAGGCAAGCATGAAAAACTCTCTCAGCTAATGGACAACAAATAAGAGACAAATGAGAGAATTGAGACATTGCTACTTGAGTAGTATGCAAGAAGTGGCAAGGCACAGGCAGCTCTACAGACTGGAATGTGATACCCTGCAGGAGATGCGTTAGTAGCCAGTCACCACAGTCCTTTCCCACATGTACCCTTCCACGTAAACACATTAGACAACTTTCCTACCAATAGTATATTCAATTAATGTTCTATGTGTATGTGCGTATTTTGTGTATGTGCATAACATTTATTACACATATACATGAACACACACGATTTATGGCAGAATGCTATTTTGTTATGCCCTAAAGCCAGGCACTACAGAAGTGAGAAACTAGGAGCAAAGTAGAGTTGACTATGTATTTTTAATCCTTGTGGGGAGTTGTAACTGAAACAGAAGAGCAAAGAAATATTTTAAGGCAACCTACCACCCTATGCTGTCCCAAAAGCAACAGAAAAGTTGATGTTCTGAGGGGATCCAGCTTAGTATCTGAGAGTCCTTCCTTGAATTCTTTCTAATAGTCTAAAGCAAGTAAAACCTTTAAAGTAAGAATCTCTAGGTCCTGGCCTGGTACATTAATAAATTGATAGCAGCTTCTTAGTTGAGTTAATCCATCAGCTCTGAGCATAACTATTCAAGTTCCGAAAGATTTAACAAAAGAAACCTGCTTTGACAGGAGAGGAAATCAGAGTCTACCTATGAAGTGTGTGAGCCCACTCATTGAAAAATACATATAAACAATTAAACAATTATGCATTTCAAAAGCGTAGCTGAATTAATAAGCAATAGAAACTGTTACTGTAAGAGATCAGTCAAAATATTAGTTTGAGACAGTTTTTGACAGAAATAGACATTCTAAGTGAGCAACTTTCATGTTTTTGTGGAAAATTTACACTGAAAATTTCAACTTTTTGCTAAGAAAAATTTCAGTTTTCAAAGGTGTCCTGCTTTCAGCTAGGACAGTTAATTTTCTTCCTAGTAGCTGGTATAGTGCTGTGTTTTGGATTTAGTAGGAGAATAATGTTGATAACACACTGATGTCTTCAGTTGTTGCTTATACTAAGTCAAGGATTTTTCAGCTTCTCATGCCTAGTCAACAAGGCTGGAGGGGCACCAGAAGCTGGGAGGGGACACAGCCAGGACAGCTGACCCAAACTGGCCAAAGGAATATTCGATACCATACGACATCATACCCAGTATATTAACTGGGGGAAGTTGGCTGGGAGGGGCGGATTGCTGCTCAGGAACTAACTGGGCATCGGTCAACGAGTGGTGAGCAATTGCATTGTGCACCACTTGCTTTGTATAGTTTAATTCTTTTAGTATTACTATTCTTGTATTATTATCTTTATCATTGTTTTTCCTTCCTTTCTGTCCTATTAAACTGCCTTTATCTCAACTCACGAGTTTTTTTTCCTGATTCTCTCCCCCATCCCAGGGGTGGGGGGGTAGTGAGCGAGCGGCTGCGTGGTGCTTAGTTGCTGGCTGGGGTTAAACCACGACAAAGGGGGGTTTTTTTAGAAAATGAAGAGTAAAAAAAATAAAGAAATTTGTATAAAGGCAAGTTTTCCACAGGGGAAAAAATCTTCCTATTACTACAGAAAATAACAAAAGTTGTCTGATCAAATCATGCTCACACTCATGAAAATAATACAAGAAAGCATTTGCCATGCAGTTTCTACTTTGCATTGTAATTTATGACTACAAGCCCAGTCACTGAACATCAGTCAGTAAGCTGGACAGGGTAAATGGGGAAATCAACCACTGATTAAGCAATATGGTAATTACACCTCTCATAAATGAAAGATGATCGTCCCTTTAGAAAGAGTATACAAGGAAAGTAATTTTTATCGACTCTTGTCAATATTAGCTATAGTATAGTACTGTGTAGTACAGCATAGTTTAGTATAGTGTAGTACAGCAGAGCATAGCACAGCTAAAGAGCATGCAAGATCTGTCTTCACATAAAATAAACTGAGAGATTGAGTCTAAATCAGAAAAAACATATGCTGCATTGTTTCTGGAGAATTAATTGAAAAAAAAAAAGGACACAATGATAAAAATCTAACTACCTTCTACAAAGTTCCAAAATAATAAGTCACCATTAACATAAGCATAACATAATAAGTCAACGTTAGCAAATGTGAATGCTAATGTTTGGAGCTTGTCTAAATAAATAAGATGCACTCTTCACAAATTATATTTAGTTACTACCTTTTGCTTTCGTGCCTCTTCCTCCCTCTTTGCTACTGCTTGTTCAAAACTCATCTGGTGATATACGGTGTATCCACAAAAAATAAATCAGTCTAAATCGTTTCACCTCAGAAAATTACCTTCCTCTCTGTTGTCTTCACAATGCCTCTGGAACTTGCTGAATTATTGAGAAAGGTCAGCTTATTTGCAATAAGATTCTTTTTCTGCCAAATGAGCCTGTCCGACACTAGAAATAGGAGAAAAGTTTTGTGATTTAGTACATAAAAAAGCAATCTGATTTTTTGCAAGGAGTGGCATACACAGAAAAGCTTGAGACAAAATTACAGACATTTGGTTTCCAACCTTAACAGCAATGCTTTGTTGATGTAACTGGTAACCTCAGAGCACTTTACAAAGGAGCTTAGGAGGATGGGAATTCTGAAGTTGAGAGAGGAACTGATTTCTCCAAGCTGGGTTGTGCTACAGCCAAACTAGAATGCAGGTCTCCACAAACCCAGTTCAATGCTCTTAACACTCAGCAACCAATCGTCTTTTGCCTGTCACTGCTCTAGGAAAAAGCATAAGATTAACTACAAATATACTTTTCCTTACTTATTTTTTTCAAGTAAATACAGCACATTCCACATGTTCAAAACCAAAACCTGCTGATTTTAAGCAGTGTCAAGAATACCGAACAGGGTTGGTGTAGAACAAAAATGTGTAGCAGCCAAGTGTTTTAATAGGTCAGCTCAATTAAAAGAAGAGGTAATAGGAACACTATCTCATGCTAACATAAAACTAGTACAACTTGGCTCTCTTTTCTACAATTTACAGAATATATCACCTGAAGAATCTTTGGCACTGCAGATCAGGCACAGACTAAGCAGTACCAGCATACTTGAAATACTGTGTGCTAAAAGAAGCAAAAAGTGATAAAGACCTCTCTTCCCTTTACCCTTCACTCTCCTCCCCTCCACAGCACAACTAAGGCTTAGACAAAGCGGAAAAATTAGATATTTTTACCAAAAGCTCGAACCAAAAAACCTCAGGAAATAGTTTTGAAAATAATTTCTAATTAGAAATTACTTTTAGTCAATATTCTCCTCATTAGTTGCCACGTTAGAAAAACACAAGCTAGTAAGAAAATGCTTGCGTGAACTCTGCTAAGTCTCTAGTAATACATTGTAAATGAGAAAATAACATAGCCCAGAAAATATTTTTCTCTAGCATATAGGAAGAGAAATCACCGAGAATAAGTGTTTGATGGATCAGACCCCTACAGGGGAGCTAGCACATCCTATTGCATAAGATGATCCAAGCAAGGAAAATATATTCAGCACTACAAATTATTCCTAGAATTATGATGAACACAGAAATTATGGCCTGATTCATATCTAAATTATATCTGCTCTTCCTAGATTATCTCCACTTGTGCTGATTTTGGCTGGGGTAGAGTTAATTTTCTTCATAGTAGCTGGTATGGGGCTGTGTTTTGGATTTGTGCTGGAAACAGTGTTGATAACACAGAGATGTTTTCCTTACTGCTGAGCAGTGCTTACACAGAGTCAAGGCCTTTTCTGCTTCTCACCCCACCCCACCAGCGAGTAGGCTGGGGGTGCACAAGAAGTTGGGAGGGGACACAGCCGGGACAGCTGACCCCATCTGGCCAAAGAGATATTCCATACCATATGATGTCATTGCTCAGCAATAAAACTCGGGGGAAGGCTGGCTGGGGGGCTGCTGCTTGGGGACTGGCTGGGCATCAGTCAGTTGGTGGTGAGCAATTGTTTTCATTTGCATCACTTGTCTGTCTCGGATTTTATTTCTCTCTCTCTGTTATTTTCCTTTTCATTACAATTTTAATTATTATTGTTGTTATTATTATTATTATTTTATTTCAATTATTAAACGGTTCTTATCTCAACCCATGAGTTTTCTCACTTTTACCCTTCCAATTCTCTTCCTCCCATCCTGCTGGGGGGGCGGGGAGTGGGCGAGCGGCTGTGTGGTGCTCAGTTGCCAGCTGGGGTTAAACCACGACACCACTATAACTGATTTTTAGTGGGGAACTTTTAAGTATTTTAAATGATAGCTAAGCTAAAAAGAGAAACTGAAACCTTACTTTTGGATGCAGAGTTAAAAGCTGACTTCGCTCTTCAGTTAGAAAGGCAGGAATTTAGAGCAACTCCCCAGAAATCAGAGTAATTCTGGATCAACATCAGTGTAAATGAGATCGAAAACTGTCATGAATACCTAACCTAGCATCAGCATGTCCTTTCATTCTTTCTTACAGTGACTTTTGTGAAGAGTTTAGACTGTACCCCTTTTCTAAGTAAATATATTTTCTGTAATAATCCACTGTGCTATAGTACTTTTCAGGTTTATTATTACTACTACTTGCAATGTTCAGTTCTTCCTGATTCCTTAATCTGCTCTGGTTAATCTGTTTGTTTCACAGAGGTTATGGATATTAAATGCGATGATTCACTTTTTCTAAAAGCTTCAAAATGCAATTATTCTGCTTTTCCGTAAACTCTAAGCAATACAGAAAAACGAGTGTAGCAGGAAAGCTTCTTTGACCTTGTGAATAAAGCTAGAATGTTTTTAAAAAAACAGTTTACTGAGCAGGCAGAAACAGAGTAGCAATTTACAAAACCATTTGCAGCAAACGTGGGAAAAAATATCTTTTGTCTCAAAGGCTTGAGGGAGGGAAATTATATTTAGCATATTTCTAGAAAATCTTCCATTAGAAAAACTAACAAAATTACCCTCTTCATCGTTCATCCTCTTTTTTTGCTTTTACTATCACAGCTTTTTGGGGGTCATAATGACCCAAAAATCTTCAAGTCAATTTGTAATTAGTCATATTTTCTCACATTTTTTGGACTGTAGCGCAGCTGGCTGAACATCAACCAAGTATGTGATCTTCAGCAGTCAATAAACAATTGGCCAGTCAACTTCAGAGTGTCATTCCTTGGGCTGGCTGCAGGAATGAGTCCTCTCACGCTGAAAAATTCTAATTCTGAATGATGAAAGGCAAATGCCAAGTACTCCTGTTTTTACATTAAAAAAATCTTCTTTCAACATGAATATAGGAAATCAAATTAATAAGAACTCTTTTGTAAATATATATCATAGCAGAAGTAAGATGGCCCAATGGTTTGCAGAAGAGGTGCAAGAGATTAACTGACTTCTTGAAGCCACAAATTTAATTTCACTGGTATAGTCACAGTTGTTTTTCCTTTCATTCCAATTCCAAAGGAAGGAGAAAGATCACACAGCAGAAAAACAGAAACTAAGCATTAGGGAGAAAAGACAGGAAAAGAAAAAAATTGGCAACAGTGATTAACCTTCATTGAAAAATAATAGTTCTTAAGACATGAGTATTTCAATAATGGGTTCCATAAAACTCTACATAGACAGCTCACATTTTGGAATTTTGGAAAAATAAATTAAATTATTATTTCTGCTGAAAACCAACTAACTAGCAGACCTTTTGGCTTAAGAAACTCTATAGTTTAGAAATAGAATGTTTGTGATAAAATGTCATAAGAATACAATGATCCTTATGCATCAGTTTTGACGGTTGTTTCTTTTCCACTGACAGACACATAAGTAAATGCACAAAACATGACAAGACATTGTCAGCATTGAGAACATGACAGTGGTTTAGGATACAGAAAAGCCAAGTTCAGGTCCCCTCTCCACCTCCACCTGAAGCATCTCAGATGAAATACTGGATTCTGAAGCAGAATCTTAGATTCCAAAATGCAGAACAGGAGAAAGCAAATGTTTCCCCACATTTGAGAGAGTAGCTGAGAATGTTTTCTTTTTATCCTTTACTTACAATGCAAAAAGATACATTTCAAGACACAAAATTTGCTATGTTGCCAAAAGGCTCCCTCCTATATTTGCTACACAATTTGCAGATACAGCTTTTCTACTAAGTTGTTATATGCTTCCCACATAAGCAATTATAAAATTCACTTGACTCTGATCCTGCTCTAGCATTCAGAATTTAAAATAAATTTTGGACAAAAGTCATAAGAACATAGTAATATCATGTGCAAATTTATATATTTTTTTTTTTTACTTTTTTCCTTGTACAACAAAGACAAGAGTAACAAACTATTTCTATGCTGTCAGAATATGATCTCATATAAGCATTCCAATTAGTCTTCTAAAATGGATGAGATTATATTATTTTTTTAGAAATACTCTGTGGATAGTATTCTAAATCTGTGAATTGCCTGCAATGCTTTATGAAGAACAATCCATAAAAATTCTTTTTTAATGAAGGAAGCAAGTAACATCGAATATTCTCTTGATACGACAGTGATAGAAAGATAATAAGGAAACTGCTCATCAGATCAAGTCTGAAATTTTCATTCATTCTTTAAAATGAACACCAGTAATACCTATTAAAAGCAAATTGATTCAGTCAGAGGACACTTTAACATCAGCATTATATAACTAAGCAGCTGTATCTAAGTCTTATGAAATTTCTATTTATCTCTTGCTTTTTTTCAAAATATTATTTCATATTGTAATTGATTTATGCTTTACCAAAATTCAAGAATGAAAAGGCAACTTTAGAGACACCTATATAAATACATTCCTGTTACAACTGTACTCAGAGCACCACAACTAGACAATTGAAATAAAAATAACACTTGATGCCAAATACTGTATGATTCAGCAGATTCATGTGATTTCATTCTTTACATATAGAAATGATCCTTACACTTTCTGATGGTATAGTGAATTTGTAGATTTTTCTGTTGGTGTGAATACCTCTATGGACCTATCATAATAGCTCGGAAGCATCTCCTGTTATTAAAGAGCAAAGTCAAGAAGCCTCCTTGTTTTACTTTTCAGGTAACAGTGAAACACAGATGCGTCACCGATGCTCTATGAATAACGTGGATAAAGCTACCTGAAAATCTTATTTCCTGATTTCACTCAGCACTGAGTTACTGTGATTCCATTCACACCTCCTCATCTTGCTCAAGACCTTAAAATACGCATTTTATTATGTATGAATATGTATGTACATTTTATTATATATAACATATATGCAGTAACTCCAGAAAAGTCACCAATAAAATCCCCCTTAATTTGGATGTTTGGAAGGAAACAAATTGCTGGAAAGAGCCCTGTAGGAGACAGAGGAAATAATTGTGTTGCCAGTAGGTGTCTTTTCTATTGACTTGAGTGGACTTACAAACAGGCCGGCAGGAACTTCAGGTGGCAACAGCAGCTACCCATTAGTTTCAAGACTGTAGGTTGAGAAACTGCAAGATCTAATAAAACACATTCTTTTCTTCTCTGATTTAGGTGACCTTATAATTCTGTTGTTAAATTTAACTTTAAAAAAAAAAATTAAAGCAATTTAAAAGAAAAGAAGAATATGGGGAAACATGTACAAGTGCACACATATATGTAAGTCGCTAGTTAGTCTCACTTATGACATTAGACAGGCACTTGAGCAGTTGGAGAAAGATGAAAAGGCAGAGGTGCCTGGAATTACAATTGCAAATAATTTGTCTCCCAGTGGAGAAAATAAAGAATGTACAGCAGTTAGAAGAAAAACATTTTAATTCAGTGAAAATTTCACACTAATTTGTGTCAGGGACTGCAACAAAGAATGTAAAGAGGAAAAGAATAGTAGCAGGAAAGAAGACTTATCACAGTAGCCCAAGAAAATGTTTATTATATCATGTCCCATTTCACTCTGCCTTTCCCTCCTCTCCAGATATGTTGCTGTCAGGTAGAAGAACCACTTGAATCAATTCACTTAATTTTTTCCAAAAAATTGCTAGTATCTCACTTTGTATAATGTATTTTCCTCTCAAAGCCCTAGCTGACCAGGAGAGCAAATGAATAAGAATTATTTTTCACAGAACTGTACCCTACAAATTACATTTTGACACAGGCACCTCACTGTATCAGCTATTCAGCACCTTCAGTCATGTCCTATGTACAGCAGCTAAAAAACAGAGGGCTAAGCTATGCTGGTGACAATGGAAACCAAGTGTATTTAGCCTTTCAGGAGGATCAGAAGATCAAACTCTCAATGGCTGAAGAAATCCTGCTGGTTCTTTCTTCATTAAAGAAGAATAAAAGTTTTCTCATACGAAATAATTTGTGAATATTATCTGTAATTCAGAATAGTCTTCATTTCTATTTAGTGTTAGTTAATTTCCCATAACTTATCCCTAGACCTGCTGAGTTTTACTTTATTCTAAAAGTGGTTTCAGTGAAGTTGTACCTCAGCATCATATTCCAGAGGAAAACTTATCTCTAATCAGTTCTTTGGCTCTGATTGTCCTCACCCTTCTGGCCCCCTCTAGCTACGATGAAGAGCCACAAACAATATTTCTGGTTTTGGCCTACCCCTTTGCTCAACATCCTTACTCACATGCTTGTGAAGTTGCCTGATTTCATTTGGTGCCAGGAAGAAGACTTTTGCATTTGTAAGCAATAATCAGAAACCAAGTTCAAACTGAGTTTTCCAGCTGTGTTTTAAGCTACACAAATAAAAGCAAATTGTTCAAAATCCAGGTAGGCTGACATTGTCATGACAGCAGCACAATGCTAACAAGCAGCCATAATAAATAGGACAGTGTTGAGCATCCTTAAATTGCAAAATTTCTCCTGCCATAGCTAAAGCTTTGCATGACTGACTGATGAACAGGAGATATCAAAGCTGAAGAAAAAATTTGGACCACCAAAGCTGCTGCTGAAGGATCATCTCTTCCAGCTGGGGGCTGGAGGAAGGAGGCAGGGAATGAGGTCATTAGGCTAAGCCTAATCAAGCAAGCAAATCGAAAAACAAAAGCAAACTTAGCAATGCCCTCAGTGCTATATACAAAAGAAAGGAACCACAGAGGACAGATCTTGTGAAACAGAACTGCTGTAATTAACAATGGTGCAGTTAGCACTTACGCTACATAGATATGCTGTGCAGGCTGCTATTTTGCTGCAAATCCCTACTTGTGCACTACTGCTGATATTCTCTGGCTCTCTTTCCCAAAGCACACAGATGAATTTAGTGGAAGAGGGACTTCAGATGAAAACTTCAAGTACACCAGAAGACCTGTAGAAGAATAAATCATAGTGTCAGAAATAGCAAAGAATAGAATAATTTCTAAATCTACTTTGTAGTCAAGATGCTAAGTCAAGATCTTATCTTCCACTCTGGGCTCAGTAGGAAAGGTTTTTCTGGAACTGTGAAAAAATAGCTTCAAGCTATATAACACAAAGGAAGAGCTACAAACAATCACAGCTACTTTCCCGATCACACTTTGGATATTTCTTTCACATTTCTAAGTATTTCGGTGAAGCTGGGAAAGGGGAACTGCTAATAGCCTCAAGTTTAACCACAGCTGACTGTACAAGCACAAAGCAGCTATCAGTGGAAGGGCAAAAGAGAACAGCAAATAGCAGATGACCAGAAAGCAATCACTCTAAAATTGAGTACAGTCTTACCTAGAGGAAAATGAAACATTCCCACTGTGAATATGCATAAGCTGCAATGGGCAAAAGTTAACGTAAGAAATCATGTACCTGTAACAGTTTTAGAAGAAAACACAAGCATGGTTATCCTCTACAATTACCTTATTTTTCTACAAGAGACTGAGAAAAACCACAGATCTTTGTCTTTTGTACCACTCCTTTGCATAAGTTTCACCACAGTCAGGCAAGTTTTGCTACACACCAGTTATTAAGACAAATGTTTTCACCAAAGTTGTTGTGGAACTTATTTGAGAAACTGAATGCTGATAACCTTCAGCTGACCAAATTTCAATCAGTACATGTATAATCAACACAAATTTTTATGGAGAAGCACAGCTGACTTCACTGTCCAAGTGAATTTCCTCTCTCAGCAAGAGCCAATTACTGGCTGCCTAACCTCTTTCCTTAATTAGTTAAATAAAATGCTACCAAGACAGGTACTAAAGGGTAGATCAACCTATTTCTTTGCTGTAGTCTTTTGGATGCGGGAGGACCTGGTTTTGCTCCAATTGATTGCACGAGACTGCTCCTCTAGGGTTTCAATAAGAATGAAAGCTAGAGCACAGGAGAATTTATTCTAGCAAATTTTTACAGTCATCTCCAAAAGAAACTGTAAATGTTCCCCATGGAAGGCTGATCCAGTTGCCCAACATTTGCCCTGTGCCGTTCAGTGTTCAATTTCTCCAAACAAAACAGCTCCAGATACTCAGCCACCTCTTCTGCCAGATTTGGATACCTGCTGCAACACAACAGATAACATCCAGCTTACTGAGCAAGCGACTAATGAAAAATCTAGGTTGTCCATTATGGAACGATGCTAATGGTACCCCACAGTTTCTCTTCTCCTCATGCGTGGAGGAAAGGGGATGGGGAAGAGCACAGTATATAAAAAGTTCCCTACACGAGTGGAATATTTCCTCAGTTTCCTCAGGGTACCCCTGAAGAGGAAGACAGGAATCAATGATACTTTCATTTCTACACTGCAAAGCTGACACTTTTGTTCATATACTGTGTTGGTGGTCTGGCTGACATTTCACAAACACAGAATACAAAAAGCTTCCTGATTTTTGTTTAAAGTCTCAAGGACTCAATTTACTGATAGCTTTGCTTGCATAATGAGGTGTTGACTTGTACTAACTTTTCACACTGTGACTAGGAATGTATTGAGGAGAACAATTTCCCTTGGGGGCACTGCAGAGGATTAGGGAAATACATATGGGAATGGTCTCCCCAGAACATGCGGTATGCAATGGCAAGCAATTTTCCAAGACAGAGAGCTAGAACAAGCTTTATTTCTGTGAGAAAAGAGGAACAAGAAATTAGACTCCTGCTCTCGAAGTCAAAATACGGCCCCTAGTTTGCAGCATTGTTGCAGAACTACTGCATATTGCACATTTTTTTAGGGAAATTCACAACTGAGACAGAATTTGCACACAAGACCAGAATGTGACTCCATGAACTATGCAGAGCAAATATAGTTCAAACACAGATCCTTTATGTTTCTATACAAGGTAAGTTACTGCAGGTGCTATACTGTCTGCTGTTCCTACAGGTTTGCACTCTGCTGTACGCCTAGCAGTATCGTGTGCAAGAAGTAAGGTCCCTGTGTCTCTGCTGAAACTGAGGAAAAGGAGTAATAGAGCTGAGGCTGGGAGAGCTGGGTGGAAACAACAGAAGAACATGGGACACAAGGACTTGGGCAGCTGGTGTGGGAATGTGGAAAAAACATCAGCTTAGTATAAGGATACAGTCTGGAGTTCCTAGTTTGGGCATAAAGGTGGGGTTTGTGCTTTCTGGCTCATAGCCATATGAAAATCTTGAGTGAATCTTCTAGAGTCAAGAGTTGAGTGTCCAAGTCTCTGCTATAACTAGTCAGTCCAGTATTCCTCATTCATTGGAACCACCATTTGAATTCTTTCAACACTCAGACTCACAGAGATTTTCTTTACGACAGTTAATTCAATTTCTTACTTGGATTTTGCCTGTGACTTAGGTCATTGTTGTGGTTTAACCCCAGCTAGCAACTAAGCACCACGCAGCCCCTTGCTCACTACCCCCACCCAGCAGGATGGGGGAGAGAATCAAAAAAAACAAACCTCGTGGGTTGAGATAAAGACAGTTTAATAGGACAGAAAGGAAGGAAAAAAAAAATAATATGACAATAATAATACTAAGAGAATTAGAATATACAAAACAAGGTATGCACAATGCAATTGCTTACCACTCACCGACCAATGCCCAGTTAGTTCCTGAGCAGCAATCCGCCCCTCCCAGCCAACTTCCCCCAGTTAATATACTGGGTATGATGTCGTATGGTATGGAATATTCCTTTGGCCAGTTTGGGTCAGCTGTCCTGGCTGTGTCCCCTCCCAGCTTCTGGTGCCCCTCCAGCCTTGTTGACTAGGCATGAGAAGCTGAAAAATCCTTGACTTAGTATAAGCAACAACTGAAGACATCAGTGTGTTATCAACATTATTCTCCTACTAAATCCAAAACACAGCACTATACCAGCTACTAGGAAGAAAATTAACTCTATCCCAGTCGAAACGAGGACAATCATTTATTACAAGTCAGATTTCTTTGCCCAGGTATGGGATTCTCTCAGTCTATCCCACTGGCCTATTTTGGACAATATGTTACAACAAGGAGCCCTAGCTACTAACCCTCTGGCCAGCACCCCACTGATTTTACCAGGAGAGCGCACCTGAATTACTCAACTGCTTATTCTTCACTGCCTTCCCAAAGTCCCCTCTATACATGCCCAAAAGGCAGAGAAATATATCCTACAGTTTGCTGTAGTTTAAGCTAACTTAAAGAGTGGCTCAACCCACTCAGCACTAATACAGTCTCTGCCGACTCTGTGCTTCTTCCTATGGGATCTCTTGAGAACACGGCACAAAGCCTACTGGGGAAACAGCGTGTGAACTACTATTCCCTTCTGCAGACTCACCTCCAGGGAGAGGGTGAAAGACAATGCAGATGGAAGATGTGGGACTCGAAATGGAACTGTGGGATTAACTCCAGTGGTTTTCCTGTGACAAGGACCTGCAGCGTATGGGTAGGTTCTAGACATGCTGTAGCAAAGGGTGGTTTTCAGCAGAGCTTCTAAGCCTGGGGTGGGCTGCTGCTTGGGATCGTGTCAGCTGGTAAGAACTGAGAAGCATATAGAAACAGCCACAATTGCAGTCATTCAAATTAAAACTGCAGTGAAGACCTGACAATTAAAGTGCAGACACTACTTCCACTGGGTAAATACAGCAGGGAGGAAGTGGCACACAGGAATATTTGATATTTGTATGAAGCTTTTGTTTAAAAAAATGTAGAATGTGTCATTGCTGATAGGGGTATTGAATAGCTCCCACTGCTGTGATACAGTTGAAATCTCTGCTGATGACAAGTAGTAGCTCTAAATTGTTGAAGCATGCAGCAGATCAGCACTAAAACACATTTTCTCCCTAAAGACTGCAGCCTATTGAATAACAAAGGTTTGCTAGTTGAAGTCCCTTGCAATCAACCCTTGCATAAAGCATGCATTCCCAATGCCAGCTGTTGTTAACATATTAACAATGAAACTGATTTCTTGGATGTGAAAATATCAGGTGTTAAATTTCCTCATTTACCCTTTTCTACCAGTATAGAAATCACTGCATATAAAAACATTGTTTGGTCAAAATAATAAGAGCACTAAGTGTGGAATAAATGCTAATAAGTAAAAGAACTAAAAAAAATTTTTTTTCAAAGATACAAAGAAAACAAACCCCTACCATTTTACCCATATTTAAGGACATCTATGTTTAGGGCTGCATAGTGTTTCAACAAAAGTCAGTGTCTGCTGAACATGCAAATGGCTTTACAGGCACCAAAGTTAGTGCTGTAAGAAAAAGGGAGTCACATTTTAATTTTATAAATGTTTCTTGATGTCATTTACATATTACAGATTGAAAAGTGAAATTAGGGAGCAGAAGGATGTATTTCTTTATCTGAAAGAGGTCACTATTCCAAATCTGCAGTTAACAGAATGGTTAAAAGGAAAGCGTGTACTAAATGAAAAGACAGCAGCAAAAAAGCAGATCTGAATTCATCTGGAATAAATTCATGAATTCATCTGGAAACAGCTTTAATAAAAAGCAGTCTCAGTCCTGGGATGTTCAAGTAAGCCAGCTCATTAGCCCTGCAAAGACAGGGCAAAGACTATTTAAAAAGGAAGCACAATAATGAAACTTAAAGAAAGGCAATATAAAACAAATCTCTCAACAAAAACGAGACGAGAATTCATTTTCCCCGTGGTGCTCTCCACAGCTCCTGAAAGTGCCTGCTGCTGGCAATGAATGAAATAAAAGGGGAGGAGGGAGAAGAGAGAGAGAGAGGTGTTATCTTACCAGCCGACGGAGCTTATCGCTCCACTCCCTTCATGACGCTGGGAGCTCACAAGCCTATAAAATGTGCCTTGGCTTCCAGTCCCCTTCTCCTTCAGCAAAACCAAAAGCAAGAGGTGGCCATACAGAGGAGGAATGGCATGCTGTTCTACCCAGAGGTAGCTCTCCTGTCTCAGCTGGTACAGCATTTCTAACAGTTTGAACAGTGTAGCCAAAGCTTTTTCTGACAGATCTCTCCTCCCCTGTACCTGCTCTGCTGCCTTACTTCCTTTTTTCTTTCTTTCCTCTTCTTACCTCTTGGTGGGGATTTTGGACGGTTGGGAGAGGGAGGTGGGAAAGGCACATCATTCCTGGAAGAGAGGAGAGGAACATCCAAGATGACTTCTGTCCCCACAGCCAACTGGAACGTGAGCATGAGCAGCAGGTGGAACATGAGCCTTGGTGCAGCAGGCGATCCCTGGGAACAGGCACTGGGAGCACCAGCTGGAAATGCTTCTCCCCCTGTAGCATCCTCAGCAGCCAACTTCTCCAACCAGTTTGTGCAACCCTCTTGGCGCATTGCCCTGTGGTCTCTGGCTTATGGTGGTGTGGTGGCAGTGGCTGTTTTTGGAAATCTCATTGTCATCTGGATTATCCTGGCTCACAAGCGCATGAGGACAGTGACCAACTACTTCTTGGTGAACCTGGCCTTCTCCGATGCCTCCATGGCTGCTTTCAATACTCTCATCAACTTCATCTACGCGCTGCACAGCGAGTGGTACTTTGGAGAGGCTTACTGCCGCTTCCACAACTTCTTCCCAATCACAGCTGTCTTCGCCAGCATCTACTCCATGACAGCGATAGCTGTGGACAGGTGAGAAAAGAGAGGAAAAGTTTAGGGGTGAGAGATTGAGATCAGATTCTCTGCTGAAACAAAAACACAGAGATAACAATTATGAAGTCATGAAAGGCAGAGCCCTCAATAGTTCATGGATTGTGCTCCTCTGTGCTTCTCTAAGATCTCTCCCTAACACACTTTTTCTCCCTGTCTTTGGTCTTTCTCCTTCAGCCTTTCATTGGTTTTACTCTCTTGCTTTCTTTTACAACAAACACTTCCTCTCTCTGTTTGACTTCAGCTGCTCTCTGTGCTCCACCTTTTAATGCTAATTCTGTAACAGCAGCCATTGCTCAGGGTTTTGCTTCCCCACCTGTGAAAACAGTATCTGCCCCTCAGCGAATGTCATCTAATTCATACTGATAAGGAGTTGTAGAAATTGTGTGTGAAGGGAGGGGATTTCAAATTTCCCTCGTCTTTGTATTTCGGCAGCTGGCAGAGGCATTTGCCTCCTCCTCAGAAATCACTTCAGACTCTGTTTTTAATAGCTCTTCTCATAGACAGCTCTGAGCTGCTTGGTTCCTCCTGATTTTTAACTAATGAGACTATTTATGTTGCCATCTGTGCATATCCGGAGGTCTGGTAAGAACATGGTTTCAAAGTGCTTGATTTTTTTCTGATTACTTGCAGCAAAACAAGCCTTTGTGACTGTGAAAGAAAACTGGACAGGGAAAAACTTTACCTTTGTGCTCTTGACAATAATGGAACAGGATAGCTCTAGTCTCCATAGAGTAAAGGGGAGATGTAGTTGTCAGATTTCCAACAGAGATGCTTTGATGGACCATCTTTCTCAGAAGGTGCTGTGAGTCTCCCCTAGGAAATGCTCCTTTCTTTGTCATCATTTTCACATTTGCTGTACTGGAAAGATAACTTGTCCCATGCTTTAGAAATCCAATAAATTCCTGAATTTTCATTCAGAAAAACAGATTGCTTTGTACTTCAGATCTTTTATTCCATTTAGCAATGCACTGAAATTACTCACAAAACTCCTTTCTACATATTCAAATCACGTTATGCATCTTGCCTGAATTGACTTGGCAGAATTGCAGCACATTCTGATGATGGTAGTTAAGATTTTATAAGGTTCAATCCATCTTCTGAAAAGTTATTTCTCATTTCCAGGTGCAAAGATTGGGAAAGATGTTGCTGTACCTTTTATCTGTGCTGTGGACAAGTTCATAATAATGCTTTTCTGTTGGCCCTACTAATTGCAAATTTTAGGTGACATTCTCAGCCCGATGCATTTCTGTTCCGTAAAGCTAAAAATGAAAGAGAAAATGAGATTCTTAGCAACTCTTCTACCTCTTTGCTCTGGGGATGGGTGAAGACAGGAGGAAATCAGTACACTTTCTTCCTGCCAGTGATGTATCTTGTTCCCATTACTTCCCATTAATAAAGGAGTAGGTAGTGTAAAACCAGTGATACTATCTTTAACCAGGCAAAGATTTCTTCCATTGTCAATTTGGTTTAGCTTAAGATTCTCATCTAGCTTGAGGTTTTCAGAAAGATAAAAGGTTTTTAGTTGATGCTGAGTATTTAACTGTTATTGCTGCAGCTGATCATGTCATTAGCTGAGCAGTTACTAGGATGCTCTGAGTAAGGTTTTTTCATTTTTCTGACAAAAACATCCACAGAGATGTAGTACTTACTACCTTGAAAGTTCCTAAATTTATGCTAGGAAACTGGAAACAAAGATGAATACAGTTCCTTGGGAATCCAAAGGGTGCATTTTGGGAGTGAGTAAAGAAGAACTCTGCTCCACACTGACTGAAGTGCAAAGGTCAGATACAAATATACTGGAAATGTTTTCCTTGGTTTAGCAATGTGAGACACTGGTACTGAGAAGTGAGTCAATTACTACTGTTATTCACTCTGATCTATTTGTTGTCTGAAAATCCCCTGAAGAAATCACAAGTCCCACGCCACCACATCTTCCAAGCTCACCTGCCCCCAAAGACAAATCCCTTCCCTTGGGAGGAGCACAGTGAACAATGCCACAGCTGTGTTCAGGTGAGCTCTCTGTAGTACCAAGGAGCATCATGTAGTACAAACAGAAGAGCAGTCTATCCCTCCTTCCCTATTCACACTGCTGTTCCTTTTCCTTTTATACCAAATCACACCCGATGCATTCAGTACCTTTAACCATTTCCTGGCTACCTCTGCAGAACACTTCTGCAAAGTCAAGAGGAAAACTGAGGGCCAAAGTGAATCCCAAGGAATGTCCTTGGATGTACAGACTGCCCTATTCCAGGGCACAGATCTGCTGGGTGGATATTTTTTAAAACTTCAGTTCCCATTTGCCTTCTGTAAAAGTTCAGCCAGTGCTTCAGACAGGACACTCTGCTTTAGTTTTGACCCAGTAAACTCATCCTTACACATTCATGTTCATTTAAAAATAATTTTTAAAAAGCTACAAATTAGGATAAAGCTACTGAGGGAACTGAAATGATGGGATCGTATCAGATGATTTTCCAGTAGAAATTGTTAACATCTCAAAATACTGAAAGGTCATGGGTTGCAACTCACTAAAAAGTATGTTGCGATATGCTCCATTGATCGTTTTAGAACGTCCAAATGTTCACAGAGTATGAATGAGTCACTGTGATTCTAGACATCACTGAGGAGAGGTCACGGGCAGTACATGTCTCCTTTCACACCTGATTCTGTAGGCCATGTTGTCTAAGTTGTGTGCACTGTGAAATTACTGGACTGACACAGACTTCTGTGGAGTAGGCGGTTCCTGCAGTGTGCTGCATCTGGAGCTGAGGATGAAAGTATCCAAGACTGCTGTATGACCACCTGGTCATTGAACATAGACTCAAATTTATGTGGGTTTATTCACACTTCTGACCACCCCTTCCTGGTGGTCTTTTCCCCCTGCCTTCTGCTTCTTTTCCAACAGGCTGTTTGCTGTCTCCTGCAGAGATGCCACAGGTAGCTTTAACCAAGCCAGCTCAAGTATCAGAAGCAGCACAGATTTTACACGGTATTGCTTCATACGCATTCATTCATCCGTTCTTCTGCAGCTCATGCTGCCCAGTACCATAGTTACATTGCCTCCAGTGCTCACTATAGTTCCTTTAGCTACCTTATGGGGATAAACTTTTAAAATAGCCTAAGATAAACTGAATAGGGGATAGTTCTGGAGCCAATATGCCCTTGCCACTGGCCAGTGCATGATCCTAAAGGGTCATGTGTCTTCACTCCATCTGTGACTACTGGCTGTGGTACAGTTCTTGGACATATTAAAGACAGTAACTGAGGCAGAATTTAAGCCATCTGGCCCTGGCCACTGAAGACCCACTGTCCCTTCCTACTAGTTCTTAGAATGCAAAAGAGGTGGTTCGTGTATGCTGGCAATTAATTTCCAATCCCAAGATTGCCTCATTATACAACCAGTTCTGTGTGTAGTCCTAGAAATTCTCTGCAGATATCTGATGGCTAAAGTGGAAGTTTGGAGATGTAGCAATATAGCCTAAAATAACATGCCTTCAGTAGAGCACTTAGTATATTTTTATGCATTTTTTCCTGTTATTAGCACATCTACAGTATGACTTTCTCAGTTATTGTTCTCTCAGCAATTCCATAGTGATTTCCTCATTTCAACAAGTTTAACTCTTTGTAAAAGCAACTGCTCTGGAATTAAACAATGTATTCTAACAGTGATGGTGAGTAGTTGCTGATCCTATTCAGATCTTAGCAATTCTTTTCTTCCTAGTACGCAAGCAAACTTTTGGTCTTTGAAGAGCTATTACATATATATTAGATTTCTTTATACGCAAAAGTAATTGAAAAGAATGACATATATATGCCAATATTTCATACAAATGTAAATAAAATTACGTTTATGATACACCAATGTTCTGCATTACTGCAAAACAGCCTACAAGGCTTACTGCTGCTCAGCACGGGTCAACATAATAGCATCAAAAAGACCTACATAACTTTTTTTTAACGAATTATTAGGAAAGATAAAAACAATGGATTTAACCTAATCCTTTCTAAAGATCAGGTTCTGCCAAATGTTACCCAGCTATCCTAGCCCTATACTCTGCAAAAATCCCAGCCCATTTTTCAGTTCAGCTACTTGCAGAGTCAAAGGTATTGCAATAGAAGAATGACAAAATAAAGTCCAATGTTAAAGAGAATTCCACTTTCATGCACTTTTTTTTAATCACAAAACTTTCCTCACATGTTGTGTTGATGTAAACTCTGGAGCTGTTACAATTTGCTGCCTCAGTGAGCCATTAATAAAGTCCAATAATTAACTTCAAATCAGGAGATTATCAAAGTAAATCACCATTTTTAAAACTTAAAACTTAATCATGTCCCAAAGTCCCATTATGATTTCAATAACTTCATCTTTTTCCCCTTTTTTTGTCCTTCTGATAGAATGAAATGCCCTTTCTTTTGACCTACAGGCAGATATAGAACTTTATTCTATATTTGTCTAGTCCAATAGAGCTGTTATGAAACTTCCTATTTGTATTTACTCCGCAGAACTGTGTCTGTGACTCTATTTTTAGAAGGAATAAGGCTATTAAAATTAGAGCTAAAAGACAGGTATTAGCACTCTTACCTCTGGTACTCCAGACAGCTCACTTAAGTGTGACTACACAGCATCATGTTGTTGACATGGATAACATGTTGACATCAGGATGGATGTTTTTAAAAATTTGATTGAAAAATCAAATAAACAAACAATTTGCAGCAGAATAAGAATCAGAATCCAAGAGCCATGGGCCCAGCTTTCTCTTTCCCAATACCCTTACGCTCACTTTGCTGAACACCAGGCTCAAAATCAAATTAAGCTTCACTAATAAAAGATTAGATAATTAGAGAATCTCCATGTTTCAGAATATGATTGATTCTTGTTATTAGCAGTCTCTGTTTCCTTTTGGTTGCCGTTCTCATTTCTTTTTAATAAGCTTTCTCAAGTTTTTATAGCTCCCCATTTTTAAATGAAACACTACCATAGCAGCTTTTTTGTTTCTGCAGAGATGTTAAAACCAGTCATACTCTAGACACTACTTAAAGAATAACAACATTTAAGCCTGACCATATACAGTGTTCAGGACCAACTCAAGAGCTCCTTGTTTACTTTGGGTTTCTCCTCGTAAATGCTCCATAGAGCAGTCATTAATGTTGACCAAGAATATATTTTATGTCTGCACAAAAGTCACTGATATCTTCTATTATTATTGCATTACCTGCTATCACAGCCTTTCTAATTTCGTTTGGCATGTCACCATTGTTACTGTGAATTAGCTGAGTGTATAATCCTGAAGTTTATTTTTTCAGAGGCATGCTTGGAGTTTCAAACCATAAAATTCTATGTTATTCATGAATACATTTCTTTTACCTGACTTGATTTTAAACTACATTTAACATTCTGTTTTATTCCTTCTCTTGTACAATCCCTCTTTTTTATGAACCTTAGTATTACAGTGTTACATTCCTCCTACCTAGTTTCTAGTATGCCTATTACACCAATATCCTTACTCAAAACTTGTCATTCTAGTTTCCCACCTTATTTCTTAGACTTCTGTCTACAGAGGCACACATATACTGGGTCAGTTTTCTATTTTTCTGTGACATTGTTCAGTTACTGATAGCTGTTAATAATCCCTCTATACACTTATTAGACTCCAGCATAAGTAATATGGTACAAGCTTGTAGCAGAAGAGAGTTACGAGGCATAAATACGATTCAATTTATCAAATGAAACCTAAATTCATCATGTGTACACACTCAGATCCTCAAAATATCACTTAGGCTCTTCATTCTCTTCAAGTGTATGCTGTAAGAGCAGTTATTATTGTCACAAAGTAGTACCACAAGCGCTATAAATGAATCTGTTACTGAAATTCTGAAGTAGGCAGTTGGCACACTGAAAAATGTGTTATCTTTCCAGTAGAATACACTTTGGTATCTGTCTCTGCATGTGTTCCTACTCCTGGGACAAATTGCTCAAGGCCTTCATGTGCCATAAACATTTTAAACTGATACTCCTGCCAAACTATACACAGCCATCTTTGATGTAGAATAACATTATCTGAATTGGGAGTTAGGTATCTGTTACCTGTCCTGTGTGCTCAGAAACACTGAAGTATAGGGAAACGTGTATGTGAAAAAACGATCTCAAATATGTCTAACAGGTTAGGATATGGAGTGTACAGGGCATGACCCTATGTTGTGGTCATATGGTAGAGGCGTCAGCAAAAAGATGTGCACCAAGAAGATGTATACTGATACTTGCATTCTTGTACATATGCTTGGTACCAAGTGTTTTGTGGTTGGCTCACCAGTGAATAGAGAAGGTTGAAGCAATGGCAGGCAGGAAACCTGCATCTCCCAGCGAGCTGCCATCCCCTGCACAGAGCTCAGCCCAAACAGAACTGTGGCCTTTGGCCCCTCTCTCACTCCCCTTCTCTCAAACTCTGTTGTCTCAAAGTAAATGGTTTCCATGTAAAAGAAGAGAGAATTTGCACTGAAGACCAGGGAGAGAGATATGAACATAAGAACAAGAAAAACAAAAAGCTAGATAGATTTCTCTTCAGGTTTCTTGTACTTTACAGGCTATTTTCCCCAGACAGATCTCCCCCTCATATCTGAGAACATTTTCATCCAGAGAAATGGATGAAGGGAGTTTCTGTAAACTCATTGTGCTGTTTTTTCCACAAGATGTCATTTTATTGTTAGTTAGCTTTATGTGCCTCTGGTGTCACATAACTATACAAAACTCTATCATCTGCCCTACCCCCAAACTAAAGTTCAATACAGCTTTTTTTCCAAACTAATGGATGACTTCATAATCATGACTTCATGAATCAGCCTTGGTCACTGCATATCATGAAGGGAAAAATGCAAGATACGCTTTTAAAATTATCACTATTATTACTATTATTACTTTGCCAGTCAAACTATAGAATTCAAATAGGAAATCCCTTCCCCATTTCTCTGTGTTTCCCAACTTGTATTTTAAGATGAAGCACATCATATTTCTGAATTCCAGTATCTCGGCTTCCCTCTGAAAAATACTAGTCCTCAGAACTGGAGAGAAAAAGTTGAAGAGGAGAGCGTTAAGGGTTCAAAAATCAAGAGGTGAAACATAAATGATTTTCTGGGTTTGACAATTCTCTTTCTTTCTTTCTGAGAAAAGAGGTGGAATAGTTTCTGCAGAACATCCTGATGCAATGGCTACAAGATTCAGACTGTCAGAGACATAGGAAAAATAATCCATTTCTTGCTATGGTACAAACTCATAATGATCAGGCAAAAAGACACCATCTTTTTGGTTTTTGGTCAAAATTCATGTCAGAATTATGTTATCGATAACATACTGAGACAGTTTGGGAATAAATATAGGCATAACAGGTATTTTTTCCCTCTTGGTTTTGCATTGAGTAAATATTCTATTTAACAAGCTGCTTTCAAAAGATGCAGTGAAAAAAATGAGGTTGATACACCAGTATCTTGAGGAGTATAAGCAACATTTACAACAGTGACTAGCCCCAAGTCTTCTTATTTCAGGCAGGAAACAACATCTGACAAGTTCGAACCATATGTTCAAATGAGAAGTTCATTTTAGACAGAGTCTTAGCCTTAAATACATTTTCTTAGTGCCCTTATTTATAGCT
Organism: Gymnogyps californianus; assembly: GCF_018139145.2. Taxonomy (NCBI): domain Eukaryota; kingdom Metazoa; phylum Chordata; class Aves; order Accipitriformes; family Cathartidae; genus Gymnogyps; species Gymnogyps californianus. Next base: position 57,073,146 of record NC_059474.1, on the reverse strand, counting down.
TAATGAAAACTATTAAAAGATGTGTCTGTGGTTTACTATGTAATGTAGCCTGCAGTACTTTTCAAAGATAGTCAAGGGTTGGGTTTTTTTGTTTTCTTTTTTTTTCTTGAATATTATTGCCTGTATGCATATATTTCTGACGGATTTACCAACCAGGAGAGAAATTTGTATCATTCACATATTTGTGCTTCCCTAAAATAAAATTATTTCAAAATAACTGCAGAAACAAGAAGAGAGCCATTCAGATGACAGTGTCAGAAATGTAAGCAATAACAGAGTGGGTTGTAGTCTGTGCAGGTGGAGCTGGTTTTGCAGACTTTGCATCGACATTGGTCCTTGATAGCCCAGGTAGATTGTATTCAAAGAACAGGAGAAACAGAAGCCCTTCTGTCAGGGGAAATCAGTTAGTCCATCATTTTATGAGACAGACCAAAGGAAAGTGTTATCCCTTTTCTATCAATATGCATAGGTATAGAATACATTGTGTAAAACCAATTACATACTTATAAAATCTAGCCCATTGTCAGTTACCAAAATGTTCCTCAAGTAGAAAGCATTGCACTGTTTATGAGAACTCAGCTATACTGAAGAATTTCAATATTCTTGTTTTAAGGTTTCTGTTAAGATGTACCCAAAAGCAAGGCATTGACGCTAGTCCTGATTTCAGAAAAACTGCAGTGTTACCCCCTGCTCAAAGCATGACAGCCATTCACCAAGAGCAGCACATGTGCCTCTGGGTAAATCAAGGCCAAGTTATCCTTCTGGGATATTGCCCACTGATCTCTCAAATGTACAACGTTTGTTTTTCTATCATGCTGTCATACACGCTTTATGCTGTCAGCTTTAAGGTGATCACTGAGTAACAGTAACGTCGTTCACTGTAGAGCCTTCTGGACACCAAAACCAGTCTTAATCAACAGTCAGAGACAGTCCTACAAAAACGCCTGTAGCCACTCTTCCTGCAGAGAAAATCAGTCTAAATTAATGAATGCAGACCATTCCCACAAGAAAAGACGGAGCCTTGCACTAGTAGGTAGAAGATAAAGAACGCAAAAGTTAAAGATTTGGTTTTCATCATACAAAAAATGCCTCTAAAATCTCACAGTTCATTCCATCCTCTTTAGTATACTGTATCTACCTTACAGAGACATTTTGTAGGATTTTCCACAGCAATGTTTTAAATAAGGGCAGGGAATCATAGCGATTTCCCTACCTAAGGTTCTTAATTACTGTTTGATTCCAAATACAAAGTTTCAAAACCAGCTTCTGTTTTGAGGGAATAACAGCATCTGTTCCTTCACGAAGGAAGTGCACTCTGCTGTCTGCTGTTGACAAGCCGCTTACATGCAAGCATTATGATTTTCTCTCAGTCTCTTCCTTTGTCAAGTCGCAATTTCCTGTTACAATCTGGGGCTGAACTGATTACTTTTGTTCCCATTTGAGTTTATAAACACACTGTAAACAGGTGAAACAAATCACTTAGGATGATTAAAGGGTTCCAACTGTGTTTCCAGATGGGCATTTGTAGGATCCAATTTTGAACATTGTTTTGTTTTAAAAATGTCTTATGTATCTTTGCTACAATTTTCTAAATAATGTGTTAAAGAGGGAAGATTTTCCTGCCTGTATGAGTCAGTGTATGCTGTTTTACAAAAAGATAAATTAAGATTATTTTTTTATCTTTTCTACTGTCAGGACCATAATACACAAACTTCAAAAGCTTTTACAGTACTTAACGGCTATTTGTCTCTTACGTTATTTGCAAACTCTAACAGAGCTACATGATTATGCTGTCATTATAACCACTGGCTTAACGACTTTATCAATGTTATTCAAATGAGGACTTTCTCTATTATTGTTTCAGAGAAAACAGATTTTCTTGATTTGATGAACCCAAGAAACAAGTACCAAACAGTAAATTGTAGACTCCAGTCAAACTGAGCAGTTCTGAAGGAAACTAGATCTATTCTGACCCCAGCAGATAAGAGAACAGTCTTGAAGGAAAAGAGCAATGCAGCAAGCACACCATGATGCACCAGCCATTATGTCTTGCAGACTGACTGATTTCTCATTAAGTTCAATGGAAAGACTCTTGCTGACTTCAGCAGTAATTAGCTAGGGACAAAGACTAACACAAGCCAAAGCTGGAAGAAAAGTGATGACAGTGGGATATAGCATGATCACAATAAACAAAATCATGTACTAATGATTCTAGTGCTGAAACTAAAGCGCTACCTAAAAATGCTTTAGAGTAATACATAGAACATGGTGCAGATGTTGAATAATCCACGTTTTTGCAAGCGTTGGCTTGAGTCTCTACCTGCACATATTTACAAATTCCTAAATGTGCATATTCCATCTTATAATTATATTCCAAGTGTTAGTGTTTATGTTGGATGGGGTAATAATGGTTTCTGCTTGTTGTGATAAATGAGCATAATAAGTTAATTCTTTTCAGTTGATATGTAGTTTGGATTCAGCATCCCTGCTTTACTGTGTGGAACAAGCTATCTGTGGCATTATCAGCAGCTCCCACTGGAGTGAGAAAACATTAGAAGTTCGATCCTGAAATCAAACAACCTCAGTGAGAGTTCAGAGCCCTTTGTTTGGCAGGGGACCCCATCGCTCCAGCCTGGTGACTGACTGAACAGTAAATGTCCAAAGACTGCAAAGCAAATTGGCACAGCATCCCACTGAATAATGTTTGTGTGGCTACAGAACGCTTTTCAGCAGTGTAACAAGACTTCAGTTGCTTGTAGCCACTATAAATCCTCCTTCAGCTCAAATGCCTACCATCTTTTAGTGTCCTTAGAGACAGAGGTGTGGGGAGGTCCAAGGTCTGTGTATAAATATCACAGAACACGGTGGACCTATGAGGGCCTCAGCACTCGCCACTTTCACTGACTTCAGAAGGACTGCAGAACTTCAGGCCACTTGAAAGAACAGTGGAGAAGCAGAACAGTCATTAAGACAGATGACATCAGAGCATCAGACAAGTCCAGCTCTTCCCCTTGCATGCAGTTTATGGTTGGCTGATCACAGACAGAACAACTCTTTGGGAGTTCTCTCCCAAAAGAGAGAACTCTCTCCAGAGTTCTCCTTTTGCCTCTCTCCAGAGGCAAAAGGGCTTGCCACCACAGAGCCCTACTGTTAAAACCTGGTGCTTTTCTACCAGTTCTACTTACCTTGGAATCTCTGGTCCACTAGGGCTGATTTTTCTCATACGTCTTTTGCCTTTACATCACCCTAGTTTCCTTTCTTATTCTCTCCTCTCTCAACACAATTTCTATCTACTGTTATTCTACAATTCTCCTTTCTTTGCTTCTCCTCCTATTAGTTTCTCATTAGTCTTGTTTCACTTCTATTCCGAGTTTTGCATTCAGAAAACTGTTCCTCCGTCTCAGTTCCTTTGCTTTTGCTCCAGATCCTGTATCTCATCATTCTCCCTTTCATTCCTGGCCTACTCACACGATCGTCTTTTTTCTACACCATGTTCAGCACCATTCAGTGCACAATTCAGACAGCATGTCTGCTGCTCCCCCTTGTAACTGGCACTTTGCCATACAAAATACATGTAAGGGTATCAAACAGAGTAAGGAAATGAGCCCTAATGACAGAGCTACACCATGAAAGATGACAGACAGTTGTCAGCCGTGGGTAATTGGAATATATAGGGGCAATATCCTGCATCATACATACATATTATCCCATATTTAGCCTCCTCACCTCTCTAATTTTCTGAGCAACATCTAAGCATGGAACCTCTAGCCTGTGCTAGCAGGAGCTTTCATTCCTGATGGAAACACCCTGGCCAAAATGGACTGAGATCAAAGGCAAGGACCAACTGAAAAACAGCTACTGCTCCTTCAGGTTGAGGCTAAAGACACAGACAAACAACTTACCACCCTTAGGTACCAGTAATGGCAAGATAACATTTCCAGCAAACAAAATTATAGGCAGAGTGGCTAAGCCTCCTTTGCAAATGACAGCTAACAGTGCAGGAAGGACTCAATTCTCTTCTGCGCTTCTTTTGGCTACAGAGATTAACGTCCAGAGACAGATCAACTACGGAGGTGTTTTTTAACCTGCAGCTGAGAGTCATTCCACATTTTCCACTATCCTTAATTATGGCAATGATGGCTTCTCTAGGAAAATGCTACCAAATTTATATGACAAATTTGAGTGAGTGTAACAATTGCAGCTATAAAGCAGTATCTCACTATGTTAATTAAGCAATTTTGTTTCTAAGAAAAGCCACTTAGAGAACAAGTTAGATACTTCATTGTAATTGTTAGTGTACTGGCAAATTAGAATAAATTAGATTTGTTATCAAAGGCTCAGCAGAAGGGAGCTGTCAATACTCTCTGGTCAGTTAAGTCCTTCCTGCACAAAGGCATTATTGAGGGAATGGTCAAGGCTCCTCCACCTCCTCCCCATCTTGTTCGTTAGAATGACTGCCTGCTACGTTTTTGTAATCCATCTTGTGCAAAAGCTAGGCTGTTGGCTTATCACTCAAATTTCAACAAGACAGACAAGTAGCCTGCTTTTCATTTGATCCTTGTCCTTTGACTTACCTCACTCAGACAGCCAATAGTTAAAATTTCCATCAGTACAGCTGTATGAGTCATTTCATACAAACAATCCACATCTTTAAAGGGCAGTCACCAGACAGGGAGATAAAACAACAGAATTTTATCTTAGCCAAAGAGAATTACTGCTGGTACCTATTGGGAATAAGAATAATATAGCTGGGAATAAGAGTAATGTGAATGCAATAGAAATCTGACAATAGCACATAAAATAATGTCAATGTGCAATCTGAAGAAAACTAGCAATTGAAAGGAATGATTCCAAGCTAGGCGGAGATGCCTTAAGAGTCCCACAAGTATGTGAAAATGATAATTTGTTTATGGATTATCACTTACTACAGGTAAAGATCATCAAGCATTTTGGACAGTATCTGGCAGCCCACACTTGAGCCAGCCCATTTGAAAGACAGGACTCATGACTATAAACTTATCTTCATTATCAAGTTGTATTTACTCTTTGGAGGAGAAGGGAACTAGGGGGTAGAGGGCAACAATCCAACTGATGTATATTTTCATGAGATCTGCTGCTCTGTCAGGATAAGACACTCAGCACTCGAATACAGCTATTTCATAGTTAGTATGTAATACCCAAACCACCAGTTTAGCTGAAAAAAACAAAAAGCAGGTAAAGGAGAGGGGAACTAATTACCCTGTGGGAAAAATCTATCTTTATATGAGGTAGAAATGTAGAGAAAGAGTAGATTAAGAGCCATAGTACATCTTTTACTTATTGCAATTCCTTTGGGAGGTATAAATGACACAAGGAGGGAAGCAATACTGGAAAGTTCTGAAAATATTTTCTTTACACATGTAGGCTGGAATAGGTGTGGTTTGACTTTCTAACTGTATTTAAAACCTGAAACAGACAGGGACAAGGACAGTTACTAGGCCTGAAGACTGGAGACCTACAATGGACACAAAGGGGACCTTTAGGACATCACTGATGTACTCCAATTATCTTGTCAGAGGTGATCAGAAAACGACATGTGTACTGTGAAAGAGAGTGAAAGTATATGGGCCATAATTATTCTTTGGCGATGAGTTTGCTTCTTCCAGAATTAGTACTAATCCCTGTGACTGATGACAAACTGTTGAAACTGATCCAGACATTCTCCTAGAAATTTGGAAAACTCTCATTAGTAAAACATTCAGGCTGGTTTTCATATTCATCCCACTTTCCTATCTGCTTCAGGTGTTTTCATATAATATGAAAATAAAAAAACCAAGGAAACACAGAAAAGAATATTTTAATTTTGTTAGTTTCCTTTTGACTTGCCCTAGTTATTCCTGAGGAGCTTCTAAATCATTGCTATTCTAATTCTGATTTCAGAAAAGCAATGGTTTGGGAAACACAGTGTAGAATGTCAACGCTACCAATGACTGCAGAAGGGCAGATCTTCAGTTTCCTGAGTAAGCACAGATACACTGAATACTTCCATGGAAACTTCTTGATTTAAATTGCTCATCCGTTAACTCCTACATTAACTTACAAACAGCATTGTGTTTCAATCATGAATAAAAGGATTTTTTAATGTACTGTGGGAAACCTCTGGATATGAAGCAAAATATTAATGTATTTCCTTGTGTTGTTTTGGAAAACATTAGGATGTCAGATTAAAGAGCATGTAGTTAGTTATTCAGTATGCTATATCAGTAACACAATATGGACATACATATAGCCAGTATCTCCCTGGTTTTACGGAAGTACAAAGATTTCTTTAAATGTGATTCTGGCTGATACTGATCAGCATTCCCGCTAATAGTGGAAGAAATTTTGAATAGTGTTCCTATTTAATTAATATGATTAATGATTTTGCAAGTCATTATTTGGTCACTGTTAAATGAAACAAAATAGTGTAATCAAGGAATTTGGTGGAAAATAAGTTAATTCAGAGTTTAGCCCAGAAATCAAAGCAGTAGTCATGCTAAGAAAAACGTGAAAAACACATGAAGTATGTGATATGGAGTATATAAAATACAAAATTTCCGTCTCCCTTGTTCCTTGCATCTGTAACAGAGATCAAAAGACAGAAAACAAGACTTGTTTTTCTTTTACGGTCTATCTTGATGCCTTCCTGTTGCTCCTTTTTCCTAAGCTTTTAAATTGTAATTACTTAGAGTAAACTGTTTAGTGATTTTTTGCATGTTCTTCTAAAGTTATCAGTATATATGGATTGCCAATACAATTATAGGGCAGCAAGAAGAATGCTATCCTACCTGAGAACACAGGAACTGAGAAAGCAAATGAGATGTTTTCATGCTTTATGCATCTATTTCTCTTGGTGCTTTTATCGCTTCTACATTGCCCAAGGACATGCTCATATGGCTCCTCTCAGTCTCTGTATGAACCAGTTGCAGCCTGGGGCTCTTTGGCAGACAATCCAAAGCCGGTCTACATCTACTGAAATAAATGCATGTGGACTTATCAGGTTCCTGGAGCTTTTGGACAGATGACTAATAATCCTGACAGCTTGGCTGTTAATTTTTTAATTAGAGATAAACCCTGTACTATGTAGCAGAGTAACAGAGGATCCAGCTGTATTGTTGCTTTTCAATCAGGTTGTGCAGTAACAGGATTAACTAACTCTTTGAGAAATAGTTGCTCTATTGGTACACATATGGTTAACCGGTATCCCACAGCTTTTAAATAATATTCAATGAACCTTCTTTTTGTTCCAGCACTGCCTTCATGGAGGCTGAACTACCCAAAGAGAACAACGCCATCAGAACTCCAGGAAGACAAATATCTCTGCTTTTATCCTTCTCCCAACCCTAAGCTTTGGTTGATTCTAGATACATCCTAATCTCTGAAGGTTTCTTATGCACAGGTTTTTGCTTTCTTTTACAGATACATGGCCATTATTGATCCCTTGAAACCTAGGCTCTCTGCAACTGCTACCAAGGTGGTCATTGGGAGCATATGGATTTTGGCGTTCCTGTTGGCCTTTCCCCAGTGCCTATACTCCATAACCAAGGTGATGCCTGGGAGAACTCTTTGCTATGTAGCATGGCCAGGTGGTCCAAAACAGCATTTTACGTAAGCTTTTGTTCTTTTAAACTTGTGCATGGTGGTGTCTACACTTGCAATGGACTTGCCAAAAGCTGTAGAGTATCGTGCGGATACTCTACATGCAGAATAACTAACAGCATTGATCATTAAGAAATGTGAAGGAAGTTTTCTAAGCTAGGAAGATAGAGCATTTTAAGTGATAAATGGAACACATATATTCTCTTCCACTTCTATGTGTGTTCTCCACCCCATGCTGCATGTTTACCATCATTGCTTCACTTAAGATGGCTACTTCTATACAGAGAGAGATGGTCAGAAATGGGGACAGAACATGCAATTCAAAGCAAGCTTCCTTTTCATCCTAATTGGGAAAACAAGTATTTCCAGCCTTTCCTTGTCCTAATCAGATTTTTTTCTCTGGATCTCTTCATGAGAGGGTTGGATTTTCCCACTTCATTCTGTTACACTACCACAATTACTTATCCCAGATATCAGTCCAAATAAGAAAATTGTAAAACCTATAACTGGTTCCAGTTTCTGAAAGTGTAGAATAACAGTAAGTTAAATTGAATATAACCTATTTTCCCCTCTGGCAGAATTAGGAATAAGTGGTTACCTGGCCATAGAAACATTATCTGCCCTTTCATGTCTTCATTGGCATTTAAGATGAACTCTGTGTTCAAGGCTGAAAGCCTGTGTAACCATCCAGCATCAAATTTGACCTTTTGCTCTCTTTCAGGCAAGTGAAAAAGGCCCTGGTCATATATAATTTTTATCACTTCAGAAGCCATGCACAGATATTTCTCTTGAGGGCAGTAAGGTCACTCTCAGTGACGGCTGGGGATTCTTCACTGATCATTCACTGGGATTTTATCTGAAGATGGCATTTAACCAGGAACTAACAGGAGGCAAAAGAAGTTATCTGTTTCCCCCAGTGCTTACATCAGCAGCGATGACTATGTTGCACATAGGCGACAGATCTGCTATATGAAGTACATTGGGTAACACAGGACACTTATCAGGGCCTTTATATAAATATACCATTTAAATACTTATTTTCCTCTTTCATTTATGGTCCAGACTAGAGCTCAAAATGCCTAGCTTGCCCTTAGGATACTTGGCTGTGCAATAATTAAATCAACTCAGCTAGTTAGGACAAACATACCTTACTCTGCAGTCAGTAATCATGATAACTATAGAGTCATTCTTAATTTATGCTAGTGCAAATTCAGAATCAGAACTAGAAACTCCATAAAGCACTTGCATTAAAATGTAAATAAATTTGCAGTGCAATTCAAGGCTTTCAAAACGACAGTGAAAACACCAGGGACTAGCCATTCAATATAAAACATGCTTTGTGCTACAGTAGCACTCTTGACTTCTAGCAGCCCATTCCATTGGCATAGCTCCTCTGAAAGCACTTACCAGCTTAATGCTTTTTCATTGCAGGTATCATGTCATTGTGATTGTGCTGGTCTACTGCTTTCCACTGCTTGTCATGGGCATCACTTATTCCATAGTGGGAATTACCCTCTGGGGAGGAGAAATACCAGGCGACACATCCGACAAATATCACGAGCAGCTCAAAGCTAAGAGAAAGGTACTGTTCCATTAAATCTCACTAAGTGAATCCTGATAACATCATTTGCAATTGTGTTGCAAAGTATCACAGTATATTCCTTCAGAAACACCAGGTCACTTGAAATAACAGTAATGAGAGATCTACTTCAATAAAAAATTTGATTAAGTTTGACAAGCTGTCTTCTATGTTCACTAGCTGTTCTTTTTGTAACTTTACTGTTCATCATTAAATAAAGGTAACATTTGGATTTTAACTTCTTACTCCACATGTAACAGCATATAGTGTGTCTGATATGTGGAAACTAAGCCCTTACAGAGCTAAAATATTGAGTTTTGAACAATGGGCTAGCAAACCATTAGCTCCTCTTAGGCCAGATTCTCATCCTACTGAAAGAAAAGTGAATCTTGCTGTAGTTTTCAGTAGATTAAGGCCCGTGCATCTTTGAGATGAGTGCTATTTGGCCTATTCATATCGAAAAATTTAGGTTTTAAATCAATAACTTTTGGTGAGAAATACAAACTATTTTTTTCCCAGTTATTTTCTTTCAATCTTTTTCACTGCAAGTATTGCCTAATCTAACAAGACTGTGAATTGCTTATGAACTGATTATTTGACTATTTCCAGTTCAGTTTTCATGATGTTGCAGTGCCACAAACGTTTCTTTCTTATAACGTTCTTTTTCTTAACCTAACTTTTCTCCTTCTGCTTTTTATTTCTGACATTTTTTTAATACTAAAATCCATTTAACCTTTCGGATTTGAAAAAATGGTACACAAATATGGACTTCTAAGTCACAATGATGAGCACATTTTCAATTGCTCAGTTTGCTTCCTGACACTGTGAATGTGTTTGAACAGCGCTATATGCTACCACGCTGTAGCAATAGCAGAGTGCAGCATATTGGGTCCTGAGACAATAGGAGATCTTCTGCAAATACTGGAGAACACTGATGTTTCCATTGCTTTCAGGACACTGCCAGGAATATGAAAGTGTTTTTTCCCCACATACATACTACACAGAAAAAGTTGTTACGGCAGAGGATATATGAAAGGAAAGATTAGGATCATTTTCTCATTCATACATCTTCAGACTCATGAGAGACACATAAGAGTGCAAAACTTTCTGTGACAAGTTTCAGTCGTCAGAATGGTAGGCATGCCTAGACAGCTTTATAGTACGATGTGCAATGCCTCCTATGAAACCAAAGGTGTTACTTATTTTCACTTTTACATAGCTTTTTTAAGAGGGCAAAATGCTAGCCTCTCTTAAGGAAGCAAACTGCAGTTTGACTACTATTATCACTACTATTGCCTTGTAAAAGTTCAAAGATTATTTGGAATGTGAACGGAGAGAAAATGATGAAAAATCTTCATGGAAAACTAACCAGTATGCTTTGCATATTTGCCCCAAAGGGAAATTATTGGACTAATTTCCAGAAATGCTGAAAGCATTTCAAAAGATCATCATTTCACTCTTCAACATTATTCATAAAAGTCCAACATTACCATTACAGTCTTTGCCATGCATATTGTCACTTACCCAAAAGTGTATTTTCAAAGTTACGACATTACCTTTCCTACAGAGCATAAGCAGAAAAAGATTTCACTGGTCAATTAACTGTGCTATTACCAATACTGCCTTTTCAGCCAGTGAAAAAAAGGAAGCAAATACTCAGTGGAGGGTGCCTGGGGTCTGACTGTAAAGACAAACTGAGGAATCACTTTCTGTAACAGACACAGTTTGCAAACACAAGTGTGGAAAGAAAATTATTAAAAGCTAACTTGGAGAACCAGGAGATCCCAGAACTTCAGCACCTGTTATCATAACGACTAAGTAAAATAAACATCTTATGTCATAAAAACTAAAGGTCTCTGAAGAGAAAAGCTGGCTTTTACTATATGCTATGAAGGGTCCAATTAAATCCCTCAAATGCTTTAAAAACAGCACGTCTTTAGAACTCTAAATATATGCAAGAGACGAGGAGTAGCATCCTTAATTAAAGGATTTTAAATGTGAGAGTACTGGAATGCATGCCTTCAACACATGCAACAAGGGGATTAAATTATGTGCAGATATATTGTAACTGCATCAGTGACTTTATTGGCAGAGCTCCATGACAGCTCTTCAGTTCCACTGCTGTGCTCTCCGGCAGGATTTATGAAATAACTGGTATTTGGAAAGATGAATCATAATTGGTCATTCATGGAGATGAACTAATAGACTGGAATCCAAATAAAGCTATCACTCAGCCTGCCTCTGATAACAGAGCTATTGTTTTTCCTTTATTCAAACAAAGAAATCATCTGCTTTTCTTGCTATTTAGCATGCAGATACCTAGACATATGGAAAGTCTGTACTGGCTGCACTTATAATGAAGGAGAAATATAAAATAGCTGACTGCATATTTCATATTATGCAATGATACAGTGCAAAGGATGTTTGATTAGGATTGTTTGAAATGGTATTTAATGTTAAGAAGGTAGTGAACAGTTCATGTCAGAACTTTAAAAGAAATTATATTTGCCAAGAAAAGATTTGAAGCTTGAGAAAGTTGTTAGTAGTTCGATAGTCTCATCACTTCATATGTGTGACTGTGCAATGCACCCTGAATCCTTCTGAAAGCAACATCAAAGAACAAAGGATTCAAAGAATTTCACAGTATGCACTACAGGTTGGGCAACACAGTTATACTTAGTATTTTTAAGGGTCAAAGACTTGAAATTTTTAGAAATTCAGGACTGCATGAGACTACTACCACTACTTTTTTTTTTTTTTTGACAGATCGAATGTCTCAGGAACTGACCCATTTAAATTTACCTGACATCAGTCTTTTGAATTTCTGAACATTCGCTACATGTGGGGACTTTGCAGCCATTACCCCTTCTTCTTAAAGCGCCTGGCATGAGACTGACTGATGTTCAGCTGAACATCATTTATTCTCCTGCAATTCCCATTTTGACAACTCAGAATTATAGTTTCAATACTGTCATACATAACTGAAGTTTATATAGGTGGCTCATAATGTTACTATCGGTTTTACTAGGCCAAAGTGTTCTTTATATTCAACGCAAATACTTAGAGACTTGCTCTCAGATGTTGCCTCCACGCTCTGTTTTTTCTATCTAACCTTCTGTTCCAATCCCTCTTCCAACTTTACTTAACCTGTAAGAGAGGATAATCATGTACTGTAAATAAAATCAATCAGTTACTGTTCTGCAGTTCCGATACAACTGTCTTCTGAAAAAATAGTGTTTCTCTCAACAGAAGATGCCATTGCCTTGTCCCAATAGGAAGAATACAGAAGAATAGAAAATACTCTCCTTAACTTTTATATCTTTTCTTTAGAATTCCCCTTACCTCTACCTACTAACTTTATGATAATATGTCACTGTGCATCTTTTTCAGCAATTTTCATGATTCCTCCATACTTATGCCTCTGCCTGTATTCTTTGCTTCTCCTAACACAGCTTGAGGTGTCATCTCAACTTCTTACTGCAACAAAGATTGATTAAAAGCCACATTTTTCCAATATCAAAAATGTTATGCAAATTTGCACGTAAAACCAGAAAAAAATCCTGTATGTTTGCTAGTGACTTACAGTATTACAGGAATCACTAAAGAGATGGTCAGGTTTACCAGCCTAACTATATAAGGAAATTTTCAAAGTTTTATATACATATTTTGACAGTAAAAGTAGACATCCCATATCCATTTATAGTCAAATGCATCTACTAATTAGTTAATACAGTATATGCAACACAGTGGAGGAGAAAATGAAAAAGTAGAAAATTTAAGACTTCCATCTGAAAAGAAAATAGTATTCAAAACAATGTGGGACTGTAGGAATAATGATGTCACAAGAACCATTTTTTAATAGGAATTTGAAATATTACGTAGTGTGAGAAGCCAAATCAAGTAAGACAGCAGGACACACTTTTCCAAGTCAGGGTCAGAACAGTTACGTGTAAATTCAAAAATCATTCAAAATTACTGTGTGAAAAGCTTTTGCTAGATAAACAGAAATATCCAGGTGAAGTCTTAAAGGACTACAAGTAAATATTACAAAAAGGCTTCCCAACAATTGTAAATAATTTTCTGACATACTTACATGAAATATTTCCCCTCTTTCATAGACTATAGAAGTAAGCAACAGGACAGGATCTGAACAAATGGTCTCTGTAAGAACTACTGCATGAACACTTCACATGTAGCCACTTACACATATTTCTCTGTTTTGTTCTCTCTCTCTCTCTGCCCCCCCCCTTTCAAAGATTTAGAGAAAGTCCAAAGAAGGGCAACTAACATGATCAAAGGTCTTATGAAGAGATTAAAATGGCCTGGACTTCTCAGTTTGGAGAGAAGGAGGCCAAGGGATGAGATGACCAAGGTTTACAAAATCACAAAGGTGGTAGATAAAGTCACTGAAGAACTGTTGGTCACCAAATCCTGAAATACAAGAACTAATAAGAGAGCAATTTAAAGCAGGTGGAAGAAAGAGTACTTTAAGAGAGGGTAATTTAAGAGTTGGTAAAGAGCTTCTGAGACTGTCTCCTGCCAGATGCTACGATCTCAGAAGGTTCAGAAAGGGATCAGGCAAATTAACAGGCAATAAATTCATAAATAGATACTGAAAGGATGAAGCAGGAATGCACCCCTCTCTAATACAATTTTGGATGCTGGGGCAGTATTATTAAAATAGAAGATGGAAAATGGCCAGGTTCATGGGATCTCCCTAAACAGCACCTCCTACTGCCACTGTCAGAGACAGAATAGTAGGATAGATGGACAACTGTCTGATCCAGGAGGAATTGTCCTATGTCCTTATGTTCCTTTTTTATGTAGCAGTACAGCTATAAAAATATAGTCCAGCATATTATTCCTGACTTCTCACTGACTTTCAGTGCAACTAAAAAGGCAGATTTTCCTTTTTTCTTTTTTTTTAAACACATATGAATACATGACATGAAATCATGTTAATATACATTTTATACTACATTGCACAAAATAAGAAAAACACTAGTTAGAAATAATGATACTTTTGCTGGCATTAAATGGTAGCTGACCAGGTCAGGATGAAAGAAAGAAGCTGAATTGTTTCACTATGGAGTAGTTTATTAACGGGTAGATTTTGTTAAACTAAAAAAAAAAAAAAAAGGCAAGAGAGTCAAAGCCCAAAACATTACAGTGTAGCATCAAAACTCGTGGAACACTGAATTAATTACGAGCACCCACAAAGGCTGACACAGATTTTGAAAACCAAGACCATACTCATAATATAAAGCTTATTCATCAAAAATAAGTGATGAGAATATTACACTATGAACTCACATGTCACATGGTAACTCATTCTGAAATCAAAGATCCTTATTGTTAACAAGCAACTACTAAGTCTAGACGGACAGACTAGTTAGATACTGCCCCCTTCATAAAACCTCATGTGAAAGTTTGCATCCAGCCATAAGAAACAAAATGTTTTGACACTCTGGGTCCAAGGATCTGTCTTTCATGTGACTTCCTATTTCCTTCCAACACCATCTTGAAACTCCACTTTCATCCTAGACATTTGTTCAGACTTCTTCAAGGTTGGAAAATAATTGCTATCCCAGGCGACTGCACAAAGACATGGTAAGTTTAATATCTTCCCAGTTATGTAAGCAATCCATCTTCTCCTAGCTTTTCCCAGCATGAGGACCAGCATTCCAGTCTCCAATAACTTATATGTTATATTCCATTTTCAAAACGGCATAAAGGAGTCAAACAGTTTAATACAACAGAAAGTCAATATAACTTGATTATCCTAAATTCCACTAAAACCACCAGCTGCAATCCACTACTCTACAGAGCTTTGTACTACAGACTTCAAGGGATAGCCATATCTTCACAGCTGACACCCTAGACTATACCGAATCATCACCTATGAACGTTTTTTAAAAGTCAGATAGTAATAACCACAGAATTTTTTGGCCTTTATTCAGGTAATGGTCTACCAAGGCTGCACATATGTCTAAATACTCACTTCTCCATGTTATGTATGCAAAGAGAACCAAATCCTGGAGCACACAGATACAGGGGGAAGGCATCTGGGCTACAGCTCATCCAAACTGGCCATGTAACAGCAGACTGTGGAAGAGACTTATATTGCCATCGTGCCTTTCCTGCCACTTATTTATTCATGCACATGAACGTTTCCACCTTGTAGATTCATTTGTGTTTGTGCTTCATGGACAAAAATGACTGCAATGGTGATGTAGGAGCACTTTGCTTACATACTGACAAGATACCCACTCCAGAACTGTGCAAACATACAGAAAGGGGCATGTGCGCTTCCCCCCTGGGAAGGTACCCCTTTCCTTTGGTTGATTTTACATTTCTGAGAGTGATAAGTGAAACAACCTACCCATTCTATCGTGGAGTAATGAGGTGCAGAAATTCAATTTGTTATGAATAATATATACCTCCTGCCAAAAATAGGTGCCTGTGTATTTTTTTGGTCCATCAGTAATCCTCTTCTGTAAATGGGTCTACTCTTTGACTTTGCAGAGATTGACAATGAAAATAAAATGGAGAAAAAAAGATAGGGGTACGCTAGAACAGAAACAGCAGAGAAGAGGAAGCTGGAGAATTAAACCCTATTTTAAGAACAGGTGGTCTCACTGATCTAGCAGACATAGCACTATGGCTTATATTGTGTAGATGGCTATATTGCTTGACTACCTGAAATTTCATACAGCTACAGTTAAGTTATTTATCCAAAACGCTGATGCATTACAAGCGCCTTGTAGGCCAAAGCTTTATTGTGGTGGAAAACCACAGCTGTACGTCAGTGTAGCCATTCATAAATTTAGCAAGCATTGTTCAGCACATTCAAAAAGCAAAAAGACTAAGTAATATCAGGTTGAAGGAAAATTTATCCCAGCTATCAGTCTCCTCTGAGGTTAGACTCACCTAGTCATATATGTTAGACTTTGTGAAACTACTCTAGAAATTAAATCCATTTGAAGATTTTCATATCAATGAGACATGGCAAGTTTTAAACATCAGTTTTATCTGTGGTTGTGTTAGACATTGTCACATTTCTTGCTTAAAGTAAAGAAAAAACAACCCAGGAAGAAGGAATTCTCAGGAGCTTTTAAAGGCTCCTCCAAAAGCAAACTCATCCCTTGTTTGCCAGACACTGGAAGATGTTGAACTGTGTCCACAGCTTTCTCCACTTAGTCCTTGAGTGTCAGTTTGTCTCTCTCAACATTAAAATGTTAAATGAAAACAGGACAGGAACCAGCCTCAGGGCCCAAGACCTGTCATCACAGGCAACCCTAACAGAATTCCTCTGATAACACCTTGAATCTCCATCTTAAAACCATTTTTCCTGCTGGATCACTACATCTAATGGAAAGTGTTCTAAAAATCTCACCACTCCTAGAGTTCCAGTTTCCAGGCTAAATTTATTTATGGACAGCTCTATTTATGCCATTATTTTCTGTTAGCTTAATTGATTACTTATTATCCCTCAGTGGTGCCACCTCTACAGATGTTTTTATAGCCATATCCTCTCTCAGCCTTTATTTACATTCATTACATAAATGAAACAAGTGCTTCTGGTCTTCTTTTATATAACAACATCTGTATGCAACAAGTGACCAAAACCAGACAAGGAATGCCAGAAATGAAGTCTCACCATGGCCCTGCACCGTGGTAATAAGTTTCCTGTCTCCACTGAAAATGCCTCATCTGGAACATCCTAATATCTTATTTATTCCTCTCATTATACTGATGACCTGGTCGTGCTGTAATGAATCGATACATCTGTCTCCTCCTCATTTGTTCACAACAGTTCATTCCACAACTCACAGCAGAAAATTTTATTAGTCCTTAATTCAGCAAATCTCAGAAGTTTTCTGAGTATGATCCTACCTATGGAAGAATAGTGTAAAACAACCCCCCAAAATAGCACAGTACCAATCCAGCAGTTTCTATCTGCTCCGTGATACCTGTCACTGCCATGACCCCACTTAGAGACACAATCGCTACAGGTATCACACTAAGTATATAATTAGCACTTTGAAGTTGCATTTCTGCTCCCGCAGTTCTTCAACATCCAAGTTCTTCCTCTGCTATGTCTCTGTAGCAGCAAAGCTGCAGAAACTTATTTGGCATGCTCTTATTCTTCTGTACTAAACTCCTCAGTAAATACATTAAATGAGGCAGATCTCAAGACTGACACTTACAGAATATATCCTGGTTTGTAGGGAGGTTAGTAGTAAATATTTTCTAATAAAAAATGGTTCTCCCCACTTTTCCAGTGGAAAGTGTTTCCCAAATCATGCTCAGTAGTGAAATGCAATAGGTAAAAGTTACTTGCAAAAATTAATAACTAAAGATAGGTTTCTTCTGCTTCTGCTTCAGGGCACCTCTTACTATGATATCCTTAACTCTGACAATTTATGGGAAGTATGAAATATCTTTGTTAACATGGTAAATGCAAACCAATCCTAATAAAGCTAGAGCCTGACTTCACAAACTGTTACACATGCTTAAAACTGGTTTTGTAACACTGTAGATGAAGTTACACAAGGGGATGTAGCATGCTTCTTAGCATGCTTCCTGTGAAGCACTGATGGTAATTCTGTCTGTTGTTCTTCTCCATGGCTCTGCATGGGTGCGTCAGCACTGGTGATGGAGTAGATTGTTGGACCGTACTGCAAATGTTAGTGTTCCACTAACGTTTTGAGCAGTTGTCCCATACCTATAAAGACAGATACCCTGCCAGACTCACCGGATTGCTATTAACACAACAGTGAAAGTCACTACTTGCAAGTAATTGCTATTACAGTTAAAAGCTTGCAGAATAGGGATTTTTTTTACCTTATTTTCTCATAAGCTTAACAAAAGCTTCTAAAGGGTAATAAGGGCCAGAATATCATATGAATATGTCTGGTGAATCTACTAGCAGAAGAAGATATCTTTTCCTATTTTGATCAGTAATACATTCCCATAGCTATTAAAAATCTCAGCAAGAACACAGAGAGGAAAACTTGATTTGGGCATTTTTATTTACCATTAATTAAATTCTAATTCTGCACCATCAACACATTAATGACAATGCATGACTGCCTCCCTAAATACATGCACACAGAGAGGCTTTCTTCCAGCAGTACGAGGCAGCATAACCAATACTCTAAGAAAACATTTTTTTTTAAGTTTTAAAACAGGGTTCATCCTTTCTTTTTTTAAGGATTTTTTTTCCCCCAGGAATTTGTTCTCTTTTTAATAATTTGCCCACATTTTGAACAACTTTTCCTGTTGAGGTAACAATAAAGTCAGACCTCCTGATCATTTTCTGAACAGCATTAAAACAGTGAAGTATAATAAAATTACTGGAAGCTGCCCTGCTCTGCTCTCTATCTTCCAAATAGCTACAGCACACTCAGCAACAGTACCAGCTTCCATTCATTGTCTCAAGTTTTCCTAAAACTCAGCTATGAACTGTGAACACATCACATTCATTGTCCGTGCTTCAAGCAGCAACCACAGGGGAGTAAAAGAATAGTAAATTCTAAAAATGGCTTTATACTGTGCATAAACCTTGCACAGTGTAAGTACTTACTGACAGACTGATGCAAGTTTTCTGGTTAAAACTTTCTTATAGAACAGCTGGCAACAACACCAGGTCAGGGGCAGAGTTAACAGACTGGTTCTGCATGGTCAGTCAGTAGGCTCAGGATTGTGCACTTAGAATTTCTGTGATGCTTCTCATCTGTATTTCTATATTTCTGATCACTTGTGGCAGAACATTCATGTGAAATATTAAGTCTAGTTACAGTCCTAGGGCACAAATTTCTGTTTAGTAATGCCTCATATTTTTAAGAATGGAAGTAACACTGGGTTAAACAGATCAAAAATTTCAACAAAATACTCCAATGTTAGTGAACTCAGTGTGTTTTTAAATGCACTGCTGAATTGAACTAGATACGTTCCTTGATAATAAAACCAAGATAACTACCAGAAAGACAAATAAAAACAAAATCTGTCTCTTTTTTAAAATTTAAATTTTAAGCATGGAGATTATGATTGCCATGTTTAAAACTATGGAGTTGGGTTTTTTTAAGACAGCCCTCATTTGCTCTGTGTAGTTCTCCCCAAGTTCAAGTTTGGGACCTGACTCTCCAGACAGATAACCTTAATATCCCATGTTCAGGACAAAGTATGCTCTTTAAGTTTTAAGCAAATTCTTTCACCAGCATACAAACAAACCGTGAAAACCTCAAAAGGTCTTCTGTTGTCTCTGAATGTGTCTCATCTAATCTGCAGTCAAAGTTATCCCATTGCATATACTAAATTGCGACCACATGTACAGCCCTGTCTGTGTATACGTATATTATATACAGATAAGGGAGAGCTCATAAGAAGCCCCTTCCTCATGAGTCCCTGTAGGGAATTCATGAAGAAATTAATTTTAGCATGAGTTTTGAGTCTGTTGAGCTTTCTGGAATGGTGCCCAGCACCTGTGTGGTGAAAAGTCCAGGAAACCTGACACAGATCAGTCATTTTGGAGGACTGCAGTGCCGAGAGCCGTATATTCAGCAGAGCAGAACTGCAGTTCCAGTATTGCACTTGTAACTTTTACATTCATGTTGCTATTCATGTAAAAATAAAACATAGTTTCAGCACATCTTTTTCTGAGTTAAAGCAGAAGGCTATGTGACTACTTCCTTAAGACTTAGCATGAGAGACCTCACTAAACTCCTGCTACAGCATAAACTTACAAAGAGGAAACCAGATGAAACAGCCCAGAGACGTCACAAATGGTGGCAGAAGCTGAACTGCAGAGAACCTACAATATTCCAAATGTGCTTTTTTAGAAGCAGGTGAAAATTATCGCCTACACACAGAGGGGTGTCTGTGTTATGTCTATTGATACCTTCACCTAACAAACTTAATCCTTTAACTGAAGTACTTCATACTTTAGAAGTTTCTGTACTGCAACATTGTAAACAACCTATTCAAAGCACCTTTATGTTATCACTCATTTTCTGGGGTCGATAGAATTTCTTTGATTTCTACAGGCTTTGGAGCAGGTTTCCTAGGAAACAGTTTCAGCCACCCTGGCATGGGCCAGCTTACACCTTATTCCACAGGAGTATCAAACGAGTGCAGTAATGATCAGTGTGTTGACCATTATCACCAACTAGTGTGGATACTTTAATACTTGAAGCGATGCTAAAATGCCTGTACAGAAGCAGAAATAGCAGATGTTGTCAGGACAATGACACTCCTGATACTTTTTAGCAAGAATAATTGACCAGAGCATATATCGCCTTTTTACTGACCAAATATTTCCAAAATGTTCTGTATGTGAGCTACAAGTCTGCTTCTCCTAATAAATTCATAACCTTGTACAGTCATTTGTGGAATAACAAAAATAAACTAAGTACATCAAATGCAAAATATAAACCTCAAGCATCACTGACATTAACAATTTCTTTTCAACTCAGTTTAAATTAAAATAGACTGGGGGCAATCATTAATTTTTTTGGTTTTTTCTTAGGTGGTAATAAACACTTTTGCTTCAAACTTTAAAAGGGAAGATTTACTACCATTGCAAATGCATAATTATGATGGCAATAAAAGAATAGCTTTAACTGTATTTTTTTCTGAACAGAATTTTGCCATGCATTTTAAACAACTACAGTCCAGGAATAATTCATTTCATCTTCAGGCAACACAATTTTATTCCTGTCAAGAGAAAAGAGAAGAAAGAGGTTTTTCAAACTATGTATTAAATAATCTGCATTCTTTCTCATGATGTTCTTGTGCCAAAACTATAGAGAAATATGGTAAACACTAAAATGGTTTCTAATTATATAAATCACTTATTTAATTCCTCTAAGTAAATAAGCTGAAAAGAAAACAATCCAAAAGACTGTAGACTTTCCATATGAAATAAGAGTCTGTGCTCCTATTTTGAAGATAACCAAAGGTACCCATCTCATTTTAGGTTGAAGAGGGCAGTTTCCATTGATAGGAGTCCAGATATAGCAAACCACGTGTAGGGATACTTTTGAATAATTCATTGGCATAATTCATCATAGCCTTATTTGTTTATTGCAGTGTTCAATATAAGATCTGGTTTCCAAGAGAAAAAATTCACATCTGTCAATCCCTCTGAAGTCTTATATGGATAATTCAAGTGAGTCTTAAAACATTGGCAAGGTTCTGGAGGAGCCTTCAATGAGAATTAAAGGTCCCAGAACATTTTCAGAATTGTGGCAGAAAGCAGACTTAAGAACCAACTACTCCTACTGGGAAAACAAAAGAAGATACGATTATTTTGTTTCCCCCCTACCAAATCTCATCTCTGCTTGGAAGCATGGAATTGAAGTGTGCCCCATCACTCACTCCAGGTCAGGAAGGAAACTACTGTAAAATAACTGATGGTGTGAATTTTAAGTACAAAAGCATTAGGTCAGCTTTTTCACTTTTTTCAGAACTAGATCTCAGGCAGATAACCATATCCAGTAATGCCGATCCCACAACAACCACTCAGAGTAATATTCTAAAGAACAGAAACTTCTTATGCTACTCCATGCTGACGACCAAGGCAATGATACAAGGCCATCTACTTTTACTTGTCATCTAGGTTACAGAAAAAAACTCTTTTAGTTTGAGCAGCAGACATTAGCATATTTTCTATTATCTAACAATCTCTTGTGAGAAATTGAGACATCTCTTTTAGATAAAGTAACATAAGACTTGTGGCAACTTTTCCTCCCCACCCCCAGTCAGACACTTGTAAAATCATGTCTTCTCAAGGAAAAAAGCCTGAGCAAAAGATTTACTCCTTTTCTTCAATGGAACAGATATTTCTTGACATGTTGAGAGAACCTTAAAGTCACTGTCAAAGCTGCGTTCCATGCAACATTAGAAAAGCATCATTTAAAAATGGCAGTAGCTAAGACCGTTCATGAAAAATGTCAGAATTGCTTTGATTTGGAGGGAGGGACCCCACATTTTAGCATTGGTAAGACAGCAATCTGATTCAAAGCTACTTTATACTAGAACAGAATATCTTTTTCAACTTTACAGCTTAAATAACAAAGTGATTGTGAATTCTGTCTGCAGCAAGGGATTATGCAAATTGAAATGAAAAGTAGTTTCTTTATTTCAAGCAGCTGAGAAAAAATGAATGGAAAGTATAAGTCAGAAGAATAAAATTATTTGTTGAGCACTGGAATTGACAAGTACCTTACCTGATTGAACGACTTCCAAGCTCTCCGATTCTTTCTCCTTCTAAATGTGCATCTCCTTCAGCTATTAAGAATCTATCATTTCTATGGGCTAAAAGAGCACAGAGAATCCCTGAGCGTGTCAAAATTATATGAAAACCCACAGCACTTGGTATCTCAGAGATCAGTCCTATCTCTGTACTAATACCAGTAGAGTTACCTTTGAATCCTAATTTTCTTGCAAAAGATAGATAGTTTACTCCAACTAAGCATTGTGGAGAAGCAAAGACCTAATGGTGTTCCCTTCTCTCTGGTGCTTAGTGCAGAAGTGCCATGTATGTTCCCCAGGATTGGGAAGTGGATTTACTGATTGCATCCTAACACATTGGGAGAAATACTTTGTGCAATGGTAGTTCGGGATTTTACTTCTTCCAAAAGAGCACAGAGCAGAAAGAGGAACACATTATGACTCCCAGAGATTATCTGTGAACTGTGTTTAAGTTGTATGCATGGACAAATGATATCCATGAGTGGCTAAACAAAGACATTCCTACACTGTATATGTTCTTAAAGTATTTGCTCTGCTTCTCATTTACATCTGCATAACACCTAGAAGTAAAAGTTCTGAAACTAATGAAGCTATAGTGTGGCATATTGGTGCAAATGAAAGCAGAAGCCAAATTCCTGACCTTGTAGAAGCAGCAATATCAAAGATGACTTAGAAAGGCAATAAGGAGCTGCAGAGCAGAATGAAAAGGAAAAGATTCCGTGGCCTAAGTCTTAGGTATTGATGGTAAATCAACGCCTTGCAATGTGAATTGCTATAGCCCCCCAGCAGCAACTGAGTCTCTCAGAAAAGCATATTTTATTCCTAATCTTTCAAGAGCTGTTCTCAATGCTACATCTAAATCAGACTCATTTTTCTAGCTATTTTTCATGCAAAATAAAAACAGGAGGGAAAAAAAAATGTATTTGCTGCTCTTTCCAAGTGTAGCAGAATCTGTTAGCTCCTTTTCACTTTTACCACTTCAAATGTTTCACAACAAAGGCAAACCTGCAAACTCCAATTCCAATGAACTTATGTCTGTTTTGTTCTTTTAAATCCATTTCAAATCCATTTCTCATTACATACCATTCATTAATGAGAGAATGCTTCTTACTCAGAGAGGAAGGATTTAAAGGAACGGGCAAGACTACAAAGCACATAAATTAACTTTTTATATAGACATAGTTTTTCTTAGACATAGGCAGAAGTACAACAATATCAGCAGAACATGTTGATGAAAATAAAAATATAAAACACTTTGATTTTCCATCATATTCCAAATCTAGCCTCAAGACTTGCCTAAACGCTGCACAACTAAGAGACTCAGTACAACTCATTTTAACAAAAATCCTGGAACAGAAAAAAACCCCTTTCCTCCAGCCATGCTGCCCATAATACACAAAGGGAAATTGAACAGAATACCGGGGGAAAACGGTGCCACTGGGACACACGTTGGTGGTGTTCACTGCAATCACACATTTTGGAAAGCTCCGTGGTGAAATGGTGGCAGGAACAGAGCTAGAGATTAAGCACAACTGAATTCAGTAATTTTCTGGTTTGCTTGCTTTAGAAACTTTTCCTAATGCACAAGAGCAAACCCTTATTAATTAATTCTATGCAACACAGAGCAGAGGAAGAAAGCAATTGAAAAATTGTAATATCTCAAAAAAATAAAGCAGAACAAGCATATTAAAAAGAAACAAAATAAAAGAACTTTGTATTGTCAGAGCCACAGGTCTAAGTACTCCAAAAAAAAAAAAAAAACAACCCCATTGAGGCTGTCTTTTATACTCTGCAGATGAACCTGCAAAGTGTCATTGGAGATTTTTTAGTGAAACATCACAGTGTACTGGGAAAAGACAATCAGTTTTTTGTGGCAAATTCATACTTGGCCTGTTTCACTTATTTTCCCTGTGCCCTAATTGAGCTTAACTGTTTACTGGCACTCATTCATCAGGATTTATACCAAGTAAAATAAAGGTGCTCTGGGTTTATAGACCTTGAAGGCAGTTTCTGTTCAGTTATTGATATCATCAAGAAATGAAACTTAACACTGGAAAGACCAAGGGGATGGACAAGAACCGCAGCCATAAACTGTAAGGTATGGCCTTGCACAGTGTGTGTGCCTGTCTCTGAAAGAGGAAAGGAAATTGGGAATAATATCCCTCCTTTTCAGCTTCCTTTTATTCTTCTTTTCCTCCATTTCTGCCAACATATTATTTCTTAGCTGATGAAACGAGGACAGAATAGTGCTTTTTGATTCCTCTCATAACTTCTGTGGTTGACTTCAAATTCAACTGTAACTGCCCTGTGTTTCAAACAATTTTATGCCACACAGACTTGCAAAATTTCACTTTTCTTCTTCTTAGGTAATACGTCAATGAGTGCATTGTACTACAGAAATACTCAAAAGAATAACAACTTAACCTTGATTTTTCTTAAACGTTCCTTTTTGCTGGAAAAATTAGCAATTTTTTGTTCCAGGAAAAAACACTTTACAGATTAACAAGGAAACGCCATTGCAAGTCTCCCCCTAAACATACATATATCAGTATATTACCATTCACTTCAGTGAAACTCAGACTGATATAGCCTTATCTGAGAGAAAAATGATACTTTAAATTTTTAGGCAATTTCTGTTATTTATGAAAACCAGCTGCAAACCTGAATGATTAAGAACGTAGTGTGCTTCACTGTCTGTCATTCCAGTGACTTGTTACTTCACAAATTAAATCAAACACTAATTTCCATCTACAATCATCTTTTGCTTGTTGTCTAGTTTAACTATTTGCTTCAGAAATTTCTGCTTTCAGGATGATGATGACTTAATATTTAATCATGGATTTCCAGACAGAAACAGCAACAAGAAAATTTTATGCTGATTTCACTGTTTTTAAAGATGAGTGTTTTGTTTTAAACAAAGCAGTAACCTTGCAGAAAAAGATGTGATTTTCTGGGGGTGATTTGGCATTTTTCATTTCAAAACTTAAAAAAAAAGATAAAAAATTGCCTGAAATTGTGACAAAAAATTTTTAGTTGAGGATTTTATTTGGGTCATAGTGTAAATAGTTATTTTGGGATTTCTGTTTCCCTGAAGAAAACCTGAAATACTATATTCGGGTTAAACCAAAACTTAATTTATTTTGTGTTAATTTTTGAGTGCAGCAGTTGAAATCAAAAAGCTATTATTTGTACAGCCTATGAAGGTTTATTAGCTTTAGGAGACCTTTAAGTAGACTCTTGAAGCACTGCTTGCCTTGCCCTTCAATATAACACAGAAAACTGGCCAATAAGAATTTGGATGTTAGACAAAAGAAAAACAACTCTCTTTTGAAAATGTTGTTAACACAATTTAGTAGGCCAAACCGGCAACCTGCACTCTTACTGTGATTTCTAGCAGCTCTGGGGCATGAGTGACACGGGGTTCAACCAGATTAAACTACATTTATTGCTGGAAAGCTCTACTGTTTCAGTTCTCAAGCACTGCACAGATTAAATGTTCAGTATAAATATGGATTTGCCTCATTACACTTTGAAAACTTGGAGACAAAAATCCTTCCATTTAGTACCTATGATATTCCAATAATAAATAATTCTAGGAATAATTTCACATGCACAGCTGGTACTGCAAGACTTGCTAATTAAATATCAAGGCAAGTAATTAGACTCTCAAGTGTTCTGAAATTACAGAAATCCTGAACAGTGTTGAAGTAATACTTATCATTCCTGGCAGGTATAAAAACACAGCAACAAGCAAAGTGCACCTGTAAATCAACGGACAGAGGGCTTAAGTATTGTGGTAAACCTATGGAGTTAAGTCTTCTACCTGTACAATGTGTGCAAGGCACAGGTGTAAGTCCCCAGCAGAAGAATAGTGGAAGTTATGTCCAAAGGAGTAGAAAAGACATGCCACTTAATGATAGACTGTGATCTGACAGTCATTTCAGATAGATACATAATATAGTCCAGAAATGTCTGTTCACACAGAGTCACAATTTCTTCCCTCCCCTAAAAAACGTCTCACATACAGTCCCATATACATCTATACATGCCTAGATATAGACATACAGTTGTACACTCACCAAAGGTGAAAGTGATACTATGTTTTGGTGTGTTGCCTTCCCTTATAATAATACTGATCTTCCTTCTGCAATGTTTTACAGTTCACTGATGAAAAGTGCTTTAGAAGAACCAAATATTAATAGTGTTGTTGTATGTGTGTACAGATGCCCCTTTTGTATCTCTAAGTGACGATCGGTATATGTATCAGTAATAATGACATTCTCACAAGCAAAATCTTGTACAGTACAGTCCCAGCCAGCAGGAAAGCTTGTGAACTGGTGCCAGATATTAAATGAAAAATTGCTTTATGTTTCCCACAGGAAGATGTAATACAAGTTAAGGATGGCACCATGACCTTTATGTGTAAAATAATTTAATTACATTAGCTGAAATTTTATAAAAATATCAACCTAAGACATGTAGGTATGGGAAATTTTGGCTCTCTTCCCCCCCCCCCCCCCTCCTGGCAAAGCTACAAACAGTAGGAAATGGCATCTTATACAGAGAAATGAAAGGAACTGTTGATAGCAATTCCTATTATTCCTCAGCATTCACAGTACAAATGAACAAGAGACCTCCCAGCACAGATCTATCATGTCTGGTTTCATTTTACCTACAAAAAGAAAATCTGTTGTGTAAACATGTGACATATTGTGTTGAAAATGGTAGCTGGGCTAGTATTTGGCATAGCTGAAGACAGGAAGACAGGAGTGAAAATTTTACATGACTCGCAACTTTTCTTCTTGTGTTTCAAGCATAAAACAGAGCTCCTCTTCATTTGTGCTTAATGGAAACTATGGTAGTTTACAGATGTTACAATGCCTGCAGAAAACAACAAACAATGATCAGCAGCCATGGAAATTAAACAGGATACTGCATTTGCTCATTTCCTACAACCTAGTGTTTACTTAAATCACATCTAATAATTGGGGACAAGGAATATACTTGCAGACCACAACAGAAGAAGACACCAGGGTCGATAAAGGCCAAAATGAGGCCTCCAAATAAAATACCCTGTAACCTTATTCCATGATTAGGTGTACAGAAAAAAGTAATATTTTAGATAGCCAAATATAAGTAAGCAAATATATTGCTTGGAAGAATCAATACAAATAAAGTTAGAGAAGATTTTAATGCTATTTTCCTTAGGAAAAGGAGGATCTTCAGCCAAGAAAAACAAAAAAGAAAGAAAATAAACAGAAATTTAGGAAAGTCAGATTGAAAGGAAAATTATATAAAAGCATATTTTTCTTTGCTTTGACTAACTTTAATAATCAAATGCAAGAAAATTATTAATGGATGTTGAAATACTAGTCCAAATAAAAAAGGCTAAGGTATATTATAAAATAGCATTATTACTTCCTTCTTTCAGGTGGTAAAAATGATGATTGTGGTTGTGCTGACATTTGCCATCTGCTGGCTGCCCTACCACATTTACTTCATAGTTACTGGGATCTATCAACAATTAAATCGGTGGAAATACATTCAGCAAATCTATTTGGCCAGCTTTTGGCTTGCCATGAGCTCTACAATGTACAATCCCATTATCTACTGCTGTCTTAATAAGAGGTAAGAGCTGGTTATGAAACAGTTGGTATGCATAACTCCAATGAGAATATAAATGGTTTAAATGGGATAAAAGACAAAGAAATTTCACTGGAATGGTTTTCAGTTAGTAGGAAAGAAAACAAAACAAAACAAAAACTTCCTTTAGGTTTGTACTTGAAATGAATTCCAAAAAAACAAATGTGCACTTCCAGTAAATACTTAAAATTTCAGAGCAAAATTCAGTATTCAGAAACCAACCATTCCCATTTCCATATGCAAAATTTAAAATCTATAGCAGTTTAATATTTTTTGGCTTGCAAAACATTAAAATAAAGAAGTAAAGACAGTCATCAGTGATATACAGTGCAATCTGTGTGTTCACTAACTAATTGTAGCCACAAATTTGTTTTGCAGTGCTGAAAGAATATAATATAAAATGTGATTTACTGTGTATTTTATACCTCACCATTAGATTTCTACTGAGCTCTGAGGTCTGTAACAGGCTAATAAAACAAATATTTATATTCTCATTACTCAATACTAAATTACAGTACTGTTTGATAGCAACGCATTATGCTCTGAATTTCAAAGGCACTGCACTTGTTGAGTTTGGTGAGATTTTATGGATATTTGGCAGTTTGAGACTACTGGATTGCAGAATGAACTCTTGTTTTTCATTTCAGCTTGTACGACCAGGATCTAAACAAACATCATCCTGGCCATCCTGTTTTTCAGTATTTCTTCTAGTATTACTGGATAAAGACCACCAAGAACAATGAATTAGTTCACAAACTCAGTCAGTATGAATCAGTATTGAATAAGTAATCTTAAATATTATTTGAAATCTCTTTTGAATAAGCACCCAGTGTCAAGTTTAATTGCCGACAAGCCTTATATCAACTTTGTTAAATATTTATAAAACTCCACTAAAGATCATGCAATACTTGTCAAAAGGAGGCTAATCAAAAGCGAAGTGACTAAATCTTGCCAAGTTTTTGTTGGTGCAAAAACACTGGAGTCTGCCTCCTTGATGAGGATAGCTTATGATGCTTAACATTTATAATTTTTTTAAATGTCAAGGTAATGCCTGATTTCATACAGCCTTCTGCCCCTTTTGATCATTTACAACTGTTTAAAGAAGAGGTAAAGTTTTAGTATGCCAGAACAAAATCCTAACTCAAATGGTAAATTTCCCATTAATTTCAATAGAAACCAGATTTCACTGGGTGTCCAGTGTCTGCAAAATCAAAGGTGAGGAAGAACCAGGCCTCATATTTTCTCAATTACTACCATAAAACCTCTAAAACATTGCCATTTTCTTCAAAAACTTTTTATGGCAGAGTTACAAAAGACGTTATTAATAAAAAATTAATATCTCTGATTTGGCTTATGTTGACACTCATACACTGCAAAATTAAACATCTGGATTAAAGAATACAAATCAACAAAAATTTCATAATTTTGAGACACACTAAAGGTCACCTTGTCCAGAATTTAATGCAAGAATGAAATACTGGTGAAAGTTTTCTTATAATTAAGTTCCATATTGAAATCAAGAAGCCGGAACATCTGCTTCTTTTTCATGCAGTAGGAAAATATAGTCTGTTGCTGGGAGTCAGATCAATGCATGCAGTATTGTTACCTGTGCTGGATCTAGTATCAGACGGAGTTATAACGCCTATCCCCAGCCTCATCTTCCAGGCTAATTAGGATATAACGTATCTAAAGACAGCATTATTTGAAGATGAAGAAAAAACATGCCTTGAATGAGAAAGAGGATAGAAGGTGAGATGAAAAATAACAGAGTCTAAAGATGTTTCAGTTTTACAGCTTCCTTCACTAAATCCATTCCCATCAGAGGTTCTTTCAATATTTTTTCATAATGTGGACTGCATTTAAACAGAGGAATGCAGAGTAGCAATCTACCTGCTCGTTTGTCATCATGTGACAGCTCCATGGCAAACTTAAAAAATTGAGGAGGAAAAAAAGTTATTTCTGTGAGATCAGTCAACTTTCACTGAAAACAATCTAAATTTTTTTCTGTAGTCATCACTGTGGTAGCTGAACCATTGGTCCAAAAAGCTTACAAACACAATAAACAACACAGCTGATTGTTGAAACAAAAAGAAGAAAAGCAAGACAAGTGAGAAAGTCTGATAACTTTTAGGTCTAGGTGAAAAGGTGTTCTTTTTCAGGTTATATGTAAATATACAGAGAATTGTTTTTCTAATATATTTAACTTCTGTTCTGGAAATGCATACACGCAAAAAGTAACAATAGTCTTTATAGTAAATCTCTGCCTCTGAACTGAAATAAAATAACACTGTATGAATATTGCAAGCACTAATGCGCTAAAGCTTCAAAATTCCCATTTGTACGTTGTTCACATTCAGTTGTCAACTTTCTAGGATCTTCTTGAATTATTACAAATGATTTTCCAAATATTTTATATGAACAATTATTAGTCATTACATCATTCCCATTTAAGCATCTCTGTTAGAGAGGGAAACACAGAAGGGATATTGGAATCTGGAAGCTGGGATGGTATTTTAGAGAAAAGAATGCTACAAATTTTCTTGCTGAGAGAAGATGAAAATATAGGTGCAGATTTCATCATAGGTCAAATCAAAACAATTTCTGTGAAGACAGTGCTATGAAAGCTGATGTTTGTTTATTTAGGTACAGGCAAAGGAAGGGAAATTGAGTATCAGGAAAATACCAATGTTAAAATGCAGGGAAAGTATATAGAAAATCAGGAACAGAAATGAGCTGTTACTGCTATCTTTTTTACCCTACTCAGACTTTAGTCAAGCAAACTCCCACTGACTTCACCACAAACAGGCTTAGGGGCAAGATAATTAGCCGACTCAGTGTCCTTGTCAGCACGGTATATGTTTTCAGATGAAGGTCTGTGGCTGGCTCTCACAAGCACAGGCTTTCACCAAGCATCTTTTCTCCCAGGTTCCGAGCTGGCTTCAAGCGAGCTTTCCGCTGGTGCCCCTTCATTGAAGTGTCCAGCTATGACGAGCTAGAGCTCAAGGCAGCCAGGTTTCATCCCACCCGGCAAAGTAGCCTATACGCTGTGTCCCGAATGGAGTCCAGCATGACAGTGGTGTTCAACACTAATGATGGAGACAACACCCACGCCAGCCGTAAGAAAAGAGCAGCTCCAAGGGATACGAGTTTCAGTGGCTGTTCATGGAGGAATTCCAAGACCGTCTCCACAGCCTCAAGTCTCATCAGTTCACTGCACACATCAGTAGATGATTATTCCTAAGTATTTCATGGTGACAGTTGCTAGAAGGGCAGCACTGGACAATGCTCTCCTACTTTGGGACTAGATATTCATACCACAGGAAAAAAAACATAATTCTACTGACAACCCTAGCCATAAATATCATGAGACTTTTAGGCATCACTTACTTTTCTGCTTTGGAGAGAAAGAGGAACTTGAAGACATATGTATGCATCAGTCCGAAAGCACAGTTGCACCTTATAGACGGCAATGTTTGTAGGGATTATCTAAAATAAGCTAATGGCATAAAAAACGTTGTTTAAACTGTATCTGACCTGTGGCATTTATGTTTCACTTACTGAAATGTAACAGGCTCCTTTACTTATTGAAGCTGAAATGTACCATGTTTTCTATTATGAGTGTATTAATTCTACAGTAACGAAATTACATAAGATCTGATAAAAAAATTTCTTTATAATGAAGACCTAATGAGCTGCAAGTGTATTCAATTGTTTTACAATTTAGCCCTATTCCCAGGCAAACAGACAAAATGAAGTTCATGTGAATGAAGTTCAGCTCTGTCTGCGACAGTACAATTTTTCAAATATATATGTAAAATGTTTTTTTAAAAAGGAGAAAATCTCTAAGAGACTAAGTTAAATTCCACTGAATTTTCTATATTAGTGAACATTATACTCCAATGGAATGTGTACTTCCAGGAGGATGTATTGCTTAGATGAACGTGCTATAGCTTTGTATCTTAGTGCTAAGGGTAAGATCTTCCTCCAGTAACCCTAACAGGAGCTTTGTGATTGACTTTAGAAAGGTCAAAATATTTTAAACTGGAGATTCACGTATAAGAAAAATACCACTGTGTCAATGAACTCTTCTCTGCAGAAGACACAGTAACATGTTTCACTATGAAACCCCTTCACCAGGAAAAAAAATATTTGGGCTATTTTCCCAAATTTTCCATAGCTAGATGCATGTAAAAATACTCCTCTGCCTGCATCTGAAAACATGCTAGGCATTATTACACAGACACTTTCCCACCCAATTCAGTCAAAATCCACTGACCATCACTGTTGCAAAGAAAGCTGAACTTAATACAAAAGGGACCAGAGGGCAGCCTTTGTTTTAGATAGACAGCTATATCAGTTGCGTGGATCAACTGGTTGTGTGAATGTTTGTTCTCAAACAGTTAATCAAAACTTAAGCAAAAGAGTGTGAATGTCTTCCTGAGTTAGCCAGACCAGCACAAGGGAGTGTATACCTGGCTCAACCCAATACAGTACCAAAGCTGAGCAATTAACAAAGAGAAGTTTGAAGAGAGAAAGGCTTGAGCTGGCTTTAGTCCACGTTCCTTTCCCAGTGACTGGGGATGCCCAGCGTTGTGACAGTGAGCATATCCTAAGAGACTAGTAACGAGAATCATGTTTGTACTGTGATTTATCTGTATAGTCAATTGCTATGTTCTGCTAAGTGTAATTTGTATTTGTATTGTGATTTCAGTGCATTGCTGTGTCACTCTGCTAAATCAAAATCCTGCGTAAGGTGAAATATCCTCAAATAAGTAAATCTGGTATTTAACATTAAACCCTCCACGTGTGGAATAACTGAAGAACCTGGTCATAGAGTATCGCACTCTGCTAAAAATGTATCACAATTCCAGACTCACACTTTTCCTATCCAAGGCCTGATCTTAAATCCACTGAAGCAAAGTTCATTAATGGCTTTCCTTTTAAATGCCAGTTCATGCTTTTCAATGGTCTGCATTTCTGAAAACACAGCTCTATTTTCCGTCATGCCATAGTTGTACTCTCACTTTTCCTTTAAAAAAAAAAGTGTATAGTAATCCAGCAAGTGTCATGCAATGCCTATAAAAATATTTTTCTATTTTTTCCCCTGAAATACTTTGTTTTAAGAATTTAAAATTTTCACAGGTGTTTAACAACTCTGCTGAGAAGATTCAGGATAGCCGCACACACAAAAAAAATGAACCTAAGCGTATAACCATATCATTAACCTGATAGTGATATATTACAAACACATGCTGTAAAGTCCTCTGTCTGCACATGTACAACTTGTGAGGAATGTACAGAAAATATATAGTTGTTAAATATACTGTCTTTTCTAACTATGGCTATTACAAAATCAGTGTTGATAAACATCAATACATGAATGTAAGTTTGAACAATATGGTTGTAGTGAGATTAATTTATTGTTTTTAAATGTAGAATATAAATCTTAAAAAGCTGTCTATAAAAATACAGCATCACAAATGTACAAAACATCATCCTCATATAACTTTTATGATCCTTGGTTGACAAATATTGAGGAAGCAATGGTGGTTTCTTCACACCTGTGTCTTTAATTAGTGAAACAATTTCACTTTACTAAGTGTTTTAGGATATGACCTCCTGGACAAGTAATCCATTGATAAACTCACTATATTTTGGTGGAGCAGGGGTGTTAAAAACACCCTCACCATTCCTGCAGTTCTCCTCTGAAGTTACAGTCTATTCCTGTACAACAAATGAAGAAATCTGTGCTCTTAATCACAGCATTGCTTTAACAAAACATTACAATGATACATGGTGCAAATCCATCTCTCTGTCTCAGCCTCAAAAAACATGAAGGGTTACACAGTTAAACAAGTAGCACAGCAAAAGCTGTGACTGACAGCAGACTGCATTTGAATGACTATTTCTACACAAACATTTTCAGGAAGTGTCCTGGTCACTATAAAATTCGTTATAGGCCTCCTGACACCCCTCACTGATGGTAGAGGAAATCAGGTCATCCTCAGTTTGTGCCAATAAGATTGCTCAAAGTAGTAGCCTGCATGCAGTGCACATGCTTCTGTGTGATTGCTGGTGCAGCACTGTAGCCGTCTCATGTCTGTGCTGCAACCTTCAATCCACACTCTTTACTTTCGCTGAGAGGTGAGTTAAGGAAAACACAGATACAGAGCTAGCTTCCTACTGAGAGGGGCATAATAATACTCTAAACCAGCTACAATTCAACAGCATCAGGAAAGATCTTCTGATCTTGAAGATCTTCTGAAACATGAGTCCTTCTCATGTATAAGAGTTCCTACTACTTTAGCCCAGGCTCCTACTGGAATCTGCCTCTAAAATGTTTAACTGATGAAAAGACTTCATTGCTCCCTGAACTGCCATTTTGCAGTGAGGTTCCCTTGGTATAGGACAGGTTTAACTTTCACATCTCCAGAGACAGTACGTTCAGCACCATTTTTCTCTGTCATTCCATTGACATTGGCTAAATTTGTAAAAAAAAAAAAATTTAAAAAAAAAAAAAGCCAGAGTGAAAAAAAGCTAAACATGCCTACATTTGAACATAGATATGCAAGACTCATTTCATGAATAGAGATTTATAATACCTTTGTCTCAAGTCTTCCATATAAAAGCATAATGTTGAGAGGAAAAATGAACTCTGAGTAAGCTCAAGGTACTCACACAAGATGCATTCAGTAAACTGCAGCCTGCAGCTATTTGGCAGGAATCCCTTGACAGCCTCCCTTCCAATCCACTTAAGTCTTATTGTCAAGGTTGGGAGGCATTGGCAGAACTGCACTGACATGAGCTATTTGCAAGCATGTTTACATCTGGTAACTAAATGTGTCCATTGAGGAAGGTTATTGACCAATACTAATATACATTTTCAAAAATAACATACAAAAGGAACTAGTATAGAAAAGGAGAGCAAAACATAAGTTTTAGAAGTTGCCTTTTTTTAATCTAGATAAAAACATTCAGGTGTTTTGGACGTGGATGTTTCTCCTTTAATATCAGTGAATTTCTTTCACAGCAGTAAACAAGAACCTCCTATTTCACTGATATAAATTTCAAAACCTTTCAGGCTGTTCTCTCCAGGAACTACTGAATTTATAGAAACACTTGTGTCTGTTGCATTTATTTGAAGACTTTTGAAGTTGCCCCAGCTCAGGTAGAAATTTAAATCTGCTGTACTGCTTCCTCTAGTTCAAGATGAGCTTTAAATTTAGAGTCCCGATTATGTGCTGTTTGTTAATGAATACCTCCACATATTGCTAGAAAAGATGCAGGAGATACTGCTTAGGATACACCACTGTCTACTGTTGTGTGAGTTCCTTGTATTAAATAATGCATTCAGTTCAATTTAAGTCTTCCTGTTCATGAGCAGATTCAAGTGGTTCTATGTTCGTAATTCAAAATGATTTCTTGAGTGCAGTCAAAGATAATTCTTTATCAGCCCATGAGCAGTTGCTGTGGTTATTTAAATTCAAATTGTTTCAGATGGGTTCATATATCACATGGTATACTGTTATTGGCTAATTGGATTGCCTCTCTGCTATCTATAAGACTGAAACATGCATATTGGATTACAACTGGAATCAGATTTCCCAAAGTAAATGGTTACATTTACAAAAACCAAACTTGCCTGTTATGACTACTCTGTAACATAGCCTCTGGAATCACTATTTCCAAGTTTCCCAGCAGTAAGTTTTTCACTGCAATATTTGTGATGCAAACAAAAAGGGACACCAGCATCAGTCACATGAATTGTATTTCCAAAGCACACTCACTTTGAAAATTCATGTTGCCCAGCCTGCTTGGATTCACATGCTTTAGATTATTAAAAAGCCTAATCATTTAATCAATAGGCATTCACCAACTGAATGCTACAAATCTGTTAACACTTGAAATAATACTCAGCAGCTCTTCTATAACATTGCCCACAAATTCATATGCAAATGAGAGTAACAACTGATCAAGTCTGTAGATACTGTACACACCAAGACTTCAGGCAAGCTCCTTCCTGAATGCAAGGGAAAACTTCCTGCAGAGCGTCTCCAGATTGGCAGAGGTTCTGCCAGATGAGGTCTGACAAGCCAAGGACAGGGAAAGGTTCCAGCGTCAAAGGACTTCACAGAGCAGCCGAGCCAGCAGCTCTTTCCTGTCTGCAATACTGAAACCTACCTCTTGGAAAAACTTAAGGCAGCCAGCAACACTTCAAAGATCAAAGGTACTGCTTTTCCTTGGCCTGAAGCTTTGCTCAGTAGGGCCTTACACCAGAGAAAGGAAGCTTTGTATTCAGAAGTGTGTTCTAATATGTTCACAGTGTTCATTCATTTTGTTCAAGTTTGGAACCTTAAAAACATTTAGGCAAGCGTATCACTAAGAAGTGATGGCCCAGGTGAGGCTACCCACCTGGAGCAGTTCTCCTGGGGCTTGGTGACTTCAACAAGGCAGAAAGGAAGTGATCTTCACTTCTCTCCCTATGCTCTGCACCCCAGCACCCTCAGTGCTACTAACCAATGCCATTGCTGTCAGCTAACCGGCTAATATGTATGGGGCAGCAGGAGCAGTACTGGCAGAGGAAAGAGACAGCAAGCCTAACAGTTTGTCCCTGGGTCCAAAACTACTTGTCATAGCTTGTTAGGCATGTAATCCCCCTAAAACTAATAGGATGTAAAGATACTTTGGAGCTAGCAGCAGATGAGCTTAGGTACAAAAAATAGTGCAGACATCTCAACATAGAGCTCTGTGAGGGCTAAAATTTACCTTGAAATTACCAAACTACCATGGGTAAACTTGCCCATGCTGCCAAGGCTGGACCATTTCTAGCACCCATAATCACGCACACACACCCCTCATAGTACGTGTAGCTACCTCCGCATTACAAAGCAGTTATTGTCCTAGTGTATGCTAAGGAAAAAAATCAGTGTAACCATCTGCCATGCTCTCAAAAACTTCCAACATTTCTCCCTAGTACTGTCTTAGCAAACATCTCTCACACAATGCCTTCTCCCAGACTTCTCCTTAAGTGAAACGCTTCCTCTCTCACTGTGTTCAGGTCATACTGAGCCCAAGAAAGTTCATACAAAGAGCACCACAGCAGTCTGGTCTCCAGGTGAACATGGCAAGTCAAATGAACAACTGAAACCCTTAAACCCCACTTTTCAAGCACAGCTAAATAGCTTCTCCTTGTCTGAACAACGTGAATAATCGGGGAAAGCTTTGGGTATAGTTATATGTAATTATTGTGAACTTGTATCACATAAAAGACATATTTCTCCTCACAGCAGACACAGTAGACACAAAAGCCTCCATTTTTCCCCAGTAGATCGTGTGGTTCCTCAATAGTTTTCCCATATTAACCTAAGATCCTTGCTCCTAATCCCTTGCTTCTGGTCTGATCCTGAGACAAAACACAGGAGGCACTGAGAGGACTCTTCTTTGAGGTAGCCTCCAGTTAGCACAAAATTTAGCCCAGCTTGCTCCATGTCAGTCTCTCATATAGTGTGATCAGAGCACTCTGCCTTCTGGCAACGTTGGATGATTTCAGGAGACTGTAGATGTTCCCTCATCACAAAAGAGATCAGCCCTCAAAATACTCTGGTGCCACTGGTCAAATCCTCTTAGCACTTCCTCACAAGCACTGATCAGGCACCACAGAAAGATGGATTAAGCTTTCACCAAAGAAGCTACAAACCATCAGAGTCAGAGGATGTTGTGCATTTGACTTCTCAGTCATCATGGCAGCTTATCAAACTGCACCTAAAAATGGATGACTGCTGGTAATACCCATGATCAGTTCGGCTATAGGTTGCAATGGCATTTACAGCTGCATAACATCGCCGAAGGAAGAGATCTGACTGCTTTACATCCCAAAGAAGAAAGAGCAGTATCCCGCCCTGGGACTGCAAATATAAGTTCAAAAACAACTATTCAGGTAAATGGTTTTAACACACATAATTTGCAATTTTAGTTTGGCAGCTTACTGATCTATTCTGCAATATCTTGGACTAATTGTGCTACCACCTTCTATACCTTGTACAGAAATTAAAAAATACTGTTGAACAGCTAAGGTATATGTATGTGAAGTTTGACTCTTTGGCCCTGAAAGGCTAAAAAATGATTGACTAGAAAACCATGATAATGCATTTTGTCTTTGGAAAACAATGCCTCCGTCACTCAGAGTAGCCAAAGATGAGTCGAAATGCAATAACCCGAGATCAATAATTGTCTCTTCCAGTAGAAAAGGTTGAACGTAACACTTTTTCTATAGCGTTTAAGTAAACAGCATAAAAAACTAATCACAGAGTATCAAGTGAAGTGATTTTTTAGTTGAACTATATCTCACCCTTGGAAAAATCTGTGGAAAAGAAAGCAGCTGAAAAGAAATTAATTTCCTGAAAAAAAATCTTATTTGAACATGCCAAATATCTAACAGAATTGTCCAGCTTCAGAGTCCAGATTTAGCAGAGTTGTAACTGAATTAGACTGACAAACAGAATTTGTCAAAGGGTTCTGCTAATATTTTTGCAAATCTGGAAAAATAATTGTCCTAGCTCTTATGAGTTGCTTTATTTGTTATCTGAATGCTGAATTCGCAAACCACAGAATGCTCTGAATTTTGGCACTAATTATTACATGTCTGAAAGATCACATCCGAAGCATGCTTCCATGCCCATATTGTGCAACAAACCACCCACGATGAACATCAAACACTGAATTGTTGAATCAGCTTAAAAACAACAGTCTGCAAGTATATTACCATAGAGGAAACATTTTTAAATAAATGGTTTTTAAAAATAAAATAGCATGAACAACTGAAGAAAATAGAAAATTACTACCAAACAAATCCAACAGCCTAAAAAAAGCTTCTAATGTGTTTCTGTTATTTATCTTTGAAGGTATCTCCTTTTCACAGTCTAAGCACCAGTGCCCTGTATTCCCAAGTATCAGGCTGGCTGATTAGGAAATTATCTTTAATTAAGTGTCTGTAGCAAGGCTGTCTGTCCTACTAGGCTAACATGATTAAGTTATGCCAGTTTCTGTAGATAGCAGCATGCAAAGAAGAGATGTGGCTAACTTCACACCTGGCCAGCTACTCCCAGGTGACACTATGTCACCCAATGCAACAGTGGGATCAACTGGAAGTCTGCTTGTTACAGCTCTGTACAAGGTGTAAGCTCACATGTCAGCTCAGGAGGATTTAACCAATTTACTACATAACCTGACTATATGTGCTCAGTTATTTATTGTTTTCCTTTTAAAATCTTGGTATAAGTACATTCCAAAAATTATGACTATTAGAGTATCAATTACCCTACTATTAGAGGCTATATAGGAGCTAGTGGAAATACCAAAATAAGTTGGAATTTATTCACTTTCTGAGGATATGCCTATAGGCATGAATGGAAAGGTTGAGTTGTAAATGACAATACAATGAAAGCCAGCAAATGAAAGGGCAGTTACAGTCCACAATAACATAAGTTATTATTAAACTATTACATTTACATTTAACATTTATATTTTAGAACCCTTTGGCTCTGCCTGTTCCAAAGGAGATGGCAAAACTCCTCACACACTCTACCCACCTCCCATCTTCCTGCCATAACAAGATCTTTGGGCAACCTCTCCTTGTTTCAACTCAAAAGAAGCCTGACCCTGAGGCCATGAGGGAGCTGCGATGCAACCTGACAGGTTTCCCAGCATGGCCGCACCTCTGCAAGCTCTGACACAGAGCGCCCTACAACTCATCTCGATGTAGACCTAGAGACGTGAATGAGGCAGGAGCAATACATCCTAATTCTAATCGCATTCTACCAAGCAATTCCATTTGCCTTGCCTGCCACAGTGACATACCAAGGTGGGTGTTGCACAGAAATTCTTTGAAATAGAACAAATAATGCACGCATGCTCACACACGTTCCAGGGAAGGAGAAAGACCTTGAATGAAATCTATGAGTTTTATCCATGGAAAAGAACTATGCAATTTCCCAATGCACCTTGGCCTCTCAGTGGTGGCTCGGGGGCACATTTACAGAGCTCAGATCCTTGCAAGAATTTTCAAGTGATATAATAAACACACAACAGGAGTTCAGAAATGAGATGTTAGGACAACCAAATAGTTGGATGCTAATATTCCCCCCCCACCCCCCACGGGCAGATGAGTATTTCAACAGAAACCCATGGGGATGTGTCAGAGGTTGATATGACAGAGGAAAGTGTGCTAATCATATCATTTTGATGTACTGCTTTGAAGGGATCTAGGTCACCATTTTCCTAATCAATGTAATATGATCTTCAGCCCAAAATGCATGTTCCTGTTCTACTGAATAAATTTGGCTTGGGGACTAATAATTGCAGAAGGGCCTTAATTCTTTTGAGGCCTCTGAGGAGGTGATAAAGGAGCTTGCAGGTCATGTGCCAAAATACCCAGAAGCCCTTGGCTTTAGGGGTAGTTGAAAACAGAAACAAAATTAAATTCCTCTTACACAGGCCACCATGTGTTTCTGGATATATTAGGACAGGCCTTGATGTTTTAATTGACAAAGCACTGTTAACATTACTTCTGTCTTTCCAATCACTGCCAGAGCTATTAGGAATTAAAATCAAACACTAAATTAACTTTGCTGAGGAGGCAGAGTACATATCAGGGCTGTTAACTCTGCAAGGCCCACAGCTCCTGCCTGAAGGTTAGGGTAGAGAAAAATGGAATAGAATAGATTGGAATAAGAAGCTGTCCTTTGCCTGCGAGCCATGAATTTGAAATTTTGGAAAGCATTGCCTCGGAGAGATGTATACTGGTGTTGGGGAACACCAAAGGTAGCAATTCTAACATACTGCTCAGGCCACAGAGTGAGGAGCCTGCACACTGACATGCTGCAGAGTGGTAAATCATGCAGTGAGGAGCCAGATTCTGCACCATGGCTGAACCTCAGCTGGAGCTACTTGTGTCTCCCTGGCAGGGACCCAGCAATTACACTACTCTAGCTGGTGCTCTCAGCTGTAGCATTGCTACTGATTCTCAAGCCATTCTCCCAGTTTGTACAATGCCTTTTCTCTTTTTTTTGATGTGATATAGATTCTCCCCAAACTAGCAGGACACTTAGTCTGCTATCTCTTCAGGAAGTACATTTAATCAGACTGAAGAGGAAGGCACAGAATTTTGTTGTCTATGCTGGGATCAGCTCTTATGAGCCAGTCAATCCCCAAACAAGCAGCATAACTATCCTGAGAGCAGCTGACACTTGTAACAGCTGAGCATCAGCTGGATGATTTTAAAAACCCAGGACTGTGCACACACATTAAATTAGCATCTGTAATTAACTTGTTATCACAAGTTATTGATGCACAGGGTTGGACTTCACCATGATATGAATAATCAAAAGCGTACTTTGCTCTCTTCTCCTACAGCTTGGCTGAGTGCTTCACAAAATCACACTACTGCAGTGTAAGAAACTGATGAAATTCAATCCCTTGCAAATACCTGAAGTTTCCTGTCTTTCTCCAATAGGTGAAATAGTGTTAGAGCCATCAGTTTCATGTTTCTGCCCATATATGTAAATTCCACCTCTTTTATCTTGCTCCTCTAGTTGGCTATTATGTGTAGACTGTATTTGTAAGGCAGCCTGAAAGTGGTCCTACCGAATTACTGTGACCTCCATAAGAAGAGTGTGTTACAGTTAGGCCACTGTAGCTGAGAAACATTAGTCTACAGCTCTTCCTCCTCTTTTGTGAGAAGGCTTGTCTCAAACTCTGTAGATGGGAAGGGGATAACTCAGTTTGTTCATAATCTTAAAGATGAGAATTGCAGAAGATGCTTTGGTACTCAACAAGAAAAAAACAACATTGCTCTAACTCAGATTCAAAGCAGCAAACAGCAGCTGATGATTATAGTTATGTATCTGTATTATGTTTCTCCCAAAGTGCATTGTGCCCTTAAATGATTAATATAAATGCTTTTAAATAAGACTCTAAGAAATATCTGACCATTTTATTTCAAAGACCTTTGAAAAAAAGGAAGAAAAAATAGGAAAAGGGACAGAAAAGGGTAGGAAAAAAGGGTATTAATCTTGCTTACTCTGAGAGAAAGCAATCAGTCTCTAAGCTATAGAAATCATTAAATGTTCATTTTTAAAGCTGAGCATTTTCCTCAATGAACACACCAGAAAAGCTTTTACTGGAAATAGA
Source organism: Gymnogyps californianus (assembly GCF_018139145.2). Classification (NCBI taxonomy): domain Eukaryota; kingdom Metazoa; phylum Chordata; class Aves; order Accipitriformes; family Cathartidae; genus Gymnogyps; species Gymnogyps californianus. The sequence goes on along the minus strand of NC_059474.1, from coordinate 57,030,863 downwards.
AATAGATGGGGGGGGAGGGGGACGACACCAGCATATATCAGGACCAAATGTAATTTCTTTTAACTTGCTTTCCCACAAATGCTAATAAAGCTTTCTGTTCGTTTTTTTAATCCTCCCTCCAGGTCATCTATAGCCTTATACTGCTGAAGTACAAACATGTCTGTATCCTTCTAATATGGAAAAGCAATAGGAACCCCAAAAATGCTTAACAGAGATACTTCTTTTTATATATCAAACTGTGTACCTGCAGAAGGCACCGGGTAAACATGACACTGAAAACTGTGATAGGGAATTGATATGTCTCATCTCATAGATAGTAGTATGATAAAATAAATAATTATTATTTTAGAATCATAGTATATAAGCATTGTACTTATTTCTCTTACATTAGTAACATAATACTGCCAAAGTTCTTGCCATGGAGAAAGACCCACTATGCTGCATACCTCACACAACAGAAAACAAAAACTGCTGCTTCAATAAGCTCACAATTTAAATGTAACACAAGAAATGACTGGCAGATGAAAATAGGTTTGATAATAATGCTAGTCAACTTGATTAGAAAAGGCTTTCAAAATGTCTCCTGGTTCTCTCAGTGGAAAAGTACAATGCCTCTCTTCCCTTGCAAGGTTAACATTGAATTCACAAGACGATCTGTGAGAGAGTATTTGGGACCAAATACCGTATTCCTTTCAATTGCATGCAACAAAGTTAATTAAATTACACAGGGTTCACTCTGATATAACTGAGCAAAATCCACTCAGATATTTTCATTATTGAGTTTCATTTGTATTCATTCAGGTAGAAAGAAGAAAACATAAAGCATTATTTTTCTTAGTTTTGCTCCTAAGGCATCCATTTACACAGAAATTGAGAATTTGTTAAAATTACAGAGCTATAAATGACAAGATTTTTTGAAAGAGATGAAAGAAGAAAGCACTGCTAGCACCCATTAATGAGAGTTTAGGTATTTCCGCTAAGCTATTCAAGTGATTTAATTTTCCTGATGTGCAACAGTGGGTGTTTGTAGAGAAATTTTAGAATTATCGGAAATGTAACAGCCAGGGTCTGTTCTCAAAACCTTGTGACATTTTGAAAGCACGATGCGCATTAAGGGTGGAGTCACATCTTGCGGACACAGAGCACAGCCAACAGAGGCAGCAGTTTGCACAGCAGTCTTTGGCTTCTGCTAGAACAATTTCGTCTTTGTTTCATCCTGCTTAAATCCCTTGGAACTACTAGCTTCTAATGCACTTTTTTACCTTATTGACAGAGGTTTTATGATCTTTCTCAAGTGACACTTGTTCTACAACTATCTGGTATTTATCCTTCAGTACATACTAATGCTAGCTTCAGGCATGGAAATCTTGATTGTGAGGCAACACAGCCACAGTCCTAATAATTCAGAAACACAAACCCTGCTTCCTAGCTGCATAAAAGCAAGAACTTGTAATAGGCAAAATCACTTAAATAGACAAAATAATTCAAAAAGTTGAATGTATTAACAAGCAAGAGATCTGCTTTTCTACGTACTCTAAAAGCTACTAATAAGCATTATTCTGCAATTGGTCTACAGTGTTTTGAATTCAGGATGTCATTGATATTATTAAGAAGACACAGCGCTTCTCAAAGTACCCCTGATACCACAGCTGACATGGGATGGCAGTTTAGTGGGTTGAGTGATGTGGACTTACTACCGTTGAACTTAAACAGAAATCCTCACCATTACAGTTGGAACTCACTAGCGCCTCCTCAACTGAGAAACCAAGGGCTGAAACAAAGGGTCTAAACCATCACACACTCTTTCTCTTCTGTACTTGAGTCATTTAGTTCACACCATGGAAGGTCTTTTCACACTACAGAAAAGCTTCATTCTCTGAAGTACTGAGAAGCTCTGATTCCTGACAAAGTCAAGGGAGATGCTTGTAAAGTAGTTTAGCATCTTGCCAAAGATGTTCAACACTGCACATCCTAGGTCTTAAAGTGGTATAAGTTGTGAAATTATGAAATAGAGATGAGAAAGAAAGCATTTCAGGTCAATCTGCTTTTTGCCCATGGAGATATTTTGCAAATATGAGGCAAATGCACAGAAAGCAAGCTATTACCTCAATGACTTGGTTATAGACTGGAAACTCATAACATAGTTTCTTTAACCTCTGTGAAACAGGTTTCAGATGCATGTGTCAGAAAATGGATTCAAGGAACTGTTCGTTCTTTATTCTCATCCACACAATTGTTCCTCTGCAAAAGTATCCAAATAGAAAGGGGGCTGAGAGGTTTTCTTTAAATATGTATTAAAGCCTAAAAAATGGCTTGCCTGAATGACCATCATATAATGATAACATTCAGTTTCAGAGGATGAAAAAAACTACTACATGTGATAAAACCACTAGCACCACAATGAGAAACAGAGAGAAACAACTTATCTAATGCTACAAACTGGAAAAGTACTCCTGTCTGAAGGATGTGAAAGTCTTTTCCATTTGTCTTCTCTGATAGCCATGAAAGCTTCATGAAAATAAAGCACATCTTTTTAGAGACAGCAAAAGAAATTGATTTAACAATTAAATACCCATTGAAACCCAGTGCTCAGATTAGCCATTAAGATTAATGTTGTTAGCTTTTCTGGGAAGGAAAGGATGAGCTTCTGAAACACAGGATTATTATTTTCAAAGCAACACTTTGGGGCCATTAAGGAAGTCAGCAATTTTAATGGTGGGGAAACCTGTTATTTCAGACAAAGAATATGAGAAGGTCAGAAGAGAAAGTAGGTGGGAAGAAGTACTACACTACTCAAAAACCTTTGGGATTTTTATTCCAGCCTCCATTGAGCTAAGTCGTCAATCAAAAATCTTGGCAAGATGAAAATCCCTTCCTTCCCAAAAATATTTTAACGGTGCTTAGCCAAAAAGAAAAGCCTCGCTTGATACCTTTGAACATTGTTAGTACTTCTTATCAGATATGAATATTTCTAAAACAAAAGTAATTTTGAGCTAAAAAAAATTACATTTTACTAACATAAATACCTGTTTTACACATTTCAAAAATTCTTTGCAATATTTTTTCAATTTGAATGTTTTGAAGAAATTAATGTTTTCTCAAAATATTTTTTGCCATAAAACTTCTGACCTTCTCTAACCAAAAGATGAAAGAAAAAAATAATCTGAAATTCCTGTAACATCTAAAATTTCAACTGATGTCATAAGTTAAGCTTCTTAACCTCTTTAACTGCTTGAAGCTTCCCCTGATTAAAAATTATTATTCCTCAAGAGGCACTTTATCTATATAATATGGAAGCACAGAACCGTGAAGTTCATTAGTAGAGAGAGAATTGGAAAAACTTTGAAAGGAACCCTTCTCTTTCACACAGGAAAGCTATGAGCATCTGGAAAGCCTGTGTGCAGGAAAGCCTGTACTAGGAAGAACTGGAAGGAGATTGACTAAACTGAAAAAAAATCACATTAATTTTTGCATAACAAGGTACTAAAGAATAAAATCTGAGCTATTTTATGGGGAGGATGAGGGAACTTGGGAACATGCTAGTACAAACAATGGCTATGTGCTTTGCCCTGGCATTGATGGCCTTGCTGTGCTGGGGGAGCTATCTTGTGGAGAGGATGAGGGAATACATCTCCCTCTTCCTACCCAGGATTGATGTGGATGGTTTTATTATGCAGGTTCCCGACGTCCTTGTTCACCCTTACGTGAGCTGTTTAATACTGCTAATTAACACTGTTAGTATATTATGGGGTTTGTGGAATCTGGTGTTGTCCTGGTGTAAGAGAAGACGACTTTTGGGTGAGGTGATACTGAAATGTGCCCTGAGGCGGCCGGTCCCTGGGTGGCAGGGTGTGTAGAAGGATTTGGGCAGGTTCCTAGGGTGGTTATCACCTCCCATAACCTGGGACTTTACAGCTGAACAGGCAAGCAACCCTGGCAAACTGACGCGCCACCTGATAGGAGGCTGCCCTGCCTACCCCAATGAAAACCAACAGCTTCTAGCACTGTACTGGGGCCTGGCCTGTGCCTATCGAGCACAGTACTCTCAGAGCACTGTGGTTGAGGCAGGGACCCAAACAACAACTACAGTAATTGCCCCGGTAGTGAAAAAGAAACAGTGGAGAAGGAAAACAACGGGTCCATATCATCGATTAGTAAGGGAGGAGGAAGAAGAGGAAAGGTTTGATCAGGAAGCCGGTCCTTCAACAAAGAAATTGGAGGAAGGAGTGAGAGAATTCAGACAGGAAGCAGAAACTACCTGGTCCCTGACCTCATCAGAACTTTGAGACATGTGGAAAGATTACAGCCGCCAGCCAGGTGAGCAGATTGCTGCCTGGCTGCTCAAATGCTGGGATAACAGGGCCGACAGTCAGCAATTGGAAGGTAAGGAAGCCCAACAGCTAGGATCCCTTGCTAGAAACCAGGGAATTGAGAGAGGAACTGGAAAAGAGGCAGCAATTTGCAGTCTCTGGAGACGGCTCCTCTCAAGTGTGAGGGCAAGATATCCGTTCAAGGAAGATCTTGTGAAGTCCCCAGGAAAGTGGACTACTGCAGATGAAGGCATCCAGTACCTGAGAGAATTAGCAGTGTTGGAAGTCATCTACAGTGATCTAGACAATGATGAGGTCTCCAAAGATCCAGATGATGTCCTGTGCACACGGGCCTTGTAGAGGAAGGTGATTCAAAGTGCCCCAGCGTCATATTCTAACAGCTTGGCAGCGATGTATTGCCCGGATATGGATACACCAACTGTGGAGAGAGTGTCTTCTTGGCTCCAAAATTCTGAAGAAAATCTCTGTACCTCCTCATCCCTACGGGCCAGCGCCTTGGCTGTCAGGGGCGCCCCAAGAAATCAGTCCTCTCCTGCCCTGGTCAGAGGGAAAGGGAGCCCAGGTGTACGCTGCGTGGCACACCCTAGTTCCTCCTGCGTGACCAGGGGCAGGACATGAGGAAGTGGGATGGTGAACCCACCTTCAAGCTGGAAGCCCGTGTACGCGAACTGAGAGGGAAGACAGTTGTTAAGAAGGGGCCACCCAAGAAGGCTGCCAGTTTAGTTGCTATAGAGACATAAGAAGGCAATCAGCGATCTCCCAGACAGAAGAACTGAAATCACCTCCCTTGATCCTGGTGAGGAGACTTCTGCTCTGGCACTGAAAGGGACAGACAGTGAATACTCTGACCAGGAACAGGAATAGAGGGCCCTGCCTTCAGCCAGGAGGAGGAAAGGGGTGACTGGGTATACTGGACTGTGTGGATTCAATGGCCTGGCACATCAGACCCACAGAAGTGTAAGGCTTTGGTAGACACTGGTGCACAGTGTATGCTGGTGCCATCAGGGTTTAGGGGCACAGGACCCAGCTGGATCTCTGGAGTGGCAGAGGGATGCCAAGAATTGTCTGTATTGGAGGCTGAGGTGAGCTTAATAGGGGGCAAGCAGGAAAAGCACTCCATTGTGACCGGCCCAGAGGTCCCTTGTATCCTTGGCATAGACTACCTCAGGAGAGGGTACTTCGAGGACCCAAAAGGGTACCGATGGGCATAGCCACGGTGAACACAGAGAAGATCAAACAGCTATCTACCCTGCCTTGCCTCTCGGAAGATCTCTTCATTGTGGGATTCTGTGAGTTGAAGAACAGCAGGTGCCAATTGCTACCAGGACGGTGCACTGGCAGCAATATCACACAAACCAAAACTCCCTGACTCCCATCCATGAGCTGATTCATCAACTGGAGAGTCAAGGAGTGATCAGCAAGACTCACTCACCTTTTAATAGTCCCATATGGCCAGTGCAAAAGTCTGACAGAGGGTGGACTTTAACAGTAGACTATCATGGCCTGAACGAAGTGATGCCACCACTGAGTGCTGCTGTACCAGACATGTTAGAGCTCCAATACAAACTGGAGTCAAAGGCAGCCATGTGGTATGCTACAATTGACATTGCCAATGCGTTTTTTTCAATTTCTTTGGCAGCCAAGTGCAGGCCACAGTTTGCTTTCACATGGAGAGGTGTCCAATACACCTGGAATTGACTGCCCCACGGGTGGAAGCACATTTGTCATGGACTAATCCAAACTGCACTGGAAAAGGGTGATGCCCCTGAACATCTACAGTACATCGATGACATCATCATGTGGGACAACAAGGCAGAAGTGTGTTTGAGAAGGGAAAAAGAGTAATTCAGATTCTTCTGAAAGCTGGTTTTGCCATAAAAAAACCAAGGTCAAGGGACCTGCACAGGAGATTCAGTTCTTGGGAATAAAACAGCAGGATGGACACTGTCATGTGCCTATGGATGTGGTCAACAAGATAACAACTATGTCTCCACCAGTTAACAAGAAGGAAACACAAGCTTTCCTAGACTTTCTGGGATTCTGGAGAATGCATATTCCAGGTTATAGTCAACTTGTGAGCCCTCTCTATCGAATAACCCGAAAGAAGAACTATTTTGAGTGGGGCCTTAAGCAACAAGACTTTGAGCATATCAAACAGGAAATAGCTCTTGTGGTAGCTCTTGGGCCTGTCTGGACAGTACCAGCTGTGTAAAATGTACTCTACACTGCAGCTGGGGAGCATGGTCTCACCTGGAGCCTATGGCAGAAAACATCAGGAGAAACTCGAGGTTGACCATCAGGGTTTTGGAGCTGGGGGTATCAAGAATCTGAAGCCCACTACACCCTGACAGAAAAAGAGATACCAGCAGCATACGATGGGATTCGAGCTGCTTCAGAAGTTGTTGGTACAGAAGCATATCTCCTCTTGGCACCGTGATTGCCCATGCTACACTGGATGTTTAAAGGAAACATCCCTCTACACATCACACAACCAGTGCTACATGGAGTAAGTGGGTAGCATTGATCATGCAACGAGCTTGACTGGGGAAACCCAACTGCCCAGGAATCCTGGAAGACATCATGGACTAGCCAGAAGGCAGAGATTTTGGAGCATTGCCTGAGGAGGTGGCTCGTGCCTAAGAGGCACCACCATATAATGAGTTATCAGAAGATGAAAGGCGTTATGCTTTGTTTACTGATGGATCCTGTTGTGTGGTAGGAAACCATCAGAAGTGGAAAGCTGCTGTGTGGAGTCCCACATGACAAGTCATTGGAGCCACTGAAGGAGAAGGTCAGTCAAGTCAGTCTGCAGAAGTGAAAGCCATCCAGCTAGCCCTAGAGATTGCTGAACAAGAAAAGTGGCCAGTACTCTGTCTCTATACTGACTCCTGGATGGTGGCTAATGCCCTATGGGAGTGGCTACAGCAGTGGAAGAAGACCAATTGGCAGCAGAGGGGTAAACCCATCTGGGCTGCTGCATTGTGGCAGGACATCACTGCCCGGGTAGAAAACATGGCTCTAAAGGTACATCATGTAGACGGTCACATGCCCAAAAGCCACACCACTGAAGAACATTGAAACAATGAACAGGTAGACAAGGCAGTCAAAATTGAAGGTGGACCTGGATTGGGAGTGTAAGGGTGAGCTCTCTGTAGCTCGATGGGCCACAAAACATCAGGACATCTAGGGAGAAATGCAACATACAGATGGGCTCATGATCAAGGGGTGGACCTGACCATGGAGGCCATCACATGGGTCACTCATGAATGCAAAACAAGTGTTGCAATCAAGCGAGCCACACAAGTAAAATCTCCCTGGAATAGAGGGCGGTGGCTGAGTTTTCAATATGGCAAGGTCTGGCAAATTCACTATATTGGGCCTCTGCCATGAACACGCCAAGGCAAGCGCTACATACTCATCATGGTGGAAGCAACTACTGGTTGGCTAGAAACATACCCTGTAAACCATGCCACTGCCTGAAACACCATCTTAGGCCTTGAAAGGCAAATTTTGTGGTGACATGGTACCCCAGGAAGAATTGAATCAGACAATGGGACTCATTTCTGAAATAATCTCATAAACTCCTGGACAAAGAAATACAGCATTGAGTGGGTGTATCACATCCCCTATCACCCACAAGCCTCTGGAAAGATTGAGAGATATAATGGACTGTTAAAGACTATGTTGAGAGCACTGGGCAATGGGACATGGAAGCAGTGAGATACAAATTTAGCAGAAGCCACTTGGCTGGTTAACATCAGAGGATCTGCTAACCGTCCTGGTCCTGCCCAGAAAAAACCTTTACATACTGTGGGAGGAGACAAGATCCCCATAGTGCACATAGGAAAGTGGCTGGGGAAGGCGGTATGGATTGCTCCTCCCATGGGAAAAGGCAAACCCATTTGCGGGATTGTCTTCGCTCAAGGACCTGGGTGTACTTGGTGGGTAATGCGGAAGGATGGGGAGACCCGGTGTGTGCCTCAAGGAGATTTAACCTTGGGGAAAAAATAATCTGTGATGTGAGTTGTATGTTGTAGGAAGTAACGTAGCAAGAATGACCTGAACTGATGAAGAGTGAGTTTTGCCAGGAACCAGATGAGTGCAATGATGACCCAAACCAAGCCGGTGTTGGTGCCCAACAATTGAACATACTGCTTCTGTCCTGAGCACCCATCTTGACAGATGGGGCCCAAGTCATAGCCTGTTCTTATGAACATCTGGAGGAGTGGAGGAAGCCCATGGAATGGGAGAGTAATATCTATCTGTTAAAGGACAGGGGATAGTAGTTAATGAGAATGTATAAATCTGTACGTTAGGTATAAAGATGGTTTAAGTACGTAGTTTAAGTTGTAAGTGTTGATAAGAAGGGATTTCAGTAATGAGAATTAAATACAACAGGATGGTTAGAAGATATATATATATATGTATTAAATTATGTGGGACCTGAGCATGACGCAAATGATATGGAATAAGGGGTGGAGATTGTATTGGGTCTGGGTGAGATGGAGTTAATTTTCCCGAGAGCAGCCCTCATAGTGCTGTGCTTTGTATTGGTAGCTAGAAAGGTGTTGATAACACACCAGTGTTTTGGCTACTGCTGAGAAGTGCTCGCACAGCATCAAGGCTGTCTCTCCTACATTCCCTCTTCACCAGTAGGCTGGGGGTGGGCAAGATCTTGGGAGGGGACATAGCCAGGACAGCTGACCCAAACTGACCAAAGGGATATTCCATACCATATGACGTCTGCTCAGCAATAAAAGCTAAGAGAAAGGAGGAGGAGGGGAACATTCACTATTACGACATTTGTCTTCCGGAGCAACTGCTACGCATGCTGAAGCCCTACTTCCTGGGAAGTGGCTGGACATTATCTGCTGATGGGAAGTAGAGAATAAATCTTTTGTTTTCCTTTGCTTCCATGCACAGCCTTTGCTTTTGCTTTATTAAACTGCCTTTATCTTGACCCATGAGGTTTCTTCCATCTTACTTTCTCGCCCTCTGTCCTGCTGAGGAGGGGAGTGATAGAGCGGCTTGGTGGGCACCTGGCATCCAGCCAAGGTCAACTCACCACAAATGGAGAAAATGTTCCTCTTTTATCCACTCACATTTCTGTGAATGTCATGCATGTATTTCATTTGCCATGTCCCTCTGTATTTCACGAAATTTTTGTAAGGCAAACTAAATAGTTTTCAGGAAGTTTTAACAGTTCTACTCCTTAGACCAGACAATGCTTAAGAGTAACGTAACAGATGAATATTTCCATCAGATATAAACCTGTCCAATACAGTGTAAGAATAGATTCCTAATCTGCATTTTAGGTTTATTTTAATCAAGTTTTCATCCCAGCTTTCTCTCACAAGACCACATATAGAACAGAGTAAAACAAGATGTCCCATACCTATGTCTGTACCTAAAGGTGTTTGAGCAGCTTACCAAACAATACTACCTTTAAAAATCAGAAACTTCTAAGTACATGTAATGGAAACCATTATATCACTCAAGACAAGGCAGAAAGCTATCTTAATCTAAATGTGAAACTTAGGGAAGCTGAACAGTATAATGCACATTCTCTGAGAAACTCAGGTACTGAAATGGATGAATCACAGGCACAAAAGAAAAAAGCTCTCTAACAAAAGTATCACTGAAAATTATTCTTGGGCAGGTATCTTACAAAATGCACACACACCATCATTACAAGAACAAGAAGTACAGCAATCACTCACTTCCCTTATGTACCAAGAGTTATTAGTTAACACCTGTATGTCTGGGACATACTTCTCTATCTAATGAGCATCAGAGAAAGCACTTATTCAGCCTCAGCTATTCCCTTGTGATTGCTGGTGTTCACCATTTAGGCCAGGGCACCATTTCACAACTAAACAAAAGCCAAAGAAGACATCATTAGAGAATATTATGTAGTAGAACACCTTACAATTACGACGCAACTAAAAGAACATGAAAAAACATAAGGATCAAATCACAAACCAGCTTAGAGAAGCACAAAATATCCCCAAGGAATCAGAGACTTAGACTTTTCCATGTTTTTAAGAAAGCTTCAACTCATCTACTAGCTAAATGCATGTGCCTATCTAGATACCTAACTAGAAGAACATCTTCCTTCTTCCCATTGCAACCAAAATTTTTTGGCCTCGGTAAATTGGGGACAAAAGTTAAGAACAATTTATAAAAGTTGAACCCTTTCCCCTTAGGAGCTGGTGCAACATATTGATTCTTTAAACTAATGTTTTTAACTAAAATGACATACCTCAGGCAAATGCAAAAGCTTCATAGGCTTTGAATCAGAAACTTCAGTGGCACCCATTAAAAGTTTTGTTAAAAGTTTTGTTGTAGAAAGTAAATTACTTTCCCATAGCATTTAATTAAAGTAGTATAGGCAACATCAGGACTCAGAGAATTCTTCTGAAGTGTACATTACTTTCACAGACATCTGTAAGTTTAAGCATACAAGATGAAAGACCAAAAAATCTGACACACACTGATTCACAGAGCAAAAGGAAATACAAAGCTTGTAGGTGAGGTGGAGTGCCATATACCACTCTTCTCAGCTACTTGTTCACCCTCTGCACTTCATTTGTCCCCCTGCCATATTAATACTGTCATACCCCACAGGAAAGGACACGTTGGCAGGCTCCCTAGCAATAACAAGTACTGTAGTTTTATCTGCAATGCATTACAGATGACCACTGCTGGTTTTCTACCACAGAAATGTGTCTGAATCAGGTAATAAACAGCCAGAAAAATAAATAAATCCTTAATAATCTTTTTAGATTCAGTTCTATCCAACCTGGTTGGATTGGTTCACTATTCTTTTTTTGACGTGTAGGCTACAAACAAAATCAAAAGGTAACACGGACTTTTCATACACACTATATCAAAACAAGAAAAAGAAGCAGAATTAATATTATGATGAAGAGTCATTGATTTATGAATATATATTAATTATAGGTCCACTAAATCTCTCAGCTGATAGCTTTGCTAGGAAAAAAAGTTATTTCTTACAACTTGTTTTATAATATTTTTCATACCACCCTTTAAAAAATTAGAATCAACAGGTTCCTGCATTTGCCTTTGGAAATTTTCCATGCCCAGTGAATCTGTTTGTCAGAAGATCTTTTCTGTTAGTCAAAAAGTTGCCTTTTCTTGAATTGAATAAAATTAACCTTAGTTATAACCCATTCTGTTCCATTTACATAAGACCTTTCAGTGACTAATCCTAGTCCAATAGGTATTTACTTCATCCTCAAATAATTTCTACCAGGTTTTTATATTTTATTTCTTTTTAAACTTAGTACTGTTGAGTTTTTTCCTGCCTACTTCTAGCATCACTTTCTACCTCCAGTTATGAGATGTCTGGAATTAAACATGCGGTTGTAAGTCAAGGTGAAGTTTGCACAGGAAGAAAAGACAGTTATTTCTTTGTTCTGTCATATGACACTTCCAAGGAAAGCACAGATTTTCCTTGGCTTCTGCAGTTGGTCTATTTCATTACACCTCATATTTATATAGACATTCACAGGGTTTTACAGCAATAGGCCTTCTTAAAAAAAGAAGTTTAGTTTTTAAATAATGAGTTATTTTCTCCTTAATGAACAACTAACTTTCAGTTTTCTTCTTGTTGTTTTATTTCACTTTTCTCCTCATATATTTGTAAAGATCCTTACTCTCTCTAGTTTCTGTCCAAGGGTAAATCACTGTGTTTAAATTTGCTTGTCTCTACCAAGTTAAAGAAAGGAAAAGAGTAATGGAGCATGAAGAGTTCTATGCACTGCTCTTCTGGGGCATGATCCTCTGCTAGAGCACTAGTCATAGCACAGTCTCTAAAATGGACAGGAATGGGTGACAAAAAACATCGCAATAACTTAGAATAGTGTTCCTAAGACAGTGAGCCAAACACTGATGCCCCCTCCCCATCCTTAAGTGTCCACAGTTTGTGGTGCATTCAGTTTTGCAGCGTTGTCAGTGTAAAGTCTCATGATAGGGAAGTCTGTTGTTTTACAGATTCTTTTGAGGGAAATGAAGCTGTCTGTTCTCCTTAAATGTTTAAGAACTTTTGTGGAATATAACATAAGTCAGACTGTCTTACAAACTTATTATACCAGTTATTTATTTCTGTTTTTAACAAATCTCTAGTTTAATTTTAATTCCTACAAAAAACGCATACCCACGTAATTGGTTATTTTCTAAAAAGTCAAGAATGATGCCTCTGCAAATTGAGAAATAAACTGTTCACAGTGATGAGGTTTTTTTATAATCAAACATGTCACAGATGATTAGATATGTCATCAGGCTGTTCTCGTTATTTTGCAACAGGTGAACCAAACATTAGTAGATTTGACAGTGGTTTACTCGCTGAGATGTCTTTAATTGTTAATGTGATAGATTTCAAGCTGTCATTGATGGTTGGTAAAATATCATTCAGAAATCAGCATCAGGCACTGAACTTCAAAGTGAGTCCTGCTGTTCAGTGATTTCCACCTCTGGAAAACTTCTATTTTTAGATATTTAACTTACCATCGGTTTAACATGACTTGCAGCAACTGAAAGCTTTGCTTGAGTCCCTAATCTTATTAATTCATAGACAGAGGCTACAGTAAACATGCACTATTGTAAAAAGCAGTAACTAAAATATCAGTGTCCAGGACTGTCATTGTGTTGTGATAAAGAAATTTGAAATAAATCAACTGTTGAACCACACTGAGCAATGCAGAGGTACTGCTGTATCAGGCAGAGTGTGAAGTAAAACAGTGCACCATAAAGATTCTAAAAGAAAATGGGAACAATGCCCATGTCACATTTCCAGCGCACATAATAGCGAGGCTCCTGTGATAACACAGTACTCTATTAGCCAGGGGAAGAACTCATGTCACAAACATTTTGACTTTCAGGTTAATGACTCTGATAAAATAATTTGCATTCTGAAATTAAAGAGAAGTCTTTCCTTGTCCAGAGGAAACAGTCTAGTGGTCTACGCTTTTGGCTGGATAAACAGGATGAAATATTTGGTCTGGGGTTTCCCTGGCTTAACCGAGGGCACTACTTGAGCCACTGCTTCTGTTTCCTTCCTTCTTTTTCTTTTGTGTGCTAATAAAAGATTGGTGACTTTATGCGGCATTACTTCATGCAATCATTGACTGCCTCCAAGAAAATTTTATACTGTCTCAATGTCTATTAGAGATGCACAGAGTAAGAACTCTGGCTGAACTGTACCTTCTCATCAGTATGTATTCACATTTTTGCTAGCAGTATTTGCTTTTCATCTAGTCAGTAGAATGCCTCTCTTCAGAGACTTGATAGATAAAAAGAGGCTGAATTTCTCTTCACTATAAGCTAGATAGTGAAAGAAAGCCATCTGGTGCCCAAAGACGACTTCGGAAGATCCCAGAAATTATCTCATCTAGTTCTCACCAATGGTGAGCACTTGCTCACTTCTTTAAAGAAGCTTCCACTATCTGCATTACTGAAGAGTACCCCACACTCACACCTGAGTATCATATGCTTACATGGTACCTGAGCTACATATAAAGTGGCATCTGTCCAGCAACTTCCATTAAATCCATATCAAGAAGAATGTCACTTCCTTCTGTGGGAACCTAAACATTTGAAGTGGGGAAAACATAGTTAAGGTTTGTTGCCTATCTTTTGTACCTAAGGGAGAAAGCACAGTATACACTTCAAGTTTGTTAATCTTACACTTTTTTGAGAGGCTTTGTGTGTCACTTATCAAGCCTAGACGTATGAGAAGCAAAGATGGTCAGGAAAGGGAAAACTAGTTGAACTAGCTGAAGCAAACAGTCTATGGAAGACAGGAAGGCTTGGTGTGTACAGAAGGCAACTGTTTTTCTCAGGCAGATATCTAAGGGCCGTCAGTCTGGTGTTTTCCATTAGCACTATAAGTTGTACCTATTTTAACCTATTTAGGTAATTACACTAAGATTGTCAAAGAATGAAACTAACACAATGTATTGACTCTTTAATGCTTTTGTCAGTATGCACGTTTGTTTTGTTTAATGTGAACCAAAAGACACAAGAGAAGTGATTAAGCGTAACAAGAAATTTCTTCCTTTCAACTGAATTCAAGGTGTGTATATGTGAAGAAGAGCAGGAACTGAGTCTGAATAGAAAGACCAATTAATTAAAGACACAATGAATGTATCTGTAAGATGACAGTAGGCCAGATCTTCAGTAAATACAGGAGCCAATTCTAACTACTATTCAGCTACTAAGCCAATTCACTCCTGCAAAACAACTAGCTCACTTCATAGGTGATAATAATCACTTCAAGAAGGCTTCAGTCAGACATGCTATAAATGGAAAGAAATTGTACAGGTAAGGAATCTTACTCTTACAAGGATATGTCTGTATTTGCTCCTGCAGTGAAGCTAGGAAAACTCCTTGCTGAGGCACAGACACTTCTGCCAAGTCATGTGTTAATGCATACCTTAACACTACTCAATAAGGACACTAAAAATAAAGTGCTATGTATCACAGAATGAAACGGTCCATTATATCCAGCCTTCAGGCTTTCCCATGCCAACATACAGCTTTGTGCTTAGTTATATATGCAACAAATGCACTTGGGATCTCTTTCCACATGAAAATCAATGAACATCTGCATTAGAAAATAGGCAAATGTACATGAACATAAGAATCACTAGAGAGGTCTTAGAAAAATCAGCTACCTGCAGATTCCCAGACTACATTCTAATACTGAGAAAATATCACAAGCAGTTTTGGAGCAGAAATGAAAGGTGAAAGTCGAAATTTCTGATCCAATGTCAATGTTTTCCACTTGCATCAACTAGCTGCCTCTCTGTAATAGAAATTTCATTGTTTCCTTATAACAAAAAAAAAAAATAGCCATTCATGTCCCAAAGTTACTGGGATTAAAAAAAAAAAAAATCAATGCTCTTTCTAGCTATTGCAAAAAATTTCAATGTAGCTTACATAGGATTTTTTTTTTTTTTTTTAAAGATTCATATGAAGATTTTTCAGCCTTCTCCTCACCTGGATGAATACACAGTCCAGTTTGCAAAAGGAGATTATTTTTTCTCCAAGCAGGTTGTTAACAAGCATCTATTTACTCTTCCATAGGCTTTGCTTACCTAGCTTTCAGCTACTAGAACAAACAAAGAATATTTGTCAAATCATTCATTTAAAAATGGCATCATATTATACTATCAAAATGTTCTATCATAGAAAAGCAAGCATTAGCTAGTCCACAAAAATTTGAACACTAAAAATTCCTAAATACAGGCAAAATATTAATTTGTGTTGAGGGTTTTTTCTGCCCCCCCCCCCCCCCCCCGAGAAATTTTGCTGCTTAAATCTAAAGTGAGTCTTGAACCAGCAAAAATAAAGATGATTCCTTCTCCACTGACTTTCTCTCAAAGCCAACAACCAACCAAAACATATTTTGGAAGTTTAATTTTATAAAGTTCCTTTTGCTATTCCGATCATATCAAGAACACCTATATGGCATTATCTAAAAAATATAAACAGAGCAGCTGACTAGCATAATTTATATGAGGCATATTCAATAGTAATGATTCTTTTACAAAACCAATTTATCATATTTAAAGTACCATCTCCCACGTTGTTGGAATTTTACTCCATTTTTTCCCATATGTTAGACTCCTTCATATCACTGTTCCAAAGATCAATTTTTCTAAGTTTCAGCTTATTGTTGATTCAAATGTCTGCCTATTGGCTTCTCTCCTTAGCTATCTCATTTACAGAGTGTATTGTCTACCTTTCTATCATTAAATCAGAGCTCATCTTTGCTGTGAAAATGCTTTCCCTTTTTTTTTTCCCTCCAAGAGGGATCTTATGGTTTCTTCCATGTTTCCCTTATGCATTACATTGCTTTACATCCATATAATGCCCCAAGCTAGTCTTAATATCTTCCTTGAAGATCTCCTTCCATTCCACTCTGTCACAATGCCTACAAAGGGTAGGCATCGAAATACGTGATCATTTGCTTATAGTCAATAAATATCTTTGTGCTCCCTTCATATCTCACCTGTTTTCGTTTTCTTGTGACTGTGTGCTCCCCCCGCCCCCCTCACAAACTGACCTGTATTTCTTGTAACCCTGCTCAAGTGATAACCACCAGTGGTCGTCATAATGGATGCACCTGGTCATGTGAATTGGGGGGAGACAGATAACAACACAATAGCCAAGGGCTAATTTGAGCAATGATGTGCCCACGTAACCACAGTGCTGGTCAATGTCCGACTCAAGCCAAATTTGGAAGAAACTAACATCTGTAGTCAGTATGTAAATATGACTATAAGTCAATTATCTTGCTCTATAAATAGTGGACAGCCCAGGGCCCATTGAGCTCTCCTGCACAGCAGCGGGCTGCATGCCAGGATCTACCCTTGAGTAGGGATGCCTCTCAAGGTTACTCCTCAAGGTTGAGAGAATCCTTACCACGTCAGATGTTCGGTAAGTGAATTGGGCATAAGGGCACTGAAACTTTGAAATCTTAGCGAAGTGGTATAAAGGATTGACTGTGCACATATAATCCTTTAGACATAAACCGTTGACCAAGTCTGGGACTAAGTCTGGATCCAGCTGCACCTAAACTCCTCTCTGAGAAGGAGATTAGAATGCAAGAGGGTCCTTTCTGAACCTCATGACTCAATGGGAGGGTCTCCCTGACAGTTTTGTCTGACCCTGTCCTCTATGCAGTAAATAATCAAGTGTTCCTTGCCATCGAATCTTGTTAAGCCACTGTCGCATTTACTATCAAACTTTGTTAGATCACTGGTTTATATCAATAAACATATTGCTGCTTCTCTCTTACGAGTGAAGTGCATGACTCCATCTGCGACATTTCTTCAAACAAAAGTTCTGCAAATTCCTTCAAGTAGAATCTGCAGTACCAAGCGAATACTCCTAAACCAGCTTGAATGCACTAGGGGTTTTTTGTTTGGTTGATATAACTGCCGAGTGATATTCCACCCTGGCCTACTGGGCAGGGGCTTTACTATAAATAGCAAAACACACGATTGTAATGCTGCCAGGAACTAGATAACACATTCAGAGCAAATTCACCATATCTCTGCAAAGCAGTGAATTGCATTGTGTTGACATATCTTCAGTTATAGTTTGTGCAGTACATCAGAGAATGAAGTGTTTATCTCTAGAACAAAAATGAACAGAAAAATCCATTTTATTGTTCTGCAATGCAAGCCTTTCCCAAGGAATCTGGACTCATTAATCCCCATTCAATATCATCTCGTCACCTTTTGTTTACAAGCCTTCTCCTGACTATTCTTCATGTATCTTTTCACTTGATTCTGGCTGACTTGCATCAAAAAAAACTTTACCTGGACATTAAGACAAGTCTATGTCATTGCCACCATGTACCATCTTTAAATCTTTCCTATCAGCTGTCTTGAATGTGACATGATGTTAATACTAAACAGATTAGTAGAATAATAAGGAGTTCAAAGTATAGCTGTGCCAGTAGGCAAAGGTGTAAGGCTGATATGAGAGCAATATCTTGGCAGTTTTGACTCTGAATGTGGAGCAGCTGTACAGAACAGGATTCAGAATAAATAATAACAACAGCAGTCACAACAGAGCAGAACTTCTGTGAAATTACAACTATGTTGAAGGAGGAGAAAATACCTTGACTTACAAAAAAGGAGGAGCTGAGTCCTACTGAATGCATAGCATCCAGGATAAGAGAGGCTGTGAAAGACACAAAGGGATTTCTATTCAATTCTCAGCTTGAGGGACAATATCAGCAAACAACTTACTGTGTTTCTGTGAAAAAGTTAGTATTTCCTTCCCTATCTCACCAGAGGATGTGTGTGCACATGTGATGTTTGTCAGGATCATTTTGCCAAGGTTTGTAAAGTGCTGGGAAGAGATGAGAACTGTGTAAGGGCTGAGTGAGGGCAGGAGTCAATCAGCCTCTCAAACATTAAATTTCTGTGGTATGAAAGAGTTCTCATGAGCTGACTTCACTCAGTTTGGCTTCAGAATAATTCTTCCTTTACGTTCTTTGTGACATAGGCACAAGTCTGTGCCTGAGGTCTCATTCTTAAGTGTATTTTACAGCTGAAAGTTGGTTTTTAAGATAATTTTTTGTCATTTAATAAGGACCAAACACAGACATCACAAGTAAGGCAAAACTGCCAGCAATGCTAAAGCCTAAGCTAACACTGTAGAGTTAGTAAAAGGTAAGCTTTGAATGTGATGAAATGGGTATGTAGAACAACATGGTCTGTACTTATTTGAATAAAATCTTTATTCTTCAGGACATAAAATGATCACTTTTAATGCCTATGAAAGTCATTAAAGCTATGGCATTTTTCACTTACGGATTTTCATATAACTACACACACTTATTTTTCTTTTTGGCATCCATACCTGGCTCTGCCTGCTTCCAAAAAGCAGTATGAGACTAGAGAGACAGCACAATTTATCTCATGTGAACATCTTCATGCTGCTGTATCTCATAAAAAGATTTTTTATATATATACACAGACATACATAAAGATACTGGTTCTTGCTACAATAGGCATTCTGAATGTACTGTCTCCTAGTCTCATCACTTAAACTTTTCTTCTGCAAGAGCTCATTAAAAATTCAGATTTGTGTGTTCTAATTTTGACTAATGACTTGCCTTAAACACTTCATAAGATTTGACTCACATTCTGCTTTCACTTTGGAGCATCTGAAACTGCAGTATTAAAGCAGAGCTTTTCTCTATCATGATATACAATTTCTATGAGCATTTGCATCATAAATACATTAAGGCTTGTTTCTGCTTTAGTCATGTATTGCAAATAAACTCCCAAGAAAATGAAGGGTGCTTTCCATGTATTATAACTCACTAAAGTCTGAATATCTTTTCTTTTCCCAGCCTTCTGCTTACTGCTACCACTAATTAGACTAGTTGCCAGTCACGTGTATGGTGCCTAAATTTCAGAAGTAGTCTGGGAGCACATCACACACATTCTGAGCAATCCCTACCAGGATACAAAGGTGAGCTTCACAATGCTAGTGCTGGCAAAAAAAGCCTGGAAGTCTGCAGGCATATCCCATTTTCTGCAATAAACTTGTAATTCATGGTTGGTATATTAGACATTCTGGTAACTTAATAGTGCAGGAATTAACAGTTTGGAAGGAAGTAGCAGTTCATAATTCAACTGCTCCCCACCTTCTGATGGGCTGAAGCTTGTTTTGTTTCCTGTTTAAGAGCAATCACAAGCATGACCATTCAGCAAATGCTTCTCCTTCAGGTGTTCAGGAAATATATAATCATCCAGGGCTTTGTGACTGCCCATAAATGACATACCAAATTTCCTGTTGACACTAGGAGCAGGCCCACTTGTTATGAAGCATTGTTATGTTATGAAGCATCAGGGGACAGCCTTTGTGACCACAATCATATAAAGCACTTGAAAGTCTCCTCCTCCAAAAGTGTTAGAGAGAGCTTAACCTCTCTTTTGTGAAACAGAATACAAATAACAGCATTTTCTTGAATATGAAGCCAAGATTTCATATGAAGCCAGGATTTCATTTCCAAGAGAAAAGAAAAAGTTATAACATGAGCTTGCCCCACTTGAGAGAAATTGGAAAGAGGACCAACGTTTACATAAATAGTAAATTACAAAAACATAGGAAGAAATCAAATGAACAAATGTTGGAGTGCTTATCAGAATTCAAAGTAAGGAAGCCCTTGCAATAAAGTGAGCAGGGGAAAAAGTTTAAGCTAATCAAGTTTCAACATCTTTACAGAGTGGACAGTAATGATTCCTGGTTCCCATTTCCAGACTTCTGCCACAGAATATTCTTGTATGCTGATTAAAGGTGCTCCCAATAAGTAGGATGCAGTGGAAGATATCCTAGAAGATCTAGATAATGTGTTTTCCAAAGAAATGGAGAGAAAAGTATGCAAATACTGCCACAAAAGTGCCTGACAAACTTCTCTAGAAAGTAGTTTTATTACTGAACAAAAACACTTGAGAAGAGTTACAAGAAAAGAAGTTCCTTTCCACCTCACCGCCTTACTGTAGTCCGCCCTCCTCGAGTATGAATCCACACTCTGCAGGCTCCCTTACTACCTCTGCTTAGTTACTGTTTTCTCTTTCAGAGACCCGTTCTGTCCTGTACCATCTACAGCACTGGAGAACTGCATCTTGGCTTATGAATTTACGTAACAATGAGATGTGCAAGACCTGACATCCCAGATAATTTGCATCCAAGAAGGGTGGAGAAAAAGACGATGCTGATGGTGATAAAGTAGAAATCACTTTTAATAGGACAAGCCCTTTCTCTTGCACAACAATAGTAGTTACGGGGCAGGAAGCAAAAAATGGTGAATCCAGCAGACACTTTAGCCTGCTGTCCCAGAATACAGAAATATGCTTGTTGAGGGACAAAGAGAGTGAAAAGTGTGTGAAGAAGGAAATGTGGCAGATAGCCTAACAGAAAAATGGGTAGGATACCTTATATATCCAGGGCACATGAGTACTATTAACTTACCTGTAAAAACCAAGTTAGAGACAAGCTTCTTAAAAATTATCCATTGTGTGTTACTGTAAAACCAAAGAAATTCTGCAGTAGACCTCCAATGAC
This sequence comes from Gymnogyps californianus, assembly GCF_018139145.2. Taxonomy (NCBI): domain Eukaryota; kingdom Metazoa; phylum Chordata; class Aves; order Accipitriformes; family Cathartidae; genus Gymnogyps; species Gymnogyps californianus. The sequence goes on along the minus strand of NC_059474.1, from coordinate 57,009,915 downwards.
GATGTATTGTCTCCTACAGCCCAAAGAATCTTTATAACTAACATGTAAATAATCTTACAAATAGCCTTTTCCTATCTGATATATCTTTTTCAAGTTTGAACTTGCATGAACAGCACGTTCCTCAATATGTTGCCTCCAATAGTGAATTGCAGACTCCAACCAGCCAGTAAATGTATAGCCTCTTATACCTTCAAACCATATTTTCTAAACTCATACAAAAACATTAATTAAAACTGTCACTAAATAGCTTATGCTGAGGAAAAGAAGTTAATTCTCATTGCTGGAGAATGTAAAAAACTTCTTCAATCAGGAAACATTTCACAAAGCTGAGATCACTTCCAACTTTGGTTTTATCTAAAAGGCAAAGAAAAGTACTTCTAAGATTTCTCTGTATTTCAGCATCCACCATCATTGGGTTCCCCCCAGAAATGTCCTTCTTAGTGCATTTTGGCACACAAAATCCAACAAACACTCTTGAGACAAGACTTAGTCAACAATACAATCTGAGTTAATGCATTGCTGAACGAATTTTATTTACTGTGTATTGATTGTCATAAAATTAAAGGCATGTTCTTAAAATAAACCTGAAGTTAAGTCTATGGAACTTAATTATATAGAAAAATAATATTCTACTGTGTTACAGAGCTTTGCAATCCATAAAAGCAATCCTTTCTCTTTTCTTGTATTATTTCTTTATATTATAGTGTCATTGCTGAGCCTAGGTGACATCTAAAATCAATAGTAAAACCATGTTAATACAGCCTTAAGGATGCACCTAAGGGCCCAGTCATTCTTACAAGCAGTTTCAATTAACAAGCATAAATTGATGTCAGTGCAGTTCCTCAGGACAGTAAGGGTTATCCATATAAATGGGGACTTCGAACTCACCAATGTTAATAAATAGAAGTAAACCTGCAACATTTCTTTCTTTAAGGTGTTGTCTTTAATTTCAAACATCTCCAGACACACTTTTTTCAAAGTCTGGGTTTTAGGGGAGAGGGCATCTTATACAAAGAACAAACCAATTTGCTACAAATGTTTATATTATTTACAAATTATTACAATGATTTCTCTCACAGAAACTTAACCAAGTTTGCTACGTACTGCACTCTACAAGCCAACTCACCAAGACCATAGTAAATTTGGACCTTGACATCTGATAGTGACTGATATCCAGCCTAAACTGACAGAAAACTTGCAAGCAAAGGCTTCGGCCTCTAAATCCTAGTTCAAATCAAGGAATGACAACTTTTTGATGATTTCCTCCTAGATTGCAATTCTAAATTAAAGTAATTAATTTACTGCTGCAATTATACTTCTATGGTTACATAGTCACAATTAGCGGGACTCTACGTTTATCCTGTTTCATTGCGTAGTGTGGGGCAATACCAAAATGTAAGAGAAAATGGATTATATTTCCAATGTCTAACCATGAAAAAACCCTGATCATCCTTTTGTTCACTGAGTCAAAGGTCAAGTTCTAGCCAAGAAATAACTTGTGTCATTCACACTAAATGCTTGACTTGCATTTGAGCTACCACTATTGCCAAAAAAAGTGGCTCCTACCTCTAGATACCCCTTCTGCTGGCAAGGGTATTTCTCTAGGCATCTTCCAAACAAGCAGTACTAGAGAACTGATCGGATTGGGGAAAAAAAAAAAAAACCAAAAGGTTTTGAGCAGGATTTTTTTCCCAAAGAAAAGATTGAGTCATTGGAGAAAGATTAGTTCCATTAAGGAGCGGGTGATGGAACAGAAGCAAGAACAAAAGCCACGGAGCAGCAGACACAGGGTTAAAACAGCTTAAGTAGCACTGTTGTCAAAGCTCAAATGACAATCCCCAAGTCAATGTTCCTAGCAGTCAACCTGGGATAGCTGCTGTCTGAATCTTCTCATAGTTACATACTATGATTCCATTAAATCCCTAGGATTATCTTCCTCCAGATTTTTCTCCAGGTAAAAAGTACATGTTTGAGATATGAGGGACAGAAGAAGTAACATTTTAAACCTAAATCTGGTGTTTGCTGTAGTCAGTCAGTTGAGTCCACTTTTTTTTCCCGCATAGTTAAATTATTAAAACTGTCCCTTCTGCATATTTCTTGTACCTTCTTTAAATATGGCTTCCTACTTCAGAGGTTATTTTCTTCATGTTCAGTTTGGCAGGCTTTTATATACTAATCAGTGAAAAAGATCACAAAGAAGAAAAGAATACTGATAAGTCACTTAATTCATTGAATGAGTAGCTACCACTGCTGTGAGTGTCATTCCCTGACTCACTGGCTACGCGTTTATTCTTGATAACCTGCTTGCTTTTGGAAACCAAAAGCTGGACTACTTTTTAAAGCCAATTCATTCTCTGCTAGAAAATCCTGTTGGTTTGCCAACCCTAAAGGTAACCCTGCATATGTAAAGCCCTGTCTGGTTTGTTACCAGGTGCAACTATTAACTCTCAGTTCAGCACCTAGCCTCCATTGGGCTTATACAGCTGCAAGAACGTAGTATGAAGAAAAGATACCAGGTTTAGAGCACAGGCAGGACTACATTGAGATCAAGAACTATAGACCAGAAGCTGGCAGTGCAGAAATGGGTAAAACAGATTGGGAAATGGAACTGGAATGGAGATCGCTGGTGAATGGTACCACGAGTGCAGTGTCTCAGAAATAACACATCCTCAAAACTGCAGGAGGAGTTGGCAGGGACAGGTAGAGTAGTTGAGCACTGTTAAGACACATAGGGCAAAAGTTCTTTGAACTCTTACTCATCAATGCAAGATTAAATTTGTGTTGACAAGCACTGAGGCTTTGCACTGCCTTGAGTTAATGTGGTAATCCACTTCTGTCACCATGAACCACATAAAACAGATGTATGACTGTTCCCTTTTGGCATCAAATGAGGCTGCCATTGCAGCCCCTGATCAGCACTGCACTGATACAATAGTGGTGGGGAGATTAAAAACTGTAACATCAGTTAAAAAATATACGCAGCATCTTCACATGCCACTTGGCTTCTCAAATTCTACCCTGTTTACTTTTCCTTGAAAAGCAGTTTGGAAGCTGGTGACACTCCTAACTTCCTTTGAACAAACATATTTGATACATTTGAGCACTGAATTGGGCCTGTGCCCTTGTCTTAGGCTTTTGTTTCTTTACAAAATTTTAGTAACTACTACACTTGGCCTGTTCCATGTCACAGCACATTCTGCCTATATTTTTCTTCTCTGCTTCACAGCTTAGTTTTTGGATTAGAACCCCTAGAGAACCACAAAGTTTTCTTACCTCCTATAACCTGATAGAAGTAATTACACTGCAGACTAATGCATGCTCAGGGAGTCGATATTGGTACATTACTATTCTGAATGCAGATACTTATAGCAAAGACAGCTGTTCAGCAATTTGTCTGGAAAAAGATTCTCAGAAAGAAAAACAGCAAAGAAATTCCTTTAGATGTCTCCTGCATAATGCAAAGGAGAAAATGTTATAAAGCATCTCCATGAGAATAAATTATTTCCTAACTTTAAGGCCAGTTTTCTGGGAAAATACATTTTCATTGACTAAAAGAGTAGCAAGTTCTTTCTTGCTCTTGTTCCAGAATTCCCAGGCAAGTAACAGCCTAAAAGATGGAACAAATACATTAACTTGACAAAAGTTTCTCCAGGATATGCTGTCTTCCAAGCACAGCAGTAAAAACGCAGAATCTAGTTACAATGTTTTATCATTTAAATGATGAAGAAATCAGAACCTCCACCAGGCTGTTAAAAGAGATAAAGCTTGAAATACTTAAGTCAAAATGAAGTAAAAAATGAAGCCTGCCTTTAGACTCATCATAGCACAGAACAAGGCCTAGAGGATTGTCACAAAATCTGCATATACAGAAACTTCACTAGCAAAATTATTTTGTGTTTTCACCAGTTGCTACATCAAGTGTTTCAGACAAGGGAGTAAGAGGTAATTACAAAAAGAAAAAACACACAAACCTCTTCCCTATGGACTACAGAAAAGCCACTGGCAGTGAATCTGTCAAAATTTCACATGGAATAATTGAATATAGCAAAAATAATTAATTGAAAAGAAAGATGCACCTTGAATGAAATGCCCCATAGTAGTATACATGATTAGTGAGATTAGTTCCTGTCTGCATGCTGCAATATTAAAAAGCCATCATGTGAGTCATGCTTTTAATATGCTGTTCACTTTTCCTCTTTTCATCAGTAGAGCAAAGAAAGATTAAAGATATCAAGAGAAAAAATCTAGTATATATGATCAATATATTTGCCAGTCTTTCATCATCAGAGTTGGAAGTGTGACAAAATGTCAGATAGAAAACAACTTTTGCAATAAGTTCTTTAAAGCAAAACAATCTAAATAATCAGCAAACTCTGACATCCTTTCCAGAGACTGTCACATTTGGGCTCAATTCTATTATAGCAATATAAAGATAAGGCCATCTTGGAGTGCAGCCTTTTCTTGTCCTTAGAAAGCACAATACTGAATTACTAAAATAAGTAAATAAATAATCCAAATTTATAACTCATACACATATTTTGGAGAAAGAAACAATTTATTGGGATTCTTTCATGAAAAACGTTGTAGATGCTTAACTATGGATACCTTCTGTATTTAAAAATGTTCAGATCTTCTGAAATCAAGGTTAAGACTATGTCTTGTCTAATACTTCTTGCTTTCTTAGGCTATTAGTAAATATAGTCTATTTGAGGATGGGACATACTGCCTGTGTGTTAGAAGGGAGTGGAGTCCAAGGTACCTGATGCAATTGAAGAACGTTCAGGCAATATATTTAATATTTATGAGACATTTATTTTGTAATTGGAGTAGCAGTTATTAAAATAGACCCCAAACTAAAACAATGTTCTTTTTCCAGGAGTAAAAGCAGACCAAAATCTTCCCTTGGGTTTTTGTTTTAATATAATCAATCTTGAGTGTTTGTATAAATGTTTTACTAAAGTGAATAAGAATCATTGCCAGTGAAGGCTTTTCCACTGAGCCATATATGTCAAAGAAAGCCTGTGAAAAACTGGTTTCCTGCTGGTTACTGAAAGTTTTTTTCATAAAGATGCTTTAAGAATATTATTATATGCAGTTGTTTTAGTTACAAATATCTAAGACAACTACATTATATGTCTATGAAAATTCTCCAATAATTTTAGGCTGATTCATCATCACAAGTAGATGTTATGTTCAGATCCAGAAAAATTGTAAGATAATCTTGGATTTGGTACGCAAGTCCAAACTGTTTATTTCCTTCATTTCAGAGGAATTGAGGAATTGACCTGTTGTACTGTGTCGTGGTTTAACCCCAGTCAGCAGCCAAGCACCACGCAGCCGCTCCGTCACTCCCCCCACCCCCTGCTCCCGGTGGGATGGGGAGGAGGAAAGAAGGTAGAACTCATGGGTTGAGATAAGAACAGTTTAATAACTAAAGTAAAATATAATACTAACAATAGTAATAATGAAATATAATAATAATAATAATAATAGAAATGAAAAGGAATATAACAAAAAAAGAAGAGGGGGAAAAAAAGGGAAAAAAACAGTGATGCACAATGCAATTGCTCACCACCTGCTGACCGATGCCTGAGCAGCAATCCGCCCCTCCTGGCCAACTCCCCCCTGTTTATATACTGGGCATGACGTTCCATGGTATGGAATACCCCTTTGGCTAGTTCAGGTCAGCTGCCCCGGCTCTGCTCCCTCCCAGCTTCTTGCACACCTGCTTGCTGGCAGAGCATGGGAAACTGAAAAGTCCTTGGCTTAAGATAAGCGCTACTTAGCAACAACTAAAACATCAGTGTGTTATCAACAGTATTCTCACACTAAATCCAAAACACAGCACTGTACCAGCTACTAAGAAGAGAGTTAACTCTGTCCCAGCTGAAACCAGGATATACTGTTGTAATGCTATTTGGAATTTGAGATAGCTGGAGACCACAGTTTGACAAAATATGTGTATCTGCAGTGGTACAACAGCAGTACTCTCTTCAGTACTTTCTCTATGTGTTTTTTCCAATTTTCCCATTCTTTTAAGCTGGATAATTGATCTAGAAATGAAACAAGCTTGTCTTGATGTTGCATGTGCTTTAGCAGGGGTTTTTACCCCCTCAGAGCTTTCATTTTTCAATTAGTCTACTACTTTACATGATGTTGACCATTTCCCCATAATGGTATACACACAAGCGCTCCACGGTTCAAGACTCAAAGTGTAGGGCTCAAATGAAAACCATACAGATGTCATCTGACACAAAAAGAATAGGTTATATAATATCACTTAAATTGACATCCCAGTTTAGTTTGCTTTAATTCTGCTTTCTGTGCACTTAAGTCATTTAACCTTTTAATCCATGGACTTCTGTCTATTCTTTTATAGCTAAAATTATAAAATTACTGATTTAAGCCATTAATTTTTTCTGTCTGGAATATTAAAACTGGCAAAAAGCTATACTCTGAAAGTCTTCCAGTGAATTATCTTTCAATAATTAACAATTTAATCAGTTCCGGTTGGAAGGACTCCCATCATTTTGATGATCAATGAAAAACCAGTAACAACTAAAACAGGGCACTGTCACGGGAAGAAAGTTTCACACCTATCATACCTATAAGTCATTTTATCTCTTTGTACATCACCCAAGGAGGGTAAATATCAAACCACTGCCACAACAGAAATTAAGTTCAATATTGCAGTTTCTCCTCTGGAGCTGCTGTGGCAAGCGATGGCTCTGTTAACTAGCCTCCAGCGCTGGGAGGGGCTCCCTGGTGAGGGCTCTTTGTGAATTAACTCCCATCAGCCCTAACTTGCCTTCAGCTTCCATCCATATTCATATAAAGAACACTTTAGAATAGAGATTGCTTTGGCCAGAGCCTTTTCTGGTGTATATGACCAATCGCCTTCTTAATTTAGAAAGGCTGTACTGCTTTATAGTAAGAGTGATTTTAGCCTTTTTGCTTTGAACAGTATTAAAGTATTGTTCAAATTCTGGAAATAAAGACAGTTCAAAGTTATGGAAAGTCTCTCTGTCAATTCTCCCTCTTCCTGTTTCACTGACTGCAGCAGAACTAGGAACAAGACCTAGCTTCCATTAGCTGTTCCCTGACACACAGCCTTTTCTCCAAGCTTTCTCTAATGGCACCCATCAGTGCAAGACCCTGCTTTCTCCATCTGCCTCAGCCTTTCTGCAAAATACTCTGTCAGCTGCTGGCATGTTTGGAACGGAATTCCATAGTACAAACATCCAGCATTTGTTCAAACAGAAATGAAACAGATGGTTAAATATGACAGTTTTGGATGGGCTGGCAGATATATTTGGATATATTAGCAGGTCATAGTTTACAGGTGTCATACACACGTGTAGACACTATTACTGAATTAGGGGCTTGAAATATTTCTGGTTTTACCTCTTATTTTTCCAGTATCACATTTAAGGTATTTGGCATCACATAGGAGGCAAATGCATCAGTCACCTTTATCAAAAATAGTCTGCAAAACTGTTATGCAAATGTATAGCAAAATCTATTTTGTCCCACCTCTTAAGCTTCAGAAACATAATTGTTGAGATATATATTTAAACAAAACAGCTAAGCACACTCTGGTGGGAAAAAGCTGAATAGCCCTATGTCTGTCTTAGTGAAAGCTACACACAGCTGATGAAGAAGGGAGGAAATACACACAATGACTGAAAATCAGAAAAATATATTTGTCTGAAATATTGAAAATACTGAGATGGAGATAAAGACTAGCTTGAAAATTAACAGGAAGGCAGAAGCACAACCAAAACAAATCTAGTTCCTAAGGGTCTTGATAAATTCTGAAATATATATTGCCCTACAACCGAAAAAGTCTAATAACCAGAAGAAGGTCACGTAGCACACAATTTTTACACTCCAAAAAGGGTGTGATAGTACATCAGCTGTTACTTCTCTTCATGTCTGTGTTTGCCTCTTAGCATTGATTTCTCTCACAACATGGAACTTGACACATCTGTTTGTTTTGTTGTGTGCTTTTTTTTTAATTGGGCACAGCAGATTTAAGATAAACTTTGATAGGAATACTATTGAATGGACTTTCTGATCAGAATTACTTTCATGAATTTGCTGTTTCACTTCTTGCTTTAAATGACTGGTTTTATCTTGCTTCGAAGTGTTTGAATTCTAAGTGAATTCCATGAAAACATTTTAAAACCACTAAGTTAGCCTACAGGCTTTTTTTTAATCTGTCATTAACATTTATATCGTAATTAGTAATACAACTTTAAAATACATAAATTATACTCTGCTAGGCTAATCTAAGTACTAAGACACATGAACACGTTATCATGAGATAAAAACTTGCCATGTGTCAGATGATCCATCTAGAATTTATCTGCCTCTGTGCATCTATTTAGCATACAGTAAAATAATTTAAAGTAGATTCTCCTACAATGAAAAAATGCTAGAGCACTCTGTGGGTGATCCCTACAACATATTTTAAATGTGAAGATAAAAAGTATTCCATTGTACAAGACATCCTAGCAGTTTTCTGAAGAGAAAACCTAATAAATTCTACTTTATTCATCTGTGTTGGGTTTGTGTGGCAGGGTTTTGGTAGCGGGAGAGGGGCTACAGGGGTGGCTCCTGTGAGAAGCTTCCCCGGCTCCAAGTCGGACCTGCCGCTGGCCAAGGCCGAGCCCATCAGCAATGGTGGTAGCGCCTCTGGGATAGCATATTTTAAAAGGGGGAAAAGACTGCTGAAATACCTGCAGCAGAGAGAGGAGTGGGATGTGAGAGAAACAGCCATGCAGACACCAAGGACAGTGAAGAAGGAGAGGGAGGAGGTGCGCCGGAGCAGAGATTCCCCTGCAGCCCGTGGTGAGAGGGCAGGCTGTCCCCCTGCAGCCCATGGAGGTTAACGGTGGAGCAGAGATTCCCCTGCAGCCCGTGGACGACCCCACGCCGGAGCAGGTGGCTGGGCCCGGAAAAGGCCATGACTCTGTGGGAAAGTCCACACTGGAGCAGTTCATGGAGGACTGCAGCTCGTGGGAAGGACTCACGTTGGAGAAGCTCGTGGAGGGCTGACCCCCGTGGGAGGGACCCCACGCTGGAGCAGGGGAAGAGTGTGAGGAGTCCTCCCCCAAGGAGGAAGGAGCGGCAGAAACAACGTGTGATGAACTGACCCCAACCCCCATTCCCGTCCCCCTGCGCTGCTGCGGGGGGAGGAGGTAGAGGAATCAGGAGCAAAGCTGAGCCTGGCACAGAAGGGAGGGGTGGAGGGAAGGTGTGGTTTTAAGATATGGTTCTACTTCTCATTATCCTACTCTGATTTGATTGGTAACAAATTAAATTGATTTCTTTTTCTCCAAGTCGAGTCTGGTTTTTGTCTGTGACCATAATTGGTGAGCAATCCCTCCCTGTCCTCGTCTCGACTCATGAGCCTTTCGTTGTATTTTCTCCTCCCCATCCTGCCACGGGAGGAGGAGTGAGCGAGCGGCTGCGTGGTGCTTTGTTGCTGGGTGGGCCTAAACCACGACATCATCACAATAGCTCCAATAAAGACCAGAGTCTATTCATGATGCCCCTTTCTTACTAATTTCTTGTTTGAATTATAAACCAATACTTTTCCTTCTGTTTGATGTATCTTCTTTGTTTTCCACCAGAGACAACTGAGATTTGATACCTTCATTGAAGGCCATTAAGACAGACTTGATGTTAGGAATGGTAATTATTCCTATTTAAGTACTGAAGACTCCTGCTGCTAAGGAGCTGCTGTTAGGTCACCTGCTCTCCCTTGCTCTTCTCTAACACCACAATACCCGGAACACTTGCATCTTACACTACCATAGTAAGTTTTTACTCGTGGGTGCTTGAATTGATGCATAGGTGCATGCTACATAAGCGTTTTTACTTGTGAGTAAAACACTCCCACACTTGGGAGTGTGCTTTTGGAACAAATCTTTTAGTCATTCCACTCCTACCAACCAACTCTTTGGATCACACCTCCAAATGGTCTTAGTTTTATCTTCCAGAGGAGATTAACCCAAAGACACGCTCCAAAGACTAGCAGACATTCCATCAACAGGACTAGATTAAATCTACTCCAAAGTAGCTTTATGATAAGAGTTACATACAAATTTATGATAAGAGTTACAATAGGTGTCAGCTACAGTAAAATCAAATGTTGCAATATTAGTGAAAGCAAATTTCCTTTTAGAAAGAAAATAATGTCTTCATTATCCAATTTTTTCGTTTCATACCTGAAGACTATGACCTGATTTAAAAAAAATAATAATTTCTCCATATATTTAGTGCTTAGGAACCTCAGTCATGGCATTCATTCAGTACGTATTACAATATTAGAACATCATTACCTGATCAACCTCAGAGAGAGAGAAGGAGTTCTCCAGAGGCCTTTTTTCTGCATGGAGAATGGCTGAGGAAGCAACTGCATTTCCAGAATGGTATCACACCACAAATTTCTTCAACATGGTGTTGGATGAAAAGATTCACAAAGTATCCTATCCCATTACATGTTTAGAGGAACTCAACGTTCAAAGAGGAAGTCAAAGTTTTTCCTTTGGCTTAGCCAATGAAAATTCACGATTTGCAATCTAAGAAACCATCTTCTGACACCTGTTTTACAACTGTGTGTAGTGATAAAAATAGGTAAAGGCTAGACCAAAGGAAAGAACAAGGAGGTTATGCTGTCTGCCTGAGCCATAATTCTGCTCACAGGAAAATTCTGTAACAGGGCATCTATATACTGTCTCCCACTCACAGATGTTTGGTGAAGGAATGTGTAATGCAAGGCCCTCTGAATTAAGAAATGAGAAATAAACTCATACCCCCTTCCCCATTTATTTCAAGATTACTAAAAGCACTAAAAGAAACTAGCTTTGCCTTTCACACATCCATACTTTTGTTATCCTTACTCATTGTGTCACACCTAAAATGAGATAATCCGACTGACTGAAGCCAGAACTAGGTTCTCTAGATTTGGTCAGCTTCTCATCTCATTCAGACTACAACAAAAAATAACAATAACCACCTCTGAAGAAAGAGTTACCCTCAGAATCACAGAAGATGAGCAATTAGGTGTAAAGAATTTCAACAGATCTTTTTCTGAAGTGTATCTTCCCTTTGAAACCACACAAAAGAATTAAATCTGCCTCTAACTGGAAGAGATCAAATGTACTAATGCATCCAAACTTTAGCATGAAGTTTGATTTATTTCTGTGAGTCAGAAAACAATAAACTCACATGGTTCTAAATAGTTATTCCCCCACCTGCCACTATTCCACTGGGACAAACAACTATTAGTAAAGGCACTCTCTTCAAATCTGCAAAACTATAAATATATTTATCCTACTGTTACACAGTGGGTAACGTTCAGCTCTAAAGTTTGAGCCTGTCATTAAATACCTTCTGCTGGCACTTCATCTCCTCTTCTTCCAGAGGTATCACCTTGCAGAGTAAAACAGACCTGGAAGAAGCATGGTACCCGCTACCTTCTCCCTTACAAGCTCGTCTGCCTCCCTTGCTCCAAGGAAGCATTTATTAGAACAAAATGCAAAATAGAACCATAAGGGCAACATTATTATTCTTTTTCATTAACCAATACCTCAGGTCTTCATTCTAGCTTTCGGGATTTCACAAAATTCATTCCTGCCTATCTGAAAATAGCAGATATTAAACTAGTCATGCATGTAATCCATGCAGGAAGTTTCCTGATAATGTGCTTGCTGCTCTCACAGTATCTCCATAAGCAGCAGAGCATTCTCAACGCTGATTGATTTTAGTGGAAACTGAAGATGGGACTGAAGTATTAAAAAAGTGCTTATTTGGAATTTCATAGCTGTCACAGCTACAGACTTGTATGAGGTTTGAAATTGCCTCAATGTTCATTCATCTACAGTGAAAGACTGAACTGGTGACAGACAAATCTCAGACTCGCCATAGCACTTACAGGATACTGAAGATCAAGAGAACCACAAGCTTAACACAAAGTAAATAAGGCAGGTTTAGGATAGACATGTCCTACATCTGGGAAATGTGTAGCACCACAGTGGTATTCTTACACAGGTATTAACAAATCACAAGAAATTAAGATTGGGATTCAGCTTCTGCTCTTGTCCTCTCAAAACCTTTGAATAGCTATGTGATAAAACAGAGTTGCTAAGGCGAACATCTGATCTCCATTAGGTCCTCACTCCATTTACACCTCTAAACTGTAAAAATACTTGAGAGATGTCACTCCTATTCATCAGTGTATAATACCTGAAAAGCAGCACACTGTCTAAAAATGTTCTGTTGCAAGAACTACTTGTTTCCCTCAAAAGCAGCCCCTGGCAGCAGGTTCACCTTTGTTCAGTTGGAAATACATCCACCTCCACAGCCAGGTGATCTCCAAAATCTTCCAACTAAGTGCCCACTGTTACAAAACCGTACTTCAACCTCATTAAAATAGAGATCATCTTCAATTAACACAATCACATCTTGTTACTGCAAAAATATTGTTGCATCACCCTCAGAAATAACAAAGCAGCAGCTCTGTAGACACATCTTTTTCAGGATTCTGCGAGTGTGCAATCTGGCCACAAAGTAAATGCATATGTCTAAAGCTTACAAGATGTTTGGTACAACAACATAAACATAGTGCAACCTCTTATTTGTAGTGCATTAAATCTCCAGCAAATTTCCACTTACATATAACCAAACCAATATAATGACAACCCTCTTCCACACATAATATCAATTTTTAATCAAAAAAACCTGTTGTTACACTGCATTATCAGTAATTATCTTATGGCCAAAAAGTAGGAGTACTTATATGTCATATCAAGTGCCTCTGTCCACATTAAGACTGCATCTCTCCAACAGCTTCCCCCGCATTCCCAAATGTTATGGCTATGCTTAACGACATCCATCTGTATTTGTGCATTGATGCATTGATTGTGCATCTGTATTGATGGAACAACATCCATCACTATTTGTGAGAACATTACTATCAGCCTATCTACCAGCAGTAAACCATTGCTATTGACAACCAACCATATGGTAGTTAGCTTCCAGGAAATAATTGCTTTAAATTGTTTTCTCTTCATGCAACTTAGCCTCTTGGAAACACGGAAAGACAGTGAAAAAACAGGCAACCTTCAGATTAGAATAATCTTTTCTGAAGATTATATTTAGCATTTTCTCTTCTTTTTCTCTTACGTGTGCTACTCTCAGTAATTATGCTTATACTTTAAATATTTCACTAAGACTGTATATTCTTTGAAATTTAAAAAGTACTCAGTTTTGAGATTACATGGGGCACATGATGCAAGAGTTACCCTAGCCTTTCTCATCAGCATCTTTACGCAAATTCTCACAGTGACTTTTAGTTTTGTACATCTCAAAGTAACGGAAGACCTAATCCACATGTACAAAAGTGGATTGTGGCAAGGTACAAAAGAAGAGTGGCAAGGGCTGTCTTTAAGAATAAAAGATGATCAGATATTGTCAAATATTTAATTGTACATGTAGATGTAAGAGATAAAGAGTCATCTTAATGCTGATACTGGGTTCAGAAAGAGAACTCTTCAAATAGTTGGAATTTGATTAATTAACCAAACATTTAATCCTGGAAGAATGTAAACTCATCTAATCTACTGATATCTTAGTATGCACTATGTTTGAGTTAATGAAACACAGAGGACTTGGAAAAGCTCCAAACAAGCTACTCGCTCTAGTCAGTTAGACTCTAATGACATGAGTTTGTGGTTTTGTTTGTATTAGTACATCACGCTACATTATTCCCGTAATTTACATCCAATGTACATCCATTCATACTACTAGATTATGCAGGATGTTACAACCTGTCATTGAAAATGCAGTATCTGTTTCAAATTAAATACATTTCCCTCAAGAATGAAGTGTGATTCTGGGAGTGTGTTGTAGTTTAATCCTGGCAGGCAGCTAAGCACCACAGAGCTGCTTGCTCACTCCCCCACAGTGGGATGGGGAAGAGAATTGGAAGGGTAAAAGTGCAAAAAATTGTGGGTTCAATTAAAGACAGTTTAGTAGGTAAAGCAAAAGGCACGCACACAAGCAAAGCAAAACAAGGAATTCACTCACTACTTCCCATCGGCAGGCAGGTGTTCAGCCATCTCCAGCAAAAAAGGGCTGCATCAGGCATAACAGTTACTTGGGAAGACAAACACCATCACTCCGAATGTCTGCCTCCTTCCTCCTTCTTCCACCAGCTTTTATTGCTGAGCAATGACATCATATGGTATGGAATATCCCTTTGGTCAGTTGGGGTCAGCTGTCCCAGCTGTGTCCCCTCCCAACTTCTTGTGCACCCCCAGCCTACTCGCTGGCGGGGCAGTTGAGAAGCAGAAAAAACCTTGACACTGTGTAAGCACTGCTCAGCAATAACTAAAACATCCCTGTGTTATCAACACTGCTTTCAGCACAGATCCAAAACATAGCCTCATACCAGCTACTATGAAGAAAATTAACTCTATCCCAGCCAAAATCAGCACACAGTGCCAGTCTCTAACTGGCAGAGAGCTAAAAAGTTTTGGGTTTCAAAGCTAGAGTTGTTTTTCTTTTTTACCCATTAAAAGCTTGATGCAGTCACTAAATGACACTGGTTCTACAGTGACACACTACCTTTTGCTGGTCAGTCTCTACTCAGTGAACTCCTGTGGGAATTCTGTCTTGTCTTGACATTGTCTTACACTCAAGGTGCAAGGACTGACTCCTTTTGTTCTCTGGTGTATCCCAATTTGATTGTACGAGACTTGTCCTTGTACCAGTCATCATTTGGACCATGAAGAGATTAGAGTGAAATCAGACCACTGTTATTTCTATTCCATTGATTCTAATTAGAAATGAAAAGGATTTTATTTTACTATTCCCCACAAAATTATATAATATAGTCTACAATCAATAGATGATTTCAAAAGAGACACTATCATCTCACTCTCTTCTCCCTGGAAGCCAGTTCTGTGTAGATACAATTTTATGTTAGATTGAAAAAGGGCAAGGAAAACTTCACTTAAACATGTCATTACTAAATAAAGATAGAAAACTACTCTGCCTTCTGGAATATGAGCTCCTCTCCTTCTCAGGGGAGTTTTTTAGATTCACACTGAATTAGATCAGTTGGTAAGTGAGTTACTTTAATTAAGATACTATCATTCTGTACTCTTTCTGATTAATTCTGATAAGATTTGTATTACTTTGTTTGAACATCCATAATTTTTTCTGTGTAAATTGCCTTTGAAAAACATTCAGCACAGTTGTCTGTGAACAATTTAGTTGTAACCTCCAGTCTATCATTTTAAATTTTACCATTTAAAAATCTTAGCTTTAATCCTTGTGATTCATCTATTGTCAAGTTGAGTTTTATTATTCAAAAATATAATTTCTAGCTTTGATGAATTAGTGTCTAAAGGCTAAATTGATACATTCATGTTCAAAAGCAGTTCAGAAAAAATTCCTTATCCAACAACTATAAAACTGTTGCTATTGCACTATCCAAAATCCGTGGCCTGCCTCTTAGCTTTATGAAGTTCTTCTTTATTCCCATGTTCTTACTTGCTCGATCTTTTTCATAAACACCATATTTGAAAAGTCACACCTGTTAAATTCCCAGATTGGGAGTTCTTCTATTCACATTGAGTTCAACTCTGCAAAATAAACCCACCTTGGCAATAGGGAGGGAAGGTGGACGTAAGAAAAGCAATAACTCAGGAGGGATCCTGGAGAGAATGCACCATACTATGATGCACTAAAACCATTGCTCCCTCTACCTAATCTACTCTACATGTTTCATAGCTATCAGAAGACCTAGCACATTTCATCCTTCACTGTTATGGAAGATGGTTTCATCTCTAGTTCCCTCCTGAAGGAAAATACCAGAAGTCCAAATTTAGAGTTTCCAAAGTATTCTGAGAACAAATGATGTGAATGTAAGGACCAGGTATGAGTTGGACATTTATTTCGTTCATATTTTCAAAGGTCTTCACCTTTCTTTCTACAGAGATTCACGTATTGATTAACCGACTTTTCTGAAGAAAAATCTCTACGTACACCTGGTAAGCAAAGCACTTCTCACATAATGTTTGATTTTCAGTGTCACTCTAAAAATGCTAAGAGAGTAGAGCCATGGGAGCAGCACTCAAAGCAAGAATATAGAATATTTCTACTGCATTTTTACATTAACAACACAGATTCCTTTTTATGTGATATTTCTACCTGCACCAGACATGTTATGTTGTTGCTGCTGCTTTAATTTAAAAAGTAAAATTTGCTGTATAATAAAATCATATCCAGAAAAGAGGTTAAAACAATATAAAAAACCAGATCACATAAAAGGGCATAGCTTTAGAAAGTATGTTTCAATTATGGAAGTTCAACCTGATACTCCAGCTATTGCTCCCTGAAGAAACTCTAAGGAAACAGCAGTTTAATTTTACCTCTCACCTATTACATCATTTTAGTGTAATTTCTGCAGAGCCACTCCTGGCTGCAGGGTGAAACAGTATTGAAGTGGACTCTATTCGGAGAGCTTCCATGGGTTTTAATCTATTTGCAGGATTCTGGGAATATTTGTTACCTGTTCATTCCACTGTCCTGAGTGCCCATTTCCAGAACTTCTAAGGAGAGAGGATTCCCATGGATTGCTAAACCTGTTTATTGAATAGCAAACCCCATGGAATTTCATGCGGCATTTCCTGCAGTGAGTGAAGTATCCTTCCCAATAATGTAAGCAATCTTTCAAATTTATACTCTGTGGTATTTTGGAGAATGGAGATTTAGCCTTAAAAAACTATGCATATTAAAAGTCAGGCTGTAGATAAGGAATTTATTCAGTTAATAAAACAAACTATCTGTTTTCTTACCCTTCAGCACCCTCATATGCAAAAATCTCTGGAAGTTACCTGAAGAAGGAGGCCTGGTCACCACTGCAGCATTGGTCAGTTTTCAGTAAATTTGACTCTGAGGGAGAAAATCATTAGATTGTTTCTAGAAATAATATCAGGGACCTAAGTAGAAAAGAGACTTAAGCTATCTATTACATGAAATGAAATATTTGGCAGTACTAGCTAGTCTTTTACTAGCTTATGCACTGATTTGAAACTATTCCTGACACATACTGATGTAAATTCTCAGAAGAATTTCTTCAGTAGTTTCAACTGAGACCATTTCAGTTATTAGTTTATGCAACCACACATATTTCTGATATGATCATTATCCTGTATGGCCATCCTTAAGATTTATATAGTATGCAGTCATAAGATGTGACAAGTTCTTATAGAGGTAGTCTTTGTGTTATGCCCTGAGCCATGTCCAAATAAGATTAACTCATTCTACCTGCTAGAGATGCTTTCTGTTCACTCTGGCAATAAAGGTTTTAAATAATCATTCTCGAAATTATTTCTGTTGTGTGACTGGCATGTCATCAATACCAAGTGTTGAACAGAAAATTATGTTCTATGTTGACTCATTTTTTCATGACAAATTCACAAAAAATTGTCATCAGTACTAGCAATTACTTAAATTTTAGTTTATAGAGGATAGCAAATCAAATTCAAGTTTTCAAGTCAACAGTAATTCATTAGTTTGGGGATTTTTTTGTTTGTTTGGGGGATTGGGGAGTGGTGGTGGTGGTGGTGTTTGGGGGAGGAGTTTACACTAATAAGTCAATACATTATCCATACTAATTTTAAGGCCTGAATCTTGTGGACAATTTTATGTGTATGCCTGTTTGCTTTGCAGTAGCCAGATTGCCTGGCTTAAGTTATTTTACCCATGTTTTAGGCTTGAGTGGACAGAAACTGCTACATATTTGAAAAAGATAAATCCTCATTCATTCCCAAATCAATTTTGCATCCTAAAAGACAGAATAAACTTCTAGATCTCCCAAATTAATATGAACTAGAACTGAGTTCCACTTTCAGATCCAAAGGAAAAAAAGCAGAAAACATTTGTAACTCATTTCATAAGGTCAGTTACTATATTTGGTTTGAATTTTTAATTTGCATTTTCTAACAGAACATGTCAAGATATAAGCAAGACTGGTTCTGACCCTTGATCAATTGCTATTTACAGATGCAAAGCCAATAGGAAAAAGGCTGAAAATAAAAAGTGAACTCACAACAATTTCTTATGCAGAACTCCTTGCTGACGTTCATGAGAAGAGTCTGCTGAGAAGTTATCACGTTATCAGTGTAGATTTCAATGGGTAAACCACATTCTCTTCTATGCTGGTGAAGTAACCTGAAAACAAAAATTAAAAGGGGATGTAGGGATTAAAACCAGTACCATATACATACTAGTGCAAGAAAAAGAAAGGGGGGGAAAAAAAGAAAAAAGGAATATAGGCAAGTACTCAGTAAAGGACATATAACTGCCTAAACAGTGGCCTTCTAGGATCCATTCAAAATCCTGTTAATGGCAACAGGATCGCAGTTAGATCAATGTGCTACTTCGTAGTGCTGCAGATTTTTTTTCCTTCCCTCTATTTGCCAGACATGTGAGATTGCAGAGTGCACTAATCTACATTAAGCTTGGTGTTACTATGAGAGGCAGGAATCTAACCACTCTCTCCTTGGTCATCTGGGACTCTGGATAACAGTCATCTAGTGTTCCACTCCTCCACCCCCATTCTCTTACCCAAATATACACCTGAAAAAGGACTTCATTCCAGACTCCCTTTAGAAGCAGCAAGAAACAGCTCAGAAGCAGCTCTGTTTATTGTGGAAACTATCATTAATAGAATTAATTTTCTGATGATTGTAAGTGTGATGTGGAGGGGACATTTATCAGATATGGATTTGTTTTAAGCCTGAAAGGTCATATTTGGAAAGAACTGAGATGAGTGACTTTGAACTTACCTGTCTTCCTCTCTGCCTTCTCTTTCTAAAGACTGTTTTCCTTCAGTCATATCAGTAGTCTTTGAAAAGTCAATATACTTATTTTTAATTTAGCAACTTTAGACTTATTTTTAGATTATTAACTCTGTCAGGAGCTTTTAGGCTTTGTGTTGTCTTTCAGCATAGTGGCTGAACTTTAATTTTGAAGGAGTTTTTCTATTAAGCTACTTTTGAATAAAATCCTACTCAACGCCTTTGAGATGTGTGCAGGCTCTGTGTTAATTTTAAAAGTGTGTAGACCACATGCCTTCTGTCTGGATCCACATAAAGGCAAAAATTCAAACCTCTAGTTATAAAGTCAGTTTCTCTACTAACCTTTCCTTGTATTTACAGAAGCAGTTAGATGAATTATTTTCACAGATTAAATTTATTGTCAGTGGGAAGCATTCCTGCCTATACTACTAAGAACACTCCTGTTGCTTAGTTAGGCAGCAACAGTAAATCACATAACATAACCCTATTCGTAATTATTAAGCTTTGTAGGGAAAGCTGAAACGCAAGGTGAAAGTTGGTGCTGCTGTAGATTTCAGCTAAGCCACTGCAGTTTCCATTAGCCCAAGATCTGTCCTTACCCAATGAAAATGCTAGAAGAAAAATAGCTTATAGTGAATTTTGGGAGGTGGGATTTGACATATACCAATAAGTAGTCCTTAAGACACAAAGCTTTGTTTTAAACAGACATTTGAATTTCAGTACTGATGACAGGCCTCTTGGCTTCTAAGGATTTGACTAACAGGGCTGCAAACAATCGAACAATCATCAGCTTTTGTGTTCCAGCACCTGCTCTTTGTAGATCAGGTAACAAACAAAAGGTCTATCCCTTCACAAGTATTTCAGGCAAGGGTCAATAAAAAGAAGATGACCCCAGATATCATCACCTGAGCTGACAAACTAAGTATTATTTACAACTGTGCATCTGTTAGGAGCTCTCAAGAACAGTGGAGTATTCATAAGTCTCTCTCACTTAAACAGCTCGAGCTCTTTCTTCACCATGAAAGGTGAAAATAAGAAATGGTATTCCCCTTGGCTTCATCTGGAGTGCTGCAAGAAAACACTCCTTAGGTATTTTGTAAATCTGCAATATGATCAATCCTCTGCTTTCCCATGCTTCTTGCACACCTGCTTGCTGGCAGAGCATGGGATGTGTCATTGAGGCTGTAAAGTCAGCATCTGCTATCATGCAGCTATTATTCAATAGTTTACAGATTCAAACAGAGCATGTTACATCAGTGACTCGCATTTTGAAGATTTATGCATAATCACAAGGATCATACAGTTGTTTAAATAAAGACCATACTCATCACAAAATATCCACTTATGTGCCATAAGATGTAATACTTCATTTAGCAATAATCATTTTGTCTTTTTTTCCTCTCCCCAGAAGAATTTGTATTCAAGCACTCTGTTACATCTTGAGTTGGAATAGACAGTTGTTCTTAATGCATGATAGAACTATGCTATTTTAAATATATGGCCAAACTTTCAGCCCTCCCTTCAGCCTTCAACAAAGAAAAGCACCTTGATAGACATGTGTGAAATTTCTCCTAGACACAGCTGCCTCAAAGGAAATAATTTATGCCCACAGTGTCAACAACCATGAGAAGGAAAGGAAATTTAACCTTTCTTGAGACAGTAGAAACAAAGAAAAAAGTTATGTAAGCATTCCCAAAAATCTTAACCAAAAAAAAAAAAGAGAGAGAGAAGTGGATCACAGTTCAGGGTCTTCTAACTCCAACAACAACAAAAAAAATATTAAAGTTAGGTGAAAGCATGCACATTTCCCTTGCTTTCTTCAAAATAGTTCAAGGGTAATAATCAGAAGTGCATTCTTTCAAGTTTTAATGCTGGGAGAATATATGTGTTAAAGCTTTTTCTTCATGAATAAAGAAGAAAGAATGGACAAATAGACACAGAAAGACAAATCAGCAGAGAGGAACAGCTTGTTAGAATCAATGTGCTTGTACTTGGTGCCATGCTGGTGCATTTATTTAAGGATTTGGGGTTTTTCCACTTTAAAGCAAATACTAATAGTAGTTTGGAAATAAGTCAAGGTTAAGCCTTTATTCAGAACTCAGGAAAAATTCCTACCACAGAATGCTCAGGTGTGAGAAATTTCAGCATTTCTCTCATTTTAATTTTATATTCTTCTAAATCACCTATCTTTTAGAAATGTCCTACCTTAAACTGTCAACATTACATTACAGCAATAATAAAGTGACTTATTGCTGACCTGTTATCTTTGAAGTTACAGAATGGCACGGAAGGGCTGAAAATTTGATGTTATTATTTCCAATTCTCTTCTGTGAGAACAGATCAGACTTCTGTGAATTATCAATTTTTTTTTTTAACAAACCAATCAACATCCAGCTTACCTGTTCACAAATCAGTTCATGACGGTTTCACATTACTACACATATATGAGAAAAAAGTCTATTAAGAGATCATAAGAAAAATAATTTAAAACGGGTATCATACAAGGTACAAAATTGTTTAGCTGAAGAAGATAAGCAGAAACTGGGTAAGAATAGAATAAAAAAAACCAGGAATTAATCTATATATGCAAAAGGCAGAAAACCAGATTTCATCTCCAAATCAAAATGACAAATCTGTGTTATCTCTATGTTGATATAAACTTTGACTACTGAATCTTAGGTATTTAAATTGCAGCTTAATACAATGTAACTTCAATCGTACCCTGTTGCTGTTGAGATTGAGCAGTTCTCTCTAAGCAGCAGCATAATGAACACCACACAACTTCAGTTTGCAAGGGTTTCACTAGGTGGCTAGTTACAGTTTGTCATCTTTTGGACACGTAATTCTTTATAGGTTACGTATAGTGCATTTGAGAAAAAGTTAGGTGACATAGGTTCACATGATTTAAAAACCTATAGTAGGAACAGGTCTAGACTAAAATAATATTTTTTGTTTCAGTTTTCATACATGCAGTCATCTGATAAATTTTCCAATGCTCATTACATAGCTCAAAGAAATTCCTCTTGCGCTCACTCTCATAAAGGGCTTCAGGGCTTCACTTGTGAAAACCATTACTTTGCCAACTTAGCATATGACAGCAAGGTTCCCTGTATGATCATATTTGCCAGGATTTTAGTTGCCTCATTACCCAGCTGGACCTTTTGGATGGTAGAACTGTATAGTTTGCCCAAAGTGTTAATTACTGTGGTACTGCTAATTGAATTACTGAATCCCCAGGCATTCCACAAAACCAGGCTCAGTTTTCACCACTGTATTCCATTAATCCTCTAATAATCTCTTCTATCTGCATTATTATTTCTATTTTGCCATTCCCTCTGTTATCTTACTTTACCCTCCCATTCCAGTAATTTTTCACCCTATTATCAGTACTGGTATTACTACTGTCATTTATAAACACTACAGAAATAAAAATTAGTCTCCCAGTGAGACTGCTGCTTATTTTCCAGTGTTAATTACCAATATGGTATTTCAAAGACATCTTTAGGGGACGACAGTCATGACTAGGCCTTACTATAAAAACCAGTTGTCTAGAAATTTATCGCAACTGAATTTTGCACTGTATGCAAGTATAACCAGTTGAAATGGATAATTAGCTCATCATGCACAGAAACATGGTCAGCAGAGTTCAAGAGGAGGAAGAGCCAAAAAAGAAAACCTCAGCTGCCACCACAAACCATGAAACCTAACATTATACATCATGCTCTTGACTTTTCTAGGCAGCTAAGTGAAGATTCCTTTTGTATACTGTTATCCTATTCCTGTATTAATGAATATCTGCTCTTTCTTTTGAATGGGCATTGGTATCCTATTACAGTAGTGCTTCAAGGCCACCTATTACACTACTACTTTCAAGTAGCTTCTCCATTCCCAAAAAATGAAGGATTCCAGCCCTTAAGCATCAGGTCAAATTGCAATATCATGCTGTTTGAGTCTTCAAACTAAAGTACACACAGAACGTAAGCTGCACTGGAGTCTTTTGTCCACTTTCTTCTCCAGACCAATGTTCATGCTGATTTTATACGTAAAACCTGTGTTCTGACTTTTCTGTTAGAAAAAATTCACAAAAGATAATACCCTCTCCACTAAGTAATTTGCAATTAGACCAAATGCAATCAATGTCTCTGCTAAAAGTTTATAACAAAATATACCAGATATTGCTTCATTGCATTTCATTAGAACATTACTTCCATTGAGATATTTACTTATACTCAACATGTGGAAATAAACATAGGTCAAGCTGCTAGAACGTATCATTGACAGAATGATTGCTTCAATCATCAGTTTAGTTCACAGACCTCATAGCTTCTGGCTAAAAGTTCCTTTTCACTACATCTCTGTGTCCATAATTTAATTCAGTCAATATTTATTGCTACACTTCCACAGAGGAAATTAGTTTACACTACCTCAACAAAATTTGTAGCAAGTAAGTTTATTAACATAGATTGGGACTGGAGTTAGTAAATTGTCTTGCAACATTGCCCACAAAATAATATTCTGCAATGCAGAAGAGAAGTGTTCTTTACCTTTAATTACTAGTTCATAGGGTTAAATTGCTAGCTGCTTTTTCTGTTGGCCTGTCCATGAAGCATAAACTATAAACAGAAAAAAATATACCTTCTTCACTCAAGTGAAGTCACACAACCTACCTGTCAGCATTTACAACACTGCTATATAGTTAGTGTGCAGCAGCAGCTCACCATGCTTCAGAATCATTTCTCATAACCATTTGGGAAGTCTTTGAGGGACATGACTATATTGGCACTCCAGAAACTGATGCATTTGAGTTTTCTCCCTATACACAGCTTTACACGCAGTGACACCAAGTATTCATTCCCTGAAATGCAGGCTGAGACCACTGCAATGGAGCTATCATCTGTCAGGTATTTTTTCACTCTGGCAACCAACTGACAACACTTTGTATAAATTCAGGTTTATCATTTCCAGTGTGTTGGCCAGTGAAGAAAAAACTAATTACCTGAACTGGGATTTAAAAGTTTCTCCTATACTTTTCAGCTGGACTCTGACTATTCATCTTCAATTGCTGCTTCATATCATGGCTGGTTTTCAACGGAATGTTTTCATCCTAGTAATTTGTGAGGCACATATAAAGAGCTGACAACACTTTAAGTGCTGAAGAAGCAGCAAGCCTTCCACTCTAAAGCCAGACACCATGATTTATCTGTAAGATGATACGCATGATCTTTAGCAACAGAATTTCAAAAGGGACACTCAGCCTACTGCACAAAGGCAGGGGATAGAAATGGTTTCATTCAAAGGAAGCAGGGCTTGTGGGAACCAGTCTATCCCTTTATCTTCCCAACAAATAGTCAAGAGGTGAAAGGGAGGTGGGGGAAAAAGGTTAATTCTTCTTTTGCTTACTTAATCTCCTGCAGCCTACTGGCCAGCTTCGTATCTCTTCACAGAGAACTTGCATCTACTAAAGGTTAAAAGAGACTAAAGACGTATGAAGTGAGTACAAATCAGACTATTTCATTCAGATCCAACCAAAGCAAAAGAAAAATCAAAAGTCCTAGAAGATTCTGATCATTACCTAATAAGCACTTAGCTTCAGTTTTCAATAATTTAGTGGACTCTATATCAAGACAGGCTGTGATGTACCCAGAAGCTAACAGGACCTTGAGAAAGAAAAGTGAATCCATTGGCTAGGTGGTACCCAAGTCTGAGATTTAAACTTCTTCTACTGCTTCAGACTTCCTTTCTGTCTTTGAGCAAGTCACTTCAGATTTTACCCAGGATTCACTGCAATATTTAAAAGCTAAAATTCACACATAAAAGTGAAATGCTTCAGAGGGCTAAAGAAAGCTGAGACAAAAAGAAATCATTCCATACAGAACCTGATCTTTGCCACATTGTAATTCATTCACCTCATGCACACAGGGATCCATGCAAGGTAAGCAGAAAAGCTTAACCTACAAAAGACAGCTTCATGTGATCAGCCTGAATTAGAGAGTCCCATCTCCTTCCCCTCATCCTTGTCACACACTCAGAGTCTTGAATGCCTGAATGACCCTTATCCAACAGAGGAGTCTCCCACTTGTCTTTCAGAATCTAGTTCAAATATGCTTCAAGGCATAGTTTCTTAGTACTAATATAGTCATCCATGGAGAACACACCATAATTTAAAAGCTACCCTCATATATGTGCATTCTCAAAAATAAGTCAGTATCATACAGCAATTCCTCCTCTTGCAGCTTATATTCCAGTATCAAATTCTCTTGGGCAACCATGGGATTTGCAAACCTCGTATTAATTGTGCATATTTGTGAGCATCTCTCCTTTCTACCTCTTACGAAGTTTTTAACTAAGATTAAACTTTTAGGGGCTGCAAAAGTTATTCTCCTTTGAAGAATATCAACTAGCTAGATGGAGTGGGGTCCCTGGCTAGGTTCAGGGAAATGATCAGACTTTAGAGTTCAGAGGAAGTACAGCACCGTAACTGGAGCGGGACTGTAAAAGGACTGCAAAGCGGCTGCCAAGTGCAAGTAAGGGCTGCTTGAAGAATGCTCCTGTAAGAAACACTAAGCCTGTGGCTGGGGTCTCCTGGCCTACTGATCAGCCCCTCAGGGTTAGAGTTACAAATAAAGAAAAAGGGAAAGCACTGAGCTAGATTTCGAGGGTTGCTGGAAAAGTGCTGTCAAAGGAAACTGGGGCTGCAAAGTTTTCCTCTATGGATTACTGGCTCCGTAAATGGAGCAGGGTCCCTAGTCTATGGTTCCAGCTAGGGCTCAGTTTAGGGTTGAAAGAAAAACTGCAGAATTACCAGCTGAAGGTAACTCTGAAAGAAGATTAAAAGATACTTCTTTGTCCTTAGCGGACTATTTCATTAGATATTTTTACTGGTTTTATTGTCTTCTCCATCCCTTGTTGGAGAACCAGGATGGTACGGGGAGCACAATTTCAGTTTGCTTAAAACTCAGGGTCAGAGGGAGCAAGGAAGGAGTACTGGAAGAAGACTATTACCTTTCACTTCTAAATAAAACGGCTGTCATAAGAGAATATATAATTAAAAAATATTAAAAGGTGTGTAACATATTACTCTTTTGGACCTGTAAAATAACACCTGCCCAGACTCACTAGCTAGCATGTTTGCTAATCACACTTCTCAGCCAGTGTCCAAATGACAATGTTGTATCTGCCAGTTGTAAACAGAAAAGCATAGAATTTGTCTACTGTGTGACTCAAATGTCAGGTCTTTTTCCAGTACTACATGGCTTGGTGCAATCTGTTTAGAGCACTCTTACTCTCAGTTTTGGGTTAGGCTTGAGAAATTAATGACTGAGAAGTAAAAGACTCTGAATCTTATTCTGTGTTCCCTAATTGTAGTAAGAAAGAGCCTCATCCATCATTATTATAGGGAATATATATCTAAATTCCCTGAACATTATTGTAAAAGAAATAATTTCTTCAAGAAAAAGGCCACAAAGCAAACATTTTAGGGAGGAAGAGAAGCGACAGGTGCTATATATAAAATCATGAAGTAGTTTTCCTTTAAGATTTCTAAAATTCTACATTCGTATGTGTGCAAGTTTGGAAACGATAGCATTCAACAAAACACGATAATTTAGGAAATGACCCCTTTAAATAAGTGTTACAGAAATAAGACTGTTGCAGCTATTTGGAGGAAGAGCCATCCAAATACTAAAGTGTGCCTTTCGGACTCAAGATCTTGGTACAACTCCCTCTTCAGTCAGAGGCTTTCTGTATCCAGATACATAAAATTCTTTAGGTAATCAAAATTAATGGAAGAAAGATATTTAAAAGACAACGAAAATCTGACCTTCAGTGTCGCATTTCCTCAGCTCTTTGTCTGTTATTGTTGTGGTTTAACCCCAGCCGGCAACTAAGCCCCACACAGCAGCTCGCTCACTCCCCTCCCGGTGGGATGGGGGAGAGAATCGGAAGAGTAAAAGTGACAAAACTCATGGGCTGAGATAAAGACAGTTTAATAGGTAAAGCAAAAGGTGCGTGCGCAACGCAAAACAAGGAATTCACTCACTACTTCCCATCGGCAGGCAGGTGTTCAGCCATCTCCAGCAAAAAAGGGCTCCATCACACATAACCGTTACTTGGGAAACAAATGCCATCACTCGGAACGTCCCCCCTTCCTTCTTCTTCCCTCAGCTTTATATTGCTGAGCAATGACATCATATAGTATGGAATATCTCTTTGGTCAGTTGGGGTCAGCTGTCCAGCTGTGTCCCCTCCCAACTTCTTGTGCACCCCCAGCCTACTCGCTGGTGGGGTGGGGTGAGAAGCAGAAAAGGCCTTGCCTCTGTGTAAGCACTGCTCAGCAGTAACGAAAACATCTCTATATTATCAACACTGTTTTCAGCACAAATCCAAAACATAGCCCCATACCAGCTACTATGAAGAAAATTAACTCCATCCCAGCCAAAACCAGCACAACATCTTACTGAGATTTTTGGATGGAGTAATTACTAGGAGTAGAAATCTGTTCTGAACTGAACAAGGAGCTCTCTGAAACAACCAGACCTCATAGTGGTTTCTGTTTCCCTACTAGAAAGCTCAGAAATCTGACAAAAATTGTGAAATAAATTAATGAGGTTCTATTAGCTGTACTTGGTAAAACTTTACTCCATGGCATACATATAAAGCTTTACTTTGCTAGTCTTTTATAACCCTTCTGCTCTGTTTTGCTTTCTGACACTTTTTATTTGTAAACATATTTAATTCATAAAGCTTTCAAGACTATTTGGAAAAACTACTGCAAATATTTTTTATGATGTGGTAAACTTGCACTGTATTATCAAGAGACTATACTTTCGATGCTTTTGGGTGTAATTATTTTAACATAGTTCATGTTCTGGTTTTTCTTTCCTTTCTCCTCAGTGTATTTTGGCAAGTTTTTATACCTTGAGATGAAGATGTTCTTGCTACTTAAATGCACGAAGATTTTTTTAACTTGAGGTTGGAAAGTGTACGAGAATGGTCTCTCCATGACTTTGTAGTCTTATCAACAGATCCTTAGTCAGCTGCAGAGTTTTCCACACTCTAAATTTCTTTCAGATCTGTAGAGCCCAGTTCCTAGCTACACTCCTTCTGCTAGGCTGAGTGCCCTAAAATTCTGTGCTCTGTACATGGCAATGTTTTCCTCAACATAATTACATCTGGCACGCTGCTAATACATCTGGGGGCTGTTAGCCACAGGCACCCAAAGATCTCAGCCCTGTCTCTGAGGTTTGTAAGAAAACAAGCCTGTCAGTCCCAGCAAGGTTTGGATAAGCACAGAATTGTGCTTAATTGACTTCCCAGTAATGCAGAGACTGGATTCACTCAGCTGTAGATCGTGGCGCAGGAGAAGCCATGAGAAAGGGCGAAGCTCCCTGGAGTTCAGAAGCATCTTAGAGTCATGAAGTCTTGGCTCTGGGGTCCTCTCTACTGACTTAAGCAGCTACTACAGTGACCACATTGCATATTGATGTGGTTCTGTAGCAGCCTGTAGATTAGAGTTGCTAAACAGGGAGCTGGAAAACAGCAAGGGGAAGACCTGGTGTGTTTGTGTTGTCAAGGCACTTAACAGCTCTGAAGTAAGCTATTTGCATTTAATTGTTCTCTTATTTTGTACCAAAATGTGCCCTTAAATAGTATCTTCAGATATATGATAATGCTCCATCCCTGATTCCTTATCTTTCTTTCAATTTTTTTAATTGAAAAGAGGTAATTTGGAAGGTAAATACTGTCAGAGTAGCAGACTAATGATCTAATATGTATACGAAAAGCAGCAATAGTATAAAAAAGATAAAGGAAAAAATCTTCAGTGGGTCCTCATATACACAAACCAGCTTCATCTAGCAACAGAATTTGAGTTAGCTTATATTTCAAAAGTATCACACTTGAAGATGGAAGTCTGGAAGTCTTATTTTTCGGGTTGTTCTGTTGTTGTGTGTTCATTGGGCTGAAAAAAAGGTATTTTGAATGAATTAGGATAAAATCATAGCAAAGTGATTTGCACAATTGAGGATCCTGACTTGGAAGAGAGAGAGAAGGGAAAGCAAGGAAATGCCTGAAAGTGATAGGTTGAATTAGGGCCTTGTGTAAACTGTATTTTGAAAGGGTAGAGAAGGTGAGGGGTATAGGGTTGGTGGAGGAAGAACAGATGAATTAGCTTAAATTCAAAACCTTGTGCCTGATGATATAAACCAACCAGCAGGACAGAAGTAAGCAGGTAGTTTCTGTACGAGGAGGCTGCTGGATAATTGCATACTACAGAATTTCTTGAGTTGTCTCTGAGGCACCATCAGGCACAGAACTAATCCACTAATACAATTCCCCATGACAAGTGCTAAAGCATGTATGCATTTACAAAGTTATGAAAATTGACTGACCATAGTTGATATGATGTGAACATATGTTAGTGTTGAAATGGTCTTACTGAAAAAGCCTGCTCTGCAAATTAGTGATTACATCATTTTTTGATTGACTATAAATAGAGCAATAAATAGCCTTATTAATGAAGCTCCTTGTTGAAGTCACTGAAGTCCAGCAGCTGCAGAGACTCTTTACATTATGACACAAATCTTATATGTCATTGCTGAGGCTGGAATTTCTTAACAGAAATCACTACAGAAAAGGAGAATCTTTCTGTTTAGGCGGTTTGTTTAATCAAGAGAGATCACACAGTGAGTACTTCTGTGCTTCCTGGCAAGAACTTACACTAGTGAGTTAATTATTGTGTTATCATAGACATCTACCCAAAGAAGTTGGCAGCTCAAAGAATACATACTAAAAAAATGCAATACAAAAAGATTACCTCTGGAAAGCCTCTTTCTTCATTATGAGATTTGATAGGCTTTGACATCAGAACATCAGTTGTGGAGCATAAAGGTTATAGTAGTGGAAAAGCTTGACTGGTGTCAACAAAGTGTCAGCAGACAAATCCCCATGAAGCAGCATGTCCTGAAAAGCAGAGCTTGTCTTTGGATGAATAACTGGGGGTGCTCTGGTTCTCCTTTCATACTCATTGATGTAACAAGTCTTCTTTGTTCCTTCATTGCTTGCGTGCAGACAGGTTCCAGTGAAATATGAATTAAGTAGAACTCCTTTTGACTAGCAGTAGCATAACTAAGGGTCAAAACTAGCAATATTTTGGATAATTAGCTTCTATGCTAGAGAATTCTGTGATTGCATTTGGAAGAGTGCTAGCTAGTAGAATCCTTTTAAATCAAACTCTGGGTGCATAAATGCTTTGTAGTCTCTTGGGAAATAATCATGAAAGTGTTTTAAAGCGGATTTTATTAATGTGCTTCAGTTCAGAAATGATTCAGAAATTATTTTTCCCTGTCTGGGTGGTACATCCACTTGTTGTCTGTCATCAAATAATTTTGGTTTGATTGTGAAAACGCTTGTTGGAATTGTAATTCAGTCAGTGGAGTACTTATGTTCTTAAGAGTTATGGCTGTGCATAAATAATTGCAAGATCAGCACCTAGCATTGTGAATTCTTTAATACAGAACCATATTGTTATTTGTCTGTCTACAGTTTTTCACAGTAAGGCTCTAATCGCTATTTCCTGTGTTTGCATTGGAATGCATATAAGACTCAGAACTCTATATATGTAATGCATATTATTATATATAAAAATAATAAAATTATGCATTCTCCATTTATACATTAACAATGATATGAACACTTTTCACTCCCTGATATATGTATTCTTTCCCAGCACTGATGGTGATGTAGGAGAATGCCTATATGACTGCTGGTTTTGGCTGGTATAGAGTTAATTTTCTTCATAGTAGCTGGTATGGGGCTATGTTTTGGATTCGTGCTGGAAACAGTGTTGACAATATAGAGATGTTTTCATTACTGCTGAGCAGTGCTTACACAGAGGCAAGGCCTTTTCTGCTTCTCACCCCACCCCACCAGCGAGTAGGCTGGGGGTGCACAAGAAGTTGGGAGGGGACACAGCTGGGACAGCTGACCCCAACTGACCAAGGAGATATTCCACACCATATGATGTCATTGCTCAGCAATATAAAGCTGAGGGAAGAAGAAGGAAGGGGGGACGTTCCGAGTGATGGCATTTGTCTTCCCAAGTAACTGTTATGTGTGATGGAGCCCTTTTTTGCTGGAGATGGCTGAACACCTGCCTGCCGATGGGAAGTAGTGAGTGAATTCCTTGTTTTGCTTTGCTTGCGTGCATGGCTTTTGCTTTACCTATTAAACTGTCTTTATCTCAGCCCACGAGTTTTCTCACTTTTACTCTTCCGATTCTCTCCCTCATCCCAACCAGGGTGAGTGAGCTGCTGTGTGGGGCTTAGTTGCTGGCTGGGGTTAAACCACGTCAGATATACATTTTCTGGAAATGTTAAATTCTCAAGATACCTCCCCTCTTCCAGGCAGACAGAAAAGCAAGCACTGTGGTAATTAGCTATATTTTATGAACTTGCTGCACTTAAAACCAACTCCTTGCAACTCACCTTAAAATACCTTACCTGTCAGTAAAATCAAACCATAGTCAGCTCCAATTTTTGCCTGCTATCCAACCTCTCCTAGTGTGAGCATACGTAAACATTTAGAATTCTATCCTTTCTCACTAACCTAGTGAGAAAGAGATTATACAAAGCCACAAAAACTGCAACTGAAAAATACTTCAGTACTAACCTTGCTAATTAATCACTGACAAAGACCTACATAAAACTTGTACATTGTTTTGTCCGTGGACAAATAAATACATCAAATATATAGCCATACAGCTGCCTGCTGGTACGCCACAGTCACTAATATACCACTATGCACAACATTCAGCACGTACTCTGGAACAATCAATACAAAGTTCCAAGCAAGTATCTGGCATAATCTGATTGCTGTGTTGATCAAGCTGAATTGAGGCTTGAAAATGTGAGGGAAAGCCTAACTGCTAGTTTTCAAACACTTCAGTTTCTTTGCATATTTATTAAAGTCAAGATTGTTAGGTAGTCACTCAAACATGGAAATGAAATATGCAAAACAACCTGAGCAGCAGAGTAAGTGCACTCTGCTTTGACATGCCAAGAGTCAAGCAGCTGGCTCTGGCTTAGGAGGCATTTTGCTGAGGAATATAGTTTGCTTTTATTTAGTTCAAAGCCTGATAAGTCTGATAAATAGATGATCCAATTTCCATGTTTAACACAAAGTAAAACTAAATTGGAAAAGTCAGAAGCCAAATTTGTGTATTAGCTTTATGTTCATGCTTCAAAGCATGATACAATCTGAAGTTGACAGTGCTTATCTGACATGCTTTTAATGTGTCGAGGGGAGCACAGAAAGATAAATCAGTATATTGATTTTTCAAAATGTGTTAGATACCTGTCTGCTCCTAATAACTTAGTTTCATGTGGCATTTCAGCTGCTGGAAAACAGTGTTCTGCTCTCCTATCCCTCTGTACCCCAGGGAACTCCACAAAGACAACATGCAGTAAAAGATTACTAACTTTTCATGAGTCTGGATCAAAGCTTACAAAACTTTCACAATATCTCTGTACAGGCTCCACAGAGATACCTCCAGAAAGCCAAGAAACAGCAATAAAACAGTTTTCCTAAGTCCCTGACAGTCAAGCACAGCAGCACTGGAGGAACAGAGAAAGCAGTAAATCAGGCTCAGTGGGTGAGAAGAAACACCTGAGCCAGTTTAACACAGCTACTGACATCCCCTACTCTTTGCTTTCAGTGGCATGCAAAAACATTTTTAAGAACCAGAGCTAGGGATGATGGCAAAATGCTGTCATACCAATCAGATTTTAGCAAGAGGTGTTCATAGCTCTTTTCTTACAGACTTAGCCCAAGGTTCTTGAGACCCTTTCTCACAGGCTCTTTTATATTATGCTTTTCAGCTTACCTATTGTTATTTGAAAGACTCATCATAGCTACAAGCTGCAGTTGAAGCTTTCATTGAGATCCATATGCTTAACACCATCATTGGACATGAATTCATTAATAGGAGGGATGAGAAAGCAGCTAGTATGTAATCACCAGCACTAACTGTATCTTGCAACACTACCATGTTTCTAGGCGACCTGACACCACTAATACAACTTAGTAACACTTTTTACCTTGTGTGGAGTCCGAAACCACACAGCTATGTGAAAGCAGCAAGCAACGGTATACGGTTTTTTACTCAGCTACATGTATAAATAGGAGTAATACAAAGTACTAACAAATTAAAAAGGCTCTAGTCTACAGACAAAAAAAAACTGTTGGGTTTGTATGTGCTCTTTTGATAAATTGCATACCTAAATTTGCAGATTTGATCAAACATCCTGCCAGCTTTACGCAAGGTGATTTGGCAAGTACAGAACCTGAAAGCTGACAGCAGATAAAAAAAGCACATTAGCATTATTTGGCATTTTACTGCTCTACTGAGAAAACTCATTTTGTATCTTCCTTGCCTCTCAGTAACATCCCATTTTATTCTGTGCCTGCGAACTACTAAAAACCATCAGGTCTCTTCAGGAGACTCATCCTGGAAAACAAAACATTCCTTTTCAGAGTACTTTTAAGGAAGAGAGAGAGAGAGAAACTGGATGACAGGCATGTTACTTATCAAGTTTTTTTTACACTCCTACCTAAGGTCCAGCCAAAACTAGATCCCAGTTTGCTAGTGATTAGGAAATCAAGGATAGTTTTTTCTTCCCTTCCTCCTCCCCCGGACGCTATGTGGCTAATTTTCTTCATGCTTCCAGTTCTCCAACTCAGTGGCTATTCTATGCTAAGTAAACTCCACACACACCCTGCATGCAACTCAAGAGCAGTAAGGTGACCTATCTTTCCTGCTCTGTAGGAAAAGATGAAGTATAATGTATAGTGTATAATGGATAACAAGTACAATTTCCCTACAGCATTATTGTCTCAACATAAGAAACAACAAAAACAATGATCAAGGATTGAGCAAGATTCCTGGTAACATAGGAAATACAGGGCTTTATTTGGATAGACAGACTAGCAACCAAATATTGATACAATTTTTACCTCGCCTGTCGTTTTGATGAATAACCACTTTCTGCAAAAAGGATGACTGATTTATTTACAAAAGGGAAGGAAGGAGAGAGTAAAACCCACACAAACAAAATGAGGTAGTTACTGGAGAACGATCCTATTGGGTCCGGTGTTCTTTATGACCACTCTAGTGAAACACTCAAAACCTAAATTCACGGTGGTACATTATGTGTTCATTGCAGTATGCTGCTTCAGTGGAATGATTGTTATGCTTAAATTTAAGTGAGTGAGGGGGTGTCTAACTGATCTCTCACAGGCTGACATTCTACCTGCTTTCTGGGCAGTTCTGCTTACATGCAGCCAATTATAATATATGTAGCTGTGTGGGTGCAGCTTTTAACCATAGGCAGTATACTCCTGAACACGGATTATTGGCGCAGGCTCAGAGCCATTCTCATTGAAGTATATTGCTTTGGACAGCTTGAAGTGCATGTGGGGTGAGATTATATCTCAAGGCAAATGATGCCACGGACAGATTATTGTATTAGATTAAGACCAGAGCATTTAGCATCTTGCAGATCTGAACTCTAGCTTTCATACATCTTGCTCCACAGCCAAAACTGTACATACATCTAGACCTTATAGATGCAAAGCCTTCCTTAAAAGTCTTGAAGAGTTATCACTCCTGAGACGGAGCTCATGATGCTCTTAGCTTTCTTGCTAGAAGTACTAATCATTCATTTGGCTGTAAACTACATTTTTAAAATTGCTACCTATAAAAAAAATGTTCAATGCTCTTCTGTGCTATTAGAAATTACATGCTGCGCTGCCCTATGAGGAGCATTAAAACAGTATATCTCTTATATTCAAGGAAAGCAGCCAGAAGGATGAGAAGCTTATGAGCTATTTGACTAAAGAGTCACCATGGTCTACCACCACTAAAAACCTGCTTGTGTAGCTTAGGGTAAAATCAAATTGTGGAAAAATCCATTACGACAACAATTTCCCTAAACTAAGAAGGAGACAGCATAATGGACACAAGGTAAGATTTCAGCATTAAAAAAATCAAGAGTTTTAAATTATCAAAAACTTTGAAATCATACAACAAGTAATCAAAAGAATTAGGAACCTGAAAGATTGCATTAGTGAATCTCAGGAAAATTTAAGAATTGGTTTCTTTCAGTCAGCATTCTAACAAATCCAGTGTGTTTGTGAAGGACGTCAGGATCCATAATACCAAAAGAACAGATCTAAAAAAAGGGCTCAGAACTTAAGTGTGCACAGAAAGAATTTAAACTATAGGTGAAAAAAATCACAGTAGACACCTAATGCTGCTAGTGCCTTTTCCTAGTGTGACTTTCAGGTTACCATCCCATACATGCAGAGAACTGAGCAAAGCAGTCCAAAATGTACCTTATACCAAGCCCAACCAATAACTGCACTTTTTCCCCTCCACTGAAGTCCTCCATGAGGTCTCACTGGGAAAACTGTGAAAGAAAAAAGAACATATACAAAATGGATTTTTTTTAAAATTATGGGAAGAGGGTGCTCTCTTCTATATTGATCTTCTGTCAGTGTTCTTGCATTCTACACCAATTTAGAATCAGAATCTGTTCTTAGCTATGCCAGAGTTGATTATAATGGAGTTATATTAAACTCATTGCTGAAATTCATAGGCACAAATGGGGCCTGACATTTTAAAAGCAAAACAAAAGGGAAGTCTCTCAAAGTACAAAGGCTCCAGGACAGGCTTAGATTTCAGCCTGCACCCCAAACACCCATAAAAGATACAGAAAAACTCTGGGGAAGTAACCTGCAGGTTAGAATATGGATTTAACTTTGTCATGAATTAACTCAATGTGTGGCCAGAATCCTCATTCCTGAATGAAATGAGCCCATTACTCAGAGACCCCTGAATGAACTTCAAATCCCCCATCATGGAAAAAAATGGAAAAGCATGGACAAATCTTCTCCAGTATTTGACAGAAGGGGGGGGAAAGCTCCTTTGAAGTACCTGAAAAAAGAATTACAGGTTACGTCCCCAGAGAGAGAACTACAAGATACATCTCCAGCCATATACACAGGTTAACTTTGTAATGGAAACATATCTTGCATTCCTAGACCACTCTCAGGGTAAAGAGCTGCCCTCCACTATAAGTACACTGATGTAAGAGAAAAGATAGTAGGATCTCTAATATATAGCCAGTTCTCTGCTTTCTTGCACCACTTCCATACTCGCACCACTCCAGTGACTAGACTTTATTCAGCAGAATTACTCCAGATTAATGTCTGGGCAGATGAGTGTAGAATTGGACTTTAATATTTTAGGATCATCATATGGCTAACAAAAGCTACTTCCAACTCATCCTCAGGTACATGAATGTTCAGTTATGAAATTAGGTGGGAGTCTCAGTAATTTTAGAATTACTTGGTTGGCTTACTGAATCCATTTAGTGGCTGTGTTCTCATTTCATAATTTTACCTAACAAACCTTCAAGTTCTCATGATTTCTTCTAACATAAGCAGAGCAGAGAAGCTGAGTTTGCATTAGGATAAAAATGTGAACTATCTGCCTACAAGTTGATCTCTCAACCTCAACAAAATTTCTCTCCTTGTCCCTCTTCTCTCCTCTCTCAGCCTCAGCTCCTGTGCAGAAGTAGGGCTCTAAATTATGCTGAGAGACTATAACCAACATGGGTAAGAACAGGAAATAATCAGATCATTCAAACTCAAAACTCAAACCAACTGTAAATGTTAGAAGGCAGACGTTATCTAACCAGAGGACAGCTGTGGGCCAAAGAAAGGAAGACTAGGATGGAATCATCAAGTAAATTTTCATATCATAATGGTACAAATAAATACCATCTGGCCACCCACACCTCTAATTCTCATGGAAGAAAAATATTTTCTTTCCCAATACTCTCCCCAGAAAGAACAGTGCTCATATCTCTTTTAATGCTGAACTGCTTCTTTTATGTTCTTGGACAGTACTCAATATTTGTGCAGACAAACCCAGGATCATTAATATTGGATTAAGGGATTACTTGCAGTGGGTTTTGCGGCCTTTTTCATTTTCTTACTCCTATCACACCAGTATTTACTGAGTTGAAGTGTGCTGGAGGCAAGTTCAATTTCCATTGCTGCTCAAGGGAGTGATTAAATTTAGCTGATGCTGAGAAAAAGAAATCCAGTGTGATGAACATGGCAAGGCTTGACTGCCAAGCCTATGAGAAAGGATTAGTACCACAAGCAAAGCAGAGCTACCAAAACACCTGCAAAAAAGCTTGCATATAGAAAAAGTAGGAAGGAAATGGAAATTAATCTTTTTCTAAAAAAGTAAAACCAAAACACTATAAGCCCAGGACTTAAGCACATTAAACTCAATTGTATATTTCAATACCAAAGAGCATTCTAATAGTACAATTTCACCTTCATTAGAATAATCTGTACTTTTGAGAGAGTTTGGAACATAATTTGAGATTTGGGTTTTGTGGCTAATACGCATCTTTTAACAGAACTCAAATGAAATCCTAAATGTGAGTTTCACTGAAATTTGGAGTTGATTCAAATTTTGCAGCATTTACTTACTCCTGACAATAAGACATCAAATGGCTGCCTCTGTTAGGGAGAACTATTCGAACATTTGCTTCTGGCAAACTGGAGTAACCTTTCCTATAACCTGAAACTTTCCCACAAACTGAAACAGCAGTCATCTCTTCACTCAAGGAGATCAGTGAACACTTCAAAATTAACCATTGCATGTAAAGGACAACTTCTACTCACACAGCAGACTGAACACCTTATTTTGGAGTTACACATTAGTCCAATTCTTTTTTCTGTAACATAATTAGGTTTAACTGACAGCACTGCCTTTTCAAGACCAGGAAAGAAATGTATTGAGCCAGCACAACCACATTCCAGAATTTTCTACATTTTTACCATTTAGAAAGAGCATGGTGTCATCTCAAAAGCATAATGTTATCTCTCTTCTCAGAATGAAGGATTAGAATGTGTTTTCCAAGACTGAGGTAAACATATGATAAGAAGGGATTTTTTTTAAAGCCCTGCTTTTCCTCAAGGAGGAAAACACAAGGGTGTTTTTGAGTTCTGTTTTTGTTTGGCTTTTTTGGCTTTTTTTTTTTTTTAAGAAAGCAAGCACATCCTCTAGAAGTGAGGTATGCTAACTTGAGTAAAAACTGAGGAATAAAAAAGGCCCAAAATTATCTAATCTCATTTTCATTAAATGGCGATTTTGAAAGCACTTCCATTTTGAAAGCGGAAAAAAAAAAAATTATCTTCTAATTAAGCTGAATTACTCATAACAAGTACGTCAGATCCAAGCATATAAATATCAACAAAAAAAACCCTGTTCATCACAAATTGCACAGAACATTTTTATTTAAAAGCAGCTCAGTTTGATAAATTACTACCCACAATATGTGTGTGGCTTAATGTCTGCTTTAAAGAATGACTGTATACACAATTAATTTACCATTAGCTCTGAGCACCTAGAAACCTTGGAGCTGATATATAGCTATTTTGGCTTTAGCAAGGCCTTTGGGATACTCCGTACTCCCAAGTGTGCTATTCATACCAGCTCCTTTCAGAAGCTGTAAATGGTGAAAGCTACTACCTAGCACTGCCATCCCATACGCCTTGAACACTTAATGACTGGGAACATACCCATTTCCTGTGCCAAGTGGCTTATATCAAGTTTGGGATTGTTTTGCCTAAAGATCATAGCCAAAATTGTAACAATGATGACCAGCCACTTACATACCTAACAGCCACAGTGATTCATGGCTTGTAGCAGAAAACAAAATATCTCACCATACCAAAAAAACTGGCAAGCTTCAGGCAACAGCTGTTCTTCATGGGCAAGAGTGCACTGCTACAGGAAATCAGTGCAGCACTTGCCTGATATTTATGCAAGTTTTTCTATACATATGAAATAATTCTCAAAAATAGTCTTTACTAGTAAAACTGTACTATTGCTTGGCCCTTCTGCCTAAAGCAGTATCATCGTTTGTCTTTTTATTTAAGCAAAGTTCATGTAAGCAAATTCATATGGTATGGGAAAAAACAGTTAGCAGAGAGTACAGTCCAGTCACCCCTTCTAGATGGTCAATGCTAATACCAGCACATGAATACAAAGATCTAAAAGGCCTCCAAATATTGTAGCACTTTGTTTTTCTCTGTTAATGTCCCCCTTGAGTTAAACTGCGTATACTATCATGACTGTAAATAGCATTGCCACATCACTGTTTTAATACGTCTAAGCAGCTTCACATTAGTATAACTGTGCAGGTAATTGCTTAATTGCTTATCAAAATAGTTCTACTGATCCAAAATAGTTCCCAGTGTTGGAAGTCAATGATTCAGTTTTATGATCTCTTGGATGATTGCCATGAGTAAGATTTCATGCTTACTTTGTGAGTTTTAAAAGACAAAAAAGTTTTAAAGCTGGAAAGCAAAGTCTTGATTCTTTCCCTTAAAAAGGAAGAGTCAGGGGAGATGCTTGGACACTGTTAGGGAACGTTGCTATTACATCCTCAGCAGAAAGACTAAAAATCCAAAATCCACGATTTGACAACCAAAAGACACTTCCTTCATCTGTGAAAGCCCAGCATGAGATCTACACTCCTTTTTACTATGTCAGAAGTGAGGAGTGGGAGTTGTACTCCTCCTCGTCCCTGGCCTGACCCCCTCCTAAAAGACCAATCACTGGAGCCAGTGGAACTGCATTCAGTGCAATACTAGCTTTTGTAATCTTTGATCCAGTTCAATAGCAGTTATAATGCAGCTTGTTTTCATAAAAATAAAAAAAAGATTTCAAATGCTTCTAATTTCAGAAGTTCAGCATGTCAATGAATGGAAATTTGCGCCTAACACATGGGTAACAATCTATTCTTCACATTAGGCTACAGTACCTCTCAACAATTAGACTTGAAGACACTTGAAACATCGACCATCCAACCTATGAGTCAATTCTTGCTACCGTTGTGATAATGTTCCGCTCCCAAGATTAAAGTAATTTCAGTTGAAATACTCAGACAAGTGACAGAAATTATATATTTCAAACGTAAAATCTCTTCAACAACAGAAGTTGAGTTTATTAGAATATTTATGCTCTAAGCCATACTAAAACTGTTCCTGCCATAATTACACAAGTGTGATGCAAGAAAACCCCCCACAATAACACAGATGCCAGTCACCACGGCAGCTGTTGCAAAGATGAATTCCTGCCCTCTACAAGTAAGACATGGGCTGGTGTTCCCATTTGCTTGCACATTAGCATCAAAAAATAAAGCAAATATACCTGTAATCGCAAGACACTATTACCTAATGACAGAAGGGAAACAGCTCCTTGATTTTGCACACAGAGCCATCTGAGAAACAATGTTTCTTCTTGTAGCTCCCCAAGAGCTACAGAGTTTTCCTAACAACTGCTCTGTATATGAAGTTCAGAAGTACATCTTTAAAGAAATGTTACTAACTTCTGCAATTCAGCTTGCTGGAAAACAAAAAAATATTTAAGCAGTGAATTCCTTAATTACAAACACCCCCCACACCCCCACTCAGATCTTTCTCTCCTCATTTTGTTTCTCACCTGTGTCTTATCAGATGGCATATAGATTATATGCCATAAATATGTAACTGTCAAGTCATTTGAGGAAATCTTATCTACTCTTTCTAGGAGGTTGACTGAACTGTCCACTGGGGAGGCTTTTATAGCATCAGCACTTGTGACATCCAACCAGCTAGTGAGCAAATGCTGCCGCTGGTGTACATTATTTACAAGTTGGTGAACGATAGAGCTTACAACATTCATTTAGTTTTAGATTTGTTTTCAAGTTACAAAACTCATTCAGCCATAGTAGAATCAGCCCACATTTTTAAATCTAGAACTAGAGTTAATCTTCTACAGCACTCCACCATGTTTAGGGATTCAAATCTTCCATATAAATAAAGCATGAGATTTGCTACCCTAGACACAACTCTTTCACATAAAGCAAATGGGCAGTGCCCAATATTAGAGAAACACAAAATAGTGAATACAATGAAGTCATGGGTGGACAGTATAGGCAAACATTCTAATTGGCTAAAAATCCAGACTTAATTAAAACAGTATATAAAAACTAAAATAAAGGCTGCTATATAATCCGTAACAGGCCAAACATTCTCTCATGTAACTAATTCCTGTTATATTTATTGTTGAGTACATTAACCGAAAATTGAATACTGCAGACAAGCTGATTTGTGATGTTTGAATTTTGGGAGTCATATGATTTATTTACTATGCATTTGTTAAAGTATTTTTCATTCTATCCCCCAAAGGTATTAGCGGAAAAATCTTTCAAGAAAGAATTTTAAAGGCCCTTCTTATAGATGAAATTAAAAAGCTCCATCCGCACAAGTATTTGATAAATAGAGACTAATGAACTATTATTTAACTTCATCACAAGTGTCAGGGGCCTAAAACAACAATGCTTAATTAAGATGATGTGTGCCCGGAGTCTTCTCCCAGGAAACTGGTGAATCACAGCAGATTCCCTTCACTGCCAAATATATTCACAGAATTATATCAACACATCTGTTAAAAATACATGAATGGCATGAAGTCTCCTGCTGTTAATTCAGATTGATCACTTGTTAAACATAATTAAATGAGGCAGGAGGGAGGTTGTTGGCTGTTGTTTACATTAGGATATATAAAACAATGGAGAAAAAGCAGTTTTGGCATTTAAAGAAAGGTTGAGGTACTGTTTGAACAGCAAAGTTTATACATTTCAGATGAAATACATGAAATAACTCCAAGAAAACTGTTTCCCTTCCATTTTTTACTCTTGTGTGCCTAGTGATTTAACAGATTTCATTGCCTGAATAATATAAACCAGGCGTGGTGGACCCTTTATTATTTCTGACAACAGATAAATTATATTCTCCCATCATTGAGCCATGACTCCTCCTAAATCCTATTACTTCACTTTACTGCCTGTTTACAGAAACGAATGCATTACTAGATGAAACTCAGACTCCTGAAAGTACATTGCACCTAACTAGAGAAATGTTTTCTACAAATTTTGCCTCCTGTATACATTGCCCCTCCTTTGAATCTCAGAGCCAGAAGGAATCTAGCCAACTGAAATTGAAAGAGTGTAAACCTGAAATGATAGAGTCAGATCAGGTCTTTTCTTTCAATTTTTTTAAACTTACCATGATTTTGCCTATTAAATGACTGTACATCTTTCTGGGCTAGATCTCAGAAGCCTTCCAGGAAAATCTCAGCTTCCTCTCTTGTAATTGTTGTTTATCCAGAAAGCTGTGATTCAGGAAATCCATTTTAGGAACACGGCTATTGTTACTGCAACTCCAACCTGTTTCAAGAGTGGTACTTCCACAAGTGAAATGAATATTACCTTTAACTGTTGAATTTTAGGCATGGTGTTTTCCTGTCTTCTGGCATATATAGACAAATCTGTTTGCCTTTTCTGAGAGCTAATCAACTTGTTGATTAGTAAAAGGTTCATCAGTTTGACACTTTAATCTTATCTGCTCATCTCAAAACACTCTTGTTCCTTCACTTTGGAATTAAAACAGGTAGAGGAAGGTGGAAGGGAAGAAGATAGCATCAAGAAATATCGAGAGACAGACACCACAAGAGAGATTTTCAGCTAGTAAAAGCATGCAGTTTCATGGATTGCAATAGAACTGTTCTGATTAAAACTAGTTGAGAATAGCCTTATAATTACAATTGTATCCATTTAGAAAGTCAGTATTATGACTATTTCTTTTCCTCTCACCATCTTTGTCCAAAATAAAAAATAAAAATTCTTTAGAGCTACAAATGGGGTTCACTTAAACACAATACCTTCAAACAGTGACACATTTAGAAGTGTTTTTTGCTGAAAGTGCTCTTCTCTTTGTCCCATAATTCAGGCAGTAATTTCTGTATAATTAAACTAGAATGAAAACTGTCAATCTATTAGAATGACTTTTCTGTTAACAGTGGACCAAAACATTAAAAATTTCAAACCAGGGCAAAAGCTAATTTGTGACCTTACTGCACTTGTTGCGGGGGCGGGGGG
The DNA here is from genome assembly GCF_018139145.2 of Gymnogyps californianus. Lineage (NCBI taxonomy): Eukaryota > Metazoa > Chordata > Aves > Accipitriformes > Cathartidae > Gymnogyps > Gymnogyps californianus. The sequence continues at coordinate 56,966,969 of NC_059474.1, read as the reverse complement.
AAGAAAAAGGAGAGATTCAATAAGTCAGTAACTGAGTTCTCCCTAGCAGGAAATTCATTAATAACCTTTCATTCCTCTCCCCACCCACCCCAGGTGAATGTGTTAATTTATTCAGAGCTCATAGACCCTAATTTATGAACTCTTGAAGTCACTGAAGGGCAAGTTCCACATTCAAGAGGAAGAGCTGGAATGGAAGATAGATGGTAGGTAAATGAATTTATAGCACATGCTTAGAGGAAATGAACAGCGTATCAGCTGCATATGCAAGATACACCTACGTCTACAGTGACAGCTTTCAAAAAAACCCTACCACCACAACTGAAAAAGGGAATAGATAAGGCTTAGGGAAGAAATGCAACTTCTGGAGGAGATCCAGAATTTCGGAAACTACATTGTTTCCCAAACGTAACTCAAACATCTACATTTTTTAGGTACTTGGCAAGTTTTACCATTACTGTTTCTTGATTCCTATTATATTTGGATTTCTGTGTTTTCATAATACAGACTGAAACCCTGTAAGAATTTTAAGATTAAGAGATTTAAAACTCAAAGAATTAATACTTCTATTTAGAAACCTTTTTTCCCCCCCCATTTTTGTTGTGCTTTAGTATTAAGCAAATGAAGAGAAAGGCAACAAACTGTACGATTTAAAACTGGACCTGATTTTTTTGAGAGCAATCTCACAATAATCCAGTAGTTTTATTACCATCTTTCATTATTCAACATTAACTTCTGATCACAAAATTATTGAATAAATATGCAGAGTGAAAGGTTGATTAAGAATACATGGCAAGAATTGTTGAATTAATCATCATACAGAGACCAATACAAGGTCTATACATCATTTAAATAAAGTTCACTCTGGACTATGTATTAAAAGAAGTTTTGAGTCAGAGCAGTCTAAGATCTCAGGCTGAGGAAGTGCCTCTTTTCTAACAGGTACAGCATTCACAGACCTGGTAATGAAACCAACTGGATGCTATTTTAATCTCCATAGAAAGAAGAATGTTAACAAGATGTGTCTTCAGGCTCAGGGGAAGCAAATCCAAAGTCAAATGGTACATAATTAAACCTGTTAGCTCAGAATTCCACAGCCATGATATTCTTTTGAATACCAATAACAAACTAACTAAACCTATTCACCCAAGTTTTTGATGTTTGTTTCAAAGCAGTAGTTAAAGCAGTACCTCACAATACTGAGTAGTATTTATTAAATCTCAACCTAAAATACCAATTACCATGAGCTGTCAAGGAGAGTGGAAGTGCAACACAGGTAGGCATATTAAGCCTGCTGAAATTTTTCCTGTTATGATTTATTTTCAGTCTGTAAATACACCACCTTGTAAGTAAGAGGCTTGGGCACTTTTTTTTGTTCTTTAAAACTTGAAGCATTATTCTTATTGTTTCACACTTATTTATATCTGTGCAAAAAGTAAATTTTTTTTAATGCATAAACTTAGTATGTCCTTCTGTGGAATATCATTAATGAAAAACCCATAATGCAGATTCCTGACAGGAGTTTGAGCCATAACTGTCTCACTGAGGTACAGGGAATTTCACTAATTAACTCCACAATGGAATGTGGCCCTCTGAATAAAATCATGGTCACTTCAGGAAGCAAACCACTATCTGATTAACAGATGGTGTTTGGACCTAGATTCTTTAAAGAGAAGTCTCAAGCTCTATTGTAAATACCTTGACTTTTTGCTCCCCATGTTTTCTTCTTACAGTTATTACTGTATCCTGGAGAACTACTGTTGGCTATGAAGTATTAGCTCTAATTGTTTTCATCTTTTTATTGACTGTACTGGAATCTCTTAAGAAATCACTCATGACTGTGCTCCAAGATCATGGTTTTGCTTTATAAAAGACGAAAAAAACAATTTTGAATATTAAGCTAGGAAAAGGATAGTAGAATCTGGTAGTGTACCCAAGTCCCCTCCGACAGATGCAGTTCCCTTATTCAAGATGCAGGGAATATGATTTGAGTTCTAGCCTGAAGGGAGTTGAATTCAGGTCTCTCCCCTCCTGAGCTCTACCTAGGCTGCTATTAAGGGTGTATGCTCCCAGCAGCTGTTCTTTAGAAAACAAGTCCTACTTATTTCTTTGGACAGTGAAGGAAAAGGGGGGAAGTTGCTTTCTCCTTCAGTAGAAGATCTATAAATTTGGAGTCTGAAATAGATAATTATGACCCCTTTCAGTTCTGAGAAGGGTGACTAAAGCCTGAAGAGATGCATAATTTATAGCATATGATGACAGAATTTCCACATCATTTAGTTAAGCAATCCTTGCTTAATGCATGGATTGTCATGTCTTTTTAACTTCCAAACATTTTACCGTATGTATATTAACTCTAAGCATCAAGTTCTCAATCTCACTCCAGACAGCTAAAAGTAAAATGTTATAGCCCTTAAGTTTTACATAATTAAGGGCACCTTTTAAGATGCTCTTACAGTTTCTTACATGGACACGATATTTTTTCATATTTTGACAAAGGAATAGAAATAAATTTATGGTTTAAAATGGATGCTTTGAACACTTATTAACATTGACAGCTAAAGAAGCAGTTTTCATCAACAAAATACAGAAGAGGGAGACATTGAAGGCGAGCAACACATTGTTTACAATGGTTAAATATTTTGCAAGAAAACCACAGACTAATAGAATCTATTCTACTATCTAAATTCATAGTATATTTTCTATGGAAAACTCATTTACGTGTAAGATAGGATGTAAAGTGTTGCACCAAAAATCTAGTGATACTGCAAAGTTACTAATATAAAATATGGGGAAACATATCTCAGAGATGCTTCATAGGTACTCCTGTTTACTTCACCTAAACATAGTCTTTTGATTGCTGATGCAAATTTTTGCCTTGTTTTTGTCATGCTTTTCATAGATAGAAAAAAGACGTGGAGACTAAGTGAAAATAGAAGCCCTATCCAAAATAACAGAGGAAAACAAAGAAGAAGAAAAATTAGTTTCCAAGTGAACATGTTTGTTCCTACAATAAGGCTGTTTACAGGAAGTTCTACATCACTGGGAAAAGAAAATGGGACAAAGTTATCTGCAACAATGGAAATTGAACCTAGACATCCAATTTATAATGAAAGAGTATTTGAACTTATAGAAATTATTTCCAGAGAAAATGGATGATCTAATGGTATTTCATGAAATAACAATGATAGAGATGGATTTCTCTTCATTGGAATTCATCACAAAGTGAACTTCATAGGCTTGCTTCCCCATTATGCTTTGAGTATTAATTCAAATGAAGAATGCAGTTGCATTATGAACTCAGTAGATATAAACTAAACATATTGTTTCTGAGCATACTGCTATCCTCAAACAAGTCAATTATTACATATCACACAGTCAAAATAGCACAATATAGGACAACTTGTTTGGACATTGTTGAAAAAACATGGCCTGAAAAGCTGTATTTTTTAAAAGTGATATTCAGTAGCATGGATTTTCTGACAGGACTGCAATATAAAGATGGATTTTTGAGCAGAATTTCATATTTATTGAGTCTAACATGGCAAGCTCCTCCTGTAAAGAATTTAAGTGTGAACTTACATGTATGACTAATCCTAGTGAAATACTGAAACTTCTTCTGTATATCCCTAAGTTCCACAAAACCTCCTAGCCATTTCCAGAGTCCCTAGTGAAAACAATGCCATCTACACTTCTGAAGGATTTTGATTTTAGAATATTTATTTTCTAAGTATTTGATAAAGAGTGAAGAATATGCTCAGATGGTCCTTCTCCTAATCATTTGAAAGGGCAAAATGTCAGGCCTGGTTCTCTCTTTCCTCATGTTTTGTAAAATACTGCTGAATCATTATACCCTGTTTTACACTGCTGCTGCAGACTAGAGGGTTTACCACAGTAGGGGAAAAAATGATCGAATCCATTCTCTCTACAATGAGAAGTGCTATAATACACACAGCTAAGGAAAAGCAAAATAGGAATTGACTGAAATTTATAATCCTCTTAAAGTGATTGCACTTGCTCAGCTTCATGTAAGAATAAAACCATTACATATAATCATTGGAAATTGAATGCAGTGTCTAATAAATAGAAAAGTTTGTTTTATCACTCTCAGAAATATAGTAAAACTTAGTGATCTGCAAAGTGAAAAGCGAACCTCCTTTTTATTAATGACAATAAATCATTGCTCCATTTTAACCGTCACTTAATCAAATATTAACAGAAACAAAATCTCCAAGAATTTCTACATTGAACAAAACCTCCCCTCCCTTTCACCTGCCTATACCCCAAGAAAGGAGACCTTTAGATGCACAGCAAGGAGAAACAAGCCTGTTAACATTCCACAAGCCTGTTAATATTTCCACAAGCCTGCAACAAGCCAGAGCAGAGGAGGGTATTTGAAGCTCATTCCACCGTGCTACTGCCATCTGGTAACACTGTTGCAGCAATCAAAGATCCTAAACTCCAACAGCCCGTTTTTCCACTGTTGCGACACCACAGTCATCAGGATCTATACAGCTCTGAGGAACAAATTCGGGTATCTTCAACGTGAACCACTGAAACAGGTTCAGTCGATGAGAATAGTACAGAAACACACAATTATGCGTAGTTAGACCTTTTAAAGAGAAGGCACTATCCCACACAGACATTCAGATTTCTCTGCGTAACAGTCGACAAAAACACGTAACAGAAGCCAAGCTGGCCCTACGTAGATCCAAAACAGGCCCACTTGAACTCTGTATCACAGCTGTAATGTGCTAGCAAGGATCACCACTGCTTTTCATCTCACCCTAGCAAGTATCACACCACACAGCCTCCGAAATCTGCAGTTGTGATCTAACAGACTTGTAGGAAATGGACAGTTCTGAGCACCAGCACAAAGTACCTAGGCTGACACTGGTTAAACGCAGCACGTATTTAAAAGATGCACAACTACCACACCCTCTTTGCCAGAAAACTACACTTTCTCCTCATAAATAGCAACCAAAAAACACTGCACTCTAATGGTACTGACAGGTAAGAAATGGTATACCAACATCAATGAAAATTACAATAAATTAGAGATGCAGCACCCAGAAAGCACTAATCATGGTGTCCACTGCAATTTTTAGTCAGTCACACAGCGCCTAAAAACAATCACCTTCAGTAACAGAAATCATAATCACAAAGACATTACATTCCAGTATCTGAAAAACTATCAACTTCAATTTCCTGCACATCTCCTAATAAAAATCCCCACCATGTCACTGTAATAAGATAGTTTGAACAAAAGCTTTGTTTACAACATAGGTTTAGCTCTCAGATTACCAGGTGATATAAAATTTTTTACCCCCTTGAAATTTTGCTGGTCCACACCAACATTGCCGCCACTGCACAGTTACAGTTAAATGTCTGTTGAACATGATCCTGTAACTCACAGTGATTTTCTGAACTCAGAGGATATAAAATACAGAATTCACACCTCAGGATGCAAACTCACGCTCGGCCTCAACCACAGCAACTCTCCACTGTAAATCAGGACTAAAATCAGTTTGCCTCCCAGCATATAACCTGGTCTATGTCGAAAAATGATAATGAAATGACAAAAGACCTAATCTGACTTTCAGTGAAGTCAGTAGCAAAACTCCCACTGACTTCAATAAGAGCAAAAGCCAGCACTAGGTCTCCAAAAATCATTACTATTCTCTTCAGAGCACCATATGCATTTCCTATCAGCCCCCTGCAGAAGGATGACAGTCTCTCAGCTTCCCAATAATATTGCCTCATAGAAAAGCATCTCAGACTGCCAGCACTAATCTAACATCTATGACCACCTGAGGAATACAGTTTGACTTCAGCATATAACCCAAAGAAGAGAAAAGAATCAAGCCCTATGGAAGAAGAAAGAGGCATACCAGCAATAACAACTCAGTGATAACCTTGTAACTGACAAAAAAAAGTCACTGCCTTATTTTAAGGAGATCTTATATGAGCATCTATTCCTCTCTGCACAATAAACATCTAAGATTCACAGAATAATATTTGCTTTTATATATGCAAGCACTTAGTCAGATATTTAGCAGGAAATTGCTATTAGAAGTGACATAAAAAAAGAATTTCAATCAAATGGAAAACTGTATTCTGAACGCGATACAGAAAGACATTTTTATCCTCTCTGGGTTAAAAAAAAGAGTAAAAGAGAAAACTCTTACACAATTAAAACCACCTGCTGTATGTTTAACTAAGCATAAAAATTGCATGTGGCTTTTTTGGAACTGCAGGAGAAATTAATGTCACTGGCTTCTGAACAGAAAAAAGATATTAAAAAGTAGTTATGTAGTCAATAGTCTTTTCATGAGAAATAACAAAAGTAACAAGACAGAACCTGCACTTTTCCAATACTTTTCCTCTTCAAGTCATTTAGAAGCAGTCAGAGCGAGCATAAGTATTTAATTCATAAACACGGTATAAAGGAAAAGCTAAAGATCATCTTTGTATGCTCAGGCACTTTAGTCTTGACCATGGCACGCAGTTTGAAACCTATGCCATGCCAAATCCAACAAGAATCTACTAATTATGCCTTCCTCTTAAGTGAGCTGACAGCACACCTGGCAGCTGCTTGCCAGAACAAGCTTCGCACAGAAAGCAGTAGCACATGATTCCTAGTGTACAGGCTGGAATTCAGCTAAAGTTGCCTGCCTGAGCAGCTCCACCTCAGTAGTTACAGGTACTACTTATTGGTCTGGTGATGAAGGCATTCTTCTAGGAAGACACACATGGGACCTGAATCTGGGCTTTCCAATTCAATAGTTGTTTGCACAGAAATCAACAGAGCACAGAAGGATTACCACTTGAAATGGGAAGCTCTATTCAGATTGTCTATCATTCCCTTCCCAGTGCAAGCATGTTCAAAATTCACCAATGAAACTGGATAAAAATGCAACAGATGTCCAGTTCTACATGCAACATTTTATACCATCTTTGGCTCTCCACTTGGAAATCAGCAACAGGCAAGATTTCAGTTTTTAAAAAAAAGGGCTACTGAAAAACAGACTTGAATCTATAGGACAAGAGACCATTGCTACCTGGCCACAGCAGAGACAATACAAACCATTAACATATCTCCTTTGGAAAGAGAAAACATTAATACTTTAGTCACTGTTCAGCTAATTAACCCATGCTACAGACAGTGTTCATCAGAGTAAGATTCTGCAGCAATATTGCATATATCCATTTCCTACTTTTCTGTATCAACAAGAGATCATCACAGCACCTTGCTGAAACATCCTTTTGCACTGAGGTACTACTTGCCCTGAGCCATTGTACATTTTACATGTGTCCCAACTTTTACAATTGCAATATAGGTACCCCTAGTTTTTCTTTGCTGAACAAGATTGAAAAGGTAAATCAGTTGCCCTTTCTTGAGCAGCTGCTTCACAGAACATCACAGGTAGAAAGATAACTTAATTCCATACAATTTTTATAGAAGTGAATTACTAAACAAATCAAGTTTTTCCTCCAAATATGAAATATGGATATCAAATACAAAGGAATTCACGAGTAATTTGCAAGTACTGTATCGCCCTCTGCAGTCAATGTATAAGTTCTGCAAATACATCTGCAAAATGAACTTGTGCACATTCCTTGCAAAGATCAGTAGGTCAATAATAAAACCTCTACAAGTTGAAATCCAGCAGAAGTAACATTTTTATTATATTGTCTTACTTGTTGGAATGATAGGAACACAATACAGAAACTTTTAATTCTTCGTATAAATGCTCTGCCTATTAAAGGATGTGGAAATGTATGTTTTGCTGCTGTTTCAGAATGGGTCAGATTCCTCAATGATACTTCTGGCATTTACTCTCTTGGAACTTGACAGAAATTTGCAATGCCCCATCTGAGAATTTTTCTGGTTACTTCTAATAGATAACCAAAGTAAACTGCATTTTTTAAAAGTTACGTTAACTGACCCATCAATGACAGAGAAGTATATTTTACAGTTCCAGTATTGCACTACTTTATTTAACACAAATTATAACCTTAATAGAGCATTTTGCTGAGATTTGTACAGCACCAACTTCTTCACATGGATACCCTAAGACAGTATTATTTTCCCTGTTGGTTGTTAGAGAACACTTGGCAGTTACCCTTGGGCCAGCTGTAGATATTTGCTAAAACGCAACTCCTTAAAAGGCCTTTTCTTTTTTAAACCTCACCTGCTCTATATATTTGTTTCATAACCTCCTTGTTGAATACTAGGTATGTGTTTAACTTTACTCAAACAGTAGAAGTTCTTCACTGAATTAATTATGAGCAATTAAGGAGACAATTCATGTGAGCAAATTTTACACACATGATGAGGGCTCTGGATATTAACATAACTTTGAATATCTGTTCAAGTAGATAGCACTGTAGCACATAATACCTGATGGGACTACAAAAGCATACAGCACTGCACTACTATATTTCTGTAAAACAAATCTCGAGTAACTAAATTAATAGAAGTTAGCAGGTTCCTCCTCTGTAACGTGACATTTGTCCTTCACATTTTAGTGTTTGAATACTGTTGCAAACAGAAGTTATTCACATTATGGCCAGCTGTCTCCTTAACAGTGATAGCATCACATGACAAAACTGTTTTCTATCAGAACACCTTCATTCCAACTTAATTTACATCTGCTTTTTTCCTGGGATCTGTGAATACAATTTTTTAAAGTAATTATCAGATTTTACAATATTTTTCTCCTCCTAAAAGAAAAAACTTTGTACCTTACGGCAACAGCATATCACTACTAAAATGCAGAAGATTAAACTGCATTTTCTACTGCACACAATGAAAGCAATGAAGGCAAATGAATGTCACTTATTTATTTTTAAATCAAAATTAAGCTTTTGAAGATCCATTCTTCTGCTCTCAGCAGAGATCTGAAAGATTCTTGTACCACAGACGTTCAAGACAGGATACTAACAGCACTTCATGGTTTGCGGGTCATGATAAAAGGAAACAAGCAGGGCTTGAAAACCCCTCTAGAAAAAGAAGTAACAGCTCAGGCAGCTTGCTGGGGTTTCCCACCCAGCAAACGCACCGAATCTGTTGGGCTGGGGGAAACGAGCCCCGCAGGAGCGCCCCCAGGCCCCTCACGGCGGTTCCCCTGGGGCCCGCGCGCCCGCCCGCAGGGACAGCCGCCTCAGGGAGCCGCTGCGTGTCCTGCCCGGCGCTGAGGAAGGCTGACAAGGACAGCGGCCCCCTCAGAAGTCAGGTCGTTCTTCCAGCCAGCTGCTGTTCCTCAGCGGGCGGCGACGCAAACGGGACACCGCCCTGCCCGCCGGGTAACAGCGGGCGGCGGGAGGCACCCGGGTGCAGCGGGCGCGGCAGCTCCGACGGCCACCCCGCCACCGAGCGGCTCCCCCGCGCGGCGCCTCCAACGGCTTCAACCGCCGGCCTCGGCGCGCGGACCTCCACCAACGGTTTCAACGGCCTCCCTCACCCCCGCCGTGCCGCGGCGCCGCCGCCGCCGCTCCCCCCAAGGGCTCTAGCTGCTACCTGCAGCAGACAACCCGCTGCCCTGTCCCCAGCGCGAAGACAAATGGGGCAGCTGTGCCGAGTCCCGACAGAAAACCCGCTGCGGGCCCACCCCTTCCGGCGCGTCCCAAGCAACGGCGGCCCGTTTACCTCGGCGATGCTCCGCCCCGCGGGCGGCGGCCGTTGCTGCGCGACGACCGGAGCCGACGGCTGCTGAAGGGCAGCTTGGTGCCCCCGGCCCGGCCTGCACCCGCCGGGCCAGGCCATGGCCGAGCCTCCCGGGGAACCCCCGCCCCAGGCTGTCCCGCGGGAAGGGCAGGACCAAGGCCTTAGGGAGCACTTGTGGCCCGGACACAGCCCCGACCGGCCCGAGCCATACGCTTCCCACCCGCCTCAGCGGGGCCCCAGGCAGCCGCCTTCTGAGGGGTTTGAGCCTGAACGAGACCCTTATCAGCCTCAGCAGTCGGAACCGGGACCAGCTTCCTATGAATACCAGGGTGTAAGGCAAGGGTCTGATCGGCCACAAGGACTGAGAAAGAGCATCTATCAGCCAGGAGCACCCGACCAAGACCCCTACCAAGCACAAGACCAAAGAGGAAATGTCGGCCAGACCCACGCACCAGGACAAGCACCGTATCAATCACAGACCCCAGTTCAACACCTCTATCATCCACGGGGAGCAGAACAAGCCTCTTACAAGCTACAGGTGCCAGAAACAAACATCAGCCAGGGATACACGCTGGGACAAGACTCTCATCAGGCACAGGAGGCAAGGCAAAGCTTATATCAGTCGTATGCACTAGGATTAGACCCTTACCAAACACAGGAACCAAAAAGTGCCTATCAGACATATGCAGTAGGACAAGATCCCTATCAAGCCTATGAACGTGGGCATGGCCCCTATCAGCCACATGAACCAGGTTATGGTCTTTATCAGCCAGGATACAGTCCATATGATGATCAGATACCCGATCCCAAATCCCGAATGCTGGCAATTGAGAATGCAAAAGCCTATTTACTGAAAAGCAGCACAACATCTGGCCTGAACTTGTAAGTCTGAAAAACGGACACAATTGAAAGGGGTAGGAAGTATGAGTGGAGAGAAAAGTAGTGTTGGTAAAAGGGCAAAGGGTTATGTTAAGAAAGGGAGGGATACCAGGGGGGTATATACAGAATGGGAGAATATGTTATAAATGCAATAGTTCATTGCTATGTGATACTTGTGTGTGTCCAACATCTTTCAGAATCAGAATTCCTAAGGGAATTTATAGAGTTCAAAGGGAAATTGATTTGATTAAGAGCAAGTTTAAATTCAGCTTCAGCTCCTGAGGCAGGTGCGGTATATACCAAAAATGGAAGGTGGGACTGCTCCTAAGTATATTATAATCAGGCTAGTTTCAAGTAATTTCCCATAATGCTCCATGATACCCTTTCATCTAACTATTCCAACGACTTCTCCAAAGCTCCAGGTGACTAGCTTCTACTTTTGATATTAAAACCATAATATTCTAAGACTTTTGTATAGTAGGCCAATAATATTTACATTTATATGACAGATATGATCATCTTGCTAATATGCTAACAAAGATCCTGGATGAACAGCCCACAAATGCAGTAGACATAATTGAGAATATCAGCAAGGATGTGAAGTGGGCTCAGTTTCAGAAAAAAATGGACACTCTTCGAGATGAACATGAGATTCTTCCAACATTTGAAGCTGCAGAAAAGCGTAAAGCTTTGTTCCTCAAGGCAAACGGAGAAGGAAATGAAGAACTAGAAGAAGAGATAGTGAGTTATTATCAGAGAAAAATAGATATCATGTATACCAGGGAATGGGTGGGAGGATGGCGGGAAGGGAAAGGAGGAAGGGAGGAAGTTGTGGTCTCCGTTGTAGTATTGCCTCTCACGATCATATAAATAATTGCAGCCACAGTACCATGTACCCTCTTCCTAGTTGAGTTTGTCCCGTGTCTAGTTGTGAAGAAGAAAACCCATCTGGTTACTTAGTTGGGATTTTTTCCTGTAGTAAATCTAATATCCTGAGCCTTTAAAATCATAGATGTTCTAGAGATGACGAACAGAAAGTAAAGTTTACAATATCTCCCATATGCCAGTTCAGCATGGAATATTGCATCCAAATTCATTTTCTTTATCTAAAAGTGACATTTCTTTACCTAAAGTGACCATAATTCTGGACACCAGTTCGAGAATATTGTGCACAGCTGCTACTGTAAAATAGAGAATGGAGAATTTTGTGATCCTTCTAGCTCCAGCTGTGGTTCCAGTCTGTCCTTCTCCAACTAAAAAAAAATATGGTTATAATGAAGAACTACTAGAATTGAAAAGCCACTTCTTAAAACAGGGGATTTTTCAGTATTCAGTTTCTTATATGCAGAAGCATTTATACCCAATGAAAAATCAAGAGAATTCTTATAATAACCAAGGGAAGCTAATCAACAAGTTGTTGATTTTGATATGAAGTTACCAGTTTATATTCAAATGAACTGCCATTGCAGAATACAAATACTAACAACAGAAGAGTCTTTCATTTTTTCCATAGCCTATTACTTATTTTACAGTAACAGTATACGATGGTAAAAATGGAAAAAAGTAGGGCATTTCAGAAAGAAATTTTGAATTTTTCATACTCCTGTCTATCTTGCTTTGATATAAGAAACCTGGAGGAGCTAAAGAAATTCCATACAAAACTAGCACTACTTCTTCAAAATTCCCTACCCTGCTGTGTACAACTTCTAATATCTTTGTGTGACATAATCACCTGCCCCCATGAAATGAGAGAAGAGTGATAAAGCGAATGGAAATACTTAATGAAATCTTCATTATTGGCCTAGTTCTACTTCCACTGAAGCCAGCTGCAGTCTTATTATGGACTTCTGTAAGAGCAGGAGCTAGTATTTTAAAAAATGCAGGGAGCTTTATGCCAAGGTTTTCAAAAGAACAAAATCACTCCAGAGAAATATTGCTGGTCTGGTGTCTAAATATATAAAATATATATAATATTTTCCCCAAATGCATCTGGCACAAACACAAGGAAACACAGTGACACTGTTTGCAGGTATCAAGGCCTCTTACACAGCTGACATGCCCTAGCACTGAAGTCCTTTGTAGATCCTGTGTAAGAATTCTGACTTTCCTTATTTTGCAGTAATTAGGAGTTTGAATTTTGAAATCCTGTATTCTAAAAGCTGCAGTTCATCTGTGTTCTGTTCTTTACCCTTAAAATGGCATTTTTAGTTTTTCTAAATTATAGTTGAAGATGTAGTGAATGAATGTCTGCAAAGCACTTTGAGAGAAGGAGTGGCACTACAGGAAAGTGAAGTATACCGTTCAGTGGATAACATGTTTAATTTTTCAAATAGATAATTATACTATTCTTCAGCTCTAACTCCGGATCTTCTTTCGCAGGGAGAGACCCCTCTACCTAATGTGATGGAAACAGCCTTTTATTTTGAACAGACAGGAATTGGCTTGAGCAAAGATGAATCCTATCACATATTCCTTGCCCTTAAAAAACTAATTAGTGTTCAGCCAATCCAGACCTGTCGCTTCTGGGGCAAAATTTTGGGCCTGGAGATGAACTATATTGTAGCTGAAGTACAGTACCATGAGGGGGAAGAGGAGGAGGAAATAGAAGAGGAAGAAGTTACTGAGGAAGGAGGGAAAGGGATGGGTGAGGTTGAAGACGAAGATGAGGAGAAAGAAAAAGAAGACGAACCACCAAAGTCCACCTATAAGCCCCCACCCATCATCCCAAAAGAAGAAAATGGGACTGGGGCTAATAAATATGTCTACTTTGTCTGTAATGAGCCAGGCAAACCCTGGGTGAAGTTGCCTCCAGTGACGCCAGCCCAGATTGTCTGTGCCAGGAAAATCAAGAAGTTCTTCACTGGTAGGCTGGATGCTCCTGTTGTGAGCTTTCCTCCTTTCCCTGGAAATGAGGCCAATTACCTACGTGCACAGATAGCTCGGATCTCAGCAGGAACCCAGATCTCTCCCATTGGATTTTACCAGTTTGCAGAGGAGGAAGGAGACGAAGAGGAGGAGGGGGGAGGAGGAAGAGATACATATGAAGAAAACCCTGATTTTCAGCCTCTTTCTGTGGCTGAAATGGTGGATTCTCTCTCCACATGGGTACACCATGTACAGAGTATTCTAAAGCAGGTATGTTCTGGCATAGCTCACATTGACCTCAGATACCATTCACACTGTAGTACACGTAGGGTTTCAGAAAGTAAATGACACTCCTCACCTGCACATTTGAACTATTCACCAGAAATGGTATTGGACTGAAATATTTTTCTACAGAAAATACATTTGATATACTATATAATATATAAATATGTTGCACACATTTACATATAGCATATATTTATATATATGTATTTAGGAACCTTCTAGGTTTAGTACTTTTTTCAATGGTGTGTTCTTGTCTTGGTTTTGGCTGGGACAGAGTTAACTCTCTTCTTAGCTGGTACAGTGCTGTGTTTTGGATTTAGTGTGAGAATAATGTTGATAACACGCTGATGTTTTAGTTGTTGCTAAGTAGCGCTTATCTTAAGCCAAGGACTTTTCAGTTTCCCATGCTCTGCCAGCAAGCAGGTGTGCAAGAAGCTGGGAGGGAGCATAGCCGGGGCAGCTGACCTGAACTAGCCAAAGGGGTATTCCATACCATGGAACGTCATGCCCAGTATATAAACTGGTTGGAGTTGGCCAGGAGGGGCGGATCGCTGCTCGGGCATCGGTCAGTGGGTGGTGAACAATTGCATTGTGCATCACTTATCTTTTCTTGGGTTTTATTTCTCTTTTGTTTTGTTATATTCTGTTTCATTACAATTATTATTATTATTATTATATTTTTTATTATTATTGTTAGTATTATATTTTATTTTACTTTAGTTATTAAACTGTTCTAATCTCAACCCACAAATTTTACCTTTTTTTTCTGATCCTCCTCCCCATCCCACTGGGAGGGGAGAGGGGGAAGTGGCTGCATGGTGCTTCGTTGCTGCCTGGGGTTAAACCACGACAGTTCTTGAGATCGAAACCTATCTTTAGATAACAATACGGAGTTAGACCTTGATAGATAACAGTAATTTCTGGTAATCTTCTATATTAGGTTTTCTCTTTTGAAGTCCTTACTTGACCAAAATGTTTTAAATTCTCTTTTCTTGAGTAGGATGCTAAAATGCAAATAGCTTATGATTGTATGCTAAATGGAACTTATTTGACGTTTTCTTCTGGTTTATTTTTTGTTGCTTACTTTCTGCTGTGAAACATGCAAATGAAAAAGCTTAAAAGCTTGTGATATCAGGCTAGTGCTGGAAAGAGGTATTACTAATTTGATGATCATTGCTGGATGACTTGCTGGCCAGTCTACCAATTCAAGAATGCTAGTGTAAAATAACGGCAAATGGTAGGAAATAAGGTTTAAAATTATTACCAGCAAAACAATAGTTGTAAAAATAAAATCTATATGCATTAGAATCTTAAGAACATTTTGTTATGTTCCTCTGACCAGTAGCTAAATAACAAGGCAGACTTTAAAAGGAAGGGGCAAAGTCCGTAAGTTAAGCCTCTTGGTTTGCAGTAACTGGTAGTCTAGCAAGGATATAAACCAAACTGGCAAAGAACTGAAGACTACAAAATAAGAAAAAGCTGATGACAGAGGTATAAATTATTCTGAAATAGGTATAAGTTATTCTGAAATAGTAAGCAGGGATGAGGGAGGAATGAGGGATATGGGGAATGCCCTGCCAAGAGGATACAATATTCTGCCAACAATATACCAATTATGGAATATATATTTTTCTCCCCCCCTCCCCTCCCCCATGTGTATGTGTCTGAGCCAATTGTTTTAACTGGTTTGCATTCTTTCAGTGATTGTTACATGTATTTAATATTTTTCCGTATCAATTATAGGGTCGCTGTGTTTGGCTTAATCCTTTTCAAAAATCAGAGGAAGAAGAAGAAGAAGAAGAGGAAGAGGAAGAAAAAGCAGAGGACCCAGATGAACTACAGCAAGAAATAGGACCACCTCTTCTCACTCCACTCTCTGAAGATGAAGGTATTCTTCATGGAATATGAAGTTTTTGATAGAGCCACTAGGAATGTTGGCATTTAGATAGTAAATATTTGAAGTTATAGGACTCCAACGCTTCATGGAGCAATATAGTTTGCCCCTGTAGGGTAAGCACATTCTTTTACAAAATTGATCAAAAGCAAAACGGTTAACAGTGTTGACATTAAAACTGAAATAATTGGGTTTACTAGTTAACAATCTTGTTGAGAATAAAGGGAGAAAATACTTCAGACTTGTCAGGCTACTGCAAGTTCAAGACAGCTCACTACATGAAATACATTCAGCTATTTTTCCATCATCTTTTTAAGCAAAAAAAAGTGTGTGTGCATGTGTAAATAAATAAATATATATATGTACACACATGCATAGGTATACAAATAAGAATTTAGATCCTGTAGCATATTACTGCAGCAAATCATGGGAATATGGGAACCTGAATATTAGATTACATCAATAGAAAATTATTTTCCTACTCTCCATTCTTTGATCAAGGTGAAATATAACTATATAATTTATCCATAAGTGATAAAAAGTCCTTGACAAAAGAAACAGCGGTGAGTACTATTGAATTTCAGGAGCATGATCTTTTCTGTATGTGGCTCTATTAGCATTCCAGTGCTAATAAACCTACCCATACATCCAAACCACCTGTTTGAATACAGCGCCTACATATATTGTTTCTGACTTCTGGCTCTTCTGACATGCAACTTAATATAACCGTTGCTTGAATTCTGTGAAAGTCTCGTAGCTCAGTCTTAAATATTTTGCAGAGGCTCGTAAGTCAATTTATTCATAGGCTGTGTGTGTTTGGCTGCGTCCAGGAATTCAAAACATCCCCGCCTGGACAGCTCAGCCTTCTACGAACCTGATCCCGCAATACGCTGTCGCAATCCTCAAGTCTAACCGATGGCCCGGAGCATATGCCTTTGCATCTGGCAAGTGAGTAGCTAGTTGACATGGTTACAACACAGACTGTCTGTGCTAAACACAGATACCTGTCTAATGAAGTCAAAGTTGCTTTATTATTAATTCATTGACTGAATTCTAACTATTCCAGAGACTGATGGAGAAGGCCACTTAAATGTGCACAGCAACAGTAAATACGTATTTAAGACTGAAAATGAATAATCATGGGAAAGGCTAGTATAAAGGTAACGGATGTAAATGTCCAGTTAGTATTTGGGCACAGTCCTTGATTTAAAACCTATATTCTTGAGTCTGTGGTAATTTTTACAAAAACAGCTACGTTCTGTGGTTCTAATGTTCGTTCGTTTCCACTACACATGGTATGGTCATTACCTCTACGTGCTTTTAAATGGGCACTGGAGTTGGTGTCAGAAACGGCACTATGCTACCAATGTGAAGTTGGAGTTGTATTGCAATGTAGTGCGGTGGCAGAGTACAGCCTTCATCATTTTAGCATTTGGAGATTTTCAAGTGGAAGATGTATTAGTCAACAGTTACAGCAGTTAAAAAGAGGTGCCGTCTTTTAAATACTTCTGTTATAGGGTATCGGCACCACAGTGACTTCTTGCACAGCAGAGTAAGGAAGCGTGACAGTATGTCCACTGATATTTTGTCGGGGGGAGAATGTGTGACCTTTCACTTTTCTTTCTCAGGAAATTTGATAACATCTACTTTGGCTGGGGTCACAAGTACAGCCCAGAGAACCACACTCCCGCACTGCCTCCGCCAGTGCAAGCAGAATACCCCAGCGGGCCAGAAATCACTGAGGCAAGAGACCCTACTCTGGAAGAGGAAGTGGCTTTCAAGGCTGCGAGGGAAGAAGCCTTAGCTGCAGCTGAGGAAGAGGAAGATGAGGAAGACGTTGAGGATGATGAAGAGGAGGAGGATGATTAAAATATGAGGGAAAATGTATTTTTACTTTAAAAGTTTAAACATGAATTTTCATAAATTAGTCATTAGTTGACCTTAAAAGAAACGCAATTGGAGCATCCCTTCTTTTTTGCTTTCTGTAGGCTCTTCTTTGCAGCTACCTTCCCCTCCCTCCCTGTCCCCCAAGCCCACCCGCACTGGCATGAAGACTGCATTGCCTTCCCTGGAAGACAACACAGTCCAGTAGCCTTTTTTTAGAAGAACAGGCAAACACAATCTGCTTCTGTTTCCTAAAATAATACCGCTTTGAACTAAGTAACTACCGTCCACCAAACGTTCACGTTGCTTTCCTAACCCGCACTTCAATACCTATATAAATTTTACTTAAACCAAAAGAAATAAACTTAATTACATAACAATGTCACTTTTATGTGTGAAAGCATACTATTTAAATTCAGTAGACAGCTTATTAAGTTACTGGCCGAGTGCACCGTCACGATACTGACGACTGCGGTACCCCGGCAGCTGGCCGCTGCGGCCCGCAGAGCGCCACTCTCGCGGCGCCGCAGCCCTGGCCGGCACCATCGCAGGACTCTCGACAGACGGGGGTGTGTCCTGGGAGAGCTGAGGGGCTGTTCAGCCATCTATCCCTCACTACGCTTTCCCTGCCCCCCCTCGCCAGCCGTTGGCGAGTGGTACGCTCCGCCGTGGCGTCTGCCCCGCGCGGGCCAATAGAAAGTGGTCTCGGGAGAAGTTCAAACTCCGGCGGCGGTTGGGTCGCTGCGTTGCTCGCCTGGGTGCGGGCAGGCGAGAAAGGAGCGAGCGGCTTCCCTGTTGCAGGCGGCGCGTGCCCGGGAGCGCGGCCTCGTGCCCAGCGGCCGCAGGGATGGCGGACGAGGGAGCCGTGACGGTCTGCGTGCGTGTGCGGCCGCTCATCGCCAGGTGAGGCTCCGTCCAGGCGGGAGGGCCGCACCCGAGCCCCCGGCCTGAGGGGAGGCCGCAGTGCTGCCCGCGGCCTCGGGGTCCCTCGGCTTCCCTAGGTGTTGCTGTGTCCCCCTCACCTTCAGCTGGGCCCCCAGGGGCGCCGCTACCGCCCTAGGAAAAGGGGGAGGCGGGGGCATAAATCCTTCCTCCGTCCCCGTGGAGGAAGGAGGGAGCCGGAACAAACGGGGCTGGCGAGGGCCTGGGGGAGAGAGGGCCTGGCGGTAATGGGGTAGACCCGCTTTATAGGAGGAGAGTCCTAACCTAATGAAGTTAACAGAATATCTCTTATTTTAGAGAAAATGCTCTAGAAGATAAAGCGTCACTCCACTGGAAAAGTGAAAATAATACTATTTCGGAAGTGAATGGTACAAAAGTATTCAGTTATGGTAAGAATATGATAGTATTTTTTTTATTTTGATGCTTACATGGACCTTTGTTGCCATACTACTTGAATGTATCGACTAACGTGAATGACCTTAGCTTTTTGCAACGTCACTGAACTTTTTTTCCAACTTCATAATTTTGAAGGAGTGCTATTGGGGCACACAGGATTTCTGTTTTAGTCAGTACCAGGAACGTGCTTTTGAAGTCAGCTTCCTGATGGATGTTGCATTGTCTGTTCTGGTTCATGCTGTAGAGAGGTTTTGGAACACATGAGCTGGATTCTTTTCATAGGAATTCCAGTTACAAATGGACTAGACTAGGGCTAGTCCAGAGCAGAGAGGGAGAAGGGGGTGGGGGAAACCAAACCCAAAATGGAAAAGTGCCTAGTGTGCATGTTAGGTCCTCATAACTAACTGCATCACTCTGAATCTCTTCCTACTGATCCACTCTAATATGAATGTAGCCACTGCAAAGATTTCTCCCAAGTTATAGATTCAATAAAAGCATGCTCCAAGCTAGGAGTTTTACAAGTAGCCTGTCTTGTCAGGCTTACGATCCTCATAGATAAACTAGCCATAACTGGTTTTAGGATTAAATGGGATGACTATTTAACTGTGTCCATCATTCTTAGTTTTTTTGACTTCTCTTCTGCTCATTGTATCTTTCTTGGTTCTGGGTTAATATTTCTTTAAAAAAAATCCTGCGTTAGTAGTGTCACAATTACATTTTATGTTTGAATTATTCTACAAACAATCTGACACCCATTTATTGGATTTGAAGTCAGCAATACTGAGTAAAATGACAGCTTGTTTTTGACTTGCAATACAATGGATTCACATGCTTTATTTTAATTTTTTTTAAGATCGTGTCTTTCACTCAAGTGACAACACTCAGCAGTTATACGAAGGTGTAGCTGTTCCAATTATACAGTCAGCTGTGCAAGGTTATAACGGTAAGTTTTAAAACTGTGTTTAAATCCTGTTTGTAATGTATTTCATAAGTAATTAGTAAAATTTAACCATCTTTCTAGGCACAATTTTTGCTTATGGACAGACTGCTTCAGGGAAGACATACACAATGATGGGAAATGAAGATTCTGTGGGCATTATCCCTAAGGCAATTCAACATGTTTTCAAAGTTATTTGTGAGGTGAGCAATTCCATTAAATTGAAGTGACTGAAAGGACTAGTAATATTTGTCATAGTTACATAAAAGTTAATTTTAGTATCAAGGAGCTTATGAAGGAAATGAATTTATATTGGACCATAAGTTGCAGTTGCTTTGCTAGCCTTGCAAAGAGTGGTTTAAAAAAAGATAATGGGACTCTATCAGTTGGAATCAAATCAGAACAAAACTGGGAGGGGTTGTTAAACTTGCAAATGTACTAAACCTGGATTACAAGTATAAATAGATGCTCACTCATTAATGTGGTAGGTAAGGTAGAGTGAAGCTTTGTGTTTGTTCTGCTATTTTAAAACTTTAAAAAAATTAACAGTATTAAAGACTTTTTTAGTGGGAAGAGTATGACACTAAATTTACTTATTTCAGGCTTTCAAAAGAATCATAGGCTAATTGCTCAATGCTAGTAGGAAGTAAGGAGAAGGTATAAGTTAAAACAGTGATTTCCAAAACATCATCTGCAGAGCACTTGCTTCTGCCTTGAGGATTTCAGGTAATCATTATCAGTTACGTGAAACGGTTGCTGCTCCTTTGAAACGGTTGCTGCTCCTTTGAGGAGGTGCAGAGTACCTTAGGGGGGCGTCTATAAAAGTAACTAAAGCCAAGAAAACTTTCCGTGGTGCTGTAGTCCTTGAGTCCGTTGTGCAGCCTTTCCTCACCCCAGTATTCTCTACCAGGGAGGCAGGGGAAGAAGCAGCAGCAGCAAAGTAAATCTAAGCAAGTGAAGGGAGAAGACTAGGTACACAGAGAGGAAAGAGCCTAAGAAAGAGGAAATTAGATATGGAAAGGGCATTTAAGTGAGAGAACTATTGTCATGCTTCTGTAGGCCAGTTATCTTACTTTTATAACCTACTAAAAGTGATATACATTAATGCAGCCGGAAAGAGGTGGGATAGAAGAAAAATGATGCTATATTGATAAACGCTAATGTGCAAAGAGGATGGGGGGAAAGAAATCTGTGGAACAATATCTAAACATATACCTTTGAGTTAAGAATACTTGCATTAAAAGGTGTTCATTGGTTAGTCTTTTTTTTCTTTTCTTTTTCTTTGAACATTAGATTCCAGATAGAGAGTTCTTGCTAAGGGTTTCTTACATGGAAATCTACAATGAAACCATTACAGACTTGCTTTGTGATATCAGAAAAAAGAAGCCTCTGGGAATTCGTGAGGATGTTAATGTAAGTGGATGTTACGTAGTATAAGTATTGTATCTGCTTGGAGTAAAAGAAGAAGTTAAAAAAAATAAAGCCTTCAGAGGCATCTAGTTGAAAACTTTTCTGTGTCAAATTGTGTAATTGTTATCTTCAGAATTAGCAGAAGGACACTTGATTTAGTAGAATAATAACAGTGAAGCTGGGCTTGCTGTTGCTGGTTTATCTTTATAAACGTTTGTAAAAGTAGACTTAATCCCTTAAGTTTTCCAGGATAGTATATTTTATTTAACTTTGAGAATGAATACTTGGGAGTCGTCTAGTTAACAAAACTTCTACAAACATGATATTAAGCCTCTAGCTCAATGTGTTAGAAGTCTTCAACAGATATACAGAGTTACTTTAATATCATCTTCATATCATCTACAAAGTAGATACACTTTTCTTCTACTGTAATCATAGAATAACGATCAGACTAGAACTATTCAGTACGATGATCAGTAGGGAAAAATAAATCTATACTAGTGCCATCTTCAGTTTCTTAATATTAAGTTTTGTAGTAAATAATAATTGGTGGGTTTTTTGTTTGTGGTTTTTTTTCTTTCAATGCCCTAAATGATCAGTGCTTTTGGAACTTGGGAAGAAGGGAGATTTATCAGTTGTATGATTATGGCCTTATAACATTTACTGAGAAATATACTCCTGGATTCCCTCAGAAAATGTCCAGAAGGATATTTCCCTTACCAGTTTTATTTTTAGGAAACTTTCTAGATCTCTGTTTTCTGATTCTTGTGCCTTTAGGCTGCAGTTCTGATAAAGGTCTAAACTTTCCCCATCCCTTGTGTTCAGAGTAAAAAGACATTCAACTGATGTTGCTTCCTTTTAAGAAGGAAGCAAACTGGAATAAATACCATAGTAATTGCTGGTAATGTTAACTTAATGTATTGAAGTGAGTTTTAGAGTTCAGTAAAATTTATTACTGTTTTTGTTCTCAAGAGGAATACATATGTAGAAGATCTGATTGAAGAGGTGGTGGTTGCCCCAGAACAAGTTATGGAATGGATCAGAAAAGGAGAGAGTAAGTTGTTTAGCCAATGTCAGCTGGTATCTTAGAAAAGCATTGATGAATCGAGTATATCTAGAATCATGGGGTGTCTCTTTGAGATTATATTAAAAAAATCAATTTTTTCAGATAGTTTTAAAATTGTGCTCTTTGTCTGTTATCTCCAGTTTATCAGAATATAAGCAGAAGTATTCTAATATTGCTTTTTGACAGAAAATCGCCATTACGGAGAAACAAAAATGAATGAACACAGCAGCCGTTCTCACACTATCTTCAGAATGGTAAAAACTGTTTCACTATTAGGAGGGGTTTTATTTCAAAGTGACAAAAACTTTATTGCACCCTCTTCTTCTAGATCATTGAAAGCAGAGAACGAAGTGACCCTGCAAATGCAAACTGTGATGGAGCAGTGATGGTGTCCCACTTGGTAAGCTGTACTCCAAGAAGTTATTAAATACGCATTTAAGTAGAGAATTTACTATTACTACTTGTTTGAGAGAATAATGTTACTTCATAATGACATTACAAGCATGCTTTGTTGTTAACTTCTAGCAGACATTTCTTAAGCATTAATCATGTTTCTGATCATCTGTATAGAGGGAGACTCCTGGGGTGTTATCTAGAGGATATCTTCCCACGAAAGGGAATTCCGACATGGGAATAGTTCCTAGACAATTCATGCTGGATTGGGGAGTGTTATGCCTTTCCCAGGAGTGTAAGGGGCTGTTGTCAGAGTGCTCTTGCATTTTGTTAAACACAGCTTCCCCTACAATTGTTCCTGACCACTGACAAGCCCAGTGAAATAACTTGTAAAGTGGGTAACCTTAAGGCTTCTCTTATCCTCAGGTTTAGTTGTTGTTAAAAGAACATGTGGCCTATAGCTGCAATGGCCAGAAGATTCTTTTTTTTTTTTTTTAAAAGTAACCCCACTTAGCATCTCTTTGGTGGATTACTAGTATATGAAATATCCTAAGCTGAGGGGAATACACTGCTGATCTCTAGAGGATTGTTTTGGTTTCTGAAGCCTTCTCTATACAGCCTTTCCTTGATTCTCAGAAAAGAATCCAAATCAACTGGAGGAATGAAATCAATATGAGAGCATTCGAGCTTGCTGAAATCTGCATGAGCACTCTTACTCAGAATTGGGAATAGCATTAAGTCAGTCACATGCATTGTGGAAGGAGCTTTCTGTTCTGGCTTTGTGTGAAAAAGGTCTGGGATCTGAATGTAAACACTGCTCATGCAGTATCTGAGCAAACTACTACCCACTTTTTCTCACCATAGCTTATGGGATCTACTCTTCTTACACCACCTGCCACCCTCTGCCCTGTCTTTCTGTTCCAACTGACTTTATAGTAACCTCTACTGATGGGGCAGGGAGAGAGTATTTTCTGGCCGTTTTGGTCTGTTACTGCTTGGTGGAGTTAGTACAGGATTTTACCCTTCTGAAACAGAAACCAATTAAAGTGAGGGCTACTTGCTCAGGCAAATCATTATGGGATGTTATAAAGTTCTAGTTGACTTTGAGCCAGATTCAGAGTGAGGCTTTTCCTCTGGTATTTAATTTCTTCCTTTCCTTATCCCTACAATGACAGGCAAGGAGAGACAGCTGATTCAGGACAGGGTGCTAGATAATCTTATCTAGGCTCTCTTTCCCATGAAAGATGGGACCAGATGATCTGTGATTCTATGAAGCTTCCTATGGCTTGAATCTGTAGTTAACACTTCTGTATTGAGAAACTATGCTTATCTTTTTGTTACTGAAGGTAGGGGGAATTGCACTGCAAATTTGAAATACTGTTCGGGGTGGTATAATAGAGTTCATACAAACTTATTTCATGTCCTTATGTACCTTGAAAGTATTGGCTGGTATGTGTGTAGTAGCTATGGATTACTTCCAATAATGACAGACCTCTTTTTTCTAAGTGTAACTTTAATTTATGAAATTCTTAGCAGAGATTTAAAATTAAGAGGATCTAAAATTTAAATTGCCTCAGAACTAACCTATGAAATATTTAATGAATTTGCAGAACTTGGTAGATCTGGCAGGCAGTGAAAGAGCTAGTCAAACAGGATCTGAAGGTGAGTGTTAAATGAGGCTCTCCTGATGACCACTTCTGTCAATTAACCCTTATGAGAGACTATCGTAGAAAAGAAATTATTTGATCTATGTGCTGTTGTGTTACTTATTGTTTATAAATAATCTCTTTTTCCCCTTGGTAGGACAGGTTCTACTCAGGAAAATACTGAAAATGCTGTAAAGTGCAAACAATTAGATAGTAATATGGCTTTTCTAGAATAGCAGGTCCAGCAACAGTCATGCACTGAACTAATAGAATGGAGATGAATCAGTAAAGTTTCACCTGTAGTAAAAAATCATTAGAAGCTTGTAGGGACTAATATGTAAAGGTGAAGAGTGAACAGATGGCTCACTCTCTAGCTAAGAAGCTTGATTGTTAACAGTGACAGCATGAAGGTGCACAAAAATGCCTTTCTCATTAAAAAAGTGATCCGAGAGGAACACAAGTTAATATTCTCCCTTACAAGGAATAACTAACCTAAAAGTTGTATCTAAGGCTGGTTTGTTATACTTAACATGTAAATATGGGCATTTGCAAAATTTAAACAGGAAACAAAATTAAAGTTCTTATGAGCCCAGCTGCTTACTATGTAAAGATTATTAATGTTTGTTTGTGATAGATTACTATCTTATTTTGATGCATTTTGGCTATTATAAAGGATTTGATACTGGCTGCTGATGGGTCATAGTGCATTGTGGCACTTGAGACTTAACTCTTGGATAATCCCTCTGAGCATAACAGCACAAAAGCTTGACAGGTTGAAAATGTATCTTAATGTTGTTTTTAAATTAAAAAAAAAAAAATCAAAAAGATTACTGTGTGATACCTAGGTGTCCGACTGAAAGAAGGCTGCAATATAAACCGGAGCTTGTTCATTCTGGGTCAAGTTATCAAAAAACTTTGTGATGACCCTTCTGGGTAAGCACTTGTGTTTGTATACCTGTTTTAAGATAAGTCACTAATAAACTAAGAAATTAAAATCCTTTATATATAATCCTATTTTATGTAGGTAACTATTTTAAATAACCTATTACCTCTAGAAAATATATTTACTGTTTTTTTCTATACAAAAATATGGATTTTTTTCTTCCTTTTTTTTTTCTTCCCTCTTGTTCATCAGCTTCATAAATTACAGAGACAGCAAGCTGACTCGAATTCTGCAGAACTCCCTTGGAGGAAATGCGAAGACAGTTATTATTTGTACAATTACTCCTGTTTCTTTTGATGAAACACTCAGTACTCTTCAGGTAAAACTTCTCACCTGTTTTCAAGCATTATTCTGACTTAAGGCTTCATTGTAGACACGTTGAAGAGGTGGAAAACGTAATCTGCTGGATCTGTAGTCACTTGAATCTTCTAAAGGTCCTCTGTGGACTTGGAACTTGAAATATTTGTTTTGTACACAGCATCTTTTCCCAGTTGTCATTTTGTACTAGGTCGTCTAACTAGAGCTTTCTGGCAGTTGGAACAAAGCTCCTTCTCTCACCTTGCAGGCAGGAGACAACCTCTGTTTTCTCATTTTCCTTTTCCAAACACAGTTAGAACTACAAGTCTTTGCTAATACAAGATGTTAGACAGGTCCTACAGGAAAGGAGGGTAATTGAACTATTCATGAACTGTATTCTTTAAGTAGGATTGTCTTCCTTTTTGGTGGTCTTTTGAGCTTTTTATTAAATAAAAAATAACTCCGTATATTTTTGCTTAAATGTTAGGCTTCACTTTTTAGGTAGTAATATCAAGGAAAGAAAACTTACCTTTTCAAAGCTCAGAATACACGAAAAATAAGCAAATGTAAATATTTTTGTCCTTTATTATACGTTGCTCTTTATGTAATAAACTGTCCCTTTAATTCTGTTGGGAAATATGAGACAGAGTAAGTCTCCTGATATATTTGTTCTCTAACTATTGCCCATGAGAGAATATTCTTCCAGTTTGCCAATACAGCCAAAAGAATGAAGAATACTCCGAAAGTCAATGAAGTACTTGATGATGATGCCCTCCTGAAGAGATATCGCAAAGAAATTCTAGATTTGAAAAAGCAGCTGGAGGAAGTATGTAATAAACTTAATAAAATCAATCTATCCTTAGTACTGATAGCTATTTGGAAACACTTTGTTTTAAACCAAAACCAGTTAAATTTGGAGGGGTAGGTGAACTGTTCAAAGTGATATCTGTCATTTCTATTGAGAGAATAGAAATTGAAAAAGTGATGTGAAGTTTAGAACAACTGATGATAGTCAACATATCTGTGTGAAAGCTAACACTGAATAAGATCAACTAACTGAATTGCTTTCTTTCTGTAGGTCAGCATATTTAAGAAATAAAAATTTGTCATGCCTTATAGCACACTTTAATATTGCCACAGATTAAAAGAAGTTTAATATAAGCAATATAAGAAGTTATTGAATGTCAGTTAAAGATTCCAACTTAATTCATATTTTTCCCCCTTACTGATGTTTAACTTCAGTTTGAGTTGCAACAGCGTAAGATGACTGGCAAAACTTGTCATGTATAAGCAGAAGATACATTTAGACAATGAACAATAGTAATTTCCCACCAAACAGTGTAGTCTCGCATGTGTTCATCTTTCTCCAAAAATCTAGGGAGTTGAGGAGCAATCTTGCAAGTTGTTGTGGTTTAACCTAGCTGGGAACTAAGCACCACGCAGCTCCTCACTCACTCTCCCCCCCTCCGTGGGATGGGGGAGAGAATTAAAAAAAAAAAAAACCAACCCAAAAACCACAAGATAAAGACAGTTTAATAGGACAGAAAGGAAGAAAAATAATAATAATGGTGATAATAAAATTACAATAATAATACTAAAAGAATTAGAGTATATAAAACAAGTGATGCGCAATGCAATTGCTTACCACTCACTACCTGATGCCCAGCTAGTTCCCGAGCAGCGATCTGCCCCTCCCAGCCAACTCTCCCCAGTTTATATACTGGGCATGATGTCACATGGTATGGAATAGCTCTTTGGCCAGTTTGGGTCAGCTGTTCTGGCTGTGTCCCCTCCCAGCTTCTTGTGCCCCTCCAGCCTTCTTGCTGGCTGGGCATGAGAAGCTGAAAAATCCTTGACTTAAGTATAAACACTACTTGGCAACAACTAAAACCATCAGTGTGTTATCAACATTATTCTCCTCCTAAATCCAAAACACAGCACTATACCAGCTACTAGGAAGAAAATTAACTCTGTCCCAGCTGGAACCAGGACACAAGTCTTGTTAGGGCATAGATCATAAAAGATAAAGCACAGGAAAATCACAATTCTGAACATACTGTTTTGGTGAATCAAATCATCAAAATATGCTTTTTTTTTTCCTCAAATAAACAAAGTCTTAGGAAAAGTTTAAGGAAAAATAACTGACCTATTATTTTTAAAGAGAATTAATTTGCAGTGTAAACTTGCACCTAGAAGTGCGTTTGCTATCTTCTGAGATAGTAGGTAGTGAGGAAAGTACAGAAGAGTTTGTTGGAAAATCCCATGTGAACTTTGAATACTCTAAACTATTGTAAGCTTATGATAAAGTTGTCAAAAAACTAGCTACTGTAATGCAGTTGCTTTACAACAGAATAAATTTTCAGTACTTCAAATTTTAAGAGACCACATGCGTTAGAGTTGCTTGCTGTTATTTGACAATTGAATCATAGTTCTCAAAGAGCTTCATGCTTCTGGCACCACGGGAAGGTCATCTTAAACTGTTACACTTGAAAGAATGCTTTTTTTTGTTCCTAGAAAAATTTGAGGCTGTATTGTTTTGGGGAGTTTTGACCCCTTTAAATACTAAGTCTATAGGTAACTTGTAGACTAAATTGTCGGTTTCATTGTTAAAGATTAAAGACAGCTCTTCCAGACTTAATATATGTGTGTAGTTGTTTTTAAATATTAGTAATTGTGTATCTTCTGTAGGAGTAGTTTGTGCTCTTAAAATGTCAGTTTGATTAATATTCTTTTTATGGAAGGTGTCTTCGAAGACTCAAATTCACGCAATGGAAAAAGACCAATTGGCCCAGCTGCTAGAAGAAAAGAATTCTCTTCAAAAAGTACAGGAAGATAGGATACGAAACTTAACTGAGATGCTGGTCACTTCTGCCTCCTTTTCCTCAAAACAGAATGCTAAAGTAAGCACTTGTTCTAGATCTTATTTGTTAACTCTGAAATACTTTGCAAAAGGTAATATTAAATACATAAGGTTATATTGACAATGAAGAATTAAGTTTGATAGGCAATTTTCACATAATTCTTCTTATTTTTAAAGGGGTAACTTTTAAAATAACTTCTGAGTGAGTATGAATTCAATGTTGCCTTGCAGTGAACAGACTGCAGAGACTTTTGCTTTCAAACTCTTATGCTGTAGTTTAGACAGTGTTTTGCAGTTTCTTCAAAATTAATTAGCTGCTGGTACTGTTATAGAACTAGCCTAATGCAGCATCTACTCTCTACTTAATGCTTTGGTTGTATCACTTTTTCTGTAAATACTTTTTTAAAGGCCAAGAGAAGAAGAAGAGTTACTTGGGCTCCTGGTAAAATAAACCAGGCGAATGTGAGGTATTTTGAAGACTTTGAAAAACAAAGGCTGACTGAAACAAAAAAAATGAAAATGTCTCTGTCGGCACTACCAGATATGGAGGACTGTAAGTATCTCCAGGAAAAAAATAAGGAAACTCTTCAAAGCAACTTTGAAATGAGAAATAATCCCTTTTTAATGAATCTAAGTTAAAAAGCAAATTAATTTACTAACAATACGAAAGCTATGTTTAGTTGGCACTATACTACTCAAATTGTGTTCCATTAACCCAGTTTTGAAAGAGTTACCTGTAGCCCATAAGGAAATTACATATGTCTGCCAGCAAAGAATGCTGCCTGGAAGGGAAGCGGTTTTAGCACAATAATATTGGTAGTTCTTGTGCTGGAAATAAGATTCATTTTATTTAAAAAGTGGGAGCATGAGTCTTACTAGCCCAGGAGAAATAATGTGTAGCAAATTCCTGTTGGTTAGCTTTGCAAGCATTACTTAGCTTCCCAAAGGGAATAAGTTGACTCTCTGATACCACAAATTTAAAAAAAGGAACAAAAACAAATGTCCCTGTACACAATTTCTAAGGAAGTTACTTTTTTTCTTCCCCTTCTTCTGGATATTGAGCTTTTAATTTGTTAAAACCAAAGGCAAGAGCTGTGAGGTAAAAGGCAGGGTCTACAAATACTTCTGCCATGCAGTTTACCCCAACCCCCCAGTTTTTTGTAAAAGTAGCCAAGGTTATTCTTTAACACAGACTATTCATCCAAACCGTGTTCTCCCCCCAAAAAGGAGAGGAAAAAAGAGGGGTATGTGAAATACCAAAATCCTCAACAAGAATAGAGAAGTCATTACTCAAAGATCAGATTGAGATACAGAGAAATTCAAGGACTTATTAGAGGAGTGAGGGACAAAAAAAGTTGAACTGAAGACAAGAGAATAATTGGACAGTATTGCTGCTGAATTGCATCTTCTTACAGCCTTATTAACTATCCTTCTGTCAAGCTTTTTTGCTTGTGTGTGGATTGTCGGGGTTTTTTTCTGTATGTGGGAGGGTGGTGCTTTTCTCTTTAAATCTTGCAGGATACTGTTGAGTGGTTCTTTCCTTGACACTTAAAAACTTTTTCCTAGTCTGTAGTTAAGTATGTATTCTGGATATGGTTTAGTATTCATTAACTTGTGGTCAGCATAAGTGTAGAGACTGCACTTCAGCGTTATTCCCTTTCATAAGAGAAAATCATGAGATTCAGAAGTCATACTCAGTGTGCTACATCTTTGCCATTGAATGATTGTTTCCAATGTGATAAAATTCTTTGATAAGAAAATAACTCTTGATGTCCAGTTTAAAATCTACTGCTACTCTGTATTTTTTAATACATCTTTCTTTTCAGCTATGTTAGAGAATTCTGAACATGACAACCAATGTCTGATGGTTCCTGATCAGATTTCAGATGTAGAATGGACTGCTGGACCTAACATGAATTGGGTAACATAATCTATTTTCCTTGTCTAATACAATGCATATACATTACTTGCTTCTCAGTAAGATCAGCCTTACTTTTCTGTAGAACGCCAATATTCTTCTATATGTCTGAAGAATTATTATAACTGGTTAGAAAGTAAGTCTTTTGGTCATCTCTGTGAAGCCGTGGGACGGTTCTATGATTCTATGGTTTTGTGGGGAATGATCCAGTAAGCTTTGGTATTTAAACAGGACTAGCTGTGAAAAGAGAAGCAACAAGGAATATAATACTAAACTTGCTTGATCTTGTAGATCAGTTAACTGAGAGTGATTCCTTTTCTAGACTCAGAGAGACTTTGAAGAATCTGTGCAACTCTGTGAAGCATTAGCACTAGAGAAGGTAAGTCTGTTCTGTATTTTCTAGAAATAAGACTGACATTCCAACAACAACTTCTAAAGTTTCTTTTGCTGCTTCTTCAGGATATTGCAGTAAATGAGGTCAACGTCCTGCAGGCTAACTTTAATAACCTAGTATTGGAAAATGAGCAGCTGAAATTAGAAATAAATGAAATGAAGGAGAAACTGAAGGAAAAAATAGAAATGGATGAATTTGAAGCACTGGAAAAACAAACACAAAAAGATCATGAGGTAAAGTGCATTGAAATAAATAGAGAGATAAGAATTCTCTATGCTCAAATGTTTTCTAGAGTTTATTCAGTGTACATATACTTGGATGTTGATTCACAAACAGATGGTGTTATAAGCTATGTTCAGCAACAGAATGAATGAACCCAGGGTTTAAACTGGATTTACTCAGAATGTAAAATTCAGACTTAAATTTTTGGAGAGTCACATACTGAAGTCTGGTTAAACATATTTGTGTGTATATATATTTGTTTTGCTGCGTAAACGCATTTTAGAACTGTTTTGAAGTTCAAGTATGGTTGCTAAACAGTATTTCACATATTTCTTGTGCAAAACATCTTGGTTTACAATCCAAGATAGCTCTGGCTTTTGGTAATCCATTGAACTATGTGAGCATTAACTTTTAACATATTATTTAACTTGGTAATAAAATATTTAAAAATGTGAATAGTAATGTCTGTGGAAAATTGAACCATTGTGTATTGTGCTAGGAAGTCAGAAAAGGTAAACCTACCTACTGGATAACTTACGATATAGGAAATGCTGGCTTTCAGTTCTCTTCACCTCCTTGTGCTGTTAGTGGACATGTACCTTGTTTGTCCAAATGTTTTATGCTCTGATTCTGTAACCTAAAATATGTATTACTAGTGTTAGGTTCTATCTGCCCAAGGGCTAGACTGTGAAATAAGTCACAGTGCAAAGAAGCCTCAAACAAACAAAACCGCAGAACAAACAACTTAAGGTATTGAGACATGGATGTATTATTCCATTTCTTTCCTGATACCTTCTCTGCAGAGTACTTGTACACGCTGGTCTCTTTAATGTCCTCTGACCATGAAACTAAGGTTGAAGCTGAAGTTACATCCTTTTGCATTGTTGTTTCAGGTTACAATTTAACAAGATCACCTCTCACTTCCATTGTGTTCCCTACAAAGATTTATGGATCTTAAACAAAATGGATCCATAATAGATTATGATTTAGCTTGTATTTAAGATTCTTTTTAGAAGACTCTTTGTATGCTAGACTAATTGTGCTACCTTCCTTATCAGCCAATATTTAACAAATCCTCAGTTACACAAAAGCTTTGCAAGGAAAACTGTATCTAGTAACAGATGCAATGTTCTAAAGTAGCTTCTATTACAAGAATTGCTTTTTGAATGAATCATGTTTTCAGATATGTATCTGAAGACAGTCCATAAAATGTAAGCATTTGTTGATAACCATGTAGCAGAGTAATTAGAGCAATACTGAAAGGTCACATACTTAACTAAATACATTAGTTGAAATCCATCAATTTAAATCACCACAGATTTATACAGGTAAACTCTGTTCTGAATAATGACATTAAATGACTTCTGACAGTAGTATTGTACTGTATCTTCTACAACCATCCTCTGATTTTAAGATTACAGATTGGGTTTTCTTCTCGCTATACTCCTAACTATATAGAAATACTCACAGGAGAGTGCTTGTTTTAAAGCTTTTCACTGGTCTTAAAATTACAGATTGGATTTTCTCCTTACCTATGCTTGTGACTATACAGAAGTACTTGTAGATGAGTGCTTATTGTAAAGCTTTTCTAACAAAGACCAAAAGAAAAGAGTTCTTCAGTTTTAGAAGTGCTTTTCTATATAGTCTTCTACTTGTGCCTCCTTTCAGAGGATGCCACTGAATGTGTCCATGGCTTGCTTTACCTCAATTTTGGCACCTTCTTATTCTTATTAGTGAATAGATTAAATCGTAAATATCTGCACTGTGTCATAAAAAGCTGCCTAACATGACTAGAATTTGAAGTGTCATATCTGTACAATTTCTTCATTAATTGCTTTGATCACGTTGCTCTTGCTTCTTGAGCTGTTGCAGATTAATTGTACTTGAATCCTTTCTAATTAGTGGGAAGCTGAAACGGAGCTTTGCGTCTCATCTATCCGTTTGAAAGAATATGTAGCAACTTGCTTCGTAGCTGTTTAAATAGATATGCGTGTGTATATATGGTTTGCCCACTAATAGAAAAGAAAGCACAAGACAGACCTTGCTTATTTTCATGGTGTTGGCAACTAAAACTACTGGTGCGAGTGCTTTCTAACATCCTCTGCAATTTTGCTTCAATTTGCTCCACAGATACAACTAATGCATGAAATTACCAACTTAAAGAATCTAGTTTCAAATGCTGAAGTGTACAACGAGGAACTTGAGGTGAGCCTGTCCATTAATTTACATGCAATAAGACTTGTATGAAATGCACTTGGTTTGTTTATCTTGAAATACTGTATCTGCTGAGGACAACCTAGACATCACTGGGCTCTGGTTAGTCTTGCCAGCTGTAAAGAGGATATGTCTAAAACCCATGAATACTTACTATGTACAAAGCAGGTTTTTTTAAATTCTTACCTGAAAAACGAAACCGGGCACTAGAACCTTCCTTCTCCTTTTTTTTTTCCTCCAACTTTTAGGCAGAAATAAAGTCCAAATTGGAACAGCTGAAAGAGAAAGAGAACAAAATAAAGATACTACAGAATCATGTGGAAGAATTACAGAAAGCAGGAGCTGAAAAAAAGGACACATCTTTTTCAGTGGTAAATTTGAGTTTTCTGCTGGGTTGAGAGATGGTTTTGGTTTTGCTGAAGGTGGGTTAAATTTAGATATAACTTTGGTATAATTGAAATCTGCTTCCCTATAGATGTTCGGAAATTTTTTTTACAAAGCTTAAAATGCTAATTACTACATTATCATAGAGCACTACTCTGGTGAAGTAAAGCTACGGGAAATGATGCTCTTTTTCCCATCTCTCAAACAAGCCTGCTACTGTTCCTTTTAGAGTAAACTTACCAAGTTTTCTGAGCCTGTATTTACATTTTAACCACATGAACACACTTGCTTTATTATGGCTATATAGTTTTTACTTTCTTTGAGTATTTATCTGTCTTTTTCAGGGAGATTCTGATAAGCTAATTGAGGAAATTCAGCAGCTGAATAAATCCCTCTTAGATAGTGAGACCATAGCCTTGGATGCCAAAAAAGAATCTGCTTTTCTCAGAACTGAAAATTTGGAGCTGAAGGAGAAGATGGCAAGTACTTGTTAAACTGCATTTATAGCTGTACAAAATGCTGTTAAAGGCCTGTCTGCTCCCAGACTAGTGAAGAAGGCAATTGATAAAGACATGATGTGGTAGAGTATTTGGAGAAAGCTAATGAGTCATGCTCCAACTAATGTTTTTATTATGGAATTCATGGAAAATGGGTCTTAGGGAGAAAGATAAAAAAAAAATAGAGGCTTCTTCCACAGGAGTTGGTGGTTAGTTTTAGGTTTACCAGTAGAGAGCGTGAGCAAATGAACAGCCTTTAGGGAGTTACTAGGACATAAGACTCAAAACCTAACTTTACCAGACAACAAAAGAGAACAAGTGATGTGAACTCAGAAGTGGGAAGGAGCTTACTTTGATCTTTGAAGGAGTAAAGACAATAGTAGAAGTAGTTATGGCCCTGACCTCTATGGTAAGGTATGTTTTGTTATAGGACTCTGACAGGAATGTAGTTGTTAAATGTGGCAGAATAAGCCACAATTTATGGAAGCCAAAGTTGTTCAGAGTGACAACAGGAAATGTGACAGATACAATATTTCAATGTTAAGCAAGTAGACTTTTATTCTGTGTGTGAATTGCATGTTGTTTTGTTTTCCTGAAGAATGAACTCTTAAAAAATTACGAGCAAATGCAAAAGGACGTTCAATTCTATCAAAGCCAAATAGAAGCAGGAAAAGCCAGTTACAAAAAAATGCAAGCTGACCTGCAGAAAGAGTTGCAGTCTGTATTTCAAGAAAACACAAGGCTAAGTTCACTGATGGAGGGTAAAGTTCCAAAAGGTACTGTTTCAGGTGGTACTTTTTTCCCTCCTCCTCTCCTCTCTTTTCCCATAATGGTGGGGGGGATAGGGAAGACTCTGGCTCTTGTTTTCTCAAATACTTGGAGCTTCTATCAATGTAAAACGTTAGAGTATCTGGTACTGCCTGCACATAGTAACTGCTTTAGCACTTTCTTGAACTATTTGGAAAACTGCAACTTATGGAATGTTTTATTTCACACGAAGACCGTCAAGATAATGAAGGCTGTCAGGGAGAATCTAAAATAGGGTGTCTAGGATGTCAACCTAACAAGTGATGACCAAATTCAGACCAGTAGTTTCATCTTTTAGTTGTTGGCCATTTGTAAAATATACTTTTCTGGAATTATATGACATCCAGAATGCATTATAAATCTTCTGCTTAATTTAAAACATGCTTTTCTTCTCTCACACTCTCTTACTAATCTAAACTTGTTAATTCTTTAGATCTGCTCTCTCTTGTGGAGCTGGAAAAAAAGGCAGCTGACTTAAAAGGAGAACTAGAAAAAGCATTGAAAGAGAATGCACTTCTGCAAAAACAAGTGAATGAGCTATCAGAACTTCAGTCTCTACCAAACACTGTTGAGATACAGCAGAAAAAGGTAAACAAAAAACCTCTAACTTTTTCCTTGTTTTTATATTGTGCTTGGCTGGTAACGTATTAATGGAGGCTTATTGGATATGAAGTTTTAAAGCCAAAAGTTGCCTTGAATCAAATAACCTGAGATATTACAACTAAGTTCATTAAATTATTGTTCCTCAAGTATCTAATATTTGCACCTAGGAATAAATTTAAGATCACATGTTTAGTCACAAAGTCTACTATAATCAGGAATTTCTAGTCCAACATTTGCCTGCCTATTTGCCATGGTCACCATTGATAACTGTGTGTGTAAGTATAATGGTGTTTGATCCTGGTTTACTGTTCTAAAACTGAATTTTTGTCTAATTGGGCGATGAGAAAATTTCAAGACCTCTTAGCAGAAATGCTGTGTGAGAAGTGAGAGACTTTCCTTACAAGTTTTCCAGAATTTGCAAGTTAACTTTTCTGTTTCCTGGCAGCTCAGGGCTTAGTAGACTAAGTTTAAATGTGTCTTAAAAGGGTTTGTTTGCAAACTCTTTCTAGGTTTCTTTATCCTTAAATACCTGCTACTAAGTATATGCAGTGAAAATTATCCAGGGCAAGTAATCTCACAAACTCATGAATGCTTTGCAAAAAGTTCCAAACCCTTCTAGTGGTCTACTTCCACTAATAAACAGAACTTAATTAGATGTTAACAACTTTATAAACTCTGTATCATGAAGAAAGTACTGATACATCTAAATACTTAGTTTAGGAGTTATAGCTAGGAGTATCAGTCCAGTCCTAGCTCAAGCATAGGAAAAAGGAAATATTTAAGGAACATCTAAAGAGTTAGAGGAGAGGTTTCAAGGTTTTGGAAGGGACTTGTCTGTCTTGCTTCTCTTTGAAGGATTGTTTGCTAGACAGCTCCCTCCCAACAAAGCAAAACCCAATGTACTGTGCTGTGTGCTTGCCTGTACTTTATTTCCTATATCTGCATATGAACATGCTTTTTTATTATGCAGCTATGGCAAATACTGATTTAGAAAATGCTATTCATATTGCTTTTCTGTTGGCAGATTCTTGAAAAATGTGAGGAGCTACGCTTATTAAAATTGGAAAGAGAAAAGCTGCTTTCTGAAGTAGCTGATAATGAAATTAGACTTAAACATATGACTGAAGAAATTGGAAAATCAAAAGACAATCTAGCAGATGCACAACTTAAATATGTAAAGTCTGACCAGGAATATGTAGCACTTAAACAGCTCCATGAAGAACTAGAGCAAAAATATGTAGCTGCATCAGAAAACAATGAACAAATGAAGCTCCAAATAGATATTCTATCTAAAGAAGCACAAGAGTCTAAAACAACTTTGGAGGAAGTGAAACTAGAGGTCAGTGTCAGCTTGCTCCTTTTTACAGATAAGACACGAGGTATTAATTCATAGTATAAAAACAAACAAACCAACCACTTTTTTTGGAGAAGTAGCCTTAAAGGTATAAATAACACTATCATTGAAATTCCTCTAGCATGAGTGGATATTACTTATTCTATGCCAGGTGTATAAGGTTGTAGGATTATGCAGCTCAACGGTCTCTTTCTTCATAGGCAAAGAAATGTATATGTTGCTCTAGGTAATATGTTCTCTTTCTGTACTTGACCTTTTAATTCTTCTTTTCCCATTCTTAAGTTATATCTTTATTATGCAAATATTTTTTTAAAATATGCTGCTATGACCTACTCTATCTAAAGCATAGAAAGAAAGTTTCCTAATCAGGAACTGGAGTCTGTTTAGAACAGGAGATCTTTCAAACCAGAGAGAACCACCACATAAATTGGCAATTAGAAAGGAAAAAAAACATTTAAGAAGAAAAGGTGCAGAAAATATGCACTAAAGATGCATATTTTTGACAAGGCTTTTGGCACTGATATGGCTGTCATATTCCAGCTATGGATTTGATGACTCTTAATTTGATAATTCCTAAGCTACGCTACAGTTTCATGTGTGGTGGTATGTTTTAGTAAGACTGCTGCTGCTAAGGAGAAACCACAGGAAGGTTCCATAAACAAATGCTTATTAAATGTGGGCGAGAATATAAGCAATGACTTAAAGTGAAATGATGAACTTCCTATTCTCTTGTTGAAAGCTAGCATCTCTCACCCTTTCTAAGCTAATATAACATGTTCTGTGAGAACATGTACACATACAGTTTTGCATTACAATGGAAATAATTTACTTTCATTACTTTGCTAACTAAAGCTCTCTAGCAAAATGAAAGAACTGGAAGAAAAGACAGCAGAGCACAAACAACTTCTTGAGGTAAGAGAAGATTTTATTCGGACTCAGCAGAAGTTAAATGAAATGGAGCGATTAAAAGAGCAGGAAAAGATTACGGAGTTGAGACTGGAGGCCAAGGATTCGGAGATCCAGGCAGTTCTTCAGCAGCTTACTGAATGTCGGGAAGAAATAAAAACTCTAACCCAGGAAAGAGATTACCTGAAGCAAAAAGGGGAGTCTCTCCAAGCTGAGACAGACCAACTCAAAGAGGATATAAAGGACACTGTTTCAATGGTAGGAATTCTGCCTTTATAGAAATGGACCATACATGTTAAGGGGAAGAGTGTAAGAACACTTATAAACTATATTGAAATATATAGGGGAGTAGGGTTTTGTGTGGGTTTTTTTAATCAAGGAGTGTTTACTAATGTTGCAAAATACTTGAATTTTCTTTTGTGGATTTTCTTTCTTTTATTCTAAAGAACATTTTGGCACATGAAGAACTGAGAAATACGCAGAGTTCTCTTAAGCAATCCCAGGACACTGTCAAGAAGTTGGAAAAGAATATTTCTGAAAAAGAATCTGAGATTCTGAGTGTTGAAGAGGCACTGGGGAAAACCATTAAAGAACTCGAAATACGGGTAAAACGTTGTGTAATAATTCAAAATAAAAATGCTTTTACTGTGTTTTTCCAACACTGAAAACAAGCCTAGTCTGCTTATAGTCTCTTCTGCTTATCCTTAGAAAATTTCTAGGCCTTTGGTAGAAAGTGGGCAAGAAAGTAGTACTGCCTGATCCAAGTCTTTACCAGTTGCTGATCTATTTCTGTAGAGCTTCAAGCTGTAATGTACACTCTAATAAACCTTTGGTTAATTAGCGTGCCCCACGGTTGTCAATTTGAGTGGTGGCATTAGATGGCAAATGAAAGGAAGAGATGAGGGTTACTTAGGGGTAGGAATGAGGCTAATGGTTTATAACAGTCAGTCCCAATGAGAAGTGTAACACATGGTTGCAAATGGCAGCTCAGTTCCCAATGTACAGCAGAAGGCTGATCCACTTTTTTGTGCCTGTTCAACAACTGACAAAGAAGGGTGCTGAGAAATATGTATGTTGCACAGCTGCTTCAGTGGCACAGGTTCTCTGGAGGGAGAATCCGTAGTATGTGAGATTGGCTTTTTCTGGAAGTATATCAGCTGCCAGACCCAGTAAGTCAATGGTGTCAATTCAGCATTTGCATGTTTTGGAATAGATGCATAAAAATAATCCAACAGGTGTCTCTTGGCTTCTTCCTCTCAGACTTTTTCTAGATAAAAATCTGGCCAATATTGCAGAAGAGACTGCTGAAAGGTTAGCATTTAAAACAAAGCAGGTGACAAAGGCCTAAAGTTTCAGTTCTGGAGTTTTTCTAGTTTGGTTACAGTGGTTTGATGTTAAAAATACTGTAGCAGAGTGAATCAAACAAAACTTTTTGCATTTAATTTTGGTTTTGAATTGATGGAAATACTGTCTTTGCACATTTTTTATAGATATCACAGATGACGGAAGAAATAAAAATCATCACATCAGAGAGAGATCAACTTGCTGAGGAAAAATCAGAAAATAACTGTAGAGAAAGTGATCAGGTTCAGGTGCAAAAGGAACAAATCTTTTTCCTTACACAAGAGAACAATCCATTGCAGGATAAGCTGGACAGTTTACATTCGAAAAAAGAAGAGTACGGGGAAGGAACTTTGGTAATTATGCTAAGGCTATAATGGAAAGCATGCTTATTTAAACTTTCACTTGAGTGAAAATAATTTGCAAAACAAACTGGAGAAAAGGGTCCTGCTACTTGACTTGCAGACCATTAAACACCAGGATTGTTATTGTTTATTTGAAATG
Organism: Gymnogyps californianus; assembly: GCF_018139145.2. Classification (NCBI taxonomy): domain Eukaryota; kingdom Metazoa; phylum Chordata; class Aves; order Accipitriformes; family Cathartidae; genus Gymnogyps; species Gymnogyps californianus. The sequence goes on along the minus strand of NC_059474.1, from coordinate 56,927,461 downwards.
TTTTCCACCCACACTGTTGTATATGCACAACTAGTAGTAGAATATGACATGTTTTCCTATAAATAGAATTTTAACTTGATACATGATGGTGATGTTCTGAGTTGATCTGCGCAGAGATGTGGTTCTATAAGTAGTTGAAGCTAAAAATTGCTCATCTGGAAAGGGTGGTTCTGCTTTTTCAAAGCACACTGACTTTTTTTTCCTGGTAGTAAAAGGGATATTGCAGCCAACATTTTTCATAACTGGACATGCTGATTGCACATGTGTGTTAGATGTATATATACAAAGTGTGTGTATACACTTTGAAAAAAGTAAAGTATGTGCATATATTTTAATATTTATGGGGGGAGTGGACAAATTTCAGGGAAATAATTGTCTTGACACCATTATTTGCTGTTGAGGCTAGAAATATGGATAAGGTCTCTATAGTTTGGTTTGTGGGGGTGGTTGTTGTTGAGTTTTTTTGTTTTGGGTCCGTGTCTCTCTCCCCCCCCCCCGCCCCGCCCCAAGCTTAAACTATGGCCATGAAATTCTACTTCTGGTAGCTTGTTTCAGAAGTCCTCACTTCAAATTTTACTTTTATGTGTCTCTTATTTCAAGAAACGTGAATTGCATATTGAGTTCAGTCAAATCTTATTCTGAAAAAAATACAAATCTCTCTAAAACATTGCTTCTGTTTGTTTTACATAACCAACCTGTCAAAGGTCAGAGATATGTTTCTCTTAAAGCTGCTTCCCTGAATGTGTAGACTTCTATCTCTGTATAAAATAGATACCACAGATTCGAGAAAAATCTATTGAGGAAGAATTATTTCTTCTGAGAGAAGAGCTGAGCCAGGCACAAAGGAAATTGCATGAAATGGAGGAAGTGAAGGCCAATGAATGTCAAAGAGAATCTGAAAAAATGGGGAGAACAGATTTTATTCCAAAATCGCACGACTGTCAGGGAGTGAGCGCTCTGACAGAAAGAGATGATAATCTTAAAATGCAACTGGACAATCTCCAAAATGAGAGAGACCAGCTAAGAGAAACTGTACAGGAGACAATTAGCATGGTAAGAAAAATAGTCCTATTCCTTTAGGATAATAGCTTTAGTAAACTTCTGTCTTAAATTTTGGAAGTGTTGTTCGGGCTTTAATGTACTTTAACTGTGTTGTGTTCAAAGAATTCAGAGATGCAGGAAGAGTTGAGATGTGCTCATAACTCTCTCAGACAACATCAGGAGACTATTGTGGAGCTGAAAGCAAGTCTTTCAGAGAAAGAAAATCAACTCTTGAAAGCTCAAGAAGCATTGAAGGAAACAACTGATCAACTGCAGCAGAAGGTCAGATGCAGTTTTGTCAAGTAAACTAAAAATTCTGTCAGGATTGGCAACCCATGGCCTCTGCAGTCTTCAGTTTGTAAGCGTTCAGTAAATGTAATAATGAAACTTAATTAGAAGTTTTTCCCTGTACTGCTTCTTGAAAGAATTCCATAGAAACAGAGGCAGTGAAAAGATGATCAAATGCAATTTGACCTGCAAGCTACAACCCTTATAACTAAACATGCCTTAGTGCTGAATGGTGGAATATTATTTGGAATCAATACTGCTTTTTGACCTCAATGCGTTTTCCAAGTATTAAAGCTTTTTAAATTCTAATATGTCTTTTAGCTATGTAACTCTGAAGATACTTGAGCAACTAAAAGGCAGTTTAGCTCATTCTTCAACTTGCTGCACTATTATAAATTTCTTACCTACTTATTATTTTCATGTCCGAAGCTATTGTGGCTTTTAGAAGACATTAATGCTTGTTAGAATCAAGCCCGTCTGCTGTGGATATAGCAATGGAGTAATTTTTATGGAATTATAATGGCCTGTAGGTTTTTACACATTCACTTTTGTCTATCAATGAGACAGAAGCACTGAAATTTGACTGACTTTTAAGCAAAATTGTTACATCTTTCTTTGCTTACTATATCAGTAAACTAATGGAGATGTCTTCTGTAAAATAATCCAATTATAACAACGCATATGTACAGATAGTGCTTGTGAAATATGATCCAGTAACACTCTTCTTAAATCAGAACCTGATTACAGGGACAACAAAATTTAATAAATTAGAATGTTACTGTTTTTTTTCCAAACTATCAAATAACTTCTACCCATGCTAGAGATTATTAGAAATATTAATACTCGTTCTTATTTGTTCTTTCAGCTCACTGAAGTAACTGAAAACCTGACTCATGTCTCTTCTGAATATGGCAAGCTACTGGCAGAAAAAGAACAAAATGAAAAAACAATGAATGAGCGTATCTGTCAGCAGCTTGAGAAAATCACTTTACTTAATCAGGAGAAAGATGAGCTACAGCAAATGCTAGAGACTTGTAAAGCAGAAAGAGATCAGTTAGAGGCTGACTGTCGGGAAAGCAAGGAGAGAGTATGTATAAAACCTCTTAAATAATTGTTTTAACTCAGAGTGGTACAACCTGCCTTTATTTCGGTCATGAAGCCTTCTGCTATTCAGTATCTCCTCCTCTCCCTTCACTTGTTCATAGCAGCAGTAAACTAAAAATTTAGTTTGCTAATCCAGTCTGGATTTTGGAATCTGTCTCTCACTTTCTCTTCCCCCTATCCCCTTCCTGCCCTTTTGGTCACTGTGCTGCTCTGGGTTTAGGCACAGTTGTCTGCCACCTGCTGGACAAACACTCTGTAAGTTCCTATGTTACCTTTCATCTACAGTGTCCTCACATTTAGCACTGAACAGTAGATGTAATCCAGGTTTAGTGATATCTAAGGGCTTAATTCTCCTACCACTTCAGCTCATTCTGGATTGCTGAAGAGAAAGCTAAACCCAGAAAAGAAACTGATTAGCTATCCTATTTCTCCTTCCTGATGTCTTATTTCCTGGCAGATTAGTGACTTCAATATTCCAAGTATTTGCATGAAAAGTATGCTTATGTTGACACGCTATTTCAGACAAGTTCGTTCTGATATGTAGTTAACAAAAATCAAGCTGATAATTTCTAAAGTTAAAAGGAAGTCTGGTAAATATTCTTTTCCTAAGAGAAGCTCTGCAAATTATTTTAAGAAATGTAAAAGCTTTCACATGAGTTTTTAGCAAACCTCAGGTAGAACCACTGATCTCTTTTAAGTACGTATAGACCAACTAATTTAAAAACTAAAATCAGCAAACTAAGATTATCAAATCTTTAATTTCAGAGTTACATCTTTCTACTGAACAATTGGACAAATTGTTCACGTAACTGATGGCAGTTGCCACAAGAATAAGAGTATCTTTCATGGTGGGGTGTGTTGTGGCTTTTTTTAGTCATCTACATAATCTGTTCCCCCCCCAACATTTTTCCCTTTCCTCTTTACTTCTGCCTACTTTTTTTTTTAACTGATAAAGACTATTTCTAAAGACTGTCTTCCTTTGGAGTTCTTAAACTAGGCATGGGCGAATGACAACTGAGGTTTTTTCCTAAAGTTAAAAGACTGATTATTCTGATAGTACTCTCCTAGAAATTCAAATGCTTTGACTTACCATTCTTAACTCCTGATAAGCAAAACTTAGTCATACTGAGTGAACATCCATGTAATACCTTGTTCTGCAGTCCTTAAAAGTTCTGACAGAAATGGAAAATCTACAGGAAGAACTAAGGCATCAAAAAGAGCAAGCTGATATCCAGAAGAACATGCTAGCAAATGGAGAAGAGAAATTGCAAAACACTGAAGAAAAACTAAATGAAGAAATAAGTGAACTGAAAGAAAAGGCAAGTACAGTAATAAGAAACTCTTAGAAATAATTTAGAGGATGTCCCCTCAAGGATTCATTAGAATAACAGGTATGTACCCATGATGATTTGTGCTGTTTTATTGGTCCAATCAATGATGTCATGGTAATACAATTTAGCAAAAGAAGAGGAGTTTTTGCTAATAGTTATGTGTGATTTTATACTTTCTAAAATATTTTTTTAATAGGTAACCAAGTTGAATGAAGACTTAAATTTGGTAACTAAGGAAAGGCACAAACTGCTGGGAGAACTGAAAGAAAAGACTGAGAGTGAAAGCAGTAAACTTCAGCAGCTGGAGAAACAGTGTGACTTGTTAGCACAGGAGAGAGATCAGCTCCAGGAAATGCTGGAAGCTATTCGAGCAGAGAAGAACAAACTGGAGATTAACCTACAGGAGAGTGTTGATAAGGTGCTTTATCTTTGATTAAAGTATAATAACTATAAACACTTGGTAGAGGAAGATGTTTAATTCTTGAAGCTGTCTTGAAAAATATCTTACAAGTATTAATTGTATACCCAGACTGAAGAATATTGGCATGCTTTAACTTCTGTCTTGTGGAATGGTATTTAAAGATGTATGTAAATTCTTTCAAAAATGTTATCTGAGGCTGCTTTAGGAATAAATGAGGAACCAGAAAATACATGGATTTCATTACCAAAACACTTAACAGGCATTTTTTTATGAATTTGATGAAATGGTATGTTTCATAATTGAGCTCCAAAGTTTTGAAACTAAAGCTGACAAATTCTGACACTTTTATTTCTCTTCTGGATGAAGGATATCTTCACAACAGTAAAGACAAGTGAATTGGGTGGTATCCATTGAGCAGCAGTCCTTGTTCAGATATTGAGTAATCACTTCAAATACCTGTAGTTAATTCAAATCTATGGTGGGAGAAGAATCTTCTTACTCTAGTTACCAATATCTTCCAATTCACCTGTTTTTGAGTATCAGTTGTCTTGCTGTAAAACTCCAACTTCACCGGAAATTCAGAGGTTTAGTGAAAGGAATGCTAGTTCTATAATAAATTATCAAAGATCATTTAGCAGCACTCTGACAACAGTCCAACTCATTAAATTGTGTTAAGTAATAATTTCTAGATAGAGTAGGGTTCACATCAAGAACTAATTACACCTCTGCTTTGTGTTACTCATCTGTGTAAACAAGGATTGCAGAAAATATGTCCAAACGTGTTTGTAGAATACTTTGTCTAATTCTTTACATTAGTAAGGATTTATCAGTATGCTAGTTTGCAGGCTTTGCTTAGTGAAAGGAGAAACTTTCAAAGACAAAACTTGAAGGTTTTTGTACTCAAACTAAAGCATTTTTTTGTGCCAAGTATTTTGACTCCTATGGAATATTGAATGGCCTGGTGTGCGAGAGGTAGATTCACATGCTATCTCAGAACTTAATTTTATATTTGTTGCTCTATTTTTACTCCAGATTCTTGAAACCGAAAAGGAATTGAAGTGGCAACAAGAACTCCTCAGCAATGAAAAGATCAAAGCTGAAGAAAAGGAAGAACATTTGTTAAAGGTTCAGAGGCGGTCAGAAATTTTGGAGGACAGCCTAACAAACAAGGTAAGGAGTTTTGGTTTTAGTAGCTATTCTGTCTTCTGATGTTTTATCACTGTGCTAAACTTTTACTTAAGACAAATCCTATTTAATTTTTAATTCTCAGTGCATCTTTTTTTTTTTGGGTGCTAAACAAGCATGAACATGGGCAAAGGATTTTGTACAAGTTTCTTTAGTGATGTTTAGAAATAGCATCCTCAACCTGTCTCAGCCTCGTAACCAGTTGGGTTGGTCACTCCATTAGAATGGACCAACATATCCAATGTGTGCAGGTTTAATATAATAGTAATTGTACATGTATTTATTCAGACTTTTAAAAGGCACTGTGTAGACAGTATGAACCTAAGTGGGTTTGGAATCCTTGGTGCTTTGCACACTTTCAAACTATATCTGTTATTCAGAAAGTCTTGCACTTAGCTCTTGCCAGCTCAGTCTTTTTGCAGTTTTCACTTCTTCACTTGTCACCTGTCAAACTCTTCCTTTGTCTGTAGATCAAAGAGTATAATTAAGGATTGCTTCAGATTGGCAAATGTGTATATCTGCTCTAATGAATAGAATAGTAAAAGACCATTCCATTGCCCATCTCTTATGCTAATCTTCTATTTCTTTTAATTTTCTTGTGATGTGGACATATGTTGACTGTCTTTTTGTTTGTATCCTCTTGCTTTACTGAAGGCCAAAGTTGACTAAAATAGTTCTGAGTGTCATGCTATTCCTCTTCCTTTTAATTTCTTTTTCTGAGTGATTAGAACATCAAAATTATTTTTAAACTTCTCTTGCTGTTAGTGTGAATTTTAGAGTTATTGGAAATTGTGTTCTTTGTATTTGACGCAACTGATTTGACCACTTCATAGGGGAGTACATAGACCAGGACCAAATCATAATTCTTGTTTTTTCTCCACTATTTATTGTAGATTCAACAGTTAACTGAGACGCTATTTAGCGTATCATGTGAAAAAGACCAGTTATTGGCTGAAAGAACTAGTCACTCTTTCCAACTTAAAGAACAAATCTCATCAATTAATCAAGAAAAAGATGAGCTACAGAAACTTCTCCAGGATGTCAGGTCTGAGCGGGACCAGCTCAAGACAGAATTGCAAAAAAAATCTGAGATGGTTGGTGTTGCAAGTTGCATACCTAAGTTATAAATAACTTCTCTTCTTGAATGGTACTTAAATATGTATGCTTTTATTTTAGTGTGTTGAAACAAATGCAAAACTGGAATGTGCTCTAGACCAACTGAAGCAGAGAAACCTGAATGATGCGTCCATTCAGGTGAACCCACTGGATAATGCAGAGCAGGTGGTTGATGACATCCTGAAGGAAAAAACCTTCAAAATTAAGGTAAACTTCTCTGCTTATTTTAAGGATGCATATAAAACCTTAATACCACTTGTTCTGGAGCATAAACCCTGCTTCTGTGTATAATGTATAAAATTGTCTGCATATCTTGCTAAGGTGCTGCAAACCATGGGCTCTGATTTGTTGTTGCTGTTCAGTGACTGTGCATCTTGTTCTGAGAACATTAAATTGAACTTCTCAGTTGAGACATCTCACTTAATTTCATTACTGTCCAGCCACCCCAATGAAAATAACTAGTCATGTAGAAGCTCTTCACCATTTTGTTTTTGCAAAATCCCCCCTAAATCCTCCCTTCCATTACTCCCCATTAAAAATAAATTGGTTTCCAATAAACTAATTTCATTAAATAGCTTCTATCCTCAAAATAGGAAGCTCCTGTAATTCCTCAGAGCTTTTGGTAATTAACTATCCTGAGTATACTCTCTCACAGATGAGAGAAGTACTACTAACCTACTGAAAGCCAAAATAAACCAGGATTTATGAATATGTATGAAACACTTTAAAGAGTGCCATTGTACTGCAGTCTGTACGTCTGTGCAGTAGATTTGGGCATCATTATATACATGCTAGAAAAGCCCTGAGTGCTTCTTCAGTTAACACCAAAAGTGGTGAAGGACCGAATTGCGACAATCAGTTGTGTGTAGCTTTCTCCATTCACACTGTCTTTCTATCCTACATCAGCAGTAGGGAGCTAATAATGAGGGAAGTAAACATCAGTTGATCTCTTTTAATGGCACTCTTCCCTTCTGGCTTTTGTAATAGGTAAGATCTTGTCTGCCTCTTTGTGCAGTTTTCTCAAGTATCTTGTACTTGTTCATGTTGGACGCAGGGCATATGTTAATTCCAATGTTTTTACTGTGGGGTGAAGAGTTAAACTGGTGAATCCTGCTTCTTTCAACTAAGAACCAAAGATAGAGGCAGTATGCCTAGGAAGTTTTATACTTACTTGAAAATGTATAACCTAGCTTCATACATGATACTTGAGTTGCAGTTTACTGGGAGTGCCTTGAAGCCTATTGCATTTCTCAGCCTGCTCACTGCTTGATCACATCTCCCTTTTTATGGCAGAGTGCTAGGAACAATTTCATGATCCCTTTCTTTCAACAAAGGACCAAGCAGACCAACTTGGGAGCCCATCCTGAGGGCAGCCCAGCTGGCAAACTTGTGAACAGGCAACAATTTTATTTCAGGCCTGATCTACAGGTCTTGATGTGGCCAGACAATCTAAATCATGAAAATAATTTTAGCTTGTGAAATGATTTTCTGGAAAATTAAGAAATTCTCTGCTTTTGTGCCTGGCTTAGTGTTTTTTGTCATATTCCTGTGGCAAGTGAAAACTGAAGTCTTAGTCCTATTAACTTTTCTGTTGTAAAATCAATGCATACTGTAGGGGTTAGTCCTGGAGTCTGATGGTTTATTTTAAGCTTCTGTTTATAGCTAATCACTCTTTTCCTTATTGTGACTGAATGAATTTTTCACTTGCGTTTAGGAGCTTCTTGAGAAATTCCCAAATATGGGGAAGAGGTATGAATGTCTCTCTACAGTGTCTCTTAATCTAAAGAATGAACTGAATAGTCGGAAAGCACTGATAGCTGTGATACTGAGTCAGCTTTCATCGGAACAGAGTAAACAAATCAAAAGACTTCAAACTGAAAACGAGAAAATAAACAGTCATCTCCAGAGTTTATTGAACAAACTGAAGGTACCAACTTAATGCTGAATATGTGGTTGCTTCATATTGCTTTGGTTTGGGGTTTTTTAATAAGTTTTCAGTATTAACAGCTAGGATTCTATATACTCTAGCTTTGACTTTTGTGAATCCATATCTTGTGGAAAATAAATGGATAGTAAATGCTTTACAATCCTGGAAGACTGGAACTATTTAAGTTAACCTTAGGTTTTGACTGTAGTTCAGCTGCTTTGCGCAGTATTATTTCATTAATATTAATCCATTTTAATTGGGAAAATAAATTTTCTTTCTGTACTCCATAAATCAAATTATGGACCCCTAAGTATGTATTTTATTGTGGGGGAGAAAGGCATGCAAGATACCTTGGAGATGCACATTTACTCTGCAAAACTACCCAAGTCGTTTGATAACTTCTACAGCCTTGCAGACCTTCCTCAATTTGTAGCTTGGTGGAGAATCCGATTCATTTATCAGAAAAAAAGTTAAGGGCAATTGGGAAAGAATTCCTGTTATCACATGCAGAAGTACAGTGAACGATAAAGTTTTTTTCTGTTTCTTTATTTACCGTGAAATGTTAAGGGGTTTTTGTTCGGGGGGTGGGGGGAGGCAGGCCTGGGGCGAGGGCAAGGTTCATGTCCAGTATACAAAAATACTGGACATGAACCTTGTGGCAGTCATCTCTATATAAATATCCATTAGCTAAAAAGTTTAACTACTATTCCAAAAAGCCTTGTTTCATAACTTCATGTAGGGTTTTTAGGTTTGATCTTTTTCTTTTTTTCCATAGATGCCTTTTTAACTTGTACGGTTAAAGATGTTTAAGATTTAAGTAGTGATCTCAACTAGAATAGAGCTTTAAATCAGCACAGTGATGTTATTCTTGTAGATCATCTGCACCTTTCACAACTCTAAGAGAAAATAAATACCACAAAGAATACTTTGCTTTTCAAAGTCTAGATTCATGGAAGGCTGTCTAGAGCCTTTTAGACTTTTTGGCCTTTTTAGGACTCTACAAAAAATAGCATACTTTAGAAATGCTGACCCAGCTAAAAGTCATATGCCATTGCTATACAGCACATGTGAACTTGATTTCCCTAGTCATGTTTTAGTTGTCCTGGACACCTATGGACTAGGAGAGTAAATAGATCAAATTAGAAAATATGGAATTTTAGCTGGATGCAGGGTACCATTTTAAAGCATACTCACTGATACGTCCTGTGCTTCTACAACAGTTTCTGTTCAGTCGTGTTTGCTCGAAGAAAAGAGAATATCATGCTACGGTTAACAAGTATGAAATGGAATTGCTTGAGGAAAAGAAAAAACGAGATCAGCTACGAGCTCAGATTCAATGTCTCAGGAAGATTTATTTGAACCAGAATGAAATATCTTCTCAAGAGTTAAACATCAGTGAAGTGCTGCAGAGTTTGCACTTGGATGCAGAGGTAGTATTTGAAACAATTTTCAGACAGAAAGACTTGCATATTTCAAGGCGTGGGGTAATGCGGTGGTGCTAATCTAATGGCATTGCTTTTATCTGTTAAGACTTCACTTAAGGGGGGGAGGATAGAATTCATATTTTTTTAATGCTACTAATTCTATAATATGAAGGTTCTGTTTTATGAAGTGACTCAAAGTGAAATTATTAGGTTATGAAATAGTGGGAATGTTACTTACTCATTTGCCCTGTAAAATACGTACTACCCGATACCAAGATGACTTTTAAAACAATGAGAGAAACTTTTACTAACATGCATATTTTTTTTCCCCTTGCCCCTACCCATTCCCCCAGGAATGTAGATTGTCTTCTCATTTTCCCAGTAGGGTATAATTTAAGTATAGCGAAATTCCTTTTATACAATAATTAGATGCTAAAACAGACTTCCTGCAAATATTGATAGCTAAGAGGGCAAAATGTGTATTTAGACATGTAGTTATCAAAGCAATATTTAAACTTGAATTCCCTCTTTTTTCTAAAGAGCATTCTTAAAGATGTATCAGAAATGGAAAGCGAACTTCTCTGCATAGAAGCAGAGTTACAGCAGGAAGAAAGTGCTAGAAAAGAAACCACACGGTTCTGGGAAGCTTGTTCGGGAACTCACTGTGATGCAGAGGAACTTAAAGAAGAGTTAAAGAAAGATAATGAAAGGCTTTTGCAAGTCATTAACTTCTGGACTCCTAAAGTAAAGGTAAAGTTACATCATCTTTAATCAGAAGTCTATTTTGTGTAAGCACTCTGTAAATGCCTCTAATCTCATTGAAAACAAAACACAAAAAAAAGGTTATTTAAAGATTATTTGTTATCATCAGCACTTACTATATTCATACTTAACTGTAAGATGTAGGAATGCTTAGAAGAAGATTTTTAAAGACTTCTTTCCTCATGCTTCCAAACTTGGAAACTTGTTTTGTAAAAGACTTTCTAGGTGATAAATGGGGGGCGGGAGGTGTTGTTTCTTTGCATTTTTATTAGACTGAATTCTGGAAACTGTAGGTTCCAAAATGTTATATAGCTTTGCTTGTGGAACTTGGCAGCCTGATACAATCACTTTCTCCAAGCTTTATGCCCACAAGATTGTCTGCTTTCTTCAAGCCAACTTTGTCAAAACTACTTTAGCCATTCTTAAAACTCAATTGTAATTTATATTCTCACACCTTTTCTAACTTCAGAAAGTCAAGTTATTCCAGAGTTGGTTCAGCCTTCCTTTCTCTTGTCTTTCCTCCTTCTTACCTCTTGCCTCCTTTGGAAAAAAAAAAGACCAAGTGTTTTACAGGGTTAAGTGCATCATGATCAGGATTTCATGAGATTTCATCTTTCTGATTAAATGTATTGAACATCTTGCAAAAAACAGGTTATGGGAGGGAATCCACTACCTTCTGATTAGTTGTTAGGAACAGTCTTCCGAACAAGTGTATTATGGAAGCTCCTGGTCTGTTCATACTATTATTCCTTCTACTAGTATTGATGTGAAGTATGAAGAGTTCATCACCCTCCTTCCCCCAATGTTATGACTCAGTTCTGTCCTGTTAAGTTTAGCCTATTTTAAAGAGTTTCTTCTGTAGAGTCAATAGCCAGTCTCAACTACTTCAGGATTTCCCAATGTTGGCAGGCTTTTTGGAAGAATTCCCTGACAGACATTATGTGGATCCAAGCTTTTACCAATCAATCAAACAAAAAAATCTAGTAGAATGTTGTCATTTCCTGACAAATGTGAAGTTTTTTCTTTATTGGGATGTTAAGCATATGGGTTTCTGGAATAGTCCAATGTGTATATTTTCTCTCAAATGGTTTCACTTACTTTAGTCAATGAATACATTCTAGCAAAAACTTCTGTGAATAATTGTGTTTCTTTCTGTTACCAACATTCAAGAAGTCTTTCCAATATAGTTCCTTTGTTTCTTGTAATGTTAGTGTTTGAGTTAATGCAGAAATACTGGTAAATTTTCAATGCATTATCTTCTCATGTGCCCCTTCCTGCCTCCCCCTCTTTTGGAAATGAAACCAGTCTTTTGAGTGTTAGTGATTCCATTTCTGATAGCAAGCGTCTTCAAATGGGATACTGAAACAAGAATGTGAAATTAATACAGGCCAAGATACTTCCTGTTTCTTCACTTTATTTCTAGCTGATTCAAAAATTATTTAAATTTTATCTGTATGACACTACTTATTTTCAGATACTCCTTCAACTTTCTTCAGAGCTGGATGCCAGAACTGCCAATTATTGTGAAAATGCTGATGTTGAATCGAAACAGAGAAAAGAGAAAAGTGAAGAGTTGCTTCAGGAACTAAACACTCTTAAAGAACAACTGGCCCCTGGTGGCTCTGCCAGTCTCGCATTAGAAGAAGAAAACTATAGGCTTCATAACAAATTAAAGGCTGCAGAACAAGATATAAAGGTACCAGTATTTGTTTCTAAGGAAAACTTCTTTGATGCTTGTTTTCTAAGTGAGAGTACTTCAAACTGAAAAGAAAATAAAGATTGATGTCAACTGTAAATCTGTGCCACACAATACATTGGCCCAGAGTGCACTTTATTTTTGTAGCTTTTTTATTCCCAAAGTGAAAGTTTGAGCTCTTGCCTGTAATGTGATTATTTTAATTGCCTGTTTTCTGTACACAAATAGATGTCAGTTTAGAAATCCATATGAAATGTTCCCATTTGGTTTTGAAGTATTGATTTTAATAGTGTGATACCCTTGATGCTTCTTTTAACTATATGGTATTTACTATGTCAAACTGGAAGCTGGAGAAGAATTGTCTCTAATCCTAGGAATTGAGGACTCATTTTCTCTCTGTCCTTTTTTTTTATGCCACAGTTACCCTTGTTCAAACCACTTTTTCTTAGACTTGAGTGTTCCAGAATACTAAAAGGTGACACAACAGTGAGGTAGACACCAAGAGTTGCCGTAGAGCCTGTAGCGTTGGGGGGTTTTTGTGTGTGGCTTGGGTTTTGTGTTTTTATTAAGAATATGACCATGTGCTGTTACTATTATATGTCTTGGCATAACTACTTATAACTGATTGATATATCTCAATAGGCTATGGAAGTAAAAATTCAGAAGTTGGAAAATGTAATAAATGAAGTAGGAAAAAATGTCGAAGAGAAAGATGACAGGATAAACAAGTTACAAGCACAGATAAGAATAAAAACAGCAACAAGTGAGCTCACCCAACTGCAAGCCAAACTGAAAGAAACAGAGGAGTGCCTCAAAACTGCCTTAACAGAGAATCAGAGTCTTCAGGTATGAGCAAAATACTTCACTCTTCTCATTCTCCTCTGATCTCAGAGAGAGAGTGTGAGCATGCTTGAGAACAACTGTAGATGAAACATAGCTCTCTAAAGCTAATTTATTGTTCTGTATGGCATTCTTAGACTAAAACACTCTACTCGCCTGTTTAGCATGCAGTTTCACATTCTACCAATGCAGCCTTCAGAGACAAAATTTAGAACCCATGTTATGCTATGAGAAGCTAAATTTATCACTTGTATGTGATGCAATTTTGAAACATTCTAAAAAAAATTTTGAATTTTGAAACTGAAGCATGAATGTATTTGCATACTAGTGCAAAATTCCAAGACTTATATCTGCAAACAAGCCAGCAAAACTTTCTAAAATATGATTGCATGTAATACACCAGAGTTAGGATACCAACTAATAACTATGGTGCTAGTTGGTAATGTGGGCGTTCTTGCTCCAAAATAACTTCTGCTCCCAGTCTTGTCCTGCAAAATCTAGCAGATCATAGTAAAGATACAAAGTAAGCAACTCTTACATTCATTGCTAAGTAACAAGCCTTTTTTCATATTAAATCTTTTATTTTCAGGCAAAATTAGATAAAGGTGCTGAGTTGTACAAAGAAGAAATTGATCATCTCAAAACACAATTAGTAAAATATGATATGGAAAGAATGAAACAATCCAACTCTTTTGATATGAAGTAAGTTCAAATTTTACCTTGTTACAATTTTCAACTACTTAGTTCTTAGCTTCTACTTTTCTGTTTATTTTTTCCACAGAATAAGAGAGCATTCAGCTTTAGGCGTCCTAGGTTTTTATTGTAGCTAGACTCCAGAGAAAGTAAAAACCATATGCATCTCAGGTTGATTACTTAAACTCCTTCCCTATATATACACCCACCAAAATTTCTCAATCAACCCATGTTCAGCCATAAATGAAGTAACTGTTCTGATAAAAGAAGGTGAGGGGAAAGCAGTAATTAAAAGCACTCTCTAGTTCACTGGAGAGAAGGGATACACAGAGAATAATTCTAGTCCAACTTCTGGTTTTCTGCACTTTACCTAAAAATCTAACTGACAGCCAGGTTTATGTAGTTTTACCTGTATAACTTGAGTATGTTTTGTATTTGATAGCTCATTTGGAAACTAGCTCTCCTGCAACTGTAACAATTATTAAACTGAGGTTTTCTATTTTTTTCTCTTCCTCTCTTCCTGCCCCGTATAGACTTGCTAATTATAAAGCTCTTGCAGAACACCAAGAACAACAGTTAACAAAGCTAAAAGAAGAACTTAGAAGAGCACAGCAAGAGCAAGATGTTACTGGTAAATTCAAGATAAATATAAGGGACACTCTCATGTTAAACATTCAGTTTTAAGGTTATATGGTTAAAGTCCAGATTGAGATGCAGGCCTTTTACCTCAAAGCGTATGAGGAGGATTGGGTGCATTGGAAGATGAGATGGAAAGTAAAATATGTTAGCTGCACGTACACTGCATTAGAATCACAGCAGTTCTTGTGTTAATTTCTCCAGCCATGTTGGCACTTATGGTGGGATAAGCTGCAGTTGTAAGTAGCTCATGTTGCCATTTTTTCCTTGACTGACTTCACATATGAATAGCTAGTTCTAATCATAATTATGACATACCTGAAACCATAACTCTTTTAACTCTAAATGGCCCAATGAAGAATCTTTTAAGTTTCTTAATATCTCCCTGGCAGTGTGAATACTGGGAGGTGTGTTTGTGTATAAAAAAGAATAGCTGTTGTAATAGCACTTGTAACCTAGTGAGGTTCTACATATAAGACCATAGGAACGAATAGGCTAAAAAATATATTGACTTGGTTTTAAGCACTGTCCAAATAATGCACACATCTGTATAAAACTGTTTTCTAGTAATGCTGGAAAAAGAAGCTCCTCAGCAACCCCAAATACCCCTTACTTGTGGTGGTGGCAGTGGTATTGTGCAGAGCACACAAATACTTGTTCTAAAATCTGAACAAGCTAAGCTACAGAAAGAGAACTTGCACCTGAAGAAACAAAATGACCTTCTGCTAAGGTAAGTATACAGCTGATCAGCAACGTGTCAAATAATTTGTTGCTGTTTAACTATGTATATCATTAGCATTTCTGGGAAACCTATAGAAGTGAGTAATTACTAATTTTATATTTTCTAGGTTCTTTCACATCATAAACTTTTATTTAAAGCTAGTGATTTATTGCTTATATATATCTTTATAGCTTTTGAACTTTAGATTGCTTTCTTTCATAAGAATCTCTTGAATGCTAGAAGATATACTTAAATTGTATGTTGGCTGGAATTTTAGTTTAAATAAAAAAAGATTTGCCTCTGAAAGCAAGATACACAGAAACAGTCTTGCATTGCCATGTCTCTGGTATGTCGCCTGAAAATACAGGAACTGTCTATTGTCAGGAATTTTTCCTTCCTTAAAGGAGCTACTTTAAATTTTTCTTAATTAAATGTTGGGTGATTTTTTTTTTTTTCCTTTTCAGTAATGAGCTTCAACTGAAAGAGGAACTTAGAAAATGGAAAGAAAGAGCACTAAAATGGAAAGAACGATCCTCAAGAGAAACCACTCGAGAGACAGTACCAAGGTCTCCAAGGAAGACAGTGTCATATTCCCTTAAAGAGCAAATGCCTTCACCCTCCAAGGAACCTATTTCTCAGGAAATTGTGACTCAGGACTTATCAAAGCCTCTGCCACTAACTTGTCCAACAAATTTCTTCGATAATTCCAGCTTGGGTACACTAACAGGTACATAACACAATGGTGTTCTCCTATAAAGATTTGGAGAGGCAAAATATAAGGGGTGGTCTGAGTTGAGGGTAAATGCTGTACTTTCTATATTCAGACCTGAAACTTGTATGATAACACAATTTTCCTGAATGGTTAGTCAGCTGACTGTTGAAGGGCTGACCAGCTGGAGCCGTGAAGCTTATATATGCTCTACAGAACCTAAATACTTAAATGAATCCTTCACCCCCTGAAGATTATACAAACTTTTTTCCTTTTGCTGCAGTGGAAATGTTGATGACTGACTTTAAAAAGTGAATTAGCAGAATATCATTACTAGATAGCTGATGCTCTGAAAAGTTTTGCTTTTTAACTTTACATTGGTTAAGCACAGACTTCTGGCAAAACTATTCAAAGTTAACTGCTGGTTAAGTTTTTTCTAAACTTCTTCAAGATGGTAGACTTTAGTCTTTGTTGAATCTGCCAGTCTGCCTGGCTCCAGCTGCAGTAATAGCTGTTTTGATAACTTCTGTTCCTCAACCCTGCTTAGGATTTCTTATATCTGGCCTGGTGACTTCTGGAGAAGTCTCCTAGTGATCTAAGCTAGCATATTAATGCTACTGCCCTCCTCATTACACTTGCTTCTAAAAACTTTCAGAGGGCCCCAGCAGACATGGTCAAGAGTTAAGCAGTTTTCAAGGTATTAATGGTAGACTTCCAGAAAGAATATGACTCGTTGCTGTTTCTTGTGATGGCCAGCTTGGTAATAGTACAGACTTCCTCACAACGCAAAGCTCCTCAGAGGCAAGCTTTGATAGTTGACATTTAAAACACTAGTCAAGATTAAATTGCTGTATTCCTACTGCTTGTCTAACTGGGAAAGTTTAAGTGTTACTTTAATGTTCTTGTCTTCTGTATAGATACACGACCTGCGGGAATAGAGCCCACAGAAGAACATCTTAAGCACTGGTTTGGAAATTCAGAGAAAGATAAAGCCCCTGATTGTACCACCCAATAAAGGTGCTCTATTGGAAGCTGCCTTTGCAGTGGCTACAGCCAGAATCTGCATACATGAAAGATAATTGCTTCAGGTCAAAAGCCATCAGCCTCTTCCACAAATTGAGAAGAGCTCTGGTAGGCATGCAAATCCCTTGCTGTCTTGGAGTTGAAACTTCCCACAATTGGAAAAGCTGGAATACTAGAACAAAAATGGAAAAGCAGTCATGTTGCCCACAACCTGCTGATCTGATGATGTTCTACTTTGGTGGGGTTTTTTTTTTTTGGATGGCAAAGAAAGAAAAGGCAATATATTGAAGAAATAAATGGAAACAGGAATGGATCTACTGTGAAACTTCTCAAGCTTTTCATTCTGTCATTCCTAAAACAGCCCTCTTCTGGGTGGTCAGTATTTGTATCTTCAGAGTGCTGTTGAGTTGGAAAGAACTATACTTTTTGTTTCTCAGCATATGATTTTATACCATGCTTTCTCTAAGTCCACAGAAACTGCATTTTCACCACAATTTTAACCTCTCTATCTGGACATTGCAACTGAAGTTACTAATTTTCTGTTTATAGGGCACACAATCAAGGGTTCCCCTTAAACTCCTTACAGTATTTCTGCAGCTCAGCCAATTATGGTACCAAGAGTAACTTTGTGTTTTGCATCATCTTTCAATATACTTCTAGTTCCTGCCTGAAGCTGGATATTGGCATTTTTTTAATAGTAAGCAATGGACCTGACACTTTTCTGCTACTCTAGTGAATGGAAAATAAACTGGATGATCAGGGCTCCAAGATGGACTATTTTACTAGCCTGCTTATCCGCATTGCGAGACCTACTTTTTTGTATGTTTTGTATAAGAAGGTTTGTTTTGACAATAAACTTTGTGTTAAGTATTTAAAAATATTTTTGCTGGTCATGTCACTTGTGCTGTGATCTAAGGATGTTGATTACAATATTCAGTGTCTAAAGACTATCTTTTATAGTAATCTCACCCCTTCTGTAATTACGCTTCTTGTCTGTATCCTCTATAACTTTCCGCAATGATTACTTTGTGCGGAAGTTTACTGTTGCACAAGTCTGGCACTGGTGTTTTGTTTAATTCTTCTTTCTAACTGAGTCTTTCTGTGTCAGGAAATGTCTGAAGTCTAAAAGATAGATCCTCCTCCCTTTCCTCCACACATGCCCTCCACCACCAACTAAATAGGAATTTGGTACTCAAAACCTGAGATCAACTCCATTAAGAACGAAATCATTGTCATCATGAGATGAGAAAGTCATACCTAAGAAAGATACTTGCATCAAAAGCATCATCCTTATTTGATAGGAATAAAGCTCTCAAGGATGCTAGGTCTCAAGTACTCCATTTTGGGTTACCCAAACTGATAAGCAAATGGTTACATTGACATGTTCCTGGGCATTCAGCAGTTGCTGGAATTGGAAGACTCTCACAAGGATTATTTACCTCATGGAGGTACTTCAGAGATCTTTATTAAAGAACCAACTATCTATTTACCTTGAGTAGCTGAAAACTCTGCCAACTACTGTAGCTACAAAGAAATTGCAAGCATTTATCTCTAAATCTCTGACCTGGAATGTATTTTGGGAAGTTTTTAAAGATATTGCTAGCCAAAAATACACAGGTTCTAAATACCATTACTGAGTTCAGCACTGCAATGTCTCCTTTCCTAACACAGCCATAGGTATGTAGGAGCAATTTATTTCCCGACAGCGATAAGTGCAAAGCACTGGTGTTTTTGTGGTGGATTTTCTGTTTTGTTTTGGGGTTGGTTGGGTGGGGGTTTTTTGTTTTGGTTGGCTTGTTTTTTCAATTTCCCACTATGATTAAAAGATTTCATTTGACTACCAGCTTTTTTTTCCATTCCCTCCATTTTGGTGTTCTAATAAATGAATTAAACTGACTTTTTCCTTCCAGAAGGGGGAAACAAGGTGTATATATAGATCTACCTCTTATGCAGTTTCAAGGGGTTTTTTGCTAATTATTGCTTGCTTGGAACATTTCTAGATTTGGAGATTTTTCTGGTGATTGAGTTGAAAAGCAGGAACCTATTGCAACAGGTCTGTGTCTGAATTCATTAGACAAAAGGTTAGGGATAGAAGGATAAATGCTTTTAGAAAACCTAGTCATTAAAGATTTTGTTTACTGGGGAGCTGATTTACAAAGCCTTAGAAAGCTATCATAGTTAGCAGAAAGACAAGATAAACTTAATATTACTGAACTTTGTGTATGTGTGTCCTAGTTTACCCACAGAAATGGCTTTTCTGAGGGAAAACATGCCCAGATGAAGTTCAGGCAGGACTCTCAATTCTTTAAGAATACTATCAGGGTAGCTTAGGTCTGGTGCGAGCTTGTAACTAAACTAGTTTGTCCTAGAATTTTCCAGTCTGATATTAACTCTGCCTTAACAAATGTAAGTTAAACCACTGGATGCAAAAAGAAAAGATAAGTTGGTAAATCACCAGTATTCATCATGCCAAGTATTGTCCTAGTTTGGACTTTGATAGCTTATATTGCTAGAGAGATTGCTTGGGAAAAACATGTTTGTGGCCTTTTTTTGGTGGGAATCCTGTTGATTTCTTGAATTCCTTAGGGAGAACGGACAGCTAATGCTGGTGATCCTTTTTTGTCCTTTCCTGTGCAGGAGAAAAATCACACTTTTAAAATCTTGAGTTTCACTAGATGGCAGCATCTCAATGTTTCAACAGGAAATTACGTTCATATAGAGAAACTTACCAGTTAGACTACAAGTCCCAACAAGCACAGCAAAAAAAGTCTAAAACTTCCTTTTGTACAAAGGTCAGTAAATATAACAAGCTGTTTGAGATCTCTTGGTAAGTGACTATATTAATACTTACTTTCAAGTGCTTCCTAGAATTGGTGTGGCAAATGTTCATTAAAACTGGTTGTTAGATGGAAAAATGTATTTATAGTGCATTTTGCTTCCAAAGCGTTAAGGTAATTTGGGGAAGTACTTGAACTGATCAGGTTGGTTTTTTCCACTGAAAAGATGTATGTGACAACAAAGAGTAAGAAAGAGCTTCCTCTGACTCGAGGGAGCACTTTGAGCTCATTGTTGAGATACTCAGGACTTGCTACAATTAATAGAACCTTTCCCAGAATTTTATGTTTGAGGAGTTGTATTTTGGAAAGCTTAGTGCATTAGAGAGACAGTGCAACCTAGCTGTGTGTGTAATTTCATTTTGCTCGCTTAACTTGGTATTTTTCACCTGTCAATGCAAAAACGTTATGCTAAAACAGGCCCAATCTCACATAATCTTATATACCCTACCATCAGAGGCATCTGAAGAGACGTCTTTTTACTAGCCAACATAAAAAGTGATTTTAAGGTATTGTCTTTCCCCTAGTTACAAAGGTGCATCTCAGTTACTGTTTGCTTAGGAGACGGTTCTTTTGTTTTGTGCGTGCTTGCTTTCTGTGTGTGTGTGTGTGTGTGCACATGTGTGTCCTAGTTATGGGGGGAAAACCTACAGTGAAACATTTCAGTGTCTTGAAACATGGTCTGTAACTCAGTCTGACTTTAAATCAAAAGAGTTAATGTTTTTTGTGTTAGAACAGAAAGAATTTTTCGGTTAAACTGCTTCAGAAGAAGTCTGACTTGCTGAATCTGTAACCTTCAGGGGAGCATTAGTTTTGCTCCAACTTTTTGTCGGGAAAAGCTGCTGAGAAAACAGATAGAATTTCTGGTCAAAATCAGAGAAATGAATAATCTGGTTTAAGATGTAGGACACTAAATTTGACTCGGTAATCTGAGTCACAGCATGCATTTGAGCATCTCTAGATGATAGCACTGGCTGCTTAACCTAGGGGAGATTATGGCATCTTTATCTTAACTTCTCAGTGAAGTACTCATTACGTTGGATTCATGTATATATTTAAAGACTTTAGGTTCTTGGGACACCTTTCTACACTCATATATACATAAACAAATTTTGCTCTGTGGATTATAAAAGTGCAGAAAGTTTTGCTTATTGGGAAACCAGTTAACAAACACCAGATACCGCACTCTGACTGGAACACAGTGACCTTACTTTTTAGGCAGTTCTTTGAAACATCCTATTAAGTAGTTTACTCCTTAAAAAAACCAAAAAGCCTACTGGAAACTCCTGAATCCATAGGGGTGAGAGGATGGCATTTGCTTTTATTTCTCTGTCTGCAACTTTACATGCTGTATTTCTTTAAACATTATGCAGCATTAGAAAGCGTGTGCTTGGGCAGAAGAGAAGAGGGCTACATTTTGCCCTCTGGCTGCTATGCATTGAGTAAGGTGGAACCTCCTGGAAGTTCCCTACCGCTTGCCCCAGGCCTGCTCAGTAGTTCCCTGAGAGCAAGCAACGCGAGAGGCGTGAGACAAGACAGAGCTTCATTCCCACCCTCCTGCCTTGTTGGAGCTGGGACTCTGCTGTGCTGGAAGATTCCTAAGACAACTCAGAGAATACACCAAGGCCAGTGTATGGTGTGGAATTTATTGCAATCTAGGAAGGCGATGAGTTTGTAGCTTGAGAGGAGTAGAAGAAGGACCTGCTTGCTAAGAACACAATGGACAGTGGAAGCACTAGATTACAAGCTATTGTACTTCTATTCTGTTTCATATTGACTTTTTTTTCTGTTTAAGGAAAAATAAAGTCTGGTTTCTGTTATAATAAAGCTTGGCTTTTGAGCTCAAATGTCTTTTGATCTTTTTGAGGTCCTTACTTATGGGGGGGGAAAAAAGTTCAGGCGGTATCCCCCTCAGAACCCTGGATGACTCAGGGTCACACTGCAGCCAAGCAGGACCATCTGTGATATGATTTGATGGCAGAGGTACTCTGAATCATGTCTAGTTTTTGGAATGCATTTGCTTCTGATTCCCAGGGAATATTGTTGGCTCACCTTTTTGTTAAAGATTCTGTGACATCTTTTGTCTGCGCAGGTCAGCAGTATGGGTCGGCTTGATGGGAAGATCATACTGCTGTCTGCAGCAGCACAGGGGATTGGACGAGCAGCTGCTATAGTAAGTTGGAAAATGTTTGTTCTGCTGTACCTAAGCTAGGTCTCTAATGCTAGCTTGTCCAATGATACCTGCACCAAACAAGTTCTTGAATTAATAAACCATAGATGAAGCCAGAACTACCCATTGAAAAATTCAGGGAATAATATAGTCACTATACTGTATCCTGCATGCTTTGTGCTGTTTGAATTTCTGAAAGTCTTCAGCTCTGAGCGGTGACGTTAGGCAAGGATAAGAGCAAGATTTGAGAACAGCTGCAACTGCTTTTCTAACAGTATATGGCTGGTACTGTTTGTACCTTTAATCCAGTATCTCCGCTGCTTTGTTCTGGGAGAAGATAAGGAGGATAGAGGGAATATTTTCTGTTATAAGGCTGGATACTGCAAAGATCCCCTACAGTAAAGCCAAGATATTTTATCTACATTAATAGTTGACGTAACAAAGTCTACATGATACTAACAGCACAGCTACAACATTGTTCACAATGAGCAACTGTGAGAAATCCTTTACAAATTGTAAATTTAATTCCTTTTGATCAGTTCTTCCCCTGCTACTTCCTTCTTCCATGGCAGATAGAGAAACTAGTAGTTATCTCAGTATCTCCATAATGTAGTCAATAAGCCAGGAAAAGCTCCTGTAAGTAGGATTTTTGCCAGACTAGTTAGTTTCTCATGCATGCAGTTAAGAATGCAGAAGACTGCTGATCTTGGCACTTACATTAAAACACTCAGTCCAAGAAGTAGGTAATTTTCCTGATGATTTCACTTTGTAAATACCGAACAAGCCAGGGAAGGCTGGCATGTTTAATGCCACTATCCTCTTAAGCTGCACTTGAGACACTTATTTTGAAGACTAGGGGCTACAGTCTGAGACGTCAGAATGCTTTTGACACAGAGGTTACTTGTTAGCATAGCTGTTGATTTATCAGTAATCACAATGCAAAGAAAGCAGGTTTTGAGGGGAGCATCAAGAATGAGGGAATATCTCTGGTTAAGTATCAAAGAAAAGTCGTGCTTCTTTTAACATTGCTCTATTCCAAAGATTTGGATGCAAAGGATTTTCATGAAGTTTATATACCACCATTCCTTTTTTATGACTCTTGCCTTTACCTGTCAAATCCCATAACTTCATTTAAATCCAACAATAGAGACAATTCTAGCCCTACGTGTTTATAACGTGCTTGTTAGTGCATATGCAGCTAATAAGGGCAATAATAATACCAGTTGTCTTAGTCTGGTTACTGTTCTTATACTTTATTTATGGATTCCTTACTTTAAGGAAGAGATCTTAAATCTGTCTTATATCATGTGTAGTTACTTAGTTGTCCCCAGGATGTGTGGTAATTGATGTCCATTACTCCCTGACATGCCCAGAATGAAAAGTGACAGATCAGCTGCCTTCAGCCAACTTTTATTTGAAGCCAAAAAGGAAATGAGAAGAAGACAGATTTTATTTCTGGTAAGATCTGGAATATCTAAATATAAACTGCTTCTCTTACTTGTATTCTTCAGGCTTTTGCTAAAGAAGGAGCCAAAGTCATTGCTACAGACATCAATGAGTCTAAGCTGCAAGAATTGGAGAAATATCCAGGTAAATGACCTACAGTAGGTATTAGTTCAGCTCTTGCAAGTTTTGTTGTAGACTGGCTGAAATATAATTTGAGGATAGGGCAAACTACAAAAGGCCAAAAAAAAATGGAAAATATCCAGACTAATTCTTTAGATGTTGGCATTGCTTTATTCTGTAGTGTGGAATGGTAGAGATTTAGCATGTAAAATACTGCAGCATCAGCATATCAGACAGTATTATTCCAGGCGTGTGGAATAACTTTGAGTTTCTTGTGTCACAAAAGCAGTTGATTTCTGCTTCCCAGAATGGCACCCATTTCAGTTACCTAGTCACTAGGCTAATTGTCAAACATGTCACTCTAAAAGGCATGGAATGCTTTTCTCTGATCCCAAGAACTAACATCCAGCTATACAAAAAGTAGATTTAGTGTCTTGTATTTCCATGGTCCATGCTTACTAAGGAATGCATTAAAAGGACAGCTGTCTAGTAGAATTCACATGTCTTCAGAAACTAATTGCACCAATGCTAGATAAGCCTATTCTGTTTGTACAAATGCTCAGGCCTGAAGGTTGCTTTCCTACAGATATCACAGGAACATACTTCAAGGAGCAGGTTTTGCATAGCTGTGTTTCTTAATCATAAGTGACACAAGTGTGGGACATTATATTAAAAAATTATTTTTTCAATCTTGAAATAAAAATTAAGGCTTAAATATGTTTTACAACTGAAAATGCTTCCAACTTAATTTGACGGAAGGAAGTGGATTTAATGAATTCCTATTACAGGGTGACAGTCAAATACGCAAAACCACTTTTCTCTGGCACAGCTTTTGGATTGAACATCGGTCTCTACTGACTGGAGTTCACCACAAGCAATCCCTCTGTAATTCTTTAGGAACTTTAGGACTTTCCAGGTTCATTCTGAGGGTATTTAGGAAAGTGTTACATTTTGAACTGTGCATTTTTTCCCTCTGCTAGTGTTTTCACAAGGAAAGAGGTAATTTTCCATATACTCAGAGCCATTGCCATCCTTTTGACATACGATTAGTTAAGCTATAATTCATCAAGGCTTGGCACATTGTGGACTTTGAATTTTATCCAGGAGAGATAATTCCAGTGCTGATGTTAATCACCAGCCTGTAGTCTAATTGCATCATTTTACACAAATCTCTTCAAAGGTGTCTATATCATTTAACTAAGGCATATAAAGCCTGTTCATGGATTTGTCAGTTTGGCTTCAAAAGAAACAGGTGTTTATCCATTTCAAATCGAATTCTCCCATAATTTAGACATCACTCAGATGCTTTATGGACAGCTTTACAGTATTTCATAGAATCGCGTATGCTGGATGAGACCTCTGGAGGCCACTTAGTCCTGCCTGCTGCTCGAAGTGGCTCTGGTTAGAGCAGGTTGCTCAGGGCTGTGTTGAGTCAAGTTCTGAACATCTGAACATTCTGAACATCTGAAATTCTGATGGAATTTCCTCAACAACCTCTGTAGGCCTCTGTTGCAGTGCCACTGCCCTCATGGTTTTAAAATAATAATGATATTTTTTAAAAACCCAAACAAACCCAAGCAAACAACAAAAAACCCCCACCAAAACCCACAAAACCCAAACACACCTTATATTCAGTCAGAGTTTTCCATGTTCCAACTTCTTTCTGTTGCCTTTTATCCTTCCACTGTGGGCCTCTGAGAAGTCTGGCTCCATCTCCTCTACAGTCTCTCAATAGATAGTTGTAGACATTTATTAGACTGTGTGTCACTAGTTGCACATGACTGAATTGTCAAAAAAACTGTTTTGGGGCACAGGTGTGTTCCGCACTAGATGTCCCTTCATCCTAGATGCAGGATATGCTGTGACCAGGCTGTGGTAAAAGGGTGATCAGCAGCAAGTCTTGGTGTCCTGGGAGCCTAATTGTACCCACTAAGGGAACTACTGGAGTACACCCTGACTCCTTTTCCACTCATCCAGGTTTCCTTTGGATGAAAAGTTCATGTATTTGAGAAGGGGGCACAGCTCAATCTTTACATACAGTATAGAGTGAGGGTGCAGGCAAAGTGTGTCATGAAGTATGCCTATTCCATAATAAGGATTCAGCCTTGACATGGGTGAGAGAAGCTAATTGTGTTAGATTACTGGAAGCTACTTAAGTAAATGAGATAAAATAATATGTAGATTATATCATATCATATATTACAGCTCATCTGGAAGAGTAGTTCTTTTACTTTTGCTCTTTTTGCTTCTGGCCAGAGAATGGCACGGCTGTGGTTGGCCTTAAAACAGTTCTGTTAGAGCTGATTCTATTGAAAAGCGTTTGGAAGAGTTGAGCCTGACCCTGTTTTGCAGTAATTATGTTTCTCAGTCTTTCAGAGATAACTTCTCTGAACAAAATAGAAGAGTTGGGGGGGGGGGGTTTGTTATCAGTGGCTTTCTTGAAGGTATGGCACAGGTACAGCTGGTGCTATAAGGGCTGACAGTGACAGCTGCCAGGCTGAAATACATAGAAACTTATAGTGAAAAGCAACATGTGTCCGGCCCTCTTTTGTTTGATTATAAACAAATAATTGCAAAAACATAAACATCATATTTTTAAACTAGCTTTCGTGATAGAAGCCATCGATTTGTTACACTTCCTCTTCATTGCTATTATCATGGCTATGACATCATTCCAGGCTATGTAAGTTATTGGCTTATGCAAAATCACTTTTTCTCATTAATTAAATGGTATAAAGCTGATTCATCATATCCTCAACTGCACATGGATAGATGGCATGTAATGTGATTGTGAGTGTATGTGACACATGTAACTAGTTTCAAGCAATTATTATTCTATAATAGTGGGCATGAAAGCTTGTTTTGATTATACAGGCTCTGTAATTCTTCAGTTTGAGAGCACAGTGGAATTCAAATTTATTGGAAATGTTTTTATGGTAAATGACATTAGCTCATCTGCTTGTGTGATGCTGTATGACAATCAAATCAGTTGATCTTTTTTTAATTCCCTTCTGAAATTTTAAATAGCATGCCATGCTGTCCATTGCTGTCCTGATTTAACTATTGCACTAATTTAAGTGTAGCTCTCGCTTAGTGAGTCTCCATGTCGTGGTGAACCACTGAGAGGGGACTGTTCCTGGCAAGCCACTGACTTGAATCGTAGATGCAGTCCTCAGCACTTCAGAAAAATAATGCTGATCCCTAGCCAAATGCACTGAAATGAATACCATGTTTTTCTAGGCATTCAATTACGGGTTCTGGATGTCACCAAAAAGGAGCAGATAGAAAATCTGGCCAAGGAGATTGAAAGGATTGATGTCCTCTGTAACATTGCAGGGTAACCAGCTTCTGTTTGATCCTACTTCTTTTTCCAGTTTTCCCTGTCCCCCAGAAGTAGTTTCTTTTACTTAAATGCATTTTATTTCTTTTGCTTTAATGCATTTTATATCTTTAATATAAGTTTTCATGTGTTTTCATCAGCACTGAACTCTTTGTGTGTAGCTGTGTTACTCAAACCAAGACAGAATGGCTCTGGAATTTGTTATGTTTTCCTCACTCTATGGGTGCCCTATACTGGTGGCTTTGGCCCTCTTGGCACAACAGCGAGCAAAGTTGATGGTCTGCCAGTGCTCTATCTTTTTTTTTAATTTCCCTATTACCAAACATTTCTTTGCACATATCAGATCTGTCTTGTCTCCCTGATACTCATCAGAAGAAATATACTGTTGCTTGCTTTCTTCCAAAGAGCTCTTGTCACTCCTTTTCAAGGTTGGAAGGGTTAGCTATTACAAAATAGCAATGGAAAAATATGCATAAAAAGTCATAGAAATGTAAATCACAGACAGTAATTGACTTCATGCACTTACTCTAGGTTTGTTCATCATGGAACCATTCTGGAGTGTGAAGAGCAAGACTGGAACTTCACTATGAACCTCAATGTTCGCAGCATGTATCTAATGATCAAGACGTTCCTTCCTAAGGTAAGGCTTGGTGGCCCGTGTGTTTTAGTCTCTGCTGCATTGTGTTTGAAGCGTGAGAGGTCTAAGTTGTTGCCACTGTGACAGCACAGGGTTTGAGATAAAAAGGCAAGTATGCAGCGTTGAATAGGGGAGGCCCTTTGATTATAGCAATCCTGCTCTAAAACATTCTCTACATTGTGTAATCCTTCAAGTAGACAATCTATCTAAAGGATATGGTAGAGAAGATTAATTCAGGGGTTTTGCCCTATGTAATTTGTAACTAAAATCCTTCAAATGCAGAGCAGCGAGGGAGCCATTGCAATACAGTTCTACCATATTATACTATAGCACACAGCTGCACAATACCACCACTACAATATATTTATAAAATATGTATATTAATATGAATTTTATGCAAATCTGGAAACTATCTTGTGAAGCAATTCAGTGTCACTGATGCCAATATGCTGGTTATATCAGAACAACAATCCAATTAGTCTAGCAGCTTGAGGACGCTTGTTGTGTTTGGCATAGTAACTAGGTTCGGGACTACAAAAATTTGTGGACTGAATAAGGTGTTTGTATTCCTGTAAATGCAAAGGCCAGAAGTGGAAGCTGTGACCACGACTGGATGACGACTACTCTTTTCAGTGTTGTTCCAGTCCTTTTTGTTTGGTTGGGTTTTGTTTGGTTTTTGTCTTAGCTGATCTTCATTTTCAAAGGTTCTTTATAACTTCAGGCATCTCAGGTTTTGAGATGCCTAAAAAGGTTATAACTTAAAGAAATTTAGCTACAATTCAAAGATGGTAGAGAGTTGTGTTTTAGTCTTCTCCAAAGCCACGGAGAAGTGAATTAGTGCATTGGTAGATGGCATGAGTAGATGTCTATGTAGGGTAACTTACTGTGGTGACAAGAGGACAAAGATTCAGAGGTGGCTATCTGGGGAAAAAATCCTTTCCTGTCACAGTCTTCACCCGTGAGATGACTTACGAGAACCTGGTGAGAATTTCAGATTCTGCTTTACTACTTCAGTCAATAGATCAAAAAGAGATAAGCACCTATTCATGCCAATTAAACTTTGTTACCCTGTGTATCAATTGCATGTAGGGCTGTTCTGTGGGTTGTTACGGGCTATTTTGCCAGACCTGCAGATGACAAAATAGTTTGCATTTAAATGACATAAGTATTCCTTTGCAGATGCTTAAACAGAAATCTGGAAATATAATAAATATGTCTTCTGTGGCATCCAGCATTAAAGGTCAGTAGCTTGCTAGAGAATTCCTTATATAAATCTTTAAAATGATGGGAATGCAAAATAAATATCGCACAACTTTGAATTTAGAGGACACCGCCAATCCTGTGGAGAGATGCAATTAAAAAAAAAATGAACACAATTCATACATACATGTAAGGACACAGATGGGAAATTGCAGAAACACTAAGATCCTTGCCTTTGACCTTTTGAATCTGTGTCCTGAATGTTTTGTAGCATCCTTTTTACCAGTTTGTATTAACTGAAAAGAAATTACTTCTAGTGATATCTTACTACATATGTCCTTCAGAGAAGCAATGAAGAACTGACAGTTATGTAAGTGCTATAGCTATGCTTTCCAAGGAAGCCTGATGAGTAACAGATGGGTCTCTGTTCCTAAATCTTTGTTTGCTTTGTTAACTTTTCTAGACTACTCCCCAAACTTATGCTATTGAAAGATCGTGTGCTTTGCATCTGCTGTATGCCTGAGTAGAATTCTGGCAGTCAGCATTCTAGTTAGCCCACCCTTATGGAGAGACTACAGGTGCTACAGGAAATGCTGGAGTCCAGAAGCAGGTGCATATGGAACAAACTTGGCTCTCTTTTTCTTTTTTTTTTTTTTTTTTTTTTTAAATATGTTTCTACGTTGCCTTCACACTGACCTTCTGTTAGGTGTTGTGAATAGATGTGTATATAGTGCTTCAAAGGCAGCAGTTATCGGTCTAACAAAGTCTGTGGCTGCTGATTTCATTGAACAAGGCATCAGATGCAACTGCATATGTCCTGGTAAGTATTCTTACATTATTTTGGAACTAGGAGCAGATGCTAGAACGCCTGATTTTGTTTGACATTGTTAACAAAGAATAGACTTGCAAGTGGCAACTAAAGTTACCCACAATCTAAAAGAACCGGACATGCTTGAAATATTTCTGAGATTTAAAATAGAAACATTGTTACTTTTGTAGTTAAACTGTATGTTTAGTCTGTTAACCCAGCACATGCACATTATATATGCATTACACAGTATTTGAATGTTTATTTTCCAAGATACAGTCTAGGAAGTTAGAAGCAGGCAAGGGCTAGCTAACAAGCTAGCCATTGTTTAACCATCTGAAAAGTATTGAATCTAATTCTTAAAAGTCTTGCCTTCTATTGAAATTTAGAATCCTATGCTATGTTGATAGTTTTGCAGTCTTTCTCCTGAATCATATTATGAATTTACACATAAGTGTTAAGACATACAAATAGAACCAATGAACTGCATTTTTTTTTGTCAGGATTGTTGATGCAGTCGATTTTTAACATTGAATTTTATATTTTGCTTAGGAACTGTTGACACACCATCTTTACAGGAAAGAATCCAAGCCCAGCCTAACCCAGAACAGGTGAGAAAGCAATTTATTAGTTTGATCATGTGCGTACATATGTTTAACTCCCTTTAAAATAAAAAAAAATATATAGTGGCACTTCTGCCCATATTCAAGAATGTCCCCTATTTCAGACAACCAATGATAACATAACAGTAGTGTCTCCTTTGATAGTTTAGTCAGTTTGTACTCAAGACAGAAGTCTTAAAATGCCTCAGAAGGATACTATTGCTTAGAGAATACAGAGGGTCTGTCATCTATGGAAGCATTTGCAACCATTGGTTACAGTATCTAGTGCAAAAGTAGAAGACATTTTCTACTGTGGCATGTGGCAGCCACAAACCAGTGCAAAACCACTATAGAAAGGGCATTCTGGCTTATGCATTTCAAAATTATTTGGGATGCTTAACCATACTGATAACTATGAGCCCCCATTTGAAGGGCCTGGGAATATCTACCACCAAAGGAAGAAGGACTTATGTTGGCTTTATTCTGGAACCAGAGATTTAGGTCCAGTCTCCTACTATTTTTCAACTTAAAATTCATACCACTGTTAATCTTCTAATTTCTTTTTCTAGCATAAATTCCCTACTCAGTGTACTAAAGGAAGTTATGACGTATGGCCTGTTTCCAGTATTGCTTTGTACATGTCATACTAATCAGATTAAAAGAATTGTTTTTTATTTTTGATATACCAAATGCTCCTGTATATCTAGGCATTGAAAGACTTTCTAGCCAGACAGAAGACTGGTAGGATGGCTACTGCTGAAGAAGTGGCCCATCTCTTTGTGTACTTGGCCTCTGATGAAGTAAGTATGGAACAATAAAATTTCCTGTCACAGAATCCCATGCTACTTTGCTGCTTCACAATAGAGAGAATTCGTTTTAGGAGGATTTATATTGTCTTTGAGCTGGATTATTACAAAAATAAAAAAACTGACGATCTTTTACTGAGTTCAACCTACGATACAAAAAGTACTCTGAATGTTGGAAGTGATTGTTAAGGCATTATGTATTTGATGCCATAGCCTGGTCGTTTCATGTCATCTGAGCAAATTGACTGATCCTAGATCATCCTGAAAGACAGAAGAAATGGGCTTGTCTGCTTTTCCAAGTTTGCACCATGGCTAGATGGTGTTTTAAGGAGGTAGAATTAGTAGTCATCACCTACCTTCACTACTCAAGAGCAAATATTTGCATAGAACTGCTGGAGATTTTAGCTAAAAGGGCTAATGCTCAGAGTCAATCTACCCTTTCAGCATAAAAAATAGACCTACTGAGGCTGTTATACACCGAACTCTTAATGACCACTGCAAATACCACCAACACTAATGAGCACACATCAAGGTTATTTCAGATGCTATAAATTTACTATGAATCTAAAATTGGACTGGATTCCTCTACACTTGTCCAGCAGTCCTAATGAGCATAACACAATACTTTAATGGAATTAATTCAGTCTTAATGTTGCTATCTATCAGTAATCTCTTTTCATTTTCATCTTGGTTTTAGCGTTTCTGTAAAGCTACTAATTTTTTCCAGTCTGGTCATAGGATTTTCAACCTTGTGTAGACAGAATTCCAGTTTTCCAATATATTCCAGTATGCTTCAGTACTGCCATAGAGAAGAATGTCAACAGCTCAGTTGCTTACCTCACTATCTGCACAATCTAAATTTTCAGTTAGGTCCCCTTATAATTATTGGCTGACCTGGTCAGATGCGGCTCAGCTGAACAGAACTAATAACGTCATAGTGTGAGGTATTATTCCTGCAGGTAACATATCTGAGTCTAGCTTATGTGAATTTGTACACTCAGGATGCATTCTCATCTTAATGCCTCTAATAATACTTTTGCTACGCTCCCCTGAGTTAGCTGAAAGGCTTCCATTTCTATGTTTGTTTATATTCTATTTATTTAGATTTTTTTGTAAAACAAAAAAACAAAAAAAGGTTTGTATAAAAAGAAAGCAGTTCTTTGAATTTAAAGAAAAAGTGTTTCCCTGTAATTAGCCTTGAAAAATTACTTAAAATTATTGTTACTTTTTATGTAATTTCAGTCTGCCTACGTGACTGGTAATGAACTAATCATTGATGGAGGATGGCGCTTGTGATTGACCCTACCTGCAAATGGAAATTCATAACATGAAAGGCAAAAAGTGAGGATCATGTTTCTCAG
Source organism: Gymnogyps californianus (assembly GCF_018139145.2). Taxonomy (NCBI): domain Eukaryota; kingdom Metazoa; phylum Chordata; class Aves; order Accipitriformes; family Cathartidae; genus Gymnogyps; species Gymnogyps californianus. The sequence goes on along the minus strand of NC_059474.1, from coordinate 56,895,220 downwards.
TTAAGATAGCTTGCAAAGATTTAGATCATGCACGTGATGTCTTTCAAAACAAATTTGGTGCATTTTTACTGCTATATGATCTCTTTCTAGAATGATCTTACTGATTCACTTTTCCCTAAATAGTGAAACACGGGACTAAAACATACTTCATGTGGCTTCAATTTCTGGTAACTCCAAAAACATGAAAGAATAGCAATTTAACGTTTAAGATTTCAGAGGGCAAAGAATATTATTTAAGGTACAAAATCTGAGTTGTGTTTTAAGCAAATCTGGATGAAAGGAAAGTATTTGGAAGCTAAACGTTCACAATTAGATTTCCTACTAGCATTGACAGACTATCCAGAGAAAACAGAGCAACTACTATTAAATCAGCCAAACAGATCCTGAACTAAATGCAGTTTAAACAGAAGAAAAAAGAATAGTAAATTTGACGATTAGAATGTTTGAATCATTTTGTTACTGGTAATAGATGTTTCTATATTAGAGAACATACTAGTTGCAAATTGTACTTGAAAGCACATTCTGCTTTGCAAATTACAAAGTAAGTTCTTTCTGCTCTGTACTATTGTTAGCAAAATGTTTTAGAACTGTAATAGCTGTAGAAAAACAGTCTGAATTGTTGAAAAGAATATGTCCCAAGCCTGACAACGCTTACATATCCAAAGCGGGCAGTGCAAGACAGTTAAACACTGTAGATACATGGTGTATGGGCACATGAAACTTCCTGCGTATACAACAAAGAGTGTACATGCACAGCTGGTTTGTGCAACTGCAATGTCCATTTTCCAGATTCTGGACAAGTTAGGCTGTCGGAATCTGGAAAAGCAGTAGCGCAAAAGGGAGGACAACAGATTACCATTAGAAGCAGTAGGATTGGCCACTTTGTGGAGTTTGGGAGGGATTTTTTGTTTAAGCACATAACCACTATAGACACTGTCTTCATGAAGCAGAAATGATGGAGAGGAGCCTGCTCTAATGGTTAAGACTAAAGCTTATAGCATGGAGAGAGCATAGAGAATTACATATAGTTTCACAATCAGTTAGAAAATGAGTACATTAACTAGTACAAAAGAGGTCCTAGTGGAAGAAATAGAGACCAGAACTGTTTCATTAATAGTATAGATCACTCCTAAAATTATGTTGGAAGTATCATTACTATATCTTTTTTTTTTTCTCTCCGTCCATGTACAGAAAGTACTATGCAAGGACATCACTCTGGTAGGCATGAATGGGGGTATATGTGGGAGAACTATTCTTAAATGTACGGGTGGATCTTCATGAATGCGCTTGTCTTCTGGCACACAAGCAAAAGGAGTGGATTTTACCACTCTAGACAGAGCCAATATGTTCATTTTCAAAAGGATGTACTAATATTAGACAAATACTGTCAAATCTGTATGCTAGGTGCTAGGCTTTGGTATTCTATTGCTTGATTCTCAAATACCAATACAGTTCATGCTAAAGCACAAGGCTAAGTTTCTCTGAAAAGGACTGTTTCTACAAGAGTTTGTGTTGATGTTTTTATTGTGATAGCACATGGTAGGTTTGATTTATGAATCAGAAACCTATTACCATAAAGTCTCATACTCTGGGAGAAAACATAGATCCTGACCCGGAGATCTAAGGCAATGAATAACCTGAATTCCAAAACTATTTGTTTTGCTAACATACTGTTAAAATTAACTTGAATGACACGGGCTGACTGCCTATAAATATGGTCACCTTAAAAAAGATTGCACACAGCTCCATTTATCTAGTTTGTGAATGAAGCTGTATGTAATTTCATATATATTCATATATATTAAATACATATATATGTGGGGGAGGAATTAAAGAATAAATGCTACTGAATATGATTGATCAGTAATCAGAAAGCACGGGGAAAAATGTACAATATTTTGTCCGTGTTTCTGTAACAACTGCCATGTTTTTAAAATTATTGCTTAAGCTTTTCAATATTAGCTGAAGCATTAATATAAATTATTTTATTTCAAAGATAATGGAACATGTCTAGTTAAAATCAGGCTTCTTATTTTAAAATTGTAAGTAAATGTAACGTTTACAAATGAGAAAGTATTGTGGATGTTGGCCTCCTCAGGTTCATTATGGGTTTAACTTTTACCTTTAATCACGGTTGGAGCATTCTGATCTTGTGTAGTTTGTTTATGGGGTTTTTGAGTATCTAGTATTTCAATAAAGTGACCCTGGCAGCCAAGCAGGATCAAGTTGAGGCAGAAATCCAGTTATCCAAAATGGCTCCACCAGTGTTCACTGATGTAAATTCAAATGTTAAAAGTTCAGGCTGGCAGGATACTGTTTTGATGGTTTCAGTGTTTGATATGAAGGCCAAAGTCCTTCCTCTGTAGTAGGTGTAGAAGGCTTACCTTGAAAAGAGAATCCCCCCGCTGCAGTAACAGGGGAAACTTGCACTGTGTATTCTGAAAATATAATTAAGAATCTGAGAGAAAATTCATTATACTTATTGCATATTGAACTTTATTAGTTAACATTTCTTCACTCACTGGTGATTGTAATATACAGATGCTACTCAGAAATGGCTTTTCTGTCAAAGCACTCATGCAAGAAAAGGAGATACCATCTGCTTTTTACATTGCACTACAAGCACAGAGATACAGATTTTTTCAGTGGTAGTCCAAGACGCTGGTGGACCAGAAAAAAAAAAAATCAGCAGAAATTACTGTCTCTTGCCTTATTAGCAATGCTTTTCATGGGTGTGTTAACAGCTACAACTCTGAAATGTGTTCCAATGTCTAGAGGTTTTCCAGCAGACTTGCTGGAATTATTAAAGGAGAGTGCTTCTTAATGCTCTTGTGACCTCTTAATTCCCTGGTCTGTTTTTAATGGAACTGGGTAATTCTGTTTTCCTTCCACCCCAGTGATAATATAGATAATAAAGAGGAGATTTTTGACTTTTCAGATTCTAGGTCAAACTTTTCTCTTGTTGGGGATGGGGGAAGAGAATTCCCTGATTCAGAATCCTTCTGGAAAATTTAATCTGATCAAAAAACAGTGCTTTTTTCTCTCAGATTTGTAGTCAGCTTAATTCTGTGTAATGCTACTAGTAGCAAAGTAGCAACATGTTGCATTTGAATCTGCTTTCACATGCACCCAGCGTAGCTTGCAAAATGAGGTTGAGAGGTTTGTCTCATTTCCTCATGTGCGCTTACAGATGAGGTGCACACACTTGATTCTTTTTTAAGAAGTAGAAATGTCTTGATGGGAACACCACAAATATGCAAGTTCGTTTTTTTGTTTTGTTTTTTTTTTTACTCTCCTGCCTGCCCCAATGCAATTCTTCTGCATGCACCCAGAGCAGAATCATCTAGAGATCCTTACCCTTTCTTTGCACCTAACCTCCAACTGCAGTGCCGCAGTCTGAGTAAGAGGATTGTGTGCAGCTTCCTGTCCTGGTTTCAGCTGGGATAGAGTTAATTTTCTTCTTAGTAGCTGGTACAGTGCTGTGTTTTGGATTTAGTGTGAGAATAAAGTTGATAACGCGCTGATGTTTTAGTTGTTGCTAAGTAGCGCTTATCTTAAGCCAAGGACTTTTCAGTTTCCCATGCTCTGCCAGCAAGCAGGTGTGCAAGAAGCTGGGAGGGAGCATGGCCAGAACAGCTGACCCAAACTAGCCAAAGGAGTATTCCATACCATAGAACGTCATGCCCAATATATATACGGAGGGGAGTTGGCCGGGAGGGGTGGATTGCTGCTGGGGCATCAGTCAGTGGGTGGTGAGCAATTGCATTGTGCATCACTGGTTTTTTTCCTTTTTTTCCCCTCTTTTTTGTTATATTCCTTTTCATTACTATTATTATTATTATATTTTATTATTATTATTATTGTTAGTATTATATTTTACTTTAGTTATTAAACTGTTCTTATCTCAACCCACGAGTTCTACCTTCTTTCCCGGTTCTCCTCCCCATCCCACTGGGAGTGGGGGTGGGGGGTGGGAGGGAGGGAGCGGCTGCGTGGTGCTTAGCTGCTGGCTGGGGTTAAACCACGACACTTCCCCATGTCTCTTCCCACAGCCATGGGAGAAAGGCAGCAAGGGAAAGCAACCTTTTTAATGTGTACAGGTTGCAATGAAATGACATGGGAAGCAGAGAGCTGGCTATGTGAAACACAAAAATCTACTTTCTTCTCATCCCTCGTCCTCCTGGATGCCGCGGGCTCAGGGCCGGTCCATTGCTCAAACCAACCTGACACCTCTTTGACAGCTCAGATCATAGCCACCCCTCACCCGTCCACCCTCCTGCCGCCTGCCTGGCAGTGACCTAGTCACAGTGCCAAGAGACACGACGGCATACGGGAAAGCCTTTCGGTCTCCCCAAGCTCCAGACTGAGGTTTTTGCTGCTGGTCTAGTGAAGCTCTGGCTTTGGAGGAGGGACTGCGGCACTAGCAGCAACAGCAGGGAAGGAGGAGCCAAAGCTGTCACAAAGCTGCTGCTGCTGCTTGCCGGGAGCGGATGATCACCTCCCCGTCTCCGTGCTGAGGGTCTGGCCGTGCGAGAGAGGCTGCACAGGGAGCGGTTCCTTCCCTCTGATCCCTGCCATCCCCCAGGTAAGTCTTCTGCCCCTCTGTCTCCTTGTATCTCCCTCCCCTGCGGCTGGAGGCGGCAGGAGACATAACATCGGGGGACTGTTAGCTGGCTTTGCAGGCAGGAAGCTGCTGAGGGAGGAGGAGAGGAAGGTTGCATCAGGCTTTACTTAGGTCTTTTTGTGGATGAAGACGCGTTGTTTGGGTTGGGGGGTTATTTGTTTGTTTGTTTGTTTGTTTGTTTGTTTTTCTGAATGTTAGTTGCTCCGGCGGTGGTTGTGGGATTTTACTTGTATTCCTTTCTGTACTGTGTGTGCGCATAGCAGAATGTTGACAGTCACCAGAGCAATCGAGCTAATAATATAGGCATGCACATGCTGCCCCTGTCAGTCATCTCTTCAGTTCGGCTCTCCCTCTCTTTCTTCCTCCCTACCAACTAAAAACAAGTAAAATGAGAGGATCTAATAAAAACCTATAATAAAAACCTTTATTGTTTCAAAATAGGGAAAGTATATTTTTACAGGGAGGTACTGAAATAAGGTTTCCATGGTACAGGCCTTAACCCTGTGGTATGAATTCTGCTTTATGATTTCTCAATCGCTGATTTTGTTTGTATAGGGGGTGAAGTTTAAAATACAAAACAAACCCACAAAAAAAAAAACCAAACCAACCCCAAAAAACAAACAGACAGATACCATGAACCCCAAAAACCCCACCCTGGTGTGAGTAAACTAACTACTCACTTTGGTCTCAATCCAACTGGCTGTTGCTTGGAAGTAGCAGTATCAAGAACCTGACAGGGTGAAGACCTGTCACAAAACAGATAAGGACAGCACATCTACTATCAGCCTCCTCATTCACACCTTGAAACCATTCCTGCTAAGCAGAACATCCAATCTCCTTGCTTAGTCAATCTTTTCTCTCCTATACGCTACTGTGAACAATGCATTCAGGAGCTGAGTTGACACGTATTTCTTGTCAACAACTGCATGACCCCAAGAACTGGGATGTTGCCCATGCAAAGCTGGATGGAGAGCAATATCCTTCTGTCTCTTACCCACATGCACCCCTTTCAGAATTACAAAATTAAGTACATATACCCTTAAGTACGTATACCCTGGGGAAGTGGTTGGTGAAGGGAAGGAGGGAGGCGCTGGTAGGTTGCTGATAATTTCTATTCTATGCCAGTTAGTAGACTGACATTTGCGGGTTCCCAGCCCCAATGAAAGGATGAACAATCCTATGAAAAAAACCAAAAGTATCACTTATTTCATTAAAAAACTTTGAGACCACACCTATTTAGTTACACAAGTAGTAATTAAAAATATAGAAAAGTACTGGAATTTGAGTAAATTAACACTTTACATTTAAAAAGGAAAGAAAGCAAAACTATTACCTTAGAACACATTGAAAGTGTTTGTCTATGGCTCTGTATTCTTCCTCTATGCCTTGGCCATGTCTCAAGCCAGTTTCATATCAGAACAGCTCAAACAAAACCACTCAGGTGTTACAATAGCCCCTGTCTTTGTTCATGGCATCAATCTTTCCCAAATAGCAAACATATCATTACAAACTGAAGGCTTGATAATTGTGAGAATCAGCTCTCTGACTTGCTTCCAGCAATTTAGCAAGGAAGGAATTTCTCAGCTTAAAAGTTCTGGCTTAACTTGAGTGGTGTTTTAGATGGCCAGAGCAATGTAGAAGACTTCAAGAAAATGCTGTTAGCACTGAAATGTAGTTGGTGGAGAATATATGCACACCTTTGATGTAACAGAGAAAAACACTAGCAAACCTTGTCTTCAGATATGTGCATGCGACTCTTGCTGGCTCAGAGTTGTGAAACTACAGTAAATGTTGGCACAAAAAAAATTCTGACATACACAACAGTACACTGCTATATCTCTTGTTAGCATCTATGGGACAAGAAGTGGACCAGTTAGACTGAGTAAATACAATGACAATTACCCACAAACAACCTGAACCTTATTTCTCACTCTGAGAAGTATTTCCATGGGATATAAGCAGTAAACATGAGCCATGTTTTATCAGCCTCACCTGAATATAGAGTTCAAGTTGTGCATAGTCCTGATCTTTATTCAGATAGGCATCTTCTGTCCCTTAGATATTCAGTCAATGTGTTTGTGAATAGTGGTGTCTAACAGAATCATGTTCTTGAAAATTCCCCTGAAAATCAAGCTGGATCTGGTCAGGTTTAAGTTAGGGAAAAAGTGGCCCCTCGTGTATGCTTTAGAAACTATAGTCGTTGTTCTTAGCTTTATGAAATGGTCACTCGCACTGCCGTGCACACAGGGCCTGTGACACTTTCAGAACTAATGGTCCTGGTAAGTGGTTTTGACAGCAAATAACCTTTATCTTGTGCTGATAGGAGGCACAAATAGATACAGATACATATATTACAGCCATACTTTTAAGGAGGAAATAACAGGTTAGCACAGATCACCGTGATTCTAACTCAGATTTTTTTAATTTTATTTTTTTTAGTGCTTGACTTTGTAAGCTTAATACTGTTCTTCTGTTAGTTTCTGTCTCTTGTTCTTATGTACAGCATACACAGGCATGCAAAAACCATTAAATTCCATATTGGGGTCTGAGGATTTTTTCACCTGATCTGTGGGGAAGGAGACAACATCACTAAGAAGTCTTCTATCTGGAAAATAGTATTATTTGGTTCTCTCTAATTTTTCTATCATTACTGCTTTCCTTAGGTATGCAACAATGGTAAAGGAGGGTACTGTAAATGACAATGAAGATTCTGAGCCATCAGTATGTAAGAGAAATGGCATGATTCCCATGCATGAGCAAAGTGAGGTAATTAATTAGGATCTCAAAGTACAATTTTAGTCAGAGGGAACCCTTGTTTTCCTTTCCTTTTATTTCCTACATCTGTTAAAATCTTTACATCTGAAGGGAATACAAAGAGAAATCTTCTCGGGGGAATTTCTTGCAATTAACAAATGTTCAGTTTTTAAAAGTCTGTGGTATGTTGGATTGCTGGAAATCAGTCGTTGCAGTTTCAGCTTGAAGTGGAAAATGCATCAGTGTACGCTTTACAATCAGCTATGGAAGAGAATTACGTGGACTTCAGATTGCTTCTTTGCTTTCAAATTGTGCCTATCAGTCCACTCGCTGAAAGTTGTTCGTGCATGTCTTCCTTTTCTTATCTAATAAAAATAAACAACCCCACAGTTTTAAACTTCTATATGCATATTTCCAGTGTTATTGGAAACTTCTATGGCTTTAAAAAAGATTTGCAGTAAATGCAAGTAAGAATAAAATTCTTGACATAAAAGGTACTTCAAAGTAAACATAGTATTGACTGTAAAGATAAGTACTGTACGGCATATCTTTATACACACGGGTAGCTGCTGATCACAGAATCACAGGGTAGATAAACAAGTAACTCCATGCCAAAAGCTCACAAGATTTGTGTTCCAACTGTGACTCTGAGTAAGGGATATATATATACATATATATATATATCTCTAGAGAGAGAGATGAGACAGAAAAATAATCGGAAATGTGGAACTATTACTGGAGGAGGGCCAAACCACAGTATAGGCAAGAATTCCATGTCCATGCTATGACAACGAGCTGACATGAAGGTGAATAATCATACGGGAAGGTAGATGATTAACTTGTCAAAAATAAGGACCCTAAAATGAAGTGAGAGACATATCCAAAAATGGTCAAAAAGTGCTTTGGCTATGAATATGGATAAGTAGATGAATCTGTATAAGAGAACAGCTTCAAGGAACCATTCTTCAAGGAAATAACTCCCAGGGTAGTATTTCTCCATCTCTACCTTGACTTACCAGCTTGAGCCTTCCAGCAATGGATCATGTGAGTAATGCTTGCAGTGGCCAGCTGTTCTGTTTCTTTCCTCTTTGTCTAATCATAAGTAGGTTTTGTTATTTTGGTTCAAGGCTTTGCAACAGAAGTTATTTAGGAGTTATATTAAAGACACTGTCTCACTGGAATGATGCTGTTAACTGTATTGTGAAATCCAGTCTGGAAGCAGAACCTCATCAAATTGTAGAAAGTATTAATAAATATTTAACTTGTATAGAAGACAAGCTGAACCTGGCCTGTTATTATTGTTTCTTCATCAAATGTGCTGATATTGTTGCTGAACAGGTGCTATTTGTATTGGGACAGGAGTCCTGTCAGTTGCAGATAAAAAGGCAAACCTCCCGCAGTCTCTCATATGCAGTTCTTTGTGCCATGCAAAAACACACACAGAACCAAAAATCCCAAATATACTACAAAGCTGGACCATTCCTACCGCGATTGTTTAGTTAATGTAGTCATCTGTAGACAGCGTGGATCTAGTGCATCACAGCTGATTTCAGGTCTCGTACACTACTTCAAATGTATACAGTGCCGCTTCTGAGAGTGTCTCATTGTTTTCATTCAGGAGGGACCAACAGTAGATGCCAAAGGTACTGATGGGAATATACAAACAGAAGAAACTGCTCTCTTGAATCATTGCCCTCAGCAACCTCCGGTACCGATAGAAGGGTCTTCAATACCTGCAAGAACATGGAGGCAAATATTTACTTGTCCTCCTCAGGGTTTACTGGCCCGAACAGTGACAAATGGTATGTAAGAAAGACAGAGTTTAATTAAAATGAGAAACGGTAAACGAAGTACTCGTTTCTCTGGATGTGATGATATCTGTCCATTGTCCTTGAAAATAATGAAGGAAAATAGCTATGTTTTACATATCACACTTTTGTGTCGATGTTTTAGCAGGAAAAAAAAAAAAGGTGAAACAAAGAGTTGAATGTACAGGTTTTGTTCATCCTCTCTGCTGTGTTTAACATGGTAGATAAGTTTTTGCATTGCAAATTGTTTTCATCAGAAGAAAGACCTCCTAATTCTCATCTTGATAGTTCATTTTGGTGTGAGAGCATTAAGATGATTATAAACATAGCGGTATTTTTGGCACACTGGATGGCTTTTTGTTGAATTAAGGCAACAAATATGAGACTTTGCAGTGATACCTTCTTTTGTTCCTTAATACTCTAGGCTTGCAAAGCCTAGAATCCTAACTACAAGGCAAACTGACCCATTTTGTTTAAGATTTGCCGTATACTGAAGGCTCATGGAAGAGAATGCCTGGCTAACCAGTTATTTCAGACTTTTCCTAACAAAAGACACTTCCTGTGGCTTTGACTGCTTCCACAGCCTCCGTTCTCTCCTACTTGGGATTCTTAGGCTTTTATGTTTGGAAATCTACTGGTCTGCCCTTTGCCACCTGTCACCCTCGAATAAGATTAAGAAAAATCCAATCTGAAAATGCAATACATTTTCTTATGATTATGAGAAGAGGGATTTATTCAACATATTTTTTCCTCTCCTTCAGTCTTCTGCTTTTATATCTATACATGCCTGTTCTTGTTGGATAACTGTAGGAACAGATTTGGGAACCTGGAAAGAGCATAACATTTTCACATATTTTATAATATTTTCACTTAATGTTCTCAATATTTTTCAGGAAATTTTTTTTGCCCTGTGTATTATCCCTCTTTGATTGCTTGTATCAAGGGAAGTATCTGTACTACTTCAGGCTGTCCAGAGACATGACCTTCTTCAGATTTTTTTTCCTAGGGATAGCAATGTATTGCACAAGCACATCCAGCCAAAAAATGATACTTAAATTCTTTTAAAAATTAGACTGGAGCTGCAGTCATTAGCTTGAAGATATGCCAGGCTGTACAGCAGCAGGTTCTTACTGCAGTTCTGAAGTAGCTGAAGGAAGATAAGCAAATGCAAGATAAGTTAGTGAAAGTCTTTGCTTTCAGTTTGGGACCTGTTAAGTGCTTTCCACAGTGGCCCAAGGCTCACTCAGTTCTTTTTGGTCCCTAATGATGTTCCTGTTACCATTTTTTTAAAGTATCTTAGCATCTATAAAATCAGAACGTCAGTTTAGGGAGCATCAAAGATTAAACATATTGTTATGATTAAACTAATTTTTAAGGTAAGTTATTTTATTTCTGAAAGTCATGGTACCTTTTTCATTAGTAGAAAAACAAATGTGATCTAATAGCAAACAAAGATGTCCCTGAGAGAGGATTAAATATGAATATTTCTTGTTTTGTTCCAGTTGCAATCGTGGTCCTGGTTTGGGCTGTGGTTTGGTCCATCGCTGGGACTGAGTGTCTCCCAGGTGGAAATCTGTTTGGAATTCTGTTTCTTTATTTTTTTGCCGTCATTGGAGGTAAAATTTTTGGATTCATTAAAATACGAACACTACCCCCTCTCCCTGCTCTTCTGGGTAAGATATCCTTCCTTCTTTTCTTCTTGCGTACTTGTGTTGTTTAAACTGTCAAGTAGTATCTGCATGCTAGGTATGTTTGGCTTGGGAACAAACAAACTGCGTCACGCTCAAAATATGTAGCTTTTCCAAGTGACTTTTATCTGGTCCTCTCCGAGAAGGTGCAAAATTCCCCAAACTGGCTCAAGTGAAATTGCCTGTATGTTACTAAGGCTCTCCTCTTAATTGTTTGGGGGCCAGAGAACTGTATACCTACAGATTCCAAGGTTATTGTCCTTCAGTCCCCTCTGTCACAGTTACTTAAAATTTGGTTTAATATCACCAAACAGGAGTCTTAATCTAGTCCTCCTGTTACAGTAGAATAATCAATTCATAAGGAAATTATTGCTGAGCTGTTTCACGTGTATCTTGCACAATGAAAATGTTTTCTGAAGAAAACACTACAGGAATTCCCTACTACTGGTGATCTAAAGCAATTTATTTCTTCTCATTCCTTTATCTCAAGATAACTGAAACCTGAGAAAATAAATTCATCACACGGAATAATTCTTCTGAAGAGGGTTATTTGGAATCAATCATAACATTGTTTTGCATATCAACATCTTATTTTATTTTACATAAAAATGCAAAATAGAAATGGGAGATGAATATGATGTTAATTCTGCCATCATCAGAACCTTTTCAGTCTTCCTTCCTAGAGGAGGTTTTGGTTAGATCAGTACAATATTGTGAAGTGCTGTGACGTCAACGAGGCTGAAAAATGACGCTCCAGGTTCTTGTCACCAGCTGTATACTGCCCCCTTACTACGCTTAGTGCATAAATGAGTGAAGCTGTTGACAGACAGTAAAACTTCATGGCAGAGCGGGCTACAAATATCTGCCTGTAGTGCGTGGATGTGATTTGGTAACCTGCATAGCTGGTGGTGTGCCTCACACGGTAGCACTGCTTACAGAAGGGCTAGACAGCTTCATATACGGCTCTGTCCAGGCAGCATGCGCGTTCTTGCACCGCTTAGTTTCACAAGCAAGAAAAAATTCAAATGAGAGGGAGGGAAGTTTTGCATACAGCATGCATGCCTGCAATAATATGAATACAGAATGTAACACACAGGGAGTCTGCCCTTTCTAAGTAAACCCTCCCCCTTAAAAAAAAAAGTTTCTGACCATTTGGATTCTGCTTTTTTTTAATTACATCTGTACCTAAAAGTTATGAGTTGAGCATGAAACTGCTTGTCAGACAGGTAATACTGAACAACAGAAATGTAAGCATGACAGCACATGTCTGTTGAGTTGCTTAGGACATAGTTCAGATCCCCAGTCTTTCAGGAAAATTGGAGAAATCTATGAGGCAGAAGAAGAGATAGACAATGTCTTTGAATATTCTTTTTTACACTAAAAATACAAATCTTGTACTCTTACATGCCTTTAATCCACTTGTACTAGGTGCAGTTAAGTGTAATGTGGCTGGCTGAGCACTTAACCACCTTATAGTGAGCCTCCGTCTCAGGAAAAAAGAAGTGAAATTGCTACTGGAACAGGCACATAGTATATTTTAGGTACACATTGCAGAGAGGTTTCTGCAGCAGGCAACATGGAGCAGAACAGTGAAGATCTCCTTTGAGGTGGAGTTTTTTTGCTTTGTTAAGTAGATTTCTAGATCAGGGTAGCACCAGTGACTGGGACCTCACGCAAACATTGCAAAGAGCATGTGATCATTATGCTAGCCTGATATAATTGTCATGAGGTACTGCAGATTAATTATGCCACTGTTTTTTTCCGGGAGGTGGTGGGAAGAACAATTTCTGAAAGTTTAGTGTGTTCCAGGATAAATCAAGTCCACAGCCAAGGCTCACACCAAGCTGGGACCAACCTGAGCACGGTGTTTGTTTACTTTTTGTCTTTTTTGCTTTCCGGTTTCTTAACGTGGCTAATACAAAATTATGCCACAAAAATGTATCTTTGAATCAGCAGGACCTACAATGAATCTCTGCAGATCTATATTTAAAGTCAACCATTCCTGTACTTTTCTGTATCCTCCAGAACTAGTTCCGATAGCTTTGCCGGAAGTCTCTGGTTAGACAGTTTTTTCTAATATTTGCAAAAGGTTGGATCTTGCAAGTAGCTCAAATAGAGGATAAGACCAAGTTCCTGATTTTTTTCCCGCTTTTTTTCCACTCTTTGCATGAGTCTTATTGCCAGAGCATTTTAAAATGTCTAAGTTAGTCCATGATTAGCTGTTTTGGATTATATTTCCCAATGAACTCAGCATTATGGTTCTTGTGATACTTGCGTTTCTTACACCTAAGAGGATATTTAACAATTTCCAACTTCTGAGATAAATACGCAATATTAGACAATCTTCCTCTTTTCATGTTAAAACAAGCTAACAAGAAAAATATCTTTAAGGATGCAGAGGTGTCTTTGCTTATGGTAAGTATGACCTGCACCTGGTGAACAAAGCTGAATTCTGTTGACTCGCACTAAAGCTATGTGTTAGCATCCTGCGGATTTATTCATTGGTGACCTGGTGTGTTCTTAGGCCACTTTCATTGCTTTAAACATGTCTCTCTCTTTCCATGCCTTAGTCCCCATTGTTAAAACACGGCTAATAATTCAGAACATCAATTGTTTCTTTGCCTCTCATAAATACATAATATGGTGTCTATTTTTAAGAATGCTATGCAAGCTTTTCTTGTGCAAGAAAAACAAATAATTTGACAGGAGCTTATTTGCTTTCATTTAAGGGATGCTACTTGCTGGTTTCCTAATCCGAAATACCCCGTACATTAGTGACATCGTCCAGATAAACATACGCTGGTCTGCAGCACTGAGGAATATTGCTCTTTCAATTATCTTGACCCGAGCAGGACTCGGCCTGGATCCAAAGGTATGGCACCAGCCATTTTTGTGAGGCAAAGTATACAACAGCACTCAAAAAAAAAGAATAATTGGTTCTGTTAAAAATATTGAACTGTTCAGTCTTAGAGGATCTGCAAATTAGATCAGTACAGAAAGCATAGTTTCTATTGTATAGTCACATGTATGTTAATATTGGCAGTTGGATTTGTAGACTTGGCAAGCAATCCAAAAAATACCTGAAGAAAACTGATTTTATGACTAATTTCCCCCTTGCCTTAAAGAAATTTCCTGAATTTTGTGAGCAGAACATCTTGAGGACATGTGCTCCATCATGGTCTGTCAGGAAGAGTTTACACTCCCTAACAAACTCCCTGTCAGTTTACACTGACAAACTAAAACAAGTAATGGAAGGGATCCCCAATCCTTGAAAGAGAACGTTGCTTGTGTTGACACAAATCAAAAAAACCCAACCAACCAAAAAATCCAAATCTGTGTGTCTTTTTTACTTTTTTCTTTTCTTTTTATTGATTCTTGCCATTTTTATGCAAATATATTGGTTGCAAAGATGAGTCCTGCTGCACTACAGAAACAATGCTTCACATCACAATGAAGCCCATAACGCTCCTATGAACAAAAAAATAGTCTTCCTCTGCACACTATGAAACGTGATGTTCCATAAATTAATGAAGGCAAGATTTTGCTTGATCAAAATCAGCTGGCTGAAATAAAGCTGTACCATATTGGCCCCTATCTATTTGAGTTTAAGGGACTGCTTAAAGTTGATACAAAACTTAGGTCAAGTGTTGTGGTTTAACCCCAGCAGAGGAGCCGAAACCAGGACAGTCAAGTATAGCTAGTTCATAACAACCAGCTATGTTGACTATGTTAACTAATAGCTAGTTCAGAACAACTAAACTGATTTTTCTTAACCAAGAAAAACTGGGGGGTTGCCAATGCTTCAGATATTTAGGAAAATAGGGTTTTGTCATTCTTGAAAAATGCCTGGTTTTCTAGATTACGATCATCATTTTTTCCAAGACATTGAAGCTTGTATGAGCACGGACTGTGTGTTGTTACACACAGCTTGGATGCCCAGTTCTGTGAGATTGCTTTTCCTTCTGTTCCGTGACAACTATTTTTGCCAAGGGAACTTCATCTTTGACTCATTTTTCTCCCATGTGGCAATCGAAACTGTCTTTTGGACTCTGTATGTAGCAATGTTTTGTTGCAGTTACAATTGTTCCTCGTGTAATTGAAGCTGTGAAGACAAAGATGTCAATTGCTCTGGTGATTCTCAGCCCTAATTATGCTGGGATAAACTGTGCTGGTAAACAGTGCAACTCATTGATTTTTTTTTTTTTTTTCCCCCATGTCAAAATTAGGCACCTGTCCTAGCAGAGTCATGTTTGTGACTATTAAAGGCAGCTGTTACAAGTAAATACTCTGCTTTAGAGAAATTTTTGAATAGAAGTTGCTGAGCCAAATGGAACTTAATCTGCTCTGGATATCAAGTGAGAGACAGTTGAAAGCGATGCTTGGCTCCTTGTGCCAAGTTTATGTAGTTCTACAGCTTTTCATTATGTGTTCATGGATTTTGGGATAATTTTTGGGGGGTGCTCGTGCAACTTGTGGGATTATAGCAAAATGTTTTGTGGATGGAGCAAATGACCTCAAGTAACTGTGGGTAAGTCAGCTGTGCACTTTTTGGCGGGGGGGGGAGGATGCACTTTTCAAATGGATCCCAGCTAGTCCAGCCTCTCACATTTAGTTTGCTCTGCACAAGAAGCCAAACAGAATTTTCTGCCATTCCTTTCTGTGACATGCAGGAACCTCATCGAACGTAGATTCAGTAGGTTTCACTGCCACACTTGGAATTTTATATCCAAATCCAGTTGTGCTTGAGCCTATCTCTGGCTTAGGCCACATAAAGCTGCCACATCCTGTACTGCAGCTCAGAGGGGATTCTTTTAATAAACCATATCAGATCGTAAATGTATTTCCTCTCTATAAAGCCAAGGGTACTGATACTAATGTCTGAATGTGCTTGTATATTGCAGGCTCTTAAGAAGCTCAAAGCAGTCTGTTTACGGCTTGCTTTTGGACCTTGCATCTCAGAAACATGCACAGCTGCTGTTCTTGCCTACTTGTTCATGCATTTGCCGTGGCAATGGGGATTCATATTAGGGTAACGTACTCTCTTTTCTCCTGTATGACAAAGGTGCCTGTTTTCATGCTACAGTTAAATGATCCAAGTGCAGTTAGTTCTCTGTGCCAAGCAGAGACCTCAGTTTAATGCCAGTTAGGAAGCTGTGCTTAGCCCCTGTGGTTGTTTGCTTACCATTCATGACTGGCTCTGTGGCTAATTTAAAGGTCACATTTCCAGGCTGTGGAGGAGTACTTGCATCATTACTCTTCTGTGTTTGTGATCTGAGCACTTGAAGGAAGAAGGATGGTGCAATCCCTGAGCCTTTAACCACAACACAGGGGGGGTTTAGGGACAGAAAATGATACCACAGTTTGGAGAATCTTCATGCTGGAATTTAGAATTTCCTCGTAGAGACATGCATGTAGGACAGTCTTCCTGTCACAAGTCAAAGATAAGGATACGGCATGTTATATTCTGGAGTATTATCCTTGAAAAGGAAACCTTTTCCATCTAATTCTATCATCTAAACTGGTAGACTTGGTCTGGACCCATATACTGGAGCAAGATGGATGAACTTCTCCTCCTGTGCCACACACTGATTTTTATGAGAAGGAACTGGGCTACTGAGTCATAAGCATGTCTAGACCAGGTTCCTAAATGGGACAATCAAGGTATATATCAGGGAGCATAACTGGCCTGCAGCGTAGACTCAAGTCTTAGTTTGTGGAGCCCTTTACTTTTAATACTATTGAGTTGGACAGGAAGTAAAAGCTGGTTGCAAATCTGCATAGAAATATCCCTGCTTGTAATTAGCAGGGAAAGGTAAGGAAAATACCTTATGTAAAGGTCTGTTTGTTTATACTTTAAAAGAATTGGGGTCAGAACATTTTGAAGTTTTTTAGTTCAGTGCTTTCTTTTTAAGAGAGGCTGAACCTATGTGTTTTCAGTTTTGTTCTAGGTGCAGTCTCCCCTGCTGTGGTGGTTCCCTCAATGCTGATTTTACAAGCTGGGGGATATGGGGTGGAGAAAGGTGTCCCAACTTTGCTAATGGCAGCTGGCAGCATTGATGACATTCTGGCTATCACAGGCTTCAACACTTGCCTTGGGATGGCTTTCTCTTCCGGTATGCTGGTTAATCTGTATGTGGTGAAATCCAGAACAAACAGCGGTATTTTGAAGAATGTGTGCTCTGTTATGACTGACTGGTTTGTAACTTAATGACATCTCCTTATAAAGTTCATGTATGGACTTGAATATTGAGAGGGAAATTACCCATGATCAAAAGTTTTGGTGTAACATTGTTTGCTCTGAGTTGTGGGTCACAACATCTTTCAGAGAACGTTTTTCCCTGTCTGCTCCCTTAGCTGCCAAGTCTGGTCCCTGCATGCCTGACATAATGCTTTCAAATTTCCCTGGGTTTGGCAATGTTCTCGCAGTGGCTCTTTCTCTAGCTTCTCTGGCACACTTTCTTGTCATGAGCTTTCAGAGAGAGAAAGTTGCACTATCCAGTTCTTTCAGGCCCATAGGTTCCCTCTTGAACCCCTTTGCCCCCGCGTAATTTAAAGCAGACACTGTCCTGGAATCACCATTGTAGGTCTACAGTGTGGTTTGTGCGTGAAGGGTCTGTATATAGCTTACTGAACCCATTTTTCTTTTGCCAAATAGGTTCTACTCTGTATAATGTGCTTCGTGGAGTGCTGGAGGTTGCAGTTGGCATAGCAGTTGGGGGGATTCTGGGAATGTTTGTTCGATATTTCCCAAGCCACGATCAGGTAAAAACCCAGTAAAAAAACCTTTTTATAAAATAGAGATTCTTTGCTAAGAGATGATGTTCTTAAGTTATTCATTTCCAAGCTTCATGTGAAGCTGTTTTTGGGGAAAGCTGTGTATGGCGCTAACAGCTTCCAGATTGCAAATCCTATCAAGTGAGGACGTGTTTTATAGGTGATTACTTGTTTACTGCAAAAATAACAATGTATGATCTCATAGTCCTTCCTGATGCAAAGTGTGGAACCCAGCTCACCATCCTGCTCACATTGAAGGTGGTGGAAATGTCTACACACAAAGGAGAAAGGGTCTGATACCCATTTCAGACAGTAAAATAATCATCAATTAGATTGATGTGTGACACATTTACTTCTATAAGATGTTTCCAGTTAAGAATTATATAAGATTAAAAGCTAGTTAAGTGGACAGATTGTAGGCTTTAAGTGATTTGGCATATCATTAGCGCTAATTAGAAATGTGTTACTTTCAATAAAAATTAAGCTGATGTAAAGTGATAGATGAATTTACTATCAAGGGGCAATTAAGTGAACAGAAAATTGTGGAAGAAAGTAGGTATGTTCTGGACTGCTGAAGTCAATTTGCAAAGCAGCTATTGCCCTCAATGGGACCAAATTTTCTTCTTATTAAGTAACATAAGAAGTGTGATACAGGAGCTAAACAGATAAACAGAAATGGGGAACAATGGCAGAGATATAACCGTCTGCTGTGAGACTGGATCAAATAAAATCAGACTGCCCCTGGCAAACATTTGTTTGACTTGTCCTTAGAAAGATCTAGTGGCAAGGATTTCACCTCTTCTTGGATAAACTGTACTTGACCGCACAGGTAGAAAATCCTGTTATCACAGAGTTGAAGCAGGGCTGTTAGAATAGAGCATCATGTTCCCTGTGATACAAAAAGCCTATTGGCAATAAGATTTTGGATGGGCAGAGTAAAGAAAATACTAAATTTCCAAAATTTAAATTTATTAGGAATTAATGTCCAAAAAAGAAACCTCAACTCAACTGAGCCGTTCAAGTCTCACTTGAAAGCTTTGATTCTTTCACAATGGTTAATGGCAATTTTTATGTTCAAAATTAACAGAAGTAACCTTTTTCCTCCATTTCTAAAAGAAATTTACTTTTTTGTTTGTCTCTTTCCTTGGCTGCAGGCATCTCTGGCGTGGAAGAGATCATATTTTGTACTTGGGCTGTCCATGTTTGCTGTTTTTGGCAGCATCTACTTTGGCTTCCCTGGATCAGGAGGGCTCTGCACATTAGTCTTAGCTTTTGTTGCAGGTGTGGGATGGTCTGATGAAAAGGTGAGTGTTTACATAAAGAAGCATACCATACCAAAACTCCTTTGAATGTACAGCCTGACAGGAGTTTGAATTTCTGTCAGGAATGGTAATGGTGCATTTATGAAGCTTTAGGGGGTGTACGGATTAAAAAAAACATTCTACGTTTATTTTGGAAGTCTTTAACATTTAGCGTGACAGAAAGTTACGTGTGTATATGTGAATATATGTCGATACAGAGCCTAACATACTGATAGAGAAATGCTCACAAGCTTTTCTTAGACATCTTAAACCATGTAAAGGAGATTTAGTTGTCAAGGCACTTGACTGGGAATCCAAAGCTTTATGTCCCAGCTCTGTGAGTGTCTGTAACCTTACACAGTCACTTAATGGTAAGATTTACAAACAGGTGTCCAAAATACAGTTGTGCACATGGCCTGAATACCCTGAGGTTTTGCTCCCTGTCGTTTTGAGGGGGTGAAATGGAAAACAGTAATTAACCATCCTCTCTCATCTTTCCCAAATCCCAGCCAGTGTATTCTGGATAAATCAGAGAGCAGCATGCTCACAATAAATGGTGATATAAGGCCATACAAAAACCATACAAAAGGCTGCTTTTTAGTCACTTTCTCTTAGCTACTAAGCCTGCTTCCTCTTACTGTTGCTGCCCCACTGCATTTCTGTACCTTGGCATGTCTCACTGCCTCTCTTGCTTGATACCATCTACACTTAATGTTTTGAGGGCATCTTTCTCTCCACAGCTGTAGCCTTGCAACATGCAGTAGGAGAAGGGGAGAAGAAGAGAAAGGAAAGGGGATCAGATATAGCAGAGTCCACATTATTATCTCCATCTAGACCCTGACTTCAGTAAGATCTCAAGGTTTGTTAAAACAACAAAACCATGGTTTCTATTTAAAGTATTACATTGTTGTCCAATTTTAATAGAAGAAAAACTCATCTTGGGACTTAGCTACTTAAGGACGTTACAACTGATAAAGCTCTCTGTGGAAAAGCTTTTAAACCATTTCAGAAGGAAGGACCTTAAAAGAGTATATGCAGTCTATAAATGCTTAGTTTAAATTCTTTTGATCAGTGAATGAAGCTTCTTGACTTCAAATGCCTTAGCTCTTTTTTATCAGATACGGTCAGATGTCTGCATACTGTATACTCAATATATTACCAAGGTTTTCCTGCTGAGCTTCTCAAAGGCCACTGCCTCCTACTGTCCCTGGTGGAAGTCACTTGGCAAATACTGTCCACAGACAACAAGGAACATTGTACCTATTGCTGGAACAGTTAAATGGGCACTGAACAGACTGAAATAACGCTAACATCTGTAAAGAGGGTTATTTTTTTTGCCAAAAAAGAAAAGGGTGAGATAACAAGGAGAAATGAGGCAAATAAAGAAAAATGTTTAGAAGACTGTATATTTCCACCTCGTTCTCTCTAAGGTTACAGAAGTTTTTGTATTACAGTCATCTACCATTCCATTGACTGAAGAGCAAGAGATGTTGCAGGATCAGTCCCAGAGAGACCACCAAGGACAGGACATGTCTAGGCCCTGGATTGATTATTAAGTGACAGAGCACTGCACTTATATTTTCCACACACTCCAGCCTGAAGGTTCATTTGCTATTGTAGAACACACTTAATTTAAAAAGTGCTATTAGATATGCTATGTGTACCTTGTCACATAAGTGGAAGATTCCTGTTTATCGTGGCAGCAGTTGTTTTAGGAAAATTGTTAGGTGTAAAGTTCAAACACAAGGAGAAAAGATGGCTTTGCCCTTATACAGTACATCACACTGGAAAGTTCAACGCTTTTTAGTAGTATGGGATTTCAGACTTGCTCAGTCTAACTTTGCTCCTGCTCACATGGAGACAAGCCTCTGAGTGCAGTGCGAGCGGAGCTAGGTCGTGACTGAAACTTTTGAGGGTCTGACTGCTCAGATACAAAAGGAAGAACACGTTTAAGCATGCAGTTCCCAAAGGCTCAGAAACTTCATGGCAAAGCTGTTCAAATTATGTCTTCCTAAATACTGAAAATCAACTATGCTTTATTTTGCTCCTCCTGTCTGCAAACTGCTCTGTTACTGTTCAAACATCAGTGATCTTTATTTCTCTTCTTGAGATAGCAAGCATTTATTTACTAGCAGAGCTACACACTCTGACCTTTGAAAGGTGCGCAACTGATTTTGAATCTTTTAGTATTAGGTCAAAGAAGGAGGAGCAATTCTGGACAGTCTTTATGATACATTTTCACTTTGTCCTTTGATTAATTAAATGTTGTGTTTACTTGGCCATATTTTTGTGAATTTACAGATTATTCTTGTTTTCATTGCAGAGGGAAGTAGAAAAAATCGTCGCAGTTGCATGGAATATCTTTCAACCTTTTCTTTTTGGTTTAATTGGAGCAGAAGTATCTGTTATGTCTCTTAGGCCTGAAACTGTTGGTAAGATCATTCACTAATTATCTAGCTTTCATTACGGGCTTCCAAAGAATCTCTATAAAGAAATCTAAAGCAAAGCAGACTACGGCTGGCCCCAAAAAAACCCCAAAATTAAAAACCCAACCCCACTGTAAAGCTACAGTTTTAGGAGGCTTATTCTCCTCAGGCACCTATGTACAAAAGTATTGAGAAGTGTTTGTCTTTGTTACAGGGCTCTGTGTTGCTATATTGGGCATCGCCCTAGTTGTGCGAATCATAGCAACGTTCCTGATGGTGTGTTTTGCTGGGTTTAATTTCAAGGAGAAAGTATTTGTCTCATTGGCATGGATTCCCAAAGCCACTGTCCAGGTAAACAGTCCAACATCACTTTCATTCCAGGCTAAATCTATTGTCCTTAGCAAAGCTCCTCGTAACTAGCGCAGCAGTAAACAGGGAGAGGATCAGGCTCAATAACAGCAGGACAGTTCATATTCTAAACCACCCTAAGTCTGCTTGAAAAGTGCATGGAGAGCCTTCTATGTGAAGGTATTTTGCTTGCATCCTGGGTTGTACTCTTAACAATGACAGCCAATTGTACATGTATCATAGGAAGTTTAACTATTTCTCAGCTATTGCAGATTATTCTGCCTTTACATACAGATTCTGAGAACTCTCAAAACAAAAGTAAAAGCGTTTCCCTCTTACACATGGAGTGTCTGCAGGGGCAGTCACACCAGAGGCTCAGAATGGGTTTTCAGTTTGTGGTCATTTTGGTAAGGGGTAGTCTGACAGCCATATTGCTAGAGAAGCCTCAGGCTGGCTGCATTCCTGCTCCTTTATTTCAGTGATTGTTAAGTGACTTAGACTTCGCCTCAATAGCATTACTTGCAAACAAAAGTTAATAGAACAGGCAAGGATTATTGCGAGATTTGTGAACTAAATTTTCAGAAGCTGCTACTAGTTCACTGCTGTCAGGACGCTTTCTCAAAGTGTGACATTTTAACAGCTGCAATATGCAATATACTGGCCCATTTCGTTAATCACACATCCTCCAGAAACGTGGGTAAGATGGCAGCTAAGCAATGTTCTTTACAGGAGGGAACCACCCAGATAAACTCATTAGCTTAGGAAATTCGAAGTGTAGCCAAGTGAAAATTGTTCTCATAGGTGTAATACAACATTTACTTTTCTATGATGCTAGAAACGAATGGGTTGAATGTACTAAAAATGTCAAATTTATGTCAAATGTTGACTGACGATTAGTCCCTTTTTTCCCTCTCTCAGTGCTAAAGGTTACTTGCTCCATCTCAGCAATGTTTTCTTTCCTGCAGGCTGCAATAGGTTCCCTTGCCCTGGATACAGCGAGAAGTCATCAGGAGGAGCAGCTGGAAAAGTATGGAATGGATGTACTGACAGTAGCTTTCTTGGCTATTTTGATCACTGCTCCAGTTGGAGCCCTGGTTATTGGCTTGGCGGGGCCCAGACTTTTGCAGAAGGCTCAGACAAATAGCAAGGAGGATGAGGAAGGTGCTGAGGTTGGAGAAGAGGCATAGGCCTGTGAACCTTCATCAAACAGACATCTACAGGAATGTAGTCCTTCAGCCCTTACACTTCTTTTGAGTAAACACAGCATGTCTGTAATCTTTCTGGAGGAAACCAAACCAAGTATCACTTATGTCTGCTATTTTAAAAGCAGCCCTGGTGGAGTTTTATAAAATATTTTTATGTGTTAATGATGCCTTAAGAGATGAAATAGCTGAACATACAGTGAATAGGCTGGCCAGGCAGTGAGTCACTGAGAAGTTAGCAGTCAACAGTTACTTGAAATGTGTGGGTGTGAGGCCAGGGAGAAGATCAGAATTGTTCAGGCATGGAGTGGAGTCATGAGGTGGAATATAAACAGAAGAAAATGGAGACTAATGTGAATAACTTCTTGATGGTTGAAACTGGGCCGTGAGATGACAAGTTCGATAGCTCAAAGAACGCAACTTCTGAATAAGAGACTGCTGACACACAGTGAACGAGTCCTGCCACGGGTTGGTGATTCCCTCTCCTTCCTCATTTGGGTTCCAAAACTTGCCTTTTCCTATAGCTGCTGTTCTTCCTCACAGCTCATGCACTCCTTTGTGCCTTCAAGGGACTGTCAGCTCCACTTGTAGCAAGAAACAACAAGTGGTACTTATGTGCTGAAAGAAACAGTTGGGCCCATCACGGACTGTGGTAATACAGGTGTTGCTGGTGCTGGTAGAAAAAAGGACTGAGCTTGAAAATGGGTTCACATTTGATTTTCCCATTCCCAGAAGAGTCTCCTTTCTCTTCTCCTTGACTGTCCTAAAGCCAGGAGTAAACCTCCTCTGTTGATCAAAATCCTGCTCTTGCCTTTAGCTTTGGTATCAGGGTTTAGTATTAACAGATACCAGCAAATCTTTCTTACTCTGGTACGTTTTGTACAAGTAACTAGC
This sequence comes from Gymnogyps californianus, assembly GCF_018139145.2. NCBI lineage: Eukaryota > Metazoa > Chordata > Aves > Accipitriformes > Cathartidae > Gymnogyps > Gymnogyps californianus. The sequence continues at coordinate 56,871,401 of NC_059474.1, read as the reverse complement.
TCCAAGTACGTCATTCCCAGCTCCATTCTGAGGCATGGAGTCAGTACAGTATCCATCAGAAACTGGAAGTTTTATTTTGTTATTTTTTAGTAAGGGTGTTAGATTGTGCCTGTAATCAAGGTGGACAACGCCTCCCTGCAGATTTCTACACTACAGTTCACTGACATTTTACAGGATACTGTATAGAATATATTTGATGTGTCTAGATATTTTTGGCATTAGTAAGTAAGAATTAATCAATTCTATTTCAGCTTTTATACTTTTAATATGCAACACAAAAATGTACAAAAATACTTTTAAAAGAGAACTATCTGAAACTGTATTATTTGCAGAGTGTCTGCTTATGCCTCTGTATACAGATTAATTACAGCTCAGTGCCTTTGTATATGCCTTCCTCTCCAAGCCAAAACGAAAGCTTCCTGAGAAATATTTAAGGTTCATAGCCTGCAATTCCAGCACAGTGATAAGAATACCAGGAAATTCTTTGGTAAGTTTTCCCCTAACAGTTGTCAAGTACATTGACATTCTTCTTACTATACACACTGCTGTTCTCTCCACTTCCTTGGGGAAGGTACAATCTTTAGTTCAGTTCATGTTTGTCCGCTGACCAGAAAGGAAGATGCTTTCAAACTGCGCACTGATGAATGCTTAGGGTGCTGTGCTTGGTGGTTATTGTGTCAGCCATTGACTTCTCTGCCTGTTCTGCCTACTTTGCATGGCTAACGGAGGCACTCTGTTACTTAAATAGGAGTAGTTTTAATAGGCGGTTATTGTGTTTGGAAATTGTAATGTCTGTAAACCTAATTGATGAGGGAATATGGTGTTCAGTTCATCAGTGGCTGTCTATAAAATAATTCTACTTGAGTGAAACTTACAGGAGTAGAAGCTTTATATAGTTCACTTTTTCATTTAGTTTTATAAAAAGTAGAATCCTCCTGCAGGGAGGGATCACTACGCCAAATCAGGAGTCTGTTCAATAACAGAAATGTGATGTGTAAGGATTATAGCCCTTTAAATTTGAACACGTAAGTATGCAAGCAAACCTCTGACAAACAGCCCTTGTTCATGATGGCTTCTGATACTTGCTCATCACCATAACAGCAGCTCATAAATTGGATTTATCATGTTTCCTTAACCTCAGTGCACTCTCAATTTATTCATTAAATCACTCCCACCATTCTGAGTGCTTGAATAGCTATACCAATGAGAAGTGTCATCTTGTTCACTAAACAGAATTGAATCAATTTTCCTTTCCTTGCCACCATATGTGGATGTTTCTCACAACACCCCTTTCGCCCAGCTTTTATTAAATCTTCAAAAAGAATCAGGTTGAAGCTATTACATAGACCTGCAAATCTAAAATGAAAAGCATGAATTCTTTATAATGCTCCTCTCCTTGCCTTCCAGGAAGGAACAAAACACTTGCATCTTGTCATGAAAAGAAATGTTGTATCATCAGGGCTAAGAACCTAAGAGGCTGAGGTTTTTTTAATAAGTATCATGACAATTTCAGCTGATTTTAAATAGCAGTTAACTTTGAGAGATACGATTTCACTTTTTATCAGAGTTTGTGCGGGTGCAGTCATGACATTTAAGATCACCTCTCTTTTAACAAAATGCCATGAAATCATTCATGAATAATGCATAAATTCAAGCAAATCAAATCTTTATGCCATGCCAGTCTCTTATTTGCAGGAAATAAAATTAGAGCACAATGTGCAGTAAACTATAACCAGAGGAGCCCCGCTGTCATGCAGACATCATCACAGGCATAATGTGGGAGAGCACTGAGCACAGTATGTGTGCGCAGTTCCTGAAGGCTCACAAGAACCTCTGCAGCAGAAGGGTCTGATGGCACAGCGCGTTCCTGGTGGCCAGCAGCGGGCAGAGTTACAGCAGGCAGCATATGGGAAAAGACAGAAATTGGCCATCTGGAAGCAGAGTCTCGCACAGGCCAGGGGATGCAGTGATAACGTAATCATAATCACTGCTTTCTCCCTCTTTTTCAGCCAAACTGAGCATTTTAGGGAATTTAGACTGAAGTCCAAAATTAACTGTGAAACACTCATGGTGTAAAACAGCCACAAAACAATGAATGATACAGGTTTTGCATTTTGCTTTTGAATAAACAGAGTGCAAGAGATCAAATTTTGTCAGCTGCACTTCAATTACATTTACTTTGTCTAGTAGTTGCCACAAGTCAGACACCTTTCTCTAAACATATTTGTTTTACAAGTTTATTTGTAGTCTTATTATAACTGTTGTTCAAATTCATATCAAAAGAAAGGTTCTGTTCTTATAGAATAAAAAGGCACGTCATGACAAGTTCAGCTTCCCCTGATTTTGCATCAAGACTGTGAAGACCTGGCCTACTGCCTCAGTCCTGGTCTTTATTAGCATTCGGGGCAAATTTATCCCTTTGCGTGGAGCTTCCAAATTAGGTTAGAAAAGTCATCCCGTGGCAAGACATGATCAAGCACATCCTAGCAGGTAATTGGTTCAACTCTTTCAATCGCTGGTGAGAGACAGGGCTCTGCAGACACTTCAGTTCTTAGTTATCTGTCCTTGTAGACTTTAGGTAGATAATTTGAACCGATTAGTAAATTATCTGAGATTTTCTATAGAAAATTCTGTGGCCATGAGAAGACAGTATTACCTTGACAGATTTTAAAATCCAAGGAAACAGTCATTTATCTTGCTTGCGATCTTCATTTTATTATTATCTTGTGGAAATTACTACAATGTCCTTTCTACAAAGCAACTGTGGCTGAGTGCTGCTATTGCAGGCCCATACTATAAATGTGTTCCATTCCCCTATAGACGTAAGCAAAACCAAAAACACACCCCCATTTGTTCCACAGCCACGTTTATAGATAGTTTAGCAGCAATCATTTCAGCTAACAGCAAGCAGGGAGAAAAAATTAATTACATAATTGAGCCATGCTAGAGATGGAGTCAAGAGGTTAAACCTTACACTGTCGTCCTCCTTTCAGAGGAGCTTTGTGGGAGAAACAAAACCAATTTTGCTGTATTACTTACTTTAACAGGGTTTGTCTGAGTAGAGCAATGGAAGTGAGAACAGGATTGATGTACGTAGTTTACTTCTCAGACTTTGGAGGAAGTCAAACTATTTGAATGCAAAAGTATCCTGGTAAAAGCTGGAAGCGCATACAGACTTGTATATAGTAACAGCCTGCCACAATAGACTGTGGATTTTACAGCCTGAAAATAAAAAATCTTAAGACAGGCTTTTGCATTTCACAGTAATTTCTTCACCAAACCCAAGAACTGGGGCTTGGTGTTCAATATACCGCATCTGTAAGTGAAGACTGAGTATAAGACACTTAGTAACATTATGGATTTTCCTCTATTATAAATGTTATATCCTAATATAATGTTTATGGTTTGCTCATCCATTAAGGTAAAAGACCACCATGAAGCATTTAAAGATTGTACCATGGTTCCATTACATGCTTTGTAAAAGCAGGCATTTAACATACAATCACATCCTAATCTGCCATCTTTTGCTGCAAGGCAAGAGGTTTAGGTACCTAGAACTACAACTGTTACAAATGCAGGAGGAATGATCTACCTTAGTTCGACTGCTGCTGCAAGAGCCATTATGTGAGAACTGCCTTCTGACTTCCTTTCTGTTCCAGCACTGTGGTGATCAGCTTTGGCAATGGCACACCGCTCTGGGGCTTCCCACCTGCCTAACAATGGGTCAAATCAAGTGCTGTTAAGGAACAGTGGAAATCTGCCTTAGTACAATTGTCTAAAATTGTAGCATGAATCAAATTTTTATTTTTAAACTGATGGATACAGTCTTTCATTGGAGAATGAAGTACTTCAGAAGAATTAATTACAAATCTAGCAGTTAGATAAGTAGCAATTATTTACCTGCATCTGAAATTAAGCCATACCACAGCAAAGTTCTGACTTGCCCAAATAATCATTCTGAATGGGTAACAAGCCAAGAACACAGCTCAGCTCTGCTTTCTTGGTTCTGTCATGTAACCAATTCCTCCCAGGAAAGTCCCCGCTACAAAAAGTAGTGGCTACAGCGCAAGTGAACTTGCAAGAAGCAAATTTGTGTTTCCTTACAAGAGCTCATGAACGATCAAGACAGGGGCCCGAAATAAACGGATAATGTTAGTGGCTGACCTGCTCAATAGTTTAGTTTATATGGTCTGGAACTGCAGCACTCCACCTAGGATGCCATACAAGACTTTCCAGCTGCGTGGGGTTTGTCTGAGCTGAGCTGCTTTGCATAAGACTAACAAACTGCCCACTTAGGCACCGCACAGGCCACACCTTCACCTAGCATAACTTAACATCGCTATGCTGCCTGCCCTCGGTGGTATGCTTAGGTATATTCACAAAGGATGAATTTAGTATCTTTCCCCCTGCCACTTAAGTGTACTTAAATTTGTTCCTGAAAGGCAGAATAAAACATGGCTTCTCAGCAAAACAAAATCAACAGAAAGGTGCACTTCTATCACTTGGAAATAGCGACAGTTTTATAATTGCATGTTCATACAAAAAAGGCCTAATTGTAGGAAGTTATTTTATTGTTCAAATAAACTTATTTACAGAGATAGCTACTTTACAGTTTTACAAAGCAGACATAATTCTTCTCAGAATAAAGTATCAAAACAGTGACAGATTTAGCACTGTCTAAATGCAGTTTATTCCAAAAAGAAATCTACAGCAATCATTAGACTAAACCATACCAATCACATAATAAAATGCTGTCCCTTGCAACTACAACTGTATAAAAAGACTTTTTATCGGTCATGATCTAGTGGATTAAGCATCTGCTATACTTCTTTCTTCTTGAGTATTAGTGGACCTACATTATCTCCTGTTAATTCATTGTGCTTGTTGTGGGAGCCATCGCAGACAGGGAACTGGAAGAAAACATACGTGAGGAATTAGTGTAACTCTGTACAGCAATTGCATGGTGATTTTTATACTTCTTCCTATGCCAAGAGCACTTTGATAATGTTGCTAGTTCCTCCTACTATGTCCCATTTCAACGTCAAACTCCCTGTCTCCTATCAGACACACGACACATGTTACTAAGGAAAAAAACCATCGCTAACAGATAACTAAGTTTGTGAGGTCCTAAAATAGCTGTTCTTAGACATAAAGTTAGGGACAAAGCCTTTTCCATGAAAGAACAGCAAGCAAAGCAGACACTGCAGCCACAAACAGTTTAAGGTTTATTGTGGAACTAGTAAAAATGCTCTCAATAGATTTAATCATTTGCAACCAGAACGTACTGTTTTGAGGAAAGCTGAAATACTTTGCTGAAGCGATTAGTCTGAAGCAAGAACAGTTGAGATGGTTTCCTAGGTCCAGGGCAGGTTTTTTTTGTTAAAACAGGAAAGCATTCAGTCCAGAGAGGACAAAACCAGAGTGCAGTCAGGACATTCAAAAGAAATTGAGGGTAGATGAAAAATACTCATGTACATCTAGTTGACTTGGAGGATATGGACTATCCAAACCAGTCATCTACTGGCTACTCTGGACCAAATGGGGATATGCTCTCCCTCACCAACACAGGTCCAGCCTTACTTTCATTCTAATATGAACAACTTTCTAAGCATTGTTTTTGCAAAAATATAGTTATCTATTAGTTGCAATGTATTTCCAAATATTAAACAAGGCTTGCTGGGTTTTAATCTACTCACAGGTGGCCACTCTGTAAGTGTTTCTAGAAAAACCCTACTGTGTTTCTTACAAGTTTCTACAGTTTTCTTTCTGCATGTAGATAGGTTTACAGTGCAGAAAAATAAGAACTGTGCCATTCTCAAAAAACAGGAACATGTTCCACCTCCAGAGAAAAGCAGCAGGTCAACATGTAGCAATTCACCACTGAAGCACTGATAAAAATATGCAAGTTTTAATCTCTAATCCTACACTAGCACAAAGTGTCTTACCGTCTTAGAACGCCAACACCTGCAGTAAGCTTTAGTGAGGCACAGATCTTCAATGTTTATTTCATTCACTACTTTTGGATTTTCCTTCTGGATCTTGAGGTTAATCAAGCTATCCTTTTGCTGTTTCTTCTTGGGGAGGAACGGACGAACAGCGAGGTAACCAAGCAAGGCCAGCACGCCCAGGAAAGGCAATAACCGCAGCCATTCTGAAACTAAAGACAGGTGGAATTTAAATTGGCTCTTGACACCACTTCAGTATGGTGCAGCATCAGCTGCTCTCAAATGACTTAGGCTTAGGGTAGGGAATGGGGCTGCTCAGTCAGCAAGACTCTGAGGGCAAACAAGACGCTGTGGGAAAGTCTTAAGAAGAAAGAAGACCCAGATTAAAACCTGGGTTTTACTGTAGCCAAGGTAAAAATCTGACCCCTAGAATTTCATCTGAAGTTTAATTTTAATACTCTAGAAGATGACTCAATGGAAGAGAACAAATCCAAACCAAATAAAAGACGTATTGAAATGAGGAACCCTAAAATTACAGGGGTTCTGCTCACCTGAGGTAAACCAGCACTGTGTACTAGCAAACTGGACATGATTACATGCAGTAACTATATTCAGTGCTGATATCTTAACATTCTGTACATGAAGAACTATTCAGTACGTTTTATAATTCAATTTTTAATTGCTTATTTCAGATTTTTAGCTTCTTGAAGTTTTCCTCATTTTATTTGTTCCAAGTTTTTTTAGAAACTTTTGGTAGAAATTATACAGATTATTAGATAAGGACTAGCAAAACTTTCACCAATCTTTTGGTTTTTTTTTTCCTCAGAGCTCTGTTTGCTCAGGGATCTGCAACCAGTTTCTACAATACACAGAGAAAGAAAGAGTCCTGATATCAGGTAAGTTAAGCCACAGAAAATTGCTTTTTGCCAAGCTGAGGAACTTCTTTTAAGTACAGGTAAGAGACTCAAGTATCCTCTGCAGAGTTAGCTGCCTTGCTACATCATTATAAATCTTCTAGACATACTGATGAGAGAAAGACTTACTGGACTTTTGAAGAAATTTATCAGCACCTGGCATAAGCTCTATATATACTGAAGGTGGATCCACTTTTCCAGCAAAACATGCTGTGACAATACTCCAGTGTAATTTAAGTACCATGGTGCAATAAAGGACAGAGCATTTTTCTAAATTTCTAAACTTTCTAAATTTCTGGATGTGGTGTCCTATGATTTCCTTTTGAAAAGCCTCACCATGTTGCATTTACCCTATGTCACAACTTTAAGCACCTTGTACAGTTTTCCAGGTTTTTCCTCCATTTTCATTCATATCCACCCTAAGAGGAACATATATAAGCATGACAGCAGATATTAGTCTAGTCTAGCTAACTGTTGAAAAAAATGAAAAAAGTGTAAAAATGTTGTCTCTATAGCTATGTATTTTTAATTATACCTCTGTTTCCCCTTTTTAAAGGGTTTAGCACAAGACTAGTCAAAGAAATCACTAAGAACTAGAGGCAGTGGATTTTTTCAGGTACGCTCATTAAATCCTACCAGGTCTCAAAGCAATTTCTGACTCTGTTCCTTCTTTTACCTTTGTTTAGTTTTTTTGGGACTGACATTTCACATGTTTGGTCTCCACTTAAGGTTGCAGTTGTTTGCTTCTTGCCCTCCCTCCAAATTCAAGGAAGTACCTGTCAATGGGGTAAATAACATGACAGCAAACCAGTTCTCCCCCATTGATATTTATTAAAAAAAGTTCAGATCAGAGGTTTTCAGAATAAATTACATTACTACTATGTAGTGTGAATAAATACAGAGATTGCACAAATAATCCTGTTACAGAAATGTATGTTTGGACAAGTGAAGCAAGAAGAGATTAAACTCAAGCATTACTAAGCTTAACAAATTTTAAGTACAACTTGTGGTTAAAAGGGCAATGATTTAAGTAGGAAAGTGCCAAATGCTAGGAATATGAGAAGCTGCATTGTTCTGTAGCTTATTGTATCCCCTTGCTCCCAACTTTGTAGCAGCTGAATGTCTCTATTCAGTAAATATAATTAACAGCATTTTCAGATGAGAGTGTAGTTGTGGGGAAAGAAGAGCAGTTCATTTAAAACAGGTTTCCTTGTCATGGGAAAGATAATGGGACTTTACAAGCAGCATAAACATGCTGGGAAAAAAAGTACTCAAACCTGGTTTTAAATAAATTGTGCCTGTTCTAAATTAAGTCATTTTCCAGCACTATGAAAATCATATACCTTAGTGTTGCAAGATAAACATGTAAGGTTGATTCTACACTTTGAAGACTTTTTCTATTTCCAGAGAGTTTCTGTTAGAGCATTCCTCTTATTTATTATCACTGAACTAATCTTGTCATTTGACATTACTTGAAGTTCTGCCTGTATTATCACAGCTGAGCCTGGACTCAGATACTTCCAGTTTGCAAAGCACTGAAATGTACTGAACACCTGAAGAATTTGCTAGTATTTAGTTTTCTTTCTTGTTCGCTCTGTGATAGGGCTGTAATTAATGAATAGGTATTTTCACTCCCTCACCCAGAAAATACTTACAAAAATGATTAAATAAAAAAACCCTTAATTTTGTGTATGTAGCAGGCTCCCAGAAACAGACTTTTTTTTTCTTTTTTTTAATCAGTATAGACACTCTCTTTAACCTTTTAGGCAAATGAAGAGGCAGTGTTTTAGGCCTTCAGCTAAATTCCCATTTTCTTTACATGCATGGCCTCTGACTTGCTGGTACTTGCAAAGAAAGGAATTTTAAGTACAGTGCAAACTGGGGCCGAGAAGCCTGGTACGTTTTACTCTATCACTACATTTTACTCTTGACTGTTACCATCTACTTCATAGAGCATCTTAAACGTCTTGTCGGATAATTTTCCTACTGAAACAGTTTAACGACGATTTAACGTTTGGGATTCCCCCCTTCTGTAACAGATAACTTGTTTAGCGCGGCCGGGAGAAAAAGAGCGATGCCTGGAGCGAGGAGTGGAAGTCGCAGCCCGACATGGGACAGGCCCGGGGGATGTGCCGGAGCGCAGGCGGGCGCCAGTGCCCAGGCAGAAGCGCGCCGCCCGACCCGGCCCCGCCGCGCTCCTCACGCCACCCGCGGGCGCCGGAGTGGCGGCGGGGCGGGGAAGGGGGCCCAGGCCGCCGGGCCCCCCCGCTCTCCTCACCTACCTGTGAGGCGGATGAAGCCGCCGACGCTCTCGGGCAGCGGCAGGCGCTTGAGGTACGCGGGCAGCTGGACCTTGACGATGCGAGCCAGGCTCTCCAGCACCATGGCGGCGGCGGCCGTCAGGGAAGGAGAGCAGCGCTCCGCGGCCACCAACCGCCCCCGCTGCAGCGACCCGCGCGCTTCCTCGGGCTACTCCCGCCGCGCATGCGCCACGGGGCGACGCGACGCCGGTGCCGGCCCCGCATGCGCATGCGCTCAGAGGTACAGCCCGTTCCCCTCTGCTCGGGCCGCGCTTCCCGCGGGGGCCGCGGGAGGGCGCTGCCGCGCGGGGGTCGGGAGCGCTGCCGCCGCGAGGCGGCGCGCGGGCGGCGCCGGCCGTTACAGCCAGGAGGGAGCGGCGATGCCCGCGGAGCCCGGTGGGCAGCGGAGCCGGGCCGGGGCGAGGCGAGGCGAGGCGGGCCGAGGCGGGCCGGGGTGGTGGGCGCGGGCCGGCGCGGGCCGGCGCCGCGGCCTTTGGCAGCCAACAAGGCGGCTCCTGGGTCAGCGGCTCTCCTGAGGGGAGGGGGGGCAGCGCCCGGCCTGCGGGTCTGTGGTGATGTCCGGCCGGTCACTTGGGCCTCACTTAGCCTGGGCAGGCCTCACTTGAAGGTACAGCTAGGGAGGTGAGGGAGTGCAACTTTAATAATGTGTGGCTTATGATTTATAGGCTATGTATTACCTGTCGTCACCCTGTTGTGTTAAAGTTGCATTTCATGTTGATGGTCTTAAAACTATTGAAGTAAAAAACTGAAAATTTTTCTTCATATGAATGATGTTTTTCATATGGTATAACTCTTCTGAGGTGGGATAATGGGCGTGCTGAGAGATTTAATATTACAGGGAGAGGCCCATCTGCCTCATGTTTGGCACTAGTTTGCACAGAACAAGCTCTATCTCTGAGCGCATTATTTAATTTTATTTCATTTTATGTCAAGGAGACTGGTCATTTTGGCATAGAAAATTGCCCCTGTATAGCCATGTGAAAAAATGGGAAGTATGCAGCCATTCTGGGTCAGTTTAGACAATCCAGCCAGACCTGAAAACCCTTGCGTTAGTCTCTTGGTCATGAGTCCAACACCATTTAGTTCAAGATGCTTTGCTACTGTGAGTGAATCCATCAAGTGCTAATAGCATATAGCACAGAGCACGAGTATCTTCAGGAACACTGAAGCAGCGCAATCTTTCTAGAAGACATATCTCCTTCCTTACGTGATCTTGACCGGAGCACAGTTCTCTCTCCTCCCTCAGTGTACAGAAACCACACCATATATGCCCATATCAACTGTGCACTTTTCCTGCCAGCTGAGAATTGGTAATTAAGAAGTTTTGGGGTAAGTTAATAGGGTTGAGCAAAGCAATGAAAGTAATTATAGGTATTTCTTGAGTCAGATGAACCCAGTGGTCTGTCTTTGGCTGAATCTACTCAGCAGTCATGTTTGCCTTGTATTGACTAGGATATACAAGCCCAGTGCTAGATCTCTTTCACTAGTTTGCTTTAATGATCGATTCAGGACAATTTTAACCAAAAGTTAAAATCACTATAAAGAACTAAGGCAAAAAAAACAAATGCTGGAAGATAGGTTTAAGACAAACAAATCCAGCTTGTTTGTGCTTCTGGCCTGAATATTACTTTTCTACCTGTGACCCTACATTAACATTTCCTGATGAATCATCTTCTTCAGCTAGTGAGAATATTCCTGTGATCTCAGAGTATCTTAGTTCCCTACCTCACCTAGGTTTATCCTTGTAATGACTATGTCTGATGTCCTAAGATGATTCCTTCTTGTGTAGGCAAATGCCTGCTATTAGGCAAGATAATGAAAGAGCAAAATGCTTGATTATTCTGTAAAGATTACACATCAGATGTCATGATGTAACCTTGTTTGTGAAACTTTCTGAGGGAAGAATACATAAGGCTGAAGATACATAAGGTAAATCCTCCAGCTCTGAATCAAATAACTTCACATTGAAGTTGAGAGCCGCTGTCCTTCCCTCCTCCTCCCTTTCTTCTGCTCTTCCAGCCTTCTCTGGATGCTAGCTGTGATACTGGGAGTACAGCTGACATTTCACTGAAGCTCCTGAGCCCCGCTGTGCTGCCTTTGATCAGTGCTCCACTCAGCACACTGCTAGACAATCTGCACATGTTGCAGAGAGGAACTGTTCTCACTGCGCCTCGCCTGTCTGCATAGGTATCAGTTGACATGAGTCATGAACGGTTTTGGTATATGAAAGGCTGAAGTCATAGATTACGGAAAAACTATAAAGAAAATGAAGCCTGAATGAGATTCTTAACTGAAGGGGAGGCAAAAGATGGTCTTTAGAAATCCAGTTTGAACTGGAGCTCAGGAGATGCGTGTTCACTCTCCAACTTGGCTGCAGACTTTCTGTTTGACTTAAGGGGAAAAATGTAAGCTACAGGCTTGCTCAGTCTTGCAGAAAAGAACAGGGTTTTATGCAGTAGTCCATCTTCAGGGACCATGTTATGGGGCCAGAACTTAAGACCAGTCAAGATCAGGAGGTTTACCAGGCAGGTGTGACATCTTCCTTCTGTTACACACGTTTAACACCCTACGTGGACATTCTTATTCCACAGGCAGATTGCTTCTTCAGGATTTTATCAGCATCCTTTTCAACTTTGCCTCAAATCTCAATACTATTGGGTATCTGGAAAATTTTCTAGCTTTTTTGGGGAGAGTAATATGCAACAATTCATTCTTGCATATTTAGCTTCAGTTTGTGAACTGTTAAAAAGTAGAGATTGCTTCTGCTTACGTGTTCTGTGCTGCATTTGGCCACTGAAACTCTGGTATTGGGTAGGACGTATAGGAGTTGCTGTAACAAAAATAACAGCACAAAAAGCCCAAGCATAGATACTTGAATAGAACCTAGGTCACCGATACTGAAGTATGATTATTGCTTTCAGCAGTAGGTATCCTCTATTACTGGGATTTTTCATGTAGCAAGAACGTTACAGATAAGATGGAGCATGGAGCCCACATGAAAAGATCTACATAGTTAGTGCTAGCTCAGGTCTTTTACATGGAATGCCCAGAACACAGCCCAAAAGAGAACCAGCCCAATTAACTTACTACTATGCATGCTTTTTTGAGAATGGTAGAAAAGTTCGTGGTGCAGATACAGATCATGTTTAGCAGAATTTATCCTGCCAAGCATAATGTCACTACAACATAGTTGCATTGGTCCGGCTCGCAGTAGAAATAAGAGTTGCCTTCAGCATCCACAAGCTGGTTGGTCCTGGTCCAACAGACTGAGCATAGGTGAAAAGAAGCTGGTTGTGTTCCTCCTCTTGTTACCCTTCAAAAATCGCTTAATTTCTCTGTGCCTTTAATTCAGCTGTAAAATGAGATAATACTTACCGGTCTGTCTAGAACACTAAGATTTGCAAAGGAAAAGAACATTTATAAATTATATTTATTTATTTTATTTTACCAAGTACACACCAGTAAGGATAAAAGATGAAAGGTTCTGAGGTAGCAGACACACAGTCCTTCCATCCCTAAAACAAGCCTAAGCAGCACAGTAATTTGCTCAGCACTCTTTCATGGTAATGAGCTTTTCTATCAATAGGATGTCTCGTGTTGTTAAAACCATTTTCTTGGAATTGGCATTGCCATTTTCCATACTGAGCGCCTGGAATAATCTCTGCAGCAGGCAAAAGTACTGTTGTCAACTAAAAACTATCCTGTCACCAGAGGACTGGCTTCTGTGATGAGCAAACACAAGCCTCTGTCTAGGAGGAAGCTAGATCTCTCCCTTTGTATTCGAATCATTTCACAATGGGGTTTGATCAGCTGCTGTTCCTGTTGTATGCAAAGATCTCTCTCTCTTCCACTTCCCCAAAAGCAAGCAAAATCATTACACCCCAGAAGGGATGTAGGAACTGTGATTCATTTCATGCAATGTCTCCATCAGTTAGTTATGCAGCACTGTCAACACCCAACTATTAAATAATTGAATCTCAAAAAATAAGGAGACTGGCTTAAAAACATAAACCATAAGACCATACATATAAGGTTACTTTCCTCTATTTTATGCTTATGAGCACTGCAAGCAAGTTACAATTGCATTGCATGCAGGTTGGGTTTTCATTTCTTATTTTTACATTCAGAGGCTTAATTGCCTTTAGAAGAAAGCTAAGATTGTCATGGTTTCACTTGACTCTGAGACCTGGCACCTTAAGTGGCTTCTGCTGGTGTTTATTGAAAACATCTACTACTCTGTGGTGGGCAAAGTGTTCGAGAGAAAAATGAGTTAAGGAAACAAACCACATTTATAATAGAATCAATAGGTAATTTTGTGATAGTGTAATTTTCATATTATAAAAATTACTACTAAATTAGCATGATATTACTTTCTAATCTAACTAATGTCCAAGAATTTTACATATAACTATTATGTTTTGAACGCAGGTGCTATTGTAATTGCGTAAGTAACTGCAGTGTCCTACTAATAGCATGTATTATTGTTGACTTTTAAAATTCCCTGTGGCTTAGAATGCTATTTATTGTCACAGATTGTAGCAAATTATTTTGTGAAAAGAATGAAAACACAAATGCAAAGAAAAATGGCAAGATCTCTAAGAACTGGATCAAGTTCCAACATGGCAACTTTGTGTGTGAGAGAACAGAGCAGTAGACACTGTTTTTATTTAATCAATAAAAATACCATGCTTTGATCTCTCAGCCACAGGTTTAACATTTTAATTTCTTCTTCTGACTACTACTGCTGGGGAGTGGGAAATGTTACCCATGAGTTGGGTATGAAACAAAGTTGAAGAAAACCCCAGCTCAAGAAAGAACAGGTGTGTTCAGTGCTAACTTCCTAGGTATCCTCAGATAAAGTTCAGTTACTTTCTACTTACATTGTTTGTTTTTTCCAAGCTGCAACTGCCTTTATGCAATGGTTAGCACTGGTCCACAGTAGTGGTTTCTACAGCTACTATAATATTTGCAGAAATAGCACAAGATGAAACTATGAATATCCATTCAGTTACACTAAGTTACTGATTTCAACTGCCTTTATTTAAAGCATAGAAAGCAACAAGTTGTGTGACATGAAACTACTGTAAGTAACATCAGTCAAGTAACACTAATGATGCACAAGAAAGTACACAGTAAATACAATATTGCAATGAGTTTTAAATTTTGAGCCATTACGTGAATCATCCAGTCTTTCCGTCCACATTGGGTAGCTGATCCGATATGTACTGCTCATGAGGATCCAGACTGATCTGATCGCTGGTCACATACAGACTTGCACAAATTTCGAACTTCATTGGCTTCCAGGGAGTTGCTAATTCACAACAGTTTTACTCAAATCAGAACAAGTATCCTTAGGATTGATTAATATGTTCATAAAAGACCAGATACGTTACTGATTTGTGGCAGGTTCTGCCTGGTTTGTTGCAATAAACCAGGCTGCAAAATCCCCCGATTGTCCCTTGGGAGGAAGCTGCAGTGATGGAAAACAGATACATCCTCCCCTGCGCTAAAGGACCTACAGAGGACAAAGCCAACACAATCTGGGAAGTACACGCTGCTAAATGAACAGATGTGAAGTAAAACCACTATCAAAACACTACAAGCTGCTCTCTTATGATGGGAATTCCAGGGAAAAGAAGCTATATATATGTGAATATATTCTCAGCAGGGGACCACTCACCATTCCCTTTTAAACTGCATTGATCTTTGCTATCAGTGAAGACTGTATATCCTTGACCAGGCAACTAAGGGTGTATTTGTTCCCTTAGTACTTTACTCCCTTGGCGTAATAGCTGTCACTGAAAGATTATTTCCTTCATTTTGGAAGGCAAAGGTGAGAATGCCGTAAGACTAATTCCTGTGACGCAATGTGCGTTCGTTGGCAGTGGCTAATTATAGCACAGAAAAACTACCAGCTTCCCCTGCCGAGGACAGAGTACAGGATCTCTGCAATACGACTGCACTCTGCTCTTAAGTTCTTCCTGTGTCATGATGCCCACTGACACTGCAGTAAAACAGCAGTTTATCATTCCTTCTCAGGCTGCTGTGTAACACCACCGCTGTGGAGATTTCTGAGCCTGTCTCCCCTTTTCAAGGTTAGCCAGGTCTGCCACTGACAGTAACCCACACTCCTTCTCTGTCATCTCACAAGAATAAAGAGAAGCAAAAAAACCCCAACCCCAAAACACCATGTCTCTTCAGTTTCAGACAACAAATATATGTATAATGGATGGACATGATAGCAGGGAAAAAGTGGCTATCTTGATTCCAAGGCAATGACATGGAATAGTACTACAGCAGGTAAATAAGATTAATATAGCCTCTCTTCTGCCTTAGTACTGCTTTTTCTTTTCTATTTTTTCCAGGCACTCCCTGTCCTCTGGACTGCAGGTCAGCTATAGCACAGCACACTTCCAGATCTCAGTAGTTGGCTATTCCCTAGAAGATTTGTAAGTTACTTCCTCACTTACTTTGCAAGATATTGCCAGAATTTTATGTAAATTCTGTACTTCACCCCAGTACAGGGAGCTGTAAGGTTTGTAAATGTATGTTTTTAAAATCAGTTTCTTTTTTCCCTTTGAATCAGCAGAGAAAGCAACCAACACAAAAAGTAGGATATAAACATATCACCTCAAAGTTCACAAAACTTACTTTACAGGAAACGTAAGCCTAATAACTGTGAAAGGTAAAAAGTAAATGAAAAATAAATACATGGTAATTAAACAGCATTCATCTTGAACAACATGCTAGGAGAGTGCTTCTGGAAACTAGAAAAAGATCCTAGTGCCCCTTTTTTTTAGAGCACAAAGTCTTTCATTGAAAATTAGTCGTCATAGGTGTCTGTAGTTAATTGATTAAGATGCTTGAGAACATTTTAAACTGCTTCCCCAAGAGGAATTAAATTATCTTTATTCAAGTTTTTTTACACTTTTATTTGAGTTATTTTGACAGCTTCAGGGACAGAAATTATATAATTATTCAGAAAACAGGTACGGCAGAAAGGGATGGCGCACATCATCCCTCAAATTGCCTGTCCAATATGATTTGATACTGTCAAACATCCTGAACGATGTAAGGGTAAGCATATCATTTAGTCTCCAAGTACCTGAGTCCTCCACACCTAGTTGCAGCAGTGTTTGTTTTTCTAATATGGGAGCTAAACAGAGATCATAAAATCATTTAACATAGGCCACCAAATAGTCAGGAAGGACTAAGAAATTATCTTTTTCCCTGTTAACTTGAATTTAAATCACTATGACTGAGAAAATGAGTATCTTGGATCCCACTACCAACTCCTTAAGCCAGTATTTTTCAGTGGATTTTTTTTTTAAGATGATGTCCCATTATCCAAAGCAAAAAAAATATTGCAGCCCTTATTGTCTTTATAAAAATGAATTAACATTTATTGCTTGTAAAAGTGACAAATCTTTGTAATATTTCTTGAAAGGCTGAAAAGCATGCTTGACCTTGAAGAACAGAAGTCACCAGGAGTGCAGAAGCTAGGTTGCCTTTGCTTTATAATTTGCAAAATTTTCAACAACTTGCCAACACCTGACCATGTTTCATGACTACCGTGTGTGTCACAACCCACCCTCTCAGAAATACTGCCCTGATCCATCCCCCTAACCATAATGATGAACAGTGTAATAACTGGCTCATTTTAGTATTGGTGATTTAGAGTCATCAACAATATTTCCTGAATTACAATATGACAGCAAACAAGAATAATATTCCTTCCTTCTAAGAGATATATTTGGCTGTAATTACCTGGATATTTGAGGTCTAAGCAAGCTCTTGGACATCTTATGGTTAACTGGGACATACCAAAACCTGAAAAGATCAGCCAAATCTTTAAAGATGAGGTTGCTCAAAAGGACAAAAAGAAAAGTGAAATGACTCCTAGTACCACATGATAGTTGGCTAGTTAAATCCATTGTCTAAATACTAGGCATATACTCCTGTCAGTTCAAAGACAAACAAAACAAACAAACAAAAACCCTGAAGTATTTCTGTGGACTTTCTTATTTATTTAAATCATTATTTTAAATTAAGTCAATACAGCATCAAACAATAAAAACACTGCAATCTACAAGACTATGCAATAACTTCCCCAGAGAAATATAGCATTATTTTGTATAAAACAGAAGGGGGCGGGGGGGGGGGGGGGGGGGGGGAGAGTGTTCTACAAGGAAAAAAGCCTCTAAATGAAGAGTGACAGAAAGTCAACTTGCTACCTCTGCTGAAGTGTAATGTTTATTTAGCTACGAATATGTGAACGATTCACCAGCAGGACTACCTCAGAAGAAGGGGGAATGACGAAGAAAGGCAGTTTGCTGCAGGCCATTTGGGAAGTCAATGGTACTAGGGCTCCTAACTCAGAGAGGGTCCCTGCCCCAGGTCTTCTGGAAACACTGGCTGATCTCTGTGGGGAAACCTCCTAAGATAAAAGTACTTTGTACTTCAGTATAAAGTACACTATCAGTGTCCTGATTAGCTCAGGCTAACTAATTCCCTGTAACTCTAATGAAACAATGAAAATTGTACTTTGCATGTAGCAAGCCAGGTGAATGGAAGCCTACACTTCCAATCAATCAATGCAGCATGTTGTGAAGTCTGAACAGCCTTGCCTATACTAGGGAGCCTGTGAAATATGTTAGCTAGCCTGTTTGAATAATTAACTTTAATCCTTAACATTTTATCTGGATTAGCAACTTTTATAGTGTTAGGTACACTGGTCAAAGCATTTGTTAAACCCAAACACTCCTCAAAGGTTGTGGTTTGCTTAGTACATTTGCATCCTGGAGCAAGCATTGGAGGAGCAACAGACTTAGGATGGTCCAAATCTGACGAGTAATCAGTTATGTCAAAGTAATAAAAATAGGCATATCTTGAAAGCGCTTCAGAAAGTCCTTTGATATCTCCTTTAGTAAGCACAATAGGCCAAATTAAGTACTGCTGAAAACTGCTGTAAGAACTTGGTCATTTTCGCTAACAGTGTAACTCCTACAGACTTAGCAGGCAGTCTGAAGGCAGCCTGAGGGGTCAAAAAACAGGTATAACAAGGAAAAGCAACCACCTCCAAAGGGATGGGGTAAAGTAGGTCACCATTAAACACCTTTTTGAAGAGATCTCCAACTGATGTACCCTGGCCTACTGAAACTGATAAAACTCCTATCTGCTCCAGAGAGGGGTTTCACGTGCTGAATTCAGCCGCTGTTACCTTATTTTAGCAACTGTGACTAACTGCTCAGCCCTTCACACCCCTATTTTAAGATGCTATTTTGCCATGTATGTTTATATTATCTATATTTATTCAGGAATGTAAAGAATTCATACGAAAGAAGAAAACAAAGGTAGGTAGTAACTGCATGACAACAAAACTTTTCGTTTTTCAAAACTGGCATCGTAATTACGCCGTGCACGTGCTCATCTGACTTTCATGCTTCAATATCCATAGGGCTGGATCAGCACAGAAAATGAACGTTCTTGTTGAAACAAACTGCTGCTGACTTGAAAGGAATATCTTTTTCATTTAGATCAAATGGTAGTTTTGCTGGGAAAAAATGAATACTCTGTATGAATACTAATAAATATCCTGTAGCAATTTTCAGAGGTTTCGTTGTTTAGGTCTGTGAAAATAACATAATGAATTTTATGTTGTCAAAACTTTCTTCTTGTAAAATAGCTCTTATTTTCTGTAAGGATTTCAAGAGAAGAGAAAAATCTTCTTTAACTGAAAGAAAACTATGTTGTCACTATGAGGCTAAAAAAGTGCTGAACAATGAAGTGCTAAACAAAATCTTGAAGACCGGAAGATTTTGTGGGGAACTTTGGTCTGTTGATCTCGGTGTAAGTTACTGAAGTATTTTATATTCTTGTGAATCCCACATGACCTTGTGCAAGCCATGAAACCTTAGCATGCCATTGTTCAACAACACACTCAAGCTTTTCACTGGGACTCGTATGTGGACTTCAACGTTAGATCTTACAACTCCCTACAAAGAGCAGCAACAACTTAAAAAGGATTAATGTAGGGACACAGTGTTTTGCCCCATGACCTAGCAGTGAGACAAAAAGCATGACTATACAAAGGAAACGTGGAATAGCTTGGAAATTGTTTCAGTGAGAATGTCAGAGAAGCTGTTGAAGAAACAATGGGAGACGAAGAATTGCCAAGTTGGAATATAAGACAAAAAGTTACCTTTTATCTAATATTCCTTAGAAAGCTAACTGCTGCCTAACACATTGACCTTGGGCTGGACTCCAGATGTGAAAGGGTTTTGCTACCTCTTCTTCCTAACAGAAGGAGACATAATGGTCCCAGATGTAACAGCCAGGGAACTGAGCACGCAGTACAAAGGCTGTAACTATGACCTTGCCATCCTTCTTGAAGGGGAGAAGCCCCCAGCTACACAGGAAGGGCTGCTGGTCTTTGGTATTTAAAACACGGATCAGGTGGAACCCAATGGCATCCCCAAACCTGTTTTTCTTCCACTGTCATGTAGCGGCACTTGGTTGGCAAATTTAGCCTTTCTGTTTCTTGTGTTAAAAAAAGCCAATGGAACAATCTTATTTTATCAGCTTTCTTCTGTGATCTTATTCTTTGTGGTCTCCACTAAATCAAAAGGGTCCCCAATAGGGTGAGTTTTGCTCAGATTGAAGAGGGATTTGACTGCAAGCTTGATTTATAATTAAAGGAAAAACAAGTTGGACAGGATGCTGAAGAGAAGATTGAGGCCTGGTAATACATGCAAACAGGGAGAAGCTGCTGTTGTTGTTGTTGATCTTCTTAGCGCTTTGTTTTCCAGCAGCAGAAGCTGTTGTGTTTTGTCTCCTCCAAACAGGAACTAATAATGATCTACCGGATGGACTAGTAAGAAGGATGTCTTGCTTTTGTTGAAATAATTTTTTTTCTTTCCTAAAAAGGAAGTTCTTTTTGGAAACATTTTGCATCTTGTTTCCTCCTTTCCTCTCAGATATTTGAAGCGTCCTGTATGGAATGTTGCTTGGTGTCCAGGGTGCTTGGTTGCTCCACCTGTTTTGAAGACAGGTAGAATAGCATGCTCAAAATGTAAAAATGGCTGGTCTCAGGCAAGTGGAAGTGAAAAACTGACATTGATGTGCAAGCAAGCTACACTAACCTTTAAACTAAGGCTGGGCTACTTTTCCCTTGTCCCCTCTATGCTGAGGGGAAGTGCTATAACAATATAGTAAGGCAATCTCCATTCGTGCTTGCTCTGCTGGACCATCACAAAGCAGCTGAAATGGACTGGCAAATTCAGCCTTCAGAGGTTATTGACCACTTGGCTGCACAGGGCTCCGTAACGCCGTACCTGAAAAAGCAAACAACGTTCAAAGACGGAGTTCCAGTGAGCTGGTCTGTTGTCTGTATTTTTGTGCAAACTGTTTTTTACTGTGCCACATCTACTGAGCTATTTTGCATAATAAACCTCTCAAAATCTAACCCAACTCCACTACCATATGAGGATTAGGCATGGTAATACCTCTCTTCAGCCACTTCTGAGGATTAGCTTCAAAAATCAAATTAAAATGAAGCAAACCCAATAGACTGGGTAGTTCCACAGTAAGTTGCAACGCCCATATTCAGTAACCATCATCTGTGCCTCTTGCATTTTATATTACTATATGAGGTATCTGTGCAAGTAGCATTATAGTACACCTCCTGCATATGGTAAAGGTGAGAAACTCTTGTGTATGGCACATCAATATATTAAGGTTACGAGACCTTACTTGCCCGAGTATTCCTACTGAAGTAAAAAATCTATCTGAGTTTGTTTATTTCCAAATGCTGAGGGGAGAATACATGATTTTTACCTCACAATTTGAGGAAAAAGAGATGAGGGTGAGAAGTATAATGTTCTCCGAGCAGGACTGTGTGCTGTGACTTGCAGAAATCGCCACAGGACTGTGTGTGTGCGTCTTGTTTTTCATTCCCACACAAGTCATTATTTTTTATTCTTTTTCTCAAGTGTATTTAAAGGTATTTAAATTGATGGATTCATTTAAAAAAAAATGGCCAGTGAGAGTAATAAGTGTTTGTCTAAACAGGTATACTAAAACAAAATATGCGAACTGTTTCTGAGCAATGGCTATAAACAAGAGCTATCCAATACATTTTAAATTCTATTTGGAGTCAAATGCTAATAGAGATATTGATTTTAACACGTAACTGTTGAAAGGCACAAACAAAACCTGATTTACCAGATTAACAATTCCTGTTGTCTTAAATTAGCAGGGAAAATTACACAGTCAACAGTATTTTGTGCTGTTCTTCATTCCTTTCATTATACAGTAAAATGTGAATTGCAAGCCAGATCAAAACTCTTAATGGAGTCATATTAGAGGTCATTAATCTCAAATAATACTTAAAAATGTAGAACTGGAATACTGTTAAGTACGTAAATCTCCTGAGATGACAAACAATAATGAAAAAGTTCAGGAAGTTTGTAAGCAATTTACAAGGCAGAGGAAGATGTCTGTGACAAAGATAGACATGCTGGTGATTTGGAGCCGTTTAATAGCATCCGTAATCCAAAGCAGGCGAGGAACAGCAAAGTGTTTTTCAGCAATATTCGTGATTAAGATGATAAGAACATTAGTGAAATAGTTTGGGACTACACTTCCTGAATATGCTGTTCACTACGATTAAAATAATAAGCAGAAAATGAAGACTACACAAGGGAGTTGCTAGGAATGGTTTAGGTGATCACAGAAAGATAACTGGCCTTTACAAGTACAAGGCACTGTTTTCTCTCTGGCCTGTACATGATATGAATGCTAAAAAACTATGGCACTCCTACTACAGTACTATATCTAAAATAAAAAAAAAAAAAAAAAAAAAAAGAGCATTGCTCCCCTAGTTCACTGCTGGCTATTCTCAAGCTTCATACTGAAAACGTTGTTACACAATCAGGTTTTCTGAATATGCTGCCTTCTCCAGACAAATAATAATTAGCATCCTAGATAGCAAGGAAATTAACAGTAGTGCAATAAAGGCACTATAATGAACGCAAACTCGGTTCAGTGCAATGGATTTAGCTAATTACGTATCCATACTCCCTGGACAGCAATTGCCATGTTTATTAATACGATATATCCCCTCATTACAGCAGAAAGGCAGTCTGGCAATCTTTCTCTGCTTGTTACTTCACAGAAGTGGAGTAGGAGTCCTTCCCCACGTGCACAGCTATGCATAAATCTACACAATTTATTACTATGAGAAAAAAAGAGCCTAGCTGAGGGTGATTTGTTGACCCGTGCTGCAGAAAATAAAAAGCCTCCAAGGAGCCAGAAGTGTCGCAGAAGGTATCACTGCAAATCAAATAATTATTTGATGACCCTGGCCCTTGTGCTGACAGTCTGTGTTACTGTATCTTCCCTTTGGTGGTGTTTTTTCCCTGTACTGAGAAACGCGGTTTGGTTTACTTGTACGTGCCGATATGCTACTCGAACAAAGTTTCCAGGCCCGTTACTCTCACACCGGGCCTGCACTCCTCGGTGATGCTGCTTCTCTCCCGGGCAAAAGCAGGCCTTTAGCTCTATCACTAGCACCACACTGGCAGGGGCAAACCCCTTTGCTTTAGGGCTCCCGCCGAGGCGCCCTCCTTGCTCCGCTTCCAAGCGCTCCGCGTCCCGCCGAGCCCCGCGGCGGAACGGGGTGCGAAAGCGTCGGCATTATCTTTCGAGCCAGAAGAACGCCTGAGCCTCGCTCCTCGCCGCGCCGCCGCTCGAACCAGTCCCTTCCCAGCCGCCCGCCGCGCAGCCACACGAACACCCGCACGGGCGAGAGCACAGGGGACGCAAGGGGCGGGAAGCGGCTCCCAGGCCGAGCACGGAGCTCCCAGCCCGGCCCGACGGCGCACAGACCGCGGGCGAGCCAGCCGCCCCCTCCCCTCCCGGTGACGCTTCCCAGCGCTGACGGACAGCTGGGGACGTCCCGTTAACACGCGGAAGGATACTGCGCCGCCGCGTCAGCGCACATATGTAGATCCGGCCGCGGCCGCCATTTCGTGGGAGGGCGGCGGCGGGGCGGGGGCTTGTCGTCAGCGGTGCGCGCCGCCGCGCCCAGGGGGCTGCCGCGGGCCCGCGCCCGACGCGCCGCAGCGGAACCCCCGGGCAGTCCTGCTCGGGCGGCGGCAGGAAGCAGTACAGCGGCACCGCGGCGGCGCTGCCCTCGCCGGGGCGCCCGCGGGCAGCCCCAGAACCTTCCTTCCCCTGCCCCGCCCTCCCTGCGCGCCGGCGCGGCACTGGCGCCTACCGCTCGCGAGATCATCCCCCTCCTTCAGCGGGGTTGGGCCACAGCACACGGAGGCGGCGCATGCGCCTGGCCTGCCCGGCGGCGCTCGTCCCGCCCCTTTCCCCCCTCGCCCCGGGGGGGCCGCTGGCGGCGGCGGCGTGTCTCGCCCCGCCCCGCCCCTCCGCGCCGGCTCCGCCTCCCGCCCTCCCGCGGCGTCTGGGCCTGGCCAGCGGCGGCGGCTGTGCTGGGCTCTCTCGCCCTCTCTCCCGGGCGGGCGGCGCCTCTCGGCTTTCCCCCCCGCCCCACACACCCTTCCTCCTCCCGGCGGTGACGGGAGGCGGCGAAGCGGCGCGGTGCGGCGCGGCGGGCGGAGCGCTCCCCCGGCAGCCTCCCCGGCGTACGGCCTCGCTGCCCGCAGGCAGGCAGGCAGGACTCTGGGCGGGCGCCGCGCTCCGGTCGGGCGCCCCCCTCGGCTGTTTCCGGAGGAAGGAGAAGCGCAGCTGCCCCCTCCCCCCTCTCCGCCTTCCTCCCCCTCCTCCTCCTCCTCCTCCTCGCTTGCTCCCTCCCTCCCGGCCCCCCCTCGGCGCGAGCGGAGCGCGGAGTCACCGCGGCGCACAGACGGGCCCGGCGGCGGCGGCACTCGCACACAATGGCGCTGAAACGCATCAACAAGGTGAGCGCCGGGGCTCCTCCTCCGCCTGCCCCCCGCTCCCCCCCCCCTTCGGTCTTTTTTTATTTTTATTTTTGTTTTTTTCCTTCCCCCCTCACCCCCGCCCCGGGAGGAGAGGGGCACGGCTTCGGGGCTGCGCCAGCCGGCCTCGGCGGGGGGGGGGGGGGGAAGGGGGAGGCGGGAGGCCGGCGGAGCGAGGCTGGGCAGCGGCCGGCTCCTTCCGGCGAGGCCGCGGCCCGGCTGGGGCGGTGAGGCCGCTCTCTCCGGGCCTAGGCCCGGGACCCCGGAGGTCGACTAGGGCCCCGGGAGGGGGGAGGGGGCTCGGTTGGGGCCGGGGCGCGGGCGGCGCCGCTCCCGCGGGCGGGGAGCGGCGGCTCCAGGGGACGCTCAAATGTCAGCGCAACCCGGAGCCACCCCGGCGCGGCGGTGGCGTCGCCGCCGCTGCCCCTCCGCCGCCGGCCGGCCCGGATGGTGCCGGTGCGTGTGTGCCGGAGGGGCTTTCGGTCCGATCGCGGCCCTCGCCGGGGCAGGCAGCCGGCCTCTCGGGCCGGTCTCTCCCCTCTGGCGTGCAACTTCTTTCCCGCATTGTAAGATGGCGGCGGGTTCGCCTAGTTCGGGCTCTTTCCGGGATCTCTCGCTTTCTGCAATAACATGACACACACACACGCACGTCCGCGCTCCCGTCGACTCCGGAGCAGCTGCCGCGGTGCCATCCTCTCCCCGCGTTCCCCCCCCTCTCCGCCCCGGGGCCGGCTCGGCCCTCCCGCCGCCCGGGGATCGCCTGCCGCCTCGCCTCGCCCCCCGCGCCGGGCGGGAGCGCGCACCGCGCCGCCGCCTCCCCGTTGCACAATCGGAGCCGGGTGGAGTAACTTCGCGGCTAACTCGGAAAAAATGCCGAGGTGATGAAAGTTGTGTTGTTTGGTTTTTGGTTTTGTTGTGTCTTTTTTTAAAAAAAAAAAAACCTTTCCCAGGGAAGAAGGCTCCCGACGTGAGGTTGCGCTTGGGCAGCTTTAGGGTTTCTCGGCGGCAGCGCTTCGGGTTTGGGAATTGCTGGGATGTAATAGCAAACGCGATGGGAGCGCAGTGGCGTTACCGGGAAGTCGCTGTTGATCTGTGCTCCTACGCGAGCTACGTGGAGCATTTACGTATTTCAAGAGCTGAGAGGAGTTTCTTGGTCATCTCATAGCCTGGCAAGATGGCAGAAAGTCAGTTTGTCCTGAAATCGGCGAACTAAACTTCGGTGCACAAAACACCTTTTATAGACGGCGTATAAAGTTTGCCACCTAGTAGTATTACTGTAATTTCACATCTCTTTGGCAGTGCTTGTGGACATATTTTAGTCAAAATGAAATTATTTATAATTTATTAGTGAAAGGATAGTTCTGTTATCCCTGAAAATTTTAAATCTGTTCTGGATTAGTGCTAGCTAAATGAATTGTCTTCAAATTACGGCTACGCTTTCACAAGAATTTCAAAACAATTCCTTTTGAATCTGCTATCCGAACTTGTTCCCTTGTATTAGTGGATGATATCACTTGAGTTGAAACAGAGCTAGGATACTCCCTGGTATGCTTTGTCATCAACTCATGCTTATGAAACACATTCAGGCACTGCAGGTAAGAATTTATTGTCAAATATAAACCAAGGCAAACCCCCACTTATGTAGTAATCTGGTGGTCAGAACCTTAAAACGATTCAGCATGACTCTTGAATCAATAAGTCATCTCTTTGACTGCAAGGTTGTGGCCTGTTGTGTGCAGTCTCTTGTCCTGTATTGGTCCGTACGCTCTACGGCACTGTGTAGCAGCAAGCTTCTTCCTTTACCCAGTACTGGAGTTTAGGATTGGTGAGACGGTTGGGTTAGGGTTCTTCTTGTTTGGTTGGTTTGGTTTTTTGGTTGAGGGGGGTTTGTTTTTTGAAGGTGCTATTTTTAATCAATTTAGTCACACCATGCTACAAGATACACTTCCAAATTCACATAGGGTTTACAGTTTTGATTTTGTATTTGCCAACCTGCAAAGTGATGTTTTGCTAGACTGAAACCATTGCTTACAAGTTGCTTTCTTCCCAAGCATCATTTCCAATACAAATGTTTACTGGGATTGAGGCTGAAATCCAAAAATAGTAGGGCCAATTTTGTAACAAGGTGGTTGTGAATTTAGATTTTAATCTTGCCAACTGGTAAAGCCAGAGAATGGCACTGGTGAGCTGGATCCCTTGTCTTCCAATCGTAAGGTCACAGATCAGACCTTGAAACTCTCTGCTTCCTTGTAGTATGTTGTTGGCACTAGATCAGAACAGGCTAAAGAGAGACCAGGACCTCAGAACATTGTAATCACACATAGCTGATTTAGTCTGACTTGTGGTATTACCTGTCAGGACTAGAATTCGTTGTCTGCTGCAGCAGATGACATCCCAAATGCACCAGCGAAGGTATTTTCAGTCTGTTTGGCTGACTCCCTCTCTGTGGATTTGATGTATCAAGCAAAATAAAATTCTTTATTATATTGGGTAAATCAGACTTTCAGACTGTGTTAGAGTGTGTAAATTTAATCTGAAGTATGTTACACATTCAGAATACAACGACCCTTACTTAAAACATAACTGGCGAATTCTACTTTTGGCTTGGAAATGAAAGCACATGAGTATTCACGTGTTATGTGTTGGGTTGTCTACTTCTGGAACACCCTTTATAAAGTGCTCTCCAAACTGAAGTAGTTGTCAGGTACATAGCCAGTCCCAGAAAGTTTATGTTATGCTGGAGCTCATCATCACATCTGTGCCATCTGCCCTGAGGGTAGCCTGCATTCGATTGGCAAAACTCTGCTTTTATTGATACGGCTTGCTTTGCGCAAGAGTGGCAGTTATTATAACAAGCAAGTGCTTTTGCCATGGAATACTGTGAACCTGCATCTTAATTTTAACTGCTTCCTTTCCTGAGGATGAATTTTTTCCCCAAGTTTTTTTCCCCCAATTTTCAACAAATTCACGTTGATTTATGAGCTTGTATCTAAATGCTTGATACATGCTTGTGGCACGTTGTCTTGGTCTGAAGTGTCGAGTGGTACCTGCTAAATGCACATCCCATAATTGCTGCAGCGTGTTGGCATTTCCGGTTCGAATGATGATGATCCGGTAGTAGGGAAACATTTATGTAGGAGTAGGGAAGTGGGAACGTGTAAAATTGAGAAAACTTGGGAATGTTACATCATTGACATACATCCATTTTATCACTGCTATATGCATCCATTAAAGCGGCGTAGTATAAAGTATAAAAGGCCTAAGTGGTGATCTTGATAGGCTAAAAATAGAATTAATACAGGAGGTGTATGCATGAAATATCTCATCTGTGAAATCCTTAAGAAAACTTGTGCCTGCTGCGTCTTATGTCCATTTGGTTAAGCATAGCACAAGCCAGCATCGTTATGTCGGGGTACTTTATTAGAAAATCTTAAGTGGAGTTGGCATCCTGGAAGCTAAAGGCTGAAGGTGGCAAAACCATTTATCGCTACTTAAGTACAGATAGAAGGCTTCCATTGACACTGGTGGAGTGGAGACTAATTAACTCTTTTCCTCAAGGCTATAGCCTCCAGTGCTATTCCTAGATGTATAATTAATTGCAACTTTAACCTCCCTCCTCCAGATGCTCATAGTAAGAAATGCTACTAACCCTGGAGATATCCATAATATTTTTCAGAGATTGGATGTAATACACAGCAATGAAGGCAGCATGGGAATCTGCATTAGTTTAACCAAAGGTGTAGCTTTTGTAGAGGTGATTCAGATAAAGATTTATAAAGCCTGCTTATTACTTTTGTTTTAAACTGCTACTCTTTTCTTTTGAACTTAGTGTGAAATTTTAAAAAATTAGCTTAACTAGGAAAAGCTGTTTGGAATAAAGTTTTCTTCTCTCGATGAAACCTACAATATTTTTGCAGGCAGTCTTGGATTTAGTTTGCTGGGCTTACACAAAATAGTTAAATAACTTGAAGTTACGTGATTGATCTTATGCTTTGAATGAATGTCTAGAAATAAGTCTGGATTTGTCTGTTTAGGGGCTCAGAAAGTTAAGATTAACTAGCTAATGAAATGCAGTTGATGTAAGCTTAGTTAAAAGGCTTTAAACCTTTGTGAATGCTCTCTGTATGTATTGAATTACCTTTTTTACTTTAGTTAATTCACCTTAACTATTTTGAGTATCCAGGGGTAGGCTAAGTCCTGCCTCAAGTAGATAATGCAGTGCAGCTATGGCACTCGGTGGTTAGAAGGGTCGTGTTGAGCCAGAAGGCAGTGGTTGATTTTAAAATCATGAGATTTCAGTAATGGAGTTTGGGAAGCACTAGTATTGAAGAACTTCAGTGTTTTTTAAAAGTCAGAATAAAATTATTCAGCATCAGATGAAAGCTGTCATCACTTAAATTCTGTTTAAGATTTAGCTTATCCGAATAGTCAGAAGTGACACTTATACTATGAAATGAATGTCATTAAAATGGAAATAATGCTTCTGAATTGGGTAGATTTGATTGCCATATTTAAGTCCAGCATTTACTGTTAAGCTCTTGGATGTGTTTTAAGAACTGGTCATTTTTTATGAGATAGGAAAATTGATGCTTCCTTAACTGTAAAGTTTGGACTGCAGTAACTTAAAGATTTCTCCTGTTAATTGGGCACTGTGCTTGTGAAACAAGTTCCCAGTCAGCACAGATTTTTAAATGTGTGCATTGGGATGGGGGGAGAAGGGGATCGTAATCTCACTTAAGTAATTTACGGAACTTCAGAGATCAATATTCCATTAGATGAGTACTTCTTGCATACCTTAAAAACGGAGTTCTCCAGTATGTTAAGAATTTGGGTGGGATAATGTACAGGGTAAAAAGGTTGTCCAGCCAACATTTTCTTTACGATCATTCCAGCTTTTAAAGATCTGTTTTTGAAAGGAAGCCAATGCTTTTGCTATTATTCCCTGCGTTAGTTTCTTCTACAGAAGAGCTGATGTAGAACTCCACAGAATGCGCTCCCTTCAACTGGCTTACCAGTCTGTAACCAGCTCTGAAGCACTAATGCCTTTCTTTGCACTCACACATTAATGGGTAAAGGAGGGGGAAGGATGTAAACAGCTGTAAGTAGCAGCTGTTGAATACAGAGCATTAAACTGCCTCTTGCCAAAGGCATCTCTGTTCCTTGTGAAGGCCACCTCTAGCCTGGCATCACCCCCTACCCGTGGATGTTTTCTCTGCGTCCACTGCGTTGAACTGTTGAAGGAGAGAGAGGATGGACGTTCTTAACCTTGTCTGAGATGTCAAGTGACAGCTGGTAAGGAGGAGTGGAAAAGGGTAGAGCTTTTGTGTAATTTATATTAGGGCATTGATACGTGATCTCTAATAAATCTTTCTGTTGCAAATATTAAGGTTTTGCCACTTTAACTGTCTGCCCTGTGTTCTTGTATAGGTCCCTCCCTTGTGCATCAGAGCTGGCAGATGGGAACATGTGGTCTGCAGTTCAGCATTAGGTCTGATACCTCAGTATAAGCTGATTTTTGTTGGTAGTTTAAGCTAAGATGCTGTAGCTTACATTGAAAAGGCTGAGTTACAGGCATGCATTTTCTCCTGTGACTGATGTGATGTAGTGACCTGCCAGTATAATATGCAGAAAAAAATAAATTAGGGTAAGAAATGAAAGCAGCGGTGAGAATGTATAAATGATTGCAGTCAGTAGTACATTTTTATACACAGTTGCTTTTTGTCAAGTTTGCTTTATCAGAAGGCAGTCTTAAAATGTGTTGAGTTGCACATGCTGGACAGTTTTGTAAACTTCTTGAATCTAAATTTGATGCCTCAAACTCTAAATGGAAAGCACAGGAGCTTTTTTTTAAAAAATCTTTCTCTTCAGTGGGCTTTTTGTGGGGCACTGATCTGATACATTAAATGTGGTAGGTTGTGCTGGGGAAGCCTTGCAAAAAAAAAATTAGTTAAAATTAACATTCACAAGTTTAAATTGGTGTTTATGCCTTTGGCAACTCTTCGTAAAACACTTGGATGTAGGCAAGGTTTAATACTGAAAAATGAGCCAAACAGGGCATTGCAGAATTCAGGACTAAAAGCTAAATAGATGGGATTTTTTTTATTTTGTTTAAACATTGTTCAGAGCCTTCTTACCACCAGTAAACTTCAATATTAAAATCTTGTGTAAAGGAAGCCTTTGTTCTGAACCTCATCCCTTTGAGATGCGTGATACGCTAGACATCTTCAAGATCCCCTGCAGTTTTTCCAGTGTAATTGTGATGGTTTTTTATTCTGGTTTTAAGAAAGCAAGATGGGAGGATTGTAGACTGCTTTGCAAATGGTAGGGCCTGGTAAAAAAAGGAGGAGACAAATGTTTAATCCTTTCCACAAGCATCTGGACACCAGAGTTGCAAGCTGAACTGAGTGCAGATGCTGAAGTGCTTCAGGTCTTCCTGGTGGAGGGCATGAGGATTGTGTTAAGTGCTCAGTTAACTTTATAGCAAGTTTTCTCTGTAACCTGGAGTTAGGTTTGCCAGGTGCTTCATCACTTCTGTGAGCTCTTCCAAGAGCTCTTTTAGGTTTCTGGTGAATATGAATGTCCTGCTCTAAGGCAAATTTCCCAACCTTTGCTGGCCTATTTGAGTAATAATGTCAGATAATTCTCTAAATCAGATAACTGCAAACTTTGTTTTTCCTTTTAGCCTTACTTTTAATTTCTTCTTGCCTTGAATAATATAGGAGAATCTCCTGAATGACAGTTTGCCAGATGAGCGTTGGCCTCTGCCATTCCCCTAATTCAGGTTGCAGCCTGTTCATAGATATGCTTTTAAACACTTTTTCCTTCATCACCTTTTTTTTTAGCTTTGTAAAGGCCCTTGTGGACATCAGTGTTCTCTAGATAGCTGAGGTGGAACTCAACTGTAAGAGCAGCTGCACTCCAGAAACAGGTTTTGATTTTTTTTTTTTATGCTCTGTTGGCTTAGTGTGAGCTGATTTTGTGTGTAACTGTACCTAATCCTATAGATAGGGCCTTAGTTTTGCATCTCTACCACTAGCTGTTCGAAACACAGAACCATTATGAAGAGTAGTTATACACAATAGCATAATATGATAGGGTAATTGTACAGCTGTAGATAAGCTGGTGTAATCATCCCCACATAGTTGTGTTCATAGAATAAACCCCTATGGTATAGTGCAATAGCTTTCACATGCATCTTTGGATTCATACAAAACATGGACTAGTAAAAGTCAAGACAGCTTTTTAAAAGGAGAGCTGATTTTCAGAGTTCATTAGGTTAAATAACTAAATTTCAGAATAGTGTATCAGACTACATCTTAACAGTGAATTCACCACAGTGATTACAGATGTGGTGTTGTTTGTTAGAATATTAATTTGATAACTGTTACACTATCCTCCTTTCCATACATTTCCTTGAGAACATGGAGAATTCTTGTACCTTTATTCAGAAAGTGCAGACTTACTGAGGTTAAGTGCCCAATTAAGGCTGCTTGTGATTTCTAAAAAAACTTGTCCTGTACGCTACCAGTCCCCGAAGTTGTTGTTCGTGTGGGCTTGGCAAAGTCTGGGAGGCCTATGTCACATCAAGTCCAGGGCAGTGTGTGTACAGATGCTGCTTCTGGTTGATGTGTCAAACGCTGGTGACTGAGGTTCTGTATGTTAATGCGTCCTTGACAAGCTGCGGGGCAGCGTGTTGGAAGGCTCTCACGTAATGCTGCCAAACCCCAGCATCTAATGAGTGTTAAGCTAGCATTTGTGTGAAATTGTGTATCACAATGCCAAAATCTCATTCCTGAGTGGTAGCCATCAGGCCAGAGTGCCTTACTTTGAATATAAACTTCTTTCCAAGTGCATCACTTCACATTTGTCTATATTGAATTTAATTTGTCCCTTCATTTCCCGGTGATTCTATTTCGTTTAGCTAGGTGCATCTTGCTGCTTGTCTTGTGGCCTGGTTACACTAGTTACCTTCTTCTCTGAGGGCTGCATTGTAGTCCTGGGTTACAGAACCAAAGATCAGTGTGGTTCTTGCAGGAAAAACCTCCGAATGAAATGCTAAGTTTCAGGGTCCAGTATTCAAAAGCTTGGAAATGCCAGAACTAAAATACCTGGTTATCATTGAATGGATAGGTAGTTAACCAGTGCTTCGCTTCACACTTTTCCCTTCAACGTACTTTAGTCAATGTGCACAGCCCTCATCCTACACTGAGCATATGTGTTTTAGTAGCTCTGTTATTTTCAGGGAATGGTTAATTGTTGTAATACCTCAGAATTGATGTGTGTAAAGCAGTCAGATTTTCTTCATCTTGAGTGAGACTGCTGCTGTGGGTTTTGATTACTTTGGGGGAAACAAGCCATACCTTTGAGTTCGAAGCACAACTATAGGTGTGTAGTTGCTGCCTTTTTTCTAAGTTTGTTCTGAATGCCTTTAGTGAGTGACCAGGAAAGCAAAGTTGGTAACTGAGCTCCTTTTCCAGTTGGATCTGTCCAGCTACAGAGGTGAACTCTCTGAAAGGTTGGAATACAATAGAGAGCCATTTTAGCTGCGGTAACTCTGAAATTTGCTGAAAACCATTACCTACATTGTACATCTTCCAAATTTCAGAACAGATGAGAAGAGCTGTAGACAATAGTCTCATTCACAAAGAGCTTGTGTACTGAAAAGTAGGTTCTTTGAAAAGATAGCATGTAGTCATCTGAGTAGTTTGTATCACAGCTCAAGCACACAAGTGACTTAATTACAGTTGCACAGCAGTCTGGCATTTCCTTCCTTGAGTGCGAAGCTTAAAACATGAATATTTCTATGTTTGTCTTTTAATACACCATTATTATATTGTTGCTAGATATTGTACAAACAATATGCAGTGTGCAGCCTGAAAAATCTAGTACTAAAGGCTTGAGAAAGGAGAAGCATGAAAAATAGAACAAGCAGAATAATCAAGATAGGGACAATCACAACTGTTACATTCCTGGTCGTGTTTTGGGTTTCTTAAAAAATGTTCTGTGCTCTTTGGCCCTCGCTGTTTTCTGTGGCTGCTCTTCATGTGTTTTCTCTGCATATTTGGTCTAATGTCTTTTTTTTAAACGACAGGAACCTACGTCTTTCTGCATTACGCACTGTCATTATATGTTGTTTTTATCCATTTATTAAGTGTTAGCCAAATGGCCAGCTTGTTTGAAACTGATAATTTTCTGCTGGTTACACTTGTCTTGTGATGTGTATTGTGCCATGGCTTTCTTATTCAGCTTAGAAATCCACGTTCAGTGTTCTTTCAAACTGTTATTTTCTGCTTCCGGGGTAATTAATTTTCATGCTGAAATGAATGTTGCAAATGCAGGTGTGTGGGATGAGGCAGTAGTTCTTTGCTGGTTGACACTTCTTAATCTTCAAACAGGCTTAAATGTTCTTCCCCTCCCTTTATAGCTGCTTCCAATCCTTCCTTCTTTTTTAAAGCTGTTTTCAGCTGTGAGGTAATGAGTAAGGCTAATGCAGTGATGAATTTTTGGATGCTTAGAGTTTGAAATATCCTGTTTGACACAGACAACATTAGACAAGCACTCAAATTAATAAATGTTGATTTTTGTTTGACTGAAGTGTTCTTTTTTTTTTCTTTAAATTAAAACTTCTGATTTAACTGCATATCACCTTTCATGCCTTCCAAGGTAGAACGAGTTATTGTCTGGAAACTTAAAGCAAATTAACCCCATTTTTTCCATTATGCTTTCTTGACTACAAACCAGAAAGCTGCAATATATGATTTTAACAAATAATTGTGTTACAAACCAATAGTAAATCTCTATAAACCAATATTAAATCTGTGAGTTTATGCCTGTGGAGGAAAATGAGTGATCTTCTGTCGCTCTGGTGAGAGTGATCTTCTGCCACTCTGTATTTAAGTCAGCTGCTACTATCATTAAAAATAAGCCCTGGCTATTTCCAGTTCAAACTAGAAAAATGTAGCAGTAGTGCCACAGGGAGTATGAATTCTGACAAATGGGAAGAAAAGGAGCTGGCGCGGATGCTGCTCTACTTGGTACCTTGTAAGAAGGCAGCTTGGTAGGCATCAGGCTGTCATTTCTTACTGAATTTGCTGAGACCTGAAAACTTCTGTGAGAAAAGCAGCTAGTTCCCTTAAATATTTTCCTTCACTGTTTTGTTCGTGCATATTTGGATGAGGTATCCTTTGTCATTCTTTAAATTTTCTTCATCTTTTAAATGACTTCTGTAATGTTTTAAATATCTGATAGAGAGGAGTTGTTTGAGGGTTTTTTAGCAGCTTTTCTGTCCAAAAAAAAAAAATTACTTTTGTGGTTTATAATAGGATCGTAGTCCTGCATTCACACTCACATGTCAATGTTTTGGATCATCACTTGAAGCATAAGCCGTATTTTCTATGTTAGTTATGATTATATTTGTGCAAAACAAGCAGATTAGTTAGCTTTTATAAGCATTTTTTTCTTGAAAATACTGGGGGTTTTTTTGGTTAGCTTTTTGATGAATTTATAGAGAAAGAGAAGAGAGGAGGTTAAGAATGGGGCTGTTTCACCAGTAAAACTACATCTTGCTACAGACTTAATGTGAACTGGCACAAGACCATTGTGCTGACTTTGTGTTAAAGCAGGTCTGTCTGTTGCAGTGACAGGTAATGTTGCTGTATTTCCAGTTATCTGTTTTCCAAAACTCTGTTGCAAAATTTTACATGTATTGCTTCTTGTATATGCCACATTGCCGTTGTCCTCTAACAGTAGCATTGGCGCTTACTCCTTAAACAGTGTTTAAATCTGTAAAATGCTAAGTGACTAATCATCCTTCTGGGGAGGTAGGAACTATCACAACTTTATATTTGGAAACTGGGACACAGAAATGGTGATATGCTGGAGCTATACCGGAAACCTCTGGCAGTGCCAGAGACTACTAGTCACGGTTGTAATTCAAGACTAATCCTTTCCGATAGGCATATAACACATCACTCTGAAGCAAATTTGGTTTATTGTTTATATGTAAAGTCTTTGGAATTTGCTTCTTGGGAATTTATATTTTTTTCTTAAGCCGCCTGTAAAGTGAAAAACTATAGCAGCTGACTCCAGGAAAATGGGTTCTACTTTGGGGATTTTTAAGAAAGTTTGGGATGTAGCTTAGTACCTCTTGACAAAGGAAAGCACTACGGAAACTGAATGTAAACAAAAAGAAGCGAAGTTGGAGATGGTAAGTATTGCAGCAGAAGGAATTTTAGAAGCATAGAGCCCTTATATGTAGAAATTTTACAGAACAATGCTTGGGAGCATTTTTAAATTCTAAAATACTAGTTAAAGTCTAAATTACTAGTTAAACTCTGCTTTGTAAAATGAAACTTAACGTGGTCTTTACCTTCTTGGCAAGAAATGGGTGAAAGCAAGGGAACAATTATGAGCTGATTTCTTAAAAATTATTTTTTTAATCAGCTAATGATGAAGCTTAGTTTTGATGTCATAAATATTTTTCAGATTAAATATTTTCCTGTTACAGAATAGTTGCTCTTGATTGTTAAGCTGAGAAGGAAGGTCGGTTTGTGTTTGTGCTACTGAGTGGGAAGCTTTAAAAAAAAAAAAAGCTCCTCCCTTTCCTTGAATGAAATGCTTCAGCTGCGCTCCAAATATCACAGCCCATGTGCCTCTGCTTGTTTAGTTTCCAGTTATTCCAGTTTGCCTGTTGGATTCAACAGAGTTGAAGCCTTCAGAAGGAGGCACTTTTTAAAGTTACACAGAGAATTTTCCACTCCCTTGTTGCAAAAAGCCTCCCTCCTTTTGTGTAGATGTGAAGTGTTGCACGCTTAACAGGGAGGCGAAATAGATCTGGTGACTGTAAGCAGGCAAAGCTCGCCAGTGTTTGTTTCATGTTTGCCTGGGTTCTTCCACAACACTTCACACTCTGCTGAAGCAAACAGCTTTACTACAAACTTTACTCTTCTGACATAATACCTAAGAGAAGCAAATACAGGAATGTGTGCCACCTCAGCTTTTTTTTCTTTCTGAATTTAGTGGGTAAATTACTTGCTCTGTGGTTGAAATGCTAAGTGGTGTATCGTGTTCCCAACCTTATCTGTGTTTTGAAATGCTTTGTTTAGCACAATTAGGTTTTTTTACTGAAGTGTTTTGGGCCAGACAAAACTTTAGTCCTTTAGCTTATGAAAACGACTGCTTGTTTGTTCTCTAGAAAAGTTCAGTTGGTTAAAAGGGGTAACTCTGTATGGACATGGATTTTGAAAAGACTGGAGACTGGAATATTAAAACTCATGTGTATCAGCTTGTAAATTATTCTTAGTATTACAGAAGGGGTTTTTTGCACAAATTTTTCACTGGAACTTATTAAATTTAGTATTTGTCTTACATTTGCAATCCTACTTGTATTTACTTTTCATAGTTGAATTATTGATATACTCTAATTTTCCTGCTGTGTTAAAATATCTTATTTTTATCTTGAGTACTGATTTCTTGTTTCTCTGAAGATAGTAGTACCTCTTGAAGACCCCTCTAGTCTAATGCACATACCTCTGACAGTCCACTTCATGCTGATCTTTTCTCTTCCTTGTCTCCATGCCACTCATTTTTATAATTTTCATAAACTGCATGAAGAGCCTTTTCATAGTTCTTAGTCCCTGTGATAGTTTAAAAAAATAGGATCTGGTCTTCTTCCCTAATTAAATCAAATTAATTAATTGTGTAGTAATAACTACGCAAATACTTTAAAATAGTAACATTTGTGTCTTTCTGCTTATTCTATTGCTACAACTTATTTTAAGGGACAAAATATCTTTTTTTTTCTCTCAGATTTTTGGAAATGATTGATCATTCTTAGAACTGGAAAATATATTTGGATGAGAAATAAGCCTGATTAACAAAACCTGCTGTATTTGTTAAATGGAAAAAACGTCACCCTGAAAATTAAAAAAGCTTTCTATCTGAAGGTTTTTTTACGTTTCTTGTTTGCCTTTACATCGATAATATAAATCTAACTTAGCAAATTTTTCTGGAGGGTGCTGAACAACATATGGACCTAATAAGTGGTATTTCATGGCAGAAATAAGTGTATCACAGGGACCCCCAATAATAACTGGGGAGTGTAGAGAAATGCACTCTAAATGGATTTACTGTGATGATCTGGAAAGAGCTGTTGCCCATGCTTCTAAGTAACAGCAGCAGTGAAATGAACCGTAATATTAACTTCATTGTGCCATTGCTTATCAAAACTGATACAATTCCGTTTTACAAAACAGTCCTAATTCCAGTGCAAAACTGAAATGTGGTTAATTGGAAAGTTCACCAAAATTAGCATGTGCAGGGAGGGGAAATCCGGGACTAAGTTTTCTTGGTGTTTGGGGGTGGCGGGGGGGGGGTGGTGGTGGCGGGTTTGGTGTGGGTTTTGGGGTTTTTTTGAATGTATGGACTTCCACATGTTGAAGTAGTGTTATTCTCTCTGGGTTTGCAGGAGCTATCATCTTACCAAAGAACAAGGTGTTTAAGTTACAGGGAACATAATTTATTTTTCCTTATTTTGTGTTGGCTTACCCTTACTGAATTTTTATCAAGTGCATAATTTGTGAAACTTAAAGGATGTACGTTAGGATCTTCCCAGGCAAAACAGTTAGCTGTCTGGTCCAAATACGCATGTGTTTCCAGCATAATAGGTATGCCTGGGTTTCTTAAATGTCTGACAAAGTAATGGAAAGTTCTTGTGTTAATGGCTTGTATAGACTTGTAGCAAAATAACTTGTGTGCAACTGGTAATATATGGGAGAGGGACTGAAGGTTTTCCCTTTTCTCATGACTTCTAGATGCCTTGACAAGTGCAGATTTATAGAAGCTCCTGAAGCCATTTTTAGATTCAAAAGAGAGCAGGGAAGAGGGAAGGTATCTGTAACATACTTCAACTGAAAGTATAAATTTAATTTTAAAAGACACCGTCCAGACAAGTAACTTGTGGAGCGTTTAAACAAATTAATGCTGAGCTTCTTTGATTCATCACAGCAATCTTGATACTACACAAGGAATCATCCATCTGAAGTTTCTGTTTTCATTCACTCTGTAATGAGGGAGGGAGGGAACTGTTTCTGCAGCTCAGTTATTCAGAATTTTAAAGGCATATTTGTCTTAAATGTGAAATTTAAAATAAAAAATACAGATATTTTGCCTGGTTCCAACACTTGTCAGCCTCTTTAATTTTCCTGTCTACTTTAATCTATGCAAGATATATCCCTGCTGGAGGTAGTGGGGAAAATGAAACTGAGTTTCTGGGTTGTTGTTGTTGTTTTTTTTTCTTTCTGTTCTGAGTTTTAAAATCAGGTGTTACATAGTGCTTTCTGTTTCATGAAGACTGGTCAATAGCTTTCTCTCTTCCCACTTCAGGCTTCTCTAGCTAAGACTGAAACGTTGAAAATCTTGATCAGAAAGCGCTTAGACTTTGCCCACTTCAGGCTCTGTGTCCTGCTCTCCTTTCTGTCCCTTCTTCAGCAGCGATGTCTTTACAGTAGTGATATTTATTTGGAAAAGCATAGTCATTGTAGCTGTTTACCTTCATAGCTGGTTTTGGTGGTCGTTGTCTTTTATAAAGACATTTTTGATACTGATCTAGTGGTTCTAATAGTTGTTATTGCACATTCTTCTGTGTTTGTATAGGGAAAAACTGTTAAAGGGTTTTGCTGGATGTGAAGTGAAAATGACTGAGTTCATTAGTGTTCCCTCTCTGAACAGTTGGGTTTTTTTGTTTGTTCTTTTTTTCCTAAAGGAACTTAGTGACTTAGCCCGTGATCCTCCAGCACAGTGTTCAGCAGGTCCCGTTGGAGATGACAGTAAGTAACCTTAAGTTTTATGTTTTGCTCTGCTAACTCAAAGCATATCATGCATAGATAATAATGCGGAGTTTTTCTTTTGTAGTGTTTCATTGGCAAGCCACAATTATGGGACCTGTAAGTATTCTAATTCTTGTGATGTAATACTAAACTAGTAGTTCTTATTCAGGAGGAAACTGGGGGGTTTTTTTGTTTTACTTTTTTTTAACTCCCCTTATCAGGCTTAAACTCTAGAGGTACTCCTTACAGTAACAGAAAATGAAGGAGGGAAAAAAAATCAGTCTGATGATTATTTTAGTGCTGGAATGTTTTATGAGGACATGTATTTCAGCTGAAATGATCTCTAGAGCAATGTTAGGCATTATCACTTAATATCTAGAAACTTTGTTTGCATTTAACTTTTTCTAAAGTTTGAATCTAGCATGAACTTTGTACTAGGAGCTGGTCCCAGTGTCAGGAATTAGTTGGGATGCTTTTGTGTGGACCTTAGAACAGAACAGGGAATCCTTATTTGGTCTGGTGTCATGTACTGAGATCTTGAATACTTTTAGGAATAGAAGGAGAAAAGTCACTGAAATGTGAGGTTCCAGTTATGACTGGAGGAAAAAAGTCCATGTTAAATGTTCAATAAGCATCTGAAACCTGAATGTGACTTTTTCCTTGTTAGAGTAAAGAAGGCAAATGTTTGCCTTTACTGAAAACGTAATCTGCAAACACTTGACATCTGGAGTTCTCAGGGCTGGTTATCTATATTTAGAAAACAAAACCTTCTGTAACTTGAGAAGACAAATATTGGATGCCAGGAGACCTGCAGCCACAACGTGAAGCTTCTGGTGAGGCTACAGAATAGGAATTAAATATCAGTGATGCTGAAGTGCCCTGACGTTATACATAGCTACAAGTGTGGTTTTAGGAGATCGCTATGGAAAATGTGCTTATTAGAGGTTCACCTGACTGGAAAAATGGCTCTCCATTCCAAAGTCCCTGGTCCTCATTGATTGTAACTAGGTGCCTCGAAAAGATAAAATTGTTTAATAGCTATATGCATGCTTAAATGGCAAGGAATGTTCTGCACTGTACTGAGTATGATTTTACGTGGCTGGTGTCTGCATGGTCATAAGGTATTAAACATCAGTTGAATTTAAAGTGGGATTATTATTTTTAGCTTCCCCTTCTGGTTTAATAATGCACAGCTCCGTTTTTCGCATATGGTTTTTGTGGTGCCGAAAGGTCTGCATTCCTGTTTCAAGATTGGGCAGTATCCTGACAGAAGTGTTGTGTTAGTAGTTCTAGTGCTCCTGTGGTGTTGCTTAGTGCCTTTAACAGATGAGGATTGTAGAACCAATCATCTGGCCTTCCACCTCTCCAATAAGATATTATACAAGCTGTGATTTTCTTAGATAGAAGTAAGAGAGCTTGCATTGGTTTTAACACATTCTGAGAGGGGTTTCTGTAATTGCTAAAATATATCCCCAGAATATGTGCAGTAAAAGGGTTGCTTTCTGGCTCCTCAAGGCCTCACGTAGTGTCTATTGACCCAATACAAGAGGTTATATCTTGATTGCTAGGTTTTCAGCAGGGATTGGATAGGGTATAACCTACATGTTTTCAGGTTTGAGTCCCTTGTCTTGTGTTGCAGAATTTCATTTTCTGGTATTTAACTAAGATGTAGTTATTTCCTTACATTGGTGAAATGTTCTTGCAATTAGTATGAAAATTCAATTTACAAATAATTCAGGAGTGTACTCTGTGTGTCTCAAATTCATTTTCCTTAGCCCTGAATCCAGAATTAAAAGCATTGTAGTCTTCAGGTTAAACAATGAAATTGTTAGTTCTATTTCAGAAATTTAGTTGTAGTTTCAAGTAAAAACTTCTTACATCTTTCTTCTCATAACTAGTAACTTACGCAATCCCTATTTAGTCACTCCCATATATTCTCTGCTTACTATCAGCTTTTTTACTTCCACATGTTGCTTTACTGCTAATAGTTAATGACTGAATGAATTATCCCTGTAATTGTTTCCTTGGAGCAGGGAACTGTAAAACACTCTTCCATACTAGATTGCAGTGAATTTCTAATACAGAAAGGGAGGAAGAATTCACTTCAATCTTGATGGGAGTTTTTTTTTGTTTGGTGGTGCTGGTAGGGTGGGAGTTTTTTGTTTTGTTTTTGGTTTGGGTATTTTTGCAAGGAACAAGGAGTTACCTGTGTATTCATAGGTTTTCTGCAGGGCTGAGCAACGCCTAAGCCAAGGACAGAACTTAGGAGGAAATGGGGAGGCCCTTAGAGCCGTCCATGGCCATTGTAAACTTGGGTGGTCATAACAAATATACTCCAAACACTGAACTTGAGGTTTTTGAACCTGACAGGACCCCTGCTCTGTTAACATTACTTCTTGGAGCTGTCTCAGAGGCATTTGGATGCTTTTGCCAAGTTGTCCTGAGTGGATTGTCAGAGAAGCTGTCTTCTATGAAGCATTAGCTCGGAGAGGTCCATACAGAGAGTGACTTGTATGTGTTCTACCTTAGGAAGTAGTAATTGAATTTTAATTGCATCTGTCTTGCATTGGTGGATTAAACAGTTCAGTTGTTTAAACAAATTTCCTCTCCTTTTATTTATTTAAAAACAACATCTTCAGTGATATTTAGTCCTAAAGATGATAATAGGAGAATTATTTGTTTGCTTTAACAGAATGACAGTCCATATCAGGGTGGTGTATTCTTCTTGACAATTCACTTTCCTACAGACTACCCTTTCAAACCACCTAAGGTAAGTATTGTTTTGTCTTTTGTGAAATTACCACTCT
Source organism: Gymnogyps californianus (assembly GCF_018139145.2). NCBI lineage: Eukaryota > Metazoa > Chordata > Aves > Accipitriformes > Cathartidae > Gymnogyps > Gymnogyps californianus. The sequence goes on along the minus strand of NC_059474.1, from coordinate 56,829,641 downwards.
TTAAAGAACCGAGTACAGGACAGAAATTGTCAGCATCTGTGTTGTAATATTGTCAAGTTCTCACTTCTTTTCATGCATTCTTACAGTATATTAGATGGCTAGGTCCCTCTCTGACTGCCACAAGAATAGGTGTGTTAGCATATGTTTTAGGAACAAATTCACATGTGTGAATTCTGAATGCCTTGCAATGATGTTTGGTTTTATTTCTGTTTTTCTTAATTGATAGGAAAACTCATTAACTTTGTGTTATTGTAATAGAATTCTTGCTGAGGGGACTGTCAAATATTACAGTGCAGCTGTTTGGGTTGGTCTGTACAAATGTGACACTATGGATAGGGATTAACTTGCTGAGTGCCTAAAATCAGTGAAGTGAAGATGGTATCTGTTAGAATTGGGCAGTAATTGTGAAATACGCTTTTTTTGTAGCTTTATCAGCCACTAGCATTGTCTTCCCATTTTCAGTCAAATGAAAGTGCACACTTGGCATGACTGCGATGTTTGAAGTTTTTTAGCTCTGTGATAGCAGTGTTACTGCGGTTCAGGTACTTCTGTTGAGTGTCTTCATCATGATGCAGGTACCTGTGGTTAAAACACAGCCTCCTACTTGCCCTTTCTCTGTTTGAAATAGAGTGCCTGGTAATTGGAAACTGAGAGGTTACGGCTTGGGTGCATTTCCATGAATTTGATGCCATTTAACTGCTTAATCCTTCTCTTTTAGGGTAAATTGAGTTGACTGATAACTTGACTGAGAAGAAAGGGTGACGTCATTGTCGTCATAGACCAAAATACACTCTTCATATTTTTTTTTTGTTGCAGGTTGCATTTACAACAAGAATCTATCATCCAAATATTAACAGTAATGGCAGCATTTGTCTTGATATTCTAAGATCACAGTGGTCTCCTGCTTTAACTATTTCTAAAGGTAACTTCCGTGAAGGAGAAATGTTTCCATCTTGTGTTGAATACTGTGCTTTTAGCTTTGATTGTCTTGTTCTTACCTGTCTCTTGATTTCCCTTACTCATTCTAGCCTGTGTTTTGCCAATTTGATAATGATATCTTACTGCATTTTTAATGGAAACTTTTTTTCCTAACACCTTCTGCTACATGGCTGTTTAAGGCCTTGTCTGGCCACTTATTTGCTTCAGTACTCTTAGCAGAGCTTACTAGCTTGGTCCCAGAGGAATCTGCCAGCATTTGGATTGAAACAGGCCTGTGGTGGTGTATTTGAGCTAAGGCTGAAAAACTGCTTGTTTGCAGCTGTCCATCTAGATGCACACTTGCATGTTAATTTAAAGATTAATTTAAAGTCCGTTTTTAGTAATGAAATCTGCATAGTTTTTTGACTGAGTCTGTCTAGAATTACATGCAGAGTTATATTGGCATATCTCTGTGGTAGATGAATAAAAGAAAACTTATTGATATGTGTTGCTTTCTGCCTCTGTGCACTGGCATTGTGTTACATTACTTCATGAACTAAGCTTACTTATTCTACTTCAGGATAAATTGATGTTGTGCTGCAATAGAAGCTTTGTAGCTTTCCTCATTTTACTATAGTAAATAACAGTTAATTCTCAAATGTTTTCATGATGATCAAATTTTGTTTTGCCTCAAAGCCACTGGTCACTGGCTTCAAAAGATCCATCAAAGTGCTCCTTTGTCTATAGAACTTGTAATTCCTGTCTGTCCAAGGAGGAGGTTTGTGTTTTAAATGTGGATTCCCTACATTTTAATATTTTCACTATTGTTTTTCTTTCAAAGCTGCTGTGAGAGTAGAGGATGAAGTCCTCACAGCTGCCTACAACGGTGTTACTCCTTTATTTTACAACATATGTGTAGTTTTATCAGTGCAGACCAGGGTATTGCTACCTTACATAAAACGGAGAAAGAATTCGGTCTGATTTTAAAAAAAAAAAAAAAAAAAGATTTGAAGAAGTTCTACTTTTAGTGATTAAAACCATGGAATATGCTGGTCATCAGAATACATAATAATGTGCTTTTGTTGGCTGCTACATTGCATCATAGCGCAGGGGACAACTGCTGTTCTCGTGTGAGCTTACTGGCAGCTGTAAGTATTGGGAAATAGGAAACAAATAGGTCTTACAAGCTTTTAAGTCATTCTGGGCTTTTTATTTAGAGTGGGTTACAAATTTATTTTGGCCATATATCGGGGAAAAGATTTTTTAGGTTCTTTCCTGTGCTGACGTTGTGCTAATGCAAAGATCTGTGCTCTGTTGTTTCTGAGATTGTTGCTCCTGTTTTGCTATTGAGAATTCTTTTTTTTTTTACAGTTCTCTTATCCATTTGTTCACTGTTATGTGATCCAAATCCAGATGACCCACTAGTGCCAGAGATTGCACGTATCTATAAAACAGACAGAGACAAGTACGTACAGAGTTGCATAAGACTAATATTTTAACGAACTTTCCAAGTGTGCATTGTCAGACAGCAATTGTGTTGAGTGAGCCTTTTGTGAAAATCTGGGATGGAGAGAACTTGTGTGTCAAAGTACCACCTATTTTTGGTAGTGCATAATTTAAAAACAAAGGGACTTAGTATCTTTGAAGTTGTGGGTGAAGGAGACTATCTTTTTCTCACAGGCGTGGCAGTATTTTAAAGTATGTATTGCCCAGTTTTTTGCTTACCATGCATAAATAGAATATAGTTAGATCTTCGTATTGAGGAAAAGATAGCTTTGTTATTTTGGTGCTTTCGTTTGGTAGCAGCTTGGCCTTTAATTTTGGTGCTCCCCTTGAAAAAAGGCTTCATAACTTTTTTCCTGTCTGTGTGAAACAACTTTTTTTTTCCTTGTGTGTTTTTAACATTTTTCACAGATAGAATTCTATGAAGTAGACTTTGTTTGTTTTTTATATATATTAATGCTAAATATACTTGTCCAATTAGGTACAATAGGTTAGCAAGAGAGTGGACAGAGAAATACGCTATGCTGTAGGGTAAGAATATCTGCACATTATGGTGCATTTAACAAAATGGAAATTTGTCAGCACTTGGGTGCTGCATGCTCTAAGGCACTGGGTTAACTAACAGATAATGGATGCACCAGTTACTGAACTTGAATATTTAACAGCTTGATCTGTGGTTAGTGTGAAATGTATTGGCTAGTCACTGTTTCTCACAGATACTGCTCTTGCATGGCCAAAAAAACCCCAAAAGATAGTATGAAATAGTTATCGAGTTTTGAGCCAGGTTGTCAACTTGTTCTGGTAAGTATTTACCCAGATTTTGTCAGAATTTCATTAAAAGTGATGCCCTGTAGCAAGACCTCATGCATAGACATGGGTGAATTTAGATTTTTTTTCAAACTTTTTGTTGCTCAGCAGTGTCTGTCATCTTCATATAAACTAGGAAAACGTATGGGGATTATGTTCTGCTTGTATAGTTGAAAATTAACTTCTTACTGACAAGCATGGAGTTAAGTATAAACTAATTGTCAGCTCAATTCCTGTGGAAGTAGTGTACTTAAATATTCTTTTAATGTCCTTTTAAAAAATTGTTTGAACAGTATATTCATGTGGAAAGAGAATACTAAGTGTGAAGAAATGCCTAGTGTTGTTATACTCTAAAATGGGAAATTTGACATTCTGTATCTGATGGTGTTATTAACCAAGTAATCTTTACTTATGGCGTCTGATACTCTGTAATCTTTACCTAAGAACAATATTTAAACAAAATGCTCCCCTTGCCTCTCCCACCCCAGGTGGTCTCTATTCCTTCCCCTTCAGTAGTTTTTCACAACAGACTTCTAGCAAATCTGCTTGTCTTGAATTTGAAGTGTTTCATATAAATTAGAGAATGTCCTAGTTAGTCTAGGGAGGAATTTGCTCAGTTTTTTCAGTTCAAGTATATCTTAGTATAGAAAGAGACTTCTCTTAGTGTGAAGAGAATAGGGAGATGGGGATAAAGTGATACCAAATCATTAACTGTTTAGGAAATTGTCATTTTCATGCTGACACTAATTCAATTCCTGTTTTTGTTTGCAGGTACAACAGAATATCTCGGGAATGGACTCAGAAGTATGCCATGTGATGCTACCTTAAAGTCAGAATAACCTGCATTATAGCTGGAATAAACTTTAAATTACTGTTCCTTTTTTGATTTTCTTATCCGGCTGCTCCCCTATCAGACCTCATCTTTTTTATTTTTTTGTTTACCTCCTTCCATTCATGCACATGCTCATCTGAGAAGACTTTAGTTCTTCCAGCTTTGGACAATAACTGCTTTTAGAATCTGTAAAGTAGTTACACAAGAACAATTGCCCAAGATTCAGAATTTTTTTTAATGGAGCATGTGTATTATGTGGCCAATGTCTTCATTCTAACTTGGTTATGAGAATAAAAACAAACAAACATTCCTCACTGCTCTAACAGATACTGAAGATAGCACCTGAAGGGGGGAGGGGAGATGGATGTTCAATTTTCTCCCATCAAAGAAGTAACATTGCTGTAGCAACATCCATCTTGTTCCAAACCTTCCAGTGTTAGAGAACTGAGGTTTTATTATATACTTTTGCTCATAACTGATGTGTCTGGAGAATTGGTACTGAATCTATAGCATCAGCAGAACAGAAAATGTGATGTATCTTATGCATGTCAATAAAGGAATGACCAGTTCTTGTTTTACAGAGAATGGAAATTGGAAGTCAAACATCCCTTGTATTCCAAAATAGGGTCTAAGAACATTTTTGTAATTCATTTAAATTTTGTTAGGAGGCTTGGAGCTATTAGTTAATCTGTCTTCCAAAACACTGTTTAATATAGCACTGAATAAATGATGCAAGTTGTCAATGGATGAGTGATCAACTAATAGCTCTACTAGTAATTGATTTATTTTCTTCAATAAAGTTGCATAAACCAATGAGTTAGCTGCCTGGATTAATCAATATGGGAAACAAAATTTTTTGTAAAAGCAAAGCTGGTTTTTGTATATACTGTTGGGATTTGCCTCATTGTTTAACATCAAATAATGATGTAAAGTTCAATAGAGTGAATCTTTTGCCATTTTCAGTTATAATGCTCAGTCTGTTGCAGGTTGACACATTGTTCAGCCTGATGTATGCAGAATTAATAAGCTAACATAGTAGTGTAGCCTTAGTAGTGTGCTACACTTGGTGCTGGGAGCCCAGCGTTCAAGGATGGACTTGGGACCCAGCAGATCTGAAGTGGTGTATTGTGGAGACACTTCCTGATGCACCTGTGTTTGCTGACTGAGAACCTTTTTCTTCACCTTGTACACTTGACAGCTGAAAGATCTTAATGTGGGAGTAATGATGAGGCAAAAAAATATAAAATAAAGTACTGTTTTGATGTGGGAATTGTCATGAGGCTGTGTTGAAGTGACTTTACTATGTGGGATGTTCGTTACCATTGAAAAGGACTTGTTCAGCCATGCTGCCATTTACATTGATGACTATTTTAATGCAACAGACACTTTCCTCATGTCAGGTGACTAAACGTGAATAAAGACTCATTGCTATTGGATTTTTGTTCTACAAGAAACATTGTCTTGTGCCATTAGTTTATCTTTGCAGCAACAAGGGCATTATTAAACATCCGGCTCTCCTCTTTCCTGCCCTCTTTCTTCATATTTTTCCTTGTTTGATTTTTTTTTTTTTGGTCTCCATTCTTAACATCCATAGCTTCATTTTCTCTAGTCTTGTACTATCACTTTATTGTGCATCTGTGACTTCGCACTGGCACCACTTTTGCACTGCTTATAGTTATGTACATTCTGATTCCTTGTCCCCACATGGATGTGGAAAGCTAGATGTAAAATAAATGTTAAACCTTAATTTTTATAAAAATTTGAATATGTAGTTTGGACATGGTTTGTTCTGGTTCTAAACTATGAAAGTGAACTTATTTTAAAGTCTAGTTGGCTTGAAATTTAGAAGCCTGGGCTCTCTTTAACAGCGCATGCCTCAATGAAATGACGTTCTGAAATTTGTTGATGAAGTTGCAGTTCATGCAGTGTTTGTGTTTTGCTAACCAAAGACATTTGCTTATGCCATTTTGCTGGAAAATTGGATGTACTTAAAATACAGCTGCCAGTAGCATTACAACTGAGGTAAAACTTTATATTTCTAAGCTTACAAATGTTGCTCTCACCTTTTTGGTAATTGTGTTAATTTGATGCTTATTACTTTGTCTTGGAGTCATAGCCACTGAAATAACTTATGTGATCAACTAGAAGGGTGTTTTGTGAGATGTAAGGCATCAGGCTTTATAAAACTCAAGGAGTTGTGGATGAGGGAGGGTCAGGGAAGGAGAAGATAGTAAAATATTACATGGAAGATTGAAATCTTGTTTGGACCACTATATATTTCTGTTTTACATCCGTAATGGTCCTTCTGTGGTAATTTTCTGTAATTACAAAGTATCTATTTTGATGAAAGAATGATGGGTGAATTGTAGATGTTATATATGCATGCCAGAGGTCATGCTGAGACTTAAAATCTTATCTTTGTGAAGTGGGAAATGGCAGGTGTTTTGTCCTTGAAGCAGTCTCAGTAGTATCTCATGCAGGCTTCCTGCGGAAGTTATATTTGGGGTTGCTGTTCAAGTGGGGGGGCAAGGGGAGGAGCTGGTTAACATGAGCTAATAAGGAGATGGTGAAAGAATTTAAGAACTTTTACCAAAACAAAAAGCTTAATAGTGATTACCTCCAAGGAGTAATCTACCTACTAAAACCACAGATAGTCTAAAAAGTACGTAGTAGATCTTGATTACTATGAAACATATGAAGGGGGAAAAAAAGACTTTCAATTTTAATTTCATGTAAAAAATGAAGGTTTTGGAAAACACTGAAGTGAGTTGTCCTGCCCAGCTCTGTTAAAAGACTTATTTCAGGATGATAAATGCAATAATAGCTTCAGAACACAGGGGCCAGCTCCATCCTAAAAGTCTTGGATTGAACAAAATCCTATCTCTTTTTTTCTTTTTTTTTAAAATGTCTTTTATTTGAGAGTATTTATAGACAGCAAAGTGTCAAGCTAAGGCACTTAGATTAACAAATGTAACAAGGAAAGAAACTTACATTTCAGTGTTGTTTCTAGAATAATTTCTTTAAGATTTCTTGCTATGTTTAAATGGGGTTTGAATTTGACAACACGATTCCAGTCAAGTTACTCAAATTCCACTTGAAAAACTTTCAGTGGTTTTAAGCACATTTTTGAGTTTTTTTCAGGATGCAGGAAAAACTTGATGTCATCTGTAACATTGGTTAGGGATATTTTTTTTTTCTTTCCCTGTCTGCTGATGCGCACAGCATCTTCTGTATTGGTTGAAAAAATTAGTATAAACACATTTTTACGTGTGTGTGTAAAAAAAAAAAAAAAAAAAAAAAAAAACAAACAAAAAAACAAACAAAAAACCAACAACATTCTACTCAGTTGCACTGTACATAGTTTTTATATAAAGATTGTAGATACTAACTCTTTCTGAAAAGTCTGGCTTTAAGCAGACCACAACAGTAAGGTCTGATTGCTGTGGAGGCAAGGAACTACAATCTGGCAAATGATTAAAAGACTAGTTAGTATATAGGTGTGCAGATGTACTATACCAGTCCTGTTAGATTTGATAATTGTTTACGCAAAAAGGAATAGGCATTAATTAACAGATAATGTTTTAAACATTCACAGCCAGAAACGTTCTAAATAACTTTTTTATTGTATTCTTTTCTGCAGCCTCCCCCCAATTGTTCTCTCTAGCCATTTTATTTCGAATCCTTCATTGTTATAAAAAATAGTATTTTACAGGCATTATCATCTGAAGCAGATACCATAGATCCATCAGATGTGGCTAGTGATTCAGAAGAAATCTTCAGTCTGCAAGTCCCTAGTAAAACTTAAAGCATATAGAAGTTGGAATTAATCTGAAGATTTCTTGCTCTGTTTATAGGTGTCCAACAAAATCTAAATTCAGTTTCTTTCCCTGGTTTGTGTGTAATTTTATGCATGAAAATTAGGCTAAGACAACTGTCTCTGTTAGAGAGTTAAAGGAAACAAATTAGCACTAGAACATTGAAATGAGATAAATAATCCATGATCAATAAAGGATCTTAAGGTGTAAAAGTTATTTCACTAGAACACAGACTACACTAATTCCTTCAAGCCTGAAAACCAAAAAACTGCTACTTACAGGAATAATTTGCTTTATGCTGTTCAGTTTTCAGTGTCATTGAATGGATGCTATTTTACCCCAGTGCCTTCAACATAAATATAAAATGGGCATAAATTGGAGAACTGTTGGATTCAGATCTCGATAGGCAATTGTTGCATATTTAAAAGGTAGTTGGAAATATGGCTAAAATATTTTCAGTATAAGGCTGAGGGCTTATTTATTGGCAACAGTGCAGGACCAATGCAGAGAAAGCATGTTAGCGCAGGAAACAAAACTGGGTAAACATATGATGTAAAGAGAAGGTATGGAAGGTAAAGTCTGGCTGCCCATATTATTGTGAAAATGCATTGCTGTCAATTCATGCAGTCTAGTGTAAAACCAACTGGCTTCAAAGTAATCTGGAATAAGATAGCTGATAAATTGTAATTTTAAGTGTCCAGGTTCGCCTGTCAAAGAATAGCACTTCAGACCTAGCCTTAGGAAGAGCAATTCAGAGTGTAGATGGATGAGCTTTTGCAGATGTGTATAGAACAGTTCGTAAGTCAATGTTTGTGATTAGCCAGTGCCCATAAATTGTGACTTACGGTTCTCCTTGGTTAATGCTGCAGTAACTTTGGTCTCCTGTGTCATTTAGAAGAAGCACACAGTCTTCTGCAGGAGTAGTTCAAAGTTGTCAGCTTTTTTTGTACTGCAGAGAGGTGACATGTGGTTTGTTTAATGTGAATCAGTTGTGGGGGAAAGAGTTTAGTAGCTTCCAGGTGAGCAGCAGTAACTGCTATAACTTTCTAGAGCAGCTCTCTGTCTCGGTTAGGTTAGGAGAGGTGACAAGCATAGCCTTTACAGTGATAGGTGCCAGAAATGAAACAGTGAATTTGATAGGACAGTTTTGCATAAAGTAATAATTGAGAATTTTTTTAAGGGCGTCTGGTAAACATCCCTGTTCACCCAAAATAGCTTTTTTTTTTTTTGTCTGTCCATTGGAAATGTTGGTGAGAATTCAGTATCTTCTTCAAACAGTGAAGGTTTTTAGTTTGAGGGGAGGAAGCTTCATCAGGAGATGTACAATGTTGATCAGAACATGTTGTTTTTCAACAGCTTTTAACTGATCTTTGATCTGCAGTTGTACCTGATTGGCTCTGGGAGAGTAGGCTGCTCTCTTTAAATGACTGCTGTTGAGATTGGTTCCCCTTCAGGAGCTTCAAGCAGAAATACTTAAGCTCTGTACTTAAGAATCCTAGGTTTTGCAAGTCATCTAGGTAATTCTGGCTTTTGCCTCAACTTCATTCATCTTCATATTAACTGTATGTTGTCCCAGCACAGACTTAACATGTGCAGAGTATGATCGGTTGCTTAGAAGATGGTGATAATACTTTGTCCTCACGGGAGGAATGGTAGCTGGAGAGCTGGGCGGCTGGTTTTGCTGCAGCTGCTTTGGCATACTAGGGTTGTGGAGATATAATTTGGAAATGCCTTTACCTTTGTCTTGGATGGGAATTTTGACTCAAGTTTAATCTCTCAGATGTGGTGTCATGATTCATTAGAGGGAATGCACAAATTAAGCTGTTTCCTGTGTACTTGAAGAGCTGCCTAGCTGGTGATGTTCTTATCTTAGAAAACACTGATAGACACTGAATTATGATAGTTTCTTCTGTGCTGAGGAAAAGAGAAGCCTATGCTTGTTTCTAAATCAAGCCTGTTGTTTTTTCCCTCTGGTCAGGTAAGCCTCAGCACTTCTTATCTCACAGTATTTGATGCAAGTCTAAAAAGAAGCCATGTTCATATAGTCGTGACTTCCGTCATTTTTTTTTTAAAGGGAATTTTCTGGAACACAACTTTTTACTGAACATGCAACTCAGATCCTCTTGGCATCTAAGTGAGGAACTGCAGTTTGCAACCTTATTTACAGAGCTTAGTGTGAGTCTATAACCCCTTCTTCCTGACAAATTTGTGAAGGTAAATAGCGAAGATGTGTCATAGCTCTAGCAAAGACCACTGGTCAGTATGAAGCTATTAATTCTTTGGGGAAGGATACTCTTGCTAAAACAAGGTTTAGAGATTCATTGCCATGGTATTAATCCTGCTCTGACAGTGAATGCAGAAAACTTAATTAGTTCACAGATATCTTAGAAATTGAAGGATCTATTCAATATAACCATTATTTTATTCTTTTTCATATTGCAAGATTTGGAAAGCTCATATTGGAGTAAGAGGTCCAGATTTCTTCATAAGGTACTAGATTTTGTGTCTGTACTCAGAACAGCATTGAGGAAAGTATCACTGTTAGTGACTGTAGGAGTTCTCAGGTAACAAACGTAGTGGAGAACAAAACGACTTCTGGAACATGGCACTGATACATCCTTTTATAGAATGGATTAGTGCTGGCTGGAGAATTGAATTTAGTATTTGGGACTGAGTGTTGTTCAATCTCTATGTCTGTGAGAAGTCCCTTAAAGTCTTGCCTCTCTTAAGCATATCTGTCTGGTCTAATTGACATATGTGCCTTGACAAACTTGGAAGTATGAATTTTACCAGGTTTTTTTGTTTGTATGTTTTGCTCAGGTTTTGTATACATGTGTTCTTCCACTCCACCCTTTCTTCAGGTTTTCTCCTTACTGTGAAGCCCAGTGAGGATTTCATTCCTTAAAGTTTCAGGAGACTTCTGTTAGAACCCACAGTGCTGACCTCTGTGAGGTTTGGGATTTTTTTTTTTTTTTTTTTTTTTTGAAAGGCCAGAGGACAAACCATATAGAAATATATTAGCCAGTTCAATTAAAATAGGTGCAAGTGAGATGCATGATATTTGGAGAAGGCTTTCTTGGTTTAGTGATGCTATAATGAGTAGAAGATCTTATCACGTAAGCTTATAAAGGCAGCGTGCCATTAGTGTGTATTAAGCCACTGTGTGATGCTGCAAGTCTCCTGTTAGTAGAAATAAATACAAGCCCCCCACAAGAGAATGTATGTGGCTTTGCATAAGCTTATTTTGCAAACTATTATGTTGGGGTTTTTTAATGTAGTAGTAATGCTATAAAATCTTTGGGATACAATCATTCCTCTGTAGTTGGGGTGCTTAGTACAGTTAGCTTTGCATAAATAATGAAGGGGTTTTCATACACTCAGAAGATGGAAGTTTTACATTGGTAAGTAGTAGTGCTAGAAAAAGCAGGACAGTTTCTCATGGTTTGTCTACAAAGAGAAGTTAACTGAAATGTGTAAGCCAAAGCATGCAGTTAAGCACATATGACGTATACTAGTGTAAGCCTCCTTTGACCCCAATTTTTGTAATATAAAAATACTTTGGTTTGGGAGTTCATGGTTTGCTTGGGAATGAGTTCTAAGCTCAGTAACAAGCTGCCATGGGACAGGTGCAGATACTGAGTCTAACCAGCCTAAGAGGCGGAAATTTCTTGTGTAAATGAATTGTGACCTCGTTCCTATTGTTGACTGTACTAACTGCTCTTAATGTTTTTACAGTTTGAGTTTTATTTCATGAGGATATCTCTAAGTCTTGTTTACATAATGATTTGTTTCCTGAGAATCCATTCCAAATTCATTGAAAGCTGCACTTCAAGGTATCATCACACAATCACAAGCAATTGAATTAGAGCGGAGGTAGGTAGGTGGCTGTTACTTAATTTAGCTAGGCTTTTTTCCACTCCTACTTCATATGTGCTGCACTTCACACTCAGAATTACTGTTTCAGTGCAAAGGATGTGAATTTTCATAGCTGTAACTTTTTATTTATAAATTGGGAAAGAAGTAAAAACATGCTCTGTTTGGATTAATCATAAATGGCATGAGAAAACTCAAGCTTTAAGAAAATGCAGGTAACCCTGAAGCATATTTTTGCACATAATATTCTTTCCGATACTGATACGACTGATGTAGAAAAATATTCCAACTTTTCAGAACAAAAACATGAAAAGACAGGCTTGTGGAAAGCCATTGACCAGTTACCTCGAAACTTTTGGCTGTAAAACTATTTCCTTGAAACAGCTTTTTTTTTTTTTTTTTTTTTTAACGTGGCTGATGTGGCATCTTACTGGCCACACATGCGTTATGCTGTGCTTTACAGGGGGGGGAAAAAAAAGAAAAAAGAGGAAGATGAAAAGAGAAGTTGCCATTTGCTGCTTAACTGAAGCTAGAACATCTCTGGTTCACAAGGCAGGAGACCCAATACAGAAATAGGTTGTAGTTGACCAATCGGCCCTCCTAACCTTGTTTTTGTTCCCACAGCCACCACGCAGTGTTTGTCTCCACCCTTTAGAGGCTTGAACTTCTTTTTGCCTGTTTCTCGCACATCCTACCCTGCTAGATAGGGCTTCTTTTTGCTGCGTTCCCTGATCTGATGAGGAATCTCTTTCATGTAACTTAGCTAGGCAGTGCCTGGAGACTCTTGAGTGCTTCTAAATTATGAACCAGTATTTTATGCAATTGCTGGGGCAAGTAATGCCTCTTGAGGTGCAAAGCATGAAGAAAGGGGGAAGGGGTAACTTAGAAGAAAAATCTTTTTACTCTATGAATTGCTGCAGTGGTTCTAATTGGGAGGAGACCTTGTAAAAATACTGGAAAAAATGGGTTAAACTCTCTAAGTTTTTAGGTTAAAGGAGTATAGGTGAAACAACTGCCATGTATTAGCATTAGGAATCTAGAATGCACATCTGTGGGGACAAGAATGAAGGGGAAGAGCGCAGTGTTGTCAGTCTCACTGAGTTTTTCATGAGAAGTTACCATGTAGCATATGCTGACACATGATGAATAATTTAGGGTGTGGACAGTGGAGAGGGCAGCCAGCTGTACCTTCTGAGCCAGCTGCAGCTAACTGATAAGCTCTTTCTGGAAGAGTTGTGCTAGGAGGAAGTAGCAGTAATCATAGTTCGTGGTTACAAGATTATGGGTCATTGCCGGGAAGCTGGAAGGATAAACAGTGGATCAGCATCCTTGGTATTAAATGAACAGAACAAAACAGAAGAGGTCTTGAAAAATCTCCCAAGTTCAAATTGCCACCAAGATGTTCACTAAACAATGAGTGACTCTTTCCAGTTGTGCAGTGGCTTTCTCATGTCAGACTTAAGCTGTCCGCTGTTAACTGTCAAAGCAGGAGATGGCAGAAGGAAGCTTAGTTGTACCCTTCTGTCTTCCAAGTAAACCTTCATGGCTGTGACCAGGTATGGAGGACTCCAAAGTGAATATTGAGGAAAAATTATTTGTCAGCTTGCTAGGCATATTGAACTACTTCATCAGACTAAATTGCCTAAATTTTTAAATAGTTCTAAGTATCTTTTTGGTTTGATTGAAATTCCTCAGGGCATAGTTCCAGGCCTTTAAAACTCTATTTGTCAGTATGACCACTGCTCATAAACTGTATGCAAAAAATGCTGAGAGAATCAACGTAATAGAACCTTTATTGACAGATAAGTTTTCAAGATGATTTTGCATCTTACAAGGTTTAAGTGCTTAATAACCTTTTGGAGTCATGACAGCTTCCTGTGGTGAAGAAGCCCTTTTAACAGAGAGCCATACCTTTGGAAATGATTGTTTGCTGAATGCTGTTTATTTTGCTAGTATGTAAAAAGTGCCAGAAACTTAGATGGCTGTTCACTCTAACTCACTAATAATTAAAGCTTTAAATACCTTCAGAATATTGTGGCACTTTTGTGAAATACTCTACAGGCATCAAAATGCATGCTGAATATTTATATACAAAGGATTAATTGAAGGTACAGTGTAGCTTTCCTCCTTTCAGTAGATCTATACCAGTTTAGACTAGCTGAAGATCTTTGCACTTGCTGAAACAATCTTACAGGATTCCAGGCAGTGATCTCATGTGTATTTTAGATCCTTTCTTACAGGCTGCCGTTGCCTTTGTGCCTATCTGCAGTCCTAGTGGTGAGAAAACAGAGCTCTTCCATAGAACTGTGACACTTGTAGCAGCTATCAAAGGTATAGGCAATAATTTGAGCACCAGATTATTTGGATCCACTGGGCTGAGAATCTAGCTGTAAACAAAATGAGTGCGAGTAGTATCTTAACGTAGCCACTGTCTGAAGAGGTTGGGGCCCTTCTTTCACCAAGGACTGAGCTGAAGAGACAAGGTCCTTTTCAAATTCCTAAGGCTCTTTATTATGTTTCTAGCCATAGAACTACTGCCTTCCCTCCTTCTAGTGCAAGTATCAAAATACTAAAATAAGAAATTTGTAGTCAGAGAGTAAGAGCGTACAACAGGACATGAGGAAATGGAATGAAGCTGCGTCAGGGGAAGTTCAGAGTGGACATTAGGAAAAGGCTCTTCACAGAGAGGGTGGTCGGTCGCTGGAACAGGCTCCCCAGGGAAGTGGGCATGGCACCAAGCCTGTCAGAGCTCAAGGAGCATCTGGATGACACTCTTAGTCATATGGTTTAGTTTTAGTTAGTCCTGTGAGGAGCAGGGAGTTGGACTTGATGATCCTTACGGGTCCTTTCCAACTTGAGATATTCTATGATCCTTCTAGTACTCCTTACTCTCTTTGTTTGCTGCAGTAGTCTTTCCTTTTTGTTACAATGAGAATTGAACCCGTAACACGCTTTTTACAGATGGGTATGTACAAAGTAGTATTTTTAGTGCTGTTTATGTACTAAGTCATTTGGCAAAAAAAAATAGAGCCCATATTAAAGTATGTCTGCTTCTGTAACTCTTACTCCTGAGATGTTTGTACCAGTGCAGTGAGCGATGTGGCATGTAGCATCCTGGACTGAATGAGGATGTAGTTCCGTTACGTGAGGGGTTTGCACTGGAATCATTCAGACAAGTGCAGATTTTTTTGTATGTAGGCAGGCTCTTGGCTTGTGCTGTCGCATGTGAGGCTTGAGTAAATTCAGTGGGGGCTTCATTGATTAAGAATTCTGACAATTCTTGTAGGTGCTGAAATAATAATTAATCTTTCAAGAGGGGAAACAAGTGTCTCTTGAGTACCCACAGTTTTCAGTAAAGTTATTTTGAATATTCCCTGGTGCTTGCATTAGGGTCACTTTTGCAGAAATGAATGGACAGAGTTTGTCCTAGTGCTGAAGCCAGGTGCATTACCCCCGCTAAAGGTTTGAGAAACAGAGGTCCTGACCTGCCCCAGTGGTTTGTCGGGAGTGACTGAGCTAGAAAAAGAAATGCAGCTCCCAGCTGTTATGGCAACTCCAAGTCCATTTAAGTTTACTCATCCAATTTATCAGCTATAAATTTTTGTTGACATTCTCGTAATACTCACCTGCATGGAAAACATTCATTAAAACAGTAGGCTGGATATACGTTTCATATTTAGCGTAACCTGTTTGGTATGTCTGGCACTTAGCTGGCAAAATGCCAAGAGAAGTACACAGTGTTAGTAAGACTTGGTGAAGCCTTTCAAACTTCTGTCATGGGAGAAACAGTTTGTTACCTGTGATACCCACATTTTGAGGGATTTAATTTTAGGCGTTTAGAAGGGACGAGTCATACATTGTTCTGTGGTCACAGATGACTGTCTAGTTTTCGGCCTTTAAGAAAGGCTAAGCAAGCTGTTGTGTAATGTCCCTGTATGTACTACTGATTTCCTGTAAGTGCCAGAGAATCAGTTTTGATTCTAGATATGTTTTAAGTAAGTTTTAATGAGAGTTCACGGGGAGCTTGGACAGCACCATACCTAATCTTAAGACAGTGACTTTGCTGCTCATGAGACAAAGGGTAAATGACAATGGTCAGTCTTACATAATCTAATAAATAGATCAGGATTGTTTCAAAATTGTTTATAAATTGAAAAGAATAAAAGCTATGGGAATTCCGCCTTCTAAAGAACTTTTCTTTAGAAATCTGGTCATGCTGGCTTTTAAGATCCTTATGCTTTTTGTGTCTGTGCTATGGAAGGTGGTGACCTGAAACCTAAATCCTGTGGTTTGAGCCCATCTCAAAACAAGATGTTATGTAGAGGTATAAATACAGGCTTTTGCCCCAGCATACCTGATGAAGTTTAAGGGTATACTCAAGGTATCGCCTGCCTTTCCGCTTATGCAATTTAAAAATTATTATTACCTATTTTTTGCTTTTTCCCCTCCATATAACATTTGCCTGGAGCAGTAGCTTCCCTTCCACATACTTATTTGTAATTACTCATGATTATTAGTGTTGAGTAATTTTGATTGCTAAGGAAATCCTCTTGCAATGACCTACAGACTTTACAATAATTATGAAAGAAACTTTAGGCCTACCACTTAGACTGTCATTCTGTATTTTGCTCATGATAACCTAGTACAACGTTCTCTTCTAGTGATGTATTAATAGTGTCCTCATCTAAAAGCAATGTTAATTTGTTTCCTCATTTTATTTTTAACATCCTTTTTGGATGGAATTCAAGACAAATATAGAATAATGCCTGAAATATGTTCTTTCTGTGTGTCCTGTACAAATCCATAGCCGGAGGGCTCCCTGCACCATATTGCCTTTATGCCAGCCCAGAGAGTAACTATTTTGCATAGCAGTTTTGTGTTTTGCAGAGGCAGTCATGAAACAGAGGACAGGCATTATGTTGAGGAGCTGTAGGGCTTTCATACAGATGTGCTGTACTGTCTGAAGGTACTTACAGTCACGCAAACACCAGTCCAGTTTTACACCAGTATTTATCCAACACGTCCGCATCGATGTTGCTGCATCTATGCAAAACTCCCAAAAGCAGATGATCCTTTAGTTGTTTTGCATCTTTGACAAATGGTCTGTGGTGGTGGTATCTGCAGTGGTGTACGGTTACCAAAAGAGATAGCAAGCCCCAACATGGACTGGTGTGAACACAAGTCCTGTTTTGCTTCAGAGGTGGTACCCTTCAGCAGAAGAATAGTACAGGGTGGACAGGTGGGGGCAGTAATATCTTGAAGTACTGCAGCCAAATCTGTGAGAACCTGTTTGTTTAAAACCTTTGCATGAACTCACTGAACATGAATTTGAAAGAGAAAACAGCAGCAGCCTGTCGTGGTGATAGAGATTGCATAGCAATTGGAAACAAAAGACTTCTGGATTAACATGGCAGAATTTGGGTAGCTTCAATGGAACTACTCTGAATTTATTCTAATAGAGCCGAAGGCATGGTTTTGCCTTCAGCTTTTTGTCTTAGTTGACAAAGAATATCCACTTGCAGTATCGTAAAGTAAGAATTGTAGTAACCTCCTAAATTTGTGGCATTTGAGAAAGAAATTGAATATGGTACACAGTAAAAGAAAGCCACACAAAAGATCTTGCTTTGTGTCTAAAGATTTTAAAAGATAAACCCACAGCCTTTAAGACTCTTGTATCTTTAAACAGTAAAAATGTCATTTGTTTAAAAATACCCTCAAACACAAAACAAACCCTAAAACTGGGACATGAAAATGAGACATGATTTAACTTAATTATAAGCCTTGAACAAGGAAAACAGCATGTTCTCAGAATACTTAATTACAGCATTGTTTTTAGCTTGAGTTTTTTTGTGTCTGTGTGTTGCTCCAGTCAGTCTTCAGCAGAAAGAATAAAAGGCAAAGAAAACTCGGAAGTACAGTAAACATCTTGAAATGAAGTTTCCTTCTTACTGGGAAGCTACCACATGACTTGCTGAAAAAGATTTATTAAAAAAAAAAAAAAGCCAGCTTGCAGTTTTTCTTTAGTAGCATTAAAACTTAGTTCTCTGTAAATCTGCTTCTTGAGAAATAATATCCTATAAGATCTTTCAAGCAGCATTACAGTGTTTAAATGCTTTTAGTGTTGTATGAGTGAATTTAAGGAAAATACACGAAATTGTTTGATTGTCCTGAAAGCATTACTCATTGACAGATGAGGGCAGAAACAGAACAAGGCTTTCTGCTATTAATGTATAATGATTTTATAGTCTGAACTATAAAAAAGGTGAGAAGATACTAATTTTGACTGAATTCTGCAACATGCAAAGTCAGTTGGGGTAACTCAATCTTCTACGATGATAGTCTTTTTTGCCAATCTCACTAAAAGATGGCTGGGAGTTGAACTGAAATGGGACCTGCATTTCAGTTAGTCAATATATTGAATGTGGGTTACTCAGTCTTAAAAATACACACACAGTAACTGTTCCAACAGCTAAATTTCTGCACAGGCTTCTGCTGCCAAACAGTATGGGTCCCTTTTTGAAGTTGGCAGCAGAGATTTTTTTCAGAGTGACAAAAAGATCAGCTACTGTTTCTCTCCTTGGACCAGTATTTCTCAGAACTGTGCCCCCCTGTGCTCTCACAGGTGAAAAAATTGCCTGTGGTTATGTCGTGTACTTTTTCTTTATATGGTAGATGAATGGAAGGACTGGCATTTTTATGTTGTATTGAAATGAAGGGTTGTCAGGTCAAAAGGATTTCAGTCAAAAATATAAAGGCATGTTGACCATGTTCAGTAATGTTTTAAAGACATATCTAGGGTGGATTCTTACGGCGTGCTGAATTAGGTGCGTGAAAGCCAGGAGCTAAAACAAAACTCTGGTATCCCTATTCTTGTCTGCTGTTCACTCTTGCGCTCCATGCTGCATACCAGGAGCAGCAGCATGTTTTTGTGTCAGTCACATTTTATTCTTACGTGATTTGGTGTATGAATTGTATATATGTTGTTAAAGTAATTAACTCTTTAGCATCCCAAGGTGCTTTATGTATTCTTTCCTCCTCTAATTTTACAGTCTATAATTATAGACAATAAGAAAACATAAGGACAGAAATGGAAAAACTGAATAAAGTCCTGCAGTTAAGTGGGGTTTCTTTGAATGTTATTGGTTGGTTGCATTTCTGTGCAGAATCATGTGTATGCACCTACGTGCAGTTAGTAGTTTGCTTGCTTTGTATGCACAGGGACCTGACTCTTCTGTAAGAAGAAAAAAAAATTATATAGTAACAGGAAGATAAGTGATGCTACTAGTAGCATTATTTCTTTAAAGGACTTTGCAAGATTTTCAAGCATATTTCACTTTCTCACTTAAGTGTATTCTGAGACAGCAAATTACCTGTCTGACCAAGATTCTGACCTGGTTCATAAATGAAGTAAAAATTACAAATCCAAATGGAACGTTCATTTAATCAACTATGCTTTAAGAATAAACAACAAAAAATCCCACCACCACCACCAAAAAAAAAAACCCAAACCCCACCCTAAAATTCTACAAACCCTAAGCTAAGGTCATGGAGTGGCTACTGAAATGAGCATTTTCAGTTTCGTGTTGAGCTGTGTGAGGGAATAAAGTCATTTGTATCTGAAGAAAAGCAAACCAACCACTTTCTAATCTGCTCAGAGCTGACAGGCATACAGGGAATCTAGTCTTGAAAGTTCTTAGATACTCTGCTGTTTTGTGCTGTCACAACCTTTGGAAGGTACCTGGGCTAGTCGCTCTTGCAATTGCGAGAGTCGTCGAAGTCTGAGCACTTTTCTATATTGTGAAATGAGATTCAGTGGATTGCACAGTTTTCCACCCGCTGTACAGCTTCAGCTGGGGGAACAGCTAGACAAAGTGCAACCATGCCATGGTGTGAAACGTCTCCAGTTCATGGAGATGATCTCGGCCCCTCTGCACCAGGATTCAGTGGAAACAGAGCATGAAGTAGGGTGGCTGGCTACTCCTAGAAGAGTAGTTCAGGCCACCGATTGCCTTTTGCTCCTTCCACTGAGCCATTTAAGAATTTACTGCTTTAATTCCTGGTTTTGGGCTGTGAATGAAGGGATTAAGCTAGTGAGGGCATGCAGAAAAGCTACAGTGTGGTTTGGAAACCATACTTCAGGTTATTTCTTTGGAGCTGACCCTTCTGCTCCTTTGCAGATGAACATGCTTAATTTTTATACACAAAATCCACAACAATAGTGCTAGTGCTGCTTTATGAGAAACCAGAGTACTTTTTTATGAGACGTTCATGACATTTGTTCCAGTTTTATACGCCTCTAATTTTATGGGGAAAAAGGAGGTGGAACTCTGAGGCCATATAAAATCTTATGACTTAAGGGAGCCAATACTGAAAGTACCTGTTGCAGTGTTGTCACAGCTCTTCCTCATTCCTCCCACTTCACGGCAGTTTTCTAGAGCTCTAAGTAAATTTGCTACATCCGAAAGATCTGTAACCTTATACTGCTCCTATTATCAGTGTTCCACTGTGCCTCTTCTTGGAGCAAAAACCCCACACTTTTTTTTCTTTATTCTGCTGTTAACGTGTATGCCCTGCTCGGTAAGCCTTTCTGTCCTCAACGTTATGCCGACTTGCTTGAATAGTCGCTCGGATAAGGGGGTTGTGCAAGTGCCCATCACCGTTTTAGCCGGGGAGGGGGGCGGGAAAGCGGTCGTGGCCCCCTCCCTTGCTGTCAGGGACGTCCAACGCGGGCTGCGCTCAAGACGCCAGCGGCGGGGAAAGCCGCACTCCAGCTGACTGGAAATCCTCCGAGGAGCCGCGCTGGCTCGTCCTCAACAGCGCCATCTTTCCTTGCGTCGCTCCTACAGCGGGACCGTTGAGCGGCCTACCCGGCCCCGAGGAGCCGTTAACGGGCGGCGGGAGGAGGCGCGCGCCCGCCCCGCCCCCACGCCCACCGGCCGCTAACGGCCCGAAGCGCCGCCCCAGCCCTCTGAGGACGTGGTCAGGTCGCCGGCGGCCTCAGGGACCGGTTCCCCTCCCCCCGTCCGTCCGTTGACCCGCAGCAGCGTCTCCGCGGGCCATGGCGGTGAGGCGGCCGCGGAGCGGGGCCGCCGCTCCACCCGGGCCGGCCGCTCGCTCCTCCCGGCGGCCATGCCGGTTGTATGGGGGGCGGGCGGGCGCCGCCGTGGGCCGAGCTGCGCTGCTGCTGTCGCTGCTGGTGGCGACGGCTGCGGGCCGGGCTGGCGTCTCTGCCGCGGGCGGCCCGGCGGTGCACAGCTTGCGGGGGAGCTGGCGGCTGGGCAACAGGAACGGCTCGGTGGTGCTCCGAGGGGAGGTGCCAGGCTGCGTGCACACCGCCCTGCACCGCCGGGGCCTCATCCAGGTACGGTAGGCAGCCGGGCCGGCACACCTCGCCCGGCTCCCCCTCGCCCTTGGCGGCGCCCCGGCGGTGGGGCCCGTGCGCGGCCGTGCCTGGGGCGCGGTGGGGAGAGCCAGGCAGGGCGCTGCGGTGTGGTGGCGCCCGAGGAGAAGCCTCGCACCCGCCATGCCGCTCCGAAGTGGGCAGCCTGCCACAAAGGAAAAACACTAGCCCCCCAGCCCGCTGTGTGAGATCTCCAGAAGCATGGTTAGAGGCAACCTCCTCACCCCCCAAAACACTGCTCTGTCCCGGGAGCTGCCTCAACCGCTGCAGGTTTTGCTAGCGTTGCTGGTGCAGCACCCAGACTTCGTTTCCCTAGCCTCTCCAGTGGCAAAGGGTTTGGTGGCTGCATTATTCTCACGTGGGTAACTGGAGGTTATCCATAGCAGAGCAGTCCCAAATTGGGCCAGGGATACAAATGCAAGCCCGTGCTCTGCATTGTGTGGGATTTTGTGGTTTTGACACGGAACCAAGGTGCTGACACCAGATAATCTGCAATATCATCACAGCATGTAAGTCATGTTTACCTACAATATTACCTCAAAAGAATGAAAAGCTAAGCCTACCCTGTTGAAGTTTGACTTGATGCAAGAAGTCTAGGGATTTCAGACATTTCAATCCATTAAAAATCCCTTTTAACACTTGCAGAGCACATCAGAGCAGTTGAGATAGTATACTCCCATGCTGCCTACGAGAAGTATATTCTGAAACATGAGCATAAAACTGTTACATTTAAAAGCCTAGTTCCTGCCTTAACCCTTTTAAGAAACTTTGCTGCTTCTGTTTACTATTGCCTCTTTTAGTTTTTAGATTTACAAAAACATAGTGACCACTTTGTGGGACAAATGATCAAAACTGCAGTTGTAGATTGGTAGCAAACTACCCTGATACCAGCATGAGGTGCTTGTCACTCAGACCTGACAAGAAACATGGCACTAACTGGGTCATTGTTAAAATAAGATGCCTTTTTAAAAGGAAGTATGTGGAAAGTGAACTGTGTACCTGGAACAAGGAACAGAAATAAATGATAGTGAAGTTAACAAAATCATCTATAAAACTGATAAATATACTTCCGTAGTAGAAAACGTGAAGTACTGTCATATGTTGTCAGAGTGTATCCGACATATCTATATATTGTATTTATTGTGGGCCCAATGTTGCATTTCTTGTACAGCATTTATTTTAAAAATACATTCTGGATGCATGCATTTTATATTTTCTAGTATTTAATTTTTATTCTTTAGATTATTATCCTGCTGTGCTCTGACTAAAGTTAGAGAAGTACAAGGAGAAAGTGACGCCACTTCGGGCAGGATAATTTTGGAATTTTTCTGTGTTGGCATAGGTTGGGAATCCCAGTACTAATAGTAGATTCCAAAGAGTGTCATTGCCAGATAAAAGAAATAGTCAATGTTGGAAAAGTAAATACACTAAGAAGGGATAAGCTGAGCCATGATGGTCTGTTGTTTCAACATCTGTGTGCTAAGTAACACGACATTTTGAACACATAAAATTAAGGTTTTAAAGTGGCTTTTCTAAAGTTTTAAAAAGTGCAGTGGGCAGGTAGACTATATATGGAGGATCAGTGAAGAGAACTGTGCCAGTTTCTCCCATGCAAAAGTGCATAAGATAAACTGGACGTCTCAGATGTTCGGCTGTGCTGGGAGGTGTTGCTATAAGAAGTGTGAATAATCGTTCAGGAGAAACTGTGACCAATGCACTGACTCATGCACGCAAGATAATGACGTAATGAAAGACTCACATTTAACTACTCACATTAAGTACTCTTATGAAGTGAGAACATGTGATTGCTAATTTAGCTGCATTGCTGTAAACTGACTTGTAAATTTAGTCATTTTAAGCAGCTGTATGATATTTGGAAATGAGGCTGCGATCATGAACTCTCATGTGCCTGGGCAGAATCCCAAGCCTGCACAGAGGCGTGAAAGCTTAGTCAGCCTGCTGGCCAGCAACATGGGTCTTGCTAATAGGTAGATGGGTGCTTGGCTAATTAAATCGATGATGGTTGGTTGTGGACACTTAGAACATGTTTACATGAATACAAGTATGAACTTGCTCCAAACACGTGCTGATATGGCTGGGTATGAACGCGCTGTAGTCTGGAAACTGTTGCTAAGTTGGTGGTGTTAAAATTAGTACGCTCTGTCGAGGAGCTGAGTTAACTGAAATACTTCACTAGTGTGGTTGCTTGACCTCTGGACTGGACCCAGCTGGTGTCTGGCTAGTTCCAAGCTCAGAATGAGCTAACTTGTTTCTATGTATAGGTGTGTACAGGTAACTTAAGATCAATTTAAACCCATTCTTACTCAGTTTAACAAAGCCCAGTTTACAGAAAGAAGCGTTCACACAAATATTTGCACCAGGATAACTAAATTGTTTTAAAATCACAGTTTTGTTTAAAAGGTAGAACGGAGAGCATACCAAAATACGGGAGCAGCCTTAGCAGATTTCAAATCTATCGCATAGAGTGTTAAATGTAATCAATCCCTGCCACCATAGCTGTAGCATTCTGCAAAGCAGCAAACCTGGGTTGTTTGGAGGTAGTCAGTGACATAGTTCGTTATTGCAGTGCTTCATGCTGCAAAGTGTGGCCCAGCTGTTTGTCCTGAGGTTTCTTCATTGCGGTGAAAATGCTTATGACCAAATGTTTTCAAATGCAGCTGCCTAAAACCATATTCCTATATTCCTATTTTTACAAAAGCATGCACACAGCCTGAATTTTAGAGGCATAGAGCACTGGTTGCTCTGTTTCTTCAGTGCTCATTATCTCTGGAAATTAGCCCTTTTTGGGGTTGTGTCAAGTGTAGAATTAGGAGTTTTATTATAGTTGCCTAAATACAAAAGCTTTGGTCTTGAGTATTTTTTTCATTTGATCCTTTTGCTCTTTGCCATGGAGTGTAGGATTTTTATTCATCCTACTGAAAATGTCACTAGACCAGCAATCCAAAAGCTTACTGCTTGTAATCAAAAGCGAAGATTGGTCTGAAAAGCTGTACCAGGAAATAGGAGAACAAAGCTAGTGGGAACTAAATTATTCTGGATAGCAAGACCCATATGTTCAGCAACCTAGGGAAATCTGTGCGCTGTTTTTCTGTGTGATTTGCAAACCGCAAATAGCACTGCATTCTTTGCTTCTGTATCCTTGGGAATTTTTCATGGGTTAGCACCCAACAGAAATTTAAAACAAAATTTGGGAGGGCCTACTCCAACAATGTAGTTTAGTGGGCATCTCACAAATGAGGGGAAGGAGGGCAGCAAGAATAAGCTGCCGAATATTAAGCCTGCAAAATGTGGCTTAGATTGCAAGAGTAGGCTGCAAGCAACTTATCGGTGTGTGGTTCATTTCAAATTTAGGTCGATGCACAAACTGTTTTTGCCCAGGGATGCTCTAGCTGATTGCATGTCTGTAGCCTTACTTTAATCTGCTGTACAGGCTGTACATTTGAATTGAAAGACACCTCTCTGACACTGAGGGTTCGTTACTCATCTCTCTGGATCTTCTTAGCATTCATTTGAGAGATGTCTTTACTCTTTGGCTTATAAAATATACATTGGATGAACACATCTTTCTGAATGCACCAAATGCACGTATCTTAGAAAATGGTCTTGGGGAAGATACTTTTGAGTTTTCTACTGAAGTATTATTTTCTTCCATGTTCAACCAACATAGTTCAAATGCTGGATTAACTATGATAAAAGCTCTAAGGGCAGGAGATAGCATCAGAGTATGTGTTCAGCTGGGTTGTTTTAATAACATTTCATTAGGACTCTGTAGCTCTACTACTATTTACATGTAAAATTTAAAAAAGACATGAAAAATGCACATAAACAAGGGTAATAGTCACTTGAATAAAGTTAGTGCAAAGCTCAGGCATAAGTGCAGATATTTTACAAACTTGCAGCGAATCTATTTCTAACCCTACATCTCTGGAAGGAGAAGATTTGCAGAAAGCATTTTGTCTGAAGATTTAGTTTTTAACTACTGTCAGCGTAGTATTTTCTTTCAGGCACAGTTCTGACAAGCAAGATGTAGCAGCAGGTAACTTGTGCGTTAAATCTTTGTGCTAGAAATAGTTGTCCTCTAGCATGTACTGTCCAAGTACTGCATGATGCCATTTCCGCTGGCAGGTGACTCCTATAAAATTTCAGTTCTGATGAATATGGCTATTGTAGCTGGATTTTCTCATCTGCCAGCCGTTGCATTCATACAGAAAGGCTGTTTTGTCTTATTAGCTGTCACTTTGATTTGTAAAGAACTATTATGGGGGGTCTGCAACTGTGATGCTAATATGCGGGCTGGATAACACTGCAGTTTCTGCCCCGTTACACAACAGCGGCATGCACTTGACACAGAAGGTTACAGTGGTCTTGGTCATACTCGGATGTTAAAATACATTAGAAGAGACAGAAGCTTATGCACCTCAAGTGATATTTCTGCAGTTCTGGAAAGTAGTGTGTATTTTTTGTAGCTTGTTCTGCATTTGTATAAAATATGCTGTTGCATATTTTCTGACACTTTATCATAACTTAGATTTTTCAGAGCAAGCCAGCTAACAATTGCATTGGGTATCGTATGGTTCTAACAGGTTAAATGGCATTCATTGATGAAATAGTTGATTAAGATAAATATATTATTTTCTGTTACAACATATGTGCTCTGCTGAGTTGTGTGAACATATGTGGAAGCATTCAAAAGCCTTAGTGAAACAGGATGAATATTAAAGGGCACTCAAGTTTATCTTTCAAAAGCTTGTGAAGTTAAAATAGATAAAAGTTGTAGTAGCCTGTTAAATACAGCAGAGTATTCAAAGAATACTAAGCAATGGGTATTAATATCTTGTTAATTAACTCTTTAGTAGTATTTGGCACAGTGTTCAGCTGTAACACATCTTGAGCATAAGGTGACATTCAGTTTACTGCTTTGTTAGAGTAACTACTGAAAATGAATTACTTTAGGATGAACTTCCAAAACTCATGTTCCGAGAACACGATCCATTCATCACTACTGTTAGTTCAGCTTGACTTCAAGCTGTAAATATGTGAAACTGGGCTTACTGAAAATTGTATAAATGTCCTGACTGCTATCGCTTGAGATATCAAGGCGTGTGTGGATATAGAGAAGTATCTTAACTATTTAGCTTCCAGTCTGAAGTTGGCAACAGCAAAATCATTAAACTGTAAATCATGAAACATCACTTGCAAGTTTTATTTTGGTAATCTGTTACATCAGCAGGATTTTCTTATGGTGTACCTTATAAAATATCAGCAGAGTTGATTTATGAGAGAAGAGCATGCAAGGCAGTTTCAAATTAGATCATAACAAAAGTAGGATAAGGCAAAGGAATCTGGTTTTTGTTCCCTTTATTACATTTCATTTTATTAGAAGCTGATCTTCCGCCTGGATCCAGCTGACTCTGCCTAGTGTCATTCAGGTGTTTGCACCATGCTCCCCTGGACTCCTGGTTGCACGGGGGCCTGAAGCTGGCCCTTCATGGGACCAGGGCGTGCCTGGCACAGCTCACTCACTTGGGCTTTGAGGCTCACTTCTGATGTGTTCATGTCTCATCCATTTCCTGCCTAACAGGAGAAGCTCTTAGGTTATATGACTGTAGCTTTTCAATATCCCCTTAAAATCATTGCAAGGAGGAGTTTCCATCTAGCTGCTTGGCAGTGCCTTCAGTTTAGTGCTGCCAGTGCTTTTGAAGTCCTGCTGATGTCCTGTTATCCAAACTGGAAATTGCTTTCTTTTGATGCTCTGTAGCAGGGCTTTTTACCTCATCTTACCACGTGATTTGCTGCTTTCTTACAGCATTGAAGTTGGGAGCAGAGAACAGACAGGGAGCTTGAGTGGTTCAGAATTTTTCCCCGAATTGCAGGGAGCAGGAAAATGCAAAGCTGTCATGTTTGGTGGGATCTAAAAATAGCTGTAGTTGACTCCACCCCTCTATGACTTGCTTCCAGGAACATGTTGAGCTAATGAATGTGAAGTATATTTAATACATGTGCAGTCTATTTCCTACCATCTTTCAAATTCTCCTAGTGCCCTTAAGAGTTTTAAATTTGTCTTTTTTCATCCAATTTTCTGAAATAAACCTTTAATTTTAATGTGAGCTGATTTAATGTGGGATGAAATTCTGTTTCAGATAAATCCAAACAACTTGATGTCTATAGGTACATCTTCCAGCACTCAAAACGGTTGCATTTAATAATGAAAAAGTCAATAATCTCGCAAGTGTGTTGGAGAAGTAATTTTCCTTTCTTACAGGACTTAGTTGTGGTCATGTATTTTTCCTGAACCTTCAGAATTGCCTTAAAAGCATTGCTTGAACACTGCTGCATGACTGATTTTACAGCAAGCGACATTTCTCATGCTTAAAATGACTAACCAGTGTTAGCATTTAACAGCTTTTCTGCGTGATATATAAGCTGTTTTACTAGTTATGTAGCAATGATATCAGTAAGCTGTTAAGTTTTATATAAAGGTACACAGAACTAGGAGCTTCCCATCTAAAAAGGTGGATGCGTGTGAGGAAGAAACAGTGTTTGTACGAGTCAGAAGGGGCTAATTAGCACCTTCGATAACACATATTTTAGCAGTCAATGCATTTCTTTCAAGTTTGAAGGCTTTAGACTAAAACAGAAGAAGAAAGCCCCTTCAGGAGAAAGGATCTGCAGTATGCTCTGAGGAGATTCAAACAAGCAGTATGCTCTGAGGAGATTCAAACAAGCAGCTCTGTTTGTAAACTGCTGTAAGAGCCCATCTGATGATGTAATTTCTGCCTCTGATGAAACATTCCTGCATTTCACTCTGCTGCTAGACAACCAGCTTTGTGTTCTCCAGATGTCAGGTCTTTCTTCATTAACATCTCAGTATCCATACTTTCGTGGAGAAACAGTGCAGGTTTCTTTTATGCAGGGCCTTGATCTTTGATGAGGCACTGATGTCGATTGTTTGACCACTAACCAAATTGTTTTTTGCTTTACAGTCTGTTGTTGCTAGTGCATTTACAACTTGCATCTTATGCCTTTTGTTAAATATTTCACACATACAAGTGGCAATGATTGAAATTTAACATGCACATTTTCCAAAGCATAACCTAAAATAAAATAGTAAATAATGTTAAAGCAAGACAGTTGTTAAAAATGTGCTTTTTAAGGACATATTGCGGGTTTTCATGGTCTCTGACATTTGATGCTTGCCTTTTGTTGTCTTAATACAGTAATCTTAATGGAGTTTCTTTTATGAGCCTAAATTTTGCATTTTAATATGCATTTATTAGCCTTAAATTTTGCATCTTGATAAAAGTCTGAGATATATTCCCCAAGCATTTTGTATATAAAAGGAATGGTATGGATATCTTAAAATTCAGTAATTGTTCTGATAAGCTCATAATGACTTAACTTTTAGAGAATACACTGTATTACCAATACAGAGGTCACAGTTTTACTGAGGTAACACGACCTTTCCTTCTTGGCTCTTACTCCCTTGTAGTAAGAAATTTGATTGATCGAGCATAGCATGTAGAGGCAAGGCGACAACTTTCCCTCTGTGTGGGCTCAAGGAATGATATTTATATTGCTGTGGGGCTCCAGAAGAGATTATGCTGCTGAGGACAGTCACTTAGATGTTATGATTTTGCTCTGCTATGTAAATAGGTTTGTGTTTACACTGCAGCGCCTGACCCTATTAGTTGTAAAACAAATATGAGATATGAAACAATGTTTTTCAGAAGATTTCAAATCCAGAAGTGTCATTAGTATCTATACTGACTCCTGCAATGGGGAGAAAAATTGAGCTTCATCAAGAAGAAAAAAAAAAGCTGGGCAGATTTTCTTCAGTGTGAATCTGGATATTCAGGGCAGATAGTTAGCTGTGCTGGTACTGTAGAAGACTCGTATCAAAGGGAACCTTAATGCAGCTACGCTCTCTCTTAGGTGGGTTTGAGTTATGTAGTCCAGAAGAGATTAGTCTTTGTTTTGGGAAATCAGTTCAGCTGTGCAGCTGCTGAAGAAGTTTGAACTGAGCTGTCAGTCATTGACCCAGATACCTCCACTCT
Organism: Gymnogyps californianus; assembly: GCF_018139145.2. Taxonomy (NCBI): domain Eukaryota; kingdom Metazoa; phylum Chordata; class Aves; order Accipitriformes; family Cathartidae; genus Gymnogyps; species Gymnogyps californianus. Next base: position 56,800,418 of record NC_059474.1, on the reverse strand, counting down.
GAACTGTCTGACATGGAGATGTAACACAGTACCTTTCTGCTGCCTTTGTATGAGGTGCAAGGCTCAGGTTGTCAGGTCCACATAACAGATTCCTTCAGCCTAGGTGAGGAACGTTGTGACCCACCATAAGGTAATAAATACAGCATGAAGCCCAAAAGGTCGAGGACATAGCTGAGACCAACTGTGCCTTTATTCTTCCTGGGTAATGTGACTAAAGGGAAAAGAACACATTCAGTATAAATGCAGCATTATTCTCAAAAGTTGTTTGATTTTATACAAACCAAATTGTGTTGGTTCTCCTTCTTCTGTTTTTCTCTCCCTCCAAGTATAACAATTTTGTTTAGCCTTACCACATCAAGACTAGTTGACAAGAAACAACTGGAGTATTTGCCATTATTTTAAACTGTAGACTTTTGTTCACTGCTGTCCCTAGAGGCCTAAAATGCTGTTTCTTTGCCTCTTAAAATCCTATTAGTCTTACTTTCTCCATCATTATGAGGGTGATCATGTTTCTGTTCCTCTCATTAAGTCACAAGCTGTCTTGATTTTTTTTTTTTTTAATTTCCAGCCCAGTCATTTCTTATGTAAAAACAAATCCTGCTCCCTCTAATTTGAGTATGAATGATTATAGCAAACAGGTTTTGACCTATATAAGTAAAGTCAAATATTAACAAAGCTTTGCTTTCACATATTATTTCAAAGGTGAAAAGGAATATCGGGACGAACTAAATAAGGTAGATTTTGCATTTGCAGACTGTCTGAAATAACAGGTGCTCATCTAATGGATATTATCATGCATTACATGTAGTAACACTACTACCAAATAAGTCTTGTAATTTTCTTTTTGTTGGTCTGTTATTAGGATCCATACTATAGATTTAATGACGTGATGTACAGATGGATCTCACTGGATAACTGGACTTACAGCAGGACATTCAAAACTCCTTTTGACATCAGGTATGCAGTAAAGATATGTCTAAAATAGTTCTGTGCCATCTTCCATGCAGAATTGCTAGTTAATCCATCAGCTCAAAATCCGATTAATACTTTTGTGTCTAATAAAACAAATTATGCAATAATGTGCAGCTGCAAAACTGTTGCTAAAGAACACTTCAGTAGTTGCTTTTTCCTTTTTTTTAATTGTTAAAAATTACTGATGAATTGCCAACTAAGGAAGGATAATACTTAGGCTAGCCCATCTGATATCTGGTGGGTATGTGAACATGCTGTGTTGCAGACTTGAGCCACTTCAGCTGTCATCTTAATTTGACTATTTAAAGATATAATGTAGCCACACTAAGTCGAACATTTTTGGAGGTTGTTGAGACAACTGCTGCTAAAGATAATGGTGGCATACATTTTTATATTGTCTGTCTCCTGTGTGTTGTTAACTCTAGGTATTCTAAGTTTTTTATGCGTATGTTATCTTCTGTAGAAAGTGGCAGAAAGTGAATTTGGTTTTCGAGGGAGTAGATACAGTAGCACAGATCCTGATCAACAATATCACTCTTGGGAGAACAGACAACATGTTCAACAGATACGTAAGTAATGTGGTTATTTCCGAAGGTGCTTCTGTTTTTTCTTCAAAGCCCTTTTGTGCTGAGCACTTTAAGTACATTCAAGTACACATAAAAATAGGTCCTTGGACACAGAAACTATTGACCTGAGGACTGCATGTGTTATCAGATAACTGTTAGAAAGAGAAATGTACTTACCTTTTCAGTACCAGCAGGGTAAGATATAGAGGTGAATGTGTCTTGTTCTAAATGAGTGGACCCATGCAAGAGGATCAGTTCAGCTAATAATATAAGTCTTGCTTCTTGGGACCTGTCACAGCTCCAAGAAAACGTAAGCTTAAATCTGTGATATTAGCTGTAAATTTGCTTACTAATTGGTATTAGAATGGTTTACATGTGAATACTGAAATGAAAACGCACGTGTTACAAAGCCTCTGTAAGTGTTTCCATGCTTTTTTTTTTATATAGGGTTTTTGGTTTTTAATTTTGGGCTTTTGATAACATTGTCTTGTGTTTTTGGGCTTAGCCTATGTCAGCATGAGAGTACTCATCATGGAATGATCTTGAGAGTGGCAAAAACATTCAAGCTAATTTTATAGCTTTAAAATATAAAATTATTCTGGGTACTAGCATAAGGGACAATGCTTACTTTTCTCTTAAAAGAATCAAAAAAGGAAAAGTTAAAGGAAGAATGTTAGTGGAGTAACTGAATTACAGAAGAAATCTGGTGTCTTCATATCTCGGTGTTTACCATTCTGGCACGTTTTATTGCAGAGGTACTGGCCTGAGACACGAGAGCTAGATTCTGCCACCTGGGTCTGTGTGACCTGGGACAAATCACTTAGTTTCTCTGTGACTTAGTTTTACCATCTGTGAAATAAGAAATTTCATAGAGCTTTTATGAAATTGTAATTATTTAGTATTTGGAGAGTATCTAAGGGTTTGCCAGTAGAAGGCTCTGTAGAATTGGGAAGTGATATTATTTTGCCCTTATTTCTGAAACTTCATTCTGTCTCAGATTGTAACAGTTCATGAAATGGCCTTCACTGTAAAACCAGAGTGAAGTGTATTAGATTGAGTCTAGGATTACTGTGACCCAGACTTCTGCTTTGTTCACCTGTTCCACACGACAACTATGTCTGCGGGAAGGACTCTGTGAAGGCTCTGTATGGGGGATGCTATTTGCTTTGTAATTTTCTGCTGTATGCTACAGACATAAGTGATGCTAGCTGGGCTGCTCACAAGTTGGAAAAAATTGCCAAGACTTGGCTTGTCACAAATGGACACTGTGAAGAAGAAATGGGTATTAGTCATTGGAACCATATTATCTTGATAGCACAGGATAATTCTGAAACCGAACATTTATCCTTCTATCCAGCCACACTGAAGGGGATTTTGTGAGCCAGTGCAGAAGCCCCCAGATGCTTTACTTGATGCTGGCATAGAAAGGGTATCTTTACATTTTGGGGATAAGAGTGCAGGTGACATGAAATACAGCTTTGCAGCATTCACGCAAAAGGCAGCTCAGTGCTTTGTGGTAGATAAGCTGGCAGCACAGTGTGAGTTGGAAGGACTCCTGTATAGACCAGCTTTCTGAGTTGGAACAAGGTGTCTTTCTAAAGATGCAGATGATTTCTGAGTGAGGAAGGAGGGTAAAGATTCTCTTGCCATCCTTATCCTTCAAGCACTTCTGTGTGCAAGCAGAGAGCTGCAGCCTGCAATGGGGGCTCAGTATGGGGAAAGTGATTTGCCCAGAAACATCTCCTTGTATCTGGAATGTTACAGTGTATTTTTTTTTTTCAGCTTAAGAAGTAGCTTTCCTTTTCCTTCAAAACCAGAGCCTGTTGAGACTGTAGTTCAAATGCCTTTGAATAATATATGTATGGTATTAAAATCCCAATGTAACAGTGATTATAAATCTCATAAATAAATGTCAGCGCTGTAATGATTTTGTTCTGTTTTCTTGACCTAGAGCTTTGACATTACCAGCGTGATCAAGGAGGTCAATTTTGTTGAAGTCCGTTTCTTATCAGCCGTTTCATATGCAGCAGAGCAGAGCAGATGTCACAAAGCATACAGCATCCCCCCGGCATGCCCTCCACCTGTGCAGAAAGGAGAGTGCCATGCTAATTTCATCAGAAAGGTAGGGGCAGAATTGTCTGTCTCTGGCTTCAGGCTTGGAAAGAGGAATGCACCACGTTCTGTCCTTACAGATGTATTCTGAAACCTGCAATGTCATTTTATAAGTAGGGCATATTTTTCATTGCGGCTTCCTTCTCCTGTCTCCCCCAGAAACCTGTAATCTTGCATGTCGATAATACAAGAGGCATAAGAAGGCTAGGCTTCATATCTAGGTGATAAGAATGTTTTAAAGGCTGTTTTCATCAAGGAGCCAGCAAGGAGACTTGCTGCTAAGAGAGCAGAATAGCATTGGGAAATGTGTAATCATTACATTTTGATCCACTGGGTGGGTTTAGCAATGTATGCTGACAATAGAGTTCACTGTTGCAAATACCAGTGTATATTGCCAAGGCTGTAAAAATCTCAGCCAAGCAGCTTTGTGAGTGTTTGCTATTGCTCATGTGCTGTGCTATTTATACTGGGCAGCTCTGGCATGTCCCAAGAAGTGTTATCTAACAGAGGACCTGTTCTCATCTTATTACGGTGTTGTGAGGTGTGACTTATAAGTACATATTCAGTGAAAACAACAATGTAATAAACAATGAGTGAAGCTCAGAAACTCTGATTTAAGACATGGCTTCATTGCTGTTAAAACTTAACTCAAGGCAAACTATCATTTGAGTAGCATCTCATATATTTCTGATAGCTTTGCAGCAGCTAGAGACAATGGCTAGGTGATCTTATTTTGGAATGTCTCTTTTTGGGTGTTTTTGCATGTTTGTCTCCACTTAAATGTCTTTCTTGTTAACAATTTTTAATCTTTTCAATAAAGTCCTTTTAAAGCCTCCTCAAAAAAATGACTGGAATTCTGTTAATCTAAACCTGGATGTGATTCCCTTTAAAATTTGTTAATGGAAAGATGGACTCCATGTTGTCCTGGGAAAATCCTTCAGGATTAAGATGTTGTCTTTATTACTACTTGCTGCTACTTTTATTTTCACTACATTTTACAAAGTTGATTAATTCTTCTGAGTCCACTGTGTTTCTTAGAAATCAGTGCAGGGAGGAGCTTGGAAGGAAGAAGGCACTTAAACAGCTGTGGACTTATTTCTAGAGCAAAAATGGCCAGGAATGACTTTATGCTTTACTGAACTATACCTTTAAATTTGTAAGAAAGTCCCTTAGTGCTCTTCCTCAAAGGAGTTGTTTGACTGTACTTGGAAGCTGCTCCAGACATTTCCAGAAACATTTTTAGTTCCAAGTATATGGCAACAACAGCAGCGATGTCACATTTAAAAGTAAACAAACATACTAGGACATTGCTAAAGTAAGCTGGCTGCTTACCATCTTAAAGTAATGGAGAGCTGTTTACACGTTTGAGGTTCAGTATTAAGTGAAGTAAATGTATCTAAATCTTAATAGGAATTTGTGGCAAAACACAAGCCTTTGACGGGTAATGTACTTCAGTGATACAAGCGTATTGTTCTTATGACATAGTATTTCTGATAGTGGTCTCCGCAATATTATTAGTGAAACCTGACAATCTGTCAGTGATTCATTTTTTTATTTTTTATAAAGGGAAAATTACTTTCAATCTGACTTGTTTCCTAAGAATGTGTTGTCCCTGTTTTTACACTTGAAATAGGTACTGTGCTTGCTTCCTGGAAGGCTCTTTTGCAACTTGATAGGCAGGCAGGCTGACTCCAGGGATGCAAGGGATAGGCCAGACTTGTGCAGTGTGGTTTGCCAAAATTAGTATGCCTCGGCTGTAAGTTATTAGTCTCTAAATTTAGAACTGTAGGTCACTGTACAAGACTTTAAGGATATCTATTGTATTTCCTTTGGGGGCTGTGGCTGTGTGAAGCTTGGAGGGCAGCTGAATAGATGTCTTCAAGGGATTTGTTAACTGGAGGTCTGACCAGGTTCGAAAACAGCTAAATGGAAAGCAGTGTAGGTACTTCTCTGCCTGACCAGCATTTTATAATTCTGAAAGTTATTCTGATGTTAGAACCAGAACTAAGCTATTTCTCAACCATGTTTTTGTTCCCTTTGTTTTTGTGTGAGAGAACCCTAAAAAGGGGAGAAACAGTGAACATGACCGAACTACACAAATGCACCAGACACATGCATCTCTTTCCTTGTACTAATCTGTGGTGTTACAACAAAAAATAAGGGATAAAGTATTTCAGATATACCCACGATTTTTAATTTGATATTGTTCTTTTAGAATACTTTAACATTTGTAACCATTAGTTTTCTGCTTACTTTGTCTTTTAGGTATAGAATTAAATACTGACATTATAAACTAAGATAATTCAGAGCTGAACTGGGAGTAACCTGCTGGCTTGGTTTTTTGATCTTTACTGGTTTTTTTGAGTGGTGGGCTAGGTGGTGTTTTGCTTTGTCACTAATATAAAATTTTGCTATACATGGATGTTTAATACAAAATTGTATTTTTTATATAATATAGGTAGTAGCAGCAGAGTTCTGGCCAAGAAATAAGAGAAAAAATACTGTAGCCTCTTCTGGGTTTATGGAAATTGGAAAAATTCTTTCAGTGCATGGCAATATTTTATTTCTAGCTAGTAAATAATTTTTATTTCTGGCACAGCATCGATGTCTGCATGAAAAATAGGCAATTGTAACATAATCATTCTGTATTGCAGGAGCAGTGTTCATTTAGTTGGGACTGGGGCCCTTCTTTTCCCACTCAAGGAATCTGGAAAGATGTTAGGATTGAGGCCTATAACCATTATCACCTGATTTACTTTTCTTTGACTTCTTTCTTTGGTAAGTCCTGTCACTACTTTTTATTGTGTTTCACCTTTGGAATATAAACCATTTTATTGTTAAGCTCAATTAACTGTCAGTTTAGGAAAGGTTCTATTGTTTTATCATGACTTTGTGTGTAGTTCTTACCACAGCACACCCTTTTAGGTCTTGAAACGGTCCTTCAGTACAAACAATAGTGATTACAAATGTTAGAATTCAGAATCTTTTTTTGCTTGAAGATCCCCGAATAACTGCAGAAATATATTTAATATAGCTGAGGTTAGTCCCTGTTCTGCTGTTCTCAAAAATTTCTTTTTTATTGGCATGTATTTTCACCAAGACTCCCAATAAATACGTCTCACTTTTGTCTCACCTCCGTTTAAAACAAAGGCAAAGCTGCTATGGGAATTTAGTTTTGTGCTGGGAAGACAATTGCACAGTGAGCAGAGTTTCAAGAGCGCTGAGTTTTCAGGACACAACATGAACTCTGAGAGAGAAAAGCAGTCGTGCTATGCAAGGATAATTTGTTAAGGCTGCAATTTGAGAGGATAGCCTCCTGCATTCCTGCTACCTAACTTACCAAACCGGTTTCCTCCCTTGACGTGGTCTTTGATTTTCCTCTCCTTTGTCCTGAAGATCATTGCAGCTGAGCAAAAGTAGTTAATTTTCTGTTGAAACTTTCTGTAAACGGTAATATGCCCCATTGTAGACCACCCGCATGCTTTCTTTCACTGCCTGTTGAGCCCAGTCTTCAGTGGAGTAAAGGCTAACACATGAGTCCTCTGCACTGGGTTGAATTTCAGCCCTTGGGAATAGAGTTGTTGTGTGTGAATAAAAGAGGAAGACGTCACTCCCTGGCTGCTTTTAAAGCTTCCTGAAATAGCTGCAGGTCTTAGCTAGAATTAACGTGACTGGAATTTCCATGGAAAGCCCCAGCACAGACTCCGTGTGCTCTCTAAAATTTAGTTACAGTAAAAATCTTTTCTGGTCCCTCCCACATTCCCACAACTCCACCTTCTGGTAGGTAAAGTCTTGCTCTCTGAATAAGCTGAGAGAGCAAATCTCTTTCATTCAGCAGAGAGTGGTTTGGAACCAGAGCCAGAGCTTATTAGTATTCAAACATAATAACATGTGAAAAATAAAGTGTAAGTTAACAACTTGAATTAAAGCTGTCTATGCAGTTATATTGCTCATCAGATTTGGTGTCATAGCCTTTGGACCACTGAGTCTGTGAAAGATTCATTGTTCTTGATTTCTGTGCCTAGACCCCACAGTTCATGCAGTTAAGAATGGGCTGGAATTTCTATATGCCCTTGGAGGGGAGGGAAAAGGCACTGTAATGGCTGACCCTTGCGGGGTGGGGTGGGTGGTTTTTTAACCCCTCCAACATTTCTGAAAATTGTCTTCCCTGGGTAATGCTGGGTGTAATATGAACTTGGGAACATATTCATTGCTCTTCATTCTACAAAAGACAGTGAAAATCACACCAGGGCTGAATGTCATTCTTTGCTTTTGGAAGGAGCTCTATTTCTCTCCTGGAGGAAGGAGAGATAGAATATATACATAAAAAGAGAAAGTAAGTGATTAGTAGTTTGTGTATACAAAATGTGTCTTAGTTCTAGTTTTCCTTGTTTTCTGTTTTATTTGCTTTTGCTTAGATGTTCTTCTGCAATATTTGAAGTATAGGATTAGCCAGGCTATGTTTGTAGATAGGTAATTTAGTTGCTGAAGTTAATGGAAGATTTACACATTAATCTTGAGTACCCTTGACCCTGGCTTGCCTTATTCAGTAAGTTCTGTAAAGGAAAGGACCATCTGAGGTAACTGTAGAGGGATCTCAGGGAAGTCATTAACTTGTTTCCTCCACCACACTTTGGCGGCAGAAGGGACATAAAGATACAGCCCATCAAGTCTAGACACAATGGGCCCAATTCATCCCCAGCATAACTCCATTCATTTTGTCTAGTGACTCTGGGATGAATTCAGCTAGTTTTCTGTTAATGCTGTTTTTGTTTCATCAACAAAAGTGATTGTACTGCCTTGTGATTACGATCTTTCCCAAAGAGTACCATGTTCATACAAGTGCTGACTAAAAGCAAATATAATGTCCATGGGAGTTGGTGGGAAAAAAATCCTTCCTAATGAAGTGACTGGTGTCATGGTCTCTGCCTTTTGTACAGAACTCTGAAAACCCGTGGATGGCTTTTGAATGAAAAAAAAGAGAGAGTTATAAAACATAAATCATATTGCATAGTTCTCTTCTGAGTCGGCAAATGTAAACACAGATATCACTAAATATGTGCACTAAAAATGCACTAAACAAGAAGATTAACCTTGTAGGTGTGGTTCAAACACAGCCTGAAAATTGTTAAATTTAATCTGAGGTGTTTGAGTTGTTTCTTTGATGAGAGATCATGTTAACTAATAGGTATATAAACACAATTCCTAAATTTCCATTTTTTTCTCCCCCTTCACTTAGTAAAGAGTGCTCAGCAGTGGAGTCTTGAAGTTGAGTCTATTTTTGATGTAGTTGGCTCCAAGCCAATTGCAGGTCTTGTGACTGTGAACATTCCTAAATTGCAAACGCAGCAAACATTCAGTGTGAAGCTTCAACCTGGAGAAGGCAGCATTGTGCTGCTTGTAAACATCAACAAGGTAAGGAGGTGTGTGTGGAACCCTAGCCAACTGCAAAATGTTTCCCCTGGTTTCCAATGTGTTTTTCTGCCTCCATGCCAGTTTTAGGCCTCCCTCCCCTTCCTTACTGTGTTCCTGACTTTAACAACAGTTCTGTACTCCTTACAGGATAGGAGAACAGTTCTTTTCCTCTCTAAAAATTGATGTCTGTGGGGCTACGTAGCTCAGTGTCAAAAAGATGACGAAGCCTTTCCCTTACTGCAAAACAAAAAGATCACATCATCACCGGCCCCTGTTAAGTGAGCTATTTAGGTAGACAACCTTTGGATACCCTGTGTTACTTCACTTAACTGGCAGCAGGTATCTTCTCTTCCATGCTATTGTTTACTGGAATGATTGGGACTAGAATGTACTACAATATGCACGGTTCTCCCAGGAAAGAGAGGAAATATTCCTCAAACCTCTCAGTAGATACTCTTTCGGGTAAATAAAAGCAGAAGAGCCCTATAAAGAACTTGTCTGGCAGTAAGGTTGGTGGAAATTCTGTGGAGTAGTACTTCCTTACGTTGGCTTGTAGTCCCTTAGGTAGACAAAACTCAGGAGGAATTTTAGAGAGGTAAAGGATGCTCTAATGAGGAGAGAACTCAATTGAAAAATGATGAATGTGATATACACCCCAGTCATGAAAGAGGAAAGAATTGGTCTGCTTACCTTCAGAGGGTGTTCGGAAACTATCTGGTGGCAAACTTAATTCACAAACATTATTTAACTTCTACAGAATTTGTCGGGTTTTTTAGAAACTGTTGAGTTTTATCACACAGGTGCAATTAAGAAAAGATATATGGGCTTGAGAGATGAAGAAAATCAGTGTGTCTGTTCTAGTTGACAAATAGGTAGGTATCTTGAATTAGGCAGTGAGCCCAGTGTGGCAAAAAGAAGCATGAACTTTGTCTTGGCTTCTTGCTCAGAGAGCAGGGCCCTAGCAGAGCTGACTGTGCAGAACTGAACCTGACAGTGGCAGGCCCAGGCCAGTGGGCAGGGTGGGAGCCCTGGCAGGTGCAGCGGCAGCCACAGCTGATGGTGTTCGCCACTGGAGCCAACAGCGTAACGGGAGCTGCCGTCTGCTTCACTGCCACAGGGCACAGTTAGATTTGTGGGTGAGTGATGTGCTGTGAGCAGGAATTTGGGGCTTCTGACAATTCTGGCAGTTGATAACATTTGATGGTCTGCCCTCAAACCTTTGTATATTTTACTGGTTCCACTGGTTTTCTCTATTGCTGTGTAACTCTGCATTTGTTTCCCCAGTTTGAATGCATTATGCATGTATTCTCAAGTTCTCGTCAGTTGTTTGAGTGGAGAAAAAGCATGTGTTAAAGGCAAGCAGGGTATTTATGTTCTAGTATGCACACTCAGTGACTTGCATACTTATGTGCTTTGTTCTATTTTGATACAAAAGCATAAAAGCATACAAACATACGATTTTTATTATTGTTGTCATCTGACATGCAAGTTGCATGAGCAATTACTCATACCCAGTTTCATTTAAAACAATCATTAGACTCTGCTTAGCCTTTTCAGGGATTACATTAAGCAGGCACTGCAATGTGAAACTTAAAAAATTATTTTGGTTTATTTAATTGCCCCATCCCCAGCCTCAGAAGAAATCTGTTAGCGGAGTATGACTGCAAGTTTGTGAGGAAGCACTTCCTTCAGAGCAGAGGCAACAGTGTTTTATTATTCTTTGTATACAAAAGGCTTTGCTGCATGAATTCATATCAGCTGATTTTACAAGAAGCCCTGCAATGTGTTCTCATGTATTGATGAGCCTAACGGAGCCCTTACTCTGTACGACAGACTTGTGTGGTGTATGTTAAATAGTGAGACCTTACCAGAAATTTATTTCTAGTTGAGAGCTTATTGCAGATTATGTTGAGAAGTCAGTAGGTGTTTGAGTGGTGCGTATCACCCGAGATGCGTGGCAGTCTTCCTGCAATTGCCACACAAAGTGCTGTGTTGCTAACATGACAGCATTTTGCTTATCAGCTAATGGTGAGCATGGGGATGACATCATTAGTGGCCAATGAGACACTCCAGCCATGCCAGGTGGCTGCAAACACTCCCTTGTTGTTGAGGCACACGCTGATTTTGTGCTTCCATTTGTATCCGTGCAACACAGAGATTAGTACTTCTGCACAAGCAGTTATGATAATTCTGTATTGAGGAAGCTGAAATGTTAGTAGATACATTCATGATTGTGTCCAAGTATGGCTACAGCAAAACATATTGTTGGGCTGGTCTCTGGCCTCATTTTATTTGAAAAGATTGAGGCACTCCTTACATGACTCTATTCAGTGCTGATCCCTCCATTGTTTGGTTGCATGCATTATTGCTTTCTTTCCACGATTTTTGTGTTGTGCGCTCAACTGGCAAATGTTGGCAATAGGATTGAGCAGCAGAAGTAGGCTGCTGGAATGAAGATATAAATATTACTCTGTGACTAGAAAAATGAGAAAATTAAATCATTCTGTCATCCTAGAGGTAGTTTTTTTATGTTTGTAAAAATTATGGAGTACTAATGACGTGATTAGGAAGCATAGAGAAAAAGCAGAAAACACTGAAAAGAAAGAACGAAACTTATAATTTGACTTAAAAGCTTGACATAAGTGAAGCAGTCAGTGTGGTCACAGATTACCAAAGTCACAATTAAAAAGTGTCATCTCTCTATATTGAATATTGTATGTGATAGGTAAAAGAGTCAATGAGAGGAGGGGTATGATACAGAGGCTAGTGAACGATGTCTGCTCCTGACACAGATACTTGAGTTTTGGAGGAATATTCTGTCAACGTACCTCAGCTGAGGGGTAGCAGCTAGATGTGTGCATGCATGTGTATGCATGCTCATGGCCTGTTGTGGACACAAGATGAAGTGATAGCCTGGACTTCAGTGGAAGAAATCATACTTCTTTCTTTAAATAATTTTCACCTCAGCTGCAGCTGGAGACATCCCAGTTACCATGGCTCAGCTGAGGCACAAAAACTCATTAGACTTGTGGTAATTCACTCAAAGATATCTGAGCCCCTAGGTGCATGTTATGCCTCTTTTTATACACATTGCTCTGACATTCTCTCTTGTACATTTAAGAGTTCTGCAGTGGAGGCTTGGTGGCCAAATGGACATGGAAAGCAAACTGGATACAACATGACAACAACTTTCATCATGGAGGCAGGATACCAGATCGAGAAATTTTCAAAGGTGAGCCCTTCAGCTTGATTACGGCTGGCATTGCACTGCTACTGTTAGGACATCTGCTCTGCATAGCAGGGATCTAGAGCTCTTAAATATTTTGCTGGATTGTAATATGCAAGTGAAAATGCTAATGAGAAACAAGAGGGTTTTTTAATGTCACAATGTATGTTTACCTGTTTTCTGGTAGCCTTAGCTTGTATGGAAGCCTTTACTTGCATTCAGACTGGAAGATGGCTTACAGTTAGTTGGAAACCTCAGAAAGTAAGAGATGTTTACTTCTTAAGTTTTCTATCTTATAAAAAAAAGCACTTTTAAACTTGATGTATCATGCTGATGTTTTTGTATCATGCACTGAAAAAACGTTTTAGATTTCTATAGATTATGTGAAGGTTTATTACTGAGATTTTTCTTGTTAATTTAATTTTTAAAAAATTTGCGGGATAGACATATTCCTAAAAAGCTAATATACATTCATTTATTAGAATGTGATAGATGTGCTTCAGGTTTAAGAAGAGGTAACATCTTAAATATGACTATGAAAGTAATATTCAGGGATATTTGCATAAGGGTTCCTGCAACACACTGGCTGTATAATTATCTGTTTTTACTAAGAAGCCTAGAAGAGTAATTTTCAATTGTCCATTGAAAAAAAAAAAATCATACAAATTAGACTGGGCTCCTTATGCCATCAACATGCAGAACCAACTAAGTAAATTTACACACTTATTAGGTGGTTCTGATGTGTATTGCTTCACTAAAAACTAATCTGGTCACCAGGCTTCTAAAACTGCTATTTGCTGTAACATTTGTTCATGTGAAAAATCCTGTGAAAAGCAGTAGCTTCTGGAGTCCTAGTCTTTGTAGGGCTAGCCCTTAGTTTGATTATGAAGTCATAATAATAATTCTTTGCTCTTATTAGCGATTTAATTTTGAAACAATTAAAAAACCACACCAAATAAACACAGCACATTATGCTTGGAAAAACTGGTTGTAGGAAATATGGCTATAAAGCCTGTAAAAAGGAAAATTCTGTTGTCACTGTGTGAAAACTGCACAATGATAGGAAACCTAATTGATTCCACTTGGGTAGTTGCATCAGGATATTTCATAGAGCCCTGTGGCATATAATCATAGGGACTTCATGGTCTACAAAAGATAGTCAGAAGCCTCTTTTTTTCTCCTTAAGGGGAAAGAGGGGGAAAAAACCAAATGCACCACATAATGGGCATTATGAAGCCTTTACAGATTCGTAGTGTAAAGTCTAGTCTTCCTTCATGTGTTCTGTGAAGCTCTGTCTTGGATTCTGACAGACACACACACACACACCACCACCCTCCCCACCCCCCGCCCTGAGCTGTACAAGTGGAAAAAGGCTCCGTATGCAGTTTTTTCATGTTCTAGCACAATTTGCTCTCATGTCAGCAGGACTGAATAGCAACATTCATATGGCTTGATAAGAACTTTGAGTAGTTCAGGAGATACAATCAGGGATAAATGTTCCTCAAAGTTGTTGTTCTGTTGTCTGTTTTGTTGTCCACCTAGTACTGTATTCAGGTGGAATACATTTCCCACCCCTCTTTTTAAAAAGAAAAAAAATGGGGGTGAGACATTTCACAAATGGTTTGTCTCCATATGAGTATCTACATAACTTTGGACAGGCGAAAACTAAAGGGTGAGAACTGTATATGTGAGAAAGCAAAGCTTGGTCTTTTGTCAGATTCGGCTACCCTTAGCTTGAACTACTCTCTGGATTCTAAAATGTTAGAGTAGTCTCCAAAACATTAACTAATCCTTTGGGAAAATTTCTGGGTAGCCTCCCAGTATGTACTTGCAGGAGCTCTATAGAGCTCTAGCCAGTTGTGCTGGGAGCCTCTTTGGCTGAGGGAAGTACCTGCTCACTCCTGTTGAGAGTAGCAGAAAAACAAAACAGAATAAAGCTAACATCCAGGACAGGGTTGGTTTTGGTTTTGTTTTGCTATTTGAATACTTTGATTTAGAGTTTGTTTCTCAGGATAACGTGAAAAAAAGTCATAGCCAGAAATTATCTCAGAATGAAATTGGTTTTCTTGAGGGAGGGTCTATCCAGTCCTGTTTGCTATTGATAAGTTGCTTTTCTTCTTGCCATGCTTACATCAAGGAATTTATTACCTCTTTCATTGCCTCATGAGGCATTTGTTTGCTTTTCGATTCTGTTTCCCCATCTTTCTGTATGCTTATTTCTTCAACATTATAGTCAGAGTTTTTTATTTCATGAGTCTATTTTAGTACTTGGAAGATCTTAACCTCTAGCTGTCTTTCCCTCCTTCCCTCTACACCGTCTTTTCCCCCCAGGCCTTTTAGCATGACTTCCAGAAGTCTTTCCTTTTGGCTTCTTAGTTTTCACACCGCTTTCATGCTGCATGCTAATTTGTTAGGTCACTGGGGTGTTCTGTGATCTTATTTCAGCTCTAGGCATCTTCATCCCTATTACTTTTCCTATTGCTAAATCTAGGAATGCCAAATGTGATCCACAGGTCACTTAACTGACTACAAAGCCTTTGTATGTGACTTAAAAAGACAAGTATCTGTTTCTTAGTTGTGCCCAGAATCAGCTGATTGGTCTGTGGTAGCCTCTTCTGTGTGCTCCAAGACTGGGAGAAATGTTCAATCCTCAGGCAGCAAGGTCTATCAGACAGATTTCAAGGTGGCCAAGGTCTTGGTAGCCAGAAAGGCATGTAACCAAGCATGCCAGATGCTAGTTGTCTCCCCTTGCCCTTCTTTTACCCCACAAGGCAGAAGGAAGTTGCTGTGTTACCTAGTAGGCCCCTGGGGAGCAATGGAGTGGGAACACAAAGGCACCAAACCCTGGAGGCCTGGGAATGTGAGATGGGTCTGAGGAGCTTTTCCTCTTGCTCCTGCTGTATGGGTGGTCCTAGCTGTGTGTTTCAGCCTCTCAGATTGCCTTGGATTTGGCCAGTTGCATGAATTCCACTTGAGGATGAATAACACAATATTACATTACTTCTGTTAGTAATGTAAATACTCCATTACAAATGCACTCTGAGACAGTCCCAACCTACCTGGTGACATCCATTAAGAGGACCTCCCAAATACTTTGGGAGCCCCAACTATAAATCCCATTCCATTTTGTGCCACAAAAAGAGCTACACTGGAGACTGAGGCGTTTTTCTCCAAGTAATTGAATTCACTGGAGGAAGGTCAGAACTTTTTCACTAGTGTAGTACTCATAATGTAGTTTTTCTTTTGTAGCCTTCAGTAGTTACCCTAACTGTGAAAGTTGTATGAAATATTGGTTATTTTTCTAATTCAACTTCTCATGTTAAAATAAATCTGCAAAATTCTAGGAATGGGTGTAAGACTCTTGTCCTAAAGTTAAGTTCATCATGCTGGTCTGTATTCAACCAACCCAGCGTGCAAAGGGATCACAGTAGAAGAAAGGCAGTGCACACTGTCCTCAGCACATGTATGTGCACAGAGATATTGGACAGAGAGTCTGAAATGTCCTCTCAGTGGTCTGACTTGGTATTTTTTCTCTAGCTGGGAATTTCTTTAGTGGTACGGATGCTGAGCCCCACTTGCCACTAATCCACTGTTGCCTGGGGTAGTACTGTAAAACACTGCAGGACTTGGGGCAAGTCCCATTTTTTTATTCATTCAGTTTCAACGTTTTGGTCATTGCCATGATGCAGAGGGGTTTGGTTTGAGGTTCAGTGATCTGCAGCCTCCACTCGTCCATCTAGTTTGTCATGTGCATTGTCTCTGTCCAGGTGTTTAATTAATAATTGTCCAGTTGACTAAGAAGCACCAGAGGAAGAAAAAAAAGCAATGATTTTCTTTGTCTTCTTTACTACTAGAAATAATTTTCTGTCTATTTGTATGATTTTTGATAAGCTGAAAGTTTAAAAAACACAGTCCCACAGTGGGATTATTCATTTCCCATTTGAACTTCAGCCTTATCTGATGTGTGAAATAAAGAATTACATTTTATCTTAAAGACAGGTATATCACTTGCACTTAACCAGGTTAATTTTAGCCTGATTTACTGACAGATACTTGTCTCAACTGTAGCTTTTGGCAGAGAGAGAACAGGCTGTACTCTACAAGATGACCTTTTGAAAAGGTATAGCAAATAGTCATCTGAGGGAGGAGTGGTTGCTATCTTAGGCGTAGTCTAGGAAAAAAAAAAAAGGTTCCTGGCCTCCTGACCCGAACTTGTTGCTTGGCGTGAGTTGGCTGAAATTTGCTATTAGCTTTCCTTCACTTTATTTAATTTCCCAATTATCTCCCTATGGCAAAGAGCAACAGGTACCACAAAGAAAAAGAGTTTTCTTTCTGGCCTAGGTAAGTTGAACTGCAACAAGGATGCAGGAGAAAAAGAAGTCTAAAGTCTCCCTGAAAGAGATGTTTTCTGTAACACTTTGCAGCTGCGCAGGAGCCTAACATGGCAGCTGCTCCGCATCTGCCCCATGGCAGGTGGGGAAGACACCTCTATAAATAAGGGGTCAGTGCAAAGTATTATTGCAGTCAACTGACTGCTCTCTCATAACTGTGAAATTGACTGCTTATGTCAGTGCAATCAGTATACCCCTCGGAGCAGCATTGTTGCTTTGACTGAAGTAAAATCCCAGAAAATGTCCAGAATGATTTCTTGAGAACTTTTCTTCCAACTGCAGCAGGAAGGAAGAATGTTTTCTTGTTTCAGTGTCTGCAGTACACAATACCAGATATGAGGCTGAAAGAGCAGCTGTAAAAGTTTGGCTTCTGCTTGAGATGTGCTTTTATCTGGAATGACCTTTAATAACTTACACAGAGTTAGTGGTTATTTAGCTGAACTGGTCTCTCTGAAACCTTATTGCTGATCATGCTGTTCAAACACAGCTGCGATGGCCAGAGAGCCCTTCACTTCCAAACTGGCATTTGTGTTTGCCTGCGTATCTTTTTCTCTTTAATTGCTACACCTATTAAAAAGGTATCACTTCAGGGCAGCAAAAGAAGAAGATTTTGCTTTTACTGGATGCACCTGAAGCTAGGCATTCAGGGACAAGACTTACAGCTGAGCTGCTGCAGTCTCCTTCTGTAAGGAGAAAATTGCAGGTTAAATGGTGTGTCTGATCTGATGCAACCACTGTATTCCTCTTGCTGGTCCTCAGCTGGACTTTTGACTGAATTCTGCAGCAAGCAAACATGCACCTGTGTCCTTGTTTCAGCTGGGATAGAGTTAATTTCTTCTTAGTAGCTGGTACAGTGCTGTGTTTTGGATTTATGTGAGAATAATGTTGATAACACACTGATGTTTTAGTTGTTGCTAAGTAGCACTTACCCTAAGTCAAGGAATTTTCAGTTTCCCATGCTCTGCCAGCAAGCAGGTGTACAAGAAGCTGGGAGGGAGCATAGCCAGAATGGCTGACCTGAACTAGCCAAAGGGATATTCCATACCATAGAATGTCATGCTCAGTATATAACCTGGGGGGATTTGGCTGGGAGGGGCAGATCGCAGCTCTGACATCAGTCAGTGGGTGGTGAGCAATTGGATTGTGCATCACTTGTCTTTTCTTGGGTTTTATTTCTCTCTTTTTTTTTGTTATATTCCTTTTCATTACTATTATTATTATTATTATATTTTATTTTAGTTATTAAACCATACTTATCTCAACCCATGAGTTGGTTTTTTTTTTTCCCTGATTCTTTTCCCCATCCCACTGGGAGCGGGGAAGAGTGAGCGAGCGGCTGTGTGGTGCTTAGTTGCTGGCTCAAGTTAAACCACAACAACCTGTCTCTTACATATATACACACGTGCACATGCACGCTTGTTTGCGCATGCTTTCTCTCTCTCTCTTAATAGTAACTTTAAAAAGTGAACAGATTTATCAGAAGGATTCTTTTTAGCCCTGTTGCAGTGTGTTTTAATCAAGCAGGAATTTAGAGATGAGACCATGTCTTTTGACTCCTTGACAAATTCTAAGCTGTTAGTGTTCAGTTGAACCCCTTTTGTAATGGTTTTATTTGTTTATTTTGTTTTAATTTATTTTTGTCTGCTTTAAATCTAAGTTTCATGTCTTCACAGGCCTATTTTCGGACAGTAGAACTTGTTCAGGAGCCTATTCCTGGCTCACCAGGTCTGAGTTTCTACTTCAGAATCAATGGCCGACCCATTTTCATTAAGGGCTCAAACTGGATTCCAGCAGATTCTTTCCAGGACAGAGTGACCTATGACAAGTAAGCCACATTTGATGTTCTCTAAGGAGAAAGAATCATGTTTTCCTCCTCCTAATTGTCTATCCGCCCTCTATCAAAGGGTGGCATTACTGGGTGGAACTCCTTTCAAGGTAGGACACTAATTGTTGTGGGTTGGAGGCCTCCGAATTAGGGCTTAACTAACATTAATAGATTCAAGTGATGTTCAAGGCATGTAAGTGCAATAACTGATGGGAAGGTGGTTGTTTGCTGTCCACAGGTTACTGACCTTTCGGGTATTTTTAGGGATGATCCTCAGGCTGTCTGATCGTATTGCCTGGGACATGTTCATTGGTATTCAGAGGAAGTGCACTTCAGCCATGTCCTAACCCATCTCATGCAGGGAGACATAAGTGCATAGTGGCCTCTCTCCCTTTTTCCCCTCTCTGGTCCAGGCTTCTTGGATTTCAATGACACAGCACCCCAGAGATGCAGGTGGGATGAGGGCCACGCTGTCCTCTGACTAAGCTTTGCTCTGGGTAGTTGGGGAACCAGGACAATGGGGCGTGCTGCAGTGCGCATTCACATGCAATTTAGAGGCTGCCAGCACGATTAATGGAGCCTAAATCCCTTAAAATGAGATTCAGAGTTTCAGTCTTTCTCCTCCCCCTCTCACTCTCCACTTCTTGCTATGCATTGTGGAACTCAGGAAGAGAATATGGATTTCTGAACATGTTTAAAAGAGGATTTGAATTCAAGTGATTGATATTTAAAGCAAGTAATATCTAAGGAGAAAAGAACAACCTCATTAATAAAACATAGTATTTCTAAATCTGGTCCTGCCAATACTTCTGTAAAAGCACTTTCTTGCATGTGTCACTCCATCTATTTCATAAGTGTTAACAGGACAAAGTAACTTTTTCTGCACAAAAAATTGCTTTTTGAGAGCTCTGTCCAGACATGCAGGCTTAGAAGGTATCAAAATAGTCTGGTTTCTATCAGAGTTATAAGGCTTAGATTGCCTGCTAATGATGAATGTTTGGGTGTGGGTTGTTTTCTTTTTTTTTTTTTTTTTTTTAATAACCTTAGAAACCCCTAAGTGATACAGTTTCACAAAACTTGTATAAATCTTCTTTTTGTATTTGACAGATTATGGCTACTCTTGAAGTCTGCAGCGGATGCTAACATGAATGCACTTCGGGTTTGGGGAGGAGGAGTATATGAACAAGATGAATTTTATGATATTTGTGATGAAATAGGAATAATGGTAAAAACAATAAACACAGAACACTTATTTAAAAACTGACAAGAACTTGTAAATAAAAATCCAGTCTAAATGAACAAAATAAGAGAATTAATACATAAGTTCTAGCCATCTTTCCAAAGGACATGGTAGAGTACCAACCTGAGAAGTCAGATCAACCTGATTTTTTTTTGTTTTTTTTTTTTTTAAATTTCTTTTTAATTTGAATGGTTCCTGATTACTGAGGCTGTCTGTTGAAATGGGAAGTGATATTTTGGAGACTTTATATTAGAACCCCAGCTTGTATTTTCTCTTGTAACTAGGGCTACAACTCTGTTCGTCACTCATCCCCACTTTCCTTCCCAGCCAGAATCTCCCCTTTATCTCCCCTTCCTTTTCTCCCACTGTCTTTTTTCCCCCTTTTCTCTTACCTTTCCCAAAATTAGAGCAACAGGACTGTGGCTTTAACTTTCTGTCTTCTAGCTCTTTTCAGACCAAAACTCTCATCTTTATATACTGTACCTCTCTCCCAGTTCTACATTTCCTTGGGAAAGAATGAGAGAGGAAATAAATGGCTGAGGGACTGGTACTAGTGATGTCACTTAATGCAGGAAGATGTTTACACTCTAATGATGAGCACAATAGGAGGACTTTTGTGGAATGTAGGCATCAACAGGGATTTGCAACACTCAGTCAAATAGTTGTGAAACAAGTAGTGCATGGGACGGGGGTTATTCACAAGATCAAATAATACTTTTTCCACAGCAGCCAGACTGTGGGGCCCTGTAGATGTGTTTAGGGCTTACTCATGTGAAATAGCCCTGCTGAAGAACCTGAGTGCTTGAGTATATGCCCCAGATTGAGAGCAAAGGCCTTGCTATCTGATCTCAATGAGGATTTAAGGCCTGCTGTATTTGAGTTTTGTGCTTTCAGCCACCTCTGAGTTATCAAAACACTGAAGAAGGTAGTCATGCCTTTGTCTGCTGTGGAAATGGATTTTAGTTCTTTTAAAAGTATTTTCTCCTTTATAGCAATAACTGAAAAGGTTTGGGGTTTTTTTGGTTCAAAGTTTTTAAACAAAAATACTTCAGTTGGCCTGAAACCAAGCTTGAAAGGCTTTATCCAAAGGGCCATTTTGAACAAGCTATAATTGAGTATAAACGTAGCTGTAAGGGGAACACCTGCTGCAAACACTGATAATCCTAGATGAGTACCTTTGATTATATGAGCTTGGAGGCACATGTTAATAAGTTTTGATGAAATAGTGACTAGATGAGTGAAGGCCAAGTTGCATCTGGTATTAAAATCCCAAGAAGTGTGTTTGGTTTTACTCTACAGCATAAAAAGCAGGGAAATAGAATTGATACCTTGCTGCTTTCTGCTGTGTGTGCTTGGAAAAAATAAAATGTTACATCTATTTTAGTCATCTGAATGAGTGCCCTGATTTTCAGGGCTTCTGAGCACTTACAGTTCTTTCATTTTTGACACTAGGCACCTAAGTAGGCCACTTAGATCTGTGCCTGTACAGTGCTCAATGCAAGATGTAGATCGTGTTTAGCAGCCAAAATAGCAAGTAAATGCAGAAAATCAGACCCTTATTCTGGAGGGGGTGGTGCTGGAGGCTTTTGGTTTTGTTTCTTCTGATGGTCTTGCAAAGGCTTAAAAGTACATTAGAGTCAAACTGTGCTTGAGGAAAAACAGTGATAGCTCACTGAGGGAAATAGCTAGAGAAAGTTTCTTTCGATAGAGAGTTTTGACTCTACACAGTCACTGAAGGATTGAGTGATTCCTCAGCAATAGATTTGCTTTTTTTGTACAGTGCTAGGTGTGTAACAATTATTAATGGATCCATTACCTCCCACTGTCCTGTTCCCTATCTTCAGTTTTCTTAGGGAATGTACACTGAAAAGAGTCGTGGAAAAGCATGTTCTCACTGCAAGGAAAATGTGATTGTATGAGGAGCTGGTCTGGCACTCTCTATTGTTTATGTAGTATGGTGTTCACAAAAGTGTAGTCCGCTACAGACTCCTTTGGGTTAATGTCCTCCTTCAAGAGATCTTTCCGTTAACATTTGAGACGATAGACTATCAGGAGTCTCAAAGTTACAGCAATTTAAAAAAACAGAACAGGTAAACCAAGAAATCTTACCCATCTCATCGTGCTTCTTCCTTTCCCCTTTTTTGTAATTCTTCTCCTTCAAGGTACAAATGGAGTTCATTGTTGAATTGAAAGGCTTGCTGTTCTCTGGTGGTATCTACTTGATCTTTCTTTGAAGAGAAAGATCACTGTGTTGTTATAGGATCTAGTTCATTTCTGCCCCTCTTACTGGGTAAGATTTGCTCTTTTTAAGGTCAGTTTGCGCATTTGGTATGGAAGTGTTTTGTTAACAAGTACACTTGAACATCTGTTAAGTGTGCTCCATACCATGTCAGAAGAATTATTGTCTCTTTTTAATAAGTAATGGGGATTTGGTGTTACACCTGCAAAGTAGTAAATACAAAATTGTTCTGTTCAGCTGGAGATTACCCCATGTTCACATTTGAGCAGTGCATGGGTTCTAATTATTCCATTGAAACTTATTGAACTCCATCTACTCAGCAATATTCCACTCATCAGTGAAGGCTGTCAGGATCTGATTCCTAAGGGTAAATATTTTGTAACTCTGATATTGAGGAAAACCACAGTGGAGTATGCACATGTGATTGATTCCCATCCATACGCTGATTCGTCGACTGGAGAGCCAAGGAGTGATCAGCAGGACTCGCTCACCCTTTAACAGCCCCATGTGGCCAGTGCGAAAGTCTAATGGAGAATGGAGACTAACAGTAGACTATCGTGGCCTGAATGAAGTCACGCCACTGCTGAGTGCTGCTGTGCCAGACATGCTAGAACTTCAATATGAACTGGAGTCAAAGCAGCCAAGTGGTACGCCACAACTGATATCGCTAATGCATTTTTCTCAATCCCTTTGGCAGCAGAGTGCCGGCCACAGTTTGCTTTCACTTGGAGGGGCGTCCAGTACGCCTGGAATCGACTGCCCCAGGGGTGGAAACACAGCCCCACCATTTGCCATGGACTAATCCAAAATGCACTGGAAAAAGGTGAAGCTCCAGAACACCTGCAGTACCTTGATGACATCATCGTATGGGGCAACACAGCAGCAGAAGTTTTTGAGAAAGGGGAGAAAATAATCCAAATCCTTCTGAAAGCTGGTTTTGCCATAAAACAGAGTAAGGTGAAGGGACCCGCACAGGAGATTCAGTTTTTAGGAATAAAATGGCAAGACGGACGTCGTCACATCCCAATGGATGTGATCAACAAAATAGCAGCTATGTCTCCACCAACTAGTAAACAGGAAACGCAAGCTTTCTTAGGTGTTGTAGGTTTTTGGAGAATGCATATTCCAAATTATAGTATGATTGTAAGCCCTCTCTATCAAGTATGTGATTGTTTTGGTGGTACTTTCCAAGCATAAAAAATAGAACATTTCAGTTTAATTCTTTTTGAGATAAATAACTTCTGTCTGAACAAAGGATTGTGCATCCCAATAACCATATATTTTTCAAGTGTGTAAAATGATTTGCTAACAGATTTTTTTTTTGTATTTTCTTTCCTTTTCCCTGTAGATTTGGCAGGATTTTATGTTTGCATGTGCGCTATATCCATCTGACCAGAATTATTTAGAATCCGTAAGAGCAGAAGTTTCTCATCAGGTATTTTGTCTGTGTGTTGAAGCTCTATTTCCCATTACCTATTTTTGATTGACTGACTGTATAAGTTAGCTTTCCAAAAATGCTTATTTGGAAGTGTTTGTTAGTGTACCTTTATGTGTCAGACACAAAATATAACCTTGCTAAATCCTCTTTAACTTACTTGCAGGAGTAGTCAGTCAAGCAGAGGTACAGGCCTTCCTCATGTCCAAACTGCCCTCTTCTCAAGGATATTTAAGAGCATTCACTGAGAGTGAGCTCTAATGATTGCAACATGCCTTAGCACAGAATTTACACTTCACATGTGGCTGAGTAGATGAGGATGGAGGTACACATGTGCATATGGTGGATATATGTCAGCATGTTAAAAGTTTGACCCTCTGTAAGTGTATATTACAAAAGTTTGAGCCTGGTGGAGAGCTGAGGGAATAGCGAACATTGTGGATAAAAACAGGAATTGTAGGCTCAGCATATGTAACATGCGTGTGGACTTGTAATTCAAGTAGTAATAAAGTGATTTTTTTTTTTTTTTTTTTTTTTTTTTTTAGAGAAGTAATTTTGCTTGACTTCTGAAACTGTAAGTTGTATTTCAGGTAAGGCGTTTAAAATCCCATCCGTCAATTATTCTGTGGAGTGGTAACAATGAAAATGAAGCAGCAATTGCAAGCAACTGGTTCTCCATACCTTATGCTGACAGAGAAGTCTATATCAAAGACTACGTGATGCTTTATGTGAAGAACATCCGAGAAATAGTTCTTACTGTAAGTGATCTCAAACTGTAGGGGGATATGGCTTGGCAAAAGGTTTTAATGTTTGCAATGTGAGCAACTTGGGATTTTTTTTTTTTTAAATCCTTTTGGGAGATGAAAAACAGCACATTATTGAGGAACTGCACTTTCCAAGCTCTTGTAAACAACTCTCTAAACTCAAGGGTAAATCCTCAAAGTAAAACAAACCAAAAAATTACTTATATCTTTAACACTTTGTGATATTGTAAAGGAAGACCTGAAAATGTAGTGGATCTTGCTTCTTTTTCCTTCCTATTTTTAATACCTCCACAAATGCCTTCACTTCCAGTGGACAGAAATCAACTTGCCCATTAATTAATTAATCTAGATGATCAGATTTCCTTTATCCTGATTTTGTTGAAGGGTACTGTAAGAAGGATTTAACAACCCTCAGGCCTTTTAATAGCAGTTGAAGAAGTTAATAAAGATGTGCTCTTCCAGTATTTGACTTAAGTTTTTTGGCTTAAGCAGGTTAAACAAAAGTTATGCTAAACATTGTCCTCATGCTGCGTAGTCATTATACTGTGTTTTTGAAAAAAAGACTAATGGTATTTTACAGTATATGAAGGCAAAATAAAATATTTTGAGATAAGACTTAAACTGTGAGCATGCAGACCAGAAACACCTGGAATCTGTGATGAAGTCTACTGTGATTTGACACTACCCATTTTGCACAGCTTTTGTAGTTTTATTTCTCCTCCTAGAAGTATTGCAGTTCTCCATTATTTAATGGAATCTCTTTTTAACTAACTTTTGTGTGTGTATGTAGAGTGAAATTGATTTAAAAGTCCCAAATTGATGTCACATAACTGTATAGGGATTAACAAACAATGTTTGAACCACAAACCACCAGTATTCTAATCTCCCCTGTAGCTAAGAGACAAAATGTTGCAAGTTTTGTCCAGTTAGAACTTCCTTTTTCAACAAGAGTATGAGTTTTTGTTAACCTAAAAATGCTAGTGGCCTTTTCCTACCCAGTTATCCCTTGTATAGTATGATCTTATTGACTTCAGGGTATAATAATTTTAGTCTAATCTCTGTCCTTTTCAGGATGAGATACATTTTGTGTTATGAGGCTCATGACATGAAGTTTCCCTTTGCTAAGACAGGCACTCAGTGTGTAGGTGACAGCAATATTATTGCTTGTTATTGGAGGCTACTGGCATTGTCAGAGTAGTTGTACTCTGAGAATTTAGAATACCTTTCTACTGGAAAAGTTGAGATAGAGGAAACAAAAATGAGGCCAGGTTTGAAAGAACCTGCTGAAAAGGATCCCGCTCTTGAGGGCAGTTATGCATTCTAAATGGTAATGGTGTCTTATATTCCTGCTTAACATCTTGATTCTAGATTTCTATATTTCAGTTAGGTTTTTTGGAACTGAGTTGTTTGTAAAGGTATGCTGTGGTGTTTCTGTGGTTAGCTACATGAGTTGGATGGCCAGTGCACGTGCAGCAAACTGAGGTGTTCTGGCTTGATCCTGTTTTTTAGTTACAGTTCACTTGTGCAGCGTTGCTGTCCAAGATGGACCCTCTTTTATTTTAAACCCATAGAATAACTATTTTGAGCGCCAGAAGGAACCATATAGTGAAACAATTTCAGGTCCTGTGTAATACAAGCCAGCTGAGGAAACCTGTGACTTAGGGACACAGTACTGGACACAGTAACTTAAAAAGACTTCTAAGTTTGAGCTAAAGGCATCAGGGAGTCCAGGATATCCTGTAATAAATTGTTTCAGTTAATTATTAATTACTCATGTCAAAAAAAAAAACCCCCACCAAAAAAAGATGGGGGAATGGGACTATTTCTTAAAATGAAGCACATGTCTAAGTGCGTTGCTATATTGGAGCCAATTGCTGTAACTTGTGACTGGTAACTAACTCAGGCCCCTATCTTACTACAAGTAGGGTGCTAAATGAATCATACCTGCAAAAGGATTCCTTCAGTACTTTGTAGGGTATTGCTAAAAGATTTAGTATACTGAATCTACTGCGACTATAAATAAAGGCAGCTCTGAACAATTTGAAATGTAACCCTTCTTATAGTCTCATCTATCTTTACATGCAGAGCCAGCCAAAATGACAATAGTCTGCAATGCTACCATGCAAGCATTAGTAGCAGAATACCTTGGCTTTGTTAGGACTAAATTTAGGTGACTACTTAATAAGAAAGGAGAAAATCATGGCCTTGTTCCTGCAAAAACACTGCAAAAGTAAAGATTTTCCATAAAGAAGTCACAGTAGTCAAATACTAATATTCCTTGAGTTTATTTTTCATGAGGCACACTTTAAATAGCTTTCATTAAGAATTTAGAAGCATGTAAAGATAGACAATCTCTTGATGTGAGGAGAGAATCCCTTAGAACAGCAGAGCAAGCAATATCATGCCCAGCTGTCCTCCAAGAACATAAATAAGAGGCTAATTAAGCAAGTAAACATGATGACTGTCAGGACACAAAGCGGAATGTTTCCTAGGTGGTGACTCAGAAATTGGAAAAGGCATGTCCTCCTCTCCCTGCCCCCCCGCCCCGCGCCTTTTCAAAATACGGTCTATGTATTCAGATGATAAAAGCCAATCATTTTGTGAGGGGGTTGTGTTTTTGTTATGTTTTGTTTTTAAATCCCAGGAAGATAAGAGTCGTCCTTTTATTGCATCCAGTCCCACCAATGGCTTGGAGTCAGTTAAAGAAGGTTGGCTCTCCCAGAATCCTTATGATACCCATTATGGTGATACTCACTTTTATGACTACAGCAATGACTGCTGGAACTGGACAGTGTATCCTAAAACTCGTTTTGCTTCAGAATATGGATTTCAATCCTGGCCTTCCTTCAGTACAATCGAAAAGGTAAGGCTGGGCTTCCACACCTTACTGTCCCCTCTGCTCTCATTTAGTGAGATGAATGAGCCTCTTCCTAACAACCTACAGCATCCGAACTGTAGTTGGGATAATACGTTGTTAGGTGTGGTATGGCACAGGTGGGATGGAGGTGTGTGCTGGTGTGGAGGGAGGGGATGAAACTGGACTGTTTCCCTCCTCAGTGTTCAATATATTTACCTTGGTGTTGCAAGAGGAACCAAGTTTAGATGAGAGACTATCATAGGACTATTAATTTTAATAGTAATTCTATTTAATATATAGTTTAGTAATAATTGCCTAACATCTGTTTCCTTTTGCTGTGTCTAAGGATATGTGTTCATTTAGAAAGAGAAGAAACATGACAAATGCTGAATTGCTCTGAATTCTAAAATATATTGATTTTTATCATTTTTACCAATTTCTTTTACTTAAATAATTTGTTTCTTTATGTATTGCATATAAGGGGATTTGGTTTTGTCTCCTGTTAAATTTAGATATTTTATATTCTATCTTATTAATCCGGTTGGAGCAGAGACATATGCTGTTTGTCCATTTGTTCAGAGAGAGATGAATATCATGTTGATACTCATGCATGCAACTAAAAGGAGTTCAGAATGTTCCTTTCAATTTGCTGGGCAAAGTATATTATCTGAGACATAATCAGTACATTCATCCATATTAATAACAATGAAAATTGTTCAATCCAGCCTGAAAAGGAACAAATTTAAATAAAAAGATTTTATAGAGATTGTAATTACAATGAAAGCTTGACAATAATAAGTCTATGAGCTATGCTGCGTTGTTGTCCTTAGTTGAAAAAAACTGTTTCATGGTCATTTGTTTCCAGAGGCAGGTTTTGAAGATATACATGTTATTAGAGTTTATAGCCCTACTAACTTCTGTAACTTTTATGCCTAAATGTGTTTGACTAGAGTACATTCTTCCATCTTAATCTAGGGTGTTTCTGATTTACCATGAATGCAAGCAAACCTCTGAGGTCCCTTGGCCAAACTGAACCTTAGGACAAATAAGTTAAATACCATTGAGCCAAAAGTTGCTCTTCTGGCTTCAACAGCAATGTCTGTTTTCATTTATTTTTACAGGGAGTATAAGCAAAGGGTGTTATTGATTCAAGATCCTTGCATGACTGCATGAGGCACTATAGAAATACACTACCAATTTTAAAGGTTTTGGATGACGTCAGCAGGCTGTAATGGTTATCCTTTCCTGAATATCCTGTCAGTCATTAAATGCACATTTTGCCTTTTCCTTCTGATCTCTTAGTTTTGTGTGTTTTAAAAGGTTTCCTCCACTGAGGACTGGTCCTACACAAGCAATTTTTCTCTCCATCGACAACACCATGAAAATGGCAATGATCAGATGCTTCAACAGATTGGGCATCATTTCAAGCTTCCCCAGAGCACAGATCCTGTAAAGAAGTTCAAAGATATGATTTACCTCACTCAGGTAACAGTGATGTCTTCAGTATAAGTAGCTGTCAATACTTGTTCCATTAGATACTGTCAGCAGTTGAAACTGGGCCTATTCTTTTAGGTAATGTTCAGTCATGCAGAAAGTTTCTGCACTGAAGCGTTGGGGAGTCCAGTTTAGTTTGGAACTAGCTTGTCTCTCGATTATTGGAAAGAGACTCCAATTTTCATCATAGATGGGCTGGAGTTTCGAGGAGTTTCCCAGAAACTGGCTCAATTGGGAGAAAGTCTGGCTGCATGTGCTACCTTGGTCCCTGTCCTCAGCTAGGCCCACTCATGAAGCTGGCTGGGGATGCAGGGAGGTGCTGGCCTTCCTTGGTCTGTGATTATTCCTAGTGCTACACTGTTACTGCCTGTTCCAGGGTGGGCATCTTTTGCTCTTCATGTGGCCCCTGTAGGCTTACTGCTTTGTTTTTTGACACGCGGAATACATGAACTTTTGAAACAAGATTGTTTCTAGAGAATGCGGTTCTCTATGAATGAGATTATTAGTAGCTTTTATTTTGTTATGGACTCAAATATCGATATTTTAGAGAATCTATTTTGGTTTTTTTTTCAAATTAGTAGGTTATAGTTAGCTCTTCATCTGTAGTAGTTTACCTCATGCTTGTTTCTTTCTTTGTGATTTCTGTGTGACGTTTAAATGATGTTACGTAACTTTTTAATGCTATTAGGCAAGTTTAAAGTGCTGTTACTTTCTGTTGTGTTCCAAGAATTTCAGAAACACTCTTGATGGGAATAACTGCACATTCACTAAGTTTTTAATGTTTGAGAGCTGCTGTCAGCAAGTTTTATATGAAAACAAAACAGCTGGAGAGCTTTAGGCACTGATGACAAGAGAACAAGGATAGATGATGCTGTGAAATTGAAAACGGGTAAAACTTGTGCAGTGAGGTCCTGACTCAAAAAGCTATGAGAGTTTCTGCAGGGTTAAGCCTGTCGGGGCCATATTAACAGGTTAAACAATGTAAGAATACCAAAATAAGGATAGCAAAAAGGATAAGGAGGGTAAACTTGGCTCTAGTGGTTAACTAGAAGTGTTATCTTTACCTTTTGAGCTGTCCTAAGGAATAACTTTTTCCTTTATTTTGAGACTTTCTTTTAATATCTCCCCAGCCTAGTAATATACTTTGTGAAAAAATAACAGGCTATTTGGCTTCTATTGAGAACTTGGCCAATGAAAAATTCTGAAAAGTGTTTTTTAAAGACAAGATGGGGAAGGAGAGAAGAAGTGGGAGTGCCAGTGAAAAAAGGTTGCTCTTTTGGTGCACTACTTTATATGTTATATGTGTGCTATATGTTCGGAGTATAGGAATGTGGACATCATGGTAATGTATACTGGAGGTAGTGCAGCACAACGTCATTTTGCAACTCTTGGGGTTTTTATTTACATTAATTAAAAAGAAATTATTTATTTTTTCTTTCTCTTGTCTTCCATTTGCCTTTCAAAGACCCTCTTGCCCAGTGATCTTCACTGGATGGAAGGCAGGAAGTAGCCCTTCCAGAGTTTCTCTAAAGATACTGCTTGTAAAGCTGTTGAGAGCTGCTAGGAATAGATCTCCTTCAAGCAGAGGCCCACTGCACTGCAGGTGTATGCTCTTGAAGGCTCAAGTTTAAAGTTATGTGCCGTTGCTGTGAAGTCTACATTGTATGTTAATATATACACACGTTTTGAAAGTAAAGTAAAATACAAAATACGATACACCAACAATATATATATTTTTTTAATGTGTTTGTTGACCAAGGTGATGCAGGCTCAGTGTATGAAGACAGAAACTGAATTCTATCGTTTTAGTCAAAGTGAAATAATCAATGGAGAGGGACACACAATGGGAGCTCTGTACTGGCAACTCAATGACATTTGGCAGGCACCTTCATGGGCTTCCTTGGGTAAGTTTTGTGACAATCTGGTAAAAAGCACCAACTATCAGTCTTGTTTTGTTTTCCTCATCTGGAAGTATCAGAATAAGAAGTACAGCTGTGCTCTCTCTCTTAGGCAACTTTGCAAACTTTGAACGTGTTTCTGTCCATCCCTTAGAAATACTTTCCAGAAGAGTGTTTTTCAGGATCATCCTAATAGTCTGTGAAAGTGGAAGAGGGTAAAGAACAAAGCAATTCTTTTTCTATGGAAGTTTTGCTGTTTAAGTTCAGATTTAACAGCCACCAACTCTTATCCTTGTTTTAGCAAGGTTTAGTTTAGAGAAGTTAAACTCTTAATTTCTTAAAAATATATTTTTTCATTTAAGCAGTATTCTCATTTCTCCCAAGGAGATAATATCATTGAAGCCAGACAAAGCTGCCTATTAGGAAGCAGTGATGGTTAAGATTGAGGGCACAACCCCCTTGTGAGGTAAACTTTCAACTACCCTTGCTTTTCTTATGTAGAGCTGGATCTTCCTGAAACTGTGTGATATATCATCCAGGTTTTTCCAGAGAAATTTTGCATTTTTTGCAAGTTTAATTCCTTTAAAATTGGAGACTTCTAAGAAATTCTGTTTCCAAAAGGGTCTGTCCTAGAAATCCCTGATTATATTTATTGGCTCAGCTGTACAGATGCATGTATGTACCCAGACACCCTGGGTGAGAAGGGACAGAGAGGAAGCTAGTGGGACAGGAGGATAAGAAGGAGCACCCATGTATAATTATGCTTTCCATAATCCCAACAAATTTCGTTGATTTTGTTCCCCCTCCCCCCCATGGTAAAATGATCAAAACCTCTCCCTTGAGTAGGCAGTAGTGCACTGCCAAAAACCCTACAGAACTGTGATCCTGTTCTGAGCAGGACGGGATTTAGTATGTGAAGGTTAAGCATCTAGATTTCTTCTGTAGCCAGTTGGGGGAGAGGTCATTATCTCCAGCGTGTGATTCATTGTGTCCTTAGCTGTCTAATAAGTGGGATGAATTATCTTCTCCATGCTGAATTTGATTTTCATAGAACTTAATATGACACCTCTCACCCAGCGTAGCTTCTGAGAAGCTCTTTATAGGAGAAGATGACTAGCTGAGATTTGGTGTCTAACTTAGTGTCAGGTGAGGTGAATCACTCTTTGTGACTAAAATATTCTGCTAATATGGTATTTATGCACATGATGTCTCCTTATTTATATATTTTTCTTCCTTTTAGAACACAAAAATGGAGTAATCAGACATATAAAGAGATAAGTCACTTAGGCAGTAAGAAATAGGGGAGGAATGTGTGGTATGAGGGAAGTGGCTGTGTTTCATGTTCCGAACATTTTGTCTAGAAGTAATTTTGAAATGGAGAAGCTGTTCTATGGCAGCTGTATAGGACTTGGGTAGATTCTCTTTCAATTTCAGTTATTTGTCACATATTCTGTTTTTGAAAATATTTATTTAAGAATTTCATGTGTGAAGAAACATGAGTGAACTAGAAAAAGCTAAGAGTTACTGTGAAGTTTTTGATCTGTCCTTAGAACAAAATACCGTCTGGCCTTGCTTTAAAAAAAATTAGCCCACCCCATCCTCCCCCTCTTTCTCTGGGAGATGTTTGTCCCTCTCCCTTTTTGTTTTTGTTCTACCCCCCCCCACCCCGCTGCCCTTATTCATCCAAGCAAATTAACTGCAAACAAGAAAGGAAAACAAACCAGTAGAAGAAACAGGCTATTTTATTTAAATGTTAAGGCAGCGAGCGGTCCAACTATAATGCTCATCTTTCTGGACTTTCTAGACTTGTATTAGGAAATGGAATATCGCAATATTAATTTTTGTGATTCTAGCAATGGCTGATGCTCTTAGGCTATAAGTGCCTCAAGAGAAAATGATGCTTGGAAAAATGTATCTTTGTAAAGACAGGTGTATTGATAGATGAAGTGATCGTGGAGACCATAAATGTCTTTTTAAGTACAGAGCTGACGTCATTGTAGAAAATATATCAAATACTTGAATTATTCATATGTTGTTGAAGTTAGTTTACAGAAAAGAAGCTCAGCAGAGATACAGCTGTCCCTTTGTTTTGTTCTATTCCCTCAGTGGAATGAGGAAAGGTTTAATATTCATTTAATTAGGCAGTGTGGTAGAGGGATTTTTGAAATGCTAATGGCTGAAATTATGCAAAACTTCAGAGAAATTAGTTTTATTTGCACTTCAAAAACATTTCTGCATCTTGTTAGATGGCACAGTAGTATCACCAATGAGTGCTTCTTATTTAAATCTGTTATTTCAGAGAGAGCCATGGAGGGGCTTACATAATTTCCCGTACAAAGCGGAAGTGTTTCCTCATGAAGTGGGGAGGGAAGAAGGTAGCAAATGTTTCTCCTTTTAACTTACCTTTAAGATGTTTGCTTGGGATTGATTGAAAACACAGCACAGCACTCCTGTCATAGTACTTCTGCCTTCAGTTCAGCACTAAACAGCTTTTACCACAACTGGGTTTTGATTGTTAGTGCCTAGTTGTGGAGCTGTTGAATGCTTTAGCATTTATGTAGTGTGTTTTGGTGAAGAGTGCTGTGATACACATGGCAATTTACCTCAGTCCCATACAAGTGTCACCTTGAGGTACCCAACTGGGTTGTCAGGAGATTCCCGTGAACAGATAACTGGCTTTTATTGCAGGTTCCATATTTAGAGCCCCTGGTGAGCTGAAACCACAGGCTATTAAGGAGAATAATAGATCTGAATTCATGAGACTGAGGTGAGGAAAAAATTAGCAGCATGTTTCTCAGGTTGCATTTAACAGTGTGAAGTGATTAATTTAAAATCCGTTCCAGGGAGAACTTTGTTCTCACTCCTGCTATCAGTGTAGAAGGCTTCAGGGAAGAGTCAGAAAAAAGGAGTACTGGGGTCTCATTACAAACCTAATTTTAGTTTCCTGTTCTGAAGTTTGATACCACAGAGAGTGCAGACCCCATGTTATTATCAGGAAAAAATTGGGGAACTTGGGTTTCTTTAAGAATTCATTTAAATGTGGGGGGAGGAGGAGAAAAACACCCCAGGGCTGTTTTAAATAACTTTTGACTGTTGCCTTTGGGCATGCATGTCTGTGACAGGAAAGTTTAAGCCCTGAGATTTCTCACAATAGCTACCTGATATCCAGATTTCTTACATCCATTTTTGGGGCAGAGGGAGTATTTTATATGCAACTTGCCTATTTTTAAATCAAGAAATGTGACTCTGGTCTTAAGGAAATCAAGACAACAGATGAGCTGAAGAATGTGGCTTTTTTTATCAGTGAGCTTCAGTTTTCTGTGCTGTCTGAAGTTACCTTGACAATTGTATTATCAAGATCCTGTTGCTGGAAGAGTTATCTTTGGAAAACCCTTCCTGTGTGAAACTGCTCCAGCAGTTGAGCTTTGGTTCTTTAAAATGGCTCTAGTTTTTTTGGGAAGGGAAATATCAACCTTAAAAAGCTGATCTGAGGTAAGCAGACTAGTGATGTTTTCAAA
Source organism: Gymnogyps californianus (assembly GCF_018139145.2). Taxonomy (NCBI): domain Eukaryota; kingdom Metazoa; phylum Chordata; class Aves; order Accipitriformes; family Cathartidae; genus Gymnogyps; species Gymnogyps californianus. Next base: position 56,766,466 of record NC_059474.1, on the reverse strand, counting down.
CATCCCAAAACAACAGCTGTAGTAGTTGAACCCTGGAATGAATTTTGAAATGGTACAAACTTTTAAGTGTGGTGTTTGTTTGCTTTTGTTTGTTGGTTGGGTTTTTTGTTTGTTTGTTTTTCCCTGTGGAAGTGTAATGCCAAGTTTAGTCCGAGTTGTTTTCTCCACCGTACAGATTTCTCGAGGATCTCTGTATCTGCTGCCTAGGTAGCAAACCTTCTCTGTTTCCCTCCAGTAACCACTGCAATGTGGTTACATAATCCAGTTGGAAGTCAAGGCACAGCAGAAAATGAGGGTAGGGCCCATTCGAAGAGAAGTTGGATTTTATATTACACTAAGTAACAGAAACTGCTCTACTTCAATTGTATTATTCATTTTCATATTTAAGACAGTTGAAGCCTATATTTACATCATGTAAATTAAGCTGAGGAAAAAATTCAAGTCAGCAGGCACTGAAACCTCAGCCCATGCTGGGTAACTTGTGTGAGCTCGTGGTGGCCTCTGTCTGAAGCCTGCAGTGAGCAGCATCTATTGCACTGACAATTGAAATTCCTGAGAGTCTTGTGGCAGTCCTGAGGGCTTCAGAGAGTTCAGCCCCTCCCAAAGCCTGGGGTTAGGCGCAGTGCCCATTTCTCATATAAGGCCCATTGCTTTTATTTTTTAGATCAGATGCTGACCCACAGTTTACTGTTTCAGATAATCCATCCCCAATCCAAATCTCTCATCTTCTCAAGTTTCATGGCCCTGAAAAGTAATTTCTTAGCGCTCCCTGTTTTTGGCAGAATTGTCCCTTAGACCACCAACGTTTTCTGCTAAGAATTGTCCTTGGAATGCAAGAACGTGGCTTCGTTCATATACTGAACAGCACCAATATGCTGAGTATGTTCATCAGTTTATCAACAGTCTGTTTTGAAGAAACTCAGCAGCCTCTCCTGAAGTTTTCTTTCAGACTTCATCTCTTTGGTTTGCTTCAGTGCTATTAACTTGAATGCCAGTGGTGTTTTGTTGGCAAGTCTGATCTCATAGCACAGTTGAATCTTGTATGGGTTTTCCAGGCAGATATGAGCTTTTCTTGTCTGTTCTCCAAGCTAGCTGGTTGTGAGCTTGCTGAAGACAACATGATGTGCAAGGTGCTAAGCTGGAGCTGATGCACTTTGCTGTTCACAAAGTTCATTCATGTCTATGTGGAGTGCAGGCAGAGCATGTTCACATCTGCCTGTGAAAGCCACAAACACACCCTTTAAAGACTACATCACTCTGGATGAAGTCCTTAATTAAGAAATATTTGAAAGTGCTAAGAGCTTTGTACAAGCACCAAAACACAGAGAGGTAATTAGTTATAACAACAATGTATTACTGGAAATATTTTTCAGCATCCCTGAACTTTAAACCTGTTGTATAAAACAAAGAGCCAGAAACAAGAATGAAACAGATATCTAACTTTTCTTTCCTCATGAGATGATGCAGCTGACTTGCTACTTCTTTTTAGTGCCATTTCAATGACTAAATGATGGTTGAGCAAAGACAGAGTTAAAATGCTGACAGTGGGTGCTAGATGGAAAATTAATAGAGAAAGAAATGGAAGCAGCTTCTCTTTGGTTGTGTGGCAATGTTGCATCTGGCAAAATTGCATTTTTTGGAGAGGACACAATGTTTGATGGCTTTTCCAGATTGTTAATAGCAGACTAGCAAAGTATTAAAAGTAATGACATACAGCTTTCCTTCAAACAGGCAAAGCAAACTGTTTGGCATGTCTGCATCATGTGTCTACTAAATCCCATACAGTAAGTGTTGTCTCTAGATCTTGGCAAATTCATTTTGCCTAACTCAGAGCTGTCTTTGGTTTGAGAACTTGTTTTTTTGTCTTCATTGCTATTTATGTTCCTCTAAGGAAGAACTGAAATAGGAGGAGTGAAAAAAGGTGAAGAGAGCGCTTTGTGTAGGCACCAAAAGTCAGACTCTGTTGTCTCTTTACAGTGGTGGCAGTTTGTGGCAATGCCACCAATGCCCACATGTTTGTCTGGATTATCAACAACATAGATGCTCCAGCTGCTTGCTTAATATGTAGTACACTGTGTCAGTTTTGTTAATGTCACTTGTGTTTAAGGCTTTTTTTAATTGAATAACAGCATAGCAATGATAGGACCAACACTTAAAAAATGTGACCTTTTGGTGAAGCTCAAAAAAAAAGCTTGAAAGAGCATCAGATCCCTTCCAGAGCAGAGCCTTGGCTGGAAGAAAATGAGAGTGACTTCAGTCATTCTCTGCACCTGATAGAGACGAAAAAAGGTGGAGGGGGATATTATATTGCCATAGCAGGACCAGAGAATACAGGAAGGGATTGTGTGCCAAGGCAATCTTGGATTCAGTCTGAATCTTTCTCCCTTTTAACCCTTTCAGAGTATGGTGGCAAGTGGAAACTGCTCCATTATTTTGCCCAGAACTTCTTTGCACCACTGCTGCCTGTGGCCTACGAAGACAAAGATGTGTTGTACATTTACGGTGTCTCAGATCTTCATGCAGACCACAAGCTGACTTTGAGGGTAAGTGACACCTCTCTCACCACTCTTCTGTCCCTCCTGCAAAAACGTGAGAAGCTGAATGAGCACATCTTTGTATAGACAAGCTTCAGTAAGTCCATGCTCAAACACAATGAGGTGCAATTCTTGTCTTTAATCTTCTTAGGGGCAACACTAGCCTTTATTATAGTAGTGTGTACTGCTTCACAGAACAAGGAATTAATTGCCTTGCTTATAGCCTGTAGGTATGGGCCTGAAATTAACTATTCTGTTGAAATCTTAAGGGGATTAATGGTTAAATAGAACAAAGTGTGAAAAATGGTACCTCACTACTTAACAAAACTGTTCCCTGGGTGTTAGAACTAGATTAACTGACTAAGTCGGGGGGGAAAAAAGATTGTACCATTGCTTGCCAGTACTCAAACTACACTGCTTTGGGAAAAAGAACTAGATTATTATTAATATAGATAATATAGAATATTATTATATATAGAATAAATATAGAATATATTAATATAGAATATTGTTAGTGAGATAATTATTAATATCAACAGAACATCTAGGTGTACTTTAATTGCAAGGTCACCTATGCAATGTCACCATTTTGCAATTGATGCCTTAACTGTTTTCTGGTAATGCTATAGAAACTGTTAGGATTTCTTAGGCAGTATTTGGGCTGCTGAGTTGTCCTGTAGAACACAGTCTTGCTTTTCAATTTGTTGTGTTTTGTTGCTGTTGATCATATGGCAACCAGATCCCAAATGAATTTAGGGGCCATTTTGCACTATGAGTTACAATTCCTGACATAAAGGGCACCCCATGTGAAAAGGCTGGGAAGGGTGGAAAAATATACCTAGAAACCTGGAATGACTCACTAGTCATTCTGGAACTAGTAGTATGAGTATGTCAATTCCTAGTTCACTGCTCTGCCTGGTGGGCTGCCATGAATTTTCAGATTTATAAGGTTACTGATATGTAGTATAGAAAATGGTTGCAATTTCTGGATAGTCAGTCCTTAGAGTAGGACTGCACTTAATGAAATTTTTTATTTCTGGTCTGAGTTATTGTAACAGGCTTAAATTCAGATTTTCTGATAAGGTCAGAGAAGCATTGGCAGTAGTTCCTATGAATACTGTATTTTGCACTTCAAGAAAATTTGGAACTTAGAACTTTTGAAAGGAGTTAAGATCTGTTCCTGACTGCAAACCCCTGTTAAGGTGAAAAACAACCTAAGTTGTATGAAGAGATAGAATGCTGTAATTCTCATTGAATGGCAATCTTCCAAGTTACACTCTCTTTTTTTTTTTTTTTTAACATAAGTCTGCATTCATAATGCATGCGTGATCTCTGGGAATGTATATTTTACTGTATTAATACAACTTCCATAATCTCTTTTAAGGTGATGCAGCTTACTTCTGTTTAATGGTGATTGTGCAGAAGCTCTAGATTACCCAGTTGGGTTACATCAGATAACACTGAGCAATCTCAAGAAAATCCTTTGTTTGAATTTTTTTATTTTTTTATTTTTTTATTTTTTTAGATCAGGGAAGGGAAGAAAAAGAGTCAACAAATTAGTCACTAATTCCATTTCCCAGCACTCCCTTGGCAGGAATTGGCAACCCCCTCCTCTCAAGGAGCCTGGAGAAAACAAAAAGCCTTGCAGATCAAGAACAACAGATCTAGACTGTTTGAAACGGACTTCTTGTTAGGTTTATATAATCTAATTATTATGCCATATTGATTGTTTAAACCTTTGTGGAGTTTCTTGCTAGGTGGAAATCAGCTACTACTGTCAGGAGAACATCTCTTGCAATGAGCAATCCAAAACCTAGGTTGCTGGGTTGTTTTCACAGATGTAACTTTTCTTCTAAGCTTTGTGCTCTCTCAACATGCTTGACAGGTCATTGTGCACGTCTGGAGTTCTTTGGAGCCAGTATGCACCCTTGCCAAAGACGGTGTGACTGTTAAAGCACAAAGTGCTGTCCCCATCTACAAGGAGTCCATAAATAACTTGCTGGAAAGATGCAGAAATTGTACCAGGAAAAGCTGCGTTATTACTTTCTGTCTTGTGGGAGAAGGTGGGCTCCAGAGTCCTACGAACCATCACTTCCTTTCATCACTAAAGGATGCTGTAGGATTAGAAAAGACCCAGCTTAGTGTAAGCATCAGTCATGCTAAATTACTGTATTTGGTTTTGCTAATCTTACTGTTTTGAGTTGTTTGCCTGCTATGCAGTGTCTGATTCCACTTAATGTTCTTTCTCCTTAGCTGTTGCAATTCTAGCTTCCACATTGAATTCAAAATCGGATTTTTTTTTTGTGTGTCACTATATGCATATCTAAATAACACTGGTGGGGGTTTTTTTTGTGGTTTGTTTTGTTTTAAATAATGAAGTCTCCATTTCATTTGTTTTGACTGTCTTTCACCTGACTGCTGCAGCATTGCTCCTTTCATTCTTTTTGTCCCTAGATAGCAAATAGTATCATGGCAAATGTTCTGGCTTCCAGACAGTACTGTATGTCAGTACTAGGTGATGCTAGTTCAGTTGAGTGTGGTGTGCATTATTGTCAGCAGTATTTCCTCTTGAAGTGCTCAAACTCCCAGATCAGTGTACCATTGCTAACATGCAATATTGCATGCTCCTTTCCTCCTTTTGCAAATCCCTGCCCTCCAGCTAAGCGTTCTGATTTGCATAGTAGTGATTATTTCCTAATATCTGGCAAGTGTGTCAGTCTTCTGAACAGGCACAAAAAGCATCAGTGTTGTATAACACTGTCATTTAGTCCATTTACTGCTTTTCTCCAGATTTCTTCCGCTCCTAGCAAGCATGCTCTATATAGAGAGAGCAAGCATGCGCTGTGTGTGTACGCACGCATTTTGTTAAGCCTCACTTCTTAGCGTGTAAATCTTATTGCAAAATTCTTAATCAGCAGATTGGCGGGATGGGGACCTGTGTGTTCTCACATTTGGCTTCCAAACTGCAGCTTTGCTCTTTAGAGCTAAACTAAACAAGGGGGGAATAGAGGTCTTTAATCTCTTTGAATCTGGACCAGCATAATTGCTTTACAAAAAGAAAATGGGCCAGATTTTCACCTCTTATCTCTTTTATGGCAGCATGGTCTGCCTCCTGAGTATACAAAGGAAAGAAATAAGCCTGTTTTTATTTTTTTTTCACCTGGTGGCACAATCTCAAGTCTGAGTCATGCTGGGTTTTTTGTGGATGACATCATCATAATAAAAGCTCTGCAACTGGAACATCGTTGGGAAATTTCACTCCTTTTTCCCATGGCTGTGTTGTCTCCGCAGTACTAACTAATAAGGATAGCTAGCAAGCATAAATGCAAAGTGGTTATTCTAAGAAAGTATGCAGCTGTGATTTAAAAAATTATTCTGTTTTGTGAGAAGCTGGTGCTTCTATACATAGTTACTAATAAACTAACTAGGCTTTCAAATACGTTACTAATCCAAGTGCTACTCTTCATAGCATTGCTTTTAAAAAACGTGAGGACTTTAGTGTTTCTTCAGAAAACACAAAATGTAAAGGATGTGTGCTTTTTCTTAAAAATGAATAGTGTTGTCGTTCTTGTAAGCGGGATGTTTTCTGCACTTAACATAATTTGTCTGCTTTTTATATACAGTTAGTTGATATTTGAAAATGATGTAGCATATTTCATGATGGCGAGTGGAGAGTGCGGCATGAAAATGCATCCTGGTTGTGCTTTTAAGCCTCTCTGAGATTAACTACTGATAGAACTTAATATAAAACATTATACCTTGTCCTGATATTTCACAACTTAGCTGCCTTCTAAATGTAGTGTAAGGACTTCACTGCCATGTTCCATTAAGATGAGGTGGCCTCCTGTGTTACTGTGATTTTTACCATCTTTTGCTTTGGTGTGTTTCTATTACCAATGTAATCGGAAAGGCCAACTACTTTAGTAGTTGTGAATTTATAGGTTGAGTGAAGTATGTTGGTGAAAGGACAAATCTCTTTCACTGCAGTAAGTATAGGATACCAGTACTAGGTACAAGTCAGATTTCCATTTATTTGGTTATTCTCATAAGAAGATGGTAGAGTGATAACACTTCATGGCATTTTCCCACAATCTGTAGTAGTGTCGTGGTTTAACTCCAGCCGGCAACTAAGCACCACGCAGTCACTCGCTCACTCCTCCTCCCTGCCCCAGTGGCATGGGGAGGAGAATCGGGAAAAAAAAAGTAAAACTCATGGGTTGAGATAAGAACAGTTCATTAATTGAAATAAAATATAATAATTGTAATGAAAAGGAAGATAACAAAAAGAGAGAGAAGTAAAACCCAAGAAAGACAAGTGATGCACAATGCAGTTGCTTACCACCCGCTGACCAATGCTCAAGCAGCGATCAGCCAGCTCCCCCAGTTTATGTACTGAGCATGACGTTCTATGGTATGGAATATCCCTTTGGTTAGTTGGGGTCAGCTGTCCTGGCTCTGCTCCCTCCCAGCTTCTTGTACATCTGCTTGCTGGCAGAGCATGGGAAACTGAAAAATCCTTGACTTGGGATAAGCACTACTTAGCAACAACTAAAACATCAGAGTGTTATCAACGTTATTCTCACACTAAATCCAAAACACAGCACTGTACCAGCTACTAGGAAGAAAATTAACTCTATCCCAACCAAAACCAGGACAAGTATTCTGTAGGAAGGCTATAATAACATTTGCAGTTTTTGCTTGTTTCTTACATATGAATCCTGTTGGTTTGACCTTTTGTTTCAGAAGAGATTTCCAGAAGACAATAGTAATTTTGATCAAATGTGCTTGTTCAGTCTGTTTTACTGACATGCAGGTCTTTTCCAGTTTGGGTGTAACTGGGTTCTTCTTTAACACGTATATTTTTATTTATTTATTTATTTATTTCTCTTCCAGGCCTCTATATCCCAACGAGATGACATTTATATATTTGTTCTTCAGACCACTGCAATTGCTCCTTTTGTTTCTCTGGATGTAGGGAGTATAAAAGGCAGATTTAGTGATAATGGTTTCCTCATGACCGAAAAGAAGAAAGTGGTTGTGTTTTATCCTTGGGAACCTACCAGTGTTGAAGAACTAGAAAAGTCACTAACCTTGACCTCTCTGGTGGACGTTGTCTGAGGATACTTCATTTCCTTCTAGTTAAAGAGTGAAACAGGAGGAGGAAAAAAATTAGAAGAATTTGACTAAAGTTGAAGTGATGTACAATTTGAGCTGACTGGAGAACATACTGTCTATGAATTTTGCTGTCTATGTGAATTTTAACTGCTGGTTCAATGTAAAGATACTAACAGCAAAGCTTGCATGTAATATATATGGTGTATTGAAAGTACAGCTTTCTCAGGTAGCGGGAAAAATATATCCCATGTATAAAATGGGAGGGGTGAGTCAGTGCAAGAGAGCTAGTCTGAGTTCTCCAGTTCACATGAGATTGGAGTTGTGAATTCATCCTAACTAAGAGGCAACACAAATATGCACCTCCAGCCTATGGTTGCAAAAATCCATATTTTTTCCAGTTTCACTATGCCGTAAGTGGAAATTCATCTCAGGATAACAGCAAGGTATGCTGGGGGCAAGGAGAAAGGGCAGGGAGTGAAGCTGGGATCACCTCCACAGGTATGCCCCTTCTTGGAGTGGTTTGATCTTATCTGCACCCAAATTGGGAGAGCACTAGTCCTACCCTTTCCGATCTATGGCTGTCACTCCGTCAGGTGTCCTGCCTGCTTCCTGCAAGGCAGGCTTCCAAATAGACATGAAACCTGGGCTGCCTAGTCAGACATCAGGCAGATCTGTTCCCCATTCTGAAAGGGGAATTGAGTATGAGACTTGTTTTCTTCTCTCCTCTATTTTCATGCAACATGAGCAATAATCTTGAGAGCTCTGCGTCTAGCTTTGACTATTCCCAGAGAGCTGCAGGTGCAGACACAAACCTTTTGCTGCTGTGTGGGATCCTGCATAATATGGCATAGTGTGAGATATGGCTGTGGGAAAAGGAGCGGGGAGAAGAGTCGACCAAAGGTGCAAAGAGAAAGGAGGTGGCACAGAGAAGAAATGGTCGTGTGAGAGGACCACAGAGTTACAAGTGACTGCTTCTCTAGTAGATGCATAGGGCAGGGGCTGCTGTTCTCACTCAGACATTGCTGTACAGCTGTTCTGTCACCTCCTGGCATTCCTCATGAGTGGCCCTGTGCTCCACACTGTTCCTCCTCTCTTTCCAATAAAGCAAAACCTCGACATCTTAATTTTGCTTCTTTGTGTGTGCGTTCCCCATAGAAGACACTGTTGACTCATGATTAGATCTGGTGGCACACTGAACTCCCTAGTTCATACAAAGTAATGGTGCTTCACCTTCTGTTCTGTTTCCAAGTTGGTTTTAAAATGTTTAGGTTTCCCATAGAAATGTCATCTCACTCTGGCATTTGATACAAAGAAAATAAGCTTGCTTCAGCATGGGGGGCTGCTGTAGCCTGTGGAGCTGAAAGCCTGAGGGTTCAGCTGTCAGGAATCCAGGCGACCGAGCCGTGCCATGGGCAGGTTGCTAAACATTGGGCTTGTCTGTCAGATGTGGTTTGAAATGCAGCTGGCATCTTGCAGGGGTTCCACAAGGATCCTCTCACAGTCCAAGCAAGTACTAATTTTCTTGCAAAACACCTAGCAGAATCAGCACTTTACAATAGAAGGTGTTTGAACAAACTACTGGTGATGTCCATCTTCATCGTAAGAGCACCATGTGGGTGTTGCTTGCTGGTGGTGCTGGGGGTCTGGAGCACGTGTGGGGAGAGCGGCTGCGTGTTCCATTGGCCGGTTAGAGAACTTGGAACTGGGGCTTGTTTTCTTGCAGTGAACACTGTTTTAATGGGCAAAGAGATGAGCATATTGACTGATGCTTGGCCATCTCCGGTGCTGTTTGAATCGGGTGTTAACCAAAACTGACATACTCCTGAGCAAGAGGAAAAACTTAAAGATGAAAGGGAAATGATAAATGGAAGTTGCTTACAAATGCTTATTATTAGGTCACCAAAACAACTAACTGCAGTTGCATAGGAGGGCTTTTCTGATTCAAAACTTGTCCTAGCTGAAAGAAAACATTAAAGCAATCAAAATAGGTATGTGTATGTTTATAGGTTATGTAAAATAAATAGGGAAAATGATAGTTGTGAATAAAACTTAACAGTTAGAAAATGCAGACATTGATAAAGGAATTTAAAAGTTATCTGAGAGGCATCCTGAGCCAACAATACAAGAAAAATCCTTCAGGTTTTTCAGTGTCCTGGAATCAAAGCAGCAATAGAGTCAATATAAGGCAAGGATGAAAAAATATGGAGAAAATATGGAGTAAATATGATTAATAAATACTGCTGCAGTGTATTAGGAAAAGAGCAGGTTGGTTGATGTCTTTCTCTTACATTCATGTAGAAAGGTCTCTTCCAGCAACATCTAGATAGAATTTCAAAATGGTACTTAATAGTGTTAAATAAATAAAACTTTGAGAGAATTACTTGTTTCAAAGGCAATCAAGAGGACTGTCTGAAGGTCGATGATATTTGTTTTTAGTGCATCTCAATATGAGTGAAGTTTCAGAGATGTAGAAAAGAGCTTTTGGATTGCTAGAAGCCATAAACCATGAATTTGGATAACTGTGACCCTGTTTAGCCTGTCACGAATTTTAGGCAAAATCATGAAAGAAATGATGTAGTACATGATCAATAATTGATGAAGTGGCTATGCAACTAATGCCTATCATCAGCACTGTTATGCAGAAGAGCATTCTTTTTATAATTTTTTTTTTTTTTTTTTTTTTTTTGCTGTTGCTTTCTGCAGTTACCAGATTGGCATAAAAAGGTTCAGACAATTTTTTAATTATTGTTATTTTTGAAGGTCGGAAGCTCCCTAAAGAGTGGGTCCATTCTTTCTCACTTTCAGCACTAGGTGCTGTTATGAAAGATTAGCAATTGCTTAAGCCAAATGCTTGAGCTCAAAACAGAATTTAATGGGGAGGTTCACTTCCATTATTGTCTTAATATCCTTAATATGTTCTTTTGGTTTCCTGGTGTTGTAGTAGGTATGTATTTATAGATGCTATTTTCTTCTCTCCCCTGTGCAGCAGTGGCTGTAACATGTACCTTGGTTAACCATTTCCCCTTGGTACTTTTGCCCTTGCGTACTGTGCTATACTTGGATACATTGTTTGCCTTTGACTTAGATCAGGGCAAAGATAGGAATGCAACAGTGAAGAGATCTTCAGAGTATCCATCACTCCTATGGACACATCCATCTGTAGCCATCTGAGTGTTGTTGCAGCTCCTCGGCAGCACCTGTATTGCCAGTTGTATCCGATGCGCTGGGGATCAGCAGCAGGAGTATTAGGAAGAGCATTTGGTGAGTGTCATGATGCTTGTCCTCAGTGTCATTAAATTATTGGTGGCAACAGTAGAGGGGAATGGGCTCATCAGTATTCTTTCGGGGTGCAGCCTTGCAATGTTTTGTTCAAACATTGAACTCCCTCTGGGCTGTTCTCCACAGATGGCAAAAGCAGCAGTCAGCCCTCAGCAGGAGCCATGACAGGTGCCCTTCCAGAACAGAACTTGAGAGCAGGTTTTGGAAGAGAGCTGTACGGCATTGGCTAATTTGTTGTCCTAAAACTGGTCTCTGGCAGAGATTTGGCTGTGAACCCATTCAGGACCTGCAGAGACCATTTTGAGCTTTAGAGGGCACCTCTGTTGGTACTTTCTGCCACACAAGGAAGACTTATTTTGCTCCAGTTTACTGGAGCACTTCCTTGGAAGCTTCTTCTGAGTTCTTCTACATCTTTTCCAGGAAAGAAGCATGTGAATGTATCTAAAGTTCATCGCTAAGTAAGTGTTCATAGCTCTTTGTCAGTCTTTGTTGTTACCTGCTGTTTGCATACCTTGGGGCCTGGACAATTTTTCTGCCTTAGAGGCACATCTTTCTTCAGTACTTTTGCTTCTATTAGTCCCCTTTTGTTTTTGGAGATGTGTAGCAGAGACCACTTCAGTGACCTCTAGCCCAGGTCAGGTGGAGAGGAACAGGCCAGTGAGTTTCTTATTCTCAGTAAAGGACAGTTTGGTTTTGTAGCTTACAAGCCAGCCTTTACATTGTCAGAATCGCAGTTTTCTTACCCTCTGAGGGGTAAGCTGAGTCATCCAGGAACTTGCAGTTTGAATGTTTAAGGGCATGTTCCAGTCAAGAATCAGGTTTACATAACTGCTTTCCACTCAGATGTTACGAGATAGCGAAATGAAAGCTCCAATTTAGTTTAATTAGCGTGGAAAAACAAAACTTAAGTGAAAAATACAGAACCTTAAAATTACTTGGTTTTGTCTCTGCCAACATTGAGGAAAGGCCATCTTACTGTAGGAAGTAGAGTCAGTCAGTAAAGACCTGTAAACATCAGTTTTGATTATTAGTGTGCATCGTAGCTAATGTAGCGGTGTCTTTGGTCTAGGCTACTACAGCGAAGGAAACATGCTGCAGCATGAAGGGAAACAACACCCTGAGGACTAGTCAGGAGGAAGGTGGTGAGTCTGGTTGCTTGCCAGGACCTGTTCTTGGGGGTCTGCTTTTGGAAATTGATCTTGAGGTTTCTTGATGGGCTCTGTGAGTGCAAAGTGGTTCAGTATTGCTCTTTCGTTGCATAGTTTTTTTACTTTGTGGCTGGCTGCGGACCTGGTTGACTCTGTCGAGGGGAATGGCTGTGGTAGAAGGGACTTTACCCTTGCGTATTAGGAGTTGGGTAATCCAGAACAGGAGCTCTAAATAAGAATGAGAACTATCTGTTAAGCTGGTGGCCTGGTGGGGAAGCATGCCATTGTCAGATGCAAAGGCTGAAAGTTTTGGTCCTTTTTCATGGTGGTGAAAAATCAAAACCTTAAATGCTGGCCTCTGATACCTCTTTGCAAACATTGTGATTGCCAGGCTTTTGCCAGCATTGCAGCTTATCTCCTCTTGCTGTAGCAGTCCTCCTTTGCCTGTTGTAAATAAGCTAGACAGATAGATAGTAATACCCTGGCGTGCTGGCCCTGTGATTCTGTCTTACCAACTAGCATGTGATATACCAGGATTTAAGCATTCAGCACTGCAGGCTGCAGCTCAGTTCCCCAACAACTAAAGGAGCGATGGTGTGAGCCAACCCTCAGGTGTTTTCCTGTAAAAGAAAGAGTGGGAAGCTTTATCTCTTGTTAAGAGTTGTTCCATGGTACTGGTAGGATGGTAGGAAGCTGTAGTTGGGCTACCCAGCCTGATCACTGGTGAGGAGCCAAGGATAGCGGAGGAGCTTCCGTGAAGAAGCAGGCCCAGTGTTTAGGACAGTGACGTGGTTTGTGTATCATCTAGCCATCCGCTACCCATCTGGAAGCGCTCTGGCCACAGCTTTTGGTTTGTACTCTAGCCAAATGTAGAGTTTCTTGCCTGGAATGCTGAACACAAGAAGATACTGAGCTGATTGCATGACTGAAAGAGAAGTGAGGCATTACTCATGCTCCTGTCTTTCTGGCAAATGTCATTGTATTAGCTAGCCCAGAGGGCATGATACTACTCTGTGCGTGTGCACATGAGCACATGTGTGTGCTGACTCAGCTGGAATGTTGATAGGCGCTGCTGCAGGCCACAGGTTAACTGATGCTAAGTCAGTCAAGTGTTTTCCCTTGCAGTGTGTCATGAAGTCCACTGATCTGCTAGCACTCTTCTGTATCATGAAAGTAGCAAGGGTAAATGGATGGTTGAAAAATTTCTATAGCAGTTGCTTTTAAGAGTCCATGGGGAAACCTCTACAGGCTTTGAATAATGTACATGCTACAGCCTAGCTCTAAGCAGGGCATCAGACTGCTTCATAACCTTGAATACAGAAAAGCAACTCCTAGGTAATTAACTTGGGCTGTCTTTCGCTTGTAGCTGTAGGAATCTTTTGAAGCCAACAGAAGTTCAGACCACACCTTTGGCAGTTACTCCGGAACTGCTCTACTGTAAGTGAAGATTGTGTGTTCCAGAAGAGCCAAAAGCTGTGGATGGTGGGCGAGTATTGACCATTGCACCCTGAGCTAACAAATGGGCACCACCATTCCTGTCACTTAACTGGAGGGAGGGAGGAGGGTTGCTCTTTTTCCTTAAATGTAGGAAAACAGTGTTTCACTTGCCCAGAAAAGGGAGAAAAGACACTTCATACACCAGCACGTGCAGGCAAGATTCTTATCCTTCCTGCAGTCCACAAAATCTCTGAATGCTGCCTAGAACTTCCCACTATCACATTGATTTCCAAGTTTGTAAATACATCCCAAGATGACACCAGAAACTTACAGCTGTGGCAGCAAATCTAAAATCAAGGGCAGTTTAACTTTCTGAATAATACTTTTTCCATCAAATGTAGAGAAGACCTGTAGTGTTCTGTTGTCACAACTTTTGCTGCATGCCACAAGTTTCTGGCATTTATTACTGCAGTACAGTAGCAAAATAATACAGTAAGGTCCAATTACTGCAAGTGCAGATTAAGTTTAGAATTATTTCAGATTTTGATCCTCACTGTAATTAATTTAAAATTTAATACTGAACTTGACTGAGGATGCCCAAAGGTTACACCTCTCTACATTCCCGGAAAAAAAAGCTTAATTAGATAACCTTTCTTATTTTAATATTGATCCATTTGAATATTGCAAGTGTTTCCAGATAAATCTGTGCAGTCACTGTCAAAGCGACAGGAAGCATGACTAGCACTCGGAAGGACAAACCCATGAAATCAGCTTTTAAGGATCAGTTTGAGGTTGTTGGTTGATGCTTTTTGACCATACCTCCAGCCTCAGTGCTTTAATTGCTAATGGAAATACGCACCAGGCTTCCCGCAGTATGATGCAGTGCATTAGAAGAGCCCACTGTGGCGTGGGCCTAGTCAGTACTTCTGTTCATCCAGCCACAGTGCAGAGATGCCCTACTGTGAGCAAGACCTTGACAGCTTGCTGGGGAAGTTTTCCTAAAACTTCTAATGGAAAAAAACTTAACTCCAGAAACTCTGTTCTTGCTGTTCATGCATATATCTTAACACCACCACCCCCCCAACTTATTCCTAACTTTTGAGAAATTAGTGAATAATACCCTTCTCAGTTTTGTTTCCTCAGCGGCAATATGGAGTAGAATGGGGACAATATCCTGTGCTACAAGGTCTAGTGAGGTCCACATGCTAATTTACTGTGCTGAATGAAAACTAAGACTGAGTTACACCATTACTACCCTCTTTTTAGCAGTTAAGTGAGAGAGGTTTCTCTCTATTAAGCTAGGTGTAGACAGGAGCTCTCAGGCAGCAAATTCCTGGGTTCCTACAGGACTATTTTTTAGTTTATCCCATTGCACTTGTGAAATAGGAGTAGCACTTCCTTTCTGGGCAGGGAGGTGTGATAAATCTGGGTCTGAGGTGAGCACATATGATGATGAAGTGCACAAATGTATCTATCTTGATAGTTATCTGTTAGGAAGAATACATCTGCTTTAAATGTTTCTGTTAAGACTTGTCCGCATTGCTTACACTTTCTCTTGCTAAGCCTGGTTCATCTGTATGCTGCCTTCATCCTCATACCTGCAAGGAACCTGGCCTTCTCCCAGGTGCCATCAGTACCAGGCAGTGTGCCCTGTACAGGATGATGACCTACTAAGAAGAAAAAAGGTAAAGCAAAGAGTAAAGCTGTGTGTTTTGGCATTTTCTTTTAATTGAGCTGCTCGAGGTAAACACAAGGCTCTCCAGTAGGTTTGCTCTGTCAGATGAGAACTACACAAGATGACAGAAATGTCTCCTACTAGATGCCATGCCACTTTCTGTAGTGCGTCCTACACTAGCTGGTGTGTTCTACCTCCTACTCTCGCCTAGTTCTGACAAACTGTGTGGCATGCCTGCAACACGTACTTAAGATGCTAAGGGTTAATGCAGATGGGAAAAGTTGTCCTATTATGTGACTCAACTGTAAAAATTTAGTGTTCCTGTTTGAATTAGTGAGAATACTTTTAAATTAATATTTTTCTATTTCTAAACAAAGGGGTGGGAAGAAAGGACCAAAGCCTCTTTTGTTAAATAGACTGAAACTGAGACGCTGCAAGGAAAGAAGCCACCAGACTGCCATTTAAAGCACTTGAATACACAGGGCCTAGGGGAGATGTCTCACTGTTCACTGCATGATCACTAACCTGATGCATAGCTATTATGCAGCATTTGGTCATGAAGCGCTTAAGGAAATACAGACTCAGGTGTCTTCTGGTGGTTTAAAAGCAGAGCTGGTCAGAAATAAGGCTAAAAGGTGTGAATCAACAGCCAGGATGCCCTGGTGACCTGCAAGATTGTAGAAACCGCAACAAAAGTTTCTGCCAGCCCCGCCCTGAGCTGTGCTGGAAATTCTGTGGCAGCAGAAGGTGCGTTTGACTAGGACAGCAGCTCTGCTAGGGCTCAAAAAGCTCCTCCACCCCCAGAATATGAGAACTTTTGCCTCTTTCTGTTACAGCTGGAATGCAAAGAGAACACTGGCCAAGTACATTAATTGAACAAAAATCTACATGCCTTTGACACTGCCTATGTATGTTATACATACAATAACAGAAAGAAAGAATGGCATTTTTACTATTATGCATCTTGTAATTAACATACTCAGTAATTCAGCTGGATATAAAATTCTTTCACAAGTTTTTTGCATTACTCATGGTTTAATTCATTACAGCAAATACTGCTCTAAACGTAACAATTCTCAAGGTTTATCTTGATTCATTTTCTCAGGAGTGACACCCAGGTCACTGCAGACTGAGCTGAGCCAAGAACACCACTGTCAGTCTCCATCTTTGTGCCAAGAAAACTGGCTACAAGTGAGTGACAATGGTACGATGCTGCTCATTGCTTTTTCATCATGACATCTGATGCCTGTATTCTTAGTAAGGCCAACATCTGTAACAGTTACACTCACCATCTCGGAATTAACGTGCAACAGGAAGAAATACTGCTCAGGAACACAGTTGTTAGAGGAGTTTCTAGATAGCCCAAAGAAGAACTGTCTCATCAGAGTTTTGCTGACATGTTAAATAGTTGGTTTCGGTGTAAATGATCCTCTGCTGCCATAATTATGAGAACTAAAAGAGGCCATGAATCAGAGGCTTTAGTTCCAAAGCACAGACAAAGCACAGCTGCTCAGCAGTAGCTGATGCTCCTGGTCTCCCACCATTAAAGATACTTAAGCTTTAAGACAGGTAGCTTGCAACCCTTTATTTATTTTAGTACTTGGAGATCAGCATAATCTTGTATCAATACCTAAATCTTCAATAATGCTACTCGAAAGATATGTAAAAATTACAGCAAGTATAGACAAGAGATTTCATTTTGGGTTTTTATTATAAAAGTAAAATAAAAATAAGCATTTAAAAAGCACATTTCTTTTAAAGGAACAGATATAAAAAAACCTATTTACAAATAGGAAAATGCCAGACTTGAAAATTTTTTCGAATAAGAGGCACTGAAGTTAAATACATTATTTGAAATATACAAGATTCTTTTTCTTAGGGTTCCTTTTTCTCTCTGAGTTGTCACTGTGATTAAAGTAATGATTTTTCTTTGCCAGCTATTTTATGAGCTTTTTTCATGCAACTGTGCTGCAAAAAATATGAAGAGAGCAGCTAGAAACTGTATCCTTTGATTGCTCTGTGTGCCTTACCTCTTTTTATTAAGTGAGTTGGTATTATGCATTAACAAAGAGTGACTTTCATCTATAAAAGAAAATCCTCACAAACCAGAAAAGCTCAGTCAGTCATTCACAGCGTCCAGTCCTGTGTATTAATGCAGCAGTAGAGCCCTGGTTATTGTATATGGCTTGTAAATGAATAAAATTAAAGGTACTTGAGGAAGGAAGCAATGGCGAGGAGCTGCACGCTGAAGTCGCCGTTGGTTCAGGTTCGTGTGTGGTTCCTCCAGCGCGGTTTTGGTTGTGAATTCACTTCCCTCTGGCCAGGATCACGCTGATAAAATTTTAAATGTCACGTTTGTTCCTACAACTGCATAGTGCTAATTGAATATTACTAGTTGGCTATATAATTGCTTTGCACTGAACTTTCATGTCCATAGCCCAGGGTCATTTTGCTAAGTGTTACTGATGACTTGCTGTTCAGAGAGTCTGAGTAAGTAAAGCTCAGTTTGCGGAAGGAGGTCTCCACACCACTGTCACACGTGCTTTCGTTGTCTTGAAATTTGCTATTATAAAGCTCGCCTGAGGGAGAGAGAAAAGGGAAATATATTATCATGTGTGTTGCTTCAGTAATGTTGCTTTCAGAAAAGGCTAAGGAATGCAAACCAATAGGTTAAAGCTCTTCTATGGGAAAGTAACTCTAACTTTAGATATTATAATAGGAAAAGCTGTGCTGAATGTTTTCAGTTTACCAAAGCATGTGATCTGATGCACTGCTGGCAGAGATTGACTGGGATGAGAAGCCTGGTGCTCTGCTGACACTAATGCTGTCACTGCACTAGCCAGGACTCTGCCCGAGTACGGTAGTGGCAGGGCAAAAGGTTCTCTGGCTTTCAGATTCCTAGACCCTGTGCAAGTATACAGCTCCAGGATGAGGCTCCTAAAACTTTCTCATGTTATTTCACTTACAGATTTATTTCTGAGACAAATACTTGAACAATTTTCATCTAGTAAGTGAGCCTGAAATATGAAGAAGTCAGCAGCAGCTGTCGTCTGTGCAAGATCCACAAAAGGAGTGCCCGACTGCAAGAGAACAGTATCTGAGTTGAAGGTATGATGTGTGCCCAGTGTGACTACAACGGTGGTCAGCATATTAGAGTTCAGTATTATTTTTCTAAACAAGCATCCTAAAATGATGTGATGCAGTCCATTCATGCTGCAAAGCAGCAGAACCCCTCTTACCCTTCAAGATTAATCTAAAGAGGCAACGTGTGTACAAGCACATTTTTGGATAGGTGTGAAGGTTCATTCCATGACTGAACAAACAGTTTTCTATAGAGAGTAAGCTGGCAATGTTAGACCAGGATGGAGTTACTGTGGTGTTTCTTTTTTCTTTCCAGAAATATCTACAGTATTTTCACATAGGGTGTAAGTTTCCACATTAGGGTGCTGGCAGCACTACTGGTGTTTGAACAGGGCATCAGGAAAAAACAAAGGTTTTTGTTACTTAACAGGGCCAGGTTCAGTTACTTAACTGAACATCCCTCATGACTTACTGCCTTCTCACAACCTCCGTTCTTCTGTTAGTAGACTCCCCTCCCTGCCCAAAACCACTGCAGGACCTCCATCGTTGAAGATGCTCAAAACTCAACTGGACATGACACGGGCAACCTCATGTACTGTTCTATTGGTAGTTGGACAGCATGACTGCTGGAGGTCCCCTGTAACCTAAGCCATCCCCGATTTCTCTCCCTACAGAACGCTGGGCCATTTCGGAGTGCCGCACATTGTGGAAGGAGAAATTTAATACCAAAGTCTTACTGGGAAGCTTATGAACCCAAAACATTTTTGTTTATCCAGATAGGAAGGGGCGGAAAAAAGGTCAAAAGGTAATGGCACTTGTACAGGCCTGGGAGATCATTGCCTAGTTTATCTTTTGAAACTTATCCCAAGTACATCCAAGGAGTTACCATCAGTAAATGGCAGATGTCTGGTTTTAGAAAGAGGAGGCAGTATAATCAATACTGTAATGCAGGGCTACTGATTCAAATGGTCCATTTTCCCCCTCTCTTCTAGGCCTAGCAAATGTCTACGATGAGAAAGTCATGCTGCAGTAAAGTATTTCTGGAACAGGTATGCAGCTCGGGCATTGTGTGTCAGAAACTATGCAACCTATCAGCAGTCCAAGGCAAGGTGGGGGAGGGGGGAAATTGAAAAAACGTCTTAAATAAAGCTCTTGATGTTTTGCTATCAATTTTACCTGTCTCTCCATTTGCAAAGGTGGCTGGTGGTGATGATGGAACAGCTTTTGCTGTATCGTCCTCCAGGTGAGACAGGCTTTGTGAGACGATAGTGCTTTCTGAATGATTTCAATGGCTTCTGTGTGATCCATCTGTCTCAAAGCAGCGATCAACTCTTGAATTGTACCACCAGATACCTAAGAGAGAAGACACCAGATGCTCACCATCATCCAGGCTGGCTAAAACCGAAGGGCTGCACTGTCTCACCGTGCAGGAGGACAATGTTCTCTACATGTCTGAGTGTTCTTTATAACTTGTTACAGCCACATTACCTCATAGTTATCTAGCAGAGTTTTCGATGGGGAAGGGCTCAACCTGAAGGCATTATAAAGTATGCCAAGACCCAGTTTTTGTGCTAGAGTGGACCAGTTTTTGTTTGGATCGGGCAATTCCAATAATTTGTAAAGCTGCATCTTGGAACTTTCATTCAGCTCTCTCAAATGTCCTGGGGAACAGAGAAATATGTTAGTTGTTTATTTATGCAAATCATGCACCAGTTCATTTCTAAGCAGAAACAAAGCCAAATTAAAGAGTATTTTAGTGTCCATCAATCCCAGCTGTATTGCTGTAATATTGAAAATGTACTCCTTTGTGCCCTTGTGACCTGCCTCTTACCAGGATCATGCTCATTCTATGAATGAGTGGGTGGGAGGGTACCTCTTCTCCCTCCCCATTTCAGTTACAAGCTATTGCAGGGCAACGTCTTCTGCAAGTACACTTTCAGTACTCAATTACTAGAGGGATATTGTCAAGTCTTCTTTATAGATGTTACCTTGTGTCAGTAAGTCCTCCGAAACTGCTGCTGACTCGTAGGGTTTGCCATTTAATATGTCATACACCTAAGAGAATACGTTGAAGTCAGTATTTAGCAGAAACCTCGTTAGTGTCCATTATCTTGACAAGCCTCAGTAGTATTGTATAAAGCCCTAATTCCATCTGTAAATGGGCAATTTTTTCTGTCCCAGGATCAGTATGACTAAAGATACTGTAGAAGACCTGTGCAAAGCTTGAGGGAGAAATCTTGAGAAGTTAATCTCCCTTGCCCTTTAGCTATGTCATCTGGCAACTGTTTTCAAGATACAGATGAAGTCTTTGCAGTAAATAAGTGGCAGCAGCAGTGGCTAAGTGAGGAGTTATTGCCTGTCTGCAACTAGTAATTTAAAACAAAGCCTGGGTTAGACTTTCACCTAAGGCTAGTACGGTTCCCCAGCTCCATGTGATTAGAGATGCTGACTGCTTGTACCTTACACTCACACCAAACCAAGTGCACGTAATCAGCTACTAAACCACGGACCATGCAGCCTAATCAGTTTGGGTAGGACACAAGAGTGTATTTTCCCTACACACCAAGTCTGCAATTCTGAAGAACGTGCAGCAAAGCAACCCACTAGAGAGTCTCTCTGAATATGGGCCTTCAAACACAAGCTGCCCAACCAGCTAAATACTTTTCCACATTGAAGACTGTAGTGCAACTATTTCAAGAAGTGCCTAGTCATTCCTGTTCACTAGAAGTAGTCTGTTAAGTGGAGCTTTCCTCCAATGCTATTTCATGAGGGTTTTTTGTGGCTGAATTAGTTTAATTTTTGATAGCAAATTAATAGCTTGTCACCATTGAAATAACTGTGGATGCAGTGAAAGGAGTTGGCTGAGAGATCTGAACTATCATTTGTTATTAAAAAAACAAAAGAAAAACACCAGACCACATACCTCACAGCTGGCCGCCATATCCAGTGGTGTTGTTCCAGGCACAATCCCTTCATCGTCATCTTCATCATCTTTCACATCGTCTAGATCAAACAATGGCTCAAAGTTCTCAACGTGAGGATTTGCACCTGAAAAATGCGTGCAAAAAAATTCCTAAGAAAAGGCTTCAAGTTGCTTTTCAACAATATTTTAAATATGTATTCAAGTTCTGAATGGCAAATCTGCTAATTTAGCTACTCAAGCTAAATTACGTTTTATATTAAGTCAGCAAATAACTTTTTTTATCAACTAAAGTTAAATGCTGTCACATCTCTGTATAATGCTACTCTCCATTATAAAGAGGGAAAAAAATGACAAGCAGAGTGTTAGGGCCCAAAGAGCAAGCTATGATTGTATCAACTGACTTCCAGTCCCATTCTTGGCTCACATAGAGCGTAGCACGTATGTGATGAAGCAATGGTGTGGTGCTTCTTTTTATAGTGTCAGAGAAAGTGTGGGTATTATTAAAAGACCAAGCACACAGCCAGAGCAATGGGAGGCTTGGATTTCTGTTTCAAAGGAGAAAAATCAGGCCTAAATACGATTGAAAAAATGTTCCAATAAATATTCAAAACTAACTCTTCCACAGTGATATGAAATAGGAGACACTAACAAGCTCGTGTTTCGCTGACCTACTTTTTTTGTTTTTAAAGCAGTCCAACACTTATCCCAACTACGTAACAAGGTCTCTTCTCTGCTTCTTCAGCTATAAAAAACTACAAAAGAAATACTCAAAAAACTTCCAAGACTGCTCAAGAGATTTTTTTTCCTTGACTAACATAATTTGCTTTTTTAGCCATTAGATGGTGCTAAAGAGCAGTAGTACAGCACCTGAAAGTAGGACTTCCCTGAGGAAACGCAAACCTTCATGCTTTTAACATCTGATTTCTTCTGCTCGTTAAACAAGTTCACTGGCACATTCTTTTCTGCTTGCAGCCTCCTAACCTGAATTGTCACTGTGAAAGAAAACTCTCCAGCAAATATCTACTTTCATACCTGCTGCTTTGAGAACTGCTGCCAATTTTGTAGAGCCCCTTCCAGCTGCTATGTGAAGAGGAGTTGTCCCATCATACGTAGTGCTGTCCACATCTGCATCACCCTAAGTTTTTATTGAACGACAAAAAGAAAAGTGCTACTCGTCTATACAGTACAGCTGCGGAGACTCATGTCTGCAGAAACATTGCTACTGCGCAAATAAGCACCATTCCACACCTGTTTGCATAAGAACTCTAATCATTGTCTGAAAAGAGGGAATTAGAAAGTAACTACAACTGTCCGCCTGCAGGAACAGATGGTGGTAGTGTGCTCCACTGTTACAGCAGGAGGCACAGCGTATAAATCCAAATAGGTCAGGCAGATAAAAGCCACTTTGCATCCCATGTAATAGTTCTGCCATCCGATTACCCGCGGCGTGTGGAGCCTGAACTGGTGTGTGCAGAAGTCTGCCTTCCTGCTGCTCTTCAGGAGAGCAGGCAGGCTGGTGGCACATTCGTACACGGATACCGAGGAAAGCTACCGCAGCCAGCTGTGGGTGTGTAGAATTAAGCACACTAGGATCAAGGTGTTAAAGAGATGAGACAAATACCTATAGATGTGCATAACTAGCCCTCTATGCACATCTGTATACACATTCCACTTCACACAGATGAAGTGATTAACTTGTTCGTGAGTAGTTTCGTTGGCTGCCGGGATTACTCACTGCAAATTAAACATGGCATATGCAGTCAGGTCAGGGTGACAAACTGTAAATTCCTCAACTTGGGCAAAAGGTTCACCAGCAGTGCTGAAGAAGTCATAATGAATAACATGAGCAATAATTTTGCCATTGTACCAATTTAAGTAATCGAGTCAATAAACAGGAAAAAACCCTCACTTCTGTTCCTCTGAAGCACTTAAAGATTTTCAAGAATTTTTAAATATGTAAGTGAAAAGACCTGGCAGAATGAAATTCCGCCCTTACCTCAAGCAAAAGGCAGCCTGCCAAAGGGATGTTCTCTTGTTCAACAGCTAAATGCAATGCAGTTCGTCCAGATTTTTGTTCCTGAGCATTGACATTAACTCCAGCAGCAATCAGCTGTTTGAGGCAGGACATGCTGTTTGCCATCACCACCATGTGAATTGCACTGAGACCTACACAAAACAAAGCCCATTCGTCATGTGCACTGATATTTGAAAAATACAGAAATGGCAGAGTAATGGGTTTTGAAGTCGCTGCATCTATGAGAATTGTAAAATGAGTGAGAGTTACTGTAGTTCTCTGAGCAGAAGTGACTTATTTTGCCTGCTTATACACTAAAAGATGGTGTTAATAAAAGTGTTCTTTGTGCATAAATTGAAACTAGTTGTGTTATTGATGGCAAGTCAAAGACATCCATGAAAAAAAAATCATCAGATTACAAGGTGGAACAGAAGGCAGGAACTAAAGAGCTCACCTAGAGCATCTCCTTGCCTCAAAGGAGAGTAGCCTTAAAAAGAAAATCTGCATCTTGGTACTAAATAAGTAGGTACCCTGCACTGGCCCCATCTCCTACTGAACATCTCTTCTAGAAATAGTCTGGGGCATAACTGGTACATTTTAGTATCATCCTGCTGTAAGGTCACACTGCCCTATCACCTCAAGATTACCTGCACCAGCTTAAAAAGAGAACAATAAAGCCTTGTATTTAAAAAACAAACAAACGAACGCACCAGCCCCCCAACCCCAAACCAACCAAACAGAAAAACTCCTCTCTCTGAGAAACTTAACACAGTTTTTTGAATCCCATAATAACATTTTTAGGTCAGACATTTTACAGTCTACTACAGCAGGAGTACAAAATTCAAATGACCTGTGCCACTGAAAAATGGGAGAATTGTGTCTTTGTGGTTATTTTATAGGCTCTAATTCTGTATGGTCACAAAGTACCAGATACGAAACTTGACAGTGGTCCAGAAATTATTTTTGAGGGGATTTCATTCCCTAGAGAGGAGGAGGAAACATTTTCTTCTGGGGGGATTTTTTTCAAAAACAGTGGTTGCATAAGGTATCTCAGGAGGAACACAGTGCCTGAAGTTTTGTGAGATTAAAGAGAATATACAGTAACAAAAATTCAAATCCATACTGTGTCACGTGGCCATTACCAATCTTTATGTTCTGTATAACCAGAAAACCTACACGTCTGTGTTCTCTCATCTGTGACTGCAGGCTAAGGATAGCATATGCAAAACGGGGAAAGATGCCATTTCCAAGGTCTGTGTCTACCTGCGTAGAAACACTGTGTTGGCAGGAACTGAGGCGTGCTTGTCCAGTAGGCAAGTGTAAAATACAGCCATTATCCTTCCATACCTTCACCATTGGAAAGGTCGACCATCGGAGATATCTTCTTATGCTTGAGGAGTAGACTCAAAATCTTGTCGTCTCCTTCAGTAGCAGCTAAATGCAAGACAGAATTCCCATGGCGATCCAGAAGGCTGACATCTGCTCCAGCCTTCAGCAAGTCTTCTACCACCTCTGCCTGCTTTGTGATTACTGCCAGGTGCAAGGGGGTCTAGAAGTGACAGAAGCAAGCCATGAGAAGATAAGCAACATTACATCACTTCTACAGAAATCTCTTAAACCCATAAAAGCACCTAGCGTGAGAAGATGCTACTCCACTAACAGCCTACAGAAATGAAAAGCTTGCGTACGTGTACATTTTTTTCTACTGCATGCTACAAATAGGGTTTCTACTTACTGGAAATAAAAGCTGCCTTGCCAATGTCAGCAGTTGGACTTTGGGAGGAACAAAGATGTTGTCTACTCTATAAGCCAGGGCACTGACCTGGCTATTTGAGCGTTGCGGTGCAAGGGATTCGGGAAATGAGATAATCCCTGTGCCCCCCAGACACTGTAACCCTGCTTCCAGCTGCCCCGTAGCCAAGTTCATGCCACAGAGGGAGCACACGCACTTTCCAGGGCCTACTCAACTCTGCCTCTGGCACTGAACTATGCTCTAGTTTTGCTCCTGAATAGGAGGTTTCCAGCCACGGGCTTAGGATTTCCTTAGCCCTCAAAACGACTGCACAGAAAAGCAGCAAATCCTGCTGTTCTGTGCATTTGCCAAAGTGCAGAACAACTGCGCATTTACACAGCACGTGTCTAGCTAGCTGATTCTATTTGCACGTTCTCCATTTTTGTGCAAAGACACCTGCAGCACCGAGAGGCTCTCAGGCCGACCGGTTTCGAGTATTTCCAAAGGTTGATTGTATACTGCATTCTTGAGAGTCTTGCCAGTGAACAGCATCATGTAGAACATACTCAGAAACGTATGTATTTAAACAGTAAGCATTCCAGTAAGGTTTGGGAAATCACATTTCCAACACTAAAATAATCTAAAAACTTGCAGAAGATTCCATCTCCATATCATTATCCTCATATTAACAGAGGACTGTAAAAAAAAAAGACTAATTACAGCTCTGTACAACAAGCTGGTGTTTGTCAATAGATTTGTCAACATATTTGCAATTAATTACTGAATCTATAAGGTACACGTATGATTCAGCTTTCAGAGTATCTGTACAGAAGGAAAATTCTAGCCCAAGCCTACATTCCCTCCCACCACTGGCTTAAGGTTTAAGCAGAAGGTAGGAATAGCTGTAGAGGTCCTGGCAGTTACAGATTTATTTCTTGTGTGGAGCACAGCTTTGCTTCCTGTTTCTGTTAAACAGAGGGCACAGAATTCACTTCAGAATCTTCTGCTTGCTTTCATCAGCTTCCACATTTCAAAATTGCTTTATTGAACACAAAAATGAAATGCAAAAGAAAACAAAAAAGGCAAAATAAACCCTCTAGGACTATCTGTGTAGAATAAAAACTTGCCTTTACTGTTCACAGCAAAGAAACGACACGAATGTCAGAGTGCTGCCGTGTAACGTCCAGCTGGTTACCTTTGGGACAACCCAATGGTGTGCACAGTTGAAAGAGAGATTCTTTTCCAGGCAGGTTTCCACAGCTCTTTTTAAAGCCTGTCTGAGTTACAATACAAAAAGCTCAGACTCTGTCACAGATGAAGTTGAGGAGACAGAATTGTGCCTGGTTAAGAGTTCTTTTCCTACTAGGTAAAAGACATGGGGATGGGCTTTTTTTTGTTTTACTATAATGTGAACCTAGAAATGAAAGGAAAATCTTGGTGCTCATGTGATGGGCACAAATACCATCTGGGCTATAGGAAGGGCACAGTTTGTTACAGCTTCCACATGCCTATAGATAACTGATGACGCAGCAACTGACTCATGATCCCGAGTTATCCTATGTTAGAAAGGTCAAAAGAGCCCAGAGTCGGCACACTGTAATCCATACCGCTGGTTGAGTAACAGAGAAGCCAAATAATGAAGACAGGAACTGAAGAATTTCCTATTTTTGGCCTGTTCTACGCTTAACCCGCGGAGACGTTTCTGTTAACATCAAGGGGAGTTATGAACTAAAACAGTGAAAACATGCTCTTGCTCCTCCACCACCTTACAATATGTCATTGTGTTTCTAAACTTGTTTGCATTACAGTCTGATCTAGGCTAATTCCAACGAATAGAAGGAAAATAAGACAGACAGGTTAAGTTATGCAATTTCTTTTTTACTGGCTGAACAATCAACAGTTATACCACCACAACTACGCACCTGATAAAGGTCGTTTCTCATGTTAATGATGTCATTATAATTCAAACCAGGCATCACTTCCAAGAGGTTTTTCACCAGCTCAGTATGAAGGTGGATAATTGCTAAATGAAGGACACTGAAACAAACAAAAACCAGATGAACAAATTCACACTGTTTTCAAATTTATTAGAAAAATTTTAAGGTTTTGCTGTAGATCTGATTGAATTCTAGCTGATATTAACACTTGACTATTAGGGGTCATGATTTCAGCGCTAAATATCAGCACCTAAAATGAATCCCAACATTAAAAAAAGCTAGTCAGAAGGTAACTGCGTTTAACCCTTCAATCACAAAAGCAGACTCAGGATGGCTTTTGCTGGTCCGGAGTATAACTTAACTACTGGTCTAATAAATACAGATTTTGTAGCACAAAACAATTGTTTTGGAACTTGTTGAAATCCCCAGATTCTTTGCTGGTTTGTTTTTTTCATGTTTTGAATTATGCAGCACATGAACACCTCTTACTGTCAAAACCTTCCTTCAGAATTTCCACAGGCCCCTCTGCCACCAAAGCAGATTTTCCCTTGGGGGTTTCCCCAGATCTGTGGGTTTTTCTTTTCTTCGTCTTCAAACAGAAAAATGACTAAGGACTCAGGCCCGGTGACTAACAGCCACAGGATTTGCAGCAGTGGCCAGAGACGTCATGCCAAAGGAAAAATCTGTTTGGGGACATGACTGACTCTGCATAGCAAGACACTTCACCACTTCTACTGGGTTAATGCGACGGCCTTTCCTGTGCTCTTCTCCAGAGGCAGGTCCTTCACCACCAGCCAGAGCCGCTGTACTTGCAAAACGACACCAAGAAAAAAGCAGGTGGTGAATCCCATCACCCCTCTCCAACAGAGCTCGATTTGTTTTGGTCCCTTGAGACTTCATTTCAAAGTCACACCCTTTGCTTTGAAACATACCGTGCCAAACTCTCCCTTAACAGATGCTGGCCAACTTCTAGACATGTTTTTAGCATATCGCTGCTGACACACCATATCAACATAGGACATGTGGTGTGTTTGTTATGCTGCTCCAGAAATACCTGAATATACTCAGATCTACACTTTCATCAGAAACATAAAAAGAAGTTCCTTGCCATTTGGGGCGTAGAGTCATCTTGAAATTGAGACTGAGAGCACTCAAAACCAGAAGATATTTCAAAATAAGGGAAAAAATACGATTTCTAAACCGAACTCACCCTCAAAGGGCCTGTTTTATTGCTTCTGGACACTGCCATAGGCAGTACCATGGCACTTTCCCTCCTTCAACTCTCCTGTGCTGTTCAAACAGTCCCACCACTACCATAAAAGAGCCGTTCCTCTGCTCTCTGGTAGATGCTTCTTATTATGCTCTATCATGCTGACATTTTATATCCAAATCTCACTTCAGAAACAACTTTGCTCTTCTTTTGCCTTTAGTTCTCTTTCCTGTAGCAAGTATTTTAATTTTACCCTGCCACTACATGTAATGCTGTAAAGACACACTGACTAGACCATGAAAGGGCAGTCAATTCCATTTCTTAAACAGTCCTGCATCAAAAAATGCATTTCAGCACTACTGCGGGGGCTGAGTGCCATAATACCGTCAGGCTTCTGGAGAGTGGCGGTACTGGTATAAATGCAGCAACAGCCGGTGTAACTGCACTAATCACAGACTAACGTATTTTGTCTCAAAGCCATAAAACACAACACAGGGTCCCATTAAAGGTATTTTCATTCCCTACATATTACTTTGATGAAAGATGACCAAAATTGTTGACAGCAACATTTCTTTAAAGGCTTAAGCAAAAATTTTACAGTTTTTGCCACATAATTTTAATGATTAAAGTGAAAATTAGGGAAATTGATTTATGAATTTTGACTTCCCTTTTTTTTTTTTTTTAATAACAGCTCCTGCAAGAGAGCTGGAAGACAATCACCAAAACTTTCTTTTGTTAAAAAGGTGCAGAGTAATTTAGATATATTACGTGCTTACAGACTACAATCCATCCCAGGAGAAAGGCGACATGAGCCTGAGCCTCACACACTTGCAGGTACTTCTTGGTTCAGGAAGAAAACAACTATTTACCATCATTCTGAAAAGTATTTTGACTTCGTTGAAATGCCCTGCAAGTCCAAATCTGAGGAGCACCTTATTGATACTTAAATGCAGGTCCGACTTGCTCAATACTCCTCTACCTCCCGCTTGCTTGCCTTTTTTTTTTGGTTTTTTTTTGTTTGTTTTTTTTTTTTTTTTAAAACACAGAAGCTGTATTGTCCAAAGTGCTAACAGATTTTGTTGCTAGCTCCTGCCTCGTTCATACTCCTGCTTTCCTCAAAGCAGACATTAAGTTGCCAATTGGAAAGCAAAGCAAGTAAAGTAGCTATCTCTGATTTTGCAGTCCTTTATCAGTACTCCGAGACCTATTTTCACTGAAAGTGGAGTGAAAGTAGTAGCCTCTCACAGAGTAATCGAACAGTGGGATAGCATGTCTCAGTCATTTGTAATTTTCCATCTAGCTGGACGCCTTAAGACCTATATGGCTTCTACTGTACAAAATACTGCAATTTAAGGAAACATAAGTGATTGCACAGGGCCTGCCCAAAGCCTGCCAGCTAAAAAGTGAGGATGTGATAATGTCACTTGCTTATTCATGAGATTATCTTTGCATGTGTTCAGAGCCACTTCCACTGAATTTGCTTTTAAATAATTACTAATCATTAGTTCCTCACTGTATTTCACTCTCTGAGTCCCACAGAATCTGCATAGCTGTAGAGGAACAAAATGGATTTCTGCTCCAGCTCACATTATTGAAGGACTGGTGAGCAAATATTAGCAGCTAAGTCTGCCACAAATGTCCGTGCAATCTCTTGGAAGACAACAGCACAGTGCAGTTGTAAGTAAGAGCAAAATACCGTCCTCTGGGAAGAACTTGGTGTCAGTGGGAGAAAAGCAGCATGGACCCTCCAGCTATTGTTTCTACGTCTCCTGGTGCATCTGTAACTTAAAGCTTCCTATGAAGACTTAAGGACTTGCACAGAATAAAAAGCCCGGCACTCTCCTCCAGCACAAAGCTGAGGATCCCCGTCACGATGCAAGCACAGCACTTCATGCTCAGTCAAGATTTTAAGTAAAAAAAGGCAAACAAACTCAAAACAAGTTCAACATACCCTCAATGACCAGATTACTTTCTGACAGCTACTGGATCAATGAACTTTGTGGTGTGAGTGACTTTTCTGCGAATGCAACAAAAATGTCTAAATCGCAGCTGTACCCCTCCAAACAGCACAAAGGAGAACGATATTTATTTGATTAGAGCAGTGCTGCAATCCATGATCGGCACCCGCAGGGGACAGAACAAATCGATGAAACCATTCTGCCATTAAAACCATGACTTTCAACCCAGTAAGTACAGGCCAACTTACTTGTCTCCATTATCATCCTGCACAACAGTGAGATGGCGCTGAACAGCCAACAGCGTCTTCACATCTCCAGTTACAGCATAATCAAAGAGAGCATTGCAGTGACGCTTGGCAAGCTGCTTGGCCTTCTCCAAGAACAGACCATCTGCAACACAAAGTTTTGTCTTCATCAGTTCGGTTGTCTTCCTTGCAACACTACCTTCTTTTGACACGCATTTGTGCTGCCAAAGAAATATGAAGTGCTGACCACCAAGCATTATCCACTGAAGTGCTGAGACAGGTTGCTAATTACTCCTGAGAGGTAAGGATAGAGGGAACGAGTCCCTTGGAAGAAAAACTAGGTGCATGCTGAGCATTCAGGCAGCAGGAATCCTGAGAACAGTCAAACCCTGGAAGCTACCTTTAGTTTGAGTGGCACCAAATTAATTGCATTGATGCGCACTTGTGTGCAACGAGAGAAAAGGAGCAGGAACTTGGATTTGCTTAGATACAAGTGACATCGAAGGACTCTTGTCCATAGAGCACTTAAAAGAACCTCCCATGCAGTTCCGAGTAGTTCAGACTTGATGAAACTGAGGCACAAGAAGCCTAAAGTGACCTGTCAAATATTGCACAGAAACTCACAGAAAAGCTATGGAATAAATGCAGGGCTTTGTGCCCCCTCTGACTCGAACCATGCAGTCTCTCCTGCTTTACAGCAGCAGCACAGAGAGTCTGTTCACCTGTTTAAAACATTGCAATGCTTAGTATTTGTAGTATCCTGATTTTACATTTATAAAATGTACAACCACTGAGATTTCAAAAAGCAGAATTCGTCATGGTGGGGAGGCAAAAGGGAAAGGGGAGGAAAGAAACTCATTTGTGGAAAAAAGTCACTCTAGCTGCTCTGTCAATACCTTTGTGATTCTGTATCAGCAAGAAACTATGAAAATGAAACAGATGAACTTTCAAACCACAGTCGTCATTCTGGGAAGCAGTATCATCTGAAACCAGCCTGTATTTTGAACAGTTTCATGTTTCTATAAAACCTTGTAAGGTTAGAAATTACTAACAGCAAACAAGTAAAACAGACTTTGTCATTTAAAGCACACATAGGGAGAGAATACCCAGGATTTCCAGCTACACAAAACCAGGCATTTAGACTGGGTTAGAAGCGTATCCCTGATGAACATGAATACATCACTTCTGTAAGCCAAAGACTTACTCAGCTATCCATGAAGCTTATTGTTCTAGCCAATACATCACTGTGGTTCCTATACAATATGCCCAGGCTGATACATTTATGTTTGCTATTCACCTCTTAACACTAAATAATAGCATGAAATGGATATTATGTTCAGGATATATATCCAGGGTAAAGGGTGTTAAGCAATTCAGTCTTTTCTCATTACAGATATTTCCAAAGTCCAAAAAACTGGATGCTGCACCTCCCTGGTTTTTCATATCAAGCACACAGAAAAGTATCCTTCGAAATACTACAAGATAGCATCTTTTAGTCTAATACCGAAATGTTCTAACCTGCAGTAGCCATTTCATAGAGCCTGTTCTTCTGCATCTATTCTTCATATAGCCTGGAGCTTGAAATGGCCTCTTTCCATGCCATTACAATAGATAAAGAAAAGAAATATTCAACTTCCTGCCTACAATGTTCATTACTCGGAAACCAGGTCAACAATTCAGGCCCCTCCTTGGCGACTGCTAAATGGACATTATTATTTCTTCACACATCAGCAAAAGATTTTGCTCTCTGAATCTGTCACGGGATTTATCACAACCAGAACTGCAAAGAGCAAGTTCTTCACCTTTTCTCAGGAGCACCATCCATTTCTCAGATCACAAGAAGCTACACCTTGGAGGTGTTTACAACTACAACCCATCTACTACACGACTTTGGTTTCCAAAGCCACAGTTTCTAATACTGTTAATAGCAAGCATCACACAGGGCTGATACACACAAGATAACGCGGCCTCTCCCTGACCAAGGAGGGAACAACAAAAGTGGTCTAGATCACATTGCACTTGGTAAAACCCGAGAACAAAAAATTCCTTCCTGCTCAATTCCTACCGCTACCATGTCTCTCTAGTCCAATTGTTGTTTTTTTAATTTTATGAGAAGCAGGATTACTCAAATTCTTTAAAAAAGTGACCATCAACTCTTAAAAAACAATCCAGGAAAAGGAAGTCTTACCATCTGGGAAAGGGTGATTTGTAGTCTTCATATATTTTACTACTCTACTGCTCAACCATTTCTACTGACTCCTCTGGCCTTCCTCCCCTTTTGTTCACCAGTTTGATGTATAAGACTTTGCTACACAACAGTGTTATTTTACTGTGTGTTTGTCACATGGGAACAGATACATTTACATTTTAAATTCAAACCTTTAACGCTACTTTGCATGCAATTTAACAGTAGAATTGCAGGGAAGAACTACTGCAACAAGCACGCCAACATCCATTTACTCATCCATTAAAGCCTATCAAATATAAAAAGCCACGTCAACTGCTGAATTGTAGTCCATGTACCTTCACTGCTTTCAGTGTTCCTCATACAGGTTTATTATAAAGCAGTGTTACATGTGCCCAGCAGGCTAAGCTATCTCTTCTCCTCGCATGACAAGCGGAAGCTCAGTTGCCCAGTGGCAGTACAAAGGTGGAATATTATCTACAGAACTATGTATGGGGAGGGACCTTAGATTTGGGGGAATGGAATCCCTCCTGTTTCCTCCAGGAGGCATTATCGTATTCTGAAAACAGCAAGCAGATGTTTATGGAGTTTCCAGGCCTTTAACAGCAGCTTTACCCATACTGCAGTTTGATCTACCCTAAATACATTTACTTGTTCACTTACCCTGCCACCTCCAATCTGCTTCATTTACTTCAATTTCACAGGAAGAAGCAGCATCCTCCTTCTCCTCATTATCACCAGAGGTTCTGCACTCATTCCTCTCCATAGTGTCCACTTTCACATCTTGTTTCCTGTCCCATTTGTCACTTTGTTTATCAGAGGTCTTCCCATCTTGTTCAGCTATGCTATTTGATAGTCCTTCAAACAAAAATTAGTATCGTTAGTGTCCAATACTGTTGCTTTTTTATGCAAGTGATAAAGCTCAACTAGCCACAACCAAACCCTAAAGAACTCAATACAAAAAATTTACTTTGACATAGGTGTTATCCTTAAATGCTCATGAATCATAATAGTCCAGATGCCAACGCACATGGACAGTCATAGCAATGTAGCTTGCTCTAAAGTGAGGTTATGTTTTTGACAGCCTCTGCTTTAAAGATAAACTTTTATATGTAACAATAGATATACCTCTCTTTTTATGGTACAAGAATGCAAGTCTGAAGTATTCCCAGGAAATCTAGCAGAATTACTCAGATTTACTTTTGTTTTTCTGACAGCAAATTCATCCCTGAGACTTTGGAAATAACTACAGAGTTTTCAACATGTAGATTTGAAATGACTTCCCTATTTTAGGAAGCCAAGAATGCCCTTATTATTAACTCAATCTTTTCCATTGACTTTTATGTTATTTCTCTGGGCTACTGTGTAGTAGCAGACTGTGGCAACAAAGGAAGATACTTTTTCTCTGGTCTAGTCCTTGGGTCACCTGTAATCGGCACGTACAAGCGAGCAAAAGGGCTGTTGCTTGAAACATACACTGAACACAGAAGCACATGGAGGGGTTTTGGTGACTGTTTCTCAGGAGTCAGCAGTAAAAAGGAACATGCACACAACTTTTAAGGTAGACTTGGAGAGAATTAAAGAGAAGCAGGGCAATATAATCTACACAAACCCCTCTGCTGCCAGAGGTTCTAGAAAAGAGACTGATTCTAGTGAAAAAAAAATAGCCCTCCCCAGCACGCTTAGCTAGACCTGCATGACACTTCAGCTGATACTGTAGAAGAAAATAAAGATGGTCAAACTCAATTTAACTGTTGCAAGAACGACATTTTTACCATTACCATGTTTCATTCCAGCATTGGACTTTGTTGTGCCAGGGTGGAAATGCATCCCTCCAAAAGCAGAGTATCCATATGAAGGGTAACTGAACCCTAGAGAAAGGAAAAGGATTAAGAATTAATAGAATTACACCCTACAGCAATGAAAACACCATCTGGAAGAACACTGAACCTAAAGAACTGAAATTTTGTTTTCTGCATACCTTCTGCTTTATTCCATCCAATTAAAATAAATTTTCCAGACTGAAGGCAAACTCTCCCC
Organism: Gymnogyps californianus; assembly: GCF_018139145.2. NCBI lineage: Eukaryota > Metazoa > Chordata > Aves > Accipitriformes > Cathartidae > Gymnogyps > Gymnogyps californianus. The sequence goes on along the minus strand of NC_059474.1, from coordinate 56,731,953 downwards.
CACCCCTTCAAAAATCCAAAGAAATTCTAGATGGCTGGCTAGTGACACCCTCTACCCACACATCCATAAGACCGCACAAATGTAGTATCACTAGTATGTTTCACCTAAAACTCAGCTGAGACTTCACAAGCTACCTCTATGCTTTCAAATCTTTGTGATTGCAACAGATTGGTATTCTGGCATTATGTTATAGATGTGCTGCTAGCAACGCATGTAACAATTCGAAAGCTGCTGCTCTGTCCCCTGCTCTAAAAAAAGGGTTGCAAAGGTATTGTGGTTCAGATGACATTTGCTGATCTACAGGTTTTTAATGCTCTGCTGCAAGAATCAAAACAATGCTCTTATGATCCTGCATCTCAGACACGCTCTGGCTTCAACAGATAAAGCACAGCAGAAAATTTACTAAATAGTATCTCCAATTTTTTAATAGTTCTTTGCACTAACAGGGTTAATTTGCCAAATTCCACTCCTGGTCCCAGAAATAATTTAAGAATGTGTTTCATTCTAAGCACCCAAAATGGTACTTAGCTGAACTGTCTCATGAATTTCAGTGCTTTCGAGGCCCTAGGAAGCAACAGAGCTGAGGTATGATGGATTCCTGACTCAGACTCCCTCAACTAGAAAGGTATTATCTGTGACTTAAAGTGTCAAGGAAGAGAAAAAAAAAAAGTCAGCAGGAGCCTTATATCCAAGTAGGAAGGCAAAGGAGCTGGTGAAATATTTAGAAAACAAGGAGATGCTTGACTGAAATTAGTAACACTGGTACAAAGACAGGAGAGTCAGGTCTCATCTACCTAGAAGACAATAAAATCCTCATCACATTTTAAAAATCAGAATAAACATCTGTCCTGCTCTCAAAGTAGAACCCCTTCCCCTTTTTGCCCCAAACTGCTGCCTTACCAGAGCCAGCACCGCCACCTCCCCCTCCATACATGCCACCGCCTCCTGCGCCACTGCCTCCACCGTAGCCATCAGAGAAGTTTGGCATGAGCTTCTGTCGTTTCCTTTGCACTTCTTCTTTATCTGAGTTAGAAGGAATAGGCAGGATAAGGAGTCACTCTTACCGGTGGCCACGCACAGAACAGGATGTGCACAGGGAAAGCATTACTAAAGTTTACTAGTTTATAAAGGAAAATGCAGAGTGCTGTAGAAGAGTCAACTCTCTTCTACCTCCAAATAACAGAACAACTTTGTATGTAATGGAGCAGTGAGAATTCCTGTGAGAAACAAGCTAGTGCCACGTCCCCAGCCAGACCATCAGCATCGCTCAGGCCTGCATGGTCTCTTCAGTTATGTCAGGTGCCTTGTGCTCAGACTGGGAGGGAAACGTGCAGAGATGTCTTAGAGGGCTCAGAGTTTCCTTCAAAAGCGTCTGATGTACTTAGAGCCCTGGAAATCAGTGGTCCCAAAATTCTTCTATGTCTAAGCCAAGTCATAAACCAGCCCAAGTACCCCGAACCACAAACTTGTTCAAGAAAATTTGCCTTTGGGGAATATAAGCACAGGCTCTTCTACTAAGCAAATCTACTTCAGAAATGGACCCTTATCAAAGAGTCAGCAAACCACAATGCACTTTGACTTCCAACAGTGCAGAGTACCTGCAGTGCCCTTTGAACTTTTGTGCAAGGGCAAGGATGGCAAGAAATGGTGAAAACAATGTTTGCTTGAAATGATTTACTTAAAATATTAGAAAAGCCACCAGAATAAAGATAGCTTATTTTCAGACAGGACGCAATACTGTCAAACCATGCTGAGCTGCAGTAGGAAAAAAGCCTAAATATTTTATAGCGTAAGTACAAAATAATACTTAGCCCCCCTGGAAAGCAAACCACAAAGATTTAAAAGAAGTATCCCAGTGATTGGGGAAAGTGAAAATGTCATGACAAGAGCTACAAAAATAGGGATACAAACATTACAGGGGTTAAAATCCAGTAGAACTGTTGAGGAAATAACAAAATATCTTTCGTTCATTAAACGTTCCAGTAGTTTTCAACAGCCATATGACAAAAAGAAATTTCATGCACAGGCACATCAGTCAGTGCATCAAATGAGATAGCTGAATACAGGAAACATTATACTGAAAAATACAAGTGCATTATTTCCAGGCATACATGATCTGTAAGTATGTATGCATGCACGCACCAGGCATACTCACACTGACGAGGAGAGAAAACTCTAGAGAGCAATCTAGTCAGAGAAACAAACAAAAAATCCACATACACGTGTCTAAGTTTGCGTGAACACTTGCAACAAGGGAAAAAAAACAGTGCCTAAACAGTAATTTCATGATTAGGTTGTGTAGAGGATCCAAAAATGCACAAAACAATGTTTAATTAATTTTACTCCATTAAGAGGCACATAAAAGAGGTTTGCTTCAAATCTGGCAACTTTGCTCTGCAGTTGTACACTTCACTTTCCATAAAACTTGTGCTAGAGATTCCTGAAATCATTACTGATGCAAAATCCTCTAGCAACTCCGGAAGTTTTTGTGAATGCATGCTTTCTTCTATTTTATTGTAATAGGCGTAAAGTAGATTCACTTGGACATCAACCACCACCCCTCTCTCCTCAGCTGTCCTTAGTCCATTACCACTGATGCACACATATTTTAGAGATTTTGACAAGGTATTGATTTCAACACAGCTCTAAGTTAGGCACTGAAAACGTGCAAGATTAGGACTTAATAGTGTAACCTGCAGGCAGGTAAACTGTTAAGCAGAAAGATTGTCTTAGTACAATGAAACACCAATTCTGACTTGTGCCTCAAGGCATTTCCATATCATTAACATTATTGATATTTAAAACCATGATTGCAGCTGCCATTCACATCAAACATTTCAAATGTAGACTTTAAAGGGCACACATCTGCTAGTTAAACTTCTTTTCACTAACAACTTAGGAAGCAGGTCTGATGCCAACTATTCTACTTCTGCTAAGTGAGTAACATTTTAACACAAGAGATTGAAACAGCACTTTCCCTGCTCTCAGAAGTGTCTTGGGCTTACTTAACCAGTACAGGCAATTGGAAAATTCAAAAACATCAGTGAAATTGTGAGGCATGACGGTAAAAGGAGAGAACTGCAAAATACATACTTTTTTCCACCAGATACCAACCAGTCTTTGGTTTAAGGTTTCATCTGAAAGTACTGACAGTAAAATGTCCTCAGATATTATTTTGCTGAAACTCAGAGGAAGAGAGTGCCATCTACTGTATGGACAGGCATGCGTGCATATAGGAAACTTGCAGGGAGTAAGCCTCACTAGGAAAATACTCACGGATTTACTGCCTACCAGTCCAACAAAAAACCTACAAACCCATTACAGAGCTACCACTTTTCATATTAGCTCTGCACAAAACAAGGAGGCAAATATCCTGTTTTCTAAAGATAACAACCACCAAAAAACATCCCTCATCCAACAAGTCCTATCGTATCAAAAACATTCCTAGGGACCCTGCAGTTTCTGTTTCCAATATATAAAACAGGTTTAATGAATTACCTTTGATTTCTGGATAGTAGAGAAAAGGCTTTGGTTCACTTGTTTCTAGATCAGATTTCCGACGCAGTTGTACAAATACAGATGCTGGCTTTGTGATATTGACATCTCGATACTTGGGTGTTTTGAACACAATAGCAAACTGTGAAGGAAACAATGATAAACACATCTATCATGGAGCATGGGTTTTGACAACTTTGCTTTTATATTTGTGTTATTTTGTAGGAGTTGATTCACGGCCTGGGAGGCAAAAGTTCTTAGCAAAAGGCTGCTACAACAATAAACTTCCATTTTAGTTTTCAGTTGCACTTTTGAGTTCGAGTCCTAAAGCCTTTTGGGAAAGACAGAACTGCCATGCCAAGTATCACCACATCACATATGTTAGTACTGCATTGTTTGTCCCCTCATCATTTAGCATCTACTCTGTGGCTTTCTCAGTGTGTTCACAGGAGCTCTGAGAGCTTTTTATATATCCTATCCCAATTTACACTAGTGCATGTTAAAGCAATGGGTCTATCTCCCAATTTCCTAACCTGCCTAGTTACCTAATGCATGTCTTTAAAGAACAGTTAAGATTGTATTATTATTAGGAAGTAACCAACAAAAAAAGAGGTTAGTATGGGATACAGATGCTTTCACCTAATTTACTAGTTATAATATAATCCTAGTTTACAGGAGATGAGAATCATTAACAAATGACAAATGCTCTGTTACTTACCTGTCTATGTACATCTGTAGGAGAAAAGTCTCCAAAGCCTTCCCACATACCACCATTCTCATCTTCTTCATAGAAACGTATTTGAATATCATCTGCAAAGAGTGAAAGAAACACTCTTTGGGATGTTTGTGCATTTGTTTAACCTTTGGCTAAGTTTATTTCAGATAAAAATCAACATGGTTACTTTTTGGCTGGATGATATTATTACATGAATAATACATGAATTCTCTTTATCTATTTTATGAAAACATCATAAATAACCCATTTTCAACATCAATTTTAGATCAGCCTAATTCCAATGAGTTCACTGAAGTTGCTCTCTATTTACTGAGCAGTAAAAGGAGAACTAGGTTCACTACCTCTTCCTATTCTAGGGCTATAAAACATTCCAGAGGAGCTTTATTTGGAACAAACATGTAGGGAGGGGAGAACTTTAGGCGTGAAACGTAGAAACCACCCTCTCTCCTCCAACAGTTTCAGTTCAAAAAACTGTAGCAAAACCTGAAGTGCCACAGTTCAAGTTCCGCTTGCTGCTGGCAGAGTGCCACTTCGGAGCTGTGGCTCAGAGAGATGGCAAGGGTGTGAGTGAGCAGCATGTCAGCAGTGATCCCTTACCCCCCAAACACAGCACGGGCCAGAAACGTGATTTGGCTTCTGCTCCTCTAAACAAATTTTCTTTCATTCTCTTTATATTTATTTACTTATATTTTTAGGAGAAGCTGGGAAATATCACACTAGCATATTCCTTCCCCAGCACTTCTGGTGAGAAAAAACTAGAAAAAGCCTATTCTCTCTTAGGGTAACTGAAGCAGGACAGGCTTTTGGAGCAGACAGACTGCTTCCTCTGATCCACCACCTGCTAGTCTCAAGACTGTGAACCACCACTTCCAGACCTGCTGTCCTGCATGCTCAAGTTCCTTCAGGCAGGAGGTTTCTGAGAGCAATGAGGTCAGGGGAAACCCCGATCCGGCTGAGGGGAAACCCCACCTCAGGGCTTCCACTGAGTCAGACATTTATTTATTTATTTTGTGCACAAGAGTTATGTTTCATCTCAGTCCTTCTGACAGCAGAGGGTATATGCACTACTGAAGGAAAACAATTTTTTCAAAGCCACTAAAAGCTCCCAAGCCCTCTCTCTTTCCTAAGTGGTAGAAGAACATTTGCAAGAAAGAGAGGTGGAAAAGGACAGCCTGTATTAACAGAAAATGTCAGCGTGATTTTAACAACACATGCAGGGACTGATTCCAAGCAGGTGAGAACGGGGCACCCGCTCCACCATGCAATCTACACCAGGGAGTCCCAGGTATTACCTATAGCTGAAAAACACAAAGGATTTCCCTCACTCCCATTTTTTTCTTTTTAGTTCAGCCCAAATACTACAACCATCCACATTAACCATTATCTTCCCATCCAAAAACAAAGCATCCAAATCCACGCTGCCGAATCCTGACACATTCATAGCCATGAGCAGAAATTACCAAAATGAGTCTGTGAGAAGTATCTTTTTACAGCAAGTAATCTCTACCATTAGCATATACATAAAAATGAAGTTACTAGCGGCAGTGCTGAACACATTCAGTTCCCATCAGTGGTTAACAGAGAATGCTCATACTTACTTTTTATAATCAGGAACTTAATAATAAATCAGAAACTTTAGAATAATTCAGAGCAGGAGTTAGTTAATGGAGTCAAACATCACCCAGGACCCACCACCCACAAAAAACCCAGAACATGGGCAAGGGTAGAAATTTGAGAACGAAGATGATCACATGGTCTCTGTGGAGGCAACGCAAGCTGAATTTGCTTTGCAACAGACTATTTTGATTTATTCATTTTCTGGACTGCTGGCCTGACTTCCAGAAAGGCTGAGTGCTTACAAATCCTGCTGTGCTATCAGAGCGGGAGAATACTAAGGCAGCACAGCAGGCTTCATGTGTACTCCAGATGAACACCCTGGTGTGCCTTACAATACTCAGGACTCTTACCTTTCTGAACCTTGTCACAGAGAAGGTAAATCTCTTCCCCTCCTGTTACGCACCCTGCTGTTCTGTCCATTCTTACAATTTTTAAGTTGGAGGCATTGGGAGCTTCTATTGAAAGGAAAGATTAAAAAAACCGCTTACCTTCGTAACAGTTTTAGCTTTCAAAAAAACCCCAAGCACAACACACAGAAATGCAACAGAAAGACAAGCCTCCAACACAACCTACCTAAATTTGTCTATGTTTTTTTAAACATGAATAAATCAACAGTTTTTCATCTGAAAGGCATAATCTTGTATCCTCTAAGCTTTAACTGAACTGTGAACTATAAAATAAGGCCCTGGCCGTTCCAGCACAATTACTGCACTAGTAAAGTAGCACAGCAGTGAACTGCATTCAGCGCTCTGCACTAGTACTAACTTTATGACAAGAGTGCATTACAAAAGAACATAATTTTTTCTTTCCTGCTTTCTTGACAGTGTGACACTCTTGAGAGCTGTTCCCTGTATCTCACTATTTGAATGCAATACGCAATGCTTTGCTTTACACTGTGGCTTACTTGAAAGCATTGTCAGTCCTTGGCCAACATACTGGACTGTGATCAAAAAGTCCACCTCCACGGATCTTAGTAGAGGCATCAACGGATACCTATTGGTCCTCAAGACAGAACTATCATCTGATAAGTAAAAGCAGCTGTGATAGACAGTTACGCTACCACAAGTTGTGTCTGCTCTGTGGAAGAGGCCTGAATGGTGCCAATGAAGAATACTAGAAAAAAACAAAAACCGAGAAAAATCTTTTGGAAATACCAACCAAGAATTCACCTTGGGAGCTCAGAAACTAGTAACTGACATCTATGTAGCAACTTAAAACAGCAGACACATGCATACAATATTTCCCCTCTACTCGTCTCCTTAGTTGGAGTCAAAATTTTGATGGTCAGATTCAGAAGGATAACTTCAATTGTTTTTATAGGGATGGCTTGATACATGCTCTACTTCTGTTGATGCTTTGTCCTCCTCTTTGCTTTACAAATATTCTCTATCATTATGCAGGTGTGAGATAGAGTAATGAAAACAAATGGAATTTGTAATTGTTTCTAATGAAAATCAAGAGTCCTTAAAGACACTGCTTGGTAAATCACCTCAGCATCCAGATGAAAAGATTGTGTTTTCTCATCCAGAAAATGCAGGTCATGTTTGCCATAGGAACAGCAGACATCACTTTTTTTTCCACTCAGTGAATATATGCAAAATGGCTGTGCTACATCACTACATCCCCCAATTAATAGCAAGCAACAGACTATATTAGAACAGTTGCATTTAATATCTTTTCATCTAGACTTTGTCCTTAAAAAGCAATGATATAGACATGACTGTTTCGCAAAGAAAAAAAAATGGTACTTTTTCTGAGTCATTACAGAATGACTATCAGGAACATGGTAATCCACAGTTACAGGGAAGAAAACTCAGGCAGCAGAAAGTGTTCAGGTAAAATGAGTAAGTATAATCGAAAAGCACAAGGGAAAACATGAAGTGAAAAGATTCGCTTAGAAAAAAGACAAATAGAGGGATGTAACAGAAATATAAAAAATACTGATAGGTCTAAAAGAAATGGATTGAGAACTCCAGTTGTGTGAGTCTCACAAAACAAGGACAAGCAGATGGCCAGCAAAACTGAAAGGTGTCAAATTCTCAACAGGATTGAAGCAAAGTAATTTTTTCCTCACATCTTGTGCGGCAAGGCTTTGTCATAGAAAGCAACTGAAAACTCTGCAAAATTCAAGCATTTCTGATGAATATAACAAGAATTTACAAAATCCTCATACTAAAAGTGGCAGGATTAAACATGCTAACAGTAAAATAAAATCTTCCTTTACAGCTTACATCACCATCTATTAAAAACCAGAATGATACCGTGTGTACTTGCATAGACATGGGGCCAATTATCCATGGGCTACTTGTTATTGATCAAATAACAGGCAAGCAGCAGGGCTAGATGAGTCTACGTATAGCAATATCTACATATCATTTTTGTATGTACAAAAGCTTGCCCCTTATTAAAAAAGTAATTAAAGCCAAATATACTTACTGCTGTCATATATTGCATCTGATATAACAGGATCAAGTTTCCGTGTGAAACTACCATTACTGTCAGGGAGAAAGGCTGTAAACATAAGACGCACCACACTGAGATCCATTTCTTTAGTCTGCTGTACTGCTGCCTGACGAATAATTTCTCTTTCTCGTTCTGGAACCGGTAAGAGGACAGATGAATTAACACAAGGGGTAGGAGACCCATAACAAAACAGAGAGAGCATTTTCCAAACATTACTATCAAAAGGCACCAATAGCGAGGAAATGTTTTCATTTAGTATCCATCGGCTTCTCTATTTTTAAGCAGAGAGGAGCAGCTATTCACAATATACTCCATCATCTTGCAGTCTGTGCATCAGATGTTATTTAAGATAAGGTATATAATTAAGAGACATACAGAAAATGATTATTTTCTGCTCTCAATTTATAAAGGTTGCAAAAAGGACAAAGGCTGCCCCTAAGGACAGTCGAATGCCTGGTATTAGAGTGATAAAGAGAAGGCTGGCCCCTCTATACAGTGCCTGAAAGGAACATAGACCACAGGTTTTACAGGGATATGGGTGAAATGCAGCTGAATGAAACAGTATTCTCAAAAGAAGGTCCCTCAGTTACTTAAGGATATTATGTCTTGCAGCAATAATGCAAAATGACTCTATTTATCAGCTTATTAAACAGGACAAGAGCAATGAAATATAGGTGCAGAGGTACAGGCAGATATGGAAGGCAGTTGCTCCATTCTCATGTGTATGTTGACAGCAAAGACTATTTCTTTCAGATTCCCTAAAACATGGCAACAACACACCACCTCTTAAAGCACATAGCCATAGGCTGTTTTCCTACCCAAGGCCTTTTTCTGGCTAAGAATCTGTGTTTTCAGAAGTGTGTTGGGTTTGTGTGGCGGAGTTTTGGTAGCAGGGGAGGGGCTACAGGGGTGGCTCCTGTGAGAAGCTGCTAGAAGCTTCCCCAGCTCCAAGTCAGACCCGCCTCTGGCCAAGGCCGAGCCCATCAGCGACAGTGGTAGCGCCTCTGTGATAGCATATTTAAGAAGGGGAAAAAGACTGCTAAAAGGGGAGAGGAGCTGCAGCGAAGAGAGGAGTGGGATGCGAGAGAAACAGCCATGCAGACACCGAGGTCAGTGCAGAAGGAGAGGGAGGAGGTGCGCCGGAGCAGAGATTCCCCTGCAGCCCGTGGTGAGAGGGCAGGCTGTCCCCCTGCAGCCCATGGAGGTTAACGGTGGAGCAGAGATTCCCCTGCAGCCCCTGGAGGACCCCATGCTGGAGCAGGTGGCTCGGCCCGGAAAAGGCCCTGACTCCGTGGGAAAGCCCACGCTGGAGCAGTTCACAGAGGACTGCAGCCCGTGGAAAGGACTTGCACTGGAGAAGCTCGTGGAGGGCTGACCCCCGTGGGAGGGACCCCACGCTGGAACAGGGGAAGAGTGTGAGGAGTCCGCCCCCCAAGGAGGAAGGAGCGGCAGAAACAACGTGTGATGAACTGACCCCAACCCCCATTCCCATCCCCCTGCACCACTGGGGGGAGAGGAGGTAGAGGAATCAGGAGCAAAGCTGAGCCCGGGAAGAAGGGAGGAGCGGGGGGAAGGTGTGCTTTTAAGATTCGGTTTTATTTCTCATTATTCTACTCTGATTTGATTGGTAACAAATTAAATGGATTTCTTTTTTTCCCCAAGTCGAGTCTGTTTTGCCTGTGACCATAATTGGTGAGCGATCCCTCCCTGTCCTGGTCTCGACTCAGGAGCCTTTCATTATATTTTCTCCTCCCCATCCCACCAGGGGGAAGAGTGAGTGAGCGAGCGGCTGCGTGGTGCTTTGTTGCCAGCTGGGCTTAAACCACGACAAGAAGCTAAACCTGTTTTCAGTAGAGGACCTATTAAAATCAGGCCATCATTTCTACATACCAGTTAGCTGTCTGTCTCCACATCCTTCTGCCTGCAGATAGCCAAGTTCAGGATGCACCAGGAGTCCCGGGTTGTATCCTTTTTTGCAAGCATCTATCATGCGTGTTTCCAAAGTTTCAAACACTTTCTTCTTTGTGACATGAAGTATTCCAAGATTTGCAAACCTGCCGAATTTTGATCAAGGGAAATATTTTCTTAATGCTTTATGCCAAACCTGGAGCAGGCAGTCTCTCTCTTACCAGAGGCAGCTACACAACTGAAGTCAATGGAGGGACTCTATAGGCTTATTTAGGCACTATTAATTCTTGAGGACAAATTTTCCAGCAAGAAAAATTCAGCCAAGCTTACAAAACATGTAAAATGTGCACTATTATATGGCAGCGATCGTATGGGTGCATGGGATTTTCCCATGGCATAAGTAGTAATCTACTAGGTTTCAGACTTACACTGTGGAAGCAAAACATTTGAAAATCTGCTTGTCACACTTTGTTTGCTCTGTCTCAGCAATGACATTAATATGTCATTCTATATGGCTGTTATGCAGAGCAACTGCTCAGAATAAGCTCCATCCATTCAAAATGATTTGGAGAGCAAGCTAAGAAGCTAAAAAAAGTGCAACATTTTCCAAAGGAAATGTTTTAAGCAAGGCTCTGGACATTCAGCAAGACACTTCAGGTATCTATTCGAATGAAAACTTCCATAATACAAGATCTGCTTTCGTAAAAATCTCCTGGCACATTTAAAAATCAATTAGATCTGGAAGTATGAAAACAAGACAATAACTCAATTTTCATGTGGGTCGATTGAGGACAAGAAAGCTGTTTCTAAACATCTGATGAAAAACAAGACAGGTTAGGAAATGAGCCAAACTTTTCAAGATGAAAAGGAGCATTTCAAATAAAGCTATTTAAATTGTTGTGCTTGGTAAAGTTAGTGCACTGGGCTTGGACATCAAAAGTTACAGTTTAAAAGAATCTCTCTCTCCCAACCTTCTCAGCTTTTCAAACTTCATCTTCTTCACCAACAAAGACATTCTTGAGATCACAGAACTAAAACTCACAGCCAGCATGAAACCTGATCTAAGCCTGAAAACGTAGACAGGAGCCTCAGCTCCATTTACTGATATAAACAATTATTCTTTTAAATTAAACAAGAACAGACCAACTACAATTTCACTACAATCTTACTGCTTCAAACTTAAAAAGTTTGACTCATTTAGTATTTTCATGTTTATACGTGTCTTGCATTAATTTCAAATTTACTAACCCTATTTTCTTAATGCTTTTCTCTTCACTATATTCCTATTGGCAGATTTCAGCAAAAGTAAAATATTGATCAAAATGGTAACAAAAGCTTTTCTTCAGTAATTTTACAGTCTCTTCTCTTCAATCAAAACTACTTACATTTTAAAGAATGGGCTTACAACACAAATTTGGACTGCACACCAAGAGATTGAAAGTCTACAAATTCTAAGTGAAAATTATTCGCTTAAACCTATTTAGCTTGCTTAGGGCAAATTCTACAAAGGTAGACAGAAACCTCCTTTATTTTTCTATTTAAGATACAGAGAAAACACAGATCAGAGTGTGAAGACTAGTGCTCCACTTAGCTCCCTCTCAGTGGTACTTTTGTACTGCTTCTTACAGTGTTTATACTTTATTCTCTCCCCCTCAGCCCAGCTTTACAAATGAGTTGACAGACTTACCCTACAACCATATCTTTAGGTCCTGCATTAACCGTGCATACTCCATCTTCACAAAATTTACCCACCAAGCTGTGAGCATGTAAGTGAACGTACTTCCCATTAGTAACTAACTGGACGATTACTTTTGCAGGTCCAACGTAATTGCAAATCTGTAAATAAATATAAAAAAATGTGGCATTGTTTGTTTGTGTTTTTTTAATGGAACAAGTAATGATTCCAGTTGAGTATTTTCTGTCAGCTAAGTACAATCGAACTTACATAGGAGCAATGTGTATGCATTTCCTCATGAAATACAAATGACAAACTAACTGTACCAGATCATCACAAAGAAAAGCCAAAACTTTTTTTGTAATTAAACTTGACATACAAATGGCAGGACTAGTGACTAAAAAAGTTAAGAAATAAAACAAAGCTAAAGGAAAGCAACCTTCTGTTTCCCAAATCATGAATCTCAGTTTTACATTCTGGCCAGTTACTCCACATTGCTCTCCTTAAATTTCAATTAGTACATCGAATTCACAATAAACATTGTTACATGTTAAGAAGCATACAGAAAATGTATGTATTTAACAAAAAACCCTGCATTATTTTGCCCAATCTGAAAACACCTAAAAATTATTTTTAAATATTATGATTGTTTTAAAACATTTTGGCCTCATTACAATGACTCTTCAGGTAGAGATTTTAAAATGAATTAATTCTATATTCATAGGTATTTTGTTAGTTCAATATGCTACATCAACCCATATTACCCAGTCCAGTAAATATTTCCCTTAAGTGTACAGGAGGATATATGCTAAATCCCCACCTAAGATTTTGCAGGACTGGAACTATGATAAACTGGGTGCCTTAGTATAGCCAACTCCGGAGGACTACAAAGCTTTTTTGCCCTGTTATAGTTTCTAATCACCATACATTTTTAAATAGCTTTTAAAATTGTGATGTCAAGTAATGCCTCAAAAACAAACCTAAAATTATTAACAATATACCGTATTGGTAAGTTGCTTTACACATATTATTTAGAACTTTATTTTCTTTTTTCACAAGTAATACTCTTCAAGTCAGTTATCAGTTACACACCACCTTCAAATTATGCTGAATATAAAATTACCCCACTTCGAAAAAAGTAAACAGTACCTTCCCTTCCAATTCACTTAATTAACCCTTTTATCAATGTTGGGTTTTTTTCCCTCCTCCTCTAATTTTTCTTCTAATTTGCCTTGGGCAAAGTTCTTTGTATTACAGCAGCTTATAGATCTAATCAGCCAAGGTATTAAAGAATCACGATAAACATTAAAGTGATGAATCAGTGATGAACTGAATACTTAAGGTTATATTGTTGATAAAATGCTGATAACCAGGGATTGCCATGATTTCACCACATTACTAAGTCCTGCTAGCTTCCTTCACTCCAGTTAACCCCTCTCTTGAACTCATTCCATCACAGCTGAAAGACTCTGTGTACGTACAACGCATGCCCTCCCCGTCTTCCTTTTCACTGCTAAAAGCAAAAAAAATCCCAACTATGAAAAAGCTGTTCCAGGAAGAACAGGTGTGCAAAAGTCCTCTCATTACTCACTGCCTGCTAGTTAACTATATAATACCGTATCAATGTGTATTTTACAAGGGGCAGTTTCTAAAATACAAAACATGGGGTACTCATGCTTCCCTCCTGTTTCCAAATTGTAATCCCTCCTGGACTCAAACAATAGAGAGATGCAGAATAATCACTGCTTCACCATTTCTGCCATTTACCAGTGAGAAAATGCAGGGATCCCTATGTAACTTTCACAAAGTCATCCGAAAATAAAAATGATTACGTTTGGTGCTACATGTCACCACCACCACTACTATTAACTTTCAAGAGGGGGGCTTTAAAAAAATTATTTTCATTTTATCCCTCACTAAACAAGCCTTTCCCTGCTACAAAGTTCCCAGCACATCTATAGCATTATATTCATTATGAGTAACATGTATGTTCTAGTATCACATCAGAAAAGTTCAAGACAATCCTTCATCAGCTGTAGAAACCACAGTAAAACTGTAGGTAGGACTGCTGCACGTCAAGGACTTTCCAGCCTCTGAAAGCAGAACATACAACTGCAGCAGTAACCAGATTGCAATCTCCCCCTGTTACTCAGCTCAGCATGATCTTTGTAGTCTCTCTCAGGGGAAAAACAAAAGAGTTCTTAAAACGTAATACCTTATGTAGGTCATAAGGCAAGAAAGGACTATTTTTGTCATCCAGTCTGATGTCCTATGCTGCAAAGGCTACAGAATGTCCCTGAACTGTTTCCTACCTATATTTCTTATAGACAGACTTTCCTACTTGGTTTTGAGACATCCAGCTTATCTCAGCGCCCAGCAAAATAGCCTCAGTGGTTAAATATCCTTATGTACCATAAATTAAGTCTGAAATAATTTTGCAGTGTCTTTGAATCATTGATGCCACAATTTCAGAATAACTTAAGATTTATTCTGGCACTAAGATGTACAAATAACTACCACCTTTTACGTAAGAACTTAAAAACACTGTCAAAGGCATTAAAAGGTAGACAGTATATTACAATGTTGACTACCTATAGACACCTAAGGATTATGGTGCTGACACAAAAACATAGTCAACATGAGAGGGAGATAGCATGTGGGTGCTGTACTGCTCAAAATCAGAGCTGTGATCTGAAAAAAATAGCTACTGAACTTCAAATTAAAGATAGGGGAGAAAAAAGAAGCTAAGGAGTTCCTGGGAAGAGCATAGCTGTAATACTTGATTACACCCTGTACTGAAGCAGCATTCAATTGATCTAACCTGATAAAGTTAAAATGCTGCAGGCTCACATTTATCTGCTGTTTCTGTTTGAGAGATTTGTCTGAGAGATTAAAAGGACCCTGTGAACTTGAAATCGAGTCAATTTCAAAACAATAGTTGAAAGTTTTTTCAGTTATTTCACATCCTCCTGCAATCCAGACCCCAGCCAATTTTTAATCGTTTCTGAAACTTCACAAAAACTTTATAAGAACGCTTTCCTACTTCAAAGATGTTTTTTCCCCGTTACTCTTACAAGCAAGAAGTGAAACCAACTGGTCAACAACAGAAAGCAAATGATGGAAAAGACCGTGGCAAACCTACAAAGCCAGCAACTACAAAAATACCTATTTCTCTTTCTAATCACTTTGTTACAGCAATTATAGCCCCAATCCTGCCTAACCTTCAGAGTGTGAGTAGTGCTGTCCTCAATACATGCATACAAAAGGTGTTCCACAGATGAGGCATCACTCACTCTTTATAAACAGTATGTTTTCACGGAGTAGCGTAATTTTTTTTTTCAGTTGCTAGTTTAAGACAAAATATTTCAGATGTGGTACGAATCGTTTAGGCAACTGAATACTTACTCAGAGGTCTAAGAATAAGCAATGTAAAGTAATTTAAACCAATGGGAGTTGAAGATCTTCTGATCCTCTGCATGTGAGCTCACTCTCGTGCCAAAAATATGGAGTTAGGTGCTCTGCTTCAGAAGCCCAACTAAAGGGACTCAGTGCCCCATATTCAGCCAAATTAACTATAACAGTAAAAATCACAAATCTCACCTAATTTAGCTTTAGCTGAATTTGGTTCACTACAGGTTTTTAAGAGGGGTAAAGATTTACAACAAAAAGTCTGCTCATTCTTGTCTCATGTTTATTCCTTAATTCAGCTGTTAAATGAATTTTTAACTTGTAATCAGTGATCTTTCACTCTACCATTTAATTCCTATGGGGGGAAAAAAAGCAAATATGCGGCTCCTTTCTTCACCAAGAAGGCTCATCAACAAAGTAACTCGACTGATTTTCCATAAATTCCCCTCCCAACTTGAAGTATGTGCCGAAATCCCCGATTTCAATAAGAAAGCTTATCTCCAAACTGAGGTATAATTTAGGACAGCCCCAGGACATGACTGGATGGGCAGTTCTCCTGTTCAGGTGCCTGCGTTCAGGGCTGCCTAGCTGGTACACAGCTTCGACTCGCAAACTGAACTGCACAATGTCCAAACCCTTTGGCAGAGAGATGGTGCACATTACATTAGCTCGGGCACACCTCTGAACAATCGGTTACTCAGTCTCTGGGCTGGAGCTGATCTACATCCAGCTCACAGAGAACAGGCAACCTGAGTTTGCAGCCACCCACGTAGATTTGCCCCCAAGGAGATGAAGATTCAGGACATTACCTTCACACCACTATTTCCAGCAAATTCTTTTCACACCCAAAACTGGATCGAGTACTTCAGTGTAAAACATGAATATGCCTACACTAACATCAGTATGCAAGATCAGGAGACACATGGTAAATGTGTAAGAAGGCCAGTGGAAATTTTCTGCGCAAGTTTTCTCACAGTTTTTCAAATACATAAAACCAAGCAAATTATGAATAAAAAATTTAGATAGTTAAGTAAGCTGGTGATAATATTAGACAATCCAGTTTTATCCTTTCTTCTTATACTATTGATTGTTTTTTCCCCCGGACAAAAAGCTAACGATGAATAAGCAGCTCAGGAGCTTTGATTTCAACGGTTCTAGACAGCAAAATTTTCCAGTGTTGTGTTACTTACACTAAGCAGATGAAAATGAAATTTAAATGAAGAATTTTAGGTAGCTTTCTATTGTAATCATGAAACTTGTCATGAAATGTAACTTCATTATAACATGTTCAGTATCTACAACTTCTCTGCTCTCCATAACTACATGCAGTGTTATATAAAATCCTCTGAAAATGTAAGATGTTTTGTACATGATAATAGGATTACTGTTAGCAAAGATAGGGTTAAACAAAGGAATATAATTCCATAAACCATAAAGATTAATTAATCCCATTTTTGCTATCATAGAAAAATACTACTGTTATCTAGACTCCGTTTGTCATGACTGTGCTATTAAAACGACATTTTAAATCAATTCCACCTTGCTGGCCAGTGCAGATTAGTCTTAAGTGTAAAGACTGGCATTGCAGAACTGCTACACTAACTCCTGACGTAAACCATCTCCTAATATACTATACAGGAGGTGGTTAAATATGTAATTAACTACCAAAACATCTTGCTTAGAGACATAGCAAAGTCTTCAGCACTCCAGCCTTTAAATGAAAGATACATCTTGATGTGTTCCAGCTCAGCTACAAGTTAGGGACTGGGTGCAGGAAAAAAAAAAAAGGATGAAGTTGAACAGTTCACATTATGCAAAAGGTCGTATCAGATAAACGTGTTTCCTCTTGGCCTCCAATCCATAATCCTAAGAAAAGGGAGTAGATAAACTGCAATGCTTTTTTGTGCACTGAAGATGTCTATTTTCAGGATATCCCGTGGTAGCTACTGGTAAATTACATCAGCTTTCTGTGCAGTTGGCCAAGCAGAAGAGAGATCCCAATGTGAGCTGCACTGACCACACCATGGCCAAGATTTAAAGATCTGTCACAAATCCTCCTTTTTACAGTACAGCCAAAGCTCACGCTACTGTCCGTTCACAGCACTGTGATCAACTAATGGAGGTTTTATGGTGAAAGCCTTGGCACAAGATGAAAAAAAAACCCAAACAAAAAACCGAAAACAAAAAAAAACCCCAATGCAACAAAAAATAGCAATCTTCAATTGTGCTCACCTCAGTTATGACAAGGTGAGCACCCTTTGACAAAACACAGAAGAGACTTACAGGAAAAGGTGTGAAATACTTCTGTCCTTACTGGCACCACTTGAATCAAGAACAGGCACTAACAAGCAATGGCCTTGAGGAATTTACTTGTTGTGTTCCCTTGCCAGCCTCTCCCAGCAGGTGTTGCCATGTGGGGATTTGTACTAGAAAAAACCCAGATGCACACAGCAGGACTAGAGGGAGGGAGGGGAAGGATACATGGGGGGGGAAGCTTTAGAAGAAATTAAAGTCTGATGATCAATGAAAACAGAAGGTTTGATGGAATGCCAAAGAACATTTTGCTTTCTAATTTACTCACGGAGAAATTCCATTTCCTGTATAACTCCTCATTGCTTATCTCCTTGTCATGCTATTGTGTGACCCATCACACCTTTATAAAGAATCATTTGTATTATTACCAATACAGATTGGATTGGAATCCAAAGATCTGGCTCAACTGAGGTAAATTATTTCATAACTGAACATACCAGTGAAATCTCATTCATTGGTTCATCATTACCATCACAACAGGAAAGGGAAAAGCAAGCAGATCTTTTGCCTGGGCTAGCAATTTTTCATAGTTTTGCAAGGCTATATGAAATCAGCTTTCCCAGCCTCTTCTCAATTCGCAAGACTAACACCCTAGGCTATCTCAGCCAGTGCTGATTACTTTCCATTGAGTCATGCTCATACTGATTCATTATGGAGACACAACTGTTCCAAACTCCAGCCTTTCTCAAGAACTGCAGAAGAACTACACACATACTGCAGAGAAAGCTGAGGAGTGGCACACACCAAGACAGAGGCTGACTGCGTGCCGCTCTTCACTCCCCTTCTCTCCCCGTAAAGGACAGAGTAGGAGATAACACCAGAATTAAAACACATTAACCCTGTGTCCTGCTTTCGACTGGGATAGAGTTGATTCTCTTCATAGTAGCTGGTCCAGTGCTGGGTTTTGGATTTAGTGTGAGAATAAGGTTGATAACGCGCTGATGTTTTAGTTGTTGCTAAGTAGCACTTACCCTAAGTTAAGGATTTTTCAGTTTCCCATGCTCTGCCAGCAAGCAGGTGTGCAAGAAGCTGGGAGGGAGCACAGCCAGGGCAGCTGACCCAAACTAGCCAAAGGGATATTCCATACCATAGAACGTCATGCTCAGCATATAAACTGGTTGGAGTTGGCCAGGAGGGGCGGATCGCTGCTCGGGCATCCGTCAGCGGGTGGTGAGCAATTGCATCGTGCATCACTTGTCTTTTCTTGGGTTTTATTTATCTTTTTTTTTTTTATATTCCTTTTCATTACTATTACTATATTATTATTATTATTATTGTTAGTATTATATTTTATTTTACTGTAGTTATTGAACTGCTCTTATCTCAACCTGCAAATTTTACTTTTTTTTTCCAATCCTACTCCCCATCCCACTGGGAGGGGTGAGTGGCTGCGTGGTGCTTAGTTGCTGGCTGGGGTTAAACCACAACACCCTGCTCCTCATGAGACAATCTCTAGTGCAATAGTTCAAAGAGATAATGCAATACCAAGACTAAGACTTTCATTAAGTTAAACAAATACTGAAAAGACACAGTGTAACTTTTCCCCACTTCCATGCAAAAAGAATTTGCTGCAAGAACCATAGGCAAAGACAGTTCTTTTCTAATCCTAGAATGATTAATCATCACTGTTATAATCTTCATATTGTGCTAGCACAGAAAGTTTCTTTGAATTTTTTCCAGGGAAAAAAAGCCCCAACGTAATGCTGCTCCTATTAAAATGAGAAGTTCTCCATTGACTTTAAAGAAATTAAGTCCTTAAGAACTGAGTATCCTAGAGATATTGAATAAGGAGTAACATGAACAGAAAAAGAAGGAAAACTTGGTAAATAGCATCTTAGAGTGAAGTGGAATAACTGACCAGACTCATGCTTTGCAGTATGCTAGAAGTGGAGTAACCGAGCAGCTCAGGCTTTGCTTTATGCTAAAACTGCACCTTAAGGAAGAGCTGCATTAGTCTGCATGAGGGCAGTGAGGTGGTAGGTGCAGGAAAGCTTACTGCTCAACTGCTGGCAGATAAATACGGTGCCAAAATAACTCCAGAAATCTGAAGACAACTTCCTTTTCAAAATCAATTACATTTTGAAAGTTGGGATTGAAATGCAGTCAGTCTTGAGCGATTTCATACAAATTTATGTGGATATGCAGTAAGGTCCTATACACATAAATAAGACACTTGCATTCAGTTTGCAAAATTAATGATTTATGTACTTACTTTGACCTGAGGGTATGATTTTTTGTTCTTTTCACTAGAAGCACCAGGAAGTCCACCATGTGAAGGCCCTTCACATACGTATCGGAAACGAAACCCCCTCTGTGGACATAAAGGAAAAGAAACTTGAAAGCTGTTTAGAAACAAAACTAAAAAAAATAGCACATGCACACAGACAAACAAGACTGGCCCAAACAGCCCACAAACAGAAAAGTTACAACTGTTCATCCCTGAAATGCTGTCTGAGTGCTGGTTAACAAAGCACCACTGAACTGTAGCCCTGGAGAAACTGTTCTGTTCTCACTCTTACACACAGCAGCAACCTGAATTTTTTCTTTCAGTAAGTGAAGATATTTTGAAGCAGAGATCTATTTATACTCTCAAAACAAGATAAAAATTAAAAGATAGAGAATGCAAGAGCAGATACTCTCTCCCATGATTGCTGCTAGGTAGACAGAATTGAAGCCAATAATAATCAAGGAAGTCCAAAGCATCATAAAGAAAAGAACAGGGATGAAACAGAAATGCTTCTTCCTTCTGGGAAGAGCATGTGAAAGCCATATCTCTGAGCGGGGTCTAGAAACAGCACAGAAACTTCAGGGGACTTTGAATGGCTAGGTTTTAATCTCAGCTACATAAATAGATACCTGAATATACTATAGGGAACTGCAGGATATTAGCAACCACTCTAGAATACAGCTGTCCATTTATTCTGTTTTTATTTATAGGAAATAACATCCCCTTTACTTTACGGGGCAATCTATAAGGCACAAAAGATGCAACTCTTAAGCAAATGTATTGGGTAACTCTAACTCTACTTAACTATATTATTTAATGTGGCCCCGAACTTTGAATACTTTCAGATCTACTCCCCAGTCCTGCAATTTCTGGCAAAATCCCTGTCTTATATAGGGCTCCCAGTGTCTGTCCAAACAGCACCAGACAGTGTTGTATCCTTCATCAAGAATCATTCAGCTTCTTTCTAATAGTAGACAACTCTGAATTCAAAGTCTGTATTAGCTGACAGTGAACAACATGGTTCAAACATTACTCTGTAATCATTAGCTTCAATACCTATCTCACTAAAGCCTTTTTAGTTTAAGAACTTGTTTCCCAGGCAAATGTAAAGATCTGACTCTTATTCAGATACTGACCAGACAATGTAATTCATCCTTAAGCATGTATTTGCCTTCCTACAGTGAACTGAGCGAGCGAGTGTATTGCAAGTGAAGTGCCCAGCTATGATGAGCTTGAACTCAAGTTGTCCAAAAGGCAAAGCAACCTCTGCATCACAACACGAGACGACCCAGTCTCTCTTCACCTCTATGCGTTCGATCCAACAGATCCGGCAGTCATCTGTGTGGCCTTCCCCAGTCTACCACCCTTGCTATCCTAGCTATGTTTTCACACATAGTCTTATTCCCCACAGCTGTGTCTCTGCTCCAGAAATGATCACAAGCATAGCACTCTGCTGATGGATCACCCTCATCACGCTGTTGTAAACCATTGCCCAGCTTGCCACATGGGTACTCCACTACAGGAGCTGCTTGCTGAGAAGTCAGGCATGGAAACAATGGTTTCTCCTTAGGTACTGCACACTGTAGGCTCCACCATGCAAAGACATGGCCTGATTTGGGATGAACTAAAACAACAAGGAAGAGGCAGCGTATTCTTCCAAGAGTTCACAGTACGCTGTTGTTTCACCTATGACCATGAAGTGTCCCTATTCCTGGAGGGATGCTCGAGCACAAAAATGTCTTTGGTATGTGGCTGAAACAAATGTTCTCTACCGCCTCCTACCAGGAACACTGGATTGCGGCATGCTTCTGCAGAAGACCAAGAAGAGGATGGGACAGCTTTTAGTCACCCTCTTCCCCTGCCTACTTAACAGCTCCATGAGGTAGGATTTTATGCAACTGATTGGGAGAGGCAGGAAAGGGGTCTCCATACTATAACAGCTTCAGGAGGAATACTTGCACTTGCTGATGCCACCAGCTAAAGGGGAACAATACCCTGGCATACTTCCGGCAATCTTCACCCAGCAATTACTTTGCACATCAGTTGCATGAAAACTAACCAGTGCATTGGGATGACTTTCACACTGTCAGCGGAGCATAAGTGAGCGTTGGCTACAGCGTCACAAAAACAGTTACATTCAAGTATTTATCTGCATTTTTCTTGGGTTTTTCAAAACAGCCAACTGTGATGAAAGGAATCTCAAAGGACAACAGAATTTCTTTACGATGACACAGCACAAGTCAAAAGTTCCTGTAACTTGGGAACAGAATGAAATTTTTTTATTTTTTCTTTCATATGTTTCAAGAAACATGAAACAAATTCTAAAAATCTTCCATGTTTGGTCTAATCGTTCACGTTTCAAAATACTGGGGTACCATAAGAGTCCTTTCTAAGGTGAAGAGTCTATACTCAGCAAGACGTTTTTTCAAAACCCTCAGGGTTTTTTTTGTCTTATGAGACTTCCAGAGAGACACAAAGATGAAAACAGAACAAAACAGGAAACGATTTAACTACAAAAGTGAGAGGAAAAACTGCTCATGGTTAAGTGCCACATTTGTTATGAGAGTTCAACCTCAACTTTTTTTCTCATCTTAAGTCATAATTTTACTCAAAGCTGAATATAGTGACATAGCTACCTTAAAGATTTTCAAAATATAATGTTGTTCTTACCTGTTTTGGCTGTTCTATGATTTGAAGATATGGTCCATCTGCTAACATAAAAGAAAGAAAAGTCGTAATAGAAATTAGAAAATATATTTGACAAATTATATGACGTATAAGTTGCAGGGGTAAAATTGATGTCTTTGAATGTCTTGAGATAAAATTTTTGAAAGCACCTAAATGTCTTCAGAACTTAAATTTTAATAAATAATTTAATCACTTGGCAGTCTGTCATTTCCAACGTTCCCTAAGACCAATGAAGTAAGAAGGGAAGGATTAACTCAAAAAAGTTAACTTTAGCTCAGAGGGCCTAAATGGCCAACTGATCACTCAGTTAAGACCCTCAAGGGTAAGTAAGAACAGGATCCTCCCCTTGCCACTGACAAGTAGCCTGGCCTTCCTGAGCTAAGGTTAACTTTTGTATTGAAACCCCTTGGGCTCTAAAGACTATACTCACAAGCTTTTGGCCCTAGGGCTTCCTACTGAATAGGTGCTTTTGAAAGTCTAGAGACAGCCAATGGGAAGCTCTGAGGTATGGGAATATAGGAGGAATTTAAGCTGTCTCAACATGCCCTAACAGTCAGAACTGCTTTAAAAAAAAAAAAAAAAAAAAAACAACCAAACTGGAATTGAGGAAACTGAACAATTTACATTCTTTTAATAATTTCAGATACACTTTCAAATATACTGGTGCCTCTAAAAACACTGAACACACTCTGTTTGACTACAGATGCAGACTCTGTGAGATCCATCTTTGAGCATGATGCCAATACATAGGATTATGTTCTACTAAAATTCTATTTGTGTCTTTCAAATAAGGCTTCCCTTAAACAACTTTCAGTCTTGCACTACTCCCTGAACAGTGGCTAACTTCATACCATAAACCTCATTTAAAATTCACCAGTTTAAATAGCCTTTGAGCAGGCCCTAAATCCAATGAGAACTCAGTGCCACCAGAGTTAAGAATTCATCACCTGATCAAAGCTTAGCTCCAACTCTGATTGTTTAGATTATTTACATTGTCCTGGTTTCGGCTGGGACAGAGTTAACTTTCTTTTTAGTAGCTGGTACAATGCTGGGTTTTGGATTTAGTGTGAGAATGATGTTGATAACACGCTGATGTTTTAGTTGTTGCTAAGTAGCACTTATCTTAAGCGAAGGACTTTTCAGTTTCCCATGCTCTGCCAGCAAGCAGGTGTGCAAGAAGCTGGGAGGGAGCATGGCCGGGGCAGCTGACCTGAACTAGCCAAAGGGATATTCCATACCATGGAACGTCATGCCCAGTATATAAACAGGGGGAGTTGGCCGGGAGGCGCGGATCGCAGCTCGGGAACTAACTGGGCATTGGTCAGTGGGTGGTGAGCAATTGCATTGTGCATCACTGTTTCCCCCCCCCCCCTTCCTTTTTTTGTTATATTCCTTTTCATTACTATTATTATTATATTTCATTATTACTATTGTTAGTATTATATTTTACTTTAGTTATTAAACTGTTCTTATCTCAACCCACGAGTTTTACTTTTTTTCCTTTCCTTTCCCCCTCCTCACCCCACTGGGAGGGGGAGGGGGAAGCGGCTGCATGGTGCTGAGTTGCTGACTGGGGTTAAACCACGACAACATCGAGAAGGAAAGCTCTCTAGGTGGATGGCTGTGAAATACCTCTTAAAATGCAAGCTGCTCCTGAGTCTAAAAACAACAGCTCCAAGAGGTATGATTTCTTCCCTGCCTCTTGCTAAGCAGAGAAGACGACGTGGATTTCAATGCTAAAAATTCAATTGTTATCAAAGCAGACCCCAAATGACAGCTTCACTGTGAATACCTACACAATATTTTGCCAGCTATATTCCTGTTGGAATTATGTATCATCACTCATACTCTATTAAAGATATTAATGCTAAGGAATCAAGCAAGCTCACTGGGACACGTGAAACCTCCAAAGCAGACAAGCAACAGCTATGTGGCAGAGCCTGCAAGCATATAAAGCATACCGTGCCCTGCCAACATCCAGGTGTGATCTGCCCCTGAACAACTGCACCATCTGCAAGTACCACGCCATCCGGCTACCTCAACGAGGTAGTACTTGGCTTCAGCACACAGCTACATACTTCCATCAACTTTAATTTGCCAATATGCCTAATGTTCACTGATAATTAAAAATGGCAGAGGATTCATTAATTTATAGTTTGTAGTATGACTACATGCATCCTTCTCAGCTTCTCAATACAACTTCACTTTAATAAAACAGACCTTCATGTCTTTAATCAGCACAGGTCTTAACTGAACAGGCTTCTCTCAACATGAAAGTTTTGATAAATATGCTAGTAGATGGAATTAGTACTTTGCTGTTGAAGTTTGCTGACTCAGCAACTGAATTAGCTTCATGCCAAAGTTATATTGCAAATGCCAGTCACGACAACTTCACATATAAAGATCATTTATTTCCCAAGTTCAATACTCTTTCCTGTGAAAAAGTAAACAGTGCTACAATTAAAACCTTGAAGTCATGCAAAACAATTGCCTCAAGACCATATATGCATCATCTTACATTAGAAAGCATGAAAAACAGTTTGGACTTCAGAAACTTTAAAAGACGTAGAGTAATATTTAGCTTTGGTGTGGTTTTATGTTTCATTTTTTGTCTGTAACATGGAGTCAAGATGAGTCGACTTGGGTTTAAGCATTATATCAGCACTTAAATTGAAGACCTCTATTCACAGACCTCTAACCCTCGTCATGCTTTAGGCATCTAAAATTTTATACTTTAACAATCCAGAGGCCTTGTATCTTCTGGGCACTGGCAGAAATAACGCACCTAAAATACAACTGTGTAGTTCAACTTTCAACCAAGCCTCCAGGGCAGGATCTGCTAGTAATTGTTCTTTGGCTGTTCTCCCCTTAGGAATTCATTTTCAAGGCACATACATTGGGTTAGTATCAGCACAAAATACTACTGCTTTCTCTTAAACATTAGCCAGAAAAGGAAGCGCTCTTTTATCCAACAGCTAAGTGGCTGCAGCAGTCCCCCAGTATGCAACAGACCCAGGTTCCAACTTTTCCTCAGCATAAGGAAATTCAGACTCTTAAAAGAGGGATATACACTATATTGGCATATTGGAAAGCTCAAGGGGAACTCTTCGTATCACTGAAATGGTTTCACCTTGCATGGCACTTGTGAAAACTCAGGAAAATTGAAAACTTAGGACTATGGTTCTTATGCCTCCTTGGAAAAAAGCTTATAAAAAGCATACAAATATACTGATAGATAAAATCAAAATATCTTGCATACTAATACTAGGAAAGTGCAAAGAAGGTGCAGTGTAAATGTACAAGGGCAAATTAGATGTCTGTTATCATTAATACAGATTATATAAATCATATACCAATGTATTTAAAACAAAGTTTTCTGAGGTCTTATTTTAACCTTTGGGTTTTGTGACTAAACATTTTCTTTTTTACAATGACTAAGTAATTCTCTGGTATAGCATCTGAACCAGATCCAAGTAACAGTACAGAGAAGGCACTCTAATGCAAGGCACTTAATTACATCTGAAATGCTATTTAAAAATAAACCAGCAATATTCAAGGTAACTTCCAAGCATAAATGGCATATTATTTTGACTATAAAAAGGATTTTACTTAGTGAAAGGTCTCATGCAGCTGTCTTTACTAAACTCTGAATACTTCCCAGAAGTACATTAGACAGACAGCCTAACATCGGCTATGTGTGGTTCCTTCTTTCTCTCTCTCATCCTTTCCCATGGGGAAAAGAAAAGATGTTTAGTGTTTTGCACATGTTTCTATTAGTAGGCATGTCTGGTCTAAGCAGATAGACAGCAGGAACCTGAAGATGTACACCTTGTAAGAGGAACTAATAATGATGAGATTTGTGATGATCTTTTGCACCTCTGTTTTAGGCTGGACAGTTGCTTGCTTCAAGTTCTTGTTTAATGAGCAACCCCCTTGTAAGTGTTAAACAACCACAAGAAGGAATGCTACTTAATGCATAGCTTAAGTTTTACTTTTGCCCTACAGAGAGGCTGAAGCGGCATACAGTCATGGAGCTGGCCTCTACACAGGGATGACTCTCACACTTGCCAAGAGCCAAGTTTTGACATGAGCACTCCTCACGATTTGCCTGGCACTGCTGCAGTCAGGAGGGCTGAGGACTGCAACTAAAACATGCAGTCCTCCAGCCTGGAGGGGGTTTGGTGCAGACTGCCACATCCTGGGTATGCTTCAGTGCTTCCTTTTCTGTCTTCTCGCCTCAGTTGCCACAGACCGACTCGCATCCCACTGCCTCCTCTCCAGCCTGAGTCACAGTCCCACTTCCCCACATCTTCTTCAACTGCTACATTTCTTCATTTTCCTTCCTGCCTGAGTCAGAGGCCCTCCTGCATCTTGACACTCCCACCACTTACATTCTTTCTTCCTCTTGACAGGCCTCACCCTGCACACACACTTCCCAAAGGAGCACCCTTCTTAAGCTCCCTCTTGGTTCCTTCTTCCCGTCATAGCGAAGTCAAGAAAGAAGGGGCCTGTGAGGTTGGTGACATATCCTTGCAAGCCTGGCAGCACCGTAGGACTAGTAAGGTCCTTTATCTAGCAGCTCACCTAGTACCTGAAGCCATTCAATTTAACCTGCAACCAGCTGTGGTCAAGTCCCCCTCTCACCTCCTCTGGTAGTGGGCCCGCCAGAACAGGCATCTCACCCTTGCAATTGTGTGTTGTTTTGCTCTATGGACGTGAATGAAAACACTCATAGCCTCTAGGTTTTGATTGTTAAACCCAACACCAACCCTCTTTTGTCCATCCTGGCAGTGGTACCTTGCTGCTAAAAGCTCAGACTCTAGATCTAGTGTCTTATCCTTCCTGAAGGCTTATTGTAGCATTCGTATGTCCTCCCCCTCAGGGATTCACCCGCACAGGAACACTGTCTTGCATCTCAGCTCTGCAGTGTTCAAAGCATGATGTTTAAAGCAAGCAGCACACGGGCTTTGCTTAACCTCTCTCTTCCCTCAGCTCACTCTTCAAAATATAAGCACAGAAGATCTAGAAAAAACACCAGAAGAGTTGCAAACACATGCAAGTCTGCTCATGCTTCTGAGGATTAGGGCCACTGCTATGGGATAGGGAAAATGAACACTCATCTAATTTTTGGTGATGGTCAGGCTTCCTTGAATCTCTAACATTATCTCTCTCTGAAAAAATATGAAATAAAGTCTTTTATAAGTGCCTTCTTTTTCCCTCTATGCCCTTCTCATTTCTCAACAGCAAGCATCACAGGGGGCTGGGCAGAGGAGGTTAAAGAAATACCAGAAAACTGTAGTTTTAGCAGCCTCCAGGCAATATCGTTCAGCTGCTGATGGCCCTGCTTCAACTTCAAAGACTTAAAAACACAACACCTTAATGCCAACGGCTAGTTAGACCAGAGCCCCTAAAACCCCAAACAATTAATCAGTTCCCAAAACCATCTCTAACTGGCACACAGATTGCTACATTACACGGTTGTAGATGGTCTTGTATAATCAGGAGGAAGAAACACCCGAAATTATAAAATGCTTTGCTCAGAGCTCTGCCCATGTCCTCTCCAATTTAAGGCATCACTTTGTCCCTCCACTACAGTGAACATCACACTGATGCGTATCTGCTTTTACACTGCCTAAATATGTGCCGTGGATAATGCTTCTTCCAACCCCGATGCCACTGAGGATTAGTACCTAACTCTCAAAGGCAGGATACTTCCCAACGAGCCAGAGGCTGACTTTGTGATATACTGCCTTTGCTGCTGGTGGTGTTTTAAACACACAGCTCAGTCCTGCAGTTTGCACTGTTATGACACTTGTTATAGATATATCCTTTTGTCACCAAAGGCACACAGAGGCTACTTCTCTTTGTAGATTTAGATGTAAATGTAGAACTTGAAGCACGTAACTATCTACTATAGCTTTAAAGCCAAAATAACCAAGCCTAATTTTTACTTAAAACTGACATATGTGAGATAGAAAAAGAAGTGAGCAAAGACACTTGAGCACTGACAACCTCATTGAGAAAATCCTTGTCCCGACGTCTCAAAGGTTTTCTACTATTACTGTAAATATTAACTAAACAGCAGAATATCTATCATCAGAAAGTCCCCAAATTCCCCAGCCATTTGTTGATTCAGCTACGCTGGCATGATACGGCAATCCGCAGTTATATATTAAACCTGCCTGCCAATGTAATAAGTCTGACATTGTGCGTTTATGAATGCACAGACTAAAAGATGTAGGCACCATACCAAATCATGAGGAACAATTACTGTCTTTGGTTCTTTCTGTTTAAATCATCCAACTGTCCTAGAGAAACATCCTTTTTAGAACAGTTATTTCACCCTCTCCATATCTCAGCTGGAATTACTTTCGGAAAATCCTGCATGAATTTTTAACTGGCCTTGCTGTGTAGAAAGAAATCATTAGTTCCTGCTTGGAAACAACTAAAGCATAACGTATAAATTACTGTATTACCTTATAACTGAAGAGCTAGTTCATAGTAACAACACAACATAGTTTCAAGCAGGGGAGGAAGTAAGCATTATAGTGATACTACTCAAGAAATGACATCACTATGGCATCATCAGATGCCACTGAAACGATCAACTTTTTCTAAAACTTATGATTAACTTTTTGTTTGTGATAACCTGAAATCCATGTTCCTTTATTAAGGAACCTGAAATCCATGTTCCCCATTTTGTACACAGGGAACTTGCCACCTATAGTGCAGCAGTAGACAAGAGCATTGCCACTAAAAAAAAAAAAAAAAAAGGGCCTTTTCTGAGCAATTTTGCAAATTAAGGGTAGAGCTAGACTTAGCCCAGTAAGAGTTTTCTGTGACTGCAGAACTCGGTGAATTCTTGACTCCCCCACATGGTTTTAAAAACAGCTGTTTTCTAGTTTAGACAGGACATAGATATCTGAATAATTTGTATGGAATGAGTCTGGCATGAGGAGTAGGGAGTAAGCTTAAAAGGTACATGTAAGAGAGATCATTATGGGGAAATCAAAATTCCAATAACCCTATTTGTTCCACAGAAACTCTGGGAGAACAGTGAAAAAACCCCTTGGTATACACTGCACAAGCCCTTTAATCCTACACAGATGAATCTTACTGAACAATTTTATCTGCCTTAATAAAAACACACTGCAAACAAATGATTGCAACATTAATTTGTTGGATGCTTGTCCGTATTTGTCAAGAGCTTTGCTCATCAGAACATTTTATCTTGAAACAAAATTATCTGTACCATATGTGTTTCTTGATCCTTCCTTGCTACTACTCAGTCAAGAAAACTGAAGTATGGTTTAAACTAGGAAACACTGAAACAGTAAGCATGCCTTAATTTTTATTTTTAAATCAGCATTTATTGTTAGAGTGGAATTTTACCTATGAAGTAAAAAGCTAATTGCTTATTTCATTTTACCCTTCACACCTTCACTGCTGTCAAGGGTATCAAATATTGGAAACAAAAGTGATTTGCATTTTCAACAAAAAGAAAGCAATCTGCAACACAGAAGATACCAGCTACATCCTGATACAACAGAGTCAAACAGATCAACAACAGAAAGTTGTCATGTTAAAAGACATTAATAGCTATATTGGAGATACATATTGAGAAAAACCTCATACACTTAAATAAATTTTTATTTCCTTCCTCCTTTCATATCAGCTATTCTAATAAACTAAGCAGGAGAAAGAGTTTTCTAAATTCAAGCAATAAGTAACACTTATAAAGAAATTTAATAAGCAAAACCAGACCAAGGTTGATCAAGCAGCTAATACTGGCTGAGATATAACACATTTCTATTTGATATTCCTGTTCTGGAACCATACTGGAAGAACTGCATATCAGACATTTGCAGAATACTATTTGCTTCTTTTCAGTGGTTGGTTGCAAAATTTGACTCTGAGCTTTCAAACTAGTGTTATTATTCAGGAAATTGTCAGGTACTTTTAATACCAGACTGCCACTTTACAGGAAACAGAGAAGTCACCGAGAAGGAAAAACAGATTCGAATGATACAGGAAGTTGAATATACTCTACATTTTATTAGTGAAAAACAAGCACCTTAAGAATTATTACAACAAATGAAACACTGTTCAAAAGAAAAAAAAAGTACATGTTGCACTCTGCAAACTGGCAATACAAACGTGTAGGTCACTGAAGATGCAAATTTAGAAAAAAATACAAAATAATTTATAAAAACAGGTCACTCAAAGCTCTTTGGTCACTCAAACCATTTAATTAATTGAAACTTTCAGTTTCTGTACAAGCCAAAAGAAAATCAGATTTGCCTCACTGTTGAAAGTTTCATGAGGGCAAGAAAGGGATGCATAAGAGTGTAATAAAAAGTCTAGTTGACAACCTTGGGATCTAGTATTATGAAATACAAGAGTGTAAACAAAAAAGCCTCTGAAAGAACTTCACAAAAAAACAAACTGGAAGAAACAGCAGGACAATAGCACAATCAAATAGCAACGGTTCCTACCTGTTCGTAGTGGTAAGTCTGAAGTGATGTAATTTGTATTATTAAATAATGCATTCATTCCCATGAACTGATCCATTGCAAACATCTATATTGAAAGAAAATATACTCTTCATTACTACATATATACATAATTTCATAAAGCATCTATCAGCAAAGAATTTCAAAGTTCTCTGTAAATATTGAGACTGCAAACACCCCGGTGCAGTACATAAAGATTTTACATCTATTTTATTTTTGCTGGCAACAGCAGTGCAAGCAAAGCTGATAGTACTGACCAAGTTTCACCAGTTTCATGAGACCGCACTGAGAGCAGCACAGTTTCTAAGCACACATTTTGCTTACATGCACTAACAACTATATATTCAAAAGAGCTTATATGGTAAATTCTGAAAATCTGACCCTAGATGTCTTGCCCAAGGCCTTGCTGAGAACCTGTGAGTTTTCATTTCCACTTCTGTGATTAAACCCCACCAGACTACATTCCTTATGTAAATACATTTACAAGCTCTAATGCAAGAAAACAGCATACCCAGGTTAAAGCTTAATATTTTTTTTGAACACTGACATGTCTTAACTCACTGTAATTGTTGTCAGGTATAAATCTATCTTCTTCTAAAGTGGAGCAAGCATAAAGGAGAAAATAGTTTCTTTTTGGAAATTAAGGTGAGTAGAAATGATGTGTTCTTCACTCAAACTTTTCACTCAAGCAACATTCTCACAATTCAAATGAATCATGAAATAACCTCATGAGATCAGGAAAAGCTTCTGAAGAACTAGGCCTACTGATCTGTGTGAGTGAAGGAACATTTTAGTCACCAATGTCAATGCAAATTTCACAAAAAATGATACAAAGGGGCCTTTCATGGCATAAGGGGCTTTATTTTCAGATAAAGTCCAACGTCCACCACAGAAGAAATTTCAGAGCAAGTGTCACAGGCAGACAGGGCATAAAAATGAGTATTTTTCTAATTGCTTCTTTCAGCAGGCCTAGCCTTCCTTTTCATTTCAGCCATTTCACCAGTGGCAACGCACTTTACAGGTAACATAAAAAAACACCTTAGAGAAAAAAAACCCTAGATTCCCCCCAACCTGATTTCTGCCAATAGCTAGAATGCTTTCATATCTCCATGTTGTTAAGCCTAGGAAATGACAGGACAATATGAGAGGAAGCGAAAACAGAGAGCTAGGAGAGAATACAGGGATATTGAAAATACACAAATCCACTTACTTGGGGATCAGACACTCCCATAATATAGGAATCCTCTCCTGCCATTTTAAGTCCTGAAACACAAAAACATGATCAGAACTCTCATTTTTTTCAATGTACAGCAATAGAGAAACTTGAAAAATGTTACAGTTAAAAGCCCCATCTCTGACCCTTCTTATTTTACTCATAATGTTAACGATTTCTAAAATACTCTTAAAATTCCTC
This sequence comes from Gymnogyps californianus, assembly GCF_018139145.2. Classification (NCBI taxonomy): domain Eukaryota; kingdom Metazoa; phylum Chordata; class Aves; order Accipitriformes; family Cathartidae; genus Gymnogyps; species Gymnogyps californianus. The sequence continues at coordinate 56,699,496 of NC_059474.1, read as the reverse complement.
AGTATTTGCAAGGGGCAAGCTAAGTACAGGACAGGCTACAGCTAGGATTTTCCACTGCCTGCTCCCAAGCAACTAAAAACTTACAGTCAAAGTCCTGAAGTTAAATTTTATTAAAATCAGGAATTAATTTGTTTCTGTCTTTGCTCTGACTACTCTGCCATTAGAGTTTAGGCAAAATCATTATCATAGTTTAGCAAAAGCAGGACTCTGCATTTTTATACAATAAAAGGCTTCTGAGCATTCATGAATGAACCCTAAGGGTTTTCCTGTGAAATATTACTAAATGCAACATAAAGATGCCTGAGGAAGAACATCCAATATTTTTTCTTTAAATAAAAATAGGAGTCAAACATTGACTAATTTTGGACACCTTTATTTCCAGAGGTCCACAAGTGCTCGGCACCCACAACAACTCAGTGCTGACAATGACAATTATGGGTGTACAACATACCTAACCCTTTCTCACAGGTCTACATGTAAATGCTGGACACTGGGAAAGTTTAGCCGGGCTTATTTTTCCTGGGGCCAGTAACAAGCCAGTAGCAGAGCCTGGAAATTTTCTTATGAATTTACTACGTCTATTATAAAAGATTAGTGTTATTTCCTGCCATGTAGACATTATTGAAAGAATTACAATTTCACTTATGTTGATCTTACTAAAAAGGCTCTCCAAGGGAACATCTGAAAATAACTGTAGTGACTATTTCAAGGGACTCATGTCTGCATGCAAGCAGACACTTTAAATAAGGTTAATAACTAATGGAAAATAGAAACATGTCACTGGCCCTCATATTCCACCACAATGAACATGAGCCATGTTTTCCAGCAAAGCAAAGTGAACTGTGAAAACCTACTGCCCTATGAAAGAGAGTGGCAAGTGATCAGTAAACCAGTAAAGAAAAACTGAGTCACCATGTACCTTCTACAGGAACTAGAAAGGCAAATATCAAAAAGAAAATTGGAATACTCGGGTACTTCACTTTGATGGAGGCTCAACTCAGCTTGTTAACAAGCTCCAAAGACAACATATAGCCACCCAACCCACACAAGTACACAATGAAAGAAAATTTAAAATGGAGAAATAGGAGACACTTAATACCCAGATGACTTCCATGAAAAAGAGGTCCATGAGGATAAAATTATTTTTTAATCTAGAAAATAAAAGTACTAATCTGTTTGTAATTCAATTTTAGAGAGAAATATTTACTGGGTAATATTTATTTGTAGTATTTCAGTAAATATCAAATAACTGGTCATAAGATTTCAGCCAAAAATTAGTAACAGATATAACAAGCAGCCACAGTCACCCACGCTGTACTTCATTACCTAATACATCAGGATTTCAGCAATAGAAAAAATATCAGTCAATCACATTATCTCACAGGCATATTCTGCAAAGCATTATTTTCATCAATGATTTGCTATTGTTATTATCAATCTTTATGGAAAAAAGTCAACATACAAGGCATAACAAAACCTTCAGCATACAACAAACTTTATTAAGATGTTTTTATTTGAGATGCCATTCCATAGAAAGAATATAACCCTCATCACCAATTGACAAGTTACTGAAATCACTGAAATAACTGTAATTTAGGTTTTGGCAAACATTTCCCAGTTAAAGGTGTAGATATTACAGAAAACAATCTGAAGACCTCAACAGCCGACACTTTTCAGGAAGCGTCAGAAAATATCCACCCTGCTGATGCACACTGATTAGGTAACTGTGAGTGCAAATGCCAGATTTCTTCTGCATAAACAGAAAAAAAACTGGCCCTAAAAGTCTTGTTTTGTGATCTCTCATATTTAATCACTTACTATTTCATGAGTCACATATGCAAAACTGTGTTCCAAAATACCTAAAGTACCCAGATAACATGGTAAATATGCTTGTTCAGAAAAAAAAGATTCTGAGGCACTAGTTGAATAGCATCTGCCCACTTGCCTGTTTGCTAAATGTATGCTTCTTTGCAAAACTTTCAAACAAAGCATCCCACAGCTTTTTCTGTAAGCCCAACAGGATAAATTTAACAGCATGTTCTATCATCTTTGCCCTATTCTAGTTTCTCAGACTGCATCACACTCACTCCAGCAGAACTCTGTGGGAGAAGGGCAGTTCTCACACCTGCTACGCTTCCTGGTCACATTTACAGTTCTACAATACATTACTTCAACAAAGTGGAAAAATACCACAGAGGCAGTATTTCTGAAAACTTTTCATTTAAAGTACTTTGATATAAAAATCACAATCCATAGAGAAATAAAACCTACATATATCTGAATCAGTCCTTCAATTTCACCTGATCAAAATGGTTATTTCTGGCTTTTTGGCTGATGCAATGAACAATGTCATGAAAGCAAAACAGCAGTCATTAAAGATGAACGTTACACTCAGAAGCAGCAAGGTAACTACCCACATACTACCCAGTTGCTGTAGGTATGTACTAATGAATTTCTAACCAGGTGTTAAACACAATCTCTCTTGCACCAAAAGCACAGGTGTCTCTTACTTGAGATCTTTTGTGTTCAACAGTCAGCTCCAGTTGAGGGAGACGTTAAAGACATTCTCTCTGGCTTGAATGCTAAGCCAGTTTATTATAAACACACGATGATTTAGATGTGCAAACATATGCCTTTGTGTATGTAAACTGACACTTGATTGCCTTCTCAGGGCCTAGACAAAAATTAACCCAGCAGTTTAAAATGACCCCTCTAAATGACTGAAAACACTCTCAGTTTCACTATATGTTTTGTCCTCTTTCAAAGCCAAACAAGCAACAAAAATGTTCTGGGAGCACTACCTCCAAAATAGAATTTGTTTCCTTAGGATTTATTTCGTTAACAAATCCCTAAGCTTCCTCTTCTTACAAGAAAATTGGGGCAAATCCAGGGAGTCAATAACATGACTAAAAACCAAAAATACACTTGCAAAAAACAGACCCTAGCATTAACTGTATGACTTTTAATTGGCCTCTTCCCTTATTGCTTGAGTTTCTAAGCACCTTTCCTACATGTATTAAGTGGTAAGATTAGCATCTACCACGAGTAGCTTTGTTCATTCTCTCCTTACATGAGCTATATTTTGGGACAGAGATTGTTTTTATCCAAGCTGTATTTGCTGCTATATGCATCTTAGAGAAGTCAAGTCAAAACCACCTCTCCCTCATTTGAAGATGACTGGGATTAAAATTGTTTGGTCGAAGTTCGTGTTACCATATACGCCTGCTTCTCACATAATCTCCGATTCCCACAAACTGTACTGCAAACTTGCATCTACAATTAAAAAATACCCCTACACCTGCAGACCACAATCAACCACGACAATCTCCACCCTGGAGACTGTCTGAAGTCTTTCAGATAATGGGGCACAGGAAACTAAACATTTCAACTCACAGTATTTTTTAGTGTGAAAATTGAAAGGTGGGTGAAGGAACATCATTTAGCTCCTAGCACAGTGGGAAAAAGTAAAATCCAGCTAAACTTGTCCAAAATCACACAGCTGTGCCTACTGAGGGACTATAAGTGTGTATGCATGTGCATATGCGTGCAGTATTCCTTTCTCCCCACAGTGAGTCAGCTGCCATTGTGAAAAAGGTTAAAAAAAAGGAGAAAAAGAAAAAGCCTGGGAAGATATATATACATACACATATATGGAAGATGATGGGATTGCATCAACCAACCAAGCAAACATAATGGCAGTTACTTTGCATCACTACTCCTCCTTAATAACCAAGTAATACCAGGTACAAGTAGGCACAGCTAGAAGAACACGAGTTCATTTATTGTATTCTGAATATTTGTTTTCAAGCTTCAAAAGGATCAGGCATTTAAAATGGAAACAATATAATTAATGTAGGAGTGCTCTCATCCACGAACAAGAATTCTCATTTTTGTTTATCTCAATCATTTGATTTCAGATCTCTCTCCTGCTGTTCTCCAGCATTCACTGTATCTTTTAAAACCAAAGACAGGTTTCTCTAGCCAACTTTTTTTAGCCCCTTGATTTTTTGGAGTCCACATCCTCCCCTCTACTGTTCCTCTTCAACCTTCTGGCCTGAATTTAAAAATGAGGTAAACCATTTTCCTCTTTGATACCAGTATCCAATCCAATACCTACAAACAGGGAATGGGACTTCTTCCTGTTACCCTTCTACAGACAAGCATAACCCAATGCAAATTTCATCACCTGTGAGGAATCAAGCTTTAATGTTTGATTCAGATACTAATAGTACAGTTATTTCTGAAAACATTTACAGACATCTCACCCAGCAGCTGCATGCCTTTTAAAAAAATAAGACTTTAAACTTCATTCTTTTTCTTTCTAGCTTTGTTCTCATACTGGCCTGGCTAAAAACCTGAACAATATATATACTAACAAATTAGGAAGACTTCTTATTCCTCCCAGCAGGAAATAAAATCACTTGAATATTACCCTAAATAGTTGAACAACACCCCCCTCCCAAAAAAAAGAAATTTGAGCTTTGGTACCCCAAACCTATTTATTCATGTTTTAAAGCACACCAGGGCGCTTATTGATGAAGCTAACATTTCACATAGGACCAGAGAAAAAAAACCCAAAACATAACATCTACTTCCTTTCCCAGACCTTCAAAGAGAGACATGGTAAGCAGGTCTCTACTTTTAATCTATGTTCTTTGAATATAAATGCATTTTTTTTAATCGATTTGGAGAGATGAAGGATGAACAGTATCACCAACTTCTCTACCCCACAAAGACCTGCCTCATCATAAAAAAGCATCATGCCTGGTAGAAACTCTCATCAGCCACTCATCTCTTTTAAACTTTCTGTACTTTGAGCCAAACAAACAAAAGCATAAAAACTGATGTGACAGGATGCCCATTATATCCTAAGAAAATGAATGCAAAAGACTAGCATCAGGGTATCTGCCTGCTGTTGCGTTTTCAAATACAAAGAATCAACTGATCTTTTCTAAAGCTTGTCCATTATTTTTTAATTAGTTCAGTACAAAGACTGAATTCAGGACAGATTAATATTTTATGGAAGAAGGTTGGTTATAGCACAGATCAGTTTAACAGGATGGAAATTAAGGCATGTTCTGTAAAAGGTACACTGAAGATATTTATGTTAGTGAATCATGATCTTTATTACTCAGAGTTCATTATACTCGTGAACTGGAATTAGTCTGATGGTTTAAATAAATTTCTATGTTGAAGAATGTCCATTTCTTACTTTATGAGATGTTTTACATCAACCTGTTCTCACCTTTCAAGGCTGGGATTCAGAAAGCACGCCTCAAGATGAGAAACTCAACTACCACACTTCAGCTGACTTGATACACTGAAAGCACAGTTCTTCCTGCAAGTTTTCTAGCAGAGTGTTTTTTCTCTTTAACTTGGCTTTCATTGAAATTTACCTGTTAAAAATAAACTTCCACTGGACACTGAATGACAGTCATGAAATTCACTGTGATTATGCTCTTAGCCTGTTTACTTTGCTTATTAAAAATAGAGAAGAATAAGGATGAGAGGGTGTTTTATATATTATATGGTAAGTATATATTTGCTACATTGGGGCTATAAAACACAGCAGACTACCTGATTGCAGAGAACTACGTTTTTAGGAACAGCATCAAGTTCTCTGAAATCCTGTAGCAGCTATGAAATATTGAGGTAGAAACAGTAACTGTTGTACTGTACAGTCTCTACAATGTGTTTTACCTGGTATTGTTTACTACTTCTAGTGGCAACTATCCATCCTTGAGCCTCACCTTTCTATCCTTTGCAAAACATAATCTGTATCTGGACAGAGACAACTGTTTTAGAGATCAGCATTTCCCAAATGGAGATGCTGGGAAATGTATTGTGCAATAGACGCTGAGAGTTGCTGGGTCAGGGCTGGAAGCAGGACAAGAGCTGCTGAGATGATTTTGGCTGGAGGACAGAGCAGGCTGCTCTGACAGAACAGAGATACTGATCCAAGATGTTTACTCTCAAGCCTTCATCACTGCAGTGCCTTCAAAGTCAGGATGCTGCCCATCCCTTTCAATGCCTGGCCTTTTCACCTTAGCTCTGGCCACCTCCTCTCAACTTCATCCAGCACTTCATTTCCCTTGTAACCCAGTTATTTTTCCCAAAATACTCGGAGCAAAGCTCCAGAGCAAAAACCTTTGGTGCAGAATATATTGTTAGAGAAGCACAGTAAGGGGAAAAAAGAAAGTTTGAGAACTGCTATTTTCTACCTCTGCACAAAATAGCAGGCCATACATATACACAGGCATAGGTCTTCTGACGCTTCAGAGGACACGTAAGTTGGGTCATGAACCTACAGCAGTTACATGGACAACCCTTAGCTTAAGCTGTGCATGTCCTCCTAAGCGCTTTAATTTTTTAAGGCTGAATAAAAGATGCTTTTCTTAAGAAAAATAAATTCCATTTTTATTAAAAGCAATGTAACAATAGTGGGAATATTGTACAGGCAGGATTCCAAACAGTTGCTGGCATTTTGAACACCTATTGTCCAAACCTGCTTAAAGCAGGTCTATACAACTAAACTCTTAACAGCTGTTGTTAGCTACCAGCACCTTGTACTTCCATTACTGTTGCCATTAATGAAGCTGCTGCAGAAGAAAATTTTCTGGAGAGGAAGAGTAGGAAGAGGGGAAAGTGAGACATCCCCCTCCCAAATACTAATCAAGCAAAATCTTAACACAGAAAAGGTTTTACCAACAGTTATTTTATTTACATTGTTCTCAACTACTTACTTTGATTGCATCCATTTTAATAAATTATACTGTTTCTGAAGTTAAGCAAAGGTTAAGACTGGACCAAATATTTATCATTTAGATGAACACTGTCCTGATGCACAGTCTGGAAAAACTGGGAAAATGCAAGCTATATGTACACACATGTTTTTAAAATAAAAGGAAAAGAGAGAGATGTGGTACAGACAGCAAATCCCTGGATTATTCAAAATAAGAGGTGATAAACAGCCATAGTATTCTGAAATATACAAAGTAAATAGAACCAAAATATTAAGGGAACATCATGCATACTTTCACTCACATTATTGGCATAGATCTCTTTAGCACAAACAGGAAAGAAAAAGCACTTTAAAAACCATGAGAAGTGATTACTAACCCGCTCAAGTTGACAAGGAGCCCCATCAACTATATTTTTTTGAAGGTATTTTAACTCAGTAATGAAACAGACTTGAAATTTGAAGTTTGCCTTTAAATGTTAAAAGTTTACTAATAGTTCTTCTCCCATCTATGACTTCAACACCTGGGGGGTAGGGGGATGTTTTAAGGAAACTGTATTCTCAGTATAAAACTCAACAATGCTCCATTTCCACAAAAGCAGCATACGGAAGTTGTATTTTTTACTTTCCTTCAGCTACTACAAAGACGTGTAATCTCTGAATAAAGATTTGAGTATAAGTTCTCAGTACACAAGTGAGAAAAGGTTTGTGCAGAGAGGCATTTTTATCAAAGATACTACTTTCTTCTGCAGACTTTTTCTCATCCGTAGACTGTTGCAGCTGCAATAACACTACATAACCCTAAATGACACTGTTTGTTTTTTTAATATAACAACACAAATTGCCTCCTCTTGTTATTAATTAAATCTGCTTATTATTTCCTGTTGGGTGGGACCTGGGAGTTTTGGCTGTGTATTTTTTAAATTAAAAAACCCCAAAAACTGTTTAAGTTAAAATTTTCAAATATTTTCAGTCATGAGCAGACGCATTATTGGATAACAGCATAAAAACTACAAAACATTTAGGAAATGAAATCAATCACAAGTATTAAAGAGATTTCAGAAGTGTGATGCTCTGAATCAGAATTGTTGGGTGCAGAATTATTGTAGGAAATCTAGACTCAAATTTATTACACCAGATAACTATTAAATTTGAAGAACAATTCACAGCATGAAGAAATTAACTTGGCAGACTACCTGAATGGTTGCTTTATTAAGTATCTTTACAAACAGAATTTTTGTGTATTTTATTCGTTTCCCAAATGCCAAAGTAGTGAACTAATATGACAAGAGGAAACACTAAGATGCCATAAACATATAAACTGTTTTTCCAGGATATTGTTAGAATAAAGTTAGAATGTTTTTGTTAAAACACTTTCAAAGCAACTTAAACCAAAGGAATAAACAGTATTCAAATATATGGCAAACATACTCTGGTATATGGATAATGCTAAGTATATGTAAAAATACTAATGTTCAACACAGCAAAACAACTCTAGTAACTAAACTGTATTTTAGCCACGTGGAGTGGTAATGCTACTTGAACTAACCTGAATATCATGTTAAAATGCTGTTACTTTTTCCTACAGATTAAAAAGAATCCCTGAATGTTCTTTAGAAATAGTTCTAGTTCATACAAAGTTGTTCGTCAAAGTCAAATTTTAACTTAAAAAGCCACACATACCTATTTTGTAAGCCTTAAGTGTAATAAATCATCAATATTAAACAGCAAAGCTTTTCCTTTTTGGGAAGGGAAAGAACAGCGTTTCTGACAAGCCAAGTAGCAAGCAAATCCAAGGTTTCAGAAGTCCAGTTCACATAAGGTTTACTGTATCACCAGGTACTTTCACACAGGTTCTGGGGTCTTACTGAAGACACAGTCCCTCATTTCATGAACAACAGTGGCAGACGAGGGCTCAGAAAATAGCAAGAGCTGTTACCACTGCAATCGCAAAAGTGAGCTAATGGATTCTCAGTGTCCTTTTGGTTTCGAACAGGCACTGAAAACATACCACGACAGAAATGGTCAGTTAAACAACACCAGTAAGTGGAACCAAACAGGTAGAACTGAGTCCAGCACCATTAGTGTTATACCCTAGATCTCAAATCTACAGGTGCCAAATGGTTACTAAGGCTTATTTTTTTGTTTATTACAAAGAAATACTAAAAATCCTGCAGCCTCAATTTTCTACAGTAACCTATGACACACCAAAAACCACTTAGACTGAACTAATGAGACCCCAAAACCATCTGCTCATTTTGGATTTACTTCATGTGTGTGTTAAAATCTGTCTGTCAGTGTTTAAAAAGATAGAAATATGATCTTTAAAAAAACCAACCAAACAAAAAAAACCCAAAACACCCCCAACACCGCACTACTCAGACCTACTTTGCTCTTGATCTGTTGATACCAGTACAGTTAGCTTGGAGGATGCAATGAAATACAGAGGTATTTCAGTTTAGCTAGTTCTGCATTTTAAATGAAGAAAAAAAAATATCTGGCACTGCTTTTCAAAAGAACGTAAAAGTTGAAAGGGGGAAAAAAATGCTAGTAGTAGCAATAGTAGCTTCCTCCCCACACATGGTCTGTCAGCTCCACCTAAATCCTAAACAAAGGACTTTACCTTGAGACTAGAATAATTTGAAACATCTTTTAAGGCCTTACTTTTGAAACTGTCAACAGTGCTTCAGCAAAATATATATGTTTAAATGAAAGCACTGAAGAAGACTCACTTATTTCTATGCTCAAACTTAGATGCAAACTTAGTGCCTGACTGACCTGAGGGCACAGTTAATGACAACCGTAATTATGATCTTATCAATGTAGAACTTCATAAAAGGTTCCCAATTTATTTAAAGGACATCAAATTACAACTTCCACTTCTAAAATACCTGCGTCAGAGCTAGAACTGACCAAGACCAGGAATTTCTTTTTCATTATTTGCCTGAAACATTCTCTCCTCTTTGTTTTATAATAGCTCTGTTATTTTGTGTCTGAGAAACAAAGAAAAGCTATCAACACGTTGGAAAAATTTTTTTAAAACTAACTTCAGAGTTTTTATTAGTTGCTTAGGGAAATGAGTAATGATTTTCTATAAGACTAATACTTCTGAATTTAGAGTTGGCAAACATTTACAGCACCGAAAGGTGAGAAGATATTAGAGAGTACATTTTGAAGCGATCTATGAAAACACAGACTAATTAACCAGAATCTCCAAAGACCGCAGAATTTTCTCATCACTAGCTACATCAGAAAGCCAACTGTAAGTTAGTAAAAAATATATTGTCCTTCACTGTATCTTTGCAACTTCAAAACAACATTTACTTTGCATGCATTTAACTATTGAGGGAGACCTGAACTTTCTAGTCAGCATAAAGCATCCTTGATAGTAAAGACTCATAGGCCTTCAGGAGACAGTGGCATGGGAAGATTTTTGGAAAAGGCAATGATGAAAAGGAGGAGTACTGTTTTCACAATAACTCAAAAATCTATTAATTAGCAAATTTGCGTTGGTGATAGTTATTTGTAGGTATCCATTACTGAATTCACATAATGCCACTTCAATGAAAAAAGTGAATTTAGATTTATTACTAAAATTGATTTTAAAAGTCAAATACATAGTAACTGAGAAACAATTAAATTGCTGTTTTTCAATAAATGAAGCAGGAAATTTTCAAACATGCATATAAATGAAGTATCGCTGTCTGCTTTCCACCCTCTTGTCCTCTCCCAAGATTCCCTTGTTCTCCCCCAGCACACTTTTTTTTTCCCAGCAAACTTTTCCGATTTCAAAATATATACTACAAAAACATTACCAAGGTGCTGACTGAACTAAGCGAATACAGGTATGAAGTTTATCTGCTACAACATTATTTTTTAAAAACACACATGACAGAAAGTGATACAAAGCCGTTCTCAGTTTTACAACCTTAACTCTACTCAAAGTGTGTTCATTACTTGCATGAAAAAATAATTTCATTTTTTGATGACTCTACCGCTGACTGACATTTTTTTCTTTAAAAAAAGGGACAAAGGGTGGAAAGAAAAAGGCTTTTTCCCTTCTGTTTAATGTTTCAAATTAAATTATTTAACAGATCTTGCACATATTTCAGCACTGAGTTTCCTTGAAATCTCCACAGTCCGTGGCAGATCCTGACAATAATATTTCAGCATAACTGTCGGTTAAATTCTTGAGCCAGGGAAGTTTACAGAACAGAGGATCTGCCTCTGGATAGTTACAGGCTGTTTTTTCCTCTTTCATTTTCTCAATTAAACTGTAGTCATTTCTGTAGATTACAAAACACTGCAGACAGGATGACGTCTTAGAATGACATCTTGGTTAATGCTTTCCTAGAATGGGCAGCTACATTCTCTTCTGAAAGAATAAAAATGCTTTGACTGAAATACTGTTTCAAAAATTGATACGTCACAGTACATAGCACAGAGACTCTGGATGTCAATAAAAACAAAGTGCTATATTTTCAACCCTGTTCTGTGAGCTTGACAGTGGTAGTGTAGCACCTTACAGCATGTAAGGCACAAGGTGATGTGGCAGAGAATTCATCCACTTAGTACTAATTTTCTCTGTGAACAGAATAAATTAAGAGAGGGCTTCTGAAGCACAAAACATGTCAAATATGATCGGCACTTTAAAACCATTTTTAAAAAAATAATCTGTATTTGCTTTAAAATGTTATCCTTTAGCAAAGATTTTGAGCATTTTAAAACAGGAAGTTGAAATGCAGCAGATGATTCCTTGCCTACAAAGCCTTATTCTGCAAATACTTACAGGCACTCGTATTTACTTATTTGAATGAAATTACATAGCAGTACACTGCATTATGGTAATGGCCAAATAACACATAGCTCATCTGTACTACAGTTCAGAAATAATACTCCATTTTATGTTCACATAAAGTAAGTCAATAGTGCATCTTTCTCAAAGTTACTAAAGCAGAAAGCATCAACAGGTAAAAAAATAATTGCAATGGTGAAAAGTTGAATATTCTTGTTTTTAAGGTCAAGTGTAACAGAACAATCAGTCTAATAATATTCCTTGTCATGGTGAGAACTTTTCAGTTTCATCACTTACTACTACATTGCCTTTAAAAAACTCACTATTTACTACCTTTGAAAGTAGCCTTTATTTATACTGTTTGTGATACTTCACAAGCCTCACCCAAGACAAGGACACCAAAAGTTGCCTGTAGCAAACCTATGTTTACATAGTAACCGCCTGTTTTTTCAAGGCCAGCCAGGGGACTACACAACAGCAGACACTCCAAATTGTGTCTCAGGTTAAGCACGTATGTCACCTTCGAAACCAAAAGCATAAAAAGCAGCACTTCCTTTGCCTACAAGCACCCACTATACGGTCAGCAGAAGTTGGGCTTTCAAATTTTTTCACTTTACTTGACAGTCCTTCACAGACATCCCTTCCTAGCTAGGAAGGCCCCTATAATACAGCAGCAGAAAACCACACTATGTGCCTAAAAAACAGTCAATCACAGAAGAGGCGTGAGTCGGTTCGTGCACTAACAGAGTGCAATTTTTCAAACCCTCAACAGAAAGGAAAGCGAGGTGGCAATCGCCCTTTTCAGAAACTCCGCACCGGGAAGAAGGGGGTGTCCGCCTCCCCGGCTCACCCCCGCCGGCAGGGCCGGCACCAGCACGACCCACAGCCCCCGCAATCCCCCGACTCCCGCCACACGGCACCGGCCGTTGCCGCCGGTTGCCCGCCTTCCCCTCTCGCTCGCCGCAGCCGCCCCGGCGAGCGCAGGCAAACCCCGCGGCAACCGCTCCCGGCGCTTCAGCGGGAGGTCCACGCCCGGGCCGAGGTCACAGGCGAGCGGCTGCCCGGCGCCACGCGTGGGGCTGGCCTGGGGAACGCGCTTCCCGTCGGCAAACCTCCCCTCCGGGCGGCCGCCACGCTCTCTACAGCGCTTCCCCCCCGCCCAGCCCAGCCCGAGCAGGGCGCAGCTGCCCGCTCCCGCCCCGGTCTCGCTCCGCATCAGGCCGCAGCGGTGCAGGACGGAGGAAGCGCAGCCAGCGGCGAACCGCCGCCGAGACTAAGGGCAGGGGAGAAAGAAGGCAGCGAGCGGCGGGGCAGGGGCCGCCTGGGGCTCACCCGGGGCAGGGCAGGGCAGGGCTGGCGGCGCCTCCTACTCGTCGTCGTCGTCTGCCGCTCGCGGGTCCCGGCCGCGCGTCCCTCAGCGCCGCGCCATGTAACCGGCGTGACGCCGCCGGCGCCGCCCGCGCCCTGGCTCCGCGCGGACTTTCCCCCTCCCTCCCGTCCGCCCGCCCCACCGCGGGCCCGCTGGCGAGGGCAGCCGAGCGGCACCGGCCTGCGCGGCCGCCGCCTGCGTAGCCTCCGCCCCCGCGGCCGCCTGCCCGCCCCTGCCCCGCGGCCCGCCGCACTTCCTGGCTGGAAATTCCCGCTGACGCTCCGGCAGCGCAAACGGCCGCGCGGGAGGGGCGGGGCAGGGCGGGAGGGGGCAGCCGTTGGGGGGCAAAGAAGGAGCGGGCGGCCGTTGGGCGCGAGCAGCCGTTGGGCGCCGGGAGGAGGGGCGGCTGTACAGCTCCGAGCACCACCAGCCGCTTCTGGCGGGCCCCCTCAGCGCCGCCCGCCACCTCACGGCTGAGGAGAAGCCCACCCCGGGCGGGCGAGGAGAGACAGCGGCGAAGCGAGCAGGGCAGCGCGGAGCCAAGGAAGCGCCTGCCACCCACCCGCTGGCGACGAAATTCCTCTCGCAGGGACAGGCCCTCCCGCCTGGAGGAAGCCGCGTGAATACGTGAGCTTTTTCATCCCGGGGGAATTGCCACCGCTACAAGGATAATCCTGTCGTTGTCCATGTTGCTTGGCCCACAGCGACCTTCTCAGCACTTCTGTGGGGTGAGGCCCGACCTCGTGGCGGCCAGTGTTTTCTTCTTGTTTGACCCCTAAAAAGTTTTGAAGGGAAGAGAGACTATGTATAGAGTGAATTTAAACCCACTTGCATAGTGCCTGGCTGCTGGCTGGCTTTCATGGGCACTTCGTAAAAGGAGGTTTACTGATTGACTACCACCTGATGTCTGAAAACAGCACTGAGCAGAGAGTACAGGCTACACAGCACCATTTTTCTGTGGATTTATACAGCTTCTGGCAGAGCAGACTCCCAGGTCGGTTAACTTCTGTTAAATTGTGCCACCATCAGTAATACGCTGGTCGTCTTAATACTGAAATCCAAGTTTGTAGTACAGTAACCAAGCCTCCCAGATACATCTAACCAAGGCTGAAGAAAGCTAGTGCGTTGTTTAATTGGCACAAATATTCTGTGAAACATTTAAGTTCAAACATCTTTATGCTGAGTCTTAAACATCTGGTTTGCTAAGGGTAAAGAGCATCTCAAATCAGCAGCCAGCATGGCTTACCTGATGTGTGTTAGCCCAGAAAGTCAGCAGCGCACCTGAAAAGCACCTGTGGGGGATTTTGTTACACTAAGGCCACGTGAGGTGGATCTTCACTGATTATTTCTCAGAGTTGAATGAGACTAACAAAAATCATAATTTATAAGAAGGATTAAAAAAACCCCTATAGATTAATGAAATGATATGACTATTGCTTCTTGTATCGAAGCAAGGAACTGTCATCTAGAGCAAAAGTGGATTCAGAAGAAATAGGGTCAGATCATAAGCCACCTGTTGACTGGACAAGAAAGGGGTATTTTTACCAGAGAGCTATTACAGCCTTATCTTTAACACTCCATAGATAGTCCAGTCATGTCACAGAGGGAGACTGTGCTGCTGAACACTTCCAGTCTATCAAGATGGTAGCTGATTTCATTCCTGGAAAGGGAGTAGATTCAGATGTTACGCTTTGTGGGTTGGAAGAGAGATGTACTAATTTAAAATTAGTGCTGAGACTGTGAAAAAGAGCTTGGAAATGCAAAAGATTTTCTCTGCCTCTCGATAAGGAACTGAAATCTCATACAGGTTACACATAACATATATATGAAGAGACAGTAATTTCCTTTATTTGGATTGCCACTGAGGCTCTGTGATGCAGTTCTAAAAATGCATTCCCCCATTGTCTTCCCAATCCAAATTGGAAATTGAAAATGACTCAGCATTTATGAGTAAAACATGTTTTTCCTTATTAAATGGGGTTACTTTCTGGACACTCAAGACCCAATATTAATCTTCTCTGTGGAAGCAAGTGCACTGAAGTAAGCAGAGCAAGTGAGGAGACAATCGGGCGCCAAAGCCCTTTAAGAAGGAAGTCTAGATGGATTTAAAATACAAGAAGTTTCAAAATAAGATTCATTTGAAAGGAAAGGTGCCATGTCACAGCTAGTCAAAGGCATGCTCACAGGGCAAAACCTGTACAAACAAGTACCAGGAAATCAGACAAGGTGGAAAAGTTCCAAAACTTAAGGAGACGTACCTGGTGGATTTATTTTAAAAGGACACATCATCAAGTACTCAGGCTCAGCTTTCCCTGTGAAATCCTCATCAGCTTCCACAAACATCTGGGTTTTAAAAGAAAATCCTCTTCTCAATTACATTTAAAACATAAATTTGTCTTTCTTGTAAGTTAACACCATAACAGAAATGTTATTTCTGCTGAAACCCACAATAGTACCAGACTGTAAGCTCACAGTTCAGTAAAATTCTCTTCACAGGACACTCTAGATAAGTGAACTGCTTTAAAGCACAGGATTCTCACCTGAAGAGCAAAATGAGCAATTATATCTCTAATCCTGTTTCCAACCACTAGGGAAATTAGGCAGATAATACAGACTCAAGTGTGAGTGGTTTGCAGTGAAAAAGTGGTGCCTCTTTCCTGGATAACACAGGTTTGCACTGTTACTATCAAGATACTTCAGTACCTGAACAATATCAGCTCACAAATGAAGAGCTGGTTATTAAAAAAGCAAATGCTTATGTTGTTGAGCTGAGGGAGACATTGTGAAATGTTTCTAGCCATGTTACAGTCTCTGGTAGCTGGGGAGGTGCATTGGTGGTAAGGCTTTCTAGTTGTACACTTACCCAGGCTTTTTCACCTTAGTAAGGTTGTGTACTTTTAAGTTTCCCGATATGTAAACGTAGTCTAGGAGCTGCATCTGTTCCCTGCTAGGTTTGCTCTGGGAGTGTAGATTCCTTTCCAAGGTCAGAAATCTTTGGCCTCAGTACTTTTTAATCCTGTAACTAATATTTTTTCTCCTCAGGAACAAAGTGTTATTTCTGAGAATTAAGCTTTATTTCTCCAGGGATGTTTGAAAACAGATAGATGTGTAAGACTGGCAGAGATCTTAGAAATAATCACTCTTCACTTTAATTGGTATGCCTAAATTGGAAAAAAAAATCATTGAAGTTTCTTATTTTATTTTTTCTCTGTTTCTGAGGTATTTATTGGAATCAGAACAGGATCTTTTCATTCCCTTTGACGTAGTAGCTTTGATACTAAAACAGGAAGAGATGAGGGAAAGTCTGAAATAGCTACTGAGAGATACTTCCTTTTAAAGCTTTCAGCTGCCTGTCTTCATTGGCCTGCTAGGCCATACTATCCCAGTCTCTTTCTGGTTAATCCATTATTTCTTTATCATCCAGAAGTGCTAACTTAAAAACTGATTTGCCTTGGATAATAGCCTGTGATGGTCTTACAGACATTCCAGTCTTCATAGAGGTTATCAATGTTTAGCCAATGTTTGCTGTTGGCGTTACCATTATCTCCTGTAACTTGAATCCACCAGGAATATAAGACAATATGCTTTAAAAAAAAATTCACATTTTCAAGACGGTGCCATCATTCTGAGACAGAATATATATCGAGCTCGAATGAAGTAGACAATAGAAACCGTATAAAAAAATCTCTAAATAGCCAAAGTATATGTGCAAAGCCAACCAATTTGAACTGCAGCTAGAGCAGGGTCTAGAGTTCAATGATGCTGCTGAATCCCCATGTTGCAGCATCCATGAGAAGTACTTTCTGTCATCTTCGCCATTTTCTGGTCGATGATGACCTGGCCTCAATTCATCATGTATTTCATCAGCACTTAGATGGACACAGCAACACCCTGCAAAACTCAGAACAGCGTGGTGTGTCCTGTAGTTACACAGGTCACATCCCAAACGTACCTTTCAGTTGCTTCCTACAGAACTGCAAATCAGATATGAGATCTCGTATTACCTCCAAAGTGGTTCAGACCTGTAACTATGCTAGAAGACTAAATTTCTAGTGGATTGGGTAAAAGTGCCAGAGCTGAAGCAGGAGAAGATTTCAGTAGTGAATAGCTGTTGGGGGAAAAAACAGATGTAGTAGACTTAAATAAGAGAACCATGAGGCTGTAGACGTGGCTGATGTGCATAATTAATAGAGAAAGGGGAACCTTTGGAGAGACCTAGAAGTAAACAAGAAAAGGAAGATTAAAGAATTAAAAAAAATACAGAAGTGATCATGAAACCTTGAATAGGGTATTGCTAAGGATAAGCATTAATCTGAATAGGAGTGTGAGTGAACCTGTATTTCTATGTGATAGCTGACTTTTGTGCATGAGATAGAGGTAAATAACAGGTTAGCTTGGTCCTACACTCCAAGTGGGGAGAAGATCTGAATGGATGGAAGGGAGTTTATCAGATTGCCTTTTCTATATTTTCTCTTCCAGAGTCCTACAGTTTTCTTGCATTAATAGCTGATAGATACAGTTATGAGCCTACTTTTATCTCTTCTTCCACGAAGTAAGCCTGCCAATTAATTTAGAAAATAAATCTAGGCATACACACTCACGTTAGGTGTTATGATAACGACTTTAGCTCTGACATCATCTGCTTTGTTTTCATGTGTGACTGCTCAACATGTACTCTTAGGGCTATGATCCAGCATAGGGTATCACTTGCTTAAAGACATGGAAAGAACCAAGCAGAGAAGTCAATTTTATGTGTATCATTTTTGGAATGGTTAGCCTAGCCTCCCCTCAGTTAGGCTGTGTAATGCCAGGCCTCCTTCCTTCCTTTCTTTTACACTGGCAGATAACAAGGAGCATTTCACAGCAAACCTCTCAGTTACACTGAAAATGGTGGTTTATATATTCTGTGTGAACTTGCTGCAAGGTAGCTGCTCTCAATGGAGAGCTACCCAGAGCACTATGAGGAGTTGTTAGCTGGCTCACTCGCCTGGGCCTTGAAGCTGCTTCATACAAAAGATACAGACTGCTGTTGCCTAGGCTGGTCCTACTTACCAGTCCAGGTTTAGAGGTTGAGCTGTGTAATACTGTACAACAGGATGTACATGTATTCTCAGAATATAAATGGTTATGTGTATAGAAACTATTTGTAGGACCAGTAGTGGTATGTAGCACTGTAACAATGTGAAGGACATGCACCTTAGAGCCAAAAGCAAATTGCTACAGCAAGTAGAGTCACGGTTAAGAGTTGTGCTTTCTGGTAGTAAATCTAATAATCTACCAGCCAGTTCTTCAGAATCTGGACCTAGTACAGATTGTGAGTCATTCACTCTTCTGTCGCTCAGCTACCTAACACCTTGGCCGGCCACTGAAGGCAGAGGGATGGATTTTTGCCATTTGAGTTCAGTGACAGCAGGTTCTTACCAGTCCGCTTCATTCACTCCCTTCTCTTCCCACCTACCATCCCTGTGTTATGATTAATACTGCACCATGGTCAGTATTTCTTACATGAGTGGGTAGGTTTCTCTTCATAGTCTTTTGCGTATCTGAATGATATGTACTTGTAACTTTTATCTGATTACACCCATCAGAACCTGGTTCAGGGGCCCAATTGTTTTCCCAAGAGACATAAATTCTTCCCTCTACATGACTGCAGCTTTAGAGTCTCAGCAATGTTTCACCCAGTTAGCTAATGCAAACAAGAGCAGCTGTTTGACTCTTGTTGTCTTTGTCACTTTGTTTTGTTAATAGTCACTTTCATTAAATATATGCTCCATTCAATTTATGAGGTCATTTTGGGTCAGGTGTACTGAATAGGACCAATGTTAACACTGTAGAGAAAGTAGAATTTAGCTAACTTGATTTTATATTACTGCTATTTTATGCTGTAGCAGCTCTTTAAGGCCCCAGTAGAGGAAAGAAGTTCCAGACAGCTAAGCACTGTACAAATGTATAGGGAAGAGATTTCCTCCGCCACAGAACTTTCAACATCTAAATATATAATGGAAGACAGATTATGGAAGCACAAAGTGGCACTCTCATTGCTGTTTGAGCTCATGCAGTGATTCATTTAAGTTTTCTGCTCAACTGTTGGTAGAAGTAAGTTCTGATTTCTTGAACTGTTTCTGTTGCAAATTTTAAGCCTTTACCACAATTTGTGATATTCTTAAAATTCCAGTCCTGGAATCTCTGGATATGTGGCTAGTTTTCTCTCAGGTTTGGAGGAAACTTAAAACTTATGTTTAAAAAACCTGAAAGTATCAAAGTTCAAAAGGTATCTTTTAAAGAGTGATTCTCTTCAGGCAAATCCTGTGGGTTTAGGGGACTTTATTTATAATTTTGTAATGATGGGGGGTTGACAACAGAGAGTGGTGAGCTAAGACAAATCACTAATGTAATGGATCAGGCCTTCTAAAAATACAAGATTATAAAAGAATATTTGGAGGGCACTACGAAAGGCAAGTTGTCTCATGGATTTGGTTTCATAAAAGCTCGTGTTCTCAACCTTTGCTCCAGAGCTGTGACGGCTAGAAACTTTTCTTAGGAAACTATTCTGTACTTAAAGTTGCAACATCAGAAACAGTACAGGTGCTATCTAAGATTGTGTTAAGATGCAACAGGCTGATGAAAAGCAAGAGAGTATGCTGTAACAAGAGCCCTGTGACAGAGCAGGGTTTCAGGAAAAGAGAGGGACGTCAGTCTGTTTTCTGCTCTACACAAGAAAAGCCATGAGTGATAGTAGTGGAGGAAGCAGTGTGTTCTCCTTATTCTAGTTTCTTTCTCAGTTCCCCTCTTGATTTACTGATTGGAAGCTGAAGCCTGGGTGATAATGGGACAGAGTCTTTTATTCTTTCTCTACCCTGTGTAAGAACATGGTGCAGAGGCTTTTAAGCTACAAATAAACATCCCAGCACCGAAGCCAGAACTGGTATGAACATGCAATTCTGTTGCTGTTCCCAAGCACATTGTCTTAGATGCTGTCATGCTTACATGGCCTGCCTTGCTTTCAGGGCTAAGGATCCCCACACAGTGCTGTAGCACATTAGGTACGCGTACTTGTACAGGCTCAGGGTCTCTGCGCTGCTGAGACCTGACCTGAAAGTGCACGTGACTTTGCTTACCTGAGGGTAGGGAAATGGAATTGCAAAGTCTTCAAATGTTGCTGTTTACCTAGACGTCCAAATAAGAATATGAGACTACTGTTTAAGCCCTTGGGTGTATTTACAACAGCTCTTCCCAGCTTTCAGCATTGTGCTGCCAACAATTGGCTGCACCCAAAGACACTCCCTTAGATATAGCATAGTGAGAACTCAGTGCTCCTTGTATTCAGATCAACAGCAAACTCTTGTTGACCTACCTGGGTGTACGGCTGGCGGCTGAGGGAGGATCCCTACCTTCTCTACAGACTTGGAAAGTGTTCTGACAGTGGGCTCATGTGGTTGTAAATAGTAAGGCTGGGCAGCATCTGCAAAACCGTTCAAGTATTTTCTTGAAGCAAGACTTAGCTTTGCAAGCTGTATATTGGTCTGTAAGAAGGTAAGGTGGGTGTCATGGTGACTTTATGAATGCTTCTGGGTAAGTCCAGCTGAGTCTGCTGGAGTTCTGACAGTGGTCTAGACAGGTTAGAATGACATTCTTGTAACAAAAATGCTATTCTAAGGATACAGAACAAAAGCCCAAAGAAATGAAGATTGAAAATATGAATGTTAGGATGAATCTGAAACACTGAGAATCTCATTTTCCCCACAGTTCTTATCACTAGATAGAGGAATATGCCCACACTATCACTTAGGATCTGTGTGTGCCGCACTCGGACAATTCATGTGTCCCTGGAGCGCACTGCATCTTGCTCCATCCCATGAGAATACTTGGAGGAGGTGGTTGTGCCATTAGAAGAAACTCATCTGTCATTGGACGATACTACAGGACCTGCCTGACTAGAAAGGTTGGACACACTGGTATAGTACTTGCCATTTTCAAAACATTTGCCCCCGTTGACTTCAGTTGCAGATGTGAGTGTTTTTAGTACTTCTGCAATCAGACTTCAGCGTCCAAATCAAGCACCTACAAAATGAGGAACACTGACTACCTGTGAAAAGTTTGGTTTAAGTGATATGACTAGCGTCACACAGGAACTCTGGCACAGAAGAGGAGACATTACAGCTCACTTGGTCAGGATTAAGGATATAATCCTGTCCCTTCCAGCAGTTACCTGCTTGTTCATTATAATCCTCCCAGCTTTTGCCAGGAAATTCATGGAGGCCCTATGGAAAGCAGTCTCTTTAACGTGCAGTTCTTCGCTAGAGCAGCCCCATCCTAACAACTCAGCTTGATACAGATGCCCTGGAGTGGCAACTTTCATACAAAGCATAGAAATTTAGCTAAAATTATAAGCTGAAAATAATCTCCTCTTAATAAGAAGTTCCCATCAATAGATTATTAGTGCTAGTAATATAATCAGCCCCATTCATAATATAAAGACAAACTTGTGGTTAGAGCAAAAGTCTCAGAATCTGGATTCTCTGTGTCAACTTCCAGTGTAACTTTGGAGATGAGAAACAGTGACCATTTATGTTAAAGACTGGAGAAAGAGTGGGAAGAGCTAAGATAAAGGTAATAGCTGGTGACCAA
Source organism: Gymnogyps californianus (assembly GCF_018139145.2). NCBI lineage: Eukaryota > Metazoa > Chordata > Aves > Accipitriformes > Cathartidae > Gymnogyps > Gymnogyps californianus. The sequence continues at coordinate 56,677,965 of NC_059474.1, read as the reverse complement.
TTCTTGTTTAGTATTGCATGTAACCCTTAAATTATTTTCCACTTTGCAAACAAATGAGCAGCATGTCAAGCAAACAAATCTCCAAATCCTGGTTTTGCTGACTTGGATAGCAAAACACTTATTCTTATTTTGGTCCTCCACTGACATGCAGTAGTGTGATTTTTCTGGTTGCATGAAACACCTGTGGTGTGAAGCATTAAAACTGAATAGGTACCACAAGTCAGTCTCCTGATCTGCCAATAGTTTCCCTAAGCTGTGCCTTTTAGAAGAGCAGCTTTAAAACCTTGAAAGAGTCTTACATAAACTTGAAACTGGAACAGACAGGGACAGATTTAATCAAAGTATGTATGACTCATCTTTCACTCTTTATCAATATTTTGTGTGACAAAGTCACATAAGCAGCATCTTTAGCTGAAAAATACTGGCTCCCTGAAAATGGAGCTAGCAATTCCCTCTCTAGAAGATGCTCTGCTTATGAACAGAACAAGTTGAAACAGAAATGCTGAGCAGGAAGGTGAACCTGAAAACTGGACTACTGAGCTGTAAAACTCTTGATGCCTTTTATCACAATGACCTACATAAAAAGTCCACTCCCACTACCTTTCATCCAATATGACCTGAAACTGTTGGGCACCATTGCATCTTAGGCATTTATTAGTTCTTTGATGTTACTGAAATTGAAGAATTCTCCTCATCCTCACCCTTTTTAGAAGAAAAATATTTCTGAAGTCATTGGTGGTCTGTCCCCTCAATGTGAAGTATATGCATGACTCCTTACTTGTCATAAAACACTGTAAAGTCATGAAATAATCAAGTAGCACCACACATGAGGATGCTGTCATCTCAAACTGTCAGGAGCCTCATGGTTTTCTGAGGATTCCAGCAGTGTTTCTCAGACTGTGATTCATGTCTTTAACAGAACAGGTCAGAGATTTCAGTAGAGAAGCCTGATCACATGCAGTGCATGACCAAACCTGTTACAGTTCTTTACCCAGGGGCCAAAACCAACCACAAGTGTTTCTGTTTCGTCACCTTACCCCTTAACAGAAAAAACAGCTATTGAGATTTATTATGTTTGTTATTAAGTTCTCTTAATAGCTATGCAAAGTGCCTCTTTTTCCATGCATATATCAAAGGCATATCATCATGAAAAAAAATTAAAAAATCAGTTCTGACTCCTTTTAACTCCTGCATGTGCTTCTGTGCCAAGACTGCTATAAGGGTCTGAGCTAGACTTTGTTTAGAAAATGTGCAATCGACAGAATACTTTGCCAAATTCTCACTGGCTGTTTCTAGAAAGTAAAGCTCCCATTGATTTTGAGTTCTAAATCTTTTCCACTCTGGCTTGCATGGAGACACTTGAAAGATGCATTAAAAAACAGACACAATGGAAATAAAATATGAGTGGCACATACAGAAAAGTCACATCTAATTAATGGAGACCACCCAAAACTTAGTCCTGCCCTGAAATCCATAGAAGAAATAGATGTATTCTGTTTTTAACATCTAGCTTAAAAGGCATTTGACAATTTCAACAATCTCCAAAATTTCCAGGTTTGGTAATATTCACATGTCAGACATTTGTTAGGCAAGTACTTCTGAGCTGAGAACAGCAGCTCTGGAATCTCCAGACTTGCTGAAATAGATCTAAAAAAACCTAGGCAGCATGTCAGACTTCCTACATCAATCTAAACTTGTTTAACGAAGACTGGAGGGAAAAAATACAGAGGAAATTCTGAGTAAATGGAGTCAATATTTATCAGTGTCTGTCTTGGCCACACAAGAAAGGACAAAAACTTGACACAGAACAAACAAAAAAAGCCCCAGTGGATTTCCATCTAATCCATCGCATTAAACACTAACCCACACAGACAACTGGGTACACTACTCTGCTTGCCACTGCATGAAGGTTTTCAACAGCAGAACTAAATGCCAAAGAATTGTAGTACAAACAGAAGGTCATAGAGCTAAGGAAATTACCCTTAAAATAACGGCTTTCTAAACATTAAATAGATTACGACAGAGAAGAAACTATGCTTGGGGATACCAGTAAAGGCATATTGGCACTCAAGTCACGTGAGGAAGATCTCATCACCTGATAGGTGGCTACTTCAGTCGTATGACAGAGAGCCTGAAGAGCCCTAACAGGAGTTGAAAATTTAGTTTTCTCTAGCTGCTACAGTGTATGGTTTATCAGGAAGACAGTAATAACAGAAAGTATCCTGGTTTTTTTCATTATATATGGAATCTCTGAGACAGTTAACAGGGTGAGTCTGAGTAAAGGTGCTCTTTCCCTCAAGAGCTGTAAATGCCTTTTTTCAGAGAAAAAGTGTGGTGTGATAAGAAATCTTTTGCAAAGTCTTTCTGTTTCTGAAGAACTCAAGTACTTTGTGATTCTGTGGGAAGGAATGTATTTAAGCTCCTGAGGGATTTAGGGCTAGGCTCTGTGGAGAGAATGTTAAATTGTGAGCCTGGCTCCTAGATGAGATCGTCTGTACCCTGTGAGTGTTTTTAGGCTATGTCTCAACAGGATTCACCAGAAATGAAGAACTGATGACAAGCACAGCAAGCTTGTGTCCAAGGAAAGCCTCAGCCTAGAAAATGAGTAGAGCAATTGAACTAAGTGAGCCTACAGGATATTTGGTGATAGCAGGAGCAATGTGATACAGACTGATGTGATAGTCTGCTTGTTGGGGCAAACAGATAACTGAGGGTCTGGAAAAGACTGTATTATGAGTTGTCTGTAGGGTGCAAAGGCAAGGGGTCTTGTTTCCGGCTGTACGGACAGGCTTTTGAGAAATGCTAGTGCAGAACTGACTCTTGTGGTAAAACGGGTAACAGTGACACAGGGAGGTTCTGCAGTCAAATTTAGGCTGTGATGTAGAAAACCAGAAAGCAGAACCTCCATACATCATTTTCTGAAACATGCTTAACACCACGTGCAGTGCCAGTCAGATTTGCAGAGCTAGCTTCAATATCCAGCTGAGAAAATGACATCAGAAGGAAAGTTTAAAAGTCATTGGGAAGTGGCCACGTAAAAATGTGAGAGGTTATAGCAAGTGCATGCCACACCATGCCTAAGGATCCTGGTCCTCCAATTGCTTTAACTGAGGACCTGCCCAAAGTCTTCCTCACCACAGAAACCAATATGCCAGAAGTTAACAGATTTTGGTCTTTCATTTGCTGTGGGGTCAGGACACTATAGGATGTGATCCGTCATCCACAAATGGGGCTGTAGCCAGTTTTACCATTGTGTTTCTTTCATAAGCTTATACAGAGAGACTCCTAATCTCTTACTTTAAGAAGATGAAGGCCACAGAGTTGTTCCTTTATAGGTCTTCCAAGTAAGTTCACCTCTTTTCATTGATCTGAAATGGATATTTATTATCAAACGAACATAATACTGTTAAGAGACCTAACATTACTCCGTAACATTAGTTACTACTTAAAGAACATGACATGCAATAGGTTTATGAGGTCTGCAATCCACCGGTTGGATTCATTGTATAGCTTATATAGTAGGCAATAACCCATATAGATAAAATTGGTGCTAGGGGTAAAGAGAATCAGAGATTCCTTTCTTTACTGCATATGCTGCAGTCTTTTTTACAGGTGTGAGAGTTAGCTTCAGTGCTGAATGCAGCAGTGGGTTCATTACAGTTTGATGCAAACCATTTCACTTTTGCCAGTACAGATACAAGTGTCCAGCATTGGTGACTGTTGTTTCATTTGTGATAAGGTCAGGTCATTTTGTTTGCTGCATTGTTTTTCCTTGTGTTTTAATATAAAATTAGTTTTAACAGAAAAACAGTCCCTAAAACCCTGCTCTCAAGATTAGTTCCAATTCTTAACAGAATAAGTCAATGATGTCTTCATAAAAGACATTGATGCTAAGCCTAACTGAAACTTAAAAAGCAACATCAAATATTTACTCAAGAGTATAGTGTGTATGTGTGGGAGGGAGGGAAGCAGTTGCTGTTGTAGTATTAGAGCTACATGTAGCTAGGCTGCAACTTTCAACCTTGTTGTGCTTTGACTTCATCTTCTGTTTGGCAGGGGAGGACCAATTCAAAAGGTGATTGTGAGGTTATATCTAATAATGTTAGTATTTGTTTTTTTATTTATTGTAGGGATGAGTAACATAAATGAGGAAAAAAAAAAAAAGAGCCATGGGCAAATCAACACTGCCTCCAGCCCAATTTCTAATAGGTTTCACTGAACAAGATATGGGAATGCATATAAAGCAAGGAAAATAGAACAAGATATCACTGCTCACTTGGTGAACAGTGACTTGGAGGGGGAGGAATAAAAGATGATATCATGTAGATAAAGGTAGTCATGGTGTATTTGGATAAGGTACAGATGTTGGTACGTGAAATAAGGATATACAGCCTACCTGAATGCTGACATTCTTGTGGCTGAGTCTCTGATATCACAACCATAATGTTCTTTATATAACCACATGTACAAAAATTGCACCTTAACTTTATTAATCTCATTAAGTAACTTAGAAAGGATTTAAGTTTAGTTTGGTCTTACTAGCTCCAACCCTGTGGCAACCAGGCTAAACCTGGGCAACTCAGCAGAGAATCAACCCTGCTATTTCTAGTGTCCTCACCAGTTCATACTATCCAGGTTTTACCACTAATCTGGGTTTCTCACTGTCTTCACCCTGAATATGGAATCACAATCCATACAACTAAATTTTATGGTTTTAAGTGATTTTTTTTTTAAATGCCTATTTTAGCTCTTGCCATTTGTCCAATATTAAAAAAATACAAAGTAGAATGATATACTTTTAAAGGAAAACTGTACAGTATTGCTTTTAGACATCAAAATAAGCCTATGTAACTATTAAAAATCTAACCATAAATTATATTCTGAAGAAATTACAACACATCTCCCTCCCCTCCCTCCAGCATGCCCTGAAGAGCATTAACTCTGCTCTCTTAGACCCACAACCTGATCTCGTTCCTGGGGAGGGGGGAATCTTTGGAAATGAGAACATTTTGCATCCTAGAATTTTGACAACCAGAGGGGGAATGCTTCTTTTTTCTCTTGATTCTGACTGTCTTCCCACCACCTGTTTCACAAGAAAGGAAGAAAGAGTATTTTTTGCCTGTGGGGAGGTTTTTTGGTGTTTGGGCTTTTTTTTTTTTTAACAGCTAAAAGTGTTTGCAAGAGGGACCCAGGAAAAGTAAATAACTGTAGAGCTACCGCCACCTACAGTCTTGCTGAAAAAGTGCCAGCTTCGGGAAAAATACAAACGTAGTATTAACTGGGTCTTAAATGTCCACCCAGAGGACACTACAATATAATGCAAATGATTTGAAGTACATTTAGGATTCACCTAAGGATCCTGAAATGCGTTTCTGAAGGAGATGTTAATCAGGTCCTATGTGCCTAGCCTTCATTAAGTGATAGTTGATTTTTCTTGCAAATACTAATGATTGACACCTTAAAAAATCCTCACTTTCTTTTCCCCACATTATGTAGTGAGTCACTTTAATAGACACCAGATGTAAAGAGGAATGAGTTACTGCTGATACTAGAGTAATGAATGCTGTTGCACTAGCTGAGCAGAGGTGAGGTGTGTCCCAAGAAGCTAGAGGGTTCCAAATTCTTGGGAAGGGATCATGGTCAGCTCTACAGTAGCTGTCTCTGGTCTTCCTGACACTGGGGAGGCAAAAAGTTGAAGCAAGAGATGAACCAGAAGTAAAGTCCTAATAGATCATGCAAATAAAAACTGCAAAGAGTGGGAATTTAAAGCTGTACTCTTTGTCAAGTGCCTTGTTGCTTCCAGTAAAGAACAGTTTTTTCTTCTCCCTCTGCCCCATTCTTTTCCAGTGGATGTCAGCCTTTTCAAAGGATTAAGTCTCAAAAAGTCAGGAAATAGCATGTCTTTTGGGAAACTGTCACTCACCTTTAGGGAGAAGAAGATACTGAAAACCACTCAAACTAGCTGCATGATCTGTTTCTCCCCTCACCCTCCTCTTTAACCAGCCAACGCGGTGAAGATGTGTTCAGTGGTGGTGCTTGTATTATTCTGTTCTGGAAGGAACACAGGCACTTAGACCTATGTTTCATTGGTAATCTGACACCAAACTTAACTTTTTGCAAAGCCTTTTTATTAAACATGTATTTAACAGCCTGGTTTTTTTCAGGCTTTAGGCTACAGTAATAGTATGCTTAACTCCACTTGATGGCGATATATAGAAAGTATGGGCTAGTTTTCTATTAATTATAGGAGCTCTAGCTTCAGATGTTTTAAAAGTTTATTGTCAGACTATAGCCTTCTTTTCAGTGACTTAAAAATAGTAATCAATCAAATCCAACTCACGTGGTCCTAATTAGGCATTTAGGCTTGAATTTGTCACTGGGTTTGGACAATGATTACTTGTATACCTGTGTTCTTTGCGAAATGAAGAAGGCCTTACACATAATCAGAAACTGGAAATCAAAGGTAAGCCAACAGGAAAATGCGTACACTCTCCTGGCAGCAGCTGCTGTTGCCGTCATCTAGGAACACATGCTGCAGTTTGTGACTGACTGTAGATGGAAGAAATTCAAGCCATGAGCAATTCTGGCTTTGATAGGTGAGGCATCTATGGCACTGAAGTGTCTTAGGGCTCTGGATTTGATAGGAAGTTATACACTTAGAAAATATAATATTAGTTGGGAATTTGGGATGCTTCAGGAATGGATTCAACCCACGTCCTATATTCTCCTTTTATGGTAATGAAATAATTGTTGAGGTTATATATACAAACACAAGGATGATTCTGTGTGGTTAATGTGCTACAGGAGGATTTGGATAGCATGGGTTCAGCTCCTAACTCTGCGACAGTCTGTGTGACCTGGAGTATGCAGGCTAAGGCCAATAAAAGGGCTCAGACACAGCTCCTGTTAGAGTTTAGTGAGTATTAGACACTTGAATTTCATTGCAGATTTGTCCCTTAATCTGTTTGTGTCCAATTATTTAATCTGAAATAGGGATGGTATTTCTCTCCCGTGCTGCAGTTTTGCCTCTTTCATTTGTGTAAGCTCTTCATCGAGGACTGTTTTTCACCAATATGTGGAGAGACCAGTAGTATCCTAGTCTCAATGGACAGTAAGATGATTCACAACAATGTGTAGAACTAGTGATAATGACCACACCCAGCCACAGAAGAGAGTTAAGAGCTTTCTGTTCTGTGCTTGAAACATATTTATTTCACTGACAAGGAATGGAGGGGAAACTAGACTGACATGCTGTTCTCAGAAAGCAAGGGGTTCGTGTTACAAACCTGTTGTAGCTTTTGGTGGTCTCGTAAATGTCTAAGTTCTCTCGTGTCTCTATCAAATGATAAGTGATTTGTGGAAGACAAGCTGGGAATGCTTTTGAATTCTTATGACTCCAAATGAAAGGAAAATAATTTCAGGAGTTTGGATTTTGGTGTTTCATACTGTAAATAAGTCACTCAGGACACTTTATTGCATCAGTTCTATCTAAAAAATCATGATGGGATGTCTTGCCCTTATTGTAACGCTTTATTTTTTGCTGAGTGAAACGTTGAAGAGAATAGGTCCCACAGAAAGCTTAAATCTCAGTTAAGTGTCATTTTGTTGGAAAAACATCCATTTAAACACTGCTTATTTTTGATGGTATCTTTAGCGATGGAAAGCTTCTGAGATCGGTGGCAAGGCAGAGGCTGTGACTAGTTCCTGTAGCAATCTCATAGACCCTGCATCACAGAGACCTGTATCTGACAATGCCACATTGCTTACATTCCTCTTTAGATCTTTAGGGTGTCCTTTGAGTGGCAGTAGTTCCTGCCAAAATTGACAAATAAAATATAACTTAATGACCTCATATTTTAACATTCCAGAAGAGTCAAATAGAGTCAGACTTTTAATATCACTGCATTATATATTTCTCATTAGGCATACACTGTAAATGGATGCAAACTACAAAACACATTTGTTATACTGGTTGAGTTCTGCTTTCATATGAGATGCATTTTTGAATTTAAGGCATGTTCTTTCTGTGCTTTGTATGATACCAGAAAGATACACTAAAGGGAAGAAAAGCTCAGCATTCAAATGTGATGTCCAGGAAGGAAAAAACAAAGCTAGAAAAAAAACATCCAAAATGTTAGCAAATTTTTCGAATATAATATCTACTTAACTAGACAGTGAGTGAAGTACGTTACTTACATCCACTTTCTGAAACTTCTCAAATATTTCAGTAAGCATGTACTGAGGACTTAGGGAAATGCATGATTAATTTAATGTGAAAATCCTTACATCAACCATAGCGTTCTTCAACATTTAGTTTTGGTAATTAGGTAACCAAGCCACAGTTTGACCAGTATTAAAATTATTATTTTTAAATATGATTATTTTTTTAAATCTGATTGGAGAAATTCATCATAAGAGGTATCTTCATCTGACCTCTCATGTAATTACTCTGTAGCAATTTAGTGGTTTCTTCACTTGTCTCCAGGAAGTGTTTTATTTTTAAAAACAAAGGCTTCAGAGACTCAGCTGGAAATGGAACCTTTATTCAATGACCACCAATTAGCATGCGTGAGGCAGTAGCAGCCTACTGTACCAGCTCCTGGAGGTTATTTTTCCTCAGATGTGTAAGAAAAAAGCATGCTCTGAGCCTTCCAGTTTTGCAGCAACTGAGTAGAAACCGTTGAGTCATTCCACTATTTGGTCTACACAGATTACATGGTTTAAAGGGACATGCATCCTAGTACACACTGGTCATCTCAATGGCACTGTGATCTTAGCTGGTTTCTCTAAAGGCTATTGAAAGCAAATTAAGAAAATTAACTGCCTATTTTTGTTTGGATTCAGAACTTAGCCTTGCCGTAAACCTGTGAATGAGAGCCAGTGCATGCTGAGCCATTCTGAACCTGGCCTGCTGGAGCTGTTCCTTGGGAATGTGGTGTGCTGCTCCTCCTCTGAACCCCTTAAGAAGGAAGGAAGGGATATGTGTTTCAGGTAGTAGTATAAACCACCTGCAGATGGCACCTACCACAGCTTCCCTGTTACTGACACAGCAAACATCTCACGCTCAGACTCCATTGTTCTAATTTTAATGTATTGTAATAGGTTACAGGCTAGTAACCTTTTGCAGAACAGATGAGTATACATTAATCCCCTCCCCAGATCTACATCATAAAGAGGATTTAATTTTACTCCTTCAGCCCAGGTAAGCTACTTAGGGAAGAAAGTATGAGACACTTCCCCTCTTTAGGTGTGCTTCAAAACCTAAATTTATTCTACAGCAGCGTAACTTGTTATAGCTTCACCATGATTAGTCACATTGATTTAGATCAACTGGGGAAGTGGTCAAGGGTCTTGTCTCTATGGCAAAGTTTTATGCTGACAACTGGGCTAATGTGTGATCCTTGATGAATAATTCATGAAAAAAATGGCTAGAATACTTAAACCAGTGCAGGGCTGCAGGCTTACATTGAGAGGTTCCTGGATTTTCTTCATGTTCAGTTTTAGGAGTTAAATGGCAGAATATAATTACTATAAGTTTGATAGAACAGGAGCTTTGTAGTTTTTAAGAAACTCCAGAAATGTTGGACCAAATTTTACTGGATATAGGCATCTTCCAGAAGGGACCTTTCTTTCTTTTAGGAGACTCATGGCTTTTCTTTCTGAGAAATTTTCTTGTATGATGTTCAGAAAACATGTGACAGATAAACTAAGTCCTTCCATGTGGGAAGGGTAATTTAAAAAAAAAAAAAAAAAGTCAAACATATGTCAAAAGTAGAAAATCACACCAGGACATCAGCTTATATCTCATTTATTTTATTTCCTGGGTAGGGGTAAAGCCAAACGCTTGAGGCATTCACTCACTGTCTGCAAGTTTTCACAGTAGTATGTGTTATCTGAAAATAGTTCAGTAATGTTACAATTCCAAGCTGAATACTGGAAAGTGAAGGAGGAGTGGTACTAAGTTGTTGCTGGCATTATCTCTTGGCAAAAGACCGTTAGCACAATGCTTGGGATTAGGAGTTCTCTCTGAACTTAAGTCATCTGAATGTATCCTAACTGAGTGGCTGCAAGTGCTCATATTTCTTAGGATTGTGTCTCTGACATACAAAAAAGACATATTGTAAGAGTTCCTGTTGATTTACAAATACAATAAACCGAAACTGGTGCTGATTTATTTTCACAGGCTGTTTGTAAACTGCAGTAGCTCATGTTGCTACTTGATGAGCAGCTTGGCACTCTGCATAGTGGTAGGCTGTTTGGGGGCAAGATAAAGAGCTGGGGCAGGGTACTGCTGCAGTTATCTCATCGTGCCTTCATATCAATCAGAGCCCTCTGTGCCTGCTCACGACTGCTGCCAGTCTTTCTAAACACTGAGAAGACCAGAATCTGGAGTCTGTATGGGATGACTTAGGCAAGTGTGTGCTGATGTTAGTGGGTTTCTGTGTGTTTGTCCCATTTTTATCTTGCAAGTGCAGCTACTATCCATGACTCAAATGTGATTTTTGGGGTAGGAACTGGCCTTGCTCTGTCCAGCTTCTAGTACAATGGGATCCTAGTCTGTGGTTTACGTATTACTATCAGAGGACAGTCTGGAACAGCAATATTCTGAAGTAAGACAAATCCAGTCACAAAAAATAGACTATGTATCATTGTGATGTTGAAAACAGGGCATTTTTAGGGGTGAAGTGAATAGCTGACCTGTTGTGATGCAGCCACATGCTGGTCAGTGTTCCCTCTCTTGATTATATACTGTACATTTAATATCACTGCAGTGAGACTGTGACTTCAATTATTCTTTTATTTCAAGCCTGGTGCAGCCAGACCTGTGTTGAACATATAACTACGAAAAAAACCAACACATTAAGAGCAACAACTGTAAGAAACACTACCTTACTATCTTTAGCTAACCTAATCATTTTAGTAAACTTCCATGCTGACATGAAAGTTTTATAGGAAGTTTGTGTCAGGAAAATGCATGCTATTGTTTTAATGCAAATCTAATTACTCTGTGGGACATCTCGCATGCTTAGCAAGTCCTTGGCCAAGGATGATTGCCTCAGCTCTTTAGCAGCTCTAACTTTTGGGAGTAATGCAGAGGAACTGTTACTGCTGCTTGAGTTAGAAGGCTTTCTGATGTAAAACTATCATTCAAGCACTATAACTGAGCACTGGTTTGAATGAAAATTGATGACAGAAAGTAATAAAACTGTAGGCCCCCATAGAGAGTGCAAAGATGATTAGTGTCTCTGGCAGGTGTCAAAGGAAGTCAGAGGTGGTGCCAGCAGAGGCCAGTTAGAAGAGGCAACAGGTACCACTTCTGCCTCCTCCTAGCTCTACAAAAAATGTTTTGTGAGCATTATGCATGTCCAAATACTGTTTCACATGCTGCAAATTATTTGTGCCAATGTGTTACATAATTGTTTGGCCACATACAGCACTGCAAGACGTGTATTAATAACTGTATTGGTTATTGCATACGGAAAGCTGATTAGAAAGAGCAAGCACAGTTGCCAGTGCTAAAGGGCAGGTGCCATGTTTGTACCATCCTTTGCAGTTGCACGGTACCTTTTGGAATTATTTAATTTCTTATAGTTGGTAAAAGGAAAAAAATGTGATGCACGCTGCTATGAGATGTAGGAAGGTAAAGCACTTCAAGTCAGTGAAACAGTGGTAAAACAAAGATAAGCTAAGAGGTCTCTCAGCAGAAAGGATAGTTATCTAAAGTATTTTCCATCTCCTAAGTATTTTCCTTACTTCCAGCACGTATCTGGAAGTTTCTTTCTCCTGAAGTTTGCTAAGATCACCAACTCAGTAAAAGCACTTGAGGATATGCTAGGTGCCCTGAAGAACAGGGTTGACATAAGGTAGTGGTAAGCATGCTTTTGAGTGGTCTGTTTAACACCTAACACGTCTTGGAACACATCGTGTTACCAAAATTAAAACATTAATCTTGAATGTTGTTTTTAAAACATTAAATCTAATTTTAAGGACAATCAACACTTTTGATACTGAATTTTCAGCATGACTTAGTTACTTGGATAATACTTTCTCTGCAATATCTATTCAAGAATCTCAAACAAATAAATTCTGACCTACAGTAATGACTGTCAAAGGTTGTTGGGGGGTTTTTTTGGTAACATGACTGAATTAAAGAACCAAAATATGTACCTAGATGGAGCATGTGTTTTGCAGATGTGTCTGCTTAATTGGTTTATAAAGATAGGAAGCTTGAATAATTTTTAAAATTTGCTAACATGGAGACTGGCTTAGCTGAAGTGAAGACCTTCCATGCTTTAGATATAATAGTTTCTTGAAAACTGTTTTGTGAACAGAAACTGAACTATTTCACTTACAGAAAGAAGAAGAAATTAAATATCCATGGTTGGTTAGATTCAATTATACTGTGCTTCCTAAGAAGCCGAAAGTAACACTGGCAGTATAAAAAAAAAAATGGAGTAAAGATACGTTGTCTCTTGGAATTCTTGCAAGAATTCCCAGAGGGGTGAAAAAGGTGTGATGAATAAGCAATAACAGAAATAGCATTGCTGATAGCAAAGGTATTTTCAAAGTATATTGCATAGACTTGGATTTGCTCCAAATCCTGTTTGTAAACATCGATGAAACTTCAGAAATTGCTAAATACAAGTTTGCTTGTGCCTGTTAGTAAAAGCAAAGCTCTTAGAGTCCAGTTTTCAGTGATTCTTATAAAATGCATGTTTTGTTATGCTGAAATGACAAGCACATAAAAATAACCTTATATATTAACTGATTGCATTTTTTTATTACTTATGTTGTGCATCCACTTATGATCTTTATTTTAAGTTCAAGGTAATCAAGGTAGTCACAGAACTCGGTGAACAACAGAGACCTTTTCTTGCCAAGAAGTGTCTCCCCAGTTCACACATCAGAAAACCTTTGATCATATGTCCTGTTGAAGGCTACTATTGGACAAGGCAACTGCTTCAATCATTGAACAGACTCATATTTGAACAGGTCGAAGAGTTCTAGTGGAGGAAGCTGTTTTTCTGACATTTTCCTTGGCAAACCATTAGTCTCACAAGCATGCATAAATCAGTGCTACTTGTACTTTTTGGGGTGTTCAGGGAGAAAAAGAGAATGAAGAGACACTGGTCATTCAAATATATGTCTAGGTAAAAATAGTATGATATAGCAACACAAAATCTTTCCCGATGACTTCATGTGTTCTTGTCTCTGCCAGGTAATTGGGTTGTGAATGTTCACTGTTCTTGAGGGTCGTGTCCTAAAAACATTTTTTATGTTTGTATGTCAATCAACAAACTCTAAATACTTACAGATTCTCCATCTGAACTTCCCTATCTGATTACTATTTGACTGTATTTCCCACCTGGGAACATACAAAGGGTTAGTCCATTTCCTCTAGGAAAGACTTTGCTGTTTACTATTCAAGCAGTTAGAGAAGCCAGCTATGTGCCTCACAGGACATTAAGTGGGTTTGTCCCTGAATTTTCTATTCATTTCCAAAACTAGATCAGGTTAGATGTGTCTGAAATGTGAAGAAGTAAAAGGCTTGAGGGAGAGTAGTATTGGTGGTAGCAGAACAAGAGAGAAAAAAGTCAAGACCTTTCTCATTTCTGCTGCTACTTCAGTGATACTGCTTTCTAGGTTTAAGTACATGCATCTCTTTCCTTCCCCAGGGTAAAGGCAATATAAAACTGGAAAGCTATCTGGTAATTTATAGCAGAACTAGAGGAAAATCAGAAATTGGAATCCAGTATTCTAAATCTAGGGCAGTGGCTTTAGCAGGGTGATTTAAGGCTCAATCCTTGAACTCAGGGAGATAGGTAATAAAGAGAAGCCAGGTCTCTAAGCTGTCTGGTAATGGAGACTCTCTTAAGTAAACCACTGAAATCGTTTGGAAAGCCTCTTACCAGTAATTGCAGCTGTTCTGTTGACGGCACAAATGAACTGGTTCATTCTGTCTGTCCCCTTAAGTCTTTACTGGTATCTAGCAGTTGATCTGATCATTTTAATTTTTAAGTAGCCATTCTGTAGTTAATGACAATATTGTTTGCAATATCTATATAGGGAAGGGGGGAAACAAGAAAGTTTTATTGTGTTTGCAAACAAGTCCATTGTGACCCTGTGGTATAAAATCAGGAGCACAGCCTGACCCTTCAGTGTAGGTAGTGCTGAGGTATGAAGTGTATGGATTTCTCTCTCTTGCTGCCAATGTAGAGAAGAAAGATCTGAAACCCAGCTTGCTCATTTGGTCCCTGCTGCCTACTTTTCCATGTGTTTTGTAGTTAGTTGTCTGCTTTGCCAACAATATAACATACAGAAAAGTACTGTTTCCTGGAGATAGTGTATATAACATGTAAATCTATCATTATCATCATCACTTACAAAAAAACTGAAAACACCGCCACTTCAGAATGGTACCACTCTGAAGCTAAACTTTCACCAAGGCTTAGTTTGAGTGCAGTTGTAGTGACAGAATGCCTGATGAGAGCATAAGTATGAACTGCTGAATTCTTACTTAAGCTGGCAAAGCTGTATACCACAGTAGGTATCTCTACTTGAAAATCCAGAAGCAAAATGTCGAGTTCGTTTACCTTAACCTGGGAGGAATGCTTTCTAAACTTAGGCATCCATAAAATGTGTCTGAAAGTTGTTATGTTTATGCAAGCTGTAAAATATCTCCCAATGATTGGGACATAATCGTGTCACAGGTGAGGCTGTCATGGCTTGGAGCCCACAGGCCCAAGTCCTGGCATACCTTTACTGGCTTCTGGAACTAGGAGTATAGCTTAAGGACACCTGATAAGCTGTAGACTGAGTCAGCTTGGGTTGTCAGTTTGGTCTCAGTGCCCACAGTTGGAGCCGGAGGACTGAAACAGCAGCAGAAGAGAGGAGATGGTGATGGTGTGAAGTAGAAGCCCTGTTTGGGTTGGAAAATGATGTGGAAGAGTCAGAAAGGGAAAGGAGGTGGGCTGAGGAAAAGGGTGCTTGGGAACTGGATCAGAGGAAGCACAGCACACTGCCTAATTTCTCAAGTAAATCTTCACAACAAAACCAAAATCCCTGCTTTATAGTGTCGAAATAATTTTCTTCTCCCTCAGAGTTGCTGTGTTTGTGCAGAGAAGGCCACAACAGGGAGAGCCAAGTTTTCAGTTGTCCAAACAAATCAAAAAGTTTCAAATTGTCCTTTTAACAGCATGTTTCTTATAAAACATCCAGTGCAGTCAGATTGTACCACTAAAAACAAATATACAGTCGGGCATAAAGCCAGAGTATTAGCTACAGTTCTGGTTTATCAAGAACAACAATACTTGTGTCAAAGCAGAGGGAACTGAAATACTCTAGCACTTGGATACATGGTAATTAATGGCTCCTTAATAAGTACTTGGTGAAAGGCTGACGTACTGGGTGTTCCCAGAAAGTGACTGAAAGACACATTGTTGGTGTGGCAGAAACTCAGATCTGGGTTCATAGCTGAATTCTTTCATTATGTCCTTAGTTCCTTAGCAAACGTAGTTGCCTCTGTGCCTCTACTTTAATGCTAGTACTCGTGCATTCTTAACTGTGTCTAATATGGGGATAAAAAGGTAATGCGAAGGCCTTGTCTACCCTACCTGTCCCTCCACAAGGAGTTTTAGAAGTACAGATTTTCTCACTAACACACTGGTGTGAGTAGCTAGTCGTGTGCTGTACGTATGCTTTTAGAGTCTGGGTTGGGATTAACTTCTTAAAATCAGCCCTATGGACTGTACTAAAAATAAACCAGTGCTCTGCTCACATTTGGAGGCTTTCAGATCCTGGATTCTAATCTAACTTTACAGCATGGTTATGCTCTAGTTAAGGATAGCTTTCTGTGGATTAGAAACTGTGCCATGTCAAACCCCAATGTAAATGAGATATATTAGCTCTTTACCCAGCAAGTGTTGAATAACTGGTTTTAGTGTATTAAAAAAAAGATGAGCTAGCGTTTGGTGTCTATACTGTAAAAAAAGAACAGCTTTGCCAGGATGTACTTTATCTTTTCACTGTAATGACAGACTTTCTTCATTTACTTCCATAAGAAATTTTAAATTTTATGAATGAGTCCGTCAGTGTTTGACAAACTCTGACTTGAAGATACATCAAATATTATCTCCATTGATAAAAGGCCTACATGATTGTTGTAAGTTGTGACTTTACTTTGCATAGCTAAGGACAAATATTACAATCCTACCAATCTGTCTATATTTACCCTGATTTCTTTCACAGTTCTGTCCCATATGCAGTTCTATGGCTCTAAAGTAACTTAAGACTACCATATGGCGTCTCAGGTTGTCCAAGTCAACAAGTCCCATGTTTATACTGTCCTAAACCTCGTGTAGTTTTTACATTTGTGCAAAGTGCATGTACAATTTTGGAAGAAAAGTATCCATGTTGATCTATATGTATGTCTTAGAAGGACAAAATCTTTCTGCTTTGATGAATCT
Organism: Gymnogyps californianus; assembly: GCF_018139145.2. Lineage (NCBI taxonomy): Eukaryota > Metazoa > Chordata > Aves > Accipitriformes > Cathartidae > Gymnogyps > Gymnogyps californianus. The sequence goes on along the minus strand of NC_059474.1, from coordinate 56,661,499 downwards.
TCTTAGAATTTTCAAGTAGCTGCAAATAATCTAGTGTGGTTCCGACCTAAGAAGTATACAGTGCTTTTCCTGACAATAATGTGCTGCTTCTCTATGATGCCCATTTTCTACAACAAAACCCTGCCCAAACAGACAAAACTGTAACTTGAGGTTACATGACAGCTTCATGATTTTTTAAGATGGATTTTTAAACAGATTTTTATGGAGAATCAATCTGTCTGTGGTTTGGTAGGCTACATGCGTAGGTCTCCTGATAATGTAACTCTTTGTTTAGTGTAAGGTAAATAAGCGGGAATAGCATCAGTCCAGGGGAAGGTGATGTGCTGAAAGTAGATAAAGTTGGCTGAGAAGACATGAAGTAACTTCTCACGGCCTCTTTCCCTGATGATGGTAACCACACTTTGAGCATCACTGCCTATGTGTAATCAAGAACCTTAGTTTAGTAAGCTGAGGTACAAAGCGATTTAAATTGATAACTATCCTTTCTTGCTTAAGTTTAGCCCAAACTCACTAATTGAGGACTGCTCTTGTGCTGATGTTCTGGAAATGTGTGAGCAGGGAGAGGGAGGGAGAAGGAGAAAGCTCTTCTCTGTGTGCTGCTTACATGTGGAATTCTCAGCATGTAAACACAATGAATTGAAAGAAAGCTCAGTCTTGCAAGTAGATTGTCTTTAGTGTTGCTAGCAGCTTCAAGGGAGTCCTACCTGTTGGTGTAGCACAAAAGCTGTAGGGTCACAGTTGTTAAACAATGGAAGCAAAACAATCCTTGCAATTCCAGCAGAAAGTGGAGGGCTGGTGTCTGATGTTGGAGGATGGAGAGACTAGACTTCATTTAGAGGAAAGACTGTAGGTGTATTGCTTCAAGCCAGATCTTAGGCTGCAACTAATCCAGACAGCATGATTTGGGCAGCTCAAATAATTTGGTGTGTCATGAGCTGGAAGATGATGAAGAGCGAAGGGGCATCCTCTAGGTTTTCTGGTAAATATTTGGCTATGCTTAATTTCAAATGATTTTTTTCTTGTTGATATTCCAGCTTCTGTAAAAGTGCCTGCAACTGCTGGCAGCCAGCATAGTTCAGAGCAGCCTTTGGCTGTTCCAGGACAGAAGGGGTTTAACACTTTTGCATCCTCCGGATCCTTCCATGCTTTTCATGAGCTTGGCTCTCTGACTCTGCAGAGAGCTTGGCTCTCTTCATATCTCTGCAACTGTCTGCTTGCTGGGAATGCTGCCAAACGCCAGCACCTGTCAGAGCGGAACAAACTGCACGAGTGCAACCCTGGCTATTGATCGGTAGGGTGCTGGGATTCAAGGATGGGGGCAGGCCAAGAGGACAGCTGTGAATCTCCTCCTCTTGGCAGGAGCTGTGCCACATATTCTCTGATACTGTGGGTTTGCTGTAACAGGACTAAAAGGTAATGCCCTAAAAAAGCAAATAAGTGTTGTATAGATTAAAATAAAAATGCAATATAGTCATGAGCCATTACTGCATGAAATGTGTTTGATTTTGTACAGCTTGCTAGGGAGCAAGTGAGAACACTATTTAAGGTAACACCACATTGACTTTCTCAGGGTGATTCCAGTTCCCTGCTCAGCAGCACAGTTGTTTGTTTATCAGATCTTTTGTTGAGGTACATCCCTGACTTTCCTTTCCGTCCCTTTGTCTTCTAACAGCCATCTATGACTGCTCTGTTGTCCATATCCATGCCTGTCTGCTGTCTCTGTGCATCTACTAGAAATGATGAAACTGATTTAAAAGGACGGAGAGAGAAAGCGCCCCATCCTTGTCCAGTCCTTTCCCTATAAGATAAGCTACAAAATCCTGGCTCTTCTTGAGATGGGAGGAGTTTTTCTTTGGGTTTAGTGTGGCAAAGCCTTAGTCTGTTCAGTGTTAAACACAGTAGTAGTTAGTGATATTAAATTAAAATAATGTAAAAACTGAAGTTTCAATTCAAGAATGTGAAATGGCTTTAAAATCAGAGCAATTGCTCATTTTAAAGACCTAAGATGAATAAGTGTTCATGGTAGCTTTCTGATGGAAGTTTATTTTGGATAAATCATTTGGAAGTGTTTCAGTTGTTTAACCCAATCTTTCTTGAGTGTTGACAGTTGTTTTTACATACTGGAATATGGGAATAACTTCACGATTAATATTAAGTTATTTATTCCTTGAATCTTGTAGCAGGAAATGAAGATTTTCTCCTTCAATTTAGCATTCTGATCACCCGTATCTGCTTCCAATTTGTGGACCAAGGATTTGAGGACCATATCTTTGCCAGATATTTCATAATGAAGGAGTCAAATCCTATTGCTTCATTAAGAAGACCAAAAGGGAAGTTGTGTATAGGTACAACCTTTGCCTGGCAAGATTAAAGTCACCATTGCATGTGAGTAGCATTAGGGCAGGTGTTAGTCATTGCATTTTTCCATCATGAGGCTAAAACACCTCTTTCCTGTCTTTGTAATAGCCTTCAAAATGTCTTGGAGAAGTCTAATCTTATTTTTACAAAATACAAACAATGAAATAACTTTCAACTTTCAGTCTACTCGCTAGAAAACTCCATAACAAAGTATGGAGAAGGAGCTGGAGACGAGTGATCCAGGAACAGCTGGCCTTGAATGGCCTCTTTAGTGTCCTGTCCTTTGGCTTTTGTAAAAGCGGGTGGCGTAAGGCACTAAGAACAACCTGTTGCTCTAGCTGCATCTTCCTCCGCCCCTTGTACTCTCATGACAAGGAGGTTTTGTTCAAATTTCAAACACTCTCATATCACTTACTACCAAGTCAAGTAAAGGACAGAGCGGGGAAAGGTTTGCTTTATAAACAATAAGGAAAATAGTGTGTCTGAGCCGATGGAAGTATTGAGATGCAAGTATTTAAGTACATAGTCACGATATGTATTAGCTGACACTGTGATAGAATCTCTTCTCCATAAACAAAGGTATGTATACTCATCACTAAATTATCTGAATTATATTTCTGTTACTTTCTATCACCTAGATAGGTATAGGCAAAGCCATTTTGAATTTGTGTTGTACGTTTAATAACTGAACTATAATTCAAGCATTATTTTTCATCACCACAAAAATTTTAAATGTCTCTTAGTGAAAAAAACCTAGGATGAAAAAAACCTAAAATGCCAATGAAATACTCTTACAGAGTGAAGCACGTGTGACGTTGCATGGCACTTTAAGGGTTTAGGCCTTGGAAATTCCTAAAAGATCACAGAATTGGTAATTTTACAATGCAAAACTTATGTGTGTTGTTGGGTCTTTAATGATGTAATGCGGGATACTTTAGCAATACTGTTCAAATTCTCTAAAAATTTAAAACATGAAAGTGCTAGAAGATATGCCAATACAAAGAACTGAATCTGTTCTTAATAATGTTCTCTATACATCTGAGCAGAATAAGGTAGTACATGATGCTGAGCTTACTAGCCCTGAGCTGTTATCTATAATGGGCACTGCAGGAATAAGTTGGCTGTTTTTGCTCTCTCAAACACTTCTGTTTCTGACAGCTTCTGATGTTACCAGTCTGTGTCAGATTGTTTCAGATTTCTCAAACACCATCCGAGTGGTTAAGTCAGGACTTGGTATCATTATGTTTCTTACTGTGATAAGTATGTTGGAAATGACAAAAGCATGAAAAAATTAAAATGCAGGACCACATTTGAGACCCATTATTTAATTTTGGATTCCTCTGGCAATGTAGTTACACATTCAACACCCCCTTCCTGCCCCCCAAATAGTTATTTCATGCTTTCCAAATCCTTCCCTTCCTATTCCTTCTGTGCTGTGAAATCTAAAGATCATGTTTTAATGGTCTGCTTCAGCTGGTCCTTGGAAGAAAACTTGTCTGGCTTCTTCCCAGTTGCCACTTGACCTGATGACAGATATTTCAGTGATGTGGCAGCTTTGCCACACGTGAAATCCTTTGCCTGTCTTTTATCTCACAGGTCTTAGTGATGAATGCTTTCCCTACAAAAGAGATCAGCTAAAAGTTTGGAACAGTTAGGGAGGGTCATCTCTTACCACAGTTAAGTAATGTGTTGCTAAAAATAGGAGATACTAGTGCTTCTCCCATCTTATTGTGAACCAATGTTTAACTTTGCTTCCTTGCTCCCAAGCAACAAAATTACAGCATGTCCTTAAATAACAGGGTTTTCTGTGTCCTGAGGTGAATTTATTTAAAAAAAAAAAAAAGTCTTGGTAAAGTGCTTAACGTACCTCTCAAATTTTGAGCTCACCCCTTCTGCTTCTCTTGTTCAGGAATTTAATCCTATGCACAGCGTTGCCCTTGTTGAATAGTGTTTGTACAAGACCTGCTCTATAGAGCAGCAGGGGGTGGTGTGCAGTAGGAGTTAAAAAAGTGGATCCCATGCACTTGTTTGCATTTAAATCATTGAACTTCACTATTTGTAAGTTTCCCAATCTGTAAAAACTAATGTAGTATTTCCTTCACCCACAGGTTTTGGGAAGATGAGCTCATTAAACTCAATGTTCTTGAGATTCTCAGATGAAGGTCACGCTTGAGGTGCCTATTGCTGTTAAATTATTGCTTTGGTTGCCCTTTAGTGAGGACTGAAACTGTTTACTTACAGGGATTAGATGGTGAATCTTTCTTTCCTAAAGAATCATAATTAACCACCAGCAACTATGTTGGCAATCTCAACAACTATGTGGTGTCAAGCAGTAGACTGATAATTGTTTATTTATGAAACTTTCTCACTGATTGTGCTGTGCTCTTCTATCGTGTAGTAGTCTGTACCCACCCCCAAAATGAACCATTTCTAGGGCAGTTGCTTAAGGCCATTTGTTTTTTTTTAAAATGGGTTCTCTTACAGTTATTAGCATTTGCTCACAAAGTTTTTCAGTTCTTCCCATATTTGTGTGCTAAAAATAAGAATTACTTTTGAATAATTTTGAATAATTTTGTAATCTGTTCATGTTGGTATACTTCGACAGCTATACAGGTGGATACAGAGAGGCCATTTCCTCATCAATAGCAATTTATTGTCTGCTTCTGCAGCCTAAGGCTTGGAAAATGCTGTGTCCACACATTTGCCTCACAAGCTCACAAAAACAGGGAACAAGCTGACCTGAACTCTTATGTTTCTTTTCTCCCTGCTGGGCTTGCTTGAGAGGACATCTTTTGTGGGCCAAGCAAATAGAGACTGTGAGACTCTCTTAATTGTGGACTTACAAATTGTGATTCTAATTCATCCTCTGTTCTGCTTTGCTGGAGAGATTCTACTCTGATTTATACCAGAAGAGCATAAGTTCACTCAAAGGACTTAACATAAAGTCTTCAAAGACCTTTAAAAGTGTTAATTGACTATAAATCCTCTACAGCATTTTAGGGTTAGGATGGTAAGAAACCAATGTGTGAATTGAGCTGTAAAATTATCGAACACTTCTGCAGCCAGCTTCCTTAAGTTAATGGTATTGAACTGGTTCTGTGATTTCTTTTGTGAATTTTTTCATGTGACCCGCAGTTGCAAATCTGTAACTTTTTAAATCTGTAACTTGTTCAGGAAGGATTCTCTGCCAACTGTTTGTACTGTGTTATCCTTTAGCCATTTTAACACTTTCTATTCCACAACTGATAGTAAATGTACTTTGGAAGATTGTGGTGGTTTTTGTTTGTTTGGAGTTTTTTTTCCCCTCACTTTTTTTTTTACTTTTTAAGGTTTGAGTCACTCATTTCCATGTTTGAGTTGTGGTAAACAAAGGCGATGGTTCTGTGGAGGTTTTTTAGTATTCTGACCTGATGATAAGTTAACATACAGCTTCCAAAACCTTTTTTTTAAAGCATATTTTTTTTAGTCATAGAACCTTTTGGGTTCTGTAAACTCACGATTCCTTTAAAATCAATGCTCTGGTACATTCATGACTTCGGTCTTGGCTTCCTGTACACACTGTGTATAAAGACTACTCAGCAGAGCTGGCAGTACTCCTGCCTCAGTAAGCTAGGCTTAATGGTGTTAGGCCTAAAGGAGAGTACAAGGCTTTGAAGCAAAAATAGACAAATATGAAAAGAATCTGCTGTCACTTACAAATGGTTTTCCTTATCCCTCCCCCTCAAAAAAACCCCAGACACACACACACATGCTGTAACATCCAACTCCAGCACTAAATAAAACTCTTAAAACAGGTGTGCCATGATGAAGTTACAAATGGCATTAGAAATCCTTACACAAACAGTAAGCATTCAAATCTGAAAATCACCACCACCATCTAGATAAATATACATTAAATACTTGCTTGTCAGAACTGCTCCATTAACATTTTGGCACTTTGAGTACCAGTGAGAGAAGGTTCAAACTTATACTTCATACTGCCAAAGGCTGTTGCAGACAAGTTAGTCAAATAATACTGAAATGCCACTGTGCATATGCACAACTTCTCTAGTGATAAGTGAGAATGCCAAGGGAATATATGAATTTTGTATATCCTCGCATACTTTGCTCAACAGAGTGACATACCTTGGAAAACAGGGCACTGTGGGAAAGGTGGATGCTGAAATATTCTGCTTGACTAGAAGATTTGTTGGGGAGAGAAAGGAGAAACCAGTGAATGAACATTGATGAACAGCTACTTGCTACTAGAAGTATTGTTTCCTTCTGCACGTGAGGAACCCTCACAGAGGGGCTTTTTTTCCCCATAAATTCTAGTGAGCTCTGGAACATGCTCTATTTATTGATTTACACATGTGACTGAAACAGGTATCTGTTCGGTGCTTCTGCACTAATTGCTGAAGGAAGACCTAGTGTCAGCGTTACCCTTTGGCAGGGCTTATTCCACTCCACTGATTTTTAGCACGCAAGCATCAGCTCAATTAAATCCCTGAAGTCGGATGCATCCATGCCCTTTGTGAAAATGTACAGAACATGGAAAACAGTAAGAGCTCTCTGTTTCACTGAATTGTGTGCATTTTCCTTTAAGGGACAAGCATTCTAAAAATACTTGAAGTACATAAGTTACTAATAGCTTTCAGATTCCTAAGATAACTTTTTAAAAATTTGCAAATTCTATTTACAATAACATTGAATATAATCTTCTTTTCTTCTTTCTTTACTAGATACTTCAGACACTAGGTTTCAAGTGCTGTGCATAGCCTATGGGTGTCCTTGTACCTCTGGCTGCATATGTTAAAGATTTTCCTATAAATTATTTAGTGGTAGAATAGTCTAAATGCCTCTCTTGTTTGTGTTTATGCACAGTCATATTTTGTGAAATAAGCATGGAAATGGATTCCACTGTTGTGTGAACTAAGTCCATAATAATTCATATATGTAATGCTTCAGATTTGCATAGCCTCAAGATGAAATAGGAACTGCCTTTGGTTGATCTAGTGTGCTCCTTCAGTGTACAGTATTACAAGCTTCACCTTGGCGTGTATGAAATCCAAACCTGGTAAGGTTGTCTGTAGGCAACCTCATATCTAACCATTATACCTATACGTAAGCGTTCATACCCTTTTCTCTTTCATTGTATAAAGCCCTGTCTGATGTACCTGAATGTTTTGATTATCAATATGAATATTCAATCCTGTTTCAATCCTGTTTAGTTCTTATCTAGCCTCAAAGGCATCCTGTGGCTGCATTCTACAGCATAATTATGAGTAGTCAGAGTTTTAGAAAACCTATTTTCTAATACTTTTCAACAAAACCTGTTTTCATGCCAGGCAGAGTTTGAATATTAATCTAGGCTACAAGTATTTGTAACAAGTTCATGAAAGCACGAAGAGTTCAAAAGCTGTCATGAACTGCATGCAACTCTAGTGCTCCATTGTGATAATGCTGCTGGTCTTGCAACAGAATGATACAAAATATCTTTGAAATCATGTTAACACACTTTGTTACTTGCAGATATCTGCAGTTAGATGCAAAAACACTGTCAGGATGGAGTTAAAACTGAGATGCTTTCTGTGTTCAAGTAATATTCCCCAAATGATTGAACTAATATTTGACTGAGTGCCATGTCTCAAATTCAAAATCTTTGTCATTTGGGAGCTATCATTTTAATAGATTAAAGCACCACAATTTTAAGCATATCCTGAATTTAAACTTGGCATGGCAACAGTACTTAAGAATTCATGCAGGCTTGGAGTACTGCCTGTTAACTGGAACTTCTGAAATTTCAGTGTTAAGTAAGTGCGTAGAAGCGACTGAAGGGCCTGATTCTGTATGATAACCCACTGCATCCCAAACTAGGAAAGTGTTAGCTGCAACTGTGGTTTTCCTCTGAAGTAAGATGTCTTCTACCTTACAGCACCTTTTCTCCCCTCTCATATTAGTAATTGTTGAAAAATTAAGCTGGGTTCAATGCATACTTGCCAATCCCAGGGGCCTGTGTAGCACCTATTTTGGAGATGTGCTAAGCATACTGACATGATTTGCAAACTCAGAGCTGAGTTTTCATGTTTTCAGAAAGAATTCGCTTATTCAAGCATGTTTAGCAGCTGTATTTCCAAGAAACAAAGGAAGGGACTGATGTATTGAAGGCCACTGATCTAGAAAAGTGTCCAGAACAATTGTTCTCTTCCTGGGTCCTGTAATGGGAGCTGGTAAGGCTGTTCTGGTCCCTCCCCAGAAACTCTAATTACTTTTTCTCCCTACTGGATTATGAGGAAAAAACCTAAATGACTCCTACAGCTGTTTTAGTATTGCTGTCTCACAGGGTTCATCTTGATCCCTGCAGAATCCAGCCTGTAAAATACAACGCCAGCATGTTCTGTCTCAGACATCCTGATGATACTACTCCGCTTATCTAATCATACTAATATTGACATATGACTGCTTCTCCTTTATTCTGTGGTAACCCTTGTTCTTTAGATACATGCAATTCAGTGCAGATATGTCAATATAATCCAAGCTTGTAGCTTGCAGTCATGTATTGACCCTCCCCTGGGATCCTCTGGTGGATTTAAAGGTCATCACCAGGTAAGAGGTCACTACTAGGCATGTTCCTACAAAACAATAATTGTTTCATCAATGATTTTGAGACTTCAAGGATGGTTTTGATCTAATTTTAGAACAACAGAAAATTTAAATTTCTAAGTGTGTTTGCAAGACTTGGGGAGGAATAGCTGAAATGTTTCACTTTGAATTTGTAAACGTAAAAATTCTTTTTTGTAATGCTACAGTTCAAAATAAGGCTACCTTGAAAAAGAACTCCAAACTGCTAAACTTCCCTTTTCTTACAAAATGACATTTAACTGATAAGAATGTGTAGTGTCTTTTTGCTTTGTTTAAAAACTCATTTTTTAAAAAAAATTGCAAAAGACCTGTTTTTTTTCCAGAAGATGGCTCTTGCAGTAAAGATTATTTGAGCAATGCGAGGCAATGTGAGCAGTATTTGTCTTCACAGTGAATAATGCTGTCTTTTAAGAAAGTTTATTACTTCCTGTCTCTCTGCACACCTATCTTGGGTACTTTGAGTCATGATCCACAGCTGCTATAGGCTGGCTCAGCTCTCCAGGCACTCTCTCACTTCATACCATCCGAAGCTGTAGCCCAACAGCTGCTGGATTTGTAAGTTAGAAGCCTGTTTACCAACTGCAAATAGAGATGGCCCTGGGCCAAAACTTTAGATTCAAAACAACTTTAAGCTTTGACAGTAGAAATATGATCTAAAGAATCTTGACCCTATGCTAACAAGGTGGGAACAGATAATATTTCTAAAGTGTCAGTGGAATTTTATTAAGCTTAGTTTTCTAATGAGCAGCTATGAACTGAAGATAATTTCATCTGCATATCTCCATTAAAGACAACTCTTATGCTTGTTGTGGTTGAAGATCCTTAAATATCTCTATATATTAGTACTTGAAAATGTAAGCAGTGAAGATTTTAATCTGATTATTTTATAGAGATTTTGTTTTTAAAGGTACTTGCTTAAACAATATTTAGTCCTAAGGAGCATATGGATCACATTTCTTATCAGAAACAGGGTATTTTACAGTTTCACAGAGAGAGCGCTACTGAACTGGTTAGGTAGAGGGTTGTAGAACGAGTAATACCTCTTGCTGGGTGAAATCTATTGCATAATGTTAACCTTTTGCGGGAGCCAAGCTTCTCAGGATAGTAAACAATACACAAATGGTACCAACAGTGCAGCCTCAGAAAAGAAGCAAGTTATGATTGATTTACCATAGCAATACCATTATACCTCTCATCCTTTGAGGTCCATATCATGCCCCTAGCACTTGTAATTCACTATTAAACTGTTAAAATTACAGTCAAACTCTTTTGTAAAACTTGAGATCCTACTTTTCCCTTTGAATGTTTTACTGTACCAATATGAGGTATTTTGGCCAATGTGCCTTAAAGGAAAGATTCCTTTTAATTCTGTAATTTCAGAAACTTTTCTACTATGATATATAAGGAAATATTTCTAGTGCTGTCCTATGAACCCAAGCTTTCAAAAATGAGGTAAGATCTGCAGATTAATGAGATTCAGGCTTTTTTATCTTAAAGTTTTTAAGCCAAACAGTATGGTTTTTATTTGGCTTCTGTGGTTTTGATTCTTCACAGTACCCTTTGACGGTGTTCCTAGAGCTCTAATCTCTGAATTCCCTTTCAGTATTTGCAAGAGCACAGAACTGAGGAGAACTGCAAGATTCCTGAGCTAGCAATATTGAAAACTGAGTATCTATCTTAGCGTGCTATTAATCTGTAATTTATTTGACTGTGAGGCTCTGGAAGTTAAAATAAACTGTGAGTGGCTGTGAGTGTTTGAGTCTGCCTGGGCAAGTTACAAATGAACAAATAGAACTGCTGAGAATTCACTTACCACCATGAAGAGAGTTACTTAGGGAAAATACATGAAAAAAGGTGTCAGCCCAGTATTTTTACATATCTACCTAGATACTTCCCCTAGAAATATCCATTGCTGTCTGTCATTTCATTCAAGGGTGTTTAGTTACAGGATATAATTTTTTAATCCTATTTAAATAGTTAATCCAACTAAGAGTTGAGAGAAAAAGGGTGCAAATGTTGATACAAGGGATGGGCGTGTCTATTTTACCTTCCAAATGACAGAATTATATGATTGCTATTTTCAAATAGATTTATTTCAATTGGTTTGAATTGACAATAAGCAGAGAGGGTTCTTCTGACTTTGAGATAAGTAAATAACACGCACAATTACAAGTCATGCTAGCTTTGATGTAATTAGCTACAGCGTCACTGAATTTCCTAAGAGAAACCCACTTCAGAGAGGATTTGGCCCTTTAGAAGATTGGAGAAGCTGATTATGTGTCGAGTTGCCCACTGCCAGTCACCATCTGGTGCGCTGGCATCTTGTGGTGGTTTAAATGTGACAGTAACATTACACAGGTGTAAGAAAAGCAGGAAACAAAACAATAGTGAATCAGGACCATGAAGTACGGTTGGGAAATACTTGTACAAACAGTACAAACAGATTGTTCTTTCAGTTTGAGAAAGAGAATTTGGCTCTGTTAGTATTTGGCTAAGCTTTATCAGACTTGACATGAACAAAGATCAGACTTCCTGATTGGGTCTGTACATCGCAAGAATATACACAAAATCTGGAGTAGTCCTTCAAGTGGTATATATACAGTTTGAAAGGTACATGACCTCTGGTCTTATTGTTAGCACGCCCTTCTAGCTCTTGCAGTCTTTTTTGGTAACACTCACTTCAGAAGCTTTTTATTTATTTTAAACTAGAGCAGCATGAATGCATCACTCCTTGAGGAAAAATTTTGGCTGTCTCTCAGAAATAGAGCAGGATTTTCATTCTGCAGAGGATTGGCAGCAGAGAATAATTCTTAATGGAATTATCCAGGAATTCCTTGAACTTTTCAGCATTGTGCAAATATGGGCCTAAGAACTAGTGCAAATATGAGTTTGTTTAATTACACTAATTTAAATAATCCTTTGTATTTCTATTACTGATAAAAAGGAAGTCTTTAAAATAATCAATTTTGAGATTAACCCTTTGGCTCTGCAGAACAGAGCACTGACAAATCTTTTTTGATACAACCAACCTGTTTTGATTTACCTGTTTTAACCAGTTTGCAGTTGTTTCCAATTTATCTGCTGGTCATAAGGCACTTTTCAAGTATAGACTTTTTAAAATTTCAGAATGCCTTCAATAATCAACAGTTACTAGAGCTGTGTTTAGAAATAGACACACTGAAGAAGAAAGTGTAGGAGGTGCCAGTTCTGCTACTGACATAGCTGCTGCCTAAAGAATGTTGCGATTCCCTTAGCAGCAAAGGAAATCTTGTGTTGATTTCTCTGGAAGAGACCCAAAATACACACATAAATGGAGAGGTGGGTAGGGTGGAGCATCTTCAGCCACGGCTGGTGGTATAACCAGTGCAGATGCGGACTGTCATTTGGAACAGCCTGCAGCTAAATTGTGCCGGGGCTGTTTTAGCTGCCACCAACCCGGTATGAGGGAAGCATGAAAGTGTATTAGCTATTCAGGCTCTAATTCAGAAAGAGTAACAGGTTTTCTAGTAGTAGAATTTATATGATTGTAGCGCTCTCTAGAATTTCCGCCCCCCCCCCCCAACGGTGGGTTATGTTGGTGGCATTTTTTTTCTGCTAGATGCTTTGAGCATTGTGGTACGGAAGTTGTTTATGAAGAATTTATCCAAATGAGTTTCACTGCTTGCGAAGCATCTTTAACCATGCCTCCTTCACAGTGCTGTTACCCAGTCTGCTTGACACACACAGTGCAAGATTCTGGTTTCAGAAAATTTGGAATTGGGGACAGTGTCTCAGCTTATGTAATTCAGCACAGTTCCACAGAGGTCTAAATGAGAATCTGTTTAAAAAATATACCTCTTTAAAATTATGCTGTCTCTGCCCACTACAGAGATATATAAGAAATTTTGTAACAGGCAGTTACAGAATAACTTGTTAATAGTACAAATCTCTCCTGAGCCGGAGCTGCTACTACATGGCTGCTGTCCTGAAGCACGAGGATTTTTATCTAAACCACTTGAGTGATACCCCCCAGGAATATACCTGTGACCAGTCACAATTTTCTGTTTGTTAAAAAGCATGCATGAAATAACATGCTTTTTTAGTGCATTAAACCTTCCTAAAAAGGTAGACTAGACACAAATCCGTGTCTCAGCCTGTGGGAGGGAGGGGGCCTGAGAGAAGCGAGTTGCCTAACTGGCTGCCAACCGAACGGCTCATTCCAAGGTCCAGGTGCCTCGACTGTGGAGATACTGCTGGTGAGGGGTGTACGGCGGGGCCGTACCTGCCTGCGTGCCTGGCCTGAGCCTGGGCCTGGACCTTGGCCTCGACTGTCCCATCTGGTGTTTCGTGGGTGGTGGCAGGTGGGTGCGGGGCCTGCTTGTGGGGCTGCGGCAGGGGGGGAGGGTGCTGCGTGGCAGATAGGGGAAGGCGGGCAGGCTGAGCTCAGCAGGTGTACGTCTGGAAGCAGCACTTGGGGCAGTTCAGGAAAGACTGTGTGCCTCCATGGATGTGTCTGATGGTTTTGTGACCCTTGGCCCCTGGGCCGGGGCTGGCAGCAACCAGGAATTTTGCAGCCTCTCCCTTTGCCCGCGCGCGGGGCCATCTCCGAGCAGCCCCGTTGCCACCCTTCTGTCGTGACACAGGGTTACGGGGAGGCCCTGCGGCTGCCCTCAGCCCCGGGCCGGCGGGACTAGGCTGACGCTCGTTAAGCAGCCCGACACCGCGGCGGGGACCGAAAAGCGGGACGGCCCCCTGCCGGGGGCTGCCGCGGGGGCAGGGGGATCGCCGCGGGGAGCGGCGCCCGCCCCGTCCGGAGCCGCGGGGGCACCGCCGCGCTGCCGCCCGCCCGCCCCGTCTCCCCACTACGCCCCCCGGGGAGGGGCCGGGCCGGGCCGGGCGGGCGCCGCTCCCGCCCCGCAGAGCGCCGGGCGCGTGGGCAGAGGCGGCGGCGGCGCGAAGGGGCTGCGCCGTGCTGCGCGCCCAGCGACACTCGCCGCGTCCCGCGGGGCTGGAGATGCTCCCACGCGCGGAGGCGGCGCGGGGCGCCCTGGTCGCGGCCACCTTCGCCGACGATGTGCTGCGCGTCTTCGGGGCCAACCGCAGCCTGTCGGCTGGGCAGCTCTCCGCGCTGCTGCGCCAGCTGGGCGCCGCGCCCGCCCTGGACGCGGTGCTGCCGCTGACCCACCTGCATCACAACCAGGTACCGCGGTGGCCCCCGGCGCGGTGGCGGCGGGAGCCGGGTTTGTCCGGGTGCCGCTTTGGATCCGCGGCGGGGGTGAGGGCTGGGCTGGAAACCCACGTCCAGACCAAGGGCGCCGAGCCGGGTGGGCAGCTCCTTAGTTTCTTGAATCGCGTCGCCGTCGTGTTTCCTCACGTGGAAGCGGGGAGAGAGGGGGCAAAGGTCTCCTGAGGCGCTGGGCCCGGGTTTCGGACAAAGGTACCGGTCCACTGGTGAGACCAGCTTGCGGCAGGGGAGAAACTGCCATCCATCAGTCAGCTGCTGCGTGCTGCAGTGCGGGGCTGCCCGTGGGATTAGCTCGACCTCTTTGTTGCTCAGCTCTTAAACTGGCACTTTTCCTGGGTAAATAGCATCTGGACAAGAGCAAAAAGTGTATGAGAATTAGCTAGTGTTTCCGTCCGAGAGCTGTATAAGCAAATCTTCAGGACTTGTTAAAACACGGTTGTCGTGTGGTAGCACAAACTTGATTATAGACAGGTCTACTTGTGTAAAGAAACTTTTTTGGAAATTTTCACATCTTTCATCTAAATTGAGTGCAAAGTGTACACCCATCAATTAATTACTAAAAGCTGTTTAAAATTATGTGTAATTTACTGGCTAAATATCATTGGAATATTACTTTTCATGAAAATATTTTACTCTGTTTAGTGTCTCCATATGAAACTCGGACCTCAGTGCTACTTTTAAAGTCTATGTGATTTCACATCTCTGTAGTGTCCTAGACTAAGTTTGTTTCCTTGAAGGGGAATCTTGAGGCTAGTGGAGATTTCCTTATGCTCAGGAATCAGAGACATGAAGTCAGTCACGACAACGAAAGGAAAGCAGGGATGACTATTTGCTCTGGTTTGGTTCCACTCCCTAAGAAACAGAAGAGGCATGGCTCTGGGAAACTTGAGAAATTTTTTTTACGTTTAGAGTAGTAGCTCTTTTGCTTGTTCTGTGAAGGAGACAAACCTTGGATAAGCTGCCTTTGTTTTAGAAAGAGTGCAGTTCTAATGTCTTTACCCTTACCAGAGGTTTAATTGGGAGTTAATGCCACTGAAATCAATGTAGTATTCAGTATAAACATGGCAATATTTGCCAGAGTCACTGCTTTCAAATCTCACAAATTGAACACTGTTCCAACACAGTGTTTTAAAAACATAAACATTCCCAGCCACACATGCTAAATACAAGTTTGCAGTGTTGAATATGGCTATGAAAAGGAGCTTTCTTGAAAAGGGCATAGAAATGAGTAGATTCTTCAGTCCTTCAGGTTTTCCCTCTGCAAAAGCACGTAGCCCTCGTACACAGGATTTGGCACAGGCTACGGAGGAAAAAAAGTAATGCTCTTTCTTATTACTGTAAATGCATGTTCCTCCTAAGTCATTTGAAGTTTAACTGAAACAAATTTTTTTACAGGCCTGTTCTAGTTGTGTCCATTTTGAATAATACCTAGGGTACCGTACTGAAATGTGTATACTTCTTTGCTGAGTTACTTGTATTCTTTCTTAAAATTGGCCTTATGGCTGCTCCGTCAGCTAGTACCATTCAAGCAAGTGCATTTTACCTCCTGGCTTTTGATCCCTCATAGACGTTAGGTATATCAATGACTTTGGGCAGGTGGTGCATGCAAATGCATACTCATACCAAGTAAATCATACGTGATCATTTTCAAACACTGTGACTCTTTGTGCTTACAAGTTGATAATTTAGAGTATCTAATGGTTGTGACAGGAGACATAAAGTGGCCTAATCTAACTTTGTGTGTTGGAAGGCATCAGAGGCCTAAGCTTTACTGATCCTCTATGGAATAATTAAATACTTCTGGAGAGTGATTCAGGTCTTTCTCAGGTAGTCTGAATCCATTCAGGCTGCATAAATATCTGACTGTAGGAGGAAACAAGGTTTATCTTAGACTTTCAGTTCTTAACTTCAGTGTCCAGAGCTAGTGGGATGACTCCCAGGCCTTTCTTCCAGTCAAGATAACACACCCCTGCTCTATCAGAGTCCTTCATCCAAGCCTGAAGTGTAATTTTTCGTGGAGAGCTGATCTGTAAGGGACAGGTGATACAGCAGTTCAAAAACTGGCAGGAAGGAACAGTCTCTGTTAGTTTTAGCCCAGTATTAGTGTTTAGTTTTAATGTTTCATTCATAACAATATTGGTAAGCCTGTTAATCTCACAAGAGAAGATCCACCAGAAGCTGATCCATTTTCTTAAAGATTGAAAGAGTCTGGATGTATAAGCCAGAAGAAGATGGATGGTTGATTTCTGTTTTCCTTTGATACCAGGTTGACATGAAAAGATAGGGGAGAATTAAAAATGATTTAATTTATTGATGATGGTGTTTGAACATATACTTGTGTAGGCATTTATGGTAATTTATGTCCTATGATGTCCATGAAGATGCTAATTTTTTTCCTGTAAAAGACAAAAAAGAAAACAAATTTTTTGAGTACTGTTTTGGAATTTTTGATTGAAGTGTGTCCAATTCCTTATGCTTTTGGTCTCTTTTTTTTCTTTCATCATGCACTTTTATAATTCTCTTTATTTTGTGTTTATATTTTCTTTGCTCTTCAATTTTTCTTTTATCACCTTTTCTTAATATATAAGGTAAGGCTTCCTGTCAGAGAAATAAGTAGTAACTGAGCAAACTCAAATACTGGTCACTGCTGTTTTTTCACATTTTACTGTGGAATTCCAACACATTTTAGTCCTACTAATAGGGATAAAATTAGCAATTTCAGTACAATAGATGATGGCATGTTTACTCACTCTGTATTTTACATTATTAGCAAGATGTAAAAACACAAAACTATACTTGATCTTCTATCATTGGGTTCATTGTAGTATGATAGCCATACATGTGTGTGCTGAAGGATTAAATTACATGCTCAGAAATTTTGGTCAAAAAATACATGGAAGTTGAATGGGCATTGGAAAGAAAGCTTGTTAACTTCGCCTTTACTTTGTGCCTTGACGTAATCAGTAGGTGCTAAAATCATGCTCCAATTTCCTTCTTTGACTTTTCTAAATCTATATTTATGCCAGTCTAGATGTTATGCCTGAATACTGTGTCTTAATGTAATGCATTTTAATTTTTAAACAAAACATTTGGACAAAAAGAAGTTAAAATCTTAATTAATATTCATGATCAGATATAATTAATTTTCACCTCAAGATGAGTCAAAACGCAGTAACTTTAGTGTTTCAGATAGATTAGAACCAGGCTAGTATCTGCTTTGATTTTGATATTTTTCGGTAGTGTTTCACTAGTTACAAATTTTGCTTTTTGAAAGAAGGGAGGATGGTCTGACAGCGTGTGCCTTATGGTCTTGATCCAACACCATGATCTGATGTTGCCTGGCCAGTGAGAAGATAAATAGGCTTAGTTGTTCTGCCTTCTTAAGTGTCTTATTTCTACGATATCTTCAGCAAATTTCAGCATTTATGGACAATTTTCAGCTCCCAGCATGAAAAGCTGCCTTGAACATGTTGGGGTGTGTGTGAAATCCCTAAAGCAAACAAGTGCATTCAAGCAGCTTCATCTGGTTTGACTCTTTCTCATGGAGCGCTGCTTATTGAAGGCACAGTCGTCTCCTAGTGTCCAGTTCTTACCTGTGCTGAGTGACAAAAAGGTGTCACCACATCAGCATTAGATGTTTTAATTTGTTACAAATAAGTTGAGGAAGACATAGTCATATGTTTCTATTTTGCCTTATCCAGGCTCAGGCTAAGTAAAAAAAAAAAATGCTGGTCAGATAGGTATTCACTGCATTCTTTCTTTGCTGTTGCTACTGTGTGACCCACTGCTCAGCCCGGGTCTAGGCTAGGCTAGTATTTAATCTGGCAACATGTAGAAACTGCAGTCCAGGTTGCTGTTGGTTATCTTAGTACTTCACATGTGGAATGCTGCAGATGAAACAAAGGTCGAGCAAAGATAAGAACATGGCAGAAGATCAGAAAAGCGACTGAGGCATTTACAAGATGGTTGGTGCTGTAGCATTTTTTCTTAATTTTCCAGTTAGAAATTACTTTCGTCTGAGCAATTATCCCATCCTTTCCTTCAAAGGATGTGGTGAGCTGGCATCTGCTTTTCATTTATAAAGATACTGGTGTAAAGAGATTCTGGATAGTTGGGCATCACTTTATTTCATTTACCATCTTAAAAAAAAAAAAATCCCATATTGGTCAATCATTTTTGGGAGACCCTTACCAGGAGAAAAGTAAACATCTGTTTGAATAACCCAGTTGATGGTTTAATTTTTTTTAAGTGTGAATACTTTGTAATTCTGTAAATTCTACTGATTTAAGTCCTCCCCAATTTTGATGAAAGCATTTTTAAAATGATTTTTTAACAGTTCAGGGACATGATCAGTTGTGTCATATCTTTTTTTGCAATTGTTTATTGAACACTGGATGACAGTCACATTACAGCCAGTCCCCTCACCTAATCGCTATGACAAGGCTTACTGAATAGCAGGGACAGACATGATGGTAGACTTGGTGAGCCAGAACATCATTCTCAGTCCCCTGTTCCATGAGGCTAAATTTACTTTCTGCTGAGATCATCCGTCAGTCTTACAAAATAAATAGCTTATGTTTTTACAGCAGTGTGGCTGTCTTAATGTATTTGTCCTCCAAAGATAAATGCAGTTTTGCAGTGTGCAAACATGAGTTGCTCCAATCGAAGGCTTCTAATAGATTTGATCTTTTAATTAATCCTTTAATTGTGTCAGTGAACTCATGCAAGCTTGCTTTTTAGCTCTTGGATGTATGTAGGAGTTTACTGAGAGTATGAGGTGACTTATAACAATGAATCATTTATAGGAATCATTATCCTCTGGGTTTGTCCCTGATCAAAATAATAATAGTAATTAAATAAAATGCTGTTTCTCGTCTTCACATTAAAGAGCTCTTGTCCAATGTTATTTCTCGCTTATTTGTTTGTATGTAGCCAAAGTTACAAGTCTCTAGTTTACTAATTCATGCTGTGTCTGATTTATTTTCTCTCCATAATCTGTTTTTCTACCTACAACATGGTTTAGATTTTTCTCAACTAATATTAATACTAATATATTAGTATTTTAGAATACTAGTAATCCATTCTGTGTTGCTAGGAACGAGATAGTTAAAGATGATTTCTCTTAGAGATAATTATGTTATGAATTTTCAGCTCCTACTGGCTTGTTCTTCTAAGGGCTTTTCACTGTAGACTTGCAGAAATGGCTCTATGAGCCAGTAATACAAGAAGCACCATAGAGGAACTATTCCTATAGACAACAACTGTCCTCTCTTTGTTTCACACTGGACATCTTAGCCATGTGTTTTGCATTATTCCATAATGCAGAGTTAATGGTAAAATGATTAGGCACATAACCAGTTTAGAAAGCTTCAGAGATTCATGTATTGGGCTGTTAAAGACTGTATCTTCAGTGATGATTTCTCTGTGCACTACTTCCATTGAGATTAAATGGAGCAACATGCTTCAAAACAAAAAAAGGTTTTCTATTATCAAGCTGTATTTATGTGTGATACTTTGACATTAGCATTGACATTGAAAGATGAAAGTATATGCACATTGATTGTATATATTTGAGTCTTCAAGGTCTCATGGCCTTAACAAAATTTGTACTTATATTTATGTTCAAGCATGTACTTGAGTGTTCTGCTAGACTGGGTCATCAAAGAGGAAGGAGAGAAACGTCCTGGATGTAATTTAGCTCAAGTCACTTGAATTGGCCTGCATGTTCTCTTCCTCCAAGCTAAATCAGAAATAGTCACATTCAAATGATGTGTGCATGCCTTTCACCTTTTGGACAGTATTAGAAAAATACTTATTAACGGAAGCAGAAGCAGCTCTGTTGAAGTAAATGACTTGCGGTTGCTTTGACTTATCTCTAGAAGGAGTTTGCTTTATAAATAATAATCTTGAATTATTGGAGAAGTGCTGTGGAATCTGAAGGCTAGCAAAACTGAAAAGAGCAGGGAGTGACCATTTGTTTTTATTTTGCTAAGGCTTCCAGTGCTCTACTTTTGCAATCACCCTGAGATTTGCTACAGGGAGAGTTATGCTCTAACTTGATGTCTTATATAGAAGGAAAAAGTTTGACTTTTTTTTTGTCTTGAGACTCAAACTTGGTATGTGTTTGTTGTACAGCAATAAGCAAAATCACTTTTGTTCACACCCAGAAAAGAACACTCTTTCCTTATTGATCATTGTAGGAAATAATGAATGTGAATAAATGGAAAGTGTTAGATGAAAGACTTCAGCGGTATAGAAAATTTCACATAAAAATACTCAATTTTTCTGGAGATGTATATTTTAAGATATTTCATGGTTTGTCTTTTATCTTTTTTGTTGAAAATAACGAACAGAGCAACCAGCCCTGCCCCCGGCCTGGTTTAGCACTGCTAAGTACATTTATCCTTGACCCATTAGATACTGTTATGTCCTGAGCTGAAGGCAAAGTGACGATCCCAAGTAAGAGTTTATCTCATTGGAGTACGGGATGGTTTTACAAAATAATGTTTACTGTTAATAATTATTGCTATAAAATGAATGAAAAATGTTGAGTGCTGGTAACATTTAGACCATTTTTAAGCAGCTAATTTGGGGAGATAAATAAGAAGCATTGTTGTAAAGTAGAAGTGGTCACTGACATGAATAAGCAGTCACTGAATTACCAATCATTTTCTGACATACTCTGTCACTGAGATTTTAACTGTATCTAGTCTGCTCTTAGATTTAATTATTTTGTAATTACATGAGATTTTAATTACTTTGAAGATACTTTTCTGAATGTATTGTAAGGTTTAACTGTCCTGGTTCATAGGGCATAAGATTTGCAAATGTCTATTTAAAATATGTTTCATTGATTTGTGATTTATCTTACTTAAAATACTCTGAATCACTTCTGCTTCACATTAAGCAATCACAGTGTTTTCATGCACAGCGTACACTTCCTTGAAAATGCGTTACAGTATTTTCCTGTTGTAATTCTTGGATTTCTCAGTGTATGACTTATTTTTTGGTTTTGCGTTAATGTATTAAGTTGGCAAAATCCCTTTTTGTTCCAGTGCTTGACTGGTGAGGAAATTTTTTCTTTGCATGGGATATCGAACAGCAGTCACATATCAAATTCAAAGTTCTCTACAATATGTCCTGCTGTTTTGCAACAGCTAATTTTTCACCCGTGTGATCATCAGGAAAACTTTGTGGATACATCTAAACCACATTCTTTACAAGGTTAGTTAATATTAATTGCATTAATACTGTGACTGGAGTGGGGTTTTCTTAGGGGAATAGTAAGCATTTATCTCTATGTAACAGGAGTGTCTTGTTTAGGAGGATATAGTTGTAAAGTGGGAACATAAAATTAAAATGCAGTTTCAGGTGAGCAGACTATCTAAACAAATATCCTATCTCTTGACAGTGATCTCTTAAAAATGTTTTAGAGAAGGGTGAAAGAACTGAGTAGCTAATTATGGAACAATTTGTCCATTAAAGGAAGAGTCTTTCTGACCTGTTTTATTTGGATAATGGGTTGTGCCTTAAACCATAAGGACTCTCGCTAATAGCTGGTTAATAGGAGAGAAGATGGGAGTACAGAAGGGAAGTTTGTGCAGGTGATTTGCAGTGGGAAATCAGACTTAGTGGGATATGCATGTATCAAGGCAACTCAAGGTAAAATTATTATGGGACTGCATTCGAGTGGAATTATTTGCAGGTAGGAGTCATGACATCAGGGGAGCCAGTGACTTACTGAGGAAAAACACTCATACTCTTTCCAAATTCCTACTCCTGCTTTCATGATATCTTCTGTGCTGCCCCCTCCACGTGGAACATCATCACATGGCTAAGTAGCCTTAATTGTCCTTCCTCCTATTTTTCTCACTATTATTTCTGTATTTGTTGTGCACAGAACTGTACAGTGCAGTAAAAAAATGTAGGACAGGGAAGATTCAGCTGGTTAATGAAGTCACTTGTTGCACTGATAAGGATCAAATATGTAATGGCCTATTTATTTGACTCAGTATTCCAAATAAATTTATTGTTCCAAGGAAGTCAGGTGAATTAAAGTTAAAAGTTAGGATACAACAGTGTTTTTCATAACTTTTAAAATATTAGTATTAATAACATTCTGATTAATATTTATTAAGAATTGTTTTTATTTATTAAGATGATATTTATTAAGATGTATTAAGATATACATTATATCTTATACATATAATATATTAAGATATACATTAAGATGTATTTATTAAGATGATATTTATTAAGAATTATAGGTCATTCCTGCAACTTAGCTGTGTCAGTGAATAATTAGAATTATATTTGATTAATCACTGAAACCATGGCATCAATTTACCATGGTTGTTCTAGATTGCTTATACCATATGAGGGCACATACCGTCAAGAAGTCCATAATATCTGCACCGGAGGGTAGGATCTGTCTTTTTTTTGTTTGGGGCTGTTTAAGTAGGTTGTACATGGAAAGCTTGACCTATAGTTAACCTCCTAAGCTATTTAGACCATCTCTCTTGTTTTTCTTTTATCCTGTCAGCTCAGAAGCAATGTCCAGTAGCCAGATAAGCAAGGCAGCCTTCTCCCTGCCCCTCCCTTGGCTGTAGCACAAGAAATCTGCAAGGCCCATGGTTAGGGTATTTTAAAACCACAAGTGTACGAGGCTGTGACACATAGTGGTACCTATTTTGAAGGGAGATTCAGAGAAAGGCCCAGTGCCAAATGCAGATGTTGATTTATGCACACCCACACCCCATCATAAAATGAACCTGTTTTGTGGCAGCATTGAGACCGGCTGATTTCAATTACCGCCCATGAAGCAAAATCCTCTGTGCATGTTTCCAGCTGTGCTCATGTGAATTTTCTGCCCAGGAACTCCCACACACTTAACAATATTCTGTCTTCCAAAATATGAACGGACAAGAGGTACAGAAGAAATTAGTACAATAAGCTTTACGGAAGAGCTACTTGCAATAAAAAAACAGTGCTGCCCAAGCAGAGTAGAAGTTAAAAGGCAGCATATAGCATACCTTTTTCCTTGGGGTTTGTATAACTTGTATCTAACCTAGCTGTCCTTAAGGGCACACTCATGTCCTCCCCTTTCTTGCTTTCTGAAAGATAATAGGATGGTGTATAGAGCTGCATGAAGTAGCTGGAAATGCCCAGTGGCATTCCTTCTGTCCAAGGCAAACAGGTTCCATGCTCTCTGCTTGGCTTCTTCAGAGGGTATTCATACCCTTATTTCCTCTTCATCCCAGGACAGGGCTAAGGAAGAGCCTGAGCCTGCCTCAGGAAGGCCCAGAGCGGTCGTCCCCACTGCTTAGAAGGAACAATGCTGAGCAATGGTGTTCTAAGGAGGGCATCTTACTTGCACTCCTGCCATTTTATTTTTTGGATTTCTTGTGGCTTTGGGTATTTTGACTGTCTCTTTGTTGGGGCTACAGTTCTGGAGACAGAAAGAGTAATGGTAGTTGGCAAAAGCTGACTGCGCCACCAGTCTCAGAGGAAGAGTGAGTGTGTCCTAAGCAGAATGCTCTGCTCTGATACATAAAGTCAGATTAGCCAGCTTTCTGAGATGCATGGACTTATGAAAAGCTTAGTGTGGATGGAGTCCTAGTGAATAAAACCAAATTTAAGACAGCAGTGCATACATGATATTGTGAAATACAGTCCATAATGCAGGAACTTTGGCAACATCGGTTGTCTTGGAATTTTATCACTTTTTTTTTTTTCTTTTCCCCAATTTGTGGTATTTTTCTTGAAGTACCAGTTCCTGTAATTATCTAATTATGGGGTAATCTTTTTTTTTTCCTTTCCAATTACACTTCAAGTCTTTCTGAACTCAAAGAAAAGCTTGCCACAAGGCCCAGGAGCACCTTCCTGGAGAACGTGTGAGAAAGATCTTAGATTTATTTTATTCCTTTAAAAATTTCATTAGTTTAAATTAGTCCCCATACTACTGAGGCTCATTGCAGGATCCGTGGAATGCCTAGGATGGATAATACTTAATTTATTCTCTCATTGTCTGAGGTTATTTAATCACTTATTCTTCCTTATTCTTCTACCTCAAGTGAGTAAATCAGAAACAAACACCAATATGTAAAATCCCAAGTTCTTTGGGCCATCCAGATCTAGGACAGAATTTTAAAAGTAAAACCACGTCTATCTTCTGGCACCCCTAATCTCTGGTAAATCAGGAAGAAGAAGGCTTTTCTTTTTACTTTTTTTTTTTTTGTGATGAAAGGGTATACTACATACCAGTGGATTAGAATATGTCCCTGCTTGTGAGCACAGGTCCTTTAGTACGTTATGAGACATCTCCCATTGCATTAAGCATACAAAACGGTGACAACTGTATCATTCATAACATGTGCTTCAAGTTAAGTGTCCCAGTATGTTTTGCTGTTCTGAACAAAGAGTACCAGCATGAAAGTTAGACCATTTGTTAGTGAAGCATATAGTATCATGAGACCTTCTCTCGCTGTTTGGCAATAACCTATTTTTCTGTGCTTGGTTTTAAGCTCCATTCTCCTATCGTTTTTGTCATTCACTGATCTACACACACTATTTGTAAATTTATCCTCTTTGTCTTTTGTTGTAAAAAGTAATTAGTACTGGGTTTTTTTATTGTAATTTTTGAAACTTGTTCTAATTTCCTGTGTCTGATGAAGTCATTTGGGCAAATACACTAAATGCTTCATATCTGATAAATGGGGTTCTTATTTTGTTAACTCAGTTTAAAATGTACGTTTTGCACAGAATAACGTGTAGGAGTTGTCCGTATACTAAACTGAAAGAAACTCATGCTTCTATAGTAATCCCAAACTGTAAACCGTGGTTTGTGACTCATGATGGCATTGGAAGCCCATTTGTTTTTTTATAGATTTGATTTAAAAAAGATATTTACAAGCTTAGTTGTCATTTATTTTAATGGAAATTAATCTCCTGTGTAGCTTAGTGAATCTATCCATATCTAGTTGTGTGTTTTTCCCCTCTCTCTGTCTCTCTCTCTCAAAAATGGCAAATGAATATTCTAATTGGCATTGATTTATCTTCTGCAAATGCTTTAAATGTTTCTAATGCTTTCTGTTCTTGACATAATATAAAATTCATTACATATAAAAATTGTGACACTGTGCAAACATAGTAGAGCCATCCCAGTTGCAGGTGATTAATCTAGCTTAGAGTGTTTGCTGATTATGTTGCAGGAAAGATAGGCTGCAGATAGTAATCTGATCTGTTAGTTTCTGCTGTGCAGAAAGGAATTTATGGTAACTTCTCTACATACATATTGTAAAGCTTATAATGATGCAACTTTCTGGATTATACCAAACTGTTCTCATATAGCCAACATTGTGTTGGCTTTGATTATTGTATGTGGTTAATTTTTATAGACAAACCCACTGTCTGTATGGATAACTTTGTGATTCTGTGGCATCACTTGAGGCAGCGTTGTAGACCTCTTCAGTGCAACCTTTAAAGCTTTTCTCTGTACTTGCAGGGACTTGAGATGTCACTGGGAAAAACAGAGTCATGCATAGAGGCACAACTCTGTGGTGCTTATGAACAACAACAGCAACTACACCCCCCACACCACCCTTCCAACCTATAATTCAGACTCCAGAATAATTATGGTATGGCTTTGTACAAGTCCTGGTGTCTGAACTCTAAAAATCTGAGACTATGCTTATGGTGAAGGGAGCTATGTTATGGTGAACCCTGGTGCATTTGCCACTTCTTAGGAAAGGTTTTCCCCATTGCGTACCTAAATTACATGTCCATCTTTTTGAACCTAGAACCTCTTTTTTTATATGCTTTCATTTCTCTATTAATTGTCTCTACTATCAACTATCTGCCACCTCATCCGTTTGATAAGCAGTGATGGGCAGTGTTTTCAGTCAGCAAAACTACTTTGAATTAGAGGAGAAGGAGGAGTGTTAGGAACAGAAAGTTATCACCTCAGGATGATTTGAAGGAGTCATCCTTTTATCAGGAAGGATTTTTGGATCTAGTACAGCCAAGACAGCAGACTTTCTATCTTGGAGTTCCTTAGGAGTAAATGACAATTGGATCTAACGCTGGGACTAGTAAGAAGTTTTGTCTTATATCTGTGCTATAGCTACTTTGACTGTTGGCCTAAGCCTTAATTTTTACTCTTCACTGACTGTAGAGAGACCTGATTTATACTAGCAGCAGATAGGCTGTCCCAGATCTTATACTAGCACAGTTTCCATTTTTAATATGGAGGTCCCAGACAATGTTTCCAGATATTTACTTTCTGCAGGTATGCATCTTAAGTATCTATGCATTTTAAGATTTTTATATTTGTGAAGTATAATTTCAACCAGGGAACCACTCTTTTTCCCAATTCCATGCCAATTTATCTGTTAGAAAAATGACAAACAGCCTGAAGTGGGTGTTATACTAAAATATTTTATATTTCTGCTTGTTTATCCACAGTTTGGGGATTTGGCTTCCTGGCTGTGACTATCATTAACTTGGCATCACTTCTGGGATTGATTTTAACTCCCCTCTTAAAGAAGTCATATTTCCCTAAGGTTTTAACCTACTTTGTGGGCTTGGCCATTGGTACTCTCTTTTCTAATGCAATTTTCCAGCTCATTCCAGAGGTAAGCAAGGGTAATCGTCATTTGGTTTGCATACTAATTTCTAAAGTGTATTAATTTTAGAAGCATGCTGCAGTGGGGTTCTGTGTGTGGGTTGCAATCTCCAAAGAGTTGTGGGTGGGCTTCAGTGCCATTAGCTACCATCTCTTTCTGGCTGGGTGAGCAGAGCCATCAAGATCTATGTCTAGTTATGCCATGGGAAAGACCAAGGGCTATTCTGCCTCTAGACAGAAAGAGAAATGCATTGGATAAAATTCTAGTGAACTTTATTGGGCTACAGGTTAGACCTTCCTCGTCTAGCACTTTACGACTACATTCCACATGTAAAGTTCTACTGAATTAAAACACTGTTAACATTTAATCCAGGTTAAAAAAATCTAAAAAGATTAGGATATCTCGTAATTTCAGCCTCATGGAAACTCATGGTCAGTAGAGAGAGAGAGTCTGTATTTGGGGGGGGGGGGTGGTGTTTGTTTTTCTGGAAATTTACTAAGATTACAGACTAATTTGCATTGCTTTTTTCTTCACTGTTAGGCGTTTGGGTTTGACCCGAAAGTAGATAACTATATTGAGAAAGCAGTTGCTGTGTTTGGTGGATTCTATATTCTCTTCTTTGTGGAAAGGATTCTTAAAGTGATATTGAAGATCTATAACCAGGTAATGAAACATATCAGTAACTGAGTGAGCCTTGCCTTAAAGTACCTCTTATATTTATGAGATATCTGATAGTTTAATAAAATGTGGATTTTTTCCATTTTATCTGAGGAATTCAGCCTTACCGCGTGTTCTGATATATCTGTTTAAAATCCATATGGTAGGGGAAGCAATCTCACTTTTTTGAGGGAGTTGCAAGCAGAGCTGGGAATAGAATCCAGATGTGAGTGTGGTCTGCTGTCACTGACGTATGCTCTAGTTGCTCTCAACGGCCAAGTTGTTGCCGTGCTAGCTAAATACATCAGAAAAAGTGGAAATATCTAAGAGCTGGAGAGAATGGAGTCTGCCCCTGGAGCTCCCCTTTGGGCAGGAGAAATCAATGTGACATATATACCTTCTTAGTCATCTGTAAAGTGTTACTGTGCTGACAGTGCCTGAATCTCACCTTCAGTAACTTCAGCTCTGTGTTTCCCCATGCTCTGGTACACAGACCTGCTTTAGTGACACTGCAGTTATCCATATTGCACAGGGCTCTGCTTTCTACCCATATGTCAGAGTACTTGTTTTCTGTGTACTCACATGAGTGAGGCTGAATTTGTCTCAGAGAAGGCTAATTGTCTCTCAAATTTGTCTCAAAATTTTTGGTACTCTCTGCTCATGTCTTGCGAAGGAAACTGTCCTGTCTTCCTACTCTTACCTCACTTAAGGTCCCCCTCCCAAACTGTTGCTGATACTGAAGATTATGAAGATCAACTGTCCCTCGTTTGTAGTAACTGCACCAAAAAAAAAATTAGAAAAAATGAATTTGTTGCCCTTTATTTTTGGGAACAGTTGACAAAGGCTAATAAGCTCTATCTGACAAGCAGCCATGAATAACTAGTAAATGTTGATCACTTATGGTCAGGTGTTCGGCTTGGGAGGTTCTATGTAAAGGTATAAAAATGAAAAATCCCCACATGTATTCTGATTAGCTAAAAGTAAGAGATAAGTTAGGAACCTAGATACGTTTGGAGTTCATTTAAACATTAAAATCTTTACTGCTGCCCATTTAAACATTTACTTGGTGTTGAAAGCAAGGCAGCATGAATATGATGCCCCCACCTTTTCTTTTTTGGTCTCTATTTTCTTACATTTGTTATTTTGCTTTTGTTTTAATTAGCTACCTACTTATTTATTTGTCACCTAGACTGGCCATAATGACTCCGAAAATGGTGAACAGAGTCGTTCTCAGGATAAGCCTAACCCACCCAAACCACTATCATCCAGCAATGGGGGGACATGTTATGCAAATTCAGCCGTCATAGAGAGCAATGGAAATCTTGGTTTTGACAGCATCAGTGTGGTCTCAGCACAGGTATGAAAATCGTGTCTATTTATTTATTTTATCCCTGCCAATTATATAAGCATATCTGAGGGGAGAGTTAATACAATTTTTTATTACTTTTGTCAAGTTTTTGTAAACTTATAGCTTATAACTTGCTTGA
This sequence comes from Gymnogyps californianus, assembly GCF_018139145.2. Classification (NCBI taxonomy): domain Eukaryota; kingdom Metazoa; phylum Chordata; class Aves; order Accipitriformes; family Cathartidae; genus Gymnogyps; species Gymnogyps californianus. The sequence goes on along the minus strand of NC_059474.1, from coordinate 56,632,529 downwards.
GCCCTACGAAAAAAATGTGGGGTTTTGGGGCAAGCTTACAGCAGCTGAATGATGCATTCAATTTGTAGCCAACAAAAAGAGCTAATTGATATCAGTGTCGGGACGGGTAGGACAGAGATATATATTTAATCAGATAATTCAGTTAATTTTGATTTTGTTGTTGTTATAGTTTTGCTTAAAGAGTGATCGTGTGTTTTAGTGTTGCATGATCCATATCGTGTTCCTGCCTACATAAAGCCATAAGTGTGAGAACCTGATTCCTCTGAATCAATGATTAATGAGGAAAACTACTACAGTAACTTTCATGCAGTATATTGTGAGCACTGCTTGTGCTAGTCCAGTATATTTGGATACTGTAGGAATTACACAGGTAATATGTTGAGACAGAAGCCATTCCTCCTGGTTGAAGTATTATTCTCTTTCAGATTTGTTCTCTGTATTTCTCTCTGTTTGTTTTCATACTACCAATACAACTTCCTTCTGTCTGAGAAGAAAATGGAAGCAGGAAGAGAAAGTTGGTGTGCTTCTTTGCTCTTTTCCCTGTACAGGGAGGAGCAGTACTGTCCCTTATTTAAAAAAAAAAAAAAATACATAGAAACAATTCCTTGATGGCTAAGGCAGATTTTTTCATAGTAGATATTTCTGTTTTACCACCCATGTTCTTTAGCCAGTAAGTTGTTTGTGGGGAGCAGTGAGGAGCAGGAGAGGAAGCCAGAGGCAGGCCCTAACAGCTGGGAGAGATTCTGAGAGTTCTGCATTGACCCTGCGGCCTCACAGGGCATTTGATGCACACAGTTTAAAGTACCAAAATTGTACTTCTCCTTACTGTAGAAATGTCATGAAGTGTGGTGGATACTGGGCATTTTAAAAACTAGGAGAAACATGCTTAATAATTAAAATTGCATGGGCACCAAGAGGGAGTTAGTATTATGAGTGTCCCTAAACTGTATTTTGTAGATTTATAAAACAAACAAAAGAACCCTCCACTCTCTGCGGAGACAGTTATCTCAAGTGATATGGGTGTTATTTTTCTGCCCTGTTTACCAGAAGTTTTATCTGGACCTATTCCATTATTATGTTTTGGCTAGCCATCTGCTTATGCATAATGTAAACATAACAAAATCACGCCATATATTATAATAATAAAATGTAACTATATAGCGTTTATTTCTAGCAACTAGTTTAGATGCAGTGCCTGTGATCATAAAGTATTGTAGGTCACCCCAAGATCCTTTGTGGAATACTCATACATCTCCTTTTACAGGCAGTCTTGACTTTAAGAACTTAAAATTTCACAAAGGTTCTTCTCCTCTACCTATTATTCTTATGAAAATTCATGGCTTCCATTCTTTCTTCCTCTCCATTTCTCCAAAGCCAGGAAGATAATATGTTGTATTAAAACCTCCTGAAAGTAACAGGGTAAAATTCACTCTGGAGCTAAGGCTGGCTGCAAGGAAATCCCAGTGGCAGATAGCCCGCTGCTGATGTTGGAGGTAGCAACAAAAAAGTCATCATTACTCTTCTCCTCCAGGCAGGTTCAAAGGGGCCAGGTAGCCTTCAGAGTCATTAGGGGCTAGGGGAGGGTCAATGTGGCTGAGGGGTTTTGGGGCAGCTAGGGTAGTGCCGTGAGGGTAGGTATGCATTCAACTTTACAGGCATTTAGTATTTATGAAGGAACTATTTGGCATATGCCAAGACATACCTAATAGAATTTTAATGTGTAGCCAGAAATCATTGTGTAGGCTTTAAGGAGGGAGTCTGAAGTCCAGTTGCGCCAAAGTGTGGTAGCTGTTTTCAGCCATGAGGATCCAGCCATATTCTCTCTTTTAATGCCAGAACAGACTGACTGCCAGAGTAAATCTAAATGTTTAATTAGTCACATACTTTCAGTTTCACTTGCAGCAGTAATTGCAACCTTGGAAACCTCTTTTGTGCTTACCCCAAATTTGTATCTACTATGCATTAAAATTATATGGCTTGACAACAGTAACTTTGAAGAAAAGTCATTTCAGAGACAAATTGCTGAAATGTCTGTATCCTCGAGTGCACAACGTTAGAGTTGTATAACAAAACTTTACGGTGGCCTTTATTTATGCCCTAGAAGAATGTCAGGATTCCTTCTTGGTCCTGTGGGCACTTCCAGAGGACATAAACGGACATGTCTGGTTCATGTCTGAGGGAGTCAGAGATGCATTAGAAATAGCAATAATAATCTGATGAGATGTCATAGGATAAAATAAGAGAGTCTCTGTGTAATTTCTTAAGTTTGGGAACAAAGGAGAGGCCATTACTTTTAAAGAAAAAATTGTGTTCAGAAGAGCAAAAATACCAAGGAAGTCTTTGGTTTACCATAAATTGTTGAGATACAAATAATACAGAACTGCACTAATAATTAATAAATGTCAGACCTGATAGTCCAGCTGGGTATTACAAAGCTCCTTAGCTGGCATCTCTTCTGTGACGTCTGCTAAACTACCATGACAAAGTGGGAACAGCCCAGCAGAGACAGACATTGTTCGTTTTTGCCTTGGAATCCTATATATTTGTAGGGTAAATTTATCAGTAGTCTGCCTTATCTTAAACATTAAGAATATGTATTAGTTGTTCATCTACTTCTATCGGACACACAATCTAGTAAAGTTCAGAATGTAAACCCAGACAAGCGATATCATTGTACTTTATGTAATTTACAGAAGTCCAGACATTATCTAAAATAAATTACAGGCAAGAATTATGATACTTCAAAGCTACACAGTAAACAGCAGATAGCTGTATATATATTACAGAAGCCTCTCAGAAACCAATTCCTAGTTTTTAGACTACAACTGTTTCTGCATATTGAAAGATTGGATCAAGAAAGTAAACTTTAGAAGTAAATTAATACTGTTCTCCTAAATTAACTGCAGTTACTAAAAAAACCACAAAACCATAGATAAAACAACCCAAACCTCAGCATATTTCTAGAGTCAGTTCCATTCTTGATGAGTTCAACAGCTAATTCTTAATAGCATCTTGTTACTCAATGTTCATTTTCTTCATACACACATAGAAAGTTCAGCACATATATTTGTAAATTATTTATTTCAACAAAAAAGCCCTTCAGATCAGATTTTTATGTTTGTCATACATATGCAATGCTTTGGACTGTCATTGGAATTCTCAGCTGTGCAACTGGTACCAGAAAATGGGTCCTTTACTTAGTTCTATGGCTAAGCCTGTTAAGCCCCTGTAGCCCTCAGAAAACTGTAGGCACACATGGTTCCCACATAAAAACAAATGTGCTTTGATGGGAACAAACGTAAACAAGCATGTACAAGTAACATTTTTGCACATTTGTATTATTTGCTCACTGTTTTCATTGCTCTTTTAGGAATTTTCATCCTAATAAACTTTTCATAAAACCATTTATTTTATGGAGATGCTTGGCATTTGATGTGAGAATTTTTTGGTAATAGAAAGTTTTTACAGAACAAAAATGACTACCACCTCTCTTTCTCATGTATAATAGAAGTTACTAATATACCTTTTCAAAATACAATCTCCTGAGATTAGTATTGTTTATCAGAAAATACTTGCTGTTGTTGTTGGGGTTTTTGTGTGTGTGTGTGGTTTCCAAAAGAACAATGTTCTTTTTTAGTAGAAAAATGAATGAATTATTCAAAATGAAAATCTGTGCATTGTCTCAAACTCCCTTTCCTCAGTGAAGCTAGAAACATGCCCAAGAAAGAAGATGTGCTTTTGGCAGAAATCAGGACAACCTGCAAAACAATGCCTCCATCAGTTCTTAGGCAGCTTGAAGGATGGTCACTAGGGAACAGAAAAAAACATAGGGGAACAGAACTTCAGCTCAGGGAGCTGGATGAATAGGTGGAAAAGTTTCGCTAATTGTATTTGAATTTTCTCATAATCATGTTTCTTTTTACTTCCAGTTACCTAATATATGTATTTTATGTGGCTTGCTTTGTAATATTTCTTTCTTAAAGTGAAGTTCAAGTTGCCATTGTGGATTAAGAGAGGTCTATTACTCATAAGTGATCCTATCTCAAACAGAATTAGTACAGGTACAAATTAATCATCCCAAAAATATGATTGGCATTGCTTGTGTGTTAGATGAAATGTTGAGAAGAAAACCTCCAAAAACTGAAGACAAGCATGTAGTGCGAGTCTAAAACCTATGTGTTTGAGTCGGCATATTTTGGATGCCATTGCTCATTTTCACATCATAAAAGTATAATTTCAGGACTTCCTATGCACTGAATAGGAGCTGTAAGTGTGCTTTATGGCAGTTGTGGCACTACTCAACCAAGACATTATTAGCTACGAGTTCCAAGTAGTGCAATAGGCATCTAACTCAGAAATCCCTGACCTGAACTTTTGTCCTGTCCCAAGGCAGCTCCTACATACAAGGATGTAGTATGTCAGATAAGAGTGTGATGAGCAAATCATGAGACGGACCTTACTGCTCTGTTATTAAAGATTTTTAAAGAATTTATTAATCATTGTATTTCCATGAAGTTCAAAATTCAGTTGCCTGGTAGTATTTGCATTTGATATGGCAAAACTAAAACAATTCGCAATGTTCTTTTTAATAACTAAGGAAAATTTCTTGGAATAATCTGTGACCTTTTCATAAGGAGGAAGAGGCATTCCTCTACACCCTTCTCCTACAAGAGAAGGAGAGGTGTATAAATTTGCCTGTGGGCACACGGATGTATATATTACTGCTTATGTATTCCAATAAGTAAGCACTAGTTAATGCCTTATGTGCAAATCCTTTTTTTTTAGAGGGGAAATACTATAATGCTTGCAAATATTATGTAACTACAGTGTATGTGTGTACAGAAATTTATCAGAATGGATCATCAGGAATTTTTTAGGGGAGGTTAGTTTGTGCTCCCAGCACAAATGGCAGTTCCTTTTATCTGCTTCAAGTTTTTCATTATTTCATGGCACCGCATGGATAAATTACTTCCACTTCTGGGAGGAATTATTGAGATCCCCGGTGTGTGTGTGCATTGCAGTTTTATATTAGCCTGTTGTTTTCATGCTCTGAGCCTTCGACTTGCACAGTCAGAATTACCCACTGCTGTTTTTATTAAACATGGACTTTGTAGAAATTAATTTGAATAGCTAGACTTGACTATCATTGCTCAAAATTCGCGGTAAAGTTTATGGAGTATCTGGATGTGTGTCTATATTCACATGTACCTGGCTGTTACTGTGGTGGCTACATGTGTCTCTGAGAGCATGATGTACTGGCAGTATGTAACTGGTCCTGATGTGTTTTAGGTAGGAAATACAGATGCTGTCAGTCACTGTGCTCAGATCCTTCTGACTGTACATTCTTAGTAGAGGTGGCTGAGGAGGCTGTGAGGAGCCTTGGCACTCTTAATCTGACGGAGACTCCAGAGAGATGTTCAGACCACTGTGGTCTGAACTGCTTTCTGTCTCAGCTGAAGTGCATTCAGATAAAGCTTTGTAGTCAGAAGGGTGATTGGGCCCTGTGTGTTAACTTGTTGAAACAGAAAACATTTGCTGCTGCTACCTGTGCCTTTTGCTTCTTGGACCAAGCATTTTGGTCTCCATATGCAGTAGTGCTTTATTTTATACTTGGCATTCATTTGAAGACAGAAGTGTGATTCGTTGGCTTCTTTATTCAGTGTTTTATGTAATTGCCCTATTGTGTTATTTTTTTCCAGGAAGAAGCCACCCAAGGCAGCTTATGCAAGTGTCTTAACGGGCGTCCACTGTCAAAGATTGGGACCATTGCTTGGATGGTAACACTGAGTGATGCCGTACATAATTTCATAGATGGTTTGGCTATTGGTGCTTCTTTCACTTTGTCTCTGTTTCAAGGGCTTAGTACCTCCATAGCCATCTTGTGTGAAGAGTTTCCTCATGAACTGGGTAAGGAACTTCATTCAACATGTTGTTTACTGTGGAAATGACTGTTGTAGGAGGTTGTGCTGGCCAAAAGTTGGCATAGATTGAAAGAAAGTTTAGACAAATTAATGGAAAAAATATTCACCAAAAACTTCCCAAGCACCAAAATACACATTTAGCACAGGAATTTCCCAAGTGCAGGTGGGTGGAAGCTGGGAATGTATATTAGAGAAGCATTAATTGCCCTGTTCATATATGCTGCATACAGTGTTGTATTAACTTTTTTTCTTTTTACATCATTATAGGTAGTTCTATATTCCTGTGCTCTTAGCTCAATTGTGCATCACCTACTTGCTTTAGAATATTTCAGTTACCTTAGTATTGAAGGGAAATGCTCATCATTTACTTTAATGAAGAAAACCAGCAGGGGGTTATAATTTGTATACAAGTCATGTCTTTTCTTCAGACTTCCTTCGAAATCAGAAAATAATCATAATATTGTTTTCTGAAGATGGTTTTCTTTTTTTTTTTTTTTTTTTTCTCCTTTCTTTTCTTTTAGGGGATTTTGTCATCTTGCTTAATGCAGGAATGAGTACTCGGCAGGCTCTGTTTTTCAACTTCCTGTCTGCATGTTCCTGTTACATTGGGATGGCTTTTGGTATATTATTAGGCAACAACTTTGCTCCTAACATCATCTTTGCTGTAGCTGGTGGAATGTTCCTGTACATCTCTCTGGCAGATATGGTGAGATATAATTTCATTTTCAGTTATTTATTTTTCTGCAAGAAAACAAAGACTGCACTAACTCTGTCCAGTAGAATTTAATATTTTGTCTCTCTTATGCCAGTGTCATCTACTTGTTATTATTATTAGGTGTTAGATCATCAGTTATACCCTTAATGGAAGTGCACAAATAGTTAGGCTTATTCATGAAACATGAAAGCCTTTCACTTCACAAATAGGGCTGATCAGATTATTGCTAAAAAGGAGTTTTAGAGAGACAAGCTTTTCATGAATTTGGGCTGGTTTCATTAAAGAGTAAAAAGTGTATAAATACTTTGTTTCAGCATTTTGAAGTGGCAAAGTATTTCACCTTATTATTTTTGAAAGGTTCATTTGTCTATTTAAACCATATTTTGAAAGAAAAGGAAAAAAAAAGTAAACAAAAGGAAACTAAATATTTAGTTTTGAGTTGAATGAAAGGTGTTGTGTAACCACAGTGATAATTTGGGGGTTGTTTAGGTGAAAAACCTGATTTAAATTCTATTCTGGCTTAAATTAAACAGTGCCAGCCCCAGTTTCTTGGTTCAGACTAAAAAATTTGCTGAACTGTATTCAAAACAGTCTGTCTATCATTTATTTTTTAAAGTATGCTAGAAGATATAAGCCAAAGAAATTGTGCTAAGATCCAGACCAGATTTAGATGTTGGGAAATAAAATCTGAATTCACAGGCAGTCAGCAATATTCCATAATTTACTCTTATGATGATGTTTTATCTCAAAATGAGAGAGATCTTTCAAGAATTTTAAGTTTTATCATGTTTAATTCAGTGTTGTAAGAACATATGTATCTGCAAAGATGTTTACACCTGCCACATGAGAATCCATTTGAGTGTAGAACTGGAAGAGTGAGGCCTGAATTTGAAAAGATTTGAGACCCCAGTTTGGTTCTATATGCGTTTAAGAACTGTTACATAGTTATAGTGACTATTTCATTAAATACTATTATAGTTTAAGTAATAAAATAGGATTTAATAAGTAATAATGTTAGAGTTAAATGAACGATATAAGTAGTTTATTTTACAAGTTTGCAGTATCTTAATTGCTAATGCTTTTCATTTAGTTTCACTCTTATATAATGAATAGTAGTGTACTCAGCTATGCTGTGTAAAACTCATGGCATAAATTTAGAGTGGCTCAACTTAAATTTGTTATTAAATCCATCAAAGTAGGTATCATTCTTTTCTTTGTATCTGTTGTTCTGTTCTCTCTGTTTATCTCTCTGTCTCTCTCCCTCTCCCCCAATCTCTCTCTCTTTTTATAGGTTTTTGGATTGTATCAGTTACCTATCTGAATTTTCTTCCCCCTGAAAAGTCTGAAATAGGGTATTCAAGTGCTCTGTACAGAGATCTGGCTTTCCGCTTTCTGTTACGATTTTCACACACTTCTGGTTTGCTTGTCCAGAAGCAGGTAGGATTAACTAGAGTGTCAAACCTTCCTTCTTTTCTTTTTGCTGTTCTTTTTTCCTCCAGTATTGGCATAGTCCAGCCTCTGCCAGTAATATCATTGTGTGGTGAGGCTGTGGGCATGTGAGAATGTGTACACTGGGGTGTGTGCACAAATGAGCCTTGCTGTATGGCATGAAGCTGATCTGGTTTGTTGTCTTTGCCTCTTGCGCAAGAGGATTACGGAGCTCTGGAATGATTTCTGGGAAGGTTTGGCCACTTCACACTAACCTTAGTCTGTTCTTCAAGAGTTGCATTACCTTCAAAGGCTGTTTTTGCCTTGTGAGATCAAAGAAAGATAGAGCTTTTGAGTCACCCAGCCTGAAGGTTTCTAAACTAACACTGAAATATACAGTCTTCATTGCATTCTGGCTATACTACTCTCAGCACAACAATATGTTTGTCAAAATCCACTGCAGTTGACTTTATCTGCAGCAAACACATACCCTGAATCACCCCATACAGAGGACTTTATCACCAGTGCTCATCTGCCATCACCTCCATTGGCTCTCAGAGGAACTATCTTTGTTTCTGCGGTTAACAGCAGATCAGTCATCCTTTGCTATTATGTTGCCATTAAGATGCGTGTTCTGGAATGAAGAATCCCTTCATTGCACTGTAATGTAATATTGCATGTGTTACCACCAGTTTCACAACATTCTTCTTTCTTCCTTGCTTTATGACGACCTCATCAGCCCACCAGACCTTCTATTTGTAACAGCTTTCTTATTTCTGAGGGGTTGTCTATGTTTTCAGCTTCACTTCATTTGCTTATAGATAAAGCAGAAGAATCCTAATCTTCCATTTCCTGAACAAGGATTTCTCTGTTTATACTAGTGAAGGAAGAAACACAACATTTAGCAATACAAGGGCAGCTGCTCCTAGCAACATATGGACCAACAATTGGAGCCTAGGAGACTGCTGGAATCAAAAAGAGGCAATTTGCATGAGACACAACCAGGTGAAATCGCAGTAGAGAGGAACAAAACACCATTTCATTTTACCATCCTTGGTGAAGTGGTTTTTCAGGGTAATTAGGGTGACCTGTTGCTGTGACGGCCTTCACCTTCTCTTAGTTCTAATATTCAGTCCAAAGTAGCAATATGGTTCAGTTCTTAATGCCTTAAGTTACGCACGCTACCACGAGATGGCAATACTTACCTAAAAATATCCCTTTTTTCAGTTCCCAGAGATGAATGATATGCTGAGAGAGAAAGTGACAGGAAGAAAGATGGATCTCACATTCTTCCTTATTCAGAATGCTGGTTTACTAACGGGGTTTACTGCTATACTGATGATTACCTTGTATGCAGGAAATATTCAGCTGTGATAATGCAAGTGAAAATGGAATCAGTACTGAAGACGTCAAGTAAATTACAAATGGAAGACACTTGAAATCCATAAAGGGACATTTCATTTAATCTACTTGGTTTTGAAATGGTGATAAGTCCCGTCCTGTCCCTCTTGCTCCAAATACAGGACTTGCAGTCAATCCAAATAGTAGGAGCTGTCAACTTCTGTACTATGCCAAAGAACCGATTCTAACTTTTTTATTTCTACTTAAAATTATCAGACATACCTGAACTGTCATAGAGAAAGGATGTTACTTGGCCAGTAGAATTATGCAATATATGCAACTACATGCGACTCAAGACCAAATGAAAGCTGAGGTCTTCAAGGAAGGTGCTTATTTAAAAGAAAATACTGGAGTCTCATATACTTTTTTAACTGTGATGAAGGCAAGCAGTCTCAAAACTGGTTAATTTTCATGACTTTTGTTGCAGGATTTGTCTGTGTAACATCCCCTTCCCCCACCAAAAAAAAAAAAATCAAACTATTTCAGAGTAGGTACTAATGAAGCTAAGATTTTTAATTACTAATTAACACTGGAAAAAAAGATACCAGTTACTGCTTTTGATCTTTTCTCTTTATAAGTGCACTAGGGAATTGTTGATTTATTTTGAGAACCACTTTTTTAATTAGAGGGAGCCTGTGTTAAATTTATGACAATTTGTCAACTCCATAATATTTTAGAAACATTGAGTATTTTAAAAATGTTCAGGCATTTTGTATTTTATAAAAATAATAATGTTTTATATTTAAGTTCCACAAATATCCTTTTTAAAAATCAGTGTTTTGGGTTAAAATTTTTAAAGATTTATTGTTAGTTTTACAAAGTGAAATTTAGAAAAAACTTGCTAAAATCAACATTCCAGTAAGCTTTTTTGTAATTTGAATAATTTTCTTGTGTGCAGTTGGGTGAAAGTAAGTGATACTAAAATATACAAACTCTTATCATAATCTGTTGCATGTGAACTTTCTAAAATTGTGCTTATACGTATGAGTTCTTCTGAAATAAACAATTCAGCTACTCTGGTGTTGTAAGATGTGTGCACGGAAATTAATAAAAAAATGTATTCCATTTCAGTCACCACTAAGCTTTGAAGGAAGTGTTGTTATTCTCTAGTAAGTTACTTTTTTTCATTGATTTTTAGGCAGGTTTTACAACTTCAAAGAAGATACTGTTTCTTGACGTATTTCCTGGCAGTAGGAAGGGACAAATCTTTTATTTTTAATTCACTATTAAAATATATTTTCTATCAGGTAAAGGATTTATTTTAATATTTTATTCGTATCTCGTCTGTAATATAGTAGTATGTAGTACTACCTATATATACTTAAATTATAGTAGTCTATGATATTTGCTGTACGGAAAAAGCATTTATTAGTCACTTTATGCCATCTAAGTTTCTGTGAAGAAGAGTTCACCCACTCCATGTTCTTTCCTTTAATTCTTTCTTTTGTTGATTCCTTGGATATAAGCTATTTGTGAATGCTACTCTCATGTATGACAAGAATGTATTACAGTAACTATGAATGTTCATGGACTTTTTAAAATCATTTGACCATTCCTAGTTGGAAGTACCACCTGCATGGGACGTTTCACCTTTAAATCCAAACATTTGCAAGGGAGACTTGATTTTTGTTGTCTCCCTAAGGAGGAAAAACTGAGACAAACGAGTCATTGAAATAACCTACTTTTAGATCACAGAGCAGACTAGAGATGGAATAAAGTCTGATTTTCAGGGTAGTGCTTTAGTTCACAAACCAAATTGCCTTTTCTGCTAGTGGAACATTTAGTAGGTAAGAAAGCTTTTTGATTTCTGTATGAGCTGGTTTGTCTGTATGATCTTGGCTATTATGTTTGTCCAGTACATATAAAATAAATCTATTCCAATTCTAGGACTGCCAGTGATTTCCTAGATTTTGCTGATGCATCCAGGGAGGAAGAAGCATGAGCAAACACTCAAAAAATTGTTGTTTTGTGACAAATAAGACGGCAGTAAGATACTCCCTAAAAGTTTGGAAATTAGTTGAGGGAAAGATTTTCATATTCTTTTTCATGTTAATGTAATCTGTAACACTGTTCATCTTCTATTGTGCCATCTCTTCAGCCTTCTTTTCAACAGTTGTGCAAATTCTGTGTATAATGTAATTTCAGAGGACTCATGTGCTTTTGTATTTGTTATTTCCTCAGGGAAAATTATCTGACATCTAATGTTAGACGTTATCTAACATACACTTGGGAAGATATTCTGTGTTAGCAATACTGTCGTAGATAGTATACTGTCGTAGATAGATCACTGTCGTAAAGTTTCCTCTTTTTTTTCATGATGTGGTTCATGACCCAAGACACTTAAGCAAATTTCACTAGAGGCTGGGAAATAAAACACCACCACAAAACCCCCACATCTATAAAAGACACTGAAGAAGGAAGAAGAATTGATTTTGGAGCCAAAAGCATATAAAGAGCAACAACGTGGACAAAGGATAAACCTTAGAGTTCTTCTGATCCCTTGAAAAAGGAATATGTGGAAAAGTAAAACTGTCTATGGGGGAAACCTGTCAAAAATGTGATACATAATTACTGTCTATGATTTCAGGAAAAATGAATTGAAAAATTAAATGGGTACTTAAAGTTTAGGGTTATTAATTATGACATTTCAATGAGCTCTTGACTGATTAAGGATTTAAAGCATCAAACTAAAAATTTGGTCTCAACTATAACCAGCTAAATTAAATATCAGCCCCATTATAACCGTAGTCTGGAACTCATTGTGGTCTTCTACCACAGCCCTGCTGCTCCATCAAGTTTTGCAGCCTGCCTGAAGCTTTGCGTTGCCTTAGTTAAAAAAGCTACAAAACCTGATCTACATAGTTTAAAGATTACTTGAACATGCATAAATTACTTTCAGCTATGCTAATGATAGGAGTGGAAACATCTCCTATTTGATACGCATAGAGAATCAATTGTGTGCTAATTTCTGTATTGCAATCTGTAATTTTTTAAGAAACCACTGGTTTTACCTGTACATAGGTGAACAGATTTCATAGAATCATAGAATCATGGAATGGTTTGGGTTGGAAGGGACTTTAAAGATCATCTAGTTCCAACCCCCTGCCATGGGCAGGGACACCTTCCACTAGACTGGGTTGCTCAAAGCCCCATCCAGCCTGGCCTTGAACGCTTCCAGGGATGGGGCATCCACAACCTCTCTGGGCAACCTGTAAGAACAACAACATATAACAAGAGACACAGAGTCCCACTCTCCTCTCTACAGTTATGGAAGCTGGTCAGCCGTAGTTGATTCCTTGAGTATGTTACAACAGCTTCAGGTGTTTGAGCTTCCAGCCTATGTGATAGGTGCAAGAAAGCACAGATGCTGTGAGGCCATTTCCAAAAGGATCAAAATTTTTCCGAATTCCTTAGTGGAAGTTTGACTAAAGAAAAAGAAGATAGAGAAAAATTGTCTCTAGAAATCCATGTTTTATTTCAGAAATCAGAAATACGTATGGAAAAGGGCACTAACTTGGATTATCCTTCTGCAGGCAGTTATTCGGTATAGATTGGTAGGTGCCAGCAAACCATTTCATGTATGCATATGCACCAAATGCATATTGTAGCTCTTGACTTTTATTTTACTATAATATCCCAAAGTTTCCAGGAATGCTGTAGCTGCCTTATCAGCTCTTAAAATACTTGATGCACAAGTTATCTCTCTAAGATTTGAGAAGAAAATTCTCTCCCTATCTTGCAGTTCAATTCAAAATGTACAGGTGTGACAAGCTGACAAAGGTTGCTAAAATGAAAACTAGACAGAAAGCCATAAGTCTGCTAGCAGTAGATATAATGCACCTGTCAAAGATAAGGTTACATTGTATTTTTAGGGCTTAATCCCTACTACATTTCTTTTGTACCAGATATATTGGGTTGTTTTTTTTTTTTACTTATTATAGTGCTTTTGAAGAAGATAATGTATTTACATGTTTTGTAGTCCCTATTGTGATCATAATGCTTTATTCTAATTTAAAAAACTCTCCACAATTTCTACATTTTCTTCCATTTTAAAGTTCAGTGCTACAGCATTTAAGGTTTGGGGTAAAAATAGGAGATATTGAATGGCATAGGAAGTGAACTGCAGGGAAGATGTAGTTTGAATTTGTGGATAGCATGTAAATTTGGGAGATAATGTAATTCTCCATAATGTAGCTATTAACTGCTGCTCTGGGTGAAAGCACTATGAAAGATTCATAGGACCCAAATTTGATTTCCTTTAGAGAGATAACAGTTCCTGACTCTAAGAACAAACAACTTCAAGTAAGGATTGTTACATTCTTCAAGATAGAATACTAAATCAAAAAAGCAGAGTATAGGCAACTACAGTATCCAAAGAGGGACCTGGATGTCTCTACCACACTCAAAAAGCCGTTCTGTCTTGTGACTGTGTCATTTGCAGTCTTTGTTTGTATGTGACAAAAGACTTTGGGAGAATCATTGATGCAGATGAGTAATAGCATCTGTAATCGTGACATGGTGGGCTCCATGGTGCTCAATATTCCACCTGCTCTTTCCCCTTCCTCTAGAAATTAAGGAGACTGGTGGGTCAGCATATTTTGGGAGGGCGCTTTTTTGGGTGTCTCTGTTCTGTACAAGAAAATAAAGAGAATGTACCTAAAAACACATCAGGAGCGCTGTGCTGATGAAGGTGCTCCAAGAAGTAATTCTTTATACAGGACATGTGCAAGGAAAGAATATAAAGCAGAATTGATTCGTTAGAAAAATGCTTGTTTTCTTACCAAAGCTGCTTAGTAAAACTCTTGGAGAACTGCTTCTTTAGACCAAACTCTAGATCAAAGAATTTGGAAAACATTTTCTCTCAACTTCTAATTCCTATTTTGTTTCTCTGAACCACAAACAAGGCTTTTGTATCTGAAAGTCTTACACAGATGAGCAAAACCTTTCAGTTATTTCACCCTGTTTAATTCCAGTTCAATACTGTTTTTCCTTATCTCGACTACCTCCATGGATAGTTGTTAATTTCCTACTGATTACTAGCTATCTTGCTCAGTCGTTTAACTTGCAATCTTAGCTTGTGTTAGAGAAAAAAAATATCATTATTTTTACTTAATGTGGAAAAAACAACCCACCCTCACTGTGATATACTGCCCTTGTTCCTGTGCTTAATTGGATTCTTCTATGAGTTTTGAATATTGAATATTTCTGTTGAGATTGTCACTATTAAATCCAATGCATATTAATTTATTGTGTTGACTTCAGATCAAACTGTTTAGTTCTCATGTACTCATTGCAGATCTAGATCCCAAATTGTCCCATAAAAGGGGGTCTGTGTAAATAGCATAGCTTACAGATAAGGAAAGTAAGTCAAAAACTTGAAATAGCTATCCAGAAGAAGGCAAGAAACAGAGCTAGGAGTAGAATATGAGCCTTCTGTCTATATTTGTTAGCTATATTTTAGACCATTTGAGAAGATTGATGACATCCCAAAAGCTAATATCATCAGAAACTCTCCTTGATTCTTTACTGCCTTCTTTGAAAAAATATCCATTATAATCTGTCCGTTGTTTTCTGTAACTTTTGTGTATGTACAGTGGTTAATGACACTGGGAGCGACACATGCATAAATGTGGTTTAGTTTAAAGGAGAAAAAGATGCTATTCTCCGGCAATAAAGTCCAGACGTTGCACACATGGAAAAATATAACATTTATGAATGGCTCTTGCCTGAGATCAAAACCATACAGCTTCTCAGAAACTTCAAAATCTGATCACCTCAATTCTGCTCTCTCTGTTTTATCATGGCTTTACCTCATCATTCACAGCCAATATCTCCTCATGGCAGCTACATATATCCCATTCCGAATTACTGTTTTATCATCTTAGCAAGTGCTGAGGAGGAGCCCATCATGATTTTGTTTGCTAAGAAAATATAGTTGGACCTACGAAGCTGCTGAAATTAGCCACATGGTGTTTTGTGGAGTTGGTCTTGGCAATGCCTGAGTTATTAAAAAGAAAATAATAGTAACTAGTAATCCTGTTCAAGAAAAGCATTTAGTTATTGTACCAGATATTTTATTATGTAGAACAGTGGTGGTATAGACAATCAAAGATAAGAAGAAAATTTATTTATATCCAGGTAGCTTTAGTCAATTGGAGAGATGGCAGCAGTCATCTCTGGTTAGGCTGGCTCTTGAGAAGAAAACATGCACAGTGGCATTCCCCTACCACTAAAGAGTGAGAAAACCGATCTAATTAGAAGAAACATGAAACGAGATGATATGAGTCAAGCATATTTAGTTAATTAGAGAATACCAAATTACTTTGATGTCATTGGCCTAAAGGATACAGAAACTGCACTAAAATCCACTTTTCCAATTCATGGGTGAAAGCTAATGGAGTTTTTGTCACAGTAAATGCAACAACAAAATACTGTCTAGAGAAAGGTAAATAATTTCCAAGTTGTTTCTGTAAGACAAAAAAATTATTGCTACGTCACTGATTTGTATATTTTTTGTCCTTGCAATGATTTGCACTAAGCTGACTTAATTGTAATGAAAAATCTTTTTAAAACATTTCTTTTATCTGTGAGAGAATCATACCTGTGTGTGATGCTGAGAAGATTTTGAAATTATTTCTCAGGTTTTCATATACTGAAATTAGTTAGATCTTGTAAAGTTTATCACAGACCTTTTAGTGTCTCTTCCTCTCTAATTTTCTGTATACTTCTTATAGTCTACAGGAAGCTGTTGACCATTTTAATAAGCTATTAGTAAGATAATACAGATCCCCTTTTGGTTGTAAAAATGTTGGTAGTGATTTGCAATAGATAAGTGTTCATTAGAAGTAAGTTATGGTTTGATTTGTTTGAAATTTCCTTTTACAAACAGCAGACCCAAGTGCAAAAAAATTAGTCTGTGATTAATGTTCTTGTATTAAAAAGCATGGTTCTCTGTGCCAACAGAGAAATTGTCCTCTATTCAGTAGAGATTTTGTAATTTTTCACCTCATTGGTATATTAGTGAAATCAAAGCTGCAGCTTCTGCTGAATTGGTAAGTAATTAGATGAGGTATATAATGTTCCCTGACCCTTTTTTGATTTTTAAAAAAATCAGTCCATAAAAATTACTTCTCCCATTTTGCTTTTTTAATGCTCTTCCAGTCATAGCTAAATCTATGGTTGCTTGTCTTACCATAATGAAAAATCACTTAGCAGCTCAAATGAATGACTTTCATCATTGATAACAACAAAGGGCCTCGTTCACTGAAGTACTTCAGGGAGAGCTTTGGGTATGCAAGAGGCATAGAGCTGATTTCTAAATATGACCATACTCACCATATTTCATCCTTGAAAATGTGTGTCTTTGAAGATGTCTTCTGCCAAGATTGTTTTGTGAGCTTGGAAACCAACGTGGTACTGTTGGACTTGCACTGTGTGTAACTGCTTGCTTGACGTGTTGAATGGGTGTGTCTGTGCTGCACCACGAAGGGTTGTGTTGAGAGAGACCTATACTAGCTCAGATAAACAGAGCAGTATGTGTTCATAAATAGTGTATGCAGGAAGAAGGACAGCCATATTGATAAGGCAGTCAGCCCTAATAAGAAAGGTGTACTATGTCATGAAATGACAGTATCTCTTTGTGACATAGTGATAGTGTATCTCCATGAAGTGATAGTATTATATATTTGCACAGTAAGTATCAGGCACAGGATTTTCTGTCTTAAATGTATATAGTACTAGAGCTTACTGCACTACAGACTTGTTCTGTCATAACTATATTCTGACACATTTGGGATAAAAGCTACCTATAGACCAACATCCTCACTCTTTAGTTCAGTTTAGCGTACTCATCTTTTTTTTTCTTTTCAGCGTAGAATGTGTAGAATGCAGCTACAAGATAGTATGAAACAGTTCTACAAAACAGTGAAAAAGGATGAAGTGAGGAACTTTTGCTTGTTCACTGAGAGTAAAACTCCTAACTTGTAAAAGGCTAACAATGGTTACAGCAAGCAGAACCTGCATTTTGCACTTTATCTGAAAAGTGATAACCTTTGGTACTTCCAGTGCCACAATGTCATACTGGTTCAACATACTCTCTACAACACCTTATAAGTCATCAGTTCTTGAAGACTTTTTAATCATTGCTGGGTTGCAGCTTCACTTCTTAGCTAAAATCCTATTTCCTAGTCTACTTAACCATGCTGAGGAGAAAGCTCATAGAGTAAAACACAAGACAGAGGTGTCAATCTGTTTATAAGGCAGATCTCACCAGTGCAACTTAAGAGTACTTCTCAGCTGATAACTGGATGGGTGTCCAAATACATCTGGACACCGTATTGAGATGAGACCCAGGCAAGTAACATCCTTCCTCCACCCTCCTATATTCTGTGTCCACTCTAATTTCCACTGGAAGGTAAATGGCTGGCCAGCAAGGGTCGATCTGTAACTGTTTGCTTTATGCAACTGGCGTACCTGGGACTGTGGTTTACTCTCCAGAGCATACTTGCCTTGTGATTTAGACACAAACATAGGTACCAACATAGCTATAGAGCAACAATTGGAGCTGTAACCACATTTGACTAGTAATTACGTGTCCTGTGTGGGTGTGAAATACCTGCAAAGTTCCCATCCTAGAGGGGTCAGGGAATATGCTCTGTTTCAGAAGCATTATCCTTCTGGGTCTTGAAAGTGAAACTGCATCCCAGTTTGCAGTTTACAAGAAACTTGAAAATACTGGTATTGGTAGGAAATTTAATCCATAACTACATAATAAGAGGCACTCCATGAGCCACAAATCCTGCTTTTCCCCTAGCTATATCTACTCTATTTGTTTCCTGAACAACTAAGCCTAACGACTAGTAAATCTGTACTAGCAGGTCAGAACAGGATAGTTTGGTTAGGTTGCTGGTAGGTGATGAAATGCTGTGTGTGAGGGAGGAAGTTTCTTGTTCTTTTTTCCTCTGAGGGGCGGGGAAAGTATATAAAGACATAGCTGATACCAGAAATGCAAGTCAGGGCGATCATAATTTGAGAGGGCACAATTAGTAATATAATTGCACCACAGTAGCAATAATTATTATCATTACTTTTATTTACATAAATTTAATTCTGCACTAAATGCTGTAATTAATGGTATGGACACATTGTGATTTGTGGCTTGTGAAGTGAAAGAGTATTCAAATAGAGCTTTCCCCTTGCACGGTGAACAGTGACTTCCTTTTCGAGCCTAAGAAATGTTGTAGTTTTGTACTTTAAATAACAACAGCCCATTTCTTTAAGAAACTCAGCCAAGGATGGGAGAATATGGAAGGCACTAGCTCCTCTGGGCACTGTTCAGTATTCACTGAGAGCAAAGGAGAGAGAGGTCTGCTCAACTAATCATCTGAAGTCTAATTGATCACCATCTAAACATGGAGTCATGCTGGAGTCACCCGGCAATAACAGACTCAAGCCAGAGTCTGAAAGGTGAAGTCCCCAGCAGTGGGTGCAAGGATGGGAAGAAGATGAAATGTCAGTAGGGGAAGGGAATGGCACAGCACCTACTGTTTCTGTTGTGGGGGGAATTAAGGAGGAGTTGCAACTCTTTACTGAAAACTGGAGCCTGCCAGAGGGTGGATCTTGGAGCAACTGGTGACAAACTAAATAATGAAGAGAAGCAAAGGCTTGCGGCTGGCAGTGTTGCTGCTGAAAGGATGGAAGTACTTCTTAAGGAAGAGTCAGCTGGAGGATTTGGGGGCAGGTATACTGAGAAAGCAGGGTCGCGTAATGTGGGGGATGGATGATGTCTTGGGAGAAAAAAATAGGAAAACTGCTGATGTATTATCTAGAATGGAAAAGAGCAAGTAGAATAGGTGGATGACTGTAGTGTGTCATGCCTACCCTCGTTTCTGGTAATCCCATGTGGATTTGGAGCATGTGCTGTAAAGAATTCAAAGAAAGTAGCATAAAAGATCCTCTACAGTGTGGGAAGGATATGGACTGGGGCACATGAGAGACTTGCCAAGTTGGAATACATCAGTGAGGTGAGGTAATTAAATATATATATGCTGTAGTATGTGTCGCAAATGTGAACAATACGTTGACAAAAGAGGCTCCCACTGGTGTGGATGGCGAGTGTGCCAGCCCAGGTGGCGTGCGTGAAGCCATTAGCTGTAATAACTAACTTTGCAGCTTCTCTCAGCTGGGTTCAGGTGACTAACAGGGCTGAGTGAGGCTTTTGCAGGGCCAGGAAACAACCTGCTTTAAAAACTTGAAATATATAAAACTGATGAAGATGTGCTGTAAATGGGTTAAAGAAGCACTCTTAAGGGTGTTTATAACAGAACAGATGGTTCCTCCTGGGCCTTACTGGTATCTTCCTGTCACTCATACTTCTGCTGGGATTAAACATGACTCAAAGAGAAACTTTGTTACCTGAAGGCTTTTGAGGAAACAAGATGCCTGCCTTTGAAAAGGCAGTGACTGGAGCCTGCACCACACTAGGAAACCTTGGAGAGAAGGTTGAACTGCTTTGGACTTCTGTGTAGATTTGAGCTGAGGAGGAGGTAAGAGGGGTGGTGTTGCTGGGAAGGGTGAGCTAGGGAGGCTGAGGAGCCTCTACCACTGTGGGTGGTATGGAGCTGCATGGTGTTTTTCTGCTTTTCTGAACATGCACTGGGTGCTGCTGCTGTTTCTGAAGTGAAGTGCTGAGGATGCTGGCCAGAGAGCTGTGCTCCAACCCAGCATGTGGAAAACCCAAGGGAAGCATGAGGCAAAGGGACTACAGTGGCAGATTTCTCTAGGAGCAAGTACGCTGTAGTGGTAGCTGCAGCACAGAGTGCTTCTAAGGGAATCCTATAACAAAGTGTTCATGGAATATTGTTCTGAATTATTGCAAAAAGAGCTGGAATTCATATAATTGCTGTGGGGTATAATTTGTGGGCACCATAAAAGTGATGGAGGGGGAAGTA
This sequence comes from Gymnogyps californianus, assembly GCF_018139145.2. Lineage (NCBI taxonomy): Eukaryota > Metazoa > Chordata > Aves > Accipitriformes > Cathartidae > Gymnogyps > Gymnogyps californianus. Next base: position 56,612,115 of record NC_059474.1, on the reverse strand, counting down.
GCTGCAGGTCACTTGTATTTGTCCAGATCCATGTGTTCAGCTGTATATCAATGTACAGCTGAATACAAGATGGTATTGGGTACCTGAGTCCGAGTCTGTTGTCCTGCTTGCTACAGCTGTGCTGGGTGCCAGAGAGAGTTGCTCAGCAGAACTAGGACTCTGTTCATGTAACACAATGTGCTTGCCACTTGAGCTGTCTCAGGAATGGGGTGAGTGAAATAGTGGGGTTGACATGCTGCTCTGCCTGGGCTAATTAAAAGCAAGTTGTTTATAGCTTGTAATTTCCTATCTTTGTTTTGCTGTTGGGGCTTGTTATTTTTAAGAGTGCATGAACTGTGATTTCTGAGAACTGTTAATGAGTTCTTTTGATTGCTTTCATCTGAACATACAAAGTTTTATGAAGATGTCATTCTTTCTCTTTTAAATGGTTCTGTCCTGTTAGGTGTCCAGACTGTTGGGTATTTTCTTATTATTATTATTTTGTTTTATTGCTGTTGTAATGAGGGTGATAACCTTTGAGATGCTGAGTGTTTTCTATGGGGATTTAAGCCACTGGAGGCTGTGGGCATTCAAGGGTGCCTGCCAGCTTAAACAATTGGGTCACTTTTAATGTTAGTGTATTTGCTTAATTTTAATGGATGTGCATGTACCCTCTTGGAGAGAGACGTTTAGGAAACAACTTTTATCACTTCCTCTCTGTTCACTGTTGGGTGAGGGGGAGCAGCAAATCACTGAAAACTAATTAACAAAGAGAATGAATAGTAAGGAAGATACTGTGTTTAAGATGGGAGAAGCAAGGACTGTTGAGAGCTCTCTGCTTGTGTTTTTGATCTGTAAGCTGAAAATTTCCTACCCGCCAGGAGTGGTATAAGCAAAATTCATAAATATGTGCATGTTATAGTGACTGCTATGCAGAAAACCATATGTAACACTTAAATTTAATGGTTTCAAATGCTTTCTGTTTTCTTCTCTGGAAAATAAGAGGTGAAGGAGGAGTAAGACCCTGTGACTTGCTGACACTGCAGGTAAAGAAACATTCAGCTTGGCTTGTAGTAATTCGTGAATGGAAGCATGGGGAACACAGTACAGAGATGACCAAGTTCTCTGGGTCTGCAACAGCATGTGTCTATAACAAGGCTGACTGTATTCATGTAGTAATGCAGCCAGCGTCTGGTTAAATGGGGTGTGAGTTCGTAAGTAGTTGGCTATGCTACTCACCAAGTCACACTGGTGAGTCCATGTGATGGCATGTGATCCCACTTGCATATTTGTTGACTTTTAGACAAAGACAACATGAAGTTTTCAAGTTGGGTCTGAGTTTAGCTGCTGTGATTTTGTGTAGATCACTTAAATCTACCTTCTCCCTTCATTTCCACTGCCTCCCTGAAATGGCAATAATGGTCCATCTTGTCTATCAGTTTAGAGCATTGCTAATTGCAAGCTGTTATTGTTTGTAAAACACTTAGAAAATGAATAGCCATCTTGGGTGAGATCAAATTGCCACTCTGTTATTACCACAGAAATAAAAGCACATCAGTGTCAACTTGCCTCAGATCCACTTTTGACCCCAGGCCTGACAACACTGAGGCCTGTGCCTGGGGAGGCAATTTGTGACTCGTATAGTGGCAACAGAGCTACTTGCTGTCTATTCTTCAAAAAATACACAAATCAAGGAAAAGTGTTTCAAACCTTGGAGGTAAAACGCTGCTTTGCTTCTGTATTACTTCTTGGCAGGCAAGTTGCAGGGAAGTTTCTCAGGATTTAAAAAAAAAAAAAAAAAGTTGAGCACTTTGTGAATAGGCTTGGGAATGGCAAAACAATATGCAGTATGCTGGAAGCCAACAGGGAGAAGTGGATGGGTGGTAGTAAGAAAAGAAGTTCCTATAAAGGATACATAGTTGTGCCCTTCTGTATTTCTACTGGTAAGTATCAAAACCTGTCTGTTGAAATTCATAAATCTGACTTCTTACAGCTCTCCCTAGCTACCCCAGACAGGAAATTCCCCTCCACAAATGTGGCACAGTTCTGCAAGTCAGAAACCAATGTTTGCTACTTCAGTGAGCAGTCCTAGCTAAATCCTAGGTCTTCCCACAGGAGTAGGATTTAGCATGGCTGACTGTTGCTAGTAACATTAATTTGTCTGGCAAACTAACTAGAAGTGTCTTTTCCAGTTCCAAACACTAAGATCCAAGATGACAAGGTGGCAACTATCTAGTCACGTAAGTAAAATGCTTAGCTTGGGCTGAATTTTTGAGCTCTCCGTTCTTTCAAAGAAGATAAAAAGAACATAGAAACTCTCTCAACATGAAGAGACAAATGCAGGAGTCCTAATTGGCTTTGCAAAATTGGAAGGATGTCCAGTCTGTCTAGATCTGTGTCCAGATGGATGATTTGGTCCATATCATGGTCAGGGTAAATGAGCTAATGTTCCTTTTTAGCAGGGCCATATATTTCATAGCTGAATCCAGTCAAGTTAAAAATCTTCTTTCATCAAAAATACACAGACTTAAGTTGAAGGCTAGGATTAATGTAATTCCTGTAGGACTTTTAAGAATATATATGGTGTATCTTCTACAGCAATTTCTGTTGGCTTTCTTGAACGCCTCCTGTTCATAGAGCAGACCAGACCTTGGTTGTGCCCTTTCAAGTAAAAGAAAGTTGGAGGTCCAGTCTTCATGAGTGGCTGTTGATATCTGCAGACGGGGATAACGGGGCTAGCCAGGCCATTGGCAACAGAACCTGCGTGTGTGGGCTGCAGGTCAGAGCAGCTTCTGAGTACTGAGCCAAGATACTGAATGCTAGAGGAAATGCAGGTGTGGGGGAAACAGTTGCTGAGTCACACAGCAGTGGATAGGGGAGAAAGGGGTGAATGTGACTTTGAAGCTATGGAATAAACCAGAAAGCTCAGATCCAAGCAAAGATCTGTGCACTGGGATATTTGTGATAAAGGACCTGAAAAGGCAGCCTGGACTGAAATAGAGCAGCCAACATTAGACCATAGTGATCCCAGCTGAGAACTCAAACTTGCTTAAAGTCTGTAGCAGGGGATTTTAGAGACAGCAAGTTGGAGAAACAGTTTAGAGTCCGGCAGACACTGGAGGCTTAAAGCAGATAGATTTGACTGCTAGTTTGCTGATGGTTGCTTAGGCTGTTTTCTGGGTAAGAAATGACAACTTCTCCTGTCTTGCCTTAGCAACTGGGTGCAACTGTGCTTTCCTACAGAAGCAACTGAGGATATGTTCAAGCTCAGCCATATTACATCAATTTTGTACTTAAGCCTGAAAAAAATATATTGCAACCTCCCTTTCTTTTTGATATTAAAAAGCTCCCAAAGCTGTACTGAACCTTTGCAAAATAAATGGGAGTGGAGAAAATTGGAATGGGCAATCTCTTGCTGAAGATGTATGTACTGTAACTTTACATTCGGGTATCCTTGAGCTGCCAATGTCACTTGTCCCTTTGGTAAATTAAGTAAGTTTTTTCTTGACTATTTATAGGTTTGTTCCCTTTGTGGGAACTGTTTGATCTCAATGTTGGTGCAAAAAGTTCTGGTGAAGTCAATAGTACCATACTTGCCCTGTTTATTCTTAAAATTGAATCACGTACCTTTTGTTTGAAATTAAGATTAAAAAAACCTTCATCTACCATGGGAATATTTGTGTCGGGCAACAGTACCTTGTGCTGTGACTTCTTGGTGCCAGCTGAAGCTCTTGAAGTTCTTGTTTGTGGTATGGGCAATCAAAAAATGGAATCTACAGAAGCCAAAGACCTGTGCTTAATTAAGAGAAACTACTGGAACATCTTAGGGATTCCTTCTATTCACGATGTCTTTCCCAAAGCCCTTCCTGGATAGGATCATCCACACATTCTTCTCAAAAATCAAGGTGTATTTTTGAAAGACAGGTCCTGTGTTAGTGTTCCCTTTAACCCAGTAACAAGAAGGAAAGAAAGGAAACATAAATTTGCTTATGATGACAAACTAAGAAATATAACTCTCAGTATTCTCTTGATAAACTTGGACTGATTCTATTAAGGTAAAAATTCCTTGCTCATGAGACAGTCTCTAGCTCAATAATATAGGAAATAAAGTACAATATAGGGGAATTTTTTTTCTTTCCTCCCACAGTTGGCCATTTAGTTGTGGTTTCCAAGGAATGTCAACGGGAAAGGAGCTATTATCAACTGTGGTTGAAGCCTTTCTGATCTTGCTGGCTGATATAGCAGCTGGAGAAAACGGTTTCCTAGCCTTGAACTCCTTTTTCTTTGCAATTTTCTCATGTTTGCTACTAACAAAGAATAATGCTTATCTGTGTTACAGATCAGCTGCTTCTTTTGTAATTTCTGTAGCATTTTCATTGCCTTTAGTGCCGCTGGCAACTCAGCTGATGATTTCATGGGAGAATTGCCACTGAAATCACCTGGTTCATGACTGTAATGTCTGCTCATTTTGGATTTCCATATGGGATATTTTACAGGAAAGTAACACTGATTATGCAACTATGGATAACATACGGGCTGAGGGGAGAGAGCTCCTCACTTGGCTTAAATCCAGCTTGGTCTCAAAGCTGCTCTGAAGTTTTGTGCAGTGTCCCTCCTATAAGTACTGCCTGTATTGGAGAAGAGTAACACCTTCCTCTCGACGGCATAACCCCAATTCTTAGTGATAAGTGTGTGTTTCATAAACTGAGGCTGAGGGGTTTTGTGAGATTAGACGAGTGATCTTTATGCCTCTTGTTGGACTGCGCTCTCTGTGGGGCTGTAACATAAAGGCTGCTTTCGTTCTTCCCTTGGCAGATTCTATCTATTGTGACTATCTCCCTCCCTTCAAAAGGAAATCACATACAGAAAAAGAAATTCATTATCTTCGCATGTATGAGGAGTTCCTGTTAATACCCTGTTGAAAAATACCCTATGGAAATAACTGGAAATGGATTTGTTGTCATAATTTGCACCACCTTACAGAGTTTTGAGCAGGGAATTTGCCAGCAGTTAAAACAGTGGCTAGATATGTCAGGGAAAACGGTTTCTCATTTGGTAGACTGCAGATGTTTGGTGCATGCATACTGGCTATTCCTCATGTTTGGAAACAATTTTCCCCTCTGTTGTGAGAGAATTAACAACAATAGATAGACACTAACTACAGAATTTGGAAGGTGCTGTAGGTTATTCTAAGGCAAAAACAAGTTTTTGAGTTGTCAGATACTTATCAGTTGTTAATCACATCACTTTCTGTCTCAGCATAGCTACGCTGCTGTAATAAGGTTCTTACTGCACAAAACCCGTGCTTATTTATAGCTTGTATAATTACACATTTGGCTCTAAATTGTGAGGTAGCAAACCAATTGCTAGGGGCCAGCTACTTTCTTAAATGGAAAAAATTATCCCACAGTCCAGGGCAGATCTTTGAGACACTGAAATAAGCTAACTGCACTGGACCACGGTGGAAAAATTCTGAGGAAGTTTTAGGGTGTGAAGAGTCCACATTGCTATGGTCATCTCTGGCTTATGGAAGCACTTGATACCTCCAAGACTTCCCCAAAATCAATCATGACATCTGTGCCCTGTTCGGATATAAAATTGATTTTTAATTCCTTAGTGCTAGATTGCACTCGGCACTCACAGCTGTACATCCATTTCCTACACAGGCGAGCATTTGATTATTCAAGCTGTCCCATCAAACTTAACTGTAAGTTCTTGCAGATGGGGAGAGGTGTAGGCTGGTCTCCACTGACAGCATCAGTTACGCCTGTGTTACAGGATGGCCTCCACCCAATACAGCTTGCAAGCCTGATTCCCCATGGCCTTGCTGCATATGCTGCTTGCTCTTACAATGTATGTGTACAACACTAAACTATCAGAATTCCCTTCTGGCACATATCTACTTTGTATGCAGTTTGTCAAGAAGAATTGGTTTTGGTGTAGCTCATGTGTATTCACTAGAAATGACTCAGTGTCGTTCCCTTGGAGCGTGGCTTTGGAGCTGCATTGGTTGATACAGGGAAAAACAACAGTGTTACAAGGGTTTTGCTGAAGAGCTCCATTCAAATGAGTCGTATGGGTTCCTATCAGTCTAGTTTGGTCATTTCCGTACTTTTCATGTGTTTCAGAAAGATCTCTATACTAGGGAGAAAAAGCTTGAAATATCTTGCAAATCTGAAGCAGTTTTCTTCCAATTATATGAGAGGAGATCACAGTTTGAGGCTGAAACGAAGTCAAATCCCTTTGAAGTGCTGAATAAAAAGCACCAACCTTCAGAAGGATGAAAACTGACAATGCCTGAATCTTACTGACATCTAAAAGACACATTGTTAGCTACTGGAGAAAAGGGGGGTATTTTTTTATAATATATTTCTGCTCTCATCCTTTTCTTCAAACTCCATCCTGCCATGACCTGTGAGTTTTTCATATGATAACAAGCATTTTTTACTTCTTTGTTTAATTGAACACCATGTAGCCAAATAATTCTGTGCAACCCTTAGAAAACTTAGCAGAAATACCTGGATGGACTTTGATCTCAAGTCTACCAATAAGTGAAAAAAGACAGCTCAAATAAGTAGAGGTACCACTACCAATGACTATTACTACTGTGAATAATTCTAAGCTTTTGTGCAGCTGCGTTTATTTCTCCTTTTCTAATCCCTGAAGCATCATGTAGAGTATAGAAATAGAGCCTGTTATATATCAGGACTGTATAAGAAAGTATGGTAAAATCCAGCAACTAGAAAAAAACTTCTGTATGTATGTGTGGGCAAACTTTAATTTTGCCTAAAGAATGTAACTTTCTGCTTTTTAATTTGTGGTGCAGATACAGCAAATCTGCAGTTAAGCCTTCTAGCAGGTCTGTAGGACTGGTAATTGTTTTGTAATCCTTCCTTGGAACACAATAAATGCAAACAGTAATCACAGGTTTAATGAGTATAATCTATCATAAAATACCTAACAAAACACTATGTGCAATATTATCTTCTGGTTCATGCTTCAAATATTCCAACTGTATTAAAGGAGTGCAGCAATTACTGAGTACCTACCTAGGCAGGAAGGAGAGAACAGACTTCTAAATGAGTAAACAGTATGTATCTGTATGATAAACAAGAAGGCTTATTCAAAATTCATTTTGCTCTTGTGGAGGTGAGTGGAAGCATCTTCACTGATTGCAGGTGCACACCCTGCTGCTACACTAAGGCCTTGTTTATCTAAAACCTTTTGCAAGAGATCACAGTGAATATACAATAGGATATTTAGAAAAGGTTGCTGAATCATGAACTGTAAGACTCAACATTTGTCTTAACTGCATGTCTGTAGAAATTCTTATCCATGTCTGTTCTTTTCTGTCTTAATTGCTTCAAGTTTCTCACATGTGCATTTACCTTTCAAAAAACATATGGAATACCGAGTTTCTGACTTCATGTAAACCAAAGGGAGAGTTACTGTAGAGCTAATTGTCCAGGCTCTAGTTCTACACTGCCCTTACACTTACTCCTTCATGAAACACATCTTGGACCAATCTGAAATTAAAACTCTAGCTGTGTGATTCTTTTGGGGAAGCTGTTGACACTGGATAACACTGAAATAGTTTTAAACTGAAGTTTCTGGTCAGAGTTACTGAAAGGCTCAAAACTTGTAAACTTGAAATTGGGAAACCTTTTCAGCCTGAGATTAAACCAAACCTGGCACTACCTGTGACTTCAGGCAGACCTTGCTGACCTTTAGGTTAACTTAACTCTGTTGCTTACCTTCTCACCACCCTGAAATGTTAGGAAAATTTGTTGCTTGAGAAGCAGATAGTTGAAAAGATAGTGCAAATGTGATTCTCAGGGGATTAACAATTCCTGCTAGGACAAATGCATAAACTTAATATATTTTTCTGGTCTTTTGTAGGGCAAGTATCTTGCCTTGGTAGAAAGTTGACTTTTGTGTATAAACATGTTCTGCAGACCCAACTGCTGCGCCTCTTCTGTAGGTATCTTGTGCTGCCACCAGAGAGAAATGCCACCTATTCAAAACCGATGTGTGGCAGTTGTTGCAGGCAGTCTCTTTGTCTTTTCTTTGGTTTACATCGGTTAAATCCAATATGGAATCAACTAAAGGAACTGACTATTCAAAAAGCTTACATGAATTTCTCTTCAGCTGACTTGCAACACAGTGTTGCTTCCAAGTGATCTGCCAGTGTGACATCAGTATTAAATGGAATATCGCACCTCATGGACTAACCATCTGATTCATTGTGACAATTTTTTCCTCTAATGTCTGAAGTTGTAATTAAGGGAGGAACATGTGGGAGAGAGAATAAAAATCAAGAGATAAAATAAGAAATTGGATTGCAAAGGCAAGGAAAAAAACCTTGTAATTTATTACTCTAAGAGAAATATGGGAGCAATACTAACTGCGCAAATAGTTGTATATCCTGGTTAAAAAAACCCCAAACCATTTTGATTAATTTTACTTAAATCTGGAACATTTTTAAAACTTTTTTCATATGCTTATAGAAATTTGGCCAATCAAGTAATAAGTGCAAGGAGTAATGCTCTTTACAATTTCAATGGATAAAAACTCCAGAGTGAATGTGTGTTTGTGTTATACCAAGCTGAAACTGTAGAAAGGGCCAAGCATACCAGCACTCTGAGACTGTACATACCATACATTGATCTGAATTTTCTAGTCTGAGTTGGCCTCAATTAGAATAAATCTGAAAGTGACATCTGCTGCAAGTTAGCTTCTGTTTTGTAGTCGCAGGGCATTAGTCAGTGCTTGTTACAGACAGATGAATTTTTGGAACAATTTGGCTCACCAAAGAGCAGTGTTGGTGGATTCAGTTTCATTAGACTAAAGGTTAATTTGGCTCTGAAAACTAGTAATTTCTCTGGAAACGGTGGCATTTTCAGTCACAGGTAACTTTTAAACACCGAAGTGAAGCCATTACCTGTAAAAATATAGTGAAGTTGTTGAAGACTTCAGTTTACTATCGGTTATGGTTTTACTTCATTTACAGCTATTAAGACTGAGAAGTTCTTTTGTGCAGACCAGAGTAAATAGGTTGTGGAAGAGGTGATGAGAGACTTCTGGCAGGCAATAGTTTCCCATCCTTTATAGCTTTACATAAGGCAACAACGTGCTGTTGAACAAACTAATTTGGCTTTTTATGGCAGCTGTGGCCTGTGTGTGGTTTGTATCAGAGATATTTAGACCTTTTGACCACCATAGCAATAGATTCAATAGCCACCTTCCTATCCCTTCTTGGCATGACTCAGACCTATGATGATGAGGATCACTTTAAATCATAACTATGAAGTACATGAAATCCACCTCTCCAATTTCTGAGTGTTCTGAACTTAATAATTTATCAAGTATAGCACCTTTGTTGGTAGATTTTGGCATGGGGACTCTGTCTTCAGTGAAGTCCTTGTTAAAAGCCAGTTGTAACTTGGTGCATCCCATACTCTTACTTGGCTGTGTGAGGAGGGCTGGGGTGAGCGTCACTCCAGACAGGCCCATACTCTTTCCTGGGACGGATGTGGACAGTAATGAGCAAACCTGCTGAACATATCCCAAGTGACATGCTGTTGGGGAATCAGCTATTTTCTCACAGTATTTGGGCCATCATTCTTCATCCATGCCAGTTGAGGCAGTTTTTCAAAGCACTGTCTTCTGCTGTATGACCATACTTTTTGGAAGGATACTAAACGCTGTGGCTAATGTTGCTCAGAGTAGATTGTGGAATAAGGTTTATTCCTTGATAATCTTACTAGAGTTGGGTGCCTTCATCTTTGAGCAGAGCTGTGTGAATAACAGAGCCCTAGTCTGCAGTCTAGGGGGACGGTTCTGTTTTCAGTGGTCTTAGTACAATGAGCTCACATGTAAGTGAAGATCCTCAGAAAGAGGACTTGTCTGGGAACTGCCTTTTCTTGTAGCGTCCCTTTCCCATTATGCCTGCTATTATTTCTCCCAGCCCTTTCCTACCCTTTTCCAGTGGCTTCTATTAGCACTAGTGCAGGCAGGCTTGGAAAACCATAAGGGGAGAAGGGAAAATTTGTTTGCTCAATAACTCAACATTGTTCTTAGATGCCTGGGAGCTACTAGGAGCAGTAGCTCCCATTCATTCCAACTTCCCTTTCACCCAGGGGTGCTTACCAAGCAGGGAGAAGGCCATTCTTTGAGACCTCTGCTTTTACTGTGATGTGGCCTCCTCCAGATCCAGGCTAGTCCAGATCTCTGAAACACAGCCAGCAAATCTCCTGCCTCTGAGAGGATGGCTGCGCAACAACTTTAGATTTACAGCACGTTGGCTGTTGCTCGGTAATTATTCTGTGTGGGTTTTACTGCTTGGCAAATGAAAGATCACTTGTTCCTCAGTTACTGCTGGGTAAGAGCTGGCACACAGCAAGTACCATGGCTTTGGCTGGAGGGCTGTGAGTCTAAACGAGAGATGGCTTGCACTCTGGGCTGCATGCTGTAATCTCAAATAAGTGAGGCATATTCATACAATACAGGAATTTTCCTGTGTTTCCAGACAGCGATTTTTATATTGAATAAAATTTGCGATCAGTTACGCTTCCAATGTGGAGAATTTGACATTTCTCCTAATGGGACATTAGGTGTGCTTGATTTTAAACCTGCTGTGATCTTACTTCTTATTGTGAGAAAAAATAAATTGTGGAAGAAAATAAGACAACTAGTTGCAAAATTAAATACATTTTGAAAATGGTCTTAAGCCTCTAACCAATGAAACATGGAACGTATTGTGAGAGCTTGCATCTACATTTGCAGATGCTGTGTTCTCGGTCTCATGTTGCTCACCTTTTTTCTGAAGGTAGCTTATGTGAATACAGAAATAGCACTTCCTCTCTCCCTTGTAAACTGCTTTAGGCACAGACAATCATGATGTGGAAGCACAACTCTGTTCAGTGGAGTCTGATCACAGTAGTAACGCTTCTGTAGTATAAATGACTATTTTTGTATTGAATACTTAACGTCACTTATAGAATGACGCTGAGAGTTTAGTCACTTGCTTAGGTAAAAAAGCAACCTCTAAAAGAGGTTTGAAAATAAATCTGTCTCTTTGGCAGGTTATTCCAGAAGAATCCTCAGAGTCTTTTACTAACACAGTTAATACTAACAACTAGCAGAATGGTTTTTGAACTGAAAAGATAGGCTTGGGGTCTGGACCATTCTGGCAGTGCTGGCTTTGCCCTTGTTGGATATTTCCTTTTTTAAAGAGAAGCTCCAGATCTTATTTTTGTCTCCTTACAGTAATGACAGGATATCTTGGGAAAAGCTTGTTCAGTGACTTGCACAGTCGAACACTAAAAAAATATATTTTTTTTCTTTATTAGATCTATGGAATGAATGCAGGCATAAGATGGCTTATGCAAATCTGTAGCAGGTACAGCCTTCCTTTAGAAACACATCCTAGCTGTTTGTAAAATATAGAGTGTAGCTTTGCTTGTGACTGGCATAACTGCCTTTCCATAATCTTTGGAAATTAAATCCCTTGACTAGAAAAGGCAGCTCACTGAGCTGACTTTTGGGGCATGGGAGGAGAAGGGAGGGCAGAGAAAGTAAGGAAACAAAAGGCTTTATCTTTTTCACCTAACGAATGGCTGCAAGGGGTAGGAAGGACAGGAATACCAATGGCAATGAATCAACCAACCCCCTGTATCACCAGTGTAATGTGTATAACTAAGCTTAATTTTTTTTCCCCATCTTCATATGGCTCTAAATTATAGTAAGTATTTCCTGTATTCCATCCTATCACATGTTATTCCCTCTTCTCAGGGTAAATTAAATCACTGTTCTCTGTAGGTAATAACTTATGATAGCAGCAGCACAATTACTTTTCAGTGAAACTAGTTATATCCTCTTTCCAAAGCAACCCTGAGGTAGAGTAACAGAATCTGGCTGTGCTTAATGAGTGGATGGCTCTTCTCCAAATAGGCTTTCACTCTAGTAGTGTTAAATAGTGGAGTGTTTCCCCCCTGCCCCACCCCCACTTCTCCACCAAAAGGTCTGAAAAGCGTGCATACAAAAATGCACCGTGTTTTGAATTGGGAAGGTGAGTGAATGGGGAAAAAGTGGTCCCAGTATTTCAGTATTGGAGAGGAGGGCTGAGAAGGGGGAATAGAAGAAACAGGGAAAGGATATTGTAGTCTCTCTGTACATGGTGAGACCTGATTCCCCACCAATTTAAGCAGCAGTTAGGAATCACGAATCTGCTTAGGAGAAGCACAGCAGTCACCTGCTGTGAGTTGCGTTTCCAACAAGCAGCTCTAGTTAGTGTGAAATACCTTCTGGTAGTTCTTGAAGCTCTTCTCAGTTTTCATGTTATCAAAGTCAAATGTTGTAGGACCATGTCCTTACAGACTTTGTCCCTATGCTGAAATACATAATTGCTGCTGAAATCCATAACTGCCACTGAAATTGGGCAAATTCCCCCAACTTGTCATCTTCATTTAAAAAAACCCAAACAACACAAACCACTGCCTCACTGCTCATATACAACAGTAAAATTAAAGAAAAACAGCAATATTTTTATGCCAGACTGCACAACTACAAATGAATATCCGAAGTGTAAGATGGGGAGAATTAGTGTTAAGGCTCCAGTTAGACACTGTCACGTGTGTACTAGCTAGTGCTTGACAGACCCTTTTATAAGGAAAACATGCATGCGATGTGTCTTCTGGGACTAATATTGTGTTCTCATAACATACAAATAATAAATGTAACATCAGGGTAAACGAAAAAGCAGAGATTGCAGATATGCTAGGACTAATCTAGTTGCAAAAGCTCGATGGGAGGAACAAAAAATGAAAAATCTGGGGATGGGGTAGTTAAATATTTTTGTATGATAAAAATCATATGAACAGAACTGCACTTTTATATGTATATTGCATAATTAAAAAAACCCTTTTGTCAAAGGATGCTAAAATGAGTATGAATCACGTCAGCTTTTACTGAAAGCACTTTTACACAAGTAGTGTAGCGTTTTTTGTACACAAACAACCAGATTCTGTGTTATAAAGAAGGTAAGATTTACTAATCTGTCCTAACTTCCTATTGAGGATTTTATTGGCCTCTTGGCATAGCAGGCATGATTTAGGGATGGAGAGTAAAACAGTGAATTTCTTCAATGCCTCGCTACTACAATAAATTGCACTAATCTGGTGGCTATCCTATGTATAATGAATTATTTAGAAGATCAGTCAACTTCCTCTGTGTGTGTATATATCTTTAACTATGATCATTAAATACCCAAAGCCTTAATAAAACTCTAATAGCAGTTGAAAGGGAAGAAAATGACAGTTTTGTCATAAAGAACAGATATTTGGAGCAGTCTTCCATTCTTGAAGTGAAAACAATACAATGTTTCCTTTTGTTTTCATGGAGAGAGAGGGATCTAGATGAAGCATGTCAAAGCAAACAGAACGTCTGTCAACCACAATTACATTTTTACCCACAGTAAATATTCCTTTTCCAAACTTGCGTAACTCTGAGGGAGATGTGCATGAGTACAGCTTCCTGAGGCCATATAGTACTGGAGAACAGGTAGGGAGGGATGAGTAAGAGTGCATTGCTTAACAAATGCATAAAGTCAATTCAGAAGAAACAGAAGCCTTAATGTTTTAACAGGTACTCATTGAAACTCTTAATTAATTTGCTTCACTGCAATAATTTATTGATTCTGTTTGCTTCTGGGGCATAACCCAGAAAATTAGATGGCAAAGAAATGCCAACGTAGGCATCTTCTGACCAATAAAACATCCAGTGTAATGTGCAAGTAGCCTTGCAAATCTGCATTTGCTTTGAATAGGATCTGCTTGTGCTGTTCTGCTAAGCCTTTTCTTTGGCTTCCTAAGTTGCTTTGATTATTGTTGAGAGGTTTAGTAGCCAATGCGTTATTTCCAAAGTGCAGAGGTGGGCATTCTAGAGCCCTCTGTGGTGCCATGCCACCACAGTACTTGTTTCCTCTTGCTAGTTCAGCAGGGGCAGGAGGAGATCTTAAACTCCTGCTGTTTTCAAAATGTCTCTCCCAGCACTGATACCTGGTAACAAAGCCATGTGTTACTTCTTACCTTCCAATGGATTTCAAAAGAGCATCTGAATGCTTGTAGTGTTCTTCCTCTCTCTATTTTTTTTAATTTAATCTACAAAAGCTGTTTCCCTTATTTTTAAGAAATTGGGCTGAAATATTATGCACATCATAAATAATCCTGTGGTTTAATTTAAACAAGATTTGGAATTCCTTACATTTAATTGTTTTCTTGTATACATCTGGTTCCAGAATAAAATGAGAGCAGAGTACAGTGGTCAATGTTGATGAGAAGTGGCTTTTTCCTACCGTTAGCTGGGGATTAGCATGCTGTGAGGTAGGATGATAACCATGGGCTAATCTCATGGTTGCTCTAAAGAATAGGCAGGAACATAAGAATTGTTATGCAAATAGGTATAAAACATCCACTATAGATCTTTTTTTTTTTTTCCCCTCAAATCCAGTGGCTGAGGTATGTTCTGAGGTATGTTTTATGAATGTGTAAACCTTATTACCTATGCATATCAAATATTCTTTTAAATTGGTGAATTCCTGGCATCAACAGTATTTTTAGCAACACTTACAGTGACTAATTTTGTATGTATTTTCTTTCCATTAAGCTTGCCTTTTGGGTTCACTCTTCTGTATTTTGAAGGTACAGTTAATAGACATGTCAAGTTCATTCTTTATGTATCTTTACACATATTCCTGTGTTATCCTTTCTTACTTGACTTTCTGATTTTAAGAGTAGCAAACCCTTCCCAGTCTTTCACAATTACCCATAGTGCAAATCACTTACATATGAAAGACATGGAAGAGAACAACAGATTTGAAGACTGGGTATGTGGATGTGGTTTAAAGCATGTTATCCAAAGAGGAAAGAACTGGATTTTTTTTATAAATAGAAAAGTGTTTTCAGCTTTATCCTCCATCATTTTCTTACTTCAGTGTAAGGTTTTTGTTGATGCTTTAGCAACAATTGCAGATTCAGCAGAATCTCTCATTGAACTACTCAAAGTGATTGCCAAATGTTTCTTCCAAGTTACTCATCCAAGCTCCTGGAGAATGTATGGTTTATTCAAACTGGAAAGAAAAATGTGCCTGATTTCAGAACACAAACTCAACCTGGCATCTTGTTGCCTTGTGACTTCAGTCCTGAAGTTTGTCAGGATCTTTCTTCTAGGCTTGCTGAGAGACTTGGTTTATCAACAAATCACACCTCAGTGCTGGTCAGAAGTTACCTGAGCTGGTTGGGGCTCTGGAATCAGTACTCCTGGGCTGCCCCACGTAGTCTGATTAGCTCTACCCATGTTTAAGGTATATGGAATGATACATTTAATGTGTGTGTGTTAGCCACACTTATTTGCAGATGGGATCTGGACAAGTAAGGGAGTCTCTGTATTTTGCGTTCTAGGCAGGCATTGCAAGCACTTTGGAAAAGAGGTGTAACTGAAGGAGCTCTCCATCCCAACACAAATCTGACAAGAAGCTGAAGCTATGCTGTGATGCCAATTAGGAAGTTGGCTATTAGCAAGAATGCTATTGATCAAAAACAATTTGCCAAAATTAAAAAAGAATATTGAACAGATATATTATCTGGATGAATACTAAGACTAACAAAGAATGTATCAGCTAAAATGTTAATCATAAATTATGCTTTCACAACCAGCGTCGGGACTGAGAAGTGCAGTTATATCTGCTGAGTTGAGCCTTCTCCATTTCTTTATAATTAAAGTATTTTCTGGGCTTTAGTTTACAGACATTAAGACTGGGAGGACTTCTTGCATCATCCATCCTGTTTTTTGCTCCCACTGCTGGAGCTCTGCACTCCCTAATATATTAGTGCTTTAAAAAACAAAACCCTCAAACTCCCTCCTCCCCCTGCCCCCCTGTCCCCCGAAACCCCTGCCTGAATCTTGCATATGTCTGAATTCTCCTGATACAATCATTAAAATGGCCTTCAACAGCATAGTCTTCTCTGAGGCAAGCCTCTGCCAGTTTTACTACAATGCAGTTGTGTGAATGTAGGGGAGAGAAAGCAAAGGGCGTCTCTGACAATATGATTAATTATAAAATAATTTGCTAGCACAGCTGCCGATGTTTCTCTGTTAATTCACATTTTGCAGTGAGCACAATGAGAAGCCATTTCATCTAATGCAAGGTACTAATTTAAAGCCTACTCTCCTTAGGTTGTGGATATTTGAAAAAAAAAAAAAAATTCCATTTACATTGGACCTTTAGAGACTACTGTGTCCCAGAGTAACTTATGAAATTTCAGTTTAAAAATTATGAGCAAACAGTGTAGGTTAATGTAGTGTTTCTTTGTCTGCCCAAAGAGATTAACACAAGGCTGAGTTGTTAGAACATGTTAATCACTGGCAACAGTGGTTTCAAAATAAATGGTTTTTAAGCCTCATTTATTTAAATACCTTAAAGCATCCGAAGAGTGCTCTCCCCATTATTTACTTCCCCTGCTGCTGCTAAGAAATACCTTATATTTGCTAGATGCCTTTCACAGTGAAAAGTTAGACTCCAGGAGGCTTGCAGTGGTTATGGATAACATGAATTCACCCATCCTTGCAATGCAGCCAACTGTGGAGCTGAAGAAGTGCCACACACTTCAGCAACAAGTAAACAATTTAAGGTAGAACAGCCAAAAAGGGAACTTTTAACTCCCTTAGCTCAAGCTCTCTGGTGTTCTCTATCCTGGACAAGACATCTGGCATATGCTGTAATACTCTTAAGTTGTTAGCCTTGCAAATACATGCTTTCTATTTTAGCAGCTTTATGCTTTTTATACATTAGGTGAAAACTGCTAATTGCTGAAGAAGGCCTGAGAAGGCTGGATTTCCAAATGATCGTAGGCCTTATGACAGTCAGTTTCTCGGCACTGAACTTGTAGGTGTTGCATCCCTAGTTCCTTACAAATGGGTATTTGATCCTTCCTGCAGTACACCCAGAGTTCAATGCCTTAGAGTGGGCCTGAATTGCTGCTCTGTGGCCAAAGCACTCGAGCTAGAGGACAGCTGTGCCCTTTGGGCTCCAAGTGCATTGCTTAGATTTGGGATGAATCTCTGAGCTTAACCTTCTCATCCTCTGTGAGAGCACTAATCACAAGGACAAATCTTCCAGGGTGTTATATGCATGCACCTGTGGCAGGGTGGTGGCAGCCACTCTGACTGTGGCTCCCCTGGAAAAATGCAGTTGGCAGCTTACAACCACAATATAGAATTTTAAGCTACATGCAATAGCTGCTATGCTAGGATAATGCCCCCCACTGCCCAAGTCTCGGCTGGTGCTTTAACAGCAAGAGCATCCTTCTCTTTCCTCCTCATTTCTTTAAAAATGAGAAAAAATTTTGCAATATAGTCCTAGCAGGTAGTCACCACATTTGAAATTGGTGTACTCATTTAATGGTCTGTATAATTTAGAAGCTTGGTTTCATGCATTCAGGGTTGAAAGCCTTTGCTTGATCATTATTTTTCCATGCTTTGCATATCATGTTGCTATACAGTCTTTTGTGTTCACTGCTGGTTATCTAGCTGAGTTGTAAACCAGCCCCTCTGCTACACTGAGGCACAATGATTCATAAGAAACCCATATCTACGGAGAAAACCAAATAGATTTAAAATGGCAGTTTCAATCTGTAGCAGCAATGGGGTTGTTACAGTCTGATTGCTGGAGGATTTACTGTACTCTGTGTCACTGCAATCAGCTGAGCACATCAGCTGATAAGAGATTGTGAGCTTCATCCTGAAGGGATGGTGAACTATCAAATAACGAAGATAAAGTAAGGGAATTATGCCATTCCTGCTATTATGCTCCATGTCTGTGCCCTGTTATGTCTTCCCTTTGCTATTGCATATATCATGTCGTGCTGGTAATGCCCAAGTTCATGAAGTGGGTTTCTGAGAGCTTGAAATACTGCTTGCAGGGCTGTTTGTATAGCTCACTGCTGGGTCAGGCTAGATTCTTTACGACGTGAGCCAGAACTATATAGCCTTGAAGCTTGCCTTGAACCCTGAGGGAAGAGGAAAAAATGCTGCTAGAAAAACATGAGGAAAAAAAGAGTGGGCCTGGATGTGCCCAGGTGTCATAGTTCTAATGGTGTCTGTAGAAGATGATTGCTTTGTCTCCTAAAATTTTGTCGTATTGAATTTCTTCAGTAATGACCCTTTATTATGATATGAAGTGGAATGCATGGAGAGGAGAATGCCTGGGCCTAGGCCTCCCTCTTAAATAAGACAGGGTTTTTCTTCCTGAACAGGGTAAGAGGCAGATACATCTGTTCTGGATGAGAGAAGGGCTGGACAAGGTGACACAAGAGGCAATGGTTAACTTGCCTTCATCTCTCATCCCCGTCTGAGTCCAGTGCAGAAGGTGTCAGCTCTCTTGCCTGAGGCAAGCAAAAGCATGTCCAGGCTTAGTCTGTCACATGGGTCAGGAGTCCTTTTCACTCGGGTGGTGGGACTGGGGCTATGGCAGAGAAAATGCGCTCAAAAGGAAAAGAGGTGACTTCTCCCTTTGCCTGTCCTTGCTCGTGCATTTGGGCTGTAGCCGGCCTGTTGAATAACAAAATCCCTGGAGCTGGGGTGGAGGCACTGTCAGCACGTGTCTGCCCTAGGAAGAGCGAGCTGTTCAGTGTGGGTCTCTGGGCTCAGCAGTGGAAGGCTTGTGCAGTGCTGGTGAGGCCACAGGCAGTGTTGGCCTGCAGCTAGGCACACAGAACCTGGCAGCTGCCTTTGGCTCTGGAAAGGATGGTGTGGTTTGTCCCAGTATTCCTGTATGATGGGTCTGCTGGGTGAGCAGGGGTACCTCCAACCCAGAG
Source organism: Gymnogyps californianus (assembly GCF_018139145.2). Taxonomy (NCBI): domain Eukaryota; kingdom Metazoa; phylum Chordata; class Aves; order Accipitriformes; family Cathartidae; genus Gymnogyps; species Gymnogyps californianus. The sequence continues at coordinate 56,593,264 of NC_059474.1, read as the reverse complement.
ACTGTAATAGGGAGCTGCCTTTTCCATGGCTGTTAAGGCTGAGCTCTTCAAGTTCAAGCTCTTGAATTTCATCTGCCTTCAGCTTCTTTGAAAACCCCACTTTTTCACGTTTGATGGTTACTGATGCTGCCTCCAGATCTAAATTAGCAACTACTTGCTCCTGCAAATAGCCCCTGGGGGCTGTTTCAGTGGCTTTGTAACAGTTAGCTTGAACACTGGCACATTACGTGTGTGTGTGATGTAAACCTGTGATGGTCCATCTTGTACAGCCTTTCAGAGCCTTCTCTCTCCACTGCTTCTCTTATTCTCTCAATACCAGAACCACAAAAGCTGTTACTGTAATTCTGAATGCATATGTGCAGCTGGGCTGTCAGCAAGGAATATATGTGGGCGAGTGGCTGAGGGAGCATGAATGAATGATTGAACAGAGGTAAAAGCAACAAAAGCTGTGGGTGGAAAGAGAAGGCTTGAAATTGGCTCACCCACCACTTTAATATGTTCTTTACAATGATGTATACAAGTGAGAAGAGGATGGAGGGGTCTTTACTCCCTCAGCCATTTGAATTCAATGTGGTTTTGTCTTGGGCATATTTTTGTTTCTACGCTCTCTTTAGGAATGGGGAAAATGCCCTGGCTGCCAGTGTTCTTAAAAGCGTGCTTGAGTTTCCTGAATAAATAAGCTGCAGCTCCTGTGGTGAGTGCAGGGAATCTTGCTTAACTTAATGCTCCATGGAAAGCTGCTAGATAAGGAGAGCTTGGCTGTGTGAGACTGAGCAAGCAACTGACCATGGGATTTTCTGATATCCTAAAACCCAAAGCGTTTAGCAAACAGGTTAGGTCAGTGAAGCAAAACAGACATGCGGATGTTTCATTAGTCTGTTCAATTTGAGGATATCTGTGACCTGTTCATGGGGGGGGGGGGAAGAAATGTTTCCCACCATTGAACTGGTTTCTCTCTGGGCTGTGTTGTGGTTTGGCTGTAGCTGGCTTGCAGAAATTTAAGGGAGAATAATAAAAGAACTTGATCTCTCTGTGGCTGCAAAAGGGTTAGCTGGCATACCATGGCGAAAACCATGTCCTTTATGGCCTTCTGGGTAGGCAACCAAGCAGAAGGGAGAAGTAAGAAGTATGTGGGAGGGATATCAACTTTTCTTCCTCAAGGCGTATACCAAGCTAAGATGGGAGGGAATCGAGGGAGGAGGGGGCACTAGGCTGAGCTGTTCATACAGGCGCAGTAAGCTTTGAGCAAGGTAGAGCAGGAGACAAAGAAACTTTACTGTGTGGCTTCCTTTGAGCTAGGGGACTTACATGCTTTCCCATAGTGCGTAACTTGCTCTAGCTCTATCCAATCTCATTAGCCTTGATTTCTGTTTATGCTAATTTGGTATCCTGTGGAAAACGGTACAGTATCTCAAATGCTGTCTGTCAACTGCGTGTAAAAAAAACAGGTGTCTTGTACTTGCTGTGTTTGCTTTTACTTAATTTACTGTCAGTGAACTAAATAGTTCTAATCAAGCAGTTTTTTTCATCTGTTTTTGAAAATATGCAGCTTTACGGTGTTTCATTAGTGCCTCGTCAGGAACACAATCGCATTTTGTTCCAATATTTTGCTGAAAGATAAGCGTGCTGCTTAAATTAGCTTGGAGAAGTGCAGCTTGCTATAACCATACAAAATTTGGTTGAACTTTGCTTTGACTTCACTTGGACAGTGACCAGATAAGCTATGCAGGTCAAATTTCTGCTTTTTCTTCAGTAGTGCCATAAACACTTTAAATTATGAGCTTTTACAATCTATCTGAACTATTAATCTGGGTTATTTGGCGCAAGCCAGACATCTTCCATTCAAAGGTGAATTAGAGAGTAGTCACGCTGTGAAATTAAGCATCTCAGGGCGATAATGACCATCAGACCTGGATAACTGACCGACAGTATTGTGGTTGTGGACATGACATTTGGAACAGTCAAATCTCACCTCTGAGGTATCAGCTGATCTGTGCTGCAAATGGGAAGCTATGTTTTTCTTACCATTTAAACATCAGAAATTTGTCACTGTATTTCAGCCTTCATCAAGTTAACCCTGCTCCTAAGTGGGGACTAATGACAGCTCAGTCACTGCTCTGGATGAGCTGGAAAGGGAAGACTTGGAGGGAATACCCCAGCACAAGGGATATTTAAACACCAACTCCCATGCTGGGGTTAAGCCATCTTGTCTCATTTGGGAGGAGGAAGGGAGCCTGCTTTGGATCCACAAAATTATTTACTTCCCTTGTTTTATAAAATAGTACTACACCTGCTGTCCTTACAGGCAAAATAGTCGATGTTTTACAGCACTGGGCTGTAGGAAGTGTTACTTACTGTTTCAAAATAGCTGATGCTTGGTAGGGTAGGGATGGCAGGAGCAGAAGTGTAGCTTTCTCAAACTATTTTGGGAAGCCGACCCATGCTCTAGAGAGCTCATTTTGTTAGAATCCGGATCTCAGCTTAATTTTGCAAACAGTATGTGTTTTTACTCTTGAAATGCCTCCAGTGTGCAGTTTTGTTTATCTTGCGTGTGTTTGCAAGGCATACAATTAGACACAAATCTGACATCTAGTATGTAAAACTGGCAAAAAAAAAAAAAGGAACTGTATACAGATCAACAGTCAGAAATAGAATACAAGATGTTGTTAATGACACTTGTGCAAAACAGGAAAAAAACATAAAAATCAAGGTAACGCATACTGTGTGATGGCAAGCGAATTCAGTGTTCAAGCTCACTTAGCAGGAAATACCAACAAAAAGTATCCAGAAAAGAAATAATCCTGCCTGAGAAGTTTTATAATGTATCTTTCCTCCGAGACTCCTTTTACAGCGTGTTCACATCTTGTAAACTTGTGTTTTGGGTGGGCAGGAGAAAATAAGAAATGATGTGACGGTGCTCAAATGGCAATGAAATTATCAGACCAGAGGAATGTTGCTGCCTCTTTCTTTCCCTTCATTCTGCTGTTACCCCAGGTGTCTAATGCTGAGAAATAAAAATACTTCAGTCATTTTTCCCACAGGAGATGGATTATGTTAGTGTGATTTTAGTCTCCTCTTAATAAACTAAAGCAAGTCAGGTATGGTGTAAAGGCAACTTAAAACTCATTAGATGGATCGAGGAGAGAAGGATCCTCTGTAGAGCTGAGGCAGAAGTTGCTCACCTGTTTTGGTCTCATCACTTTTCGGTCAGTCTTGCTTACCAGAGCACTTGCACCACCGTTGGGCCTGATACATTAAGTGCGATTGAAACTACCGAAGAGGAAGGCTGTGGAAGTTGTGCAACATAAAATACGCACTGCAGTTTGTGGATTTCCCTATAGTACCTGTGTGCATCTGTGTATTAATATCACTCCAAAAGTTTTTAGTGTGTTAGGGCTGGAAAAAGCTTGTTTTTAATAGTGTCGATATTAATGAAGAAGCTTGCTTGGCTCCAAAGAGATTTAATTGATCAGTAGAGACAGCATCAGGAACTTCATTGATTGCATCTGGTGGTTATAGATTGACTGAATCCACCCTAAAATAGAAGACTAATGTAAGGTGTTGGCTGTGATGGAGTTTTTGAGGACATACTTAAACGAAGGCTTCCCTCTTGCACTAATGGTGCAATTTACCCCTTGCCTAATCCTTTCCCATTCTCCATCTCCTTCACCAGAGCAGTATGTGTCTCTCCGTACTGCCTGTGTGTGCTGTGAACCCGAAGCTATGACTTGGGAGAATGATAACAGATGTGGGCTCTGTTTTGCAGCTAGGCAGCTGCTGGTATTTGCTTGTCTGGTTAACAGCAGGTGGGGAATTGTTAGGCTAAGCTGCAGCTTGCACTCATGGCATAACCACTGGTACTTACATGGCTCTTGGTTTGGTTTTTGGTTTTTTTTTTAATCATACTTGAGTGCCCTGCCATCTATATTGCAATTTTGTTCACAACAGTTCTGTTGCATAGGGGAATACGAAGGATGCCCTGAAGCATCCCCATATGTGTAAAGGGACTTTGACACAAAAATACTGCATGCTGTATGCCAAACTTTTGAGTATTCACTTCTAAAACAGTGGCATTCACAAGCTCATTTAGGTGCCTGCATTCCTTGGGTGTCTAGGATTGAACAGCCACTGCATTTAGGTGAAAAAGGGTATTAAAAACCTACCCACATGATAATCTGAGAGGTGCGGTTACTTGCAGTAGTGCTGTTTGTTCGGTTACTTACTGCTACCGTATAGTCCATGATTCTTGTCCTCTGAGTATGACTGAAATCTAAGCTGTGGAGTGAGGCCCTGTATATTATGTACGTGGTTCCTCATCTCCAGACAGAGGCACGTGGGTTTTCCTGTAGTGTCAGTAAAAAGCAATGATGTGAGCCAGCCCATGCCTTCCAGGTAGAACTGTGTGTTGTAACTTCAAAAACTACAACAAAGTTTATCATCAAGTCTGCTTTGTGATCTCAGTTTAAGAAGGGAAAGGATGTTTTCAAAGGTGGGGTTTTTTTTTTTTCTTTATTTAGAAATATCTTTGTATGAAAAGACTTCTGATAACAGCACTTAATGTAGCAGAGCAAGGTATTGCAAGAGTCAGAGAAGGGGGTTGAATCAGACAAATCTCTGCTAGGAGCAAGTCCTTCAGACAGTTGTTACACCTGTGTGTCTTGCCTTGAAATGCACTGGATCCAAGGTTACTTTCTGAAGAGCTGCTGTAACCCAACCAGGCTTCATAGGTTAGTGCCCTGGGGTGAAATGTTCTGGCCTGCCTTCTGCCAGGAGTGACACCACAGGTTCATAATGAGTTACCTTAGCATTACAACTGATGAACTTGAATACAGGACTGTCGTGGTTTGACCCCAGCCAGCAACAAAGCACCACGCAGCTGCTCATGCCTCACCCCTCCCAGGGGGATGGGGAGGAGCATTGGGGGGGGGAAAGTAAACTCATGGGTTGAGATAAGAGCAGTTTAATAACTAAAGTAAAATAAAATATAATACCAACAATAATAATAAAAATACAATAATAATTATAATGAAAAGGAATAGAACAAAAAAAGAGAAATAAACCCAAGAAAAGACAAGTGATGCACAATGCAATTGCTCACCACCCACTGACCGATGCCAGAGCTGCGATCCGCCCCTCCGCCAACTCCTGCCACTCCCCTGTTTATATACTGGGCATGACATTCCATGGTATGGAATGTCCCTTTGGCTAGTTCAGGTCAGCTGTCCCGGCTCTGCTGCCTCCCAGCTTCTTGCACACCTGCTTGCTGGCAGAGCATGGGAAACTGAACAATCCTTGACTTGGGATAAGCGCTACTTAGCAACAACTAAAACATCAGCAGTGTTATCAACCTTATTCTCACACTAAATCCAAAACACAGCACTGTACCAGCTACTAAGAAGAAAATTAACTCTATCACAGCTGAAACCAGGACGGTTTTTTGCACATGGTTGGTTTTTTTTTTTTTTTTGTTTGTTTTTTTTCTTTCACCAGGCTGGGTGCATTCTCTGTATAGATGGCAACAGTAAACTTTTTCTGCTGGTAAAAGTTTTCCACACATGGTTTTGGTTGGGGTTTTTTTTTTTTTTTTTTTTTGACAACTGATGTGGCTTAGATATCCCATATGAGCAAGTATCTTATGTCACTTGCATCTGCAAACAATTGCAGTTAATGTATGTGTATTTTGCTTTTTAATTCTGCTTTGCACTGCGTACCATACCAACCAGGGAGTATCCATGTTGAGCAGTCTCGATGGATTCTTCACCTGTGTTGAACCCCTGCTGTCTGCATGTATGGGGTCTTTGCAGAAGTGAGCTGAGACCTGGGTACTTTATTCCTGGGTTTTCTCAGCTCTAAGAAGGCTCATCCAAGCTTTTGGAGTAACTGTTGAGAGCTGGCAATGATGTTGGTATAGGTCTTCTGATTTCTTGTACTAGGAGTCCAGCATAAGCTGACTGTCCCTTCCCTGGGCCCATTTTCTGTCTCCATTAAACTCTTCCCTGCTCTCTTGATGCAGTTCTTAATTTCAATTACTGCAGCCCAGCATGTCGAGAGTGGGATGAGACTGAGTCCGTCCTTCCACCTCGCTTGTTGATGGTTTGTCTTGGGGCCTGTTTCTGGAATGATTCACTTCCAGAGTTGCATTTCAGTAATGCTGAAGTTTGTCAGGACAAATGTTGGTTACAGTAAATGAAGGGGAAGAGCAGTCAGTCTGCATGGTCCTGCCTCCCCTTCATTATTAACACCCCCTCGAGGACTGTCAGGACAACTCTTGTCATTTTGCTCCTGCTCTTATCACAGTAGAGGCTTCCTACCAAGACTGAAACATATCTTCAGCATCGCTTACGTTCCTGCAAGGATTATAGCTTCTTTAATAAAATGAAGGCAGGACTTTAGATTTATTCTCATTCTGCTATATATTACACTGTTGTTGAAATGCTACAAGTATTTTTTCATAGGGTGAACATCCAGCAAGGCCAGACCACACCCGCATGGATGACAGGCTACATCTGAATGGTGAGTTACCTCAGCAAAAAGTGGACAATCTTTGAGCACTGATGACCCGGTGAAACCTCTCCTGTAACGAGGCTTCTCCTGGCAGATCAGCCAGGCCGTCCACAGGATCCTGACATGTGTTTTGGCTTGCTGATAGCTACAGTCACCATGAATCTCTTTGTATTGTTTTCTTTCTCTTGGATGTCACCGTGTTCAAAATATTTATTTTTGAACAGATTATCGGTTGAAGTTTAATAGAATACACACTGGCAGCTGGAAGGGTAGAGCGGTGTTATTTTGCTGATTGCTGGTCAATTAGTGAATCTCCTAGCTTACAACAAAGATAATATTTTAGAGCACCTACAACAGGGATCTTGTGTCAGCTAGGCTTTCAGGCTCTTGTGACTTAATCATTGATGTACTGCTAAACAGACACTTGCTGATGTTTCCTGTTAGTAATGCACATTTGGTTAGCAAAACTTCAGGGCTTCCTTTGTGTCAGAAGGTCTGCTTATAAATGTGTCTGAAGTATAGCAGCACACCTTGGGGAAATATATGGAAATCCTGCAGCAGAAAACAGAACGTGAATACTGCACATGAGAGGAGTGGAGACCAGATGCTTTTATTTTTGTAGAAGTATAATGATTTTACTTGTAGCTTGCACATAATTAACTGCACGGAGATTCAGAAATTCCCTTTGCGGGGCGGGGGGGGGAAGCATCCATCTCGTCGTTTCTCCTCTGGGACCTTGGCTGGCTGCCTCAGAGGGTGGGTGGGAATTCTGTGTATGTAAACAAAAACCAAATGAACAAAATTCCTGTTCTCAACTTGTTGCTTAGCCATTGTGGAATTTCATACCATAGAAATTACATTGTCATGGATTACATACAATTTGTCAGAAAGATTTTGTACACCGACAACAATTGATCCGAGATATAGGACATGTAAGACACTGAAAGGGTTTTGGTAGGGTTGTTTGGTGGTTTTTTGTTTTGTTTTTTTTTGGGGGGGGGGGGGGGTTGGTTCTACATTAAAATACCATGAGTCAGAGGAGATATTAAACTACTTGTGTCAAATCCACCCTCAGTTGAAGATCAGAGTGATAAAAGCAATCAAATCTGTAGTGTAGCAAAAGTATTTCTTCATTAAAGTGACACTGCATTCCCCATTGATTTCTTACATCCTTTTGAGACTACGCCGCACTCTGTAGGATAGTTGTGCTTCTGTGACAGTGGCAAAAGTAGCTGTCCCAGCTGCAGGAACTGAAAATACTATTGCTTTTTGTACGTCAGGGCTCAAGATTAAAGTTGTTTAAGAAGTGACAGCTTTAGCTAGTTTAAATATTTACTGTTATTACACTTCTATTGTGCAAGTGAGATGTGTCTATCAAACACTAGGTGCACTTGCTGTCTGAAAGAATGACACAGCCTTAGAAAACTGTGGGAAGACTAAAAAAGGGGGGGGGGGGAAGAGAATGTGTTGGCTGGGAGGGCTAGCCTGAAATCTGTCAGTGTCTTCAGTAGCTAAAGCTTGCTTATGAAAATTCCCTACTAAGCAAATGCTTCACTGATGAAAAATATGAGGTGCCTCTGCCTCTCCTCTCCTCCCCTTCCTATTCAAGAATTACTGAAGCTTTTTTGCCTTTTAAATCTCACTAATGTTGCTGGGGCTTGAATTTGGCCTTTAAAATTCTAAAATCCTGTTTGCTGTTGTTGTTACCCTGTAACAAGGCAATAGTTTCTTCTGTGCTTCAGTTTTTAGCAAATGGGAATTCCCTGGTTGTGTTCCCAGCTGGAACTGGTGCTGTGCTTGGACACTGCTGAAACCTGTAACACTGGCGCCACTGTACTTGGTACACTTAGAGACGTGCTTGAATGAAGCAGCGAAAGCAGAGAACAAGAGCTGCTTTGTTACGGGTAATCCTAAATGACCCTGGGCTGGAACTTGTGGAGTATCATACAATGCATTATTGATGCAAGTACTTGTACATACATAGACAGAGCACACCTCTTCTTTTTTTTTTTTTTTTTTTTATTTCCTGATGGGAAATTACACTCTGGCTTCTAGTTTGTGTGTTTGGCACCGTTGCTGTATGGTTACACTCTTCCCTCCGAAACCCATAGTGTTTCCTTGATGTAACTTTCTGTGCTTTGTTTTTATAAATTTCCTGTTGTGTTAGTTTCTTACCACTGACCTCAAATCTCTCCATTGCCCAGGTGCCCTCCCACTGGGGCAGAGGAGCCACTGGGCCACTGCCTCTCCCTTGGCAGCACAGAGAGCACCTGGATCCTGGCTGGAGGTCTGTGAGGACTGACACTGCCCCCCGCCCCCCAGGAAAGGTCCCTTCATCTCCTCTGCTACAGAAACAAGCAACAAACTTCTGAAAAGACACCAGGTACTGACATGAACAAACTTCTCATGATTTGTATTCTCTTTTCAAGTTATATGATGTCAGCCCCTCAGGAGTGCTTGCCAGGGCATACATTGACTAGCTAGGCTTATAAGAATATAAACGGTTTTTTGGGGGAGAGAGGGGAACCTCTTAAGGGAAAACAACAGCTTATACGTGTTTAGATTTCCAAGTAATTGTCCCCCCTCCATTTCCACGTGGCCAGGTAAGTCTTAAAACATCACAGCTCCTCTCCTATAAAGCCTGACAGTCTCATGTCCCTCAGTTCATAGACACTGACTGTATTTCTAGATCTGGGAGATGTTATACATTTCAAGGCTTTTGCTGTGGTTCAAATAGCTCAAGAGAAGCCTTTGTGTGGAATACAAAGCTATGTTGCCACACTAACGCAGCAGTCACTGAATATTTATGACTTCATAGCGATACATCTGCAGTATTTGTGGGAGTGTTTCTAACAGAAATGGGGGTTTTCCCCAGAGAACAGATGATTTCCTGAAAATGTTTAATCAACCCATTTAAAATAGAATTTTAATTAGCCTAAAGCTATATGTGGGATACAAACTTGCAAGATTCTGTCATTATATTAAAATCCCAACACTGTCTTTTTGGCTTATTTTTATTTGTAAGTGTTCTTGGCACAATAATTTGTTGAAATTGGAAGAATAATATGACCCTCAAGGCTCATAAGTCTGAACATCAAAACCACTCCCTTCTTCCAAATTTGGGTGTCACGTTAACATATAGTTAAGGAGCAACGTTTATTCATATTTAAGAGTTTCTGATTAGAAGTAGTTTTCAGTTTTTCCTAACTAAAGTTTAAGTGCGAGCATCTCTTAGTACATGCAAAGCAGAGATTCAACGCTACTGTGAGCTTGAGGGGAGGCTTGCCATGAAAAATTCAGGTTCCTAAAGATGTCTGTGAATAACGCACAACTAAGAGGTTAGTAAAGATTAAGATCTCTGTGGAGGCAGTTTTGGCTAACAGCACGTTTACTTGCTTTTTAAGAAGGCTTGTGCAAAGCTCAAATAACTAGGGTGGGGAAAGTCTACTTAAGCTCCTACTTGTTAAAATATTCTCTTATACCCTCTGCAGGTTGCATACGAGATCTTTTTTCCTTTTTTGTGTATGAAACAGGGCAAGTTGTCTTGCATACTCCTGTGTCATCACGTGCTCACTTAAATTTTGGAGTATATCACTGTGGGAATGCAGACCATTATACCCATTAAGCATATTTATTCCTTTACTTCTGCTGTGTAAATGCAGTAAAGATTCTTTTGGTTTTGGTCTGGATATCACTTACCTTAGGCAACTTATTAAACAAAACACAATTTCCTTGTAAACCCAGTTCTTGTAATCACTTTAATGCATTAGTAGATAATTAGTACTGATTTACATAGTTTGACTTTAGAAATTAGCTTTACTTTGAGTACGATTATTTAAACTAGTGACGGAGTACAATTATTATTCCTAGGAAAGACAAATTTAAAAAGACAAATTTATATACAAAGTTTATACAAAAATGTCTTAACAAAAAGTAAAAACTAACTTTTATGTATTATAACTTCATAATCTTCACAACTTTTCATGATCTTCTTTTGTGCATAAAATCTGCTTTTAAACAACTATCAAGCATTTTGGAAAAATTGAAATGAGTCGAAAAATAACTAACCAAAGCACACAATATATCTTTATATAAATCCTCAGCTATCATCTTGGAAAAAAAAAAAAAAAATTGGCAAAGACAAAATCTAAAATCTGGTGCTGACTTTACAAGAAGTCTTATTAATTTGCTTTAGTGATACTGGACTTCTTCCAGAGTTGGCCCAGGTGAGAGACGCCAAGACACCGGAAGTGCAGTGATGATCCCACAGCCCTGTCGCAGCAGGATGCGCTGGAGGCTGAGGCTGTCAGAGCGCAGCTTGGAGACGTGGGGGATGCCAAGCAGAGGAAGCTGATGCACAGCCAGCTGAAGAATTGCACTGTAAGAAATAATGAAAAATGCCTCTTATTCAATAGACCGGTCATCTTTGTTTAGAATAAGATCAAACACTGTATTTGTTGAAACGAGTATGACAGAACCAAACCCACAGTCTACTCCTTCAGATCCACCAAGCTGGATCTCAACTCCGTTATTCTCCTCCACCCTTGCATAAGGAAAGTGTGATGATCTACGGGTAGGCATGAGCAACATAGCTAAGAACTTTGCACTGGAGTTGGAGGCTCGACTGTTTGGAGAGTCAGAATATTAGCAATAGAAATGTAGTTTTTGAATGTTTTATCTGCAATTTTTTGGTAATAATCAAACACTCCAAAATCTCCCTGCAATTAGTCATAAAAAACCATAGTGGTCTGTCTTCAGACATGCGTGTTTTTTTTTTTTTTTTTTACAAGAAAGGTCCCGTCCTCATAAGTGGTATACACAGTATTGTGTACACCACTGAATGTATTTCATCACTTTTAGAAAGAATACTGGAGTCTTAAAAAAAAACCAACAAACCACAAACAAAACAACTTCCTTGTGCTGGGTTTGTACTGAAAGCATAAATTTCAGACATGCAGTTAGTTTCTCAGAGGATTTTAGAATTTCACCTTAAATGCATGTTTTCCAGTGCATGCAGGTAAATGAACATTCCCTTTCCAACTCTGTTATTTTTCTGTTAATATGATCTCCTTGAAAGTGGTGTAAAAGAGAGAAGAAAAAAACTCAATCCCCAAACCACCAAGTTTTTTTTAGTCTTGCCAGGGCCATTCTGCTACTTTACAGCTGCGGCACATGTGCCTCTACAGCAACTCTTTGCTTTTGAAATACTAGTATATTTAGTGCTATGGTATTATAAGACCTCTGAACCAGCCTGAAGACAGAAAACAGCAAGAAAGCTATGGAGAGGCCATACTTTGCAGAAGAGGAGAACCTTGGGGTTTGCTGTGGATAATTCACAAACAGAATTGATTGAATGTGCTAGATAAATTGTATTTTGCAAGTTCTCCCACATCTAATTCACCTTTTCTCTCCCACATAACAATTGTCTAAAAGTGACAGAGATCACCTATTCTGATCCCAGGGGTAATTCCCCCTCCCCCCTTGAATGATTCATCTCACTTTAGCAATCTGCAATTTATAAGCACCTCTGCTATTACCAAATTTTTCATAATGGTTTTCTCCAGCTTCAGAGCTTTTAACGTTCAAAGCTTTTTTTACCCATTTAGTGTAGGTGACTTCAGCTCCACACAAGGAAACAGCTCTGTTAGGAAAGCCCATGTAGGAGTTGAGCTGCCTCTTTCTTCAAGAGTGATAATTTTTCATTTTTAGGTCACACCCTAAGACTAATTTTTTGGGTCTTATGAGAACTTTGGAGGAGGGGGGCCTGAACAAGTGGATAGCAGCAGTAGAGGAGGTACCTACTGTTTTATGGTGTGGGCACTGTACTCCAGTGAGCAGGAGGGCAGCTGGCTCCAGAAATGAGACATGGAAACACAGTTCTCACAAGGAGCAACTGCCCTCTCCTTTACATGAGAGAAGGGTGGCAGAAAAGACCTTGCTGAAGATTATCCATTTTCAGTGCCACAAAAATAACGCTACAACAGTATAACATGTCATGCCCTGCCACTTGGCAAAGTTGGAGAGGCAAATTGAATCAAAGTAACTTAGCTAACAAAGCCTTTAAAAATTACATTTGTCTTCAGCAATAAATTGTATCATTTTGTTACTGTGAACAAATATTACTTAAACCCTTTTATAACTCTAATAACGCAAAATTACCATTTTAGATATGAGTAGTATTTGTAAACTTTAATTTTGAAACTTTCAAGTCCTAAGCTCATCTGAAGGAAAGGAAACTGAAGAAGAAAATCTAACTCTGACTGTTGGAGCTGTTTAGCACAGACTGTTCTTGCAGAGATCAACAAACTGAAGAAATTCAGTGCCTAAGAAAACCAAGGGATCAGAAATTTGTTAAAGATATCAAGGAAAAGATTTGCACATACATTAACAGAATGCAGACATCCTTGTTCTTGGCCTTAAACTTTTAATGGCAATCATCCTTCCATGCATAAGAAAGGTTGCATGACTCCTTCATTTTCAGAGGAATTAACAAAATAAGAAATTTTCCAGGTGATTATTTCACTGTACCCTATTCTCAGAATGAATGCAAGATAATTCATTGAGTCTACAACCTCAGATGGTGATCTAAGTTCAGTTCCTGGTAAGTTTGTTCTCAGCACAGACGTTGAAAGCTAAGCTGAACTGATTAAAAAAAAAAAACCACAAAAAAATCACCACCAAAACCCCAATGAATGCTGTAAAACAGATTTATTTACTTTTCTCTCCTAGCAGCAAGCCTAATGCTCAAGTTTCATTGAAAGGTAGACATACAGTTTTAAAACTGGTATGAGAGATACATGGAAGCACACAGGTAGCAAACAGTACTTAAAACCCCCTACTTAAAAACCAACTATTAAAGATCTCATTAGGTGCCCCAAACCAAGAAACTCGCAATCACTAGCACAAACATCATAAAATTCTGCTGTTTGTGGAGACAGTATCATCACGTGTAAGTGTTCCAGCACTTAAATGACCATTGGTCTCTTGGTTAATCAGCATTTCTGGACACATTCTTGCATCTATACCTTTCAACTTTATTTTGATATTCAATATGTTTGCTACTGCATGTGCGATCAGTATGTAGGACTACACTAATATAGCTTTTAGTTGCATAAGCTCACTTAGTTGCAATAACTACTGGGAACTCTCTTCAACTACATCCACAAGTCAGGTAAGTGTCTAACTGCTTGCAAATCTGCCCTGCAGTAACAAGAATAGGTTGACACCTGACAAAAAATAAGTTTTAGTATAAACCAGAATGTATGATGATGATTATGGTTTATCTTGTGAAATCAGACCTCTGAGATGCACTTCCATTCTATTGCTATGCAAATGCACTCTGATGGAAAGTACTTCCACAAGTGTTAGTTTCCATGACAAATAATGTCTGTGTGTGTGTTCATATACATGCTCTTACCTCTGTTAGTTAGGCATCTGTTCCTTGTCTGTTGGGTTCCTAGTTGGAGACTAAAAAGAAATAAATGCAATTAATAAATAGTCATGTATATCAATGATAAATTAGGCCAGTGCAGAATGTCTTTCAAAGTTGAATAACTCACAAAATATACACCTAGGATGAGTCACTTTTTTATGTGTTTCACTTCAAATGTGAATACAACTGATGTCCCTGGGAGCAGGGGAGCAAGAGACATCCACAAAAATAGGCAGGTGTTGTGTGGGAAGATGACATGAGGTGGATTTTGTACCAATCTTACTTCTAGCAGCATGGCTGGTCTTTATTGGTGGCAATGAGGAGAGGCTGAGGGGTACATGGATATGCAGTTGTCTTGAACTCCTCAGTCAACAGTTTGACTGTGGGCTTGCCTCATGAAGACCTGATTTGGTGACAGATGGGCAGGAAACTGATTTTCGTTATTTTCTTGATTTTTAAATTTGAGCATCATGTGGAGTTACAAAATAGTTAAGAAACTGGAAATAAGCCAGGCTAAAGATGTAGCTTTACAAGTCCAATGGACACTATTGTAAACTACCAACAAATAAGTATTTTCAAGAGGTCCCGATTGAAATGCATGCTGTTGAAGTCATGAAGAAAAAAAATCTTTTCTGTGACTTCCTCACTCTCCACACATACAAAAGCTTGTATGTGCTTCAGGATCCCAAGTTATTTCAACTTTACTCAACCCAGTTAGCAAAGAAGTTTGGGTTCCCATGGATCCAAATGTCAAAATTAGGGTCTGCCTTTGTTCATCTTCCTATTGACCTATCAGAGACAACAGAAATTGGTTAATGTACTCAAAATTAAGTGCTGTTTTTTTAGTTTTCAGGGAACTCTACTTAGACACTACCTGAAAGCTGGAGTGGCATCAACTGATGAATAAGCAATCTGTTAGCAACTTGGACTAAAAACAAGGTGCTGATGAGGGTTGAGGAATGAAGCCAGACATTTAGGATAGCGAATGTAATCAATAACCTGCCAGTTTGTGAAAGGTGCATAGTGCTGAGGAAGAGATTTGGTCTTTGGCAGCTGCTTGAGCAAACTTAATTAAACCAGACCTGCTTTACTGTCATAGGCATCTACAAATCTGGAAATCAAAATCTGGAAGAAGAAATTCTGTGGAGGATGCTTTTACTGCAGTGGATGACTTGGCTGTTTACAGTGCCTTACAGCAGTGGGTCACAGTATTAAACAGTCTATAGCAACAGATAGTAAAGTTGTCCTTCTTGGATATGAAGGCCACTTTCAGTGTAAGTACCTGCTGATTTTAACAGCTAAGAAATAAATGGTTTCAGTTGAATTCCCTGTGGAAAAATCTTTTGACCTTTCCACAGCAGGCCACCTCCTTTGCCAGTCTTGCCAAGGATCCCAAGACTGGAACAGATGCAAAGACTGAATTGCTCACTTGCCCCATGGGTATACTTGTCAGTGGAGGACTACTAAGCATCTGACATATTTCCCAAGACCTACATTCATTTAAAACTATTATGTAAGTTGCTGGTATTGAAATAATAATAAAGTCAAGCTTAACACTTGCTTAATGCAGTATTGGTCTTCTGAAGTCCATCTGAGTTACAGTTTGTCTTCTGTGGCCTCTATCTTGCTCATTACCTAGCAATGAAGCAGTGACACCTACTATTCAGTTCTTGCTGCTACACTAAGAGTAGAGAACAGAGTATCAGTCATTCCCAGTTTTGATGAGGAATCTTACACTGTACTAGCTGTATCCCTAAAGACCAAGTTCAAGGTTCTGCAGAGATCAGCTATGAGGGGATAACTACAAGCAATTCAAACCATCTTATGTAGTTTCTGCAATCTTGTACTTATTTTTAGATGCTGGATGACTAAATCTGTGGGATGTGGCACATAAGGTGCCATAATGTAACTGCAATAGAAGGCAGATTTTGAAATCTCATTTTCAGAAACAGCTACATAAGATTCACATAGGTAATTCAAATGTCCAAAGATGTAGATAGGCATCATATAGGTTTTTTTAAAAATTCCTATGTGCTAAGAAGTATGGACATGGAATGCATGTGAAAGCTGTGTTGTCTTTTAAGACTTTAGAGGAAACTTGTCTAGTCATACTTACATAAATGTCTAAGCTGCTGCCATTCATTCTGTTAGTGGACATGCACAAACCTGACTCTCAAGCCTTATCTTATGCTTAAGGGTAGAGGCAAGGAAACAGGTACCACAGAGTAAGCTGAGGTCTAACCATATTTATATGCTTATGCCTTGTGGGGACCCCACAGCAGCAGCACGCATCCACCTTAGTGTGAGAGCACAGCATCTTACTGTGCGAGTAGCACACATCTACCTTGCTGTGGGCACATTCTGGCTGTCACAACTTGGTAATGTCTCCCAGAGGAGACCTATGGCTGAGGACTTCAAATGCCAAGACATACCTCATCAGTTCAACTGTTTCAATTGTTCTCTCCATTCTTCCTTGTCTCCTGCTCTGTAGTATTTCATGGTTGGCAAGGAAGCTTTCCAAATAGTGCATGAGCCTCGCTTATAGACAGATAAAGTGTCCCATAGGCAATAGGCTACTTTTAGTTCAGTACTTCAGTGGTGTCAGGAAAGATGCCAAGGAAAACCTTAAAAAATCTGGGCCACTCAGATTTCAAAATGGAGCTTTTGTCCCCAAATCATTTATGTATTTCCATGAAATTTTATTGAAGGTATTTTGTTGTTGTTGTTGTTCTGTTGGCTAACATCTTACTTCCCTTCTTGGGAAAACGATAAGATATTATTAACGTCTATGGGCAAGACCATATGTATATTATATAGTAATGAGATAAATCATTGTCTGTGCTTGTACTTTCTGCAAATGAACATTCTACAGGCTTAGTCCTTATTTAGTTGTTCTTAAAATAGGTTTTTGTAGATATTTCACTCCAAGAGTGACAGAACTTTTTGCTTTGCAGTTGATTTTTTTTTGGGGGGTGTTATTCAGTCCTATATTAAACTGTTGCAAAATGAGACATGAACTTCAAGATAGTTCAGTCTTCCATTATAACATTTGATGCTGAGTGCCACTCTCATTAATAACTCTCATTACAGTGGAAGCAAGATCAAACTTATCAAGAAACTAAAAATCATGTTCCATACTAATTTATAGGAGATATTTTCTTTTCTCATTAAATAAAATCAAATTCCTTTTCTAACAGGCTTCTGATGTGATCTCTTTGAATCCTCAATCAAGTCTTCAAAAACCATCTATGAAAAAGACTATCCAAATCCTTATTTCAAACATGGAATCTGGCCAGGGAGGCCCATGTTTTTAAAGGTACAGATGGAGAGTCTATATACAGATATAACAACTAGAATTCATTAAACAAATCTTAGAACTGCTAACATTCATATATACCACTTTATTAAATAGCATGTGGAACAGAAAGTCTCTAAAATGAATGCTCTCTGGTCTGCTTTCCTTAGGAACTACGAAAGAGAAAAACGTGATTGTCATTTTTGTTTCAGGCAATTTATTTATGTCTGGACTTAGGTATTGGTCTTCTGAGATCCTTCTTTACTCTTGCCATCAATATGCCTCCAGCTGTAGAGGGAGTTCCATCTTTTAGAAGTTCTTATTTTCAAGAATTTAAATCTTTGATAATAAAGTGCACTGTTGGACAAGACAAGGGGCCTCCATAATGATTCTTCCCATTGTATTTCTGCAGTGCAAAGCTGCCGATTTATATGCATCACAGAATATAAGGTAGTGTAACAGAGGGCAGAGAGGTGAGGATCAGAAGGGAACATCGTGATCGTTATCTGAGTTACTGGATAATTTCACAAAATTTACAATTCTGGTGTTGATACTACATTTCTGCTGGCATGATTCAATAACCGAACTCTGGAGAGAGAGAACAGCTGCAGAAGCAGGACTGAAGTGGCCTTAAAAGAAAACTCTACAGACAAATACTTTCCAAGAATCACCCTCGTGTCATCGTGAGCTTTGCCTTGCCTATAGAAAACAGATTGTAGGAACAAATGCAGTGATCCCAGGCACTCGGGCTCCGAGTGCCTTCTGAAGGCTTATGGACTGAGCCTGTTCACACGCTCGGGATGCTGCACCCCTACCAACCATGGAGGGTATTAAAGCTGAAATAGAAATAGTCTGGACTGCAACTCTGCCACTGGGCCAGCAAGAACTTCCCTTAATTACAGTATCTCACAAGTCCACATAAATACAACACTGTCTAACAGAATAATGAAAGCAGCACTATGGATTATTTTTCTCTCTTGCAGTAAGGAAATAACACATTTAGGTGATAATTTTAAATAGTGATATACAAATGGAACTAAGTCCAATGTGAAAAAGAAATACTAAATTTCCCTTCCAAGAACACATATGTACTGAAGTTTACAGAAATCATAGGCCTAAAGTCAATACCATCTAATACAATCTTTTCATAACAAAAAGAGAACATAATTTACATGAAATGCAGGTGATTTTTACTGCTGCAGATGACATTCAATCACAAAGGGAAAAAAGCATCTTAAATGACCAGTGGTACAGCTTTTATTGATGACTCTCAATACTAAACTGCTGTAGCAGTGGAAAGTTCATCAAGAATTTGCAAGTGCAAATTGATAGCTGATTTACAAATAAAATATTGAAGTCATCAAGTAAGTTGTTCTAAAGAAATCATCTACCCTAATTGTGATGAAGCAGTAGGAAACGGGCTACAGAAAAGCTGAGCCACAAAGACTTGGTAAATTTTCTGCCCCATTAACTCTCAGTGAGCTTATCTTTGGGATGAAATCTTGACCCTGCTGAAGGCCTGATTACACTAAAATAACTTAAATGTGGTCAGATACAGAAAACGCTCATTACAAATTCAGTGCCCAATCCAAAAGTCTGCTTATGTTTCGGATCAGACCTTTGCAGTACACTTACAGTTCAAGGCTTCCAGTGTTCTGAAAGGCAAAGAAAGTGCAATTTACCATTCAGATTTTCCTTTTCTAGTCTGTTTCCAATAGTGGTGTCTCTAAGGTGGTGCACTTTTTCCTTTAAGTAAAAAAAAAAAAGCATAAAACCAGCAGCAGAAATCAGTAACGGAAGTTTACTGTAGAAATAATGAGTAACTATAAAAAGCTGGATTCTTTAGCATTCTGAACACCAAGCTTCTCTCTCTCCAGAAAAATGATTTTAAAAGACTGAAAAATGTCTATGATGCGCTATAAGTAGATGCTAATTTTAGCATTTATACCTAAGAGTTTTGTGGAGTTTTTCCTATCAGTAAGTTATATCGATTCTGGCAATAGATTACAGAGGCTTGGGAGCTTATTTTTTGCTTTGGACAAGCAATTTTTCCTCAGAGATCGCAGCGAAGACCAGACAACTGCGGTGATATCATGAAGCAAATTCATCATATTCATGTTGGGGCAACAGTGAAAGACTTTTCTACGGTACAAAACCCAAGAAAAGTCACACATGCAATGCAGGGTATAAACCACCACTAGAAAGTAGCTTTTGGCCTGAAGCAGTGAAAACAGGCCAAGTAAATCCTCCTTGAAATACAGGCTTACGACTTAGTGCTGCTATCTTTGCACAGATTAGATATCATCTTCCTCCACAAGTAATTCCCCTGACTGATAGAGCAATACCAGCAATTCCCATCTGTGTGCTTGGCCGCAGACAGATTTGGAAGGGGGCATCCACCACACTCTCGCACTGCTGCCGAACAGCTAGTGCTGGGCTGCTGGTGCCCAGCCTGGGAACTGGGCTCCTAAACCATTCTAAGCCCTTGCACTTTTGCTGTGAAGTGTTCCACTGTGATGACAAAGCTCATGCTATTTCTTCAGTAAATGCAAACACAAAGAGCATTTAATCTCTCCGTGTTGGCAGCATCTGATGGCTCTCCCACTCTGTAGAGTAAGACTAGCTTTGGTTTTCCTCTTTCTAGTAAATGCACTTAAAGGACAACAAGAAAATATTTTTCTTGATGCACGACCTCATATAAAATGAGGGCATAACCTCTTCCTCCAGCTGTCTTGTTAGAAGTAATTAACAAATCTCCTCGCTGTGCCTTTCTCCTTAGCTTGTGGCTTTGATGCAGTTCTTTCAGTGACTCAGTGTGCGGGCTTTTGTAAATCCTGTTTTTGTGCTCCTCAATTTACTCCATACATTGAATATAAAGGAGCTGAAGAGCACTGCTAACAATTGTGAATTTCATTAAGTAGATTCAGCACTTTCAAATAGGCATAAAGCCTGATGTATGTCAATATACATTAACAATGTATGCTTGATATAGTTATGTTTCTGTTAGCTGACACTATTCAATAGCGCATTTGGTTTGTTCATCTACAGAAGGCTTGTGGTTTCATAAAAGTGTACAGACCTAAGCATCACCTAGCACTTTAAAAAAAAAGTCTTAGAAGACCAACATATTTAACTCAGGATTTTAACCAAATGCAACAGCGCCTGAAGTCAGGCAAAATAAATTCAGGAAGCCTCTCAAGTAATCAAAGAGTGGAAATGGGTATCTAGAAGATTCAGAACCATAAGCAGCAAGTTCCTTGGGAGCTGATGGGCATATAAATCATAACTCTTATTTTTGACCTCACATGTAGGAACCAAAATGCAAGAGTTTGTTTTTGGAACTTCTGATCAAGATTCCCATCAAGAAACATAAATTTCAGACTCATACCTGTTGAGTGGGCTGTACTCTCCGTTTTTCATTCTGCCACTGTTTAAATCTGTCAAGGGCTTCATCCACAGAAATTGCCCCCTTTTTCACCTGTTCCTGCAAGTAGATGAGTTCCTCCTGTTCAGCAGAGATGTTGTGTTTCACAGCGCTACCAGTTACTGTGTCAGTGTGGCCTCTCTGTGCTGCTACAAAATGTAGAAAGATAAAGGTAGAAAATATTATTAACCCATTTAATTCCTTTCTCTTTATGATGCAAGCACTTTTTTCAACAAAGGCGTGTAAGCACTGATTTTATAATCTGACAATAAAAACACACCATCTTTAGGGTAGCTCCCCCTCTCCGTTTTCTTCTTTCTGTCTGGGGTTTGGTTTTTTTTTTCCAATGAGAGAAATGCAACAAATCAATGAGGATTCTACCATTACTCTTTGGCAGCAGAGTAGCATCTTAAACATTTCATTCATTACTATTGCCCTGATCCATGGATTCTCCATTAGTGTCAGTTCATACAAGAATTTCCTTCTAGCGCTAAAGCTATAGTACTGACATTTTAAAGGAAATTGTTGCTATGTTAAGACAAAAAACATCCACAGTGCCTTTTTCCCCCTTCTTTCTCCAACTTCATGCATTACAATTCTCAAAAGCCGGGGCTGAAATTTGGTCAGAAAACATCTTGAAATTTCACATGATTTCCTTCCCCCAAATTATTAAATACCTTGCAGTGACAAGAAAACATTACAACCTAGTCCTCCTAGAGAGTATGACACAGGTGCACAACTGAAGGGAAATGACAGGGAGACGCTTGTTATCAGATTCACAGCTTGGTTCCAGGGAGGTGTAGCACCGTGTATCTCCAGGATACTGATACTGAAATGGCCGATCCAGAACACATGAGCAGCCATGAAACAGGGCTCTCCTAGCCCTGTATGGGGCTGTTGCAAAGGTGCCATAAAGCACCTGTTTCACTGCACAGAGAACACAGTCAGGATAAAAGTTTAAACCACGAGTATAATTTGGGTCAGTTTTTCTGCTGTGTTATGCACCAATACCTTTATTTTAAGTGAGGAAGGACTGTGCAAAGGGAAATATACTAAGGAAGTGAAAAAACAGCTACTGTGGCTTCTCCCACTCCCTCCTTTTGATCATACTAGCACATATTAGGCATGAATCTCTACTGGTTTGCATCTCAGCTAATTGTTTCTATTTTGACAGAGTAATGACCCTAATGCCCTGCATCTGATAAGATTATTTGGAGATCAGACCAGTTTAGGTAAAACTGCATTTTTCATATCAGCAAAAGGGTGTGTGTGTGTGTATTTCCTCAGATCCATAAAAACTACCCTGTTTTATCGTAGAATCATAGAATAGTTTGGGTTGGAAGGGACCTTTAAAGGTCATCTAGTCCAACACCCCTGCAGTAAGCAGGGGCATCTTCAACTAGATCAGGTTGCTCAGAGTCCTGTCCAACCTGACCTTGAATGTTTCCAGGGATGGGGCATCCACAACTTCTCTGGACAACCTCTTCCAGTGTCTCACCACCCTCACAGTAAAGAATTTCTTCCTAATATCTAATCTAAATCTACTCTCTTTTAGTTTAAAACCATTACCCCCGTCCTATCGGTACAGGCCCTACTAAAAAGTTTGTCCCCATCTTTCTTGTAGGCCCTCTTTAAGTACTGAAAGGCTGCAATAAGGTCTCCCCAGAGCCTTCTCTTCTCCAGGCTGAACAACCCCAACTCTCTCAGCCTTTCTTCATAGAAGAGGTGTTCCATCCCTCTGATCATTTTTGTGGCCCTCCTCTGGACCTGCTCCAACAGGTCCATGTCTTTCCTGTGCTGAGGACTCCAGAGCTGAACACAGGACTCCAGGGCTGAACACATTACTCCAGGTGGGGTCTCACCAGAGCAGAGTAGAGGGGAGAATCACGTCCCTCGACCTGCTGGCCATGCTTCTTTTGATGCGGCCCAGGATACGGTTGGCCTTCTGGGCTGCGAGTGCACATTGCCAGCTCATGTCCAGCTTTTCATCCACCAGTACCCCCAAGTCCTTCTCCGCAGGGCTGCTCTCAATCCCTTCATCCCCCAGACTGTATTGATACCAGGCATTACCCCAACCCAGGTGCAGGACCTTGCACTTGGCCTTGTTGAACCTCATGAGGTTCACATGGGCCCACTTCTCAAGCTTGTCCAGGTCCCTCTGGATGGCATCCTGTCCCTCAGGGCTGTCAACCGCACCACTCAGCTTGGTGTCATCTGCAAATCTGCTGAGGGTGCACTCGATCCCACTGTCTATGTCATTGATGAAGATATTAAACAGTACTGGTCCCAGTACGGACCCCTGAGGGACACCACTTGTCACTGATCTCCATCTGGACATTGAGCTGTTGACCACTACCCTCTGGATGCTGCCATCCAACCAATTCCTCATCCACCAAACAGTCCACCCATCAAATCCCTATCTCTCCATTTAGAGAGAAGGATGTTGTGGGGGACCATGTCAGAGGCCTTACGGAAGTCCAGGTAGACGACATCCGTAGCTCTTCCCTTGTCCACTGATGTAGTCACTCCATCATAGAAGGCCACTAGGTTGGTTTGCAGAGGTATGCTACCAATATTCCAACATAGTAAGATCTAGAAGGTTCTGTATTCTTTTCCTAAGTGGTTTAGCATTCATGAAATATAATGTCAATAGCACTGGAGGCTGCAGTTCCCCGCAGAACTAAATAGGTGATTACGTGCTGCTCTATATGCTTTAATCCTGACCTGCTACTTGTTAACAGAAGAGGGAGGAAAAATCTTCACTCAGTGTTCATTCGTTTTGTAC
This sequence comes from Gymnogyps californianus, assembly GCF_018139145.2. Classification (NCBI taxonomy): domain Eukaryota; kingdom Metazoa; phylum Chordata; class Aves; order Accipitriformes; family Cathartidae; genus Gymnogyps; species Gymnogyps californianus. The sequence goes on along the minus strand of NC_059474.1, from coordinate 56,569,824 downwards.
ATAACATTGTAAATTATTTTAGGGTACCATTAATGGAATTTATCGTAGCCACATTTTGATGTGCTACAACTCAAATAACAACTGGACTGCCACAAGTAATTCATTTTACATGGATCTTGGGGTACCCAGGAGAGAACTGTTGCTCTCCACACTGCTGCCTTTCCATGGCTGGAATTAGTGCACAGCTGAACCCTCCTGTCCTTCCTTTCTTGCTTTTAATCACAACGGAGAAAGGAAACAGAAAAACGTAAAGTAACTCTGACTCTACAAATCTTCCCAACAAGACCGTAACTTTTATTTTCTTTCTTTAATCTGATCTCTTAATGCTGCAATACCATTAAGGATATAAATCATATGTGGGAAAATAGATGCTAAATCTGTCAAAATCAAGTCACAGCAAGTCTCTACTAGTTCTACTGAAAAGCATCAAGGCAGTTAAAGAGCTAAATTAAATTCTGTACCGGGCTTCCTGGCATTGCAGTACATCCTGTTGTTGTCACTGGGCACTCGAGTGGCCTTTTGCTGAAACACTACAACAAAATCAAGAATATAAGGAAGTTGGTGAAAAATGGCAATAAAAACCATCACACATTCTGAGGCTCACGGAGGCAGGCTGGAATAAATTTCTTGTTCCAGCCTAGGAGTACTTCTCAACCCACTTGTCAGTCTAATGTTAATTACTTGAAAAATTGTTCTGTTGCACAGAATGGCAGGATTACTGATATTACAGATATCATGACAAGAAGCTTTGAAGAAAATAAAATAGACTTATCACTTTAACATATTACTTGTTTAGAAAAAACAGCTAGATCTCGGAGTTCTTCACATGGTACAGACACTTACTGTAGCCTGTTTCTTATTTTATGGGGAAAGCTAAGGCAGAAAAAAACAACAGTACTAGGTGAGAATAATGACACTGCTTAAGAAAGAGTATGTGTATATTTGTGTCTACTTTATTCAAGCACTAGGAACAGCAAAGCATGATCACTTATTCTAGCAGCGTAGCCCATCATCACCATTCCTGTGAGGTGCCCAGAGTACGGCCAGCCTGGATACTCCCTGAAATGCTGCAGTCAGATTTTTGCTGGCGGCATATGTAAAACCCAGAAGGTGGGAATTGCTTCGTTTCTGACTTAGCTCCTGCCATATAGGCTTTCCCTCTTACGTCTCAGTTCTGATTTTAGCTAAACAAACTGATAATCTAGAATAATTCCTTCTCATTAAGTAATCTTTCTGACATCACTGCAATGCAGCAAATGTGCCAGTTCAATGGAGCAAATATTTGCTTGGGGACCAAGGCCCAGTACAACGGAGCTCTGCTCAAGCAGCAGAGCTGGCACGCTCTGCATGGCACCCCGGAGTCCTGGCTTCTTGCTCCTGCTGACCAGGGAAACCCAGTGGACCTTGGTTTGCTCCTTGTCTGCCTGCTCAGGCTGCCTTGTACGATGCATCCACTTCTCTCGGAAACTTGTAAAACGGATGATCAAGACCGCTGTGACATCTAAACTCTGCGCATGCTACGTGCAGAGGTGAAGAAGGAACAATTCCTAAGGGTGTATTTTCTACGCTGCAGAATAAAGTCTTTACGCTAACTCCTGAGTAGGCTTGTATGGAAGGTGATGATGAATGAAAACAGCTGGGGACTTGATGTTCCTTAAAATGTTCTCAAGCTAAATGGAGAGTAAAAGAACTATACAGGCAGCACAATCTGCTGATGTTATGTCCCTAGCTTCAGCCTAACACTGATAGATTTTAACTCTTGTAATACTCTTCTCTGTAATTCTCAAAGAATCCTGCTAAATATGGTTGCAGTGTTTTCTTCTATACTTGAAATAGTATTCTCTTTTTAAAGAAGAAATTGAAGTAACCAGAACACAGAGGTAATGCAGGCAGCCTGAATTTTACTGCAGAAGGAGGAGAAGGGATATACTCAACAATGTCCCTGATTGGAAAGCACTTTAATTGATAGGCTTTGAAATTTCTGCTGAGTTTTGCAGTGTTGGAGTAATCAGAAATGGAATTACTCTTCCAGTTCAGAATAAAATTGTTAAAACCACTTTACATGCCGCATCTTGCTGAAATGATTTCAGTTGGCAGCAAGTATTCAGTGTGGGTGAGGTCAATGAAAACAAATTCCTGTTTCTGGAATGCCTGGAAAGATGTATGCACACACCACTGTACGACTGTCACAGGTTTAGGGAAGATTTCACCAATTTACTTTTTCATTCCCACATTCTAATGACTTATGAACTGCTCGAATACAGTAGTGGAATGAAAGAAACAGGTAATCTTGCACAGGGATATATTCCATTATTTCTTATGGAAGATAAAGTGAATATTCCTTCAGTAAATATTAATATAGCAATTTTTTAAAGTGTCAGAATGCCACAGTCCTTCAACTGAGGATGAATATATATTTTTATATTTTCAGAGCCTCTCTGCCATAGATAATCTGATTTAAAAGTTGCAGTACTTCTATTATGCTTTTTTACTTAATGTGCACCCTTCAATAATATCTGTATGATTAGAGAGAGAGTCCTTTTGAATTTTTAATCACATTGTGACTGGCTAAAGTACCCATAGAAGCTTGTAGGTCAAAATCTACAATTTAAATGTCCCAACCCAGTATATGCTATATAATTTTTGTTTACGACCTATCTCCTCTTCTCTCTCAGTTTCTCAGAATTAAAGGAGGCTGAGAGAACTAATAAGTCATTCCACTTTATTTCCCCTCCTCTCTTTAGTTGCTGCAGGACAGAGACGAAGTTCTTTGCATGCCCTAAATACATTTTTATGTCTTAGGTAGTAAGATCGCTTTTTAGGAATGTAATGTAACCTCAATATTTCTCCAGGAAAGCAAACTCAGAGTAAGACACTACTGCAATATTTTCTAGTAGGACATGAAACCAGAAAAAAACACATTTAAAAAGTGCGACAAAACACAAATTTTGTGGCAAATATGCAGAACTCTGGGAAAATCCCTAACAGAAGGCTTGGAAAGTGAGTGGGATCCAAGGAACTCTGAATTGCCTTTTTTATCTCAATCAGACTAGCTACAGATGTTGTTTCAGGCTGTCTGCACATGCAGGTAAATAATGTTATGAGGCTTGAAATGTTGTTAATATTTTCATGGTTATCACCACAAATAGAAGGGCTAGAAACATTTGAAATCTAAGTCTCTTGTGTTTAATTCTGTACCAAGAAGAGCATTTTATAGTCACACACTGTGCAAGAAACTGTGATGAGTATAAAGGGTCTAGAACGAGAGAATGACATTTTTTACAATAGCTGCAGGTTGACAAAAAGAACAGGAATTTGATTTTCAGAATTAATTGAGGTTCTAACACAAAGCTGTAATGGTAAGGAATCATAGATGCACTATGACATTTCAAAAATTGCTTAGTAAGAAGTGATATAATTAGAAACACAGGCAATCAAAATGTGGAAAAAGTTACATTATGAGAGAGGACAACTCATATCAGTTAAAAGGCAATGATCAAGATATAGTTTCTAATTTACATTTTACTTTACCCATCTAAACTATGAGGGATGTTGCCTAATTTGTTGTATTAGCAACATTACCTCTAAAAATCAAACAACAGTTTGCCACTATACACTAGCGATTCAAATAAAGCTAGACCGATGAACGTACCCTCTGGAAGAATATGTGAGCTAATCATACCTAATACTTACCTATTTACTCAACACTTTCAGCAGAACAAACACAAAGGAGAAAAGACACAGCAAAAAAAAAAAAAATCAATAAATATCACTAATTTGAATTGAGTTTGCTTAGGGAAATTCAAGATGCATTTATTCATCAGCTTCACTGAGCTGATGTTCCAAACAAAATTATCTATCGCCATGACTGTTTTATTTAGGAAACATTCAAAATTAAAATCCAGGGGAACAAAATCTTTATAGAAACACAAGGCTAAGTGATAATGCAAATTAATTAATACACTAGGGTTGCACTTACTAACACATCTCAACTCAGCTGCAAATTACAATGAGTTTGTAAGCTTCCTCCTTGTTCTTAGTAGGTTCTTGCTTCATTCATTTTAGAATTGTCGTGCAGTTAACTCATGATTAACAGAAGAATGGAGAAGGAGGGGTGAATTGCTAGTTGGGATATGTTTCAGGGAGAGACTCCTATCTTCGCCCACTCCATTTTTTTTCCCATTATTTAAACATTTTAACAGTTAAACTGTGTGTGCATCGTACCTAGGCAAATAAAACTTGCAAGTTCTTTTTCTGGTAGGGATTAGATTGTAAATTAGATGTAGCACAGCAAGGGATGACAAATACACAGAGAATACTAAGGAAGGAATATAGTAGAATGATGCTTATTATTCAGGAGATGAAAACTCTGCAGATGTTTGTTCACATCTTTTTAGATCTCATTTTCCTTTTGTCTGTTTTGTTTGCTAACACACTGAGCATCACTCAGTATGAGGACTAGACAGAGGTCATCAATGCAATGCTAACCAATAAGTTTTGTGAGAGATGATTAAGGACCACTCCTAAAATTTATACAAAATATTTCACATATTTATGATTAAAACAAAAAATTCTAGTGATACATAACATGAAATCAGCTACGGAAATAGGACACTGTAAATAGTATAGCCTTTTTTATTTTTCCAAGGCAACACAGCTGAGCACAGAACAAAAGCGTATCAGTGTGCCTCATAACTCTCGTCTAGTTAGGTCCAAGCATTGTGGAGAAGGGATGGCTGGGCTGGGCTGTGCAAGGTAACAAAGGCTCAAGTCCCAGAAGCTGTCCTGTCATGGTAGCATAGATGTCTGAATGCACCTACAATGTCAGAAGGCAAGGGGAAAAAGACTGGCCAGTTTTAACTGCACTGGTGTGAGAAAACCAGTGACCACATCTAAACTGGTACAGAAGTTCTGATCTGTTCTAAATGTGCTGCCTGACACTCAAGACATTTATGAGAATACACAACAGTCATTTCATCAGAATAAAGACTAGGTGATGTCAAATGCACTTGCGGAAATATCAAACTGCCATGCCGCTTCTGTTATTTGCATGCTGCCTGAGTTTTTCAGCTACAGCATCACATCCACTCATCACAACTTATACAGGCTGTTGTCAGCCTCTGCCTTCCACAGCCACATAATTAGTCAGTTGAGATTGAAAAAACCCAGTTTTCTCAGATCAAAAGTAAAATGACTTTAAAAAGAATCACAGTGTAATGACAATGTGAAAACATTAATCCAAAAATAAACATATGCTCACCAGCAATTCTCTTCCCAGTTTGCAGTGAGATTCCGAGTCTGTCAAATATGAGCTCAAATCTGTTAGAATCCCAGCAACCTTGGTCAGGGTGGGACCTCAGGAGACTACACAGAGACGACTCCCCTACATTGAGGCAAGATAATACAAGTAATACCAGAACCCCTTACAGAAGGGTAAAGAGTGAGTGAGAAGAATAGTACTGGTTAGTTTAAGATGCTGTTCAGAAGGCGGTGTCAATGTACTTGCTGTACCCTACACAATGAAGAGAACTCTCCCACTGTTCCTCTTGTCAGAAATTTAACTTAGTGGATTATGGAAGCTGGAAGGACTCTAGCGATATACTCAAGAATATTTGCTCCAGCATGTAAAACCTGAATATACTTCTGCAGTCCCATTTTTCTTCAGTAGATAAAAGCAAAAAGGGGCAGACTCTATATCTGGTTTTACCAGAAATACGCTATTTAGAACAGTTTGCTTTTCAACCAGGCAGCATCCTATAAATATTTTCTCTCTGTGCACCTTATTCAGTACATATTTCAATCTACCAAAGTTAAAATAGCAAAAAATCTGACTGAATGAACACAGTGGATGAAGCCAGTATACTGCTTCCCAACCAGGTCTGTAAAAACAGTCTAAGTGCTCTAAGACAGCTGAACAGTGGTTCCTAGTATTTTATTCATGGAAAAACACCCTTAAGTTGGGGATACATAATGAAATTCAGCTGCAGTGCAGTACTGTATACTTACTGTAGGAAAGTACTAAAAAATTCCTCTGTGGGACATAAATGTTTTGCAGTTTGCATGGGCTCTGAGGCTTCACTTTGGAAACGCCTGCTTTAGAGCATTTAAACAATCTGCATAAGAAGAATTACTAACTCAGGATGCAATCACTATGGTTCCCAGTAATCAGCCTGATAAGTTTCCAAGACACTAACAGTTCTGTTCTGGATTTTTTTTTTCATTTCATTTGGGTTTACGTTGTCTATTCTGTACATGAGATATTCTGCCTCCCTAAAAATATCCACTGGCTGTTACTTTTTCTGCATACCCTGTGATTTTGATGAGCAATGAAGATGCTATTCTCTTCTGGGATAGTAACTGGGAAACATATTTTTCCACTTCTAACTTTTAACCCTAGTGTGAAGTCCCACAGACAGCTATCTTTAAATAGTAAAATGTTTCCAGTGCACAGAGGGGAATGCATTCCTTCAGGGAATTGTGAGAAGTTTGCAAAGGAACAAAGGCTATAGCATATGAAGTTTTATTTATGCTGTTGTAGGACAGGTGTCCTTGCTGTAGAGAGCCCCTCTCATACTGGTGGTCTCTGATAAGAGGTAAATGATCAAACCAGGACAGTAATGTAATTCTTAAGCCCTGAGGCAGTCCTGGTAGGTCAGACTTCAGAAATGGTAGGGAGGCATTACAGAAACTCATGCATCTGTCATAAGAATACACGGGGACTTCAGCCTTCATACATTTACTTAACAGTTGTTTTGGCAGCACACAACTGAAAAAAACACCAAAATAACCTACAAAGGAATACCAAGCACTTGAGGAATGGAAAGGGAGCACACTAAGAGTGCACACCATCTGGACAACACGCTATTTGGCACCAATTTGCAGCTCCATTGGTTGATGAGCCTTTCACACAGAAGGCAGAATTCTTGCAGTGGTCTAAATTAAAGAACAAATGTACTCTCTGTTTGTTAAAGATGCAGTACAATACAGTAGTTCAATATAGTACAGTAGTTTGCACGTTCATTAAAATTTGAAAATAGAATAAATGAAACTGAGTAAAAGCAATTAGCACACTTATGTGTTAAATATTTCAACTTGTTCATGTTTCCCAGAATTCATTTGTCAGCAAATTCAGGTCAGATGCTCAAACTGTAAATTGCGGTAGCTCAGTTATGACAACTTGCATCACTGAGCGTCTACTGCCTAGGTTTCAAAATGTAGATCCTGCTCTGAAAGAGACTCTAAAAATGGGCTTGTGAAGTTCCATGTTTGTTTTCTATAGATCAACAGTTCCACTATCCTATTCTGCAGAGCACCAAGTGGTAAACTACATGGAGCAGGCTTTCTGCCCAGTGTAAACTTGAGCTTCCTTGCATTTGAAAACTACTTATTACAAAGAGGGCTATTTGCTCGCTTTCTTTATTGCTATTCTCATGGAAGCATCACCACTTTTCCTTAAAGGAGAAGATACTCTTTTGTAACTTCGTGGACTTCAATGTGTGGTGAAAGCCCTGATGGGAATTCAGCCACTTGATTTGTCCTGATGGATACAAAAAATAGATTAAAAAGGAGGCACCAGCATGCAATCTAAGAGGCAAAAGGCATTTCTGCTATGCAATGCTTACACTTTTTTTTGCCCATAAATGAGCCCATAATTTTCCATCACCTCTGTGGGTACATAAGGGCAAAAAGAAATCTTCCTCTTGCATCTCTGCATGGCACTACTACAACAGCCCCTGCAACCCTTGGGGCATGAAGCTTGTTCTTTCCATGAACTCCTGAAGTACATGGGGATCCAGTTGCGGGTGACTCTGTACCCTTAACACAGCCCTCCTCTGTGCATCATGCTCCAGTCTCTAACCCCATTTTTCCCATAGGACCTGTGTCTAACTGAACACCAGAAGGGAACGGTTCTGAAGATCGACCAGAACTGTGCAGTGAAGACAACCTGTCTCTTACGGGAATATTATTTAATTTGTTTTAGAAGTTAAAAGGTATTTAGTGAATGGAGGGAGAATACAGAGGAGGGAAGGATGCCTCAGTTAAGTAACTAAAAGTTGCTCTGCTGAACAGGACTTCTCTCTCCAACAAAGCCCCAGCGTAACCCCAGGCAAGTCATTTAAGCCAGCAATCGGGCTCATGAATCCCTGACGTTAGGGTGCTGACTAGACACACTAACGATTTAATCTGAAGTTTTGAGCACTCGTAGTGGCCACTGAAATCAATGGGATCTCTGCTTTGAATGAGTAGAATATTATATAATGCTGTTAATCTCAAGAATGGCTTCTTAGTTACTTCGTATGGGGCATCCAAAAACTCAGTGGATACAGAACAAATCAAAAGGTTTATCACAGGAGGGTCTGAAACAACACATTGGACCTAGGGCAGGCAGGAATTATATTTTAAACAAAAATGGGAATGAAAAACACTGAAGAGTTTTGCATCTTATGCTCACCCACTTTAAACACTAGATGAAACAAAATATCTGTGATAAATAGCAGCACACGGCTATATACTTAAGGACTGTATTGTAACGTGTGTGGCAGGGAGAAAGAAGTAAAACAGAAAAACTACCTCAATTCTAACTTTTTGATTATTTGACTTCGCAACTTCGGCAATGCTCTTTTTAACATAATATATTAAAAACCGCCCTGAAACTATCATCAATTTATTTGAGGGATGAAAAATGTGTATATGCACTAGCCAGAGTAATTTTATTTTACACTGATTAGATTAAATTATAAAGCAATGGCTGCAAACACATGCAGATTTTAATGATGGACTGGAATGAAGTTTTCTGGTTCTTACAGCCAAAACAATCTTTTTTTCTGATTATAAGCAGTTTTAATATAAAAAACTGGAAACTGGGATATTGCTGGACTGGATGAAGAATTTTTTAAGCACTGTGGAGAAAGACAAAAATTGCCAATCCAAGTAGCAAGAAAAATCTTTCAGCTGAAGATATATCACTTCTGTCTAAAATTTCACTATCTATCTCAGGAATCCCTGCACAAAACAGGAGAGTGAGAAACTCCAGATCTGGAACTAGCAGGACGGCCAGGCGAAACAGAGGCCTGAGTGGTCAGCTGAAGCTTTCTTGAAACACCTCTACTTTTCTCGTGTATTGTATAAGTAAATGAACTTGAGCCAGAGGCTGATTTCACAGAACAACAGGAAACTAATTTGTCTACCACTACCTGCTTATAAAAGCAAAGCTAAAAACCTTGCAAGTGTGTGTAAGTGTGTATATGTGTGTATATATATATATATATATGGTGTAAAAGAACCACAGTCCCATCAAAGCAGTTCCTCTGATAGTTTCTTCCTTAGTGAACAGTTAGGGTAGACAAAGCAGAAACACTCTAGTGCAATAAAAAACAGTAAAAGCAATCTCCCAAATAATGCATCTTCACAGTAAGGGTTTTCAAGTCACTGGCCTGTCTATGATGATGAAGGACCAAGATTTGAGACACTGCTTTAGCAATCTCAGTAAAAGCAGCCATTTCAGGACTTTTGTAGTTGTAACAGCCCCCTATACACATCCGTTCTCGGATTACACTAACTACTGTAATGATTCAGCCTTATACCTCCTGAACGTGCTGAAGAAAGAGCAACTAAATGATGAACGCATTAGCCCACGCATTCGGGCCCTCACCTGGAGTTATACAGCCTGGAGGAAGAAAGCTAGCTAGGAAGAATAAAATAAATCACTGACTGAAATAGGCATGAAAAAGGAGGCGCTCCTCTGTATTTGGTAGGATGATTTGGGTAGTATTAAGCCTGTTTTAGTGCAAAACATGCACTGGAGGGAGTAAGCAATCTACTGGTGTCCTTTCTCAGCCTGGTTTTCTACCATTTATTCTTATGAATATTCTTATACATTGGCAGGTTTTTGTAGAGGAGGCTGGAAATGCAGGCAGTATGGATTTGGGGGCTTACACAGAGATCTCTGCAGTAGGTTCACAGAAATTCCTTTTGTTATTTTGAAATTTGGCTTCAGTCTGAATTGGACTACAAGACACCTGAAATCTCTTCCAGCCTTACGTTTCCAAGAAAAAGCTCAAAAAGGTCCCCCAGTTTTCACAGAAATGGTAAAAGGACATAATCCTTCCGCAGGTGGCCATTTCTAGCATCTTGCATTGGAGAAAGGATATTTGAAAGAGGAGTTCTCACACAGGCATTTCTCCCTACTGTTCTCATCAGAAAAAATAAAATATGGCTAAAATCTCTCTCTTAGAAGTAAGTAAAAACATTTTGATAAAGAAACTGAAAGGTGATTCAAATAGCACATTCTGTATTACACTGTTAAAACAGACACACTCACAGCTAGCCCAGTGATTCTTAATTTTCCATCATATTGTCGTAATTTTTGTAAAATTAAACCAAAAAAGTGATGCTATCTGAGATGCAAATTGAAAATTAACATTAGTCAGAGATGTTCTCAGCTCATTTGAAAGGTGAGAATAGGTTGACTGAATCAACCAATTTGTTGGTTTGAAAGTAACTGCACAAGGATCTTAGTCTTTTAAAAAATATTATTCATCAAATAGAAGAGACACGTCTATATTCTACCAGCAAATATTTACAAAGCAGCAGCACTAACCTTGTACTATATAGGGAGTGTTCTCCTCTCTGACCGGCGAAGATATGGGACGAGGGGCAGGGGCTGGTGGCCTGTTCACAATAAAAGACCTGCGTTCTTTCCTTTTCTCCTCCTCCTCAGCCAGTATGAAATCGTACACAGATTCATCCAGTTTCGCAAAAGCGTACGGGTGTTCCTCCTCACCGTCTCCCTCGCATGTATCTTGGTCTTCTCTGCAGCATGCTGTTATGAGTCCATCACCACGTTCTCTTTCACTTCTGTCCTCCACAAAATTCCTCTCTGAAAAAGCGAGGAATTGTGTTCCATATATAGGGTAAAGAAAGGAGATTAGGACTTAAATTAAAGCTTTAGAGTTTCCTAAAGTAACTCAGAGACCTAATTTCACTCCTAAACTAAAGCGCTCCCGATTTTCACAGGCTTCTGACCATCTAAGTCAGTAGAGAGCATGTCCCAAAGGAATAATTCCAGCTTCAGGGCCTCCTCATGATTTCACATCAGATTATCAAAAATAGATGCTTAGCTATGAGCCCCAAAATAAATGGGCTTATTTAAAAGAAATACTGAGTGCCCCAGTTGCTCCCACAAGAATCACACAAATCTGTTCTTTAATGGTGAAGCCAAGTAAGTGGTACCTGTGGCCCCTGGCATTTTGGAAAGTCAGGCTATTTGTTAGCTGTTGCAACAATGACTTAAGAATCAAAACTTATTTTAGAAAATGTTGGGTTTTGTTTTTCCTACATCTTCAATGTCCCACTTGGTTTTGAGGGCTTTACTAAGATGTACTGTAGGACAAGGTGAAAAAAATTTAAAAAGCTCCTTGCAGCATAGATGAAATTTATGATCTCTTCTAATCTATGCTAAGACTATCCAAACCTTCCCACCCCAGTAACTTCCCTGACTCTCTGTACTCCCCATATTTCATAGTACAACTACTCAGAACTTGCTTTCTTTTAGCTTTGACATTTTACAGCATTAAAAGGAATTGCTGAGTTTCCCGATACCTGGGTTTGTTTTGATTTGTCTTTAAAACCCCACAAACTGCTAAGAGTTAGAAGCTGTTACTGAGGCTGGTGTTCCCATAAATGTTTATAACTTCCTTGTGCTGATTACCCATCTGTCCTGCGAAAACAGTAGACCTGCCTGGAATTCTTGTACTGAGTCATGTTTTCCTTGTGTTGTAACCTACTGCCTGTACATGCGTATCTGCTAAACTAGGCTGTGGTCAGTACTGGTGTTTTCAATCCTTTGGCTGCCATTTAAAGAACTGTTTTATCTGTTTATGTGTTCAGAGGACCTAATCAATCTTTGTAAGTGGGATACATTTACAAATGGGATGTGTCATTTATGAATGGGATGTGTTATTAATATGTACTATCAACATGTATTCTGGCTAAGATATAAAAATGTTTTAAAACAACAAGTGGGATTAATACACCTGCTGTATTTAATATGAAAAATATTTTGTTTCCGTGTCACTATAAAAGTTCCGTTTCTTTCTCTGTAGGATATTCTTTCTTTTAACTCCCACAGGGGGCACTCTCATGCCACTGCCAAAACAAAGACTTCAAGAAGAGGGGACTTGCCTTTTAAGTATTCCACAGCAACACCTAAAGCAAGTGGCTGACTAAAAATACGTAGCAATGACTCATTAGAGCTCCTCTTTGAAAGCAAGCATAATCCTCATTTAGAGGAATTCTGATACCCCCCACCCCATTCCCCAATGATGAAACCAAGCCTAACGCTTCAGGAAAATTCACAGCATGTTTTAAATTAACTATTCACACAGGAGTGTTTTTAGACGAACTCTGCGTTACCAGCACAGGATTCAGCACAGGACACTACATAGCCGAGAAATTTTCTCTGCTGGTACCCACATACAGACAACCAGCATTTGGCAGACAGGGTCACATTACTACTTGATGGTATAGCCACATGAGAGCTATTCCAAGACAGGCATTTATATCAAACCTACACTAAGAAATCCTGTATGCCAAACCTGACCCCTCATTTATGCACACATAGAGCTGCAGTTGAGTATTTTGTGGGAAGCAAAACGCATCTTTAACATTAATTTTATTCTGCCCCTCTTTCTCTTAGAATCCACCTATGACTTCCTGCATATAGTCAGCTTTTTTTTTTCACAGCAGAAAACAGGACGAAAACCTACCTATAGCAGGCTATAAGGCTAGAAAGCTATTTCTGTCTACTTATGTGAACTTCAAAGTGCTTGGTGACAGTAATTTAAGCCTCTAAGAGGTTATGCCTCATTTAAAAACAGAGTTAACAGTAATAAGCAGTGGAGAAACTGAGAAGCAATTTGTGTGCACACTTATCAGTAGTGTCCATGACAAACAAAAAGTCTTTTTCCCTATATGACTATTTAAGACTGGTATTTAAGCTGGAATTCTTTTGCATACTTATTTTTCCCAGTGAGAAAAAATGATAATCGTCCCTTCTGTAATAGATGCAAATAGTATTTTGGGCTTCTCATCACTTGAGCCAAACTAGAACACTAAATTTTAGATTTTTACTCTGGGGCAGAAGTATTGGGAAAAAAAAAAAGGCAAAAAAAAAAGGCAAAGCATTTCATTAAAGGTCACAATTTCTCCCTCTCTTTTCAATCTGCAACACAATATAGCTTTTTATTTCTAACCACAACATTGGCTAAAATGTAATAAAAAACTACGTTACTTATCTCCGCACAGTCACTTTCTATTAATTCTACCTGTGAAATTCCAAGCTGTATTAAATCAAGAGAGTAATTAATATTTTTAAATGGTAAATACTTAAGTCAACTTGACAAAAATACAAGCTCAATCTTTTGTTTCAAGCCTCTCTTGTAAATCCAATGCATCACGTATTATTTGGCAGCTCTCTGAGATGGGCAGAGTGAGGAAAACCTGAAACCTGGACCCAGCAGCCCATACCACAGCATTAGCTGACATACCTGGTCATGAATATCTTGATGCAGCAAAGTTCATATGCACATGCTTGCTTTGCAGAATTAGGGCCATACTGCCTAGCTGCTGTTTAGAAGCTTAGCCACACTTAGAAGAAGTGGTCATATGTCATCTCTACAGCAGCACCTAGTCTGCACTTGCACATGTTTGTATTGGGTTATTTTCCTCCTAAGATCGTACCTTGTGATAAATCGTGCAGATCGTACTGTCTTAGGATGCCAGGCAGATTTCGAGGGGGAGGAGGGGGTGGCCTCTTACAGAAAAAGCAGCCTCTTCTGTTCTCCTTGAGATCATCAGGTATGCTGGCATACAAATTGTCAGGACTGTTGTGAAAGCTGTATGAGTCTTCCTCTTCTTGATCTTCATGTTCTGTCTCCTCTCTGCTGTCTTCTAAGTCATCTTTCTTTTCCTCATCCACCTCAGCTGCTTTTTGGCATCTTGATCCAATTCCATATTGATCTCCTGGGTTCTGCTTGGCTTTTAATGCTAAAGAATGCATTATTTCATTTAAAATTTGCCATCTGGAAACATTCCCTGTTTCAAGGATTCCCACAGAAGCAACACAATGGCTAATAAAACTTTTATGAACTGATACAGTAGGAAAGCTGTCAAATACATACTGTCAGTGAACAGCTTTTTAAATATTTACCAAAACAGTGGAAGTTTTTATTGTATCTTGATACTCTGATACACACCATCTTCATGCATGCAATGTTAAACTTTTCTAGAGTTGCTGTCAGAATGAAATCACACACACTTACCTTGCCTCCATAATTTGTATTACTTGACTTTCAGTGCAGCACAGCGCAACACTTAGTAAAATAAAGCTGTAGCTCACACAGCTGTGTAACTTATTTTTATACAATGGGGTTTGGGTGCTTATTTAAATCTCTCTAAAATGAAATAAACATTGTCCCTGGGAGACATGGCTGTACTCCTGTGGAAATGGAGCTCTTCTGTCTTTAGTGGCCCACAGACCACAGAACAAGAATATAGTCGAGGGATGTGAAAGCGTACATTTTAATCACTATGTACAGCACCAAGATTTGGGTAGTCAACCTCAGTAACATAACAGAGTAACCTATACAAGTCCATCAGCAGACTTACAGTCAACACACAGCAGGTAATACCGAGCCCTTGAGGTAGGTCTCCATTCTGAGTTATCCTTTGGTGATGCCTTTCTTTCACCACTGATTCAAATGGGGGGTTAGGGCATTTAGCTGACTAACATGGCCAGCTGTTATAATCCATGTTCTTCTTCCATGTGTCCACCCTAAGGTGTTCCCATATACAGCGTGACAGAGACAGTGAAAATGTATCAGGGCTATCCAGGTTTCCAGCTCATATTTTCACAGTGTCTATCATCTACCTAGATGTGCTAAAGCAACTGGTTTAAACTTAGCAAATAAGAAACATCCTTTTCATACAGTATGAGACAGTTGAAAAGACAAAATTGTCAGGATAGAAACAGGATAAAGTTTAGCTTTATAGATTCATGATATTGTAAAACATATGCAAAATATATGCCATCAGTAAATGCAAACAAGCAACTTCGCAGTTTTCAAGGGGAATGCATATGACCACACAGATTATCAACAAGCTTGTCATCAATTTATGCTTAGCTGTATAAACATCAAGCTGCAAAATGTCTACTATCTGTGCCTCCACACAGGAGTTGGCTGTACCTGAAGGCAGTGCCTCCCCTTATATGAAGGCTGTTCTCCGAGAACTTGGAGAATTCAGCTGTTTTCTAGATTGAGAGCAGAGATCACAAATTTCCAGAATTTACCAGGAGGGGTGGTTGCACTGAGGTCTGGCCTACTGGGCGATGACTTTGTTATCATGACTGAATCCCTCACTTGCCTTCCCCATTCTCCTGGGACATCTGCCCTCCCAGAAGTTGCAGTAACATGTGGAAATTGAAAGTATTAAAATAATTTGCCCCCTCTGTTTGTCCATAATCCCACTCACTTAATCCAGCACATGCTTTGTTACCGATAAAGCTGTCTAACAACATGACTTACTCACGGCTGGTTGAGTTTCTGAGCCTAACATAAGCACATAAGTGTCATCGTCTTCTGCTTCCTCCTTGAAGTTGGTGAAATTATCTGCTGTATTAATCTAGAAAGAAAAATAAAGGAGAACATTTGCTTTGGGGACATCATCTCCTACCTTCATACTCTGCTATCGATATAATATTCAACATTCTACAAATGGGAAAGTGGAGACAGAAACGTCATGCATTTGCAACTATGTAGTGGTATACGTACTATAGGCAAAAGGAACGCGTATATCTGGGTACCTATAGAGGACACAAGGTTCTGCCATGAAGCGATATCCAAGTTTGCACAGCAAGGATTGAAGCTAATTGATCTTTCCTTAGCACTGTGCTGGGCTGTCCAGACAGTTCCCAATTCCGCTCCCAACTGTGAAGCACTCATAGGTAACAAGAAAGATCAGTAACAGAAAACCAGAAAGTCTATAGGACATTAGTGAATAGCTCAAAGGTGCACAGAGTGCAAGAAATCTCTGGAGAGCTCATTACAAACAGTTCCCCTATCCTAGTGGTTGGTACCAAAAGCCACGTGTGCACTGAAAAACCGAAACGGGACTGCAAAGCATGTTAGCAGTTCTACCTCAGTGCCCAAATGTGGCAAAGTCTTGTTTCTTGTTCCTCTAGAAAGCTGTTACGTTCACACAGCACTATTCAAAATTAGCCTCAGGAGGGTCAGAACAATTGGTTCCCTAAAACGTTATCAATGTACTTCTTCAAGCAGAAGAGGTACAAACTTCTATCCATAGCCGCTAAGAGCAAACTTGTAACACAACTACAGACAGTTCTGTTGTCTTAAAATATACAACACACACTTGTTAATTGCCGATTTTCAGAAACAACTGGAATTTCAAAAGGTGACAGTTTTTTTCAAGGAACTCAGCAGGACCTTGATTCCCATGTAAGTGTAATATGAAACTATCCTGCATAGGCACCATGAAGCCCTCAATAATTTTTCAGGAATTTTGCATCACAAAATGTTAACTCTGGGGGTTTGAATACACCAACCCCAAAGCAGGTAGGGAAACAGCACGGTCCATATATCATCCAGTCTGCAAGATTAATTACAAGCAGATCAGTGGACAGTGAAGTCAAGAGGAAGAACTGATGAGCGGTTATACCCTTCTGCATGGTGCAGAAACTGATTCCCAAGAGCTCGTGCCAGACTCTCAAGAAGTTTGCTCCTAGTATTCTGCTGCCTCCTTGCATCCACAGCCACTGTCTCAGGGACAGAGTTCTCACTGTGTGAAAGGGGAAAAAATTTGGAGAAATAGAAGGTCTTTCTGGGGAACTGAGAATGCCGCCTTCCCTGCTGCTCTTGTACACAGCCATCTCATGAATACCAGTCTTAAGACAGTGCAGCCATCAGACTGTGCATCAGGTGCCTCCCTGGCCCGCTTTGTTTTGCTGCTTTAAGAATATGCCTGGATCTCCACAAAGCTATACCTGCCTCCAACAATACAGCATTAATCTCGGTCTTCTATGCCCATATAATGTGCATGTCAGTGAGAAAATCCTCTGTTTTGCTTGAACTTCCCCATCATTTATCTGGTTCCTCTATACTTCACAGAAACAGGATACCTCTTAAAAGCCCTGAAGTTAGAGCTTTTCAGAATATTTATTTTCAAAAGATTTAGGTGTGCATGTGCTAAAGGTAACTGTACAGTTGGGGAAAAAAAAGGTCTTCTGATAAGTTCTGTATTTCTCCTGTGAACAGAGGATGTGTGCAGAAGAAATCAAGCAAGCAGAGCTCTAGGTTTATTAAGCTTTCCCGCTATTAGAGTGGAGTACCACACCAGAGAAATTTTTTCAAGTGTTCACTTTTCTCTTTGCAAACATGAAGTACAGATGGATATATAGTTGGTAGAATGAGGTCAAAAGGGTAAGTGGAGGAAACAAATGGCACTTTCTGATTTTCTTGTTTGGCATAGATATTTCTCAGCTGAAGGAAACCTGGTGACTCACAGGAAAACAATAGAATAGATATGATTAATATGCATCTTTGAAACCTCAATGTTTCAGAAGACTGAAGGTCAGCCTGCCCCGCTAGTTTATAGTGGCTCCACTGAGAATGCTGAATCTTAGGGAACTCAGGATGCAATTCAGAAGTTTAGCCCCTGACTACACTTTCTAAAAGTCTCCTGGACCTGGGAGACACAGAAAAGCTGAATAGATGGAAACAGTCTTTAACTAAATATGTTTACACTAGAAAAAGATTCTGTATAATGCATAAATTATTGATAAAAGCCTCCTGTGACACCGGGCATGATGACATCATGCAGCTGAAAATGGTGCAGCATCTCCAAAGGCAGTGGAGAGTGTTTTTATTTAAGAATGCAAAGCAACGTAGCTAAGTCAGAATAATGCTGTGGCTCAGCTTGCAAACCTTGCCATGATGCCCTGAATAGAATGCCCATTACTTTTAGGTTCAGAGTGTCTTTTATATGGGCTGGGTCACGTAATTTGAATGTAATAGTATAGCCAGCATGATGTTTCTACAGCAGAATTTAGGGTGTAGTGTACAATATGCACACAGACCTGAACTTCAAAGTCTTTTGAGTCTGTTTGGCTGAAAATGGCTCTTTGATTTACACTGAAATTTCTTATGGATGTCAAGCCACCTTCCAAAGGAAGAACTAGATTTATTGGAAACCAGTATTACAAAAAAAGGTATAAAAAAGTTGCTGTTATCAGCGCAGAACTGCTCACAACAGACTACTGAAAAGGGCTCTGAAGGTTTGAAACTCGAGCTTGCAAGTTAGCAAGAAAATTTCCTTACCTCAAGATGCAACAGGAATGTTGGAATGAATTAAAAGTCCTCTGAGATACTGATGATGTTTCAAGTCCTAAGATTAAATGCCACCTCTCAACATCAAAAGTTAGATACTTAATTTCCTTTCAGTTATATATTTTAACTGTCTTGATTAAACTTCACGTCCAACTAAAGACTTTCAAAAAGGCCAAGATTTTTTAATAGCTTCAAAGCTGTCCCTCTTATACAAAGCTTGAATTGATTTACCTCAGTTATTTACACAGGCATGCCATTAGCAAAATTATTACAACCACCTTGTCAGCATTTTTTACAATGCTCTTCTGAAAAGTCATCCTTTTTAAGGCATGTTTTCTAAAGATTTCCTCCTTCTTATACAAAGGATTTTCTTACCCCTCAAAAATATTTCTCTCCAGTGAATACGTACTGAGAGGGAATCCTCCTCCCGGCAAGGGCCCACACCATTGAAATTTGGTGCGTTGTACCTTCTTATACAGTGAGGAGTGAAACATTAAAGAATTCAGAGGAATCTAACCCAACAGTGATATTGTATCAAGTTATGGCAAGAGTGAGAAGCACCTAGGCATCAGCACTTCATTTATAAACAGTAACTCACAGTTAAATATATCAATCACAGCTCACATTAGCCTTTATGTATAAGATATAAATGGATATATATAAAAATATATCCATACCTTATATTCCTAGAATCAAAGTAACACAGAACTCCTTATGGTACATTGCTCAACAGCTTTCAAAATTAGATCTTCATGCTTAAATTGGGCCTGGGACAATGCTTAGAGTAATAATCCATTAATTCATGTGATTCTTATGTGCTTGATTCCATTGTTTTCCAATTGTCTCCTTATTAGTTGTCCTTTTCTTCCAGAAAATTGGCCCTTAATAAGTTGAAATCCAACTGTATATATATATCTCTTTTTTACATTGAATAATTACATCCCTTGTGAGTCTAAATTCAGACTGACATCTCTATTTCACCTTATTGAAGTGGTATTTCTTAAAAAAAAAAAAAAAAAATGTATGTAAAAGAGACTTCCATGTCTGTGTTGTAATTTGGGAATTCATGCTTTCTCCTACATCCTCAGTTTTTCTGGATTGCAGCAATTAGGAAAACTGCTGGAGAAAATCCTTACCATTGCTTGTAAAATTCTCATTGATCCTTTTGACAAGACATTCTCTTTAGTTAGGGCTGAATTAAAAAAGAATTATTATTCCATGGAAGTTAGCTCCCTGACGTGATAGAGGGTAGCTCATAGAAATACACTGGAAGATTTAAATTGTTGTATGGACTAACAAAGAGTTGCTTGTTTAGGCTTAAATACCAAGTACAGCATTAAAATGCTGACATGGACTCAACAGTTTTGTGTCTGTCTTGGCAAAGCTGTCATCCCTTCTTTTGATTATCCTCCCATTTCTTGCAGACTTTGTCTTCTCAGTTCACAGCTCTGTGCTGTCCAGCGTTCAGTGTCATTGTACCTGAAAGCTCACATGCTGCCTCAGCAAGCTCCTTAAATCTGAACAAGGCACATTATTGCAGAACCACTTGCAACGCTAAATGAAATGTATATTCTGTGGGGCTCTGCAGTGAATCTTTCCATTAAACAATGGAACTTAGACTATTTTCCTCCCTACATGTAAGTCAGACTCTGCCAGGTCTACCAGGATATACTTCGCAGCATTCTCCCCAGATATCCTCTGCTTCAGGAAAAAATGATGTTTTGCATCCTGTGTAAAAGATGCCTGAAGAACATCACGTGTTCCTTCCTCAAGATAAGATTTGCTTTCCTGAAAGTCAGTGCATTACTGGCTGAGCTAGGTGATCCCCTTCTCCTTTTCAGTACAAATTATCTTTCTTGTAGCCAGTATATCGAGTAGGAGAGCACAAAAAAGGCAGTTCCCTGCAGCCAGTCTCGCAAAACCCATAATTTATAGGATTACCACAGGCCACATCTAAATTTTAATTCTAATCTTAATTCTAATTCAATTTTCACACCTCAGTCAGTCCATCTGCCTACCAGTTTTCTTCATTAAGCCTTTTTCTGGGAGAAGCAAGACTTCAACCACTAGATTAAACCAAAGGTGCTGTCTTTAATTTGTTTAGGACAAAGACTATCTGATCTTCTTCTGGACTCTAGGGCATTTCCCAGATGCCTGTTGGATAGCATTCAGGCTTGCTATCAGACATCTCAAAAATATTACCCAGTCACACTAAGGCCCATTCTGTCAGAGCTGAGACAGATCTGGTTGCTTGATTTGTTTATAACATGTCACCACAACATTCCTTCTTATCCCATTCCCAACATTCAAAGTCTGCATCTCTGCCAAGATAAGCGTTGCTCGTTCATCTGTCTCCCACTACTCTGTAGCTCAGCATTTCAGATCAGAGGACAACCTTGGTATGGCTGTCCTACAGGCACAGCTTTAGGCATCCTCTTCCGACTATTAAGCAACAAGATAACATTGCCAGTCACCTGGAGTTGAACCTGTGTTGAACGCCAGAAGAGAAACAGTTTCTACCGTGTGGCTTCCTTGAGATGCACCAGTCTGAAGGACTCCACAGCTGCCCTCTCCCTCTGCTGATTTGGAGCCCTGATTCTCCTGGGACTCTGAGAAACAAGTTGCCAAATGCTGGTTAAAGCTGTCACAGTCTATACGGGCTTGCTAGAAAGGCTGTGAGGGCATGTAGAGCCCAGATGCAAGTACAGAGGTGCTTTTAAAATTATCTGATACCAACTATGCAGGTACATGGATGCCTATGTCTTCGGGGTCAGTGCATCCTAAAGAAACAATCACTATTTTATCTAAATATCATTATAAAATAAAACCAAGCGGACATGGACTCATTTGCACTTATACTTTCAATGTCTTTTCTTTTTTTTTCTCTTCAGTGCAGACCTCAATACTGCATACAGTCCTTTTTAAAAGTAAAATCAACAGCTTTGAAAACCTGGAAGTAGATGTGAACTGGGAACATTTCAAAACTTCGTGTAACTGAATAAGAGTATGCCCACCCATAAATCACTACACTGGATCGTGGAGTTGGAAGGAATTTGAAAAATCTTTCTATTATCTAAATTGCTAATAGAGTACTGAATAGTACAGGAACCAGGACAACTCTAATCAATAAGCCTTTCTGTTTTGACAATGAATCACTGAAAACTAGCCTTATAAAAACATTTCTTATTACTTTTGATTTCTCTTGTTAGCTGCATTTCATTTTGTACCTTGGTCTTTCTCATAATGTCCTTAAGTGCCTGTGCTACACTTGTGTCTTTGACCTTAGTAACCTGACACAGTTTCTACTTCCTGTGGGCTTTGTTCTCCTATTTGGGGTTGTTCTCTTACTACACTTTCAATCTTTCCTCCACAGTGAGGTAAGTTTGCACTTAGATATGCTTTTTTTGAAATCTACCACTGTTATGTTGTTATTCTCATTCCTATCATAGGAACTGTATATAATAATGTATCTTAGATCGCTCTCACCAATGTTGCCCTGTCTGGACATCCTCAATGACTTTCTCTTCTTTGTTTACAAAGAAAAGAGTCCTCTAAATATTTCCTTGCCTTAAACGTCAAAACCTTACCAATGCATTTAAAAACTTGCTGGATAATATCTCCTGCTGTATTCCTTTCCAGGCAGACGCTGGTGATCTGGACCTCAGAGCAAGCCTACGCATCGCTGGTACATAAACACAGTGCTTTTTCCTGTTTCCCCTTGACTCTGTTTCCTGAACAAGCTATACTCTTTCATATAAATCATGCAAATTATTCCATCAGCTATCTGTTACACGAATTAATTGCAAGTTTGGTCACGTACGAGAACTGTATCCTTATCTTAATTTCTATATTTTTTGAATTTTTATACAAGTACCTAAGTTTTTTGAGCAGTGGCCTACTTTTCTCTTCCTTATAATTTCTTTAGGCTAAAAAGCCCCTCCAAATGAAATCGTAAAGAAACTTCTGCCTTTCCAGTTTGCAGACAACAATACAAATCACTACTGATCAGCATTTAAGATTCTAGAAAAGGGAGATAGCGTAAGCAACCTAAGCCTCAATTTATTTTTGAGAACAACAAGCCCTAATATGACCATGAGAAGTTCTCCAATACAAGGACGTTTTTTCATCTATTCAATTCAAAGCAATGGCTCCTTCTAAAAAAGTATGTTGGATTCTTCTAAAAAAGGTCAACTTGTTACAAAAAACCCCCAAAAAACCCAAACAAAGAAAAAACACCAGTTTCTACACCCTCTCTAGTGCAAAGTGGAAAGTCTCTTCCAGATGATTTAAAAAGAAAACTACAAACCTGTTTTTCCTAAGTGACATAACTTTTCAGTAATTTCATGGCCTTTTCCATGTGACTTCCTGACCTAATGGAAACCTTATTGATCTCTTCACAAACTGCACAAGTGAAAACCAGGATTGCCTCTGATAAAAAAAAAAAAAAAACCTCATAGAAAAAACTCAGCTGGTCTTCCCACAAAATCTACTTTCATATATGCTGTAAAGATGTAGAAACAGATTAAATATCATTCAAAATATCGCCACACTTCACATTCCATGCCCTATGTTGGCATTTCTGACCTCAGGAGCAGAAAAATATTTTCTCAAATGATTCCATCAGTTCGTGTTTCATTACTGAATCATTTGTTGGTTTTGACCCTAACATCCTCATTTGGAAACTCAGCTCTCTTCCTCACCTAGCATTAAAGCATCAACATAATATGTTTCTTACCACTACGCTGCTTCCAAGTGCCTTCTACACAGCCAACTTTGTCTGCATTTTAATGTTAGCTGGTTTTGGATGGGTGACACATCCACATTTCATTTAGAAAGGACTTAAATTCTGCAAAAGCAGGACTAGATTCCAACTCTCTAAGTCCTACCAGAATAACGATTTTAAGGCTAACTTTATGGAGTACTTCAGGGTAGTTTCTGACGGACAAGCATTCCCACTTTGGTGACAATGAAGACAACCTTGCCTTCCAGTAAGAAATGATGTTGGGATGAATGTCGAAAGCCCTTCCCAAAAGAAAGGGCTGTCCTTCAGGCCTACACGTAAGAGCTGGCCTAGTATATGCCATCTGCTCCCAGAAGGCAGTAGCAGCAATAGAACACCACTTTCCTCTGTTACTAGATATCAAGAGGCATACTTGGCAGGTTGTTTTTTTCCATGGGAGGTAAACTGTGCTGGCAAAACCAAAAGCTCTGTCCTCTAGCCCAAGCAGGGTGCTGGGTGCCTCCCAGGGGAAGGAGTCCTCTCCTGTGCTCTGAAGGCTTTGTTAACCAGAGGGCTTCAGTGCATTTCTGGCTGACGTGGATACAGACCTCACCAGGCAGGGATTACAGAGGTGGGAAACTTGCATCGCTTAACAGACCACAACCATAGCTATAGTGTCCTCTCACTGGAAGTGAACTTAAGCACAGAGGAAAACGGGATGGAAATAGGGTAAGTCATCTCAGAACCTCAAGACAGAAAAAGTTGTTTCCCTTAGGTGGATGTTTCCTCCTTTTCCCTGTCATAGGCATACCAAACTTGCTTTCTAAAGCATTTGTTCTTGCTTTCAGAGAAACCGGACTGGAACACAGTAGTTGGACTTTTTTTCCAGCCCCAGGTGATTTGCTCATACCAATCCTCAGACCTGCCAGCACTGTCTGCTTAAACCCTAGATGCAGCAACCAAAGCAGAAGGGACCTCAAATATACCGCCATTTGGCATCCATCTTCGCAGTTATCGCTCCTTTTGCCTCACCCTTGCTACAGTCTAACCTATACTATACCCTTTGTCACTGGGCCTGCCAGAGCTTTCCAGAATGCACAGGTGAGAACTAGATATACTCTAGAAAATATTTTCCATTTGTACTCTCAGTACTTCATGAAATGAAAGCAGACAATTTGGCAAACACTTCCTTTCATTCAGTTCCACCTGTATCCCTGAGCTACAGCCTAGTGACCAGCCATTCTGGTTATAAAAATTTTTCTAACTCTCAAGTCTGCATTAATGTTACTAATATTCACATATTCTACAATGTAAAATATTCATCAAAGTATTGGAAGTGTTTAAGTATTTATTACTCATTTTTCCCAGGGCCCTGTATGAGCACCTGGAGAAATGACTGAAGAAGCCAGCTTCATAAAATTGATTGCATGCACGAGGACAGATCCAACATTGCTGTTCATTAGCTTTATTAATGTTAAGCACTTTTACTACCCTATTACCTTGCTTGATAACTCATGCTTGCAAAAAAACAGATGAGAAAACACAGATTTCTCTAAAGCATGAGCACAGTGAAACATTCAATACAGTGTTATAATCAAAAACAACAAGCACTTGGGAATCTAACCTGGTTTTAAAGCTAGGCAGGTGGGAAGAAAGGGGGTGGAGAGAAGTTTTACTGCACATGTTCTGCCATGAAATGCTAAAACAGAGAGCAGTTTAAAGCAGTGTGGGCTGAGCCGCCTGGGGGCTAGAACCACCCCGTGAAACACTTGAACTTGGCCTCCTGACCTAAGCAAGACCTGTCTTAGAGAAAGCGAAGAACAGCATATATTATCCTGCCAGCCAAAACTGCTGCCTTCTCCTGCTTGCCCCCAATCTGTCAGAGCAAGCTGCGTGATGTGCAATGCACTCTGCCTTCTCAAAGAGCATGGCTGAGCTATCCCCGATGTACTCCATGCTGTGGTACAAGGTGGGCCCTCAGCTTTCTTCTTCTCTGCTTCACCACGGACGAAGGAGTGTGCGTGCCCCGGTGCCTCAGCTCTACACCACGTCTTTGACTCACGCACATCTCAAGTTGTGCCCAGGAGCTGCATGTGCAGCATTGCTGAGCCAGAGAGATCAGCACATCCAATGTCCAGAAATGAGTTAGAAGACCCTTCTCTGCTCTACTCATTTACAGGAAAAGTGCAAGGGCATAAAAAGTTCCTGGGATTTTTCTCACTGATGCTCTTCAGTGCTATGTTTCCCATGATTTCCTTTCAGTTTTCCATGCCTTATTGAGGCCTTGTAATATCTATACAAGATGACAGCATCCACAGTGCCATTAACATCCATTAGCCAGCTGAGCGAGAAGCAACTGACCCAAACCTGTGTGCGCCACACAAGTCAGACTGCAAAAAGAACAAGTATTTAAGATCAGTAACTATATTTTTGAATAAAGCTGCTCATTCTATGAACAAAAGGCAATGATTGCTCCATTACTCAAAATGACTTCTCAGAGTAGCAAGCAATCATAATTTATTGCAAACCCCTCATGCCTTTCTAGTTTCTCATGCAGCTGCTTACACCATGTGGCTTTTTATCAGGTGTCTGGACATAATAAATGCAGCAGCATTGTTGCTTCTTACATATATGACCCCTACCCTCATTATGTCGTTAACATATATCCGTTATGCCTTTAACTCCTAACACCTGGAAGGATTCAAGGTCAGGTTGGACAGGGCTTTGAGCAACATGATCTAGTGGAAGATGTCCCTGCCCATGGCAGGGGGGTTGGATTAGATGATTTAAAATTCCTTCTGACCCAAACCATTCTGATTCTACCTCAACAGTACACATGATTTTCTTTCAAAGGCACGTTCCCGTTGTGTAAAACTGCAGTACCATCTTTCCCAGAGCACAGATTTCTCTTTTTGGGTCATAGGTGTGTATAATTGCTTTATTTATCTGTATGGATTTCAGTTTAACTGGCCAGTTTCTGCTTTGTTCATATTAGTTCAAATCAGGAGTATCTCATGATCTAATGGACAAGCATACTTACGTTCTGATTAAACTAATCCTAACAAATTAGAACAAAACAAACACATACTAAATTAGGTAGAAAATCGAGCAAGGACACAGAATGACAGTAAAAATAATATTGTGACATTCATAATAATTTGTAAAATTCCTTCTGCATGTAGTTTGCCAGAAGTCCCAACAGCTACCATATTTTCTGCAATACTAAAAGATAACAAAGTGTTAGAATTCTCATGTCAATGTGCTGAAAGTTTATAAATGCACACAACTACCAAAGATAGACAATTACATAGAATAAAAGAAATGAGACATGAAACACTCCACTGCCAAAATCTAATGATTTTGGGATCAGTCTGGAGTAAAAGTATGACTGAAACAGATGATTTGCAGTATATTAAGAAACTAAACAAATTAAAACATCAATGAATACCCAACTTTGGGCTCAGATATTTTAATAAGAGCAAAAAGAATTGCTTCATTTGAAATAATCTGTTGTAATCTTAAGTAATTTCCTTCTGGGCTCTCTTACTAAACCATTTCATTTGGATGTCTGCCTTTAACTTCATTAGAAGCAGATTTACTGCACTGCATATCAGCCAGCTAGCATCCCTGAACTGATCCCTATTTGCATCATTATTCTGTGTAACATCACCTTTACTTTGTATGCTCGTCTATCAAATCGTAGTAAACTTTCTGCAACTTTTTTTAAACTGAATTTCTGGAAAAAAAGCGCTCCCTTTATACAAATTCACAACCATTGAGAAACAAACAATAAACAAAAAACAAATTAAGTAAAAGCTTGGTGTGTCAATAACCGTATACCTCTGTGTTTTAAATGTCCATTTATTATTATACAGCCTTCATGACTACAGACTTGAGAGAAAAACATTACTGCAGGAGAAAGAAAAAGGGACTTCTAATCACAGAGCTTAATTTACTGGTATATACAAAAATGTTTTTTTTTAAAATCAAATCACTGCAGTCTCCATTTGAAGAACTTGTGCTCACTTTCTCTCTTCTAAGCATTTGTGCTGTTCTCTAACTACTGAGTATCAAGGGATTTTTCTTCTGAGCATTCAAAAATAAAATTCCTCCTCAGACTCATTTTAGCTCATTTCTCCTTTAACGACAATTCTTGTTACTTCACTTTTCACACACCCACACAACTTTTTGAAAGCCTTTCAAATCTTGTAGAGCACTGATTCTGCTGAACAAAATATCCACTGCTGTTTGACAGGCTGTGTAATCACTGCAAACTCCACAAAAGCACTCCCATCTTGCCAACAGGTTAATTTTTCAATCTAGCAGGATAAGAATTTTTCTTGCTTTTCTTAATTTTTTTCTGGGCAAAATGATAACCATTCTCCAGAGAGCTTCTCTTTCACTTGATTACAATCACACTGTTTGAACTTTCAGTGTAGTTACTAAATTACTGCTCCCTTAGCAGACCAACCGGTAGCAGAGAGAGGAGGTGGAAGATTCATTAAGTAACATCTAGGGTTTGTGTATGCTGTGAGATGAAGAACCCTTTCCATAAGGATTCTCTGTGGGAATCTGAACAGTATTTATAAATATAGGTGTACTGGGTCTGGCTGGAATGGACTTAAATTTCTTCAGAGCAGCCCCTATGGTGCTGTGTTGTGGATTTGTCCCTAAAACGGTGTTGATAACACACCCATGTTTTGGTTACTACTGAAGAGTGCTTGTACAGCCTCAAGGCCTTCTCTTTTTCCTCCTCTGTCCCCCTCCCAGTGAATAGGCTGAGGTGGGCAAGAAGTTGGGAGGGGACACAGCCCAACGGGTACGCCATGCCATATAATGTCATGCTCAGCAATAAAAACGGGTGGAGGAAGAAGAGGGTGGGCTTTTTGGCTTCCAGGGTGGCTGTTTGGAGACTGGCTGGGCATCGGCCTGCCTGTGGGAGGTGGTGAACGATTTCCTTTGCTTCACTTGTTTTTTTTTCCCCCTCTTTCCTTCACATACTAAACTGTATTTATCTCAGCCCACGGGTTTTCTTGCTTTTGCTCTTCCTATTCTCTCTCTCATCCCACTGGGGCGGGGCAGAGGGGGCGAGTGAGCAGTTGTGTGGGTGCTTAGCTGCTGGCTATGGTCAACTCTCCACATTAGATAAGTATACCCCTGTAAAAAGGGACATGTGTGGCATAACATTAATTTCTAAAGCTTTTCAGGCTATGCCAACTTCAGCATCAGCCACTATGCATTGCATGCTTCCTCCCATCAGTTCATGACAGTTCTCAAGAAGCTGCTGTCCAGCTCAAAACTGCTCTGGCATAGCTTCATCTAGACTCCTAGCACCTCCAAAAATCACCCTGTAATGGAACAAAAATGCTATACCTACGTAGAGGTTCCTCAGCTTAAGAGAAAGAGAGCGTTTGCATACCTATTTATTTCTGCTTTTGTTTCTCCTAGATGGCACATATTAAAACATTTTTTTTTTATCCAAAGCAAGAAAAAGCTCATTAGCTCTGAAGAGCTCTTTGATTATCTTAGACAGCAATAATATGAACAGGTAAGAATTTTGGCTTTGTAAAGCATAATTATGTTTTAGATGACCGTAATATCATCTAGGGGTGTGAAATGTTTCAAATACTGCAGTGGCACAGCAGCTAAATAACGGGTAGATAGAAATCATCTGAAAGGGTAACCAGCTAGTGGAAGAGCAACACTTGTGGAAAACTTAAGATTAGCACAATTGAACAGCTTATGCTTAAAAAAGAAGAGTAAGTAACTGGCATTTAGAAAGGTTTTGAGCCACTGAAGTAATCAGTGACTTTACCTGGAAGGAAAGGAAAAGGATAGAGAAGGTATTGAATAAATGCATCAAACGTGCCTACAGCCCATGAGTCTTTCAACCCCCTTCCAGTGTAACCAGGACAAATATGGTCTGGCCGAGGAAAATAACATGCAGTCCTTCAGTATGGTGTGTTTCAAAGCCCTGTGCTCCAGATTACTTAAAAGTATGTCATGGGCTGGAGTCAAAGATAGTTGCATATATGCTAGTGGCAGAACATTTATGATTTACCAGTGGGCTCTAGCTCTCCAGCAGCAATAAATTACTCCTCATTTTCTGCCCTGTATTGCAAGTATACACTGCACAGTGCTACTCTAACGTGTTAAGCAGGTGCTGTATTTTGCACCAGAACAACTACATTTTAGATGCTGTTAGTCACAGTATTGTTTGTCATTTGCACTCAAGTAACAGAAATTTCTAAGCTCTCTGGTGACCTCTGAGATTCACCTCTTTCCCCCTGATCCTGCTGCATGCCCAGAAATTTTTCTTCTTTCACAGAAACCAGCGGGAGTTTTGCTCTGTGTAGCCAACATTTCTTTTTTTAATATTGAATTAAAGGGGAATGGGATAAAGTGCCTAAATCCGTGAAATGCCATGGTATTTCTAGAATATGTTCCACATACATGTGCTATCAATAGTCACAGTTTTCAGATACAGGTTTTTATATTCAGGTTCTTAAAATCATCTTTACATTCCTAAACAATAGCTAAGATAAAGAATGAGAACAGCAGTTGAAATAGCAGTTATTATCTGTACTGCACTCAACTGTGTCAATTAAAAAGCTACTGTTCTCAGGCTGTGCATATACACACCAGCAAAAATTATCTAGTGAAACATTTCTTCTGTGGGGAAAACATTGGTACAGCATGTGGTAAAATTAGGCACTTTATGAGAAACAAAAGCAGGAAAAAAGGTAAAACACAATTTTCCCTTTGAAACATGTATCATGTAAATTACAGCCCTAGTCAATCAGATAAATAATTAGCCTCTGTAGAATTTAGTTTTCAAAGGCCAACCAAGGTGCTTCTCTTATTTTTGCTTAACTCTGAACGGATCCACACTTGGCGCGTGTATTGGCTTTCAGATTCAACTATTATAAAATTGTTGCTAGTACCCTGGCCATTCTGCATTATTGTTTTAGTTCAGGTACATCTTCATGTATAAACTGAAGCAAATCAGAAGACAGGCTCTGCTAGAGACTTCATCCCCTCTTTTTGTAAAATGGAGATGATAATTTTTTCATTCTGTAAGCAAGTTTCAGGACTTGCTAACAGGCTGCAAACTACTTTGAGACCTTTGGACATCAATTTAAGTGAAAGCTCTTCTCTCTCTCCCCAAAAGACAATCTATCCATTTGATCAGTGACCTTTACACTACTGTCTTCAGACAAATAATTTCCCTTTAAGGTGCTTTGTTGCTTTCACATATTTCGGCGACTGTTTTATTTGATGGCTATATATTTACTACTTTCAAACTATAACCCATTGTCTCAGAAATACATCCTGCATGTACAGAAAACAGCTAAAAGAGGCAAAAAATCCAGTCTAATTTGGGTCCATTTTGCATACAGCATGCAAACAATATGAAGTTCATCTTCATGGCTTCTGCAAGCCCTCTGACAATCCAGGCCCCCAAACAGAGGAGAGAAGGTGGCAATAGAGAAAAAGAATACCAAGCTACTTTTTAAAAAGTCAAACCAAGGTACTTGGCAACTTAGCAAACCAAAATTCTTTTCAATGATCTGTTATGTAGCATAAAGTAACATTGTGTTTCACTTGAATATTTATAAGGAGAGAAACTCCTAATGTTTGAGCAAAAAATTATACAACACGGAATGTGAGTTCACAGAAGATGCTACTGAAAGAAATAAAGGTTTATTTGTCCTAATTTTATAAGGTATTTCTCTCTGACATGCTCCCATATCTTAAGGAAAATACCTAGTCCTCTTAGCTTTGTTCTATGAACAGCAACAAACCAACAGTGAGCAGTCACCTGTGCTTTGATAGTCTTTCCGAGAGTAGATCTATGTGATTTTACCAGGGGCCATAATGTACTCCGACTCTCAGTGGCCTATTGTGAAACCTGCTGTGGTATGTGGTCTCTGCCTCCAGACAAGAGCACCCTTCTTGATCTATGGTGTTGCATTTGTTCCATCTTTACCACAGCCTGCCATCAACTGTAACTGCTTTCCATATAAACCCAATAAGCATCTAAATGTATGTTACCTGTGGCACTGTATCCCCTCAGAATTTTGTATGAACAAATAAGGGTTAAACAGCATAATGCACTGAATTGTATGCTATATACCATAAAATCTGTCACAGCTGAGGAAAGGTGAAACAAATATGAGTGTTTTGCATAAATCTGAAAGAAATACATTCCCTGACTGATGACTGAAATACAATTAGTTGCTGCTTGCAGGAAGCAACCGGGTACCTGCTAAAAGTCATAAAAATTACTTTTGATCGCATGACGTGTTGAGGCCTACTTCTGCTTCAGGAGGGCAACAGAGACGTAAAGACAAATTATAACTTTAAGACACCGATCTATGTAATTTCTGTTAAAAAAAGTCTGTAATATTTTTTGTTCTCAACTTAAGGGGGGAACCAATCAAACTTGGGTAATCAGCCTTCTTTTATGCTAATGACATCAGTATTAGAAAATGCTTAGCAAGCACAGCTCACTAAAAATGTATTTGACAGCCACTTTAAAGGCAGCTGCTACTAGATTAGAACTTGATATGAATATGGATCTCAAATATTACCTTTTCAGTGAGCACTTTCAGTTCTCAAGAGGAGAAAGAAGGAGCAAAGAACAAAATAAAAGCCAAGGCGGAAAGAGACTATAAAGCAGGAGAGAAAAAGGGGAAAGCAACTTACATCTGACACTCAGCGTGCGGCTTCCTACAGCATCACGTTCTTATTTAATACCCGTAGTATTAGTCTACTGCAATTACCTTTGCTGTCGCTTACATTTTTCTAATTCACAGTCAGGATCCAGAAGCTTAGTTACTCAGCTTTATAATTTAGAACAGTGGGCCAAGTTTTGCATTTGGCAGACATACCTGCTGCATTAGAGTAAAACAAGATGCTAATGAACCTGGGATGTAATACATTAGTGGATTGTTTTTTTCCTGCTCTCTCTCAGACACCTTGTAGCCACTACTATCAATAATACAACACTATATAACAGAAAAGCAATATAAGCAAGCAGAGATATCGGAGTTACTAAGCAATTGGATTCTACCTTTTCACTTTAGTTTTTTTAAGAGAGCTTTTGTTTTTCCCTAACAGGACATAATAGCAATTTTTAACTAACTCATTCCCCCCCTTCTCTTCTCCCCCCAGCACCACACAGAAAGTAGCTATTGAGTGTAAAGACCGTAACTTTACAAGAGCTCAGGAGCTGGAAGGACCCCAGCAGCAGATGGGAAGAACAGTAGCAGCCAGTTACAAAAGGAGTTCCATTTTATTCTTTCCCCTGGGGCCTGTGCCAGCCATGTTGCACACACTTTGCTGCAACATGTGCATGCAGGATAACACTCTTGGGGCAGATCTTCATGTGTAGTAAAATGTATGTCAACCTCAAAGGGACTATAATACTTTACATGAAACTCTAAAGCCTATTTTTTGTCTAAATACGTGTAGCAGTGTAGGAAGAATGTCTGAATCTAAAGGTCTATAAAATGCACCTATAAAAATGGGTCTGTGGAACAAAAAAGAGTTCCAGACAAATGGACTACTGCTACCAACTATCACTTCAAGGTCACTTGTCACAGCTGACCTCCTATTAAATGTGGTTACCCTGGCAGGCAGGAATAAAAAAAACCAAGACAGAGATGGCACTGTATAACCTGTTGCCCATAGCACTCTGGTGTTGTTTTTCAATGGACTGCTGAGTGTCGTGCCTTGTCTTTTTGTTTCTCTGTTACAGTGTAAATTCCCTTTTGTGGAAATCTAGTAATGCGTATAAACTCTGACACGCAATTCCTGTGATGGGCAAATTTTGATTTTCACATTCCCCTGAACAAACTCACAGCAGTGTATGATGCTTAAGAGGTTTAGAAATCAGATTTATTGTGGAGGGTGGAAACTATTTTTAAATAATCTCTAATACTGAAGAGAGGATATTTATTGTCACAGCAGGCAACTGTGGAGCATTGAGAGATACAACTTTGCTGATTGAGGAGGAATGCGTGAATAGGAAACCTTAAAATTCAATATATTTTTAAATTCAAAAGCTTTAGCAGACACCATAAAGAAGAGACAATGCTATTGCAGGGGAATTACAGTTTAAAGAATATGAAAATGAGCATAACCCAAGTGTATTTCGTATTGGTATTTCCATTCCTGCCTAAAATGCTTGAAAGGTTCATTTCCCCATGAGTGCTGGATGAACTGTTGTGTTGTTGAGTGCTGAGGAACCCAAGAATAACAAAAAAAATTAACAACTTATCTAAGGGGCAGGAGGGATATACATGACCAAATATCTAGCTTTAACAAACTGGTTAAAAATACCCAAGTATTCCTGAAAAATAGGCAGTCACATGATAGATTAATATGAAACTTGCAATTTTGCTCAATTTCCAGCCTGTCTCTACTTCAGCAGCTAGGTAGACAGGATAGACTGACAGAAGAGAGAGCTAGAGATCGACAGATGAACAAGGACCTTGGGGCCTGAGTCATGAATTCATTGACTTACTACACTGGGGAGCACCAGGCTCTAGCTAACTCATGCTGAAATAGCAAGCAGCAAAAACCACATAGGAAGAGATATCAACAATACAGGAGGTACAGGGCTTAGACACTTGGTCACGTGTTCAGTGTTCCATGGGTAACTTGTTAATGCTTCATACCTTAGGGTGGTTGCAGACTACTGTACTCATGTTTAATATACTTCAGATAAGCTCACGTTTAATATACTTCAGATAAGCTCACGTTTAATAAATTAAAACTCTGCTCATGAGTACTGAGCAGACCCCAGCTGATTTCATTATTTCTTTACCATCAATTCAAATGGGATGCCTCCCCTTCAGCACAGCAGATTCTGCAGTCATACAAGTGCTTTGTATGACTGATGCAATGGAAATACGAAAAGAATACAAATACTAGCTACATTTTCCAGCAAAAAGATAAGACAAGTTAAATTCTGACACTTCACTAAAAACCATTTCACTAATGATGACAGTGGTTTGGCACATCTAGAAGGAAGGGAAAAAGAACTGAAATACAAGCAGATTTTCTTGCTTGGGATCTTCTTCCCAAGATCCGCACAAGACTCATAACCCCCCAACATGCTGCCAGAAAGTGAATCATGGAACTGGACTCCATAGCCCAAGGGACACACACCTCGCATCATTTTCCTTTCCCATAAGAGAAGACAAAGTAGGACAAAAAAAAAAAATCATACCTCTCTCCTGTGCAGTTCGAGCTGCACAGTTTTGGAAACCATGGGGTCCTCTGTGCCCTAGATTTGTCTTTCAAGTGAGCGAGCAGAGAAGAGGCAATAAAATGTTTAAGAGAAAGATGAGAGAACAGAAGAACACACACTACCAAACTCACTGTCTAATAACAAATGATTAAACACAAGAGACTGAATTGAGGTTTTATACTTCAGCAGTCCTCCAGTGTAGAAACTCAGGATGGTTATTTATTGACTCAATTAAAATCTTAATAGATGAATGACAACCTTGTTTCTATGACAAGGCATTGATGTTTCTAGGGAGAGGAAGTTTTAGTACTTAAAGTAATACTACTTTTACATTGTAGTAGACCAAAGGAATTACCAAAGTTAACACAAAAGACTCATTTTAGAGGGAAAAGAAATGTTACCTGAAGAGATTATTTCGAGAAAATACTATAGTGTTCTTCATCACAACCCGTCGCCACATACTGAAATAGTGACTATGACTTCTCATCCTAATTTAGTGAAATAGGCAATTTACAAGCTTTAGGGACAGCTTTCATTTACATTTTTATATTTCACTTTGTTTTGCTCTACATGTTTGGCTGTTTAACCAGTCAAGACATTTAGATTTCCCTTTTTTCGCCAGTTTAAGTTTTTGATTGCCTTATGTAATAAAACACTGTCAATGTTTAAGATGCATGTGTCCAGTTTAGAAAAAATGTGCGACATCCAAATTATTTCTGTTAATACAAGAAAAACAAATAGAAAACTAGAGCTCTGCAGAACCCCAAAGTATTGGCACAGAAAGGGCTCGGGAAGAGTCTCTCATGCCTCCAAACGTCTTGGGAAGGTTAGACAAAGAATTTGTCCTCACAGTTCTCAGTGCAGCATTGTATATACCAAAACTCATGCCCAAACTATGCATCCATTGAGTTAAAAAGCAAGAAAGTAACTAGGAGAAACTTATTAAGACCAACAGACAGAAATTTTATGGAATGAGCTATCTCTTCTCTCATGTTCAATACCTTGAAGGTCTCTTATCTAATCAATGTGCCAGAAGATCATTTACCAGCCCAGTAGATTTTCAGGCAAAGTCCTATTTAGCCAGAAAAGAAAAACTGGTCAGAGAAATTTTGTGTAAACATTTTGTTTCACAAAGCATCTACCAAGGGTGCCAATCTCTGAAATACATTATGCTTTTCATTGTAGTTTTCTGTCAAATTAATCCATGTGAATATCAGAGTCTAAAATACTGTGCAACTTCAGACATACCCCAAAATAACACACAGAATGTATTAATGCAATATAATTACAGAAGTTCATCTACATCAGCACATCTTGTGGGAGACCTGAGCCACACCCAAGTCTTTGTAGGGTGTATATGCAAACAGGCTTTCACTGAATTACAGGGCAGAAATTAATCAAGCAGCCTAATTCTTTTCTATTAACAGTAGGAAAGGTGTCACTGTTATCAACTGTTGCAATGTTTAAGTGCAGAATTCAGTACTTGAAAGGCATTTAAAAAAAAAACAAAAAAAACAAAAAACCAAACCAACAAAACCAAACCTCCAAAGAATGTACCACAAAATTATATATAGCCACCAAAAAGAGACAAAATGAAAGAGAGACAGAGGGGAGTGAGAAAGAAAGAGAAATAAAGTAATAAAGAAAGAGAAAATAACATTCAATCAAGCTATGGTGCTTTTCAACAGAATAGTCAGAATATTATGCCTCCTCTTCAGGCAGAAGAGATAACTCGTAACTCAAATTTGGCAAATAAGTTAGTTAATGTTCTTCATATGAAAAGAGGGTTTTGTATGTATACACACACCTGATATTTATTAAACCACTTATGACATCTGTGGCTGAAGGTAAATAGTCGTTACATTACAAGCAGTGCTTCGCAAATGTAGCAATTCCTTAAACATCAGTGGAGCAGCACAGCCATCTCCAGTCTTTTACACTTAGCAGACCCATCTGAAGACAAGTTTTTTTGTTTCTTTTGTGGGGTTCAAAAAGAAAAAAGAAATTGAGAGTATCTGGAGATAACTGCAGTGACTCTTGTGAAAGAACTGGGAACAACAGAAATGAGAAGATCCTCTGGGAGGTCCAGTAAGCGAGCAGTAGAACCATCCTGATATACTGACTAAATTTGATGCAGAAGAGCAATACTGTGCATGCAAAGGAAGGGTAGCAGCTGACCTTCCTGACCAACAAAATGAGCAGTGGTATATACGCAGGGAGGCAACTTCCTACCAAGACGGAGGAGAAGTATATAAGCCATGACCCAACACCCACTGAAGCAAACAACTTTTGCACTGGCTTCAGTGGATCTCATAGCACTGATGCCATTTTTACCTCCTGTCAACCACAAACACCACTACTTCAACTTCCTCTTCAAAGCCCAACAATTAGCACTGGACAATTTCTACAGTGGTGAAGAAAAGCATGTTATCTTCTACTCAGACTCACAGTATAGAGAACATCTTGCTGTGTTTTTATCATAGCAGACCTGCAGAAAAAGGTTCTGGCAAATATGGACATAAAATAGCTTTTTCTACTCCTCTTGTATTCTGAGATGATAAAAAAAAAAGCTGATGTTGAAATGAGTGGTATTAAAAAAAAAAAAAAATCAAATTCTGCTCCTTTTCTGAAAGCTAGAGCTCTTAGCTATCTACACAAGGTGCTATATGGCTTTGCCTGCTGGACAGCCACATCTCTGCTTTGCTGTCCTATAATGCTTAGGCTGTTTGGTTTAATTTTTCTTAGATTTCTGCAATAACTCCAGTTCCTTTCTCTAGTGCTGTTGCTCGGTAGACACTGGTTACTACAACCTTCCCAGGAGTGCAGTACGAGGGCTATAGGAGCAGTGTTGGCTCCTGAGACCCCGTAATTCCTTAGGCATTAATTTGTCAAGAGCGCCAACCTTGTGCATAAAGGGACAAGTTAAAGCTCATATAGTCTCTAAATTTTTCAGTGAGTCCAGATTCTTTAGCTAAAGCAGTAACATAAAAAATACAGATATCTGTGAAACAACAGATGCTCACATGCCCTACTACACTTCAAATTCCTTGCCATATTTCAGCACTCCCAGGGGCTAGGTCAGAGGTTCAACGCACAGCTTTTCTTGAGAAAAGGGAACAAGTTTCCCCTTTTTAAAGCAATCTGTTTCCTTTTCTTCTCCTCTCCAAATCTCTCTATTACAAGCACTTTTGTTTTATAATCCCCATCCTCTTCACCTGGGGACTCTTCCATCAGCCTCCTTAGGTGATCCAAGTCCCACCAGCCGATCTGTTGCTTAGTTACTACTCCTCTGTGTTTCAGACTCAAAAATGATCTGTCTGGGGCAATAGCCAACTTCTTGTAAAATATCGCTCTATTTAAATACGTGTTCATTGTAGTTAAAATGACCTGTTATTTTTGCTTTCTGGCACTGCAGATACTCTCCCTCTTCTCCCTGGTAGATTTTATAACAATACAGGAACAGACGCTGCCGAGAAAGAAACCAAGCTCCATGTTCAAAGTGGGGTTTGCAGCTTGATGCAGACTCTGTTCCCAGCACTGAAGAGAAGTCCCATACTGCACAAAAACTGAAAAAAACCCCATATTTTAATAGCATGTGACAAACCTGGAGAACATGCTCAAAATCTGTGGTTTTGTTTTATATGGAGCTAATTGTGCCAGCTGTATTTTCCTGTAGTAAAGTGCAGAAATCCACTTACAACATGCTAATACTCTGCGCTGCTAGTTGATGTATGAACTTGTTCTGCTGTTCCCATCAGAACTCAAATCCATTACAATTTGACCTTCTTACACAGCATCTTTCAAATTTCCCCAGATCATACCTCTTTCTTCCTCAAAATCTGCAGTTACAGGCCTGATTCTCATTTCCCAGTTGTTAGTTGTAAGCCACACTAATTCGCCCTGCCTCAGCTGAATTATTCTAGATTCCCTGAGCATCCATGAGTGGAGAATCAAGAAACTGAGAGATGAGGAGACAAAAGTTTTTCACTTCCTCGATTCCTGCAGGCAAACAATTGTCTATAACATGAGATCTGATTAGCACTAGACTCGTGTCTCAGTATGTGTTCTTGGAGAGGTGGTTAGTGGTTCCAGACAGCGATAAAATGTTTCTCAAACTCCTCCCAATGTCCAGCCATGAATTTCACAACTGCAATACAAAATGCTGTTTTGCTTTGGTTTTGGATTCCTCAATTTTTTTTTCTAGCTCATGGTGGTAAGAACAGTGTTGGCCATTAACATGCTGCCAGTTTACCTTGCAGATACACCACCCAACACACATTCCTCACAAAGTCACTACCTTCTTTTCTCCAACTAAGCACATGGAATAACTTACGAAACAAAGACAGGAGGCTGCATGTGGGAGACACACTGATAAAGATCTATGGCAAAATCTTGCTTCTGCCCCCATCTACCAAATAAGATAATAGGAATACTTCCACTGTCTTCAGCAGGAATTCAGTGTCACTCCTACAGCATTGGGAGCTGAATTTTGTAGACAATTTAGGAGAAAATAACATCAGGACCTTAAATAAAAATGACAACTTAAACAACAGGGAAAGAAAATGAATTTAGCAATCAGCTGGGCTGTAATATTAGTGTAAGGTTCAAAAATGAGTATGTTTACTGTAGGAACTATCTCCAACAGCCTTATTTTCATTAGATAGCATTATATTCCCGTATTTTACAGTGCAAGTGCTTGCAAGATAAAGGACTACTGACAGCGAGTAAAGGCATGAAAACTCTGACCTCAACAGTGTTAAAAATAATCCAGCTGATAAAGATACACAAAAGTGACTTAAAATAGCTAAAAAGCTGGAAGCACACGGAATAAGCTCACACAGGAAATTGTTTCAAGATTGCTGTTCTAGAGACCGTTTTTGTTCTGGAAAGCAGTTTTTATCGTCTGTCTAGACCACTGTCAATTACCACAGGGGGGACCTACCAGAAAGCACAATTGCTCCCTTCCCACATGCATGTCCACATTTCCCACCGAGGGGCCTTCCAGAGACCCTGCCTGGGAATCCAGACTGAGGGACATCCTGCAGGGTATCTGCCCTGTAATGTAAATACAGCCTTTATGTATTTTGCAGATGCTGTTTCATAAGAGATTCTTATTTTGGAGGCCTTGTATTTGCCACTAATGTCCTTACAGTCGTAGAAGAGAATGAGGCTGGCAGGTTGATTGGAAAACCATTTATTGCCCAGAAGCAAAGGGCCACGAGGCGCTGTGTTCTGTGCACCCAGGCACACTACCGCTGCCATTAGCCGGAACTGTGTGCCAGGTGGGAATTCAGGACAAGGCTGGGATGCGTTTCCCTAGAATTGTTGACAAGATTCTTAGAGATAATCAACAAGGTGATGACATTAAAAAGGGTAGCAGGGCGCAACAAAGTATGAAGCTCAGCTTACTTTGTACAGCTCAGTACAAAGTTTGCTCTCCTTCCAAAACCAATTAAATTCCTTTATGTATGTATATTGTGGCATTCAACATATTTACATTATGTCTCTGTTGTACTTGTGCTTCCACTCCTCAAAATCCAACCTCACTTAGCATTGTGAAACAATAATGAAATTGCAATAAAACATTAAAAAAAAGAAAGAAGAAATATCAAGATTTTCATTGAAAAAAGATAAAGGTTCCACAAGGGACCTTACTATTGCTATCAATTCTTACACTGAAAGCTGGAAGATAATACAGTAAGGAGTGATAACATATAAACCTAAAATAGAAAGCTCTCTAAGCAACAATTATACCTTAAAGATGTTGAATATTTGTGACTGAGCACACAACCCTTGATGTATTATATTCTGTGGGGCAGATCCTCAGATAGCAATTTGGAGTCCTGAAATCAATTTATGTCAGCTGAGGAGCTGCCTTATGAGAGTCTGAAGCTTATATTAAACTGAGAATACCGATGCACTTATTTACTTCTGTACCTCTTGACTAGAGGTCCAATTATTATTCAAGGGATTTAATGGACTATATTCATGACTACTGTTCTGTGTGCTATTTTAACTGTTTTTATACCGTGATGCATAATGTAACTTCTACAAGCAGCTGCATAACCCACTGTCCCAATGCATTATTATTTCCTTGACTGGTTACATTAATTCCCCCGATACACACACACACAGGCTGCTAATTCTGACACAGTGGAGTAACGTTCACATTGCCATTAAGATTTTCTGTTCCCTGGGAAAAATGCACTTTTATCCTGAACTACTTTTTATATTAAGGAAAACAAGGAGAAACAAATGCAATGTCTCCATTCAAGATTGGTATGTGTATCTTCTTGGGGGCAGCTAGTCTCAGAGCTGCAGCCAAGCACATGCCTTGTGTTTAGTTTTTACAGGTTTTGACCAAGAAAAGTCACTTCGAACCTCTGTACACATTCTTTTCTGATCTCAGATTTTCTTTGCATTCAGCCTATGTATTAAGCTATATCACACACTCAGAGTTCCCTCTTACCAAAATACTAATTCAATGTACTGGGAGGAGAAGTGGTATTCTAGTTAAAGAAAGAGAGTAGCAATAATCTCTTTTTCTCTGAACGTTCAAAGAAACTGCAAATAATATCTCTCACGTGATATAAAGCAGACACTACTATGCTCTTGCTTTGTCTACAATTAAGGCCACTTAGAACTTCAAAATCAATGTGAAGTAACTACAGATACGCACGGGAGTATCACTCCTGCACAGAGACATCTAAATCAGCTCACTGGAGGCTTATATGCAGCACAGTCCAAAACACACAGCCAGCGTGCTTTCCCTGTCCAGCTGGTGACGAGAAGTGGAAGACTACCACAGCATTCCCAAAGCCATGCAAATGTAGGATGAGGTTTGTCTCATTTCTCTAAAATGGAACTGCCTCA
Organism: Gymnogyps californianus; assembly: GCF_018139145.2. Classification (NCBI taxonomy): domain Eukaryota; kingdom Metazoa; phylum Chordata; class Aves; order Accipitriformes; family Cathartidae; genus Gymnogyps; species Gymnogyps californianus. The sequence continues at coordinate 56,528,570 of NC_059474.1, read as the reverse complement.
TTTCCCTAAAAACATTGCAGTCTAAAGAAGAGTACAATCCAGATAAGGGTAGACAGACATCAAAGACTGAAGCCTACAGGGAAGAATTTGGGGACTGTTAAAAGAAGTGGGAATTAAAAGCCATTCTCCCATTTTGAGGTTAAGAGAGATGAAATTGTAGCTCCCGGGGTGCCTTTCTGCAGAATAATCTAGCTGCCTCTATGCCCACTTTGATGTGCAATGGAAGCTGCGTTTTCCACTACTCTCATGGATTGAAGCAATTTCTATTCAACACACCATAGTCCAATTCAGCTTTCCTAACACAAACAGTTGAAGAAAACAGGGGCATGTATGTGTCAAGCACACGTATACTCACATACCCTATTTTGCAGTGACAGAAAGTGTAGACCTGCCCTGCACTATACCACCAGCTCTTTAAAACAAAACACTCTATGCTCTGAACAATACCCCTTTGTTAAATAACAATTCAACAGTTAACAGGGCCTGTTTTTCATGCTTTCTCCATTAAAATGCAAATCTCTGCCTTGACACAATGAGACCCAAAATGGAATTCTGTACAAGTAATGCAAAAGTACAGAGCTTGTGTCATCTACTGATAATGACGACTTCTACAATTATTTTAATTGCTTTCATGTTTATAATTTTATGCACACACTTCCTTAAGGAGGGAATAATTTTTAATATAAACTTAACAAGACAGGCATATACTAAAAGATGCGAGCTTAAATTAAGTTTTCTGATCTCAAACAATAAATTCCATGATAAATTAACAGAAACAATACAACAAGTAGCAAAAGAAGATTAATAGGAGGATTCTAGCCAAAATAGGCTTTTCTAATCTGAGGGTCTGACAGTTCCATAAAAAATAGCAGACAAGAAGAAATAATGGCAAAGTTATAATCACAATAATGGTAATATATAGTAAACCATGTCTTTCGAAAGATAATGCTGTAAGTGGAACTTTGCGCCGAAATTTCTTGAGCAAAAAATTGACTGCCTATAAAGTTATCTTTTGCTTCTTGTTCTGGTACGTATGCAAATGAGAAAAGCCACAGATCTTAAAATACACAGCAAACTGGCCCAGTTACAGAATTTACATAGCCACCTGAATAAAACAGGAAGAAACTTTAACCATGGGAGACTATAAACATAGTTTATGAAAATCCACAACTAGCACTCATCTCTGGATGACTGTCAAAGAATACTGCTGTAAATACTGAAATGATATCTTACAAAAAGAGGCATAATTCTGCTCTTCTCTTTGAGACTTAAATGCTGTTAAGTGTCTTTGCTTCTTTTTAGTTTGGGGATCGAGTGATCACCTTTATGAAGGTAAAACTAGACAGGCAAATTCTTCTGTTAGAGCACGTGAAACAAAGAACGTTAGTGAGTCTGAACCCACTTTCCTTTTCCATCCAACAAGCCAGTCAAGGGCCAATGTTAGAAAGGGTTTGATATCAGCTCCAGTTGCATGTCTTTTTTGTAACAGCCTGATGTGGCCCCCATGCACTACTCTATTAGAAAGTATTACCACATTAACCACTACTACTACTTACCAACTCATCTAGAATCCCAGGGCAAACAAACTGCCTTACAACATTTAATTCCATTAGAAAATAAAAATTAATATACTGGGTCAACCCAGTCCCAACAGCAGACATAGGGCAAAACACCTTTGGTGCTCTCCATATCAACTATTTTCAGCTCAAGAGATTTCCTAAGCCAAATATGATTTCCCTCTACTTATTAACCCACCATGATTTTCTCTTCCAAGTACTAACCCAATCTCCCCTTGACCTAAGGAACACACTTTTAAACTCTCAGTATTCACAGCACCCTGTAGCAATGATTTCCAGGAGTATATTGCCTGCTCTGTGAAAAATAATCTGCCTTGAATTCAGCTCTTACGAGTTTCACCCAGTGCTCCCTAGTTCTTGCACCAGAAGAGATGCTGATGGAGGGATGCCTACCTCCCCACTCCCTGCCCCTCAAGATGTCTCTATCTCTCCCCTCTTATATTGCCCACCTACTGATGCATTACTGAAGAACACTACTTATGTAAAGCAAATTCTTCCATAAGCATATATTCTGATAGAATTGCATCAGTCTTGGCCCAAGACTGATAAAGGAATCCTAATTTTACCTATACTTGCTCTTTTTACTGTGATTAAAAATTAATTAAAAGATCTGGCTCAGTGCTCATGTAATAGTATCTCCTTTTCCAAAATAAACTATCAGCTCTTTAGCTGACACAAATATCCTGCCCTGAGAGCTGCTCCTTTCCTAAGTAAATTGCACCAAGCAACTCAAAGACCTGTAAAAATACTACTACTGCTAAAACCTCTTCTTGACAGAACTGTATTTTGTTCTTCTGAACTTCAAAAAAGTGTCATAAAAATCCTTCTGGCTGTTTCTGAATTATAAAATATAAAAATGCAAACAACATTCTTCAGTTCTATCCACATTAAAAATTCTTGTTCAAAAGATTTAATAAAATATTTTCTTGGGACTAGGACTATAAAGCAACTTTTTCTAACAGTCATAAAATCATGGAATAACTTTTGTCAACATGACAGTCTTTGGTCACTAAAATTCACCTAAGTGAAAATTTTCTTATTATACATAGCACTAAATCTATCACGTTATGCCACACACTCCTTAGAAAACTCTACTTCTTATTTTGATATGCTGATGTGGGGTAATACAAACCAAACAGAATTATTTTGGTTGCTTTGCCCTCTCAGCCCCTACGTGGAATCTGTATCTTAGTATTTGCATGGCAGTAGTGAAATTCAAACAAGAAAAGCTTTTGTAAAGCTCCTGGCATCACTCATAGGGCTCAAATCATCATTTCAACGTTTCTCTACAAATACTGTGTTAGACTGCACTTGCTTATATCATCAAACAAAACTTGTGGCTTTACCTTGTCTATGTTCTTTCAGCCTAATTCTCGGCTGATTTATACACAGTATAAGTCAGGAGCGATTCCACTGCAGACCAAGGAGTTGTAATGAAATCAACACCAGTCCCTAACAATTAACATCACTGAGCTGTCATGCTGTATCAGTTTCTGCTTCTTCACCTTTGAAAGTCCAGAAAATGTAGCAAACTCTCTAGACATGATTTTCCCCATAAATTAGAATTAAATAAATCAGGAATATCACCACCACAATCACCATCATTGTGTGTAAGAATCAATGGACTTCTCCCCTAAACTCCACTCTGAAAATTCAGGAATTACTTTTAAGGCAAAACACCCAATTAATTCTGGTTTCACTTTTATCGGTAGTCTACCAGTTAAAAAGAATACGAAGGTTACAGATCAGCTATAGTGATGAAATCGGGGAAAGCTTTTAAAAAACACTATCAACCAAAGAACTTAGATATCCAAGTCCCATCAAAATAGCTTATCATTTTTAAAGTCATAGATGCTTTTGCAAATCCACTGCATTCAGCTAGACGTGAGTTTATGAATTTTGCATGCTTTGTGTTCAATTTCAGCAGTCAGTGCTGCAATGAACTCAGGACAGAGACTCTTTGCTGAATCAGGGCTCATAATTTTGAAGGAATAAATACTTTTAGAGCTGCCAGTAAGCAAGGTACCATAACTTCATTTAAACGGACACAATTTACCTTGTTCTAAATATCATAGAAAGCTATGAAGCATTTAGGTGCCCAACTGCATCCTGCGTCAAATCACAGTTTTGACAGCAAGACGTTAAAACATGCCTGACAGTCAAAAGGTTGCAAATGAGCTCAGTGAAAGCTGGCAATCATGTTTTCTTTTTCTCATAGCACTGTCCACACTTTCCAATATCAGCCTCATCAGATATCTGCCACAGTGAGGCCTGCTGTGACCCTTAGACAATGCCAGTGAGCTCTGTTATTAAAAAACACTGGGGGCAATGCAGCTGTGTTTTGGTGCTAGCATGTTCCCAATTCATTTTTCTCCTGAAGTCCACAAAACAATATTAAGTATCATTCCAGTAGAATAGAGCACTGCATTAATTTAGCATTTTGTTGTGAAATCACAGCCAGCGAGAATACATTTACTACATTTTGGCCCAGGAGGGCAGAACAATCAGCAAATGGATTTCATGGCTAGGAGCTCCCTGAATCCAGAAAATCAGAAGCCTGAGTCTTTGCCATCCTTCAATGAAGTCAAGCACTGTGATATACAATGAGATCAGAAATCAGCATAAGAAGGGATGCGAAGACAAGTATTGTGAGGAGTGGGAACAGTAAATGGGCTTTCAGAGCCAGTCCCCATTTAAAATAGAAATGTTGTTAGTTTTAATCTTTGACAACTACCTTCGTTCTTGCAACTAGAAGAATGAGTGTATGGCTTTCCACTAATTAGACTGGAATGTATTTTCAGGAAAAGGGTGTAACAAAAAAACCCTCTTAACTGTATGGCATGAAAGTGGTGATGATTCTGAATATTAATTCCAAATTATTACACATTATGGTCTATTAACCTTTCCCATTGCACTATTTCCCAGGATATAAAATCCATAAAGTAACTATGTAAGAATTGGGAGTGGACTATTCAAAGCTTTCCAGTTGTTTCACAATTTTCTGATAGACTTAAGAGTCTAATGCTGGAAATATTATTTCAGGCTGACAACATACGCAGTCACCGTGATCACAACACCTGACAGATTTGGCCATCTGAATTAATCTTTGGCCTGGAAATGTCAATATTTGACTCTTCTCTCTTTTTTATTTTAGTCACATGAGAGATCACTTCAGAAGCATTACAATTGCAAACTTGTTCTGATATCAACTTAGCTTTTAATCATGGTAATTTCACTATTTAGATTTTGAAGCTGCACCTAATTTGAGCCACTTTGCTGAAAGCATAGGGTCCAGTGAAAGAAACTTTTGTGAAAATAGCTGGGCTAAAATCAGTATTGCTATAAATGAGGATAGGAACTAAGTGGAAAATAGGCGTGAGCTGAGTAGTCTTGAGCTGATTTAACATTCAGAGGGCAAGGAGGTAGGAGAGATGAGCTGCACCTGTGCATTTCTGGGCCCTCTGTGTTTGTGACCAGATTCCACGTTTGCATCACCCATTCACAGGCAACGCTGCTCACTTCAGAGCTTGAGTTTGATTCCCCACCTAAGACACTTATTTCATGCACACATACTAAACGCAAAATCAGTTCTAGTCACATCACCCTTCTATTGCATTTGGTTTTGAACAACTCAGATGTAATTAACAGCTCAAACTACTATTTAAATCACCACTGAACAGGCCCACCATTTGTTTTCTCTTACATTCAAACCTAAGTTTTGCTCCACTGAAGACTTTTAAGGTACATACTGCTGGAGATATCCTATGCAGACACTGTATAGACTTATTTCACATTTTATGAAGTGTCTAAAGAGCAAAGGACTCTGTCTGAAATAAACTTAGACAATGAACCACATACAAATAAACAAAACAGTGTCTTACTATTTCTAAGGAAATGACTGTAGTCAGATAGTAATAAATGAGTATAAACTAGAATGTACGTTTCCCCAGAGGCCACAAAGGAGAGAAAAAAGATGTAGTCTTAGCAAAATGTCATATTTCAGTATAGTTCCTTTTTAACATATTTTATATTCTGTTTTCTCTGTTACATCTAACAGTAAATAGATTTGATTTTAGCTGTCCTTAATTGGAGATTATATTTACTGGGGAGTGAGAGAAGCAGGAAGTACTGCTTTTTTTTTTGTGCCTTGGTCTCAGCTAAGGCATGTGATCTGTTCATTGTATGTGACTACCTGTATCATACTAATGGAAATGGATGTAGTTGTGGTCTCTGCTCCTAAACGTATTGTTTATCACACCAATACTAAGTCTGTAACATGAGGTCCCCTAGAACTGGCCACACATCACAGGAAACAGAGAAAGCCGGAACGAGGAGTGAACTTTCTGTTATCTGGTATGGTCAAACTCCAAGCAAAGCTTTCTCCTCATTAGCATGTAACAACTTGTGAGAGTGCTGAGTAACAGGGCATGAGCTCACATGGGCTGCTTTCCTTCCCGGAGCACAATCCCAAGGGTCTCTCCTCCACACTTGTCATCTCTTCTTACAAAATCTGCAGAAAGCAAACATCTTTAAAAGGTAACAGTAGTTAAATTCCTTTCCACCAAATACTAAACCTTCCATCATAGTGAATTGGAAATGGACCGATAAGCCTAAGCCCAGGTTTGCTTTTATAGTTATGGTGAAACTCATATGGAAAAGATTATGCTTATGCATTTACTGGGGATTACCAAAACTTCTACATAAACTATTGCAAATGATCAGAAAAAAGACTTTGTACTGAACATCCTGAAGACCCTTAAGAAATATACATAATACAACAATAAATGTGGCTTCCATCCTTTATGTATTTCCAGCTGAATGCAGTAAGATTCCTGAAATACACATTCCCTGGTACTACATGACAATATCGTGACTAAAACTGACTTCTTACAGTACGTTCTTGCTATGCTACCTTCGCAAATACCTGAGCTATTGTATAGCTCAGTAGTTTGAATTTCTTTCTCTAAAGTGATGTCTTAGATGTGGTGGTATTAGGCAATTACAATGTGAGATGCAAGTCTTCTCTTTATGTAAAAGTGGTTTTAGTGGCAGATCATTTTCCATGTTTCTTCAGCTTTGCATTTTATAGAAGGAGAAAACACTTATCACACTATCAAGGCAAATAATGCATACCACATTAGCTTTCCTCTGTCACAACTGGTTAGGTGTGCTGCAGCACTCTTCCAAGCAGCTAGGCACAAAGAGACATGTCAAAACAGTGACTCCTTCTTCAGGCCTGGCTTTTAGGATTTCCTTTGACATGGAAAACTATCATTCTGTACACTGTGGAAGAAATTAATTCACAATGCTGACACTTCAGGTATATTAAAAAGGGAGATGCAATTCTAACTTTTTTGATAAGTTAGCATTGTTTCTCTAATGTATAGCTTCATTACACAAGTCCTAAAGATGATCTATCATTTTTAACTTGTTCTTGTGGTGTCGATCCAAAATGGACTTGCTTTTCTCCTAAGTATTGTACAACAGAACTGCTTGCCAAATAAGTGTAAAACATGTAAGATGTAATTTTGTTAAAAAGTCTATTTTTTTTTAGATTATACAACACCAGAGAAGCATTTGTCTTTCTACATAATAAACACAAGAAACAGTTCTGAGAAAATGCATCCATAGATACTATTTTCCTTGTGATCTGCAAGCTTGCTATTTTTGTACAATACATACTTTTTGGAACGTGTCATTAAAAACACTTGTTTGAACCTCTCAAGACTTTATTCTTCTGTCTTTCAGATTCCAAGTAAGCCATGCAGATACAATCTATAAGCACCCGACACACAGGAAACTAGCTCCACTGAAAACTGCTGGTGTTTTGGTGCTTATGGGGAAGAAACATGTGGAATGCCTAAATCTTGTTTACATCTTTCAAATAAGTCTCACCTAAAATGTTTTGGTAGCTCAAGGGCTTATAACAATGCAATTAAACTAACACTAGTAGAGATACTACTAGTTCACAATAAGCAGAGCAAAAGGAGGATTATGTCAATGATATACACGTGGGTTTCATGTCAGGTTGTTTTCCACACAGCCTTCAACTAAATTCTACAGACTTTAAACTTAGAATATCTATCACTCCTCAATAACATGCAAAGATAAAAACCTGAAGAGGTGTAGGAGAGTCAGATTGCTTGTCAAATATGCTCACCTGCCACATCAACACTCAGCAAACACAGCTTTCAAAGGACAACAAACAAAGTAAAAATCACAACATGGTATTCAAAATACAAATCTAGGAGGAAGTGTTCTCCTTCCATTCACAGATCCCTTACTGCTACCTGCTATATACAGGCCAAAGGAATTCTCTATAAACATTAGGAAATCCAGCCAGATGGATGTGTGTCTCTAGGATGTTCTTGAATGAGCCCTTGACACAGATTATGAGAAAAGATTGTATGTGTTCTGTGAATGGTTAAATTCTAAAGTTATGGTTAATTTGTTTAATTATGACTGGAAGCGCTTCATTTTATATTTTAGAACATAGCTCACAGAAGAAATCTAAAAAAAAAAGAACAAATGAGCAGACAAATGACAAATGGTGGGCTCATATTATGCATATTCATACATTTTTTCTTTCTTTTTTACAATACATACCTTGTTCTGACCTAGCATATGGGTAATTATCATCCTAGACAAAGAAACAGGATGCGGGAGAGCAAAGGTCCAAGCTCAAAAGCCAAATCTATACTCTTCTGCACACTAAAGTCTGTTGTTATGTATGTATCATTTTTATTAACCAATGATCATAACTTTCTATTCTTTTTACTTTTTCTTCTTTTCCTGTGTTACCTTTGAGATAACAATAAAATGCCAGTATTGGGACCCATTGGGATTGCTAGAGTTGTTTACACAGTCAACTTCATATTTTTACTGCTAGCAGTTTGCCAGTTCAGCTGATGTAAACAATACAGACTAAAGACAGAACGCAAAACTGAAAAAATTGAATCAATGTAATCAAACCCTAACCTGTACATAGAACTGTGACACACTGAGAGTTTGGTGGTCAGTGAACAAGAACAATAGGAACAGTCAGTTTCTAGCAGCCAGCTTATTGTTCAGTGCTTGTACATAAAAATCAATGCCCCAAAGCCTTCCAAATATGTGGAAGAGAAAACTAAAGGCAAGCCTGACATTTAAATCCCAATGGTATCTAAGTGAAATGTATCATCCTGCAATGTGACTCACGCCCTTCTGATCTGAAGAACATTACTTTCAATACGTTAAAGCACACTAGTATAACGAATATAAGGTTTGCCAGACACAATAAAATGCTGGAATCATCATATCATTGTCATCTTGTCAAGCAGCAGTAGTTTTGGGGGATTCTGGCAGAGAAAAGATAACTCTGGCAAGCTGCATTCACCCCCATGGCCAAAAGCAAGTTTTAAAACAAACTGTGGTCTCGAATTTTGTTCCCTTACCCCATTTGTCAATTGATGCTTTAAATTCTTCCAAGTCTGCTAGTCTTTGACAGACTGCAGTTCAATGTTCTTCTTTCTTAATCTAGTAGATGGAGGCAATGTGAGTCTTTTCATTTGATTGCTTTACAACACCAAGTAAATTCTGAACAACAACTACATCAATGTCGACTGGAACTAGTTAATCTAATCACCTCCATCTAGAGATGAATGGGAACAGACAAGCACACAAGTGCCTTTCAGGTGCTGTTGCTTCAGTCGGCACCCATGGGGTTCTTCAGGGAAGGACCCTTCTAATGAAATTTTGTACTGAGTCCTTATTGGAATAATTCATGGGGACCATCTGCCCAAACATTATCATACTCTGTATTGGAGTAATCTAATTATGGTCTTCAAGGAGTAGCACAGTCCTCTGAGCATGGTATTCAGTTCACATTTTGACACCATTGATTTCTCCTTGTACATCATTGGCTAATTAGCAACAATGCTGTGTTTCGATGCATCACAGTCTCCCTCTTTTGGCACGTTTAAAACAATGTAGGTATCAAAACTTCCCTGTTGCTTCCCCCTGCCCACGAACTGCATTAAACTTTTGCTTTCTGTTTTTGTTTAGTAAACATAAACCCATTTGAGGCTAAGTTCTATGCATTTGTATTTATTACTACTTCTTTAATATATCCCAAAAACTTTTCTAAGTACAAGTGAATGTGCAACTGTGGACCATCTTCATGTAAATAAAGGCTCCAAACCAGTACAGAAATTTCCAGTCAAGAAAATCAAAACAGGAGGAAAGCCCTTTTCTGCCATATATCAGGGACTGAACAGTAACAATGTCAATAAAATTAGTAAAAAATTAAACTGAACTGTTAACATGTATTACTGCAAAGCCCTCATCATGGACAAGAACTCTAGTGCCCTACATGCTGTCACAGACTAAAAACATTTCTCTGCTCCTGAATCCATGAGTCCATACAGGGTTATTTCTTCAACTCAGTGCTGCCTCTCATCTTTCCCTACAATTCTGCAATATGACTGCATTTTTTCTTTCAGTCAAGTTATTAGGCACTTAATATTCTGAAAATCTGCTCTATACATTCTTATATTAATAAGAATTAATTACAGCATCTCAGTGTAGCTTTGCTTGTAATCTATTCAAGTATTCTGATGGTTTCCAGATGAAAGAGTTGTAGATTTTATTCTTTTTACATTTAAAAAACACCCAGTGCATTTCTCATAAAGATGGTAAATTGTCAGTTGAACGCTGATTTATTTGTTTGTTTAGCTAGGAGAGAGAAACCGTGCAAATTTCCCACCCTGCTCTGCCTACTAACTCTGGCTCTGAAGTCCATCATCCAAGAGAACATGCTTTGGGCTTTCCACTGAGATGTTCAACAAAGACATCAAGTAACTGCAGTGGTGACAGTATTCTGCAAAAGTAAGGCAAAGAACAAGAGCTAAATTAAATTTTAGCTGCCACCTTTCAGTCTCTGCTGACATGGGCTAGATCTGAATGGCTAATCTAGACAGATGGCACTGCAGATAGGAACCATCTAGTTTCCATACAACAAAGAAGAATTTCTACACAAATCTACTTAACATGAAGTAAATCACTGAGGAATTTACTGTTTGTACAACAGCGCTCATTTTCCTTCTAGTTTAATTAGGCAAGGAAATTAAACACCTTGTAACGCAGATATTACTCTCCTACAATAGCGTAAAAGGATGGCTTGAACACAAAACAGCTTAACCACACATTGGCTTAATGCACAGCCAATCTCTATTAAAAGTGAGGAGTTGGTTAGCATCTCAAAAAGCAGGAATAGCTCCCACATTTGGTGGACTACATCCTCCTGGTGATATACATGCTATTCTAGTAATCATTTGTCCACCCCCATCTCTGCTGCTGTCAACACTGACGATGAGTGCCCAGCACTGTGCTGTATGGCTTAGATAGTACAGAGATTTGAGCTGCTGCTGTCCATCATCTGTTCCTTCTCCACCTACAAACTCAGAAGTGAAGGAGAGAGAAACTTCCTACAAGCATCCATTTTCAGACTTCAGAGGAATGAAATCTGAAAATATCCAAAGCAGCTACGATGCTTGTTTCTGCCCCACCCTTTGTCTTCTGTATCTTCTGATTTTAGAGGATTTCCTTTCTGCCACAACTGGGACCTACTCAGTCCTCTATGGGACTCCAGAGAGGAGAAGGGGAATAAATACATAGCGTCATAAAACCTTGTGTGACAGATGCACTTGACCTCTTAACCAAACTAGCGGTAATTTCGTACAGGCTCCAAAGGAGGTAAAGGCCTGAGCCATAGCTGGGCCAAGAACTCCTCTAGTTTCAATCTGTTCTCTGAAAACCCACAAAGGAGCAGAGTGACACAGTGAGCATCAACGCATATGAGCTTGGAATACCAATCATGCGAATAACACATGAATAGTGGGTGGCTTTTCCAAGACGCATTTATCAAGGAGCAAAGAAAGCTGTGGGTACAAGGAGTCTCATGCACACCTTTCCCATTGCATGTAACTTGACTACGAGTCAACCACTTTATCCCATAAATACGACAGCCTAAGTGAACTTTCTTTGAGCTCTCCCTGCTAGGCAGTGTGGCTGCATGGCGGTGATCTCCCCTTGAGCTGGGACGCCTCTCAAGGATGCTCCTTGAGGCAGAGAGACCTTCTACCAACGGCAGATCTTTGGTAAGAGACCGATATCGCACATAACCTTGTAGTATAGTAACTTTGATTTGTGCCTTGGTAACTTTGAATCATTGTTCAAATGATTGTACCATACAGTAATAGAGTGAACCTTGCCATTGAACTTCATTAAATTGCACTTTTACAACATCATATTAAAACCACTTTTGCTAATACCTTTGACAGTGGTCCTTTCAGCAATGTAAATCACCCATTCATGACACCTTGATCTTCCCCTTCTACCCACAGGCTCTATGGGAAGCACTGTCTCAGTGCAAATATTTTTGTAAGACACAATTGAATTTGGAGAAAGTATATTGCCTTAAACCCTGGGGGCCATATCAGTTCCAGACCTGAAAGGTCAGCACAGCAGCACTAATGCAAGATGTATAAATAATGCAGGCTACTTATATAATGAACGCTATCTCTTCTGACCTTCAAATGTGAACTCAGGCTGTACAGTCATACCAATAAAACCCTCTACAACATAAACCATGAAGTTACTGCCTTAACTGGATGTTGTCTTGGACTCATATCCACTGGGGGGTAAAAAAAGTCTGCTCCTTTCCTACAGTACATTGCATATGGTTCCCTGATGGTTGCATCAATGTTTCCCAGAAAGTATCGGCATCTGTAAAACAGAAGATCACCTGAACGCTCCTGAAGAAAGAACCTCAATGCATGAACTAGACTGAGTAGCCCACAAGTCCATGGCCAGAGGACACAAGTAAACCTCTGCCTTAATGTTTCCATGAAGGTTCAAGAGAACTGTACTGTAGCCCAATGGATGCATGGCTCTGAACCTAAATAATATCCGATTCCAAACATTGGAGGATATCTAACCTCTCTTCCCTGTAGTCTCTAAAGAGCTCCTACTCCTGGGTCTAATGCCACCAAAGCAAACTTTTTTCAGGAAACAGACTCTCTAGTCTTATCTTTTGGTATTCTTGTAGCAGAAAGTGGATGCCAAGAGGTGTAAAACTTGGCTCTCTCCAACTGTATGCATTGCTATATACGGAAGTCCTGTAGCAGATACAGAGCAAACGTGACACAAGACTACCTCCTCAGCCATGTATACAGAATATTTATGATAAATCCATAGATATATGTATATGAACCAGACCCAATTTAATGAGATGAGACATGAATAAAGAGGATAAGATTCTATCTGCACTTCAATACTGTGTTATATATGTATTAGAATTATGAAAGTTTTTTTTTCATACTGCAACTTCTGCAGAGGTTAGAGGAAACTACCTTATTATTCAGATAACTTCTGACCCAGGTCAGGAACTTCCTCACCTCCAAATGAAAAATATCTCCAGCTTATGTTGAAAGTTTCTATGCAATCCTTTTACTTCTAAAAATAGAAGAAATGTAATAACTGCACCGCTTTACTAGAACAATTAAAAAAGAGTGCAGAAAATGGTAATCTTTTAGCCTAATGGAATGAAAAGAGTTGCATTACCGGTATTAGTTCCACAAATTAGGATCAAATTAATCAATGCTTGAGCTGCAAAAAGGAGACAATTCTTTTCAATAAGTTATATAAATAACATAAAAATAATAATAAAAAAAATAAAAAGGGCTTAAAACTAAAGTTCTGTGAAATCAGCACTAAGGCTAAAAGGTAAAATGACAACATTTTCTTGTCAGAAAAATTTTAATATACATTTTTCCCTATTTTTCTATTATTTTAAAAATATACAAGTAGGGGGAAGTGATAAAAACAACAGATGACAGATGTCTTCTGCCACGTGTCAAGTCAAATTAAATCTATGCTCTAAAATATACTTCAGCCATGAATACTGATGGCTAAATAGTGACCTGCTGTCATACACATCTCTAGAACAATCATGCTTGAGACATTCTGACAAAACTACTTCCCACATACATATGCCATCTGAACATATTTGCACCAGTTCAGGCTGTGTTGCTAGAACTAGGATCAATAGTATTATAAAAACTGGAAACATCTGCTTAGAAAACATCATCAAGTCCTGTGAAATCAGACTCTGTTCCTCAGCAGTATTTTGACAGTCAGCATCAAATATTTTTAGCTGAAGCCATCTTCAAAATCACAGCTAATACAGCATTTTAGGCATGTATAAGCATGCACAGAACTGTAAATAAGAAACTATGCTCTAATCATTAAGAGTATTTAAAAAATACCAAATAGCTTTAAAATTTGAACACCCTTAAGTTCTCTGATAGCTTGTCTATTCTTTACAAGCTCACCTTCATCTTTGCATTTGTTTTATTGAAGCCCTGCACTGTTTTGCTCAAAGCTTAAGACAAATAAAATAAACAAACAAATGTGCAAGGCCTAGGAGTGATGTTTCTCAACTAGCAATTATTAAAGTATCCAGAGAAAGGTTATTTTGTTAAATATTGTTATATAGTAGAAAGGGAGAAGAGGGCTTTACAAAGAAGACACTCCTGGCTAGCCATATTTGCCTTGGTTGTAATCTCTTATATGGGTATAAATGAGAGTCACTACTAAAATCTCTCATGAAGGTGCCATAACAAATAATGCTGATGATTCCATAATGGGATATTTCACTCTGTGAAAGTCTTACTCTGCTTGCATCAAGTTCTAGCTATTTCTGATGTTTAAGCGTTTTCTAGAACACTCACAGAAAAGAAAAATAAAAAAGGGAGAAAACACAAAACACTTTGTAAAGAACCACAGTCAAATGTTTTGTGAATACTGATTTTTGGTTTTTATGTTTTAAAAGATATATCTGTAGCAGGTTTGTACTAACATTTCAACTAACTCCCTTAAAAAGTATCTTCCTAAGCAGAATTTCTCTACTAATGTATAGGCCTTACTGGAAAAGCAAAAAATAATTCTTTGTTACTGAGAAATCTGTAAAAATTGCTAAAAGGTGTGCGGATCTCCTGCATATAATGGGCTAAAGACAGACTAACTCCAGGAGTAAGGCAAATGAAATTAAAAGAAATATCCAAGGGATTAATTTGATGACTAATAAATCAGAAGGATAATACATTATCACCATCACTAATGTTAGAGCTTATTACCAATGATTGGGCATAATATGGTGCTATATTAGTTAAAATTATTGTGGGTTAAGAACTACAACCCAGCAATTCTTAGCATTAGGCTAAAAAATAATAATTTGCATTTAAAAATCACATTTGTCAAGGCTTCCTTTTTTCAGCCTCTTCAATTCTGAACCATTAAGTGCTGCAGCTTTTTCCCCAAGCAATTGAATTAGAGACAACTAGTACGCACTCTTCTTATCATACGACTCTGTAGAACCTCTTGTGTGATTTAGTTCCACTTCCAGTTCCAAAAGAGTCTTAATAGATTCACAAGAAGAGTGTGACTCATCTCTGTTTGTGAAACCGGTAACCCAGAACAGAGTGGGGAATCTCAAACCCCCAATATGGATTAGCAGACAACAGATTAGCAAATTCAGACAGGCACTGGTCTCTAAACTGGATTAAAAATACACATACTAGCATGCAAAAATGGAGCTAGAAAGAGCCTTCTACACAAGCCCCAGCAATTCTGATACTAATAAATTCCATGTTATTATTCTGAAATCCTCAGTAAACATCTGTGTATCAATCTGTGAGTTTTTCCAAACTGTTGCAGCATAAAATCACAATTTGAGTTGTGCAATTTATCAGTGTCAAAAGAGGGTGGTAAAAAATCCCACTGGCCTGCTTGCAGGCACCCTTAAATTTCTTTCAATGTTTTTATGCTGGCCTTTTCCCGTGATCCCAAAACAAGAAGGAGGTTCCGAGTGTGCACTACAACATAAGGGAATCCTGGGTAGGACAACTGTGCATAGATCAACAGCAAACCATTCCTCCCCTCACACTCAAGCAGGAAAAGGACAGGGAGACTCCTCCCTCCATTGCTCCATTCATAGGAGACATGGCAGATCCACAGTATCAGAAATTAAAAACAAAAACATTCCTTAAAGTCAAAAGGCCTTCCTTATCTGACGGTTTCACCAAAGAGACAGGGCTCCTGCATCAGTTACAAATCTTGAGCTCCTACTGCATGAGTCCCTGCCAAACTTAATTTGTCTGTTTTGTATGAAATGTATAAATGATACAGTAACAGTTACTGAAACAGCTGTGAATGAATCATCAGCTACAGTAAACACCATTTAGAAAGCCCCGATGAAAACATCTTGGTAATACTGCAAGTTTTGGGAACTGCAAACACAGAAATAGACTATCCCTAGACTTGCACAATCTGCTGCTCCTTCTGATCCTTCAAAATCATCCAGAAAAGGAAGAAAGGAGGGGCAAGACAAAGTGGAAGGGAAAGCAGCTCCTTTCCTTTGCCTTCATTTTTCCCTCTTATACAACCCTTTTGTAGCATGGAGATTGAAGAGCGATAGCAGATATGTAACCTCTCCTCATATGCAGTTTGGCTTCTCAAAAAACCTTGTCATCTCGCTGCATACATGGCATAACACACTGGCCACTTCCCTCTGGTTTTTTAAGAACAGCCTACAGTTCCTTATGAAAACGAGAGGCGACATAACATGCACAAACCAATTTTGGACATGACTCAGAAGCCAAAAAAAGCACAAACCTTTCACTACCTTCTTTATTGACTACATTTTATTGGTCATGGCAGCACAAAAACTAAGCAGGAGCCTTGTCATGCTGTTTCCACTGGATATCAAATACAGCTTCCAGGACTAATTCTGTTCTGAAGAGTTTCCTTCAGATATTTTGTCCTGGGCTTTTTTTTTTTTAATAGATTGCTGCTGTTTTTCATCACCTAAATCTAGCTATTCTTTGCTGTTAGATAAAGACTTGGCAAATTACAGAATATATGATGAATCATCTAAATGTAAACAAATGGATAACATATCTCAGTTGTCACTGGAGTTACTCTATTCCCTTAATATGGTTGTGAATTTTGTGACTGTACACTTAAAAACATAATTCATCTACAAAATGTTTTCAAACTATCACTGTAATACACAGTAGCATCTCATTCTATAGGTTGTTAACCCATTTAAATGCCCACAGACTTTGTAGGAGGGAAAAGCACAAAGAGAAATCGCACCAGGCAAAACACACTAAGCAAACACAAAAGTCTATCTAGACTTTTCCTAAGTTTCAAAATAAATTTTACTTCTGTAAAAATAGTTTTTACTTCTTCAGTCCTTCCCACTTAGAAGTTTGAAATTTTCCATCTCTCTGAGCCTATCTGTACATGTATTTTTTTATAATACATTTGATCTGCAAACAGAGGTTTACATAAGCATTTTTAGCTGTATTCATCTCTAGCTGTTCATCTCCAGTCTACCACTAGACTTACAGCAGGAATAAGATTTGGAAGCAGTTAAAAAAACCTGATTGTCAAATAATGTCTTCTTGTCTGCCAGCTTTTAATATTGCAGATTTATCTATAGTACTTAGAATTAATTTTCTATTTTGTCATGTAAGTGCTCAAGTTTTTTTAAAGGACATGTACAGGGTACACATGCAGGAATACCTTGCACTGCCAGCTACAACGTGGCTGAGATCATTTGATGAAGATACTATGTTTATTCAGCTAAGTCAGGATTTGAAGATACAGAAGTTCAATGGCAAAGTCTGTATTCGGAACAGATAGTGATTACCTAGAGAATAATCTATTTCACTCAGAAGATGAGTATGATCAAAGAAGTGCAAGTCTGTATACAACAAGGAAAAAAAATCTCTGGGAAAAAGGCTACTTTTTGCATCAATTCACAGGGAAACAAGCTATACTTGAATTTAAATTCTGAATTTAGCAGTCATGTCTCCTTTTTTATGAAATTGGTTAATCTTCCCAGTCATTTTCTTGTAGAACACATTCATTCGCTTGGAGAATGCATACAGTTGCAAAATTTTTAACGACTCCCACGCTAGCATATAAAACTACTACCAAATGCTCTTATCCTTCTGTGCCTGCTGCTATTAACCTCAGGATCCCTACTCTTCCTTCTTTTCTAGGCTAGCTGCATTATTTTCCCAGAGCATTATCTGCTTTTCTCTCCACAGAAAGACAGACATGGCGTGT
Source organism: Gymnogyps californianus (assembly GCF_018139145.2). NCBI lineage: Eukaryota > Metazoa > Chordata > Aves > Accipitriformes > Cathartidae > Gymnogyps > Gymnogyps californianus. The sequence goes on along the minus strand of NC_059474.1, from coordinate 56,510,817 downwards.
GTCATACAGACAAATTCCTTCTCTTCTTCAGAAATAATGCTCTAACCTGCATTACCCTCCAACAGATAACTGCCTAGGTCAAGTTTCCTGTGTTCAAAATCTATCAACTCCCTGTTCGTGATCTGAACATCAAAAGCCTTGCTGCCTTAATATTCCTCAAAGTGTGGAAAACAGACAAAAATACAGCTGTTCTTGTTGTAGCAGATCACTGCGGCTTGCTATCACTGAAAATGCCAGGCAAAGCTATGCTCGAACCTCTGCTCCAGCTATTTCTTCTTTTTGGATGCCGATAAGCAACACAAGCAGTATTGGAGAGGGTAACCTGTAATTTCAAGAGGGCAGACTTGCTGCCTTTTTTCCAGGCCTAGAAGCTATTTCAGGGGTACTGTCCAAGGGTATCATCATTTACGTGTACTGTGAACCCCACTGAGGGCAATAAGTGGGGTTACAACGGGGAAGAGAGAGAGAGGCCAGAGACCTATACCTCAAAATAAAAGAGACTCTTCTGATGTAAAGGTATGAAACATTTCTCTATGTGGAATAAGAACACCTAAGGCTGAACAACAGCTCTATCATGTTCCAAGTCCACCAGTCAGCACTCTACTAGGCCAGAGAAAATTAACAGTAGACTAAAATAGCTTTACACCTTCTTAACGTATCCACGTCATACATAATTAATACAAAAGCATCTCATACAAGCACCATAATTTTATTAGCATACATAATTTAGGTAGCACTAAACAAAAAGCTCATGTACATAAAAACCCCACCTATACATACAACAAAATTTCCTGACTTCTACTCCCTTTATCTTTCTCTAACCCTAGAAAACACCCTCCTGTTATGTCTGTGTAGAAAATAAAACCTGACAGCCTCCATGGCATTCATCCTTTTCTTAGTGTTGCGCTTCTCCGATCAATAGAAAAAAACATAATTTTGACTGAGGTAAGAAGTGACAAAGAAGAAATGACAGTGAAAGCACCTGAACTATGACACACTTATAGAGGGCTTGGAACTATGGAACAAAGTCATAACAAAACGCAGTAGCTGTGAATAAATTGATAAACTGAATAGATATTAAAAAAAAAAATCAAATAAATGGTTTGCAATGAAAATAGCAACCAGGTCTAACAAAAAAAACCAATAATCAGAGTTAACTTGCATAACTGTATTCAACTGGGGGTTTGATTCTTTATCTGCTGAATTTCCCGGGACAGAATCACCTACTCACTCAGCCCAAAAGACATAAGCTCATGTAAGGTGTAGCACTGTCACTTGCCAAAACTGTAAAGAATTGGGTAGATGCCCACAAATCCATCTCTATTATATTAGCAACTTCGGGATAAAGTATCAGAAATTTTGGTGTGGGGAAGACAAAACAAACAAAATGATCAGATTACCAATCTAAATTTTACTTATGTAACGTATGTAACTTCTGTGAAGAAGAACTGGTTGATGTCTTCGGAATCATTAATAAAATAAGTATTAGATTTCTGCACTGACTTCTCCTCCTCCTGTTGATCTCTGCTTAGCCCATAGATTAAGCTCTACGTTCTGCCTTCTGCTCAGCGTTGTCCTGTGCTTTGCAAATAATGTTAAGACTCTCACCTAAATATTGCTTTGCTTCCATTTCATTCTTTTACTTACTCCAGCCCTTTTTGTACAAAAGGGTTAGGAAAAGAAGTTTTTCCTGAAGAAGGACTGAAGAACTTTTCTGAAGGGCATTTTCTCCTTTCCAAAGGCCTAGTGTCATCCACTGAACCTACGATGCTTTAGGGGGCTAATACTCCATTTGCTGAGTATTCTCAAAGCCTGATTAAGTCTACAAGAGCTGGAGTGCAAAGCACAGTGCAAGACTAAGCCCAGATGGAGGCTGGTTTAAAGACGCCTGACATATTTACGATTTTTTTTACCAGCTTCCTGTACATGGAGATAAAGTAATAGTAAAAAGACAGAAGAAAAGAACTGACAAAGATAAAATGAGTATCTTCAAGAGCCACTCTGAGGAAAAATCTTAGCTTTTTCACATGGATATAACTGGGATCTCAACAAAATATCATGTTACCCAGAATTATATTTATTAAAGGCCTCTCCCAGAACTTAAAGCTTCACTAGGAATAAAGTTTAGGCCTCTTCCATCTGAGACTAACAAACCTTACTTAGCAATAACGCCTAACCATCAGGTACAGCCTGAATGAGGGAAAGAGGATTCACCATCACAAGAGAGACACACAATTTTGTGTTCCTGCAAACACTACTCAAAAGCTGCACATCACTACCACGATTTTGAGTATTGTTGGTATTGGGTTTTGGGTAGAATAAGTTCCTTATTTATGATGTTAAAATAGCCACGATCCTAGTGTTAATGGGAAAAACCTGTAATGAAATTGTACCTCATTCCTAATCAGCACCACATCAAAAAATGTGATTATAATTAGAAATAGATCAAACTCACAAATGGAATCTGACTTTTTGTTGGGTCAGGCATGTTACACCCACATGGCTCTGGCCTGTTCAGAAATTAGCTGTGATGGGAGCAACAGAAAGCCAGATCTAGACTCAGAAGCCTGAAAATACCAGGAAGGCTGAGATGCTGTAGGTCCATTTCTTATAAATAAATGGCTTCATAGGCACTGCTCTGGCATTCACTCCTCTCGGTAGCTACAGACAGCTAAAATGCAGAATAACACATGTAAAGTCTGTGACTCAAATAATTTGTCTCTATCCCTCTTCTGTATCCAGATGTAGACTATGAGCTTAACGGGTCGGGGCAATGATTTTGTTGGGATTTCTGAACTTAGATCTCTAGTCATTTTTGCAGATCATTCAAGGTGATGGGAACAGAGGGTGTCAAATCTGTATAATATGTGTATTTACCAAATAAACTTCAAGCTTTAAATCTTGAAAAAAGTTAGCATACTCTGAGCATGCAATGCTTAAAACATGTGAGAGCTGCGACAAAAATTTAGTATACAGTTTGGTAATTAATGATTGATATATAGGATGACAAATACTGGCAGATTTTTGTAATGTGAGATAATTCTAGTTATTATTCATAATATCACATTTTAATGCATGATGTTTCATGTGTCTGAGCTCTAGGAAAGATCACCATGTACTTTTACATACGAGCTACACTGATATGTGAATATTACCTCTAAAGCAACACGAAGGATATATAGTCAAGAACATCTTTAAAATTACAAAATGTTTCGCTAAAAACAGAATTGCAAATGTTATGAACCAAAGACTAGAGTAATTTTGTTAAATCGCACTACTGACACTGATTTAGAGATAGGGATGTTCATATACATTTCCTCTCAATGCTGAGACCAAAAATTGAAGAATTCAGTAACCATGGAAGCACTTACTCCCCAAATCATTCAGGAACAATTCTTAACCACATTCGTATCCTATATACCAGCATGTTATGAGCTTGGTGTAGTACCAATAGAATCAGTAACTGTTATAAGGCCATTATAATAATTTGTGTACCAATCTAACACAAAACTTCCTCCAATCAGAAAAATCTGCAAATTAATCTAGAGCTATTACCTAAACAAACTAGCAATATTCAATTAACATTTCACTGCTAACTGAATTATAATGAACACAATAAAATTTCCCAACTATTAAGTATTAGAAATGGAAATATCTGTAACTAGAGGAATCCAAAAGAAAGGTCAAATTACAATTCTGAATATCAAAAATGACTCACAAACTTATTGAGGCTATGATGAATTCAAGTCTCACAAAATATCAGGGAAAATGTTTGAAACGAGCATCATGAAGCTAGGGTTCTTGGCAATTAAAATTCTTACAATCAATTTATTAACTAAACAAACTAGTAGCATTCAAATACTCCACGTGATTCCTTGTAAATGCGGGTAGATTTCCAAGTCTTCTAAAATATGTCAACATCACTGCTGTCAGGTAGCAACAACCCATTTCTTTCTTCTGGATGAGTTAGATCCCGCAGTTCTGATGCCTCTCCTTTTTATGGTAATCTCCTGTTAGTCTGCAAAATAGTCCACTATTTTCTGTGAAAACACTGAAATCTGCAATCACTGAGACCACTCTAAATAGTCTTGTGTAGAGAGCTGCTAGATCACAAACTCATGTTGAGTTCTGACTGTTCTCTGTTGCTGTAGCCCTTCACATTTACAGCACCTGTACTCTGCTACCAAGAGCACAACATTTTTGGTTACAGAAGATGACAATCCATGATTCATTTGCATTATTCTGCCAATTTACAGGATTTAATACAGATCCACGTATAAGTCTACAGCCTGTTAGCATATAGCTACTTTTTAATACCATTTTTCACTAGCCTTTTAAGACTGAAAATAATGAATAGCAGCACTCAAATTTTTAAACCTGTATCTAATTGCAAAGCCTTTCACTCTTGCCCACATAAATATGGTCAATTTTCATATATTATTAGGTGAAGTATAGTGTTATCCAGCAAAATCAAGATTTGATATATCCAGTCATTAGTTTATCTACATTTGCTGTGAGAGCTACTGAAAGATCTTTTAAAGCTCTCTTAAGGAAATGAGAATAAAAATATAGAATGCATGATTCTCCCTGCCCCTGGCAATATAAACAAACCTGTGTCTACTTTTCTCTAGGGAGCCAGTTCTTCATAAACTATCAACAATGAATTCTTTCACTTGACCTGGCCTATATTTTTGACATATTTGAAAAGTCTTAGCTGTCTCTCCAATGATATGGTTCATTCAATGCAAGTGTAAAATATCTCTGCCTCCCCTGCCATAGATTTTTCTGTTCTTAAATGCATTCGTATTCTTTTTTATCCTTTATAATGTATTGACCCAAAACAGTATAAAAGTTTCCAGTCTTATCCCATTAAAAAAGAGAAGAAATCCCACCTATATAGCAGAAAAACTTCTTATTATAGTAATAACTGGGAATATGCAACCTTTGTTGCTTTGTACTATTGTCATCATTACTATCCACAAACCCTCCATAGCCCTTTTTGCAGCAGATCACAAAGGTCACTTTCTCCAAATCCAATACATATTTTTAAATTTTTGCTTTATAACTAGACTGCCATGCATGGTGTTCAGACCATGAATCCATAGCTAGCCTTCCCCTGATTCCTCACGGACTTCTTAGGCAACAGCAATAAAGCCATTTATGATCCATCTCATTTAACACAAGCTTTTCAAAAGGATATTAATCTTTTAAAATTCTTGGAATCCTGCTAAATCCTTCTCAATTGCTTGGTATAATGGCGTTTATTTTTGCTAGTGGCCATGTTATATAAGCCACAACACCAAATTTTGACTATATGCTTATGAGCACATGGTGCCACACAGTATAACTTAGTTTGATGCTCACAGTCACAGTACCTCAGAACTCCAGACACTTTAGTGATCATTTTTAGCTTCTCCATCTCTATTTAGATCAGCATACCTTGTCCAATGTATATTTTCACCTCCGGTGATCTTCAGTTGCTGATGGAAAAAGTCAGTTTAGAAAGAAATCCCTAAGAACAAATTCTCAATTCCAAGTAAGTGCAAATCCCTGTATCTTCTTCTGTTCCAAATCTCTCTACTTTTTTCACCTCTACAGTGGTAGGTAGTTAAACTTCAGCTCTTATGAAGGTATGGTTTTGTTCATTTGTGCCCTGGGTATGTTATTTCTGCTCTGTGGAATGAACGTTTTTGTTCAACAGTAGCCCACCAGCTCTGCATTTTTCCAAGGTTGCTTAAAGCCTCTGCTCAAGCACTTCTACCATCTACTCTTTTTGCTGGCGTCTACTGCTCGCAGATATAGAGTGAATCACTGTTAAAACCCTACCCAGTTGTTTACCACCTTTCTGGAGATTTTCAGCTCCAATAAGTCTTTTAACTACTCCTCCTAGTTAAGTGCTGCCTGAACAATGTGCTGCATTTTGCTCCTGGCACTGTGCATTATTTGTTCTTCAGTAATGATTCACAGTCAAGGGTCTGACAGATGCCTGTTTCACTGAGTGCCCAAGCTCTAACTAAACACATCATATTTCATGAGCCACAACACAATGCAGTCCCAATGTACTGTATATGCACACTTGCTTCTTTGTCATTTTATTTACTAAAAAACTAGTAAGAAATATCATCTTTCTCTTTGTATTACATGGGTACATTTAACATGCACAAAAGAAAAAGAAATTAAAAATAAAAACCTATTCTTTAATTAATAATCTGGAAAAAAGGAGGTGAACAGTTCTCACTAATGAGCTCAATCGTGATTGCTTTCAAAACCCTGAAATGATCCATTTTGGACTTTCCAGAAGGAGGCTTTTTTTTCTTGTTCTGTATGTGCATGATTAACTCAGACCTGTACCTAGGTCTGTCTTGTTTAACTTTTCTGAAGAGAGGAACAAAGAAATCTATAAAAATCACTAGCTTTTACAGTTATAACTTCACTGATTATGTTGTCAATGATGACAGGTGTCCCTCGGACAAGCTGGCCAGAATTGACTGCAGATCTATATACCAGTACTAGATTTTGTCACCTTTAACCTCTTTTCCTTGCAACACAAGACTTCAATTAATTTGGAAAGCACCTTGGAGTCATATAAAGTCTCCATGTAAACTTTTATTCAATCCTTTGACCCATTTACATAAGACAGTACATGCTATCAACTAGCAATATTTTTAAAAAACATATCTCATTAAAAGATCTTTGAAGGTTCGATTAAGTGATCTAATTAGGAATCACACTTATTATATTACTTCCATGCCTGGTACAGATACTGATTTCTGTGTTTTCCTAGGTAGCTTGAAGGGAACTTGCTAGTGTCTTCCATATGGCAGGAGACTTTCCTGCCTACTCTCATTCTTGTGGCTCTCAGAAAGTGGTATTTATTAACAGCAGATGAACTCAGTTGGAATTCAGGCAGCCACAGGTGGCCAAATGCAGGTCTTAAGCAGTTTTCTAATATTTCAAGGATGGCTCCCAGCTCACCCCAAGACTATAAAGGAGCAGCAAAATAACCTGAAATCTTGGGAGCAAGTAAAATCAAGCCAATGTGGCTCATAAGATTGGCATCATCAGAGAGTGCTAAGATCGAGTTATATGCCTCACAGTCACAGCAAGAGCTGTAGAGAGCCATTAACAACTTCTGCCTGAGAACAACTCCCAAACCTCCAACATATGTACACTGCTGCTGCCGGCCACATGAAGATTCTGGCACGTAGCTCATGGGGTTGAGGAAGGCTGCCCATGTCTGTTACAAACACAGCATACAATTTCAATTACAGCGATTGTGATGGTTATTAAACATGTACTATAAAGCAATCTATTAACATATTGGCTTTCTTCATGAAGGTGAACATATGTATGTCAATTGCTGCGTGTTCATCTGAGTTTGGTAGAGTGTGGGAACTCAGAAGCCATTTTTAAATTTGCATCAAACATAAGAAAAGGAAATTATTATTGCTAGATGCCCTATAGTCCTGGCAATGAAATACTGAATCATTTATTGTAAAACAATATATGGGGGTGGGAAGAACAGAAGGCAAAATAAAGAGTGTGCCTTCTGTGCAGGGTCCTCAGACAGAATTATAAATTGAGAATGTGCATGGCTGTGTTAAACAGAACTAGCACGACACAGGGCAGAAATGGATTTTCTTAAGCAGTTTCCATATAATGGGCTTGGTAGCTTTGAGAAATGCCTTTCCCTAATGGTCATTCTATTGATGTAGAGCCTAAAGACAATTTTTCTAATTAAGCAATAAATTACAGCTGTAGGAAAGTCTGGTAAGTCACTATTAGATCTGTGCAGAGCTCTAAACCTTCAGATTGCTAAGGATACGGCAAGCCTCTTACCTAACTTTACTCATTAATTCTTGCTTCTCCACCTATTTTTTTCTTAGGGCTTTGAGATCAAAAAGCTCCCTTCAGACCTCACAATGTCACTCAAAAGGTAGGTGGTTTTGGCTCATGGATTATATTTATCACAATAACTTTAACAGCTCCTTTCCCCTCCTAATTTTCCTTCATTTTGCCCCACGAAGCTGAAAACTCCTTATTACAGTTTTGCTCTGTGGGGTTTTTTATTTCTGTTTTTTCCCTTTTGAGATATGACAGATGTTTGATTCCTTCCAGATCACTGGGAGGCAGCCAAAGGGCATACTCCAGATAGTCTCACTGAGAGCATATACTATATCAAGGTAAGCCTGCTTTTTGACAGTTACGCATATACCTTCAAATTGCTTCAACTGACAGAGGCAGGACCCAAAATTTGCTTCTAGAATTTCCATTGGAATGCCCCAGCAATCGTTCCTTCTGTAGTAAACCTGGAGCTAGCAGATGATTTTAGATCATTTCACCTTTTCCTTTGCATTGTAAGGGCTTCTGAGATGTCTGTATTTGAGGAAGAAGAAATAAAAAGGCAACATTCTCACCTAATAATACAGTTATTGGAACAGGCAGTGTAGGAAAGTTGATGGAAAGGTGCAAGAAACAATTGTTTTAATGGACAACTGAGGAGTAGCTTCTCCCCAAGAAAATTTCTTTCTTAACCTCATGCAACTGGTTTGCAGCTTGGGTAGAGGATTCATGCCTTCATGATGAAAACAACACACTACATAGTGACTAAAAGTTCTCAACATCCACAAAAATCTCTAGCCTGTTGAATCCTTCCTAGGCTTCTAGCTTCAGTGGTATCTTAACTAGCTGAATAGAGTAATTACATCTTATAGAGAAGAGTATTTCATGTCAAATTTGTTTGTTCACTTACCATGAGAGAGGTTAAGCAGAAGCAGCTCATTTACTTTATATTACTACATTACTAGAATAAAGATATTCTACCTATCTTTACCATATATGTTCTAACACCTCCCCAGGCTAGCATAGAGTCTTTATCTACCTGAACATATTTTTTTCCAGACTTCTTTAAAGATGCAGAGGCTGGATTTGACATAGGCATACCATGGATTTCTACAACAACATAACATGGTCACTTTTATTTTCTCTCACTTCTGTATTGTATTTGCATTTTTCATTAACATAAACAGCTTAGCCAAATGTTTTTCACATGTGCAAACAAATTCAGAGCCTAATAATGCAGATGAATGATACGGATGATTCTTTTCAGCCTAAATACTACTTCTGAAAAACTGGACACTCCCCATCCCACCTTCCCAAAAAGTCCTTTAGCTAAATATCTTTGCTGATGTTGCCTTGTCAACAAAAGAGTCAGAAGAACTTCTGGAAATCTCTTGGTTTTACAATCCTAAATACATTTAAGAACAGCGGTATCATCATCACAGAACCCTTTTTCATTTTCCCTGCTTCTAATTCACAAGCATTTTGCCTGAAATTCCATTAGTATTCAAGTTTCTCTTAAAAACTGTAAAAGCTTTTTGAAATGGTGAATTGCAAATAACTGACTTGCACTGTGTCACTGCTATAGTTACAGAATATCAAAAGATGAGACAAAATACCAGACAATTCTTTGGAAAAACCATCCTAGTTCATTTTAAATTACACACAAATTTCAATAGGCATCTCATACAGAAGTAAGGTTTCCAAATCTGCAGTTCCATTTATCATTCTTTTTGCAAGAAGGTTGTACTCAATTGCATAGTTATAACAGAAGATTTAATCACAGTTAAGGTGCAAGGTTCTAGCTTGAATAAAAGTCTACATAGAAACTTTAAAAATGTGTTTAGTGTAATGACTGTGATTTTTTTAAAAATGAGAAACCTAGCCTTTTCTCCTTAAAGCCAAGCTTTTCCATGCTCAGTCTGTACCTTATCTCTTCACTAAAACATAAATTGTCTGACCTCAAAAGGCAGCGTATGCCAGCAAGTTATTATTATAGGGAGCATGTCCCTCTGAGAACATGTGAAAAAGAGAAGAGGGAAACCTTGTCAGCCAGTAAAAATAAAAATAATAAACTCTCCAAACCAAATCTTAAACATAGGACACCAAGCACTGATTAATGGGAAGCCTCTCCACAAGCAATTTTGGAAAAGAAAGAGAATACAGTGAACAAACATCTGATGGAAATCATAGGATAACATTTGCGTATCAGCTGGCAGAAGCACACAGGACTTAGCTCCAATTCCTCAAGCAGTTTAAGAATTTGATTTGTGAATATCCAGTCACTAAAAAAGTATCAAAGAATATGTTCACTTATTCATTTCATTTAAGTAACTTCCAGTGTACCAAAGGATGCATGTAACCAGCATTTCTGAACATTATAATATTGTGGCAAGAATAAAATCCCAGCAGGCTTCACTAAGGAATCACTAGTTGATTAGCATGAATTTCAGAAACCAGACTAATCCTCTTCTCTTTCACATCCTCTTCCAGCTATTTGAAAGTAATGAGCTATGGGCCAGTGCAATATTACAGTAGTATTTAAAGTAATTAAACAAATATTGATAGCAATCAGATTAATTTCATTTAAGATTCTTTAATATATATCCACTTCATCTTTCTCCATGTGGTCCTTCCCCAGCAGAAAATTAATAGCTCAGGAAGATATTGCAACCAGATTTTAAAATATAATAGTTTCATGCTGAGGAGCTCTGCCATATCATATAGCCTTTTATAGAAACACATAAATGTAGCAATAATACTGTGTTCAGAAAAGCTGATTCCTGATGAGCTTCTAGAACTCCCTAGCAAATCATGAAATCATGAGAATCCTTATTGAAGGGATTCCTGCCGTCTAAAGATTTATTGTCATTTGCCGATAGTAGCTAGAAAACCAGGTAAGGTTCTTTTCACTTAAAACTGAGGAAAAAAGTACCCTCAATTTCCACAATACACTGTTTTTGTAGATTCTTTTCTATTTCATCAAGTTGAAGATACCTGAAGAGTATTCTGGTTCAACCATTCACTTCAAAATAAGACAGAGATGAGAGGGGAGAGGTGTACAATGATGAATTACTTGCCAGCCTACATCCCTGCCCATCCTTTAAGTTTGCTAAGATTTATAAATAGCTTGGCATTTCAGAAAAAAAACCTTCTCTCCCCCCAAAAAACATATGTCTGCCATAAAACAGGCTCTGAGTGAAAATTATGACCACCTGTATGATTATGTTTCTCTCTGCTACTGAGGGAACTGCTAACAGCAGTGAACTCAGTAACTGTGGATCTAAACTTTGCAGGATGTACCTCAACAGAGTTAGAAAGGAATTGATGTAACTCTCCATTCTGGAAAAAAACCCAAGTGTCTGGTGAAAGGCCTATCCAGGGCACTGTCTCAATCTATGCAATTCTAAAGGAACTTCACCAATATGTACAGAATTAAATACCTATTATATTTTCAATAGCTGCCTAAGGGATGCCTGAAGCAGGCAGACAGAAAATTATATTAAACCAGAAATCCAGACAGAGTTTTGCTGGTGGCAGAGGAAGAAGATTCTTCCATCAGTCCACTGTTCTGCCATAGATTGTCACAGGCCTGGACACAGATCTTGGGCAGGTTAAAAAAGCTCAATTAACCTGCATTTTCTGCCTTAGATTTCAGACAACCAATTCTGAAATGTTAGAAGGTATTTTAAAAATAAAAATTAATTTCTGCTGTCTCGACTGTGTGGTGGCAACATGAAATGACTGTTTCGATTTTTATATTTAAATAACATTTATGTCACCCCTAGGAATCTGCTTTAAAGGCCAAAGCCAACAATCAGAAGTTATTTGCATTAAACAACCAATAAAACACTTTCTGAATTGTATTTTTCTTAGAAACTGTGATGTATACTACAAGTGGTACACAGTAATCTTCTTGACTACGACACATTCAGCAGCACAGTTCTTAGTAAAAGAAGGGAGAAATTAGCAACCCAAAGTGCTGGAACAAAGAATTACGCCCATACTGAAGCATAAATGCCTAAACTGGCTATCAGTGCGACCTCCAATTTTAAATGGTTAGGTCACAAATGGAACATACTCCCCTCATTAGTCACTTAATGCTTAGAAATTTCTCTCATCTATTTTTTAAAGTCTTCCTTTGTGTGCTGGATAAGAACTTCATTTAAGTGATTTCCTTATTTTCTGGAGGTGGAACTTTTACGTAGGCTTAGAAGACCACAGCTGGCGACAAGAACAACAACCTAGTGTCAAAGCAGCTTTCAGGGACAGACCATACGCAAAAGACAAACATCTGAAATAGGGCCCCGATATCCGAGCAAACTTGCAGCTTAACAAGGTACTACCTATCACAGGTACTGCAACAACTGACCGCAGATATGTTTCGAGCCTGTGGCAAATGGAAAGCAAAAGTACTTCGGCCTTTCTTACTAGCGTTTGAGCCATCAGCTGGATCAACTAAACTCAAAAGGCTCATTGTTTCCCCTGTTCAGATACTCTGAGACAAGGATTCCTGCCAGTATTCCTACTGAATGTCTCTTACTAGTTTTAAATTCACACACTTGATTCAAACAATTAAACCTAAAAGCAATTATGGAAAATATTCAAGTACTTGGTTCTACAGAGGAATAAAATCACAAGACAAAGTAGCAACTCAGGATGTTATCGCAGAATTTTAAGTGATATCCCTCTTTCATGCTATAAAAGAAGGAATTACTTCATCTAAACTATAATGAAATATGTAGAAATTGGAAATGAATGTCCATTTAGGTGGCTTTGTGCTAAAATGCAAGAAAAATACAATTTGCTTAATAATCTGCTGGCACATTTGAAACTGAGCTTTATCATAATCCCCATTAAAGACTCGTTTAGGGACGGCTCCAACAATTTAGTACCTTTAACACAAATGGATCAAGTCTTGCAGTGTTCCCTCAGCACAAAGGAGACATTTGCAAGGAGTGTTCGAAATGCAGGATTTCTCATGGAGAAGGCAGACACTACCACTTGTGGAAGGACACATTTATACAGGTTCTTAAAGGGTGTGATGTTTTAGCATTTAATGACCCTGCATGTAACACTGGTACTAAAAGGGGAAAATCTCTTCCCCCCGCATTCATACAGCTGTATCCACAGAAGCATGCCACGTGTTACGTGATCCTGACCCTTGTGCTTTGTTTTGACACAGATCAGCTCCCAGCATGCCCACCAGGCACTACAGATCCGCCTTCTGTGGCTGTAACACTCCCCACATCAACACTGTCGGTGTCCAGTTCCAGAAAAGAGTTTTTCCCTTTAAACAAAGACAAGGAACTTGTGCCATACAGATGACCCAGCGTGCAAGTTAGCCAGCTCCTACAGCTTACTTTTGCCAACAGAGCCCTGAGCATCTTTCCAGTAAGCCTGCTGGACATGGGAGCTGAAGGGCCTTACCAGCAAAGCTGCATCACCAAAAAGCCCTGAGCACAGATCTGCTCACCAGCCACCAAAGAGGGCTGCACAGCAAAGCCCTAGGCTTGAAGGTAGAAATAGTAGCTGCCACTTCTTCTTTTGCTGCTCTCTCTCTCTCTCTCTAACCATCTCAGGGATTTCTTACCCCCCTAAGGATTCTCCAGCACAAAGGCAAATGAAAGACATTTTCCAGGATTTTGGACAAATTGAATGTATGTTTTAATACACTCATTTTTCTGGAACCCTGTTGCTCTTTAAGATAGAAGCAATGAATTACTGTGTATATTTTGGGGCTATTCCTTAAAGGAATGGCAAAACACAGGTAACAATTTTAAAACAGTGAGAGGTATGCCAAGTACAAAAGTACTTCTATTGTAATAACGAGCAATTTCAATACTCCAGCTGTAACGGGAAGTTCCTGGAACGTGGTTAAACTAAATTCTGCTTGGCTCAGAGCCATGCAAATATTTCTTTTCCACATTCCCATCAATTACAGAAGTACAGTAAGTGTTTTTGTTCTTAAGTGCACTATTACAGGGGACACAAATAAGCCATTTTTCTTCCAGCGGTTGGAGCTAACATTTCTAAAATACCATATTACACATTTGGCAGACTTGAAGCACGCTCAAATTTTTACTTGTGTTGCATTAGTAAGCCACACTGTTTGAATCAGCTGAAAATGGGTAGTACAACTGCATGTCCTAACCAGACTACACATGCTTACAATGGTAGTAGAGTTGTTTTTACTTCAGTGCTAGTATTCACACTTGGGACAGCAGTCATCATGAGCAGAGAACAACTATTGTTAACTGTTTACATGCAAATAATAGCAGATATATACCATGAAGGAACCGTTTTAATGAAAAATTACATTGTATAAAGTCAGAATTACCATTATAAATCCACGGTTTAGATTGATAATTTTATACTGAGACTGTATCAGGACAATTAATAATCCTACTAAAAAAGAAAAGCTAATCAGAGTTATGCACATACTTTGCACGCTTTTTAGAGTGAAATATGTCACCCTCACAAACACTGCCTTCCGTCACTGACAAAGTCGACCGAAATGTAAAAAGACTGTACAAGTGCAATGTACTCTCTCAATGTGTATCAGTTGTAGTCTGCCTGTACTATGTGTGCTTACGTCTCCTCTTACAGAGGCCTCAAACTATAGCATGAGGTTGAATATGAGTGCATTTCTAAGGATAAAATTACCCATTTTCTGAAGCCTCCAGTCCCATGTGGGGTGCACAACAAAGACAAGTCTGAAGTGCAGGGGATTAAGTTTCTACAACACTAGCATAAAAAAAAAATGCCCTACAGAATTAATCATTGTCATTAAACATGATAAATTAACCATGGAAACTATGTTTCCATGCTCAATTCTTTGACTCATATGACCATCTTAGAAAAGAAATCTAGGTATCTCACTGAGATTTAAATATCACCTTATTCACATTCTGCCTAGTCTTACCAATCCTTTACACGTAGCATATACCAGCGTGTACCATACAAAAATGGCATCTAGCCAGGTCCACAGGTAGGGATGTTGCGGAACACAGTTCCATTCTCTTCAAGGCAAATTGGTGAACTCCAAGAGCTGAGAGGCCTGACCTTATACATCAGACTGCTACTGGCAGGAGCTCTCTGACCAGTACAAGGATGACTATGAGACAGCTATGGCAATTAGAAATTGTTAAATGTGAAATTACTAACATGTTGATCCAGGAAGACAGCCTGGTTTTGTGGACAGCTTTATGCTGGACGGTAAGGAGGATCACATTTTCTTCAGTTAAATTTTATCTCAACTACAGTATCAAAAACTGAGGTAAAAGCATCACCTCTGTAGTACAACACTCCTTTGTACTCCATCAATAGAAAAAGTTCTGCAGTGCTTTTGAGATCTGATCAGATTCATTGTCCAGTAAACGTAAGAAAATATTCTGTCACTTCAGAAAAGACACCAGATCACATCCTCAATTAGGTATGAGCTTTCTTTAACGGTATTAGAAAAGAAGTACCTGCTTTGCAGATATTCTCCTACCCTCAGTGTTTTCAGAGCCTGTATTTTCAGAGCTGTTCAACAACAACAACAAAAAGTTAAATAGCATATTCTCATTCAGCATCTTGGCCACTGCCAAAATGCCTTACTTTCAGGCTCTAGGGTCTGCAATTTTCTTCCCCTTGAACTCAAAAAAAAAAAAAATCCACTCATAAAACACTGCTAAAGCCATCTTCATGGTTCAACACCAATCACAGTAAACTTGTCTTCAGTCTTCCCAATACCTCTCCTTCACCTTCACATTAGATGCCAACTGTATCAAAGAAAAAACTTGACCAATCCTTATGTCCTTGCTCTAGTATTTTAATAACTAACCTCAGTCAGCTAGTGTTTCCATTCCTTATGATACCTCTTTCTACATTAAACGACCTTTAGGTTTCTTGCATTTTTCTCCTTAGTCATGCAAAACATTCTCCCCTACACAATCCACACAGCTATTATCTTATATTTCTTCAAATGCCATCTTTAGTCTTATGTCTATCCATGGTTACATCAAGATGATTGGTTAACAGACAAGTGAAACTTCTGGCTTTCTCACTCCTTGTATTTTCTCCTCTTACATGTCTGTCGTTACCATTCGTCTATGATCAAGGAGTCCGACACCAAAAAAAAAAAAAAAAAAAAAAAAAAAAAAATCACACAATCAGCAAAGCTGCTCCAGGTCTTCACAACATGGGCTTATTTATGCCAACATTCACATCCTGTCTTTCTTTCGATACATGATTTACCTGATTTGTTCTCTAGGCTTTAAAACCTCTGGGGTAAGAATTAGCATCTCTGCTTATATTATAGTTAGCACAATAAAGACTTAAAATAGGTTAAATCTCTCAAACGTTACTACAGTATATTGCTTTTTATACTGCCAATTCTGTTAGACTTTGTCGTGGTTTAACCCCCGTCAGCAACTCAGCACCACGCAGCCGCTTCCCCCTCCCCCTCCCAGTGGGGTGAGGAGGAAGAAAGGAAAAAAACAAGTAAAACTTGTGGGTTGAGATAAGAACAGTTTAATAACTAAAGTAATATATAATACTAACAATAATAATAATGAAATATAATAATAGTAATGAAAAGGAATATAACAAAAAAAAGGAGGGCGGTGGGGGAGAAAAAACCAGTGATGCACAATGCAATTGCTCACCACCCGCTGACCGATGCCCAGTTAGTTCCCGAGCCGCGATCCACGCCTCCCGGCCAACTCCCCCCTGTTTATATACTGGGCATGACGTTCCATGGTATGGAATACCCCTTTGGCTAGTTCGGGTCAGCTGCCCCGGCTATGCTCCCTCCCAGCTTCTTGCACACCTGCTTGCTGGCAGAGCATGGGAAACTGGAAAGTCCTTGGCTTAAGATAAGCGCTACTTAGCAACAACTAAAACATCAGCGTGTTATCAACATCATTCTCACACTAAATCCAAAACCCAGAACTGTACCAGCTACGAAGAAGAGAGTTAACTCTGTCCCAGCCAAAACCAGGACAGACTTCATTGGCAATAGTTTGTGTGCTAGAACTATGCACAGACCTTTATTCTATTGTTATCTTTCGTGTGGAAAGGCAACTATTGCCCAACGCCCCCCCTGCATACCCAGCTGAAGAAAGATTTACTCCATCTAACAACGGGTGGTAAAATTTAGCCTTCCTTCACAGTGTGGTGGACAGCCAAGGCAGGGCAACCACTCTTTGTTGAATGCTGAAGAGTGGCAATGCTAAGAGAGTTCAGAGTCACTTTTAAAGTGACTTTTAAAGAAGTCTTTATCTCCTACTCCAGACAGTTGGGCTAGACTACTTACAATATAACCATTGTTTGGGTGCTGAAAGCACCAATCTAGCTAGGCCACATGAGGTACTTCTGATTCACTGTTCTCCTACCATTACATGCCTAAAATTCAAGCAGCGCAAAAACTCTGATCTCCATTATGACAGTGCACAAGTGGCTGTACCCCATTTTGACCCCTCTTTCTGAGAAAGTAGGAGTATAATAATATTTTCAGACAGAAGGACTACAACATATTAGGCTTTACAAGAGGTGATACTATGGGATCTCAGTAGTACAACATCATAGTCCCCTGGTTATAGATGACAGATGAAAAAGCATATGGACTTACTGACAATTCTTTGATTAATTTCCTTAGTTCCCTGTGCCCATGCTTCTCAGCGATACTTGCTGGATCATCTCCATATTTGTTGGCTATTTTGCAAGCCCGTGTGGCCTCAGGACAATTGAGTAGATACGTTGCAAGGTTCTTTAATCCAAATCTGGCTGCACAGTGAAGGAGAGTAGGAAATTCTTCCAAATGGCTATCTGTATATGGAAACAAAGTTTTCATAAAGAACAATTTTGCTTTTATAGAACACCTTCCACCTTCTTTTACAGAAGTCCTTTGAATATTAGTGCTACGGAATCACAGTTATCAAACTGCCAATACAGAACTGGCATCCAAAGAACAATTCCTTCAACTAACAGTTTTACAATTCACATACATATTTTAATAAAGGAGCCTTTAGTGTAACCAAGAAATCTTTTTTTCTGACAGAGGGATTTTAAAGCACTTTAGTTCTATCGAGTAATAACTTTTCTTGCAAGGGGAAGAAAATTCTACAGCCAAGACATGCTTTTCCTTAGGTGTATATTATTTAATGCTTTAGGAACATTTTTAATTTGTGACATTTGAATGGGACATTTTTATAGGCTTATGGTGCTATGTTTTTATATTAAAAGACATTTCTGAAAATTCACATGACTACCAGAGACTTGCAAAAATTTGCTTATCCCTGTAATGAAAAATCAGAGAATTTGAAGATAAATGATTCGGAAAATGGTTTTTAGGATTTATCTGAAATAGCATGATATTCATTTCTATCACAGACTTTATTTTTCACCTTGGAGGACTGGGACAAAGCTAAACTGAAGTCAGTTTATCGTTTCAGCATAGTCCTGTATTCTAACTCTCTGAGTGGCCACAAGTTACATACAACAACAAAACAAACAAACAAAAAAGAGATCAAGCATAAACAATACTTCCCTCTGCCTTCATACTCTACTTTCTAATCACTTGTGGTTTGTTGGGTAGTGATTTGTCTATATATCAGCATGTAGTGTATATCTTTTCCAAGTATGCATCCAGCCTACCCCAGGCACCATCAACTTCTTGCACCCTCAGGATCTTTGGCAGTGTCTTTACTACGCACCGCATGAAGAAGTGCTTCCTCTAGTTTGTTTTGAACCTGACTCCTGCTAGGTTCAATTGATAGTCCCTAATTCATCTTATTCTCCATCCCTGTCTGCCCTCTCTGCACTTCTAGTGATTTACTCATTCCCAGAATTTCTTTCTTGAAGAGCTCCAGTCTACTTAATTGTGCCTTCTAGAGAATCAACTCCATCACCCCCACTGCTCTTTCCTGAACCTTTTCCAGCTTTAATGTAACTATTTTGAGATGATAGAAGAGCTGCACATGATACTCAACTTGTGGGTGAGCCATGTAATTTATGCGTTGTCATAATTATGTCCTGTTTTGTTCTCTATTCCTTTTCTAATAATTCCTAGTATTTCATTTGCTTTTTGATCTGCTGCCTAGCAACAAGTTGATGTTATCATGGAACTGGGTGATCTTATTCCTCGGTGCTAATAGCCTGCTCAAAGCCTTTCATTTTGTATGACAACATAGGACTGCTTTTTCCACTTGCATCACTTTATTTTTACCTACAATGAATATCATCTGACATTTTACTGCATAATTACTAAATCTCATAAGGCCTTTCTCCCATTTTTTTTTTTTCCCCAATTAGGCCTCCTCCTTAATACCCTGAATATTTTGTATCACTAGCATAAGTTTTTTCCAACTGTCTGCGTCCTGGTTTTGGCCAGTTATTCATCCATGCCCGATCAATTACTGACTTGATCAGGTTTGCTGACTCTTACAAAAAACTACAAGAAATCTATAAAGCAAGACTTCACATTACAGAAAATTTATTTTATTACAGTATCTATTAATTTGTTTGGTAGAGACAACACATTAACCTGCTTCTAGTTCTCAAGGTCCTCAGAGAAATTGGGTTTTGGCATCACAGTTACACCTTCTAGTACTACAGAACTGAAAAATTGCACACTGCTGTTAGAAATCCAGCTATTTTACTTTTAAATTTCCTCAGAGCTCTTAATGAACACCAGTTAGTCCTGGTACTTTCTTTGTGCTCAGCCTGCCCATTTTTGCTACAACAACTTAATGATTTCTTCAACTCCACAGTCTCTTTCCAGGTATCTCCCAACCAGGACTACAGCTTGGGAATCAACACAGTTTCTTCTAGCTTTCTTGAGTTCTCTTTTATATCCCTGTCATCAGTTGTCCTGCAGGCTAGCCAGCACATTTTCAGCTCTTTGTGTGGTGGAAGAAAGACTTAGTAGTAGTTATGACTCCTTTTGGAATTCTCTTAAGCTGCCAGCCTTTAACAAGCTTTGTCATTTTTACATTCTTCTACATATTAAAATTTGGCTCAGCAGTGGTGAATTTGTGTACCTACACCCCCCCCCCCCTTTTTTTTTGCTCCTGCAGAATGTTAATGTGGGAGAGAATAAAACCTCACTCCACCATTAGATATAAGGATTCAAGGAACAAGAACAGTTCTTGGAATAGGCATAGCTAAGTACTGATCGACCAGAGAAATTGTTAGGACAATTCTTGACTGCTTTTTGGATAAAGAATATTCCACCACTACCCCACTCCAATATTGTTTTGACACAAAGTATTTGAGTGGGCTCCTTTTTAGTCAAAAGTCACATTAACAACACTAAATCGATTTTTAAACAAATTGAGTGTTGCCTGACTTTCATTTCCACCAGGCAACCAAAAATCCAACCAAGAAACTATAAATACACACACCTGTGTAAATTAGGTCACTTATTTTAGAAGCCTTGGCAGGCTGAGCTTCTGTCGACAAAGCTATGTGTTTTAGCTTATATTCCTTTGTAACTGCAGTGTGCTTTAAAATCCTTTGAGTTACAATAGGCAATCTTAAAAGTGCATAGCAGCTAAGGTTTTTGAGAGAAGTAGGTGCCACACAACTTCTTTACTCCATATTGCTCAACATTTTAACTGAAGTTCCACAAACTGGACTTAATTCTATAATTAGAAGAACTATAAATGTTAGCCCAGAGTATAGCCATTTGACTTCTTATTTTTGTCTATACTTTGCTAACTGCAGGGAAAAACTGCCCCGCCCCGACCAAGGCAAATATATACCAACTTAAGGAGCTGTCACATGAGCAGTAAATATGTATGCAAGTAATTTTAAGGCTGGGACGACAGCATCAAAGCTAAGTATACTTTTACACATTACACAGGATTCTCTTAAACAAAAAAAGTATCCAAGCCCAAGCTAATATTTCAAAAAACATCCACAAATAATTGTCAAATTGCTTTTCTTAATGCTTCTATCTTTTGCTATTTTTTTTTGAGATGTCCAGCAATGAAATAGGTGTTGAGCTGGAATTTTAAAGAAGAGCAAATTACATGAACTCTAATCAACAGTCTGCATCCTGTTAGCAGACTCTAGAAGGTCAAATATAGTCAGTAAAAAGAGCCTTAACAAAGTATTAATAACGTGCTCTAAAAGAATATCCACTCATGCTAATGAAACCTGAAACAATTGGTTACAAATCCGAAAGGGGAATCAAGTCTATATTACCCATGGACGGGATGCTATGATTTCTTCATCAATATAAAGAGAAAAAGAGTCAGTGGTATTCATAAGCCTGTTCTAGGCTTATATCTGAGTTTTCAAAGTAACACAAAACAGAGGTATCCCAGAACCAACTCCAAAATCCCTTCGGCTCCTTTGCAGTTGAGCTGTTTTTTCTGGTCACCACTCAACTCCTCCCTAGCTAGGTTTGATATTCAAGCAGGACTGCTACACTTACATACTTTGAACATTACAGAAGACTACATCATTAACAAATGAAATACCTCAGCCAGCCACGGAGGATGGTAAAAATCAATAAATCAGTTTCCTAAAGCAACCTTTTTTTTACATTACTCCTTGCAGTAAGCAGAAAAAAAGGCTGTCTTCAGGTATGAAAACTTTAACAGCAGCACTGGTAGTGAGATCTTTTACATAATACTCAAAAAAGACATAAGTGAAACGAATGTTTTTAACACCACATAAACAATATTAAAGCACTTTCACCAAGAACAGGAGATAGAAATAGTTTAATTTGTTTCTTATTTTGAGAATGAGTATTCAGAGAAATCTGACCTGTACACCTTCACAACTATTTGGGCTACATGAGCTGTGTTATAAAATCACACAGCCTCAAAATGTTGGTTCTAGTTACGACTATAGGTGAAGGAGCCATCGAGGATAGTGCTATTGCTACATACCAACCTATCCATCAGCAACTTTGTGCAACAATGCAACAAAATTCCATACGTATATGCACATACAAGCAGGACTGTTTTTATTTAATAGCAGAGGGATTTTCTTTTTGTACAAGATCCAATGAGATCTTAGATTGAAAGGCAATTTCCAAAAGGGTAGTTTTAAACAAGCGTCAATGCTAGCATCACTATTACATCTCTGAACAAAGAAGCTACAAGGATTACATTACTTTCTTGGGATTGTGTTAAATCTAAAGACTGAACTTAATTATTGAAGTGTTAATTCCAGGATACAAATGTTGCTCAAGACATAAATCTACTGACAGTCATTATAAATAATTTCATCTTTTCTATCTTTGCATGGCATCCAGTTCAAAAATGAGCATAAAAGGGAAAGTTCTGTTCACAGAGTAATTCAAATTACTTTCACAGTATGAATTTCCACCCCATGCTTAAAAGAGGTGCAACAGACAAGAGTGCCATCAAAAGACCCCAAGTCCAGAGAGGGCAAATTACATAAGTTGCATCAGGATTACAAAATTATTGTAACCTATCTCCTAATTTCATTCAAGAGCTCTCTCTGCAGCATCTATTTTACAGATAAATTTAAGTACTACGGTGAAATCCATTTCTATAATAAATATGACTATTATCTATAAATTAATAACTGACCCTTGAATTTAAAGTCTTTCAGTAGTACAAAAAACAATGGCATAATGGCAATTTTAACAGGAATTGAATGTTCTGGGAAGAAAAAAATCATCACATTTACACCATTATTGGTATACTGTTATTACAAGTAATACAGAGTAAAATTGGCTGCCTGAAATATTTTATCTTGCTAAATATGTAGTTTGTGCTTTCTATGACTGGATTTTTTTAGCCATAAGCCTTCCATGAAATTAAACACAGTTCCTTTTTCGTAACATAACTGTACGAACGCACTCTTCTTCCCAGCAAAGATTTAGCAAAATACAGTATTGACAAACACTGGATTTTTGCCAGGCCATGCACCATAATACATAGTATTACTGTTAGCTAGTGGACATGATCATAAAACACAATATACAGCCACATTCAAAAGTTTCAAGTCCTTCCCTTCAGACATTACTGAACTTCTTGGTGCTTCTACTCTGCTCAAAATGAGCAGAACTCAAAGACCTATTTTCTTGTGCAAAGAAATCTGAACTACACAGGCCTCATACAGTAGGGTGATTACATGGACACTTTTTAGAAAAAATGCAGATCAGATGAGCACACATATGGCTTCTGGGGCTTCCTATTGTACAGATGCATTAAGAGCAAAGAGCTGTCTGAAAATAGCTGACTCCTGTCACACAAGTCCTACCACTCTAAGCTGGCGATCCTGGCTAACAAAACTCACTATCATTCTCTCCTCAGCCAGGTGTCCCTACTCCCAAATGAACAACCAAAAACTCTTCTCTGTTGACAAGAAATACAGGCTTCTAACTCAAGAGACCACCTGGGGAGACTCTTCCTTTAAGGAATCCAAACATCACTGAATCACAACATCGTACTATTCGCAGTACCTTACTTTGGACTTCATCTGCTTTCTTTTGGGCATGATAATATTCCATCTCCAGCCTAGGCTGGGTACTAACAAGGTTGGGATTAGAAGCAGAGAAAGCTCTGTTCAGACTTCTTTTCCCTTCCCCTCAAGGAATTAATGCTAGGCATGAGATTGATCCAGTTGCT
Organism: Gymnogyps californianus; assembly: GCF_018139145.2. NCBI lineage: Eukaryota > Metazoa > Chordata > Aves > Accipitriformes > Cathartidae > Gymnogyps > Gymnogyps californianus. The sequence continues at coordinate 56,487,379 of NC_059474.1, read as the reverse complement.
GATGCAGAGTTAGAGATCCAGCAACGAACAATGTAGGAGGATAAAGGTTACAGACACAACGACTGCTGTTTCTGCATTGCAGTCAGCCATGAACAGTTTCAGACATCAAACTGTACCAGCTGCTCCCACAAATGGTTCATATATACCACGTGGTGTGGAGGGAGGGAGCCACACAAACACCAGAAACTTGTGGGGAAAGCAGGTATGCAGCTTTGTGTGTTGGTCCTGGGCTTTGAGATTCCATTTCATTTAATTATCACAACACTTCCGGACCATAAGAGTGTCTTCATGCTCAAGAGAGACAGATATGCACTGTTTTTCCTTTGGTTATGTAGATCACCAGCTGGGATTAGGAGGCCCCTGACTTGTCACCTTGCCCCTCCACCCACTAAATGCCTCATAACTACACCTTTTCCAGGTATCAATATATGGTGGTATATTGATAATATAGAAAATAAGCAAGCCCTCCATCCACCCGCACTAACCTCGTGTCATCTTCAGTCACTACGGCACCACCAGGCTTACTCTCAGAAAGGGAGGACCTCCACACCTTGTTTCAGTGTTGTGCGGGATTAGTTGCCCATTAAAGCAGATGCATGCAAAGGCTTTATTGAGTGGTTCAAATGGACAGATTTAATTTCTTCTGCCCATGAAACAGAAGCCTGGTGCCATCAAGTTGTGACACAAGGCAAAAAGTTATTGTGAGGACCATCAGATGACCATACTGAGCTCCACCAATTTAAGACAACTTTTAACACTCTGATTTGCAAAGCCTTTTCATGCAACACAACGGGCAGCCCCCTGCACTTACACAAAGTAGAATGCAATCTTCAAGGGCCAAACTTTCCAAGTCTTGCTGATAGAAAACCCTGAACTATTGAACTACTTGAGGCCACCCTGGTACAATCGCTCTCTTAGTAAATTCAGCAACTTCAGTTATCACTTCAGTGCCCATTTCTGTATGGGGCTGTGGTACCACGAGTCATTCTCTGCCCTGTATAAGCGAATGGCTTCGCCACCCATACAGTGAGGAGAAAAAGATATTGTTAGACTTAAGCTCTCAGAAATTCCTCCCCTAAATACATATTTAATTAAAAAATATAGTAAGGTTAATGACCTCAAAAGAGATGATTGAAGCCTACTGCTCTTTCCTTTTGCCCTCATTCTGAAAAGAGGCACCACTAACTGTTTAAATCCCTCTCAAGTCACCTGACAAAGGAGAAGTTCTCTCTTTCCTCCAGGTTCTACAGTAATTCAATGACAAGTAAGGGCACCATTGTCAAAATAACCAAGTAAGAATAACCCACTGCAAGATCTATTTGTGTTGTTTCGGGTTTTTTTTGAATTATAATTGTTCACTTAATTGCCAATTCACAAAATTCAATGAGCTCTTAAGACAAATTAGATGTTCTACTGTAAAGAAATTTCCACCATACTGTGTTTAACTGCTTTAGCTGAAGTTTTGTATTATGCACAGTAGGAAGAGGCTGTGATTATCTGAAAGCACACATGCTTCAGGCAGAAAACACTTCTTGAACTTGCGAGTTTGTCACACTGAATTGGGGAAAATTGCTGGAACTTTTATCAGCTATGAAACTGGAACAACTGATACATTCCAGCTAAATATACAGAACTGGACAAAAGTAGTAGTTATTAGGGTAACTAGAATTGAATAGCTTTTACTCAGTAGCAGTCCTTTAATGAAGAATGTTAACAGAGACAAGCTGCCACTGTTTGGCACCTACTCTAAGAACTAGTTAGCTGGTGAACATAAGCAGGAAGGAAAGGTTAAAGAGAAGGTGCCCGAGTGGCATATTTTTAAGCGCATTAAGGCAGCTTCTTCAACTTTCAACTAACTTTGAGGCCAGTGCTTGCTTTTAATTAAAGTTTTAGTTGACATACACAAGGTTAAGAGGGAATTGCTGTTTTGTCCTGTCATAATCCCTTCTCTGCAGAGCATTCTGGAACACCTCAGCTATAAAACAGAGCATAAAATCTAATATTACTGTATTGTAGCACTGTCTTAGCCTGCGGGAATTTTCATAAAATTGCAGTAAGCAAACAGAACAGCCTACAGTGATATTCCTGCAGATCTTGTAAGACATCCTTCTTTTATTTCTCAAATTATTGATACAGGACATTACTTTTTTTTTAGCAATTTAAATAGACACTTAAGGTGACTTCTACAGTTTCAATATCAGTTAAAACAAAGAAATACTTAAAGCCCCATCTGTTTCTTCTCCCCCAGTCTATCTTTTCTCCCATTGTTTTGCTAGCAGCTGAAAACCCAGACTCTATTTCTTCTTTTGGGATAGATGTTTCAGCTTGAAAGAAAGAATTACAGGAATCAGGATAGGACTTGTTATGTTGCTAGCAGTGTTAGGTGACAAAAAGCAGTATTTTCTACAAAAAGAGTAAATTCAGAACTTTTCATAAGCCTCGATGTTTGAATTTAATTGGAGAAATAGTAACAGATAACTTGTAAAAAAAGGAGAATTCATTAACAGTGGAAAAAGAAACAGGTTTTCCTCAAGTAAATTGCCATCTCTTGGGCAGGAATCAATGTACCAAGAAGTCCCAGACCTGAGGATTCAAGAGCAGAATCAAAGCTTCCCAAGCTCAAGAAAAGTTTTGAAATATGAGTTTGGATTTGTTAGTATGTTTTGACTGGGTTCTATTACCAGAATATAAAGGAATAATATACATACAAGGCACCCTGAAATCAGTTTGGTACAGAATGTACAATACTCAGGACAGTACCTCTGGCTTTAGTTACGTGCTTCCACAAGGGATGGAGGACACCACCACTAAAAATCCCAGACATGCCTTGGCTCTCTCTTTCAGTTAATGTTGTTACACACAATGTTTTTCCAGTGGCTTCTATTCAGTCTGTGTTTAGCTTTCTCATCTGATTGGGCTTGCAGTATTCCCCTTCAGAGACTGCAGAATAACCCCTTTAAATATCACTCATTACTAAAATATTCTTCCCCTTCATAAGCTGAATAAAAGTCTTTCTCTTAATTCTTCTATACACTGCTAGTACGTAATATCCATGCATAATCCTAAATATATTTTGACAACGTTCAGATACCTTTATCTTCTTTAGAACTACAGAAAACATATAATACAACAACAAAAAAGCAATTAAAACAAAAAAAGGCACAGTTCAGGTCTGAAGCGTGCACTTTATTTCTGACAAGCTTTTACATATACAGCAGTTCCAACAATATTTTTCTGATAGAGGCTCCTGATTTACTTTTTTGTTACTACAATAACTATTACAATAGGATACTTCATTAAAAGCACGCAACTGAAACTCATCTTATGCATGGCAAAATACATTTCAATGGCTATCATTGGAAACCATGATTTGTAAAAAAAAAAAAAAAAAAAATCAGCACACATTCCTATTTTTACCATTTCCAATTGCTGCCTTTTATAAATCAATTTCTTTTGAATAATACTGACAAGAGGAGGTCAAACAACAAGTAAAGCTATAGCGTCATCATTGCCTCCATTTAGGCAGAGATGTAATTTCCTTCCTGCATTTAGTCCAACAAGTGAGATCCCACAGAGAAAGAATATTACATACATATTAAAGTGCTTGCAGGGCTATAGCCCTAGGTTTTCATATTGCAAGGAACTTCATAAAGTCTGATGTGCTGCTCAAACAATTCTCCTTGCTTGGATGGTAAGACATTCAAATTTCTAGAATATATATGGATCCATGGCATCTTTTGAAAAACTTCCCTTATCAGAAATCATTATATCCAGTGATATACCTATCCCAAGCAGGTAAAGTTGTTCTGTTAGATATTATGGTAACATAGTAAGTTTATCAGGACATCTTGCTTTTTTTATTAGTATTTAAAAGAAATAGGAATACTGAAAGTATTCTAGTTGAGTCTACCCCAGGGAAATAACAATGGATGATTTTACCCTAAGCACATCTTATTTATAGGCATGCTTGCATATATATATATTAGTATACAGACAGGTAATCACAGACATTTATGAGACCTGGTTATATTGATATAACAGACTGGGCATAACAGACCAGTCATTCAGAAAAGATCATACTAAATAAGGACCTACACATAAGGCCTGTCATCAAGTGCCCAAAGTCTCCAACTTAATTTGAATAAATGGAAACTGAAAGACAAACAGCCTCAGGGTTTGCAAGAAAAAAATACTGTAAGTATGATCATGTATGTACATGATAGGAAACACACACTGAGAGCTATACTAATATCATGTACATACTTCTGTTCTTATCACCTAGAATGATGAAATTGCATTTCCACTGGAGATTCTGCGTACAAAATAAAGACAGTTATAAGATTGCCTTAAATTAGGCAATCTGACCCTATGCATTGAAGAGTGAACCAAACAAAAAAGCGCTAGCTGAGAGGATTATTCAGACATTTGTAATAGATGCATTGAAAGTAAGATGGTATCAGAGTTGACCTTTTGCACCTTTGCCATCTATCTTGACTTTGCCAGCCTAGACACTGGCCTCTCGCAAGTACTGCATTCATCATACTAAAAAAATTGTTAAACAGCCATTCTGGGGAAAGGAGCGGCTCTTGAAAAATTATGTAAGCAAACATGCATCTGGTGATGTCTTGATCTAAACCGTTGTTAATATAGGCAAGCATCACATTGCATTTTTCTTTGATTACATCACGTGCAGTTTTCCTATTAAATTTTATATTTAGTTTTACACTCCTAAGTTTTTAATCACACAGCTGTACACTTTGTGAGAAGTCAAACCATGCAATTCATTAGTTATCCAATAAAAATCAATCATGAGTTCTTCATTATTTGTTCACTTTGAGTTCATATTGAGAACTCTCAAGTACAGCAATTTATCAGCTGTACCCTGATGTGCTGCTATAAAGTTAAAATAAAGCATCAAGGTAAAACTGTACAGAGAAAAGTTTCTCTTATCTATGCCTCATGCTGCAAGATTGACCTCCTGTAGTCATGCCAATGACTGGAGTCATGAAACAGTCTCCCAAGGATAAGGTTTAAAAAGATTTAAACTTTTTTTAGTGTTTAGGTTGAAAGGAGTGCATCTTTACTTTGGAAGCATCTAGCTTCCAAGGAGTGCATCTGCCTTTGGGTAGAGGTATTATTATTAAGCTACAGCTATTACACCCAGACTGGAAAGCAAGAAGATTAAGTACAGTCCATTAGATGCTAGATGCACAAAAAACTCACTCCAGCTTTTGGAAGAAAATTACACATTCAAAGCTCTATGAACTAAGCATTTGATACCAAGTCTAATCAGAGGCTTTATTGAGTTCAGTAGTCTTTGAAGCCTTTAGAAACAAAGTTTGGAAGTGGGCAGGAATCCTATAGAATCACATACAGGTAGTCACTGAGAAGTTAAAAGTATATCTGTATTCTGACTTATTGACGTGCCTCTATTTCAACCAAGTATGTCTCAATGCAAAGTGTCTGTGTTCCCTCTGGAAACAGACAACTGGATTTCTGGCATAAGTTAGCCTATTTTGACCACTAGGGAAAAGCAGCACATACAGGAATTATGAAATTAGGGCTGATTCATCTGCCTGTTCAGAGACACAAGAATAACTCATCTCAGTGCTACAGAGCTTTTCGTCCCATGGCTTCATTTCCTTCCCAAAAGTATTTAATTAGTTTTCATGCTTTGACTTTTTCTCTTTGGAAGAAAAAATGGTGCTTGGAATAAAATGCTATAAAAATTGCTGAACGAGGAGATGCTAGTCCTCTATTAGACCTGATATGTCTAATGCCTGTTTGGGATACTCTTATAGGGAGTCAAAGACATGGGTTTACATACCTTTCAGGCAGAAGGGGGATCAGAGCCTAGACCTCCCACATTGTGAGTTCTTCCAGCTTTGCCACCACATCTTTCTTTCATGAAGAATCTAGGCATCTAACTTTGTACTTTCTTGTTGCACCGTACATCAAACCAGTTCATTCACTGCTTGGCTCAAGCTCACAAGCAGTCAACTTGCTTGTGAACCGCACAGGCCTTTTGGGGAGGGATTGCAGGTTGGTAAGCATTATTCTCAATATTCAAAAATGTGCCCAGATCTAACAGGTCACTAGAGAAGCAGAAAATCTTTTGATCATCAGAACTAAGATTTCATGTTGGGAATGACTCTTTAATGTGTCCTATACACTCTCATCCTGCAGTCTTGCACAGGAAAATGTCAAGCACAGGTGCCTCACTTAACACCCTATTTGTTTGCTTCCACTAATCTAGACTCACATTTAAGCTCATTTTTAGAATACAAGTGGAATCATGTTTATCTAGTACAGAGGGGTGAATTCCATCATCAAAGAAGTCTTACCAAAAAGGAAAGGAAGCATGATAGTGATCATAGTAGAGCTACCTTCAAAACTTGTTATATTTGGTTATGAGAAGTAAGTGTTATGTTGTACTTGATTGTAGTGAGCTTATTTTCTCTCAAAACCATAGCCAGGTACACAAAACAGGAATCAGGCAACAACTCAAACACATCTTTTTTTAAGTATTTCAGAAGGGAAACACATTTTCTTGGCTTTTGTTTTTCCCCAAACGTTTCTTAGAAAAGCTGTGGTCTAACACACATCTGAAATAACATCATAATGATGCTTTCAAAACACAAGCTAAATAATCACACTCTCAGTTTATTGCAAACCAATTTGAATCCTTCATAAGTGGTTAATGAATTCAACCAGGACCTTCCATTTGGTACTAAACAGTAGCTTCTGTTGATACACTACTGAACTGTGCATATAGTGTGTCTACTTTATAGACAAATCCTATTTTAACTCACTGGGATGCCTTTTTTTTGATTAAAAATAATATAATTATCTTTTGGCCAGAAGTAATGGAAACTATTAAGTGCATAGGTACTAAAGTGAATAGAGAAGTTTAGTGCTGTTCTAAGTTCAAAAGAAAGTTCATTCTCTTCAGACAGAGAAATCTTTCCAATTTTCTTTTTATGTCACCAAACTTTGAGAAAGTGAAGTTTAAATTGTATTGCAGAAGAGCAATTAGCAAAAAATATATAATGTACAGGCATCTCCTCGTGTCTCTTATTGCCTGTTTTCTCTGTAAGTATAAATTTGATCAGCTGCAAAGCTGTCAGTTTGCAATTAATCCAAAGCTGATGAAACATCTAGACAAGTATAAATACATAGTACTGAATCATGAAGTAATGATTTACAGAATTCTTTTTCCCATTTTTCCTGGTTATGTTGTCTTTATTGTGGATTCCTCCATTTCACTAGTGGCTTTAAATACTTAAAGATAGTCTTATTAACATTTATAAGTAATAACCATAGCATCAGTAATAAAAATCAATGCATACAAGAAGTGACTCACTAGCATGTTGATGGTGCTCTTCTTCACTTTGGAATGGGCTGAATTCATAAGTAGATATTTTGCTTTTCAGTAACAAAGTCAGAACATTGTCCAGTTTCTCTACAGAAGAAAATTTAAAAGCCTGTTTAAAAGAAAAAGAAAAAAATATTTAGTACATTTGTTGCGTATGTATTTTTAACTTTATCCTCAGGGTGCTGGTTAATCAAATTACTCAAAACAGTATTATTACAAACTCACTCTTAGTAAGAAGAGCATAGTTTTTGAAAGCTACAGAAGAGATATTCTAATACAGAAGGAACATGATAACACGATCCAATTGAAGAAAAACAGGTATTATAACTTATGAAGTTCAGCCATGACTAAAAACTTCTGGATGAAGGGTAAAGACAGGAAGATCTGTGTTTATCAGCTCTCGATTTAGCTACAACAATGCAGTGTAATAACCAGGAACTGTTCTGACAGATGCGAGGTGCCAATAAATCCAAGGTGTTACTACAGCAGCAATTCAGGATGAGTTTAAAGACTACAGCAGCTCTCTGTTATCCAAAACCTTTACATTAAGATTGCGTGCTTTGCTAAGTAGGAAACAGCTTCAGTTCCATCAACCAAGGCATAACATTGCTGACAGATTAAGAAACTGATAGCAACCAGTTAGATTAGCTTCCTACTAAATACATAGTCTTTAGACAAGGGAAATCCTCACTGACTGCCATGAGATCTTTTTTTGATTGCCTGTTTCTGGACAGAAGACCTAGATCTATTCCTAATGACTCTCAAGGTAGCCATAATTAAGTGTTTCTTTCCTTGGTGTGACAAGAGAAGCATGACTACAGAGATTTGAACAACAAGGATATTTTACACTGAGTACTACGGTGCTAGTCCAGTCCGTGCTGCACTGGGCACCAAAAGGAGCTCAGCCACAGCAGAGACGCGGTCAGGAGAAGTTGGTTTACTCTGCTCAGGTGTCAGCAGCCCTGCATTAAAGTTTGCCTTCCCATAGCTGAACTGTTTCTAGCCAAGACAATTCTGGGACTGCAGACACACTTCGCATATAAACTTAAAAAGAAACTCTGTGACTGGCATGCTGAGGAGAAAAGGATGGTGGGGTCGACTGATGAAACATGAAGTTTAATTCCCGAGGCTGTTAAAAGTGAGTAAGAAAATAAGTGTGACATGATCAGAAAGTGTTGAGTACACAGGCAAGATACAATTTTCATCTGAGTCCTACCCAGAATTAGAAGACAAGTTTGTGCATATAGCTACCAATAATAAAATATGATTATTTTTCCCATAATTAATACTTGCCCTTCCAATATTGATTACGATACATAAAAACCATTATATTAACTTGTGACCTATTTCTTCCCATAATTCACCCTTTCTGTACTGTCACATTATATTCTCTGTATTTGTTATTCAATAATTATGAATACATAATTTAGTCCTCAATAACCAAAGCAATAAGGATTAAAAAAAACCCACACTGCCTAGAAAAAAATTCTTTAAGGATTTTTCTAGAATAAAGATCTAACCTGAGTACCAGACTTACAGTGTGAATGGAGAAAGGATATGCAAAGCCTCCCAAATATCTATCAAACCCCCCCATTAACATGAATAACCACATTATATTTAAAAATTATTAAGAGGACTAGTATTAAAATTCAGTTAGGAAACCATACTATTCTCTCTTATTCCGAGTAGGTCTTCTTAGATATGTGTCCTGGTTTTGGCTGGGACAGAGTTAACTTTCTTTTTAGTAGCTGGTACAGTGCTGTGTTTTGGATTTAGTGTGAGAATGATGTTGATAACACGCTGATGTTTTAGTTGTTGCTAAGTAGCGCTTATCTTAAGCCAAGGACTTTTCAGCTTCCTGTGCTCTGCCAGCAAGCAGGTGTGCAAGAAGCTGGGAGGAAGCAGAGCCGGGGCAGCTGACCTGAACTAGCCAAAGGGGTATTCCATACCATGGAACGTCATGCCCAGTATATAAACAGGGGGGAGCTGCCCGGAAGGCGCGGATCGGGAACTAACTGAGCATCGGTCAGTGGGTGGTGAGCAATTGCATTGTGCATCACTGTTTTTTTTCCTCCCCCCCCCCTTCTTTTTGTTGCATTCCTTTTTATTACTATTATTATTATATTTCATTATTACTATTGTTAGTATTATATTTTACTTTAGTTATTAAACTGTTCTTATCTCAACCCACGAGTTTTACTTTTTTTTTTCCTTTGCTTTCCTCCTCCTCACCCCACTGGGAGGGGGAGGGGGAAACGGCTGCGTGGTGCTGAGTTGCTGACTGGGGTTAAACCACGACAATATGGTATCATCATTGGTACTACCTTAATAGAGTTCTATCTAGAGTAGGACAAAAATAGCTAATAACGCAGGAACTAGCTCAGATGAGTGTATATGAAGATATTGTGCCGTGAAGAAAGACGCTCAAAACCACCAGTATTCTCTGAAGCAACTATATAGCAGAAATTCCACTATATAGAGAATAAACATATAGGTGGGCTTCTAGAACAAACTAAACCTGAAGTAATATTTTTAATTTCCATTTAAAATGGCAGGGACACCCCTTACACATTTTGCTACCTATCTAGCCCTCTCTATTTAAAAGAAAATGAACAAACAAAAAACACCCCAACACCACCTGCCTCTTGTCATCTGTCCTGAAATGCCCAAGGAGCAATTTCAGACAGAATCCATTTCAGACTGTCTTGTATATCAAAGCCAAATAAACATCCCACAGTCTCTTTTCAGCAAGCACTCAGGGTAATCTTGCCTACAAAGCTCCTCTGCTTTTTAATATGAGCTGAGGCAGGAGCCCTTCCATCTCCCTTTTATTCAGGCAGAAATCTGGAGGATGAGTACCTTAAGAGTGTATAGCTCCTACTTTGCAGACAACCACATTTACATGGGATAAAACAACATTTCACAACCTGAGATGGAGCAAGTTCTTAAAGTGAGAAGAGCACACAACTTCAGGAACCTGCAGCAAAATTTTCAAGGCCATAAACAGTTGCATGGCTTAACCACATCAGGCTAGCTCAGTTTTCACAAGTTGCTAAGACAGAAGTTAGACTGTCTGATCTCCCAAAGGGTACAGATTAAATTAGAGCTAAATTTCTCATGCTTTAACAGACCTGCCTTTCGATGACCAGCCTATCTATTTCTATGATTACCAAGTCAGGCACAATACACTTCTTATACACAGTTATCAGTGCAATTTGCTTCAAGCTTTCCACCTCAAATTTTTTCTCTTACTCCAGGGATCTAAAATCTGAAAGCTCAAGCAATGATTTAACAAGCTATCTTGTTAACTAAACCATAACAAGTAGCTTTGTTCTGCTACTCTACAACAAAGACACAGTAGGAAAATCTAGTTTAGTTATTTAAAAAAAAAAAAGCCTATGTTAATGTCTTTTATCTCACATACAGCAGAGCCTGTTCCAGTACTTATGTGAAGATAATAACAGAAATAACAGTGAAACAGAACTAGCAATAGGACCACTCTGCACTCTCCAGCTCCAGACCAACATAAAGGTCACCTCCTCCAAGAAGGAATTCAGTTTAGAGACTTTTACTTTACTGGCCATTCCTGCTCCAGAGCACTCACAGACTCTAAGGATGCTGCATTTACATATTTTGCTGTACGCTACACAAGTCTCTACAGGCCCATGAAATCTTCCCAAGAAATCCCACCAACGCTATGCACCTAATGTTCATGCTGAAGCTTCACCAAAGCCAACAGAAGTAGAACTATGTTTAAAGTTAAGCACACTGCAAGGGACCGCTGAGCCAGTCAGGAGTTTGAGAAAGCCCACATTTTATCTGAATAAAGATTTAAAACATGACAGAAAAGAAGTAAAAGCACTACTTTCTCCCTGTGTCCTTGCAGGCAAGTTCTTCTTTCCAGGAGCCGCTCAGAAGTAAGCTAGTGAGTTTGTGGGCAATTCTTCCCATGCTCTCTGAAACACAGCCAACTGCTCTCTGCTCCGCCCTTCAATCTTGGTCCTTCTGCAAGTGTGCTACCTGCCCCAGAGCTCATCACCAGCAGTTTGTCCTTGCTCAGTACCACCTCCCCAGGTGCAGGCACTATTTCCATTCCCTCGCTCCCTTTTCAGAGCAACAGGACACAGCTGTTAACAACAGAGAAGCCCCAAGTGCTGACCATCACACCTGGGCTTCCAAAAACATCCTTGAAAAAGGAGACGACCAAGCACATATTTTTTTACTTTTGTGAACGAGATGATCCACATTCTTTAATAACTGCTGCCAAAGCCCTGAAAATATGTGCCACTGAAACACAGCATACACAGCCAGTAAATTAACATATTTCTCACCGGCTTTAGCAGTACTAACAAGGTTACATTTACATAAACTTCTTCAGTAGTTCTTACATATCAGACATTACTTCATATGCACTTCAATATCTAGATTACTTCTGCCAAAGAGAATGGACTAGGCTTAAAAATCACTTAGGCATTTCTGACAATTTTAGCCAGTGACAGAATATGGAGAGATTTCATACTTAGAGGAAAAGAAAGAAACATTTTAAAATAACAGCTGCGGACGTGGCTTAGAAGATTGAAATATTAAAAACAGTTTCAAAGGAAGTATCTCTGGGGATCAGGTAAAGGCGCATACATAATAGCACCACATAAGTCATATAGCTATTTCTTACAAGTTTTCATAGAAAAAGCTGCAGTTTATTTTCATTCTTCTTTTTCAATATACACTGTAACTGGAATCCTGTTTGATGACTATGATAAAAATGTCCTTTAAGACACCAAGTCTCTCAGAATCATAGGAGTATTATTCAACCAAAGTTTGTCATAAAGACTTCCTGAGTCTCTTTAAATATTCTAAGTCACTCAAACTAACATGAACCTATCAATTTCAGTAATAAGGATATGACTTTAATTTCAATTTTTTTTTTTAATCTAAGAAATCTGTACCAGGAAAGCCCAGCACTAAATAATTGAATCATTAGTTGCATTTGGTAGGAAGTCTGAGAGAAAAATCAATACAGCATGTAAATCCAGCAGAATGTTGAAATGAGAAGTTGATGAAAAGTAAAAAATGAAATATGAAAAAGTTTAATTATGAATTATAAGAACCTTAAAATCAGTCTGTACACCGGGTTACTGTAAGAGCACAAACTCCCTAAGAGAGTTTCTTTAATGCAGAATTATGTGAAAGAGAGAGAACAAAAAAACTCATGGCCTTTAGCCAATGCCCACCCCACACCGCCCACCTTCTGACAGCAAGTTCATTCAGCATTATGATTCAGTTATTATGATCCCAACTCTTCCTACTTTACTATAAAATTTCAGGGTTTTTTCTTTCGAAACTTACAAAAAGAAACTTATTTCATTTTTTACTCTATTTATTTCCTTACATTTTAAATAATTATTTGGTTGTTTAAAATGTTTTGTTAATGTTGGTAAATGCTTTTTAAATTCAGACAACTTTGGAACACAGAAAATTACAATCTATCAGATGTGGCAAAGAATTTCATCCAAAACCATGATTTGTAAAAATCTTAGCATACATTTAATCTAAAATATGGCTAGTGTTAATTTTTAATTCCTCTCTAAAAAGAGGAATTCATAAGTGCAGCGGTACCATACTTTGTTGGTCTCCCACTAAGATATATGAACTGACCTGACCATCAGTAAAAGGAATGGATAGCTGTAAGCCTATTTGTTGGGTTTTGTTTATCTGTTTGGCTTTATTGGGGGACAAAGTGGAGAAGGGGACAATAATCTCAACGAGGATAGCATCTCAAAGTAGCTGGAAGGGTTGGCAACTCAATATACAATACAATGAAAGCATTTTACTAAAGCATTGTGTCTTTGGTATGCATTACTGTAGCAATTTGCTTTCATCACAGAATTTTAATAAGGAGATACTTCTCAGATTGCAAGTATTTGTGAAAATCTTGAACTTTTCTTTGAACCACAGAGTGATATTGCTTTGATCAATAATTGCTGTAAGCTTTTCTATTTTATTTTAATTTTGTTTTCCATTGTGTTTGATTGTTACTTTGCATAGATAAACCACTGTTGCCCCAGGATACTTTTGCAAATGAGCTGATAGTCTCAAAGGTTTTAATTATCCTGGTTAAATAAAAGTTACTACTACTCCTGCTACTTGATGGGAATTCTAATTAGTATCAAGTCTGTTTTTTTTTCCTTGTGTGAACATATTTTTAAAGATTAAATTAAATCATGTTCTTTAAATTGCATCTTTACAATGTATCTTATTGCCATTAAATCAGGTTTACATGAGAGCTTAAAGTATTTTAAAAGTTTGTGGAAATAGTTTAGCTACCTACCTAGTTAGTGTTCCTCACTCCGTGGCCCAGCAGGTACTACTCAATATGATGACAAATCTTCCAACACTTACAAAAGAATTACCATTAGTATACTTTCCCACAGAGCAGCCGTGATATTGTGTGGCTTGTAAAACTTACCCGATTATAAAAATTTTCTTGGCATTAATTTTTCAGTTGCCAAAACAATAAAATTAAGAGCAGGCAAACAGTGTCTCCTCATTTAAATCCTTGTTTATTATCCAGATGAGTAAAGGTGAGGAAATTGTTAAGCGTACCTGATAGTCATAACACTACAGCTGTATTTCCTGGTGTGCACTACTGCTCTGCACAGAATTATTTTTGCATTTGAGTAGCATGTGTCTTACTAAATATTAGTCATGCTGCTTAAATGAAGGGTCAAACTCCTGAATAACACAAATAATTCTCCAGTGGAAATACCAGGTATGTTGTAGGTATCTAGGTTACCATGTTAATTATAATTTTTTAAATCATTATGACCCACTTCTTATGCATAAAATTTTAAATGAAACCTGTTAGAAGCTTACTTCGATGTCCTTCAAAATACAGGCTAAAGAATGATGGATACTAAAAAGATTTTAAGAACACATTTGTACTTAAAGTTGCACCACTTTTCTTGTGCAACAGCCTGTTTTCTTTGACCAGAAGTGACTTGCACTTGGAAGGAATCTACCCCCATCCTTAATAGAACACTAATAATTCAATACATCATTTTTTATTAATCCTTTCGTTATGAGTGTAATGCCTTAGGTGGTAGATAAGGTAGATTTGTCACAGGAAAATGAGACTGTCTGCACTGGAAACACAGACTATTATTTTTGTTCTGGCTTTGCAATTACAATATAGACATCATGACAAGTCTGCTTGGGCTACCCACCATTCAACAAATGATATCTAAGATTCCGTCCTTTCTTAATAGATGCTTTCTTTTCTTACTATTTTGTATGTGCCATTGGCAAAGGACATGCTGCAGAGCACTGCAGCCTGCTGTGCTGATTTGAAACCCAGCTCAAAACCTGAATTCTTCTAAATATATGCAAAGAATCTGCATGGCAACCAGCAAACCACATGAATGATAATTCAGCAGCTGTAAATGGACTCTATATGAATAGCAACCTACTGTCTTCCATACAAGCTATGCCAGAAAAATCCCGTTTGCTAGTGAATGACTAATAATCCTCCAAATACAATGTGATTTAAGATTACTTGCTTCTATTGGTTTTAGAACATACTAAAAAGAACACTTTAAATGGAGAGGGACATCGCCACTATTTGTTATTATTTTCATCCTCTGTAATGCAGGACGTTGTTCATTGGTCATATACAGCACAAAGGATGTTTATATCACTCTCTAAACAAAAACAAAAAAAGAGAGAAAAATTGTTTTCACTTGCCTGACTTGCTTACAACTAGACATCTCAAAGACAGGCCTCTAATCCTGAGCCTATTATTGAGCCATTACTCATCACTGTGCAATCAAAAGATTGTGTCTTATCTCTTAGCTCATATAGGCATTTATATTCTATTTTCTTTTATTAAAAATGCAGAAGTCAACTTACCTGACAAGTGAAAGCTATTGGGTCAGCCACTTTCTTAAAAATGTGCTCAATCTCCTCTAGTGCAGTATAGTACTCGATCTGCGCTGTGGTCTTAATGAATCCCCCACAGTAGACATTTACATATACAGGGCCAGCAGGAAAATCTTATAAAACACAAATCAGAACAGTAGACGAAAATATTTTACAGTCCCAGACCAGAGGTCTCGGGGAATGAGTAAAAGAACAGGAAAATATCACAGAAAAGGCATAGAATCGATGAACTGGATTTGCATTTCACAGATGATTTAGTGTAGTTAGTTTTTTATCCAGGTCTTTCAGTCTAACATTAAAAAGCTGACAAAAGAAAATACATATCTGTAAATCCATATAAAACAAAGCTATTGTATTGCTTCACATTAGAAAGGAGATGAAAACAGTATGCTTCAAATTTCCAACTTCCCTTTCATAGACTGATGACCTATAATCGGCTCCCTTATGCCTACAAATTAAGGAAAACTTGATTTATTACAAATAGTGAAATTGCTATTCATCTTTGGAAACATTTTTCTTAATTGCAGGCAAGGTTCTCAAAAGTGGACTTGAACTAGGCTGCAGAAATTGCAATATAATTACTTCCATTCCAGTTGTTTATCTAGTAAAAGCAAAGGAAAGAGGCAGTTGTACAGTCTGTTACTTAAGTATGACTTGCTCTGTGTATGCAGCATGAGCCCTCTTTATGAGCACATTTTATAATTCATTAGTATTCATTGTGCCAGGCATCCTGCTGTACCATACCAGCACTAGCACGGTTTTCTTAAAATTCTAGCTCTGCCCACAAAAGAGTGATAAAAATGGGCAGCCCTGAAAATGGAGAAGAATAATAGGGCCAAAGAAACTAAATGAATAGAACATCACCTTAAATCACTTAAATGGAAACTGCCCAAATGCTTTTTTTTTAAAAAAAAAACCAAACATTTTTCTGATAACATCAGATCAGCTGGACCCTATTAAAAAAGGGTACTCCCAAAGCCTGCAGAGAGAGACATTAAATAAAAATGATGTAAGAAACAAAATTAAACTTGAGCTGCAGCTCTGCCAAATTTTTCATAATATTTCATTTACTGTTCATATTTTATTTCTTCATCCACTATAGAAACCTTCCTGCAATCAACAGTGTTCTCAGAGAATAATTCTGGAAGAATCTTTTAAGATCTGTGAATGAGAATTTCAGCTTTCCCTCTCTGAAATCCAGTTACAGTTTGGTCATGTACTTCCCAATCAGGTCTCTAAAAACAAACTCTCTGCACCATCACAGTGATAAAGAACTTTCAGGCCTTATGTGGCCATCGTCTCAGGACAGTGTTCAGGATGAAAATCAGGCCACAGAATTACCCAAATATAGCTCCAAGAAGCCACTGTTGAAAATTTTAGCCTATATATATATATTTCTTCCTATCTAATGTTGCATTGCAATAGTGTTAGAATAAAATACTATATGGAGACTGCATACAGTGCAGTAGCAAGCTACACTCTGAGTACTCAGGTGAAAAATGTTTTCATTGTTAACTCACATCAGGTGAGTGGGGATAAGTGGGGCCCTTAAATCTGCACAGATCTCCTAAGAGAAACTATTGTTAAATAGTTGAAATTGTTGGCAACTAGTTAGGGATGGAGCAGTTGAAAAAAATCATTAGAAACCAGCAGAGCTGAGTAATACAGAGAAATGGCTTGGACATGAACAAAGAAAAGAAATTATTTCCTGTGTCAGTAAGAATTATAGAGAGGAGTATAACCAAATTTCCTGCATTAAATATAAAATGAAACATTTTCATAACAGAGTAATAAGAAAAGAATATTAGCTTTGCATTTTATGGCAGTGATTTTGAAGAATGTTAATCTGTGACTAATCAATGACATTTTAAGACTGCCACCTGCCATTTAACCACACAAAAACAATTTAATAGAACCTAGTTTCCCAAAAATCACAAGGCCTTGTTTCTCTGCATTATTAATAAATGTTCTGTGTGCAAAACCCATGTACAGGAAACACCTACAAAATAGTGGGAAGTGAAACTACTTACCAGAAAAAGTGAAGAGAGTCCAAAATTTTCTGTTTACTTAAAGGTAAAGAATGTTTTTCTTACCTAAGGCTTTCATGTACTTGACCTTCTTATTCCAAGAGGCTGGCTGTGTCCTAATTCGTTGATTATCTGCTATGAATTCAATTTCTAAAGTTTCATCATCTATTTCATCTTTCAACAAAATGAATATTTCACCAGGGTTCTATAAAATTAAAATATGTTCCTATCAGTCCTTCAGAAAATTATATTGAAAGTGTAAAATGCAAATGAAAACATAAGTTGGAAGGAAAGTTCCTTTACCAACGGCTTCGTACAAGAGAATCATAACACCAAAACATGATCCCATCTCAGTGTTATCCTTCAGTATTTTACTGACATAAATGACACAATTAATGTAGTATTTTAAATTCAGCTTACCTAACAATATTTTAAAACAGTATTTTAAATGCATATGTAGGTGAATTGTTACACTTTCTAAGACCATTCTACTTTATAGTCTAGAGTGACATTCAGCCTAATAAGAAGAACCTAAAATACTTCAGACTCACTTAAACTCTTACAGTGAACTGACAGTAAAGTAAGACAGGAGCAGCAGGTAATGTGAGACAATACTCCTCTACTGCCTCCTGAACCAGAAGGAATGTTACTCCCTTAGAACTGTACTGATTTCAACAATGAAATAATGTAAGTCATCTTTGAAAGACAGATAGCAAGCAAAATACATGACATTCCATGTACACCGCAACCTTCATATCTGACCTTGGCCACTCACTTATATAAAGGAATGCAGTGCTGGATATTGTACTTCCTCTGTTTACATTTTCACATATTTTCTCACAGCAACTCTGATTAAAAACAAACACATATGAACATTTGTGTCCATTGGATATGCATGCAGATATGTAGATATAAATATTTCTGATTTCATTTAAAATCAGACAAGGTATATGCTCACACAAGCACTTGTTGTGTATACCCATCATGGATTCTTGCCAAGAGACACTCCATCTCTGTCAAGAAGTGCCTGACTACATACTCCCTCTAAACTACAAGGCCCACATGACAGTAATATCTCTGTCCAAGCTGCCAAATAATTCTAATAGAGATAAAGTCCCTCAGAGGCTGTCCTGAAACTATTTTATTTGGAAATCTTTTGGCTGCAGTGTGAATGTGACGCAAAGGCAAAATAAATCCCATTGCAGTCTCAATGCACTCTCATTTTGGCCCCTTATCTGCTATTTGTTTTCAAAACTGTTATAGTATGAATGAGATTGCAGCAGGAAGAGGAGAAGAACATTGACTGTTATCCCAAAGATTTTAGCATCCAAAAACCTTACCTCACATGATATTCTTCCTGGAAGCACCAATATCGGCTGCTCATTAGTTTCTAATGTTTCAGAAAGTACCTCTGTTTTAAAACCGAGGTCTGTTTCTTCTGATGCTCCTCTGACATCTAACAAGTTAACATCAGAGCTAGTCTGGTGATCTGAAATAAATAATGTGGAATGAGGACATTGTTAATAATCCCAGATCAACAAAACATGGCAATGATGTGGTTTCCAACATATTACTCATATGGCATTTGGAGTCACATTAAGGGCACTGCATGAAAGCCTGGCAAAATTCCTTTTCATATAAATGTGGTGAGGTTTCCCCCTTTGATAAAGAGCTTGCCTCTGAAGTTCTGATCCTGCAGCCTTTATTTATATGAACAGGCTCTGCTCATGCTTCATCTTACTAAAGTCAAAAGGGACACGGCCTTTAGACCAAAGTTGTTGTGACCCACAAGGTCACAGAGATCAGCCAGTTTTGTAGTCTCAGAAGAACAAACTCTCATACACTGGAATAAACTGGGATTTTTACCACTCTTGCTTTCCCTATATGTAAACAAGGACATGCTACACACTTACAACATCAGCCCACCTGTCTACAGGAAGGATTTATGTGAGGGCAGTGATACCTGTGACCAGGTAACTATGACAGTAGACACAGATTTCCTTGACACAGACTCCATAGTCTTTGCCTTCCTTCGTAGACAAAACAATGGACTGAAGGCATACATTTTTTGTGTAGGATATTCTGGGTTTGGAAATGCTACGCCAGTCATACAGATAGCTTGCAACCAGTTTCTTTTCTGTTTTGCTGTACCGGTAAAGGCCCAAGAGCCATAGTGAATCCTTCACCAAATCACAGAATTTTAATGAGGAAATATAAAAGAACTGACAACTGCATCTGCAGAGCTCTGACTAAGCCTGTGTTTTAGAAAAGCTATTCTTCACACTTGCTACTTCTCAGCTGTATCACTACTACTCCTTTCCAGACACTCTATTACCCTGTACAAAACGCTCTTGCCACCCGTCTCAAAGGACTGCAGCAGCTCTTCATCACGCAGGATTACTCAGCATATTGCAGTCACCTAGTTAGATTAATGATATCATTCCAAGCAGCTCAGAGTTAAAAAATCTTGACTGGCTGGTGAGAAAATATCCTGAGAGACATCAACAGTGTCTTGCATTACTGTAAATTATGGAACACACAGTCAATTACATTCAAGGACACAAATAACTTTTCAGGCACATCTTTTCCTCTTAAATGGATGTAGAATATTAACATAAATTAGTGATGGGCAGAATACAGAACAGTAGCAATTTGGCTTTGCTCAAACAAGTACCACAGCCATTTTGAGTTTTTTCCAAAAGTGCCCAAGTGACTGAGGTACACAAACCACACAGTGCTCCTAAATGGCACAGAACTCTTTCCATTCAGCATCAATATTGGTAATTTACAATTAGTTTTCTCACTTCTTGCTTGCCTTTATTTCCCCCATGTGTACCAGTTTGTCTGATACAGAATGTTCCCTTTCCTTACCAACCTTGCCTTGCTTAAGAAGGCATAGATTTAATAAACTTCTTCTATAATAAATGTGCTTGCTAAGTGAAGTTATGCCAGGGAATGTAGTACAGAAACTTGGGTATGCTATGTCTGATGTAGAATTTTTTTTTTTTTCCAGATATATGCTTTGATTGTTAGAGAGATCTCAGAAAAAGGAAAAAAAAAAACAGAAAAGAAAAAAAAAAGAAGTATCATTTGTCCATGTTTTGTTGAGGAAGCTAAAGGTTCTTTGAACATCTAAGGCGGGCGGGTTCAGTGTTCATCACCAGCCAGTAAAATCTTCCCAGCCTACTTCTGCTTATATTCTCATGCTTTTAAGGCAAACTAATTCTGGATTTAAACTGTGAATTCAGTGTAGATTGGTAAAATTACACTGAACCTATGTGTAGACATACTTTACTGAATTGAAGTAGTTTTAATTCCATTTGCTTTAATTTATTTTGAAAGTTAAATAGGCTACACTGAACAAAGGCTATTTTGATTCTGAATGAGAATCCACCCACAGTTCAATGCAGTTTAACTAATCCAGCTCAAAAAGTAAGTGCATTAATTTCTCTGATTATCACTGTGAAGACTAGACTTTATTTAGCACCGCCCTTCAGAAAAAGAAAGGCCTGAACCCTTGTTGAGGAAAACAGGATATTTTATGCCCACAGCACGTACTTTGGGAATATTATGTGTTCATGTTTTAAGTGACTCATGAATCTTATATTTAAGCACATAGAATTTACTTCAGAAGACAACTCATATGAGGTGCATGCTTCTTCTGAAATTTTTTCTGCCATTTTAGGCAAAGAAGTCTTGCAAAGACAAGAAATATTTCATTATCAGATTGACAAAATGAAAGGACTGAATAACAAATCTGGTAGGCACTGGATTCTCAGATGTCAGCTTTCTGTCAGTGATCATTCTTCAAGGATCGCGTGGATGCATTCTAATCTATGTGAAGTTCATGACAGCTTTACTTCTACAGTCTGCACTCTACTTATCAAAGATGACAGTAGTTACTTCCACCTTTTAATGTCCACAACAATTCATCACTGAGAACGTCAATGCTAGTGCTAACAAGTTGGTTTAAATTAGGATAACATTTTCCTCCCACATTAATTGCATTTTAATATTTTTATTATGCCTACTGACATATAACTACAACACCAGGACTTCAACCCAGTCAGTATTAGGATTGCACAGCCCTAGATTTTAGACAAATTATTAAGAAATGTGGCTCTTACATCAAAGACTTGGATATTTAAGAGAATGAGGGATTCTTCTGCTGACTGTGAAAGTGGTTAGCAATTTATTAGCTAAAAACCATCAAGACCTCTTTCACTAAATGTCAGGTCTGCCTGACAATCAATGAAAGCCATGTACAGCAGTCCAAGAATAACAGGGATCTATATTATCACTACTATATATTTAATAACCAAACTCGAGAGCCACAATCTCCAGCACTCAGATTCCTATCAGCAGTTGCACACTATCTGTCCGAAAATGTGGAACATGAAACAACCACATGAAGTGTTATTTGTAAATGCCAAATAAGCGATACACCAGAGATTACGCAAGCCTTGGCTTGGTGGCATTAATGAAAACAATGTAGCTCATAAGAGTTTAATACTACAGTAATGAGATTCTAGTAACACAAATGGAGCAATGTATAGACAATATTTGTTTAACGTGGGCAGAAGGTGTTGCCTGATGTACAGGTCTTTGGAACACTTAAATTTTTGACATTTTCACTGTGAATCCTCTTTACAGTCTTGCTTTTAACCTGAAAGCAACGGCTAGGGAGCTCCACTAATTGCTAAGGCTTTCAGAAAAATGATCAGTTAACAAGAATTTACAACTGTAGGTGAAGATTAGCTTAAAAGAAACATAAAACGAACATCATTATAATGCTGGAATATCTAAGAGAGAGGATTTATTAAAGAATATTTGTTGCTTGGTGAATGAGTTCTCTTAACATTTTATATAACGGTGACCTATCCGTGAGGTTCTTAAAATGTAGCAGTAATGATTAAAATAATGGATGAATAAAACCGGACCCTTTCTTGTAGGATCGAAGTATAAGAAATTATTAAATATATCTAATGATGCTTAGACAGCACTATGAGGTAGAAGCTAAAAAGAAAGGAAAATCTATGCTAATCTTCCCTTGAGTATTCAGGGCGGTCCTACTGGGAATTATCGTCTATTATAGAGGGTAATGCTCCACTTCCATCTGGTTACTTTTGTTGGCTTACTTTTGACAAATATTTACTACTGAATTTACTACTGATGGTCACATTGAAAGGACTGACCTTCAATTTAAGTTCATATTTAAATAATAAAATATTACACACATTTACTGTAACAGTTACTCACCTAATTGGGCACAGTGCTGATGTTTTCAATTTTACTTCAATGTTCTCTCTTAATTCATGTAACTTCAATACATTAATTTGGTATATTTTACACAAAACCTTTTGGAATGCATTATTGCTTTCAATTTAACATTTTTAACTGAACTCACAAAATGACTTTGAAATTGCATTCCTTTGCATAAACTGAGAAATTTTAATGAAGCCTCTCTAGTCTCTTGTGGATTCAAAAATCAATGCCTTACCATGGCTTCTGAACAACTTTCATGCCACATCCATCCTCCCCCCTGGCCCCAAATTCTAACTTTTCAAATACACTCTTTAGCTATCCCTATGTCAGTTTACATGAGGATTATAAATTGTCTCTGTCTTTGATTACTTGGTACTTGCTACATGTTTTGAGTCAACAACGTATGTGACAGATTTGGGATATTAAAAATAGCAGAAAACACAAACTTATGAAAGATTTATGTGTTTTCTAAGGCTACCCATGGAATGAATCTCACAGCCAAAACTTAGTTGGTTTTACAAAAGCAAAATGCCTGCTAGCTTTACAAATTTCAGTTCTTCCTCAAGTCTTGCTAAAGCAATGCTAGCTGAAGAACTGAAACTGCATTACAAAAAAGGTCCTCATTTATCCCTAGATCACACAACATTTAAGAGGATGAGAAATATGGGCAAATCAGGTTAGGCAGATGACAAAGAATGGAAAGGTAATTAAGCGCATGTGGCCAACTTGTCACGTGAAAGAAAAGACAGGGTGTTCCAGTGTCACAGATTAAAATAAAGAGGATTACAGGGAAAAGCACTGAGGCTAAATTCAGCAGATCATTTAAATGCAGGAGTCATCCCAGGTAATATGGTAGGACCACACCTCAGCACAATGTGAGGTAAAGGCAGAGGTGGTCCCACTGGGTTCTGTGAGGTATAATTGAAAAGGCGCCCATGTATAAGTGACTTCCGTGCAATTCAAAAGCTTAAAGTCAAATACATGTGTGAGTGCTCTGCAGAAATGTGGATGAAAGTAAAGCCACACAGAAAAAAACAAAGTAACCTTCTGTAATGTGGAAAAATCAGGGAAAAAGACTTATGCACATCATATTCTTCCTGCAATCCACCATAAGTTTATCACAGATATTTATGAAAGTTAATCCTCTTAAAGTATGGGTATTTGTAAATGCTGTATGAACTCAGCGGAGAGTGCAGTAGAGTGGGACTGAAAGGCAACCTCTAACTGCATAAATTGCTCTATAAATGACCCAAGAAAGGCTGTGAGAAACACGGAGGCAGAAAACATCTACCACACTGGGCTTCATTCAATGAGCTGTTTTCCTCAGCATGAACATGAGATTTATTCATTTTTACCATAAGCCCTTTCTAAGATATGATTTCAAAGCAAATCCCCTTTTCTGCTCTGCTGAAAAGTTTTCTTTTACTGATGGTGAGAGAGGGCTTAAGAATGGAAAGGTTTCTAAAAATCACAGAAAATTATTAAATACATACTCAAACATGTAAACATCTAACTTAAATCTTAATTTCTTTCATTTGTTTTCTGCCATGTATAAATTCCAGACCAAGGTAAACATATTCATTATTGAACAAGCTTTAAATAATGTTTCTCTCTATGCTGAATCATCTATCTTTTGCAAATACATTGACAGTTATCTTTGTTTTTCCCAAAAACATTCTCAGTCCCAGTTTCTCCCGCATGGTTGAGTTCTTCTGTCAAAACCAGCAGCTTTCTGCGAGTTGGCCTATTTTGCCCATGTCTCCAAAATGTTTCCATTACTTTATTTATGGTGAACAACTTTTCTTGCAAATGAGCATCAAATTGACAGTTCCTTTAAAAGCTATGAAGAACAGTTTTTCCTTTCCTGAATATTTGGAGTTGCTGTTTATGTCATCTTAGCAACCGATGGTGCTGCAATTTTCATTCACGTCTATTTCTCTCCTGTAACAGAGCAATCCCTGGAACCCCCCCACATCTATTGTTTTATACATTACTATATACATGTGGGCAAAGACTGATTTGATTGCAAAGGTGTATACCCACCTGTTCTTGTATTATTGGGTATGTTTTTGTACACAACAATTTACCACTCTGATATAATTGTAGCCTAATGGAGTCATCACAAAAGCATCTGAACACAATATAAAAGTTTTATTATGTGTAGCCATATTGGATCTGATAGTAAAAACAAAAAAAACTGCCTTCAAATAACCCCAAAACAGCAAAAAGCAATTTACCATGAATTTATCAATAATCTTTAAGAAATAATTTGCATGAAACTGTAGGCGTTTCTTTAAATATATATACTTTCATATGATTTTAACTGTATATTCAGAGGCAATCTAAGGCTATGACAACTAACTAGTTCCTAACTGGTCTGTGGCTTGGAAGAAAGATTTGACTTAAACTCAGAAATCAGTGCTTTTGTTAGGATGGATACATTTAGAGGCTTTTTGGGACTAGGTTTATCTTTTACTATGTATCAATTCATGTTATTATTTTTACTGCAATCAATTCTATGATTTTCAGCTGCAGCAGCAGCACTAATAATATCACCACTCCACTGAGCTTTAAACACATCGTAAGACTGTCCCAAAGAGTTTCTAAACTATTAGGCACACTGATTAGTTTGGAAATAATAACTACCTGCCTGAGGTCATTTAGGTGCTGAGCAGAACTATTGATGGAGCCCAAGCCTGTTATTTCCAGTTTCTACATTCTACATACTTTCATCCTGCCTCTTCTCCAGGGAGAAGCAAACTGAAGTCTGGCCCTCTGTGTGCACCACCCGTTCTCAGTTATTAAGGCCTAATGTTTTATTAAAGAGTTCGTCTATCCACTTTAGAGTTACTGGAGTTCTACCACAGTAAGAACACTTTGGCATTTTTGTTCCATTTCTCTGTGGTATCAGCACACACACATCTCACCTCTGTTTCAGTGAAGGATTGTACAGCACTAAACATTGTCCAAAATCTGAGACGTGCTGTTACAACAACAGAGACAGGTTATCCTCCTGCTGCTGACTCAAATTACCACTGAAGACAAACTGACTGATAGCAACGGCATCCAGGGTTGTGAGCAGACCTCCAAAATTTGTTTCCCTGATAAAATGGTCCTGCAACTTCCTTATTATTCCACAGGGGCTAGCTGCAGCTGCCTAGTGGCTCTATTACCTCTAAACTACAATTCAAGCCTCTTATAACTGGCCTGGCACAAATTGCATACTGTACTTGGATACAGAAGTGGCATGTGGCTACATGTTGAATTACATAGATATAAAAGAACACAACTAGAGAGGAGTATTTTAGAATCAAGTCGTACTTCAGGGAAGCACACCTGGCAGGCAGGCCAAAAGCTCAGATTTCAGGCTGAATAGGGGTTTAAGTTTTTACAGCTATCACCCTCAAGGAACTACTAGTGAGTAGCCAAACTTTCCCCTCTTGGCCATGTTTGAAGCTATTCTTTTGATGAAGAATATTCTTTACAGTCATCAAAGTTCAAAAAAAGACATGGCTGGAAGGTCATGAAGTTTAACACAACTGAAAAGTCCTTTAACAACTGCATTGGGAGAGGCTAGGGCGAGAGACGCTGGTAGCTGGCATTCTCAGCCTTCGCCCTACTCAGAGTACAGGATACGTATCATTAATAGTACCCAAATGTTTACTGACACAAGACAATATACTCCATGTTATAGTATCCCTTAAATCAATCTAGTAACAGAAGCTAGCTTGGACTGCAGCAGCTCATTTACCAAATAGCGTATCTTAGTCTGAGTATGACAGCAGAGCTCCAATACCTGCACAGAGCTCTTATCGATGCCTGGATGAAATTTACGATGCTCTTCGTGATCTGTACAGCTCTAAATTACATGGGACTTGTCTATCTAAGAGACCACATGTCTCCCCATGCCATGCTGCCACAGCTGCTGTCAGCAGAAAGACTCACGCCGGACACATTTGGTATTAAAGAAGGAAAAAAAAGTGAGTTGTCAGCAAGACTGACTCACTAGGGGACAGGCTGCTTTGCAATTTACTCCCACCTTTGGTTTGAAATAGCTAAAAACTATTGACCCTTAAAGTGGGCTAAAAGGTACACTGCTTTCTCAGGAACACAATCAAGAGTGATATTTTTAGACACATCTGAAAACCATGCTTGCTTTCTAACTCCTGATTATTTTCCTTTTGTTAGGGTTACGAATAGGAAAGTAATCTGAAGTCTTTATCTTTTAAGACACTGTCCTTTAATCTAACACCTAGACCCCAGAGTAGGCACATTTTACTAAAATAGGATTTCAGATAGCATGATAGGAAAGAATAGCATAGCAGAGGTACTCTGATAGCTCTTCTTTATCTGCAGAAGGGACGCCATCTATTTTGTTACAAAGTGCTGGCCTTTCTCCAGTTTAGTTTGGTAAAGGATACAGGTAACACAGTATGCACATATTTGTTAGTTTGATGAGACTTCCGAGCAGGACCAAAAGATGTCTGCTGTTAAACTTAATAGGCAGACAGCTATTACACTTTAAAATCATCTTTTTGTGCTCCGCTTGCCCATCTGTAATTGGTTCAGTTAATTAGTGCTAGGATACAAGCCTTAACGGCAAATGTTGAAAAAGACAAAGCTGTTTCTCAGAAGGGGAACAGCCTTTTCTGAAGCTGAATATCACCTAATGGGTATCTAAATCTGAGGTTAGCTCCATTTTGCAGGTAAAATAATGAATGTCAATTCCACAATAATGCATTCACATTTTATCTGTGTGGTTACAAGGCTGTATACCCAGGTCCTAGTAAGATTGCTTCACTTTTCCAACCTTAGTACAAATTATAAATAATGATTCTTTGGGGAGCAGAAAATTTCCTGAGAAACCACAAGGGAATTTCTTAAAATACAGCTTTCTAGCAATAAAAATAAGTCTACTTTTCTTATACAGAAACCAAAAATAGAGTAAACACATAACATTTGTGAGTGGCTAAAGAGCTGACTTGTTCAGTTATCACCTAGAGGAATGAGTCCTCATACATTCATATCATGGTGATTAGCATTCCACAACTGGATCTTTTCCATCCCTCACTAGCAAATCAATTGTTCTCACATCTGCTTGTAGCTCATATTTCCCCAAAGGATCTCAGGGATCACATTGTTTTTCCATTTTCCAATGTACTGTCTGACCTTTTCCCTCAAGGCCTTGCACAATTCACTTTAGTCAATCACTTCTTATTGATTGTTAGCACTTGCTCATTCCCCATCTATCTTTGCTTTATTGGATATAGTTTGTTTTGGTTTTTTTTTTTTTTTTTATATGTCCTGTCATCTACTCACTGCTGCTTCTACCCTTGTTGCTTTAGATTTCTCATTTAGCTTTATACTTCTGATCTGTTCAACTTTCATTCCAGTTCAAGTCTAAATTCCATCTTCTCTCAGCTTATCCTTTCTTTTGTACAATGTCTGTATACTCAAAACAAACTTCAGGTTTCAGCATGCCAGTCTCCACTTAAGACCTTACTTAAAGTGCTGTTCTTTTATGGATTTATAGGGTTCTAGCAAAAATCCTTTCTTGGTTTATAATTTCTCCTGACACTTCTGTTGTGTGTCATACATACAATTTAGCACTGCATACACTTCCTTCTTATCAGGAAGAAGCAAAGAGAAAAGAGAGCCCCTGGAAACATTTTTTCACAATTCATCCGAAGTCAAATCCTGTCTGGTTACCTGATGATTTACCTACTTTCTGCAGGGCACAAACACTGGCTCATTTGCAGCTGCCGTCTTACCTTCCTTGGCTTTGTAAAGACTGACATGCTGAATCTTGGAAACTGCAACCATTTCGCTTCTTGGGCTACTTTTCCCTCCAAAGTTCTGCAGTGGTATCAGATAACTGCTCCCTGTTGCACCACCACAGAAGAAATGTTGACCACGTATTTCCTTACATTCTTTCGGGAGTCAGTCTTAACCTCACATACGGGATACAATTATTGGGAATCCCTCTTTTCTAGTTGGCCCTTTCACTCATGACAGCTATTGAGAATCTCTTTGGTCCTCTTAGCAATGACTAGACATCATTAACCAGCAGAGGTTACATACAGTCAGTGCTATCAAGATGACTGCCAAAAGCTGACAGATAACTGTGGTCAAGGCAACTTCAGCAAAGATTTCAAGTGAAATTTTTGCTTTTAATGCAAGACTTTCTTAGCTGGAAAAGCCTCAATTCACTTTATTGCAACATCAACCATTCAGCTGATGGGAAACTTGGACTTAAAGCTGCTCTTCAAGTCCCCATATAAAAGCAGAAAAGGATTCATATAAAAAGAGTCAGGGTTTAAAGCGGGAGTAGCTTGGAGGAACATCTCCCCAGTCCTTTCTTTTCTTAGGATTCTGTGTTTTCTCTGACTGTTCCCTCTTTTACTGTCTCATTTTTTGGACATCATGATCACGAACAAGAGGAACAGTGATGCCAGCTTATTGAGCACCTGGATGATAAGCCAGTAATGACAAAAAGCCTTCTCTATACCAACAAACTTCTTCAATGCGCTGACGCATGGCACTTTCAACACAGGACCAAAAGAGACTTCCTTAGAAACCTTGACAATAGATCTGTAGGGATAAAACAGTGTAGCTTTACAGTAGCTTTCTGCTTGAGATCACACCACTACACCCGAGATGCCAAGAGAGTCACAAACAGTCCCTATCAGAAAGGAGGGGCGGACTAATAGGAGAAGGTTTAGTAGAAAGAAACGGTTGGCGTTAAATACCCCCTTCCACACTGTACGCATTTCAAAGGGGCATATTTCCAACTAGTTCTGGTCTGGACCTGTAGAATGCACACCTTTTAGTGTCTGAAGTGGACCTGGTGAGCTCCCTGAGTGCACTTTCCCTTTTAGTTTTATCTGAAAGGAATCCAATCCACATGTTCCAAGATTTTTCTGCATTGTGAACCAAAGCATGGTAAGCGGGAATGACTGGAGTATTTAAAAGCACACATGTTGATGCTCATGTCTTGAAATTAACTGAAGAAGCTAAAATTCTAAGCTCCATACATCACTGACATGTATATTGAATTTGTGCCAGTAAGGAAGAGCCAGTGAGCTTGCAGCATCCTTCTGCCCTTACACCTTGCCAGCAAAACAGACCCACAGAGCCAGTAACCTCAGAGTCCAGCAGCACAGAACTGCTATGCCAGGAATTCCAAAATAACTTATTCGTCCTTTTCCATCAGTCAGCATGCTGGTGCTGCTAAGCCAATCACTTCACAACAGTGTCAACCCAGAAATAAAGTTATTTCAGTAAGAACTGGGGATAGGAAACATATTATGTAGCTCTTTACTAAAAGCAAGTGGAAATTTTGCCAGTCTGTTTTCCGTACTAAGACTCTTTATGGGCTTTCACAAATATAAATAAACCAGAATGGCAAACGTCAACAGGCACTGAAGTTGTGACGCAGGGTTTCTCCCAACCACTGGCTGCCAATGAATGATACTGCAAATGTAATGCGAGTAGGACTGATCTATCTGAAATTTCAAATCAGCTCTCTCTTTACTACAAGCAAAACTCCTCATGCTGGGAACAGAAAAGGAAAGCTCTCCATGTCTTCCTTTTTCTCTACTCTGAAATTAAAGGAAAAAGGAAATGTCCCTGTTGAATCTCCTCTTTTTCACACTCCTCACAAGAATGTGGGGGGTATAGATGTGTTGGTGGATGTTTGAGAACAAGGCATGTTCCTCTACACAACTGTATGCTATGGTAAGGTTAGTTTATTGCCTTTCATGTCTGACAAGATGTAAGAAAACAAATTTAATTTTCTGAAGAGTACTGGCTTTATTCCAGTAAATGCAAGGGGAATTCAACTCACCGTCTGCAAGAACTGCTTCATAGATGTAAGACAAAGAGTCTCCAGGATTTTCATTCTGTGGCTTACCTAGGAAAAAAGAATAATTCTTTAATGGTATCTACTTGGAAATATCTTTAACTGGTCATCAACTCTGATGACAGTGATCATTGCTATCCTACTTGATTGTTTCATAGAATGTTTAGTTTGGTCTAAGGAAGATCTTAGCATCAGAAACTAAGCTGGGGAAAAAAAAAAAAAAAGAAAAAATTGGCAAAATAAAACAGAGTTAAGAAAACAAATGGACAAGCAACCTAAAACGTCAGAAATAAGGAAATACCATGACACAGATTTCTACTTTCTTTTTTTAGATGAAATTCTGTATGTTATTTTAGATGTAAGATAAAGCTATTTTAAAGCTACAGTTTTGCAGATAGAAAAAAAAAATCCAAGGGCTAGTGGAGAGGAACAAGCCTAGAGACATCTTTAGATAGAATTGTATTTATCCCTTTTCAGTAAACATCCCTGTGACTGATCTTTTCAATTTATTATAGCAGGTAAGAAATGTGGGCTTGAAGAAGAAGAGAAGTTTCCCTGAAAGTCAATATAGCAAACAATGGGAGAGGAGTTGGGCAAAAGGAAAGAGAATAGAATCATGTGCAGGAAAGTGAGAAATGGAAAATGGATGCAGGCATTGGGGTTTGGAAGACAAGGCAACTGTGCAGGGCTGTGTTTGATAATACAATAAATCTGGCTACAGAGTTCCCAGTATTGGGTCAAAAAAGCAATGGCCACATTATGTAAAGTACTGGTCAAATATTAAAAAACTCTCTGTCAGTTCCAATTTGTTGAAATTATCTTGATGGCTTAATAACTACCAGGAGACTTTCTGCCATATTATGCAATATCTGTCTACGCCACTCTTTCTTTATGCTGGATCAAGTTATCACCTGGTTTTCCACATCTGAAGTAACATTAACATAAGAGATACAAGGCCTGCTTGAGCTCCATATTGTGCGATCCAGCTAACTCAACAAACATGCTGTTGTACAGCATCTGTGGGATCCTGATCAGGATCCCATGTATATTGCTGGGTGCTCCAGAAATGAATAACCAATGTTACTACAAGGGACCAAGACTGAAAATAAGAGTCACTGGGTAAAGACGCCAAGACTAGGATGAGAAGAGGAGCCTGGGAAAGCAGTTGCTTTACCATGACTTTATTAAGGTTGCATAAAACCAAACACTCAAAAGCAGTCTTTCTCCTTTGTAATATATTGTTGACTACTTCTTTTAAATTGATCTGTACTGTGGACAGTGCACAAGTTAGACCTACTCTGGCATTGACTTGTAGTTCTGTACTTAAAGGTGGTGGTGCTTACCATATTCTGATTCAGTTATTCTTGTAATAACAAGAGTCCAGTGAATGAGGAGAGGAATCCAGTGAGAGAAAGGACAGTGATATTAGCTGATTGCTGCTCTAGAGAATTTAGGTAATTTCAGGTTCCCATCTTGAAGTTTTGAGGCAAAAAGCTAGAAGGCTTTTAAAACACGCTTTTCAGAAGTGCTCATTAGTTTTGTATTGCACTTTCTGTGAAAGACCTTACAGCTGACCTGCAAACACCTGAGCAGTCACAAATGCATCTGAAATTAAAGGGAGTTTGCATATGGACGTAAAAAATACTGTATACTGGTAAGCATTATGAAAAATAATGTCTTAGAGTGGTATCAGAAGTGGAAGAAATGTTTCATCTTAATCTTGGTAAATACTAGTATGTAAAATGATGATAAAATAAAATGTTTGAACAGCACTCAATACAGAAAGTTCTACAGGAAAGCACATTAGGAAATTAATAATTCTTTTTTCTCAAGATGATTTGAATGGCATTCAATACATAAATAATGCAACCGCAAACTCAAACACAAAACAAAGTATCAAATAACTGCTAATTAACAGAGCACTACTTATCCTGTGTACAAATGAGAGCAGGTTCTTGGAGGGGGGGGAAGAATGCACTTACATAATTAAAGGCAATCAATGCTATGAAGGGTCCTAACTAAAGTTTAATAGGCTACTTCATACCTGTAACTTTTTGACTTTGAACACCTAACTTTGTAACTGTAATACCATTTTCTGGACCAAGTTCTGTCCTCATAGCCACTTAAGTAAGTGCAGAGAGACCCTACCAAGAGCAAAATCTGATTCTATACCAAAAAAGTTGTTCTTTTGCTATCCTAATATTGATTTTTTTTTTCAGTATGAACTTAAATAGGTGCTACACTTCATTTTTTCAGGGACAGGTGTTACAATTTCTTTAATCTGGAAAACAACATGACTCTTATTTTATCCTATTTCTAAAAAGCTGACACTAACTTAACAGAAATACATCATGGTGAAATTACAAATAGCAATTTTGTTATAACAACACTTGTGTGCCAAAAAATATACAAAGAATGCATTTCCAGAAGACTTCTCTAGACGCCATCCAATAATAACTTTTCAGTAATTGTGATTGGTAACCACAATGCAAAACCCAATGAGAGTCAATAATACGTTATATGAAGGACATGTAAGACTACAGATTCACACAGCCATTTTACAGTTCTAGCTGCAAAATACCTGCTGGAAATCTTAAACTTAAATTATTTGTAAGATTTAGAAATAGCCTCACAACTGCAACTAAATACTGACTGATGACTGTTGTGCCATAAACAAGACATGAATTTGGATGGTGTCCACTTGCAACCTTGAAAGAGCAGACTAATGATGATAAATCCATTAATTCATTTAAAAAAAAATTTATAACCTAAATAAACAGCAGTAAAAACACAGTACATTAATTTAAATTAGTACATGCTGTTGCAGTAACGCTTACGTTCTAGTCATTTGACTTTTATTATTAATAAAACTTTTTATGAGCTTGTCCTAAATGCTGTTAAAAAACATACACTTTAAGATGTCAGTGCATTCACTTTTCCAGGTGTAAGCAGTTTTCATCCAATTAGTGTCAAAAATAAGAGAAAAAAACATCACATACATGATGCATACTTCAGAATCCAACGGTACAGGTCACCATGACTGGCTAGACAGATCAAAACATGAGCTGCTAGGAAATCTGATTGTATAACGAATAAAGTCTTCTCTGGATTTTGCAGAAATAAGAGAAGAAAGAACAAAGAACTCAAACAGTTTAAGCAGCAGGGGATGGCAGTCTCAACATCCTATCTATGGTTGCCACCTCTAGGCTGCCACTTCAGTTTTTCTTCTGGTTTGAAATAGCCAGGATCACGTGCCAGATGAAACAAGCTGGTGACACTAACCACAGTTTTTTGTTAACAGTCATCCCCATTACAAATCCCCATCACTGCACTGGCATCCCAGCAATCATTCTGTATGGAGATGGAGAAACACAACATCTCGGGAAGATTTATTAATCTGGTAATCTTAGCAGCAGTCCCTGCAGAGCAATTCAAAGGCTCATTGGCAGGGCAAAATGGAAAGGAGGACTATATCGTAGCACACTTTAGCTAACAAATGCCCCTTCTGCTCTTCTGCTTATGATAAACTGATACAGATTATTTTAGTTTTAATAAAGAAGTTTAATTGGCATTTGAGGTGCTCCTCAATAAGCAGATGACCTCGCTGCCTTAAAGCATGAACAGCGGTATGCACTGTCTGAATGTAAATACATTGGGGAAGGAGGAAAGGGAGGCACAACCATGTAGTCTCAGCTACTGCAACCTTCCCTGGCAGTGAACGAGGCCAGAACCACCTACCAGCTTCCCTCTGCTTACTCCATCTTGTGTGTCCCTGTGAGAAATCTTTACAACCAAGACTTTAGTTCACACACACACATGCAAAACCACACTGTATTCAGTATTCACAAACAAATGAAACCAAAAATTCTAGTGATTTTGTTTCCTCTTCAACTTTGGTTCTTGTTAGCACTTTAGCTTCATTTCTTTGTAGACTCCAAGTCAGTGTCAAAATCTAGGTGAAACACTTGCCCATTGAAGACAATGGTAAAGTTCCCACTTAAATTAAGGGGTTTAGCTCATCAGCACAAGTCTTGCTGACAGCCTAAGAAAATCCATCGTCATTGGTTACTCATATTTGAGTAACAATGTGAAGAGGATTTTACAAGAGAACAAGCAAAGCAGTGGATTCAAAATGTGAAGTATTACTTCAGTATTCAACATTATACCCAAATTCCTGGTACAATTCCAATAAAATCTATGCCACTGTACTAGAAATGAAACAGGAGACAGATATCATAAAAGCTTATGGTAAAAATATAGTGATTTATTTCTCTTTTCTGTGACCTGCACAATGGAAATTAGGCCCATATTTGAAATGGGCTGAAGATTTGCATATGTTAAGCCCTACTTTAAGCTCCTAGCCTGTTTGTCCTACATTTACTTATTAGAGACAAATACCCAATGCTAGTATCTCATTACTCCACATCTATACCTTACTAGTAGTTGCACAAGTAGTTTTCTTAACATTACTCTTCTTGGTGATTAAAATTGTGTGCAGGTACACTTAATACTTTTTAGGTAACAATCAGAAACTAATTGTATATTGCTGTCTTAGGTAAAAGTTACATATTCATTTTGAGAATCTTTACTGGGCTGTCAAAGACTGTGGATACAGTTTTCTAGTTGGGTTATGTTACTTTATGTACCTCTTCTCACTTTTCAATACAATAGCAGATAACGATGGATACACGTAGGTTTGTCGAGCGGTTCTCAACTATCAAATTTTATAGAAGTAGATTCTCTTCATATTTTGGCAAAAAAAGAGGATATCACTGCTTAGAGAAAAGGCTGGAAGTGGAAGTGACAAGAGTTGTTTTGTTGAGCTGTAAACAATGAAAACTAATAAAACAGGGTCCTGGTTTCGGCTGGGACAGAGTTAACTCTCTTCTTCGTAGCTGGTACAGTGCTGGGTTTTGGATTTAGTGTGAGAATGATGTTGATAACACTCTGATGTTTTAGTTGTTGCTAAGTAGCGCTTATCTTAAGCCAAGGACTTTTCAGTTTCCCATGCTCTGCCAGCAAGCAGGGGTGCAAGAAGCTGGGAGGGAGCATAGCCGGGGCAGCTGACCTGAACTAGCCAAAGGGGTATTCCATACCATGGAACGTCATGCCCAGTAGATAAACAGGGGGAAGTTGGCCGGGAGGCGTGGATCGCGGCTCGGGAACTAACTGGGCATTGGTCAGTGGGTGGTGAGCAATTGCATTGTGCGTCACTGTTTCCCCCCCCTCCTTTTTTTGTTATATTCCTTTTTATTACTATTATTATTATATTTCATTATTACTATTGTTAGTATTATATTTTACTTTAGTTATTAAACTGTTCTTATCTCAACCCACGAGTTTTACATTTTTTTCCTTTCCTCCTCCCCACCCCACTGGGAGGGGGAAGCGGCTGCATGGTGCTTAGTTGCTGACTGGGGTTAAACCACAACAAACAGCAAGGAGACTAATGGATACTTATGACTCCTGAGCTGTACTGAGAAGTCCCACCAAAAGCTCTCATAAAAGTGTCAGCACACTTTAGAAACAGTGTCACAGAAAATTACTTGTATTAGGTAAGACCTTTTCTCTTTTTGCATCATCAGTACTGAGGCACAAATAACTACAGAAGGAATTCAGGACATTTAAAGATCTAAGTAACTACCTCCAGCTGCAAATATCTAGCTGTATCTACAAATCCCCTGCTTAAACATATGGCTAGCCTGAATCTGAAGTGGAAGTGTTTCAGGACTAAACAAAAAACCCAGCTATGTCTAGGCTAAAAACTCCCAGGGTACTGAATTAATAAATTGAAAGTATGTCAATTTAATATAAAAAGGGGTACACAGTTCAGCAGACCAAGGAGAAATTGTAGAAAGAAAAATGGAAAGGAAAAGACACATGCAAACAAAATGTGTCTCCTGATTCTACTTTCAGCAGTATTAGGGAAAGCTGTTAAAGTCAGAATTCTAGAGTCACACTGGGCCATCTTAGATGTTAACATAGAATAATAAAATTTCTGAGTGTTCTACTCTTTCCCAGAGATTTATCTTTTTTTATGACAACAGGCCCTTACACAAAATTCAAAACCAACTCTAAATCTGAATGTAGCAGGTTCAAACAGTGAAGTATTTTGTGAACAAGTCCTGCTAAAGGAATCTTTTGACAACAATAAACATATTGTGTTCCTCTTCATGCATAAGGTGAATATAATAAAATCTGTCACCATCCAGGAAACATATGTTAGAAAGGCCAGTTTCCATGTCTCAGTTCTTCCTTTACTCCTTCAAGAACATGTTCAAACAGGAATGACAAACCCTTCAGATTTTGTGTTTGAATCACATTACAGGGTAAACAAGCTCTCTGTTGGGTACAAAAATCCCTGCATCTTCCATTTTATTTAGTTTTACTAAGAATTTTAATTAGTATTGGTTTTTGCCTAGAATTTTGGACATATATACTACTTTAGAGGTACAATGAAGCTTTAACAGATAAAGAGCCCTACCTGCTCCAACAAGATGAAACTGGCACCATCTGGTAGGTGAAAGGTTTTGGCAAAATAATTTGGGGGAGCATATAAAATTAGATTTATTTTGCACTCTTTCCATCTCAGACTGTAGAGACAGTGCAAAGAGAATAGCATCTAGGGGAGAAGAGACAGCTGAGAACTTACCTTGCCTAGGAACTCTGCAGAGTATGGAGAAAGCTGTAGTGCAAGGGTGGTGATTACTAGTACCTAAGCTATGCCATTACTAACACTCTTCAGGACTGTGAGGTAACAACCTGATTTAGCATTCGTCTTCAGTTGTTCTAACTACCCACAAGCCACTCCTGAGCCCTGGCATCAATTAGACCTAGGATCTCGATGGCCCGCTGTCCTAAGGGATTAACAGAATTTAGTTGCGGTGGTGCACAACGGCATGGTGCCGTGTAATGATTGTAATTAAAGCACATCACTAAATTTTTAGACATCGGTAGAGTGACAGCTCTTGTTAATACTGAGGAGACAAGAAGGTACAAATGTATGGAGAAACACGTTAACAGCAATGAACAGAACATGTTCAGGACATGAACAGGAAAAGCATGAAGAACATACACAAAGGTGTTTTCGTCACTATCTCCAAAAGCAGAAATACAAGGGACAAGGGATAAGCACTGAAAACAATTAAAAGCGACAGAAGATGATGATCCATATGAAGAGAGATGGGAAATCTTGAGTGCATAGTCCTGAAGAAAGGAATAAAAAAATTGCTCCAAAGGAAAAATAATCCAAGTATACTTAAAAACCCCTTAGCAAGCCTTTTTAAATACAAGGAAAAAATCTTTTTCCCAGATGCGTAATCTGTCAAAATCCCTGCCACAGATATCACAAAGGCTAAGAGCTTAATAGGATTCTGTGAAAGAGCATCATAAATACAGACACTGCAAACAGTCACCATTATCTTTAAGCAAAGGTAAATAATGATAAGACATGCACATCTTCATTCCTCAGAGCTTAAATCAACACCCAGATGACAGCAAATCTCGCACTTGGAATACTTTCACTGTGCAACAGAGAGCAGTGCAGAGGTCTCCTAGCGAGCACTGATCTGAGCTGGCCTGCCTAATGGCCAGGGCACACCAGTACAGGAAAAACAG
The DNA here is from genome assembly GCF_018139145.2 of Gymnogyps californianus. Lineage (NCBI taxonomy): Eukaryota > Metazoa > Chordata > Aves > Accipitriformes > Cathartidae > Gymnogyps > Gymnogyps californianus. Next base: position 56,449,299 of record NC_059474.1, on the reverse strand, counting down.
GGTCAGAGCAGTTCTCAGCTATGTGTATGGAGGAGGGCTTACACCCTGAAGCACCAGGCAGCAACACTACTCCCAGTCCTGGATCTAGTTCAGTCAATTGAACTTGTCTGATTCCAGCCACAGTCTATGCATCCCTGGTAAAGATGTACACACTGAGACTGAGGCCTTCAACAACTATTCATTAATTCAGCTTTGTACTCGTCTCGAAGTTGGTGATATTGACCACTGCCAAAGAAAAGATCATTTGAGCACCTATTAGTCACTTGACATTACAATGTAAGTAAAATCCCAAGGGCAGATGCAATAAATATTTCTGTGAATGCACAGACCTAAGCAAAGAACCATCATCTGTTTTCTAGGAAACTGTTTATCTTCACAGAAAAGTTTGCAATTTCCTGTGCATGAGTCAACTGACTGTCTCTGGGCCCAGTTCCTTCCTATATACACACACAGACACGGTATAGACCCACTGTTTTCATTCCACTAAAAAGCTGCCAAGGAACTTCAATCTGAAGCTACATATCAGACACAGTCAGAAATTGCAAACATTACCTCCTGAAACCAAACCAGGCAACTGTAATTAGCCCCAAAACTTGAAGTCTGAGAGATGCTCAGAAAAAGATATACTGAGGAAAAGGTTAATAAATACTGAACAGTAAGAAATGTTGGAACAGAAGATGGCTGGGAAGGAGAAGTCTAAAACTTAGTTTTGAAAGCACTGATCTGATATAGCCAGACTGTGTGTAGACACATTCTGGGCAAGTTTGAAAGCCTTATAGTATGCTTAAGCTAATCTGCTCAAGCACAAGGCAGCAGGGATATCCAGCTAGGTCACTCTGACTCAGCTGGGGTCTCTCTACCCCTGTGTTCAACAGAATATTCTTGGTTGTTCATCTGCATCCCAAACTAGGTTAATTTCTGAGTAAAACTCCTGAACTGCAGGATGTCCTTCTCAAGTACAAGCTCCTGTGTCAGTAAAATGGCACCTTGCAGGTAACAAAGACAGAAGCAGAATGTTCTGCTTAGCAGACAAAATCATGACAAAATAGCAAGAGCTGAGAGAAGGTAAGAGACCTAGAGACTACAAAGAAGCAGTAGTAAATATACTCTCAAAGGAAAACATGCAGCCATCTACCTGAAACCTGTGCACAATTTACTTCGCCTTTCCAAAGTGGCCCATGCATCTGTCTTTCTAAAGCTATTTCTTGGTTTCATTTGTGCAGCCTGGCAAAGTTAAACTTTGGGTTAAACTAAACCATGTGCACAAACTTTGCCATTTCAGTACTTCTCACCCTCAGCAGAGGCATTTTTCTCACATTCCAGAAGTGCTAATTTTTACATTAATGCTTCTTTGTAGTTTCCATGGATGTGCAAACACATACAAACTGGATAGTTTTAGTCTTCCAGTACTGACTTATTACTTGGGTTGGTAAAAGGGGAAGGGAACTTCTGCTCTTACAGCTTTTGTGTGTCACACAGGAAATGATGCCATCCACGAAACTGGGTCTTACTCAGTAATTATTTTTCACTCTGTCAGATTTATCTAGAGAAATATATACACTGTCGCATTAAGGCATTTTGAAAGAGATGAAACATAAACCCATAGTTTTGTACAGTTTCTGAGATCTGTAAACTCAGGAAACAGAGAAGCAAGCATATGTCAGCTCTTCAATCTTACCATGAAGTAATGATGGTAGGTTCACAGGTGCCAGTGGCAGCTTTTAGACTTTCCAAAGCTGCTTCCCTGCGAAAATGAAGCCAGACTGAGAGTACAACAGTTTCATCACACTTCAGTGACAAATGCATCGTAAAACTAAAACTGTTGGACCAAGCTGAAGAGAGATAATTTCTCCAGAAAATCTGAATTATCACTTTTTTTCTCTTCCAAATGATATTAATACAGCTAAGAAAACTCTTTTAATAATCATACAAAGTTTTCATTTTTAGATTACCTGGTTGAATAATTCCAGTAACAACAGAGAGATATTCCTCAGGTTCCTGATCAGTGGAAATCTCTTTGCTGCCTCCATCTAAGGTCAGTATCTCATAAAGAATCTCTGAATTCTCCACCCCACAAAGTAGAATCACCACATTATCCGGAGGTTTTAGAACTTGCTCCAGAAAATAACTTCTCTTTTGATTCAGGCAGTTAAGAAGTCCACACGATAGTATCAGGAGTTTACATTTATAACAGTGCAACGAGAATAGCTCCTGGTGCTTGAAAGACGAAGTCTCTAGATTGTAGAGTAAGATTCCTTCTTCGTTCACTATGTGTCCAAAAAGAGATTTTAAATACAGAGCCCACTCTTCTGCTTCTTGTTCATATATCACGAGAATATCCTTCGTATTTTCTAGAGAGAAGAAAACATTTTAAAAAAATAATTTCAAATGCATTTTGAATCCATTATAAATATCAGAAGACAGATCATTAGTTTTCCCCCCTCTTAAAAACTTGAGGTGCCGAAGAAACAGGACAGGTCATCACTTTGAAATGAAAACCACCTGCTTATTTCTAGAACAAGGCAGAAAGATCATCCACAGAAATGCTGGTAAAATAGCTCAGAATATTTTATGTTTAAAATACCTTCTACTAGTATTTCAGAATAAATACTGAAATTGCAGTGTAGAAAGCAGAGCACATTCACACGTTCTGCTCACTCCTAGATTCTTGACAAATAGGTGATACTATTAAAAATGCAACAGTTAGCTTTTAATGCCAGAAGTAAAGAATATCTATTTGAACACTGGACATGATCTGACTTCATTAGAAACAGGATTGTTATGTTTAAGATATTTTGGCAGCATGGTATTAGGATAGTCGTTAGTGATCTTTCTTTACTGTCCTTATTCTAACAAAATTACTTACAAACCTGACAAAAATAAATCTAGGACTACATTTTTTTAGTTTTGCTTTCCCTTTAAGATGTAAAACATGATGCTAGTAAGAAGACTAACACTCTTCCACAGTGTTACTAGGGTGACAGTATGAACCAGAGAAAACAGGCACAAGCTGAAACACAGGAGGCTCCCTCTGAGCATCAGGAAATGCTTTTTTTACTGTGAGCACTGGCACAGGCTGCCCAGGGAGGTTGTGGAATCTCCCTCCTTGGAGCTACTCAAAAGGTGCCTGGACATGATCCTGGCTCTAGGTGGCCCTGCTTGAGCAAGGCGGTTGTACAAGATGGCCTCCAGATGTCCCTTCCAACCTCAACAATTTTCTGATTCTGTGAAACCATAAAAAACTGTGATTTGATGACCAATACAATATACATTAAAATGCTAGGGTAGCTTAATACCCCTGGAGTAGCTCACAATCACAGCCCTGTGGAGCAACAATAAGAGACTCAGGAATAGATACAGCTGCTGCACTTTACCTCCATTGAACTTCACTGTGTCTCCCAGGTTCCTGACGGGTCAGGCAACCTGACTGACACTTGTCTGCAGCGTACCAGAGCTTCTTTGCAGATGAGTATCTAAGCTTCTTCTTTGTGAATAGCAAGAGATACGGAAATGGTGGGCATACACAGAGTTAAAATGTTTCTTGGGCACACAATGGATCTGGATAGTGAGATGCACTGTTGGAAGCTTAGTACAGATGTAGCTAAGGACAATAAAAAACTTGTCAAGGATCCCCCATAAGTCCTTGTACAAAAGAAGAAAGTGAACCTAGATCTCCAGTCTGGGATTACTGCTTTAATTATTGGGCTTCCCTTCTTTTTAGAAGAAATTACTTCTAAATTTTGTTCATTCATTCTTTACTCATGAGATATTTCAAACAAAGTTTACCCAGCTGAAAGCTGACTGAAACTTGTAGAATAGGGACACTACAGCTTAGTCTCTTGAGTTCATTATATGTCTATAAACTGCTTGGAGGATAGCTGCCATCTTTTAAATATTTGTGAATACTCATCCTTTCAAAAAGTTTTCTGTCATAGGAAATCATATAGGGCCATGCTCAATATGGTAGTGGGTGATGATATTTCAAGATGACCTACCCTGACCAATACATTAGAGCATGGTAATATTTGTCAAAATGTATTTGGAAAGGTGACTGCTACATTTTCCATGGTAAAAGCATTCTGAAAAATGTCTGTTTCTGTTGAAATGCTGATGTTTAATTGTAAAAATAAATAGCAGTGTATTTCTCATTTAATTCAGAGCAAAGTTATGTGTTTTATGACACTACGATAAGAAACCTACTTGCTGCAATGATGCAATGTTATTTGTTTTCAGAATCTCATTTGATTTTCCATAACTCTCACACATAAAAAAAGTAGAAACAAAAAGCTGTGAAGCTTGCTGCACAGTTTCAAAAGAAGAAATTATACTAACAGAACTGTAAGGCCAGAAGTTCTTTCAGTCTGACCACACCGTTTCATATCACAGGCAATGGAATCACCAAGTGATCTTATTTTCAGTGCGTATTTACTAAAAGCACTGTAGTGGTCCTTTAAAAATATGGATTTAAAGAGGACACTTAATCCATGAAGAAGATTTAAGAATTCATTCTTTACACTTTGTTTGAATTTGCTTAGTTTCAACTTCCAGCCACAGAATATAATTTTATCTATTTCTGCAAGCTTAAAGAAGTATCTGCTCTCAGAAATCTGTCCCCAAAGGTCTTCAGACTTCCGTGAAGTGACTCTTAGCCTTGCCTTCGTTACAGTTTGTAAACTGGGATTGTGACTCTTCCCACTACAAGAAAGGCTTTGTAGAACTCCTACCATTCTTTCTGCACATTTGTGAACCTTCCTGCCTTTTCAAAATACTTTTTAAGGAACCCAAAACTGTATACAGGGTAGGAGTTCCTTGATACTGTGTATGGGAAGAATAAAATAATCTCACTTGAGATTACCTCAGATATGCACGGAAAGTTCACATTCAGTCTTTAAGTTAAAAGGTCTCATTTTAAGTTCATGCTTAGCTGCATTTCCTTCTATTATGATGGACTTGAGTAAGGACATATCTAAGTGGAATTGCAGCGAGGGATAAAAAAGCATGTTTAAATTGAATGGTAAAAACATTCTCTTATAGCTTCACAGAATCTTGATGTCCTGATTGTGCAGAAGAGGGATCTGCTGGTGTCTTCCACAGCACCCACTTGGCCAAGAGCCTAAGTTTCCTCTCCATGTCGAAGGACAGCACTGGTAAGGAATGGGGCACAACTGTGCCTCATCCCTGTGCAGACTGGAAGCACCCAAAAGGCATTCCCATATCCCAGAGCAGGAAAGAACTGCTGGACCCAACCATTCAGGCACAGTTGAAGAGCTCCCTGTGTGCTGGGCATGGAGGATTAAGTCCGTTGGTAGAAATATTCTTAAAGAGCTGACATTATATAATAATCATAATACAAATATACATAAGGTATAAAGTTCACCCCTGTGCAAATGGACAGTACAAGGCTTGAGTACTCAAGAAATTCTAAAGATAAAAGTGAGGAAGTTGCATTGAAATGATAAAAGAAAATGAAGTAATTCTATTTCCATATGGTATATCTGCACCTAAGTCCGCAGCTTTGATCTTAGTTAAGTGTGAATGAGAAAGGGGTTTTAAGATGTTTATTGAAGGCTCGACTGCATTTCTTTTTAACTGTATAGATTTTTATATATGAGAAAAAAAGTTTATTTGTATAAGAAAAGGGAGTGAAATATACCTAACACCACACTTGATGGAAGAAAGGCTCTGCAACATACATCTCATAAAACTTTAATTTAATATGGCTGCCATACTTAATCTGTCTTTTCTATCTATATACAGAGGAAAGAGTCATACTGTTGAGGAGAGACTCATATGAGTGAGGTATTTTGTGCTGCAGTTTGCTGCAATGTGTATTGGTTTGAAGAAAGCAGCTAGTGCTATCAAGTTACCTGTGGAAACCAAATGTGGGTTTGTTTTTAATTAGATGCCTGTATTTTTTTTCTGCCATTGATCTGCCTTCTAAATTGAGAGTTAACTTTGATATTAAGCAGGAATGCAAGACCTACATCTTACTTGCCCAAAATTGTATTAAAAGGTGAAATATCACTATTTTGAAATGCTTGCCTGACTTTAAATGTGGACTCAAAGTTCACCCTAGGAATAGTTATTCCACTATCTAAAACCTACTCCATGTGCCTTTAACTTTTTCCTGTTACACAATGTTTTTGCCTTCAGAAATTTTACTACGATGTAGATGCTTGAATGCAGCTTACTTGAAAATTAAAGCCCACCCAAAACTCTGCCTTCAAAACAGTATCATTTTAACCTGAAACAACAAAAGCTGAAGTCTAGCTTTAATGCAACACTACCCAATGTTGAATACACAGTAACAATGCTTAATTTTTCAACTAGAGTTTTTTCCCCTTCGTTATTTCCATCTCTCATTGAATATTTCTTTGAAGTTACTGCACTTGGAATATAATGTAAGTTGAGATGAATTTTGTTCCCTTGAAAGTTAATGTAATAGAAACTATCATATCCCGACAAAATTAAGCCATGCTTCAACTACTCCTACTTGGAAACTGACTCAAAGGCAGAAATAAAATGTATTATTAGTTCAGCAATGAGAAACAGTAAGAGAATTTATGCAGTCATCCATAACCTGAAAGGCTTCTTCTGACAAGCAAAACTATTCTCTAGTTACTGGTGTGTGGTTGCCCAAAAAAGCACATCTCATGAAACATGCCAGCTGAAGCCTTCTTTGAAAAGGCCTGCTGAATCTTATGAGAACCAAACGAGACGAGAACATCTTTGAAGACTAGTGTGACCAAGCAGGAATCAAGAACTTGCATACATAAGGCAAAAGAACATCTTTTTTACGGCAACAATTAAAAGATATAGTATGGAGGAAAAAAAAAAAAAAGGCGAGTATATTAGGAAGTGAAAGGAAATCTCAAGAACTCTGTAATGCACTAAACACATCAGGAAGGCAAAGGAAACAAATCAAAGATTGGGGGCTGGTGGCTACTCTTAAACAGGTACCTCAGTTTATGAATTTTGCAATCTTGTAAAAAATAGTTTCTGTGTGTTCAGAAGTGAGCAAGAAGTACTTGGTAACACTCATCTTTGGTCATAACACTGCTAGATTCAGAAAAGCAAGTCCTCTGCACAGATGCCAACTTATTCTCTGCCTTTTAAAGGCTTAATGTTTGTAGGTGATGTGCTTTACTTCTAGATATCTGCATTTTACTACAGTTGTTTCCAGCAAATCAGCATTAACATACTTTGACTTAAGGCTAATTTCAGTTAGGCTAGGGTTTAAAAATTGGCTTTACAGTCCCACTGCCTTAGGATGCTTTAGTAACAAAAAGTGACACTTGAACACCAACGTTTACCCAAGTTTTAACCAAAAGATGGATCACCGTATTTCTTGGGGTCATTCACAGCCTTCTCCAGTTAGGGTACTGGAGCACAACAGTATCATTCCCTGTTGTTCACTCAGCTGCCCAGGAATTCCTATAACCACACAACAAGCTTGCCACAGTCAACCCTAATGAAAAAGTAATCCAAGTCTGTTTACAATCCTTGCCTCAATCACATTAGCTTTTGATATGTGTGAAGAAAATTCCCTTTCAAATTGTTCTCAAACACTATGTTGAGAAAGGAGAGGATCAACTGCTAGAGAAAGAAGAAAATTCATCCCTTTTATTTCTTCCTGTCACAGATGTCCTCACTTGGGGAAGGGGAGGTTGTTTTATTTTTTTTTAAATGGCAGTCTTAAAAGGAAAGACGTTTGAGAAAGAAGTGTATGAACTCTGTCAGTATGTAATGAGCTACTGTCCATCAGCAAAAATTTGTTAAAATAAGTGCAGTTGCTGACTATCTCAAAGGAGAAGTGGAAAAGCACAGAATGGAAGTTCTTGCTCACTTTCTCGTAATATAGTGATGAAACATTGGCGCAACATAAGCAATACGGAATGACATCCATTGCATCTTTAATTCTTTTGTGAACAGCAGACTACACTCTCCAGGATTACCATGAGTATCTTCCCATGCTAAAAACTTACACAAAAAGAAGTAGTAGTTTTTTCCAGGCAAGGAGAGCCAGGGTAGGGAAATTCAAGACTTCAGAAGTCGACCACACTCATCTGACTAGGCTTTTACGTATATTAAGATTTGAGTTTCACTGTCCAAGTCAAACATCACCCAAGGTGAATGCATAACATTCTCCCATGAGTCCCCATTCCACAGAAACATGCCTTCCTCATCTAGAGAGTCTTAAGTCCATGGTTTTTAAAACTGCTAGGGTTTGGAAAATGTCTGTTTTCCCTCTGACACATCTCCTCTGCTCTCCCTTTCCCCCATATTCCTTTCACCCTGTAGGATGAAACTATGAGTATAGTCAAGGGTCATGACACAATGACAAAAAATGGAGCATAAGAAACATAAGGAAGCATAAGAGACCCAGACTCCCACTTTGCTCGGAGATTTGCAAAACCTTTCTTCTAATCTCAAGAAGATTCATTTCCATTTGGGCTGTATGTAGGATGAGAATGGCAAGCAAACATACTAGTTCAAATGACACTCCAGAAACAAGAGAGTTTTAGTCTCTCGGCCCCTTTGCAATCTTTTCACAAAGATTCAGCCATTCATCTCTTCATATTGCTTGCCCTGATCACTTAAAATGATATAATAAGGAACTATGGAAAAAGTTTCACTAACACTTCAAACAACTCCTGCAATTTAACATTTGCAAACAGAATGAGAACATTTAATTCAGCACTAACCAGTGGCCTTAGTGTAATGAACTGCCCCTCACCCATCCAGAAGCATTGATTTTCCCAGTCAGCGCACCTGACACACATCCAGTAAGCATATCTCAAAATGCATCTCTAGCTCTTGGTTGCTGGAATTCTGCAAGGCAAATCCCTTGAAGCAAGCCAAAATGGATCCATCGTGGGAAGGACAGCAGAAAGCACTTTAGAACTACTTGCAGATAATGGAAAACGTTTTCAAGCAAGTCATGTTGCTTCTCAGAGACATTCCACTAATGGAAATGAAAATTATAAAAGCCTGCTTGTAAACTTTAGAGTGAGATCACGAAGTAGCTAAATTGCTGCAGCGCTGTGGCACACCTGTTTCAATTAAAGCAACTATCCTAAAGCATGGGACATTCCTGCCATCACTGTATCAGCCCGCAGAGCGGCTGCACTTCTATTCTCAAATGCCTATTTAACTAGCATGTAATAAGAACATTTTCATAATTTGTGTACCTTCTGTCACTAATTGCTAAGTTGTGTGTGAAAACAAATACTTGCTCTATCTGCATAAAATCAAGCCTCATGTCTTCATCATTCTCACTAAGCTCAGTGAGGTCTGGAGTAGGCAAAATGAGGTTCTACAGAGAGGAACAATTTTCCTACAAATAGAATGAGTTAAGGCTTGATTTTGTGGGCTTTCTATGTAAAGAAATTCCATTGACCTTCTCTAGAGCGACAATGGGAACACAGAGACAAATAAGTTCCTGGGGTACCTTTCCACAGCATGGACCTGAGCCAGGTAGACTAGAAAGATACCTGACTATCAAACCTGACAAAGCTAACATTATGCTCTGAAAGCTGTTTCTCCTGAACAGTGATATGGCCTTATTCCCTGATTTAGGCCTCTCTCTCTGATCTGTCCTGTGAATACATACTGTCATGGAACCCCAGCCAGCAACTAGCACCATGCAGCTGCTCACTCACTCCTCCCCACCCCCCGCACCCCCCGGTGGCATGGGGAGGAGAATCGAAAACAAGTAAAACTCATGGGTTGAGATAAGAACGGTTTAATAATTGAAATAAAAATTAAAATAATAATAGTAGTAATGAAAATGAAGATAACAAAAAGAGAGTGAAACATAACCCAAGAGAAACAAGTGATGCACAATGCAATTGCTCGCCACCAACTGACCAATGCCCAGCCAGTCCCCGAGCAGCAATCCACCCCTCCCAGCCAACCCTCCCCAGTTTATATACTGAGCATGATGTTCTATGGTATGGAATATCCCTTTGGCTAGTTCAGGTCAGCTGTCCTGGCTATGCTCCCTCCCAGCTTCTTGTACATCTGCTTGCTGGCAGAGCATGGGAAACTGAAAAATCTTTAACTTAGGATAAGCGCTACTCAGCAACAACTAAAACATCAGCGTGTTATCAACATTATTCTCACACTAAATCCAAAACACAACACTATACCAGCTACTAGGAAGAAAATTGACTCTATCCCAGCCGAAACCAGGAGACATATGCAATCGTAATGATTATCACAGTATCTTCGCCTGTGGAGGCCTTGTCCATCCATAGCTAAATACCTACTGATGGGCAGGTGCTCTCATTTCTAATTAACAAGACTAAACACAAATATGGGATATAGAGCTCAGAACTCAGTTCTCTATTTCAAGGTACACCTCCTCCTTTATCACCATCTCAATAAGGCAAAATTTTGTGTCGTTACAGTCACTTCCTTGAGAGCAAATCACACCTTTGGTAGATTTTAGCAGAATAGAACCAGGTAATTCAGAAATGCTTTAGACACGAACAAATCATGAAGAGAAAAATATAACATAATGACAGCATAAAGAGCTGAAGTAATACACTACTTTTTTTATGACTGCTGTGGAACAAGTCATTAAGGTCACACAAAAACCTGAACAAGCTGTATCAAGTTTGTATTAACTGATGCTATTACTACTAGAAAAAACCACCACCTGAAGCTTTCCCTTACACTATCACTATAACTATAGTTCTATAAACATGAAACAGTTAAAAAAATTTCAATTTCAAAATGTCACTGTTAGGGTAGACCAAAGAGTCCTTTTATTTACTTTAATTTTTTTTTTATTGCCAGTGTTTCTTATATCAGGAGCTCTCTAGATATGCCCATCCTGACTTACCCCAGGGATTTTTGGATTTATGATCACATTTAAACTCTGCTCATTTAAATTCAACTTCTTTGCTTTTTCTTCTGCCTTCTGTTGCTTTTTCCTCTGCCACCTTTGATTCCTTTGTTACTTCAGTTTCTTGCAAATTCTTACCTTTCATTCCTTCGAAGTAAGAAAAAGAGAAAGGAAAACATGTTCTGCAGATATTAATTAGTGGTAGGGGAAACAGTCTCATGAAATCCAGTACATTTACCTCTACCACAAGAGAACATACCTCAGAAAATGGTGCGTATACAACAAAACAGAAAGCACTGATCTTGCAAGCAATAACATTTTGAGCAAGTTGCCGTGGTTCCAGCTGCTGTGATCTGGGAAGGTCACACAGTAGCAATGCTGCATCAAACAGGAGGAAGATGCCTTACACATTACACAGTGTAATTTGTACACCAGCGACTTGGCAGACACTGAACATCAGACAATCACCATTATATGACAATGTTTTCCAATAAATATCACCACTTATTGCAATTTCTGCTCAGAGATTCCTGTGTTCCCTGCATTTGTAACATGGTCAAACATGCTGAATTGACCATAGATGACATCCCAACAGTTCCTAAGTTACAGATTATCATTGACACAAGAAATCTGTCCAGTAGAACCCTCTTAGAGCAGTCATAGAATCACAGAATGGTTTGGGTTGGAAGGGACCTTTAAAGATCATCTAGTCCAACCCCCTGCCATGGGCAGGGACATCTTTCACTAGATGAGGTTGCTCAAAGCCTCCGTCCAACCTGACTTGGAACACTTCCAAAGATGGGCATCCACAACTTCTCTGGGCAACCTGTTCCAGGGTCTCACCCATACTTCTTTACGTTTCTAAAACTATTACGTTTCCTTTGCCGCAAGTCAGCAGAGTATCCAGGGAGGACTTCTGACACCCCATAAATCAAATGGGTTGATCTTCTCCTGCTTTTGCAGACTGGTTTTAAATCCATTTTTTATGCCTCTCATTTACTTGAGCGTTCATCCAGAAATTAAAGGAAGTGTGAGAAGCAGTTTCTATTTGATGTATAACATGTCTAAGCTATGAGGCTGTAGAAGTGTCCTCCGGTTTCAGCTCATTTCTTTTGTCCCTTTCTGACAAATACGTGACGGTCACCAAAAAAACCCCAAACAATGACAACAACAAAAAACCTCAAGACAAATCTCTAATCAGTGTTGGCCAAACACTTTACATTTTTGTGGTGACCTTTTTAACAACGTTCATGCTAATGATGGACACAGAAGGAAGTAAATGAAGTAGAAAATCATTACATAAATATGTGTAGCTTCATAAAATGAGCAATGACACAGCTAACAGTGAGTTAGAAACCAAACTAAATAAAACATTCAGCAACAACCTCAGTAGAAAGCTGACTTCTCTATATTAAACCCACCTCGGCTTCCTCTCTACTGCCTTAAAACAAAGATTCTAGACACTAGCTATATAACAAACTACTTTTATTTCTGCCCATCAGACAGAAAGAAATTGAGTTAGTCATATGAGTGCAAGCCTGCCTTCGCAAAATTCACCCATAGGATTGCACAATCAACCGCAACGCCCAAATACCATTACAGCTTACATGAGATTCAAAAGGCATTTTTCCAGCAAGCAGATCTCCTCAGTGTAAGTTTAACACATGCGATTCTCTTCCCCCCTGCAAAATATAAATTCTCAAATTATTACCAGTCTTAAAATAGGACCAAATTGGAGAGTTACCTGGGTATCAATTTTGAGTCCTCCTCTAGCAGACAGCCTCACAGAAAGGTTTAATATAACTATTACTGCCTTTGACCAAATGGGTTGCTTCCTGGAAATGAACCAATTAGAAGTTCTGTATGTTCAGGTTCTTGCAAACAGATTTACCATACCATACATACATACTTACCATACTTTACTATCGTTGCTGAATATTCTCACTGTTGGATAGAAACAGGAAAACTATGTCTACATGATTATGTAAACTGGAAGAAAAGTTTCTCATGGGTACTTTAAGTTTTTCAAGCACTCTATCTTCCATTTCTAGTTAGAAAGGTACAGAATAGAAAGTGAAAACAAATCCTTCTTGAACAATTTCTGAGACCAAATTAAAACTTATCTCACTACGGTCAGAGAACTTGTGTAGTTCAAATACAGTAAAACTCAGAAGCTTGAAGGGGGACAGGACAGGACCAAGGAATTATGAAGCATCCTGCTTTTTACATGATCAAGCCCTTCATTGTTTGACCAAATCTATATAACCAAATTTTTACTTTCCTCTTGAATATCCAGAATAAGAAAAATCTTAAAAGAAAACAGGCTGATGCTGTCATAGGTCTATCACCATCTTCTTTGTACATATATTTTATTAGCGTCTAATCTAAGACTCCTCAAGATACCACAGTTTATCATGCTACTGCATGCCAGCTGCTCAGCAATAACTGATTGCATATTTGGTATAGATATGAAATACAGTGTGCAGTCTTACATTTCCTCCTCTGAAGTTTATACCACCCATGCTCCATCTTCCATTTACTGCAGATTACTGCTATAGCTGCACAAACATCTTAAAAACACAAAAAAATCTCACTGCTACCAGAAGGGGCAGTCCTACACATCTCTACTATACAGTTGCTTATACCCATCCTGGCAACTTATTTTTTTATTTGCCACTTTGATAAACTCCCCAGCCTGCTTTGCAATTGCCTAAATGCTTCTGTTAACAAAAGGGAAAATGAGGCATCGGATAAATCCAAGCCTCTGAAGTTAATGGAGGAGAAGATTGCCACGTGCAACAATAGCTATGGCATAGAGTGAGTCAAGATTAATATTCAGTTAAGATCATGAGTATACTCTTAAACAATCATCTGATTGTCCTCACTTACCAGGCTTTGCTTCACCTTACTAACTGGCCCTGGAGCACATAAACTGCATACCTTTCAGATGAAAGTAAAGCAGAACATGTGCTTCAGAATCACACCTAATGTGCACCACCTGCTAATGCCATAGGACCAGACTGGAGCGAGTTCAAAATAAGCTCCCTTCAACATACCCTGCATGGCTCTCAGGTGCTTAGCACCTACTGCTGGCCTCTACAAATCCCCTTCTGTAGGGAGTACTATTTACCAGTGTAGAAGTAGCCTTACAGCATCTGGGAAACTAAGTCCTGAGAGTGCTTGCTTACTTGGCCATGGCCACTCAATGCCAAACCGTAGTAACTCGAGCATGCATCTGAGCTCTCACTCACTCTTGCACACTTGTACCAAAGCAGGTTCCTCAAGTGACACTTTTGAACATAGCCACTTTCACTGAATTCATAGCTGGTACAGACTGCAATGCCATATGGTCCTGTAGTATTTAATGCACTTATAGGTACCTGGGTTGGCTAATTAGGACTACAATAAAATGAAACCATTATTAAATTAAATGCTTATTATGATATTAAAATGCAGTGAACAAGACTTTAACAATATACTAAGAATGGAAATATCCAGAAAGAAAACAACATATTCAAGAGTAATTTTCAAAAAGTGACAGCTGCTTAAACCTCTTGTGAAACTTTTCATCAATCTGATCTTCCCATAAGAAACATAAACCTATAAAAAGAGAGGAATTTGGAATTTAAGTTTGGAAAGACTCCTCTAAAGACTCCTGCTGTTTTAATAAAGACTCAGATTCTTAACTATCATTAATCCAGTACTGGATTGTTTCAGGCAAGCCTTTTCCTGCCCCTCCCCCCCCCCCCCCCCCGCCTCTTTTCAGTGTACTAAGCAAAACAGACTGTTTTGGGGAGAGTATGTACATTTTGGCAATTCAAATTTTACAATGCTCATCTCTGACATAATTGTGGTGAGATAAATAGAATAGTATAATTGACTTTTATAATATTTTAAATATAGTTAATATTCAACACTTGATTTCTGATAAAAAGGACTAGCTTTTCACAGAAGTCCCAAAAACATTAAATCCAATGAATAAGTTGTCACAGCTTCAAAGGATAGTTCTGTCTTTTTATGATGTTATTTAAGGCATATTTTAAAGAAGAGGTTGTGTACAAAATGAGTAATAATGATTACTATACGTCATCCACAATGAACAGTATGGACTTAACAGCATGTGGGAGTACAAAATTTATGGTATACACTATCTACTTGCAAGCTAAAATACAGGAATATGGATTGCCATTTTAATGAATTCTATAAGCTTCAGTGTTGAAATACAGGCTGCAAGTTTGCCAATGAAACAGAGCTGTTTTTAAACTCTCGTAGAAAACTAACTGACAATAGCTTGGCAAGAGTGCGACGAGAAAATTAAAATGAAACTGTCCTAAATATACCCTGTAAGCAGAAAATACTTCTGTTTCCAAACTGATAAACATAGGATCTGCCTTAAACTTGCACAGAAAATATCTTTTCTCCAATTCAATCATTACAGACTGTTTCATGCATTCAAGGCCAAATTAGATTTGGCTTCCTCTAAAATGGTTAATCTCGAACAGAGGACAGAATTGATAAGGGAGAGAAATAAATTTGGAAATTTTGATGATAACATTATGGTGTTACAAAACCAGAATGCAAGTATGAAAACCTTAAAAAGTTTTGATTAAAAACACTGGCAAAATTTCCTCTGATAGTGCACAGCAACAAGGCTTCATTGATTAAATAGAGCTATTCTGACACACACTAGTGGGGGAATTAGCCTTACATTTTTACAGGGAGGAAGTCTACAGCAACTGGAGATTCAGTGAAATGCTCTAGTAGCGGACATCTTGGCAGGGTGGAGGGAAAAAGACATATTGAGTTTTCTGCATTTTTACTGGATTTTCTAGATAATATTGAACATCCTTTCCAAGCAAGACTTTTTCTATTCTTTGATTCAATCTTTATTAAATTTTCTGGTAATGTAGTCCTACCTTTTAAAAATACTATTTAAAAGGTTCAGATAAATTTGAAATGTAAATTATCTTTAGATATTAGAAGTAAGATTAAGCTGCTAGAAATTACTTTCTGGACATAGCTAAAATCATTTAGACACTCATAAAGATGTTGTGTGGTCTATCCGGTTTACTTAAAGGCCTTTATTGGTTTACTGTGGGAGGGTGCCTCTTCAAAGGAGGGACATTCCACTGGCTGAGTGGAGAGGCTTGAAGTACGCAGAACCCAGCAACCGGGCACCATTCTGTGACCATCTGCACAGGCCAAGGGCACTCATCCTACCTGACCCTCAAGGCAGACAGGTGGACACTTGTCTGAGAGCAAAGGCTGCAGCTCCGGCTGGGGGCCGCACCACCTACCCCAGCGGTGGCCGATGCCTCCGCCCAGACGGAGCTGCTGAAGGGAGAGGCTGCAGCGCAGACCTCAGACTGCAGGAAGTGCCTAGAGCTTTCTCCTGGGGCAGGGACGGGCAGGGACAGGCAGCAGACCTGCCTGCAAAAGGTGTGCCCAGGTGGAGGACCTCCTGCAGCAGGTGGCTGCGCTGCAGGAGGCGGTGAGAAGGCTGCGTAGCATCAGGGAGGCTGAGAAGGACTTAGATAGCTGGTTCCAAGCGCAGTCTGCAGTGGGCCCACAGCCCAACAGCCAAAAACTCCCCCACCAGCACACACAGAAGGGAGGGGGCCGGTAATGCAGAAGAATGGAAGCTTGCAACGGCAAGGACCAGCAGGAGGAAGAGACTGCCCCCGAAGCCTGAGGTGCCCTTGCAGAACCGCTTCGCTGCTCTGCAGACTGAGGAGGAAAGACCCGTCACATCAGGAGAGACGCTGGAGCTGAGTAAGGCAGCCCGATCTGCTCCTCACATAACCAGTGCAACTAAGAAAAGGTGATGGGTGATAGTAGTAGGCGACTCTCTTCTGAGAGGTACGGAGGCACCCATCTGCCGACCTGACGCACTCTCTAGAGAGGTGTGCTGCTTACCGGGGGCTCGTATCAGGGATGCCACCGAGAGACTACTAAGCCTTGTACAGTCCACTGGCTGTTATCCGCTGCTGTTGTTTTACGTGAGCACCAGTGATACAGCCAGGAGCAGTCTGAGGAGTATCAAGAAGGATTACAGAGCCCTGGGAGGGGTGGTAAGGGACTCGGAGCACAGGTAGCTTTTTCATCAATCCTCCTAGTCAAAGGGAAGGAGTTTGAAAGGGCCAGTCGAATCTGGCAAATCAACAAATGGTTACGGGACTGGTGCCACAGCCAGGGGTTCAGCTGCTTAGACCATGGGACTCGCTTTGAGAAACCTGCTCTACTGGGGGCTGATGGGGTCCATCTGTCAGAGAAGGGGAAGAGCATCTTCGGTCATCGGCTTGCCAAGCTGGTGAAGAGGGCTTTAAACTAATGTTGCTGGGGGAGGGGAACCTCAATCCATCCCACTCCTACCAGTTTGATGCCAGTGCCAGCAATAGATGCCCAGAGCCTGGAGAGGGATCACAGGTGAGCAGCAGAGCACCTGAAGAGCAGCACAAAGGAATTCCTGCCACTCCAGCCAGTCAGTCAGCTTCATTGGGGGCCCAACTTCAACACCTCTATGCAGACGCACGTAGCATGGGGAATAAACAAGAGGAGTTAGAGACGTGCGCACGCCTGCAGGGCTATGATCTTATTGGCATCACGGAGAGGTGGTGGGATGGCTCCTATGACTGGAGTGTTGGAATGGAAGGGTACAGGCTCTTTAGGAAGGACAGGCAGGGCAGACAAGGAGGGAGTGTTGCCCTCTATGCTGGAGTGCATGGACCAGCTGGTGTGCATGGAGCTCTGCCTGGGGATGGAGGAGGAGCCGACTGAGAGCTTATGGGTCAGGATGAAAGGGAGGGCAGGGACAGGTGACATTATAGTGGGGGTCTGCTACAGGCCACCCGACCAGGAAGACCAAGCAGATGAGGCCTTCTATAGACAGATAGGAGCAACCTCACATTCACAAGCCCTAGTCCTCATGGGGGACTTCAATCACCCCAATATCTGTTGGAGGGACAACACAGCAGGGCATAAGCAATCCAGGAGGTTCCTGGAATGTGTTGATGATAACTGCCTTCTCCAAGTGACAGAGGAGCCAACAAGGAGAGGTGCTATGCTGGACCTTCTTCTCACCAACAAGGAAGGGCTGGTGGGGAATGTGAAGCTCAAGGGCAGCCTTGGCTGCAGTGACCATGAAATGGTGGAGCCCAAGATCCTTAGGGCAGCGAGGAGGGTGCACAGCAAGCTCGCTACCCTGGCCTTCAGGAGAGCAGACTTTGGCCTCTTCAAGGATCTGCTTGGTAGAGTACCATGGAGTAAAGCCCTGGAGGGAAGAGGGGCCCAAGAAAGCTGGTAAATATTCAAGGATCACCTCCTCCAAGCTCAGGAGTGATGCATCCCAACAAAGAGGAAGTCAAGCAAAAACACCAGGAGGCCTGCATGGATGAACAAGGAGCTCCTGGACAAACTCAAACACAAAAAGGAACCCTACAGAGGGTGGAAGCAAGGTGTCGTGGTTTAACCCCAGTCAGCAACTAAGCACCATGCAGCCGCTTCCCCCTCCCCTCCCCCTCCCAGTGGGGTGAGCAGGAAGAAAGGAAAAAAAAAAAGGTAAAACTCATGGGTTGAGATAAGAACAGTTTAATAACTAAAGTAAAATATAATACTAACAATAGTAATAATGAAATATAATAATAATAGTAATAAAAGGAATATAACAAAAAAAAGGAAGAGGGGGAAAGAAAAAAAACAGTGATGCACAATACAATTGCTCACCACCCACTGACCAATGCCCAGTTAGTTCCCGAGCCACGATCCGTGCCTCCCGGCCAACTCCCCCCTGTTTATCTACTGGGCATGACGTTCCATGGTATGGAATACCCCTTTGGCTAGTTCAGGTCAGCTGCCCCGGCTATGCTCCCTCCCAGCTTCTTGCACGCCTGCTTGCTGGCAGAGCATGGGAAACTGGAAAGTCCTTGGCTTAGGATAAGTGCTACTTAGCAACAACTAAAACCTCAGAGTGTTATCAACATCATTCTCACACTAAATCCAACAGGTAGCCTGGGAGGAATACAGAGAAGTTGTCCGAGTAGCCAGGGATTAGGTTAGGAAAGCTGAAGCCCTGGTAGAATTCCATCTGACCAGGGATGTCAAGGGCAACAAGAAAAGCTTCTATAAGTACCTCGGTGATAAAAGGAAGACTAGGGAAAATGTGGGCCCTCTCCAGAAGGAAACGGGAGACCTAGTTACCTGGGATATGGAGAAGGCTGAGGTACTCAACAACTTTTTTGCCTCAGTCTTCACTGGCAAGTGCTCCAGCCGCACCACCCAAGTCACAGAAGGCAAAGGCAGGGACTGGTAGAATGAAGAACCGCCCACTGTAGGAGAAGATCACGTTCGAGACCATCTAAGGAACCTGAAGGTGCACAAGTCCATGGGACCTGATAAGAGTCCACAGGTCCTGAGGAAAATGGCAGATGAAGTGGCTAAGCCACTCTCCTTCATATCTGAGAAGTCGTGGCAGTCTGGGGAAGTTCCCACTGACTGGAAAAGGGGAAACATAACCCCCATTTTTAAAAAGGGAAAAAAGGAAGACCCGGGGAACTACAGGCCAGTCAGTCTCCCCTCTGTGCCTGGCAAGATCATGGAGCAGATCCTCCTGGAAACTATGCTGAGGCACATGGAAAATGAGGAGGTGATTGGTGACAGCCAACATGGCTTCACTAAGGGCAAATCATGCCTGACAAATTTGGTGGCCTTCTACGACGGGGTTACAGCTTTGGTGGATAAGGGAAGAGCAACGGACGTCATCTACCTGGACTTGTGCAAAGCATTTGACACTGTCCGCACGACATCCTTGTCTCTAAATTGGAGAGACATGGATTTGACAGATGGACCACTCGGTGGATAAGGAATTGTCTGGATGGTTGCACTCAAAGAGTTGTGGTCAACGGCTCGATGTCCAAGTGGAGACCAGTGACGAGTGGCATTCCTCATGGGTCAGTATTGGGACTGGTGCTGTTTAACATCTTTGTCGGCGATATAGACAGTGGGATTGAGTGCATCCTCAGCAAGTTTGCTGACGACACCAAGCTGTGTGGTGCCGTCAACACGCTGGAGGGAAGGGGTGCCATCCAGAGGGACCTTGACAGGCTTGAGAGGTGGGCCTGTGCGAATCTTGTGAAGTTCAACAAGGCCAAGTGCAAGGTCCTGCACATGGGTCGGGGCAATCCCAATCACAAATACAGGCTGGGCGGAGAATGGATTGAGAGCAGCCCTGAGGAGAAGGACTTTGGGGTGTCGGTTGACAGGAAGCTCAACATGACCCGGCAGTGTGCATTTGCAGCCCAGAAGGCCAACCATATCCTGGGCTGCATCAAAAGAAGCGTGGCCAGCAGGTCGAGGGAGGTGATTCTCCCCCTCTACTCCCCTTTCGTGAGACCCCACCTGGAGTATTGCGTTCAGCTCTTGGGGCCCCCAACATAAGAAGGACATGGACCTGTTGGATCGAGTCCAGAGGAGGGCCACGAAGATGATCAGAGGGCTGGAGCACCTCTCCCATGAAGACAGGCTGAGAGAGTTGGGGTTGTTCAGCCTGGAGAAGAGAAGGCTCCGGGGAGACCATCTAGCAGCCTTCTAGTACCCAAAGGGCGCCTACAAGAAAGCTGGAGAGGAACTTTTTACAAGGGCATGCAGTGATAGGCCAAGGGGTAATGGCTTTAAACTGAAAGAGGGCAGATTTAGATTAGATGTCAGGAAGTTGTTCTTCACTGTGAGGGTGGTGAGGCACTGGAACAGGTTGCGCAGAGAGGTTGTGGATGCCCCATTCCTGGAAGTGTTGCAGGCCAGGTTGGATGGGGTTTTGAGCCTTTGAGGTCTAGTGGAAGGTGTCCCTGCCCATGGCAGGGGGGTTGGAACTAGGTGATCTTTAAGGTCCCTTCCAACCTAAACCATTCTATATTTTATGATTCTAATCAACTTGCTTTGAAGTTAACGTGAATTGAGACTCATAGATCACATGGATTGTTTATTTCAGTTCCCCTGAACAAACAAAAGGCATTTGAGAAATAATGATGATTAAATAGTCATTTTTCAGAGGTTTTGTTTTTTTTTTTAAGTCAGCTCCAAAGTTGTAAACATGTTAGATCTGATTGAGCCAGCTTCTCTTTTAAATGCTCCTCTAAACTGAGCTTATAATGGGAAGAAGTTGTTCTATGTAGACACAGTGTGCTTGTACACTGTTAAATACATTGTCCACCTTCTTGGGATTTTTCATACATATGCTCAAGCGCACACTCCTGGCTAGCATTATATGCTTATCAGTCATAACTGAACTATGTGAATGCTATTGCAAACACTTCAAAAAAATCTTAGTAACAAAACCTTAGAGAAATCACTACATGATGAAATATTTTATACTGAATACTGCATATCTACCAGTTTCTCACTGTATTTTGTATTTTTAAAAGGAAGCTAATCAAAGTCAGAACATATCTGTGTTTTGCCATTTGTATGGTTTTGGTAATTTAAAAAAATCAATTTCTGTCAGTCATGCATATTATAGCTTAACAAAGAGCAAGTGCCCAAGTCTTTTCAATCACATAAATCTTAATAAATCAGAGGAACACCACACTTGTGGCTTCTGATAATAGTACTTCTTGTTTTCATGTAGTGCCCACTATCACATTAGCATTAAACTGCTTTGAAGCCTGTACTGTATTTAGGCTTTCATTTTTACAGAAGACACTAGCATTACTTAAGATAGGGCTTTTATTTTCAGTTCTCAAATGGCTCTAAATTGTCCTTGTTCAATTCATTCCAGGCATACTATATTTTTTCCTTTCAGCTATTTAAACTGTAAATGTTTCATGAATAAATGAAAATTATGAATAATAGAAAGGTGCACTATATGAAAATATGTTTAACATATATGTTATTCAATTTCTTAAAAGTTCAATTCGTAAATGCCATTCCATACTTTTCCTATTTTTTCAAAAGCTTCTAGAATTTTTCGTATTTTCTATTAGAAAATAAATAATCTTACTACTTCAATTGTACTTCTAATTTGATATTAAAAAACAAAACCCCACCACTTTTTATTGACTAGAGTAAACAAACTTGAATTATTTATTCTTCATGAGTTAACATTCCCCCTGTGCCATAGAGAACAACTACAAAATGTAATATTCGGGGGTTTTTTTATTTGGAGGAAAGTATAATGATAAATAGCGAGTGAAAATATCATTACTTCATTACATTTTGACAGGAAAATAGCTTGCTTTGTTTGAAAGACAGAACACATGCACGTCCCCAACACTGAGAAACCTGGAGAGTAAAGTACGTTAAGGCATGAACTGAACTGTATGTGTATTCTCACACAAGGATTTGAATGCATTAGAGAGCCTCAGTCAGGTTTGGGGGGGTGGTGTTTATCTTTTAGTCTGACATTATCTTTATTTTTTGTAAGAAGATTCTTTTACCTGGTTAATACAGTATGTCTAGAGTAGGGGATCTAGGATCAGGTATTAGCTCCTAGATCCAGCTGCACTATTCAGTTGCACCTTAACTTGGTGTAAGGGCAAAACTCAGGCATCCATGAAAACCTCTCTTCCTTCCCACCTCTGATGTTGGTTTCCATAGAAGGCAAACCCAAGAATGTGAGCTGGACAGAAGGCGTGGTACATTTCAGCAGAAAGACCAGACACAGCCATAAAAGTCACTTGGCTGATGAGAATGCATGTTTTCCTTGTGGTTTTAAGAGGTTTTGCTAAATAGAGAGAGTAAGATGGAGAACCTTATAAGAATGCAGTCTCCTCATTCCTTCCAAATTCTTTACCCCAAACTCATGCAAAATCAGGAAACTGCTAGAGCATGTTTCACAAGGGCAAAGAGAAGAACAAGAAACGTGTGCAGGACCTATGGACTTCAGAGGTAGAGGAAGAAAAGTTTTCTTATAAGATGAAGGAATTAAGAAATAAAGACATCTACTAAGAAATTCTAGTGGAAAAGGGGGAAGACATTTGCAGTTCTTTTTTTCAGCTATGAAAACCTGCAAGATTCAGCAACTCACTTGAAGTAATTTTACCAGTAGGTACAGAGGGAAAAATATGGAACTTGACAAAGGTATTGCATTTCAGCTTCATAGTCTTACATGAATTGTCTCTAGTTCTTAAATAGAAGCAACAGCAGTTATGAAAATCCCCATTCCCCTTTTCTAAAGAACATCCTTAAGTATATACATACACACTTTCACACAAACACATGCACATCACACTTACCACATGCAAAGGAAAGATTTAAAATGCCAACAGATCACCAATGAAGTTTTAACGATTTTTCACCCTTTTTTTTGCTTGTTTTTCTTTTTTGATTTCCCAATTTTAGTGTTGTATTTATCAATAATAACAATGAAATATTGCAGAATGAATCCGTACTTGATACAAACATAGATCTCAGCTGTAGAAATAAAATTATGGGGTAGTACATCAAGACAGCTGGATATGCTAGAGACAGCATTTCCAAGAAAAGACCACTACTCTTAATATCTGTTTTGAGGAACCCGCTACTGCATTGACCACTGGGAAGGTGGAACACAGGCTTGTAAAACCATCTCCTTTCTCATCTTAGCATCCTCTAAGAGCTTCGCTGGACAGGAAAGCTAAGCACTGCACTGCACATTGCAAACCACCACTGTGTCCAAATTCTGCACAGATGCTCAAAAAGACTACAAAAAGTTGAATAGGCTTTGAATTTTTTTTTTCCAGTTAAAAGCAAACATTACTATTTTACTATTACTACTACTACGATATCTTCATCATATTTTTTTTTTTTACTTAGCGAGATATGGGTCTTGGGTTTGTAGCATTAAGACACTCATATCTTGGGTATCATTCCTAGTTTTCTATGTCATTCTTGGACAAGCTGTTTAATTTAGGACATCTTATTATCTTTCTTCTTTTTCTAAAATATTACCATATTCTTCAAGTGAGTCATTCAACACCAAGATAACATAACAAGTTTCAATGAACTACCATGAATGCTGAAAAGAACAAAATCCTTCCATGCAGCATCCCACTCAAGGGAATTGTTATTGCTAGGACTATCATATTCTTTCTCTAGATTTAGTTTTGGGTCTATCTGCACAGCAAAGAACCGCTGTATGAAGACTTACCCTTTGCCTTTTTCACACTGTTACAGCACCCTGAACATTTGACTCTTTCTGCCCTCACCAGAATTACATTTTATTTGCTTAAAACAATGTGGGACCTATAATTAAGTGTATTCACAACAATTTTTGCTCTCATCTGATAGAAGACACACATGTGTCTTCTACATGTGCCTGAGCATTAACAATGTTTCAATTTTAATACAAATAAGAGAATACATCTAAAACCACGTTCAAGTCAATTTTATAAACAGGCAGCAGAAGCAAGTCATAATAAATACAGAAATAAATAAATGTATTTTTATCCTTTTAATGTTTTTTTCCCCACAAGTTGAAAGGTACTGCCCTGAAAGTTCTCACGCAGCTGATCAGTTACCATTTAGCTTTAGTGCAGACCTGCATATTTTCAGTATCCACATTACCCATCTGAGTCTTCACTTCAAAAAGACTGAGTACTCACAAATCCACCTGTGGTAAAGCATAACAGTAATTCCTAAGCATTTTGAAGAGAAACCCCAAGTATTTCAAGGAAGGTAAACAAACAGGCTCTTAAAACATGTGGACATTTCAGAAAATCTATCTGTGAACTGTCTGTCCCAAATTTTCAAAAAACCTCAACTCCTAAAAATAATGGGAACTGCTTAGCACTACACGCTTTTGAAAAATCTTGGCATCTTTTTTAATAACATGTCATTTACTTATATTTTTTAATTACACTGATACTATCTTTGTGATCAAAAAGGAAGGAAGAAGGAAGTTTGCTTTCCTTTTCTAATTGCAATATACATTACTGTGTACTTCAGGATTTGAATGCTCTGAATCAATGCTCAGATGGTATACTAGTAAAACACTGTTCTCTGATGAAAGTAGTAACTGAGTATCACTGAATGCTGATATTCCAAGTAGGCTATACTCAGGCAGTAACTGTATTTCCTATAGGTATGTTGTGAGTTCTCATTTATCATAAAAGTGATTTCACGATACTGCTAAACTATATTGTACTTACTGTTGTAAATTTGTTTTTAATAGTATGTAATATTTGGCAATAATGAAGAGTCATTAGTTGGCAATTGGTCATATAATAAAAATGACTGCTCATCACCCCTAAGCTTACAAGAAGCAATGAACCACAGCCACAAACTGTAGCTATTTATAAACACCTGTATAAAGTTTCAAGTCATTTACAGCTGTTAAGCATGTGATCTGAAAGCAAAAGAGTGCTTTCAAAACTCAGCTATACCTCTGCTTGAACTATCTCAATGTCAAACATGTAAGCCTTATTTATTTAATTGCACACAAAGACTCACAGAAACATTGGAAAAAAAAAGTAATGATGGGACTGCTTAAGACCAGTTTGCTTTAGCTGTCAGGCCTGTGATAGCATAAATTATACTCTGTGGCTTAATACAAAGCCTTGCTTTCTTACTATGCAGGGAACCAATAAATCAATCTTATTATATGAAATAGACCCCAGTTTAAAATTTAGATCTTGGTATTCATGACTCCTTTCTTATCTTCACAGCAGTTTCAAAATGACTAGATACTTAAAATACCATTCTGAACTTATTATTTTTGTTTGCATTTAATAAAACCTAGCTGTTTAATCACAGATCACATTGTCGTCTGATTCTAATTTATACAAAAGATCAGGGCAACTTTATTTTTTTAATGATAGCCAGAAATGACTGGACCTCCCAGAAGGATATAATTTTATCACAAGCTATTGCTGCTGTTTGCATTGTGGCACTTAAGCTTATTAGAGGAGTTACGTAGAGGAGCTAAAACATTCTTTATTACCTACAAGCAAATAAAGGAGTATATAAGCTAAACAAATGCTCAAAGACCAGCTTCAAGAGATATACAGACAAGAAAACAGTGACACAGGTTCTTGAGTCCCTGGACACAAATGTTCTTCTTCTCAGAAAGTGAGATTGCTGCTCTTTCTTTCACCTTTATTGTGGCATCAGTGATACAATTTTTCAAATGTAGGTGTGTCATGGTTTAGGCCCAGCCAGCAACCGTGCAGCCGCTTGCTCACTCCTTCCCCCCGACCCTGGTGGGATGAGGAGGACAATTGGAAGAAAAAGGTAAAAACTCATGGGTAGAGATAAGGACAGTTTAATAGGACAACACAAAGAGAGAAGAAATAATAACAACAATAATACTAATAAAAAAAAAAATATATATGAAGCAAGGGATGCATAGGCTAGTTCAGGTCAGCTGTCCTGGCTGTGCCCCCTCCTAGCTTCTTGTGAAAATTAACTCCATCCTAGCTGAACCCAGGATATTATCCACCTCTTATTCTGTACCATCTACGTCATGCCGAGATCCTACATTTTCCAATTAATCACCACCACTTCCCCTGTCTTTGAGATATATATATACACAGATATAATTCCCTTAGTCTATAGGCCATCCCTCTAATGTGTCCATTGAGTTTGTTTAATCCATGACTTTAGGGCTCCGTCTGTCACAACAGTCTTTCAGGGTACGAGAGATGGTGTGTGGTGTGGGATTGTTGCGTGCTGCATCTGGAGCTTACAGCTGGTGTGTTTGGCATGGCCCACAGTCTGCGGGTTGAAGATGTCGATCTTGAGGAAGTTGCTAGGCGCCAGTTGTTGAAGCTAGTTCAAGTTCCATCACCACTGCACTTCGCTCAGTTTCATCAAAGTCCATCCTTCAGTGATTTGGGTGATTCTTACTGTAATACCATTGATATGACATATAGTAATGGTAGTAGTGATGACATACAGTGGCAGGCTTATTTAGCACTTAACATCATACAATTTAATTCACTGGCTTTTCTCACCCAAAATCAAATCCCCTTCAGGTACACATTGGACTTCCCCATCCTTCCGCATCACCCACCAAGTGCACCCAGGTCCTTGAGCAAAAGAAATCCCACGAATGGGTTTGCCTTTACCCAAGGCAGGTCTAACCCAGACTGTCTTCCCTAGCATATTCTTCACATACGCTAGAGACTTTATCCCCTTCTACAGTAAGTAAAAGTTCTGATGGGGCAGGGCCAGCCTGATTGACAGATCCTCTAGTGTTGACTAACCAGGTGGCCTTTGCTAGATGTGTATCCCAATGTTTGAAAGTCCCACCACCCATTGCTCTCAATGTAGTCTTTAACAGTCCATCGTATCGCTCGATTTTTCCGGAGGCTGATGCATGACAGGGGATGTGATACACCCACTCAATGCCATGCTCTTTGGCCCAGGTGTCTATGAGGTTGTTCCGGAAATGAGTCCCGTTGTCTGACTCAATTCTTTCTGGGGTACCGTGTCACCTTAAGACTTGCTTTTCGAGGCCCAGGATAGTGTTCTGGGCAGTGGCATGGGGCACGGGAGATGTTTCCAGCCAGCCGGTGGTTGCTTCCACCATTGTAAGCACATGGCACTTGCCTCGGCGGGTTCGTGGGAATGTGATATAGTCCATCTGCCAGGCCTCTCCATATTTATATTTCAGCCATCATCCTCCATACCAAAGAGGCTTTAACCGCTTGGCTTGCTTGCTTGCAGCGCATGTTTCACATTCATGGATAACCTGTGCAATAGCATCCATGGTCAGGTCTACCCCTCGATCACAAGCCCATCTATATGTTGCATCTCTTCCCTGATGGCCTGAGGTGTCATGGGCCCACCAAGCCAAAAATAATTCACCCTTATGTTGCCAGTCCAGATCGACCTGAGCTACTTCAGTCCTAGCAGCCTTGTCTACCTGTTGATTGTTTTGATGTTCTTCAGTGGCCCGACTCTTAGGTACGTGGGCATCTACGTGATGTACTTTCATAACCAGGTTCTCTAGCTGGGTGGCAATATCTTGCCACAATGCGGCAGCCCAGGTGGGTTTGCCTCTGCACTGCCGGTTACTCCGCTTCCATTGCTGCAACCACCCCCACAGAGCATTTGCCACCATCCATGAGTCAGTAGAGAGTATTGGCCATTTTTCTCCTTCAGCAATGTCTAAAGCCAGCTGGATGGCTTTCACCTCTGCAAACTGACTCGATTCACCCTCTCCTTCAGCAGTTTCTGCAACTTGTGTAGGACTCCATACAGCAGTCTTCCACCTCCAATGCTTTCCCACAATACAACAGGACCCATCAGTGAAGAGAGCATATTGCTTCTCATTTTCTGGCAGTTGTTTATTATACAGTGGGGCCTCGTCAGCACACATCACCTCCTCCTCTGGCAATATTCCAAAATCTTTGCCTTCTGGCCAGTCCATGATAACTTCCAAAATTCCTGGGTGACTGGGGTTTCCTACTCGACTTCGTTGTGTGATCAGTGCAACCCACTTACTCCATGTAGCATCAGCTGCATGATGTGTAGAGGAGGCCCTCCCTTTGAACATCCAGCCCAGCACTGGCAGTCAGGGTACTAATAGGAGCTGTGTTTCAGTACCAACCACTTCTGAAGCAGCTCAAACTCCTTCATATGCTGCCAATATCTTTTTCAGTTGGAGTATAGCGGGCCTCAGATCCTCGATATTCCCGACTCCAAAACCCTAGAGGTCGACCTCGGGTCTCCCCTGGTGCTTTCTGACAGAGGCTCCAGGTAGGGCCTTTTTCCCGGCTGCGGTGTAGAGCACATTTTTAACATCTGGTCCTGCCCGGACTGGCCCAAGGGCTACTGCATGAACTATCTCCCGTTTAATCTGTTCAAAGGCTTGTTGTTGCTCAGGGCCCCATTTAAAATCATTCTTCTTCTAGGTCACTTGATAGAGAGGTATTACAATCAGACTTAATTTGGAATATGCATTCTCCAAAAACCTACAACACCTAAGAAAGCTTGCGTTTCCTGTTTACTAGTCAGTGGAGACATAGCTGCTATTTTGTTGATCACATCCATTGGGATCTGATAATGCCCATCTTGCCATTTTATTCCTAAAAACTGGATCTCCTGTGCAGGTCTCTTCACCTTCTTTCTTTCTTCTTTTTATGGCAAAACTAGCTTTCAGAAGGATTTGGATTATTTTCTCCCCTTTCTCAAAAACTTCTTCTGCTGTGTTGCCCCATACGATGATGTCAATGTATTGCAGGTGTTGTGGACCTTCACCCTGTTCCAGTGTATTCTGGATCAGTCCATGGCAAATGGTGGGGCTGTGTTTCCATCCCTGGGGCAGTTGATTCCAGGTGTACTGGACGCCCCTCCAAGTGAAAGCAAACTGTGGCCGACACTCTGCTGCCAAAGGGATTGAGAAAAATGCATTAGCAATATCAATTGTGGCGTACCACTTGGCTGCCTTTGACTCCAGTTCATATTGAAGTTCTAGCATATCCAGTACGGCAACACTCAGCAGCAGTGTGACTTCATTCAGGCCACGATAGTCTACTGTTAGTCTCCATTCTCCATTAGACTTTCGCACTGGGAAACATGGGACTGTTAAAGGGTGAGGGAGTTTTGCTGATCACCCCTTGGGTCTCCAGTTGACAAGTCAGCATATGGATGGGAATCAGTCTCAGCTGGTGCGATATTGCCACCAGTGCACTGTTGTGGTAGAGATTGGCACCTGTTGTTCTCCAACCCTCAGCAACCCCACAACCAAAGAGTCCTCAGAGAGACCAGGCAAGGTGGACAGTTGCTCAATTTCCTCTGTCTCCCAGGCAGCTATACCAAAGGCCCACCGGTACTCTTTTGGGTCCTTAAAATATCCTGTCCTGAGGAAGTCTATGCCAAGGATGCACGGGGCCTCTGGGCCAGACACAAGGGGGTGTTCTTGCCACTCATTCCCAGTTAGGCTTACTTCAGCTTTCACTACAGTTAGCTGTTGGGATCCCCCGTCACTCCAGAAATACAAATGGTTTCTACCCCTTTATAGCTTGATGGCATTAGGGTACACTGTGCACTGGTGTCCAGTAGACCCTTATACTCCTGTGGGTCTGACATGCCAGGCCATCGGATCCATGCAGTCCAGTAAACCCGGTTGTCCCTTTCCTCCATGTGGCTGGAGGCAGGGCCCCTCTAATCCTGGTCAGCGTATTGACTACTCACTTTTTGTAAACATGAATCAGAAGTCCCTTCAAGAGGATCAGAAGTGAGATCAGCCCTTCGACTCTGCCTGGGGAACTGCCCACTGGAAACTGGAGCAGCACTTTTCCAGGAAGAATCCCCTTTTGTGATTGTTTTTCCTTGCAACTCACATACCTCTGCCTCTAGGACCGAGGTAGGTTTTCCATCCCACTTCCTCATGTCCTCTCCGTGGTCACGCAGGTAAAACTACAGGGTACCCCGTGGTGTGTACCTTCTATATCTTCTGTCTTGATCAGAGGAATGCTTACTCCTAATAGCTGAGATACAGGCCTGTACAGGTGGGGGGCAGAACTTATCCTCAAATTGCTGGAAATCTCAGGACAGTTGCTCAGCTAGCATGTCTGGCAGTTTCTCCACAGCCGAGACGCAGGCCCGTAGGGAGGAAGAGAGACTTCTTTGTATTGCCGGAGTTGGCCAACCACTTCATCCACCGTTTGTCCCTCGCCTTCTTTCCTGAAGACTATTGCCAATGAGTTGGCATATAACAGTGGTGCACTTTGTAGAAACTTCCACCACATGGGCTGTGTGCATTGGACTTCGTCTGGATCTGTGGGCAACTACTCATTATCCAGATCATTATAAATTACCTCCAGCACCGCTAATTCCCTCAGGTACTGGATACCTCTTTCCATGGTGGTCCACTTGCCTGGGTGACATGTAACATCTTCCTTGAAGGGGTACCTTTCCTTCGCACCTGACAGAAGTCATCTCCAGAGGCTGAGGGCCTGTGTCTTTTTTCCAGTCACCTTGTCAATGTCACCTTCCCTAGACAGGGATCCCAATTGCTTGGCCTCCCTACCCTCTAATTCCAAACTATTGGCCCTGTTATCCCAGCATTGGAACAGCCAGGTAACAATGTGCTCCCCTGGATGGTGGCTGAAATCCTTCCGCATATCTTGTGGCTCACTCAGGGATAGGGATCAGGTGATTATCTCTGGTTCTGCCTCTTCCTCCTGTTCTCATGATGACCCTGGTTGACCTTCATCCCTCACTAAGCCAACTGATTTTTTTGTGTATTTCTTCTTCTGTGTAGGGGCAACTGATACTGGCACAGGTTGGTTCTCTGGTTCAGCTGCAGTGCCTGTCGCTGGGGTTGGAGTAGCCACAGTGCCTGTCGGTCTGTTTTCCCTCCCTTCCCCCTGAGGGTGCTGCATAATACCGAGCAGTGTTTGGTAGATACTGGCCAGGACCCAGCACAGTGCAATAAGTTGTGCCTCTTTGGAATAACCACAGCATTTTCCTTTCAAATATTCTGTCACTTCATTAGGGTCCTACAGTTGTTTGGGAGTGAAGTTCCAAACCATTGGAGGCAAGAAGTTCTCTACATACCTGCTCATATTCTCCCACATGCCTTGCCACCCATGACTATCCACCCTTGGGGCAGATCTCTGGGTGGTATTCTTAAAAAAAATTTTTGTGTAATCCTAAACAAGACCTGAGACACATTCAGGAGACATAGCAATAAGATCATGCTGGCTTGAACATCCCAAGGATATTCAAAATTCTCAAAAGCTGTTGTAATTAGCCTGAAGGAGAAAGGGGAGGTGAAAGAGCGGGAGAAAGTACCCTCCCATCTTCCCCACAGATTGGGTGCAATTACTAATAAATTCCGAGAGAGGGCGCCTGAGGTATGGGCATGACAACAATGCCACATACAAATACCAGCTTAACCTCATGACCGGTGATGTAATCATAAGTCAACATTACCCAATACAGCAAAATGATAGACCTGATCCCTCTCCGAGAGGTGATAAACATCACTGCAGGCAATAGATAGTGCATATAAGAATTTACATAACACCACCATGCGAACAAATAAACCAACACTGTGACCAGCAACTATTTAACTAATATAAGAAATGCATATAGCAAATTTGCTTTAACACGCTGTGGTCAGATCTGTCATTATCTCAACCCTTTGGGCCCCACGTTGGGTGCCAAAAAGGACTGTCATGGTTCAGGCCCTGCTGGCAACTAAGGACCATGTGGCTGCTCGCTCACTCCTTCCCCTCCAACCCTGGTGGGATGAGGAGGAGAATCGGAAGAAAAAGGTAAAAACTCATGGGTAGAGATAAGGACAGTTTAATAGGACAACACAAGGAGAGAATAAATAATAACAACAATAATATTAATAGAAATATATGAAGCAAAGGATGCACAATGCAATGGCTTACCACCTGGAACCCAATACCCAGCTCATTCCTGAGCCCACATCCCTCCTCTCCCCTCCCCCAGCCAGCTCCCTCAGTATATATACTGAGCATGACATCATATGGTATCGAATATCCCCTTGGCTAGTTTGGGTCAGCTGTCCTGGCTGTGTCCCCTCCCAGCTTCCTGCCAAAAGTAGCTCTATCCTAGCCAAACCCAGGACAAGGTGGTCAATTGCTTGTATGCAAATTTCAGTAATCACTGCTTGCAACAGAAGGGAGACCAGAGAGGATCAGCATAAGGAAAACATCTTGTTAGGATCAACTTTTGAATCTGAATCAACTACCCAACACTTATGAAGACAATGATAGCTTTGTATTAGTTATAAGGTTCTTGAATATCAAAGCTTAATGGATCCCATTTTTCTTTTTCCTCATGCAATATCTTTTAAAAATATAAAATTCTAGTTTCTAGCCAACAGACTCGCCTGAAAATGTTGCATCTGGATTACACATCAGAATAACTTCTTTATCCATGGTGAAGATTTCTATTTCTACATTTTAAGGAGACAGATTTCTGCTTTAAAATATCTGAATATTATATTTTTGTTTTTCACTGCAGAAACATCAAAATGTTTCATCAATAATAAAAAATAGGAACTCCCTTTCAGAATAATAAGTCTGTAAACAGATGACAGCATCTTTTGCAGTACTGGCTTCTTTGATACTCAAATTACTAATACATTATTAGTAGTAATATTAATTATTCATATTATGATGTTATTGCTGAATCTGCTTCAAAACTCCACCACTAGACCCCTTAGATTTTGCATCAAATCATGGCCTGAGACCTATTTTGTCCATTTTAGGGACAAAGGAGAGGAAGTGAAGGAGTTTAAAAATTTTTAAGGCTACTAAAAATTCAGGTTATCCCTAATTCTTGAGAAAAACAAAAATCAAGTATTATTTGTGTCTATTCACTGGCTAGATTCCCTTGCAGAACATTTGTCATGTAAACACTGTCCCAGAAACAGTTGGAGGCACAGAAATGTACATCCTCTAAATAAAGAGCACACAATGGAAGATCTCAGTGATGATATTTACATTCATGAGTGTGGAGAGGAGTGACAACTCAAACATGGCATAGCCATTAACAAGTTATCCTGTCAGTGCCTCCTGTCTCAAGTGAAGACAGATGTCAAGGATCACACATTATGGATGTTTTATCTCTACTAGGTACAGCATGTTTAATGGAATTTGCATAAAGTAGTTCATCTAGGCTAGGGTTTCCTACAAAGTACTGACAAGTAAGAAGTCTTTCTCTCCCACCAAGCATCCCAAACAGTTTTCAGATTTGAGCTAGACTAGGCCTTGGGCAATCCACACAAAGCAACTTCAGTACCTCACAGCTTGTGTTCCATCAGGAGATAACAGACCTCTTTTCACTGTGGAAACAAAGGTTTGGTGCTGTGGTAAAACTGCAAGAGAGGGGTTTATGCATGGAGGTCCCAGGTGGCTGAGGCTTGCACAGAGCAATACATAAAAAATGACAGAGACGAATGATGACAGAGTAGAGGGCCAGCATATTCACTGCTGGCTGAACCTACAGTTACTTGTTTCCCTGCCAATGCATGGAACTGGCTGCAAGCAGCTCGGAAACTGGCCATCCCTTTTTAGTGCTCTTATGTATTCACTCAGCAATTACTCTAGCAATTTCACATGCATACTCAGGATTTGACTGCCTTTATTCACCAAAAGCCAAACTTTAAACTGGATGTCCCCAGGTCATGCACAATTGTATACTGTCATTTAAATAAAGCGATCACTAAGCAAACATCTGTGATTATCAGAATACAACTGACCATTCACATCTAGAAATGTTTGCCTAATAAGGGGACAGTACATGCATATTTTGAAATGCTATTAAACATGTGGTTTTGCTCATGCACGCTACTTTTTTCTTTAAAGAAGCTTGCAATACTGCAAGTGGAGTCTAGATAGAAAATCGTATCTATCAAAGGCTAGATACTAGTAAAATAACTATATCCATTTTACAACCAGCCTTGGGTAGAAAGCAAAGCAGTCCTGAGTTTTGATATTTTATCTACAACTAACTTATTACACAATAGCTGGGAAAGTCACTTTGCCTTTCTTCTCCAGTGCTTTCATCTGTACAACGGATTAGTAGGTAGAGATGGCTTGCAACGCTAATGTCATTAGAATGCTGCATTTGATAATTAGTATCTAATATGGTTACTTTGATGTTACAAAATGATACAAAATATTAGGTACTCTGAAAAAAACCTGTCTCGACATCTGAAGTAGTCATTTAAAACGATGAACCAGAACAGTAAACCAAAGCATTGAGTCACCTTCGCAGAGTCAGGCCTTCAGACCTCTCTTTCTCGATTCCTCATTCATAAAACGAAGATAAAATATCGTCCCAACTAATAGAAGAGTCACAAAGATAAAGCTGAGCTCCCTGCTGCAAGCAAGTCAAACCTCTGGCATCTGGCTGCACATCTTTCATTTCCCCTTTATTGAGTGCCCAGCTTTGTAGTCACAGGTTTGATTTAAGTGTTGCTGAGCCTTGCAAATCCATGTGAAGGAAACGGGAACAGTAAATACACAGTATTTCTGTGAATAAGGAAACATGACTGGGAAGAAGGAACACAGGGACAAGGAGTCAGGGGTTCCTGGTTCAGATTCAGGACTGCCTCTGCTTTACACATGACCTTTGTAAATAATTTTATTTTTTCAATTTTTTCCACCAGTAAATGGGATGACAGTAAATGGCAGTCCAATACTACCAAGGGAGTAACAAAATATACACTAACAGTTTTGAGGCACACAGATAATGCGACAGACACCAATGAAAATATAAATAAGGAAATGAATATATCTGTGCAAAGTCTAGCAGGGTTTTGCTGTACAGTATAAAATAAGGCTGGATTCCATACTGAATGCTGAGAGACTGAAAAAGGATGATCAATTTTTAACTAATAACACAGCATGTGATTAGCCAATTAAGACTATCCCAGAGTGGGTATACATGTAGGACAGAATTAACATAGCTCATACAACTTCTAGTCTTTCATTTTTGGTGCCAGACTTCCCACTCTTCAGAAAAGTTACATTGTGTACCGCAAGACAATAATAGGCACATTGAATACCACTTGCAATTGAGGACTATTTTCAAGGAAAAGTTATCTAAAATTGTCTTGAGGTACTAAGAACAGCTGCCTCAGTAAAAACTCTGGCATAATTTGTCACAAAAACATGCAAACAGGTAACACGAGTTGAAATATCAAAAGGAAAAAGAGAATTTTTTTTGGACTAGCCATGCTAACAGGGTATGCACCCAATAAGCACCCAGCTTTATCAAGAAAAAGCAGAGAATACCTCATGTAGGTTTCTCCACTCTCCAACACAATGCTTGGACAACAACCTGTGGAAGCAAAGGCACTTCCCGGGGAGCAGTGCACCCCATTTCTCCACAGGAATCTCACCATACACCACTGCCCCCACGCTTCACCAACAGCCCCCCGAGTCCCCGCAGGCAGCCCTGGAGAAAACCGCCGCAGCCGTTCCGGCAGCAAAGCCCTCCTTCACGCCGAGCCCTCAAAAAAACCTCCTCACCCTCGAGGCTTACCCATGCACGGCTTTAGCTCGGCGGCCAGGCCAGGCCCTCCGCTTGTCCCCCGGCCGCAAGACAGCGGCCACGGCAGGGCAGCCTCCTGCCTTCGCGCCAACGGCTGATTTCAACGGACGGGCGCGTGCCCACCCTCACACCCCCGCCCACCCTCGCGGGCGCGGCCCCCGCAGCCCGCCCGCGCCCCCCCGACGCCGCGCCGCCCCTCACACCGACCTGCCGGGCGCATGGCGCCGCCGCCGCTCGCTCGCTCTCCCCCGGGCCAGACGGCGCTGTCCCGGCCGCTGAGGTCGCCGCCGCCGGGCCGGAAGCGTGGGGCCGCCCCCGGCTCCTCCCGGCCGTGGGGCTCCGGCACCTGCTCCGGCCCCTCACATATCCCCCCCCGGCAGGAAGCGTCGCCGCCCGGCTCTGAGGGGGGAGAGTGAGGGGAACCCCGCTGAAGCCCCCCGACCCCCCCACTCCCCCCCCGTTAGACGCGATAAGAGCCCTCGACTGTCGAAGTTGGTTGGCTGTGGACAGAAAGTGAGGAGGGAGTCGAGCCTTTCCAGCTCTGCAGAGTTTTGGGTTTAGTGCGAGGCTGCAGCAGGGAGCCCCGGTCATCCCAGGGAGCTGCCGCATTGCATGGAAAGCCCTCAGAGGATGAAGGGCGCCTGGGAGGTATCCCCCAGAGATCTCTGTCATAGCATCAGAGCTTCAGTGCCCTGCCAGGAAGGTGTTCTAGTGCAGCGTGATTTAACACGCCTGCGATATTATGCCATACGTTTATTTTTTGACGTGCCACAAAGGAAACCCAAAACCTAAAAAAGTGAGACAAAGCAGCCCATGAAAGAGACTGCAAACACTTCAGCTCACTGCTATGCTGGCCATCAAATTTAGTCAGGAGCTATTGATCAAGGTCAAGGTAGCATCTTTCAAGTTCAAAATAAAGGCCAGACCCACCATGAGGAGCTGGAGTTGCCCCTTATAATAGGATTACAGGAAAACTGAAAGTATCTTCTGGAAGAAAAAAGTGTTAAGTTAGTTTCCAAAGGAAGCAAAGCTTGTCCGACTGCACTTCACGCACGGGTGTGTGCTTCTCACCCATTTGAACTTCTGTGTTCCCCTTCCCTACCAGAACTTTAATGTCTTGTGGCTGATTTTAGTGAAATTTGTCAAAGGTTTTAAAGATCTCAAAGGTGAAGTTGCTAAGTATCAGTTTCAGGAATACAAGTGTCCAAAACAAAGGAGACAAATGCTCAGGTCTGCCTGAACTGAAGGAAAGGCTGCAGAGTGAATTCAAGCAGTATTAGAGAAAGGAAAATCCACAGAGAGGCAGTCGTTATAGATGTCTCGGTGTGACAAAACCTTCAGAGTTTGCAATCAACCACAAACCAGAAGGCTACAGGAGGCTGGACTTCAGTCAAAGAACTACTTCTGTAAAGCCCTTGCATGCTGCAGGGACCGTGTCCAACTGAAATATGTGAAAAACTGAACCATCATGAGCTGTTCCTGTTTCTGTCGTTACACAGGTAGATACTTGGTTTTTATTTGGTATGGTTTGGGGGGGGGGGGGGGGGGGGAAGGTCAGTATGTTTTTGCTAATGAGTGGGTGGTTTCAGTGAATTTCTGGCTTGGCCTGGCCTACCACACAGAGGAAACCTCTAGCTACATATACACAGGGAAAATCCAGACTAGATCCAATCATGTCAGTCTACATGTGCATCAGGAAGAGCCTGGAATACCTCCCATTGTTCCTTTCTGCTCATTTTTCCCTTCAGGTTTCATTCACTGAAGTGACAGGTATCTAGGCAATACCTCATTCCAGTACTGTATTTTTGGACACAAGGGATGCAGCACTAGAGTGTCTGTAGTCTTGAGTCGTGAGCAGGATGAATAGGAAGGAGATATCTTATAATGGAGGAAGCAGTATGTCAAAGATACAATATTTCCAAATGTTTTATCTCACTATTTTGCCAAGGCAATTGTCGTGGTTTAGGCTTAGCCAGCAACAAAGCACCACGCGGCTGCTCGCTCACTCCTCCCCCCTGGTGGGATGGAAGGAGAAAATATAACGAAAGCTCCTGAGTCGAGACCAGGACAGGGAGGGATCACTCACCAATTATGGTCACAGGCAAAACAGACTCAACTTGGGGAAAAAAAGAAATCCATTTAATTTGTTACCAATCAAATCAGAGTAGGATAATGAGAAATAAAACCGAATCTTAAAAGCACACCTTCCCCCCGCTCCTCCCTTCTTCCCGGGCTCAGCTTTGCTCCTGATTCCTCTACCTCCTCTTCCCCCAGTGGTGCAGGGGGATGGGAATGGGGGTTGGGGTCAGTTCATCACACGTTGTTTCTGCCGCTCCTTCCTCCTTGGGGGGAGGACTCCTCACACTCTTCCCCTGTTCCAGCGTGGGGTCCCTCCCACAGGGGTCAGCCCTCCGCGAGCTTCTCCAATGCGAGTCCTTGCCATGGGCTGCAGTCCTCTGTGAACTGCTCCAGCGTGGGCTTTCCCACGGAGTCACAGCCTTCTCCAGGCCCCGCCACCTGCTCCAGTGTGGGGTCCTCCACGGGCTGCAGGGGGATCTCTGCTCCACCGTTAACCTCCATGGGCTGCAGGGGGACAGCCTGCCCTCTCACCACGGGCTGCAGGGGAATCTCTGCTCCGGCACACCTCCTCACTCTCCTTCTTCACTGTCCTTGGTGTCTGCATGGCTGTTTCTCTCACATCTCACTCCTCTCTTCACTGTAGCTCTTCTTCTTTTCAGCAGTCTTTTTCCTTTCTTAAATATGCTATCACAGAGGTGCTACCACCATCGTTGATGGGCTTGGCCTTGGCCAGAGGCAGGTCCAAGTTGGAGCTGGGGAAGCTTCTAGCAGCTTGTCACAGGAGCCACCCCTGTAGCTCCTCCCCTGCTACACAAACCTCCGCCACACAAGGCCAACACAGCAATAATGATTGCTGCTTCTTAGGAGACGGTTTAGATAACGTGGTTGGATGTGGCTGGGATCATTTAGCAGTCTGAACTGTGACAATCTTCACTGTAGAAATAAGAATTTATAAAAAGAAAAAAGATAATTAAGTATAAATGTATTTAAATATAAAAATAACTAGAATGGAACTTGGAACTCTGTCATTCCAGTAAAAACAAAACAAAATTAGGAGTTTTTTCTGGGTGTTAGGATGAGGGACAAAATGGAATTGTGATAGGCCAATTATTTACATTTTGAGAGGAAAGAAAAGTAAGCCAGCACTGTAAAATGAGTCCTAAAAGGAAGAATAAGATTTGCTCTACTCAGATTTTAAACCAAACAACAGGCAGGCTTCTACTAGCCATAGAAAGATAAGCCTTCAGCAGAGTCCAAAAGCAAGAAGCTCTGCTCCACATGGAGGCCCTGCTGGAGCATTGGTCAATGCGCATGGCACACACGTAGGCTTGCGATGGTATGGGCAAAACGCGTGTTCTCATCCAGAGGGGAAGAAGGAAGCATGGTGCTAGGTGTAGGGTGATCTGGATAAGGCTGGAAGGAGACCATCTAGGACAGGTTGCTGAGAAGATGAAGATAGAGATGGAACGTAATGCAGGAGTTGTGTTGTTAGATCACAGTTTAAGGGAGGATAAAACTTGGTGAGGATTGTGGCAGTTTTAAGAAGGGCTGCTTGGTGCAATGCAGGTCGTTTGCCATGGTATGTGCACTTTAACCCCTACCTGATGACGGTTAGGCTGAATGTGTTGTGTCTGTGCTTTTAGTTGAATCTGATTGTGCCTTTGCTACTGAGCTGAACTAGTGTTCACCTGAACACTGCATTTTCCTGAGCTATGGTGCTGCCATCACAGCTTTTGAGACAGTGATACTGGCCTGTCCAGGACAATGATGAGAACAACAGGGGTAACGGTGAGCATGCTGCTTGTCTCTGACTATTTGCAACTCAAGACAGTATTAGGTATAGCGAAGCCTACAGCCAGCAGCCTTATTTCTAAGAATAAAGCAGCTGAATTTTCTAACTGCAGGGTTATTGCCATCAATTTATACTTCTTCCTATACCAGCCCAGTCATGAAGGTTTTCTCTGGTGAGGTGTAATGTCTGCATATGACTAGATATTACTGCCAATGCCATTTCCAGCAAAGACTCCTGCTGACAAATTAAGTTTGCTGTGAAGTCTCTCACATCGAGGTCTTCTCTACAAGCCCAGCAGAAGAATTAGGTTTCCCCAGTTCTTCAACCTCCTAATGACTGCACTTTGTATATATCATAAAATGAAGGAATTTATAATTCATGCTGGAGGTGTAAGAACACTCACTGTTTCTAGGCAAGGAAAAACTAGTTAAATTATTAAGCAACCTCAGCACTTGTCACGGAATGGTGCTATATTAGAGGGAAAACAAACAAAAAATCCATGTTAAAACATGAAAAACATATCTTGGGAATGACGTCAGCATTGTGTTCAAGTTGTCTGGGTGTCCTCAATATGAATTTCAAGCTTCATTTTTAATAAATTTACTTCAAGTATAAGCTTACCTCCAAACATCCTTGATTCATAACACTAGTTTGGGGATAATTATATACTTCTGTAATGCTTTTTAGCTTTAGTTTCTCACTGATCTTCTCAAAACTAATTTCTTGCTAATACTGTTTTTGTTTTTCCCTTTGTGAATATACTGCTATTGTTGGAATAGTGGCTTCTTGTTTGGGTATAATTAATATTCAATACATTGCCAGTATAATTTCCTACATATATTAGATGTTTGTTTCCTACAGGTCTGCTAAGCCTTGAACAACTTTTTGTCTTTTAAAGAGCTTGAAGTGGTTTTGAAAGATTTATTCACAGTTCATTATTAACTCTTAATTTTACTTGCAGCTTTCATTGTAAAATCCACTGACAATATTGCTAGATTATACTACAATACAGATGATATTGGTATAATTGCTAATATAAGCAGTTGGGAGTATTGCATTTTAGTTGATACTGGTTTTGTATTTTAGCAGGGGTTTGCATGTATGTGGGTCTTTTTAGATTCATGCTGTAGTCCTATTAGTTTATATGCCCATGCACACAGATACTTCATTTCGATATCAGATGTTACTATAAGAATTAACATGGATTTAGCTGAGTGTCCACTCTTCTTGTCTAGTGGAAAAAAAGGAGAAACTAAGTACATGATATATTTCTCAATATTGGTTAAATCTTATGAAGAGATATCAAAGAATTAAGAGTGTTACTCAGTTTGTATGATAGCTTTCAAGGAAGCAAGAAAATAGTGCTTGAGACCTTCCTTTTGTTACTTAAGTTCATACCTACTAAAATAATAATAAAGCAGATCTAGAAGGGAACATGAGTCCAAAATAAAATGTTACTGTACACAGTAACACTGTCAGATAAGGAATAAATGGGTAAAGTGAGACAAAACTAATAGCTTCTTTCTCTAGTACCATTATGATTAAATTGGTTAATGACAGAGATGAAATATAAGAGAATATAAAATAGGTGGCCTGGAACATAAAAGCACTGCCAGTATGTCATGAAAATTATTTGTGTCATTCTTTAATTTCTTTCTTACATAAAAAAAATTTCTGTTTCCTCCCATAGCATCCTTGGTGGTCACAACAGAGTTTTATATAGTTTTGAAGAAACTTCAGATACATTATACATCTGTGTGGATTTAAAAAAAAGTCTCTTTACAGGTATAACAGAGAGCAGAAATGAAATTTTTTGAATATAATTTCTGTGGAATATAATTTCATGTAGAATTACCTGTTATTGTGATTTAAGTTTTGGTATGCATGTACAGGTCGCATGAATCCTCAAGATTTTGCTTAACAAAAATCTATGATGAATTGAGTGACATTTAAGCCTTCAGTGGTAACAAACTGAATTAATCATGTTGTGATTAGAAACCAGTTCAAATGCCCTTTACAGCATAAGAAAGTCAATGCCACAATATAATGCTATATAGCAAGCTACTCTTACATACATAGGAAAGTAATACCTGATGTGTCTTGTCTATGTCTTACAGTAGTTGTTGGTAAATATGAATTTTTAATGCCTGCAATCATGGTTGTTTTATACCTTTATTTAAAAATCTGTATTGAAGCACTACGCTGCTAATAAATCACTTGATGCAGTGCCCAACAGTTAGAAAAATTTAGGTTGAATTGATTTGGACTCAAATCCCATTAAATAGACAGCGGAGTGGTTTATGGATTACAAGTAAAGCTTGGTTGTAATTGAACTGCTGGTTTGTCTTCCCATGTGCAATCCACAGACAAAGGAATGACCAGAAAGACAAGAAATAGTTGCTCAAGTCAGTTCAGACCCCCAATAGCAGAATACTGTGTTTCTTCACTTCACTGAAAGCATGACTGGATGCATACATACTGGATTTGTAAGACCTAGATTACTCACTGTCTTTGGGCTATATTCTTGGTGGATGCAAGTCAGGTTTATTCCCTCTTCACTCTCCTCAAAGTCCATGGACATGCCTTCCTGCATGCATCACTCTTTCTTCCTTTGTATCATATCGTACGTTCTTTTCAAATTAGAAAAATATCTGCTAGTATGTCTAGCAAAGTAGTCACTGCTTGAGCCACACAGGAGTAATGCTTGGCTCCTGTTTAAAATCAATTGTTAAGAATGGCCTGGAAGATAAAGGAAGGGGACGCTTGAATTGCATTCTTGAAAAATAGCAAATGTATGTGTTGCAAACAGGGAAGGACTAATTTAAGACAACTTAATAGAATTGTAGCAACATGTGGAGATTCAAAACCAATGAGGTTATTGACTTCAATGTTTGGGATTGCAAAGAGAGATATCCAATAATGAAACCAGAGCAAAGGTGATGTATGGTTTCCGACCAATAGTCAGCACTCGTTTCTTATTGATCATATGTGCCTGAGAGACTAAGGGGACATCATTTTCTTCTGAGTAGCCATGTAACATTATGCAGTCTTGACATTTGATTTGTTGGGACTATTTGTAATTTTTCAGAATGTAATTATTGTACTGTAATAGTTTGTTAAAACAATGTTGATTTACAGCATCTTCCTGTTAATTTAGTAATGCACATACCTTTGACCATTGACCATAGAATTAATTTAGTCCAGATTATAGTCATTATTCTTCAAGTAAGAAATTCTTTCTCAGATACAACAGAAGCAGTATGAAGAAACCAATAACATGTCTATTAAGGAATATTTTCTAATAGTATGAAGTTTAAGTACTTTGTGGTAGTTTTCAAAGACAACTTGTCAGGTGGCAAATGAATTATAAAGAACCTTTCACTGGAATGCTCTTATTCACTTTTTAATTGGAGTTACTCAAAACCAGGTTGTACAAAACACTTCAAAATGAACAGCTCAGTCCTGTCAGAACAGAAGAAATAGACCATGTGACCAAAGTGGTTTTTGCTGAAATTATAGTCTAATTTGCCAATATTTTACTTTTCAACTAATGAGAAAATCTAACAGTTCCTGTTGCAGAAGCAATTTCAGCATACATTACATTGCCATTTGCCTGCAGTTAACTACTTGCAAAGATAGAGTTCTTTTTCATATCTGCCTCAGCTTGAGGTTTCACAGGGCTTTTTTTAAGCTTTTTTTAGAATGGCTGATAAATGTGATAAAATAGATGTTTTTTTCTTCAGCGTCTCTTTTCCTCTTACTGATTTCATATCAGAGAAATACAACTTTGTAGCATAGACCATCATACAAAATCTGTCATTAGAGTCCCATGAGGAAAAACATATGAGATTATTTAAAATACCTAGTGATGCAAATTTACAGAACAGAAACAAAAGATTATCAGCAGAGATTAAAAAAGAAAAATTAGAAACTGTTCACCACCAGAGTGGACAGTTTACAAGAATAAGAAATAATATTTCAAAACTCAAATACAGGTGGATTTGAATTGCTGTATTTCAGAGTTCTGTGGTAACTACCTGCTAATTCATACACTGT
Source organism: Gymnogyps californianus (assembly GCF_018139145.2). Lineage (NCBI taxonomy): Eukaryota > Metazoa > Chordata > Aves > Accipitriformes > Cathartidae > Gymnogyps > Gymnogyps californianus. The sequence continues at coordinate 56,405,563 of NC_059474.1, read as the reverse complement.
AATATTCTAAAATTTTATTATAGCAACAAGCAGATGATTATGAAGAAATTCATTGAAGTGTAATTACTGTAATCTTCAAAATAACTGCAAAAGCTAGTTGGTAATCCTAGTTATTGAGCTACAAATTGTGAAGGAAAAATATGCTATGATTTTAGACTAGCCAAGTTAAATGTTCTGTTTGATAACACCTCAGTCTACTAATAATAATGTCTCTCAAAAGCCCTTCCATCCCAAAATTTCAATTCTGAGAGGTCATAATTTTAGTTGTACATACTGCACAAACTGGTTTTGTGTTGTGCTAGGTAGAGGTAGGCTTAACACAAAAATATTTATGACCAGTCTTTTCCCCCATGACATACCTGCAGGAGCAGCTTAATGCTTGGCTCCACTCATAAAGGAAAGTAAAGTATATGAATCTCAAGGAATTATGTTTCTCTTCTAGATTGTTTGGTTGTAGGTCATGTTGAACTGTTTCATTTTGTTTCCTCCAGAATATTGTTGTACTGAGGAAATAAAATTCAGATGGCAACTTTAGATCCACATTAAAAAAATGATAATTTTTATACCTTCTTTCTGTGTGGGCTGATACACCTTTTCTCACTTTGCTGAAAGTTGTCTTGTGAATTCTGATCCCCTAACTCACCATCTCACTACATACAAATCATCATACATCCAGATGCATCACAAATATGAATTAGTTTATCATCTCCTTGCCCTTATGAGATTGGAAAATATTTCTTATCTCAGTTGCGCTAAATCTCTGTTGAGGCTGGATTATTTCAGTAATTTAGGGGAAAAAAGTGAACAGTTTTTTAGGAGTGTAGAATATGGAAGAGGGGCAAGTCTGAAAAAAACACAACTTGTACTTTGGTTGGTCCCACATCCGCTGTGGGGGAGCTGCAGCAAAGCAAGTGTACGTGTGACTCATTTCCCTCTGTCCTGGAGTGAACAGTTCAGACAGTCTGTCAGATAGCTGGGACTCCCAGCACCTGAGCCAGGAACGAGGGCTTGTTTGATCCAGCTAGCATCTTGTCTACATTGTTTTACACATAAAAGTGGCATAACAAAGACTGAGGTGTAAGAGAGACTGACTCTCTTTGCACTGTGTAGCCTGGGATCACTATTTTAGGCTTTGCGGCTTGATAGAGAGGGGGAGAAAACACAGAATTTTTAGGCTTTGCAGCTTGATAGAGAGGGGGAGAAAATATAGCATTGAAAGCAACTTTTAAGAATTGCATGTTTGGCATACACAGTATGCATTTTTTTATTTTTACTTTTTTAAGTGCCCATAAGTAGGTGGGTGCTTGGAAAATAGGACAGCATGATGACAATGACTGTTAATATTGAACATGCTTTATATGCCGTAGCTTTGCATAAACTTGTATTTAAAAAATGACTTTTTTCTTCTTCTATTTTATAGGAGTCTTGTGGTATATTACCATAATCAGTTTTTCTTAACTCCAATTTGGAAACCCCTTATTGTTAAATCATTTCCTTCCCTTTTTATAAAATTTTTCTCACATTTTCTGTCCCTCTACGGGTAAATTAGCATGTATCCAAGAAGTGGCCTGATCATGTTTAAAAACCCATCAGAAGAGAGGGAGAGATGCTCAGTCAGTAATGCTTTTGCACATTCAGCCTCTTGTAGCAAACAGAACCCAGTGGAACCTGGCATTTTTGAGAGCTATGAAGCTCTGGGTAGCACTGATCCATTTTGGAGGGTACATAGCAACATCTTAATATACTTTTTATTGGAAAATAAAAGCGAGATAATTTTCTGTCTGAATATATAATGAATGAATGACTGCTTTTGAGACACTGATACATAAATTATAGATAGCCTTTCAGATTCTGCACTATGTATTATTAATTAAAAACTAAAGACCTTCATCTACATCCAACTTACACCCTGATATCTAGGCCACTGGAGAACATATTATAGTGTTGGGGACTATATAACCCAGGCAGAATGCAATAAAATGCTGCCTTTTTGTTGTTTATGGGTAGTATTTCAGTACACGAAATGCCCAGAACCTTCTCCTATTACAGTGGACAGCAGGTTTTTTGCTTTATGAAGAGGAGGCGTGAACAAGAATGAAGCTGATGTTATATTTTCCTTCATACACACACACACAAAAAGAAGAAATATTTGTATCATGCTTTGCCTAGATTATGTAATTTTCCGCATGGCACAGTGTGCTCTAGGAGATTTCTCTTTCTGTCCCTCACTCCCTCTTCCCATTGCCTCTCTTTACAATAGATTTTAATATTGTTTGATGGGTGCTGTAGTGGCCTGTTAGATTCTTTCTCAATTACAGGTTTAGAAGGTATATGATGAAGACAATCAAAATTGCCTGATATTCTTAATAGCTGAGCTTCTAAAGTAAAATCAAAGAGATATACATAACAAAGCACATAATCCCAACAAGCCACCGTCAGCAGCAATTCATTTTATGTTAAAATGGAAACAGCCTATCATAGATGGCTGAGATGTTGGTTAGTGATTGTAGATTCATATTGAAGAATGTACTTGGGGAATGTCCGTTGCTTATTTCTTGTAATCTGAGGAGGATGTCCTATAATTGACAAATGGCCTTGAATTCATTGTGTAAGGCAAAATACGATAAAAGTTAATATCCGGCACATGTCTACAATCACAAATTCAACAGCAATCACAATACGTCTGCCTGATTCTGCACTTAACATTTTTTTTTACTAGTTTTACATGGAGACCTACAGATGGTTACGTGTTTGCTTACATTCTATGAATCAGTTGTAACTTCTACAGTAATACATGTTTTTGTAGTTCTTCATTTTTGCTGGCGGAATTCTTCATGCTGGGACCGTTATACAGAAGAGGTATGAATCTCATGCAAAAGGCAGACAATACAAATGAAGACAAATGCAGGCTACAAAAACCAGACTAGAATGAGAGCTTCACGCATCCTATAGCTCCTGCACTGGAAATAGAGAAATCATTCTTTGAGGAATGGACTTCCTTCAAAACCTGTGCAGATCTGAGGTGTTTATTGTCTCACAAACCAGATCTTGTCACAGCTTCCTTAAGCAAAGTTTCCAAAGACTCCAGGGGAATTATCACAGCAAGACTCAACTCTCCGAAGTGCATACATGATAACTTAAAATAAAAATTGATGTCTTTAAGGATTTCACCCGGAGAAACTTGTCTCAGGCAGTGAGAGTAACAACTATTTATTTTCTTTTAGTGATGAGAAGGTAAAATAGGTGCCATCTGCTGATGATTCAAACAAATAATTTTTCCCCCATCATCTATCACTCTTGTGCTTGGAAGTAGCTGCCTTACTGAGCTCCTCATTATATGCAGGCATCTTGTGCATGAATTGGAGTCCAGCTACCAAATAGCCCTCGTGAATATTTGAATGAGTTATTTTTCAATGAATAATCTCCCTGCATTTCATTGCTGACTAAATGAAAATGGAAGGAAGCGCTGCGGGGGGGATGATTCTGTTGGACTGTAGTGGGGTAGCTGCTGGGATTTATAGGTTGCTTAGCTTCATTTTCCTTACAGAAGGAGCTGATTCAGCAGCTCCTGTTGTGGTTTATGCCGATGGCGGTCTGCCCATGCAATCAGCACAGTCAGAGCAATGTAATCACCCTGTAATGGTACTTCAATTGACTTTTAACTTCAACCTGCAATGTACCCACGTTTGGCTGCTTTGCAGTAGTTGACAGCAGGAGGGCCCTAACTAGGCAAAACCCCAGGATTTCCAAGGCCTCCACAGACCAAGCACAAGAGTTGTCTCCATCCCTCACTACTCTCCTCCCCTCTGCATCGCCTTCTTTACTGCTGCCTCCTTCCCATGCCTTTTATAGGAACTGGTAGGTCATGGCCTACCAGTGTTGACCTACCCTGAGTGTTGCAGTGCATTGCAGCATGCAGAGTCAGAGCAAGCTCTAATGGACCAGGGCATGAGCGTATGGAACAATTCAGGGAAGAGGGCATGGTATGGGCTACGCCAAAGTAAAAAAGAATGTGGCATTGTACCACTGACCTTTTTCTACTTCAGGCTCTGGGAAGCCCACGTTCCCAGAAGCTGTTCTTGTCATACCTTGCGAGTAACCCTCGGGCACAGTGATTCAGAGCTACACCACTGAGTCATGGTTCACCAAAAGTGACTTTCATTAAATACTTCTCATGCAGCTTCTAGCTAAACAGAGTGGTATCAAGGCCAAAAATCATGCAGATCTGAAGACTGATGGAAACACGTCCGAAGTTACAGTACTTAGAAAGAAAAACTTTGGAAGTGAGATTGAATCTAGGATATTGAGTTTAGGACAAGACCTTAGATATAGATGATGGAAGCTATCTATCACCTTTATTTCAAAATTCTGCTGCTAACTACTATCAGGGACAATGTTCTGAACTGGATGTACAAAAAGTCAAATACAGAATTACAGTATCTTTCTTTCCTGCTTCTCTGTGCTCCAGGGGAGAACAGAAGTTAGCTTTTCTCCCTTATCAGTAATACATCATCCTTCTTCCATCAGTTCATATATGCAGGAATACATACACGTATTCTTGCAAGTAAGAGTCTTGTAACGGAGCCATATTTCTCACCCACCTACCTGAGTATCCTATAAACAAACAGTATATGCAATTTTCAGTCTCATGTACAGAGTTTTATGGTGCATGTGCCGATACAAAATCAAAGGATTCAGGCAATGCTGACTTTCCTGTCATGTTCCCATGTTTCAGAATAAATTGTGCTGTGCTTTCTGTTAGTATAGTGCAGTTCTGTGGGGCTTGCCTTTTAAATACACTGTTTCAAAACAGGTTTTTGGAAATAACTATTGTGGCAGCAGGATGCCGAGTGGTGTGTGGGCTGTGTGAAAGTGGCTCAGAGATGTGAAACTCCAGCATCATGGCTCATAGGGATTATTGGACACCAAGCAAGTAATGCAATAAAAGCCTCAAAGTGAAGGCAGTCAGTTGCTGACTTTTATGGTGTAGAAAACAAACAATTGTTCCTCTGAGCCCTTTCACCCGTCATGTTTGTGCACAACAGGGAAGATGAGACATGATGCGCAGCAACTGTATGCAATATTGTATACTTGAAATTCTCAAAGCTAGAGCCAGGTTTTTATCACCAAAATTAGAATTACGGTACACACTGAGGAGCCATTTAGTCATATGTTTTTTGTCTCTGGTTGTGGCTAGTGCTGCTTCAAGAGAAAGAATAATTATTGTTGAAGCAGACAGCCTAGGTGGAAGCTATGGTGCAATGTCCATTTCCTAGTGTTTGACAAGCAACTAGAAACAGAAGATTTAACTTAAAAAGCCAGGCAATAGTAAACCTAAAAACAATGGTATACTTGTGTTCCAGACAACTGTTCTTTCTGGAATTTTGGTGTGCTTTATTGATTATTCTTTTTCTCTCCTTTTGAAACCAATGTAGTTAACCAAATCCACTGAAAACAGTGGAAAGATTCTTGTCGGTGTTAGTAGATATTGGATCAGTCCTTTAGACCTGTAGCTGGCTTTAGATGCAGAAGAATGCAAAATTAAATGTGGAAATATAAAAATATATGTATATGTATGTATTAAGAATGCTTATACACACACATATATACATATACATATATATATATATATAAACTTCCTCAAAACATTTCTGAAACAATTGTGTAGAATAAAGGGTGTTTGCAGAATAATAGTTTTAGTGGCAGTCATTTGTTATGCTTTAATTGCTATGCTGTTCATGAATAATTTGGTACATTTCTTGCCAGCTAAACTCGTGTCACACCACATGTACTACCTATTTCATATCTGGGCCACACATATTTGGGCAATACCTTGAAAGCATTGTAGAGCCTTGTAACAGATTGTTTTCCTCTTATATCTTTGATTAAATAAAATCAGGGCCGTTCAGAATTGAAATACATTAGAGGTGTTTTAGAGTTTTTTTAATTGACCTCTTCTACACAGTTTTACATATTTATTTTGTTCCTTGGAAAATGTTGACACCATGTACATAGACTTATGCATATCTGTGGTTACTGCATAGATGTGGCGTACATATACGCACACAGGATTTTTGGTTACACGTACTGATTTTATGTGTCTCTCCTGTTTATTCTCTAAAAATTGAAGAGGAAAATAATTTTGGGTTAAGCAGGTAGAATTATGTATATGGTAGACGATTATGTTTGAGTAGAGATCTAAAAATGAGAATACATGAATGCTATAAATATTGGCCATATTTTTAAATGAATACACATAGCACTCCTTCCCACATCCAAAGCTGCTACTTTATATTTGGAAAGAAAAGTGATACCTTTATGAAGCACACACATGGATCTCCTTTGCTGAGTTACCTCCTTATTCAGTGAAGACCATATTCTCTCCACTTTCCACTCCAATTAAACTGTAGGGAAAAACTCCTATATTTTTTAAATACAGCAGGCGTGTTCCCATTATTAGTATGTTGTAATGGAACCCAGTAGATGTTCCTATCAACAAAACATTGCATCTCAGTTGGACATTCTTGTATAAATACTAAAAATACACGCAAATACAATTTGATATCAAAACATAGCAGCACATTGAAATACTTAGGTCACAAGTGGTGTGAAGGGTTTAAACTTACAGAGTTTATCTCTCTAACTTAAAGAGTTAGAAACTCCAACCCGAGTCCCGAGCTACCAGTACAATTTGTGATGTAAAACTATTGCAGGCCTCAGGAGATAATCTGATTATTCAAACATTGCAGGTAACAAAGAATATTAAATTGAAGCTCCAAGTTAATAAGTTTTAAAATTAACTTCTTGTTGTTTTTTCCTATTTGAAAAATGCTGCTTTTTATTTAAGTGGGTTGCATGGCTGTAGCAAGGCAGGTGGGTACAGAACATCACTTATGTTTTATGTTATGTGGGACACTGTGACACAACATTTCAGTGTCTTACTTAGTGCAGGGGAGAGAACAAAAGGACCCTGTACAACATACTAAATGTGCAAAGAAGCATCTGGGTGAAGAGAGGCAAATGCCTCACTGCAAAGTGGCCATGATGTCAGATCCCAAATGCACAGGCTTGTATTCAGGTGACTTAGGGCCCTTAAAATACCTCCTTTAATGCCTTCTGGGTTCTTTTATTACTTGGATTAGGAAAGTAGGAACTGAAGATATCACTGACTTCTCTGACTCAAATCTTTTGTTTGATCTGAACAATATAAGGTCTTCTGATGCAACAACTAAAATGCTCAGTGTAAAGCCCATGGCTGCATTCTTTTGTTTTCCGTAAAGTTTTTGAGTTCTTTTCTTCCATTTGTAACTTGGCCACTTGAAATGTCCATCAGAAGAGTCAGAAGGAAAAAGTCTAAGAAATCCTCTCTGTGGTGTTTGTCACCCCTCTGAGGCTCTGAATCCTTTGGGTAAAACATGGTCCACGTGGCTGTCAGTCCTGTATCGGTCCTGCATCACCACCTCCAACAATGAAAACTGAAAATCATTAGAAAATCAAACAGGCAGAGAGGAAACCCACAGCATGTGTCTGGCCCCAAAGAATCACATGAAACTTAAAATGTACAAGAGCTGTTTGATTCTTTCTAATTACTTTCTAATCCTGGATGCTCTTAGAGGTAAGTCAGAACTGCACCATGCAGAAGCTTCAGTTTCTTTAGAAGTGAAAACTGAGATGCTCATGGACTCTGCTAACTGCAGTACTTGACCCATAAGAAAAAAAAGTCAAATACTGTGAGATTTTGCAGTAACACAGCAAATTGGCAAAGTTGCAGAAGCAATTAAACTAAGGCTGTTCTAGTCACTGCACAAGGGATGTCCTGTAGTTAGGATGAGGTAATATTGGACCTTTTTTTTTAATAGAAACTTCTTAGCTCTCTGTACTGCTCATTCTGCCAATCTATGCTGTTGTAGGTGGTGAGAAATGGAAGAAATATGCTTAAAATTATAGTTTCCCAACAGATTGAAACTCATAACTGGCAAACTGGCCCAATCATAGTGGCTATTTCTTCAAAAGTGTAGAAATGAGAAATCAAATCTTTCAATTTTTTATGACCTGTGGCAATTTTTCCAATTACCTGAGACATTTATAGTGTGGGATGACATTGGGAAAGATAGATGAAGGACTTGAGGACTTAGGAAAATAGTGTAAGCAAGCACAGTTTTATGGTAGCCTAAAGCTACCAGCTGGAGTCAAAGGTGTGAGTGAAGACACTTGACTGTAGTACTTCCATTCCCACTAATTGTCAGGCCCAAGACACACATCTTTTGACTTTTGCCATGCGTCCAAAAGTTACTGGATTGAGCAGAAATCATAGCCTGGATGTAGGCCTCTAATGAGCTTAATTGCCCTCTGTGACAAGCAGGGAGGGAGTATGTGGCCATCTATTCATATTGCATCTGTTGCAGTCAGCAAGAATAGTCATATTGGCACTGAAATTGTAATTCAAGAAGCCAGCAGGCCTCCCTGGTGTGGTGTGAAGCCACTACTAGTTTCACTGGTGGATGTTGTGTAATAGGTCGAATTCAAGATGCAGACATCTCACATACACATTGTCCTTTTTGTTTCCTCTTTTACCACTGCACGTAGTTTCTGGTCAGTTTGATTACCTAGAGTGACCCTCCCTGCCATTTGCCTTCGTTTCCCTTCCATCCTTCGTCTCTTGCCCCCTTTCCCCACTTCCCTTTTGATGTTTCTTCATTCCCATGTCCTGCAGGAAAATACAGTTACCATCATAACAACATCAATATTATTAGAGAGATGTTTCTTTGATCTTTTTCCAATAAAGTCATAACAGGAAATTTCTAATTTGTTTTGAAAGAGCGTTCCATAAATCTTACCACTTTCATAAACGTCAACTTGGCATTTCACAGGGTTGCTTGAGAAGAAATCACTGAATGCGTTTAGAATGCTACGGCTATAAATACAAGGTATCCAAAAGGACAGTGATCTTCTTCAGAGAAGCAAATCTGACCAGTGGATGGTGAAAGTTGTAAATTTATTCTCAAGGCATGTTCAGTTTTCTTATTTTTAGAATAATCAGAAGTATTTTTTCTCATTCATAAAGACATTTGTTGAAGCAATATCAAATATTTGGAGAAGTACAAGTACAGAGAGTCCGTTGCTTTGTTTCTTATTCATTATACCCACATTGTCCATACTTGTGCCTGTACAAAATGAGAGAATTCCTTTTCTGAAATGACTTCCACTGTAGGCAGATTAGGCCCTACACAGAAACAGAAATATGATGGAATTAACATAATAAATTATTCTTTTCCTATTTTGCTTGTTTTATATTAAGCTGAACTAGTTAGCTGTTTATTGTCCCCTTTCTCACGTGATTACTGCAACTTTTTTCAATGTCTTCATTCACTTTGAATAGCTTCCTACCTTTTCCACACTGAAGCAGCAAAATAATGTCACATGAAGCCTGGGTTCTATATGAAACGTTTCTGTGGAACCTGAAAAAGACTTCACTTGTCCTCTTCAGTCTCTACACAAATACCATAGCCATTTTTCCTTCTGTCAATCTTACTTTCTGCAATTTTTGAAGTTGTGCAGGCTCCCTCTGGTGGCCAACTACCACTGGCCAGTCTAGAAATATTTTTAGTAATAGGTAGAACATAGGAATTCGATAGAGAGATTAGTTCTTACATTTGGCTTTTTATTTATGTGGGTTATCATTAGCAATCTAAATTTATATAAGCATAGAAATATAATAAAATTAAGTATGAAACGTAAATATACACACATATAAAGTACAAATTTAAATTTGTTGTGATATTCTAACAGTCTCTAAGTGAGGACTCCTATTTCATTTAAAAGTATTTCGGTATCTTAGTTGTTAACGAGCAAACCAAGCATGGTTTCTTCCTTTCAAAGACTGCAAGACCAAGGAAGTTCATTTTAGCAGTCTTTATCATCAGGCACTGATATCAGGGCTGAAAAAGAAACAACCATCTTGCCACTGTTTCACGTTTCCATCTTTCCAGATGCTGTTTTCACTTCTTTTACATTTGCTATTATGCCTTGCAAAGCTGCAATGTTTAGTGACTTTAGTCATTTAGACTTCATATCAGCGGATTTGAGCTTTTGTCTTTTCCTTTGCACGGCAGCTGTGTGGACCACATGCAAACCTTTTTCTTCTTTCCTACTTGGGGTGGGCTGTGAGTGGGAACCAGGATGACCCCTCACTTGTTCACAGTTTGCTGTACAGATAAGACATGCTCTGTAAAGCAGAGCATGGCAATATTGACCATTTACCAGGATAAAGATATCAGGGCATCCTGAATGCTTGCATTTCTACAAGGCATTTTCTAACATTTTGTTATTTGTATCTTGTGTTATGTAAGTTTTAACAGCAGAGTTCAAAGATTGAATGTGAACTATGAACCACTTCTTTTGTTATGTTTTTAGGCTAATCCAGGGTCTACTAACATCAATGGTAGCCATGGTCTTCATCAGAGGTAAATCATGCTCCTATTTAACTTATATTCAGAACAGAAAAGATAAAAGATCGCCTCCCTTCATGTTTTTAGAATTACAAAATAGGTTGTTATTTTTTCTTACCGTAATTTACTTTCACTCTTTGTGTGTAGTAGGAAAAAAGTCAGTGTTTCAGACCCTCTACCATATTGGATTGTATCAATGGATTCTTTCTTAATAACTATAAATGCTGCATTGGCTATTGTAACAGAAAGGAAATTCATTCTTAACAGCAAGAAGTACATGTTATTCCAAAAGAATACCAGGAGTCCAAGGTCCAAAAAAAGCAATTTAACCTAGTGAAAGATATTTTCTAGTTGCTTTTTTAAAAAAATTTCTATAAAACTGATGATGTTACTCCAGCGTGCTACTAAGCACATACTTCTGTTGCCTTTGCTGTAACCAGCACAGCCAGTGGAAGGAAGTCTGTAGTAGTGTACTGCTGGGAAGGGATGCTCAGCCTGCCATGGGAGGGAGATGGGGGGAACAGACTTGAGGGCATGACACAACTGTTAGTGGACAACTGCACTCAGGCACTGCACTGGCTTCAGCTCTTTCAGAGCAGCACAAAATTTATGACTTTTGGCCATATTTGATGGAATTCACCCCAGTGTTTACCTGCCACCCAGGATCAGCAGCCCTGAGCCAACACGTTGGCACTGCACTGCACGGTGCGTGCCTACATGTTTGTGAGTGTGAGAACAACTCAGCTGCCTTTGCCATTATAACCGTCTTCCCGTCTTCTCTCTGTCACCTAGAAAAGCAAAAGGCAAAAAAAAAAAAGCGCCAATTGCCTCTTTTTGCGATTATCTAGTATAGGACATACAACTCTTAATTTGTTACCTTGTATCACATGAGTGATCTGAAAGCACATTTTGCTTTGGTGTACACTGACACAACTTCAGGGAGTTCATTGGTGAAATGATGCCAAAATTCTGATTGTGGTTAATCAAATTGAGGTAAGAACTGACCATAAACCACACTGAGCAATCCTGAGGTTTTATGAAACGTTCTTTAAGAGAAATCCTAGGGGAAAAAAACCTGACAGAGTATATATGACATTTTCTTTGAGTATGTGAACGCTGTAGTGTTTCTGTAATGTGTCTAGGTTTCGTTTATGAGAATTCTGCTTAGCTCCTAAACTCTATTTTGAATTAAGCAGAGAGAATTAAACAAACAGATCTAGAACTATACTGTTTTTAAAACTCTTGACTCATAGTTAAGCATGGGAAATAACTCTTTGGTGTACAAGGATGAGATATGAACATTGCCAGAGATTTTAGAGTATGTTGGCTGAGAAATTTTTGTTTCCAAGCATGTTAAAAGGTCTCTGGTTGGTTCCCTGACTATTCTGAAAAAGATGACTCTATGAAGCCAATAAGGTTCCAGTGTGTCCAGCTGTGTCAAAAATAAAGGAAAAACTTTTGATCTCCTCCCTTCCCTAAAACAAAGGAGGCAACAACTCTGTGTGGCAAAGGATCATCTTCTGTGACATTCATCAACATGTTCCTATACCCACATGAAGTCTGATCTGCATGTCAAAATCATTCAGGTGACTTCCACCAATTTCAGCAGCTTCTGGACAGATCCCTGACTTTCTCAGTGAGATTTACATTTTCACAATAACAGATCTCCTGGCATTTAAAAGTCTCTTGGGAAAAGTAAAACCTAATATACTTACTTCACTATCCAAAAGGTTCAAAGAAAGAAACTGGCTGTGAACTCCAGAAAACTATTCAGCTAGGGACCACCTGTAGTTCTGTTTGTAGCTCCTAGGTCCACAAAATCTCATCTCACAGAAAAATGAGCTGGTTTGCCACAGCCAAACTATAGGAATCTGAATACGGTCCACAGATCTTAATCAATTGAAAAGTGAACATTTCCAGTAAATTTTAAAGTCTCTTCTGCATGCTAGCAGAAAGAGAGAGATCTCTGTGAAGGGTTGTATCTAATGCACACTGTTTATGAGAGTGAATGCTATCAGCTCCAGCTCAGCTAGGTGCAGTAACTTACTTTACTGCTCTTGCAACACAAATCAAATTCAAATCAGAGTCCAGGTAGAGTGGGCATGTCTTCTTTGATAATCTAATATGAAAGCAATTGTCAGTGGAGACTAAAAACCTGTATACAATTTATACAGAAGGAAAACTCTCCTCTTATCTACACTATGTAGAAACCTTTCTTAAGGAAACCCTGTGTGTGGCCATAGCTCTTCACTCTGTGAACAGAGATGTAGAAAGAAGAAAGGAGGGAAAGTCACATCAAAAACATCAGGAACAGCAGGAGAACTGAGATAGTTTTGAAGGTAGTTTCATACACTCATTTCTTTTTTAATTGCTTTGATCTTTTGAAAAGTCCGTGTTATGCACTGAAAAGCTGGAAGACAGAGCACCAGCATTACTGCATGAATTTAGCAGCTGTACTGGAGCTGAAATAGATACAAGCACATTTTTTGTGTGGACTTTACTAACAGAAGAGCACAAAAAAGTGGAAGTTAATATATTTTTATTAGAATATTAGGTTTTGTGTTTTATGCTGCATTGTGAAAGGTTATTTTCCTGACTCTAACATTCTGATTGGTTAGGAATGTGGGCTGTTTGGGGATATAAGAGCAGGGATGAGAAACGGATATAAATGCTATGCTGTGGTGGTCCAATAGTACTTTCTCAGTAACATAACAGCATCAGTTGATCACTGTAACTGGCATGGGGACAAGCACTCCTGACTGCTGCACAGCCTCTGGAGTGGCACAGGAGAACGCTTGGTTAAGCAGCTTGGTTGAGGGCATTTCTGAGGAGGGACTGAGCTGCTGTGTGGCAGCTCCAGACTTACATGATTTACCAAAAATAATTGCTGTCAGAGTGTTTTACTGCTTGTTTGCTCTGCCCTCTACTATATCCAGGACTTCATCCTTCCCTGAATTAACATGGTATGACAGGAAGGAAAAGGTGCCGCTTAACAGGTAGAGCACTGTTTATTATAGGGAAAGCAGAGGCAGACCTGGGCTCTAGTCCCCCTACCCAGAATTCTGTATTGTTTAATGAATGTTTAATAGAAAACTGCAGAATTGGTCCTTTGAGCAGGGACTGGGCCTGTAACTGCTGCAGGATTGTGTTTGTTCTATATTCTCTTTCTCTCTGTATTTTGAAGATGTGGTGCTATGCAGAAAGCAGTCAACTGCACAAGTGCCAGGAGCTGTCAATAGCATGGTGGTGAGGGCACTTTTAGGAGAGGGAGGCACATGACGAGCATATCAGGCATATTCAACAACATAGGAGACAACCACCAAATTTCCAACACACAATGAGACAAAGGTGGGAGAGAAGGCTGAAGAAGTATACACCGTGCAGTGATGACGGGCTTTGGCATATTCACAGAAGAGAGCTTTTGGCACTGACTGCACTGAAATGTCAAAAGCTCTGGAGTTTGTTGACAAACAGCTAGGTTTCAGGACTGTGATTTTGGCCACATCCTCCTAAATTGTGCTTATGCACATTAGACTACTGTATTTCTTTCGTTTGGTATATAACCCTTTTTCTCCTTCGTCTTTGTGTGATGTCTACCCTCTCCTTCCATCCTGAAAGAGACATTGCATACTGCCTGGAAAACATGGACATGGCAGCAGGGACAGTAAGTATCCAGGTAGTTGTAAAGGAATGTAACATAAAAGCTCTCTGATTATGACAGCTGTATGCCCACAGTAGGCAGCTCAATTTTATGAATGATGTGCCCTAGGAGTGTATTATTTTAAGCAATGGACTTGCAGTAATGTCAATAAAAGCCTAAAAATTTGAGTAGAAGTATCAGACAGACAATACTTTGTCAGGACTCATCATAATAGCCTTACAGCGCACATCTTACAGAAATTAATAATCATTATTGAAAATCTTTTTCCCCACTGCACTGATGTGAAGGCATTCTTGCATCACCTGAAAAAGTGTTGTTTCAAATGCTAAACACTGACTGAAAGAATATAACCATTCAACATATTTTTAGGTCATTCTAGGGACCAATAAATCACAGCTGATAGGTCATGTGGATTTCTTACTAGAATCACAACCTTTTCACTTCATATGAATCCTCCAATCACATGGTTCCTGGCCAAAGCCACATAGAGCACATGAGCCAGGCTTAACAAGCAAAAGTTATGAAGGATCCTATTTCTTTCTTTAGGAAATAAATGAATAATCCAAGAAAACAACTCAGCAGGTCGCAGGAGAGCAGATCCTGGAGGAGTTACCACCTGTCAGCAAACGTCTTGGCTCCCAGTTAGAAGTTGTAGTATATATGCAAGATCAGCACTTGGTAAGCTAGCCTGGAGACCACCTCATTCTCTGTCAGCAATTAGATCACTTGATTAGCACAAGTAATTTAGCAAAAGTACTTAAAAGGACTAAGAAAACACTTAGAGGAGCCTTAGATTGGGAGAGAAAAACAAAACACGGTAAAATGGGGGTGTTATGTGGCTTTTAGACAAAATACTAAAGGTGTGTTAGCCTGCAAGGGGTAGTCTGTGGAGCATGATCACCTTGCAGGCCCAATAAATTCCATAAAGAGAATAATCCCACAGGGAGCAGATACTTTCCTCCAGAGAACAAATGAGAAGGACAAAACAGAGTTTCTGAAGCGATATAAAACAGTTTTCTAATGAAGAAATAAAACCAAAGATCTGACAACACCTCAGGTTGATGTATAAATCTGTAAGACTGCTCACAGCTTATACAAGAAACAACAGCATGAGCTAGCAAGAAAAAGAAGCCTTTCTGTAAAAAGGATGCCTTCCTGGATATGCTCAACCGCCTCATGAATAGCACTGGGAGTGCTAAGGGGGAATACTGCCAGCTAGTAATGCTGTGGCCTCCTGCATGTGAGGAAAGGGTTTGTGGGCCTGGCTATCTAAGTGTTTTGCAATGGCAGCCTTTTCTTATCTCTTGTTTGGCTGGGGTGGAATTGACTACGGGATCTTCTCCTTGGGCTCATGCTGGAAACATTTTAGAGCAAGGAATGAGATGTTTTCATTAGCTCAAGTTCTTGGAAGGCTTTAGTGGTTTTTCCTTCAGTAACCCAGGCCTTGGCAAAGAATTTTGTGTCAAGCTATGTTAAGGAGGTGATGATACAAACTGGAAAGTGCGTTGTACAGAAAATTGTGGAGACGTGCCATTTTCGTGCTAGATGAAGTATGGGAGAGGACCTCCCCTTGCCTCAGGGAGACGTGCAATGGGAGTCCGCACTCCTCATGGCTGGCAGGAAGGTGTTCCTACCATTTCCCAAGCACTTATACAAAGAACAGCCTCTGAGATAGACAGAAACATTATGAAGAGTCCAGATTATAGCAGAATAATCACGTTCATTACAGTTAGTCGTTCAAGATAAGTCTTTGGTCAGAATTAGTGGTTATAATTCCAGGTTTGTGAAGGCAATAAAAACTGCAGCATAGCTAGGCCTTGGTTCCCTTGTCTTCTTGCTCTGTTTGGCAAAATGAGATTTGCAATATTAATTTGCTCCAAACATGCTAAATGTGCTTTGTTTTTTGCACAGTTGGGCAGTTCCTGAATGGCTGAAGGCACTGAGTCTTCACTGCAGTACACGCAAAATGTAAAGAGACAGCTGGGTAACAGGCAGCCCATTAGGTCTTGTTGCTGTATTCTTTCCATGCACTGCAGTAATCCTACATACAAACTCTTGCATAATGTTAAAGAGACTAGCATGCAATGCACAATTTCATCCTGGAAGGAACAGAAAGGAATAGTTCCTTGTATATAACTTTAAATGTCTTGGTTAATGTTTCACAAAAAGAGAGGAAAGAAATTAAGTAAGTAAGACTAAATTGAACTAGGAAGAACTTTTTCATGTTCTGTTATTAAAAGGGAAAAATTAAAAAGCATCCTTTCTGCAAACTGGTAAAATTATATGGTAATTTACCATTCATTATTAGGCTCAAAACAACTTGCACTATAATAAACTTCATAAAGTAGTCCTACTGGAATTCTGCCACCATTTTAATTAACAAACTCATCATACATTTTGGTCATTTATGTCTATTTTACATATCAGGAAAAATGGGCTTCATCTCAAGTTGCATAACTGATGGTTGTTCTGTATAATGATTTGTAGTTAAAACAAGTAGCTCCAGTCTGTTATTACTGTAAATCAAATTATTTCAGCTTGCACTCCTCTTGTTCTTGATATCTGTATTTGGGATGAGGTTTTGTTGTGGTTTTTTTTCCAAAATAATTTCCAAAAGATAAGTTCAGGGAAGGGCATGAAACAATAACCCAGCTATTTACAATTACAAAGAAGTATTGGTGTCAAACATAATGGAGAAATTCACGTACATTTAAGCTGAGCAATAATTGCAGTTTGCAAAATCAAGACAAGAATTCTTAAGCATGTTTATAAAAGTCTTCATTCACTACTATAAGTTTATAAATACATCCTACTCTGAGGTCGTGATGTTTGCTGACAGGTTACTCAAAATCTGCAATATTAGGAAGATTTTTTTTTATGTTCTGTGGCTTTCAAGAACCTAAAAACAGTAGCTGTTGTAAATAAACACAGTAGTGCTTATGCAGTGTTAAAGAGTAAGAAATAATTTCGAATACATACCCCAATTCTCTTATAATACAAAGATAAAATTCAGATTCATATGAAGATACAATTAAGTTTATGAAGTAAGGAGATGCAAAGCAGCGCCATGATCTTGCAGAGGATTCAGTCAGGCCAAACAGCCTTACAGACATAAGCATGTGGACCTCTGTAAAATTTTCAAAGCTGTGACAGTTTCTTGCAGGCTTGAACCTGACCTATTTTGTTCACTGCAATTTAAAGCAATTGCGACTGGCTGAAGCTAGAGGAGAGGTTAGTGTTTCTTAAATGATAACATCTCCAGGGTCGAGGAGACCAACAGTAAAAAGTAGACCCCTAAGACAGGGGTGATCAGGCTGCTCCCTAAGAGGTTTCTTAGGGAGGCCATTTCCATTTTCATCTGTCAAGTTCCTTCCGCTGCTTCTACTTCCTCACTCACTTCACCAGCTCTTACAGGTACACAGGCTTTTCTGTTGTAATGGCTAAAACAAACTCCACAGCTTACCCTTTCTGAAGCAAACTAGTATGAATGTGCGGACACATGGCATTAGACTGTATATATTTGTTTTACATCTGTGTTCAAAAATAAGTGTGGGGATGCAATGACAGATAGGAAATAGGCATATCAACCAGTACAACCTGTAAAGGAAAAGCAGTTTCCTTGGAGGTGCAACATAAAAAAAATAGCATTAATGCTATGCATGCTCCTAGGCAAATTGACCATAGTTTGTTTGTTTGTTTTATTGGAGCTAAAGGGTTATTGAAGTACTCAATACAGAGAGAAGATGGTTTCCCCAGCAACTATGCCTCCAGAAAAAGGTTTTGGCTTGTTCTCTTGCTTGCATGTTTTACAGCTTGTAACCAAATGATATTACTGGTAGGAAACAGATACCCAACCTAGTGATCTCCAGTGTGGGTCCTGTTGGCGTTAGCAGCTGTGGGAGTCCAGGAGGCAAAACCAAAAGTCCTGTTGGAAGCAGCGGTTCCAGCTCAGCTCAGGTTGGTGCAAGCTGACTGCCCGAGCCAAAGAGTGTGATCCAGGAGGACCAATTTTCCATTCCCTTTAAACCTCAGAGAACACAGCCCTTGGTGCTCAAAAGGGCCCAGTGCTGCCTACCAAGAACCATGGTCAGTTTAAAGGGAAGCAAATGCAAGCCCTGATGCATTGTTGTTTCCGTAGCAGTGTAAGTCAGTCTTAGTAATTTGTTATAATTAAGGAAAACTGTCTTATAGTAGCACTGTGATACAATCTAGGAGATAGAATCCTAAAGCATTTGTGTTTTGAGTTAAGTATTTGGGGCACACATGATTGTACACTGAAATACTGAATATCTATTCAGCCAAAGAGTGAGAGAACCTGGGATTATTTAAATAAGAGATGTATTACCCACTCTTAGTTTTATTCATCTAGGCTACTGATTTAATCACACAGGCAGAATTCTCTGACTTTAAAGATTTGGTATATTTCTAGATTAAAAAGTTAAACTAGAATGAAACAAGCTACACACTTCGTAAATTGACTGAGGGCAGGCTATTGCAAACAGATTGTAGGTCTGTTGTGCTGCTTGACTAGTCAGCAGCTTGACTAGGTGAGGGGCTGTGTTTTCAAAGGTTGTGACTTTGGATACACAGAGTTGGTAGGGACCTATTAGTAATAGCAAATAAAACTATCTTCAATCTGTTAAGCTAGTTCTTTCAAACACAGTTCCGATCAATATATTTTTAATTCCTAGGCTGGGGCATTGATTTCTAGTTATATGATTATACTAACATAGCAATTAAACTATGAAACCTCAGTAACTCATGCCACATCCAGAAGATGGATTATTTATCACTGAGCAGATTACCCGGCAAGTTGATTTGAGGTTCTGGTTTCCAGTGTACCTGAAGACAATGAAATCCAAAATCTTACTATTGATCTTTAAAAAAAAAAAAAACCAAACCAAATCAAACCAAAACCTGACTCTGTGTCCAGCGTGTCCCAAGCTGCTTCTAGCCATGACATGAAGAAGGACAAAACTCATTGATGAAGTGAAGCGGGGCGGGGGTGTGGGGGTGTGTGTGTATCAGCATGTTTTCTGCAAAAGATACGACAGCCTTCTGTAATGCCTTCAGGACAAATGTTTGGCCTCTGTAACAACCTTCTTGTAATAATGAGCTGTAATGAAGAGAGAGGAAAAAGAAGAATTCTTGGGGAAAACGTTCTAGTTCAGCCACCTATTCATCACTGAAAAAGGGAAGAGTGCCTGTGTGGTACACCTAATTTGATCTGAATTGTAACAAATCCAGTTTGCCACCACAGAAAACCACTTCAAGTACCTCAAAGTTTAGGTAATTCATCCATGTGCAGATACTTGAACCAAGGCATCTAGTGCCATTTTATACATTTGGATGGATGACAGTTATGTCACAAACCCTACAAGGGCTCTATACCCTTCTGGAATGACAGCTAGAGGCTAGGGGGGAATGGATATCCTAAAGCATCTAACATGGCAGAAGATATCTTTATATTGATCCTCAAACCTCACTCTAGTGATTGGGAAACTTCACTAAATCAACCAAATAGATGAACAGAGAATTGTTTGTTACTGATTTTGGATAGTATTTTTTTCTGGTGCCCTCCCACTCCCAAATATATTTTTTGGAGTGGTTTGTTTGTTTGTTTTAGAGTTAGCAGCAACAAATTGTATTTGCAGAGCTGCCAGGGAAAACTGTCTGTTTGGAAGTGCTAATGGCCTTTCCACTCCTTGACTTATTGTTAGAATGAGTGGTCGCAAGGTCTTTCTTCTCAAAGACAGTTTATCACTCTCTGCAGATAATTTCTGAACCTCTTTCCATCTAGTGCATATAAACCAGAAGTACGTGGGAAATACTGGACCTCTAGGAGAAATGCACTCTGCTCTGCTTCCTTTGAAAAACATTTTCTGCCCTGCATAATCAAGGAGACAGCAGGGTGGAAAGAAATGGTGGGATTGAGTTCACTAGTCCCCAATGGTATCAACTGTATTCCGTCAGTCAGTGAAGTCAGAGTTGTCCTCTGAATCTTTAACGTATCACGTACAGGTAACCCCTTCTCAGTCTCCCTTGTGTCAAAGCAAATCAAAGGCTTTGTCAAGACAGAGGTCTAATTCCAAAGTGTAAGTCTGTACCAAGAAGTCAAATACCTGCTAAAATTAACATCTGTTATGTTGTGGAAGGTGGCAAAGCTGAGCTACATGAGCATGTGGACCACACCCAAACGAGACATAAACAGCATGTGGCAATAATAGGATAAGATTGTGAGGCTATAATAGCACAGGAATGTATGTAAGTTATAGAGGCTGTTCATATGTTTTGGAGGGCTTTAAGGACTTTGTTTAGCTGCTTAAAAGTAGTCGTTCATGGTAAAGCAGGACTCATAGCTTGCTTAATGCTTTTGTTTAACGTTGACCTACTCCCTGATTGGAGGAATAAGATTCAGAAAGCCCCAGAGCTAGTTTAAGGGAGGACAAGGAGACATAGTAACAACTAGCCTAAAAAAACACAGGAAAGAAAGAACCAGCCTAGAGCTGAGAAAAAGGACCCAATGAGAGAGAAGACGACCCCAGACCCGAATATTACCATTGGACCAGACTATGGAGCGCGGGGTGGGCATTTAGACTGTAGGGGTATAATTGCCCAGGGATTTTAGTGTTTGGGGTCCCTCTCCGGAGGCAGCCAGCTCGAGCTGTATAAGTTTGTGCACCATAGATGATAGAATAAATTATACTTTTTATTTTGAAGGCCTTGATTAGAGATTCTGCTTTGGGGAACCTAGGGTTGAGCCTGAGGGAAGAAGCGCCCAAGGGTGAGTGTGTGTGTGTGAGGAGTTGAAAGGGGTGCCCGTCGGCTCACTGGAGTCACCCACTGTGAAGGGACTCTGGTCCTAGCAGTTGAAGTGTTGGGTGGTGTGTGTGTGACTCCTTGATTGGTGTGTGAATGCTTGGGCAGTGGCTTCTCCCTTAACAGTTAATTTATGGAATGTTCAGGGCCCTGATTATGTAAAGTTCAGGTTGCTTAAATGCCACTTGATTTGCTTGGAATAGACAGCTGTGTCTCTGAAAACCTTTACAGTATAGGCTAAATTGTAATAAAGGGTATTGTGCATATTCTTTTTTTCCTTTTCAATTAAGTATACATCGAGTGTCATCCTTTGCACTTACTGTTTTTTGTTCATCATAGACTTAACATGATTATTGACATTTTAGAGCTCTGAATCTCAAAGCATGGCCTTTTTTAGTTGTGTAGTCCAGTTAAAATGTAGATGGTAGATTTTCTGTTCTGTTGTTGATGTTTTAACAGAGTTAGTCATGTATGCATGACTGAATCCATCTCCTTTCAGGTTAAATGCAACTAATATCACATCAAGGAACTGATTAACATCCCTAGTAGGGGGAAAAATGAGGAATTCAGCTCTTTAATAGAATTACTCTGTAATACACTGAAATTCAAGATAATCCCTTTCAATCAAGTTACATTTGAACAGATCTTTTTCTCCAAATCAGCAGGTGAGTTCTTTGTAAGAAATGCATATTTATTTGTCCCATTTAAAAGAAACTAATTTTAACAATGCGTGTATTTATGCTTCACTGGCCTACTAAGCATTATTATCTTGCAGTTCAGTGACTTTCAGATGTGCGTTACACTAAGACACTTAATGGTAGAGTTTTGTTCAGTGAACTCTGGCACAGTCCCTTATAAAACTTGCATACATGTCCTAGTAACTGCCTTACATCACACATGTCAAGGAAAGGTGGAACACCGTTGCCTGGAATGGATATTATGTATGCCCATGGTGTTCTGCAAGAATGGCCAAGAGAAATTAACACGTCTATAATTAATACTTAGGTGTCTGTGGCCCAGTATATGATGGGATGGCCATTTTATATTTGTGCTGATGCCCTAATCTTTCTACATGCTTTGCTAGCTGCTTGTGCCTGTAGTCTGAAGAGAGCCATAAGCTGCATACTGGTGTGTATGCCCTGTACAGGCCATATCTATATTTGGCATTGTCTGAATTGCTACTGGAAGTGGCTTTGGGGCTGTGTTAACACCTTAAACATCCCTGGAAAGGCTTAGAAGAGCACAAGTTGGTACAGGACAAATCTGTGCCAGGGACAGTTTTAGTAATTCAGCTGTAGAGATGAGAGAGTGCCAAGCTTGAAAACATACTCCAGCACTGCTTAATTTATTAGTATAGACTTAATTTTGTAACTTTCTCATTGGCCTGACAGGAAGATTATGGAATTGTTCTACCCCAAAAGAAATCCAGTCTTCTCCACCAGCTTATGGGTGGGTTCAGAGAGTAGGGGGAAGACAGTTCCCGTATTTTTCTCATTCTTCTTTACCTTTTTTGATTACCTTGTTTGATTGACTTATTTAATGAACTGCTTTAATGTGTGTAACATATGCAGTATAGTGGCTAGCTAATGTGAAAAGATAAGGTTCAACTACAGTTACAAGAGTTAGTGATATCTTCTAGTATTCAAGACATCAATTAGGGTTTATTTTTTGTGGCTAGCCCAAGCCATGCTGATGATAGAACTTAGTATATTTATGTTTAAGTAGATCCTAGAAAGAAGCAGAAGACTAAATACTTGAGGTTTTGAATAGTCCCTTGGAATTTCTGCAAAGAGGGGAAGACTCCTCCTGCCCCGTAAAGTATTAACGTTTGAGCATAACCTGTTCTTCCTCTTAAATTTTCTAATGGTATTGTGCAGAGCTGACATACCAAATCCGTAGAGTTTAGCCAGATGTTGCAAATCTTTATCAACAACTCAGATATATAGTTTTTATCCAGATAAGGTCATCTGTGTTATACTGTCTTTTCTATTTTCTTCCCCATCTTTCCATGAATCAGAAGATGAAGATATTATAGTGGGTTTCTTTACATTCTCAATTGATTTTTGCAATCATCTTATAGGACAGACAGTTTAATAGGGAAACAAACAAAAGGAAAGGATGACAAAGCTTCTTTGAGCTATTTATAAAAGTTATTAGTCCACAGCTATAACAAAGTAAAGCAGGTGTTTAAACTTAGGTGAAACTCTGTAAGTAAGTTTATAAAATTATGAAGTAGTTAATATATTTAAGCATCAAAACCTTAAGCAACAAGCACAACTACTTCTATTTATTTGCAAAGTGCATACTAAATAACTTCCCCTACAATTTTAGGGGAAAAAAAAAAATGAAAATGTTGTTGTTCTCTTTGAATGAATTTACAACTAGAGAAAGGGGCCAGTAGTAATAATTTAATCATTTGCCTACTGTGGAACTGTTCAAAATTCTGTTCAGTTTCTCCCCCGAAGGTAACATTAAAATGTTTTTCATCTGTTTTAGCTCCCTCGTTATCTCTATTCCTACCATTCCCTAAACCATACTCTTTCTTTTTTTAATTCATAACAAGAACTATAGTTTTATGGATGTGCTGATATATCTAAAACTTACCTTGGGTATCAATCCTGGGTGCCATTTTTGTTGTTGGTTGGCTCTTTTGTGTCTTTAATTGGGTACAGTATCTTCCATGCTTTTTCCTGTAACAGGATGTTTGACTTGATCACCAGGAGCCTGGGAGTTCTCTCCCTTCTCGTTTCCCAGGGATTTAGAGGCGGGGGTAATGAAGCAAATCTAGGGCTTACAGCTCACATGGAAAGATGGACAATAACATAAGCTTGATCCCTTGTAATAACTAGCAGTCTGAAGGGCTGTGGAGCATTCATCAGGTACAGACAGATGGATAGTGCCAGGCTCTTTCCAGAGGTACGTGACTCTGCAGAGTAGCAAATGAAGTACCTGTCTCATTCCTGTCTCTACTCTGTTCCTTCTAGGGTAGTTATTTGCCCATTGCTCATAGATCTGGCATTGAAAGTTGAAGTATTGCAGTACCACCTGTGTTGTTCAGTTTTCACAAGGGTGTGAGAATCTGTACAGAAGTTGTTTCCTGCGTGGTTTTTTTTCTCTAAAAATTAGTAGAGGTCTGAAGGAATGTATTGTTGAATCTTGCATTACTTCTGCACATCAGGAAGCGAAATACAGTGGGAGGCCCCTGGTTGTGCCGCATGAAGCATGTAAGTGACCCCCTGCAGGTTTCAGAACAATTGTTAAAAATACAAGCTGCACTCTGCACATACTCCTCATCCATCACATGATATTTAAACAGTAACTAAGGAGAAGTACATGAAAATCCTTGAACGAATCCTGTCTCCTGTTTTTGCCGGTTCTGTTTTATAGTCTTTCAGATAAGGTTAGGATAAGCATCCATGTAGTGGGCTCCTGTGACAGAGTGGGGGGAAAAAGGCATTTTGCAATGCCATTGATTGTAATTCTCCTGTAAATGTGTAATTATTAATCTTTCCAACATTTGGATTTTCTACAGTTTATGTCTGGAAGTGGGATTACTTTGTGCTTTATATATCAGGTTAGTAAAGAAGGCTTTTCCTTCCAAACCTTAAAAAATGTATTTAAATTTTTTTTTTTTTTTGTCTTTAAATGCTGCAAGAATCTGAGAATCTCAGAAATGTCAAGCCCCTAAAGGATGCCATTGTATCTTTTTAGGCAAGGGGTTCCCAAATACACTGACCATGATTGAAAATGGGTTCCTAAAGCAAAGGCTGAAATGCTGCCACCTTTACCTATGTAGTTCTAACCTAGTCCAGCATTTAATGCAAGAGTTCTCAGTTGAAGAAGGCTGACAAAATCTGGCCTGTGATGATTATGATTGATTGAACATTGCAACCAGCTCATCCAAGACAGGTTGTGTCCTGATCCCACAGTGATTCTCAAGAATGTGCTCGGCTCAAAGAACTGCATTCAGAGCTTGGAATTTGGCCCTGAGGAATTCTCAAAGCATGTGAATCAAGGAAAAAAAAATTGTAAAAAAATTTCAGAAATCTACCATGTTGGGGAAGAAGATAGTTTTTATGAGAAAAACATTCCTAAACTTTATTGATTTTTCTTTTGTCACTTAGGCTTTAACTGGAATTCAGCACTTGTTTAGTCAAATCATAGGATTTCGTATGACCTTTAGGTTTTCTTATCCACAAACCAACTCAGAAAACAGTCCTCTTCAGAGAGCAGCCCCTCAAACTGGTCTAGTCAAATCAAGAGATCACCTCTTGGGAATTTAAGCTAAGAGATTCTCTCTGTTCAGCTTCTTTGGCAACATTTGAACATACTGAAAAATTCCTAAATATCCAAATTAGGAGTTATTGGAATAAATGGCTCATAGTTGAGGTAACTTATTTCTTAAGACCTTTAGATGGAAAATTGAAGCATAAATTAGTCATATTGCCAATAAAGTTATTCCCTGTCACAGCCTTTCCGTTTCTCTTCTCCTCTAAACCACTAATGAACACTCTAGCTGTAGAAGCAGCACAAACATTGTGCTCCCTAGTTTGTGCTTTTGGCAGTTCATAATATATCAGTGTCTGCACTGTCAGATTTTGCTTCAGATCAGATGGCCACAGATCTGGCACCAAGACAAATATGTTTAAATCTCACCGCCCAAAGAAGTGGGGAAGTCTCTGCAGGGTTAGGTATGAATACAGCCCTTTCTTCAGCCAGGTGTTTTGGAATGAGAAGTTTTCACTAAAATTACTGGCATAATCCCTGCTGCAAATAGTCTGTTTCCTCCTGGTACTGGTAAGGTACTACTCCCAGTGTATAAACAAACGGTGATTCATTAGCACAATGACACAGAACAACAGATGACCTTGCGTATGAATGGGTTATTCTTCTACTTCAGTTATGGTAATGAATCATTTCCCTCTTGCGCTCCTCCCTTCACTTCTACTTGAATACATTTCTTATTATTCAGAATTCTCTTCTTGAAAGAACAGTTGTCCCTGGAGGTCGAGAGGGGAAGGATCCTTACTCGTACAAAGCACAGAGGAACACAACTCCGCCGAGTTATCAGTCAGCCTTCTGGTTTATCAGGCAGCCTTCTGGTTATCAGTGCCTCTATTTACTGTTTTACATTGCACCATACTTTGCTCTTAACGGTTTGTGTCCTCCTGACATGAGGTATGTTTCAAACGTGCAAGCATAAATTGTACATGAAAATTCTTATTCCTTCTGTAGAGATCTCACTGAAATTTGGAGACTGGGTAAATGTAAATTCTGGGTAAGAACTTCAAGATAGTTCATCGGAAAATTGTCATGTCCCACCTACGAGGAGGGGGGAGTGACTCAGATTCGCAAATCCCCTCAGTTTGGACTAAGGTGAGACAACACTCAAGATCTGTACAAAAACATCAACTTTAATGAAAAACTTGAGAAACTTCCATAAAACGAGTATTTTGTAAGCATTGGCCCATGCACGAAATATACGTATACCTAAGCTATGCAACTTTGCACCAAATCAAGGTAAGCCTCATGTTAACAACTTCAAGAGAAGGGGGAGAGAGAGAAGGGAAAGAGAGAAAAAGAGAAAGAGACAAAGAGATCACCGATCCAGCGTTGGACCAGCCAACGAGGGGTGTTCAATGTGGAGAGTCCCCATGTAGGGCTCTGACGTGCCCCAATTTATTGGCCCCAGTCCCTGGACTTCTGGAGCCTTCTCTCACTCCAGCTCTAGAAGTGGTTGAGACACCCGTCAGTCAAATCAAGAGAAGTGACGCTAGGCCCCTCCCCATGACTTAACCCTTTCCTCGGGGCGTTTCCTGGGCTTACAGTATAGTCACTTCGGGCCTGTCCCTTACAAAAATCCATGAGAATAAATCTCTTTTGTCAGTATTTAGAAAGCAGTTAGCATGTTTCAGTTTTCTTATTCTCCAGCCCACTTGAAGACAGGGAAGCTTTGTTCTGATCTCGCTACCCCCACAAGCTCTTCATGTTTCTTAAAATACTTCAATATGCAGATTTCCTGAAGGGCTTCCACAAACTGGTCCTTTGGAGTCTCTGGATGTTTTTCTGGAACTTTGTTGCTTAGGTAAATCTTATAACCATAATCTCACATTTAAATAGTCTTTTTGGCACTTAGCCATTTGTCCCTGTTGCATATCAGTGGTAAACAGCTGAGTTGGATGACTTTTAAATACAAAAACATTGTGTTCTAGCTGAAGCCGTTAATGAAAAGACTACTGAAAAGACTGTTGGTGGAAGTTGGCAATTGCAACAGTCCTGTTCCTAGAAGTACAATGCCTGATATCAACAATGGCTTTGTAGGTCTGAACACTCCCTTTGGCAAAGCGATGTGTGCGGTATACCATCCAGCTAAGTAATTTCTGAAGCATGGGTTTACACACCTAAGCTGTTTATATACTGCTTAGTCTTGAGGTGAGAAGAGTGAAGAGTCACTGATGTTCTTCAAATGCTTAATAACTTGCTGCAAAAGAAAGAAAATATTTCTGAGTCCATGGTGGATAAGACAAAAGTAACAGGCTTAAATTGTAGTAAAGGAAGTTTAAGGTATTCATCAGGAGAAAAAAAAATCTTCCTAAAGATAAGGATGAATTGATCACAGAAATAGACTGCCTAGAGGTTTTAGAGTCCCAGTCACTGAGTGTTTTTTAAGAGCAGTTAGACAAACCTTGGCAGAGACGCAGCTGATCCTGCCTCAGGGCAGATAGGTGGACTTAATAACCTCATGAGCTCTTCCGTAGCCTAAGCTCTGTAATTCCATCACTGCTCAGTCACACCAGAACTGTGTGGCAAAACAGGGAACCACACCTTCTGCACCAACTCCTGCTGCCATTACAGCTAAATCATCCTTGCTTTCTTAGGAACGGCTTGAAAAGCCCGAATGTGCTTATTTACTTTGATCAAGATACTGTGTTATTCCTTACTTTCCTAGTGCTTGCATTTCCCTTGGGCAGAAAGTGGCTTTTAGTCAAAAGGCCAGCATAATGTGTCACATATCCTGCATAGGGTCTGTGCAGCCAGAGTCAGGAATAGTACATCTGCATGGGTAAAGGTAAACAAAGATCTTTCCTTACTGGTGCACCAGAATATACCAGTTATGAGCTGCAACAGCAATAGGCAAAGAGAAAGTTGTCATCTCTGCTTCTGCAGATACAGCAGCCCTAATATTTCATACAAGCATGGATTGTAATCAGTTGTCCACACCAGAAATGAAATAACGGCCAAGGGGCTATGTAGGTCAGCACCATACTTCATGCTGGCAGTATGGATTTGGTCACTGTATCTCTTATACAGGCTTCCCAAACAATGTGGACACATGAGTTGTCTTCAGGCCAACTTAAATAATCTTTAGATTCTAAATAAAATGGTTATCCTGACTTCCTTTTGCTAGCTGACTCTTCTCCGTATTCTCATGAGTAATTAAAAAACCCCAAATCCACAATTTAACAAAAATAATAAACCGCATAATAACATGGCTATACAGAATGAGTTCTATAAAATTTGACAGCGCTGCAGCTACAGTCACACTTCCCTGAGATAGGATCCAGCCAAGGGGTTTCTCCAAGTTCTTCACTGATCCTCATTCATATTTTTGCATTTCTGCTTACTTCATACTGATTTTTATGATACTGCAACTACAAGCATGTAGACCCTGAGAAGAATGAAGTGCATCTGAAGTGAAACACACTGCTGTTGTATTTTAATTGCTGGTAATAAAAATTATAATGATTTGTTGTAACTGTGGGTGAGTATCTGTCTATAAAAGATCATAATTACTGACTATAATGCAAAAATTAGAAGGAAAAAAATAGTTCTTCTTTTCTACATTTCATAAATCTGAGGTAAAGGTTATGGATTTATGTTGTACATATTGAAAACATTTTTCCAGAGTACCAGGATATAATTCTAAGCAGTTTAAACATGTGGCTACATAAATCTATGAAGTTCTTCTGAGAGAAGATTAGATGTAACAATTTCTTACTTTTCAAATCTCGTGTGCAGCCTTTCCAAGCAAAAGAGTCTATTTAAATCAATGGGACTTCTTACCTTACAGGATTGCTCTGGAGAAAAGTACATGAAGAACCTGAGGAGAACAGACTAAACAAATACTATTTTGATTGCCAGCACCATGTCCAAATTCACATTGCAATGGTTTTGTCATCGTCTAAAGTTTTCTATGATCATATGGAGAACCTCTAGGCAGCTGCTGAACCTGAGATGTGTGACAGAGAGTTAGACCAGTGGGTGGACTCTGTCAGAAGAATCTTTTTCTGGTGATATATATAGTTTCCTAAAATATCTGTGTCACAGCTTAGAGTCAACAAATGCTTAAGAGAGAAATTCTAATGTGTTCAGGTAAACAGAAAAAAAAGCAGACAATCCGTCCTAATGACATCTCATAATGATCAATAAAACTCCGCCTTCGACCCTGCCATTCATTTGTCTCTTTTTCTCATGAAGGGGATTGATGGAAGAAATTACAGACCAGACTGAAAGTATTGACACCACTATGTTTTTTCTGCAAGGTCATATCCACAGGTATCTGAAGGAAGAAAAAAGTTAATTAAAAAAATTAATATGAGAGAAGTCCTGAAGATGAAGCTAGGAAAGCCACTGAGGAATACAATGCGAAATTACAAAGAGAACACAGAAATATCCCAAATTCTGCTTTGACTTACACCCCAGAAAAGCAAAATGATTTAGTGGAACGTGAGTGGCAGGTTTCTCCCTAGAAGTAAAATTTATTTCAGCTCAGAAAAACACATTTAAAATCTTATGTAAGCGTTCAAGAAAGAATAGGAAGTTGTTCTGGTTTTTTTCATTCTTCCTTAAGCTGCCATTTTGTGCTCTGTACCAAAGGAGTACTTTCAAAAGAGAAACATGCTCTAACAAGCATGGAATCAGTTTGAAAATGAACTTGAGTCATAGCCTCAGTTTTAATAGGGTCCTGATTTAAAGTAATTTAACATTTGCTGTGCTTCCAGAACAAATATAAGTATAAAATATTATGGGATGCAAAAGAAAATCGACCATACGTGTGTCAACCAGATCTGCTACATTTTGGAGGTTTCACAGTGCTCAGCCAACTCCCGCTTACAGCTAAGCAACACTTAATACATGCATTCCTTAAAGTAACGTGTTCAATATTCAAGCTAAGCAACACTTAATACATGCATTCCTTAAAGTAACGTGTTCAATATTCAAACTCTCCCTTTGGTTTTCAAATGCTCTGTACTTCCTCCAACTTCTGTGACCCACTCCATCAGTTACCAAACCCATGTTTTCATCCCTTTTGTACTTCCACTCTCATCACTCTTTTTTGTGGATCAAATATTCAGCAAGTCACCTGACTTTTGTCAGATGAGGAGTTCATTACTTGTAGTAGTAGATCAGTAGAGTATGCAAACTCCAAATGCTGACCGTGGTACAGGTAAATTCAAAAACTTCAGGACATGTGCATGACTGGGTAGATGACAATTGGAGAGGGTGCTGGGTTAGGAAAAGAGCAGAGCAATGGCCAGCGGATCCATCCTCTTACCTTTCTCCCATGATGGAATGCAAGACACTACAGCTCAGAAAAGGTTCATATAGAGTATTTGGTCACGTAGAGTCATTGGTCATATAGAGTATTTGTGGCTCTGCCAAGCCTCTAGGAAGATAATTCCTGATGGTTATACCACCAATCTTCTGCAGATCAAGTGTTAATGTAAGAACATGAAATGCATGGGGAAAAAAAGCCCATTATTGTGACAAAAGAAATGGAAAAAATCTGAAGTAGATAAATATAGAATCAGTGCTGCAGTGGAATAATAGGTGTCATTCTAGGATGATGAACAGCTACTCGGGGTGCTGCTTAAGCTCAGAAAAATTAGAAGAAACTTGCACTGTGTTTGTCATATCCAAGAAGATATCAAAGTATATGCTTGGATGTAATCCAATCATCAGCAATAAAATCATTACAGTTCTTTTTCTAGCAAATCCAGTCAATATGTCGATCATACAGATTAACACTCCTACGACAGCAGATGACAGAGATGCAGTTGATAAGTTCTATCAACAGCTTGAAGAGACATTCATTACAAATGAAACAAAACTATCACCCTTACAACTGGGGACCTAACTGTGAAAGTTTGGCTGTTGGATGTACAAGCTTTCCAAAAGAAGCAATGGGAAATAACTACTTGTCTTGGTTTACTGAATGAAAGAGGCATCTGGTTGAACTTTGTTGCTTTCATGTTCATTCATTCTTCATTTAACACCTAAATTGAATGTCCAAAATATTTGTACAGATGGATATGGCATCATGACTAAGAGCCAAGTGATGCTGAAGGATGAGCATGTAGCAAACAAAGAACACCCTGAGTCGGAAGATCAATTGTTAGCTTTTAGAATGTCAAAAGATAGATATTCAGCAGCCCATTGCTTCTTGTCCAGAGGCAGAAAAATCTATGTGATGTCTATCCAGAAGAGGTTGGTGGTATTGGCATGGAGGAGTAGTCAGTTAACCCAAATGGGCTATGGAATAAAACTGCCAAGTGCAAGCTACCAATAAACACATCCTGATAAGTCAGTACTGGGCTCTGAACATCTGTGAACCGCAGCAAGCAGCCATTTCATTAGACAGCATGTGAAACAGTAACATATGCTGCCCAGAATTTTTCAACGCGTATAGAGAATTTACTTTGAGAGAAGCTCTGAAAGGATTTGCAAACTAAAAAGGAATGGCATGTCCCACCCCCCTTGCCCCAGGGAACAAGTCAGATGTGCCAATGGGATAACAAGGCAAGCTGCAGTCCTAGTAATAGGCAGCAAATGCTGGAGTTAGTGAAAACCACGAGTGAAAACCACATTAAGGACCTTAATGTGGGAGGGAATTAAATGCCTGTATACTGACTCAGTTACCACAGATAGGATGCAAGCAAACATTACCTAGTGATCAACTGCAGAAGCAATAGATAAGTTCAGTTATCTGGAAACTTTTATATCCAACCACAAAGATATTCAAAGGGAAGTGGAGGCACAATTCCAATTCAGCTGTATCTTCTCACAGAGAAAAGCATGAGAAACCCTAGAAACATTTAGAACAGTACAAAGGTTCAACAGGTGAAAAGCTTAATTTTTTTCAATACTGGCTTGGAGAAGCAAATTGTAGGAAACTAAGCCTGATCACAGAAAGAGAGCTGAGATGTGTAGGCTTTATGCATATTGTAGATAGGAAAGAATAAAAATGCTTGTTAGAAATATTGAAAGACAGAAGTGATCTCCTGTAAGAAATCAGCAGGAGCAACTTCGGTATCTTGGTGATTGAGACATAGAGGAGAAGGAGAGATTTACAAAGGAGGGAATGACTGTGCTTTGTACCAGATGGGAAAAACTAGAATGATAGGGAAAGGTGGGGTGTACTGTACTGTACTCTGCATTTCAACAATGTATTCTCTCAAAAAGGCTTCTAAAAATTCTGTCAGAATTGTTCCCAGCCAAATCCATTGCTTTTTCTTTTACTGTTCAATCAGAGTTGACCAGTCCTGAATTCTCTTGCATTTCTTGTGAGCCCCTTAGTGGCTTACTTTAAATGCCACCTTGAAAACTGCTGTTTACAGATGAATCTTCTTTAAGCAAGACACATAGTGAAATAGACCATATAGTGGTCTGTAAGCAAATGAATGTAAGAAAAACAACTTACTGCAACTTTGGTCATTTGGAACAATAAAAGATTAGTGACTGTTCTACTTAAGACTTTTTTCAACACATTTTAAGTCCAAGGTAATGAAGAAAACAAAAGCAGATAAAAGCTTATTCTTCACCGAATTTTTTTCCCATTGTACATGGATCAATACTTTGTTAGCTTAGCCTGTGTTCCAGGCATATCTTCTTAAATATCAGCCACCAGCAGTATCTGCACATAATTTATGTAGATCTCATTCCAATTACTTAGGCTGGTACTAGAAGGAAGTATTAATGTCATCAGTGTGCAGCATCCACCTTTTGGCAACTGTCCTCCCTAAGAAGATCAGGTTAGTTATATGCTACATGACTCTGAGGAAATAGTACTGAAAGACAAACGGTAGTTAGCCTTAATATGGATAAATCTTCTGTAATTTTAGAACTCTGAAATCCAGTTATTCTGTACTTTTTACCTCACTGCTTTCACAGCCTTTCTATATTGTCCACTTGTATTTTTCTGAGTCATGCCTACAGTAATTGAAAACTAGTTTTGCTTATTTGATGGAAAATCCAGACAGATTGAAAGACAGCTCTCTGCTGCTCTTATGTCCAGACTTTGAACAACAGCCACACAGTTTATCATGCTCATTACATTTTATTGTGTCTACTGCCATGTAGTTCATTTCTTCAAGACTTATTACTTTAGAAGAAAATGTAGGTTATCTAACGGTTTCCTGGACTGTTTGCAAATACTAGGTTTCACTCAGAACAACAGATTCAATAGGATAACTGGACTTTTTAGTACATTTTTCTCTCCCCCCGCCCCCAAATAAAACCCCCAAACCACCTATTCTACTTCTGACTCCTGCAATATCTCCATCCACCCTTTCTATCTTTTATGTATTTAATTGTACTGTTTCCCTCCTTTTGATGCAGAGAGCGATCAAATTAAACTGGTCAGTATGTAATCAAGATAATGTTGGACTTTGTTCTATATATTTCAGTTAAAGCTGACCCCATATTCATTGCTTATGGTCTGATTTAGAAAATTACTTTTTTTTTTTTTAAATCAAACTGTTTTCATACTGCAAGGAAGAAATTTGGAGATGGGAATTCTCCCTTCCAGTCCTTGTTTTCTACATCCTGAATTGCAGGTTTTGTGCTGATATTACAGAAATAGTTGGAGAAGGCTTCATGGTCTCCAGAACCTAATGCAGGAGATTAATTCTCTGCCCCTTCCTCTCCCATTTATAATTTTTGCAGTCTGTGAAATACAATGCAGCTTTGCAGTCACCCTGATGCTGTTCAGCCTCCCCTCTTGTGTATTTTATAGGAAAAAAACCTAACTGCTTTTTCTGGATTTATTCTTAAACAGTTAAGAACAGCATAAGACCAGAAAAGGGAAAAAAAGATGATGTTTGATGAGCAAATCAAATGCACAGAATGATAACTTGGGGTTTATCCAAAGGACATTTTCCTTTACCCAGACATGCTTTTTCTTCTTGTTGCTGTCATGATTGATTAGTGAAGCACCAAACAATCCATGTAATTATTCACCAACTGCAGACCATCTGGAGTTAGGAATTTGCAGTCTCTTTCTAGAAATGTATCTGCACTGGGTTTGCTGCATGCTTTTGAGCCTAGTACTTAATCACCACATGTGGGAGGTGTTAACTAGGGAATTGCCTTTCCAGTCTAACTACATTATCATTTATATTGTGCTGTAAATGTCTATAACATTTAAGATGCTTTACAAAGGGTTAGAAGTGCAACACACATAACAGCTCTTACCCCAAAGAGCATAGAGTTGAAGTGCACAAGTGGGTACCATAAAATAAAAGGCAAATGATGAGGGGAGAGTGGCTGCTAGAGAGGTAAAGGAACAGATGTCAGAAATCTTTTGGAGGAGGAGGTGATTGAGGAGGAGGGAAGCTGTTCCCATGTGAAAGATGATCTAAAATGGGGAGTGGGCGAAGGAAACAATTTGGAGTTTCTTACAAGTATGTCTGCTGTCCTATCAAGAAGTGTTTGCGCTTTTGAAAGCATAGCTAAATTTGACAGGAAAAGTAAACCTTTTAAACATACTAGCGTAAAAAGAAATGTAAAAACCCTGCCCATTGCATGTTCTAGACATACTGTGCATTACAAAAGTAACTCTGTCACCAAAATAATGCACATCTTACAACCAGAATCTCTCCGAAAACTCATACACTCATCATAAACTGCATCTCTCCTCCTTCAGAGACCAGGCAAAACAACCCAGCCTGAAGAAACACCTGAAGGTCAGCAACTTGGACAGGAAGGTCAACAGTCTGGCTTTGTGGACATGAGGCAGGAAGGCAGTAGGCTTGTTCCTCAGCTGGGGATAACACAATGGGTGCCAGACTCTGGCCTTCTTATAGTTAAACCAGGGATTGCCCACATTTTTCACTGTGGTGCTTCACGTATGCCCAGTGATGACTGGGAATGACACACCTTAGTGATATGGTCTTTTTGGTTGAGACTTTAGAAATCTATTGTTTCAAGATCCAGCAGAGACAGCTCTATCATTATTGTTGAAGCGGCAAATATGTGTTCATAAGGAATCATTAAATATGAAAAGACATCTATGTTTGGGATAATGTCTCCTGGCTGGGGGAACATCCATACTGCTTCATGCACTAGTTAGTTTCTGCAGAGCTAGTTTCTACAGCTTTTATAACACATATAGTGAGGCTATTGTCTGTGTAGTCTGAAGTAACAAAAGCCATCTCGTTTATCAGTATTTCTGTACAATATCTGGGCCTTCTTCCAAGACACAACAACAACTTTATTTTAAAAAGAGGGGAAATGGATAAGTTTGATGCGTATGCAGTTTTCGTCCAAAGGCATGCCACAATGCAAACATATGGGCTGCACCTCTTTATGCTAATAAATATTATAATGCCATGGCCTGTTCTCTGTCAGAGGCATGTCAGAGCTTATAACTATATGACTAAGGTCTTCTCCTGGTATAATCTGTCCTTGCTACTTACAGAAAATGGACCTTGTCCTGCTGCTGAGCCATGCTGTGGCATTGTCTGAGGGAGCACTAATTGGTGTGGACCAAATTCATGCCAGGCAGCATGCTAACAATTAAACAATATAAATGGTCATGATCTAGTGCTGAAATTCATGCCCTGTTTAGACACACGGTGCACTTGTACAGACATAACAACAGCATCTATCTAATTCAGAACCATTTTTAGACAGCAGATAATGACCAGGAAGTCTCCCTAACACACCTGACTTTCTCTGGTTTCTCACAAACTGTACCTGAGGAACAGGAGCCACTGAGCAGGCTGGAATACTCCATCTCCTATTGGGATGTCAGCTACTACCCATATTTTGCCCCACTGATTGTGTCTGGTTCTCTCATTCATTCACTGTGATGCACTTTAATCTTATCCTTAAATAATTTGTCATCCCTTCCCAGCTTATAGCATCTTGATTTTGTTCTCAACCATCTCCATCCTATATCAAATTAATTAAAAATAGTCATGAATATTAATCTCAGATCCCTGTGGAAGCAGTCTTCATGCTGGGCCACAGATAGTTACTTAGTGAGCCGATTTTTGTAACCAGTTGCATACAGCAAATGAAGGGGCAGGAAAATTAGGTGAGGAATGATTCTCTCTACTGATCCTGTAATTAAGAAAAGGTGAGAAGCAGTAAATATCACCAAAGTTGTCATATAGACTTAGCAATGTTTTACATTCTATCATCACACTTATTCCCATTCTGTCTCTCTGAGCAGGCAGCTGCTAGACTTAACTACAGTAAGATAATGTCAGAAAACAGAAGCAAAATATTTTGATCTGGGGACTGCAGAGCTGTGGGTGGTGTAAACTGTGGCCTCCTTGTAGATCAGAGATGAACCAGGAAGAACTTTTAGCAGAGTGAGAAGCTAAACTATGCTGTTACCAAATTAATATGCTATCCTTGCTTAAGTCAATGGGAGGTTCATCATAATCTCCAGTGGAGTCAGAATTTCCTTCTCAGTACTTAAAACTCTACCAGGTTAACAGAAAAAGACTCAAAAAATCACTTGCTGTACATTTTTGGAGACCAGATATATATGGTTGGTGTATCCCACTTAGCCACATCCCAGCTGCATATTGGGTAAGACTCAAGCATTCATTAGTTTCTTCACTCATTGGTGCCTTCATTTCTACCAAGTGGGAATCTTGGCATATGGAATGGATAGAAATCCTGGTCTGCTCTGAGCTTGCCCCTACTCTGGATATTCACGGGACACCTGAGAACATCATGGCACATATCCACACATCACTTTAGATGCAGCCTAAGAAAATCTCTGTCTTCAGAATGAAAGAGGTAGATACCAATATGTGGAGAAGCCCATGTACTTCCAGTAACAATTCAGTCATTTTACCTGGAGATACTGCTGTTTCATAAATGGTCTAATAATGATCATTGTCTTAGATATCGCAGGAAGGTATTCATTCAACATATTAGGAAAGTGCTTTAACCAGGCTGAAGAGCGAATAGTAGAATGACGTGCAGTAGAAAGATAGTGGGAACAATCTGGTGATACCAGACCATTCTTCCTTTGTAATTCATACTATTTTTTTCATTAAATTAACACAGGTCCAGCACAAAAAGGAAAGAGGGGAAAGAGAAGGGGAAGCAGGAAGGGAGGAGAGTCTTTGCCTCTGTCTGCCAGGTAAGAGGAGTCCCACCTCTGTTACTTACCCCTCCAGGATGTTTCTTCCCTAATGCATTTAAAAGTCCCATATGCCAGGGGAACAGACCACTGTGGGGCCATATCTGGGTTGTGTATCTGTCAAGTTGTAAGAAAAGGGGCTTCATAACCAGCTCTACCAAAAACATGTTTTAGAGGAAACCTTCATTACAAGCAAATGAGGTAATGAGGGGGAAATGCCCTCATGTTTTCTTGGAAGCACCCAGCACAGTCCTTAAAGCAAATCCCATAACTTGATCTTGCTCATTCATAAAGGAGAATTTTCCTTCCCAGCACACAGTAGTATCCTTGGGAAGAAAGAAGAGTTTGTAATCTGACCTGGAGTCAGTAGTTCTATACTGCACCTTTTGTGTACCCAATGAGCTATACGGTCAGCTTGGCAAGCCGTGATGAAGCTGTATGACCACTGACATTTTGTCTGTCCAGTCTCTTGTAGGAGTCTGTAGTTTTCTGTGCCATGCTGATCCAGATGCATCAGAGATGATTTCATGAATAAGGGGGCAAGGAAGGTAAGGAAAGTTTTTCAAATAATTGGGACATTTTCCTGCTACAGTCTAAACCAAGAATAGTTATCAAATTAATTCATAAACACCACTAGCCACTGACAGTTCTTTGTTGCTTCCAGATTAAACGGAATTCAGACCAGTGATCAAAAGGCGAAGGATCTCTCACTCATTCACAACCCCATGAGCCATCAGTTTCCCAAGAGCACTAGTTTTTATAAGAATGTCAGGAAATATGCAGTAGTTGTGGCGTAGTGTATGCTTAAAATGTTAATGACCTTTCTAGCTTAAATGTCTTTGAGTTCCTGTAATTAGACAGCAGAAGACATTTAAAGATGCGTTCCTGGAGCAAGTTAAGCACTATTTCTGTTACATGTCATTCTTCAAAGACAGCATCTGAAATACGTATCTGAAGTGTAGCATCTGAACACTGTTTTAGTTTACCCCAGACTTCACTGTAGCAACCTTCCCTGAATTTAATAAGGCTGCTTTAGAATGAGCAGTGCCCAGGGTAACCTCAGTCAATGAAAAGCAATTTAATTTAGTTTATGGAGGAGGCACATTGTGTCTCTCCCCCCCGCCCCAAAGTAGATTAAATGAAAACCTTTCTTATGTGTTGAATGAATGCTTTCAGGATTGTGTATCATACTGTGATCTCTATAAAATCTTGTGTAAATTTGTACATTTGGGTCACTGTGTATTTGGTCTAAAATGCAAAGATGAGCTGAGCATAAATGGATACACTTCTCTAAACACACATAAAAACAACTATTTAATTCACTGAAATAAAAAAAATAGGAACAAAATTGCTGAAGCACAACTGGTATAAACAGGATGGCTATGATAGTCTATGTGTATATGCTTTTATTCTTTGCAGTTCAGTAACACCTTCAATGCCATATATACAGGGTACACACTAGGAAATCCTGTCGCTACTGCACAGAGTTTGGCTCTTTGGTGACACGGCACAGTGAAATATCCAGGGCTAGCGCCCAAAAATACAAAAAGGTTATGTCCTGTGCCATGTACTGATTTGAATTTCACACTGATGCCAAGGGCCAGTGTATATGATACATTATATGTTGGTAATGTGGAAAGTGACAACATCCCAGAGACACCCTAACCTCTCAAGCCAGAGAGTGACCTCATTAGGCCACAGAGGAAAACTTTGAAAAGACTTCTGCATCTAGGATCAGAGTCAAGATAGATGCATGAGACATGCTATTTAACATAACAGTAAATACTGTCTTTGAATACTGTGCATTAATCAAGACAATGAAGGGTAGGGCTGTACATCACTATACAGGCATATGGCACAGCACAAATTAGTGTGCACAGCAGAGGTCACTAACAGAAATCATTCTTTGCCACAGGTACAGAAGCTGTGTGTTTTAGTCTCCTTTGAACTATAAATAATCAGAAATTGCACCAGGATATATGTTGCACTTTTATTTCATGTTTGCATTTGATCTCATCTTTCATGTCTATTTCATATATTCTGTTTTTCATGTTAAGGTTTCTGCTAGCAGTTTGAATCTTCTTGAGGTGTAGATATTACAATCAAATGCCTGAGTGTGGAGGTAAGCATTTGTTATTCTCTGCTTTGGACTGTATGTGTTAACATTTAACAGCAAAACTTAAGTGTACAGGATGCAGCACTATTAAGAGTTTTAGTTCTTCTGGCCTAGAGGGCATCTGTACTTCATTTTTTGCTACGAAAGCAACAGTTTAGCTTCAGGCAACAACTCATAAAGTAACTGTATATGCTAATAAGAAGTCAAGCTTCTTCAGAAAATAAAACTATGTCGCCCTGTGATTAGTTGTAAGAATGAATTAATACCAGAATTGCAAAGCTAAATATAATCTCTGTAACACCAAATCTACTTCTGTCTCTAATAAACTGAGTTCATGTTTGAGAGAGAAATTAAAAACCAACAAGCTTAACTTCTCTAGCAGTAGAAAAAAGGTCAGGAGGAAAGTGAGATTTATTCAAACAGATGTCCATACTTTTCTTATAAGTAGGCTTAGAGGGACAATATATCACAATTGTATTCAATGTTTGTTCATCAGAAATTATCTCACAATTCAGAGTACATAATTCCAGGTGTTGTTAACACCTGTACATACTATAAACAACTAATATATAGTTTAATGATACCTTCTGCTGTTTGGAATTGTTATGGATTAAGTTTGATCAGCCATTTTGGAAGACATACAAGTTTCATGCATCGGATATGTCTGGCCTGATTCTCCATTCTGCTGTGAAATTCACAGATAGAAAATGGCAAAAAACTGTACAATGTGCTGGGAAAAGGTAAATGAGTTAAATAAGAAATAATGGGCTGGAATACTGCACTGTGTATGTGCATGAAAAAGATAGCAGTACTTATCTGGGGAAACAAATCCCAGCAGATATTTACTGATGAAATTGGTTTGTGAGTCAGGCAGAGCTTTTATTGCTAGCATGCCATACAGCCACACTGCTCATGAGTCTCTAATATTTTTTTTTCCATTTTATTTGTGAAGATGACCTTCCAGACCAGTCCTGTGTGTCCTGTGCAGGACTTGAGCAATGTTTGAGAGATGCTGTGGGCAGCCCTTAGGGAAGCCTGAGTACTGGGGGGAGTGCAACAGTGTTGGTGGGTTCGGTGGTGGTGGTATGGGGCTGCTTGTTGTGGGATGTGGAAGGATCCTGGTGCAGTGGCAAAACCCCAGGCAGTGTGCTGGCACTCCGAGCTAGTGCTGTGCGCTAGCTGGATTCTGGAGACAGGAGGCTGGAAGGCCAGGGCACAGCAGGGCTGTGGGCCATGCAAGATCACAGTGTAACATGGAGAGCTGCAGGGAATGGGGAAGTAAGACCAAGATGCAGCCTTATGGTTGGTCTGCAGAAAGGTACTTGAAATTCCTGTTTGGTTTCCATTAAGGAAAGTATTTCCCAACCCTGCTTTAAAGAGTGTATTTCCACGGCTAGACAGAAGCATTAATGAAGAGCTTTCAAATTTCTGAAGCCTAGTTATATTATTCTAATAGCCATCAAGGATTATATTAGCAGCTATTCTGTGTGAAGAAGCGACTCTCAGTAAAAGAAGGCCATAGGACAAACAAGCTCATATCCACCCCAAATCACACATGAGCAGAGCAGTGACATCCTCTTAGCATTAGCAAGTACTTCAAAGTTGGAAAGCTTCTTGTGAGTGCAGATTTGGTAGAGCTTCCCATGAAAAAGGCCTTTAAGCCATCACACTAAGTTTGATGGTACAGTCATTTCCTAAGTCAATGACTCCCTGGCCTCTTATGCAATAATTGCAGTGCCGCTGCCTTCTCCTCTTTTACCCCAGCTGCTGCTTCCTTTTGCATACTTCTGCCTGTATATTCCATGGAAGAAGGTCTTTGTGACTTGTATTTTTCATATGTTATTTCAGGTAGAGCTAAGGCAAACATAGCAGTCATAAAATGAAAGAACATTGCTGTATACATGTGTATATATACACATATATAATGCTTTCTTTTTAGACACTCTGTATCAAGCTACTGTTGTCTAGAACTAGTATTCAGCTTAATGGCTCCCATCCTTTCTTACTTTGCCCCATGTCTTCTGCGATGAAAGAGCAAATTCTTTCAGAGACAAGCAATATTCCCATCAATAAAACAATTGGGACAACTCTTCAGTATGCCCAATTCTTACTGTGGTTTACTGGCCACTAGAAAGAAAACCAGGAAAACAGCTCTGGGTCATCCCCTTTGGAGCTCTTTTCCCATTCTATTTTATCTAAGAAACCTGAGTAGAACTTCGTAGGAGTAGGTAGACAAATATAATAAAACTTAATAGCACAGATACAACAGGGACAGATGATGCAGAGTGTGGGCTGAATGTTCATGCTCCCTTTCTTCTTTGTGGGAAAATCTTTTAACAGTCACCAAATAGCAGAAAAGTACTAAGAAAGTTCAACAACAAAGGAGAGGCAGCCAACTTTTGAAAATATACTTGAAATTTTTAATAATGTTCAACTAGCATCTCAGTATACGTACTCATCCTGGGAGCCCTACCATATTACTTTCGGAATAATCATCCATCTCAGCCTGGCCTCTACAGAAGGATCCAAACCCTGAATAATTCACTTTCCCTCCACATTAGAGTCTGTGCTAATGTTTTCATCATGATGTTTATATGAGAACATCTGTATAGAAATCCACTGCTTTCCTCACCTGGGATTTCCCATGCAGAACCTTCTTTAGTCAATTCAGCTTGCAAACATATTTTCCAACTCAGTGTCAGAAGCCTACCCTAATTTGATTTGTGTTTCCTTCTGGTCAAAGAACAGTTCTAGGAGAGATATTCATTAAAGATTCTTTGCACCAAATACTGTCTCCGTTCCATCAGACACAACTCTGTGGATCATACTATTGCGACAATTTTTTGCAGATTCCTTCTGCTGTCCTTCCAACCTTTCCTTCTTTTTGGAGTGGAGTTTAAGCACCACCTTTCATAAGCAGTCCATGAAGTCCCAGACACTCTCAGTGTACTGTGGTAAACAGAAAGCATCCCGCTTTCTCTGAAATGAATTCAGGATTCTTAGGTTTGATTCTTCTAAAAATTCTCATAGTCACTGAGTCCTGCACAAAATTTTAACAGGAAGCAACGATGATGCCCTTTGGTCCTTGACAAAACATGACTACAGTAGAGACATCATCGAAACATTTGTGTGTGTTTTCTTCTGTTTTACCCCGCAGTAACTAGATTAGAGGAATATGTCTTTCTTGTTAGATCCATCTGTGTAGCCAAATCAGTTGTTCCAGATATGACCACTCTGAGGAACATAAGCTATGATTCAATTAACCTTCCTTTGAAAAGTTTGTTGGTATCATTTGAAATTAACCTATAACAGCTAAATCAGTATTTCTCTTCATCCTATTCTAGTTTTGGCTTCTAATGAGTCAGAAGTGGCTCTCCTAAAATAAACCTATGGGTTCTGGATGAAGAAAATGCTAAAGTATTTATTTTTCCTCTTTTGGGGAAACACGTATTTCACCTACCTCTTATCACAAATCCTTTGCTAAAGTAAATAATGCTTTCATTTCAGTAGGAAAAAGAAGATAGCTTCAAAGAGGGGACATGAAATTGAATACCAGAAGAAAGCTAATTATTGAAATAAACAAAAAAGGTCCTCGTTCAGAAGCCAAAGTTTTTTATAATATGTTCTGTTGAATAGGCTTGGCTTGGGATTTTTTTGGTTGTTTACGATATCTTGATTCAAAGACTCTGGACGATACGTGTATGTTATATATAATGTATTTATACCTCATTTTTTAACTGAAGGGGAATGATCTTCCTCATTTAATTCTTTATGTATATATTCCTCTTAACATATGATAACATACCTGTTGGTTTGTGTTTTTTTCAAGAATTAAA
Source organism: Gymnogyps californianus (assembly GCF_018139145.2). Lineage (NCBI taxonomy): Eukaryota > Metazoa > Chordata > Aves > Accipitriformes > Cathartidae > Gymnogyps > Gymnogyps californianus. The sequence goes on along the minus strand of NC_059474.1, from coordinate 56,362,299 downwards.
ACTTCCCGTGATGTTAAGCAAGCGTCTTGTTGTTTTTTGCATCGTCTGGTTCAGAATTGGATCAGCGCTGAGAAGTCCTGTTTAGAGATGAGAAGAGTGTTGAATTTTGGATGTGAAGGTTTTAGTAATTTCAGTTGCTACTGATTTGCATGCAGAGACAAGATTACTAGAGAAATGAAAATTTGACATTCATCTCCTCATATAAACAGAATGATTTATTCTTTAAATCAAAGTAACCTACTTTTGTTACTTTTAAAGCCTTTTTTCATTTTTTTCAGCATCTGATTGAGGTAGTTTTTTTCTTTAGCAAAGGAATTTTAGGTTCAGTGAGTTCAAATTTACTCAGTCCTGAACTTAGAAACTGCAATTTCTGCCTAGAAAGTTATATTTCTGAAAATAAAGGTTGACTGCCAGTAGAAACCATGGGTAAATCTTAACAGATGGCAGTACATGCTGCAATTTTATGAAATACCTGCCCATGACTGTATATACAACTTATTCTGCATAGTTGTTGGGATATGTGCAATTTAGTATGAATATATATTATGTGGGATTAGTGCTGCCTAAAAAGAAGAGCTTGTGTGGACTCACATGGTGACACAAATGCATGTTTTCTTACATGTTGTATTGGGTTTGCGTGGCAAGGTTTTGGTAGCAGGGGGGGCTACATGGGTGGCTTCTGTGAGAAGCTGCTAGAAGCTTCCCCTATGTCCAATAAAGTTAATGCCAGTGGGTTCCAAGACGGACCCGCCGCTGGCCAAGGCCGAGCCCATCAGTGACAGTGGTAGCGCCTCTGGGATAACATATTTAAGAAAGGGAAAAGAAGTTACAGGGGAGTAGCAGTTGCAGCGAGAGAGAGGAGTGAGAAGATGTGAGAGAAACAACTCCTGCAGACGCCAAGGCCAGTGAAGAAGGAGGGGGAGGAGGTGCTCCAGGTGCCGGAGCGGAGATTCCCCTGCAGCCCGTGGTGAAGACCATGGTGAGGCAGGCTGTCCCCCTGCAGCCCATGGAGGTCCACGGTGGAGCAGGTGGATGCCTGAAGGACGCTGTGACCCCATGGGAAGCCTGTGCTGCAGCAGGCTTCTGGCAGGACCTGTGGACCCGTGGCCCGTGGCCCCATGGAGAGAGAAGCCCACACTGAAGCAGGTTTGCTGGCAGGACTTGTGACCCCGTGGGGGACCCATGCTGGAGCAGTCTGTTCCTGAAGGACTGCACCCTGTGGATGGGACCCATGCTGGAGCAGTTCGTGAAGAACTGCAGCCCGTGGGAAGGACTCATGTTGGAGAAGTTCATGCAGGACTGTCTCCCGTGGGAGGGACCCCATGCTGGAGCAGGGGAAGAGTGTGAGGAGTCCTCCCCCTGAGGAGGAAGGAGCGGCAGAAACAATGTGTGACGAACTGACCCAAACCCCCATTCCCTATCCCCCTGTGCCGCTCGGGGGGGAGGAGGTAGAGCAAATCAGGAGTAAAGTTAAGCCTGGGAAGAAGGGAGGGATGGGGGGAAGGTGTTTTTAAGATTTGGTTTTATTTCTCATTATCCTGCTCTGATTTGACTAGTAATAAATTAAACTAATTTTTCCCCAAGTCGAGTCTGTTTTGCCCACGATGGTAATAGCCAAGTGATCTCCCTGTCCTTATCTCGACCCACGAGCCTTTCATTTTATTTTCTTTCCCCTGTCCAGTTGAGGAGGGGGAGTGATAGAGTGGCTTTGGTGGGCACCTGGCATCCAGCCAGGGTCAACCCACCACACGTGTCTGAACCTTGGACAAAATTCCATTAAGCTTGATATTCAATACAAGCAGTGTAAGTGTACAATGCTTCCTGACATGGCCCTAGTGGTAGGGGCTGACGTGTCTCTGAGATGATTCATATACACATGTACATGAGCTGAGCCTGTTGCAAAGGTCATTTATACTGAGATATATATACAGATGGACAGAAGCATCTGTGGAAAATTTGGTCAACAAGAGAGCAAGTAAAGACCAAGGGATAATTTGGTACTGAGTTATTTGCCCTTTTTAAGGAATGTGACTTGTTCTGTGCCTCTAGGATTCTGTTATGTTCTGTGTCCCCAACACAAGGTTGGGGTAGTGTAAAATTACCTTATGTGGCCTCCGAAAAGATTCTTTTGCAACAACTCTGCTACCTGATTCGTTGGCAAGATCCTGCTCTACCAGGTATTGTGGCAGCTGGACCAGAACAACCGTGTTTCACTCACTTTTGTTCTTTGGGAATGATTTCTGGCTGGCCACAGAAAGAGTTGGATCTGACTTGCCAAGCTAAAATATAATCAGTCTTGAACTCCAGAGGAAGCTTGAGTGGATTTTCAGAATATTCTTAATTCAGCACAGCCAAGTGTGTCAAACTTCTTGTTTTGTGAAATATGAGGGAACGCTGAATACAGAAAAACAGATACTAGTTGAAAATAGCATGAAAATTTTAATGTGTACAGAGAAGAAAAGGTTTAAAGTGTTTAAATAACCCCTCTGCAAACTAAATAGTTGCTGACTAGCATAAAAGAGTTAATTATAGCTTGCTTTCCAGTAAGTAAGACCTTTTTAATACCTGCAGGTGTCCAGTAGATTCTTTTGTATCAGCTAGCCATAAGGGGTAACATGATCCTCCACCATTTCCTTTTGAGTGGAAGTAGACACAGTTTGTAAGGTAATAGAGAAGATTAATAGCTAGATCTTTATTGAAAAGAAAACGAACACCACACTGAAACGCGTTTCAACTTTTTGGAAGTTCAAACTGGGCTCCAGCAGGGCTCTAATCTGCCTTTGAACTTAAACTGAAACACTCAAATCAGAGCCGCTTTGTGCGTTTGGATCATTGCTTTACAGCTGAGTTTCAGCCCCATCCTCTTGGAAATCCCCATGCCCCATCATTGCTCTCTGCCTGGCAAGGTCAGGCACGAGATCCTCACTGCCAGATATGGCAATCAACCTTTTCTTGGCAGCTCTCAGTAAAAGCTAGCTACCAGCTGTTTCCTGTGACTGAATGAAGCCAGTGCTTGCTGCTGCTGGTTTCTTTGGGGCTTTAATGCCTTTTATCGAGAGTTTTCTTTTTATTAAAAAGAGTGCTATGGCAGTGCACATAAAACATTCAGAAAGCATTAAGTAAGGAAGAAACTTCAAATATTTGGTGTCTCAATGTCATAATGAGGACAACAATGGCCAGTGCATTCAGGGGCTACTCTGAGGTAATGCTTTTGCTGTTCTACTTGTGGGCCCATTAAATCATTTGCAGGGGACTGCATTCCCTCTGCTGTATCCTCACGTACACTTTTGGAGAAAGAAGGGGTTGGGTGAAAGAGGCCCTCCTCCTCCTCAGTTACACTTTTTATGCTGAGATATCTCTGAACAACCTTTCTCTTGTAGACATTTCTGACCACAAGAAACTCTTCTTGAATCTTCAGATGTCCAATGTTCTTAGAAAATGGGTTAATAGCACTAACTAAAATGCTGCCAGTACACTTTGATTCAAATATATATTCAGATATAGCATTGCTAAATTGGACTCTAAGACTCAGTTTGAGAGCCTTCTATCAGCAAATGGGTTGATGTAGAAATCATGGACCTAAAAGCTACAAAAAGTAATTTTATCAGTCATTAAGCACTTCTAGGAAGTGATCACATAATAAAAAACCTTAGCAATGCTAGGATAGCCATCCTACATAACAGTGCGGAAATTATTAAATTCTTCCTTATGAAAAGTACAAACTTAAGGCCAAAAACAGAGGTGCTCTTTTACTTTGGGGGTCTGCTATCCTTCTGCATTACTTTTTTGGCCTTTGTTCAGACAATATACTGTCAATTATCTTGTCTTATCTGTAAAGTATATACTGAAATACAGATGCTTGCAGAAGCACTTCTTAAAATACGACATTTTATTTAATTAATAAGCTAGACTTACACATGCTAATGCTGTGTGTATACATATAGCCATTGTGAAACGCTTCAATAAAAATGGGACCTATTATCAGTACCCCAGGTATGTTCTCTTTATTGACCTAAACAGCTACCATGAAAAATCTCCAGACAAGTCTACAGCAATGCTCCCCTTTTTGAATGTTGCAGTACCATCTAAAGACAGGAAACCTATGAGTAATCAGGACCTGACCCACAGAAGGCATCTAAACGAAGAGTCGTACAAAGATCTAGTTGATTCTTTAAAGTAAATACAACGATCTGTAGATTACAACATCAGAAGCGGTCTCAGAGACTCCAGCTTGTCTTCCCTGCATAACACTGATCTTAGAATTTCCCCAAAATCATTGCTATTAGAACCAAAGCATAATTTTTATGAAAACCTCAGCTCCTTTTTCAAAAACTACCAGCCATGGAGAATTCAACGTAGCCCTTGAAAAGCTGTTCCAGTGCTTAACTATCATGCCTTACAGAAAAAGCACTTTATTCCCCATCTAGACCAGTCCATCTGCACCTTTTAGCCAGTTGCACTCATGTCTGCTAATCCAAATGGCCTTTTACTCCTCATGTTATTACTCACAGAGAGGGGTTAAATTGCTTCTTAACCTTTTCCATTGTAAGCTAAATAGACTAAGCTTTTAGTTTTCACTGATGCAGGACATTTTGTAATCCTTTAAGCATTCTCATGGCTCTTCTGTGCATTTTTTGCATCATTTTCATTATCCTCCTTGAATTGTCAATACCAGAATTGGAGATAATCAACCCGTAACTGCAGCAGGAATGCCAAATGAAGGGGTTATGCAAGCTTTCTGCTCCTACTAGGTTCTCCTTGTCATGTATCCATTATTTTGCACCTGGTGATGCTTTTTGACAAAGGGAAGTTAGAAATATGGAGCTTTGTGTTTCTGTCTGGAAGATGTCCCTCTTCCACATATACTGAAAGCTCTCAATGTGCCTGAACCAATGCTACTTAGTGCTGCATGCTTTGCTCGTAAAATGAGGCAGGGAGTCACAGGCTTTTGCAAATGGAAGCCACCAACGCAGAAAGACACAGTTCTGGCATGTTTTAAAGAAACAGTTGTTTTAGGGACTGGCGATTCATCTTTTTCTTTTCCCATTAAAAAGCCTGACGACAAATACGTATTAGGCACCCAAGGATCTGATGGAGCTTTGATACAGTCTCACACCAAACAATGAATTGCAATAATGTGAAAGGTCGAGCTTGAAAGCAGACAGTGAAGAACAAACGCTGGAGCTGGCCTCATTTCACCTCACCGTGCAGAGGGGCAGCTGGCCAGGCATGCCAGACACGAAGATCCAGAGTGCCTGCCGTGTAGAGATCTTGCCGCTAGATACATTGTGGGGTTGGCTGGGGTTGCCTTTCAGCCCCAACTGGGTGTATGTCTCTCAAAGTTATTAAATAAGTCGAACATGGATTCCTAAACATGCATCTCATATGCACAAGCTTGCAGGCCAGTAATGCTAACAAAAAGTTGACAGCTGTTAACAGATAAACCTCACACATTTAGAAGCAAGGATAACAAACCCATACTATGCACCACTATGTTCTGGTAATTAGCCTTGGAGATGGGCTATACTATTATCCTGGAGCAGCCTATATACAGGTCCGTTTCAAATTGCGCTGATGCTTTGCGAATTCAGAGCTTTTAGAAACATTCTCGAAGCTGGAGCAGAGCCTGTGGTTTGAAAGGAGGCAGTGGGAAACTAAAAAAAAGATGGAATAAAGTAGATTTTTGGTTCAGTTGGCTGGTTTATTTTTGTTTGTTGGTTGATTCACCCTTTTTTTGGGAGCCCTTTTGCCTTACTTACTTTTTTATACCTCCTACAATGTGGCATCTTCACAAACATAAAAGAAATTGTTAAGGATAACACAGCAAAATTATGTGGCAGTTTAGACATCAGACAAGGCATAGAAATTAAAACCACTGAAATTACTCATTTTGTAGCACATATACACATATGTCAACAAGGGATATAAGTTAATGTGTGTCTGTGTGTGGTTTTAAACAAGTTCCAGAATCTTACTTTTAACTTTCCTTCTATTGTTTTCTGTAGAAGCATGATTGTTTTAGCAATACTTGGGAAATGTTAACTTGTGTTATTTGGGAAGAAGCCACGAAAATAATCTGATGCATCTAGAGCACAAATAGGAAGTCCAGTACTCCTCTGCAGTTAAACTGGGCTGAGGTGATGGTCTAAGAAAAAGAGTTTAAAACCCCTATGGAGATATAATAGGACATTTAATCCCTGCAGTAAAAGTGACTAACACTAAGTTTGGGGAATGAGGCTGAAATGAAAATCAAGAGTATAGGTTCAGTCTCCTAAGAGAATAGTACTTGGGAGTTGAAATTAATTCAAATAAACTGATCAGGTGGGAATGAATTAAAAAGAGAAAGAGATATAGATCATACTTACGAAGGGTTATGGCTGTATAAGCAATTTAGAAGTTTCTATTTCTCTTTCTAATAGGGAGGCAATGGGTGAAACTGGCAAGAGAATTGCTAGGATGAGGCCATTTGGAAAGGGAGAGAGATAAAAAAATCATTCTTCAGCCTTTATCACTGAAATTGGCAAAAAGTCTGGGCAAGCGTCATTGTAAATAACCTGAAGGCTCCAGAGTAGATGATTGTTTTTCTCATGGACTTATGGATTTTAGAATTTCCTTTCATCCTGTCAGTTCTTGGTCATCCCATAAGCATTTTGGTTTCTCATTTTCCTATGATGACATTCTTACCACGTCCGAGAAGGAGATTTTAATAATGAGTTTTCTCTTGAATTTTGCAAAGATGGTCTTTGAAGAAATATTTTTAAAAATGTCAGTGTAGGTGTCTGACTGCAGTAAATGAAAGAAACTGTGGTATGAGAGAGGCACATGCATACAGAGGAAGCACGCGGAGCAACCACTCTCCCTCTGTACGTCCAATTTGTCATTCTGATGCTAGATGTCTTTTAAGAAAGATGTTCATTAAGAATAAATCTCATTCTCCCTTTCCACATCCACAGCAAAAACAATGTGTTTACATTCTTTTGCTTGCATATGTGTGCTGAATGTGCCTGAATGAGCATTGCTAAATTAGTGCATAACTTTGGGAGCTCTTGCTGTAAAGAAAGACAGGCCTTTAACTTTTACGTTGTAAAGACAGCCTGAGTGTGAGTTTAGGAGGAGTTTCGTGAGGTGAGTTCTGCCTGCACAGAGCAGAAGCAGGCTTTGCAAAGGTCAGCATGGGGAAAAGCCAAAGCAGCTACTGCTGCCGCTGCAGAAATCTTGAGGTGATCTGTGTGCATTGGGCCAGTCCATTGTGGAAGGGACCCAGGTTCACCCCGTTCCCTGTCTGTGAAGGAGGGCTCCTTTGACTCTCTTGCCATGTGGAAATCTTGCTGGGCTTACCATTGAGGACTCTGCACTCAACTTTTTTAAAAAAGTCCCTCTTAAACAAAAATGCAGACAGTGGGAGTAAGGATGAGGAGACTGGGAACAAAAGTCCTGAAATACCTTCAACATGTTAATTTTGTATTTGTTCCAGTTCAAATCGCAGAGAAGCTATTGTCATTTTTTTTTAGAATTGTTTTTTGGCTTTTGAAAAATGAGTGAACTTCTGCAGAAAACTACCTGCACGCATAAAACCCATTAGCACTGCTAATGTAGGTGCCTTATTGGCAGCCTCACTGAGAGGGTCTAACGGCAAAGCTGCAGTCTCAGTCTGACCATGGTTCTTCTGCAGATGTTGTCTGTGCGGCTTGTGTTGTACCCACCTGATGAACGGCATTCTCCAATACTTTCAAACCAACCTCTGCGAAAAGCACTATATTTAGGTCTAAAAATTACATGGAATTAAATACAACCAAATTCCAGCACTGTACAAAATAGAGGCTCTCACAGTTATAACCCAAACCGTTCCAGATGTATATAAAGTTTGATTTTAATTGGCTATAACTTCAAGAAAGTTGATATGGTTTGGTTTGTTATGTTATTTTAGAAAACAAATGCAAAATGTTTATTTAACTTTAAGCAGCTCTGAAACTTGCCTACTGTAACCCATAATCCTCTGATATTTTTAGAGAAATGCTTTTAGACCAGACACCACGAATGCAACAGATTCTACGTAGCCTTCTGTGGTTTCTTAGCATAAAAATAATCTAAGACTAAACAAACAGTAAGGGGAAAAAAAAAAAAACCTAAACCACAGAACAGAACTATTTCTACAACTTGAAAAAATGTGTCATATTGTTAAAAAAAGTTCATGCTTTCTTTTTTATTTCTCATATGGAACTTTTCTTAGCGAGGATCATCTAACACTACTAGAACTAATGTGCCATCTTGCCTGTATGATATTAAAATATCACTGAGTAGCTAAGTACAGCTGCTTCTCACAGAGATTCACAAAAAACCCCAAGTGGATCCCTTATCCAGCTTACATTTTAAAAAGGCTGGACTTGCTCCCTTGAATAACAAGAAGAATATCTAGCAAAATAGGATAAAAATTTATGAAAACACTCTCATTGCCTGTAATGCCACAAATCTGGAGATGCCATCAATAACTCTGTCATCACTGACACAAATCAACAATTCAGAATATTAAAAGATACATTTTATACATTTCTGATCATCAGTCTTCTATGCCCTATTATGTATTTTTCCTTTCTTTTTTGTTCTTTTCTCCCCTGCTTCAGAGCTCTCAGAAATGATCCAGTCATCATAACATGCACCTTTTCTTTTTTCTTTTCCCAAAACTTGCATTTCTACTACAAGTCTCCTGGATCCATGCATCCGTATAATTAGCTGGAAGTCTCATTTTTCATGTACGAAAACAAAATAATGTTTCTGCTCATTATGGTTGTCAAAGACATCTTAAAAATATAAAACCCAAAGGCTTTGGGTCCAAAAAGATTATAAAAAAAAATTCAAAAGTTCAAGAATGCTCATGTTTTTAAGCCAACCTTTGTATGTTAGGCACCTTTTACTCATGTTTTGAATGTTCATATTTAGTGGTACTGCACTCAGAAAAATTAAAGGTTATCAGAGGAGCAGCTCTATGAGTAAATGTTAAAAAAATGGAATGCAGAAACATATAGCGAGGGTTATTTCAACCCTGGGACCTGGAAAGGGATTTTTTTCCCCTCACAGATTTCTGTTTGGGAATGTCTATCCTCCAGAAAAAAACAGGTGTAGAAGCAGAAGGCACTCTACACAGAAAAAATTGCTTTCTAATCTAATACAATTATTTATCTTTGGTGAATTTAAAAGCTACCAAAGATGTGGATCAGTACATACTAGTACAAAAGAAAAACCAGTAAATATATGCTACAAAAAGGGAATGGAAAGTTTTCCTCTGAAAATAGAAAGTATGAACAACTTTATCAAATATGTAGAACTGAGAAATTGTTTTATTACTGTCTCATCACAGCCTATCTGCATGGCATAATACACATCTATAAATAACCTCACTTACACTGCTGTTGTATATTGCCTGTTTATGTTGAAATCTCCCTAGAATAGCCACACAGTTTTTCTGCTTCGCTGTCCAAACCATGCATGATTTCATCTTTCAGTAACATTCACAGGAAACACACATTTTCAGTATAAAATGGGCCTAATGTACCTCTTCCATGCATGGAAGAAAAATCTAGTTACAGACTTCAGGTCTATCATATGAAATACAGTGAAATATTTTAATTTAAATTCAAATATATGGGGATGTAATTGTAAATTAGGTATAAATGCAAATTAAAGGTATATAAGAAATCTTAGGTAGGATGATCCAATTTTTACATGGGCACAACATCTTCATGGTATAGTTAGCAGAGGCCTGTAACATGGTAGCTGATTAAGCTGCCAGTACTTCAGTACAGTGTCACGCATCCCAGAGGTACTTCACAGGCTACTAAGATTCAAAAACCTAATGAAATATACTTGCCCCTGGCAAAACAGAAGGCAGTGAGTGGCCATGCAGCACAGGCACAACACTTCTTATTCCAATGCTTACAATGTTGTGCACAACGTGAAAAGACTTTCATTTTGATTTCCCTGGCACAATTATTTTTCCTCATAATTAACTCCACTGGCTATTTAAAAGTTTAGCTTGATTTACTCTGGCATAGAACCAGATTCAACACAGATTTGACTGAACAATTACTCACTTATTTACCCATCTGGATTACAACAGTGTAAAACACCAGCAGAATATGGATCAATACTATACTCAAGTCCATTCTGATGCCAGCCTGATGACATAATGTATTGATTGAGCAGAAAACATTGACAAAATAAAGCAATTCATTAGTTTAAATCTTGAAATAAAATTTCCAGTGTCTTTCCTCTCATCACTCTCAAACTCACTTGTGTGTCTTTTCTGTGGAATAGACTCAGATTCACCGAAGTGTTTAGGTGCTAAAGTCATCATGAAAAAATACAGTGGGGCTCTGGTCCCTGGAGCTCTTTCCTGAGCTCTTCGTATCCATAACCAAGCATCTACATATAAAATATTAGAAACCCAAATAAAACACTTCCAGTAGTCATATTTTGATTATGCCCGACTGAAAATGTACCGCTGTAAGTTTGATCTGCAGAACCAAGGTTCAGCTCTTGTCAGGTCAACATTTGGTTTACTAATTATTTTTTCAACAAAATGTTCACATCAAGTTCTTAGAATGGTTTTAGGCAGTAGAACAGGAATTCCAGTGTACTCTGGAATACTGGTGAGGCATGTAAATGCCATTAGTAATGCTCTTACACTTATGGAATGTATTAAACTTAAACTCAAAAGAATATACAAATAAATCATAAGTTTGTTTATTATGAAATTACTTGTTGACAAAGCATAGAATCATGTTATTTTTTACCTATTTTTTTCCTGAGCTGATCATGGAATTCACATCCTTTGAGTTTGAAGTGGCACACAAAATTGTCCCAAAGCGTTTAACACTGTTTATAAGACAAGGGAAAAGAAAAAAAACAAGATATTTGATATGACACCGTTATTCTGTGCTTGTTTTTAATACTTGTGCATCTTCCAAAAAACAAGGAAAATAATTATTCACAATTTGGAAGGGGTGATGGCAAAATCCACCCTCAGTATCTCTTAAGATTCGACCACATACTTTCACTTCTTCTAGTGTTACCTGTCTTTGGCTGTGTTGGAGCAAGCTAGCTCCATGACATACCCTGCAGTCCTGCCTCTGTCACCAAGCTCCTTTTGGTTACTGCCTCCCGCTTGCACCTGGGTTTCCTCTGCAGGTAGTCAGGGTGCGAAAGGGCGGGAAGAGGGTGTGAGTCTGAACATCATATTGAGTCGGTGCACTGTTTGCCCTTGCAGACCTGGTGGCTGGAGAATACCCTGGTTCCAATAGGAGAGAGGGAGATTTTAGTCCATTTATACAAAGGCTGACATTTTTAGGACAAAGTAGCATCAAATTAGGAAGGAGAGGGATGCAGAGATACTAAGATTCAAGGACTAAATGAATTACCAAAAAGCAATTAAGAAACAATGACAATTATTATCTCCTATTACTGAGAGATTATAATGGCCTAAAGACAAAGATTTAAAAAAAATGTTCAGACATCTTTCCTTGGTGTGATGGTGATTTTTGCTGCATAGATCTTACTGACTCTAGTAGGAGTTAGGCAGCTCTGGGGTGTGGAGCTCTTTGAAGCAGTATTTTACAGTCTCTCTTGAAATATGTATAGAAACATATACTACAGAAATCTTGCTCTTGTTATATAATTTTAGTGTTAAAATTTAGCAGTCACCCTTCTCCCAAATGCGATGTGACTGACTGCTCTTTGATGCCTACAGATCATCAGACAGACCAATGCACTCAGATGCTTTGTGTGAAGAATTCCTTGGCCACAGATACTTCTATAATTACTGCCCTGCTGTAAAATGAGATTGTGCACACCTGTCTGACACGTGAACCACACACAATCTTCTTTGACTTTTCTAGGCCCTGATGAAAAGAGAGACACATACTGCTACAGTTCCCATATCTAAAGGATTAATGAGGTTATTTAGTAAGTGTTACACAAGTTATGATTAATCTGGAAAAATAGCATAGAAGTATCACCTTATTTTGCAAGGAACAGTATAGGGCAGGAGCCTGGCTTGCATTTACAAATATTATCTTTATTCTGTTAGAAATTTTCTTTGGTTGGAAATATATTGATGTGATAAGGAAAAAAAGGGAAAACTCTGACCTCATTAACAGTTGTGGCGTGGTTGCCTTCATTATGAAAAGGAGGTGACTAAGGGAGATATGACACAGGTCTCTAAAACGATAGATGGTTCAGAGAAAGCAGGTAGGCAGTGATTACTCACTATTTCTTACAGTACAAGGCTTCTTCTACACTCACACTATCAAGTGACTTCAAAACAAACAAAAGGAGGTAGTTGTGCAGGCAATGCAGAGTGAATTGGTGCAGCTTATTAATTCCTGACATTGTCAAGACAAAGAACTAAGAGTGCCAAAGAAAGGACTAGACATTCCTGTGGGAGACAGGTCAGTCAGTGGCTATTAAAAGTTTTTTCAGGTGCAGTTTTCAGCTTGGGAAGTTCTTAAATGACTGGTTAGGAAGGTGGTTGAGTATTTAAAAGAATGGATCATTTTGTAACTGTTCTTCTTGCATTTCTGCCCTAGATGATAAGTGCTAATGGCCACTGGCAAAGAGCGGATAGTGGCGCTGGAGGGATTTGCAGTCAAATGTAGCTGCCTTTATGTCCCTTTTTCCTGAACTTTGTGGTTTTCCATAACATAAGCTGTTCATAACACTGAAAAACTATTAATTTTCATGGCATTTTCTTGGCTTTTACCATCTGATGGGATTCTCATTTAGACTAGCACATAGGTTCTCATTTTGCCTATGCACTGGCATTTGTGATGAGGTAGAGGGACTGTCCTGTCAAAGTCACTCTTACCTTGAGCAACTGTTGGATGCTTGCAGTTCTAGAGTAAGTCTTCTCATAGCGTATGAGCTGTGTTGGGGGCAGGAAACACTGACTCAGATTAAAAAAGCCCACCTGAAGTGGGCTTAAATCCCAAACTTTCTGCAGACACCATGATTTTTAAATTTATGCTATAAACTGGAGTCATTTTATCATCACTTCTAATCTAGGAAGGACTTCAGGATTCCTTTCTGTGGTGGTGAACCGCTAGTAATGGATACATTTTCTAGTGCTATAACTATGTTGCTAGAGTGGATGGAATATTTTTCCCCACTTCTAAGGACAGCTCCATTTGCAGCTTAAAGAACTCTTTCAAAATGAACTGAATCACTTGATAGTTAATAATAGCTTGGCAGTAGGTAGTAGTAGGTAGTAGTTTTTAGAATGCGCAATGGCAGAAAAACTGAAGGGAAACTTGTTTTCACCTATAGCGCTTCTACTCCCTGCTCCTTAATTTAGGTACAGAAAATTAAATGTTGACTGACCATGAAAATGTATGGTACAAGCTAAATATCGGGTGCAGACTGGACAGAAGATATGTTAAGTACTTACTTCCTGGAAGGTCGATTTTTAGTAAGTATGCATGCTTAAATATGAAAGTTAATTCCTCAGCATCATACACTTTAATGCGTGGCTGACCTTCCTCACAGCTCCAAAAGCAGCTCTGGGTAGCTTTATTAGGTACACGTTCCCTCAGCTTCAAGGTTTAACGTGAACCCAGCAAATGATAAATCTATGTAGTTACATCAATTTTGCATGGCCATTAAGCATTAAATGGATACAAGTGACTATAACTCATTTGCTGCCCAATTTACACACCCTGTATACAAAGTCTTTTACTGCATTTCTGTCACCGCTGTATTTCTCCAAGCTTATGCTTATATTTCACCAATTTCAACAACATGCCAATAGAACAGAGCAGAGTGGAATTCTATTTGATATTGTGCCTGAGAGTCTGAAGACACATTATATTAGAAAGCCATGGAAGAAAATCAATGCTGTGATTGGTAACTATACACTATAGATTAATTACGGCCAGAGGCAAGGGATTAAGCCCAGCACAATCCTTTATGCAGTCTGATTGCAAGCACAGTTGTAAGCAAACTTCTCTAAGAGTGTTCGAAGTTGAAGGTCATGTTGTATGGCATTGGCAAGGCTTTTTTCCCCTAGAATTTCAGAGAGGACTCAGATTTCTCTCAGTCTCTGTATGTAACAAGGTACTGGTGACACTGTGGCCATGTGAATGAAACCTTCATTGTTCCCTGTGCTGCTGTGATGTGGAATGGCATGTCATTTGTTTGGTCATTTTCTCAAGATTGGCAATTACATTTTAGATTTTTTTCCCCCCAGATTTATATCATGATAAATCATTGTTATCAATGCACAGATTCCTTATGAGGGAACCTTTGCCTGCTGGAGTAAGTTCTACGTTATTACTTGTCTGTATGACTTCCTATGATAATTAGAAGAACAGTGCTAATTAAGTAGTACCAAAAGTGACAGAGGTATTGATTTGGTTCTGCCTTGGACTGTAATCAACATAATCTCTCCTTCTGCACCCTACATGGAATGTTCTACTCTCATCTTGTTGCTCAGATGTGGCAAAACTACTTGCAGCAATGTAGCCCAAGTAATATTTTAGTTAACATAGCAAACTTTTGAGGTTAGAAGCTTTTTTTTTTAATTAAAAACAAAAAATAGTTTTTAAGAGTGACTCTAGTTTCCAGAGTCAGTAGAGTAAGGAAAAACACATATGGTGAGAACATGAAAATTCTGATAAAGCAAGTAAAATGCCAGCTGCAAACACATGGCAAACCCTTCATTACTGACCCAATCATCTTCACTTCATGGAAAACACCAACTGCTACAAATCTAGTTAATGATTGTTATGGCAAATGAAGTGCATAAAGTCATCTATTGTCATAATCCCAACACAATTAGGAGTAACTCCTCTTTGGTGCTCTGTATATGTAACGTATTCAATGTCTGACTGAAAATGATGCATCTCAAAGCATGCTTGAAATGCAGCTTTCCAGAACTGTGTTCTCTGCTGAAGGTTTTCTGTAATCGTGGAACCAAGATCTCTGATTTGAAGAACTTTATCAGCACATCCCTGTGCAACTTTAGTGCATTGCTCATCCTCCATATAAAGTAGAAGCACTTCTATCTTTACACATCCCACACCTACTGTAGCTCCAAAATATCTCCCAATTTACAGAGCTTCTGTAACGATTACTCTTTGTACAGTGTTTTTCAGGTCAAACAGGTCTTTTAAAATAATTAATTAGCTCTGTTTTGGTTAAGCGATTATTCATGACCTACTCTCAGTTTCCTCTGATTTTTTTCACTATCTGTAATGCTTACCCAGGTAGTCCCACTAAAAAACTATGGTTTGTTTGGGAATCACTCACCTTCGCTGTACCTTTTTATTTATCATAGCTAGTCACCTAAATCTCATGGGATTATTTTTATTTTCTGATTAGGTTGTTGACACTTTTTACACAAGTGTTTCACAAATGAGCTCTGCTGCAAAAGATGGGGATATAATTACGCTACTGTAACTATGGGGAGGCTAATAGTCACAAGCATTTAATTAGCATCCAGAAGTAGCCTGAATGCTTCAAAATAAGTAATTATTGCATGGCTTACTCCAAACAAAATACATTCTTTTGTTAAAAATGCATTAGCAAATTGAGGATTAGATTTGTGCTTTTAGGGGGAGGTTAGGGTTGTCAGTCAGACCTGTGACAGACACTGGTATCACAACATTACTGTGTTGCCCAGTGATGTCTGAGGACAACACAGAGAGTACTGAACAAATTGTACCTGCAGCACAGAAGGTGCCAGAAACCACTCTCAGCGTAACTGAGTGCATAAACCCTGAAATTCTTGAATATATGGGAAATGAGCAGCATAAATAAAATGTTATTTCCTAAGAGAGAAAGTGGAATACATCAAACAGACTTAAAGTGAGAAAGAAACAATCATACTGTGGAATCTCCCAGGAAAAGAAAGGGAATTTAGCTTCCCAAGATGGTTCCAGTATATGGTGTTAAACTTTTATTACAGTTCATTGTTTTACCCAGCTCTCTTCACAAGTGAAGCAACTCTCTAGCTTCTTAGGATCCAGTCTGACTGATCTAGAAATACCCGTCTCTCACGCTCTGTCTTTTTTAATTACACAACACGCTTGGCAGTAGTCATCTTCGTTTACAATAGCTCACTGGAGATCAAGCACCATTAACATCCCTCCATGGTTTGACTCCTGGAGCTTGTGTCTGTCAGTTTCGTTATATAGACTTTGCTGTCACTTTTGCAGTTTTGTTGGGCTGTGGCTCCAGGAGCCTCTCCACCTCTCTGCCCCTTTGCCTTTCCAGTCTCCAGCCACTAAGGAGCCTCTGGACTTCAGAATTAACTTTGCCATGCCCCATTAAACGCAGTTATTTTGTCAGTCTTGTAATGTTTTTACTGACTCTGTTTGCAGCTGATGCAGAAGGATCTCTTCAGATACTTGCTGATTATGTCCCAGTAGCTTTTGCTGGTTTGTTGAAGTCTGAATTGTAAAGTCCTAATGTTGGGCCATGCCGATGGTGCAGGGCAGCTCAGGGCTGCGTCAGGACAGCAGGCTGCAGAGCCTGTGCCCAGCTGGGCTGCTGTGGCCTTTGTGGCCAGGGAGCACAGCTTTTGCCTGGATCTGTCCCCAGCCACAGTAACAAGTGCATGTGTGCACCTGGGTAACTCTGTGTAAGGCTTAAAGGGATTGTGCTGTTCCTAATAGGGTGAGGGGCCCTTTTATGCTATGAAAAACACAGGTTTTGCAACATTAGGGACTTGTCAGAATTGTGAGGACGAGACCAAATTTGCGTGTTCATCCACATAAATGTGCATGCATTTTCTGCTTGCGTGTACAATAATGGATACAGTAAAATTAAAGCTATTTAATGGCTTCCTTTGGAAGGTACCATCTGCTTCAATGTAATGTTTAACATTCAGGACTCTATTTATAAACAGGAAGAGGTGTAGACTTCAAAGTTGGATTTGCTCATCCCAGCACTATGGCCACCTCACAAGCTATATATATATTTAACATGATAGAGATCTACAGACCAAGTCCTGTATGTTTAAGTGAAGGAACAGAATGTGAAAGTGAAGGCTTATACACCCTCCTCCCCAAACTTAAACTAGAAGCAATCAGTGGGCGATAATTCTTCTTATCATTCTACTTTCATTAAATAATCACCAGCATGTGAAAATATATTAGAGAAATAGAAACTGCATAACTGCTTTGCTATGATACAGATGTATTTATAAATAGATACTGCAAAAGAATACCTATTATATTGATCTAACAGTTTAGCTTTAGTCTTGCCACTAAAAATTGTTCTTTACTGGCCAAAAGATAAAACCGGTTGTCCATGACATGTTTGCACGTATGGTATTTGGATTTGATCCAGTTTCTGCCTGAAGCAAGTAGCTGAACCCAGGCATATGAAAGAGTGAAGGAACAGTCCAGAGAGGTTTGTGGCTATCTGTCTGAGCTAACCCATGAAGCAAAGCAAGCCAGGGTTTATCTGTTTTCTACATGAAGGCAAGAGAGGAAACCACTTAAAGGCAATACTTATCAGTTGAGTAGTTTTAGTTTTGTATTATGTCTTTGTATTCAAATGATAAATTGTTCTGTGAAGCAAGGACCTTTAAAGGACACAGTCGTGGTGTTTGCTTCCCTACTTTGGGAAACAGCCTGCCAGGTTACAAAGTGTTTTACAGTTAAAGGCAGGTTAACATATCCACTGAAATAGTTAGCAAATTCTTTGATTTTTTTAGTAATAATGATGATTTCTCAGAATCTACTTTTGTTTTTTTCTACACTAGCTTTGAATTGGGAAACATAGCTATGAATTTGTGTTTCAAATATGATCCAGAGAAAAATAAGTAACTTGTAAGACGGGTTTACAAATAAAAAGTTGAATCTTTCATAACCATGCTGTCATGGTTGCCAGGAGTATCATCTGCCAGCAGTTTTGATTTCAACCATCTTTAGTCACACAAAACTCCTGGATCCATTTGAAAAGTTTGAGCTGTCTTTATTACAAGTTCAAATGGGTTGCAGATGTGAAAAAACCACCTTTTTGACACACCCACAAATAAACTTGAGATGAAATCTAAGTGCAAACAAATGCAGTACTTTTTGTGATAGAGAATATGAAAGCACAACTACCCGAATTGTAAATGGATTTATTTTCAGAACTTAGGTTTGACATTCTGGGCTGACAATGAAAAGTCATTTTGACATTTCACATTGGAAAGCTACATTCACTTCCTGCCATGGTTGGCTTACACTGCCATCAACGTGTACTGCATTTTCCCTCAGGAGGCAAGGTACAGTGCAGACTTTCTGCTTCAAACCTCCCTCTCATTAGACCCATGAATTTGGGCCTGTGTGTGGATTTGGGACAGGAAATGACATAGAACTTCTTTGTTAAAATATTATATTTTGATGGGTGTTTCATCAAAAACATTACATGGACATTTAATCAAAAGTTTAAAGGTGGGAGGAGGGGAAGGCTATAAACTTACTCATGCATGTGCTTGTTTTGAATGTCATTGGATTGCAAACCAGAGAAGAACAGATCTGTGTTCCTGGGAGTTCAAATGTCAAATAATGCAGAATTTAAACATTACAATGAGGTAGCCTCTCCACACTGCATGTACTCTGTCTGTCCTGACTGAACCATGATACTTGATCAGGAACACATCCAGCTGTAAAAGTGATTTCCTTCAGCATGTAAATAAGGTGTGTATCTTAAAGACAATTGTGACATGATTAAAGACTATAAAATCATTGCTAAATGCAAAGAAAATTGCCACCAAGCTAAGATAGAAATACCATAGCCTGAAACACTTCAGACTTACTCTCCATACATTTGACAGCAGAAGTTATTTATTTATCTCCTATTTTATATGCCAGAATTGTGCATGTGCATATGTTTATAGGTATGTACTTATCTGTTTATGAAAAATGAAAGTTATTTATTGCCACTAAGATGTACCTAAATAAAGACGAGATCCCTGCTCAGTGACTCATAGGTTTTATCCTGCAAGGTTTTGAATGCACAGAAAAGATGAGGAGTGTCTCAAAGTCCCTCCCATTGAATCAGTGGGAGGGGATTTTTTTTCCTGTCTTGGAATTTGCTCAGGATGTTGCAAATCCTAATAGGAAAGACATTAAGATCCATTCAATTCCACAGGTGTATTAAGTCTGTAGACACATTGGCTGAGGAATAAACCTTTGCACAGGTTGTTTTTTATTTGTCTGGTGACAGACATTAGTGAGACAAGGTAGGTGGTTGACTGGATTATTGCAAATAATTTCTGAAGGAGATTTGAGTTTGCTGAGTGAGAACTGGCTACAGAAATTTTTTGGAAGAACATTCTGCATACTATACATAAATTTAGGGGAGGGTCAGAAATGCTCTTTTATTGAAAAAATAAAAAGCAACAAAGAAAATGTTGATTGCATTTGGATAAGACATTTGTACTGCCTTTGCCTTGTCATTGCTAGAACCAGTGGAGAGACAGAATGTTTAGACCTGAAACACGTATACTAGAGAGAAAACAAGTGCCTGGATGTATAATTAAAAAAAAAAGGTCTACAGAAGGCAGATAAAAAAACTTCAATTCGCCTGGCCAAGAGGTGAGCAGGATTCATTGTAACTGAACAATTGTAAATGCAGAACTGATGGAAAGACTGTTGTTCCATGTAAATATTTAGACTATTGGATTCAGTAGTGGAAGCTACATTTGGGGTCAGCCTCTTTATCTGGGTACAGAAGAGAATATTTAAAAATACCTAGAAAACAAATATATCCAGAGTTATAATATTAAATGCCCAGAAAGTACATAATCAACTCTCAAGTTTCAGAGAACCAATGAATTTCAAATAATTAAATTTTGGGAGGAAATTTTTTCTGGAGACATGTCTCAGAAATTGTCCACTGTGTATTTTTTTGTCTGTACTAATAGCAAAATACTAGACTAGATGGACAAGAGTATGTCTTGATTTCTCCTGGCCCAATGTTTTGAAGTAGATGTGTGCCTTAATGTTTTTAAGTACTTGGGAGTCTAAGACTCTAGTGAGATTTTCTAAACTGCTGGAGCATCCAGTTAATACCAAAATCAAGAAAAATAAAAGAGGTTGTTTTCTGCAGGTCCTAATGTTACACCTCTGGGAATAACTAAAACCAGATTAAAAGCTGATGTAAATTACCAAAATACTATAAATTGGCCACGATTCCTGCTAGAGCTTATAAATTGCTATTGTTTGGTCATGGTCCTATTGTATCTAGATTTAAGCCTAAGGTATCCACATCCATACAAATATCATGCATCATTTTACTTGATTCAGCCCGTTTCAAATGCTGCATGAAATCCTTTCTGCTTTCTGAAGCCCACGGAAAACCTCTGACACCAGTAGACAAAGAATTTACTCAGTTCCTCAGTGCAGGATTACTACTGAATGTGTGAGTTCTATTAAAAAAAAAATAGACTAAGTTAATTGGTTAACTTTACCATGGAGAGCACTTCATTCATCTCACCCGCAAACTTAAACCAGGGACTATCAGCTCAACTTCATGGGCAGAAAGCTGAGTTTCCTGAGCGCAGAAGGAAGAAATTGGTACCCAGATAAAATTCTGGGGTTAAGGAACTGTACTGATGCTGTGGTCTTCTCCAGTGCTACTGCGAGAGTGAGCCCCTGCTCCCTTCCAGTCTTAGACATATACATGCAGATATAAGTATCACACGTAGGTAGATACATGTGAAAGGTTTTGTCTAATTTGTTTGTATACCCAGCCTTTTCTCTTTTAATTGATACTTGATCGTGAGGCAGATATTACAAAAGTTGTATGGTTGTAAATAATGATCAACTCATCTCATTTCCACAATGATTACACTTCTAGGGTCTATGTACAGAAAGCATGTATAATTTCTCTCCATAATCACTTTTCCTTGCATCCATAGCTGTCCTTCTTTCAAGTTTTGGCAGCTGGGTAGCTGGTAGTAATTTAAAATGAGGACTAAGAAGGAATCCCATGTACAAAGAGACCTTGAGTAGAGATTTAAATCTGAAATATAAGCAGAACGATGGATAATTCTGGCCATCTATAATTTCTTATTTTAAAATGAAATCACTTGCTAATTCAGTTTGACATAATAGGCCCAATCTTACCTTCCTTATTTATCCCTGTCGTGGTTTAACCCCAGTCAGCAACTAAGCACTGTCCCAGCTGAAACCAGGACAATCCCATAGATGTGAAATGTGAAATCTGAGTAGCAATGAATGGAGAAAAGATAAGTTCTAAGAGAGATATTGCACAGTGTTTCAGTCCATCTTTACCTGAAAGAGATGTTTACGGGCCTTCTATGAAATAACACGGATTTATGAACACTCTGTACTGGGATTTATAAACTTATTCATATATTTATAAACCATATTAATCAATGAGCATATTTATGAACAATATTAATTGATAAAAAATATTTCCTTGGGACAATATTATTTGCTCCATCATGTAATATGTTCGGCTCTTGCTCATGGTTTGTTTGATCAGTTGACAGTCACTAACCTGTGAGTGGACAGTAGCAGATGCACATTTAGTTTAGTTTTATAGCTTCACACTCTTTGGTATACAATTGGTGAATCTCCACTAAAAACTCCCGATTGCTAAAGTTATAATACCATCTGATCCTGACAATTATTTTTGCAAACACTGGCCCTCGAAGCCAGGCAGCCTCCTCTGTCCTATCCTTTCTGGCTGCCAAGTCCCTGTTCTCTACAAAATGTTGACAAAACACTGGTGCTACTGAGTGTCTATTTAATTTTTGACTGATTTTCCTGCTGCATGAGATCACTGGCAACTGCTAGAACACACTCTTGCTTTCCCAAACTTTGTGTTTATTTCCCTGAAGATCTTGCCATCTGCTGTGCTCAGCTGCCCAAATAAGTAAAATTTTCCATGTCTTATAATTTTTTTCCTGAAAACATTATCTATTCCCTCAGTCTTTCCAGTTTTCATCAGATTCTTTATGATCAGTTCATCTCTAAATAACATGTATCGTAACAGGCCATGTTACCACAAACAGGAGTATTGATTTTGGCAGTCAGACAGAGGTTACTGAAGCAACGTTCACTAAGTAGCATTCCAGATACTATCTAGAGGTCAGCCAACAGAACTGTGGACAACAGATTCATATATGATGCTCTTCGTGTAGTGTATATTTTGTTGGCCTTACTTAGCATTTACACCTCATTTGTTCCAACTTGCTTGCTGTTGCCAACCCCAAGTGTTCAAAAGCATGAAATTGGCTTGAAAGTGATAACGCTTTAAGCAACAATGCATTTAGAAGTTCTTAACCCAGAGTGCTTGCACTTTCAAGCGTTTTCCTGTAGCTAGCAGGAAATGTGCTTTCTTGCGGGGAGGGCAGAAGTGACAGCAGATATTCACACAAAATATTGTGATCCCCTCTGAGCTGAGAAAATATCAGATATCTCACTTTTGAGAACTCCTTCATGCTGGCTGAGTGGCTGAGTTACTCTTGATTTATACTAGCATAAGTAAATGAGAATGCTGCATAAATAACATAAAATGACTGCGTGCAACAAAAATAATGTATTTTTTCACCTGTTAGAACTTATCACTGCCCCTCCCTACTGGTTCCATATTATTTCTCTTTAAGAATCAAGTAAACAAAACCTCTTGGAGATGGAAGGGCATGCTGTGCAATTAAATACAGAACTGAAGCAGTGAACACCTCCACGCTGCCAGATTGGTTAGTTCTCATGTTAATCTGTTTACGCCTATCACCTCTACTGCTCTATGATATCACAAGATCAGTCTGAGCACACCTTGGGTCAGCCTGAGCCTCACTAGAAGTCATTGCATTGTCAAATGGGAATTGGGCTTGATTGCATGAAAGTACTCTCTTCCTTTGCCTTGAAACGTGTTCAGAAACAGAAATGTGGTAAGGCAGGAAAAAAAAAAAGACCCCAAAAGCTTGAATACCTCAGTCAGCTGTGTGAAAACTAGAACTGGGACACAGAGCAGAGATTTCTTGTGAATTTTAGCTCCAAATCTATTTTGTCTATAGCTTCACCAAACAAGCTCTTCACATTCTTATACGCAGGTCCTCATTTATTTTTCTCTCTTAGGTGATTTCTAGTGGGTTGAGAGTGGGAGGTTGAGGGAAAGAGCAGAATGAAGAATGAATGAGTGTTACTCGCATGTGGATCCTGGGGACTCCCATAAAACCTAAAAAAGAAACACTGGAGGAGGATGTGGCTGGCTGCTGAAATGCTCTGTGGGCTACATCCTGCCTGTGGCTAGGCCAGAACTTGCACACCCTTTTTGTTTGGTTTTTTTGTGTGTGTGCTAGGTCCTTAGACAACGCTTGCCACAATGGCGTATGTATCTAATATAAAAAGAGAGACCGTGCCTTGGCACCACATCCTTACTGTCGGTACGCACATACTGTGCACGCTTGGTTTGTTAATTATCTGCTTTATACAGATAGGAAATTAATGTGAACTAGTGCGATGTTACAAGGATGAACTTTCACTGTGGGAACCATGTTAGGGGTTTTTCTCCAACACAGTCTGAATTTTTGTCCTACAGTGCAGCGTTTTTCCCCAGCTCTGTAAAACTTTTCTGAAATGTCTTTATATCACTTCATGTAGTTCAGCAGAGTGTAAAATAACCTCTTGGCGTTTGCTTTAGTTCTGTCATATTCTGTTTACAAATTCAAAAGGACCTAACATAAATAGCTGTCAACACTTACATATTACTGTGATTCACTGACTTCACCACAAGAATTTCGGTACAGCGGCAGAAAGAGCATCAGCATAAAAATCTTATCTTGAAAGCCATTGCAGTTGTTCATCTCCCTCTCAGTGAGTGTGCACAGTGAATCTAATTGTGCTACTTGAGATATAACTACACAGTTGCCAGAACAGGACATCAAAATGGTACCTCAGCATTAGTGTGTGGGCCTGAACCACCTAGAGTAAAGGGCTTTCTTTTTCTTGTACTGCTACAATAGGTACTGCTTTGATCATCTAGATTTAAAAACTCATGTAAATAGGGGGAAGAGGGAGAAAAGAGAAAAAAGAGAAGAAATCAGTAAAATCAAAGCATGTATGTCTCTTCTTCTTCTGTAACTTTTGTTTATTCATAGGTCAAAATTTCCTAAAATTCTGTTGAATTTGGGGGGGGGATCAATTCTGACAGAATCCTACTATGCAATTTTCAGGCTTGAGAAGTTCAGCTTTAAGGAAAGACTATTTGGGGTCTCTTGTTTGTTATAGCTATTTCATATCTAGCCGTAGACTAGGAAAAACTTGCAGCACTGATAGCTAGCTGCCTACCTGTGGTCCTGTGGCCTAGGACATCTCAAACCTTTCACGTGAAAAGCCATCAGTACACAGCAAACATTGCAGACTGGGATTTAAATCACGTCTGCTGTGTCATGGGAAAGGAGAAGCAGAGAGACTTGTTGATCCACTCTTACATAACTGTGTGGTGGGCAAATACGCGTCTGGCATGTATTACATTTTGAAAAAGCACTAAGCTCCAGGCTTTCCTTCTCAATTCTCAAAATCAAAAATGCAGAAACACTGGAGGAGAGTTTGTGTTGCAAAATGCCGAACAACTAGCTCATTTGTGGCTACAGGAGGTCTGTGCAGGCAGGACTGTGATGTCCCCAGCTGGTTCAGTTTAGTCTTACTGTCTGGAAATGCAGTCCCAGGGACCTCAGTTTGACATCTCACCTAAGAGGCCTGGTTTCTCTGAGACCACCATGTCACCTTGCTTCGGTACTGGCTCAGGGGACTCTGAATTGCACAAGGACTATTCTGGGCAGTAAAAATATCCTAGGAGACATATTTAGCTCTTGTGGAAGCTTGTGGAGCTTCACTGAAATAAATGGACTAATTGAGGAGTAAGGTAAAACCACTGGCTTGAGTGGTTTTCATGCACAGGCTGAATGGAATGAGTGTTGGCTTTTTTTTTTTTAATAAATTCATAAACAAGGTGCATTTTAGAGCACAGTTCTGGCTAAAATGTTCCATCTAGCTACTCCGATTGATGACATTCATCTGGCAATCAAATGCATCACTGGATAAAGTTCAGCAAAGTAATGATGGACAATGAGCAATAACTTGTACTAGTATCACTAGAAAGATGTCCCATTGTGTCAGTGCCATGAAGCAGTCAGGTAAGAGACTTTGTCACTGAGCTTCTAAGAAAAACAGTTCTGTGTTTTCATGTATGGCATATTTTACTTGCCTACAGGTACTCACTGTGGAGTATTTAGGAAAAAGACTCGCATATTCAGCAGGCTGGATTGATAAATTTGCTGGCATAAAATGCCATAAAGAACTTTCTGAATTAATTGGAGGCGGCAGGATGACACAGGGCATCCAGCATTCAATATGTGATTCCTAGGAATGAGAAGCTGCCATGGGTTCTAGCTCTTTGGATAGAAGCCAGATTTTTATGCAAACCAACAAGGCATGAGCTGTGGAAACTGCTTCACTGCTTTCTTGCTGCCTGGTCTGGGTGACCAGTGCTCAAAGGGAAAGCTCCACCAGTGGGGCCTGAAGTTTCTTCCTGGCAATGGCCGGTGAGAGCAGAGTAGCGTTTTTCTCTTTACTCTCTCTGATGACGATTTTGCTTTGCAGGGGGCTAAGACTGTCTGACAGAACTGTAATTATGCTCAGGTTTACTGTGGCTTATGCAAATTAAATGATGAAAACATATAGGTGTATCAGAAGAAATCCAGACTGCAGTGCCTTGGGAGTCTCAGCAGCTCGGTCTTGGTCAATGCAGGGTTAAGCGGTGTGACTTTGGCGAGCTGCTACCCTTTTGTTCTCTAGCTGTAGCCGCTCACTATGTTATTTTTACCGGAATGCAGTTCTTCATTTTCAGGCTATTAAAAAGAACTGATTAAAAAAAAAATAAATACATGAACAAAAATGTGCAAACACAGGGTTCACATTTTATGGGAATTTTGGTTTGGTTGCACTTGAAGCCACGCTCTCTTCCACTTGTACACATGCTGTTGTATGCGTTGTATATTCCAGTATGACTAGTGCATGAACAGAAAGCTAATTTTAAGTTCAAGTGCTTGATATTCTCAGAAAAAGTGAATTCATAAGTAGTGTGCATTACCAGTATTTGTGCAAATTGTGTTTTACACTTGACTGTGTTTCTATTTCCTAGCCACTAAAGCCCTTAGGACCGTCTAGTCTAACTTTCTGCATAACAAGGCCAATGGTTTCTACACCGAGTTCAGTATCTTGCAACTGAAGCAGACAGCATCTTTTTATAGATATCCAGACTTGATTTAAAAGCTCCAAGTGTCACAGCATATTCCAGGGCAAGCAATTCCAATGGTTAATTACCTGCACTGTTAAAAATGTGTGTCTTGTCTCCAGTTTGAATTTTGCTGAGTTCAGCTTCCAGGCTCTGCATCTTTGAATGTGAAATGTGAAACTCTCTTGTTGGTTACTTACATCGCTTATCCACACAGGAAAGGAAACAATTCTCTGTGGTTGGTGGGTAGGGTGGACAGAAGGGTGTTAGTATTCCTGCCCTTCTGCACAAGCAATTATGAAAGATGCCAAGCGGTGACAAGCCCTAAAAGGATAAGCCCTAGCAGGAAGTGGCAGGAGCAATGAGAGAGGCCTTGAATTAAAATAGATACATACTTTTAGTCTAACATAAAGGAAGTGAAAGGCTAGAAAGCATCTGTTTACTGCTAAATACCAAGAAATTATAAACCTTCTCTCTTCTTCCTCCCTCATTTGGGAATTCAGCATACTCTTAGGAGAAAGTCAATGTAATTTTTTTAGCATTAATTCATACGAGTTTTCCTATATGATCTTCATATAATGTGAACATCATATATGAATTATATGCAAAATATGCAGAACTTCAGAGTAAAAGGCTGGTGTCTGTCCCTAGTGGGTCAGATGCTTCTTCTTCCTCAGTTTTGTGCTAATATTTATTTCATTGGCCTGCCCGATTAACTTTATCCAACGTCTCTGCAGTGTCTCCCCACCAATCTTTTGATTATTGCCAAGGCTGAGCAGTTTCTGGAGTGATATTGTACAGCTTGTCTGGAAAATCTCAATGCAGATGGAAGCTGGCTGCTATGTGTGTTACTGTTGGCAATGACTATATATTTAGAGCAGTATTAGTAATTTCATTTTTTTTTAAATGGGAAAACAATAGATTTACTAAGCTCACCTCTGTTTGTGAGTGACATAGTCAGATTTTACCCTCATGTATTTAGGTAGATACTTCAAAGACAGTGGCCAGAGAAAGCCTGAAGTCATTCAAAGTACACGCTCTGATGGGGAGAATTGGAGACCACTTAGCAATAATGGAGTTTAAGATTAAGAATCTCCAGAATACTTTGGAAAGTGTTTCTGGACACTATGGGAGTATATTCTGGGAATGCTGTGAAATGGCTCCTTCCTGGGAAAGAATCACTGGAAAATGTCACAGCAGGGACTTATCCATCCCTCCCTATCACTGCCCACCATGGGCTACAACAGAGCAAAGAAGATGAAGGGAAAGAGGAAGGGGTGGGGGTGGGGGGGTGGAGAGGCCAGTAGCTCTACTTGGGTATTACAAAGGTTCTTCTAGGAGAAAGGGAATGTGGATGGTATTGCAAGGTGCAATCTGCATCATTAAGAGGAAACATGCTGTTCTAAAACTTTTCTGAAATATTGTTCCAGGTACTTCTGAAATGAGGGGGGAGGGGGAATAAAAAATCCGGAATAAAACGAGAGAAAAGAAGAAAGGAAAACAAAGGAGGAAAATTTTGAGGACACAGAAATGGAAGGAGGTGAACCAATCATTCCCCACTGCATATTCTCCATCTGAGCCCATGAATATGCAAGTGAATATCTGAGCAAACATTATCACTGACACAGATTCCCTTTCACAGCATATTTGTGTTGCCATGCGTATGAATAATTGCATTAGTAAGGCAGAAGGTCTGGTTCCCATATTTTACATGCATCTATATTTTATCTGTGGCCATGCTTTGCACTCTAATTATATGGTGCTGGAAACATCCATTTGTCTTTTTTCTTTCCAGTATGAACAAGACCTTTTTTCCAGCTGACCCAGCGCCTAAAAGAAATTGGAGCAAGAATAAAAGCTGTCAGCTCAAGCTAAGTCTGGACAAGACAGAGGCAAAAGGAAAGCATTTTAGTGAAGTGACGGAGGTCAGGTCATCTGCCATCTGGTAGGATCTCGGTGTATTGGTAACCACGTTTAATTGTATATCTGCATAGCAGCAATCACTTTCTTCTATCTTATCTCCTGCCCCTTTCTCTTTGATGTAAGCTTCATTACTAAAATAGGTGGATACACAGATGAGATGACATTACTACATCCTTTAGCACCCTGTTTCCCACCCTGACGCAAGCGCATGATGCTAGCACTCTCTGGGACTCTCGTGTTTGGCACCAGTCACAGTGTCAGGGCTCCTCCTGGCCTTCAAGTCTCTAGGGACTGATGTATTGCAATGGCATCCAGATCCTGCACTGGTATAGTTGTGATCAGCCCTCTGCCAGCTGATGTATTTAAGTGGAAAACTCCTGAGAATCTGGCAGAGCATGTGTGTCCTGGGCTACTCAATTTTGGAAGTTTCACCAATCCCCCTCTGAGATCAGGATAAGCCCTTGTTAAACTCAGAGCAAACCCATTTTTGCAGATATTAGATGAATTCACTACTGAGCAGAAGGCCAGTACTGTAGTACTTAAATATCACTTAAGCCTTATCTGAAGATTTTAATGGGACTTATTTGGTATATGATCTTGGCCTGGCCTCGGCACAAGGGTTATTTTCACCCGAAATGAACTACTGAGGGGCTGACAACATCCTTTGGAAGACAACCAGCAAGAAGTCATTACTCTTGGGATAGCTGTGAACTCCAGGAGAGTTAGAGAAATATTTCCTTCTTAGGCAGAAAGCAGTGTCATATAAAGCAACTAACACAAGTGCTGGGCTTATTGGCAATGCTAAGATAGCAGGAGTAACTGAAAAATATTTACTTACACTCAATAAGCAACATCTTCATAGTTTTGAATAATGTTAATGTCTGTTCCTTGCTTATGGTTTAAATTATTTTCACAAACCATTAAAGTCAAGATCATGAAATTGTCCCATCCTGTAGAGCACATCTATTTATAGAATGGATGTGCCCTGTACCAATAAGGATCTTTTAAAAGGAAAATATATTATCTGAGTGCTTTTCAACTGCGTTCTCCAGTCCTGTGCACTTGATTGTCATCATCTAGAGCCATACCAGCCTCTGGGTAGCACTTTTTTAGCAATTCAGAAGATTTATGTGTCTGTTGCTGTGCTGAATGCCATTCTTTGAGTAAGCACAGAGCACTGAAACTTTCTTTTGAGGAGTGAGGGAGGAGGAGGAAAGATTAAAGCAGCTCATGTGCTTCTTACATAAAACTTGAGAAGCTGAAAAGCAATTTGATTAAACTATGATTGAAAGGATGTTCTGTGGCATGCCTGAGGCTGATGTTTTTAAATGACATAGGTGCATGGGGGAGAAAGGGGGAGTTTGGTTGTTGATATTTCTGTTGGTTTTTTAAGGATATTAACACCAAATCTTGCAAGCTGCCTGGCAGGAAGGCCTTGTGGGACTAGTAGGGCACTGCTACAGTGAAGGAGTCCCTTTGCAGCAGCTGGTTAAGACGGCAGCTCTGAATTTGCATCCTTGGTTGAGAATGTTCGTAGTCAATTAGAAACCTGGTTCTGCCTTACATTAGGGCTGCTCTTCATCACCTTGGGAATATAAAATGGATTTTAAGTGAGTGTAAGTGTAACTTATAACCATTATAAAGCAGCTTTGCATCTTACAGGAGTTTAAAGCCTTGGGGTAAGTGAGAATCTGGATTCCCAATGTATAAATTATGGCCAGTCTGACTGAAAATTAATTGAAGATTTTTATATTTTGTAATGCTACCACTAAGCCAACTTGAATAAGTTAGTTACATTTAATTCAATATAGCAATTGTATTCATTAGAGCTCCTGAAACTGTATGGTAATCTCCAGGTTTCAGTGTTTAGCTTTGTAAATATTTGGGAATTTTACAGACACACATTCAGAGATCAGGTTGTTCTGTCCTTTTTTTCCATTCCAAAGTTCCTAGGAAAAGACATAGCACAGGAGGTCACTATGGAAAACACATTCTAGTCCATTGTTCCTTTTTATATTCACTATGCTTCTTTAAATAATACATCACAAGACACTTTATATTCTGAGAGTTTTTGGCAATTAAATTAAAGTCTTCAGTGTTTGTTCCTTGGGTGTTAACTTATTGTGAATAATTATCTCACCCCTAACACCAGTCATGGTCTGTTTGTTACCACTGAGCCCTCAGTTGGCACTGATGACACTTGAATAAATCTTTTACTCCAGGATGTGTTCCATGCATGTTACCTTTAAAGTAGCAGGGGTTTAATCTATATTGTTTTCTGGCCAGAAAGGCAGCAAAAATAAATAATAAATCGTGGCATCTTTATGAAAACAAATAAGGCTCTACTCTTGCAAAAACAATTACACACATTCCTCTTTGTTCTTGTGTCTCTGACAATGGCATTGCTCCTGAAAAAGGAGGCAGAAAAGCACCCTGGGTATTAAACATACTGAGTATCACGTCTTACTTCAGGATCTCGTCAGCTGCCCCTGCCACTAGTAGTTTTTAATACCACACCAGAGTTAAATTAGCTATATATTAGATACTTATAATACAAAATGAACATGTATCTTGTTATTTTGCTGTTCCTATTTCCTTCAAATAGCGTTCCTTTCTCTCTAGACAGGCGTCGGTCTGTCATGACGTTTGCTACTGCAAGAACATCTTAAAAAAGCAGTGAGCTTTCCTTCCATTCCATTCTTAATTTATATTTTCTGGAAGATTTTAATATTCACTGGGACAACATCTTCAGGCCCATTGCGAAATCTGTATTCTGTAGTCTCCTATTAAAAGCAATGTCTAATTAAGAACCAAAGCCTGCAGGATGAACTCTCTGGGAGCAAATGACTAATTCTTGATAGCAGGACTGTGGTTTTAAGCTGTTGCCAGCATCTTGAGAACAGTTCGATGCTGGAAGCTGCTCCCAAGGGTCCTTTCTTTCAGTTTCACAAAGTACTGGCACAGGCGAAGCAGACGAGGGAGATGCTCCTCGTCACCCTGCAGAGAGGCTTGGGGATGTGCACACCAGCAGGGGGAGATGAGGAGATGTCCTTCCACTTCTGGAAACCTTGGCACTGTTGCCTGCCTTCAGATACATCTATTTCTTCTACACTAAGGCATTTCCACTGCACAAACTTGCAGTGCTTAATTAAAGCTATAATTTTAAACACACTTAGGCAAATCAGTGCAGTGCTCTACTGGACACATACGTTGAGTTAAATCTCCTCCTTGCACCAGTAAATTTATACGGACAAGCTACTCCTGCAGGTCGAGTTTTAAACGAATGCATATTTAGCCACACTGTTGGGCTCTGCCTCGGCTACTGGCCCTGCAGCTGGATGCAATAGGGCAACTGGGACTGTGGCCCAGCTGTGCAGGAGCTAAGGCTTGGCTAATCTCCTCTAATAGCAGATGTGTCAGGCAACTCCACTGGTTGCTCTTGGCAGTCTGCAGTGCCATTTGGCTGTGGTTTTGCTTCTGACTCTCTTGCTTTTCATTCTTGTTTGCTTAGTCTTGATCCCTGGTTCCTGTCTCCTTTGTGTTATGTGCCTATACCTCACCTTGTTCCAGACGTGAATTATCTTATAATAGGGACTCTTTGGTTTTCAAACTTCTGGCTCTATGACTTTCTGACTATGCTCTTCAGTTTGGTATGACTCTTTGCGTCTCTGGTGTCTTCATTTACTCTTACGCTGGCTTCAGTACTTGTCTCCAAACTTAATTCTAACCTGGTCTTCACCTTTGGGCTTACTAGAGTAGGCTGATGAAAGCACGTGCCTCTTAAGAAATCTGAAACTGCAGTGGAGGAAACTTCCATTACCTCGCTTCTTGGCAGTATTGGAACGGGGACAGATGTGGAAGTCCCTTGCATGATTTCTCTTGAGTCTGCATGCTGCTAGGGATTACAGGCATGACTTGTGGATCAGTTTTGCACCAGAGGCTTAATCTGAATGCAAGTATTCATTTGCAGCCTTAGATGACCACAGTTATGCTTCTTTTATATTGAAACCTGTTATAAGCAGGCCAGTTTTGGCAGGGGGTATAACTATTTCCAGGGTTCAAGGCTATTTTCTTTCACTTGTGTTCTTTTCTTCTACTATCTGTTGACTTTTCAAATGTCAGTCAAGCTCTGTGTAATTGCTCATGGCACCATTTGTTAGTTTTCCATGTTGATTCAGCATCTTGGAATTTGAAGCTAACCTGCTTTCCCTCTCCAGTATTCCAGATGCCATTGCTTGCATTTTATTCCAACACAGTTCATTTTGGTATCATCCGTTCCATGACTCTCTGTAGAATTATCTATTTTGCTTTGCTTTCTAAACCAGGCACAGTGTCATTAACAGTGTGTATAAATTCTGCTAAAAGCTTCAGGACCAAATCCAGAACCTGTATAAATAGCTGAGCCAAAGCCTAACAGATGTATGCAAGGGGAAAACATGCAAAGCTCCAGAGAGGCTGACAATGCAACAGGTTAAGTGCCCGCAGTGGGTGCATGAAGACCACAGGTGGGGAAAGGAGAGGATACATTTGGTGATGGATTATGTGGCTATGTATTGCCATCTGAACTTTCCATCCCTTTGCAAACACAGCCGGAAAGCATTTGGATGACACAAAGAATTGTTACCTGCTACAGGCCCTTTATCTAGCTCCCTCTTGTGTACTGAGGTCGAATAGGAGTGGGAAACTGTCAAGAAAATGCTCAGATGGTGCTCCTTGATGGTGATCTAAATTGGTGTATGGTCCTTTGTATAGGCTTTCTACACTGGGGTGAATTTCCTCTCTTGGATATGATGGAACCAAATGGCATGTGGAGTACTGATAAATTATATTGGCTTTCCAAGGCTAGTATACAGCACTTGCTATCAAATTTATTTTGGTCAAATGTAGGCGAATGTAGTTCTTTTGGAAGTTTTAGGTGCTTGTAGTTGGCACTGTGAGCTTGGGCTGTAACAGAACATTGATTCCACTATGGAACAGCTCCTGAAGATGTACTGCCAACACAGACCAGTATGTAGTGGTTTTAATCTTGTAGACAACTATGTTATAGAGATTATGGCCTAGGCAATAAACCTAGATACACAGATGTTAAGAATTCCCATTAATTTTTATACTGAAGGGAAGTAAACTGAAACAATTACAAATCTCTCTTAAAAGAAAAATCAGGAAAATAATCAGTTAAGGGAGCACCAATATCCAGACTAACCTTGTTGCACATATTTTCCATGCAGCCATCATAATACTCAAGAGCACACTCTAACTCCCCTTTACTTCCAAGATACTGTCAAACTTACATTTATTACATGTAAACCCAGAACTTCCAGGGGCTAAAAGCTAATGCGTGAAGGACAGACTCCCTGTAGCTAGAACAGTTTTTCTCTCATAATAATGATTAAAATTTTAAATGCTATCTCTTACAATCAATACTTTAAAACAGTATCTTAATTGGTTGAGTCAGTGTGCAAACATATGGTTACATTTCTAGAAGATAATCTTCATCTTGCTGCTGAAATAAAGTCCAGGCAACTCGATTGGTAATTTTTCATGGGACCTACGGCAGAGTTTGGAGTCCCTTAGTCTGTATGTCTTTATGAAACTCTGGCTTAAAATTACTGCCTTCTCATTGTATGGGCATTTAGTCCTCCTTCAACTTCAGCTGGATGCTGCTGCTTTCTGGAGCTGCTGTGTGCTTAAAAGTGTTGTCATCTCTCAGCTAAAATGGAAAAGAATCGCTCATCTGAGGCAAAGAGGTGGGGACAGACTTATTTGGGACTTGAAAAAATTCTCTCCCCCCCAGCTCTCACAGACCTTGTCTCCAAAATCTGTGATCAGAAGTGACTGCTTTTCAGAAGATCAGAGCTTCCAATGTATCATGCTGGGCTTCTGTCCTACTAGGGGATGAAATGACTAATGATGCTACTAGGGACTGGTGATGCAAGAGGTCAAGTGTGTTAGAATTTTCCCAGAATCCACAGACTGTGTTCTTTCCATTCAAAGATGTGATCTTCATGTTCTCCTCCTACTGTTAAATGAGAAAAAGGAATCTAATAGGACTCAGATCCCATGAAAAAGAAATCCCTCTATGGTAAAGGAGGTCTTTGTGAGAAAAAGCTGAAGGACCACCTCTGTAGATGGGAGAAAAGGACAGATTTAAGTAATAAGGAATAGTTATACAACCTTTACTACTAACATAGATCTGAAATACAGAATTTTTCTAGTCTGTTACCATTATGAGAGAACAAAAATGGTGTTCGGTGATTTCTCTCTCTCTTCCTTTCCTTCCCTCACAGCAAGGATAAGGATTTTGCAAATGCTCCTGAAACAAGTCATGGGGTTAAGATTGCACCACACCATGACAGAGTAGTCATGAGGTCTTATATCTGTGATCTGAATCTTGGCTGTATCATACCTTGCAGAAGTGGCATGATACGTAGTACTTGGCAGTGGTACTCACCTTTGTCTTATGAAAGCTTATCTGAAAACTCCTAAAGAAATTACCTGAAATGGGGACTCTACCTTGGAAAGGCAGACTAAATGCATTCAACAGATGCATAATCAATACCCTCCACAAGATAAAATGAAAGAACTTTACCTAGCCTGGATGGCATATTATAATTGAAAACTTAGAAGCAAAGGAAAACTGTTTAAAAAAGTCCTAGATAGCTTTCAGAATTAATATAAACATGCTGGAGTTGTGACACTGAAGGTCCTTCTATAGCAGCAACAATAATCATACTTTCTTGTTAAAAAATCAGAGCTGAAGTCTTGTCCTGTGACTAATGGGGGAGCAAGCGTAAGCTGGAGAGACCCAGAGTCTCTGTTATTGCAGCCTATCAAGAAGAATCCAGATGACTCATGCAAACAGCCTGCAGTCACAGAAGAACGGATCCAAACTGGTCCTCCGCGTCTCATGAAGTTGTGGCCCACAAGCTGTAGGCAATACCTGAATTTACTGGCCATACTGCATTCCTAACATGCTGCTTCTCCTTCTGCGTCCAAGCACTGAGTGCCGCTAAGCAGCGCTTCCTGGCAGTGGGGATGAAGATGTAGGGTTTTTTCTGTCCAGATTCTTCTGTGCACTTGGTGCTTCATGAAGTATGCCTAATATATGGGGTGCCTTCTGCATACTTGTCATGGACTTCAGGATTTGTTTGGGCATATATAAAATACCCGTGCTTGAGCACTAGCTCTGTTTCTTATTCTCGTGTTACCATCGCGATAGGAATCTCAGATGGGAACTTTGTTACCCAGCTAGTTTGTGCTCATGGGACAAAAGGATGGTCACACCACATGGAGCTCACCACGGTTGTCGGAACACGCTGAGAACTCATGCTGTTGTACTGAATGTCAGTCGCATACAATGTCTTCCCATGTTCAGTGAAAATACCACAAGGACAGCCAACAAAATGTCCCCTAAAAATGTCAGGCAAATCAAAGCAGAGAATATGTGTCATAGCTGCCATCTTATTTTCTTTGTGGCTTTCTAAAGCAATAATATCTGCTAAGCAAGCAACTTGTACATCACCCTGGAGGGAAATGGGAAGCCAGGTTAGGTGTCTGTTGATTTTTGGCTCATCTACACAGAAGTTATTCAACAACAACTCTGTAAACATCCCTCTTCCACAATAGGTGTGCCCTATTTTCCTCTTTAATTAAAACTCACAGTGTTAAACTAAACCGGAACAGCTCAGCCTTATTCTGGAAATTAGTCATGAAATTAGTCAGGAATAGCTCCTCCTGAACAACTACATGTATAAACAAGCCCTAAACAATATTTATGTTGTCTGGAACGATGGGGGACACTGTCACAGATGTAAATTACTTTCCAGCCCCCAAAGAAACATGAAATAAGAGTTGTCATATTCCAACTGGGGACAACGAACGCTTCACACCCCACATTTGACCATTGCGTTTGTCCTTGCTGGACAGTTCGAGGAGACGGTGGGGCTGGACGGGCCCCAGCAGCAAGGCCGAGCGCTGCAACCCGCGCCAGCCCTTTCGGCAAGTTGACCGGCGCCACGTGCGCTGGGCAACATACACAGTTAGGGGCGATGGATGTATTTTTTCTTTTATCCGTAATGGAGAGTCTCTTACCCGGGGGATATATTAGCAAACCCCCCGATGAAGGATGTTACTTAAGCAGTTTCCCTTTCGTGCAGGCCAGCCCCGGCTGTGAACATGCCTGTGCCTGTGCCTGCGTGTGACCGCGCCGGGGACGCCCCTCCTCGGGGCAGGCCCCCCCTCGGGGCAGGCCGCGGGAGCCGCCGGGGCTCGGCGGCTGCCCGCGCCCCCCGCACCAGCGCGGGGCGGCCCGGCACGCAGGCGCGGCCACCGGGCGCGGTTCTCCGGCGTGCGGCCGCCGCAGCCACCGTGAGTGACAAGTGGCGGCCGCCCCCGCGGCCACACGCGGGCTCCCCCGCCCCGCCTGCGGCCCCACGGTACCTCCGCGCCTGCCGAGCCGCGGCCCCGCGGGGAACCGCAGCGGAGCGCTGCGCGGCGTGGCCCCGCCGGTCCCCACGGCGCGGGTGGGCGCAGGCGGTGCACCTGGGCGGTGCGGTGGCGCGGAGCGGGCGGGGCGGGGCTACCTGACAGTGATTGGCGGCTCGGCGGCAGCCAATGGCGGCGCGGGGCAGCGGGAGCCGCGAGGGCGGGGCCGGGCGGCGCGGCGGGGCTGCGCTGCGGAGCGTGTGCAGCGCCGTGGGGCCGCGGCCGGTGTCGGTGCGAGTGAGGGGAGAGACCCTGTGGGGGGCGGGGGGAAGAGACGGATCCGGATCCGGATCCCGGTCCAGTGCGGCGGCGGCGCGGCCAGTGGCGGCCGGCGGCGGCGGGAGGAGCCGGAGCAGCCGGCGGCGCGCCGCGGAGGAAGGAAGCGCAGGGCTGGCCGCTGCGTGTGCAACCTGGCGGTTCCTGCTGCCCGCGTCCACTCGCGGCTTTTCCTGCCGGCGCTGCCTGACAGCCGCCCGCCGCGGGTGTTGTCGGCGGGGTCTTTGGCGGGGGGGGGAAGAGCGAGCCGTCCTAAGCAACCCGGAGGCGTGATTGAAAGCGAGCAATAATTAACTGGAGGAGGAAGAGGAGGAGGAGGAGGACGGGGGTGGAGGAAGACGAAGGAGGAAGGCACTGCGCGGCAGAGCCCAGCCGAGCCAGCGAGCGGCGGCGGGACGCGGCAACTTCGGCTGCAGCGGAGGAGCCGGAGCCCTGACCGCAGCGGCGGCCGCCGCCTCAGCCCGCGCCTGCCCTGCCCGAGGAGGGAGAGCCCCGCCGCCTCCCCGGCCGCCGGACATGTCGGAGCATAAGGCCGTTGATCCCAAGTTATCGACGACGGACAGGGTGGTGAAAGGTGGGTGCTGCGCCCCCGCCGCCCTTTCGGCCGGGTCATCCCGCCGTGCCCCCGGCTGGGGTCGCGTCCGTCCCCCCCTTCCCCGCCCCGGGCAGGTACCGCGGGGCTGCCGGCGGCGCGGCCGCTGGAAGCGGTGGGCTCGGCCCTGGAAGCTTGCGCCGGGCCCCGGTGGAGGGTTTGCGGCTTCCCTCGCCTGCCCGCCCGGCGCTACATTGCAGCATTTCCCCCCCTTCCTCCCCCCCGCCGCCTCCCCCTCTCCGCCTTGAAGGCGCTGCACAGGGCTGGCGTGAGAGAGAGGGGGAGCCCCAGCTTCCTCACCCGCCCCAGTGCCTGGGGGAGAGGGGGGCAGGGCTCGGCCCCCTCCCCCAGCCCGCCTGCTCCTCCGGGCATCCCCCCTTCCTCCTCCTCCTTCTCCGGACTGCGCTCCTCGGAGCCCCCCCCGTAGGCTGCGCCGCCGCTTGTCACTGCCGTTCGGCTCCCCGCATGCAGCAAGGATGCCTGGAAACCTCCCCGCGCCGACAGCCGGGGCTCCGCTCCCCCCCCCCCCCCCCCCCCCAAACCAAACCCCCTGCGGGGGGACCGGCTGCGCTGCCCGGCTCCCCCCCCACCGCCCCCCCGCTCCCTGCCGGGCCGCCCCCGCGGCGGGGATGCCGGGCGGGGGGCCGTGGCCGTGGGCGCAGGGGGGCGGCGGGGCGCGGGCCGTGGGCGCTGTGGGAGGCGGCGAAGGCTGCTTCCTCCTCCTCCTCCTCCTCCTCCTCTATCGCCGCTTCTTACTGACGGCCCAGCCTGCGTGGATGTGAAGTTATCCAGCAGGCGTACCGTGGCCGTGCACCCGCGTGTGCGTGCAGATGTGCGTGGGGGTGCTCAGCACAAACACGTATCGGCTCCATGATTTTTGCTTGGTTTTGAAGGTATGCGTGTGCTGCGAGCCTCGGCCCTATAAACAAATTAGAGTTTGGATGAACAACACATTGTGCCCTGCAGTACAGACCAAGGTCTTATTTACTGGGGTAGTGCCTGATTTAAATTGCACATGTGCATTTCTCGGTACGTACGAAGTGCGTGTGTATTTAGTGGTTTGGTTCCCCTCCCCCCCCCTTTTTTCCCCCCCTTCTACCCTGGCCGCCTAGCTGGATACACTTGGATACAGTGTATTTCATCCGGTTAGGTTATAACTCGAATACCAATACAGAGTGTTATGGTGGAAAGCACAAATCCTAGATGCAGTATGCATCCTTCCAGAACCCAGGAGGCTGGAAATTAAAATGGCCTTGGAATACACACACTTTTGTATTTACATGAGTGTACACCAAAACTAAACACTCAATGTAAATATTATTTGGAAAGGCATATTATTTATATTTTTGTATTTATATTTACACTTACCTTCTTACGCGTTTTCCCCTCTTAATTTTTTTTCCCCTCCAAATGAAATTGTAGATCTTCAGATGTTGTAAGAAATGTAATTACAAGCACGATAAGAATTTTTAAAAAATGGGAATTCACCTTTACCTTCTGATATCTGGAATATTTACTGCTTGCTTTAAGTAGTCAGTCTGTTATATCACACTAAGAGTAGGCTTTAGAAGCCTGAAACAGCTATGCTTAGCTGATGCTTATCTTCTGTAGAAACAACAAATGACCATCCTATTGGGAAGACTTCATGATTATGGGATGCCTAACTTTTTTTTTTTTTTTAATCTGCCTTGGTCCTAACACATGACCAAATGTCCTGATCTTTGCTGTCGCAGAACTTCCTTTGGCTTAAGTCAATGTTCATCATGAATAGGAATTATCTCTATATTTACAAAACCCTCAATGGTTTCAGCGCGTCTTAGTGTGTTTTGTCAGTAGTTGCTCTTTGCATTTTTCACACATGTAACGTCTCAAACATCTGAAAGCACCATTTCTAAGAAAACTTAGCAGAATGTATAGTTAGGTATTTTTATAATGCAACTAAACCAGAAATCAACGTTGTTAAACTGAGATAAAGTATTGAACAAAAAGAACAGAACATACATGCTGCTTAGGTGTCCATCTCACCTGGTAACTGTTGTCTCATAATATCAGTGTTTCACTGGAGACATGAAGATTTGTTTAACTGGTTCAGTCCTTTATTAAATATTGAAATCCTTTTAAGGTCTTAAAATAGCATCTGAAGAGAGTAGTACACAGTAAACTGATTCTTAATAGGATTATTCTTTGCTGTATCATAGGCACTTCACACTGCCTTTGTATAGACTGTAAGGAAATAGAGTAAGAAAACAATTGGTGGTAATAACAGAGATAGGAAAAGATTACTTTGTTGTTTCTTTCCTATAGGACATGATTTGTACCTTCTTGAGATGAACAAATGAAATAGGCTTGCAATGTTAAATGAATAAGGAATAATTAAAAAAAATAAAAAGGCACCTTGTAAGCACCTATGCAAGTAGTTGGAGAGCCTTGGTATTTTAGAGGGAAAAACAGGTATTCTGATGTTGGTGACATATAGCCTGTGAAAACAACTTTTTATTTTTTTAAGTTAGAATATCATATAAAATCTTACTTGGAAGGGAAATGTTTTTAGCATATGGATGTAGGCTCTGGATTAAACTCTGTCCTCTGTTTGCATGTGTGGTGTTTGCATGCTTGTTTTTATTGTGTTTGGTTAGCTTTTTTTTTTTTTTTTTGAAAACCCTTTCAATTTGCTGGTGCATGACAGGAGATGTCTCCTTCTAACAACAGTTCTGGGCTGGCTGGTGAAAATCCTGGCTCGGCACCGTTACGTAACGGCAGGGTGGGTTTGGGGGGGTTACGCTTCCAGCAGCTTCATGCAGATTGCTTGTGGCGGAGAGCTGCCTCTTTGGGGGGTTGCTGTGGGCTTCTTTTTTTTTGTCTTCTCATGCTTAAAAACCTCAAATATACTGACAAGTGGGGTATTTCCATAGGTGAGGACTTCATCTCACACTCATTTCGCTTTGCTTATTGAATTGTCTGAACTGTGCTTAGACTGATTTGAATGAAAAATAAAACATGCTTTTGGGAGAAGGGGAAAAAGGCTCAGGAGCCCCTAATGCTTATAAGATCCTGGTCTTCTCCCACCTCTGTTCTGCAGCTTGTGCACAATTACATTTGACGGTTGGAGTGAAATTTTTAGATCTGACACTGTCATGCAATGAGCAGTGTAAAGAAGAAATTCAAGTCTATGTGTAATGTTAAGTTTTCAGAAGCAAATTAACTCTTGTTAATGTTGACAGAACTGTGTTCTGTTGAGCTAAAGGAAAAGTATGTGAATCCAGAGGATGCGGTTACAGTTTGAGAAGTCCTTTTTTGATTTACTTTTGTGCTCTGCTTAAGATGCTACATATGTTATGATGCCAATTAGACAATTCACCTTTACTCTCTGGATTTTGTGATCCTGTAGAGGAGCAACACTTTGGTCCGTTGACTGCAAATACAATAACCTGTACATTCAGGAACATTCAGAAGTTTGCAGGATCAAGGCTTAGGACAACATACTGTTGCAGCAAATGCTGACTTGATGTACTTACAAATTGACATTCCTTGCTTTTTTGTTAGCGGTATGATGCAGCCTTCACCTGGACAGAGCTGTATTTTAAGTTCTTGTTCTCCTTCAGGACTGAGGAGGCTACTCCTTATCCACTCTGCTTTTAACTCCTGAGACTTGCCAGCCAAAGCGTGGGCTTGGTTGTTCTTGTGAAGGTAGGAATACCTGTCCAGGAAAAGTTGGACTGGGGATACTAGCTCATTCCTCATGGGTCACACAACAGCTGTCTGATGTCAACAGCTTTTGGTCACTACTGACATTAGCAAGATTTGAACCGCACTGACCTGGAGGGAAAAGCTGTGTATCGTGTTACTTGACCTCCTCAAAATATTCAGTGTTGCATTACTGCCTTCTAGAAATACTGCTCTAAAGCAGAGTAATCCTAAATAAAAACTTCAAAAGTGAACTGGAGTAGCCATACAAAGAAGTAAAGTCAGTATTTCTCGGAAATCTTGCTGTTAGCTAGCTACAATGATTGTTTTGATTCTTCTGGACAGGTCAGATGGCTATGTGCTTTTGAGTAGTTTGGTTTTGGGTTCTTCCCCCCCCCCGCCCCTGCTTTGAAGGAAAGTGGAGTTTTAATGAAATCCTTCCATCTCAGCTGTTTAGATGGGCTGCTGGCATGGCTTGTGAACCTTGGTGTTGGCAATCTCCTTTCCTCTTGTGCGTTGTGTGCAGAGGTGTACAGAGTTATATCAACAATTGACAACACCCAAAAAACCTAGACACCGGTCTCTGCTGTCTCTGAATTTCGAACTGTGTCATTGTTAATGGTCTTCTAAAGTTCAGGCTGTCAGTTATTTGTAGTATAATATGAATTCCAGCTCATGATCAATATGTTAGCCATCAGTGTTAGTTTCAGATTTGTGAAAGGTAAAATTGCTGTTAATAGTGGGAATTAGCAATGAAGTTTAGAGTTTCCATTAGTCCAGGGAGACTTGTGTGTACTCGCCAAAGGCTTGTGCTGCAGGCTGGAATCCAGCATCGGTGTATTGCAGAAGCCTGCCTCTGTCTCTCTGTGAATCAAGTGCAATTTTTCCAGCATAGATGTATCCTGCAAGTGCTGGGCTGCCCTTCAGTGGTTTTTGAGTAATTGTGTGATGACCTGAATGTCAGTAGCATTGGTGAATTTGGTATATATTTTGGTGTAAATTTGAGTGTTAGGAAATGTATGACAAAGACCAGTGTTACTTGGATAGTTATAGCTGTCTAATGACAGTAGAGTAAATGGTTATGTGCCCCTCTTCTGAGGGTGCTGAAGATTCAGTATCATCTGCCTGATCCTCAAGAGGGAAAGGAAGGAGTTGCTTCGTAGCTGTTCCTATTGGCATAGGAAAGCTGACTCTATTTTTCTTTTAATTAATTTATCCTTGTAGTACTTAGGAATGTACTCCCTTGCTCTAAGGAAGCCTGCATCTGCGTTTAAGGAGTGTTATTAACTAGAGAATCCACCTTCAGCTATGTCAGAAAGGTGGCACTGGTACAGCTGGGAATTATCTGCTCTCCTCCATCCACTTTTACCTTCATTTGAAGGGATGGGTGTTCTTCCACCTCAGCTTTGGTAACTCTGTAATTGCAGATCCCCTGGTACCTTCATGAAGCAAGCCATATGAGATGCAGCTGAGAGCAGAAAACAACTGAATATGCTTGCATAGGCTTTATGGTTACTTAGGAAAGAAAATGAGGTTGGCTTGTTATTTTCTTACATGTAACCGCTTTGTTCTTATCTTGTGGTCAAAACTAAGTTAATGCTTGTAAGACCAGTGGATTCTGTCAGCTGGATGCTGCTTGGGTATTGCAGTCTTTGTGTGTTTTACACTGTGTAAACCTGTACATATGTGGCGGGTGTGTAACACTTGTAAAGGATTGTGAATGTAGTAATGAGAAACTGGAACAAAACCAAAGTACAGTGCTTGACAGTTATGCTTGTGTAATAAAGCTGGTGATTTATTCTGATTTGTGAACTCACTGAGCCTCTTAGTCATTAAGATCATTTTGTAAATAAGCCCTTTAGCGAAACAAGTCTTTTGCTGTATAGGCATAGGGGAAAAATCGTGCTCATGCTGAAGGGCACCTTTCTTATGTAGTTATTGCTGCACTGCATGGGTGGGAGGCTTTTCTCGTGCTCTGTATTATGAGAGTGGCTTGCTGAGTGTACTGAGTCTCAGGACTGATATAAGGTGAGGGACAAAATTGCCTTGTTTGTTTGTTAAAAACCTTTTGTATACTTGTGAATTCCACATTGGGTAAAGCTGTCTTCTGTTACCTGCTCTTTTTGGCTGAGCCTAGCAAGAGAGCTGGTGCTTTTGATACCACTGGTGGTGGTGAGAAACTTGAAAGAAGAGTTCATGCTGGATGTTATCAGTGTTTAACTTAATTGGAAAATATGAGCCAGTTGAGGTCATTTTCCATAGGGGGATGTTGTAGAGAACAGTTGTTTCCTCTCTGCTATCCATTCCCAAACTGAATGGTATCTACTTCCATCGCATGCATCCCACTTAGAGATGATAGATGTTGCATGGTTATGCTTGCTTTTCTGTGCAGGTTGTGGCAGGAAGAGCAAATGCAGAATATATTTACCTTTGATTACATAACTTGATATTTTAAATTATTTTTTTGTAGTTCCATGACTTCCAGAACTCATCACATTCCTTCCTGTCTGGTATTTCTAAAGGGATTTTCTGTCAAAAGTGATTTTGGGTAATGCCAATAAATAAGTACCTGTAGCTTGGATACTCCAAACTCATCTTTTTTTTTTATTTGCTTGTTTGTTTCTTCTATTTTGCTGAGTGGCTCATACTTAAAGTACAAAAGCAGCACTATAATTTAAATTTGGTACTCCCTTTAAATATGAATATTGATTTGTCCAAGGCTTCCCAGTAACGTTGAAGCAGCATGTAGTGGGGGATAGTTCCCTCTTTATAGCTTTAAAGAATGTGGAGAAAAGTACTTCCTTATGAGTATTTTAAGATACAAAGATACTGCTTAACACTTTTCTCAAGCATGCCATAAAAGAAGCCACAAGTTTCTGAAGTAAAAGCCACTTCAAATCACCTTCATGAAAAGGTGCTGCCTTGTATTCTTTTGTATGTGGTTTCACGAGTCAAATGCAAGTTACAATGGCATAATGGTTCTTCAGCTGAACACTTAAATCATTTCCTATTCTGATAATCAGTCATTTACCTTGACTTTCCCCCATAAAAGAGCATTTTATGGCTGCTCAATCAATAATGGTGGAAAGTATCATCCCAGTTCTGAAAAATATTATAGTGTGTGTGCAGCCTAGTTTACGTAAGTGCGCAGCTCATTGAGTGATCTGCCACTCAGGTTGTAGATTCAGACGTATTATTGCTGGAGGTTGTACTCCAGGTATGTTCTTGGTGTTTTCCTTTAATTATCAAATGAAGGAAGAGATAGAAGATCATAAGTGGAGAAACAGGGAGACAGTAAGTGCTATGATGGTAAATTTTTCTTTTAAAGATAAAAATCTGAACTACTTATTCCTACCCTACTTAATCCTCCACCAGAAAGCTGCTACTGTTGAAATAACACCTCCAGAGTAGTACCTCCTTGACAGTCATTTATGTGCGTTTTAAACTGACTATGATATCTATATTTATAAGCAAGGTTAGGCATGTTAACGTTGATATGGCAACAGTGCTGTATGAGGAGAACACGACTGTCTTATTTAAG
The DNA here is from genome assembly GCF_018139145.2 of Gymnogyps californianus. Lineage (NCBI taxonomy): Eukaryota > Metazoa > Chordata > Aves > Accipitriformes > Cathartidae > Gymnogyps > Gymnogyps californianus. The sequence goes on along the minus strand of NC_059474.1, from coordinate 56,317,546 downwards.
ATTGAATTATGATGCCAACGCAATCTCCAACTAATTTCCAGCCAATACCATTTAAGTTTGGAGCTGGAGAGGGGAAGGAGTAGAGTGGAAAGGCACTAGAGGTCAAAAATGGTGGTTTTAGTTAGAAGTTAATTCCTGGGTGTCTGGGAGTTGCATGTGCTTAAGGTGTAGATGGCATTCTTTTCTTTTAGGGTGTACTTCATGGAGTTTTTGAAAACGTTTAGTTTGAGGATTTTCTACCACTCAAACTTCTTTCTACTTGGAAATAAAGCAGTGCTGTGCTGAACTTCTGTTGCAGCTTCCTTTTGTTTTCGACAAGTTGGTTTTTTAATACTTTCTCCCTCTTGAGTTTCAATGTGCCCTTTCTTTTTCTGTCTATTCTTTTCCTACATTTCTGCAGACTTTTCTCTCCTTATCGCGCTCATACTTATTGCTAAGTATGTCGAGCAGCCTGACTGCTGCCTGGTAGTTATGATTTGGGTGTGTGTACCTAACGCAAGAAGTTCACTGAACACGGTGTCTTTCCTTTGGTGCGTCTATAGGCATCTGTAGGTGCCTGGGGAAGCATGTGAGAATAGGGGAAGTATATTCTGCCTCTTCCTCAGACTTCTGTTGTAATTCTGCAGCCAGCTGCTGACTCTGTAGCTTTCTTTTCAGTGAATATCTCCACTATGTGTGCTGCTCAAGCTCTACCCAACTTGTCACAGATGGATGTCTCTATTTTGCAGTTCAGCTGCTGCTTGCAGGTTGCTTAGCAGTAATGTTGAAGACTCACAGCGTGACTGTTAGTTTTAACTCATGTAGTTTGCAAAAAGGTCTGAGGGCTAGCATAGGCAGTGGTGGTTTTTGGTTAACTTGAGAAGAGAGGCGATATAAGCACTCATGCTTTGGTGTCTTTGCAACCAGGCACAGAAGTTAGTTAGCAACAGAAGGTGAGATCTGGTGAAGTTGGTAATACTTGAAAAAAATCCTGATGTTCACCACAGATGAGGGAACTTTAAAACCCTCACCTTAAGCATGAAAGGTGTAGAACCTAGTCTGCGTAGAGATTGTACAAAATCTTTGTGGTAAAGAAGGGAAAACCTATGCTAAAATATGGTTGCATTAAATCTTCCAATAGTAATGGCTATTTTTCCATCTTTCAGGTAGGCATATATGGCTTAATAAAGTAATTGAAGTCTCAATTTTGAAAGCCCTGCATTACAGGGCTGTAATGATATTAAACATGTATTGATGGAGACAGGTATTGGTATAACAATGCCAGTATTCTACACCATATTCTTTTTCTCCATCCCATCTTTTAGAGGCATGCAGCTTAGGCATTTTATTGCATCAGGTTTGTGTTGGCCAAAATACTTTGAGTTGTCCTGACTGTTACACAGTGTAGAACTGATGGAGTGGAGCAAAAAAGTATAACTAACCTGCTATGGAGCAAATTCTGCTATAATGTTGGCTCTGATACTTGCTAATTATACAAAAATATCAAGCCTGCACAGTGTTGCCACAAGAAAGGAAGTGCACTTTGAACTTCTGATTGGAATGGTGAAAATAACATGTGTTAATAATGGGTTACACAGATGTGATGCTGCAGACAGTCTTTAACACTCACTCTGGGCATTGTTCAATAGGCTTAATTAATAGAATCCAAACTACAGGTTTCTGGCCTAATTTAGTGTGTGATTAGATTTTAATTTTTAATTTAAGCTTTTGTGAGTGTCTTTGAAGGTAGGTTGTACAACTTCTTTTAATTTTTTTTTTTTTTTTTTTTACTTGCTGATAGTGACAGCTCAGTAATTGTGTGGCCACATAAAGCAAAGTTCCTGAGTTGTTCGTGTTTTGAAGTAACCATCATTTGGAAAGAAATCTTTTGCAGTCTAGATAGATGGCCCAAAGTGAGAAAAAGAGGCTTAGCTTCTAACATGTTTTCCATTGCTGTGTTTGGTTATAAGTACATGTTTAACAATTATTTCTCTCTTTCTTTGGATAGGGATGCTTCATTTTTGTCGTTCTTTTGGTGTGGCTGTACTTGTTACTTGTTATTGAGTCCCGGATTGGTTCCTGTGAAAATGGGTGTATGCTGTGTATGATGGTAGTCTTTCTGAAGTGTTCGGAATTCCTCTGGAAGTGTTTGTCCTGAAGTAGAGAAACTGGTAAGACGAATGCTAGTTTTCCTAATAAATTAGTGATTTACTTGGTAACTAGGGAAAAAAAAAAACCAAACCAGTGCAGGAGCTTGTGACTTCTTTCTGGTCTATAGTTCTATATGGGTGATTTTGGAGCGTAAGGCGTGTGGCTAGAGAGGAACATGTACTCATGTATTTTTCTCTAGAGATGACATGAAATTACTTGAAATACTATGTTCCAGGTTTTGTGGAGATTTCATGTGGGAATACATGCTTTCCCCTAGGTTTTTCTCCATCTGTCAAGGAGTAATGCTCCAGTAGAGAGAGTTGTATCTGAAAATTCTTTCTGCATCTATATATGTGGGGTTTTTTCTATTTTAACTTTTCTTTGAATTTGTGTATTTGAATCCTTATGAAAAATCTGATTCGTTTCACATATAGTATAGTTAACAAAACAATTAAAAGCTGCTAGATGGGGAAGCCCACCCTGTTGTCGGCTCCAGGACTTGAGATAGTTTTACTCAGCACACCTCTTTTCAACAACAAATTTGGGATTTCTTGGCTGAATTCTGCTTTTTTTACCAGAAAAGACAGTTTTAGTAATTTAATACCTTTTATTTACCATCATTTTTTAAGCAGTTTAACATAATTGACAATTTGAATGCAGAACCATTCATACAAAATCCTTTCCTATCCCCCCAAACACAAAAAACAACCCATGAACAGAAATAAAAAAAAAAAATCAAACAGAATTTAAATAATTTTTTAGTCTTTTTTCCATGATGCTTGCCAAGTTTCGGTTTGATGTAGATTACAATGGTCATACTGTGTTACAATCTTTGAAAAAGTGCAACTGGTCATTAGCTGCAATGACACGAACAGCTGTAGTATTTTATGGTAACAGCTGGGAACAATCTAGTTCTCTTCAGTAACTTTCTTTTATTGTTCCTTTCATGCCATTTTTAAAATGAGAAAGCGAGATTATTGTATTTGTTCTCTATTTTACACCAGGGATTTCTTTATAGGCAGCGGTGGCAATTAGGTATCAAAATACGGCATTGCTGTTTGTGACTTGGAACATTTCCCTCTGCAAGACCTGTTTCATAACCCGCTGAAATCTGCGGGAGTTGGAGTCTTGAGTAAACTGTGAATCAAATCGTCATCCTAGGACTTACAATTTTGGCTTTCCTTTTCAGTGCATGATTTCTCTTTAGTTTAAACTGCTTTGTTATATCTGATCTTAGGCAGCTTAGGACAGCATTAGCTCTTATTTTAACACTGAGCAAAGTGCGCTTCTACTTTGCAATCTCTCATTTAGCAAGTGAAAAGGGACTTGTCTGTTTGTAGGTGGCTGGTTTCCCAAGAAATAGTTTGCTGTTCTGTTGCTGTGTCTTCAGAAGTGTAGTCTAAAATGTTTTCTGTGTATGTATGTATGGTTGTTTTTTATCATTGGAAAAACAAGTAGGAGCCTTTCTCTTGTGTAAATTTTTTTCTGTCTCCCCTTGCAAATGAGTTTTCTTCAGTAATAAGCGTATCTGGGTTGCCTTAAATAAAATCTGTTTAACTTATTTTTCTGGTGTAATAGAGTAAGTCTTAGTATTAAAATCACACTGGTAGTACTAAAGATGTACATACCAGATCTGCGTAGGAGCATTATTTTCTTCCCTGAGAGACCTGCTGTTCTGTGTCACACAAGTGGTGGTGTCTGTGATTACTAGAGGGGGGCCTAATGGCATAACGAGGTATATTGGGTGTACAGCTAGGGAGTTCGGGAAGAAGAAATGAAGACCACAGTGGGCAAAAGGGTATGTGTTTTCAGTGCAGTAAAGTGTTACTTAGGGAATCCTATCTAGTTTAGAAATCAAAAGCAGAGAGCTGTTTTAGGAGTGCTTTGCCTAATGAGTTATATTGGCTCAGGCGAATATCTTAGAGGTGTCTGTGCAGCAGGGTGGGAAGCTATGCAGTAGCTACTAGGGAGCTTGACTCTATCAGCAAGCAGAGAACTGGCAAAGGCAGTTGCTGAAATTTTTAGTTACTCGTATATTCTGTGTGTATAACCCTAAGTTTGGTTTAGATTATCAGTGAATGATCCTTCTGCATCTTTTTTAAGAAAAGTTTCCTGAGATAAAAGTTGTTACAGTTAACAGAAACTTTAAGCTGTTTGTCCTTACCTTATCAGTAATAAGGAGGGGAAAATGACTTTAAGATGCTGTCTTTTGAGCATACTGAGATGAGGTTACTTTTGGTAGAGGTAGGAAAGGAGGAGTGAACTCAAAAAAAAATGTTTGTACTACAAAAGGGGAAGAACCCACATTCATTTCAGCTGAGAGATTAGTTTTAGCTTCTGGGCTGCTGACTGCCTTAGCAGGTATGGGGTTTTTTCTTTTAACCTTCTGCTCACCACCCCACTGGAGAAATAGTGTATCCTTAATTTTTATGAAGGATGTGTCAACATACCTTTCTCAGTCACTCACAACTAAAAAGTATGAGCTCTGGCAACTTCACAGAAGCATGGAACAGTTGAGGCTGGAAGGGACCTCTGGAGGTTATCTGTTCCAGCCCTAGCCTTTCATCATAGGAGAGATGCCTCAGTCCCTTAAATCATCTTAGTGGCCCTTTGCTGGACTCTCTGCAGTTGCTCCATATATCACAGTTTCTGTGTGAAATCTAAATGGAAATAAAAGTTAATTTATACATGTAAAGAACTTGCACATTAGGGAGTAGCACACTTTTATCCTTTTTAACAAGGTACTGCTGCTTCCCTGGAGCTCTGAATCTCAGGTGACACCTACCTCACACGTAAATACTGTCTGTTTACCACATAGAAGATGAGGGATATCACTATCATTAATGAAAGTCTTAAATGCGTGTGAATTTTTTGTACAGTATTAACCTCACATCTTGTATCCTATTGTCACAGACAATACTTCGCTGTAGGATATTGTTTGTATAACCTAGGCTAATCTTAGAAGTACTGCCAGTTAGAAAGTTACTCTGCAGATATCTTTTTGTTATAATCCAGTTGCTATAGCTTCTGAATGTGCGTTAGACTCTTCCCGCCCCCCCCCTGGATTTATGGGAGTTGAAGGAGACAGAGGTTTTTATAGGTCATCTTAGAGAATTTTCCAACAGCCTCCTGGGCTGCATTAGGAGCAGTGTTGCCAGCAGGTCGAGGGAGGTGATCCTTCCCCTCTACTCAGCAGTGGTGAGGCCATACCTGGAGTGCTGGGTCCAGTTCTGGGCTCCCCAGTATGAGAAAGACATGGACATACTGGAGTGAGTCTGGTGCAGGGCCACAAAGATGACTATGGACTGGAGCATCTTTCATATGAGGAGAGGCTGAGAGCTGGTGCTGTTCAGCTGGGAGAAGGCAAGGCTTAGGGGAATCTTATCCATGTGTATAAATACCTGGTGGGAGGAAATGAAGAAGGGGGAGCCAGCCTCTTCTCAGTGGTGCCCAGTGACAGGGCAAGAAGTAATGGGCACAAATTGACAGCTCTCACAGTCAGTGAATTTTGTGGTTTTCAAACACTGGCACAGGTTGCTCAGGGAGGTTGTGGAGTCTCCATTCCTGGAGACATTCAAAAGCTGTCTGGATGTGGCCCTGGGCAGCTGGCTCTAGGTGGTCCTGCTGGAGCAGGAGTGTTGGACCAGATGACCTCCAGAGGCCCCCTTCCAATCTCAACCATTCTGTGATCATCTTTTACCGAACTCTTTTAAATGGGTAATTAAAACACTGTTTATCAATTCACAGACCTTTTGACCAAACATGAAATACAGAAATTTCCCTTTAAAAATGATAGGTTATGTCTGCTAATGAGGTATTCTACAGGAAGAATGCTTTGTGTGATTATGAGGATCCACCATACAAATAGTTATTTTGGAATAGCAGCAAGATATGTTGCATTGGGAAATTATATATTTTTTTTTTAATTGACACATCCATATGTAGCTGGTAGTGTTGCTGGCAAAACATTTGCACAGATCACTCTTGACAAGTTTCAGAATCTCCTGAGCGGGTATAGCTCTGTAGTTCGGTGTACCTTGAAAGCAGGGACACATAGTATGCCCACTGTACTTTGCTTTGGGCAACTGTAAGAAAAACAGAAAAAAGCTTTTATATAAAACTTTCATAGTTATTACCAATGCTTCTGACATGACCATCAGAAAGGTCCATTTTCTAATTAATGGAAAGAAGTGGTTATCTTTTACTAGTCCTTGGTTCATCTGATTTTTCCATAGTGGGATGATAATTAAAACTGAGGGTGATGGCAATTGTCTTTCAGCTCTAATATTCTCTGGCATATTTTTTTCTTTGCTGCTTTCTCATGCTTTTTTATTTCCCTCTGAAGATGCACATTGCCCTGTAAAGCTGACTAGGAAATAGCTGAATATTGCACGTGTAAAAGTAAAATCAAACCTGTGATAAGGGAATCTCTTGATGTGGGTGACAGGGAATGAAAATAAGCATTTGGAAGAGTTTGAGTGTGACAAAAGTATGCTGACTGCTTCAGAAAAGTTTTAGTAGAGCTACCACACTAGAAGTTTGGAGCAAGTTCTCTAGATGGGATCACCTTCATGGATAATTAATCTGGATAATGGAGATAATTTTTTTGTAGTGAAAATGCAGCTTCCAGGGTTGCTCAGTTGACTAGATACGTTTAAGGAAAATGATAGACAGATACTGTAATTTAAAGTGTGTGTTGCCTCAGTGCTCATATAGATCATACTGTATAATAAAAACCTGGGGCAACATACATCCGTATGAAAGAAGTTTAAATGCATTTACTGTCTTTGCAACATACTGAACAACTGGGAAGAGGACTTGCTAGTGCAGCTAATAAATCTTTAGCCTAATTATTTGTAATTAGAAAAGTGTATATCAAAAGCCCTTGTTCTGGAGAACTTCTGGCTGCAAAAAGGCAAGTAGTGTTGAAGAGTTGCCTTAAAGATACTTAAAAAAAGGAGAGAAAAAGACAGGTTGAACATAGATATCGTGACCTGGAAGGATGTTCCTGGCAACAAAACACACCAAAGGAGCTGAAGAGGTGCTTTGAATAGATGGAAATGAAGAACAAATGAGAAAGCCCAACAACCTGCAGGTGCTGTTAATAGCATATGTTCACCTACCTGAAGCATGAATGGCTATTCCAGGAATATCTCTTCTAGCTGTGCTGCAGGGCATTTCTTCCTAAGCGGCTCTGATGGTTACGCCATCATCTCCTGCTCAGGTACAGACCATGCAAAGAGAAGGCTTTTTAGCACAGTGGGCACCTGTCATAGTCACAAATAAGTCACCAGAGGAAACTGTTTCTATGGATTATATTAATGAAAAACTTCTTGAGACTGACCATGGAGGAAAAGTTATTGTATAGCTATTAAAATATGTCTTTATTTATGAGGGAAGATATATGATGCTGGTATTTGTTGTTGAGAATCTACTGTATCCTGATGCTGTGATATATTGAGCAAGATGAAAAGGTGACTTCAGTTTGTGCCATGTTTTATCTGAACCAATGATGCAAGCTGGTTCTAATAAGTAATTTTATCAGCAAATATTTAAAAATTACCATGCTTTTGTAAGGCTTCTAAAATTTTTGCCTGAAGTCTTAATATAACAAAACTGGCAAAACTAAACCCTGGTTATATCATGATTCCCAGAAAATAAAGGGCTGTGTGAGGACAGTGGATTCTTCCCGTACCTTGATGCAGGGCCAGAATTTTAACTGCCTCTCTGAAGGTTTAGCAGAAACATTTTTGGCTTCAAAAATGCAGGTTTTATCTTTATTCAAAGATAACTGGTGGCAGTAATAATACTTCTTCTAATGTGCAGAGCAGCTGAGTGAACTTGAAGAGTTGGTGAGATCAGATGGCCTGTCTAGCTTAGAGAATGCTACAAAATCCTTTCACAACTGTATTTTAGCTACAGGGTGAATTACCTTTGCCTGAGTTTGTTAATCCTGTACCATGGATTATTTTGGTGAAAATCATTCCTTTCAAAGTGTTAGTCCTCCCTCCCAAGCATCAGTCTTTTAGAAAAGCTACCTTTTTTAAAAAGCGTAACAGAGCATTTATAAACAGTAGTCTATAAACATGGGAATAATACATGGCAACCATTTCATTGCTGGAGTCCTTGTTGAAAGCAATGCTTCCCTCAGCCCCCCCCCCCCCCCCCCCCCCCTTCTGGACATGCAAAATTATATTTCTTGATGAGTATCTGCCAAGCTTTGTCAGATTTATTTTAAGTAAGGCGAGTCTTCTGAAAGTTTCAGGGTATTAGGAACCTAGGGAGGAGCAGGCTGGGTTAGCTCTGAAACTTTCCATGCTGTAGGAGGCTGAATTTATTACTGGTGCAGTATACAACAGCAGTCAGAAACGATGCTGCTCAGAGCTAGGGAAAAACACAAGTGGAGTTTGAATTGCCTTTCCTTTTCTGCGTCAGCATCTGTGTGAAGCTTATCCTTATGCCTTCTGTCTGCTTTGCTGCCATACTACTAACAATGTAAATATTTTCTACAAACCTAGGAAGCCCTGCTTTTGCATTTTTGGGTTAAAGAAGAAAGTGACTTTTGTACTAGCTCGCCCTGGAACACTTTACTTGGGAATTGTATATTTAGTGTAAACTTTTACATTTAAGTAATTCAAAGGAGAAATCTTCTCATTTGGTGCTAACCTTTACTAGCAAAGAGTGCTGAGTATAATAAATGGATCAAAGAGGAGAGTTATTTATTTATTCATGTTTGTGTATCTGCTGCACTGTAGAAGTCTCTGTCAAGGGGCTAGTTTCTCTTGAAAGAAACCACCAGAAGAAAACAGGTCCATATAGGTGATGTATGTGTACATGGCAGGTCTGTAATATCCTACAAACCTCTTACTGAGGTCAACAGATGCTTCCAACCTTTACTTCAGAACGGGAAATAGAAAAAGTTTGGATGTTTGCTATTGAATAGTAAATACTGGGCATGCTACTAGTTTGTTTCTGATAGAACAGCATCCCCAGTCCGTGTATGTGTACCTGTTTCTGGTTCACTGGCGTTGCAGCAGAAGAGGTGGTATTCAAACCAGAACCAGTGTATAAGGGAAAGGTAAGTATTAAAAGCTTTCTACTTGAAACCCCATCAATTCCCTTTTGTCCTGGTTTTGGCTGGGATAGAGTTAATTTTCTTCTTAGTAGCTGGTACAGTGCTGTGTTTTGGATTTAGTGTGAGAATGATGTTGATAACACGCTGATGTTTTAGTTGTTGCTAAGTAGCGCTTATCTTAAGCCAAGGATTGTTCAGTTTCCCATGCTCTGCCAGCAAGCAGGTGTGCAAGAAGCTGGGAGGGAGCATGGCCAGGGCAGCTGACCCGATCTAGCCAAAGGGATATTCCATACCATAGAATGTCATGCTCAGTATATAACCAGGGAGGAGTTGGCCAGGAGGGGCGGATTGCTGCTGGGGCATCTGTCAGTGGGTGGTGAGCAATTGCATTGTGCATCACTTGTCTTTTCTTGGGTTTTATTTCTTTTTTTTGTTATATTCCTTTTCATTACTACTATTATTATTGTTATTAGTTAGTATTATATTTTATTTTACTTTAGTTATTAAACTGCTCTTATCTCAACCCACGAGTTTTACCTTTTCTTTTCTCCTTTTTTTTTTTTTCCCCCCCTCCTCCCCATCCCACTGGGAGGGGGGAGGGGGAAGTGGCTTTGCTGGCTGGGGTTAAACCACGACACCTTTTCAGCCTTTAACTTCCCATTTAGATGGGGAAATAACTGTGGGTAGTTGTGTGGCCAGGTAGGTTTTGCAGAGGCAGTAGGGTTAGTATTTTGTGCTATGTACTGGCTAGACTTTGATGCTTTAGAAAACTTTTTGCCTTTTTTCACCTCAGAAAAGTCTTAGGTCCCAGGTTGCTAAATCTTACTGAAAATGAATGAATTTGTTCCTCAGTTAAGCCATATGAATGCCTGAATGAATTTGTTCCTCAGTTAACCCATATGAATGCCTTTCAAGTCTTTAAAAAAAAAAAAATCAACAAGCACCTTAGAAAAATGTATGCATCTGTACATGACTTTTTTTCTTCTTTATATGCAAATTTGGACTCTTCATGAAAAAGAGGATGTTTTCTTGCTTTGGTGATCTAGCTACTATAAAACCTGTGTTAATATGGCCTGTCTAATGTCATACCCTTCTATAGCAAGAAAATTGTGATGACTGGAATGCATGTCCTCAACTTCTGTAATCAGGGTACTTGAAATATTTACAATACTGTGATTACTGTGAAACTTCTTATATATACACACACTCTGCAGCTGCCTTATATGTTTTTGCCTTTCAAGTTTATGTCCTGGTTTGTCTCCTATTCTTGTTTTTTGTTTTTTAACCTAAGGTGTTTGGCAAAAGTGACTAAAATACAAACTTCTTTATCTCCTGTCTGAGGTTTGCCATGTAGACACTTATAAAATATCCTAGTGAAGTAAGCAGGAGGAAGGAGCAATCGCGTAAAGTTTGAAGCTTTTCACAGGCCAAAACCAAACTTTCAAGCATCTACTGAAGCTGCCAAATTCTGTATCAGGGGGTTGTCTGTCAAAAGACTCAAACCTTTTCATGGATCCAGCGAATGGAATTGAGCAGCAAGGGGATACATCCTGGAAAAGATTTGCTGGAAAGGCCTCTGTGTTTGGAAGGCCACCTCAAATGGCTGGGACCAACCTACGAATAACCGCCCACCCGTATTACTTTCAGTAGGTATGGGATGCAGAGGAGTTTCAGGGCAAGACTTGGCAGTCCAATACGTTTCTTTTCTATTGTATGCAAGAGCTGTGAACAGTTGGTGCCACCCTTGGTGCAAAAAGCCAGTGCTTTGTAGAAGCAACTTCTACTTCTTGTTTCAAACCCTGATAGTCAATCCAATGGGAAATAATAAGGTAGCCCAAAACTATTACAGCTGTAATATTTCCTGTCTGAAGGGCAAAGTTCACAGAAAACCTTCTAAACCCTGACTACAGACTCATTTAATTGAATCTCATATTTTAAACTGGGCGTATCTTGGATTGAGTCCAGGGCATGAAACCAGAGAGGATTTGGTGGCACTAATAGACGATGTTCTCCTATAACTGGATTGCCAGGCATCTGTTGCCTGCCCAGGAGGAGGCAGCGTGAAAGAACGTGGCCACCCAGCGATAGGCAAAGAAACTTCCCCCTTGGATTGCTCCGTGCTGGGGATCTCGTAGAATCTTTTATGCTGGAGCCTAGAGCTCCAAAATGAGGCTTTTGTAAGTGGTTTTGCTCCTCTGGCACAAGGGCAATTCCCACAGCAAGGGGATATGGATTTTGCTTTAGTGCTAGGCTGAAATTGTGGAATAAAGTCCCTCTTTTTCCACTGGAATGAAGGATGGTTCTAGATCTTATGCTCTGTGTACCTGTGTAAGACGTGTTTATCTTTGACCTTTCCTTTTCTAATGCAATCTATTGTCTGTTTAAAATCTGGGTGGTTTGATGTAACTCCTGCCAAAGTGAAGCTTTCTTTGCTTGCCCCTCTCTCTGTGGAAAGGCGAAGAGTTCAGACCTCACGTTGCAGATGCTGATTGTTGTTGTTTAATTCTGTTCAGATTCTCTGGCAAGCAGGACAATATAAGAACAAGTGAAGAGAAAACAAATATTGATAGAAACGAATCGTGCCCGCATATGTGGCCAGGTAGCTTTTGTCTTCCTTCAGAGCTGAGGGCTCCTCTGTTCGTGCCTCGCTGACTCACCTGGCCTGCACTGCCAGGCTGTGCAGTCTGTCTTCCCTAACAGGTTTTAACACTTTTTTTTCATCTCTGTCTGAGAATTTTCCATTTTGCAGGCTTTTTTTTTTTTTTTAGGAGTCCAGTCCCCTCCCCCAAAGGTCGTCTCTTGTATGTTGATGTACATGAACTACCTCAAGGTTTTCTTAAAGAATAGTGGAAGCAAGCCCACTAGTCCTCCCAGGAGGAAAGTGCAGTGAGGTCAGTGGTATTCCTTTTGCTTCCCTTTCGGTTTTGTTCACTCCTATGCCTTGTAAAACAGCCAGGAAGATTTGTCATGAATTGCTTTTAATTTCCTCTTGTGCAGAATATAATCCAATATGGACTTTTATTTTTCTTACAGTAAGTCTACCAGAAATTGTTAGAGTTTTTTTAAAACCGTAAAACAAAATACAAAACCAAAAAAAGACCCCAAAAACCCACCTGGGTGTTACAAACATATCTTGGGCATAACTTTATTCAGACTGTTTCATTATTGGTGTCTCATTTGTTTGATCCCCATGTAGTTAATGGTTATTGACTCATGGGATGCATACCTAAGGTTCACCTTGCCTGCATAGCCTTTGGTTATTTTGACTTGTGTTTAAAAAAACTGTATTTTAAATTTAAATTACTGTTATGAACATCTTCACATCTGTCTGTGGATTATTATTCAGGTTCTCAGGTGTTGGAGGGTTTTATTGGGGGGCAACATCATGACATTAGCAAAAGCGCTGCAGGGAGGGATAATCTGCAGCAATATTTTCTTCTCTATCAACTTATTTTCTTTCCTGATGGTTTTCACTTGAATCCAGGCCAAGAAGGGGGAATGTTATGTGTTTGGTTGGGTTTTTTTTTTTTTTTTTTTTTCCTGGTTACTGTTGTGTGTTGGCATCCTCCTCCTGTTCTCAATGTGAGTTACTGAAAGGAGAAATGGATCAGGTGGCCCTGATGGGAGTTAACACATGTGCTGAGATCCACAGCAAATTTTCTCTCTGAAAATGCACTGTGAGTTACTGGAGTTTGTTGCATGACATTGCGCACCAAAGTAAATGACAATAAAAATGGTATTTTGCTGTGCTGGTAATCTTTTTAACATGCAAGTTGTGTTGTTTTCCATTCTTTGAGAGACAGAGGAGAACTTAACTTGCCTCTCTGAGTCCACAGCTGCTCAGTGACTTTCCCATGATCTTGCAGGAAGCCAGCAGCAGAGTCAGGAATGGCATTTTAGTCTCCTGATTTGGAATCCAGTGCCCCAATCTGTTATATCAATATTGCTCTCAAAATAGTGCCACCTGGTGCTACCTGTGTGATGAAAGTGTTTTGTCTGGCATACACAGCTGTGTTCTCCTTGTACTGCTTTGCTTAAGTTAGAGCATGTATATTCCCCGCCCCACGCCCGCCCCCCCCCCCCCCCCCCCCCCCCCCCCCCCCCCCCCCCCCCCCCCCCCCCCCCCGCAAGTACATGGTCCTTCTCTCCACAGCTGGGATTCCAGAACAAAAGCAAGGATTAATCTTTAAATGAGAATATGAATCGTTACTGTGAAGCCTGGACTTTAAATACAGTCAGTTGTCCTTGTGTTTTCAGTAGCAAATCTCTTCTCTATCTTCTCCAGAGCGGTCACAGCTTCTCCTTTCCGTCTCATTTTTTTAACTGGAATATTTGCTACCTTTTAATAACTTTACTTGAATTGTTATGGATGGAAGTAGTCGAGCTGCTCGCAGCACAGTATTTAAAGGTTTACAGTGTATATTAAGAGTCCGTTGCTTTCACAGCACCTTTTGTTTTTGATTCCTCTCTCTGATCTAACTTCATCAAAATCCAGAGTCTCTCTGGCACTGGGAAGTAAATATGAAAGGCCAACATGTCTCATTCGGACAACGACTCAGGAGTGCAGTCACTTAATTTTCCAAAGGCTTTGTTGTATCTTAAAACAGTGTGTGCATTGCTCTGGTATATCCTCAGACCTTGAGGATGTTCTTGGGCACTCAGCCAAATACAGATTATCACAACCCCTTGAAAACTGTTTGGGTCCCAGTATGGTTTGCAGTAATTTATTTTTATATAGCAGTGACTAAGACAAATACCCTCTGAAAAGCATCTTAAAGTTTTAGAAAGAAAAGGTCTTATTTTCTCTAATACATACTTTCCTAAGGCAAAGTGATTATTCTATAACATCTGAATCTCCTGTGGTGATTTTTTCTCCTCCAAGAAAATCTATGTGAAATTCATAGAAGAGCTGTGTATAGAGATTATATTGCTCTCAGGTTCTCAGAGGGAGAAAGTGTTGTTACAAACTGAAAGCATAATAAATATACAGCATTAGGGAGGGCAACTAAGAAAAAATTTCTGATGTTTTTACCTTGAGCAGGTAGCAACAATTAAAAAAGCGGTTTTGCAATTCAAGCAAAAATTGACATTGCTATTCATAATGGCTTGTGACTTGTGCATTTAATGAAAAGAAGGTCCATGAAGATTCGTCCTGTCTGTTGGCGGAACCGCTCATTCTGTGGGTTAGAGATGCTGGCTTGCAGGAGGGTGGTGTTGTCCAAGGAAGAAACCCTGTCCCATTTTATCTTTCCTTCCACTTTTGTCCCTTGCCTCTTCCCCCCCCCCAACCCCCCCCGCCACCCCCCCCCTTTTTTCTTTTTAACGGAACTGTGTTGATTTGTGACATGATCCGAAAGACAATGAAAACAAAGTGTGTTGACAGGTTGGCATTCTTTGAGATTTGGTGCCAGAAGGCTTTTGGAAAAATACCTAGCATGTACAGAAAGTCAGATCAAATATTATATGGGAGACTGCTTTCGTTTTGGTCACTACAAAAGAGGAACAAATTATGTTCTTATAACAGTGTTCTAGCTCAGGTGGGCTGTCGGGGCTATCACCCTTCTGGGGACATTTGTATACAAAAGTAAAAAAGGCGAGTTGTGAAGTTCTAGGATGGAATTCCCTATATATACATCGCTTTTATATTACAGTTATTTTTCTACATAAACTGACTTTCCATCTAAACTCACAATTAGCTGAAACTAAGCTGAAAGGGCTATTTGTCTAAATCACTCCTAGTCATATAGAAGTTTTTCAGTATTTCATACCGGAGCTGTATTCCTAAACCATGGACTGGCCATGAGTGGAAATGGACCACTCTCTTCAGTCTTGTCTAATAAAGTTAAAGCATTTGCTTTAGCTGTATGGAGACTGTTTTGCCTTTAATTCAATTAATGTAATAGCCAATGAAGGCTCTCAGGTGGATGGATATCTGTGCAAGAAGCAGTGGTCTGGCTGCTGAGCATGCAGAGCAGTTGCTAGGTAGGATGGCTTAGCATAGCCCCAGCAGCTCACCCATGCTTCTTGTGAGAAAGCCACTTCAGGTAAGGGTGACAAGCTTACAATTGAGTCTTCTCAGTTCACAGGCTTGTAATTGAGCCAGCTTATTAAAGTGGCAAATGCAGCCTTTTTTGTTGTTGTTGTTGTTCGCTAACGCTGGTTTGCAGTATGGCTTAAGAGCCAGTTCCTTATAATGCATAGCACGCGAGTCGGCTGTGCTGCTCCCTGTATCGGCAGTCAGTCCTGTCTTAATGTATCAGATAAGCATAACAGTTTATAGAGGGCTGAGGAAATTCACTTAAGGACTGGTAAATACTGTTTGCCTTATCTCTATTAACCTAAACAGTTTCTCTAAATGGCTGGTGGTAAATGATCGTGACTAAGTTCTATGAAAATAAAGTATTTAAATTAGTTCTAGAGGCCAGCCAGAGTTTACTTGTCTGTGATGGTAAGTTCTCAAATAAATCACAAAATCATGTATAGGTGGTCTTGAGACAAGCTAATTAAATATATTTAGTCTTAAACTCAAACTGAAATACCAAGATTTCTCTTCCTTAGTTTTTTGTTCTTAAAAGGTTAGGGTTTTTTTTTTTCCAGAATTGTATAATCCGGTGTCTTATGGAAGTTGTTACCAGAAATTGTAAAAGTTTCAGCATCCCCTCAGAATGATTAGAAGAACAATTTAAGTGTAGTGCTTTTGCAAACATCTGCAAGAGGCTGGAGTTTGTTACTTTGTCGTTTTGTAGAAGCGGGGATGGATCAAAAGGCTTTTTCCTGCTGACATCTCATTTGCTGCTCCATGGTCAGCTGAAAGGATAACGAAGAGGCATGGTGTCTTGGCTGTGAGGGAGACGCAACCCTTGACATTTTCTTGCAAAGGGTAGAAGATGACCTGTTTTCTCAGGGTCTTGCCTAAAGCCAAGTATGGAGCGCTTGTTCAGTAACTTAATGATGTATTTTTGATAGTGTTGCCAGGTCTTGTTCAGCTCATGATGTCTTGTTGATTAATATAAAAGTTACAGTTCTTTCTAAACTTTATCATCCTCTTGCTTTACCTTTGTGGTATAAAACACTAGGAACATGTCTGAAAGCTGTTTTCTCTTGCTTTGCTTGACCTGTGAAATCCTTTTGATTTTATAATTTGTAAAAAGTGTATTTTAAACAAATTCTGCTGCCACCTATCCTTCTGGAGGGGATGGAAGGTGACTGCCCAGGGTTTCTGAATTACTCAATACCAGTCACCTCTGCTTGCCAAGGATGTCTTGGTTGCTGTTGCCCTCCATGTGAGAGGAGGAGATGCTACTGGTGGCCTGCTTTCTTCTGTAGTCACCCACCATCCAGACAGAGCAGCTTCAGCATTTCGGGTGCTGTTGCCATGATCCCTGTAACATAATGCGGGTCAGGGGACTTCTCACCTAAGGGTGGGAAGGGCCTGTGACCTGTGATCCTCTGTATGGTGTAGGATTCTTCAGAGCCTCTGTGCCAGTGTAAAATGTTTTTCCTTCTGTAGAAGGAGGAAAGAAAAGGGAAGCTGAGAGTCTTCTGATCCTCCTTTTGCCTTTCCAACATGAAAAAGCTCACTAGCTGATTGCTAAAACTTACAGCAGTTTTATCTGTGATGCAAGGCAAAAGTCACAATAACTAAATAACTAACTGAAGTCACTGTTAAGTATCTATTCTAAAATGAAGAATCATAAGACCGTTTGTAGAACATCTGAGATCACATCTGGAGGTCATAAAGTATAGTATGGATGTGCTTGTCCCTTTTTAGTGGCTTTTGTGTATTTGAAAAACTGCAGTAACTTCTTTAAAACGTTTCTTTGGGTTGAACATTTCAGCTTTTAAAATGACCAGACACAGTATATGAACTATGATATTCTCCAAAGATGAAGTGTAAGAAAGAAGTCATAAGCATTTTCTAAAATTAGTAAAGGAGTAAGTAGAGTTGCTATAATCTAAATTTGCCTTTCAAATCCAATATCCTGTATTTTTTTGTGTTCGTACAGAAATCTCTCCCCTATGCTGGAAAGTCCTGAGGTGATGCACAGCTGCACTTGCACAGGAACATTTGTCCCTGGGTAGGGAAGTTCCCTTGCAAATCTTACCAGTGTTGTTCTAGCAGAACTTTTCTCTAGCTGTGTGCAGAGCATAGGCTCTTGTGACTTTTAAAAATAATCCTTACTGTTTAAGAATGCAGCAGTGAGAACGAGGCCTCTGGAAATAGATCCAAATCCATATTTGTGGGTGGGAGCATGTGAGGTTTTATGGTGTTTTTTTTAATCTTATGTCTTGAGACAAGCAGCTGCAGTGCCTCTAGCATCGCTCAAAGAGCTGCAAAACTGAATTAACCAGACATGCTTCTTTTACTGATATTTAGAAACCAATGGCAACCCTGCCACTGTCCATGGTCAGCTGAATTTCACCCAGTTGGAAATTCCAGTGCTGTTCTCTGTAGCGGAGAAAGCTGAGCCACTCCACCTTCCCTGGGGAAGGCTTTCCTGCTCATTGAGGGGTGAAGGATTTGGTCCCATTGTTCACAGGAATCTTCTGTTATGCTGAACATCCTGACTTAGAGGTTAAGGAGTGGAAGAATATAGACCCGGGCTTCCAGATTGAGCTTTTTTGCATCCACCTCTCTTCTTTGGGACCCAAATAATGCAGGCTGAACAAAAATTACATTAGGCCTAATGATATGTGCCTCATTAGAATTGTCATTTTTTTAATATAGAGTCTATATGTAATTCATATGTTGGAAATATAGCAAGGAAAACTATAGAACTCATAAGTCGAACAACCAAAAATGAAATATTTAGCTATTCACAAAACAGCTGACCAACACTTGTTTTCTACTGGAATTACAATGCTGGGAAAACTTCTCATAGTCTCCATTTTTAGTCACTGACTGTCTTTCCTTTGAAGTCCAGAAAAAAATAACTATAGTACTTGTATGTCTACAGGTGCAGTATGAATATATTTCGTATAATATTTTAAAATCTGCTAGGTTTCCTGTGGTAACGTGTTAGGTGGGGTTTTTTTAACACTGTATATTAGAGAGTTGATCACTAAAGCTTAGAAGATGTGAATCTGATGGATAAAATGCCTTACTCCTTTACTTATTTCTGTATCTAATGGTTTAAAGATCCATTGGGGTGTGCTAACAGCAACACAGAAACAAATATGTTTATCCCAGGCTAATGTAGCATCAGGTAAGTATACGATATATTGGAATCTTCCAGACTAGCATGAAAAGTGCAAAACTCCTGAAAGGCCGGAGGATGCATGGCAGGCGCGCGATGGCGGCCACCTTCCTCTGCATCCTGGTGATCCCTGCCAATCCCGCAGTGGGGTGGGAAGCTCCTCCAGGGATGGCGCATCAGCTGTCGAGCACTGCCGAACTGCTCCCAGGCATCTCCCACCCTTCCCTGGAGGCCGGGGTGTGCTCTTGTGCCTGGCCAGATACTCATTTCGCTCTCTTGAAGTCAGAAAGCAGAGGCTTTTCCCACACCTGGATGTGGATGGTGCCTCAGTAGATTTCCTCGCTCATTTTTCTTTTAAATGTGGAGATATTTGCCCAGGTCACAGAGTTGAAACTAGACCGTGTCGCTTGGTACGCGGCCCTATGTCTTCTCGAGCTGCGGCTATGCGGCTTTAATTATGGTATGGAAGCAAAAGTAAGGGAGGGAGAGTTGGTGCTCACATGCAGTGTAACGTAGCGTACTGGTCATCAGCGGTGCCAGTAAGGTAGGTGCGTTTTGCCTTCAGTATTTATGCCAGGAGGCGTCAAGCTGAAGGCTGTACCCCCCAGGGGAGGGAGCAGGATGGTGACAGTGGTGTATGGCTCTGTTGGCAGCACAGCAGAAGGCTCTTACTGCTCTTGAGGCTATTTCCAGTTGCTTGAACTGCTGAAAGTTTTGTCTTTCGGCCTCTCAGATTAATGCAGATGCTAACCTGCTCTCAGAGCAGTTTTGGCTATTATTCGTTTCAGATTTGTGAAACCCTTCTGCCTGATAAATTTTTACTATGTGCATTTCACAACTGGGGTGTAAAGACCAGGCTCCAATAGTGAGAGCCTGAGGGAACCTTGGCACGAAACATGTAATGAATGAAAAACTTGGCTTGATCCAAAAGGTGGGGTTTGCATTTCTTTTGGGATGGCTCTTTTGTTGTTCAGTCTGCATAAATATCAGATCTCACCTTTACTATGCGTAGTAAAACCTGAATAATTCATGCAACTCTGACTAGTGATTGACAAGAAGAAGAAGCAGTGCTCTTGCAATTTTTGTGATTGCTGAGATGGCTACTTCTTAAGAATTAAAATGAAGTTCTTAAAAACTGAGAGTAGAAAAATTATTTCAACTGGAAGTATGCTATTGTTAGATATTTTTCTTTTTTGCAAGTGGACTTGCAAACCTTCTTAAACAGAAGCATAGTGATAAGAAATAGAAACCATTGAAAAGGAAGACTGTATTCATGTGTTTCCTGTTTTATCATTATTTTGTGTTTAACTTAATTTGTCAGTGGCAAGATTCACATGACCTAAAACATCCTTTTGAAGCAAATTTGCCAACTTGTATGACTGTGCTTATTAGTTCTGCATTTTGAAGAAATCCTGAGTGCGTTCATGAAGAAGCTTACTTTCATTATGATACAATATATTGTGAATTACCAAATATTGCTTTATTTTACTTCAATTACAGGAAATGAAGTACGGATGACCTTAGTTATTAAATAAGTAGTAGGTGGTCCTTGTACTTTTTGATATTTAATTTATAGAAAAAACATGTATGAACTGAGTGTGGGAAATGTACATTTCTCTCTTTGTATGAATAAACAACAAGGTTTTAATTGCTACCCTAAGGAGTAGGATTTAGTTTATAAACGTGTCCCTCCTTTTAGAATGTAAAAGATGTATTACTGTTCTCCCTTGGTCACTCTTGCATGAAACAGGAAAAAAGATGCAAAGCTTTCCTTTAAACTACAGAATAGCTACACTGTGTAAGAGCTGTCGAAAGCACCGATGTGACTTGTAAGTTGACGTTTTCTGTTGAGAACATTTTCGTTGAGCAGTCTCCAAAACTACAGAGAAGGTCTAGTGGTGAGGTAGGAGGAGGAGATGAATTGTGCTGGGACTCCTCCAAAGCGGTGGGATCAAGGCAGCTTCCTGGGCCCACATGCATGTCCCAGTTACACCGTGACTACATCTCAGGATGAGAGATGATGTCTAGCATCTTTTTCCTTTTCCCGGGCTCTCTTCTGTTGTATTTTCCAACATGAGGAAGCTTGTGAGTGGTGTTTGGCAGGGTGTCTGGGTGCCGTGCAGTCTTGCCCTGGCTGGGGGTGCTGGACTGCGGGTGGGCTGCAGAAGGCACCTGCAGCTGGGCTTCCTTGTGAGCTCTCCTCATTGAAGAATAGGTGCTCAAGTGTGTCCCATGCAGGAAATGAAGGGTGTGAGGAGGTTTCCAGGTAAGGTGTTGAGCTAAGGAAAGGGATATTATTCATCATCTTCTTGTTTTAAACCCAGAAGCAAATCTAGGGGATTGTAGAGTTAAGAAATGTTACCAATAATGGACATTGGAAAGAGGAGATGAGCATTCGTGTGCAGAACAGAGCAACAGGAAGATATGCGTAGCTCCTGAAAAGGCTGGCACTTGTCCTACTGAAGAGATCTGTATAATGTTACAGTAGACTGCTGATGCTACAGAATTTTGATAGGTTAAACTGCAGTTTGTTTATATAGATTTTTCTCTAAGGTTCAGTAATCTCAATTGAAGATGTAGGTCTTTAATTAAAATTATTTTAATTTCTGTTCACAAAGCTTGCTTGGTGTTCAGGCTGAAGAGTAGTTGCTATTTTGGGACTTAAACAGTAAGGTTTTGTTTGGGTTTTTTTTTTAATAACTTTGCAAACATAGCTCCACAGTGAAGTGAATAGTCTTCTAATCTACATAGATGTGTTCCTGCTTTATTTGAAGTACATAGATCATTTAGTATAGTTTTATTACCTGTGTCTCTTATGTGTTTGGGAAGGGTGAGTGTGTTTTTGTTTGGTTTGGGTTTTTTTTTTTTTCCTATTTAGGGGAGCACATGGTTTCGGAAGAGTTGCCTTACACCTGAAAACTTGGCAAGGAGTCTGCAGCTCATATAGTTAGTTCCATTCCTAGATAGTAACTTCTTTTCCAGATATCTTTTTGGTTCCTGCTTAATTACATACTTTTGGCAACGAGAATGTTGTTTAGGACAGTAAATAGGTATATGCATATAAAAATAGGCCCTGTTCAAACTCTGACCATCAAACTAAATGTTAGCATTTAAAAGTCTATCAACAAACTCTGTGAGGAAAGAAGTGTTCACAGTGACGAGATGAGATTAGCTTGGTTAAAGCAGATGCTGAAGAAATGATTTCTTTCCATTGCCTGGATGATGACAGGCAATGCTGCAGTCCACTGAGAAATTAGGCTGAAATGTTGAGCTAGGCTTGGTTGTTTGCTGTCAGACTATTAAGTTTATTCCTGGAGGAGGCTGGCTTAAATTGTTTACTAGTCAATATTCTCAGTATTCATCATCCATTTGTTACTGTCGAAGAGGATAATTTGAGCATTTTTGGAAGACAAAGCGGGAAGGGATTATAAACAGTTAGGAGGACAGATTTAGAATTTCAGATGATGAATTGGAAAAATGGTCTGAAATCGATGAGGTGAAATTTAATAAAGACAACCGTAAAGTGTTACAGTTAGGAGAAATCAAATGCACAAATATAAATGGGCTAGGCAGCATGCTGGTCAGGAAGGACCCAGGAATCGCAGTGGATCGCAAACTGAATTTGTCACAGGTGGTATGCATAACACTGAGATTTCATTAAGGCTGTATAGGTGATGAAACATGTCAGATAAATAGCAGAGGAGGTAATTATTCTTCTGTGCTTAGCACTGTGCTTTTAGCCTCTGTTTTAGACTTCTTATTAAAGAAGGATGTGGTAGATAAAGGGGGCAGGGTCTCAATGGCACCAACAAGGCTAGGACACAAGGTTTGAAAAACTCAGCCTTTGGGGAAGATCTGAAGGCTTTGAGTTTCTTTAGCCTAGAAAACAAAGATTGGGGAATGCCTAGATCTTCAATGACGTGAAAAGATGGTGTAAGGAAGATAGAGATCAACTATTCTTTATTTCTACTGAGGCTAAAATAAATTATTTTAATTTGCAGTGGTAGAGCTTTAGATTACGCAGGATGGAAATCTTCCAGTACTGAACATGTTTTAAGGGCAGAAAGAAATTCTCCAGAGACTTACAAGAGATAGATGAAACATTGACACCATTGCAAAGATGCACAAATAAAAGCAGGCCTAAGAAGGTAACCCCCTCAGTCCCCTAGCCATGGTGTGCAGCATAGGAAAGGAGATAGTAGCTGAACTCTGAAGGCAACAGAGTAGCAAGTTAACCCCGTTGAGAGCCTGTCAGCTCAGCCTTAGAGCTGCGCTGACGTAGCCAGGGATATCTGGTTCTGTTCATGTAGCTGCCTGGGATGCTTCTGCAGAGAAATTATGCTCCGTGTGGTAGAGATGGCCTAAAGATGCCAGAGTCTGTCCTGGAGGCAGGGACTGGTATTAGTCAGGGCTTCTCAGCTTTTCTAGTCCATATCCAATTTTTCCTATTAAAAATTCTTGTCGCATTATAGTATGCGGTTCTTGGAGTGGGGAAGGGTCTTCATGCCTCGCTTTTTTTCTGCAGTGTTTCAACAGTGAGTTACACCTCGCAAGTTGAAGAACAGGCTTAGATGATTGCCAGGGGCTATTTTTTGAGTTCTGGTTTTCTGTCATTCACTGTTAAAATGATCACCTCTTTGTGTAATTCAAGACTGTTTGCAATTGATTGAGCCTGAAACCTTACATCTGCCTCATTCAGTTTCTTTTCTCTGTACACTAGCTTCTTTCAGGACAGCATCTTTCATCTACCTAGTATTAACACTAGTAATATTGCTTTTAAGATGTTGTTAACATTTACTTATACTCTTGTATACAGAGTTTATGTTCACTTTTCTCTCCAGTATCCTCTGAACTGTGCTTGATAAGCTAATGTGATGCATACTTAGCTCTATACTCACTGAGGTCAGTCTTGTGTTGAAGTTACCCAGGGAAAAATATGCTTCTTTATTTCTTTTTAATTATCCAGATTCTTCAGTATCCAGATTGTTTAGTCTTGAGATTTCAGGTTGTTGGGATTTGTGTCATCTTTTTAGCTTTGATAAAGCTGCATGCAACTATGCAATGAATTGACGTTCTGTAGCGAGTGGTAGTTTTATTGCTTCCCTTTTTATTTCTGAAAAGTACAGCATGTACTTCTGGATTCCCTCTGTATGTGTGTGTGTGAATACTTTAATTGGATAGCTTTCATGTTCTCTGAATAGTACCAAGTGGTTATTTCTTGGATGTTTTTCAGTTTTGTCTAAAGGTGCATTTCAAAGTTAGGAAAATGAATGTATGAGGATTAGCTTGTGACTCTAAAACATGTCTTGGATTCATAAGAAGCCTTTAGTTTAGCAGGCTCAGAAGCAGGTAAAATAACAGCGGGCTGTAGTGTACACATCTGAGTCAACGCAGGGTTAGCTTCTCAGCCGGGTAAATTTGCCTACAAGAGACTCTGTGCTACAAGGGCTAAATTGGTTCTTGTACCTGAGCTAACGTGTTGAGAAGTGGCTTGGGAGTCTCTGCAGCACTGACCTACCTGAGTCTCAGGCATGTTCCCCAGCCCTGTAGCTGTGGTACAGGGAGAAGCAGTCTTTCCTCTGCTCTGTATTTGGCAGGACTACTGATTTTGAGCCAGCCTGACTATGTTAACTACTGTGTTTGGAGAATTATTAGGTGGTAGCTGGAGTCAAAACGTTTTTCTTTTCCTGTCTGGATCTATCCAGCTGCACAGAGCACTGGACTCGGATAAATTGTTTACTTGCTTTTTGCTGTGACTTGTAGTAGGAGCTGCTTGCACTGATGAATAAGAGGTGGGGTTTTTTTTTCTTTCTTTCTTTCTTTTTTTCCCACCCCCCACTGGCCTTAAACAACAGAGCGATAGATTAAAGAATTAGTTATGCTTGAACATCATGTGGAAAAAAAAAATCCTGATTACAGATCCTAATGACTTTTTTGCTTCTTAAATATGCTTGCTATTTTTGAAATTAACGTCTTAACACTTGCACACAAAAGGGGGGATGAAACAATTTCAGGGAAAAGGAAATTAACAGTTTTTATAGAAGCTGTGGAGCTCTAGTTCGGGGTTTTACTGGAGATTGCCTTTTGAGCTCAGTGAAGTCACTTTTAACTTAGGTGCTATTGCAAATGAGAAGAATGCTTCTTTTGGTAAGTTAAGGGGAGAAGATAAATCTGAGCCTTCTGTGAAATGATTTTATTCTTGAGGGTGGAGGAAAGTGCATAAGTGAAACGATGATATTTATACTCATTCAGACCACAAATTGGCTTTTTAACTGTGTAATTTGCAGAGGCTAAAATTTGAAACTCCAGTATTCATCTAAGTTTGTCACTCTATAAGGGCCTTATTTTCAAAGTGCTACAGACATGAAATTCGTGCCTTGCTATGTTTTATTTTGGTCAAGTGAAAGTGTACAAAACCAAAACATTGGCTTTCAATGTTGAGGCCATTGACCACTTATATCAGTCTCAGGGAAGTCAAGTTAAAATGTCACGTACAGAAGGGACACATGTTCCAGATGATTTACAGGAGATGACTATTATAATTTAGCACAGTGTAATTTCCAGGCTGCTGCTGTTAATTCCTCACTGAGGTGCTTCTTGAGGAGAAGGGAGCATTTCATTTGGAAAACCTTGTTCTTTGGGCGACTGCACCTGGTGGTATTCAGACTTTGTGACTTCTGGCATGAGATGAAGACTAGTCTTAATCCCTACGTTTTCTCTTTATTGGAGTCTCTGTATCTTGGCTGCAGATCTGATACAACACTTGATGCAGTTGCCTTTTCAGCTGATTCAAGGATTATGTTGGAAGTCCATCTTATTGCTCAGAGTAAAATTAATAGTGTAAAGATTTTCCCAGGTAGTCCCTAGATCTGTTTTGTGGCAGTCATTGAGATGCAGATTAAATGATAAAGTGACAGTCGTCTTCTAATGAGCTCTTTCAGTGCACTTTGTCAGCAGCCTCAGCGAGGCTGGTTTCACTTGAACTGACTCCTTCATTTAGCAGCTTGCATTAGCCTAGTCTGTTTTAATTTCATTTCCTTCCTTCACAGAATACCTACAGAAGTTTCTCATGCAGTTTTTCTCAAGTGAAAATAGCTTTGTTAACTGGCTAACATCACTGTTAGGGTTCCCTTGGCTTCTGGTCAGTTCTTTTTTCTTCAGTGTGTGAAAGTATTAGCTTTGCTGTTTGCCATAGTATAGTAATGTTTTTTTCAGAAAAACTCAAATATTTAGACAGCTGTTTCCTTTATTCAGTACAGCACTAAAGAGGATACTTTTACTACCCTGACACTGTGCTCTTAAACTCATTAATTAATTTGGCTTGTTGTTTTGCCTTCTCTGTGCTAAGACAATTGGTTTATGATAGTCTGTTCTCTTATTTCTCTGCGGCACTTTCTGCTCTCACTGTGCAAGGCGCAGCAGGTATTTCATCAAGGAATTCAGCATGTGTAATATCAAATGGTGTTGGAGACAGGACTCGACTTCTCTGAAAACCTGAAGTAATAATTTTCAGTGTTGTAAATTCAGGCTTCGTAAATATTTTATACGTATCTGACATAGGCTTGTTGCACTAAAATGAAACTAGTGTTCTCTTACCAGCCTAGGCAGAGCTCGGCATCGGTTTCTGCACACCAGCACTTCTGAAAATCCCCCACCCCCCCAAACACTCTGAACGCTTTCCATGTTAGTTGAAAGGCATTTGTTGTTTATCATCTAATAGGATTTTATGTACTAGCAGTACCTGCTACTTTTGCAGGATGTAAATATACTGCTTAAATATGCCACACGCTTTAATATACTGATTTAAACTTAATACTTACTTGAGAGGTGCTTTGTGTTTTCAGCTGGCGCATCTTGGCGCATCCTAGAGTCAGACAAATCTGAGGCACCTCCTGGTAGAGGTTCGCTGAGCTCCTTTTGCGAGTGGCGTTTACTGTCAGTCCCGCTTTAAACATCACGTACTTAATGGCATTTTGTAGTCACCAAAGCAGTTGCATAGGAGGGCTTTTAAACCTGTAGTTCTTTGTAGGCTAAATAAGTCTCTGCAGCATGTATTCTAGGCTTTCTGAATTACTAAAACTTTTCATATTTTGAGAGAAATTTCCCCATGTTTACAATTCTATAGAACTTTCAAAATACTCTTTATGGCACACAGAGCTAGCGTTTGAAATATATGCAATGCTGGGAAAACAGTACAGCGCTCCCCAAAACGAGGTTTTCGCAGTCTACAGCTTTGTGTTGCAAGGTTGCGAAGCATGGAGTGATGTTACTCAGCATGCAATATCTGTATTTGCCAGAGATTGTTCTGAACAGCAGATTCGTATGACAGAAGCACATTTATATTAATATAACCTTGTATATGTTCATGTTCTTTTCCACTTCTTGGATAATTTTAGGAACAGCGGCAAATTTGGGTAATGGGCTTTGTGGAGTTACTGCCTGGCAAAGGTGTTCTCCCAGTGGTTCGCTCCTTTTCATAAGAATCTTAACTGTTGGTGTCCAAAGATGAAGAAACAGTATCTTTTAAAATATTTTTTAAAGTCTTCCTCGTTTCTTGTTTTCCTCAGAATTCCTTAACTATCCTTGTTTTCCCCAGATAACTATTTATAGCCAGGATCTCTGTTACTGGGAGGACTCAGCTGGCAGGGCTTGGGGGGGATTCCTGGAGGTGACATCATCTCGTCTGCACAGCAGTCTCCTGCTGGCATGGCAAGGAAGGAAAAACTCTTTACTACAGATGGGATAAGAAAGCTTGCAAAATGCCTTTTATAGAGAATACGTGCAAAGATGTAGTATCTTACCTGCTTCTTACTGCCTGAAGAAATAGTGTCTCCAAACTCTTGTTGCAGGCTTGGTCTTGAATTTTTAAACTGTCCACCCACTCTTTGCTGTCCTGAAGACTCCTTTGTATTTTTTTTCAAGTGGAACTTAAAAGCTTTTTGAAGCCAACAGGGGAGAGAGAAGAGATTTTAATTTCCTTGTCTCCCAAGTGGTGGAACACGAATTGGATGGAACTTGAGAAGCTTCGTTCTGACAATGAATGTGCCTTCAGTGGCAGGTAGGGCTAAGGGGGATACATGTTTTATTGTCTCTCTGTCCTCTTGGATACTTGGCATCCCTCCTTTTACATATCCAATGACGAGATAGTATCATCAGGAGACGTGAATGTACATGAGGCACATACGTAGCTTATTTGCCACCTATATTTTTTATATGAGGAAGAAAAAGGCTTTCTGTGGGGAAAAAGGGAAATCAACATTTTCTCCTATTCATGGTATGCAATAAAATATTTTTTGACAAGAGGTACGTATGGACCTCATCATCTGGGAAAGTCCAAGTATCTGAGGAGGGAGGATAAACCTTCTTGTCCCATCTTGCAGATAAGGATGTGGAGTGGACATGGACTTTTTTTTTTGGTGGGTTTTTTTCTGTGTGGTTGTTTTTTTTTTTTTTTTTTTTTAAAGAATAATTCTAAAACCCCAGATGGCATGGGATCCAGCTTTCTGCATTTGAGGTTTGCCTTTGCTGCAGCCCTGAGCCCAGGTGACAGAGCTAAGCAGAGAGACAGTGACCACATAGCAAAAACAGCACTCAAGCTCCCCAGAACGATTTTTGATTTGCGGCAGGGCTGGAGCAGCAGCTGATGAGCCGTTGAAACTTGAGCAACTGTATCCCCACTTCACTTGCCTGAGTGCCAGGACATTTGAACTCCAACCCACCATCCCCTTAATTGTCCCCCAGTGGTCCAGCAAGCTCAAGTTTAAGGTAGTGCTTGCTCTAGAGATTTTAGTCCTGGTGAATCAGGTTAGGGATAAAGCTGTAGCTAAAATGCAGAGGAAACAAGTCCTTTTTAAAATAATATACCTACAGTGACCTGTGCATTTCAGAAATGTTTGTGTGAGAAGAAAGTAGTTGGGGAGAGGTGCTTTTTAAAAACAAACTGTTCATTGATATGATTGATGTTATGATATTTATTGTTGCTGGGAGGACCAGAAGAGTACAGATACATATCAAATGGAGGTATTTAGGAAGTTACTTAAAATGGCAAGTATGACTCCCTGCTTCCCTCCCCAGTTTGGTTCCATTTTGAGGCATGAATTGGTATGCTTAGCTAGGGGGAAAAAAAAAAAAAGGTTTGTATTCAGGATGTGTTTGCAAAATTGAAAATACCGGGTATGTTAGTTTTTGTTTACTTTAAAATGACAGATTCTTGCATCTTTGTTCTTGTGCAAGTCTCCAAAGTAGACAGCTAAAGGTGTGTTAGGGGAAGAGGTGGTCAACGCAGCAGCTGGAGGGCTCCTCTTGCTCCTGTCTTTCCCTTACAAAACCGAGGGGGGAAGAAAGCCGATTTCTTGGCTGAAAAATATACTGGGGCTTTCTAAAGGCAAAAAGATTTCAGCCTCAGCTGTCGAAAACTGATCCTGAGATACCGCTGATAATGTGCTCTTCTGTGAGAAGCTTGAACCCTGTCGCAGGTGACAGCTGACGTACTTACTCAAGCCTGGTTGAAGAGCAGTGGCCGGCCCTGGTGCCCGCGAGGGACGGGGACGTGCGGCCGCCCTGCGGGGACCCTGCCCCGCCGTCTGCCCTACGAGAAATCTTCTGTCTCCTCCATGTAATTAGTGGCAGTATTTAAACCAGCACACTGGCAACAGTTTCGTGCTTTTAATAAAAGCCCATGCCCAAGGGAGGAGAGATAAAAGGGGCACGGTTTGCAAAATGCCTGTGTGAAAGGAAGGTGTCTGGTGGCTGAGAGGTTGTAGAAGGAAGGAAAGCTTACTTTCTAGATTATACCACTTAACACAGTGACTTGCATATCCTTTAAAATATGTATTTTTTTAAAATGTCAGAGTAAAAAACTCACTTTGCTTCAATGCTTTTTAAACTCTTCAAAATAAGATTTAGTTGCTTAAGGTGAAGTGTGTGTTCAGACTCTTGTACTACCAGTCATGATTAACTCTCCTCTCTTACCTTGCTAATTGCTTCAAAGAACGTATTAATTCTCATCAAATGTTAGCAGAGACCTATCACTCTGGGATCCTAATTTACTTGTTTTCAGAATTGCAGTGGGAGGGACAGAGAAGGACCAAGTAAGCACATCAGTAGGAGTTTCGTTATTGCTACTTGTATGCCGGTCGTTTAAGTCAAGTGAAATTGGAAGTGTATTGCATGCCTTGCACTCTCTCTGGCAGCCATCCTGAGGAAGGAAAACAATTAGTTCCTCTTCATATCACTGGGCTCTGAGTGTGTGCTTGGGGCTGAGTGCACGTTGGAGTCCTTTCTTCAGCTGGGGCCATTAGTCATACCGTGCAGCCCAGTCATTTTCTCTGTGAATAACTGATGTTTTTATGAACCTTAAAATAAAGAGAGTAATGGCCACGTACAGTGCAGCTTCTTAGAATTTTTTTGCTTAGGCTTTTATCCTATTTCTGCGAGAAGAGGTAAAGAAGCAAAGACAGAAGAGACAAATGCAAATGCCCAAAGCACAGCTTTTACCGGTGCGAAGGCCAGCATTCCCTAACTGGGGCTTGTGAATGTGTGGGAACCAGGTAATATTGCTTTCTGCTAAAACTAAGATCTCTCCCTGTGCATCTCTCTATTTATTTTTAAAATAGACCCCAATGTGTATATGCTAATAGATCTGAAATCTTTGCTTTGTTAAAAAATTCTGCTAGGGGTCCTTTTGTCCTTGATGGCAATTTCGTGGAGTC
Organism: Gymnogyps californianus; assembly: GCF_018139145.2. Classification (NCBI taxonomy): domain Eukaryota; kingdom Metazoa; phylum Chordata; class Aves; order Accipitriformes; family Cathartidae; genus Gymnogyps; species Gymnogyps californianus. The sequence continues at coordinate 56,287,433 of NC_059474.1, read as the reverse complement.
AAAATTTTGTGGGTTTGACCAACTTGAAAACAATATTAACATAAGGTAAAAGAGACGCATTTGTCAATTAGAAAAGGAAAAGAGCTAGATATTTTCAACACCCATTAAAGGCAGCTCTTCACTGTAGTTGCTTGAGTTAATGAAGGTATTGTGTCATGTAAAGCAGCTCATGTTGGTGTCCAGGTGCAAGCTGCTGGTCTGGACTCCTCTGAATTCAGTCCTGATATGGCATATTGATTTCTGACTGTTCAAAGGGTAGATCCCAAGTTTGGAGATAGTACATAGGAGGATTTAAATTTCCCAGTTATTAAAGTAATGGTGTGTGTGGGGTTTTGTTCGCTTTTTTTTACCATGATGTTGGGGATTGAATGATGATGGGAAAAACAATAAAACAGATAGTAATGGTCAGCTTACCTGAGAATTGAGGTTGCTTTTTCATTGCCGTATCGGTTTTGGTGTGAAAGTTCATATTTTTCTTTTATTTTAAAACAAGCATCTGCATGTTGTATCAAGACTTCAGGATCGTATTTTGTAGATGAGAAGTACATCACAGGCAGCAGCTCAGATGTGATGCTTGTTTGGTAGTAGTGCTTCCTTTATTTTGGTTGACTTTCCTGTTTAGCTGCCAGGCCCTGACAACATGGGAACGAACTGAGAAATGTTCACGCCATGGGTTAACTTAATGCTGGCAGTCCTCTGGTACCCTGGGTTGCCATGACTCCGGTAAGTGCATTTGGTCTCCTGAATGCCGAGATGCTCGAATATCCAACACAGTGTAGACAAAGCTGCAGTAGAATTTGCTTTTAGGCATCAGAAGGTCGCCAGCTACAGAATAATTCTTGAGGATGAATTTGTTTGCAGTGGGTTCCCAGTGGGTTCGCACCCCATGGCCTCGAGTCCTCCTGGTGCCGGGAGCCAGTGGCATTGTAGTAGGTGTGACAGGCCATATACTCCTGGTTCAAGATCAGTTAAAGATGGTGAGTCAGTGGTTCCATCTAGGTTTTTCTTCCCAGCGGCTCTGACTTGTCTCAACCCCAAGAGCAAAATGCAGGAATAGAAAGTAATTGAGCCTGTGAGGTTTAAGAGGCGAAGAATGAAGTCCTAACCAGTCCTGTCTCATTCAGTCACCCAGAAGCTGCCATTTTCTTCCATGGAAGCTGAATTCCATGTGTAATATCTAATATATGTATATTTGTGGGAGGTGTGGGGGAATCTTTGGGTGACCCAGGCTGTTGCACCCCCATCATTTGCATCTCTAATATCCCTCTTCACAGTGGCATTGTGTCATGAGGTCTGTGTGGCTCTGAATTCAGTATTTGACTACTCCAAATTCCTTGTGCACAGCACAGCATTGAAAAGTCATAAGTTGTAAGATTATTATATCTTAGCATCATTTTTCAACCTCCTTCTTCCCATCCTGTTTCTTTGAAAGGGGATATTTTTTCTGCAGAGCTGTTGATTATGATTACAAAATTGTATAATGTGGATGCAAATAGTTAATAGTACTAAGTAAGCTTTTAAATATTATTCCTAAGTGTCACTGTACCATCTGCGATATTGAAATACAGTAGCTAACTTCTGACCCTCAGAAATATTTGTAGAGTTGGAATTTTTTTTTGGTGTCTGAGTCAAGCCTGCTTTTAGTCAAATGATAGCTATATTTGAAGTCCTGTAGTCATTGTCAAGGCACTGACTTCTAATTGTCCACATCCTGTAATATTGCATCCTGTAATATTACATCAACCTTGCAATTTGTGCTGGAAGATGAAGAACCTACATGAAATTTCTGGTGATTATTCGCCCACACATTTTGGGCCATCAGGAGTAGCCTTCACACCTTTCAGTAAGTATCTTACTGCAGTTTTGAGCATGTTGCTGAGCATATACTAATCTGTAAAGAATATTATTCTAATGAAGAATTAAAAGAAAGAATAAAGAATCATATTCTAATTGCAACTAAGCTACCTCTGTTTAAGAAGTTTATTATTCTATAATGAATTTTGTTTTGGTTTTAGTATCTTGTCAAATTCAGTAACTAGCAGTTGACAGTGTCTTAAAGAGCAGAGCAATACATGTTAAGCATTTTCTCTCTAGTTGGGCAAAATCGGACTTTTGAGTGCAGACAGGGCAAGGTTGGGAGCACCTCTGTAACAGTACTAGCGCATGTAGCCCTTCTGAGATCCGATTTTGGGATCGTTAGGACAGTGACTTCATTGACAGTAAAAACAGCTATAGGGAATGATGTTGGAATTTTAGTGCAACTATTTTGTGTTTGAGGATTTGTAAATATAACACTGTACACCTACGGTATTCAAGGAAAAAAACCCCTACTTTCTGGAATTTTTGCAAAACACCAGGTTCCACTTCCCCGAGGAGCGAGCGCTGTTTCAGAGTGCGTTGTAGTGGGAAAGGGGATGTCGGAGAGCAACACTGCTTGCAGCGGCATCCTTGAAAACTCTGCACAGCTGAACTATCGGCAGTTAAAAATTGGCAGAGGCGGGGGGGGGGGGGGGGGGGGGGAGAGAGGGGATATTGCTTACCTTGACAAGGACACGAACATTGTCTAACAGTGCCACCCAGTGATGTCTGCCATAACAGCACGGGAGAGCAAGGCGCTCTGTGTGTGTGGGAAGGAGGACGGGCTGGGGGGTCCAAGCCCCGTGGCCGCGAAGCACTAAGCTACACGCAGTATCTGTTGACAAGATACATCTACTTCCAGCTTGAGGGGGGTATCTTATTTAAATACACACATATGAGATTAAGCTTTGTAGCTAGGTCTCAGGAGAGATGATTTTTGGAGTGTACAAAATGCATTTAGTTTAGTATGCGTCATTTGTACACGGTAGTATTAAACTGACAGTGCAGTCCTGTTGCTGTAAGTGTGGTAAGAGCTCAGTCTAGCTCTCTGACCCGTTTCTAGTCCAGATGTACTAAGAACACGATAATTTTGAGACTTGGTTCAGTGGCCAAGTATGGCAGTAATTGAGCATAACTGGGCTGTTGAATCAAATCACTGCTGAGTATTTCTTACTGATCTAAACTATAAATCAGTCCTTTGCAAGCACACTTATCTTCAAAAATCACCTCTTTTTTTTAAATGTGAAAGTGTTATGAGACTGTATAATTTCATCTTTAACTCCATCTGTCCTTCGCTGTCTTCTGCTGTGTCTTCCCAGATACGATGTTGGAGAACAGCAAAATCTAGAAAGTTGGAGTTCAACTTGCAAGTGCTGAGTCCAGGGTTGGAATTAGGCAGAATTGTAATTTTTAACCTCTGAAAGCCACCTGGAGAGGTGGAAAAGTGACTGGGCTCTGCACAGGCAGGCTTAGCATTTTAAGACTGTAACAGCAGCTATCGCATTTTTTAGGAAGGTAATACAGACAATCAGACCGTTTTTACAAACAAACCTTTTGTATTCAAAACTGTAATTGGAGATTACATGAAATAAAAGATTAATGTGTGTTTAAAAGAAAAAGACACTTAACAGCATGGTTGTGGTCTGAAACTAAAAAGAATGGGTTTTATTATTGTTCAGCACTTCTTTAATTTCAAGCCAGATATAGTAAATAAAAGTCACTACAAGGCTACAGATGTTGAGCCTCCGCCTTTTATGGTTTACACTTTTTAATAGTATCTGGCTCCAAAACATTTTGGAAAGCATGGAAGAAAGCATTCTGAGTACTGATGATATCATTGGCTAACTTCTCTTATTTTGCATACTTTAAAATATGAAATTAATGTGTTATTGCTTCAAACTGTAAAAGATTAAAATGCATTTTAACATCACAAGTAGGAGTTGAAAGTTCATGCATTGTGCTTCCTAGAAATACTTTGAGGAAAGGAGGGATAAAGTAGATACTTGCCTTTCTCCAGAGGCCAGTGGTAAAGTTGCCAATAAGAATGTAAACTAGTGGTGCTGTTTCAGAATGTGTTTGATTTTTTTTTTGGGGGGGGGGGGGGGGGGGTTGATAATATTAAAACAGATAAAACAAATACTGTCGAAAAAGGGAGTGATTTTTTTCTTTTTTTTTTTTTTTTTGGCTTGATATATTTAAGTTCTTTAAAAACTTCGGAAACTGGAGTCTGAAGGCACCTGCCTTCAATGTAGATCAGGCTTTTCTGCATCCAATAAAAAAGTTGGCACTGGCACCTGGTCTGCAAAAACTGCTTCTTTATAAAAATCCTCAATTTTGTTTTGTAAGCTATGCAGAGTGAAGGTAAAAATTCCTTGTAGGCCTTTTTAAACTCTCTCACCTTTTGAATTTCTGGATGGTGATGAAGACCTAAAGGAATGTCTTTCCTACTCTTGTCTTTGAAAATCTGCAGATATAAGCTGAGTTTGGCTTTTGTGCTGTCTACTCGGAATTAGCTGAGTCCATTGATAAGTGGAGTGTCGCTCTACAATTTTATTGTCCTACCTTGGGACTAAGGGGGTTGGGGCATGCATGTCCATGAACTCTTCTTGTGTTCATAGGGAGGAGAGGTACCAGAGAGAGAATTCTCCAGTCAAACGGGTTCAAAGCGCTGCCTGAATGCGAGGCTGCCTGATCTACTGGAAGTGTGCAAGGAGACTGGCACTGTTTGACTTGCGGAGAGCTGCTATGAACCTTCATGTACTCCAATAAGCAGAGTTTGACAATTTTCATTTAGTGCTCTTCTCTTGCCTGCAGTTATGTTAGGGTGGAAGAGAAGGAAGAACATTAAAGCTCTGTACTACTTAGAAATCCAAATGGGTAACTCCCAAAAAACCCACTGCCGAGCCTTTTGGGGATGATGGGATCTCCTCTATACTATCACTGGTTCCTCCTGATGTAAACATTTGTTTCTAATGATAGTCAATGTTGAATCTTTGGTGTATGGATGTTCTGTGGCACTTTGCATTAGTAAAGTCTGAAAAACGTGCCATATAGAACAAATTGGCAGCCCCCTCTTTCATGCCAAAATACTTGGACCTGTTGCTTGCAAAGGAAGATATGCTGAGCCATCTGCATTCAGGGCTGCATTAAAACTACTGTTCCTGTGTGACAGTCAAGATCTAGTACTGGTTTCTCCGTAACAGGGCTGTTACTTTCTGTGCTTTCTGGAGTCCAGTATTAATGTCTGTACATGTGCAAACAAAACGAGTGCTTTTCTGCAGTAAAGGCGGTTCTTCTGTTTCTTTTTTATGAAATGTGCATGATGGTATATTAAAATTTAAAAATTCCCCAGCTCACACAAAGGATAGCTCTTTCTGCTGGAAGGAAAAAGATACAAGTGATCTCTTGATAATGTATTTTTTCAGAATAGTCTTTTACAGGATCAAATATTTAGACTTTACTTGGTCTCACTGTCTGAATTCTGGTGCTTAGCTTTCTTTTGGCATTTGTTCTAATATGTTCCATAACTAAAGTTAACCAAATTTTTTTCCCCCTTGGTTTCTTAATGTCAGATTTGCAGTAACATGCTGTGCATGTACCAGGACATGAGTGTGTGTAGGTGTTTTGGTCTGTGTTAGTTCTTTACTCAGATAATTGTTAGCACTATTTAAGTATTTGCTTTCTTAGCTTAGATTTGCTTGTTCCTGTTGGGTTTGAAAAAAGTAGTCTGGTGCCATCTGTTAGTTTCAGACTGCTGTATAGCTTGACCTTTGTAATCCTTGTCAGATGCAGCACAGTGCTGCCTTTGCAAAGTATTTCACAAGGGAGGCTTCTTCTCCCTACCCATTTAAAAACAAACCTGGATGATTTCAGCATTTTGTGGGGTTTAATTATTATTGTATGTTTTGCAAAGGCTTTTCCCACAGAAGAGACTTGATCAGTGTATAGGCTCCAAAACTACATCTGCGTACTGTTTGCTGCTGCATGCAGGCCGTCATTTTGGTCTGTCATTTCTTTTAGTTCACAGGACTGTTCAAAATATGAGAATGTATAGGAAACTTGTTCAGTTTGTTCTGCAGAAGTATGGTTTGTTTCCCTTTCTTAAATTGGTAAACCACTAACCTTTTAACCCTCAACCTGAAACATGGAAAATCTTTTATTAAAAGTCTGTGTGCAGTCTTCCTACTGCAAAGCGAAGGAAAAAAAAGGCACTAAAGGAATATGTGAATTGTAAACACAAAAACTCTCAGTTTTGAGCAATTTCTGTTTTCTGTATTGCCGTCTTATTAAGGGACTGATCTTAGTCTTATTGAAAGGTCCATCAAAATTTCAGTTCAGAAAGTGAGCTCTCAAATCAGAAGTCTGTGATGGAGATTCAAATATATGCCACCATTTAAAACTTAGTTACACTTAGAATTAATTCTGATATTTATGATGATGATACTACAATAGCTAAGAAAAAAAACATTAGAGAAGTCCAGCAAAAGAAATTAGTCTTAAGATGCCTGCATTTTCAAATAGGATGTGTTTGGGAACTTAGAATGCTTATACATGGGACAAAACCATTGGCATTCATAGTCTTTAAATACCTAATACTGCTGTTTCCTAAACCAAAGGTGTTCAGCGTGCTTCGAAGTATACTTAGTGATAAAAAAGGAAGATTGCAACAAAACAAAGCACAAAACCAACAATCCCCCCAACCCTAAACCAACCACTCTCTCAGAAACATGGCTGTATGTTTTTCTGTCCAATTCAAAGCTTTTTATCCTTTCCAGTCAAATAGTAGAACATTGGATTTGTTTTTCATTTATTAAGATTTTTAAGCTTTACATCTGTTAAAATGTTCTTTGTTTTCATAGCTAGGTTTTTTTTTTTTTCCAATATGTTTCAAATTATCACATTTCTTTCAGTAATTGAGCTGGGAATTAGCAAGACTGACAGTTAATCGTGCATTTCTAAGCAAATGTGTAAGCCTCTGACTAGTACTTAGTTCCTTTACCATTAGTTTATTTTGGAGAAATTAGGTTGAGTAAAATGGTATGGTAACTTTTCTTGCTGAACTGCTTTTCAGAAATGTGTTGACCTATGTATTAGTTAATTGAATTGTTGGGCAAATTAATTGAAGAAGTTAACTAAATAATAATAATTCAGAAAGTCTTCTGCATCAAGTATTTGATGTCTTAATGACATTTGAGACATGTCTATATGCATTATGTTTCATATAGGCCTGAAGAATATCCCACATATGGGGATCAACCAAGGTGATGTGTAAATGTGACAAAAATGTGCATCGGTAGAAGGAGAGAGAAGTTTCAAAATGTAGACTTAAATACAAGTTGGAAGCAGTCTAGTTTTATAGATAAATATCTGTACAAAAATGCTGGTCTTAAGGTGATAAACCCTCCCTGCATCTGAATATTAAATCTCAGAAATAACCTGCGTGATAAAATAAAAGTAGTAATAATTGTCCTCCTCTTAAGCCAAATGAGTTTTGTGAAGTGAAAGTGCCTACTACATAGCAGGGTTTCATAATGGAAACAGTTGCAAGAGTATCTCTGAGGATAATATATTATCAATAGAAAAAAAAATGACAATGATTAGGAAAATTATTCTGGCTTTTTGAGCCAGAAGAGACCTGCTGGCTCAAAAAGCAAGAGCCTCGCTCAACAAAATGGATTCCTTTACAGGAAGCACTGTAAGGTAAGTGATGTGGAAAGGTACACAGGGCATAATGCTATCTAAACCACATTGTAAAATTATCCATACTTTTATTCATACTTTTATGCCTAATATTAGAAAATCTCTATATTTTTTCAGTGAAACTGTATGTGAACAGTCTTCAGCCTTACATTTAGTAGAGAGGTTACTGTGCAATAATATATTCCTAATATTTATCTGAAGTAACTTTTGGATAGGAATGCTATATATATAAAAATACATAAAGTCTATTGTGTGTGGATGTACACTCTAAAATTATTAAAATCATATATGTGTGTGGTGGGTTGACCTTGACTGGATGCCAGGTGCCCACCAAAGCTGCTCTGTCGCTCCCCCTCCTCAACTGGACAGGGGAGAGAAAATATAATGAAAGGCTCGTGGCTCGAGGTAAGGACAGGGAGATCACTCACCAATTACTGTCATGGGCAAAACAGACTTGACTTGGGGGGAAAAAAAAAATAATTTATTACCAGTCAAATCAGAGTAGGATAATGAGAAATAAAACCCAGATCTTAAAAACACCTTCCCCACACCCCTCCCTTCTTCCCGGGCTTAACTTTACTCCCGATTTCCTCTACCTCCTCCCCTCCAGCGGTGCAGGGGGATGGGGAATGGGGGTTGTGGTCAGTTCATCGCACGTTGGCTCTGCTGCTCCTTCCTCCTCAGGGGGAGGACTCCTCACACTCTTCCCGTGCTCCAGCGTGGGGTCCCTCCCACGGGAGACAGTCCTTCACAAACTTCTCCAAAGTGAGCCCTTCCCATGGGCTACAGTTCTTCACGAACTGCTCCAGCATGGGTCCCCTGCGGGGTCACAAGTCCTGCCAGCAAACCTGCTCCAGCATGGGCTCCTCTCTCCACGGGTCCACAGGTCCTGCCAGGAGTCTGCTCCATCACGGGCTTCCTACGGGGTCACAGCCTCCTTCGGGCATCCACCTGCTCCGGCATGGGGTCTTCCACAGGCTGCAGGTGGATATCTGCTCCACCATTCACCTCCATGGGCTGCAGGGGGACAGCCTGCCTCACCATGGTCTTCACCATGGGCTGCAGGGGAATCTCTGCTCTGGTGCCTGGAGCACCTCCTCCCCCTCCTTCTTCACTGACCTTGGTGTCTGCAGAGTTGTTTCTCTCACATCGCACTCCTCTCTCCGCTGCAGGTATTTCAGCAGTTTTTCCCCTTCTTAAATATGCTATCCCAGAGGCGCTACCACTGTCGCTGATGGGCTCGGCCTTGGCCAGCACCGGGTCCATCTTGGAGCCGGCTGGCATTGGCTCTGTTGGACATGGGGGAAGCTTCTAGCAGCTTCTCACAGAAGCCACCCCTGTAGCCCACCTGCTACCAAAACCTTGCCATGCAAACCCAATACAATATGAAATACATATAAAATAAAATTATATAAAATATAAAGATACCTTTTATATGGTGGCCACTGAGTAATGCTGATAGTGACTGCTGCATAAGAGTTGCCTGTGCTGGGCACTATTGCCAAAACCCAAACCATAACTGCAAATTCCTACCTCCAAGTCAGGAGCTGATGTCCTCTCCCTGCCATAGTAGTGCTGCCTTATCACTGTTAGGGCTCTTCCCTGTGTTTCTGCATATGTAAATACTTGGTTGATAATGATCTAGCAGTTGCTAGTCCTCTGAGGAGCTGCTTATGTGAACTCTATGGCTTGTTTGCAAAAGCAGAGCACCATATGCATGGCACCACTGACAAAATTAGCAAAGCAGTAATGGCAACTGATTGGGAATCTGGAGGGATTATTTTAAAATTGAAAAAGGACGAATTAGAGGACTGGGAAGGACCTCTCCTGGAGCACTGAATCCACTCATCTGTCACCTCCAGTGCTCTTGCAGCACTCACCAGAAATGGTTCAAACTCTACTTTAACACTGTTGAGATTGTTTCTCTCTCTACTTAGATTCAAAGAGTGTTTGAGACCTTTTCAGCGATCATGTCTGGCAAGCTTCTTATTTGTGACCCAAATTATACCCACTTGTTCTCTGGTCAGCAGTGTCCACCAGTTTCTCTCCAGCACATCTTTCCCCTTTACTGCTCTGATGTCTCTACAGCAGGTAATGATCTCCCTCCCTTCCCCGCGCTTTCATTTTACCTAGCAGGAGGCGGCAAACTCTTTTAGCTTCTCATAAAACAGACCCAGGGTTGCTGTGATCATCTTCACAGCCCTGCTCTGCACCTGTTAAGGTATGAATTTATTTCTTAATTGCAGGTGGCTAGAGCTGTATATGGTGTTCCCAGTGACCGCTCACCACAGCCTTCCCAATTACTGCATCTCAAACTTGCCTCATATGTTCCAGGGTTGTACATATTAAATAATTTGTGCTGTTTACTGCCTTTCTTTCCTCTCTCTTAAATGTATTTAGAAACAGAAAGACTGAATGTATGTAGCTAATTTAAGCAAGGAGTAACCTGATGGTGAGGGTCTGGAACCAGGGCACGTTCTGAAATTACAAAGTTTGAGAAATAGAAATATAAAACTTGGACTAATGAAATGAGAAACTTTAGTGGAATCTTTCAGGAAGAAAGCAGAAGACCCTCAAACCTCTGCTGGTAAATAGATATCAGTGACAAGAATAGTTTAAAATATTATTGCTTGATATTTTTCAAGTTGGACTGTGCAAAACATCCTAAATTTACTAATAGGAACAAAATCCTGCCCTGTCAGGAGAATGCTCTGGGTGATGCAATCAGCATTTCCTTTTTTAACCTCAGCATTTCTGTAATATACCATTGATATTCACTTCAGGAAATCATGTACAGAGACAGCCTGAAATAAATAGACTGCAGTGGAAATACAGCCTAAAAATGGTCTTGGATGTGATACACCAAATTTCTAAGTGCAGTAAGCAGCTTGAGGGGAATCATGAGCTGGTTCTTTGCACATCAAAAACTGCTGTGTTGCAATTTTGGTGTTCAGAATGTAGTACTGGAGACCTTGAGTACTTGCCTTTGGTACTGTGGGAATACACACCTCAATTTTTTTTTTTTTTGTCAAGCTTTTGTTTCCCCCTCCTTTCTTGGAGACAGGGGGGCATATTTGGAAAGCAAGCAAAACTTTCTATTTCTAATACTTGCTGTTGTCATGAGAGAACAAAAAATCATGAAATTCAAAGTAATTCTTACCTGCTGAGTGCTTAGCCTAGCAAAGACTACAGAAATGTTACCTCTAGACTCTGTAATTGCTGTCACTGTGGATGTGATGCATTTACTTTTACATCAAGATATTTTTTTTTTCGCACCCCATTTGTCTCAAAAACTCCATGCGATCTCTGCAGTAATGGTAGCGATAAGCATTGTTTACAAAAATCTTTTGAACATGGCATGAACTCTTAGAGGTGAGGGAGTGAAATTTAACAGCAAGGCAAATGTTTGCAAAATTAACACCTGAAGTTATACAGGTAGGAATTAGATAGGGATTCCTAGCATGGGAATATGCTGAACCCCTGATCCTGAAACTTAGGATGAAGGCACTGGATTGCTCATGGATTGTCGTAGATGCCTGCGTAGGGATGGGACCATAAAAACCTACTTCAAACTACTTGATTTGAAATGGCAATCTCAAACCTCGTAAGACTCTCATGCTGGACTGTGTGTGTTGGGAGCTGTGGCATGCAGCTCGGAGAGGTGAGTAATTCTCTGCGGTGAAAAGGTAAAATGCAGTAGTATCCTCCTACTCCATTTCTGAAGAAACACTTTAGGTATACGAACTAGAAAATGACCTAATGTTTTTTGTTCATCTAAGTTATCACACACTGACCTTGTGAATTCAACACAGAATTTACAGTGGCAGGAATTCTACTTCATATATGGTGACGAATCTCCTTTTAATTAATCTAGATACTTTTCTCTGAGGGTTAATAAGTCATTTCTAGTCAGTCTAGTAGAAAGTTTGTTTGACAGTTCTGTTCTTTGCAGAATATTGTGCCCACACCAAATACTTCACTCAAACTTCTCTGGTGTAGCAGCCAAATGTAATCTACAGGACCAAAGATTGTATTGCATGCGTAAATTCAGTTCAGTTTTGCAGTTAGGAACTGTAAGTCCACAATTTGCTCATGTGCTTGTCTACTTTCAACAGGTAATACCCTTCATCTAGGGAATCATTTTTAAAGAAATCTGAGAGATTCTTGCAGCTTCTTGCAGGTTTATGTCATGAGTGAGTCATTCTGGTGGTCTGGTTCCTCCCCACCACGGGACCAGTGAAAATCTTGGTTTTGGTCTAAACCTGCAATGAGATGTGTCAAAACAGCTTCCTTCCTTTTCCTCTTTGCCCCGGAAACTCTAAGCTCAACACCTAATACGAACTGGGCAGAATTTTCAGTTGGTGCTTGTGGCAAAAAGTGCAATTTTAGAAACACTGAAGTATTTCTGGATTCATTTTGATTTTATGCAGTGGTTTATCTCTTATGGAGAGATGATATTTCAAAAGTTGAGGAGAACTTAATGTTGGCATTTAGAAAGAAAATAAATATTTTGACATAAAATTTCCATTGGTTCAAGTTTTCTTAGTCTAAACAAAATATCATTTAACCGAAATCAGGCTCCATAAATTCCTATTTGCCCTGTTTCCTATGTATCACTCTCATAGGAGGCAAGCTTCAATGAAGTGTTGGTGAACCAGAGCTTGTTTGCTGCTATGATGCTCTCACAGCCAGTTTTGAAAATCTTTACTGCTGGGAAAATGAGCAGGAAAAAGCAAGACGACTGATGTTTAATAGCATTTAATTTAAAAAAAAAAAAAAATTGTTGGCAATCTACAGAAGTAATGTTTTTCTAATATAATTACTCTTCAGTAATTATCTCTCAACCCATGACCAGCTTCTGTTTGATGGGGGGATGACGGAGTTTGCCATTTTTCAGCTCATAGCCCTCTCCTGCTCTCTCCCACAACATCCTCCAAGCTGGCTCCCCATCCTCGAATAGCTTCTGTACCTGTGTGTCCCACAGCCTTGTGGTCATGATGTGTTTATTGATCGCTCTCTGGCTGGTCAAGGAGCCCTGAGCAGCAGGCAGGGGCAGCTGGCAACCAGCATCTCAGGGAGCTCAGCTCCACCAGTGTTGCCCTAATTGGCAGCCAGCCGCAGTGAGCTGCTGTGCAGCAGCCTGGTGCAGCTTTTGGACTTGGCGTGGCACAGCTGCCGTCTCAGGTAGCAGAGGAAGCAGAGCGGTGCTTTCCAACCCGTTGTGAAAGAGCAAACTCACGTTACTGCTCTTCAGAGTTGAGCAGAAACCTTTGCTTCATACTCCTGAATCAGCATCTTGGGAGGACTCATTGCACCTAGTCCAGTTTTGCATCTTTTTGTTGCTCCTTCCCAGCCTTGATGGAAGAGGTGCAGTAAATGGGGGAGGCAACTTGAAGTAAGGCTGCAGAGGAGAGGGTCTGGGAGCCCAGGGGAGGGAGGGTGGTATTCTAACATGGGCTGGTTCTTGCAGAAGCGACGTAGGAGATGCAGACTGGACGACAAGGAGGTAGCCTGCGATCAAGGTAGTAAGGAAAGGGAACTCTCAGGATCATCTCATTCTTCATTCACCCTTAGTTAAATATTGCTTGCTTGAATATGTATGTCATAGAAGGTGAAAGTCGTTGCAAGCTGACTAAAAATTTTTTCTCTAGCTAGGATTTTCTATAACCCCTTCTAAAAGAGGCTTTCAGTTATAATTTCTGTTTCTTACAGTGGTAGATACGTTATACTTTTTTCCTGAATAGGGCTTTGAGTAGCCTGTTGTGATTGTGGCATTCTAATAAAGCTGATGTGATTTTAGTATCTTTTTGTCAATTAAAATAGAAGACATACAGGTATATTACGAATGCAAGTTGTGTTACCCTTATGATGTTGCAGATTTATGATTGTATTGGAGTGAGTGGGAACAAGCTACCAAAGTTAGTTATTTACGGTCACAACAGGAAAGAACATGGCTCTTTGCTTCAACAGTATCAGTCTCTGTCTTTAGCTCTCTGAATTTGACTAGATCTGCAAATAGCAGATGGTGAAGTGTTGCCAAATTGCCGCTCATCATCTGCTTCTCACATACATAATTTGTAAGAATAGAAGCATAAAGAAAATATATCAAAAGTCCTTAGTACAGTATTCCCTGATAGCAGGGAGTTGTGTTCGTTTTTCTTTTGGCAATTAAGTTTAACAGTGAGCAAAAGATTAAATAAAGCATTCACACAAAAGAACACTTTCACGATCGATTTTTTGAGACCAAGCAAATGTGCAGCTACTCCAAAACTTTGCATTGTACTAAACCAAATAAATAATTGATCTTTAACTGTGTGATGTTCAAATGGAATGGATAGTGATCTACAGATGAAGTATTTTGCTTATTTCAGATGCTAATAAATGATGCTTTTTATTACTTGCAGTGGTGCTTCTGAACTCTGACTGGGTTGTAGTAGTTGAACACAAAAAGGGGAAGAAGGGCTCGTTAAATGCAAGAGTCCCTTTTGGGAGCTGGGGGGAGCATGGTGACTCTAATTTTACCTGGTAGAAATACACAGAATTTCTCCTGTCAGTTCTGAGGAAGGCTGGAATTGTAGACTGTTGTCTTGATAGCATCTATAAAAGCTCTCCTTGGTTACTGAATATATGTTATTACCTTCAAAAGAAAAAAATATAAGCATAAATTTAAAAGTAAAATTAAAATATTGAGAAAACTTGCTGCTTGGCCAGTCACTCATCTCCTGATTTAAAGGTATTTCATATGCAAGGCTGGTTTTGCTTTGTGTTTTCAAGGCATTAGTCTGTAGATGGTACAATCCTCAACTTTAATATTACACTTGCTGGAATTCCAATGTGGGGTTACATCAGCAGGTCTTTTTAAGGCAGTGATTTGAAGCTTAACGGTGTGGGCTTGACTGTATTGCTTCTAAAGATGGCCTCACTGTCCTTTTACTTATGGGTCATTTAAAGTCCTGCAACTGGGAGATGCATATGTGAAAACCTGCAAGGTGGGGCAGAAAATTGCTTCTGTCCTTTAAGAATTTATTTGGGTGTAGAAGCTTTTTATACCAGAAGAAGAAATTAGCTCAGTTTTTTATCCCAGGAGCAGAGCCTTACAGCACTCAAACAGTTTAACAAATGCACAACTGAGCAAAATATGTCCATAGACACAACCGACTTCAGGGAAAGACTTGAGGGAAGGAGGGGTGGGAGAAAACGAGTAGGGTTTTTTATCTGTTATCTGTACTCTTTGGCAATATTTTATTAATGGGTTCTTATGGCTTCTTAACTTTTCAATTCCATTCTAATTAAGTTTGCATTTAGAGCGTACCCATTACCTCTAACTGATATTTGTCATACTGTCAGGGTTTTATACTTATTTTTGCTGTCTAGTAATAGACTTGTGGAAAGCTACATCTTGAGTATACAGGTTGAAAAATGAAGGCATTAATTTTGCCTTCTTCACAGATCAGTCTGTCATGTCACTTAAACAAAATCTGTTTCCAAAAGAGCTAGTCACTCTGAGCAATGTTCTAACGTGCTTGTAGTGGTGGGGAAGAAGGGATTCCTGAAAGGGAAAAAGTAAAATATGTTTTGCTGAGCGTGGTTCAGGACATTGGCTGACTTGAATCAGATTAAACCTCAGAGCTCAGATGGTGTCAGTTGTGTTGGTGGGAGGCTGGTAGAAGTTGACAGTTTCTCCTGCTGTAGGCATTATGCATGTGGGTAGTGTGGTTGCCATCTTCTTCAAAAGAAATTCACAGAAAGAGCCGTAGACTGGAGAAGCAGCTTCTCGTTTCTGATTACTGTCATGTAAGCATTCAAACTAAATAGGTGGACAGCCCTGCTTTTATATTTAGAGGTTTACATGTACTCCTATCACGTTGTATATAACCAGAGGATGGACTGTGACCGGTGGGGTTTTTGTTTTGTTTTGATTTGCTCTGCTGACTCAAATCTTTTAACTGACTATATTGCTGAAACTGTGTGATGGTAGCAGCTAGAGGCCTTAGCTGAAAAGGAGAGGCCATTTTATGAGGAACGTATAGAGACTTGGGGCTGGATTCATCTTGCCCTGTGTCTCCACCTCAGCTAATTGCCTTCATCTCCTTTTCTCGGCAGTGGAGAGCAACATGCATGTGGGGCACAAATCCAACCTATTTAAGATTCATACTCTAGAATGAGCTCAATCATGCTGTCAAAATGCTAGGTAAAGGTAAGGGTAAAGGGAGTCTAAAGATACCAGGTTAGTCATGCACATCTGCAGGTAATAATATGTTAGGGATGAGCTTTCCCTGGGTGGTCTTGCAGTTGGAGTCTTTGCTCCGAGAGCATGTTCCACTTTAGGACAGTGTCTCAGCGTTTGTTACGTTCATGGAAAATTCAAGGGGACTTGAAAAGGTGTTTAATGTAGTTCCGTCTGGGATGGTCACCGAGGTGGTTTTGTGATCTGGGTTCTGGTTTGCCTGGGTTCTCAGACAAAATGCAGAGTAGGCAAGCAAAGAGCATGGGAAAGTGGTGAAATTTGCTTGCAGTCATGGAGCAGGTTCATGGCAAAGCCAGAAACGTTTAGAGCATATGAGAGCCAGTCCTCTGGACTGAACTAACTTTTAGGTTCATCTAACAAAGCATAAATAGGTTGGTCTAGCTTTGATGTTCAGTATATTAGGTCATCTCTGGAAGTCTAAGTATGACCTGACTGATTTTTATAACTGGGTCAGGCAGAGCTAGAGGAGTTCTTTTTTCATCCTGGTTTTAGTATACTGAATGTAAAGAGGTCTCCAGTAAAATAAGGGAGGCCCATCATTTTGAGAATAAACCCTGACTGCATCCCCCTAGTCCTCTTTTCTAAGTAAAAGAACTCAGACCAAAACATGACTTCCTCCATTTTGTATTTTACTTGGAAATGAACATATCCGATACATTCATCTGGATTTCAGCTGCTTTCTCCTGAGTGCTGTGAAAAGACGGTTATGCTTCTTATGCTAATCTACAGATTAGCTGCATAATGTCCTATATTTTGTCTTCCAACAGAGAAAACAGACAACTCTTGCAACTGTTAGACATAAACCAAAACTGGAAACCTGCTTTTGCAAGAAAATCATGGGGACAGCAACAAGTTAAACGGATTTACAGTGACGAAAGCATGTTGAAACCAATGTACAACTGTAACTTCTAAAACCTGACATTTAATTTCTGCTTTGTAAATCCCTGTCCTTAATGGGGGATAAAAAGAGATTTAAGAGATAGGAAGACTTCTTGGTTGCAGATTCAGGCGTAGTTGGAGTTTGTGCTAAAACCTCATTTTCTCTTAGCCTGCCTTTCATCCCAGTCCCAAAAAATCTGACAAGGAAAAAGAAAAATGACAAAAAATATGGCTGGAATTAACACTATGTAGATGAAATATGTTTGTGCTTTTGTGATTTGTTACCATGA
The DNA here is from genome assembly GCF_018139145.2 of Gymnogyps californianus. Taxonomy (NCBI): domain Eukaryota; kingdom Metazoa; phylum Chordata; class Aves; order Accipitriformes; family Cathartidae; genus Gymnogyps; species Gymnogyps californianus. Next base: position 56,270,459 of record NC_059474.1, on the reverse strand, counting down.
TCTAAAGCTAATTTTGAATGATAATGTTTGGCAAGAGTTTCTGATAGAAGTGGGTTGTCATAGTCCCTTGTATGTGGGAGCATTACAGGAGGACATAGGAGGGGAAGAGAGGCCCTGGCAAAGTCAAGCCCTGATGTCAGCGTGCAGGAGGTAGCAGACAGGTCTGTCTGCATAGCAGAATCATGTAAAGAACCGGAGATTATCCACTTCCTTTTTCTCCTTATCCCTCACCTTCAAACCCGCATGAGTGTCTCTGACTCCAGTATAGTCTTACAGTGGCAGGAGAGAGGTGGGTAGTAGTTTATTGCTATTCCTGTTACCTTTTAAGTTTGCCATTGTGCATTTGTAACCCCACTGGGTTGCGCACAATGGCTTTATCTTGGCAACTGCTTTGTTTGCTGTAAAGCAGATAAAAAGCTGTATAATCCTCGTGGCTGGCACTTGCAGGAGATTTTTGACGTCGATGTGAAGTTGCTGCCCGAGTGAGCGCTGCCATCGCATGGCAGTCCCCCAGACAGCGCGTTCTCCCCTTCCCTGGCTGCTGCATTCAAAGGGGGAGGTGGGCACGTCATTCCTCAGTCTTGCACTGATTTCTAATCGTGACCAAATGAAGGGCACGTGCAGGGATTCATTTTATTGATTGTGAACGAGCAATGTACTTGGAATTTGTTTTTGCTTCTTTTCCCAGTGACAGTAATGTGAATGCTCAAAGGAATGGAGTTTCTCATGGCTTCTTGCAGCTGTCTATTCCATTTAAAGAGATGGTCACGGCATATGGATAGCAATATTAAATATGAATAGGAAGGCCAGTGATGGTAGCCATTGAAGAACAAGGATATCAGAGGGACCAAGTATGTAAATGCTAAGTATTCAAGTGGTAAAGCTCTTCCGTCATGTGTGTGTGCATTTGTGTCTTCCAATTTTGTGAATACAGTGTTGAAGAGAGAGGTTTTGGAAGACCACGTCTTATTCTCTTGATAAGTCCCTGAAATAAAAATGTTAGGAAATTAGGGCAGTAGGGAATACATCTTTTTGTTCTTGCTGTAACTGATTGCAAAGATATGTTAAAACAGAGAATGAGAAATGCTGACTGGCCTTCTTATTCTGGAGGTAGCAGTATCACACCTGTCATTACCTAATTTTAATTTCCAAGAACATGCTTATGGGTTTCTTATTTTAGAAATACAGACATTTTAAGAATAATACTCCCCTCACTGCATTCTTCAGTAGGTATATTTAAATCAAAACCTGTTTCTTTTTACCAGAGTGAAGGCAGTTTATCATGTTTCTAGGGAAACTACAAACTGATTTCTCCCTCTCCATCATATGCTAGACATAAAAAGATATTGTAAGTATTGATAACCAACTGATCAACGTGCTGAGTGTGCCTTATCTACTTTGGCTGTTGATACTAATCTAGGGTTTTTGGTCCCCTTGGAATGAGAGCATGGTAAGGTTTAATCAAAATTTGCTGATGTTTCCTTTTGTTGAGAGTTATTGGAAGAATAATGGCACAGTCACAACTGAGAGTCACACAAACCAAGTGCCCCTTCTTGGTAAGGTTTATTTAGGTGGTAGGTAGCCCTGTGTTGGTTAAATCCCAATAAAATGTACCATAAAAGAATTGCCTGGTTAGCTTCTGATAGGATCAAGCCTATGCTGCAGCTTTTGTGATGGGGTAGATAATCTCTTTCAATACATTTTGTTCCAGTTACTAACAGATTAGTACTTTTTCTTTTGGGTGTTGGTATTGCTTTTCCTGCTTCTTCTAAGATTGTTTCCTGTAGTCTAATATATAGTGAAGACTAAGCAGTTCTAGGTTTATTGTTAAGTTAGTCTGTGTGTGTTATTTAATGTTTTAACTACGTACTGAGTGAAAATGACAACTGGGAGACTGATTCCGTATCTTTGTTTAGCCCTTAGTGATTTTAAGTAATGTTTTTTGTGACAAAAGAGAATTTTTGGTGCTTAGAGGTGAGGTTTTTTTTTTCCTAACATCCGAGAACTTTATTTGCAAAAGTACGTCAACAGATGCTTTTTAAAGCATGATTGATCATGAATGAGTTATGCTTTCTTTTAAGAGACTTTCCAGAACAAACTTGCTCAGTATGCAGGTAAAAATAAGATTTTGGTGTTGTTTTTTTTTTTTCCTTTTCTTTTTTTTCCCCAGCTTGTAATTGCCAGCTTTTCGGTCATAGCCTAGAGCATGAAAATGAAAATACATATAACATGTATTTTTAGTACATACATTATTCCTGCTATGTAGAGGTTCTACAATTAAATTTAAAGAGCTCTTTTAATGGTGCATGAGTCAGAAGGGAATCCAGCACCTACTCCTGTAGGTTTCAGCTGCTGGTTCTGCATTGTTAGTAAGGATAGTGGGACACAGGCTTGTCACAAAGCAGATGATGTAAAGTCAGTACAAAACACTAGGGCTTACAGACCAAGCATTCCTAAAGTGTGAATACCTGTTCATCTGCTGTTTACATACACATCATGGTACCACTGTCAGTTGTGTGATCACAACTGAAGTCTTCCCCAAGAGCTTCTTTTTAATCTGCCCTGGCCTCCCAGTTTCTCATGTCCTTTGTGATACGCTTTCCCTTTGCCTCTGAATTTTAGCTCCTGTTTCTGTGCCGTTGAGTTCCATGCATTGAGTAAGAAGGAACTGTCTTGCAGAGTTGACTTTCTTCGTGTGGCTACTCTTCTTTTTATTAAGAAAATATAAATGTTCCTCATTGCCTGATTTCCTTTGGTGAGCAGTTCTCAATGTCAGAATACCAGTATTTCTATGTGTCAGAATAAGAGTTGAGATAGTCAATTGAATCAGAGTGCAAACAGATGCTCTGGTTGGCCAGAGTATAGCTAACTCAAACTTAAATCCATGTTTGTAAATCAGTTTTTTCATGGGTTTTGTCACTTTTTGACCAATTCTACTAACTTTGAAGTTGAAAGCTTAGTTCATCATCTTAGTTTGTGATGACATTATTCTATTAGAGTGATATTAAATGTCTACAAGTTAGTAGCGCATCAGATCACTCTGTGCTGTAGGACAATCCAGAACTGTGTTCATTATTAAATATCAGTTGATGTCTTTGTACATGGTATGAGACACTGATGGTTCTCCACCAGCATCTCAGCGTGTTTTGGGATATCTTGGCACAAACAGGAAGTACCCAGTTATGGGATCAATGCTACACAGCACTGGTGAGGCCACATCTGAAGTACTGTGTCCAGTTCTGGGCTCCCCAGTACGAGAGAGACATGGACATACTGGAGTGAACCCAGCAAAGGACCATGAAGGTGACTAAGGGACTGGAGCATCTCTCACATGAGAAAAGGCTGAGAGAGCTGGGGCTGTTCAGCCTGTAGAAGAGAAGGCTCAGGGTGGGACCTTGCCAGTGTGTATAAATATCTCATGGCGGGGAATAAAGACAACAGAGCCAGGCTCTTCTCAGTGGTGCCCACTGACAGGACAAGAGGTAGTGGGCACAAACTGAAATACAGAGGACTTTGTTTAAACATAAGAAGAAATTATTTTACTGTGAGTGTTGTCAAACACTGGCATAGGTTGCCCAGGGAGGTTGTAGAGTCTCCATCCTTGGAGATGCTCAAAATCCAACTGGACACACTCCTCAGCTTCAGCACTTTTCCCTTCTGTGAGAATCTAAAGATAATGCAGGATTAATGAAAATGGTAAAGAGACTAAGATTAAAAATGACTATAGTACAGGTTTTTGCTTTAGATGAAGTTGTTTGGTCACATTTATCAGATCGTGTTGTTGCACTTGCTTTTCTGCAACCACTTTATTTGGAGTGACAGGAGACTCTGGAGCACAGGCTGCCGCCTCTTCTGGTTTTGTCTTTCCTCCTGTTTGACCTCCTTGCATCCTCCATTGCAGTCTCCCTTAGCCGATCTTCCCCTCGCTGCTGGACTGAAGTGACAGATTCGTGTTGTTAGGGCTGTCACAGTCCCCGTGCAAGCGAACTGGCATCGCTGGGCGACTGTCAGAAGCTGTGTACTTTCAGAGCAAACAGTGAGAGAACCGCGCAGGCACTGCATCTCCAACAAGCCAAGGTCTGGATACCCAGTGCTGCTTTTGTGCTTTGTGCCATGTGCTTGCAGTTCTCAGATAATTTCTTCTCCCCTCCTCCCAATACCGAAGTGCTGAAAATACACTACCTAGGAGGATGTGCTACCAGTGAAAGACTGTAAAAGTGTGATATGTGAAGAGATTATTAATGACACCATGATGAACATATTTTAATGGGTTGAAAAATCATTAAAATAAACATTTTGGCAGCCAAATGTTTTATGCAGGCCTCTGAAATGGTCATGAGTAGGAGTCTGAACAGAAAGAGCAATTAGGCAAATGAAAAAGGGCACACAGAAGTACACTCCTTTCTGTCTGTAATTAGGGAGGGGACAAAAGGAAAAAAAAGGTTACCTATGTGAGGAAGCCAGACCAAAACCAATCTACAGTTCAGAGTTAGAAGAGAAAAAAGAAGTCTTCTTCAAATCCAGTCTTTGAATTTCTAATCGAGGTCTTTCACTGTGTCTCGTGCATTCTGCTACAAGCAGTAATTTCTGTTAAAATCAGAAAAGACAGTCAAAACTGAAAAACCACTAAGAAAATCACAGAAGGAAAAGATTTTTCAGGAAATATATATATATAAAAAAAAATAAAATTAACTTGTAACCCACACTGGTTGCTCGTATTTGGTTGCCTCTACCTTCTATTCCTGCATTACCATTATCTTCCTGCTTAAGTATTTCAGGAAACCTATGCTAATGAATGATGCTACATTGCTACAATACAGAGATGGTATTATGAACAGAAATTCGTGTTTCTGTGTTTAAGCGAGTTTTTAGCGACTAGACGTGATAAGCAGTGGTGAGGTGGATCCCAGCCCTCCAATGTTGGCCTCTCATATTTTCTTCTGAAATGTTTGATAATGTGTAGTGTGAAGAGACATGTGTAACAGCAGGAACAGTTAGGATACTTCACTGTATAGGGGAATAATCGCTCCCTTGATTTCCCACCCCCCATAAGTTTATAATCCTAGCATCCAGACTTATGCAGACACTTAGCGAGGTATTTACTTATGTGACCAAAACTTGCCTTTTCTCAGTTGATCTGAGACCTCCTTTTCTTCTGGCTTAGTTGCTACAGCATGTAATACGCACCTTTTGCTTTTGTGCTTCAGGAAGACCTCTTACTGCTATGCAGATTTTCATTTCACATAATATTTTGATAATTAGACGCAGATTTTTGTTTGTACCTGTTCTTTACTATGTTAAAAAAGTATCAGCTGCTGAAACTGACGGGCACAGAGATAAATCCAGTATTATCTTTTACTGTAACTGTGTGTTGCATGAAACCAAGATATGCTGACTTCTGTGGCTGTTGATTTCATCTTCCATCTGTTAGGTCTTAGATATTAATCTAAGCTTCAGCCATGTACTTCAAGTTTGTGATAAATTCCTCCTTTATTAATTGTCAGTAACTTAATTGCAAGCCCTGCACCATCTCCTTGTTAGGCATAAGCTGCTAAGTTAGATTTCTTTTCAAGTGTAAGCGCTCAACTGTTTCACTGCTTTTTCTCTCTCCTCTTGCCTACTACCTTGCTCAAATGTGTGAAGGCTCACCAGGTCTGCCAATCTGTGTATGATTAACTCTTTTCAAAATAAATCCCCGTGCTTTAGAGGTCTTCGGGGCAGGAGGCCCACTGGATTATTAGTTTATCTTGCAGTGAGACTGCAGTAGCTAATAGACTTGAAATTTCATGAAATGGGATGGAAGATCCGTTGGCAAAAACCAAAATGTGTATTGTAAGCGTGGAAAAAGCTTTTTCTTGTGCTGACATGACATTGAAACAATCTTACTCTCGTTTTCTAAGTAGGATGGCTCAGTACTTATCCTGAAGTTGGAGTTCCTTATTTTGCATTCCCTTTGAGCCAAATCCCTGATCATACTTTCATTCTTAATGGAGTCAAAAGCAATAAAATAAGGACGAAGTGTGATGTAACAGTGTGAAACTGGAATCAGGTCTGTTACCGTGAGAGACATAATGGCACATAGCTTATTCCTGCACGCAGGCTGCATCATCTCAGGATAATGATCTCTGTGATGAGACAAAGTGTTTCTGAGAGAGACTGCCAAAAATGAAGAATATGAGTAAGACAGTGGGCTTTTTTTCCCCTGCAGAAAAGCACTGTGTTCTGTAGCCCTAAATGTCAAATTAAACCGTAACTTCCAAGTATAAATACATTTTGGAATAGGCAGTATCAACTGTGGAAAGCTGGAAACCTTGTAATACATACTGGAAAAATAAGATGAGATTTCTGCTCCCTGTTGTGTTGGCTGTATAAATGATCTGGAAGAGCAGGTGAACAGTGAGGTAATGAAGTACTAATTTATTCAGAGTAGTTAAGGGCCAGCTCTAAAGAATTGTGCAACTACCTTACAATCCTGCCTAACTAAGCACAAAATTGTAAATGAAGTTCGATGTAGAGAAATGTTAGTGCGCACATGGGAATGGCAAACATGAGAAAATTACAGTTCTACCATGCAAGGCTCTGACCTGGCTCTTGTCATGTAGTTGTTGCTCCAGGATCATCTTCCCATGGGTAACTCTGGGAAGGCAGGAGCTTGATGCTCAGTAGGGCTAAGTAGTGCATAGCAAATTGAATGGCAGGTATCACTAGGGGAAAGACAAAGAACAAGTCATAAGACATCGTTGTAGAGTGGTGTGCCTACATCTTAAATGTTCAGAGCAGTTCTGAACTACCATGCAGCATAGTTAAGCTATAGGCCTGTCTACCACAAGCTGTTCTGAATGCTGTGGTAAGCTCTGATGAAAGTATGCAAGAATTCCAAAAATGAATTAAAAATTAGAGAGGAAGAAATCCATTGAGAGCAAGTACAAAAAACGTAGCTGGCTCAAAGTTCCTCAACTCCAGGTGTTTCCATTCCTCTATTTTTAAAAAGTAGGAGTTAATCCTAATCTAACAAATAGCTTGGTTGTATTATGATGATGATGATGCTTGTTTATATAAACATAGTGAGATGTTAGATATCTGTTTTGACATGTTAGCACAAAAAAACCCCCAAACCCCAAACAAACAAAAAAAAACCCAAACAAAAAAACCCCCAAAACCCAAACCCCAAGTATCCCCATACCATGACAGCTGTAAAGCCCTGCAGACTGACATGCAATGTTACAAATACTTGTTCCTAAGAGGAAGAGAAGTATTCTAATTGGAAATCCTTATATTAGGGGAAAAAAATTGTTAGGAATTTTCTTGGCGGAGTTTCTGAGGGTGAATGTTGCCTGTCTTCTGTGGCAAACCTTGGAGAGGTGAGCTGATGCAAGCTACCAGATGTTCAGGGGTTATTTTCAATTCTGGAACAGAGTAAGCGTTTCCTTGGGCCTAAGGCTTCACGAAAAGGAAGTAAGGGAAGGAAAAAACATCAGTAGTATGGAGGCAAAGGCAGGCAATACAGCCTCTTGTTTGAAAGAAGGGCTTGTCTATGCATTATGTATAAACTTATCTTGAAAGAGCTGCTCAGTATTTACACCAAAATAACTGTTTGGAAATAGCGTGTTGCCTGTTACTGCTGCAGGAGAGGTTATTTGTTGTTTCTGGATGTGGTTTTATTTTGTCTTTTTGTATTTTGAATTAACTATACCAGCCTATTATTCAGAGAAACATGCGTGCCCCTGTTCTGTCTTTGCGTCATACATGCGTTTATTCTATGCTTGTGGTTTGCCATTAGGGTTTTTCCAATATGTGCTTCTGAACACTGGAAGATGAGGGAGAGAATGTGTTTCAAGTATTGTGTTTGAAATGTCATTTCTCAAGTAGCCAGGTAGAGTTGAATGGTGTGGATGGCAGACTTCATTTCTGAGTGCTGGAAAAAGAAAACAAAATGCAGTGTGATTGCATGTCCTGGTTCATTTTGAATTCCAGCGGAGAGGATTTTAAGCTCTCTCCGTTAACATATGTATATATAAGTATATATTTTGCTTTTTGATAGTTGTTTTTTTCCCTGTAGCAAGATTTTTGCAGTAAATACATCTTCAGCATGCTTCTGTATTGTGTTTTGCTGGAAAATGTATGAAGTTAGTTCATCTGAGTGAACTGTTGGTGTTTTACACAATCTAGCTCTTCTGCATGCTATGAGAAGTATTGCGTTATTACTAGTTTATAGACCTGGTGCACTGGGAAGCAGGCCTTTTGCTCTTGTGCTGAAATGTCTATCTGTAACACAAATCAATTAAATCTAACTTATTTTGAAGTTGCTTTATGTGAGCATTGCTGGAGTTGTGATTTCAGTATGTTCATCTTGTTACTGGGGAATCCCACAGAGAAGAGTGAATTTGGACACAGTCCATTGTACATCCCAAAATTTCAGGATGAAGCTTGAGGAAAGAGGGACTGCTGTAGAAACTAGATCAGTTCTATTTTGCAGGATCTCTGCCAAGGCCCTTCATTTGTACAGGAAGGCGTAATATGTTTTATCTATGTTGTGGCATTATAAAATAAAGCGCAGTCCCTCGTATGGAAAAGATGGATATGCGGTGTTTTCTTTCCATTCTCTGGGACTCTGTGAACCTCAGAAAACCCATTCGTCATCCTCTGCCTTGCATTTGCTGTGAGGATCAACATTTTCTTCTTGTCTGCTGGATTAGCCCAAACAATTTTTTATTTTTTTTCCCCTTGAAAACATAGCTTCATACATAGCTTCTAGCCAGGAAACGTTCTGGGATTCCATTTGGAAGGTTTTAAGCATGAGGGGGGGAAAAATAGACAAACAACTTAACTTGCTTGACATCTGCTGCTAAAGTTGACGTGCGTAAATGTGTCAGATCATTTTGGCTGCCTGCAGAAGAGGGAAATACTAAAACCATAAATTCAGTACTGTTTTGTTTGTCCTGTCAGCCGCGGTTGCAGATTCAAGTGATGATTACTGGTTAAGAGTTTATGATTCGATTTAACAGATTTCCCTGTGTATCTGCCCCTGACTATAGGCGGGGTAGATTCTGACAGTGATACTACCAACATATGAAGTGTAAATGTAGGACTTGAGTAATTTAGAAATAGCATTTTTGTAAGACTGAGAATTTAGTAAGTAGGCTTTTTTTTCCCCAAGGAGTTAAATGAGAAGCTATTAAGTTTGACCGTAAAGCTTTAAATGTAGAATTTATCCTTTCGAATTTGCCATTAAGTATTCATTTTAATATTTAAATATCTTTAAATGATGGCAGTGACACGGGTTTTAAGATCTTCAGATAATGAAAAAAGACTGGATATCCATGTACTGTGATTCTTTAATGCATCCCACAGGGCACAACCATAAAACAGGTTTGAGTTTGAACTCAAAGGCCTTAAAAGTGTGGTAACTGCCCTTATGCAGCTGAATCTCTTGGTTTTCAGGTTGACAGGCTTTCTATAAGGTTAAGTCTATAAAAGGTAACATCAAAGCAGGGGTCTGAAAGAGCCTGATGATGACGCAGGTTTTGCCAAAGCATGTTGTGTGATGGTGCCTCAGGTAGAAAATGGCAGCAATGCAAGAGTCAAAAATAAATATTACTAAAAATTAATATGATTATGTAGCTTATAAGGTTTAATTCCAACATGCTGTACTGAACTGGCATGAGGAATGGTGGAAACTATAACATTATTTGCCATCTAGGGGAGTAGGGGATAGTTTGGGACAAATCTTTTAGACCCACGTTACTGCTTTTTGGATGACGGTGCAATTAGTCCAGCAATCTTTGAGATTCTTGTTAGTCTAATCATTAAACAAAGAAAAATGTGAAAGTTATTCTGTGACAACAACATGATTGACAATGAGAAATGGAGTTTGAGCTTGCTGACTTGCCAGCATCTGGATAAGGGATGGATTCTTTGCTGCTTTGGGAAATTCCCAGAGGCGGTCTTGGACTTTGTTAATACAAGTTCAAGAAATTAAGCACAAAGGATTTTGTTTCTTGTGTGCTAAATCCTACTTAGTAAACATTAGTATCTTTATGTTCTTAATGCTAAGATAACATTAATCTTAGAAAAGCCTTTGTATCATACGAATGTAATATATAATACATTTTACTTGCCTTTCACTTGCATGACAGAAGGGCAGGATTTTCTACTCTTTATCAAGTTGCCGAGCAATTTGAGACTGCTTGATTCTGCAGAAAATGATTCAGTTGAAGTGCACTTAATTTAATCTCCTCTGTTTCACTGAGTATTTGATAAAAGATAATTGAAAGTGCCTCAACTTGTGCTTCAGAAAGTTGTAGTTAAACCAGACTTTGGTTTGCTCTCTTTTTTTTTTTTTTTTTTTTTTTTTATGCTCCCTCTTAAAGGTCAATGGATCTTATTTGTAATGTGAATTATGCTGGAAAGTAAGCCATTTATGGACTCAGTCCAGAACTGATGGAGCAGCCAATTAAATGTGCATCTAAAACGTAGTTGTTGCATTATTCTCTGTCCTACAGTGGGAATGCTGAATTGGTAATCCAAGCAAGTTATTGCTGGCCACAAGGTGGCAAATAATTGATTCAATATCCAATGAGTTCTCAATTTTTCTAACAAGTCTTTTTTTTTGTTCATTTGTGAAAGTAACTCGGAAAGGGTGAGGGGAACACACTGGAATTGTTTTTGCTGCTTATTTCACAGACAGTAGTTTGCTGGAAGGCTGATCAGGGTGCTGGTTCTGTAGGGTGAGTTCCTTACCAGTTGTCATCCCAGTCATTACAATAACCTTGATAGTGAAAAGAGTAAAGAAGGCAACTCTTTCTGTCTCACTTGCATGTCCCCAATTTTTCTTTTTAAATAAAGGGAAAAATGGTCTCCTCTTCTGTTGTTGTTGTTGTTAGTGCTTTTTTACTGACTGTCTAATTCAGTGTAGGGTGTTCTGCATTTTTCCTCAGAAGACAACGCTAGAAATACTACCCTATCTTCAACAGAGCAAATTTCCTTCCTGTCTTTCACCATCGTTTTTGTTAGAAAATAAAGTTGTCTCCTTCTTGTCTAACAAAATGGTGATGATTTTGTTAAAGACTGTTCTTTAAAGCTATTCAGGAAAGCAAAATGTCTCTTAAAACAGAAAGATCAGATATGGTTTATGAGCAGAGCAGTCAGAGATTAACAAAGTTTGAAGGAGATAGATAGGGGAAGGAAAAAACTTTTAAGCAAATAATGACTGTAATTAAATCTACTATTTTGTAGTTTAAAAGAAATCTAAAATAACTTGCCAGTTGTGAGGTGAAAGATATTCTTTCCACAATCTGTGTGATATTGCTGCTGCTGTGCATTACTTCTGGGGGCATTAACGAAGAAGTAATATAGTAGATAATCGTGGGGTTTCACTTCATACCTTAAAAAGAGACAGAGGGAAGTCTGTGGCTGCACAGCATAAACCCTTGTTAATTCAAGCATTCAATAAAATTATTTGGAAAATGGTTCAAGAAGCTGAAGCCTACCAGTTCTGGTCAGGAACTTGAGATGGAGTACACCGATGAGCTTCTGTGCCAAGGAGTTTCCACAGCTCTTGGCAGGTCTGTGGCAAAGCGAGCCAAGTAACGATTGTGTGGCTCAGGTAGGGCTCAAATTATTCCAACGGTAGCTTCTCTTCACCTGATGTACCAAGTCAGGAAATGACTTGGCATAATCAGTGTATTTCATGAGAGTGGCAGGGCAAGCACGTTGGAAAATGAACATGCGTAGTTATGTTGGAGGAAGACTGTTGGACAAGCTTTTGCCACAATTTGTAGTACCAAAATATCTTCTTTTTAGCGTAGTAACCTTTCCTAGCAGGGAGGTAATACAAACAAAGACTCTGTGCATGTGATGTGAGGCATGCATGGTTAAATGAACTACTTTGAGCTGAAGTACACTGTGCTGTGCCTTGTTTGCTTTGACGGAAACCTCCTTACTGGTTCTGCAGGCTGTGATAGAAGGAAATCAGCTGTGCTGAAATGAAGAGCAAATACCCAAACTCTCTGGGGCTTGAATATACATTGAACTGAATTGCAATACTTATGTATTCAAAGATGGATTAATTCTTGGATATACTTCTCCAAATAGGAAAAAAACCAACCAAAACCCCACCACCAACTTTTTTTCATAGACTCCAACAGATTAGGTGGCCACCAATGGGTGGTAGGCAGAATGCACAGAACTAGTTATACTTGGAGTGCTAGCTGGAATTTGGAGAGTAACAACTCCCCTCCCCCCCGCCCCAGCCACATTAGTTTATTGCATTGTAATAAAAAGACGTAAATTAGACTTCAGTGATCAGAAGATACACAGTGACATGTTTTCAAAACCAAATTAGATGTAAATCACTTAGGCCTTTGCAACTCCCATTGAGATTTTGCACATGTTGGATGACAGGAATTAGTTCTGTTAACTAAGTCTTATGCAATACAGTATAAGCATGGTGAAAAATACAGCTTTCTTTTATGGTAAAGTACAATTGAGATGGTTAATCATATTTTTAGTATGTTTTAGTGTATTGAGAGAGAGGATGGAAAAGCAGAGTAAGAGAGGCAGATTCTGCAGTCTTTTTAGACACATGCTACTGGAAAAGTGTGAAGTGAATGGTAAAAGATAGGCTTTCCTCCATGTCAGAACTGGAACCACATTAGTGGACTGGGAGCATTCTGGTCTGAAATAGAGCTTTTTTTTTTTTTTTTTTTTTTTTTTTTGTTCTGACATCTACAACATAGTCTATAAGGAGCTGGTTTTAACGAGTGTAGAAAAATGCTTTTGTGTATCCAGTCATAACATGCTCTGGGGGAAAAAACAAAGTTATTCCTAATGCAAAGGTGGTTATTGATCTATATTGACTCTATGTATAAATTTATTTCTCTTTAAGCTATCTTCTTTTTATACTGGAATGTTTTATCTTTTTGGTGATGTGCATACAATGTATTAATAATGCAACTCTCTGCTGCATTTACAAGGAAATACTGTAGGCCATTCTGGAAAGCTGTAGTTAAGTCAGGAAAAGCAGCCGTTCCACTCTGCTTAGTGTCTGTTGCGTTACAAATATGAAAAGACTATAAAAAAGTGTGGAAGCAAGTTTAAATATTGTTTCAGGTCTCCAGTGGTATTCCAGAGGAACAGTTAGCAGAATGGGAGGGCTGGGAACTGCTATCATCTTTCTAATATGTTCTGTGCTGGAAAGCTTATTTAAAAAAATAGATTATTAAATTGGAAACAAAGGTATTCTATACCTTTTTGATTGTGTTTTGGAGACCTTCATAATAGGGCAAGCATTTTATACCTGATCAAAAACTACTCCTTAGGGTAAGGAGGAGACAAGCATCTGTCCCTCAGTTGAGCACTTATCTGCAATGTCTGTCTGGGTTTAATTTGTTTGTACAGGCACTTTTTGTGAAACGGGGAGGGCTTTTGAAAGGCTCACCTTCTCCCTCAAGTTTTCAGGTGATAAAAGAGAGTACTTCAATACTTCAAACCTGGAGCTACCCACTGGCTGCCCATAGAACTTGAGAGACTCTTTTGTGTTCTCCTCTCAGAGCAATATTGCTTCTGGAGATAATGGCTTTGCTGAAGATACTCTTTGAACAGAGACAAGGTTACTGTAGTGATTTGGGTCAAAATGAAGGTAGCCTGTACTGAGGAGTTTCTTTCGGTATGCACTTCGGGTATAATACACATTATTTTAGAAGGATCTGAAGGATCCAAATTGCCTGGGGTACTCATAGCCCCAAGATGCATTTCTTGTTACCCATTCCCTCAAAAACTTGTTCAAATGGAATAGATATTTCTGGTGGTAATGTCCTTTTGGGGGTTTGTGCTTGAATTTGTATTGATCTAGAGTTAGTATAGTTTAGAAGCCTTGCAGCTATTCGGTGTGTTTGCTAGACACGATCCTGGAGGCTTTTGGGAGCATGTGGATTAGTATCCATTACCCTGGGAATTCAGCTGGAATCTCTCATTTGAGGTAGTGAGACTTTAGGACGTATACTTCCCCCAAACTTTTACAAAATTGGTTTAATTTCTTAGGGTGGCGCTCTCAGAAGTGACCGATTGTTCACATCTGCACAGTGTAATGTTACCTGTCAGCAAACCTAGAGAAGTATTTTTAATTTCTCAGCTGTCCGTGATGTGGATTTTTTTTGTGTTAAAAGGAAATAGAAGTCAGTACAGCCTTTGGTACTTCTTTCTAGTTCTGTATAGCTTTAATAGATAAAATCCATAATCTGTATAGGTTTTACTTGTGTGCATGAACATGCATGCAAACACAGGCATGCGGGTATATAAGTTCATTACAATTTCTGTAATCGTATTTCACTCCTTTATTATTAAACATGTAAGCATGTGTAACAAGGGCGTCAGCAGTATGCCTTGATACCACTATGTTGTGTATTATTTCCTTACTAGATTGTCTATTAAATACAAAACATATCAGAGTGTTTTGTTTAGAATAATTGTGCACAGATAGGTATTATAAATAGTTCATTTCCATGTGCAATCTCTGTCCACCTTACAGGTACTTCTGCATTTGCTGCAGATGGTGCAGGGTAACAGAAGTTAAAAATCACTTCAAGAAGCATAATCATTGTAATTTTTGTGATTATTTTTAATTATGCAAAGCTGAAGGTATTTAAAAAAAACCCAAACCACAAAACCTCTTGTTTTTGAAAATGTGTAGGGCAAATTGCTCGGTTTGGGATACCTCTGTACATTTTAAAGGTGCTTCCTTTTGTTACACTGTTCCCCAGAGTAACTGTTGCCTTGGTCACAGCATATCCAGAGAAGTAGTGATGAGGTACTATCTATGCAAATCTTACTGACCTGAAAAGGTACGTGAAGGCATATATTTCGACTCCATCTTCCAGTTAATGATATTATGGACCCTTTTTTAATGTGATTCTCGCATATGGTCAAAACTAGGCGAGCTTTGCCCTTTCCCTGAGCAGCAAACCACTTTGCAAAGACATACATCCTCTTACCAAGGAGAGAGCCATAGCAAGCCTTGACAGAGATGGTTTGAAGTGCTCATCTTGCGAGTAAATAGCAGGCATCTGCAGGATCCCCGCTGGAGGCTCAGCTGAGAGATGTAGCAAATATTTTGCTCCCTCTGTGATGTTTTCACCCAGCCTAGTCGGCGTTGCATCAGGGCGTTAGTCAGCACGCAGCATCGCCTCAGAGATTTTGCTGCATGTGTATTGTCAAATCACGGGTCGAGCTTACACAGTGAGGTCGTGACAGGGGTTTTGAATATGTGGTACATCAGAATTTTGCCTTTAAAACAGAGTGAAAGAAGGGACAATTCCAAAACCTAAATATTTCTAAGTTTTGGATGCCTTGGGAATACCAGGTTTTATGTTGGTGTTTTTACTGCATTTGATTTTAGAGGCCAGCTGTACACCAGAGGTCTTGGAGATTGTTTTGTGTAGGAGAAATAAAAAGTGTGTGAGGGGTAATTTTGTTGATTATTGTTTCCTAAAGCTTTATTAAAACTGCATGAGTACATTCAAATGAAAGAGTTGAATCAAACAGGAGAAAGTCTTCTGTGTGTGGTTACAGATCTGTTTCAGGAGGTGTTGAGCTCCCAAACTCTTTTCCCTACTTTTTTCCCCCCCCCTGCTTGTTTTCTCACTGCTTGTTCAGGCTGTGAAGTTTTTGCCCCCTGAGCTTCTCTGACCTTCCTGCTGCCTCTCATGCACTGGTGGGGAGAGCTGCGTGAAGCAAGAACCACTGAATTCTCTGGCCTCGTGCCACCTTGTGCCCCCTCGTTTGAGTTGTGAAGTATGCCTTTTATCTGCAGGTCTTTATTATATGCTTAATGCAAACGCATTGTTCAGTGTGAGAAGTAACTGCAGTCTTGGAAAGATGCTTCTTTCATTTACAAGTAGCAGGAACTAACCCCTTGATATTTGAATAAAAGCACTAACAACCCCATGTTCCACTTAAGTCAGAGTGGTTTTCCTTGCGTCAAGATGATACACAGAAATGAAGTAATGCATCTAACAAAACAGAATAGCGCAGCACTCTCTCTGAGAGAAAAACCAAGCGGCACATTCATGGGTTGTATATGCTGGATGGCTTCTTGGTGCTAGGCTGTGATTATGGCTTGCTTCTCTAGGTCCTGCTTTGCCTTATGCTGCTTTGCTTCACTATGGTAATAATGTAGTAGGCCAGCTGTATTAGTTAGATCAGTAATGTCAGTATAATGATATTTCGGATAGATAAATTCCTGTTTCTTGCTAAGGTCATTTAATCAAAAAATTCTGATGGACCTTACAGATAAGCTCATCTCTTGGTAATACAGTGAGCAAATGGTCTTGAGAGATTAAGAATCAGTGAAAATGTGTAGGCTAGTTTTATCATTTGCAATCCGTTGGTGAATGGATCTGTTTTTATATTTCCATGAGAAATAGCATCTGTGGCTTCTCTTCTGGCTAATGGTGCTTACTTTCATGTATAAGCAGAAATCTTACAGAAAACCTGACTTGAGATCTTTGCTAGACCACTTGAGTCCTGTTTGCCACTTTTGGTTTTTACTGTTCCTTATGTGGAAAACATCTTAATTTTATTTGTCCTAACTTTCATTATTAATAATAACTTCTATAAATGTATGCACACTGCAATCCTGCCATGCTGCAGGAACAACTTACACAGTTGTCCCTCCATTCGTCTCCCCCCTTAATCTTGTAGCCATACCTGCATCCCAGACTAACTAAAACTTTTCAGTTCAAGGAAGAGTAAAATTTCTCACCCTCTAGGAAGGTGCACCAGCACTCTGTTACTTCTTCCTGGAGGAAAAGACAATTTTCTCAGCTTCTCTTTGAAAACTTAACGGCTTAGCATAAAAAACTTTTCAGACTACTTAGGACCAGAGAAAAGTTGCTCGTGCAGGAGAGGAATGCTGCTATCAAAATTCCTGACCCTAGGAGAGATGAGGCCATTTTTATGCCCAGTGACCACCGAATGTCAAATGTGGAAGTGGCTTCTGGAGCAGAAGACATGAGTTTAGTTTCCCCACTCCCTGGTGCCTGCATCTGCCTAGGCTGCAGCATCACATTTCCTGCAGGGCTTTTGAGCCATCTTTGGAAAAGTATTTTGGGCTTGGTCAGGGTGGGGGAGAGGACCTCCAAACCTCAGCTTGTACAGGTCTGTACCAAGAGAAGAGGAGATGGTATTGAGCTAAGGTCTCAGACACAGCACTTCACTGAGTGAGGTGAGCTCTGGCTGATTGAAATCTCTTTCAATCTTGGTTTGAAATAATAGTGACCTGTTCTGCACTAAGGGATTTGAGACCTGAGGTGTGACCAAAAGGGCCTCCCTCCACCTCGCCGTTAGCAGATGAGTGTCCTCTCTTCTTGGTTTCTCTCCTGGTAACTGTGCTTGTTCGCTGGCTTTTTTTGGAAAGGGTGCTGGAAGCCCTGTTGTGCCGTGCTGGTCTCCACGCAGGCATCCTTCACAGAGTCGCCATGCCCAACACACGCTGGTGGATGACAGAACTGAGCGCCGCAGTGCTGAGGTCTCTGTGGGTGTAGTCATCGGCAAGTGAAGATTAAATTGCTTGCACACAACAGACCTGGGAATAAAGCACAGGTCTCTGATTCTCTCATAGCCTCATAAAGCTGCTTTTTTAAACTCCAATGTTCTGCTTAAGAACAGGATGTTTCAGAGAGTATCAGCAAAATGGTAAATTTAGACAGATTTATTTTTATCCAACATGTTTATTACGCAGCAATTGAGATTTGAGGGAAGATACGGCTTACAAAAAATATAAAAGCATCTTTAATAAATAAAAGAAGGATTTGGATTAAATATCCTTTTAAATACAGGACTAGAAGCTTATACTGAGGGCTTTGAAACTCTATTGCTGCCACGTATACCCAGATAAAACCCAGAACAACACTTAAAAAAAAAAAAAGCCTATTAAAGCACATAATGGTCCAATCAACAAAAATCTGCCTTTTATATTTTTTATTATTTTTTTTTTTACAATCCTGCATGTGTTATTTTTAAAATAAAAACAACTTTCTACAGCAGTCCAAGTTAGTTGATGGAAATAAATATGCTTTGGAAATGAGTCCAAGGCAGAATTTCCATGCGAACGCTCTGTGGTGTAAGTGCTGGTAGAGGCAAGCCATGAAAACCGAACAAACATACCAGGGCTGATTCATAGCCACGCTACTTCAGATTAATGCCAGTGTCACTGGGTTTGGTTTGGTAAGTTTTATTTAGACATTGAGAGCAGGCTGAACCCCATTTCAAAGCTCACAGTGTGATCCATTAATGCTGGATTAGAAAGAACATTTGTTTAATAGCATTACAGCAGCATAGCGCGGTGGTGAATGTGGTCCATAATCTTTAGTATTGATCTATGTGAACTGTAATAATATCACAAGAAAATTAGTTCTTTGAGTGTGTTGGAAGAAGAACAAGTCATTGGTGGGAATCGGTTCATACAACGTACTGGAAGAGTTTCAATTATTTTCATCGGGAGCGAAAGGCACTGTCGCTTACTGGGCCCATGGAGGGCTTACGTACCCTTTGCCTTCTGCTCACAGCCTTTCTGAAAATGAAGGGCTGAATTTCCCTATTAAATGTCCTAGTTTGAACTGGGGTATTAGTTTGAACTGGCAAGCAGTATCTCTGTCAGGCAAGACGAAACAAATTGTGCTGAGCATATGCGGAGTTGATTAAAGTTCGGTTCCAGGAGAAGCCAATCATTTAAACTGTCGTTGGGTATTTAGTAAAGACTGTGGTGGTTTTGGGTTTTCTTAATATGATTCTGCGTAACATGATGTGTATATCCCTAAATCCTAATCTAGAAAAAGCCAAACCATGCTGTGAAGACTGTTGGTATCTAGCAGTTAAACTGCAGAGGGAAAAAAAATATAAAAAATGACTAGTACCTTCTTATGTTGCTGTTTTTCCAGGTATATGACCTGACCCCTGCACAAGAAAGGGTTGTTATTGGATCAGTAATAGGTGTAACCTGGCACAAATTAGTTTTCTTACATGATCAGGTGCATTTTTTTATGCCTATCCTATGTTTCCTGTCTATTGATTATGCCTGAACAAGCAGAACTCAGTTTTAGTGTGATTCTGAAATGTTTTTCACACTAGTATGTGTAGAGCTTGGCCAGTTCCTCATACAGCATAAACCAGTATGAGTCAGTATAGATTCACTTGTGCAGAAGTATGCTGATTTAAAACTTCTGTCAAAGGCAAAAATGCTACTAAAACAAGCAAAGCCGTTCAGGAGAAAAAAAAAAAAAAAGCCCAAACCAAACCCAACCCCCCCCAAAAACCCATCAACTGCTGTTTCCAACTACTTTTTTAGGTTAATTTGACTCCTGCTGCACTTAGTCCATACACATATATATATTTGTAAGGCTTTACTCTTTAATTTATACAGCTTTGGCCTTGTCTGACTGATTTATGAAGTGCTGGCGTAGATCTACTACTTACTGCATGTCTCATGACCAGGAAAATAATAAACCAGGTTAACATTTACAGATCAACATGATTTTTTGATTTAGTTCACATGGAATAGTTCAGACATTAATGTTTTAAACGTTCTTCACATCCTGATGTTTATTGGCTGAGGTAAGGTGTTTGGGGTTTTTTGTTTGTTTGTTTCCCCCAAGATTTACTTTTTAAAAAAAATTTAAATAAACTAAAACTTACACAATTCAAAGATGCTATTTGCAAGTCCTTTGGTCAGCATTAGCAGCTTAGAGCCTGGAAGATACAGGCAGTAAAGTACTGAGCTCTGTTAGCGTCTCTATCCCCTTGTCTTTGCCCTGTAGGCTTCAGGCTCTTTGGGCAAGGTATTGATTGCTAGATGCCAAAACGTCCTAAATTTGAAATGTAAGATTTTTTTTTTTTAAAGGATTATTTTGTAACACTAGCAGGAATTTCCATTTCCTCTGCCAGGTGAATAGCTTCTTGACTTTCTTGTAGCAGCAAGAGGTGAGCTGGTGTTTCTTGTTCCAGGAAGCAACTTCTGCAGGCTGACATTTAAGCAGAGCAACCTCTGTAATGTAACATTTAAGCAGTGTTAGAAAATAGAATATCTGCAAATAAAGGTTGCTTTACCTGCACTTCCTCATCTCTCCGTCTAGGACTGGTTTTAACAAATTTGTGTGACTAATGCAGGCTGTGCACAGTGCTCAATTTTTGGAAGCTAAGTCTTTGTGTTATTTAAATCTTGTCCTGATGGGGCAGCTTTGGAAAGGAAAGGATGTTTGCTTTTCTGCCCTTTTGCATGTCACTGGAGACTTTGAGGTAGACCTCAAAGCTAAGCTGATTTCTGACCAAACTTGGTAACAGTATGCCTTTATGCTCAAAAGGTGTGAGAGGGTCTTAACTAAGACTTCAGTTTCTAGGTGAGGAATTGTCTGCAGTGTCTATTTTAGTTACGTTGCCAGACAAGAGACTGAAATTTGGTAGTGTCAACTGACTGAAGTAGGTTGAACTAGAAAGTCAGAAGAAAATGGTGCCATAAATCTGGATTGACACCTGAAGGTTATTCAGGTCCTAGAATCAATTTTTTTTTTCCCAATAGATTGAAATAATTTCACATGTGATCACTTCCTAATTGCTTCCAATTAGGAACAATAGTGAAGTCTTACTGTAGAAAAGAAATTATCCATCACTCAAGTATTTTGGGGGATGGAGGAGTGTGCCTGATTCCTTATCTAAGTCTTGGAAAACCTTTGGTATTTTCCATTGTTACAGGGTTTTTTTCCCCTCACTTTGTTTTCTCCAAACGAATTGTTCCTATAAAGGAATTTAAACTCTGTATAATTATTGTTCTCTATTCCAAAAGCTAATAAAAACAAAGCTCAACAGTATGCAGTTGGAGGCCTATGGAAAAACGTGGGTGTAACACACAAAGTAGAAAAACAAACTTTGTTGATGAGGCCAGGAAGCTACAATCACATTTTCCAGTTTTAACTGTATGTGTTGGTCCTAACTAGGAATGTTTCCTGTTAAACTGAATTTTTCCTCTCTCTTTTATTTTGTAGTTGGTTTTTTATCCATAAACTGTGGACAGAAGGGGATAATAAATGTCAGATATTTGCGTATGATCTTGAACACAGGGACAGGATATATTTTTGTAATATTTTATAGGGACACACGTTGCTTTGTGCTCTATAAGACTGGTAGGATTTGTTTGCTTATTCCAGTAGTTGGCCAAAAGATACTCTGGGAATGCTGTTAGTAAATAACCACATACCCTACAATTTGATATTTCAAACAGACCCGTTTCTTTAAATTATGAGGCTTTTCTTTCATGTAGCTCTTTTAAAGTGTACCTCCTTCCCTTCCCCTTTCCAACCTGTACCTGTTCCTAGGTTCTCAGGGTGTGCTCACTGATGTCTGTTGCCTGTAAATGTTCTTCTGTAAAAGTTTTGATGTCATTATTTTTCAGATTTTTTTGAGAAACTGAGAAACATTTTTATTGCTGATTATTTGGTAATGATTGAAGATTAGAGTTAGATTTGGCTGGTTACAGTAACCCAAATTTATGTGTGTTACTGATATCAATGCTTTAATTTATTATAAAAGCGTTCAGAGCAGTTGGAATGGGTACATGTCAATCAGTTCACCAGATGAAAATCAAACCAGCAAGGGAATCTTGTGTGTTTATCCAGGCCTTTGTGTGTTTTATTAATTACTCTTCATTTGATCCCAGAGTAAGAATAATGTGTCACTGCTCTAACCCTTTTGAAGAACTCCTTTATGTAAATTCTTCTTTAGGGTTTTTAAGGTTTCCTGTGGTGAATATAAAGAATATCAAATCCTATATTGGTGGGTGTTGTTTTGGTTTTTTAAATGGATTTTTTGGTATGTGTGGTGACTTAAGGTGGCATAGCTACTTATGGTTGTTCTTTTCAAGTATAATTTGACCTGAGTTTATGAGGAGATTGGTTATGTTCTTTTAAAGAGTCGAAGAAAAGTGTTGCTATATACTTTTCTTATTGTTAGGTGCTGTATATTCTGGAGAAGGCTAGTAATGTCATGAAAAGACCATAGCAATTCCTGAAGTGGTGGGAAGGGGTAATACTGTGACCTTCAATCCTCTGAGAACAGGTAACTTTGTTGGAAAGACACCATTAGGAGTTCAGATTTTAGGACACTGAAATACTCTCTTGCCTCATGTATTGGATTTGCATGGCAAGGTTGTGGTAGTGGCGGGGCTACTGGGGTGGCTTCTGTGAGAAGCTGCTAGAAGCTTCCCCCATGTCCGACAGAGCCAATGCCAGCCGGCTCTAAGGCAGACCCGCTACTGGCCAAGGCCGAGCCAGTCGGCAACGGTGGTAGCGCCTCTGGGATAGCATATTTAGGAAGGGGGAAAAAAACCTGTGTCACTGCAGCTGGAGAGAGGAGTGAGAATATGTGAGAGAAACAACTCTGCAGACACCAAGGTCAGTGAAGAAGGAGGGGGAGGAGGTGCTCCAGGCACCAGAGCAGAGATTCCCCTGCAGCCCGTGGTGAAGACCATGGTGAGGCAGGCTGTCCCCCTGCAGCCCATGGAGGTGAATGGTGGAGCAGATATCCACCTGCAGCCCATGGAGGAACCCCACACCGGAGCAGGTGGATGCCCGAAGGAGGCTGTGTCCCCGTGGGTGCCCTGCTGGAGCAGACTCCTGGCAGGACCTGTGGACCCGTGGAGAGAGGAGCCCACGCTGGAGCAGGTTTGCTGGCAGGACTTGTGACCCCGCGGGGGACCCACGCTGGAGCAGTCTGTTCCTGAAGGACTGCACCCTGTGGATGGGACCCATGCTGGAGCAGTTTGAAGAACTGCAGCCTGTGGGAAGGACTCACATTGGAGAAGTTTGTGAAGGACTGTCTCCCGTGGGAGGGACCCCACACTGGAGCAGGGGAAGAGTGTGAGGAGTCCTCCCCCTGAGGAGGAAGGAGCAGCAGAGCCAACGTGTGATGAAGTGACCACAACCCCCATTCCCCATCCCCCTGCACTGCTGGAGGTGTAGAGGTAGAGAATTTGGGAGTAAAGTTAAGCGCGGGAAGAAGGGAGGGGTAGGGAGAAGGTGTTTTAAGATTTGGTTTTATTTTCTCGTTATCCTAATCCGATTTTGATTGGTAATAAATTAAACTAATTTCCCCAAGTCGAGTCTGTTTTGCCTGTGACGGTAATTGGTGAGTGATCTCCCTGTCCTTATCTCGACCCACAAGCCTTTCATTGTATTTTCTCTCCCCTGTCCAGCTTAGGAGGGGCAGTGATAGAGCAGCTTTGGTGGGCACTGGCATCCAGCCAGGGTCAACCCACCACACCTCAGCTGGGTAATTTGACAGAAATGGCAGGATTTCAGCCCCGTTCTGTGGTTCCAAGTTAATGGTGATTTTCAGTGCCCTTCCTGTCTGCTGTGCCACTCATCTGTTTGCAAGATGATTCCTGTATGCTCATTGAAATGGCAGAGGTAGTTGAGACAAGATCATCCTGTCAAAAATGTATCCGCATCATTGAGAGGTAACGAGATAGCTCCTGGCACGATGTGCAGTCCCGGCTTTGCAGTCGGTTGGATGCAGCCTTCTCCTGTGAAGCGACAAGGTGCTACAGGGGGTGAGACTTAATTTTCCTCTGCAAGTTTGAGGCTCAAATCCTGCAAAAGTGTTTTGTGTAAAGAATTTTCTTCCCTTAGGTATCACAGAGTTATGCTACATGAGGACTGCTTGCAATGTGCTCAAATGGGTTGGCTTAAGGTGGGGCATTTCACATGAGGAGCGAAGGGGTGAAGCGTACTGCTTAGAAGGCCACATCAGGTGCCTTAACATCTGGAAAAAACTTGGGAATATGTTGGGGACACTACACAGTTGACATAGCCCTTCCTTTTACAAACACCTTCCTAGCGTACATTCTGTCCAGAGTTAGGTGAGCTTCTCCGAGGCAATTCTGTCTTTGCTGTTGTGTTCTCCAGTTGTGATTGAAATGTCAGAAGATATTAAAAATAGTCATCAGAGCTGGGATATTTGATGAAGTGTCTTTTGTTATTTTCTTTTTTTATTTCGAGCCTTCATACATCAAGAAATTGTGCAAGCAAGACTCATCTCAGTCTTCTGTGAAGCAGTTTCCTTGCCAACCTGTAGTACCTTCTGGTGATGACACCAAGGACTAGAATTGGTTAACTGCTTCAACAGCAATTAAGCAGCTCTGTTGTGGTGGGTTTTATTGCCCCCAACTGTTCTTTGAGAAGGATGTTCCCCCCCGCCATGTTACATGAAGAGGAGTCAGTGATCTTGTGTAAATACTGACCATTTTTACCACAATGGACTGCCAAGTCTATTGATAATGGTTATTTCTGGGTCACAGGTGTTACTGCCTCTTCTCAGATGACCTGTTTTCCATGCTGCCAGCTGAGATATCTGTCAAAGGAACTCCTATTTTTTCTCTAAATTTGGTATATGTCGACTTTGAGGAAAGACCCTCTTGTCTGTTCCCAGTTTCATTTACAGGTGCTGTTACTCTAAGGTGACTTCATGCAACAGCACCTTCTTTTTGATGGACTGTTTCTTTACGCAGTATTGACTAGCTTGCCAGTGGAACCCTCGGCTTTCTGTGAAGCAACATACCTTGTTCTTGAGTGACATTGATTTAATTATGTCTTTAAACAAATACAGCTGTGAGCACTTCTGATTACACTACAAGAACTTCTTGGCCATGGGGAAAAATTAATGCTAAATTTCTGTAGGAATCCTCATAGGTTCTTATTATTTTATATTGTAGATTTATTTTCCAGATTTTAATTTCCGACACTTTCACCATCCAGTGAGCAGACTTAGTAAAAAACAGTCCTCAAATACATCACTTCTTAAAATGGCAGGTGAAAGCATGATCTTTTAGAAAGGGGTTGCTAATTCCAGTGATGTTTCAGAGTCAGGAGTAGCTTCCAGGCAGGCTTTACATCACGTGTGCCTACTCTAATGACAGTAGCTAATGTAAAATGAAACCTGATAGTATTTGTTAGAAAACGTCAGAACATGAGTTCCACTTTTAGTTCCACTGAGAAAATTTAGGTTTGAGTCTTATGCTATCATATAAATAGTTGGATTTTTTTTTTAACCAGGTAGAGATATATTTTCCTGTCTAAAATTCAAGTGGACAAAAAACTAATAAGAACTTGCACGTTATGAATGCTGTAGTACAAATTTTTATATTGAAAAGAAATTTTGTCTTCTAAATAACTCACCCTTCTGTATGGTACTCCTAAAAAATACCTGCTAAGAAAAAATTGTGTAGGTTAAAAAAAGACCCAGTGATCCAATGTGTTTGAATGGTGAATCTGTCGTCAGATAACTTGTGCACGTAGATGAAAGCATCGTCCATGTGCCACCTGAGGAAATCTGCGGAGGGGGATGTTGGTCACATGAGAACTCGATATCCTGCGTGGCTGAGCATTTTTGGCAGCGCCCTTTCCCTTTCCTGCCACTTTGGTGAGCCCTGTGCTGCCTGGGAGGTTTCGCTCTGTTCCCCTTAGCAGCTGTGCATAGCAGTGACTCATCCTCTTGTTCCTGTCTGTCACCTGAAGTAAGTAGTGTTTTTGGGAAAAAAAAAAAAAAATTCATCGTTCCTTCCCTTTTGGTTCATAGTAACCCTGTAAGCCAGAAATTTGTAGGCAACTGTACAGGAACATGCTCAGAATTATGTGGTGTTGAACTATTGCCATTAGATCAAAAAGTTCATCTTTGGCTACTTCTTTATATACTGGACCGTAGCTTTGGCCAAACACGGCGTGGTACAGAAATGCAGAACTCTGATTACGTAGTAAATACTCTAGTACAGATGTTGTTATTGTTCAGCAGGAATGCCCAAGAATATGCCATGTGTTGAACCACGTTGTAAAATGGGGGTAGATTTTCAAAGTCAGCCTGCAAAAAGTGTTAGCTATTAAAAATGTTCCTGGCTTTCAAAAATACAGTTTTGTTGGAGTTTCTGAGATGACGGGAAAATTTTATGTATACCAAGTCTGAAGGTTATGACTAAGTAGGTGTAAAAAAAATAAAGCTGCAGAGTGACCTGACTTTTTTTTGCACATGTAGAGTAAGTGTCAACCTGTTTAATAACTTGTGCTCTAGCCACTGCTCTAGTGCAAATGTTTCTCAAAATGCAGAATTGCAAAGTGCCATCAGACAAATGCAATTCATTGGGTTATTGAGATGATGATAGTTATTGGTGCGTTTTCCCTACAAATGAAGAGGAAAGCATTTATTTTTCCTAAAAGTATGGTGTCCTATAAACAGTTACATACAGACATACAGCGTAAGTTATATGAAATTACAGGACAAGCATTGCAGAGGGAAGTAATTTGTAAGGAACTTGAATATTGATGAAAGATAGGTTTTCTTATGGGCAGCCTCCTCTGACAATATTAATTTAGTGTACAGCTTCATTTTAAAATGAATAATATATAAACAAAATAATGCTTGCTTTGCCGCATGCTTGTATTTTATTTATGTGTGCACACATGGTCCACTCTAATTAAGCACAGCTCTTTATGGTTTATTTATTTATTCTAGAGAGGCTGCTTAATATTTGAGAGAAACAGTAACGATGTGTCTGACCTTTGCAGTGGCTGTGTTAATGGTAAGATGGGTATTGCAGGAGCCTGCAAGAACAGTAAAATAGCAGGTTGATCTTTTTCTCCATTTGCTGGAACATGCTCAAGAGACCTGAAAGCACAAGAAAAAAAAAAACAGTAAGTGGTTAAAGAGTATTTTCTTGTGTTTTCAGATCTCAGGAGGATGCTACTGACAGGCTGAGGTAAAGGATTAAAAACTTTGTTTCTTTGCTTTTTGTTGTGGTCCATGTTTTATTATCAAACCACCAGGGTAGTATTTCACATGGTGAATAATTGGTTGGTTTGTTTTTTTAATGCCAATACAAAGAAATAAATGTAAATGGAGGTGGAGACCAGTCCAGGTTTTAAGTTTTACAGAGTAGGGATAAGCATGCATGACTTTCTTGTGTGCTGGTCTTGTAGTGGGATTTGTCACTAAACTTCCTAAAAATACTTGTGGCATGTACACGCAATTTTGTTGCCTCTCCCTTTTTTATGGCCTTTGCTTAATACAGATTCCCACCTCTTTTTACAAAAACGTCCCCTGAGCCTGTGCTGTGGTGAGGAGCTCGGTGCTGGCAGTTCAGCCCTCCACTCCTTCCTCCTCCTGCCTGTCCCAGGTGGGCTCCCCTCCCAGCTCCATGCTCTTCCCCGTTGTGCGTGCTGTGTGCACAGTTGCTGTCTGATGAGACTCTTGGTTTTATTTCTGATAAAGGCAAAACCACTGGGAGAGAAAGAGTTATCTGTTGCCAGCGCTAATAGCATAGGTTTAAAAAAAGCAGAAAAAGAAAGCAGGTATGGAGAAGCTGATGGATATCTGTGTATTCAGATGGTAACGTTACTATATATAAAGCAATGGAAATTAAATGTTTGTTATATTTATCAAAGGATTTTGGTTGATCCAGGCACTTGTGGGTGATATCAGTAAAGAACAATGTTTAATTGACTTCCATATGAACATGACCATTTCTTACGTTGTTCTTCTGTGGAAGCTCTCTGTATGTGTACATACAAAATTAATATTCTCATAATGGAAGATGCAATTTGTGGTCTATTCAGTTGCTCATGTTTTTGCTAATTAATCATTAATCATCTGCTATTGGAACAGTATCTTTTTTCTTTAATTAGCCACTGGTACATGTTTGTTAGAAATCTGCCTGCAGAGCTCTTACAGTGCTGCAGTGTATGCCATTTTTTTTCTCTTAATCAGTAGGTAACATTTCATAGCTTTTGTTTGCTTGATTGCTTGTCTGTTTTGGTCTATCTTTACAAATGTAAAAAATCTCCTTTCAGCATACATGCATATATGGTAGTTACCTCAAAGTAGTAGTATGCTGCATAGGTGTTTACACCGTGATACCTTTGGGGAAGAACAGAGGCAGTTGTCTTGCAAAGCAATGCAAGCTAATGGTATGTGCTTCTTTCAGCCAAACTGATTGGAGATAAGTAACAACTTTTCCCTCTCCTCCCTTCTCCACGCAGGAAATGCAGCATCATTAGGACTAGCTAGCCTTCTCGGTTGTTGTTTTTGGTTTTTTGCAGAAGGAGGATGGAGGCTTGGAGAACTGCTGAGTTCTCACTCACTTTCCTTTTTCTTGTAATGAGTATTCTTTTTCTGTGTTGCATAATGAATTTTTTATAGCTCATGTATCCACCTGGGGATGGATGAGGAGCCGACTGAGAGCTTATGGGTCAGGATGAAAGGGAGGGCAGGGACAGGTGACATTATAGTGGGGGTCTGCTACAGGCCACCTGACCAGGAAGACCGAGCAGATGAGGCCTTCTATAGACAGATAGGAGCAACCTCACATTCACAAGCCCTGGTCCTCATGGGGGACTTCAATCACCCCGATATCTGTTGGAGGGACAACACAGCGGGGCATAAGCAATCCAGGAGGTTCCTGGAATGTGTTGATGATAACTGCCTTCTCCAAGTGACAGAGGAGCCAACAAGGAGAGGTGCTATGCTGGACCTTCTTCTCACCAACAAGGAAGGGCTGGTGGGGAATGTGAAGCTCAAGGGCAGCCTTGGCTGCAGTGACCATGAAATGGTGGAGCTCAAGATCCTTAGGGCAGCGAGGAGGGTGCACAGCAAGCTCGCTACCCTGGCCTTCAGGAGAGCAGACTTTGGCCTCTTCAAGGATCTGCTTGGTAGAGTACCATGGAGTAAAGCCCTGGAGGGAAGAGGGGCCCAAGAAAGCTGGTTAATATTCAAGGATCACCTCCTCCAAGCTCAGGAGCAATGCATCCCAACAAAGAGGAAGTCAGGCAAAAACACCAGGAGGCCTGCATGGATGAACAAGGAGCTCCTGGACAAACCCAAACACAAAAAGGAATCCTACAGAGGGTGGAAGCAAGGACAGGTAGCCTGGGAGGAATACAGAGAAATTGTCCGAGTAGCCAGGGATCGGGTTAGGAAAGCTGAAGCCCTGGTAGAATTACATCTGACCAGGGATGTCAAGGACTACAAGAAAAGCCTCTATAGGTACCTTGGTGATAAAAGGAAGACTAGGGAAAATGTGGGCCCTCTCCAGAAGGAAACGGGAGACCTGGTTACCTGGGATATGGAGAAGGCTGAGGTACTCAACAACTTTTTTGCCTCAGTCTTCACTGGCAAGTGCTCCAGCCGCACCACCCAAGTCACAGAAGGCAAAGGCAGGGACTGGTAGAATGAAGAACCGCCCACTGTAGGAGAAGATCACGTTCGAGACCATCTAAGGAACCTGAAGGTGCACAAGTCCATGAGACCTGATGAGATGCATCCGGGGGTCCTGAGGGAGCTGGCGGATGAAGTGGCTAAGCCACTCTCCTTCATATCTGAGAAGTCGTGGCAGTCTGGGGAGGTTCCCACTGACTGGAAAAGGGGAAACATAACCCCCATTTTTAACAAGGGGAAAAAAGGAAGACCCGGGGAACTACAGGCCAGTCAGTCTCCCCTCTGTGCCTGGCAAGATCATGGAGCAGATCGTCCTGGAAACTCTGCTGAGGCACATGGAAAATGAGGAGGTGATTGGTGACAGCCAACATGGCTTCACTAAGGGCAAATCATGCCTGACAAATTTGGTGGCCTTCTACGACGGGGTTACAGCGTTGGTGGATAAGGGAAGAGCAACGGACGTCATCTACCTGGACTTGTGCAAAGCATTTGACACTGTCCGCACCGACATCCTTGTCTCTAAATTGGAGAGACATGGATTTGACAGATGGACCACTCGGTGGATAAGGAATTGGCTGGATGGTTGCACTCAAAGAGTTGTGGTCAACGGCTCGATGTCCAAGTGGAGACCAGTGACGAGTGGCGTTCCTCAGGGGTCAGTATTGGGACCGGCACTGTTTAACATCTTTGTCGGTGACATGGACAGTGGGATTCAGCAAGTTTGCCAACGACACCAAGCTGTGTGGTGTGGTCAACACACTGGAGGGAAGGGGTGCTATCCAGAGGGACCTTGACAGGCTTGAGAGGTGAGCCCGTGCGAACCTTGTGAAGTCCAACAAGGCCAAGTGCAAGGTCCTGCACATGGGTCGGGGCAATCCCAATCACAAATACAGGCTGGGCAGAGAATGGATTGAGAGCAGCCCTGAGGAGGAGGACTTGGGGGTGTTGGTTGACAGGAAGCTCAACATGACCCGGCAGTGTGCATTTGCAGCCCAGAAGGCCAACCATATCCTGGGCTGCATCAAAAGAAGCGTGGCCAGCAGGTCGAGGGAGGTGATTCTCCCCCTCTACTCGCCTTTCGTGAGACCCCACCTGGAGTACTGCGTTCAGCTCTTGGGGCCCCCAACATAAGAAGGACATGGACCTGTTGGATCGAGTCCAGAGGAGGGCCACGAAGATGATCAGAGGGCTGGAGCACCTCTCCCATGAAGACAGGCTGAGAGAGTTGGGGTTGTTCAGCCTGGAGAAGAGAAGGCTCCGGGGAGACCATCTAGCAGCCTTCAGTACCCAAAGGGCGCCTACAAGAAAGCTGGAGAGGAACTTTTTACAAGGGCATGCAGTGATAGGCCAAGGGGTAATGGCTTTAAACTGCAAGAGGGCAGATTTAGATTAGATGTCAGGAAGTTGTTCTTCACTGTGAGGGTGGTGAGGCACTGGAACAGGTTGCGCAGAGAGGTTGTGGATGCCCCATCCCTGGAAGTGTTGCAGGCCAGGTTGGATGGGGTTTTGAGCCTTTGAGGTCTAGTGGAAGGTGTCCCTGCCCATGGCAGGGGGGTTGGACCTAGATCATCTTTAAGGTCCCTTCCAACCCAAACCAGTCTATGATT
Source organism: Gymnogyps californianus (assembly GCF_018139145.2). Taxonomy (NCBI): domain Eukaryota; kingdom Metazoa; phylum Chordata; class Aves; order Accipitriformes; family Cathartidae; genus Gymnogyps; species Gymnogyps californianus. The sequence continues at coordinate 56,239,611 of NC_059474.1, read as the reverse complement.
CTATGATATAGCTGTCTTGCTTTTGAGGGTCTGCTGCAGATATATGTGAAAGATTGACAAAGCATATAACCTCCTTTTTGTGAGTGTCATGGGATAGGCTTAACTGCAGTAGCTGTGAAAAGCGGGGTGAGGTTTTGGTCTTTAACAGCCTACCTGTTATCATAGAAGTACCATTCAAACATAAACTAATTTAAAGCAGTCTAGGAGTTCTTGTTGATTGGGTGAGAAGATCGTCACGAATCTGTGTCAGGGCTTTCCAGAGCTGAAGGCTGTATTTTGACTTCATTGTTGGTTGTATGTGTCATTGGTTGTATGTGTCGTTGCTTCAGGAGAATCCCGGTGGTGTCAGGGATCTGACACATCATAAACTTTTACCTTCTCCCCCTTTTGTCCCACATTTAAGTCTGAGAGCAGTCGGGCTTCAGTGTATTGCGAAGACCCAGGTTCATTAGTCCCCTCCAGACTATTTCAGTGAATAGACTGCTGGAACTTGGGCAGCAAAAAGGAAGAAAAAATGAGCCAAAAAAAAAAAAAAGCATTTTCTGAAGATGTTTGTGTTTAAAATATCCGTGGAAAATAACTGCACAAAGTGAAATTGTTTATTATCTGCTCTGTTACTACTGGTAGTGTAAGTCAAGAGTTCTTGGCTTAGGCTTTAAATGATGTGTGTGATTTGTGGGCTGTTTCTGAAGTACACTGATGGTGAAATGAGAAGAAAATTGAAGCTAATAGATATATTGATCCGCTGCGTTAGGGTTTCGTGTCTCATGGCGTGGCAGAGCTGCCAGTGAGACACTCGGCAGGAGGCAGGGCCTTTTGGCAGGGACGGGGTTGCATTGCAGATGCGGCCAGCTGAGACCAGCCCTGCAGCCACCTCCTCTCCCTGCTCGCAGCTCCCGAATAACCTGACCCTCCTGCAGCTGTGGCAGGGATCAGTATAATTACCCTGTGGCTGGTGAGGCAGGCGGTGCCTAATGCCACTCCAATTGAACTGCGAGGGAAAGGGGGTTAAGCTGGGATAATGCTCCAGCCTTGTCCTGGCAGCTGACAGCAATCACCTCCAAGCTTTCTCGCTCCAGCTGGCTCCAGGAGAGCGGCAGCAGGAGCATCTGAAGTTTGCTGTACGCCTCAGACCTTACGTGACGGCAGTACGCAGCTCGGTAGTCACTGCCATGTTGCTATGGCAACCCGCCTATTTATTCATTTATTTCCAACTTCGGTCTGATACATCCTCTGCCCTGCCTTTGCTGGAGCGGTCTGTTTGGCACTCAGGCGCATTTTGATGGGCTTTAAATGTATCTTGCGTAGCTAACTATTACTTATACAGGGAAGACATCTTCCATCCCCCTACCCTAAGTTGTTAGAGAGAGGCCTGTCTTGGATTTTAGCATTTTAATTGGAGTATATCTATGCATGTCCACGCACGGAAATTAAATATTGCACTTGTTTGTGCATTTTATGCTTTTAATGGAAGGGAGCATTATATCAATGTTCTCTAGTGCTACTAGAGCAGTTTAAGCTCCATTCCCTCCTTTCCCTGATATTCCCAAGCCTTTTTGGGGGTTTGTTTGAATGTATCTACCTGTAAATATAGCCTAAATCTTCCTCTCAATTTTTTTATAAGCATGAATTAGTTGTTCTTGCATGCGCGAATAACATAGCCTGCAGAATACATGTGCTTTAATGGTATCTTTGATAATCTATGTACAATTTGAACCACGAATTATGAGAGGTAGTAGAAAATTCACGTTAACACTGTTTCACAGCAGAGGTGTCTTTTGAAATGTGTCTTTATCAGTAATAGAGGCTTTGCTGTAAGAAGTGACCAGCTATTTTTGGTTTTTTCCACTCAGCTGTCCCATTTCCTCCAAGTCACCGGCTCACAGCTAAGGAAGTGTTTGATAATGATGGAAAACCTCGTGTGGATATCTTAAAGGCACACCTTATGAAAGAAGGGAGACTGGAAGAGAGCGTTGCTTTGAGAATAATAACAGAGGGAGCTTCAATTCTCCGCCAGGAAAAAAATTTGCTGGACATAGATGCACCAGTCACAGGTTAGTATGGAGTTATGACGATGGAGGGATGGTTGCTGGTTTGGGACATGTTAAGTAATGCATTAGTGTATGCAGCTTCCTAAGGAGCTGAAATGCAGCTTAAAAATCATTTGTTCTCTCCAATACTTGATTCTCTCTGTGTCTGCTACCACTAGGATAATGGAGGCCATCAAGCAGCTTGTAAATTAGAGGAAAGGATCATATCTGCTGAGCCCTTTCTGTTTCTAAGGTAGAGAACATTTTTAGTCTTTAGGAGAAGATTAGAAGAACTTTCTTAAACTTGATAAGTTACCTGGCCTTTTGCACCAGGTATTAATTTCATAATTTTATAGATGTCATTTACCATAGTAGCACTGTTCAGACATACAGACAGCATTGGGCTCTGAAGGAACAGTGGTGTCACAGTAAATGGAAATTTTAATTAAATGCTAAGGAAAATAACGAGTGCAGAAAAAAGGAAAAAAAAAATTAGCAGAATCCCAGTTTGTGTTGCCTGGGGGATTAATGAATTGTGCTGATTGCAGAACCCATCCTGCCCTTGACCATCAAACACTGCCACCCACTCATTAATCCTCAGGAAATGCCTTATACTTTGAATTTCCTTCTCTAATTGTCTCCTGCCTCCGACTGCATTCTGAATGTATGAATGCATTTGCTTGCTCTAATGTGCCTCCTCCCCTGTTTTGTTGTCGTTATCGGATATGAATGCATTTTTGGCAAGAAATCAATCTGTGGCATAGAAAGTTAGCCACTTAAACTATGACACCAAACTATAAAACTTGGTTTAAGAAGGCAGGTTCTTTTGTCACTTTTGTTTCTGGAGGGCACTGACAAAAGTAAAAGATATAGGTTCATCTGCTGCAGAAGAAGGGTTACCAGTCTTTATTATCAGTACCAGTAGCATTCACCAAAAACTACACAGAACTAGCAAAACCTTTATTTTCAGGAAACCTCTGAAACTGAAGAGCATAGTGTCTGGACTAGAATGATGCACCAGTTATTAAAGCTTGTAATTTTAAAAATGACATCCAAGTAGGGGATTGTAGCTTGACCTGGAGAGGTAATGTGTATCATCTTTTATGTAATAATTAGCTTGTCATGCTGCCATACAATTCTGATGGAAAAGATGTCAATCATGTTGCAGTTCATGGATGAATAAAGGAAATAGGACGAATAAAAGGATCCCCCGAGTAGACTGAGAATAAAGTTCTACAGACATTTCCTTTGGCACTTCAGGATAAATGGAAGAAGTCGTAGAGGTGCAATACCATTGTCCATAACTGAGTGGCAGACATGCAGAAATTCTGCCTTTCTGTGGATTTTCTCTTTTTTTTGAGTATGATTTTTTTTTTTTTTAATCCATTTAGAGATGTAGACTGTAGGAGGATGGGTCTGGTGTGTTGTGTCCCGACTGATTTCCATAAGTCTGTGTTTAATGTTTTCTCTCTCTTCTTAATTTTTCTCTTTAAAAAATTATTTCTTAAATGCTTTTGAAGGTATCGGAATTGTTCTGAATTATATTTTGGAGATTAATCTCCTGAAGGTTACCGCATTGTATAACACTGGTATAATTTAAGTCTTTGATTCTTTTTTCAGTTGAGCCTACATCTTGCTTTGTTCCTGCTTTTGAAATTATTCTCACGCAGTGATTGTGATAGTGCAGCATTCTTCAGGGTGGCTGGTAGCTACTCTCTTTTAAGCTAGTGTAGGAAAGCTGGGCTCCTAATGCTTGTTAGCGGGTTAGCTGAGAAGTGCTAATGTTCTGTATGAACAAACATGAAAGCTGCAGTTATGAAAGTGATCATCAAAAGAAGGAAAAAAATAAATTGTGAGGGAAGTTGGGAAAGCTTGTGAGGCGTGTTGTTGTGGGCCTGACAATTTTCTTTGTATGAGTAGTATGACAGCAGGTGACTCGATAAAGAGAATATCAATTGACCGATGATGTGGTGGAAGTGCAAGGTATACAGGCAATCAAGAAATAACTATGGAGTAGAGGAAACCTTTTTTCAAACATATGGAACAACAAACAAAACCTCTGATAGAGTGGAGAAGAAAATAAATTTTAGATTTTAGACATGGTATCCTGGTTTTGGCTGGGACAGAGTTAACTCTCTTCTTAGTAGCTGGTACGGTGCTGTGTTTTGGACTTAGTGTGAGAATGATGTTGATAACACGCTGATGTTTTAGTTGTTGCTAAGTAGCGCTTATCCTAAGCCAAGGACTTTTCAGTTTCCCATGCTCTGCCAGCAAGCAGGTGTGCAAGAAGCTGGGAGGGAGCATAGCCGGGGCAGCTGACCTGAACTAGCCAAAGGGGTATTCCATACCATGGAATGTCATGCCCAGTATATAAACAGGGGAGAGTTGGCCAGGAGGCGCGGATCGCTGCTCGGGAACTAACTGGGCATCGGTCAGCAGGTGGTGAGCAATTGCATTGTGCATCACTGGGGTTTTTTCCTCCCCCCCCCTTCCTTTTTTTGTTATATTCCTTTTCATTACTATTATTACTATTATTATTATATTTCATTATTACTATTGTTAGTATTATATTTTACTTTTTTTCCTTTGCTTTCCTCCTCCTCACCCCACTGGGAGGGGGAGGGGGAAGCGGCTGCGTGGTGCTTAGTTGCTGACTGGGGTTAAACCATGACACATGGCAAGCAGTCTTGTTGAAGAGTGACAGTCATAAATCATTAATATGGGATCCTTTGTGGATGCATTCACCTTTTAGAAACATATCCCTGTAGCTGGTTAATGAGACAGTGATCATCAGAAAGGAGAGAGAGAGGAGAGCATAACTGTTGAAGTAAGAGCACTGTGGATTAGTACAGTGATATGCTTGATAAATGTTGAAGAACATGAAAAGATTTTCCTTAAAGCCTTGTGCAGCCATTCCTCAGTTTGAAATTTCTCTTTTGTTTCTTTTAAGGGGTGAGATAATTGTCATCAGAGAAAATATCAGATTTCTGTTTATAAGCAAAGTCATGTGAAATAAAGTGGGTACATGGAAGACCTGGATTTGAGGGAGAAGAGGATTTGTATAATGGGGGGAGGCATGCAAAGACCCTTAATGTAGAACGCACAATCCATTATTTTGCATTTATGTATAAAACTTAGTCTGTGTGTGTGGTTAGCTGTAAGCACCAATGTGATTGTCATTTTGAGTTAATACATTTTGTTTTCAAATTTAGCAAGGTTATAAGCCTTTTGAAGTATTGCTGATGAATTCATTTGCGACCTTAGCTCAAATTCTCATCGTTTGTACATGCATGCATAGTTTGCTACAGTTCTGGCTTACAACCAAGGTGAACTATTCCTGCAGTTGTTACACAAGGCTGCTATTCGCTGGGTATGAATCTGAACAGAGCCTGAACTAAGAAGAGACTCCCAAGTCCTCAGCTGTCGGGACTCTTGCATCTGGGAAGTGTTGAGGCAACTTTGTCTTGACTTGTGAATGTGAGTTGGGAAGGATGGAGAGAATTGGGTCAAAAAAAGTGCGTGTATTGAGGGGAAGGCTAAAAGTAGGGAGGAAAAGTGGTATTGAGCCACTCAACAGATGACAAGGAGGTGGTTGAGACTGGCCATTTGACTTGAAGACAAGAATATGTGATAGAGGTGAAAAGCTTGGGAGAGAAGGAAGTGGCCAAGAGGCTGAGTCAGAGGTTGACAGAGGATGGCTGGGCAGGCGAAGTAGGAAGATGAGCAAGAGGTTGGCAGGGTATTGAGACTAGCTGGGCAAGGCATCGGGTCTGGGAGGTGAAGGGGCGCATGCTGGAGTGGGCCTGGCTGCAGAGTGACAGCTGTGGTAGAAGCAGTTACCAGTACAGACCTGTCATATGACTGGCAGCAGTGAGGGGCTGGCACAACAGTTGTGGGATCATCTGGGTTTCCAGTGTGGGGAAGAAGCAAGCCAGGCACCCTGGGCTACCAGGATGCTTTCCAGTTGCCTCCAGCACCATGGAGAATGTCCATGCCAGCCTTCACCCACCAGGGAATGGGCAGACGGCAAGGGGACAGGGAGCCACCTTCCACAGATGGATTGTTCCCGACTTCTTAATCTATACACTCTTCTCTTGGAGGCATGTGGTCTTTGTCTTAAGCTTGTGGGTTTAATGAGGTTGATCTACCACTAGACTACAGCTGTTCAGTGTTCAGAGGAAAGATGTCTCTATGGTAGCCTTAGAATTTCCAGTCCTATTTTATGTTCATGACAGATGGAGAAATTGGCTCATTTTTAATTGTTTTTTTTCTAGAAGGCTAAGGAAGTATATCTCTGAACCTCCCTGATGGCAATATTTACTGAAGTCACACTCCAAAGAACAGTTGGGAATGCCAGATTTCGAATTGCCTGGGTAGCTTTATGTGGCGCTATTATATAGATCCACTACTATATAGAGCGATTCTGGGCAAGTGATGTACACTACCCTTTGCATGATGACTGACTAATTACCTGCTTGTTTTTATGGGCCCTCACTTCCAGATCTAAAATCTGCTGTTCTTAAGCAGTAGATCACTCTTAGCACTCTTAACTGCATGCCAAGCATGTGTCCCTTTGACTTCAGTGCATAGGTAACTTTCTCTGTGTGTGAGTATACATGTATACCTATGTGTATTGTAGAATTATCTATAAAATGATAAATTCTTTGGGTTTTTGAATGTGTTATGTCAGAAAAACAAATTTAGGTAAAGCCTTTGATGGCAATGTTGCCTTGCTTGGCTCCCAGTCTATAAAATGGACCCTTTAGCTCACCTGCGTTTTGAAGACATTAATTCACACATATCTTTTGAAGTGATGAGATACTGCTATACTGAGTGGTGTTGAAAGTACGTGAGCAAGCTGATCATGCTGTCTTCAGAGTAAGGTTTGTAGAAGTTTTGTAACTAAAGCACATTTCACACAAGTGAAGAGAACACAACTTGAAATTTGCTCACTGCATGAGTATGGTTCATTCTGACCACTGCATGGAAAAGAGCAGAAAGTGACTATATAATTAAGGAATTTGTAGCATAATGCATGTGCAAGAGAGGTTGTACTTGAAACCTTAATTCTGTCGCATCCTAAATGTGAAGTTCTTTTTCTGCCAACATTTGTGGTGTTCACTTTCATTACTAGGTGTATGATTTGTTGACATTAATGGGCCTCAGTTCACTGGTCCTTTTCAAAGCAACTAAATCTGCACTTTTGGAACATGATAAATTGTTGTTTTCCAACATCTGCAAAAATTACCAGCTACAAGAGGTTAAATAGCGTTATTAATCTGAAGGGGCTGGGATTAAAATACAAGAACCCAAAGGTCATATTGCAGAATTTTATTTCAACAGCTAAGTAGCTGATGACAGCCAATTCCAGCTTTGAAGCTAGATCTAATTTTGAAGTTGGCCCTGTTTTGAGCAGAGCAGGTTGTGCTAGATAACTTTTCTGTGATTTCAATTTATACCTCCTTAAGTGACATACTTAACTACAAGGTAGACCTAGAACTCTGAAGTGGTATGTTAGTCTAATATCTATCATTGTGTGTCTTTGCTTGTATCTTTTCGATTATTTTTCTTGAGGATATTGTTAGATTTACAGATACTGAGTGAAAATAGCATGATATCTCTTGCACATATGACTGCACAAGTGAATAAGCTTGTAAGAGTTGTGTGTTTGTGTTTTTAAGGTAAGTCTTTTTTCCCTGTTGATATCTATTTTAAAAGTAATTAACATGTGCTCTGTTTCTTCTTGTAACATTTGACATCTCTCCTTTTGTGTACTCAGTGTGCACTCCTTTTGGTTAGTCTCTGCCCATCGTTATTAACAAGAGTTTCCTCTAGTAAGCTAAGAACACAAAAACCTAAGTCATATGCATCTTTATAAACCTGTGCTTTTTTGCATATGGTACTTATATGTAACATATGAAAGTTACCGAGGCAGCTGCTTGTGTACAGATGTTCTCAATTCTGTTTGTGTGGGTGCCACCACCAGCAGTGGCAGTGACAACAGTTTATTTGACTGGTGACAATAGCCCGGCCATGTGCAGGCACAGGGGGCAGCATCTGTCAGTCCCTCATTTAGAAAAAATGGAAAATAGGTAAAACAAGCATATACTCTTGTTCTAAACCTTTACATGTTTCATTGAGAAAGCCCTGACTCTGTGCTATCCTGTGTTCAAAGCTTTCTGAAATGCCAGGTGCATGCAGCTTGGTATGTGAAGATAGGAGAGTACCAGATGAAGACAGAATAAAAGCTTATTGTTGCACTGTAGAAAGTGTTTCAGTCCCTGCAGGTCTTTTCCTTGGCCATATTGTTTTCCTCTATTAGTCCTGTTTTTTGCAGCTCCCATGTTTACGGATGTGGTAGATGCAAGGAAACCACTGTTGCTTGCAGAGCCTTCCTTGCTATTCCCTTTGCATCGCATAATGTAAGGTAGGGTGCGTATGTATTTCCAATAGGTATATAAGTACTAACCTTGTGCATGCTAAGGGGGAATACACCCACTTGCAGTTTCATTGTAGTGTCTTTGGGTAAAAAATTCTATTGGCTTGGTTGAATGTCGCAGCCGAAAATATAACTTAAATACTTGAATTGCTTGTAATGTTTGTATTGTAGTGAGCATGCTGAGAGTTTTTTGCAATTTGAACTCTAAATTGATGGGAGGGGAGAAGTTATAGGCATCTAGGGATAGCCTGTGTGGGAACAACTGTGGCAACTCTGGTGACCTTCAGAAACCTTTGGTGCGTTATATGTCTGTAAAAACTATAGAGGGAGAGCCCTTTCCTGCCAGCATATGCCTTTATGATCTTTGAGGCTTCCAGATATTTGCTGGGTACATTATTGCATGGGATGGTAGGGTCTCCTGGGCCTGAATGTTTCCTCACGTTCCACATACATTTTTCCTTTGCCCAATTTCTCTCATTTGGTAGCATAAAATAATACTAGTAGGTTGCTAGTGCTGTGCAAGTTAAAACTTTGTAAACATCAAGAATTTCCAGCTAAAGTGATCAATGCTAAGGCAAGCTAATAAAAGTATTTATGCCCGCATTATAGTAAAAAGGCAATAATGTTTAAAATTGCATTGAACTGTAGCGCACACATAAACAATCTGATGCAATTGTAGAGTCAAACTAAAACAGTTCTTTCTGCTTTTTGCCTTTGAAGCAGTTTAAGATAGAATTCCAACATGGAAAATAAACAAGATTGCTTATTAGGGGCCTACAAGTACTATAAGATCTATCCGTATTAGCACAACATCAAAGTTTGTCTGAAATTAACGTTTCAGTAAAACCAATTTTAGTTAAAACTTCTCTATTTCACACTTAAGTAATTTAATTTATACTCTAAACCTGATGTACTATGATTACTGTTGAGGAAACTATTGAATTTTCAGGACACTGTTATAACTAAAATATTTACTTACGTGTTGTGAAAAAAGCATTTACATGATCAAATTGTAAAACTTCATCCTGAGTGGCTGGTGTTTTCAGACTCCCAAGTCTAAAAGCTTTAATGCTGGTTTGAAGTCTAGATGCCTGCAGCTTCCGAGGGTAAGTGTTAAACAGAAGAATTATTCTTTTCCCTTCTTTGCCATAATGCATTCATTAAAGTTATCTTTAAAAAGCATCTCTAATATTGTTTGTGATACTAAGGGTAAGTGATGGGGTCTGCCCTCCGAACAGGGTGCTGGTTACAGTATGACACTTTTTTTGTATCTCAGCCAAGTAGTGGTATCTTTCAGCTGTGGGTAACTTCTTTAGCTGCTTTAACTGTATAGCTAGTCATTCTGAAAACATGCTGGTATTTTGTTCATTCTAGCCTAAGAATGCATGAGAGTCCCAAATGTTCCTGGTATAACTACATCAGTTTGAGTTTCTGCATTATACTGGTGTACATTCCCTGTGTGGACCAGTAACACCTGAGAACCAGACACATTTCAGCAAATTATTCTCACTCGCAGAATGAATTACCTGCACTTAATTCTCCTTCGTCATAGGAAAATTAACTTTAGCTTCAGTGAGGTAAATGTTAGTTTGAAATAAACTTTGACTTGTTTCTTTCTTAATATCAATTCATGATCTGATTTGCATAAATAATATGACATTTCAACAGAACATGTTGAAACTGTGGAAGAGGAGGAAAGGGAAAGTATCAACAGAATCATCTACTCTTGCATCCTTCTTGGAAACAAATGATAGTCCAATTCTTTTTACATGCCTGTATAAGGCAGATGTGTTCTCTGACTTAAGTGAACTAGACTTTATGAAGAAATACTTGCCATCATTTTTTAAAATGTGTTATATATATTCTTTTCTCAATGTATGCATGAGCGCAGTTTGCTGTTGCAACAATTATTTCCCTTTACATATCACCGTTGAATATGTTATTAAAATACAGAGAACCTGCACATTAAACTCCTGTTAAAAATAATTTATGATATAAACATCCTGCTGAACAGCTAAAGTGAACTTGATTGGATCCTTTAATTGGATTGCTGATTAAAACTGACACTACTGCAGCTATTTTGCATGCTTTATGGAGAACTCATAATACATCAGATCACTTGTGGCTTAAAAACTAGGACTTCCGAAAGAAGGTGAAGATGTAAGGCTGTATGTATTCAAATTTTTTTTGATCTGTTCCTTCCGTAAGTGCTTCTGTCGGTTCCAGATATCGACTGAAATATGCCTGCCTGCACCCCTGGTAGAACAAAGTGATTGCGTCTTGTAGCTTAATTGAGCTACTTCAGACATTAGCATCTGACATTTTGGCAGAGCTGATGTTTTCTAGTAGCAGCTGCTTAAATTTATCATTATTGCCAAGACAGTGGATACTACAGTCCGTATTCTTTACAACTACCTCGCTTGTTCTTATAAATAATCCATCTATAGTTAACTTGCTTTGATGCAAAAATCATAGTCAAATAAGCCAAAGTGAAATCGTGGAATCTGAGATGCCCTTCAGATATGGAGTTTAATTTGATGCTGTGAAATGGAGGATCAAATATGCATTGGGCTTCAAGTCAGCACAGAAATTGCATTGATTAAAAAATAACCACCAGCAAAAATACAAAAACAACTGCTTGCAAATACCTAAGTCTTTAGGACTCTGTTCTTACCATCTTTTATTTAGCGTGTGGGTGCTGCTTCATCATGTAAATACTGACAGCACAGTATAGCATGTTAGCATTTCTTCTAGGGCTGTTCCAAGAAGACGTAATACATCATAGCAGTGGTGTTTATTGTAGCTTCTCAAAGATTTTTCTGAAACTTGTAAATCAGGTTTTTTATTTGCTTTGCAATTATGTAGTCAGTGGCACAACTTGAGTTAGAACTGGGTAGTTCTGGGTCTTTGACACTTGGATTCTTGTTTGAAAATAACCATGAGGTTTGCACTGTGTAATCCTCATCAGAAAGAAAGAGATCCTTTGTTCTTGCCTTTCATGTTCTCTTAGCTTTGCCTAGTTATTCCTCCTTTTGATTCTGGCCTCAGGTTAATTTAACTCAATCTTAGGTCGTAGTTTGTATTCGCAAGGGGTGTGGGAATGCAGTGAGATCACTGCTGAAATTGCAGCCACCCACGTTCCTTCCTCCCCCGTTTTGGATGGAGGAGCTACTGAAATGAGTGAGACCTAGAAGGGGGCAGAGGGAAATTCCAGCATATGTTTGCCTTCCCCCCCCCAACAAAACAAAAATCTACCAGTCACGCACGAACCAGCATTCCCCGCTTTATGTGTGTGAGTGAAATAATAAAGGATCATGATTTATATGTGCATGAGGCTGGAAGGGGGATTGATTCTGTCCTAATCACACCCTACCTGCAACAGCTGTAGAGCAGCTGTAGTGTAGAAATCAAGCTGGGAACAGCTATGGGAGAGAAGAAAAGGAACTGGAGGAGTGCGAGGGGGCGGACTAATAGCAAGACAGAGACAAACAGCGTTTTGTGTCAGCTGATCATTGCCACTTGGAGGTACCACTGCATTCATCTGATTTGGGAATCACTGTACAGATGTGTGTCCCTGTTGTTTAGAGTCCAGTTGTGCTTTTGGAGCTAACACCAGCCATCTCTTGCCTTCTTCTGTGCTTTACGTTTGTGTGTCTAACCTTTCAACAAAACCTGACTGTGAAGCACTGGCAAGTACAAAGGAGATAACTAGCAGGTTCGTTCTTAAGAGATATTATAAATATTACTTGTCATCACTTAGGAAGAGCATAACTCAGACAGCACAGAAGTTGGAAATGATGCTTATAGAAGGATGTTATTCTGGCATGGATGGTTCTTATATTTCTTCCTGCCTTTAGATGCTTTTTCATTAACATTTTAATTATTCTAAAAAATACTACTGGAGCTGAGACAGATACTTTCTCTATTTGGTTTTCTGCAGTTTATCTATATAAAACATTTATAGAATAATTTCCAAGTGTATATAATATCTTCTGTGAAGATATTGCCTTTTTAAATGAAAAAAACCTGCTATAGTTCAAAACATTTTAACTAGTTTTTAAAAAATCTCGTATTTTTAGATTGTCTTTAAACTCTATAAAATCCATGCTCTCTAAATAAATGCACCAATTGTGAAGATTAATTGTGCTGAACAGGAGCATGTTTTCAATCTGCAGTTGATTTCGGAAAATCTTGGGAAGTGTCACAGGGAATTGTGGCAATAGTGTACATGATTTGTACTGGTAGTCAAGCTGTAACATTTTCTTCTGACCCAGGGGTCATTATGTGCCTTTTTTAGGGCATCAAATCATTAAGTCGTGAGTTTCAGATTGTTCCTTGGTACTGTCTCCAGAATGACTGTGTTGGCTTCTGCTTCTCTCTTCTCTTAGGTTTGGGCATCTAAATCTAGTTGAAATCCATGTATTGATACCACTCCAGATGCTAATTACTTCCTGAGAAAATGTTCTTGATAAGTGAGGAGGATCTTGCTCCTTATCCTCTGACGAAGATTCAGCAAGAATTAAATTTTCAAGAGGAACTAAGTCCTATGCCGTTTTGTCATTCCCTTTCTTTATTGCGTAAATAATCCCTTGAGCTCAGCAGTTGTGTTGAACCTTGTGGATTACTTGGTTTAAGTCAGTGTTGTTCCTTTTTGTGAGGTTTTTTGGATCCTGCTGTGTCATCATCTTTAAAGCATGCAACCCAAGGACACAATGGCAATGGATTAAGCTCCAATTTAAAAGCCTGAGGCTAAGAATCAAAACCAGCCTTTTGGTGCTCAGCACAAGGGAAGGTGCTGCAGAGAATCCTTCTGGCTCATTAGGTATATCAGCATCATTGCCTTCAGATGTTACTTCTGAAAGTCGCCATATTGAATATTTGACGGTCACTCTTACTCCCCCTTCTTGCTCCAAATCTACCTCTGCAAGAAATTCTGTCTTTCAAGTGGAAAATACCACAAAAGTATTGCTTCAATCAAAATAGGTTGAATTCAGAAATCAAAATGAACTGCTTGTGAGAGTTCACTGCAGGAGTTTATCCAGCCAGACGAAAAATTTTTTTTTTTTGAATAATCGAGATAAAATTGAGTGAACTGTCTCAGATTTATTTTTTAATAACCTGTATTAATAAAGAACACTTTAAAGTATCATTTTTAATCTATAACCTTAAACAAACAAAGAAAACAACCCACAACACATTTCAGCTCATCTTTCATGCATCTTCTCTTCTGTGTTCGGTGCCCTCTGTACATACAGCCCGACAGCTGCAGGGTGGGAACATGGGTTGGGGGCATTGCTGGTGGCCATAGAAATCAATCCTGTGACTTTGGCCTTTGACGAAGTGGCAGTGCAAGTACACTTCCATTTTCTTTCTGCTTGGCTTGCTTTCTGTTGCAGGCAATAGTCAGAGTTGTCTAGAGCAAGAAATTATGAAAGCTAATGTTGCTTCTTTGTTCCACTTCATTTCCTTTGGCTCTTATCAGGCTTTAAGAGGGGAAAAAGCTAGCCTCAGTGCAGATACACAATTAAAAGTAAAGAGAAGTAGACCTAAGAGCTGTTTGTGAGATCAGCCTACATACTTAAAACTAGGTTATATTTTTTCCCCAAACAATCTCAAAAACTCCAGTTGAAAGGGTAAAACTCCTTTGAGGAGAAAATAATCTTTAGATTCTAAACAAATATGAAAATATGTGTCTCTAAACTGCAGTTGATTATTAGAGACTATGGCAGGTGATAGCCATTTCACCAAAATTTTACTTGAAATGAGATTAGAATGGTAAGCCAGTGTTGAAGTGAGACTAGGTTGCTAAGTACAATAAAGCAATCATTATTAAGGATTTGAGGGTGGTTTGTATGCTATACTTGTTGTTTTAATGATTGATTGCAGCAGATTAAAAATAGGTTTGTAGTCTACTGATTCTCTTAGAATTACTTGCGGTTTGGGGTTTTTGGTTTGGTTGGGGTTTTTTTGTTTTTATTAAGGTATCTGCTACTGGAAATAGACTTGCTCATTGTAGTGGAAAAATTTTCCAAACACACATAGAGGTTATTTATGGCCAAAACTACCTCTTAATATAGAGGGCCAGCATCAAATGTAATTAATCCTGTGCAAATCAGTAGTCCCTCTGTGGAAATCCAATGGCATCGCATCTAGATTTTATTGTGAAATTAGAGAAGAAGCATTAAGGAGATGTGTGGGGAGATGACACCAAGCATGGTGCAGAATACTTCTATGGCTCCCTGAATCCTTGTTGAGGGAACAAATGTATCCTCAGTAAACTGATGATTTTAGCAACGCAAAATGACTTTCAGATCACTGGCACCAATCTAGGTGTTCAAAAGTGCTTCTGCTTTTTGTAGTATAGAGGCTTGAGGCTTCAGAATATGAAGACTGTATCAAATGAATGATCTCCTTCTGAAGGCATCAGCTGTTTAAAATGTAACTGGTTGAAGATGCCGTCTGGTGGTATGTGTTTTGTATGTCTGGCTGCTTCCTGATGTACCTGCCATCAGGGCCATATATTCTTTAATGTGCAAGAGAGAAAGAATAACCGTTATGGTAAGGCCAGAACACAAAGGTCTCCAGTTGTTGCTATAGGTACAGGCTGGAAGACTACCACAAGTGTGGGAGAGAAGATAAGCATAAGCAATTAATGCAAGTCAGACTTTTATTTTGAAGTCTGATTTTCTTTTTCTAAATAAGCATTTGGGAAAAATTTCAGGTTATCTTACTTGGAGAGGCAGTGAAAAATAAACTAGATTTGTGTTGGATTGAGGTGGCAATGAAATGATGAAGGTCTGCCACCTTTGCTTGGTGCAGATTTTTATGTCAGAAGGAAATGTGTTTCAATTGCACAAGGAAAAATTCTGAGTTTTTACAGTAGTTGATCAAACCTTGTTCTGTGTGTGTTCTAAAACCTCAAGGGCTGTATTTTTTTTTTAATCTGTAAGAATATCAGGAATATGAATATAGTCTTTCCTAGTTTTTATGTAAAGCTTTTTTCTTTGAGAAGAGCTTTTAAGGTCTAACGTTAATTGAATGGGTAAAGGTTAAAACTTTGTAGCAATAGCAGTTATTCACTGTGCTACTGAAGCTAAATTACTCACTTTAGCTAGTTTAAACAAAAGCAAAGCATTAGTCTGCCAAAAGCCATCTATCTTCTCTTATGCAGGTTCTTTTGCTCTTATTTCATCACACGCTTTCCCTAGGCATCGGTGACTTATTCTCCAAACTAAAGCTTTTTTTTCAGCATAGAGTTTCATTCAGTAATGAAGATAATGTTATTTTTGTTAAGTTCTTCCTACATTAAGCCCTTTTCTTAAAAGCACAGAATGATTTAGGTTGGCTGGTACCTCTGGAAGTCACATGGTCTTGCCCCTTGTTCAAAGCACAGCCAGCTTCAAAGATAGATCAGGGCTAAATTCTGCCGCTTCTTTTCTCAACTAATCCATCGTCTTAATCTGTCTTTTTCCTTCCAACTTGCACACATTACTCCTTCCCTCTTAACATTGTGTTTCTGAACAGACCTCCTACTGTTCCAACTGTGTAGTGAGGGAGGGAGGTGAGGAGTCCTCACAAAAGCCATCATATTCTTCAAGCATCGATGCTATCCCTCTTAATGTCTGCCCCTATTTTATCAATTATCCACATTGTCTGTTTTGCTCCAAGAATCCTAGTGACTCACCTGAGCTTAGACTGTTTCATGCTAAGCCTCTGAAACATTTCTTTGACTCTTCATCGAAGGACGACCATATGCAGTTCCTTTTCCTTTTTTTTTTTTTTTTTTTTTTTTTTTTTTTTGGTCTTTTTCCTTGGTGACTTTATTCTTGAAAAATCTGACCTTGGAAGAGTTGTTCTCTGAGCACTGAGTTGTCTGTCTTTTCTCAAGACCAAGTCCTTTCACATGTGCTTCCTGGGACAGGCAGTGTTGACATTTAAGCTATCATTAAGAGCTATTACTCTGCAGTGCCTGACTGATGATTATTCCCCATTAAGCTTACTGAAGTGTATGGAGGAGAGCATGGCGTTCAGAGGCTGTTTTGAGTGCCTGCAGCTGTCTCATCTGTACACTCCTTGACCACGTACCCTCTGTGTCTGCCTTTGCACTCACAGAGTATTGCTTATGCAAGACTTTGAAGAAAGAGTAATAATGAAGAGGATCCAACCACCTGGAGTGTCATTGTCCCAACTGAAACCTTGGCCTCAGTGATAGATAATATTTAAAATATGATTTTTGTGTCCTCAGGAGTACCTGGGCACAGAATCTGACTTGCAAGAAATCTGACTGGTACCTTTATTCCACTCTGAGGTGGCCCAAATCTCTTCAGACTTTTGGAAGTGAAGTGTTTGGTTCAACTCCTGTTAGTATTTTGGGGTATAAAAAAGGTCCTTCTCAAAGTATCTATCTACAGGGAAGGCATGGGGAAACATATTTCAGTAAGAAGGCTATGTTTCTAGTTGCAAGAAATTAATTCATACTGACAAGAATTTTGTGGCAAATACAGATGCTAATGGTTAGAATTTTTTGATTCAGTGCCTGTTCTGCTGCATTTTCCGTTTTTTTTTTTTTTTTCTTTCTTGTGAACTAGAAACCTTTTCCAGTAAATAAGTATTTATAGCTAGAGAGTATACTGTATGTGATCTCAATGCACAATTGTTACAGCTGATAAATGTGCTGTGTGGGTGCTGCATCAGTTGTGAGGCTCTGGTATATTTGCATGCATACAGGGAATCATGTAATTAACCACATTAAACTGAGTAACACACAGCCTCCCCATTGTTTCTCTTTATGGGTGTAATTAGTTGCTGAGAGAACTATAGCAGGAAATAGGAACAGTTTCCTCCTGCCACCCCTCAAACAAGTTTTCAGTTCCAATTAAAATAAATTGCATTTTCAACCAGAAGAGATTACTCACGTGATATCTATGTCATTTAGAAACAGACACAGAAAGCCTGGTGTAAAGGTAAATATTAGAAAGGAGAAAGTGCAGGAGAATAATTTAGAAATCCTAACCAATAGGAATTCAAAAGTTGATTCTTTGAAGTGCTCAGTTACGCTCCAATGAGAAATTTCTACTAGAGGTTGAGCAATGGGGAGGGAAGCCTCCTCACAAGATTTTGGGTACTAGAGATTTCTTTAGCTAAACTATATGATGTACTTTGACAGTTTGACTAAAGAGTCAAGTTTTATGTTTTTATATATTTTTAAAAAAAACCCTTTATCTTCTGAGACTACCTAAGGAAGCAGTAATATATGACACTTTCTGCCCAACACCTACTTATTTTGATCCATCAGATGTTCCAAGAATGCATCCTTTCCTGCACTGCTGTGGCAATAGGACTTGTAAAACGAATAGAAGAGAAAAAAACCCTTCATTATGATGCAGTTAGGTGGAAGGATAAGATTTTTTTTTTATTACTATTTTTGCTGAACACAATGTGTTTCATGTCACAAATGAAACACTTGTTTGGTTTTGAAAGTATCAGTAAGAAATGAGAAGAAAAACCACATAGTGAAAATTACATGAAAAAGGAAAGGCCTAGTCTTTTAGGCTATGACGAAATTTAAAACTAAGATTATATTTGCATTCTTAATTAATAAACTGTGTAGGGGAAACCAGCATCTACTTAATAAATGTTGTCCAGGATAAGAGCCTTTTATTCTCTTCTTGAGGATAAAATGATGGGTAAGGTGGTGCGAGACAGATTATTTGAGAGATGATAAATTCCTAATTCTCTGTTATCATCATACACTTCCAATGACTTTTAAATCTTTTGATAGACATTATGACAAATGATGGTTGTCCCTTTAGCTTAATCATGCAGAAGAACTTATGCTACATTGCAGGAAAAAATGCTGTCTCCTGTCCTTTCCTTAAGTATTGTGGCTGTTTAAGACAGTTTAGACATAGTTGTGAAGAAACATACAATTAGTATATTAGTATCACTGCTTTCCATGTGTGGAAAGTCTTCATTTCAGTGACTCCTTAATCTGGGTCTCCATGGTACCTGCTATGTACATTACTTCAACATGCCAATCAAACTGTGAGGGGGATGTGGTCTGGGGAAGATTCTTGGATCAAACAGAAGGGAGCAGGTATATTTTTAAAATATCTCACAGTTGTATATTTTTCAGTAGTTTCTTATTCTGCAGGTGCAGTGAAGCTGTGTGAGTGTGTCTAGTGGAGGAGGCTTTTGGCAGTGACAATGCCTGATGGTCTTTCATGGTTATCCCTCCTTGCTTTCTTCTCCATTGCATAAATACGCTTTTGAAGCCATTTGTGCAATGCATCTTTGAGTCCAAGTTCAGTAGTGTTTGATACTTCTTGTAGGAGAGAGAACTCCATCCTCCAAAAAATCACATATGATCTGCAGCCTGACAGGTACAATATTTCAAAGGTTATGGCTGATATACTAATGTCATGGTTTAACCCCAGCCAGCAACTAAGCACCATGCAGCTGCTCGCTCACTCCCCCCCTCCCCCCCAGTGAGATGGGGGAGAGAATCGGAAAAAAAAACCCCACCTTGTGGGTTGAGATATAAAGACAGTTTAATAGGACAGAAAGGAAGGAAAAATAATAATAATAATAATATGACAATAGTAATGCTAAAAGAATTAGACTATGCAAAGCAAGTGATGCACAATGCAATTGCTCACCACTCACCAACCAATGCCCAGTTAGTTCCTGAGCCGCGATCCACCCCTCCCAGCCAACTCCCCCAGTTTATATGCTGGGCATGATGTCATATGGTATGGAATATCCCTTTGGCCAGTTTGGGTCAGCTGTCCTGGCTGTGTCCCCCCCCAGCTTCTTGTGCCCCTCCAGCCTTCTTGCTGGCTGGCCATGAGAAGCTGAAAAATCCTTGACTTAGTATAAACACTACTTAGCAACAAATAAAAACATCAGAGTGTGTTATCAACATTATTTTCCTACTAAATCCGAAACACAGCACTATACCAGCTACTAGGAAGAAAATTAACTCTGTCCTAGCCGAAACCAGGACAACTAAGTATCTTGATTTAAGATACAGAAAAGCAAGAAATTTTAATGTAACCCAATTTTTGGATAGAAAAAGCAGAGAGTTGGAGAAACTAACTGATCGATCCATGCTTGTTACATTGGGGTTTGGAGCAACCTCACCTTTCTGTGAGTTTTCAGAATGGCTTATTTTGTGAAGTTTAGTATAAAGATGATAATGTAGTTCTGGACTGAAAATCTGAGCTGCATTTGGAAGATCTGATAGCGGTGCATGTCTCTGCAATTGTGTGGTAAACTTTGAAGTAAAAGCATTGCGATGACAATTCAATTGGAAAATTAACTACACAATATGGAAGACAGCTCATTCTCCTCCTACTTCTTCCCCATCCTTTCATCTACAAAAATAGTGTAATTCCTGGCAATCTTCTTATTTTCTCTGCAATTTTCTAGTGTCCTTGATGATACTGGAAAAAGTACAAGTCTTAATTGCTTCCTTTTTTGAGATATAGGAAGAGATTGCTTTTCATATATATATTTTTTTTTTTAATATGTGCTGTTGCTTTTTTGGGTTTAAAGTTAAAATGCTGAGACAGTTTTGTAAAATTGGCTGTAATAGTAAATTTGGCTCATTACGTAAGGAATTTAGAGCATGTTCTTGTACTGTCACTGCTGTTAGTTTGCCAGCCACATAACTACAAATATCCTTTTTGGCCTGATGCAATCACTGAATTATTATAATAATACCATTATATGTACTGTCAGTTGAAGAGAGCGAAACAAGGCTTGCAGAAGATGTTTCCTCAGAGCTGGGCATCTAGGTCCTCCATTTTCCTTTCACCTCCTGAAATGCTGAGCCAGTGTAAGTGACCCTGTCCTCCAGTGTGGCTGTTGACCTCTCGAGCGGCGTTTGTGGTCAGCTTGGCTGGCTGGGGGCTGTTCTGTGGCAGCAGCCTGACCTGCCCACTGGCTGTCCTGTCCCCCTGGGGTCGGGA
Organism: Gymnogyps californianus; assembly: GCF_018139145.2. Classification (NCBI taxonomy): domain Eukaryota; kingdom Metazoa; phylum Chordata; class Aves; order Accipitriformes; family Cathartidae; genus Gymnogyps; species Gymnogyps californianus. The sequence goes on along the minus strand of NC_059474.1, from coordinate 56,219,170 downwards.
GCTCCCCTGGACCCGTGTTCAGCTGTTCCAGCATGCTAAGCCCACTGAAATCTAACCTGGCAAAAATTACCTAAGTAAATATTGTGCTTGGCTTTTTGCTGGTTTAGTATGCTGAAGCAGTTCATTTTGCTCGAGGATGTCTGAGACCAGGAGCCGGAGCAAGGGAGCAAGGGGGACTGCAATGACCAGGAGCATGATTAGCTGAGACTGCCGTGAACTCTTAGGCTGAAATTACATTTGCTTACTAGGGAAGCTGAAGGTACTCTTGTCATTTCTTTGAAATAAAGTATTTTCCTGAATGCTCAGGAAAGAATAAATACCAGTACCTGGTAAAGTCAAGTCAAATGCATAATCTGGGCATGTTTAGTATGCATACGCAAAGCATGTAATGCTTTTTTCGTTTTTTTATGGTATGATATTTAAATTATAGGAAAAATGCAACCTTTCTTGAAAAGTAATTTGCTATAGTCCTTACATTGCTACTATATGGAAAATCTGCTGATGTTTTTCTGAGTATTGCAGAATAATCCTAGACTCAATATTTGAGTCATCCTGTGTCAAATGTGCTGTGATGCTTTTGTCATCAAGAAATTCAGTACAGCATGACGCTTCTTTGCTATGATTTCTATCTGGTGAATATGCCTAAATTATACTTGTGAAATTTGCTCAAAAGATGAAAAGGTTGTATTTTTTTTCATTGAAATAATTTTCTGTGGAACCAGCGTAAGGGAGGTCAACTGTTCACTTCTATGCTTAAAGAAAATCTGAAATCAGTATGTGTATATGAACACACAAGATACAAAGCTTACACTTATTTTGAGTTTGGTTTCATGTACTTGTGTGTATATGTGCACACATATTGCACTCTATCCTGGTGAAGCATCAGACAGCGTATACATTTGACACAGATTTTAAAGTTGAGGTGTTTACAGTAAATAAGCTAACATTCTTCTTCAAAAGTAGCAACATTGCTTGTGGCAGTGCTCAAAATTATGGCTTGGTTTGCAATTGTGTTTGTTACTTGCATACTAAATACTAGCTGATTAGATACTAGATGTATCTCTTGATGAGGGATGCCCGTACTCTGTTTTGCTGCGGTCTTCCCAGGGTTTTGAATTCTGTCCTTGCAAGTTTCATTTTGTTGTACTCCAAGGAATATCAGTTAAAAAGTAATTTCTGATGCCTTAGCATCCATTTGCTACTTTTTCTCCTTTTCAGTCATAAAGTCTGTTTATAAAGATTTTTTGTCTCTAGTGATAAACGATCTTCTGTTTGCTCTTGGTTGTATCCTCTTTACGCCATCCTTAAAGAAGCCAGCTAACCTCGTATAAGGAATGCCAATATGTATGTAACTTTGTATTTAGTTCTGGTGGGAAGCTTTTAGCTGTATTGCTCGTCTAGGCTGTGGAGACCTGAAGTGGTGATTTTTTGATGTTGTCTCCTCCTCCCTCTATATTTTCCTTTTGCAGAATCTTAAGTGGTTGATGTGGTGTTCCCAGCCTTCCTGGGACAGGCACCCAACATTACATCTGTTTCTGTTTCATGTTTGGGTGAAGACTGCTTGAATACTGGGGCTCAGAACTACTTAAGTCCGCTTAATTTTTTTTTTTAAATCCTGTTTTGTTTCACTAGAACCTCTTGCTGAAAGTATGGTGGGGAGAGGGAAGTCAAACTTCTCGTTCTGGGGAAAACTTACCACATTCTCTCAGATGTTCTCTTCTTAGATTAGAAAACAGTCACTCTCAAACAAGAAAATCTAAATCACTCAGAAATTTCTGTTTCTTAAAGCATCATGCAATATGTTTTTGGAGCAATTTGTTTTGTGCTGTCTCATATTGAAAGCACAGCAGCACCTTTGCCTTGTCAAAAGCCCTGTGCAAGTTCTTGTCCAGTCATCTTCCTCTGCATCCCTCTCCCACATCGGCTTTCAAAGCTGTCCATGACCTTCTGTTTGCTCCTCTCACTGCTTTCTCAACACATCTGTCCTTGGCTCTTCCCATTGTTTCTCTTTGCTCTATCTGGAGCTCCCTTCCTCTCTTGGTCACTTCCTTTCCTCAGAAACACGTGGAATCAGTGCAAGTTTTTGCTTTATCTTGGCTGTCCTTTAAATGCGGTGTCGAAGGGCTGATATATGGATAATGCAGAACTTTGAAATTTTTTAGATTGTTGAAACCAAGCTGCAGATTTTTGACACCAGTGTGCCAGTTCTTTATCGGCTGTCGTGGTTCATATGTGAGATTTAAAGCATCAAGGTCCCCGTGCAGAAGGGTGAGAACTTTCACCTACTTGATGAAAGTAGGTTAGGACTTTTGAGTAAGCTCAAAGTCTAAAGTGAGGAGCAAGACAGTAGCCCTGCCCAGCCCTGGAAAGTCAGATTTACCCTTTAGTTTCCCTTTGAAGTCTGGGGAATGTCTTGGAGGCAGGATGGAGGCCAGATGGCTGAGATGCCCTTTCTCTGGATGTAGGCAGGCACCTTGTGAAGCTTCAAGGCATATGACACCCCTTCGACTGCTGGAGAAAAGTTCCTGCCACCACTTATGGCTTGTCCCTTCTTTTGCAAGGCAGCTAGTTATATCTGCAGCAATACAAATTCTATTTTTTTTTTTAATTTTTTGCAAAGGCCCATCATAAACAGAGTTGAAAGGATTTGCATTTTAAAAAGAAAGAAGACGACCTATTTTAGTTCTGTCTTTAATCCAGATCACGTCAATAGGCTCATTTACAGTGAATCTCACAGAGTTGCCTTAGCACCTGTTGAATATCCATTTGTGTGAAGGAAACACAAAGTTTCAGTTTGAAAACAAGCCGTTTAAATTAACTTCTGGGGTGTGAGGAAATGTGAAGATGCATTAGTTAATCTCAAGGGTGTTTGTTAAAAGATTTTAATAAATTCTGGAGAAAGATGCAGCATTGCTTTAAAAAAAAAAACAAACCAACAAAAAACGGCAAAATCTTAATGTAAGGAAGAATGTCTGTCTCTTCCCTCAAGGAAAATGGGGTCTGCTTTAGATGTGTCTGAGTTGGGGGTGATTGTGGTGTTTGTTCTTTTTTTTTTTTAAAAAAAGTTCATTAAAAATACTTCTGTTCACAAAGGAGCTTAAATTTATTACAAGTTCTCATCTCAGACTTTTCTTATGAGTTGTGCAGCTTTGGAATTTAAACAGATAAACTACATTAGCCCCTGGTTGGACTTGAAGCTTTTAGGTCTTTTTTTGCTTCTCATATCCAATAGTATGAAATACAGTTTGTCTGCATTTGGTAACACTAGTAGGAATACTGCAGCGAGTGCTGGAATACTGCTATGTAGTGATTTTAGACGCTACATCCAGGGTAGACTGCAGTAATGGATGTGACACTACTGAAGTACCTAGTATAATATCTCATTTAAAGGGATATTAAATTGCCTTTTTTCCTCTGGAATTGGATATTAAAAGACCTTCTTTTGCTCTGGAATTGGGCACGTATGTTCTCTGCTCCCAACTTAGGAAGAATCAACTTCTACTGAGGATGGCTTTTGAAATAAGAATGGCAGTGAGTGCCGTTTGCTCTGATCCTCAAAGGAAACAAAAAGCTTGGCCCTCTGCTTAACAGATGACTGCTGTTAATCCTCAGTGATGATTCTCGCTGTATTTAATATTTCATAACTAGGCAGAGTGTTTGCTGAAGGGATTTTTAGTATAGTGGGCTCTGGTCTCAGATACAGCTTAAGCGCTCTGTACCCGTGTGCACTCTGACAGAGTGGAGCACAAATCTTGTCTCCTCCATGTCACTGCTCATGTTTGCAGAGCTTTCAGCTATGCTTTTATTTGCTTATTAACATTGTGTTCCAAATATTTTGTCCAGCAAGCACCTTTTAGGTGTCTCCTAATTTTTTAATAGCATACGTGCAAATAAGGTTGAAGTAGGTATTCTTCAGGTTACTTATTGTCCCAAGGTACTGTACACCTTTCCTGCTTTTCTAGAAGTCAGAGAAAGTTATACTGAGTTCTGGTTAATCTTTTATTCCATGAGGTAGCTACAGTATGTAGCAATAAATATCACAGAGAACTAGGCGTTAACACTGTTTTGGTTCCTACATTAGTAGCAACTTTTTCTGGAATTTAATGTGCCTTTTCCATTCCCTATTTTATTTGTTAGCTCATTATATACTGCTTGGGCAGATCAATTGCTCTTGGCAGCTGTTTGCTGTTCTTAGCCTAAGCAGCTCATAAGCAACCACTTTTTTTTTTTGCTTTGCAACAATAATGACTATGGAAGTGACCATTTGTATTGGGCCCTAACACAATTCGGGGTGGCTGTAGTTCTGTAGTACTGAACATCTTGCTTGTAATGGTATTTTTGTCACTGGATTGTCTTCAGAAGGAGAAGAAAACAGTTATTTCTGCTACGCTGAGTTAAGCCTGTGGTAGCTGGATTAAGCCGTGAGCTCCAGAGGTTGTAGGGTGTACGATGGCTGATCACTGTTGTGATTGTGCCAGTGACACTGCATCTTCACACAACAGTTTCTGGGGAAGGGCAAAAGGGTGGGTACGTAGTAATTGCTGGGAAACTTAATTTATTGGTTAATAAACTAATTGGAAGTTCTCTAAGGAAAGCTACTTCTAAAGAGCAAGACATCATTTTATTTGTGCAGTTGACCTGGGAAGAACACAGATCAATGTGTTTATTCTTTAGCCTAAACATGCCTAGTGGTATTGTTCTTTGGCGTGTTGCTGTTACCCTTCCTTAACATTGGGGTCAAGCACAGTCAGAGATTGCAAATGCGATTTTACAATGTTTGGTATAGTCACTTCAGAACAGATGAACCCTCAGTGGTATTTAACCACTATTTTTGATTGTTTGTTATAGTACATATGCATCTCTCTCTCTCTATGTATATTTTATTAGTTCTGTTCATTTGGGCTGGTGTTTCTTACCAGCAGAGATGAGGAAGAGCTAAAGAATGACCTGGTTCAGATGCTGCGATGGAAATGGATTTGAAAGAAACACACACTTCTGGGAACAGCAGGACATGTTTGCTCTATAGAGTGGCTAGATACGTAGCTCTAATCTTTGTGCTGAAGACTTAAAAATACCCATATTTTAAAAAACCTTGAAAATTGTGTGGTATGGCCTTTTGTATTCTCTTGGAGCATGCGGAGGTTTGATGCTTTATTCTTTGGAAAGATATATTAATTTGATGTTTGTCAGGTTTTGGCAGTAGCTGGCTCACATGGAGTACTCTGTAAAGGTGTAACAGTAACAGGACACGGATGAAACAGGTAGTTTGTTTATTTCCTATTCAGAGGAGCACAGCGTCAAACAAGCGATACAAGTAATAATGGTAGCATTCCAGAAAACACAAGATTTCAGGGGTTAAAAAGGTAAATTGGAATGGATTATGAACTCCCAGGAAACAACACCCAAGCAAATAGTAGGATCTGAAGACTGAGTTAATGTCCTTGTACCCTTTTTTCCCCCCCCTCCTTCCCCCCTCCCCAAGGATTTGTGTATAATGATGTATGTAGTGGGCTGTCTGTAGCCAAAGGCTTTTACAAAGTACTCTGCCTAGGTCTTTGCTTCATCCTACTGAAATGGAAAAGGATTTCCAAGGGACAGAATCAGGCAGATGTTAAAAGGTTTTGAAAAGCTCCCCACTCATACATGCTGACTGGATTAATGAGGCACTTCCCAGCTCAGAGCATAATTTTTATATGCTGTTTATGTTTTTTAACTGAAAATAAAATGTTAGTTCCCTTTTTAATTCCTCCTCTTTGCTATAACTATTCTGTTTACCTGTTCAAACTTCACTATTGACTATTTCTTATGAATTTTAAATGAATTTAGAGCCTTAGAATATATTTTCTAGGTATCTGCTCCAACGAGAAGTCAGTAGTGCTGATGTGAAAGGATCCATCAAATTTCTGCAGAAGTTTAAGGAACTGCGGAAAAATACACTAAATAGAAACAACATAATAAAACCAAGAACTCCTTGATTACTAGATACTGTAGTAACTAGAAAGTGTATAAGTAATGTGTTTTTAAAAACACAGAGAATATTTTTGTTATACATGTACCTCCTAAGTAAGTGGAAGTAGTGTACAAAAGTACCTTTTTGGTTTTTGGGGGGTTTTTTTGGTTTTTTTTTAAATTTTTAATGAAGTTGCTTCCACCCAGGTGGTCAGCATCTAAAACCTGTAGAGCAGATGGTTCTCTCCAGGAGAGTGAAATGCAGAATTGTGGAGTGCGATCTAATGGTGCCAGACCATGCAGGACAATCTGCTGCCTGAGCTTGCCTTAAAAGCAGAACAGGAACAACCCGAAATTCACAGATGAAAAATAGTCACGGGTCAAAGCAGGGCAGAACATAATTTACTGGATTATTTCTTGGGGAACACAAAGAAATACTTGAATAACAGCAGGCGAGAATGGATTTTAAATACGTAATTGTGCTTGAGGTTAATTCCCTGCTTTTAGCTATTGAGTTGCTAAACAGTACAGTGAGGAAAGATGACCGCTTTTAAAAGCCATGGCCCCTTTCCTGTGATAAACCCATAAATACATGGTTTGCTGAGCACTGGCATGCAAATAGATGTAGAAGAAATACTTCTGTTCCTGGCCTTACAGCAAGACCTGTAAACCTCACGTTCTCTGCTTTCTCCCCTTCTCTGAAGGGGAGTTTGCAGTCACACATTCATTTATTTGAGGGATTTCTTTCCTCTCCTTTCTGTTGTGCTCTTTAAACTGCAGAATTTCCTGCAGATAATGTAACTGTACCTTGTATCAAAATGGTGGTGTTTCCCTTCTCAACGTGGAAGCATCTTTGGCCTTCAAGGAAATTTCCTGTCTCCATAGCAGACATGCAAGCACAGCTTGAAAGGCCTCTACGTAAGAAATTTGGGCTTGCTTGCATGAGCTGCTTCTTTCATCTCCTTCAGCACATCTGCATCTTGCTTACCCTTGGGAGGCTTACGATGTCCTGTCTGAGAGGAGGGATGGGTTTGCATCTCAGACAATAGGCTACAAAGGCAGGCAAGTGTTAATTCAATATCTCTGTAGCAAGTAGCTAGGTTTGATGAAAGTCTGGCAGCAGATGGAAACTCAACTAGGAATGCAAGCGAGAAGGAATGTGTCTTGCAGCATCCCTGGCTGGAGAGTATTCTTGAAGGGGTGCATTACATCAGTTCTTCACATGATTAATGGCTGTTGTTCCATCCTAAAATTTAAGATGAGTAAGGTGGTTTTCCTTTTGAATTAATTCTGTTTGCAGCAACAAAAATTCTGGTGTGTAACAGAGTGCTTTGATCTATGCACTTGTCCTTTTCAAGCAGCCGATGGTTGAAAGAATATAATTAATTTATAAGCACGTGTTGCCTTCTACTTGGGGCGTTTTTTCGTATTTTGCTTTTATGCTTCCTTTTGCTCATGTATGTGTGAGACTGTCAAAAAGAAATCCAAGTTTCTATTGTCTTGTTTAGAATAAGACTTTTCCCTTGCTCATATGCTGAAACATCCGAGAGAGAGCAGATACCAATATATTTTCTTCCACGGTTGAACTTGGGGCCCTCTGCTATCCGTCAGTGTTACATGGGACTCTCGTCAAAGCTTTGCTGATGGTGTCCTGTTTATCTGACTGTAGATGACTCTGGCAAAAGGCAGGTGGTTGTGGGGCTAAATGCGATGCCGAAACACAAGCCTCTTCCTTGGGGGCTTTTTGTGCATGCACTGAGACGACCGGTTTCTCCTTTTGAAAAAACCTTTCACTGCGCTGGAGTGGGGCTCCATGTTGCCCGGCCTCTCTGGCTGTGTGTGAAGGAGAGGAGGGCTTGGGCTGATGAGTGGGCTTCATTTTGTCTGTATATCCACTGCAGAGGAAGGTTGTTGCTAGGTGTTTGGATGTGTCACTGTGTCAGCGAGATAGCAGAAATGGAGATGAAGCGATGGGGGTTAGTGTCCTTCATGTGATGTATACACACAGCTGACATAGAGTAGTTAATTTGGAGAAGGAGAGTCCTGATGATGAGTTAACATATGCTAGAATCTCTTCTAAGAATCAAATTTGGACATGTATTTAGTACCACCTGAATTTACTGTAATATTGAATTATTTTAATCTTGATCATCTGAGGGTTCATTATTGTAAATTATTATTTAATAAAAGTAGTGAGCCATGCTAATCAGATTGCAGTACCATTATGCCAAGCTCTTTCCAGTCATCTATAAAAGACATTCTGCTTCACAAATCAGTCTGTCCCACTAGTTCCTGTCCCCTCTGTTGTTGTAGGTTTTTGTTGTTGTTTTTTTTGCTTATGTGTAATAACTGATGCTAAGTAATCAACGTAAGAATTTGAGCTAAACAGCATTTGGGGCAAAATTCTTTTTGTACTACATTACCCGTCAAATTTTGGTGCAGGTGCATTGGATAAAAGGAAATGACACTGTTTATATATTGCAGTTTTCATTACCAGCCCAGAGTGAAGATACCCATTTTTTAATCCAATGTTTAATCCTTCTAAAGAAAGGATTATAAAGTCTTCTTTTTTACTTTGTGTTGCTCTTGCTCTTGAATATGTTTTTAAAGTGACTTTGGCCTTTGCTTTGAACTTATGATTGTGTGGGCATCGGGGAAGTAGTGTTGTATGGTCTGGCTTTGCTCGTTCCAAAGGAGAGTAAGAGTGTTTGTCATTTCATATGACTTGACATCTTTTCTCAGAGCATAAAAAGAGGAAGAGAGGAGGAGAATGGAAGACGGAAAGAGGTAGCACATGTACCTGATACACGGTTTGTCAACATTTCTTGAGAAGCAACAGAAATTGTGCTTTGAAAGTCACGAAGGACTAGAAAAGGGGGTTCAAGCCTTCATGTTTTCTGTGTCTTTCATTTGCGTTAAATAACAGTTGTTGGTGATGTTGCACTTATATAACAAAATAAAGTCCATGTGTCACTTAAGACTCCAGTCTCAGGAAGACCCTTGACCCTGTCTCCCTGAAACAGTGGCCCTTGTGTGTCAGCCAAATCTGTACCTGAGTTGGCATGTTGATGCTTGTTCAGACAGAACAGTGAGGGGCTGTTCGGTTCAGCTGGAGGTATTGGGTTTGTATCATGCTAAATACATGTCTAGAGCGGTAATAGTTAAGCAATTTTTTTCAGGTTCGGCTGCAAGACTGTAGTAATGTGTGGTGCTGACCGTGTCACAGAAGAGGAAACTCTGCTTTTAGATCATTACATGAAAGAGAAGGATAAACATACAGTAGTATGGAGCCAGTGAAAAGACAGAGATCTAGCATATATGTGACAATTTAATTTCATATTTTCTTTAAAATCTTTTTTAAGCACCTTTGCCATGATTTTTGCAACTTTTTTGATTTACAAATGTTTCCACTGTCTCAATCACATTTTAGATCTAGAGGTGCAATATGGGTAGTATTATGAAGACGATGTGAAGATGATAGTATGGACCTTATGACCATTTTGGTTCTAATTATATGTGAGGCAACTTTTGCAAGGTAGGCTGGTACAGCTGAGGAAGTGAAGGAAGAAAAATGTGAAGGGAGCCCAGGTCAAAGAACTATATATGGAGATTATAGAAATCTTAAAAATGGAATTAAAGGAGAAATTAGTTCCAGCTCTTTATCCCCAGACACATACTGTAGTAGGAAGCTACTGGAATGACTGACAGTGGATAACTGAGCCTCCCAGTTTTAGTGTGCATCTTCAAACTTTTTTTTTTTAAAGAGGCCATTACTGAAGATGGTGATTTTTACTTGCATCTGCAAACTAGGCTGAGAGAAACAAAAGAATAAAGCCAGTTTAGTTTTATTTCTATATAAAATGTAATGTAATATAAAATTAAGTATATATGAAGAAAAAGGGATAAGGATGTGGGTTTTTTTAAATTCAGGTTTTCATTATCTAAAATGGGATTCTCAATATAAACTAAGAGTGTTCTTATAATTTTTTTTTTTTTTTAAAGGGAGGAGTGGGGAACCGAACAATGATCTCTCTCAGCAAAATGCATGTATTTAAAATTGACTTGAGGGATTTCTGAATGTGATGGAAAAATAGGCTTGCTCTTCTTAGAGTACTGGTTTACATCGTTCTCTCATCCTAATTGCTAGTGCACGCTGTTATATTGCATTAGGATACGTACACCAAATATTTATGACTAGTCTTTTGAAACTGAAACAATAAAACACGCTGTTCTTGGAAAACTATCCAAGGAGCATACAAATCGTTGATTGCCCATTGCTAACACATGCTTTGCGGAGTATGATTTAGATCCTAGACGTCTAGTTGAGATTGCAGGGATGCCCCAGAATATCAGTAGCTTGTCGCTAGGCCAGGATGCCCCTTTACCTGGTACAGCTATAGGTGAGGGTTTTTTGAGACAGGCATGATATTTACTGAAAACAGTAACTGAAATGCCAGCAGAAGAATCCCTTGTCCACGACTTTACCTGTGGCAAAGGGCCAGTATGCCTAATTGCACATTCCCCAGCACGTCCAACCAAACAATGGGGTTTAAAATAGCATGGTGTTAGCTACGGAAAGTGTTTGATTTTTTTGACAAGAGTATTGCAATGTCTTTGTACTAAATGGTATGGAGCAGGTGCCTCTTGTAAGTTCTGTATGTCAGTGCGAGCTTGTTTCTGGCAGGGTAAAACTTCTTTTAAGGCATGAGCTCGGCGGTGTGGGTGGATGGCCCATGCTGCTTACTGCTGCTGAGAGATCGTCTGCGCTGTGGGGTGGCTCTCGCTGCAGAGTGGAGGTGAAGAGACAGTCTCTGCAATTCCTTGCCTGGGTGTCGATGTCAAGAAAAACAAACCAACCCATAATTCCTCTCTCGAATCGCCTATGGAGGTGTCTGACTCACGTTGTGTAGCTGGTGCTTTTGTCAAATAGGTAACGGATTGTTGCTGGCAAACAGTACTCTCCCTTGCCAGGCTAATCGTGGGCAGTACTTGGCTGTTGTGCAGATGTTTGCCCTGTTTCTGTGCGGTGGCCGTGTCATGCCAGACAGCTGATGTGCCGCTAGGGAACTTGACCTGCAGCTTTGGCAGTAATGTCTGCAGCAATGCCTCTTATCTGAAGTTGCACCGAAAAGAAAATAGGGTTAAAAGGGACAACCAGTTTTTGAGAGTTGTAGTCATCGTCCTGGGTAAAGCCTCTCCCCTGTGATAAGTGCTGATTGGCAGGATCAGAGTATGCGTCAAACTTGGGATGATCTGGAGCAAACATTTGGGACGACCAGGGACTTTTCTCTGCAGATATTAAAAGAGCCTGCCCTGAGAGGTTGCAGCAGCATGCCAACAGGAGACCACCTTGCAGGGTGTTTGGAAGAAGTATGTGGCTTTTGCTGTCCATCTGGACTTTTGCCAGCTGAACTTTGGCCATCCTAATGAACCATTAGCTGATGAACCATTAGCAACCAACTGGATACAGGCATATTGAGTCTGCGTAGGAGCTTTGCCCTACTGTTAAGAGGGTGCTGTCAGCGCACCTTTGAGACCTTGCCAGTCTTCAAGGTACAATCAATGATTTTGCATGTGGTTTCTATCAGTAAAACTGAGGTAAAGAAAGCTGTTAGTATTTTCTGGGAGCATGTATACGTATAACTCATGGCAGGCATATAAAAAAAAAAAAGAGGAACTTCTTTATTGTGCTTCAGTGTAGCTGCTGTGGTTCACCAGCATTAATACATGCTGCTAAAGTTTTCCTGAGGCTTGCTTTGGTTTTTATTTTTCTTTTTTCTTGAATGTATAGTACTTAGTCTGTAGTATCATAGCTAGCAAAGCTTTTTATTGAGCCAAAGCTGTGATGACAGTAGCATGCTGTTTTCAGAGACAAAGGGAACTGATGGTCAGTAATTAGAAGGCTTGTGACTGCCAGTTGTCATGCACCTGAGATTTTACAGCTGTACGATGTTTCTAGAGCAAATAGGAGGAGAGCTTTTCTAAGGGCTTGAGAGGCAGAATTTTAGGGATTTCTGAGATGTTTAGAGCATCCTGTGAAAAATGCTTTCTCTTAAATGACACTCACCAAGGACATGTTATCACAGAACAGCTGAGGTTGGAAGGGATCTCTGAAGGTTATCTGGTCCAACCCCCCTGCTCAAGCAGGTCCACCTAGAGCCAGTTGCCCAGGACCATGTCCAGACAGCTTTTGAATATCTCCAAGGTTGAAGACTCCACAACCTCCCTGGGCAACCTGTGCCAGTGCTCGGTCACCCTCGCAGGGAAAATATGTTCTCTGATGTTCAGAGGGAACATCCTGTGTCTCAGTTTGTGTCCATTGCCTTTTGTCCTGTCACTGGGCACCACTGAAAAGAGCCTTCTCTTCTCCAGGCTGAAGAGTCCCAGCTCCCTCAGCCTTTCCTCATATGAGAAATGCTTGGCCCCTTAATGACATTTGTGGCCCTTTGTTGGACTGTCTCCAGTATGTCCATGTCTATGTTGTACTGGGGAGCCCAGAACTGGACACAGCACTCCAGGTGTGTGCTAACCACCTGAAGGGTAAGGATCACCTCCCTTGACTAGGGAACCATTAGCTGTTGTTGCAGCAAGAGCACATTGCTGGCTTATGACAGCCTCTGTGAGAGTGATTGAATCCTCTATCATTTTAGAAATTGTTTATTTGTGGTTTTAATTTGTGTCATGATGTGTAGTTGTTCTTTCTGGTACTGTTCACATTTGTGGATCTAAGGCTGTAACTTAAGGCATGACGTTTGACTAGTAAACATATTGGCAGTTCTGCAGGCAGTGCGATATTGACTCCCGCAGTCCTGACCTGTGGGACCAAACAGCATGTATGGAAGAAAGCTCAACGAAGCCAAGATATGCCAGGCCACTTAGCCATGGGCACAGTCAGCTGTATTGTGTTGTGTCGTGTGACTGAGAGCTCCTTGGTACCTAAAAGGAACCAGAGAGAAGGCAAACCTGTCTCATAATGCCCTGTAAAAGCAATTTATGCATCTGCAATTCCATCTTCTGTTCCCTACAGTATGATTAAAGCTTGCTGTGCATAGGTATTTTTTCATGGTGACATTAGGTACTGGAGGTTAACCACCTTTGTGGCTTGTAAATAGATGTGTGAATTACAGGTTTCTTACCTAGAGTTTCAGAATTGATGCAATGCTACCTTTTACAGGCTTTATCCTGATGATAAGTCCTTGTTAAGGCATGTATTGAGGGGAGGATAACCCAGCAATTTTGCACTGACTACTTGATTGTATTGTCTGCTTTCAGTGAACACATTTGCGCGATCTGATTTTTCTTTCGTCATTTGGATACAGTTGGCATCTCAACCAAGGACAGGATGCTGAGGGCAATGTTGGTCACAGATTGCAGAGTTAGGGAGGAAAGGTGTATAAGTAGGACCTTGGCCATCAGGTTGGTCCATTACAAAGCTGGCTACAGCATTCTTGCTAAGTATGAAATCATTGCCCTTTCAACATGTAGCGGGGGAGATGCAAGGAGGTTGATCAGAAAGAAGAGGGGAGCCAGGCAAGAAAAGTGAGCAGGCATAGTGGCTGATAGATTACATTTTGCAAAGTTGTCCTCTCCATTCTCTCCAGATGCAAGTGCAGCTGCCAGTCTGCGTGTGCAGATGTCGGAGATGGGAGATAACTCTGAGGAAGGGTACCAGCAATAGAAAAGGCTGCTAGGTCACATCCTTCCAAGCTGGAACTTAACACTGTGGATAACAATTAATTCCAGGAGAATATCACAGGATACCATAACTTAGGATAAAGATATTCTCTTTGTAATATTGCAGTCGGTTTGTTCTAGGGCTGACTGGTTGCATGAGAGCTTGGGTGTAGGCTGGGCATCTAGGTAATCTGGTTATCACTGAGGTCACCAGGCTTGCAATTCTCACCAAAACTCTGTCAACCCTGTAATGCTAAGATGAGGTGGCCTGAGCATTGCTGAAGGACGTGCCTCTTTCCAGAAGGCTTGGAGGTTGATCAGGAGACAAATTGTATATAATATTTCGATTAATTATCTTGGTATAAGAGAGTGGGCATGTGCTAATAAATTTTGCTGAGGACACTCCATGGGAGGCACTGTCAAATAGAGAAAGACTGGAAATGAGGTAAGAACTGGAATGTATTAAAGGTCGCAGTAGTAGAAATGAGGTGAAAGTGAAGCCAAGAGTTTCTGTTGTGAGCAGGTTGCTCATTAGCTTGTCTGTGGAGGAGAAAGTCCTGGCTTTGATAGTTAATTGCAGAATGGCTGTAAGTGTGAAAAAGACAAATTCCATCCTGTTTGAAAACTCATTTCTAATAAACACAGAGAAGTGTTGAGCTGATTTTAATCGGTGTGTGGTTCAAAGCCCTGGTGAAACTGTCTGGAATAACGCATGTATTTCTGATTGTTTGTATTCAAGATGAAATTAAACAGAAGCAGGTATAGAGAAAATGCTCCAAGGATGAAGGGTGCAGAAGTGGTGGTATGGGGCAGACTGAAAACACAAAGTTTTCAGGGAAAAAGCTGGAGGGAAGATGACCTATTTTCTTTAAAAGTCAGCGTTGGTACAAGAATGGATGGTCACCTATTAATAAAGACAAGTCAGCTGGGAGTTAGAAGAAGTTCCTCATCTTCAGAGCAAAAATGTTCTGGAAGGATTCCACTAGAATTAGTAAGGACAAAGAATGAATTTGCTTAAAATTGAACTGGTTTTTTTGTTGGTGGTGGTTTTTTTAAGGATTCGTAAGCAGAATTATCAGGATGTGAGGACTGTGAGCTTTGATCCCCTTCAATCCTATATTGCAGTGCTTCTAAAAATCATAATTGAGTGTTTATGTGTGTGTTTAACATGATGTCTTGACTGATTAAAGGTGGGGGGTATTTTAAAATATTTAATCTGTATATGTGCTTGTGGCTTGAACTGGTGCTGCTGTAGGAAAAAGCATCTGAATTCTGACGAGAAGCATAGATCATCGACGGAACTCTTCTCAGTGCACGAATGAATTCTTCCCATAGTATGGTGTCACTGGAAAGTCTTTAGGTTTTTTCTTCTGAGGGCTTCAGAAAGCAATCTTGGGGCAGAAGTAGCCACATGGTTTTTTATTAACGCATGAGCCAGAATTCCACTTGGTGGTTTCTTTTAAGATTCCATATTGCAGTATAAAAATGGAAGTGTATGCAGATTATGAAAAATGAATTCAAAAGCCCATCTTTAAAGTAGCTCTAAAATAACTTTAGGGTAAGGAAAGGACCTATTGAAGAAAGACAACAAATCTTGAAAGCAAAGAAAATTTGCTTCAGTATCTTGAAAATTTAGAAGCACAAGTCCGTTCTTGTAAACACTTCCAGTTGTAGGTGCTGGTGGGAGTTGGTGCTTCTGCCTGATTTACAGGGGTTCACTGGACGCGGAGCAGAATTAAGAAGAAAAACAGAAGAGTCAAAGAGCTATCTATTTCATTAAATAGTATTACCTTTTCAAAACTGCTGGCATACTTAGAGGTTTGAAATTTTATTGTATTGTACATTGTAGTTTAAGCCATTGGAGGTATTATGGCAGAAGTCCAAAAGGAATTTTGTCAGATTTTGCAGTGTGGAGGCTGTAAAGATCAGACCAGACATCTCTCGCTACTCTTAATCTCTGCAGTACAGCATTGGTAGAAGTGACAGGGACATTAACTTATGGCATCTGGGATAACTTTAGCCATAGGTTCATCTTTAGGCTTCGTTTTATCTCATTCCAGTTTCACTTGTGTAGTACGAACTAGGGAGCCCCCACTAATGCTGTTAAAATTACAGCGTAGACAAGGTACACATCTGTGCCTGAGCTTGTAATTGTAAGAACTGCAATTTAAAGTCAGATAGCCCCGAAAAAGGACACAAGCACACAAACTACGTGTGGATTTATAGTTCCTCTGCTGTTCCTGAAATCTTGCTGCCTATCCAGGCTTCTCCCCCGGCAGAGGCAGCAGCATAGGCTGCTTGTCAGTGCAACCCAGACATTTTACAGCTGGCTCTTCATTAGGTTTGTCTCATTATATGAGCTCCTGAGTTGAAACTCTGGGTTATGATTTTGCTGAATTGCTGATTATGTAGTTCGGCACATGAAGTTGCTGGGGACTGTGCTTGAATTCATCACATGCTGAATGTTTTGTTGTTTGGTTGTTTTTTTTTTTTTCCTTGAGAGTTTGTGTTAGCCTTGTGTATCTCAAATTGATATGCACAGTTGATAGGTATTTAAGAGGAATCCAGCTCCTGTGAAAAGATTGTTATGATGTCCCACTTGAAGCCCCCCTGTGCCTGGTGCTGCATGCCTTGGAAGAACCCCCGGGGAAAGTAAGCAGCTCTGTGTTTGAATCCTGGTGTGAGAGAGAAAGCGTGCAAGGCTTCAGCATGGAGCCATATGTTGAAGCAGGAGAAAACCAGAACATTGCTCTTTGAAAATCTCTACAGTCCATCCTTTGCACTGCATGTGGCAAGATTCCTGGGGAGAAAGGAGGTGATACTGTGGTCTCTAATTGAAGATAATGATAACACATATGGAAAGAAGGCTGAATTCTGGTACTGAATACTTGACTATGCAGCCTTAAAGTGTTCTTTTAACTCTTTTACCGTGCCTACAATTTAGTACTGTTGTTTGGGTTCATGTAGACAAGCATAGATTTTTTTATTTTAGTGAGGTAAAAAAAAAATTCATGAAGTTCTATACTTTCACTTCAAATGGAAGGGGAAAAGCTAATATTAAAAGACAAGGTCAATTGCATTATTTTTATTTACTCTTGTATCTTTTGGCAATACATATCCAGTGAAGGAATAGTAGTGCATTGTCAGCAGAAAAGGAGAGCAGCCTGAACATTGTAAGTCACCCCATATTTGGCACCTGTGACATGGCTGAGTGGGCCAGATAACTGGAGTGGGCACTCTGCAAATTGAGCACATGGGTAGTAGTGCTGGCAGCCAAACCTCTGTCCCATCACTTGAGAATATCAAGTATGCTGGGAAGAGGAGGCCAGGCTTTGGGGACAGGAGGCTCTGTTGGGAATGTCCATCTGTTCTCCCTGCCGGTGAGGTTACATGCCTGTGATTTCTTGGCCGGAGAAACTTGAGTAAATAAGTAAATAAATAAAAGCTTCTGTGACTAATAACAACAACTTGTGCCAGAAGAGGATGCTATCAATTTGGGATTTAAAAAAAAAAAAGAAAAAATGATGTCTTTCCTGTGGATCATTCAACATCCATGTGAAATGATTTTTGCTTTTGCCCATTAAGATCTTTTAACACTTTGGTACCTTATTCAAACCAATAGTTGCATGGTTTGGATCTGCTAGTGCACTTGTTCTTACACGTACTCTTCCCATATGGGAAATGCAGTGCTTTTAACATAACATCCCGCTGAGGATATAAACCTTGCTATTACATGTTGGAGGACTGAATTGCAGGGAGATGATTTGGAGGAGATATAGATTCGTTTCTGCAAAAGTGTGCTGTGGGTTTTTTATTTTTATTTTAGCACCACGTGTCTGTCATGAACCAGAAAGATGCAGAGTTATAGCTGGAAAGGTAGTCAGCTTTCTGCAATTCATGAAGTAGTATGTACAGAGTAAATTACACTTCCGGTAGCTAATTTGGTAAGTGAGTTCAGTAAGATGGAAAATAGAGGACAAATTCCATTATAAGATTGCTTACTTTTAATTAACAGTAGTTACTTTTAATTAAGAATAGTAAGAAGATGGACACTGATTTCTGAAGCATTTTCATTAGTTTTATAAGATTTCCAAAGTCATTGCATATTTCTAGACTCTGTCTGAAAGTTTTCTTTCCTGAGGAAGTACATAAGGAATACTCTTGAAGAATAAACTCTGCTGCAGCATACCATACAGTTATTTTACTTGTATGTAAGTGCAAAGAAATGAACGCCTCCAGAAACATGTGGAGGCATTTAATTATCAGAACCATTTGTTGTTATTATTTCATTGACTGTTAAGGAAAATAGCAAGGAAAAAAAAAGCCAAAACCCTCCTGGGAAACCAAAAGCTTTTTAGATGTGTTTTGTGGTTGATGTTTCATGCTTGTTAACTCCAGGATTTGGTTTCAAAACCCTTTTAATAGAGATGCTAATGGGATCCTTCTCCATCTTACAGAATGTGTGATAAGAGATTTTTGTGCGAGAGCAACGTGAGCTGCAAAGGGCAACATACCATTCAGTAACACTGTCCAGATTTCCATAAAGCTGGTGTTACTGGGGTAGTATTTCATGAGATCGGGGGGATGATTCTTCTCCAGGCATCGCTTATGTTTGTTTGGTGCTTGTCAGTTTGCTGGCAGTCTGCTCCGGACAATGTGCTTAAACTTGTGTTTGTTCTTTAAAAGCCAAAGTATGGGTAGGAATGAAACCAAAACATCCCCCCTCACCAAACACTCCAGCTAGATGCCTTCCTCAGCATGGCCCTCCTCACCTGCTGAGTGAAAGCTCGCACCTGGAAACCTTGTTCTTCCTACCCGCAGTTGCAGTGATCTGCTGTAGAGAAATCAGAAGTCATTTGCTAAACAGATTAGCATGAACACCTGCATTAGTTTGATTGCAGAGCCTGGAGTTTCACGTGGGCTAATTTACCTTGCTTTTCAGGGAGCTTCCCTATTCCTGCAGGTCAACTGCTGTTAATCTCTAATATGGCTTGGATGTCCATCCATGGACTAGAGCATCTGAGACACAATGGCCAGACAAAGGAGATTTGAGGAGGAGGAGGTTACTTCCTATGAACTCTCCATTTAGTTGTACAGTCTCCTGGTCTGTCTTTGATCTGTAACAGCTCATCTCGGTTAGTACTTAATCCACATACTTAATCCCATGTGGATTATGCTGATGATGATGTTAAGGTTTTGCTTCATGAAAATAAAGTCTTACCTTATGGGTCTTTCATTTCCTTTATTTCAAATCTATAGATGTTGTTTCTTAAAACGTCTCGGGTCCTTCTGAGAGTTTTAGTCATCCCCAGTGTAATGTTACTATTCCACGTAAAATAATATTGCTGTTCTAAAGTTAGTTTATTATGCTATGCAGTAGATTTTATTTTGAGCTGTGGACTTCTGCTTTCTAAACAAAAGTTGACTTAAGTGACTATAGGCTTGGTTTTGGTGGATTCTTTTCTCTTCATTTTGTTCTCTTTTGCTGTCACCCTGCCAAAAGTAAACCCTTGAGATGAACAGGTGAGGTGAAGGATAAAGATCTAATGGCACTTGTTGAAAATTAGTTGTAAAAATAGGTTGTACTCTGGATGTGTTCCTTAATTCTTGTTCATGCCCAGGCAGCTTGAAAACATGTTTTGTTTAGATTTTGTGATTTCTGGTTTACGTTGTTTCTTTTCAACTGGGAATGCTATAAATCCTTTTCAAATAACGTGTCTGGCTATCAGATGTGTTCCCATGCCTGTAGTATTAACATCAGGCACACACTCTCTGTACCTAATACAGCAGGAACTGTTTCCCTTGAAGGTGCAGAGAAACAGAATTAGGTTTGAATGGAAAAAAAATCAAATAAAGCCGAATTGAGAAGGAGAGAAAGAACTGGCATGAGTTTGAGGTGAGGGTTGAGCGTATTGTATTGTACGCTGTAAAACTGCTTAATTTAGTGACTAATGTAACTGTGGCTACTCAGCATAGCATGGTGCCTACCCCTGCACTCTATTGACACTGTCCTTTACAGTCCTTAAAAATGAATTTGAAGTGCTGCCAGCAGTTATTGCCTTACTTTATTGTAGGACATCCACCTAACATTTGACAGCTGTTCTGTGTTGAGTACTATGCATTGAGAAACTAATGGCACAAAATCTTTCTAAAGAAGTATTTTTATTTTTTTTAAACAAAAAATAAAGGAGATGCAGATAGTTCCTGGGAAGGAATACCACCTACTGTAAGCCATCAGCTGTTCTTCAGCAGTACCTGAACCTACTGGCTGTCTGTTCTGGTCCTTGCTCAGCCCAGCAGCACAAGGCAGGATGACCTGGCTCCACACCAGTTGGTGCAGTGCCATCGTTAATGTGTCACCTGTGATGCTAACTTTGCAGAAGCAGGCTGCAGTGTAAGCCCAGTGAAAGTGGGGATGAGGCCTTCATGATGATGAGGCCTTCATGCTGACTTTTACACAGGATGCCTGATTCATACCAAATCGAGTCCAGGCTGATGCAGCTCTTCTTGATAGGTAAAGTATGAAAATTGGAGGACCCCAGCAGAGTTTAAAGGCTTGGAGAGATGATTAAACTTTAATGATGTTTTGCAGCCTCATATGCGGTTTTTTTGTGTTGTGAAGCTGCTATTTTCCATGTTGTTTTCCTGATGGTTTTCAATGGCAACAATGACATGCTTCTCTTTTGTTTTGTTTTCTGTTGAAATAAACTTCTCTCTAATAATATGAAGAAAGCGATGAGGGAATTTTTTTTTTATCTAGGATGCAAAATCTGTATATGACTCCATGCTTATGGGTAGCATTACGCTGATGATTACAGAGGATGTATTTTCTGTAAAAAATGCATTGAACTAAGCGTGAAACTCGATTCTAACTTTGAATATACACTGGCTTTGTTTATTCATTCCTTTCAGAATGGCAGATTTTTTCTGGCTTACATCATTTAAAAAATAAAGTACAGTAGTGGATTATTAGATGACGGCTGTTGTCTCAGAATTCTCTTCAGGAATTAATTTTTTTCACATCTGTACTTCATTTATTCTTGACCTGTCACTTAAGGATGGGCCTGTTCCTGCCTTGAGACTGAGAATTTATTCTGGATGTCCCAGGTTTTGATGCAGTCCAAGTTTCAGGACAAGCAAGGGCCTTGAAAGCCGTGCTCCCTTCCTTCCTTCCTGCCATAGCTCTGCCATCTTTGTCCTGATGTATTGAAAAATAGGGTGAAACGAAGCGCAAGGGAAAGAGCAAAATAAAAGTAGGAATTAAGACAGTTGTAAAGCACGTATGTAGAGCAATTTTAACAGTGGGCCTGTACTTTATTTCAGAAGTGTATCAATACTTTTACATGATCATAATTTTTTCCTTAGTGTTGCTCTTTCTGTAATTTCTCACAAAGTCTGCATCTGCCACACTGAACCCCTCACTGTCTCCATTCCTGAACAGTCAGGTCAACAACAGACAACTAAACTGTGTGATAAAATCCATATATTTTCCCTTCATTTGTATTTAGGCAGCCCTTTTCCTCCTGTAATGATTACCTAAGTAGCAGAAGGAAACCTTTTTGCTTGCGTTATTTTATATGTATTTCGCTCAGGATACACATGGCCTTGGAAGAAAAATATAGTCTTTTTTTTTTTTTTTTTCTCCTGAATGCAGAAAATTACCATTCTGTGTGCAGAATGATCGCTCTGTTTGTGACAGAACTTTGGGGGACAGGTAAAGGGACCTCCTCCAGCTCATAAGGTGCTCCTCTTGCACCTTGCACTTCCCTCTCTTCTCCCACCACTTACACCATTTCTCTGGTTTGAGGAATGTATCCTTCAGCAATTCCAAAATGTGAATTTTCGGTTTCTAGAGGTTTACTGACTTAAAATGCATTTTAAAAACCAAGATGCACTCTTGTATGAAATAGCTTTCTGTTTTTTACAAATGATAACAAAATGACTTCATGCTGGTTAGCAACTCGAAAACTGCATCAGCCAATAATGAATATTAGAATACTCTACATAAGAATGATGGAAAACTAAAGTGAGGCTACAGGGAATAGAAATGGCCTTTTAAGTTACCCAATAAACTCTTTTACTGTTGCAATTTACAACAGAGAAATATTTCCTGATTTCCCAGCAAACTAAAGTAGCAAAAAAGGCTGGTGCTGATTCTTCTACTAAATTTTTGATTCAACAGAAAAGCCAAATTTTGCAGCCTACCACTTGCTTGCATTGTCACTAATTGAGTTTTAAATGTTGCAGTCTGTTTCCTGCTGTAATAATGATTTATGTCTTTCTAGTTAATGAGCCTAGATCATTAGAGCATCCATGTACAACGGCTGCCTTGAGAGGCACAGCAGTCCTGCAGTCCACTAAAAAGTTATCTTAAATGATGGTTCTTTACCCTTTTACTTAAAAAGGAACTTCCCAGAAATACTGTTCTTGTAGGTGGCAAATAAAAACCTCTGATAGAGACAGAACCTCAATCTGAAAAAGTATTTTGGCTAGTCAGGTATGAAATAGTCCCACAAATCATTAATGTGAATGATCTACAGAAAGAAGACTGTTAGTCCAGTTCTTAATGACTATATCTTGTACTGCCTCTTCAGGGGTGTGAGACTCTCTTGACGTTTCACATCATCTTCTGTGCCTGAAAGGACACCATAATGAAAGAAAGGCAAGTGAGATAATCATATTTACTAACTTTGAGTACCAAACCCACCCAGAAAACAAGCAGTAAGTGTTTCTTTGGGTATTTTTTTCTCTTTTGCAAATATTTCTGGAGGTGTTTTTTCTGAAGAGAGACAATAGTCTGTAAGTGAGATCTATGTGAGTCAGTTTGTAAGTGGATAAAGATTTTATTGTGAAGGGACTGCTGAATGCTAATAAGTTTCTTGGGTATAAACTGCCCACCAATTTCTTTGAATGGCAAAAATTATGTTCTTTAGTTGAGATAGTTTTATATAAGATAGCTGTTTGTATTCAGTTATATACACCAAGCCAGCCAAGGAACAATCTGGAGACAAGGAGTACAGTGAATATTAAGAATCGTTGATCCAATGCAAATCACACCTGATCCTTATCGCTTACCCATGCTACTGATGGCTCACTAAGAATGTACAATTTAAACAGTTTGGTTTTAGCAGAGATATGCATACCTGTGGTAGAACTTTATTGTAACAATTTTTACAGGGAAAAAAGTGAAAACTGCTCTCTTGACTTTTGCAAGACGTGTGCCTGGTGCAGAAGCCTTGCTAGACTGCAGAAGTCTATTGTGGCTTTGTTCGTTCGATTGCCTTATTGCTGCTGTTTATTTGTAAGGGTGGATCAACGAGAGGGGCTCAAAGAAAGTCCTGAGTCCTTCCCTGCTGAAGCTCAGGACTGGAAGCTGCTCCTTGCTCAGCTTGGGAGGGACAGCTCAGACGCTCCCTACATTGGAGGAGGATCTTCTAGACCCTGCCCAGATCCTGGGATCCCCTGAAGCTGCGTACTTGGTTTGTCAGTCCTTGATGGAATAGATTACAGTAATGTTGTCCATGGCAAGTTTCTAATCCTCGGTCCTCTAAGAGAAATTCTCAGAACAGCTCCAGTGTTTTAGATCTTTTTTATGTGGTCCACTTTCAGTGAGTCTTTTAAATAAGACTTTTATTAGAACTGAACAGGTGTTTGAAATGAACCAAGAAGACTTTTTTCATGTATTTAGTTCTTAAAATAGTCTTTTAGACTTTAATAATTCTTAAACAAAGTACTAACATTTATGAAAGGTGACACTGTCTGTTCTTCTTAGCAACAGTTGTAGAGATTAATTTCGTCTTTTGTAGTCTCGATAAGATGCTATTCCAGAGAATGTATACTTACCCTCTATATCAGTATTTTCATACCTAACTGGCTTTTTGTTAAATAGCTTTTTACTTTCTTTGGTGGAAAAACTCAAATATTTCCTAGCTCTACATGCATTCTTTTGCGTTAAGAGAATTAATATTTTTTGGATTGTATTCTAGAATTGTGTGTTGTCTGAGACTGCATCAAAAAGGAGAAAAATGGGTTGAAGGCCCATTCGTTGCGACTTGCGTTTTTTCATAGCAGATTCATCAGCTCTACTTCCTGTGATGCATAGATATCCCTGCTTCTCTTGGACACCAAAAAGACAGACCAACAATCATTTTCTTTTGTGGGTGATGATCTTCTGAAACCTGATTACCTTACTTGTATGTTTTCTGAAGATAAGATCCTATCTGCACTGACTCATATTTTTAGTCATGATGATGTATCCTCCTTTTTTATAAGAAGCTTTTGTTGATTTGGCTTTTTTTTTCTTTTGGTCACATGTTTTTCAGCTTTCTAGCAGGCTATTTACAGTAGATAGACCGTGTCAGTTGAAGGTCTTTAATGAATTTTCTCTATGAAGTTCAGTGACATAAATATTTCAATTTCAAATATATATACACACACAAGAAAATCATATACAATTTTCAATGAAAATATAGGTTATAAAACTTTTAGAGTACATGAAAACTTTTGGGTGTAATAAATACAGATTTATGATCTAAGAGGTATTTTTTTATTACTTGGCCATATACAGGAGGCTAAAAAAGAGACTGCCAAGCAATTTCTACAGTTTCAGTTAAGCACAGGCAAGCTTTAACAAACATATGAATACATAAGAATTTTATTATTTTTATGTGCCTGAAAGGTTTCTGCCTTGCAATCACTTCAAATAACTGTGCTATTGCAATCCAGAGGGAGTAGCAAGCAGCCTGAAAAGTCACTGAAGTGCAAATAGTGCATTTTTTTCTTAGCACACATTTTTCACTTGACAGTAACAAATCCATGAGAGAACTGTTTTCCTTGAATTGCTGGACTGCTGAGAGCCAAATTTGACCGATCACTTGTACTAGCCAATACAAGGGAGAAGCAGCAGCAGAAGTCTGTGCTACATAAAGGAATCTATAATGAGGGCAAAAGATTTTTTCATAAAACCAAGGCAGCGTGTTCTTGGGAATAAGACCTCTTGCTTGCAAGCAAGCAAGGAATAGAATAGCCAGAAATATGCATAAAAGAAATAATATAAATTCCGTCATGAAAATGTGTCTTCAGTGTAGAAGACAGCAGGTCAGCTATTCTTCTCCTGTAAAGGAGCCAGTTAGTTAAGCTACCTACACATTATAGAAAATAAAGGGAATTAGACATTAATAAAGGAATAAATGCAATAGTAAATAAAGGAAAGCTGAGTGGACCCACTTTTTGTAGTGAAGGTCTATTGAACTCAGGTTGGAGTTATGATTTCTTGCCAGGTGCTGGGGTCCAAACTTTCTGGCTGACACCATGTGAATGGTGGTAGTGTCAGCTCTCTCAGACGATAACTACCAATTTTGACTCTCTTGAAAGCTTCTCTTAATACTTTTTTTTTGTTAGCAAAAATGTACGATTTAAGCATCTGGAAGTATCAATAGACCCATAAAGGCTAATAAACCCAAGGTAGATGCAGACAAAAACATAGTTGCTCAAAAAAGACAATGGAGTCTTGTGTGTTGGCTGTTTTCCTTACCAATGACATCGATTTTATTGTAAGAAAATTTGTAAAAATGCTGGGTTTAGTGCATTTTCCCTGAATGTGTGAGAAAGTTGACTCTTTTCATTTGGCATTTGGTTTTGGGGGTTTTTTTTAGCAGTAGTTTTTGGTTTGTTTTAATGAGTGTTCAGCTTCCCATGATGATTCACTGTTTCAGTCGATGATTGCATTGTTCTAGTGAAGGATTACAGTCAGAGTGACTCCTGTAGTTGCCTTGATAAGGGCCTGTGGTTTTGAGCACTTCCTTGGGTTTTTGCTTGACTTTTACCAGAGATTGCACAGCTTCGTTGAGCAGAAGCATGTGCTGTGGAGGTCAGCTTGTCACCAGCCCGCATGGGATGGAACCTCACAGCCTGTAAGAGCTGGTAGAAAGTGGTATTTCTCTCTGAAATTTGATGTTAATGAGGAGTCACAAACACCCCACAGCTTAATAACACTCTAGATAGAGAGTTTCAAGTAAAAGAAATACTCTATAGCTGTGAGCATTTCCAAGTGTTGCCTTTTGCCAAATAGTTTTTCAGCATAAACATTTTCATGGTCCTTGTTTTCTACAGCTGTGAGCTGAATTCAAAGCTGCAGGAAGTGCATGCTAAAGAAATGGAGAGATGAGAAAAATAAATGCAATTGTTTTAATATCATGGAAAGGATTTTTTTTTTTTTGGTGCAGGACAAAAGTAAAGTAAACTATGGCTGGATTTCGGGTTAGTATTGTAGTAGTTGTAGTTGGAAAGAACATTTTCTGGAATGAATTAAACTGATAATGTATTTGATCTTAGCCAAAAGTAGACAATGTTCTTTCTGAAAAATGAGTCATTCTGCAGAGCAAGAGAGTTAAAGAGGAAAGCCCTTCTAAAAGAAGGGCTTAACTTCTTCAGTTGCTGCATGAACATAGTGTTGTGTTAAAAAAATATCACCAGTACCCAACTTGCATGGAATAGAAAGAGGGAAATGGTCGTCTTTTAGTGCCTGTTAAAGCGTTATTTTGCTGTATGCTCTGACAGGATAGTGTTACATATAATATTCAAAGGAGTATGTGCATTGTGGTCTAAAATAATGATCACAGCTCTGGTTATCCCAGTGTGTTGTGGAACTGCAGCTGATATTAGCCCCAATAAGGTTCTGAACAATAAGCATCTCCTGCCAAAATACAGATTTGCCTTTTTGCGCTGGAAGTAATGGTCATTTAGCAGTACTCTGCTCCTTAAATGCATAATGTCTTACGGAGCTGGAGTATTATGCTTGTATCTAGTAGTAGTTTGGTTGTATCTAGTAGTAGTTCACACACCGACCTCCCAAGAAGAGCAAGCACAAGGGACATTCTTTCAGAAGTGACTTCTGTTATTCAGAAAAAAAGAAAGAAGTTTTTTTTTTCTAGTCTGTCATATTTTTTTATTTTTCTGTCACCTCATTATTAAAACTAACAGGTGTAAGAGATTGGACTTTCTCCCTGAACTAGGAGGACTTGAAGTTTAGACTGTTTATACTGTCCCAATGCTAAGAGAAGAGTATGAGCTATGGCATTAATACAGACAGGTAAATCTAGAGAAAGAGAGTTCAAGAGGTATTTCCCAGTCTTTTGAGAATAGCCAAGAAACTTTACTTGCAACCCAGATGAAATACCGATTTACTTATCAAATAGCTGTTTCTTGGTCAGTATGACTTCACAAAATGCAAATTTAGGAAGTAACTTGTTTATCTACTTCATAGCAGTTTGGAAATCCCTGTAACAGAAGGTCTGTAACAACAGAAGACAAGGTTGTGTTAACTGAGTGGAGCAGAACCAAATTTGGCCTAAGCAACTGATTGAAGTCAGTGCCAGTAGTTACCCAGTGAAGCTGGGTATCTTCCGATCCTTGAAGTCAAGGACTAAGTAAGCAGGAAGAAAATGGACATTGTATGGCAGTAAGTTGGCCCAAACACATTCTGGTTTGAGTATTGCAGCAGTCAGCAGAGCAGTAGCGTGCAAAACCAGACACTTATCTTTAAAGTCATGTCAGATAGAAAGCTTTATTTCGTACTGGTACGGCAGTCTTTTGGTACAGTCATACAGGTATAGCTACTCTGCAATCAGTAATGCACACCAACAGCTGCAGTATTGTATTTTGGAAAAAACTATGTTTGAGGGATTTTATGTAAGTTTTTTGTCAGAAACTTTGCATGGTTTTGCATTAAAGGATGGTAATTGTTTCTTCTGGTGTGTGGCACCGTTACGTCCTGCTGATGGGATTTGCTCCTTTTATGTTTAGGGTTGGTATTGCTCTCAGAAAAAATCTGGTGTTTGAGGGAATCAGTTGCTGGTCTCACCTCTTGTATTTTCTGTTAAAAGCACATCCTTATTAATGTTGTTGCTTTAAGAGGAAATGCATTGTATTTTCAGATACTTCCTTTATTATACATGCTGCATTTTAAATGGATGTATGTTATATTTTAAAACAAAATTTCATAAGCTCACATAAACACTGTTTCATATTTAGATTATGTATATGTCCAGGATTATGGTGTTCCATATTCTTTGAAACCAGATAATCTGGGAAGTGCTGTGGAAGAAGTAATCACATAGCTCCCATCAGAATTAATGAACTCTGTAGCTAGATCCGCTGAACTTCCTGAAAATCTTGTCCTTGCAATATAAAAAGCTGACTCAGGAGTTTATTTGATATCTGTACATATAACTTTTTATTAAAATCCCAAATCTGTGAGATTATTTTTCTCATCTGGAACAGTAGCTGGGGGTCTTTTCAGGCTGTGTATATTCTGATTGCATGATTTGCATTTGTATGATCTGTTCGACTGAGGCTGATTCAAGCAGTGGAGGCTTTTATCTTGCAAGTGCAAAAAGTAAGGTGGTGGAGATCCTTGGACAGAGATACTGAATTCACATACACGTAATTCACATATCAAATTTAACCTAATCAAATGCCAATGAAATCCTGTTTGGCTGATTGGTAAGATATTAAACATTTATTTACCTCCCCTTGGAATGTTTGGTCTGTAATTATTAAAAATGTATCTGATAACTCTATATTAGAAACCTGAAAGGATGTCATATTTGAGATTACTGACAGACTACAGACCAGAAGAGTGCCATAAATGCCAATTCAGTATAATAGATTTTTTTCCATTTTTTTCACCTGATATTCTCTTCGCAAGCTATTTTTTGATGGTGACCTTTTCTTCTTACCTCTGTTTCTGAACAGCAGTACCCCGTTACCTCCAGGAACAACTTGCTGCATGTGATGTGGTTGTTGGCTGTCTGCCAAAAGAATATTTCTTCCCTGTCCCT
This sequence comes from Gymnogyps californianus, assembly GCF_018139145.2. Lineage (NCBI taxonomy): Eukaryota > Metazoa > Chordata > Aves > Accipitriformes > Cathartidae > Gymnogyps > Gymnogyps californianus. Next base: position 56,190,707 of record NC_059474.1, on the reverse strand, counting down.
CCCCTCCTCTGACTTTGTTTTTGGCGTTTTTCCCTCCTCAGCCAGCCATTGGGAAAACAATTCTTAATATAGTGGGAGAGACTGGTTAGTTTGCCTGAGGAGCATGGTGCAGGAGCTAGCCCAAATCTGCCTGGGTGCCACCCCTAATGCTACCCAGAGCCCTGTCTAAATTGCATGCACTCCTTATATGCCTAATAGCAAGGTTATACAACGAAACATAATTAAGGCTATTCTGTTCATCAATGTGACTTCTTTGTGTTGATTTTCATAATTGTCATTAAGTGACAGCAGGTTTTTTCTGGAACTAGATGATCTTTAAGGTCCCTTCCAACCCAAACCATTCTATGATTCATGTTGATTTAGGGTCAGCATTTGAATTTAACCACCTACTCAAGATCGTGTTTAGGTATATGTTTTCAGCAAGAGGAAGTTAATGTGGTCAACTCCTCCTTGCACTGGCTCCCCTAACTAATTGTCATGTGAGCTTTTACCAGGACATAAATTACTATGGAGAGCTTTCTCTTAAAAGCACTTTCCTCAAAGGTTAATCATTTTTCAACGAGAATTAGATTTGTGTAAGAATTTGGTTATGGAATTTAGATTCTGTAATTTTAAAAAGTCATCTTAAGTAGCTTGAGCTAGAATTGGGAAACTTGCATGTTATTTGCTTTCGTTAACCCTATACCCATATACTAGCATCTGAACACCTGTAGTACAGAAAGATTAGATTAAAATAATAGCTCAAGCCCATTAAAGACATGAGTGCAAAAGCTGAGGTTAAAGCTCAGTAGGTCTTCACTGTGGTTCTTTTTGCTCACAGCTCTGAATATAGACCATTAAGCCCAAATGCTGAACTTTACAGAATTTCTTTGAAGCTAATTGTGCTGGCTCCTTCCACTCAGGGTGCATGCAAGTATCCATGTCAATACTGCCGGTTGCTTATTAAGAGCCCAGGAATTTGAGAAATAGTATTTTTATTTTCCCTTAACATCTGTTTCTGGGAAATACAGGCAGAGTGCTATAGATCCAAAGGTAATGAACAAATGCATTTGTTTGTGTCGAGCAAATGTTTGTTTTCCACTGATAAGACAAATTGTGCTGAAGGAAGAAGGATGCTTTTTGTCATAGAGTAATGCTTCTGATTCTTAATAAAACACTGAGTGGAGGTGGGATGGAGCATAAAGCAGGTCTGTGATGGCACAGAATGAGGAAACTGTGACAGCAAACGTTATCCTCAGGTGAAAATGGAAAATATATATTACAAGCTAACATGAACGTCTGGTTTTTGTGGTTAGGTTTTTAGATGCTAGGCATTCATATACTGAAGCTTGACATGCTAATGCTGCTACCCGTAAAATCTTGTAAGTTGTTGGGTGCTTGGAAGGTAATTGGATTGCGATCTGCTAGGGTAATACTGCTCTAAAATTCTACAGTAAGAAGTGCAAACAAGGATACTATCCATCAAGCCCTTGTAAATACCGAGGGCTTCTTTGGGCTTTATATAACTATCGCTATATCCATGTAATACCAGTGCCTTTGTTTTAACTTTACTGGGGTTGGGATTTGCGCTGCTGAGAGAACTGTAAAGAAACTTGATCCTAAGAGTTGAATTAAATCATCAACAAAAAAAATTATTGCATTAAATTGTGAAGGACCAGCTACAAAGTACTTCTAATGGCAAATTGCTGACTCTGGAAAAATATTGTATAGCAAAAAAACAATGGAGGTCTTTTCAAGCAGATTAGTGAGAAAGATGTGACACTGAGTAATTCTAATAACAAACCTGTATGTTATAGATGAACAATATTACGGTCCAATCTATGCAAATAAAAGCTATTCCCAGAATAAAACACAGCATTGAATTTTACACTTCTTTTTTCTATGGAGCCTAGCGTATTTGAGCTTCTCCTCTTCAAAAGCTCTTTTCCCATTTTACCTTGTTTCACCTTCCCTAAATTTCATTTGGAACATCATGTGTAAAGCCAGGCTGTGCCTGCTTCTTGTGCAGTACCTTCCTTCCTCATTGAAAGGGCTCTCCTGGTGTGTTGAATTGGATGGAGCAATATGAAGATGTATTGTTCCCTCTCTGGTTATCCCTGCCCTCCCACTGACCGAGCTCATGACCTTATGAATTATTAAACTTCCCCAGGCCTTTGTTTTTTACATCTGTAAAACTGAGGATAAGAGAATTTCCCTATTGCTATAAATAACCTTGATCTAAGGATATGAGCTGGAAATCCTGACCCATACACCAACAAAGCACTTTCCTCACAAGTAATCCTTCTGATGGGGTTATTTGTGGAATAAGCATTGCTCCCTGATACTGAGGGTGCATTAACAGGAGATAATGATGGTGCGTTTGCTTTTCCATTTGCTACGGAGGATGCTCAGGGGCAGTGCTGACCTTGGAGGGTGGCAGGGGAAGAGCTGGTTGTTTCTTTGATGTGTATGGGAGTGAATGCTGTTTTACTCCCATCTTGTTTTGTTTCTCTCCCCATGACCTGAATCAGCATCTTCTGGTATATGTGATGAGAGCACCTTTCCCTGTTGATCTTGGAAAAGTTCTGTAAAATATTCACTAGATCACCATCCCCTTTCTACTACAACTCTGCTGTGTTGCTTTGACCTGGAATTGAAAGTTTTCATTTGGTACCTCACTGCTGTGAATACCCACTTACTCTCCTGAAAAATTCGGCTAGGGAAGGAGCGTGGAGGGAAGGAATTTTTCTCTGCCAGTGTAGGTTTTACAGTACTTGGTAGAGGCTGTTTCCTGAGACTCTGTTGCTTCTGATATCTCATATATATATATGAAGGTGCTCCTCTGCTGGCCAGGCTTATGTACATGGTTTTTATTTTGTTTTGAGACACTGCAAATAATTTTGTGATACGAAAAGAAATTTTGTGGAGCTATTTTTAAAAACTTTGTGCTGAAGATATTTTTGTAGCCTTAACATCTTGAAGGGCTTGCTGCCACATGGTTTAGGGTTTTTTTGCTTCCTCCTTCCCCAGAGAATATTAAAGACTTGTCCTGAAGGTCTTTTCTGAGGTGATGTTTTCCATTCCCCACTCTTTTTCACTCTACCTCTTCAAATCAAGCGTCATTAATTTGTTCTAACCTTCAGGGGATGGTGGGAGAAAACTAACTCCTGTTACAAGGAATGAGTGTGGGTTGATCTTTACAGACACTAGCGTTTCAAGTGTTGGCAGAGCAGAACGCAGTATAGTGTCCTCGTGTGTTGCACAGAAAACAGCTTTTCCCAAGATGCTGCTTTTTTTTTTTTTTCCTCAGTACAAAGAAGGAAAGTCGGCAACCAAACAACATTGCCAAATGTGGCGTTGATGGCCTATTTGCAGTTTCCTTTGCTATACCTGTATGGCCAATGATTTCTGGCTTTATCTTTGGTGAAGCAGGCCTCTTTATGAAAATACATAATTGCAGTTTGTTGTTAATGCCAATTCACTCTGGTAGTATAAACTCATCAATTTGCATGCAGCGATTGAAGGGAAAAGATAGAGGAAAGCCTATTATAATCATGTTAGGTAACCAGATATGAATATGAATGAGATCATGCTTCTTTTGGAAATACAGAGCTATGTTGTTCAATACACTTAGTATAACAAACATTCATATGAAAGCCCATTATGTTGAGTCTGGTAGATGTTTTCTTAGGATGATAAGTTACCTAGTGAGCTGTCTAAATGATTCTGACTTCCATTTGAGTAAGCAATGCAGTCTGCAAGTTCTTTAAACATCTCACTTATAAACAGAAACAGAACTGCATGACTATTAAACAATGTAGGTAACTTAACTGCTGAGTTTGTGTCTTGAGTAGTGCTTTAGTGAGCAGCTACAAATAGAAACTTCGGGAGTTTCTTCTTTTATTTTGTACTTCTCCTTCCTCCTTGTTCTCCAAAAAGTAAGGAGTAAAATTGCTCAATCTTTACCGATTAAAAAAAAAAAAAAAAAAAGAAAGAAAAAATGCATGGAACAAAACTGTGGCATTTCAAACATTTCATACTGCTATGGCAATATATAATGTTCGTCAGAAACACGTACACTTGGAAACAAAGCTCATTCAAGCTCAAAGATTGTGTAATCAAAGACATGTGAGTTATGTGTGACTTTGTTCTTAAATCTTGGGGAAAACGAGAGCCTTCTGGTTAATAGTTGAGCCCTTCAGGAGCAATGCAGTAGTTTTTCTTGAAGCACTTGAGAATTTCATGCATATAGCTCTTGCAGGTGTTTTCCCTCATATTTATCAGTTGGCTAAGGAAGCCCGGTCTTTGACTCCTCATCTACAGAAGTTCGTCTAGTTGTTTTTGCTTTACCTTTGTGTGTCCACTGTTGCTTGTAAGTACTCCTTCCTCACTTGGCTTCTTCATTCAGCCTTTGGTAACTTTATTGCTCCAAACTACTTCCCTGGAGAAATGGTTGGGACATACTTCTCATTGGGGTATGCAGCCTCTTTACCATCTTGTCCTGTAGACCTGGACAAATGAGCATCCATGAGTCAGCTCAGACACGTGCAGGTTTACACGGTGTGCTCATCCCTTTGTCAGTAAGCTTTGTAAGTACCGGGTGTCCTTGCAAAACGGTAAGCTCTTGGAAGCATGTGCTAACTAGCGGAATGGTAAGCAGCTAAACACTTCCTAAGCACTGTACAAAGCAAACCCCTTTGCAATTTGCAGTCTGCATTATGCAGTGTAACTTAATAGAGTGTTTTTCTCCCTTAGATTTTGCAGTATTGCATGCTGCTTTGCTGAAGCACAATCTCTTGGAGCTCAGTGCAAAGACATCCCTGGCTCAGTGAATGCAAAGAACAAGTTGTCAAGTGATGGATAATATTCCCTAGACAGTGTTAGTTACTTCTTTAAAAGGTGTCTTTGCTTCGTTATTGTTAATTGTCATACATGTATGAGTTTGCAGATGTTGCTTCTGAAGCTGATGATGGAGTGTTGCATATCTGCTCCTAATCCCTGATGACATTTGAAGATGGGAATATAATCTTGTGATACATGGAATGTAAATTCACTTGAAACATTAATGGTATTTTACTATCAGACTATAATGTTACACCAATTAAGTATATACATGATAAATGAGAAAATAAGTGCAGCATATCCAAACTGTTGCAGATAGAAAATTTTTTAATTGACAGCGTTTAATGTACTATGAATATAAATTTTGTTCTTAATACCCATCTGGAGTGGGAAACCACACAGAATAATCTCTGGACTGGGTTTGTATGTAGTGAAGAGCATTTAGTTATCTGAAAGAAGGTATCTGAAGAGCATTTTCAGACTTTTTATTTGTGCCAATAATCATTGCAATCTAAATCACTGCTCTACTGCTTTGTCTTCTATAAATAAGCTGTCAATACCACTGCTAAGCTTTGGGTTTCCTTCACTGCTAGTACAACTTGAACTTAATGGTTCCTGTTTCAATATTGCTTGTTCCTTTGACATAAATCAGCGGGAGATCCTCACAGTGAAGCCATCAGAAACATAATTTAATTTGTGCTGGATGACAATTTCTAAAAACAAACCAATGAAAAAAATTTCTCCCTTCTCTTCCCCATGTCCAATTTCTATTTTTATAATAAAATGGTATTTTATAGACAGTTACATTGGGAAAGTTCTAGTGCTATAGTGTAAGATGGTGTAGTGGATCAAAGTACCCATCCTAACAAGTAGGAAAAGCTGCTCAAAAACATGATTTCTCAGTAACTGCATGGGCAGTCCTGTGAACCTGAATCTTTTGGAGGGGCCCATGTCTTCCCTGAAAACTTGCTCAACAGAGATAAATTTCTAAGGAGTCCACAAACAACCAGTGTTTCTTAAGCCTTCTGACTGCACCAATGAATTCAGTAGGAGATCGGTTTAAAACAGCTTAAAAAATTTCTTTACATAGCATGTTGTGCAGTTCTGGAGCTTGCTGCCCTGAGAGGTTAGGTAGGTAGACACTATTGACAGGCTCAGATAGACAAATTCATGGGCAACAAGTTTGGTGCCTGAACTGATCCCTGGAAATGGTAAGTCAGTGGAAACACTGTTTTGTTGTTGCCCAGCTGGCAATTTAAGGATATAAAGAAAGTTGAAAAGCACTGGATAAATTAAGCAGTCTTCTTAGGGGAAAAAAAAAAATGCTGTCAGGTTATTTAGTTATCATAAATTGATGAGTGTAAAAAGGCCATGACTTGATGGCACTTTTGGGAAACCAGTGATACAGTAAAATATGTGAATTTCTAATAGAAGACATACCACCCAGTATTTCTCCTTTTCACAAATTTGTTTTGTACAAACACAGCTGCTTTTAATGTTAATCCCACACACATACAAACTGTGTTTTATGTTCCCTGTGTTCATACTTTAAATCCGTAAGTACATTGATCCTGGATATCTTCATTAAGAATTGAATTTCCTGCTTCACTGTGCTGGGTTTTATTTTGTTGTTATTTGATGGAAAAATGTTCATATCTCATTGAATGCGTTGTTTGATAGCAAGTGCTCCAGTACCAAAAGAGGGCCTGCACAAGTATAAAAAAGGACATTTTTGGCAAAATTAAAAGGAACAACAGATCCAATGGTAATGCTTGTATAAGGGTAAACATGAATATACAATAATGAGTGTGCTTTCAAAATTTTTTTCTGTAACATTGTCGTGGTTTAATCCCAGTCAGCAACTCAGCACCACACAGCCGTTTCCCCATCCCCCTCCCAGTGGGGTGAGGAGGAGGAAAGGAAAGGAAAAAAAGTAAAACTCGTGGGTAGAGATAAGAACAGTTTAATAACTAAAGTAAAATATAATACTAACAATAGTAATAATGAAATATAATAATAATAGTAATGAAAAGGAATATAACAAAAAAAAAGGGGGGGGGGGAGGAAAAAAACCAGTGATGCACAATGCAATTGCTCACCACCCGCTGACCAATGCCCAGTTAGTTCCCGAGCCGCGATCCGCGCCTCCCAGCCAACTCCCCCCTGTTTATATACTGGGCATGACGTTCCATGGTATGGAATAGCCCTTTGGCTAGTTCAGGTCAGCTGCCCCGGCTATGCTCCCTCCCAGCTTCTTGCACACCTGCTTGCTGGCAGAGCACGGGAGACTGAAAAGTCCTTGGCTTAAGATAAGTGCTACTTAGCAACAACTAAAACATCAGTGTGTTATCAACATCATTCTCACACTAAATCGAAAACCCAGCACTGTACCAGCTACTAAAAAGAGAGTTAACTCTGTCTCAGCCGAAACCAGGACAAACATGAAGGGGAAAGGTAGTGAACTTAAAAAAGAGCTTTGTAGAGGCAGCATGGAGTGGACGTGGAACCTCTCCTGTGGGCTCTTGGTGGGACAGTGCTGCAAGGCTCTTTGTTAGTGATGGGAAGCTGCAAGACAAGACGTGAAGGGTATGGCAGAGTTATCGGCTGATGGATGTTTCTGCCTTTATGAATGGAAATATAATGCTGGATCTCTTCTGCCCCCACATAATGAAAGATAAAGCATTGATCTGGCTGCCTGGGAAATCTTCCAGTTTTGAGATTTTAAGAGTTGGAAAAGAAAGGTGGCAGAACTATAGCTTTAGAAGCAGTTGCTTTCAAACTACAAATGGAGTATAGTACTGTATACACACAAAATTTCCCTTTAATTTATTTGTAAATAAGGCCATCCATCAGAATGTGAGTACACAGGCTTTACGTTGTAAGGACGTTTGGGGTCTGTACACACAAACCTGGAAAGTATAAGATCCTTAAGCTATTCCATGCTATTCCAGGCAAAATACTGGTTGGATTAACTGTATGTAACATTGTGGTCTTTCAGTAGGAATTCTGGGATCTGACCATAATAAATTAAATCTCAATGTTAACTCTTAATTTTGAGTGTCTTCTCTTCCTCCCACTGCTTTTACCTGCTGATTTTAAGCTTCTCTTTTGGAACCACTTTAATTGCTTGGCAAGGAGGGTCTGAGGGCTTTTTAGCTTTCCATCTTTTCCACACACCCCCCGGCTATGTTTCTGCATCTGTTGTCAAGTATAAAAAGAGTAGGCTGCTGTGTGCAGAGTGCCTGGAATATCCATCGAGTATTGATACTCAAGTCCAGTTCAGAATTTTGCAAGTCGTGGGATTGCAGGGCTCTGCACTTCTTATTTCTGTCCTCTTCACTGTTTTGCGCTCTGCTTTTCTGGCTTGTGACAAATTCGTGAGCATACAGCTACTGGGAGAAAGCTCTCTAACCTTGGTTTCTCTGTAATGGCCTCAATGTATTTACCTGTTCACACACATCCACATAACAAAAAAAAAAAAAAAAGGGGGGGGGGGGCAAAAAACTTCTTTCTTTGTGCTTTAGTGAAAGAGCAAAAGTTAAATCCATTTAAAAATCTTTCAGTCTTGTTCAGCTTCAGGATTTTGCAGTTGGAGCAAATGGGGGTGGGCGATAATTGGTAGAGCTGTACAGTTATATAACTAAAAGCTTTTCTGCTGGAAGTTAGGAGAGCAGATTGCTTGGCCATCAATATGCGACACGTGTTCTTAATCTTCCCACAGTGTCCATGCAGAGGAGTGCAGTCAAGCAGTGTATATTGGTTTGGTAGATTAACGTGTTCAAATAAAAATGCTATCAAAAAATTTCCTTTGGGGTACTTTTTTTTTTTTTTTAAGAGAAAGAGGGGTGGTGTAATACTACTTGAGGATTTAAATAGTATTTATTTTACATAATTAATGGTAGATACTATTCTTAGATAGAAATTATAACTGTTGATGGCTTTCAACATGAAGGTTGTCATCTAAAACTCTTGGAGGGGGAATCGACTAGGAAAAAGAGATTATACAATGTAACACAGTGGTGATAGGAGTACTACATGCTATTTTGTGGGGAAAATACCCTGTTACTATCACAGAAGAATGCTCAGCTAGCCAGCACTCATGAATTGTGTCACCAATTTCATATACATATTCATGAAAGGAGTGACTGGGACATCAGTGTTTTTTTTCTGTACCTGAGGAGGGGTTGTTTGGTTGGTTTTGGTTTGGGTGGGGATTTTTTTTGTTTTTTGTTTTTAGTTTTTGGATGGAATGACAATATTATATTGATCCTACTGCTAGTGTATACATTCAGAGAAAAGTGATGCAAGTAAAAAATATAATGTGACACTGAACGGAGATGAAAGACAATAATGTATGAACACTGCACTGCGAGTTTGTTGGATTTGGTGTTACAGCTGTTCTATATAGTGGTTTTGTATCTATGTGGAGACGTGACTTCAGCTTCTCCATGGCATGCGATAAATGTGAGGTTTGTTTATCTGTGATAGAACAAGACTTCTGTGTCAACTTCTGGATAAAAGCTCAAATGAGAGCACTGCTTGAATACAAAAGCTTGAACCAGTACATCAGAGAGAGCATCTGAAGTCTTCTGAATTTAATGTTAGCAGTAAATAAGAAGCTGTGCTGCTGTTGAAAGATAAGGTCTATCTTGGACCCTTGGTTTATTCAGTTTCTTCATAGTCACCCTTCCAGTTTGCAAATCAGATTTTTTTTGAGTCATTGAAGGGAGAACCAGTCTAAACTGACCTCAGTAACAGTCAAGGCTGTTAACATTTTCTTTGTTAAGGATGGTTGCCAGAACAGGTCTGGGCTTGGCCCTAAACTGGGGGTTCTCCCCCTCCCTTAGGTAGAGGAAACAAAGCAAGGCAAAAGGAAGCAGGTTTTGGCACAGTACTGTTAGTTAAGCTTCCATGGGGGCCTCCAAAAGCATTGCCTGCCTTCCTGCAGATGCTTAAAATCACCCACCATGGAGTTTGCGATTTCACAAGATAGCTGAGCCAATCTCTTAACTCTAAGGCACAAAAAAGGCATCCCTGCTTAGCCCTGGCTGCACATCACTTGTGCTCTGTCTGTCATGTTTATGGGGAGCTGCTCTTTCTAGAGAAGCTGCTTGTTAGATTGACTTCATTGCAATGAAGTGAAACAAATCATAATTATACGAGGTTAAATAAAGTGGTAGAGGTTAAAGCATGAAAAATCAGTGTCCTCTCGTGTAAGACATGCTTTGGGAAAGCAAGCAAGCAAGCCATTTTTCTATACAGAAACCAGAACTCAGAAATTTGTCAGTTTAACCAGTGACATACACAGGACAGGCATGCTTTGCATTTTACGGAAAGCCTGTTGGTGTTCGTCTGGGTTTAAGACTAGGAGAAATAGAGGAGTGATGTCAAAAGAAAGAATAACCTTGTTTGAACATGTTCTCTTTTTCAGGACAGCTTTGGTTTGTCTTACTACTATTGCCAGTATTGTGTGCTCTGCTGGCCAGCAGGAGGAATGGACAGATACCTATGAAAATAATTATAGGTCAAATTGGCCTGATGGCTCTCCTTTAATTGGTTGGTAGCTTTTTGCATGCACATATGTGGATGCACATCATAGAAAAACAGCTTCTGCTGAGCAGCTGCCAGCTCTCGCTGGTTGTTTAACTAGAGGATGATGCACAAAATTGTCATAACACATTTCTTATAAGACACTGACTTCAGAATGCACGTGCCTAAGGTGATCTTTGCATGGTGTATCTGAATATTGCTCTTTTTCTCTTCTAGTTTGTGGAGACATCCATGGTCAGTTCTTTGACTTGATGAAACTGTTTGAAGTGGGAGGTTCTCCTGCGAACACGCGGTATCTCTTCCTGGGGGACTACGTGGACAGAGGGTACTTCAGCATTGAAGTAAGTTTCTTATTTCTGTTTTTGGCTGTGAAACTGCTTGCACCCTATTGTGTATATTTAGCATTGTAATTTAACCAGTTCAGGAATACTGAAGCTCTTCTCAGATACCACTTGTGAGCAGGAGTCCATGTTAATGTCACTGTTGGTGTTTTCATAAAGGTTGCTTGGTATCCAGCCAAATCCCACTATATCTGTGCTGGAAGGCTGATGGAGAACAGACCTTGGTGCTAACTAGTGGCCATCCAAATACAGCACAGAAGGCAGACTGCTCCGCAGCTTTCGCGAGCTAAATAGGATGAAAAGACATGAGCTATCACAAAAGAGACATAACAGAAAAACTAGATAAACAACTCATAGTTTAGTTTGACTTTTAGGTTTGTTTGATCTGAGTCTCCTGGATGTGAAGTTTTATGAAAATGGAAGGACTAGGTAGGGGGTAAATGGGACAAAAAGCCAGCAGATAACATGCTGTGCTGGAGAGAATGAGTTCTGTTTAGATATGGCATGCAGGAGTGTGTGATCTCTGGCTTTTGATGCAGCACTTGAATCCACAGAGAAGTGGTGCACATGTGCTCTGTTGAAGGTGCTGAGACCTGGTGCAGACTCCGGTATCAGGTTATAGAATGTGGAGGTCAAATGACAGCATCTTAAGCTGGCTTGCAAGGGAAACAGTGTCCTGTCCAACCTGCCTACCTTTGACTAGAAATGAGTTAAATACCAAACACAAATCCTTTTTTCCAGTGCTCATAAAACAAACTGGATTTTTTCTTCTGTTCTGTGTTGCTGCTTGGTTATGCAAACTGACAGATGAGGTGCACAATTATCAAATAAAACCTAATCTGGATTTGTTCATCCAGGTCATAGTTGATCTAGTCACTGAACAGTCAGTCAGAAACCCTTGCAGCAGCTTTTGAGCTACAGCTTCACTCCTTTCTCTGAAACATTCAGGTTTTAACCCCCTCTGAGTCAAGGGAGAATACCCATTATCTGTTAGAAGCAATATAGGTCCTATGATACATGGCTCTGTGTCTGTGACTAGATAAGATGGCAGCATGCGAGAACATGTATACTGCTGTTTCATTCTACATACCATATCTTAGTACACTGTTGCCATATTGATATAAAAATATATAATCCCAAACAGCTGAGTTATTTATAATGTGTTTGTAAAATGGATCATCTTGCCGGTTTTATATTTATAGTATCAAGAGAACTTTCTTTAAAATAAAATTCTGTAAAACTACTTTTGCTTTATTAGTTCACTTTAAAACTTAATTTAAAATGTTAACAGAATCTTTGGGAGGCGGCACATTTTACAAATAGAAATATGCTGTTCCAAGTGCAAATGCTCTAAAAACTTAAGAATTGCAAGGTTCTTTCGCCCACCTGCCAAAAATCAATATAGTTAAGATTTAGTCTCATACTGGTCAGCACTTTGATCATGATTTTTTTGAGCCACGAGTGCCTGCTTCCTCCCTTCTCTGATCCACAGTGAGCTGTGAGCTAAATCATCGCTGTGTGGATTACCATGCTGGATCGCTTGGGGAAGGTTGGGGGGCGGGGTGTGGAGGGGGTGGCTTCACAGGCTTAAGCTGTTGTGCAGCAAAGTCTTGAACTACCGTTTTTCAGTTGTGATAACCTAGTTCGTATCTCCTGTTGACTTTGACCGAGCCAAGTTATATCTGGAAGAGGAGAGTTTCATCTTTGTTTCTATATGTGTTTCTAATATAAGAAATAGAACAAGTGGATTTGCTTCAGCTTTCAAGTGCTTGTCTGACAGTTTGCCAAAATCTACACCAGGGCTATTACTGATTAAAGACAATAGCAAGCCATATAAGACAAAGCAAAATAGCTTATGGGTGGGGAATAAGCCCCTTAAAATTACTCATTTAGCAACCTGCACATACATATTTAGCAAATTATAGTCTGAATTTAGTTTTTCCATTCTGGAACACTACTTTTTCACTGGAAGCAGTACTGGCTTCTGCCAGGGCCAAGGAAATATCTGAGCTGTTGCTTATATTATTCCTTTTTGTATGTAAGGTTCTCAAATTACTACTTTTTTGGTCACATAACTGATCCTCCCCACCTGTCACCTAGATTAAAGAATGCCTTTGAAAGGAAAGGCAGATTTCTGTTTCATAAGTGTATTTGGATGTAGAGCTATGCATTCATGCATGAACTCAGCACAATAAGTAGTGACAAGGAAAGGAAAATGGTGAAGAATGCAACTTGGCGTGTTGGGGTGGGATGCTTTTGGTGCAGAAGGGGCCCTGAGCACGTCTAGCAGGCACCAGCTCTTGCCGGTACTTTGTGCTGGAGAGGTCGTGGTGGTAAACAGTCCTAGCCTGATCTCAGTGCATATTTCTACCACGTCAATCACACCGTGATCTTTATTCCATCGATCTGTTGGCTCTCCTTTCTGCTATGTAGACACGAGACTGTTGCAGTTCTGGGGTCTTTCCAAAAGAATTAAGTAGCTGGTCCAAGGTACTAATCATGAGTAATATAAGCTTTAAAAAAAATCCCTTCAATTGCTGTGTGATATCTAGCGTAAAAGTGACACCATTGAGCCTAGACCTAGCTGAGTTCTGGTAGTGGGCGAGATAATCCTTGTCTGTGGGCTGCAAAGCATTTGGGATTCTTCTGGATGAAAGGTACTATATAATGTAAGCTATTATCATTAAGAACAGAGGAAGAAATTGCATAAGGTAGGTGGAAGGCATTTGATAACACAGAGGGAAAAAGAGAAAAGTATTTGTATAAAGCACTCAGCAGAAATGACAGTCCTTGCCCCACGGAGCTTTTGATCTAGGGGCTCAATCCTTCACGTGTATGCTTCGTTTTTACCAGAGTTAGCTCCACTGTTTGAAGGGGGGGGTGGGGGTGGGGGGGGGGAGTGTTTTGTGTCTTTAAAATTAATTCTAAGCAAGGTGTCACAGGATGAGAGACTAATAAAGGAATTACAGCAGGTAAAACAAAAAATGTCAAAATTGTAGATAGGATGAGACGAGGTTTCTCGGCACAGACTAAATCTTTATCCCGTAGTTGCACTCTCTTTTCCATTTGATCTTTTGGCAGACCCTGAGCATTTCTTCACTCAGAATAACAAATTTCTGCAAGTTGCAAGATCTGATACGGCGCACTTGTTTCCTCAGGTCCATAACTGATAACATTTCCCTGTTATGCTTGTGCACCGTTCCAGGGGTTTGACTCCGGAGTAGAAACCACTCAGTTCTCGCTTTCAAACAAGTTTTATGGTCATGGAGAAAAGAAACCCAAATGATCAAAACAGAGGGCTATTTTTAAATCCAAAGAATAGTTAGAGCATAAGTGGTTCTGCAGGAATAGGCTGTAAGGAAGAATGACTAATCTCAGTCTGAAAACTGTCTTTTGAAAGGCAGACATAAATGCCATGTGGTGTAAGGGGGAGTATACATATAGACTGCTTTTCATCATAGTCTTGGAAAAATTACAATCAGAGTAAATACCGACTATAATGCATTAACAATATTATGTAAATGAACTGTTGGGATTATTTTCCTGCTCAATCCCACATAAAAACATACAGGCTTAAATGTCAATTGAATATCATAAGGTACATACTGATCATTTCTGACAGAGCAGATAGTTAAGATATGGAGAATTAAACCAACGTTCAAAATGAACAAAATCAGAGTTGTGTTTTAAGGTTCAAAACATTCGTACATCTTCATTTCCCAAATGCAAAGACCAAAATTCCAGAAGGAGAAACTGTTTTTGTGGTATTTCTAGCAAGAACAAAGTGAGGTGTTTGGAGTGAGTCTGGAATTTGACCATCGGACCTTGCATCAATTAAAAAAGCATCTGGTGCTTGAGATGCTTCTGAGCTCAGTGAACTGTTTGAAATTATTAACTGGTCTCTCCCAAGAAAAGAATTACATATAAATAAATTTGTGTTAGTAAAGTGTGGGTGAAGTGAATGCTGGTGAAGCCATGTGTTTGTAATCTCTCAAGTCTCCATGCATTTTCTAGGACTTTATAGGAAGAATAAACACCTTTCAGTTTCCGCCATTGCTCTGGTGTGTTAATGTTTCCCAATAAACAGCCTGATTTAAAATAGTTTTGGCTGGTCAGGAATAGTTTACCAGTGAAGTCAATTGTTTTTTTCTCTTCTCTCAGAGCAAAGAAAATCCTAATACCTTAATTATCCTAAATTTCTTTGCCTTTTTCTTCTGTGTTAACAGTAGCAAATATGTTTCTCTGTAGCAAGAATTTGCATCTTGTAAGATCTCATTTTTGCTGGGCAGTGCTCCTCAAGAGCTGTGAATATTCAGTAATTCAGCAAATTCGTATTATTTTTGTATATATTAGATTCCCAGACTGGAACATCTGTTTGTGTCAGGGTCGTCCTCGCGGCCTGCCTGGTCCTGTGCCAGCTCTTCCCACAGCGAGTCCCCAACATGGCAAGAACCCCTTTTGGCTGCAGGGAGAGGACATGGGACGGTGCCCTGGAGGGGTCTCGCACCATTTCCCCCGTGATGCTTCCATCTCTCTGTGGGACCCATCTCCACAGAAAACAGCTGGGGCCAAGAAACAAGGTTGAACGAGGAGAGCTAGGAGCCAGCACTTGGATACCTGTTTAGAAAGTACTAGCTATAAGAATTAGAGGAACATTTAAGAAAAATAATTTTCTAGTCACTTTTTGGTTGAAAAAGAGGTCCTTCATTTTTGGACATTTTGAGGGCCTTCCAAAGGCTGAAATGGGAGTAATGTGGTCTAAACACTAGAAAGGAGTGTAAGGCAAGTAACAACGTTTTGCAGGTGCTCACTTTTCATAAAATCATCTGGGAGACTAGCTAGAAGAGAGTCTTGCAATAATTGAAGTCTAGAGGTGCTAAAGTACCATGCAGGTGTCAAAACAAGATCCCAAAGCAGCTTGAGAATATTCAACAGATTTAAAAAAAAAAAAAAAAAACAAACAAACAGAAGTTGAATGATCAGAATGAGATTCTTGAACAACATTTTAGAAACAGCTGAGACCCTGACCATGAGGAACAGATTCACTGTTACTCCACAAGAAGTCTATTTCCACAGCAGTAGCCTTTTTAATTTTTAAATATGCAACCTGTATGTACATGAGCACTGGTTTTAGAAACACAAAGAACAGGTAAAATAAAAGCACGTTGGCAAAAAAGTTGTGGCAAAGACTGTAAGTTGTCGCTGAAGATCTGGTTGATGCAAGTAGCACTACCTTGTTGTCCCTGTTCTGCAGCAGAGCCTTAAGAGAAAAGATCATCTTTTATGCCCTGAAAGTTGGGAAAAAAAGAATGAAATCCTGGTTGTAGTGAAGACAATACAATTTTTTCTTTATTTTCAGTAGTGTTCAGAGTTTTCTTTCCCTGTGCTCAAGGAGTGGTAGTTCAGAAATGGCAATAACTTGCATCTCTTGTGAGTATTTTGGTTACAGATGCAATGTATCTTTATTTGTCTCTGAAATAAAGCCCTAATAAATAGTCATACCAGTAGTGTGAATGCAGTTATGTGTGTAAAAAGGTACATGGTTTCCATTGGGATAGTTATTCCATTTTAGAAAGCTGTACCTGTACTAGGTACTGTGATGATATAATTATTTCAATGCAGTTAAAGTAATGCAATTGTTATATTTAGGTGAGATGTGTGTTAGTTACAGGGTGAAGGAGCTAAGCCAATATACTGTCCCGCGGTTCACAGAACATCAGTAGAGACCTTAGCAACGCGTGGCTCAAATTCTCCTTTCGAGTATGAATTACCTTGCGTTTATTCACACTTAATTTCATCTGCTGGGGGAGTGCCCAATGCCACCAGTCATTTGGAGGGAGAGTTAATCTTTTGTTACCCGTACAAAGCCACACAGCTAACAGTGAGCTGCATCTCTTTCTTCCCAGCATGATCAGTGCAAGAGCACCCAGAAGTGAGTGTGCTGTGTTACAGGTGTTGCTGTGGTTGCAATCTAGTGGCAACCGGTAACGATTTTTCAAGGTTCCTTGTTTTGAGCACATAACTTGAGATGCGTGCAAGAGGTCTGGGGCTTTTGGTTTTCCTTTTCAGGAGGTGCTGAGACGTCAAATGGTGCAAAGGCTCTAATTCAGCATGCAACAGTGGAGTTAAATCCCAAGTCCGTTTTGAAAATATGTGCCTTTGGCTTACACAGCACTTAATTGCACAGACCTTTTCTTTCCTGATGCTGAGGCTGCCAGAGCCTCAGCAGGAAAACAGCTTGACTATAGGAGCTGGGAGGTGGGCAGAGTATTTCTTTGTTATAAATGTAACATATCTGCTATTTCAACAGCTGAAAGACACTAAGCAAGTAAGCAGGGGTGCAGTTTGAGGGCTGGCATTTAAGAGATGTAACTTTTTTTTTTGATAGTATGAAATGAGACAGGCCAAAAATACCTTGGAGATGTCCAGGTCGCAAGGTCACTGCTGTACATTTTACATAGAGTTACAGCAGAGCTGATGTGTGCTATATTCTTGATGGAAAAAGTTGGAGGAAAAAAAAAGAGACTTTAAAATTTTGCTATTGGGAAGCAGTATTACCAAACAATTGAAGATTGGAAGCTCAGATTTTCAACAAGGGCAAATTATCATAAATCTTTTGACTTCAGTAAGAATTACGATATGCAATTCTAAGCAATTTTCTAAGCAGAGTTAGAAAAAAATAAAAACAGAATGTTTGCTCATGATATGTTGTTTGAACAGGTTTTTTGTATGTAAATGACTGTAAGTTGAAAAGCCATGAAAAATTTTCACCTTCATATTTGCTGTTTAGTTTGCATGGGAAAAAAAACCATTGCTAATTAGTTCTTGTTTACTATTACGATATTACATCACTGGACTACTGAACAGAAAAGGGAGAAAATTAAAGGAGTTATCTAAACAAAATAAGCCTTCCATATGGTACCACTGAAAACAATAGAAAATGTGAATGGTGGGCTTACAGTACTTGATTAGTGGCAGGGAAACACAGAACTTTCTGGACTGCATTGATTCTCTGTTATCTTCTCAGTCTGGTTCTCATGAGTGCTTCAAAGGAAGCATAGAAAAAATAAAAAATAAATCTGTGATAAGCAAATATAAAGAGATCTGCCCGTAAGCAAGTACCAAATGCCAAAAAGATAAAACTTCCAGCTTTCCTTATTTTCCCTGCTTCCCAAATCTGGGTGATATTTTAAGTACCTCATGCTCATTTCAATCTTGCCAAGGCTTTATGAAAATGAAAAACTTAGTTATAAGGGAAATGTAAACCACTCCTCTTTTTTTCTTTTTTCTTTTTTTTTTTTTTTTTTAATAGAGCACTTCATCTAAGCACTAATCATTGTGCTTTTCTAAATTATAAGGTGCTTTGGCAGGATTAGAAGCTCTAAGGTAACTTAGATACAATTTTAAAAGCTGGAACTTTTTTTGCATGGATGGAGGTGTCACTTTAAACTTCTTGCCTCACAACATTTACATCAAATTTTTGCATTAGCCAGTAAGTTCAAAGAAGTGGAAGGTTCTGGGAATTCTTGGAGGAATGAAGAAGTCATCATCAAAGAGACGGAGAATTGCGCTGGTGATGTGGAGAAGTGCAGGCTTCCTTCCCCATTGAAGTGAAATCCTCAAACCCAAGTTTCCTCTCTCTGTGCAAACTCCAACAGGCTTTCCCCGGGCACACCCTTTATGGTTGTTTTGGGTTACAGCAGATAATTCCTGTGACCTAACACCATAATTTCACGCTGGATTACGTCAGTGTGATTTACCTGGCGTTCTGACGTCTCTTCTCGCTTCCTGCAGTGGCAATAGCGCCTGGGAGGTGGAAGAGGTGGTGTGAGCTGGGAGGCCTTCCATGTGTTTCCAAGGGGGAGAATTAATTTTGCAAGTCCTGGAGGATGCTGCCTGTACTTTCTGCTCTTTCTACCTGGCTCTAGACCCTATGAGTAGAAGAACAGAAATTACGGAGTGCAGGCAGAGCATCCAGATGTTTACATGTAATAAATTCAAGACAAAGAGCAGTAGTATAAAATCCCTGCTGCTGTGTAATTATCTATGAATAGTGTGTGAGGTTTAGCACAAACATAAAAATGTTGCTTCCTTTTTCCTTTTTTTTTTTAAGATGAGGACTGTATAGCAAATGAGGGAGCAGAAATCAAAATCTTGAGACATGATTAACGTAATTATTCTGTTTATCAAGACATTCTGAATTGTAGAAGGGAATTCATACTGTACAAATTTAGAGACATTACATTGACAAAAATGCTGATTTTGCTCTAAGCAGAAACCGTGGTTAGGAGTATATTCTGAATTTCCAATCTATTGATTATTAAGGTAAATAAAGTACATAATTTTTGTCAACAGAACAAAGGGGAGTGTTAGGAGGTAGTTGTAAATGAAAGTGGGGGTTTTTTGACACCTTTTGTTTCTCATGCAACAGTTCTGCAGTTCATGGATATTTAAGAAAGGAAGGGTTGGAGGAGAAATTGGTCAGATAGTTTTCTAGCTCATGTTTTCTGAGAGGTTATTGTGGTCTGTACAGCATTCTTGCAGATGGTGGGCTCATCTTATGGGATGAATGGGTCTTATTTCCATCACCTTCCTCGGAGCTGTGAGTTTGTCAGCCAGGTACCTGAGCAAGATCATCCTGCACAAAGGATAAATCTTCCATGAAGTTTCCAAGTCTACTCATTTGTCAAGAGTCTCGTAATGCTTTGGCATCATTGCTGTGTCAGTTTTGTTTTCAAAACAACTATTTTAATCGGATGGTTTCGAGAGGTCTGAGCAGAGATTAGCCTCCCCAAGTCGTCTTTTTTTATCTTTAAAAACATGTCTAGAAGAAATGTCATCTCAAATAGAAATCTTCTGGAAAGATAAAAGGCTTTATAGAAGCTTTGTAGTAACTTCATTTAATGCAAGAGCTTTGTGGATTTTTTTTTCTCAGTTGTTTGTACAGAACAATGTTAAATGAAAAAATGAACAAGCGTTCAGGTAGAAACTGTGTAATACTGGAAGCTGAGGTATTTCCTGAAGTGTGGCTTAAATTGTTCTAGGGCAACTTTTCCTTAAGCCAGGAAATGTGGATCTTCCGGTGAAATTGTTTCCGCGGCAGGCTTCTGCCTAACCTGCCAGGTGGAGAGTGCGCATTTCATTTTAGAGATGCATGGCAATTACATCTTGATAGCTGAGGCCACTGAAGGCAATGCACGGCTGAACAGGGAGATACCACTTAGCAAAAGTGTAAAACTTTATCAGAATATACTGATACTAGTTTCAGCCGGTCCAGGTTGAAGTGCAGAGAAATGTTTGCATGTAATATATGAAAAGTAAAGTTAATCCGTTGAAAATAAATGTTTCACACAGAATACTTTTTCTTCTGCTACTTTTTTTGGTGGAGGGGAACATAAGTGGTTGAATTACATCATTAATTATGAATTATATTTTTCTTTCTTGTTTCTGATTCACAGTGTGTGCTGTACTTGTGGGCCTTGAAAATCCTTTACCCCAAAACACTGTTTTTACTTCGTGGGAATCATGAATGTAGACATTTAACAGAGTATTTCACGTTTAAGCAAGAATGTAAGTCTACCTTAACCATTCTCCTCTTAACTTTCTTTTCAACAACTTGATTTGTTATTTTATCAGTATTTGATACTGGTTTACCATCAGTAATTTTAAATGTACTTTTCATGTTAACTATCATTAATTTTAAATTGCAATCACTGTTCCCTGAGAGGGCAGTCGTCCTGCAGGGGCTGGCAAGGGCGTCTCAGCAGTGGAGAAAGGAAGGGGTTAGACTCCGCGCAGCAGGTAGTGACCGACCACCCGTACAAACCCAGGGGTGTCGTCACTTGGTGCTGCAGGTATCGAGACACTTCAGCTTGCCAACCTGGCCTGGGAAGCAGCCCGGGGCTACTGCGCGGCCATCTGGGCCTGGATGCTCCCGGTAAACCTGTGCTGCTGCTGCTTTTTGCAGCGGCTGCCTCTGCTGCCCCACGCAGCAGCCTGGCAGTCAAAACCTGCCAGCACGCCAGCTCTGGCACCTCTGCGACAGATCCCTGATCGCTAGTGGAGGAGGTGGCATCTCAGCAGGTCTTATCTGCAGCAGGAGGAAAATGCAAGGAATTTTTATGTTTGGGGTTTTTTTTCCCTTTAAATATGGCATTTTCACATTTACCCTGTAAGTAGGCTTAAACTTTTTGGTACGCTCTTTTTATAGGAATTCCTTTCTGTGTTGCAAGAAAGGATACAGTGACACATAAAAGCTCATTAGATGTAGACCTTCACCTGCACAATGAAGCTTTTTTTTTCTGTGACACTGTAAGCTGGAGCTATTGCCATAAGTCTGGGTTCCCTTTTTAGCATCGGGGATAAAGGAAATGTTAATTGGCTCAAAGGCTTCATGGTTTACTGAGTTTAATATGCATATTGGTAAATTAACATTTGAGCTTCATTGTACCACCTCGTTCATTTCATAATGGCATTTCTGTAGATAATTAATTATAAGGGACTGGGCTAAAGTTCTGACTACTTCATAGAGAGTATATTGAGTGATAATGTAATAGATGATAACCATTCATCAGACTCTTTAAGGCTTGCTGTATAGATTTTATGGCAGACTATAATGGTGTATTAAATTGTTTATTTACAGTTTTTTAGAAAAATGTAATAAAATTGGCAGAACTTTTATTAGTTTCACCTCAGAATCTGAAGAATTTTTCCAGCAGTGAATAACAATAAGAGCAAGATTGAGATATTAAGCAGCATCCTAATTTCTTTTTTCCTCTTAAATATTGATGGCACTTTCTGATACCGTCTTAATCTTTAAAAGGTAAAATCAAATATTCAGAACGTGTATATGATGCCTGCATGGATGCCTTTGACTGCCTTCCCTTGGCTGCTCTGATGAACCAACAATTCCTGTGTGTTCATGGTGGCTTGTCTCCAGAGATCAACACCTTAGATGACATCAGAAAAGTAAGTCTGAATAGTGCTCAGGCCTAATAAGTGAACAGTTAATCGCCAGCAACTAAAACTTGAATGCTTTCTCACTGTTGTTCATTTGTGTAAGATGCTTGTATGTCATTTTGACATTCATGTTGACATTATCACCTTTTAAAGGTCTTTTTAAATAGAACATAAAAGGAATTGCTGCAATTAGTTGTGTTTTATTGAGGTGAGGAAATCACTAGCATCCAGTAAAACAAAGGATTTATCGTGTTTGTGTTCTAAAAAAAATAAATGTGTTAGGTATATAAGTATTTAGGAGCGAATGAATACACAGCATTAATTTCTTTCAAGTATTATCTACTAGCACAATGTAAGCACACCATCTGATGATTCCTTGCACCTTGTTCGGCATTCTGCGCTTTCTTGGAGAAGAGATAAAAATAGCTCTAGAAAAACCTCAGAATACTTAAAATATATAATAAAAAAGTACGGTATGTTTGCAATGAATATAGTCAAAACAACACTATTATTTTAAGAAGAGTCAAGAGCTGCATTCTCAATAGGTCCTGCCACGTTTTTAATAGTACTGCACTTGAGTGCGTAGCAAATTGTCTAAGCAAGGCTTAGTAAGTTGACGCTTGTGTGGAACTCTTGTATTCTGAGAAGTTTCTTGTAAATCTCATGAAAGTTCAGAGAACAATGTCAAACAGTTTCTTCATGTAATCCGGTGTTGTTGCATGTTATTAAGGATTAATTTTTTTCAGGTGTTTTGTAAAAGAGATCTCAGTTGATATTTCTAAAAGGAGGTATTTAAGCCATTCATTCTTAGTGTTTCCAGCAGAAAAGATTTTCTTATTTCTTGCTTGCAGTTTGAGACTTGCAAACATGGATATATACTTCTGAGCTTTAAAGTTACTAAAAGATAAATTCTATTCTGAGGTTAATTTGTAGCCTACTAAGAACTTAATATGGTGTAAAAAAAACCTGCTTAAGCCAGTAATTACATGTTTTGGTTTAAAAACAATTAGATTAAGATATTAACTGCACTTTTAAAAATTACTGAATTAAAAGTTTTGTTTCAGAGGTAAAGGTTCGCTATCTCATTAAGCAAAAATATTCTCTGCCTAAAAATTAGCTGGCTTTGCAACAATGTAATGGCAGAGTAAAGCTGTTTAGCTCTCAGATTCTAGATTAGTGCATTAACATCTTCACTTCCCCACCCCCCCCAGCAGCTTTATTCATCTTTAGCAATCAGCAGGAATTGTTTTTGCATATTTATGAATTGTTATTTAATTTAAATGAATTACACTTACAAAAGCATTAATTGGTAGAGGGCCAAAATAAGTTAGAAGTGTAGGTATGCTATCAATATTTCATGATGAGGATGCAAAGGTAAAATTGTAGAGGTCTCTTATTAAAACTTTTTAACTGAGTGTTGAAAACATATAAAACCAATTCTTTCTCCTTGAAATTTTTTTGGGGGGGGGATAAAAAAGGTATGTTAGGTATGCTACTAAATCATTACTTGATCTTTCTGGTCAGAGTAGAGAATGTTTTGGACTGCAAGCCTGATTCATACACCCATCTTAACAAGGGGTGTTGTTATATTAAAGAGTTCTTGCAGAGGAATACTGATTTTTAATATTTCCCTATTTTGCTATACTTTGTCTTATTTGCAGTATGATTCTATATAATTTGAATTTTTAATACGAATAGTCAGGCAGAAAGAGGAATTTTTAGCTGCTTAGATTTAAATCAAAATGGGAACTTGCTTTGAAATAACTTGTATTTTTTTCTTGAGGTGCCTCACTCACATAAATCGAGTGCCATGATGTTTGAAAAATCCTGAAATACAAAAATACCGTCTTCTCTCTTGTCCACTGAAATGCTTGCAAAAAAACAGTAGAAAAAGGAAAAAAAATTGCACACAAATTCACAGAGAATGGGAATCCATTGTATCTCTTAATTTTCGGTTATGTCTGTTCCTTCTCCTCTTTGTCAGTGTTAGCAAGGGGTGTTTTACTGTCATTCAAAATCCATTGCTTTAAAGCTGACAGCAACCCAAAGCTGAAAAATAGGTTGCTTTGGGTCTTTGTTTGCCAACCCATGGAATGAAAAATAGTAACTTTGCTTCAGCGTTTCTGTGATACATAGTTGAAAGAAGTTAGTATTTCTTTGTCTCCTATTTTTCTTAGTTAGATCGATTCAAGGAACCACCTGCATATGGACCTATGTGTGACATCCTGTGGTCAGACCCGTTGGAGGACTTTGGAAACGAGAAGACTCAGGAACACTTTACTCACAACACAGTCAGGGGGTGCTCGTACTTCTACAGGTGAGTATTACTACTTTGGATGGGTTTCTGTACGTGAACTTCTGGTTTTGCAGTATAAATGTTTGCTTGAAGTTCGTGGCGCTACTTAGATAATTGGGCCTTTTTGTCTGCAGGCTTGCCTTGTTTTCACATAAATTCATGTTTGGTTTATTTGTATCTTGCTTTCACCCACAACTGGGAAACCCTAAAATGACTTAATTTTATTCACCAAAGCCTGTGTATTTTGCTTATTTCTGTTCTTGTAAGTTAGGGAATGAATGTGTCACTTCTAAAAAGGGGTAGGTACCTACATTTCTGGTTTGAAAATTAGCACTTAATTTTGAATGAAAGATGCCAGCATTGGAAAACTGACTATCTGTTGCTCTTCAGGGTAAGTAAAAATTGTGATTTCCCCACACACAGGTACTTTTTTTTTCTCTCAGTTTTATCAAACTTTTGTTTATGTTTGGGAGTAGTTCTTCCCAAAAATTGAGGATTTGAACGGCATTGGTTGAATGGGACTTGCTAAGAGCTGAAATGCAGACAAGTGCCTGTAACATTCTTGCAGAAATGTGTGGACTTAAATGCAAAGACATCAGTTCATCTTTGAAATGATTTCTTTCTATTGATGTTTGTTAGTAAAATGTAACTGTGAGAATAGTCCTGAAAAAGGTAATAGTGATGGGGATAGAAGGACATCTAAAGCAAATCTGTGGGTTAGTTTGTGACTATTTAAAGGAAACTTTCTTCTCTGTTTCTTTTCTGCTTAGTGTTAATTGTCCTTTAAGCATGGGGGGTTTTGTGGGTCTGTGTAAAGAGCCAGAACATTCTCTGTCCTTTACATTAAAGGAGTGGATTTCCTTGGGTGCTGGGGGATGTCCCACTGTCCCCTCTTTGGCAATGCACAGGGAGACCAAAGCAAGCAATGAACGGTTCCATTTTCCCAGTTCTGCCTGGGTTCTGACTGCTGCCTTTCTCCGTTTCCAGTGGTAGGCAGCTTGGTTTGTAGACCAAGTCCTGTGGACACCAGGCAGAAGACACCCTGTTAGGTGTGCTTGAGCTGGTGATGAAGAACCTCTCAAGCACTACTTCCATTCTCCCTTCATCATAGGACAGGCCTGTGTTACCTCATGAACAGCAGTGGTGATTACATTGTACCCTCCTCTGACAGTGTGGGGATTCTGAGGGGTTTTCGCTTTTTGTTTGTTTGGTTTTGATTTTGTTTTTATTACAGTAGTTAAGAACAACTTCCAAGGACACCAGAGTAACAAAACTGGCAGGAGAGGAGGTTAAATGGCAAAATGAACAATGTATCCAGTGAAATCTTAATTGAAAACTTAATTTTTGTTCAGGAGAACTGTGAAGATGCTATTGAAATGTTAAGAGGTTGTTGAACCTTTTGAGGGAGCAGTTCTGCTTCAGCCCGTGCTAGCGACACGCAAGTCTAAGTTTTCCCAACAAGCTCAGCAGAAGTGAGGAATCCAGCTCTTTTAGTTATCTTAGAAAATCTCACCTTGAACGTAGCTGACCCATAGCTCTTTAGTAACGTGTCAAAAGTAAATCAATGGCTTCCACCAGTAACCAGGAGACAGAGCTGCTAGAATCAACCTCCTTGTTGGTAACGTTAGCAGGAAGGTAACAGATGGCTTGACTTTTAGAAATTAGTTTTCCTAGTCCTTTCTTTGAGCCGTAATTGCTGCAGCGTGGGGATGGGCTGAGAACAAAGCGGTTTGCACTGCAGCCTGGGCTGCTGGCACGCACCTTTTGTGGGCAAGTCATACTGCCGCCTTCGGATCGATAACGTTTGGAAGGTGCTTGATAAATGTGTTTGGTCTCATTATGAAAGAAGGTGTCAAACTGTTGCAAACAATTGATCCATGCAGAAATGGGCTTATGACTCTGAGGGCTAAAATCATTCCTCTTCCTCTCAGCAGCAGCAAGCTCTGGAGCGTGCCTGGGACTCCCAGGCACCGCAAACAGTGAGTAATAGCTGTTTCCCGTCGTGAACCCCTCTTACAAAAGTGAAAAGCCTTGCAAACATGCCTTGTGCTTAGATACAGGGCTTATTATATACTGGAACAACTAACAACTTTTCGATTTTAGGTTTTTTTTTTCCAGAGCTCTGTTTCTTACAATTACCAGAAAATGTCCCTAAAATATATATCAGTTTCCTCCTGAAAATGTATCAGATCTAGTCTGTGTCCTGACTCATATTCAGAAAAGTGCATATTTCAGGAAAAGAGGAAATTTGTCCTAATTTCCTAATTATCAGGTCATGTGTGAGGGACATGTAACTGCTTAATGACACGAGCAAACGACTAGCTTGGAGTCACGTTATCTGAGATTACATAAAGGCAAGTATTAGTCTTAAAAGAAGTGCCTAGTTGCTCTGGAAGGTCACTAATTGCTTACCTAATGATAATCCCTGGCAAAAAAAAAAAGTATCCATCGGTGTGCAAAGTCTGATTTTGCTTGCCTTTTCTAGTTACTTCCTGAGAAAAGGAGTGAATTTCCCTGAACAGCCAGCTCAGCTTGTAAAGGAAGGACTGAATTATGTAATCCTCCTTCAAGAATGTCTGTTGATAGGATGGACTTTGTTTATTCTTTAGTGAATAAAACTTCTTAGTTTCTTCAGTCATTTTCAGAAAGGAAAGTTAAAAGCAGTGGGCATTTTAAAGGACGGTCAGGAAGATTTCAGGCGCATACGTGAGCAAGGGAAATGATTTCTAGATGTTTAAGATCTCTTAATCAATTGCAGAAAATAACTGTAATAAATAACTTTCATTTTATCAGACATGTTCATTGTAATGGCAAGTTTCAAGTGACTTTTCTCTGATTTAAAGTTATTTCCTATATATATATAGGACAAATATATATATATTATATATAATATATGTATTACAAAAATATATAACAAAATGCTATGAGGAAAATGACAGTAATGTGGCTTTCTAACTGTACATGCAACATGTTAACAGGACTTTCCAGCTCAGTAGTACACGAAATCTTCTCCATTCAGCCAAAACTCATTTGTGAAATGTTGAGCCATTTGTATGAGGTAAATACACGAGAAAGTATAAAGACTGTAGCTTACAGTAGTCTGACAAGCTTCTCACTGCATTTCTTAGGTGATTGCTCACGTACAGCCTATTGAATTTCAAACAGATCAAGTTTTTCTTCAAGAAACTTCCTTTTGTGTAAGAGTTCTTGAAACTGTTATGGCTAGCACAGTAAAATGTCAGATCTTGAAACCACAGGCCTAAACTGTCATTTAGAGACGTAAAGAATAGTCAGCTTAATTTTCAAGGGTGCTAAGAGTCAACACTTAATGCACCCCTTTTGCATCCAGCAACATTTCGCAGTATGGATTGTCAAAATTTATAGATCCTTGGAAATAGCAATAGCACAATGCCACAGTGAAAAGTAACTGTGAAATTTAAGTAATTCTTGGAAATTTATTAAAGTTCTCTGTATCTTAAAGTGAACAAAGAGCAATTGTGATAAGATTTCATTTCCCCTTTCTGAAATTTAAGGTTCTATGTCCTTCGCAGTCATGGTCATGTTTGCAATTTCATGAAAAAGTAGAAATAATTAATGGAGTGCTAGTTGTGTAAATTGTTTTTTAATTATTCACTTAACTAAGTGAAGCCTTTCTTTCATCCTTACCCAAAATAATGTCATATTCAGGGAATGTTATGAACAAGAGGGAATTAATTTGTCCCTGAGTGATATTCCCCCCTTCCCCGCCCCCACCCCCCGATTTTTCACCTGATCCAGCTGATAAAGAGGTTTTCCTCTTTGTTTATCAGATCATCTAGCTTTGCCTTGAATTTATTTAGTGAAC
The DNA here is from genome assembly GCF_018139145.2 of Gymnogyps californianus. Taxonomy (NCBI): domain Eukaryota; kingdom Metazoa; phylum Chordata; class Aves; order Accipitriformes; family Cathartidae; genus Gymnogyps; species Gymnogyps californianus. Next base: position 56,162,896 of record NC_059474.1, on the reverse strand, counting down.
ATTTATTTGCACTTAGCTGGTTGTACTGACCTTGCCAATGACCCATTGCACTTACTTCATGGACTACTGGTACAGTAACTCTCAGGCATTTCTATAAGAAACGTATCTGACTTGGCAAGATATACTGCTACTTATCATCTTGGGAATGGCTTCTTTCAGTGATCAGAAAGCTTGAAGAAGTCAGCTGGACTTTTTTTTTCTCTGAAAATAATATTAACATATAGAGAGACAGCCACTAAATGGGTTTGGGCAATTGTTGAGGCATGGGGAAAATTCTCTCCTTTCTAAGCCACACTAGGATGGGGAATGTCATCATTCCCATAAGATTTACTGGATGGATGAAGAATTAAAATGTTCTTTCATTGCATTTGGACAAAGTTACTATAAGCATGCATGGTCCTAACCATGAAAAGTTGCAATTGGATTCACGCCCAGCTTGTTTCATTTCCTTTGTGTCAAAGCTCTGGTAAAGAACGTCGGGAGTTTGCTTGCACCACTGAGTTAATTAGCAGTGTCTTATCATATGTAAAGTATATCAAGGGCTTCCTATCAGGGGCAAGCACATGTGCAAGCTTAGCACTCACTTTCTGGGATCATTTATGTGTATAAGACTTGGTTAATTACTGACTGTTAACATGAGCATGAGAGTGATGTGAGCCTGGCCAAAGTCAATGGATGGCCTCAGAAGTAGAGCAGATACTCAGAAGTTTCCTGCAGGCATGGTGCTCCAGCCTCTTGGGTTTTCTTAGTGAGTTTAATATCAGTTCTTAAGGAATGTTGAGCTTTATAAAGCTGTTTGGCTGTTGACTACATTGTTAGATTTTTCAAAAGCAACAAAAAAACAAAGGCAGAAACGGTTAGCAGTGGCAAGAGTGACTAGCATTGCAGACTCCTCTGAGAACTTCATTTGCCAGCCTTGGACAGCAGTGAAATGGTTTGGCCTTACAGATGCTCTGGGGCAGAATAATAATTTTGGCCCTGCCAGCACATCATTTCAGTGGTTTAATTTACATGCATGTTAAGTTTGTGAGTATGCAAGGACTAGAGAAATGTCTGCTAAAAGCTTTTGAAGACTGTAATGTGTTTCACCTCAGGGTGTGAGGCACAGTTGTATGAATGTGGGGTTTTGTCGGTTTGGGGTTTTTTTTTTAGTAGCAGCATTTTAAACAGATTCTTTTGCCCACTTTTCCACTCTTCCTTCTCCCAGGCCAGAAGCTTTTTGCTGCCCTCGCATTATCTGCCCAGCTGTATTGGTAGAATTGCTCGTGTGCTCCATCAGACCTGGGAACACATCCAATTTTAAAAGAATGACTCTGCAAAAAGATATGTGTTTATTTGTTCTAATCCCATGCAGTTCCCTGCTCCACTTCTCAGTGCAGCTCTGCAGACAGCACAGCTAAGGGCAAGAAAAAGCAGGTGGGAAGAGATGTGCTGGGAGCTGCCTAGGACAGTAGAGCAGCAAACACATTTGCCTTTGGAGACTGATGTGTGAGGCCAGTGGGCTTTGCTGAAAACCTGTTTTTATATGTGCATGTAATCTTAGAGAAGCTGCTGGGCTAAATTTGAACGCCCTTTTTTTAAAGAAATGTTTACGCCTCTGCTTTAATGGTATGATGAAGGATATGAAAAAAAAGAGATTAAATCCATCCAGTTTTTCCAGTTATTGGTGGAAGAGCAATTTGAAAACATCTGCCATTTTGGTTCATGTTAGCAAAGTACTGCTTCTCTTCCAAAACTGCATAGAAGTAATCAGTGATCATGCAAAAGAGACCTCAGAACTAGTAAACTATGCATGAGACATTTTAATGAAAAAAGGATGCCAAAGTAGGGAATGTAACAGTCACATACTCCATAGAGAATAACATCTCTCTAGCTTAGTGGTGGGGTATTTTGTTTTCTCCGTGAGTCACAGCTCTTCCGTGATTCAGCATGACACATGAAGTGCAGGCAGAAGGCTGGGTCATTCTGGAAAAGCCTGTTGCGTGGGGGGTTTCTGTTTGTTTGTTTTCCCTCTTGGCCAACTGCTTTATTTCTGGCTCATCTGAATTACAGTCTGGGCTCTGCAAAGCAGGGCAAGGAGGAGAGTGTTTCTGGAAGGGTAGCAATCAGAAAAACTTGTAGGGAATTTGATTACAAGACAATTTTCATTACAAAGATTAGGAAAAAAATTTCCAAGCAGAAATCTTTTCTGTAACAGCTTGTTTCTGATAACTTTTGCCATAATCTCTGTTTCACTGGCATGTTGCAGGACTTCCTGCTGTTTACCTGGAGGGCATGTATTTTTGTGTTGAGGACTGTTGTTTAATATGAAACTGCATTTGGGCAGGAGCAAACCGATGTTAAGAAAGTGCTGTAAATTAAAGCCCTGTATTTATTGTCACAATTGGTATAGCATATGTAATAGCTGCATATGGTGAAAACTTTGCTTCTCCCCAGCCCCCACTTCAACAAGTAGCTGAAGAAAAATGCCTGAGAGTTGCTTTGCCTTTTTCAAAATAAAATATCCAGATAGACTGCTCATGGGTTGTAGTGGTCTGGGTAATATGAGTGTTTGCTCATAACAGATACCATGCTATTCACTTAGAAGAAAAGATGGCAGCCAGATTTTTATTTTTTTGTGTGTATTTGCATGGAGCACTATGTGGCATCTCTGCCTTTCTAGGCGTGGGCCCTGTAGAATCAGCCAAATTCTGCTAGTAGAAGTCTATTTTCCACGCATTTATGAAGAATAAGATAATTAAGGAATAAAAGAAAAACCTTTTGTACTTTGAAATGGAAAGAAGAACCTATCTTGTCTATTTAGGAGCATTTTTTACCACTTCATTATAGCTTCTTTAAAAGCAGTACTTAACACAGGATGAAAAGAATACTATGGGAAAAAAAAAAAGTAACAGGCTAGACATTTTGAGCAGCTGCACTGATAATGAACATAATCAACTGTCTATCAGATTTTTCATTATAGACCCCAGTTTTCAGAAGTTAATGTAAAAATTTCTAAACAAAATGTACCATAAGTCTACATTTAGTCACAATTAATTATGAAAAGAAATGTATGCAAATTAGTTCTCATTTGCCAGTGGTTTGAATGGCAGCCTGTCAGCATTTGAGATCACTGCAGTTGCCAAAATGATACCCCCCGTAATTTGGGAATTGAAATTATTTTATAATGGCAATCTTTTTAGACAATTCCAAATACCCAACCTGTGACTGAGATTATATGCTAGATGGGTCAAGTCCAAAAACAGCAATATACCATTCTACTGGGTTTGTAGCCTCTAGCTGCAAATGACATTTCAGCTTCAAAATATCCAGGAAGCTTGGAGGCAAGCAGTAGCATTTCTCTTGGATAAACTGAAGGAAGATGATGCATTAGATTTTGTATTATTTTCTTTCATGAATTTTCATCTCTTTCATGCATGAAGTTAGAAACTGATGGGGCTGTTAAGTGATTGCAAGTGGGCTCTGGAGGTGGTCCATGAAATCATGGCGGGAACAGCAGGTCTTTTGTATAATGTTTAGTTGAGATTTTTTTTTTTTAACTTGCTCAGTATGTTTAGCAACAGCTTTTACTTAAGTATTTTGCATAACAGTGTTAATGTATGACTGCATCTTGCCCCTAAGGTACTGCAAAACAGTCTGCTCTTGCCATGGTCTCTGATAATACATACAGTCCTGTAACGTAATACCTGTATGTGAGTTACACTTGGAGATTTTCATGGTTTAACCCCAGCCAGCAACTAAGCACCACGCAGCCACTCACCCCTCACTGCTCTCAGTGGGATGGGGAAGAGGATCAAGAAAAAAAAAGTAAAACTCGTGGGTTGAGATAAGAGCAGTTTAATAACTAAAGTAAAATAAAATATAATACTAACAATAATAATTAAAAAAAATAGTTGTAATGAAAAGGAATATAACAAAAAAAAAGAGAGAAATAAAACCCAAGAAAAAGACAAGTGATGCACAATGCAATTGCTCACCACCGCTGACCGATGCCCAAGCAGCAATCCGCCCCTCCTGGCCAACTCCAACCAGTTTATATACTGGGCATGACGTTCCATGGTATGGAATATCCCTTTGGTTAGTTGGGATCAGCTGTCCTGGCTATGCTCCCTCCCAGCTTCTTGCACACCTGCTTGCTGGCAAAGCACGGGAAACTGGAAAATCCTTAACTTAGGATAAGTGCTACTTAGCAACAACTGAAACATCAGTGTGTTATCAACATTATTCTCACACTAAATCCAAAACCCAGCACTGTACCAGCTACTAAGAAGAAAATTAACTCTATCCCAGCTGAAACCAGGAGAGAGATTCAGAGACTCTGCAAGTTTGTGTTACAGGTACACTGCGAGCCCATTGTGCTGCAGAACCAGAACAGAAGTGATCATGGAGATGCCTTAGTGGCTTCCCCAACACCTTGTATTTCCTTCTTTAAACCTTTCCAGCTGTTCTATTATTTGAACTATAGGAGAGTTGAATCAATAGTGGAAAATAAACATGATGAACGGATGTTAATGCAGGGTCTATTTTACTTTTTCTCCAGCCATCAGGTGACATTTCAGAGCTGCTATGTGAGGTTTACACCTTTTGCCACCAGTTTTGATTTTTTTTGAGTAACAGTTTTGTTTGTTGCTCTCCAAATTGCCCAGCAGTAAGAAGAGGGAATTATAACATCTATATGTCACATCCTGGGCCTCAAATCCAGGAAGAATCTAGGTCCTGGTCCTGGTCTCAGGTCAGACATTGCTCTGGGGCAGGATGCACTCAGAAGGCAGTCCAACTCCCCACCTGTACCAGCCTGCTTCTCCACCACGTTGCCTTTGGAACTAGAGCGCTTGGAGCTGGTCAGGCTCCAGTCAGACAGGGACACAGGAGAGTAACAGCTCAAACTCCTGTGCCTGGCCAGCTTGTCTTGCTGCTGATGTGCAGGCAACCTCCGCTACTGGAAGTAAATTCAGGTAGTGACAGGAGGTGGTAACTTGGTTTGTCCCCAGGTTTAATGTTTTAAATGCAACTCCTTTAAGCTGCTAGTGAGAACGGAGCCAATACCATGCTGCATCCTTGCCAGTGAGCAACGTTAAATTCATAAGTGCCTTTCAGACATAGGGTCACCATGCTGCAGGGGTGTGGATGAGGCCACCTGCTACCTCACAGGGGTGCCCGCTTCCCACCCTGCTGAGAGGTCATGAAATATAAAGCAGTCAGCTGAACGATTGCTTGGTTTCAAGGGTGAGAAATAAATCTGGATTAAGCAAAACAAATTGTATAGGACTGGCCCGAAGAGGGAGAAGAGGGAAGAGCTCTAGATGTCATCTGAATATAAACTCTTTCCCACCGCTTAGATGTTTTTAAGGGGCCTGGTAAGGTTTTGCCAAATCTGTGAAGTCTTTTTTTATTCCAGTGCCACTTCTCCTTTACCCCCTTCCATGCATGTTCTTTGTTCTGTTTTGCTCTTGCTACGGTTGGCTTTGGACAGGGGAAGCCAGAAAGCTTTGGCTTTCTTGGGTTCTGCATTAAATTACTAACGACAGGAGAAGAGAGGTTTTGCTTCCTGTCTTGAAGTGATAGATGGCCATCGTGCTTGTTATCCTTCAGTACAGGCGTGGAGAGTCATCAGTGGTTTAAAAGCAAGAAGAAAACAGCCATTACAGAAAAAAACCAAAACTTATTTTCAAAAGCAACAAAATGGAGTCATTTTAAGTTCTGTAACATTTATTTAGGTATAATTTTAAATAGCTTTTCTCTGAAAACTTAATATTTCACACTTCTGCTGTCAAAACTGCGTTCAGGTTATGATATGTTTTGTTTTTCTTGTATGTGACTTCCGTATGTGTTCAGTGTCTTGAACAGCAAGAATGGTTTTCACGGTACTGAGGTTGTAAGAAAGGGCTCTTCCATTCTCCTTGAAAGCAACACTGTCCATGTGCAGTGAAAAATATGATAGAGATTCCTCTATCACCATTTTCACCTAATGATTTTGGTTTTGCTCATACAGTAGAACATGTCTTGGAAAGATGTATTCAATGGGCACATATTTGGGGTTTCAGAAGTCACAGAATTTACATTTTAAGTTACCAAGGGGAAAGAGAATTCTTGTTTATCAAGGAGATAAAGTTCAGAAGATCAAACATCTCCAGTTTAGAGATTGATTTGCCTTTCTTCTTTCTGTCTTTCTCCCTCTCTTTCCACACACCACCTTATTATCTGGTGTCCGTAAGCAGCCTGTGCATACCGTAGTTAGTGGGCGAGGAGGTTTTCTGTTGCAAGCAACCATTGTATCACATTTTTCTTTTTCAGAGTACATTGAATCTTAAAGTATAATAAGAGAAATTTCTTTCTGACAAGCAATAGGGTGATTGTTGTTATGTAATGAATTGCAACTTTCCAGCGTTCCTCTCCACGCAGTTATGGGGTGGGATTAAAAAAGGTGCTGCTGCTAGTGTTGTCTCTACTGAAATCTGCCTGCAGAGCAGGGGCTGATTTCATGAATGATGCATGTTGGATGAAACATTTTTTGAAAGCTAGAGCTAAATGTGGTGCTTCTGATAATGCTATAACAGGTGCTATTATTTTCTTCCAACAGTTACCCTGCTGTATGTGAATTCCTACAGCACAATAACTTGTTATCTATACTCCGAGCTCATGAAGCCCAGGATGCTGGGTAAGTACGTGTGGAGAGGGGATACTAATAATGAATAATGGCTTACCGTTGTCAAACAGAACAAGGAAAGAAAGAACAACTGAGTGAGAATGAACTGGAAAACTTAAAATTAAGTTGCAACAGCTCTCACTTTTTATTAATGCTATAAAAACATACACTGGCATTAGAACATCTTTTACATGATTATTACTGAGTTACAGGACTTAATGAATCCTCATATATCCCACTTAGTTTGCTTTAGTGATTTTAAGTGGCATAAAATGGCCAAAAGTTATTTGGATGCCAGACTTGGGAAGGAAAACAAATTCAGCTCAGAAAAAGAAGTTTTGCAAATGTGCCTGAGACTTCTGACACACTGATTGCCACAACACCTGGGAAGTGATTTGGCTTACAAAGGCCAGAACTCTCATCTCTTTCACACCTACCTGAAAATTCTGGACCTACTGGTTTTATGCTTTATCAAGAAAATAAACGTGTGGAACTCAGTAGCCAAAAATTATTTTAGGCAGGAGTATCATTAATGAATTTAAGGAGTTTATTAAGACACTGTGCAAAAACAATCCAGATCAAGCACTGGGTGGTGTTGATGGTTCCCTCATGAAACTGTTGCTAGTGTAAAGACAGAATTTTTTATGCTGCTTTAAAAAAATTATAAAAAATTATCTATTAATTGAAATGTACCATACTTGTGAGATTTTAATGAAGGATTGGTATATGAATAAATAATTTTGCATATCTTGCATAAATTATTAATGTGTTTATTTGGAGGTAGAAACTTTACCCAACCTGAATAGTAATAACAAATAAAGTAGCAAGATTGTAGGAATGAGGTTGATATTCACTATGCATATAAAAAAACTATTCTGAATGTTTGAATTAACACATACTTAAAAACGTCAATGCAATTAAAAGCAAGCTATTACTGTGCCAAAAATAACTGGCATGAAATACCCAAGGGTAATGAAATTTCATTTTTATTGTATTGCTTTCCAATAAAGGGTGAAAAATAAAACTTTGTAGAAGGGATTGCATTGAAACTATACAATGGTTTCAGTGCAACTATTGTGGATGTTTGCCAAATTCTTCAGTTTCTTGTAGCTGAAGACTGAAGAACAGTATTTGGTGTTACTTGTGTCTTAGTAAGACAAAAGTACTGTTTGGTTGGTTTGCTTCCAATTACTTGCAGGTTTAATGCATGATTGATTATATGTTGGTCCAATAAGCCTTTTATTTTTCATAAGGCAGCAAGGCTAGGTAATGAAAACATGCAAGCATTAATCCACTGGCTAATAGACTGTGTGAGATTAGACACAGCACTGAAAATATTGGACCTCCTGTTTCCCCTCCCCTTCTCATACTTTCCATCTCCCCTGGCCTGGCCATCACTTGCATGCCCAGAGAGGGCAGGCAGCTGGAGAGTCATGGAGGACGTGCACTTCTCTTCTGAAGGCAGTACCGTGCATCTCCAAGGCACGTGCTGGTGCTTGCCTTCACCTGCAGTCCCACGGAGGGAAAGTCTGGGAACGTCCTGGGGTGCACGCGCATAGAGGCCACCTGGCTCCAGGGATGGGCACGGAGCGAATTCGTAACAAAAACCACCTCTGGCTCACTAAATTTCAGACGGAGGCACAGCTTTCAAGCATGGTGTGGATCCTTGGCCATCCCAAATGGATATAATGAATAAGCCTGCAGGAAATACTTTCTTCCATGGCTTTAAAAAGCACGTATGCATGTTTTTCTGTCTTGGCATTTGTTAACAGCCAATGCAGTAAGGTACCAGGGTTTTTTGCACTATATTTGGTCAGTGACAAATATACATACAACACTGGGCAATAATTAGTATCTTTTCTTTCCTTTTAGGTACCGTATGTACAGGAAAAGCCAAACAACAGGCTTCCCTTCACTAATCACAATTTTTTCAGCACCAAACTATCTAGATGTATACAATAACAAAGGTAAGAATTTAATTCCTGTTAGTATACAGTAGACTGTACTTCTCTTCACTCAAATATATTACATTGGTTTTCTTTTTCACTCCTTCCTCTATTTATCAGTTCATGCCCATTTTCTTCCTCTATTTATTAGTTCATATCCATTCCATTTAGTACGTAATACAAATCTAATTAAATTTATTACAGGCAGATGTATGCTTCTGAACATAACTGTAGATTCTGATATGCCTTAGGATATTTCTGTATTTTGAGTGCAAGTTATGTAAATGTTACACAGGAAGCAAAACTGAAAACAGCTCTATTAACTAAGAGAAGTATATTAAGAAATGCTGTGTGTGAGCTGTTCAGAGCCCAGTGTCCCTTATAATTAATTATTTGTACCTTTGCTCCTTTCCAATAAAATTAATGGAGTTTGTATATGCAAACCCTCTAGCCAGCTAACAAACTTTGACAGATCATCAGTGGATAAAGCATGAGATAGATACTGTCTGAGTTCCTTTATGTTTTGTTTTTTTAATCACTTGTAAACTATTAGGTAGGAAATGAAATATCATTAGCCAAAAAAAAAAAAGGTTACTGCACAATTAAGCAGTCACTGGTCACTCTATAAAGACTCTACTGAATACAAGTGTTTGCAGCTTCTCTGAGTTTATTAGTTTATTGCATTCCCTGAAATCTCCTCTAAGGATCTGGAAAAAAAAAAATCATGTTTCTGAAAATAAAACATTCTAATAAACCTGTCCTCCTATATCTTGAAATGAGCAGTAATGTTTACTTTCTCCTATTCCCAGTAAAGCTAAATTTATTTGTGTTTCTCTGTGAGCAAAACAAAATAATTTTTTTCTCAATGATATTCTTGAAAGTAGTTCCATTGCAAAAAGATCAATCTTTCTTGAGAAGAGACATCTTTAATCTGGATGCTTACCTGCAAAGGAAGTAAGCAATTTTAAAATTTTTTTTTAAACTTGCAAAAGAAAGCTCTTCAGGCATCATTTTATATTATAAAACTTATAATCTAAAAGCTGTTATTCCATGAACTGTATGCAAGGGAAGGAAACACTTCACTGTTAGATAATGGGGTTTGTACACTTCGGTGTTCTCCATAAGTGTGTTAACTTGTGGAAAAAACTAATAAAAGCATTCTGCAAAAAACATGCAAGCAGAGCTGTCAGTAGCTACTTTTGTAGAAGTAATAATATAGGGACTCCACTAGCAACCCAAAAAGCACAGGATGAAACAAGGAATGTGTTAATTTTCTTGGCAGCATCGTTGCTGTTGGTGGAAAAGTGTATTTAATCTCTGGGTTGGCTGCTTTGGGTAAAACGTAGACCGATGACGGGTCTGTACAAATAAGGTGACAGAAAGTGTTCACCTTTTGTTTCTTAATGCGTGTAGGCCGTTGTGTGCACATGAAGGCAATGGGTGAACAATGTGAGATTTTTGTCATGAAGGCAAATGTTAAATGTAAAACAATGATTTATAATATTAAAAATCTTGAATTTGAAACCACAGAGTTTGGGTGGTGAAGAGAAGTGCCTCTCTGTTATCTGTGTTTCGGAAGAGAGGGTCATTTCCCTTGTTCCAGGATGCTCCACTGTGGCAGGCAGGTCTTAAAACTGGTGGAAAGCCTTTTCTGGTGAAAGGCTGTAGGCCAGCTGCTGAGAGGCACTGGTTATCTGCGGTCACAGCTGAAGTTTGGGTGTGTTGCTGGCAACATCTGCTCTGAGTGAGCTCAGGCAAATCAGCAGTGGTGCGAGATCGGCAGCGGTGTGCCACTCTTTAATGTATGACTTGTTATAAATTTAGAGGCTGACCTTTAGCAGGTTTGTAATGAATTTCTGTTGGGTTTAACTGCCTCCTTTTCTCTCATTAGAAGTTTTGACGCATTATTTCATGTGACTGATTGCGCTGGCTCTTGGCATTTAAGGTACATCATGCATAGTTTTTCATGCTGCATTGCTCATGCATCTTCATCTGGATAGCGTTTGGGTGCTTGCTTCCCTCTTCAAGAAAGAAAAACACCATCATCCTCAATCAGTCCAAAACATGGCTACTTGTTGGCTTCCTTGATTTGCAGCAGATGAATTAACTAAGAACACAGAGCTTCTGACTGACTGCTTTCAGGAGGCGAAGGAAGGCTTTTCCATGCAGAGGTGTTACAGGACAGTTGCTCTAGCAGACTCATCGTGCACTGGTGCAGAACCTGATTGATTTTTACAGATCATTTGGGGTTTGGTTACTGTCAGTCCTTGGAAAAGGAGTTACTCTCCTACTAGTAAGTGCCTTCCTTTCTAGTATGCATTCTTAGTATGCTTCTGGTTGTCACTTAGCTAATAAAGTCACCCTAAATAAATCCCTGAGAGGCTCCATCTCCCACTGATATGAATGGGTCATTTTTAAATGCAGTGTTAAAATAAATACATTTTTTTAAAAAGCTGCGAGGGGCTAGGAATGCTCATTTTCTACCCCAGGTTGATAGTTCTCATACCCATTAAAGCAGATATGCTTTCTTGTACTTCTTCAAAGCACTGCAGAAGGAGTGGGCTTGGTTGCCAGCTTTATCCAAGGGCTTATTCAGTCCCCGCTGGAGAGCAGCCACGGGGATCAGATGAGTCCTCAAAGAGCAGTAGGGAGGCAACATTCCCAGAGCAAAAGCAGGTTTGGCAGGAGCAGATGAAGATAAGCTACCCAAACAAGACCATGTTCAGCATATCTGCTGTTAATAATGCTGCTGTGGACCCTCTGCACGGGCTGTCTCACAGTACAGACCCACCATGCGAACCTCTTTTGGCTTTGCTCTGCTGGATTCTGGCACCGAAGGGAGTTTTCTGTATCCTTTTGGTTACTGGCCATTGCCTCATGAAGGCTGCGTGTGTAATTCATCCGTCATGTGGCTGCTGGTCCTGTCGCAACCCCAGCCCACACACATGCACAACTTCGGGTGCCAAAGTTAGGTTTTTCAATTAGGAGGCTCCTGTCAGGGGTTCCCTGTGTAGTTAATGGAGACAGAGATACACGCTTTCAGGGGGTGATTCAGAGACTCAGAAACTGCTGAGATATGGGGAGCCTAGTGTGCCTTCTCTTTTCAAGACTATCCTTCTTCATTCTTGTTATTAATGCCTTCCATAGTCATTATAATGGAGAGCATTGGCAAAGGGGAGGAATTTATACATATGTTTTTTGGCAACTTCTGAGCTTCTGTTCAGTGTCTTCATAGCTTTCTCAAACATTTCTGCTCTCATTTATATTATTAAGAGGCATAAAAAAAAAGATACTAAGATTGTTATTAAAACTTGTTACAAGAAATGCCAGTGCATTGATGATTTTCTAAGACTACTCCTTCTGGAGAGGATCAAAACTCCTCATACAAGAAGATAAATGTTAATTGGATTGTGATAGTTACCTGTGACTTCAGGGCCTCGGAGGAAGGCTGTACTGATCAAGAAACTCTGAGAAAGTTGTGTAAGTACAGGTTTACCCCTGGATTCAAGGGTGCCCATCACCAGGAGAAATTCTCTATAGCAACAGAATAAGAGGGTGCCAAAAATTACTGCATTGTATGATCTGCTGGCCTTGTACCGTGTCTAAACTTTCATTCCCGCATTTAATATTTCTTAGTGCCTTAATTAGGACTTGCTGTAACGCTGTTCGTGCCCCAACAACAACAAAAAAATCAAGTGAAAGACTTTACAGAAGTTCTACAGAAGCAGGCAATTTATTTGTAAATCATATTTTAGTGTCTGGCTGTCACTTCAGTAAGTGCATGCTTTTTGGCTGAGTGAACAATTTTAACTAGCTGTCTAAAGACAGACTATTATCTTTTGAACACTTTTAAAAGATTAGGTTTTGTAGTGGTGAGATAACCACCAGAGAATCTGAAGCTATTGAAAAAAATAACATGATGTCTCTTCCAACATGCTGCAACGTACACGTGGTGTTGCTGAAAGGAAAAACAGATCATGAAGGAAAGAAACAAAGAAAGTATGCAGGGGAGTTTGGGATACTAGAAAAATCAAAACCAGCTGTACATCGGTATGCTTGTTAACGTATCAGATAAATAGTATATCAATGAAGCGTGTATAAAGTATCAGCATGTGGCATACCATAGATACAGGTTAAGAAATGTACCTGATCCGAATGGATCTAACAGGAAAATTATTTTCATATTGGAAAAAGGCAGAGTAATATACCTGGAAGACAAGGATGATCTTTGAGAAATAATAGCACTTTGGGAGAAAGAAAAGCAGCGTAACCTTCTGTTTGCCCTATCAGTTTTCTTTAATGCTTTATCTCTGCTGTTGTGATGAGGCCTTGTCATGGAAACAAAAGCTTTTAAAGAGGAGCTGTCAGGATATCTAGGCCATCTCATTGTCGACGCAGAGAAGTTTGCCAGAAGTGATTTTTGCAGTCTGTTGATAAAATCTTGAATGCTATTGCGCTGTTTCTTTGGAAGACGCAATTGCACATGTAAAATAAAAATCTTCAGAATTCTGTAAGGGAAGGTTTTCCCAACTGCAATTAGCCCCACTTCTGTACTGGATTATTTACATCATTACCTTGTATAGTAAATCATTTTTTCCTTTGATACTGTTTGAACTCCTTAAGCATTTTACTAACCCTTTTCCCTGACCTGTCTTGGGCAGAAAACACTGTGGTTACTTAGCAACTCTGCTGGAGGAGAAGGCACTGTTCCCAGTTGCGCAGTTAATGCTGAAGTTGATTTGGCATTAAGTCAGAAATTGAAATTCTTTCTTAGGTATGAAAAATTTGAGACACCTTTCACTGCATTTATTTTCTAAATACAGGATGGGTTTTCTGAAAAAAATTACAAGAAAATTAGTTAGCTTCTGTGCTAAAATTATTTTGAGGTTGTTTATCTAAAAACATGTAGTTCATTCTGGGCTAGTATTTCTACCATGCTCATTATTTTTTTCCTCTGATGGAAATGGTATCAATTAATTTATACTGAAAAATGATTCAGCAGATCTTGAAGCAGGATATGTAATGTCTTTGGGTAATTCTGAACTATCAGTCATGCAGTTTAATGTTGTTCACATTGCTTAAGGCCTTAATCCACCTCCCAACATATAGGCTTTTAAAGCACCATTTGAGATGCCAGAGGCGTCTTAGACATCCACTCTGATCTGACAGGTATGACACAGGAGACGGGCGATCTGGGCTTATCTTTAACCAAAGGAGATACCCCAGGGGGGTATCTCAGATGGCACTAGGTGCTTATATTTGACCCTGAGAAGGTTAGAAGAGCTGTCTCCATTTCTAGCTGAAGGAAGAGGTTTCTTACCTGCACATTTTTCACCACCCATATTTCCAGCCTTAGGTACCTATGTTAAATGCTTAAAGCTAAACAGTACAAATGCCCTTTGCCTGCTGCGTTAGTGTTTCATTTCACTCTGATGTGATTTCAGCATCCGATATCTCAGTTTACTAGCATTGGAAAGTATAATGTCATTTGGGATATCTGCAAATCTTCACTTTACAAAACATTAGCTTCTAAAACTCATTTACAACAGCGAGTACCAAAATTAGGTTAAAATGTGTGTGACTGTTAAGAATAATAAAATAAGATTCTTGCTCTGGTTGGTGATTATACACGATAAACTGTGGCTGGTGGCTTGGTCTGCTAGCATCTGTCTGAGCATATGTTTGGAAAGAAAAGTATAGAGGTTGCAGCCTGGAATAATAAGCAAATGTTGGAGAGAGTCAGGTTTTCCTCACTTACGGGTTTCATAACCAAAGGAACTCATCCCACTTTCTTCTGTCTCCTCCACAGCGACTGTGTGGCCTGTAGTCATATAACCTTCAAAAGATTCCTGCTCTTTCAGGGCAGCTGGGGTCTCCTATAGCTACTTAGGCATCAGGTTAATGTGGACTAAGAAATGAAGCAGAGGTGAAACCCCCCAACCTTTTCTGAGCCAACAGAGAGGAAAAAAAGAGCTATGACTGAAAGAAAGCAAGGGGCCAGAAGAGCTCAGGGAAACTCCTGCTGTTATGTGAGAAGCATTTTCTACTTGATTCAGGTGAAGTTTTCTTCTTCTGACTACTAAGCAGTAGTCAGAACTGCACAATCATAACAAGAGCCAGTTTGTTTAATGTTAAATGTCATCTTCGTTAGTTAACTAACAAAAATATTCTGTGTACATTGTGCTTGTAAATGAAAGATTTTAAATTAAAAATTCAGAAAAGTATTTGTGATACTGGTAACTACCCTACTTTATTTTATTCTTTTAAGAGTAGGGTTATTTTAGAAGACTTCTGTCTCAGTTATTACCCTGGTCTACTGTGCAGTGTTATTTTTCTTCAAGTGGCTTTTGAAGTCATTTGTTGGGGAGCTGTACAGGTTATTTACAGAGGAGAATAGTTTTTAAAATACTGTTATTGGAACTTGCTTTTGTAAGACATTCAGGTATATAAATTAATAAGGTGGTGTGAAGGGTTTTTTTTTTTTTACAGTAATCTCAAAATAAATTATCATCCTTTAAAAAAAAAAAACAACTAAAGCTATTTATATTTAATTTGCTGTTTTCCAACTGATCTGCTTATGGTTCAGGCTTTTTTAGAGGCCAGTTTTAAAAGTTCCTTGTAAAAATGATTTATTCAACTTTCACAGAATTTAGAAATAGACTTAATGGATAAATTGAAGAAATAGTGGGAAGGGGAACTACCTCAGCTCACTAAGATGATTAATTGAAGTTTTAGTCCTTCTAAATGAATCTTCACAACCATTAAGTGGTCCTTTTTGTGTGGTTTTGACTCATTTTTGCTATAAAGCCACAAACTATTTATTTCTATTATGCAATTGTGTCACTGTAATAGAAAGAGAATGAATTTCTATTTGCCATATGTAATTTCAGCCAAAAAGTGATGGAAATATTAAGAGTATTGACACTAGTTTTCTCATTTTTGCTAATAGCAGTATTAAGCCATTTTTATTTTACTGCGCAGCAGAATGGCTGCTAACTGTCAGACTAGGATGGGCAAGAGTCAAATGTGGTTTATTTAAATGGAGGGTGTCTGCCTGGCAAAAGTTTGCATAAACGTTAGTGAGCTGTTTTCTGTGTCTATCAGTGAGTAGGCTTCAGAAACTCCCAGGTCACTCTGGACTCTGTCATCGGCCACAAAATGGAAAACATTTAGCAACCTATTAAATTTTTGTGGGAAGCAACAGTCTAGTGCATCAAAAAAAGTTTCTTGTCTGATTGGTACACACTTTAGTCAATGGAAGGAGATGAATAATCAGAAGAAATTGTTCACTCCCTTCAGCCAACGTTGCGACACACTGCATTTCCTACAGTCCTGTGCCATATTGCAGTCATGCAACATCATTGCTGGCTGTTAAGTGATAACCAGCCCCTGGAACTATGTTTCTCCCTGGGGAGCCACGGGTGGGAAGGCTGGAGAAAAGGGGAAAACAAAGTGTGATATACCTCCTTCTCTAAGTGTCTTTGGTGTGGTATATTTCTGACATACTTTTGATTCATGCTGTTTCATCATTTATGAAGGCATTATCGTGTGTGTTGCTTCCTTGATTCATTTTTCTTTGACTAAAGCTGAGGAGGACCATTCTGAAGGTCACAGGTTACTAGATCTCATCAGGATGGCTTAATTCCTAGCTTAAAAAGGCAAATTGAAGATGATTTATGTAAAGTTACATACATGCCTTCCAGTATGTGCAGTATATTGTCTCTAGCGTAAAAAGTATTTGATGACAGCTCATCTACTGCTACAGAGCTAGAACTGCTACAAGATCAGGTGAGGACCAGCAGGACATAGTGAAGTCAGCGCTGTCTACATGAGAGTAAGCATCTGAGCGGTGATTGTGTTCGGAGCTATATGTAAATGCTAGTAGTGAGATGACCAACAAACTTCATGTAAAGTTCACTGAGCTGTCTTAAAAAGTGAAACCCCACCCTTATTTTTCTGGTGACAAAAATGTAAAGTGCCAGCACCTTTTATAGCAGATGGAAGCTTCAGCTTGTGTTGACTGTTTTGGTCCCATGTTGATTAAAGATCCTACCTGCAGTCTCCTGTAACTGTATTGTTTAAAAACTTCTATGTCTTTGTGTTCAGGATAGTTATGAGTCCCCTTGGTTTTAGGTGGTCATCTCAAAATTACCTTTTTCTCCACGAGCAAAGAAATACTTGCTCTTCTATTTCATAAATGGCTCTGTTCACATCCAAAAGCACATGTATTCTGTGCCTGTGCAATTTAGAAATTACTGAATTTCAGGAAACAGATTCTGTAAATTAAAATATACCCTAATTAGGTTAGAGATACTGTTACCAGGTTGAGTAACTGCATTATTAAGTTTTCACATTACATGTGTCTTTGCAAGAAGACAGAAAAGAAAAAAAAAAAAAGAAAAAAAGGAGAAGGAAGGGATGAGATTTAGTTTTACTGTTTCCCAAGCTGAGGCAGTTGGCCCGTAAAGTGAACAATAGAAATCCAGCACGGGATGATTTTTATTGAAAGACCATGTTATTGAAAGCGCTCTCTCAATACATTCTTTTAAAGCCAACGAATAGACCTGTGATACAAACAGCTGCTGAACCCACCCCCATTCTGTGTTCTTCCAAGCGGTCTCAATGAATGGCCTGAGGTTTGAGTAATCTACAGCAACCTAATAACCACTTATTGCTATAAAAAAATTTTAAAAGTGCATGAAAGTCTAGATTTGGTCTGCATCATAGTGTTAGCATAGTGTTGGGCAAACTTCATGCTTTGGAAAATGAGTTTTGATAAGGGCAGTTATCTAGGCTTATTGTAGAGTTCATTTTATTTAATCTGCCGCATTTTCAACATGATTTCTTTGCTCCTCCCTAAACAAACTGATATTGTCCCTTTCTCTCCCACCTGCGCTCTCTGCCCCCTCAGTTATACCCAAGCCACATTCAGCCTTTCCCTCTTTCAACTGACTTTTGACTGCGCTGGGACTGGGTACAGCTATGGTCTCTTCTAAAAATAAATAGTTTTTTCTTACTGTTATGCTTTGTAATACTTTGATTTACTTTGTTCTATTAATATTGCAAAAACAGGTTAAGGTTAATCAGATCCTGTTTCAGATATGACCCTGAAGTCCATTAACACAAGTTAATACTGAACTTGGTGTAGTGCTTTAAAAAGTGGCTATGGCATAAATATCTATATTTCTGCCCATTAGCAAATGTAGTCTTTGTGTATGTATGTCTTGACAAGAATGATACAATTTTAAGTGGTGCAAGGCAAATTGTGTTAGTATTCATTCATACCATAGGGAAGCACAGTCTCTTGTGCCTAGAGTTTGAATGATGTGAGAAGAAAGTATCATCTGTTGTACAATACTATGAATGAAATACGTTGAAAATCTTCATTGGAAGAGCAGCATTTGAACTCTGAGTGATAAACGCTTTTCTCTGTTATCCCAAAGTATGGTTGTGAGGAGCTCAGATAACTGTGTGAAATGGGTGGTTGTGGATACTCTGCCTCATTGCCTGCTGGTGGCAGATCCCAGAGCCTACGTTCATGACTACTCAGAGTCATTAATTCACTTACCAACCCATCTTAGTGCCAGGGAAATCTGACGACACCACTTTCAGACTGGAAATGGCTTGCAACTTCTTTGAGACTGTATCCTATTATAACTAGCAGTAAAGTGCTGCCGCTGGGTCAAGTGGTTGAAAGCTGGTGAGCAGCTCTGCAGGCTGTGCACGCTGTGAGCGTTACTGGTCTGGTAGCCAGTCACACGCGTGTGGCTGACATCTCTTTTGTTTCTTTCTTTTCTCCCTTCTAGCTGCAGTATTGAAATACGAGAACAACGTTATGAATATCAGACAGTTCAACTGCTCCCCTCATCCGTACTGGCTTCCAAACTTCATGGATGTGTTTACCTGGTCCTTGCCATTTGTGGGTGAGAAAGGTATGTAAATTGGCTCTGTTCGTAGAAACTGAAAAACGGTTTCTTAGTCACTGTGGTCTCGTTTATTTGAAATGGCAAGAATAATTTGAAGACAGATGACTTGCTTTCAAGGACAAATTTGAAGAAACAGGTCTCAGAGGGGCAAGCAATTACCAATGGTTAATCACACTTCTCTTGTGTTTTTATAATTTCCACTCTTTCCAGGCTATGATGCCATTATGTTTCTGCTGTAGAAATAGATTTTATGGCATTGCAGGCCAGCGGTGCGTTCACTGAAGAAAATTCTTATTGGTTGTTCCTTTATAAGCTCTTGGGCATTCCCTTGCACATTGCTTACTGCTCAAGGGACATCACAACAGACTTCACTACATCATGGTTACATCCTTACCCAGCTGACCTTTCTGATAAGATGATGATGGGTTGCTTTTTCACCAGCGAACACAGAGCTGGTGAGGCTAAGACCCAGTCTGGTTAACTGTTCCTGGAGAGAGCAGAGAGATGGCAGGAAGAAGGAAAACCTGCTCCTCAGCCCCTTCTCTGCCCAGGGCGTACAGTGCCTCATCGCTGGCGAGAAGACTCTAAAGAACATAAATGATGCTTTATTGAAACATGATGCTCTTGATGTTGCCTGAAGACAACTTCATGCTATGAATGGCAAGCACACAAAAGGCATGAGAACACTTTGGTCTAACATATTAAATGAATACATAATGCAAACTGCTTAAACCCCAAGTCATTTTATTCGGGGCCTGAGATGAAGCTTGCTTTGATCCATCCATTATAGTATATTGCTGCAACAGCAATTGCTGCTAGAAAACTATAATAAACTCTTAAAAGCTGCTTGGAATAACAGTTCTCTCTTAATAGGCAACTGGAAATACAGCCAGCTGTGGCTCTTACCTGCAGTCATGACCAGCTTTGTTTTCAGCTACTCTTTTGTACAAGGAAAGCCGCTGGTGAGATGCCTGAGGTCTCTGTGAACAAAGCAGATAGACTATGAAATAGGGATTAACAATGAATAGACATCTGTTTCCACTAATGGAGACATTACATAATCCACACTGACGCGTGTTGCAGGCTCTTGTGAAGCAGATAAAATGCTTTCATTTTCTTTGGCTGTAAACTCAGCCAGGCCGTTTTTAGGATGAGCCTGTTCTCCATACATGTTGCAGTCCTGTAAGATGTTCTGTAACATCATCTTTTCAGAGGCTTCCCATTGGTGACCTCTTCAGGTGGGACTGCGGGATGCACAGTCAGATTTGTTGAGGTTCTGAGACCGTGGACGCTCCTTCTTTTTTCTTGGCTTTTTTTTCCTCTTTCATGTCTTACCAGTGGTCACTCTTACCAATTGCTTGGAAATTTTAGAGCCCCAAGAAGTGAAATCAGTGTTTTCCCTTCCTCTGCAAAACAAAACTCATGGATGTAAGAGTTGATGTTCTACACAGCTTTTTATTTTTTTCCTTTTTTTATAGATTTTTTCCCTCAAAGGCCAACCAAGGTAGGAAGCTGTTAGTTTCACTGGTCATTGTTAATGTGGAAAGTCTTTCCACTAATCCTGTCAAAGGAAAATATTAAATCCTTCACTAATGTAGGAAAAATATAGCTTTGTCCCACCCTTCTAATGTTCCAAGCCGTCATAGTTGTCACAGAAGAGGATTTTAATAACCACTTGATTAAAAAATTTAAAGTTTCAACCTGTGTAGCTAGTGCAGGACTAGACATGCCTGGTAACCCTTTTAATGATGCTTACTACATGTAGATGTAGTGGAGATTTTCTCAATCTGCTAATGATTTCACATTTTACCTCGTAACTTTGGCTTTTTTGATCTCTAAATTACGTTTCCTTGGTTGTGATTTTTGCTGGGGTTTTTTTTGGCTGTTCTTACTCTGTGTGCTCTCTGGTTAGTGTCTCACTGTTGCCTTTCCAGAAAGAGCTGGGACCAGGTTAGGGGTAGCCTGAGGCTGACCCTTCCATACCCAAGTTGCAAAGTAAGCAAGCTGAATATATTCTGAATTCACCAATAATGATATTATCATTACTGGTTTCTTATTTAATATAGAATAGTCCAGCTGGAAGGGACTTACAATGATCATCTAGTATTTTTGTCCTGGATTTCAAGGGACACTGCCCCTTTGTGGGCATCTTACAAGGGTTAATGTTTTGTTGAACTGAAAGTACAGTGTCCAAAACCTGAATAAATAAATATTCTGTGATTCCTCTTGCTGTAACTTTTTCAATTGGAATGTCATTCCATTTGCTGAGCAGGGAAATCAAATCCTACTGCAATGTAGCAGCAAGAGGAGAGTGGTCAGTTCTGTTGTCCAAGTTGAATGAAAGGCAAAAATGTATTGGGGGGAGAAAACAAAAGTTACTAAGTTCATGGACAATTGCAAAAAGAGAGATTGTAGACACATTATTTTTTTTTAAGGTCTATTTGTTGTGGTGTTCGTTATCTTTGGAACAATTTTGATGGAAACCTGTACTTTTTATTAACTACACAAGACACTTCAAGCTTATATTACTACATGCATAAAACAAGGTCTTGTTGTTTAAAAAGTGGGTGCTGTTTCTGTACTGAATTTTCATTAACACTACTACAGCTAGGGTTTGCTCTCTGACAGACTAGGGAAGCTTAGTATCAACATTTTGCATTTGTTTTCCATTTTAGTGACAGAGATGCTGGTAAACGTGCTGAACATCTGCTCAGATGATGAATTGGGGACAGAGGAAGATGGGTTTGATGGTAAGAGCCTCCTGCCCTTGGTTGAGATTGTTTGCCTTGAAACTACTTTAAAAGCTTATTTACTAACCCTTGGATAATTTTCTGAGTCCCATTTAAGTTCTGTGCCGCTGAAAGCAACTGTTGTGCTAGACTCCAGCGGATTTGCTTACTGCATGCTTTGGAAAGAATTAATGGATCTTCTGCTCTGTTCTAACCCTTTCCTTGGTCTCACTCTTTTGGTTAAAAAAAAAAAAAAAAGTGTTTCCTTCCGTGAAATCTGGGTTGTGTTGTCATGAAGGGGTCAGATGTTGATTTCATGCATAAGATCCCAGGGATTCCCATAGAAAGTTTAATTACATCAGTGAAATGATCTTCCTACAATGAAATAAGCTTCCTGCAGAGCTCCTTCCAGAACATCGGTACCACAACTTTGGAAGACTTGTACTTGAAATATTTCATTAGTCGCCTCTTTTAATGCACTTGTGTATCTAAAAGGCTTTAAAAAGCAGTAGAATCAATAAAAATAAATGTGCAAGCACAGATAGAGAATGTTCTGACCTGACATTTCTGCTAAGAAGAGTGGAATGGTTACTTCAGTTGTCATTTGGGTTGGAGTTTATATGATGATAAGTTGCCTTGTACCTGTTGGTTTGACTGTAAATAATACTTTATATCTTGCAATTTGGGGATTCTTAGAAGTCAATTCATTTTATTAGACATTATTTTCTGTTAGGCTGTGCAAGAGTAAATTGCAGCTCTCCAGAATGTCCCTTCTCAATTGAGCAAAACTGAAAAAAATCCCATGCATCCCTAACATTCTTACTATGAATGCTTTCAGTGTTTAAAAAAAAAAAAATCATCTAGGAAAATAACAGAAATATTAAAAAATTTAAAAAGGGCCTGGAAAAATCTAACAGTACCAAATATTCTCAAGATGTTTGTAGGTAGAATGAATGAACCGGGAGAAGGAAGAACTTTCAAGTAAGACAAATATTTAATGAAGTTGTAATTAATAATTAAACTTCTCTCTCAAGGTCTTTATTTTTAATCTTTGGAAGAGGAAGCTAGATCACAGGTTTTGACAAATGTTTCCTTTGTGCTGGAGAAGAAGGCTATGGATGATAGTGCTTTGATTTTACTCTGAAAAGCCAGATGGAATTCCCTGTTCTGCATCCGCCACAGAGTGTGCACGTGAACAATTATCTTGCAGGACTTGGGACAAAGACTGAATTTATTGAAACCAGTAATCAGTGGAGAGAAGAAAACACCTGTTTGAATATTATGCCCAATTTTTTTCTCATGAAATTTAAATAAGTAGCTACTGTGTAATTAAAGCAGTGTGTGAAACAGTACAGAGGCATACAATGAGTAAAAACTGTGTCAAATTAAATGCAGTAGCAACAAAACCATGTGCTTAAAATCCTTGGCTCAAGAAAGCACTTAAGCACAGGCTGAAATCCCACTGAATGGAATGCCAAAGCAAAGGCTTTATGGGAAGGATTTTTAAATTAATTCAGCTTTGGCCTAGTACTTTCTTTTAAAGTTGTACTATAAACTTCCATTGAGCATAGATAGGCCAATGCCTGTAAGTCCTTTCCTAAAAATTTTAGTGTGTCAGCATTCCCATGCCTAAGTTACAGTTCAGGAGCACGTTTTCAAAAGCAGAGTCAGAAATGACGAGGCGTTAAGGGTCTCTGGGGACAGCAGCCCTCTCCGGCTGCAGGAGGTCTCTGCATCTACTGCGGTTTTTCTGGGAGGAGGGTGAACCCCCCCATCTCCCCAGGAGTTTTATCACAGCACTCCTCCAGACGTGGAGTTTGCAGCATTGCAGGGGTCTAAGCAGGGAGACAGGCTGAAATCCTCTGAGCTTGCATGTGTGTGTACTGCATAATGATATCTAACAGCATTAAAGTTTCCAAATGAGGAATAATTAAACCGTTCCTGGTACTGTAATGCTAATACTGTTGTCTAAATCTGCTTTCAGTTTTTAATGTATGAATGATTTCTCTGTGTAAAACATTATGTTAAGGAAGATATTAGAAATGTCACCTTCTTTAGCATGTGTAGCTAAAACCAGAGCTGGCATATGTTCACATCTGCTTTCCCGGATAATCCCCTTAGAGCTGTAAAATGGGATCTGTGGTGCTGGTGCTGCAGCTTGCTGTGGGTGCACGCTTGTACCTCCAGCCCACTGGAAGCAGTGGGCTCGTACACATGGAAGAGACTGAAGGATTCAGGCATAAAAGTAAATTTGAGGGTTGATTTAAATTTAAATAGAGGCTGATATCTTTAATGATTTCCTGGTGGGTTCTGATTTATTATCTGTACAACAAAGGAAAATCCTCTTTCTCGCAGAGATAGTTGAGTTCCCTCTCTTTTCTTTTTTTTTTTTTCCTTAGAGCCTTGCCTTTTGGGGGAGAAAACACAAGATGTATTTCATTTGTGTTATTAATGAAACAAACTAGAATGATTATCAGCTTAAAACTGTTTCTGTAAGGGCTGTATAGTCTTGTAGTGGTTCACCATTTCCACTATCCTTCTTCGATAATTTCTGTCCAGCTTCCTTGGAGGACTGCAGCAGTACAGTCCTATTCGCCCACTGACATTTTTCTTTAGCAGTATTTCCCATAGAAGGAATTGCCTGATATCTGCAACAACAGATGCATTTTGTTTGATGGAATGATTCTTTAAAATAATTGCTATTTTTATATCATCAGTAGTTTTCAGGGCTCGCTGCTGATTTCCTTTCTCTCCTTGCAGTTTGAACATGCCCTGACCTGGGTTCCCACATGTAATGAGAATGATCCACCACTATGGTTTGCACTGATCATTCATTTCATTCATTTGTTATCTTCTCTTACACTTTCTTGCCCTCTGTCTTCCCTTCTCACTTCCCCCTTCAAAACAAAGCCCCATCAGTATTGCCTGACCTCACTGCATGGTGTTCTTGTGAGCCTTATTATTATTATTATTATTATTTTTGGTTCCGAGTCATGCATGTTGCATCTAGCCATGAGCAGGATGCTCAACAGCATGTATTCCCTTTTTTTTCCCTCCCCCCCCCCCCCTTTTTTTTTTTGCCTAAAGAAACACGTCATGGGGATCTGATCAATTTGTTGTAGGCAGTTTCTATGTATGCTTAGTGGGAGAAAGCCTAAATAGCAATCGTAGTGCCCTTTATCCCATATGTCCTTGCTGGCCTGTATTGGCCTTTTGGTTTCACTTGCTTTAAAAATGAGAGGATATGATAGGTCAAGTTTTCTCATCTCTGATAGTTTCCTCTTGATGTACTTTCTCTCTTTCCTGTTTGCTATGGTGGTTGCAATATAATCTGATCCAGCAAAAAATGTATTGGGTGAACGTTAGCTCATGTGCTGTATGGTTTGTGCATCAAACGTATCGCTTAGCAGTAGGAGCTGCAAATAATTCCACCCAGCCAGCATATAGTGAGAGTCCTGTTTTATTTTAATTAGCAACAGTTCTGGCCTCATGCATTTGACTGAAAAAACTAAGCTGCTAATTAAAAGGGTGCAATAATGTAACAGACAATTGACACAAATGCACTGCTTGCTTTGTATGCATCGCTATCGTGATTTGGCATAGAGACACTCCTAAATTACCTGCATTAATTTTTTTATTGCCTTCAACGTTGTACCTCACAGCCTTCTCATGGAAAAGCCGCTATCACAGTGCTAGCTGCAGCATTTATTCCTCAGTTGGAATACAGCTTCCCCAGTACAGTGCTGTAGTCTGAGCCTAAAGAGAATTACCAAGTCAAACATCTCCTGCCGATCAAAACCTGGTTCTGCTGTGAACAGTGGCATACGAAATTTGCCACAGGCTTCAGTGCAACAAACTGCACCTGGGGCAAGCTCTGCACCAGCTAACACAGAGACTGATTGGGCAAAAGCAAAGGCCTTGTCATGAGATCTCAGTTACTTACCAATGCCTTGGTAAGGGTGTTCATGGTACTGCCTGGGCAGATGAGGGAGTCTTAGCTTTTCAATGAGTTAATTTTTAACTAGGAGAGGAATGGAGGGTTTTTCCCACTGGTTTATGTTTGCTCTTCCTCTAAATCAGCAAGGTTAGGCTGCAATGTATACCTAGTCTCTGTGAGTTGGTGGCAGAGGGGCATTTTAATGTGATCTTTTTATTTATTTATTCATTCATTTATTTGGCCAGGTATGATTGTTTCCATGCCCAAAGCATTTTTCATGTGAGCCATAGTATGGCACATTGGTGTGCTCTGCCTCTGGACCAAGCTAGCAGTGTGCACTAGATAATCAGTGCCCCCAAAACACGTGTCATGGTGCAGTTGTGCCTGGGTACTGAGTGCTGCACTTGTCTTGCTCTCAAAAATAGTTTATTTTAAAATGCAATACCTTGTACCATGGTGGTGTTTGGATTTGATAACTGTAACCTGCTGGACCATTTGAACAAATGCATGTGTGCGGTAGATAGCGCAGATTTTGGTAGAAGCAGCAGACATGTCTATGAGAGTAAGCTATTCTTTCAGATATCAGACATAAATAAACCGGAAGAATTGGTTTGATTCCTCTAAGATAAGAGGTGTCATCAGGCAGGCACACTCCATATAAACTGGGGGGGCTGTTTTTGAGAAGTTATTAAGCCTTATCGAAGCAGCTGCAATAATGTAGGAGAAAGTATGTGTTCAAGGGGTGGTAACACCGAGGCTAAGCTTCGCTGCTCATCTTCTGCCTGCATGTTGGTTTCCTGCAAAACCTACTAACAAGGCTTTAAGCTGAAAAGGTTTTTTTCTTTTTCCCCCCATCATTCTCAATCTGTTTCTTTCCTTTTGGATGTTCCCTGCCTAATTTGTTTCTTTTCTGTTTTTCAGACTTTACTTAAACATTGCGTTTCCATTGATGTTGTCAAATGTTCTGTATTATTTTTTATTTTTACTCTACAAACATCACTGATCTTTTTCTTTCCCCCCTTTGGAATTCATAAGAAGATCCCATTTATGCACAGAAGAAAGGTATTCAATAAGTTGGAAGGCTTAAGTTTCATTAATTTTCCTAGTGCTTAATTAGATAATATATAATATATTAGGATACCAGTGAGAGATTTGGGTTTGGCTTTTTTACTCAGTATTGTTTTCTATCTGTTCAATCCTACATCTCAGAATATTTTCAGAGTTTATATTCTTTTTTTCATTGTTCTGCTTTTTAATCTGAAGGCCTAAATTACATTTCATATAAGTTCTACACGTCCAGCTTGCAAGATCTGTGTTTGGATGCTACAAATCCAAAATCCAATAGAACTTGTTAAATTACTGAAGTAAGATTCAAAGCTTTTATTCTACCTCTGAAATAATTTTTCCACTCCAATTTTAAACTTGGATGATTTTTTTTTAAGTTCCTTCATGCAAATAGGGTTTGTTTAGATATTGAAAGAAAAGTAAAAACTGAAGAGGATATCGGGTGTTGTTTGCAAAGGCTAAAATTACCCTTTTACCCATAGCCAGTTCTCAGGTTGTGACCCATTTACTTCCACAGAAGTGTATGCTTAAGTGTAGCTGAAGTAATTCAGAAGGATTTGCAGTAATAGTGAATTTCAGAATAATAAACTGGAGTATTCACACTTGAAATGTGAGTTTAAGATTTATGTATAAATAGTTAGGGAATCCAAATACTATATCAGGCTAGTAGTATTCAGTCAAAACTAACAGGGCAATAAAACATTGTGAATATCAGGTGCATTGTTTAGCAAATAATGTTTTTAAAAAAATAGGATAAATAAAATAATTACTAATATTTTAGTAAACAAAATATTTTAAGTTATTTTCACAGATCTGTTACAAATTAGGAAATCTTTTAAGTGTATTTTTTAGTAACCTTTTATGTGTATTGATGAGAAACAAAATACTCCCTTTGAGCCTGTTGTGTTTTATAACTAAGTCTTTTTTTTCCATTCTTATTTTATATGTAAGTGTAGGGCATTGTATTTAACTTCGGTCATAAATTATATTTCCAGCTTTCAGTTCTCAACTCTTCTGGAGGTTCAACAGTGACTGAAAAAGGTCGAATATACTTACAAGATCAACTAGAACACTGTGGGTTTGTAATAAACAAGTAGGGATAGTGACACTTGGGGGGCGAAAAAAAAAAAAGACAAATTGTGTTTAAGTGCTTTCAGGGTAAAAAAGGATGAAAACCATGTCTTGTGTATCTTGAGAGTACAATTCAGGGAGATCATAGTAACTGAGGCAGGAATGTACCCCCTCTATGTCCTGAAGAACCCAGCTGACTCATTGCTGTTTAATTTAAATTTTTCATTAAGCTGTTACAAATATATTAATTCAGTTACAGCTGAATTACAGCTGTTTCTCCCACTCTTTATTGTCTAGAATTAGACATTTATGCCTAAGACTTTATATCTTTATATTTTTATCTTTATATTTTTAATATCTTTTCATTTTTATCTTTATATGTGGGAGATTTGAAAGCCATCATTCTCAGCATAGTTTCTTTCAGTTTGAACTTTAAGATACAGGCTCATAATTTCAAGACAGTCTAGGAGGACAGTTAGAAATGCCTGGAAATAATGCGTTTAATAGCTGCCCCAAAAGATGGATGCATGCAAAAGTAGCATGCATGATTGTAAGACATCTAGTTTACGCTCCTCAGCAGATGTACGAACATATCCCAGTATGTAAGCATACAGTTATCAACAGTTGAGCATGCAGATTGTGATAGCTGTGGGCACATACGAGGTGGCTCATGTGGACCTGTTTGTACACAGGCTGGTCAGGGACACACGACCCCACAAGCAGCTCTGCAGGATTCCCTGTGCATGGCTATTGAGCTCCCACGTTATCAAACTCACCCCTTGCACTGTTTAGAGTTAAACTTGATCTTGACCACAGTGTTAAAAGTTGCAGTGAGATTCATCCTGAGGTTTTATGTCTTTATCTGTGATATTTGTTCCTACGCTTACTTAGCTTTCTTTTGAACAGCTCTAGGATTTGTGAGTTGAGTTTATTTTCAATTTTGAAATTTTTGCAAAGGATGGCTATTTGTTTTGAAATTCAAGCACAGAAAAAAAAATGTACCTCCTCTTCACCTCTTCTAAAATGCCAGGGTATCAGCCAGGCCACCTAGTCATCTAGTAAATATCACGAAACAACGCTTGCGCTTCCAGCGGTAGTCTCAAACTGTTATGAGTTTAATTGTAATTGAGAAATCTGCAGTAGAAAAGGTGACAGTGCCTGATAGAAGAGCCACAGGGCTGCCATCAGCAGAGATGCATGGAGAAAACTGGAACTGTGAGAATTATTGCACAGTCACCTCCCAGAAGCCACCCAGCAAATCTCCTGTGTGGCAGCGTTGGACCTCTCCAGCGCTGCCCAGAGCGGCTGCGACCGTGAAGAGGAGGAGCAGCATGTGAAACGCTGGCGCTGGTGAAGCAGATGGGACTTTGGCCGTTGAGTTCAGCGGAGCCTGCGTTTCGTTATGAGCCCTTTCGGCTGAAGTCGCTTTGCACTCATAATACAGCAAAGGAAGGTCTGCACGAGAGGGCCCCATGGCTGTGTCTTCTACAGCTTTTCACCTCTTGCATCCATCACCCACGTTCGGCAGCGCCTTGCTCCCCTGCCTGGCGCCCGCAGGCGGCTGTCTCTGCCGCTGCCTTGGCTCCCTGGGGCTGTCCCCTCTGCTGCCATAACCGCCTCCCTCATTTTTGGCCCTTTCTGCTATTTTAGCTTCCATGATGGACTCCACTTTATAAAATGGCTCAATTTGCTAGGAATTGAAAACAGAAATTTTCATTTTTGTCCTTGAATTCTGGAGCAGCGAAGAAGGAAGCATTATCGTGATATGTAGTGGTTTTCAGGTTGCACTCTTGAACCTCCGAGGCAGGAGTTGTCAGGCAGCATCCATACGAGCCAAGGTTACCTGTCATTCAGAAACCTTTGGGAGAAATCTTCATGATGTATGTGGTTATGACAGTGATAATTAAATGAAACTGGTTTACTTAGTATAACATGACATTTTCTCGGGCATGTGGAGGGTCCTTATTAAAAGAAATTCCTTGTTCTGATAACTTAGTACTTTTTGCTTTTCCCATTCAGATTGTTCTCTCTTGGATGCACAGATAATATTCTAGGTTTTTATGATATCCAAGTAACAAGTACACATGCAAACTTAGCTGAACTGTAGTCTCTGTTCCAGCATACGTTTTTTTTAAGGCAGATTATTGTGTGAGTTCACAAATTTCAGAGTAATTGTAATTTTGAGCAGCCCATAGCAGTGATGAGAAGGAAGTTGCTCTATGGAACTCTCTTAACCGCTGCCAGCCAACACAATCCCTACCATTTCGTGCTGGTTTTCAGGACTCTGCCTTTAAGTTTTATAACCATTTAAATACTTTTTAACTAGGCATGGGAAAACCCTAAGTGTACCCTCTTGGCCTTAGGCTTAACCCAATCCCTTTTTTAGAAAATTAAGTGAAACATGATTGTTTTTCACTTAAAATGATAAGATTATGAAATAGATTTTGACTCCATTGTTGTTTAACTTTTCTTTTAACTTTTTTTTATGGTTTAGGCACTGTTCATGTTGAATACCTTTTTGGCATTTTGACTATTTTCTAAGAAACTTCTTTTCAAAAGTGTATGGTCTCTGAAAATGTTTTTGAAATGGAACGCTAGCTTACATTGATGAAAAAACATGCAACTTTAATGTTTAGCAGGAAAAGGATCACATCTCTAAAGGTACTAATAACTAGATTGTTCAAAAGCGATCAGTCTTGGGCTGTAAATAACAAAAAAAAGTATTTTCAGTTTTGACTACAAATGTGGCTTAGTTCAGCAAACCGTTGCATTAATGTGATGTTTCTTGTGTTTAGAGTTCAGAATAGTGATGTACTGTTTACAAATCCCTATAATTGTTTTTAATGTGTTTTCCATAGGAGCAACAGCTGCTGCTCGAAAGGAGGTTATAAGGAACAAGATAAGAGCAATAGGAAAAATGGCTAGAGTTTTCTCAGTGTTAAGGTAAGGTTTTGTGCTGTTTCAGATTTTTTTTAATGTTAAAGGACATCTTTGAATGATTACTTAGAGCACTCCACTGTTAATCAAACAGCAAATTTGATATTTTAGTATACCACTCAACTGAGGTTTACTGCAACCTTTTAAGGATTGTTGTATTTATACAATACTGCTATTTATTATGGCTCTGAATAATCTTCTTCCTCAGGGCTTTTGCTGAACGTAAAACAGACAAACAAAAGACATCAGCAAAGAAAATTGCAATTACCCTTTTTTTAAAGACTTTTGCTCATGAGGTGTACTAATTAACTCTTAGCCACTGTGAGGCAAGAGTTAAATGTGGAGAAAGGGTATGTTCCACATCATGTCTCATTAAAAAGGAAGCCAACTGTCCCACTTTGTCCCCCACAGTTGTTGCTACAGCCATGAGTAAAGATGATTAAAGGTGAAAGCATTAGGGTCATTTAACTAAAAATCCAGGAAATCATTGTGCAGACTCATTACCTTGGGCTGCACTCCCCCAAACACATGAACATGAGTAACTAATTGCTACTCAATGTTTAGAACTCTCCATTTAATGTCTCTAAGCAGAAGAGAAAACATGCTGTACTGTGCTGTGCTGAAGTCTAAATATAGAAAATACAGTTCTCCCTTTCAGCAGAGTGATTTTTTTTTTTTTCTCAGGAAATTGTATGTTGCTCTGCTGTAGTCAGTTTATGGCTATTATGGTTAGTGCAAAATCAAGGGATTTTTTAAAAATGTATTGGTATGATTGATATAAAAAAGGAAGTAAAAATAGTTACTTGAAGAATACACTCTTAATTTCAGATGAAACTCTCAACCTTGCTTGATTTGAGACTCTTCTGCAGCCTGCAAGCAGTGGGCAGGTTGTCAGTGGGGCTTCGCATGGACACAGCAGTTCGCCCGCGCGTTGCAGATTGCAGCAGCTTAGCTTTAAATAGCATACTAAGATGGAGGACTTTGTACCTGGGGTTCCCAAAGTGTTATATGTGAATTACTAGTGATGCACAAGCTACTTCAAAGTGGTACCCATAAAAAAAAAGAAAAGTTGGCATCATGCCTTCTCCCTAAACAAGACGGGGGAGCAATCAAATGCTTCCACCTGCTCCTCTGTACCAAGTCTGGCAGAGAGCCTGGAGCTGACATTGCCACCACCTTCATAAAACAGCACGATTATTTTTCTCTGATGACAGTTGAGCAAACAAAGTTTGGGAAATCTGGCTTTCTCCCATAACCTTGAACTGCAGCTTCTGGATCCGCTGTATTTTGTTGTGGAGCACCTTTTGAAATATAGGATTAATTCAACAGAAACATAGACTTTAATATGCAGAAGGGCCTGAAATTGTATGCTCAGCTGATATATTTGGGTTTTGATAACTTGCAGGTGATTGACATCACCTGCATGTCAAAGACTTTTTCAAAGGGAACTATGGGGCAGAAGCTTTTCAGTGGTTTCAGGGATGGAAGAAGCATACAGGATAATTCTTGCATGTGCCCTGTCTAAAGTGATATGCATAAGCCTCATAGCTTAGGGTTTTAGCACCGTTTGAAACTTTGAGCCCTCTTAAATTATTTCACGAAAATCAACATTTTAAGGCACTGATGGAAATCAGTCTTGATTTTTCCCTGAAAAGCGGTCAAATTCATCTCAGAGTTGTTCATGAGACAATTTTTTACCTCTACCACATGCATCCCAACATCTCCAGAAGACCAGAATGGACTGTATCTGGTAGAGGAGAAGCCGATGGTTCACTCACTGAAGCTGCTGAACCTTTTACAGTTCTTGGTTACTGATGGACCTTGAAACTTTGCAGGAAGGACTGAAGATGAAGAGTATATTTGTTCTCCCTTAGCTTTAACCAGCAAATACAGCGCATCCTTACCGTGGTCAGAGGCGTAGTCAGCAAATAAACAGGTACCTCCAATGGGCAGTTTTGCTGACCCATCTTCCAGGGGGTTGAGTGACGTTTCATCCCAGCCACCATTGCCCCCATGGGAGTACCTCCTCTTCTGTTTTGCTGGGAAAGGTTGGTTCTCCTCAGCTAGGTGCCAGGCTTCTAGACAGCAAAGATTACATGAGGTTAATCTTGCAAATACTGTTCCTATAGAATAGCCTGGGTTATTTTTTCTGTCTTGCCAGCACAATCCACATTTAACAGACAAGTGTCTGATAACTCTGTATAGCCCTGCAAAGACTGCGGTGACACTGTCATCTAAACCAGCCTGTTTCAGAAACCTTTGAAGTTCCTGTTTGAATCATTGCTGGTTTATGAAATTTATTTCAATAATTCTTGAAAAGCGTTTCCGAACAAGCAGCACCTGATGTGACCACCTTCAAAGGACTCAGTCGAACGTCTCTTCTCTGAGCTTCTCTGAGCCGGAGTGGCCACCTTCCTCGAGGATGTAACCTGAATGTAAAACTGAGATCAATTCAGCCGCTTTAGTCTCAAAATTAGATATCAAAATAGTGTTGTATTGAGTTTCAAAAGTTATAAATGAGCTTTGCCGAGAACGGCCATCATAGAAAGATTGACTTAAGCTCAGTGGAAGACCTCATGATTCCCTGTCATTGCCTCTCTGTGACTTTGTTTCTCAAGTCTGACTTTTCTTTGGATATATTTAGACAGGAGGGAGGTAAATAAAATATTTAATCAGTTTATTTTCCTTTTTTTAAAACTGAATTAAAGGACATCAAATAGAAAATAAAGAACACTGAAGGCTAAAAAATCTCAAAATTTGTGATACAGAGGTCTCTTGGGGACATGCAGTTTAAAGATAATAAAAATACAGTGAATAAACTTATCCTATGAAGGTGAAGCTAAAAGTGCCATTGCGGTTTAATTTAAAAAAAAGAGATGAAATGGACTGAATTGAAAATGCAGATTATGCATTTGCTTGCAGAGGCAAATAATCAACAGAAAGCAAAAACTTTGGTGTGTAACTCTTGATGATGAAAATACTGTGTTAATTCTGGAAATATTTGGCTGCTGCATTAGTTCTAATTGCTTAGGAAACTTGCAAGGAAAATGGTCACAATTTGATTTTGACTATTACGCAAAGAAAAGTATGTACAAGGAGAATCATTTTCAAACTATAAATAGAACTTGAAGAGTATATGTAGTACATAAACAAGAGTTGTTTGAAATACGTGAGTAATTCAGGGCACGTAGGTCTAAAGAAAATGGTAAGTAGGAGAATTGCTGAGAGACAGTTTTGATAGACAAAACCACATTATCCTCAAGTGAATGTGGAACTAAATTCTGTCTTTGTGTTTGCTTCCTCCAGC
The DNA here is from genome assembly GCF_018139145.2 of Gymnogyps californianus. NCBI lineage: Eukaryota > Metazoa > Chordata > Aves > Accipitriformes > Cathartidae > Gymnogyps > Gymnogyps californianus. The sequence continues at coordinate 56,129,332 of NC_059474.1, read as the reverse complement.
TTAATTTCATTATATATTTCAAAGTAAAGCACTTCAAAATAGGTTTCTCTTAAAGAATTGGGGTCAATTTTGCTGCTGAGAAAGTATGTCATCACAGACAGCATTACAGTGCTCGTAGAAAGCTGTATTTAACGGCTTGTCTGGATAGAGCTGTTGTATTCCTCTTGCCATATATTAAAAACTATACATATTTGAAGACCAGCAAAACATATTTAGGTTTCCTAAAACATTTTTCTTGAATCCAGTATCATTTTTAGCGTACAAAACTATTAAGAACAGTGCTAGTAAGGGTGGAAGTTCTTATTAATTTTAATGAGCTTTTAGCTGCTTTTTTTAAGCAGCTGATGATCATTAATAAATAATGCACCTGACTGCTAGTGTAGACAAAGGCAAAACAACAATTTAAGTTGATTTTGGACCACACTGTGTAAGACACTTAAATGTATTGTTGGCAATAACTGCTCCGTTGGTCCTCCTCCTATCAAGTTTGTGGTTTTATGTATATATATTCAAACCTATGTCATAACGTTGTTTCATAGATGCGAGTTATAGTGTTAACTATAGTGGGAGTCTGTGTATGGTGTGGTGCGAAGGTGAACCACTTACATAGCAGTGAGGGGAACTGCGCTGGTGCTGGTGTTATCACCGGATTCAGTCTGTCCTGGTAAGGAGATTGGAGATAACCAAATCATTGCGGGGCAGGTGTAGCTTAAGGTGTCTAAAATGTTGTCCATGTTTAAAAAAAAAAAAAGGCAATTATTTACTTTTGGGTTTTTTTTCCTTCTGCAGAGAAGAGAGTGAAAGTGTGCTGACGCTGAAAGGTTTGACTCCAACAGGAATGCTGCCCAGTGGTGTGCTCTCTGGAGGAAAACAAACACTGCAAAGCGGTAAGCATGTTTGCCTCTGTGTGTCATTATATGTAAAAAAACCAGTTGGTTTTCAACTGCAGAACCCAAGAAAAGTAACCGCAGTCTTCTCAGAAAAAAATAAAGGACAGAATAAAACAGGCGGTTTGTTGTACTGGAGCATTTGTGAGCAGTTCATGTAAGGCCACTTCTCAAGACTTCTTACGTACCACTGATTTTCAAAAAAAGAGGGGGGGAAAAAGTCCCTGAAAATCAACTGTTCAGAATGGTAGATCAGCATTGCATGTGAAGTGCACTCTTTCCACAGTTTACAGCATCTTTTGGGGTTTTTTTTAAGAGCAGCCTTTGATACACAGAGTACTGAAGGTTCAGCTTAGATAATGACACTTAAACTCTTATTTTATCTGATTTGTTCTTCCTCATAGAGAATCACCAATGGAAAATAGCTCTAGAATGAGATTTTCTCTCCTAGCAATTCTAGGTGACAGCATGAGAACAATTTCACTCTGATTTAAGCGCAAGTGAAGGGAGGCTCTTACAAACACCACATTTGCCTAGTACACAAACACAATACAGACTGTCAGTTCAGTTTTATACCAAGTGCTTCTTGTTACAGGAATTCTATAAGTCTATAGTAGGGCTGCCTTTGATGAAATATTCCTTTTGGAATAAGGAGCTGCAAAGTATTTAATTTACTACTGTAAGCTCTCCTTTTTTTCTGTGTGTATTGCTGTAGAGTATATTGCAGGCACACAAGAATGTCTCTCGCTTATTGAGGTTCTGTTGGCAGTAGATGTAAGAAATAGAAATGTTTTATAACCTTAACACAGTCTCAGCCTCTTGTTTTCCTGTTTCCTTCCTGGAGCATTCTTTCTCTGTATTTTTCCCTTTACTGTCTCTTTTACCTAGAAGATTCAGGTATACGGTGGTAAACCTTCTTTTCCCCTTTTTTTTCCTTCCCTTTTTTCTTTTTGATGACTTGTGTGTTACAGGCATAGTAACGTTCTGCTTTGAAAATGCTGCAATATGATTCCACAGGATGCCTTTCTTAATGGGGTTGTGGTCTTTACCTAGGCTTTTCTCCATACAGTTGCTTGTCAGAAAATTTGGTCCAAGGAAACTGCTATTGTTGCCCTGGCAAAATATTAGGAATTGAAATTAATTTGAGAAAATTGTCTAAAGTTCTTGTTACAATGGCTAAAAGGAAAATCTCCTCATACTGCAGTATTCTGGCTTAGTAAAACATTACTATACACAAGCTTCTGCATTAGTTAACATGTAGTACCCCATTCACCAAATAATCTGAAGTTTACATAGTTTCTGTTAAGCACACATTCATATTACCATATGTATTAACAGAAAATATGAGTAGTACGTTCTGTTGTGGAAGTATACATTTTAGTCATCATTTTTTTCTAATGTGTCAGTGCTGGTTTGGATCTGGTTATTCATTTTAATTTCTCATCCTAGTTATCGTGTTTCCTTTTCTTTTAAGTTTGCATTGGTTTCATTCCTTGATTTTTGCCATCTCTCTTGCTCTGTAGCTTGAGAGGCATAGGCTTACCTTGGTGCATGCGGGTTAGCTCCTCTCATTTCCCCATGCAGCAAGATAATAGTATACATATTTTAGTATTGATCTCAATCCATATTTAACATCCTAACTACAATAAAAAATTGTTTGGGTTTTAGGGAGGACGAAAAAAGCTTTTACGTAGGGGAAAATAAGACAAAAAAGAAGAGAGGAATTCCTAAAAACTTGGCTTCTTGAGCTATTCTCTAAACCAGAGAAGTTCTTGAAAATCAAAATTTCTTTTTAAATATTTGAGCTGTACCATTGCTATATTGGATTGCATTTGCTGATTTGCATCAGCTTCTAAATCTCTGACTGTAGAAACAAATTCATGCCAAAGCTGGTGGGTAAATTCAAATGCAATTATGTCTTTAAGAACAATGAATGGTTTCAAAACAGTGGTAACATGGTATTCATAACACTGCAGCAACCTCCTGATTACAAACTTTTCTCTCTCTGACCAGACTTTGCAATTTTGGAGGTCCAACAGCTGTCAGTCCTGTATCTATGTCCATTGATTTAAATAAAATACTGGAAGAATGCTGTTTTCAGAGACAGGGTTGACAAAAAGGGTGCTTACAGATGGAGCAGACTGGGCAAGATTGCAAGCAAAGGCAAAGTTGTCTGAGCAAACTCTGTCCCTTGCTGTGGGGAGGTTTCTTTTAGTCAGGAGAGAGAAAAAAAATATTTCTGAGAAGTTGTATATGTGGCTTTTTTGCCTTGTACTGGCAGCTAATACTTTTCAAGCTGACATCGTAAGTGGTACGAATTTTGTGTGATGGCTTTATGCCATTTTTCGTTCTCTTTTGACAAGGCAAATCAAACCGCTCTTCTTCAAAGCTGGGAGAATTATACAATGACCTTTTCAGGTCAGATGTGCAATATGGAAAACATTTTCATTTTGTAGTTCTTTTGAGTCAAAAGAAAACTACTCAAATGTGTCTTTAAAAACTTTTAGTTTGTGAAACTTCTGCTTCAAAACAAACTATAGCTTAATTCAATCTGCAAATTATTGTTTTTGTGTAAGCATTTCTCTGTGTGTCTGTTTTGCCAAAATCCAGCACTTACAGTAACATTAGTGTTGTAGCTCCTTTGCTATTCACTGACTTGTTCTTAGAGTTAAAATCCTCTGCTCATTTTTCTCATTCGTTTTGCTACCCCTTTCTTCTCTTCAGCTACTGTTGAGGCTATTGAGGCTGATGAAGGTAAATTGGCCAGTCCCCTTTCTGTTGGTGCCACAACAGATAAGGGCTCTGCTGGGTGTATTCATTTTGCTGTAGCTTGTACAGATTGTGTGGGTGTTGGGCTAACAATTGTGGCTCGGTATTAACCAAAATGTAATTGCTTTAAAGGGGAAAATGTTTTTTGCTTTTTTTTCCGTTGCTGCTGTTGTGGGGTTTTTCTTTTTTCTGAAAGTTACAATCACGGTGGAATTGCTGTATGTTGAACTAAGCACTGAGTAATGCCACAGGAGGAGATCAGGGGACTTGGCTTTCACAGGACACAACTCGGCAGCAGCTCGTAAATGCTCTGTGACACATAGCTCAAAAGCTGTGCGCTGGAGGCTGGGTCTTGTCTCCACCTCAAACCATCCTCAGCAATCTCTGGTGGAGGAAAACACACAACTTTTTATAAATATTCTCTCTTTTTGTTGGTTTTTTTTTTTCCCCGTTTTCTTTTTTGCTTCAGTTTGTTTCCTTTCTTTTAGATCACTAGTAAAAAATTTTTATTGGTCTTTTGTTACAGTTCAGCATGTTTCTGTTTCTCTTTACAAGTAAAACAACATGAGACATTTGTCTGCAAGATGTCTGCTTCCTCTGGTAGTGGCAGTTTACACACTGGATATTTACATTAGAGCAACCATTAACACCAGCACCATTTTAGCTACAAATATAAAGTGACTGGCTGCCTCAGAAGATTTCTGAATGTTTAGTATTGAAAATTATGGTGCTTTATTGACAGACCTCTAATTTAACCCTTAAGCAATTTTTAATGCTATGGTTAAAACCTAAGCAATCACGTATTGCAATGTAGATGCGCAATACTCATTCAGCATTATAAAGTTTTGGGAGAAGAATTTTCAGAATTCCCCTTTAAAACAAAATTCTTCAGTTGTATTTTGTTCTTGCCCCTCAAATTTTCTGTGGGTATTTTTTTTTTAGTTAATTAAAAAAAAAAATCTGATGATCGCTGTCCATTGGTAAGATGTGCCCTTTTGGCCAGTTGAATTTGTTTTTTATTTTTGTAAAGCAGTGAATAAAATTACAGAACAAACAAGTAAGAGAAAATACAACTGCTTTCTAAATAGCAGTGAGTAAGCTGCTATTTATGTTGGAATTATCTATTCCTATCGGCAATCTCTAATCTGCAGTGTGCATTCTCGTTGACAGTTTGGCTGTTTTCTGTGATTTTCTGTGACTATGTGTTGTGTTTTAGTATATTCTCAATGTAAACTGCTAATACTCGTTGTCTGACCAGCAACTACAGCAGAGCACCTTCCTCAGTATTACAGACGATAACGTGTCTGCTTGAAATACAATTGACTGAACGTGCCCCCATTCAAGCAATATGCACCCTTCAAGTTAACTCTTGATTTGCCATCCTTGCTAGTTAGACACTGTAACCATAGTCATAACAACTAGTCTATGTAGACGAAGCTAATGATGGAGAAAATGTTTCACCCTTTACCAACTGTCCGTCTGCAGTTTGATTCAGGGCCCGATAACACCGACCGGGCTGTGCTGCTGGCCAGCTCCAGGACACAGCAAGTGTTTCAGCTTCAACACGGCCATCCATTAAACTATTGCTTTAAGGGATTGGCCTGGGTGCTTGTTAGACATCTTCATTTTTGTGGTAGAAGATAAAGTAAAAAAAAAAACCTTGAAAAAACTCATTGTAGGGCCTGTTCTGTTTTCACTGCTCCATCCCTGCTCACTTGACTAATCACCATTATGTTGCTTTTCTGAGTTGAAGTATAATACATGTTGAAACCCATGCACTTCACAAAGTTCCAATATAACGTTTGTGAAACTGGCTAAGGAACTAAATCCTGAGGCAAACAGGATCTATCCATTTTCACAGGAATGGTTGGCAAAAATATCAGCATGAAAACGCTTTTCTTGCTCCCCCAAAATGCAAGGAGTGGTAGATTGGTACCAGGGATGTTCTGGGGTTTTGGGTTTGTTCACTTTTTTTTTTAACAGAAGTTAACAGCTTGTCCAGAATCAGGACTGCATATTGGAAGGAGAGCAGGAGTACTTCAGGGTAAAGAGAAGATAAAGGGAGGGAAGGAATATTGAATTTGATCTTTGAAACTCCCCTACCATTTTCTCCCCAGGGAGTTTGCAGTTTCCTGGTACTAACACACCATTTCTGCTCTATGGCATGTTAAGATAGAGGCATAGAAAAAGTGCCAGTTCTGGAAGTGCAGTGCATTGATTTGGTGCAGATAAGAGAAAAACACACAGAAGGCTATGACAAATTATCTACGGAGCTGTGACCTGCTGTTTGCCTACAGTGCTTTTTTCTCTTTTGCTTTGAATCTAAAGATCTTCAACTCTTCAATTAAAGAGAGAAAAAAATGAAATAAAATGAAAATCACACTCTACAAATACATTCCCCAGCCTGTGGCTGCCTTCTGAGGTTGGTGTGGCCTCATCAATGTCGCTGCTGAAGGGCAGATCAAAAGTCCTCAGGTTCAGTTGGAACTTTGGTCCTTTGTCAGCGCGTTTCCGAAGTTAAATTGTACAAATGTGCCAAAATGACGATATCCCTGGTCCATGTTGCACAGTGTTACCGCTGTTTGACTCAAGCTGCTTTCTACAAGTCCAGGGACGTGTCGGGGAGGGTAACTTCCCCAAGCAATCAACAAGCAGCTCGCCTGTGTTGAGAACATGAGGCAACCCGTTGCAGGGTCGCCCCAGATCTCCCATAGCTTTAATGTATATCCCGCAAACTGGCCTCACCATGTCATCGCCATCTGTAACTGGCCAGTGCTTTTCCCCCGGGTCTTTGAAAGTCAAATGGGAGTTTTGCCTGATTAAGGATGTTACAGCGAGGCACAATGTCTTTAAGGCTGTAAGTGATGACGACAAATGCTAACTCACCAGCTCACGGCTGTGCCCTAAGCATGATTCCTAATTGCAAACTGTAGTTTCATGTCAGCTTCTCAGCATTTTAAGCTGAACCCCAGTGGACAACAAAATATCGGAAGTTGATCTTGTTGAAAAAACCAGTTGTGTTGCAAGAGATGGTGGTGGTTAACCCCCAGCTCTTTCTGAGTACGGTAAGGAGTCAGTCGTCTTGTCAGATCTTCTCATTGCCGCCTTCGCAAAGAAGGACTTTCGCACTCATTGATAAGTTGGGGGAAAAGCTGCCAAGAGTTTTACCTTGCTAATTTTACTTTTTAATAATCCTTTATTTAGCTATCAAAGGATTTTCACCCCAGCATAAGATCACTAGCTTCGAAGAGGCCAAAGGCTTAGATCGAATTAATGAGCGAATGCCTCCACGCAGAGACGTGCCATCCGATGCCAACCTTAACTCCATCAACAAGGCAATCTCCACAGAGACTAATGGCACGGACAGCAACGGCAGTAATAGCAGCAATATTCAGTGACCACTGTCTGGGAGGGGGGTTGAGCTGCAGGGCGCGATGGGGTTGCTGCACATCAGCAGTGGGATGTTCTTGCCTCTGGTGATAGCTTACTTGCTCTGGGGGCCAGATGTTGGATTCAGTTTACAAAAATCATCTACGAAGAGATCGTCAACTTTAATTTGGTGGGAGGGGGGGTGGGGGAGAGACACCTCCTTTGGATATGCCTTTAAAATGCTTGTAGAAAAATGAAAGCTCATGCTGGTATATATTGCAAAGTTAGGGGAATGAACATGTTTTCCTACTGCATTGGGAATGTCTAGATATGTTACTGAAAGGCCTTTTATTATGTTACTGGACATGAAAACTTTGTTTAATTTCTTACTAACTATTGTACGTTTACAGTTGCAGCACTAAACATGGACAACATCAAAACATTTTTAACAAAATGTACAAACTAAATAAGGACTATTTATTGATAATGTTTTGCTACTCTTGTCAGACAATGGCGATGAAATAAATTAGGCAGTCTTTAAAAATATAGAGAAAAAAGAAAAAAAAAAAGAATGTTGGAAATTTGTTTAAAATGCCAAAAAAAAAAAAAAGAAAGAGTGAGAGAGAGAGAGAGAGAGAGAGGGTTTAATTTTGTACAGATTATGCTTACCTCAGGTTTCTTTAGTGTGCTTCAATGCCCTTCTTTAAATATAACACTTATCTTACTAATTTGGCAGCAATTATCCTTTTCTTTGTTTAAAAAAAACTGGAATAATGATAACATTTATCTTTTTTTGCTGTTTATATTTAGGGGGGTTTGGTTTGGGGGGTTTTCTGGGTTTTTTTGGTAAATCAAGTCTTGGTTGTGGCTTGCTGAATTTAAATATTTATGAGTGGTGCATTTTTAAGTATAGTGAACAAGACACCATATTAAGTGCAGTGAAAAGCATCTATATTCTGTAAAAATCTGCCTATGCATGTTTTTTAAGAAAAAAATGGCTGTATAGGCCTGTATGGGACTGTAATGCGCTTAGTGGTCTGACTTATACTGGAAATGTATGTATACTGGCGTACTTTATATTCTCTAAAAAAAAAAAATGCTTAATGCCTTTGAAATTTTGTAATCAAAAAAAAAAGCTTTGAAAAATCTAAGGGGAGAGTATTCTTAAAGTTTTTAACATAAGCTTGTCAGTGCACATATAGATGGGTAGCATGTTTAGCAAACCTTGTGAAATTTAAATAAGTTTGTAGTTACATGTGAAATTCTAAATGCATGATAACTGTTAATGTCATAATGGTTTAGGCATTTTGTTCTGTTCTGTCATGTGCCACAAAATGTGTAATTTTTTCACTTTTTTCCCTTTGTATATCAGTTACGGGTTTCAACTGGTTCATTCTGAAAAAGAAACAAAACAAAACAGTCCATTGATATTTTTTAACAATTGTATAAGTGCCCAAGTAATTCACTACAGCCTACAGCCTTGCCTTTGTAATTTGACTTCGAAATGTTGGCAATCAAAGCATGCACTTGTAACAATGAAAGAAGCATTTTATATTACTACTCAATAAAAATGTGCATGAACTTAAGCACTCTTCCCTTTCTTGCTGGCTCAGTCACAGAAGCGCACGCAGGCACACGTGCATGTGCACTTGTTGCTCTCTTTTGCTTTGGACAGGAGAAGACCATCGGTGTAAGAGAAGAATGACTCGTTTCACGATTCAAGGTCAGTTCTTTACTAAGAAGAAAAATTCATTTATTACCCAACTGTTTCAGGCTACTGAACATCTGCAGTCTTCCCCCAAGTTCTGGTTAGAAAGCTGGGTTTTCACTAGAATGAGTAGGATGTATCCCACAAGAAGAGTGCAGAAGAAAACCTGTGCCCTCTGTGTGCTTTTCCCGCCTCATCTGGAGTGTTTGAAAAAGGTCAATTAGTATCATTTACAATGTTTCTTTAAGGAAAAACAAAAAAATTCAACAATTTCAGATTTCAAATGCTCTCTCTTTTAGTCAGAGGTGAACTGTCAAAGCTCTTTGTTCTCATTTTCTCCCTAACTGTGCTCAGCATCCTTCCACAGCCTGTCATCCTGCGAAGAACTGATGGACGATGCCAAATTGTGCAATGTTGTGGGTATTGCTTTAGTCCTCCTTTCAGGTAACATTGTTAAATGTTGGCTCAGTGCCTGCTTTCTTATGTGTTTTTCCCACTTCAGTTCTTGTTAATTTTGGCAAAATATGACAGGTGGCAAAAATAAAGAGAATTCATAATATACAGGACTAGGAAGCTGGGTTAATTTTAGATTGAAATTTTTATTTCAGATTGTATAGAAATACAGCACAGGGGAGAGACACGCAGAGTCTAACTATTCATCTGATCAGTGAAGCTGTTCATCTGGTTAATGAGCATGGTCTCTGCAAAAAGTAATGGCGAAAGTTTGAGTGACCGCTTTACTTACCAGTTCAGTCCTGCGTACGTGCTAGCTGAACAACTGTAGGTTACCTCAGGTAATTTTTTTCTGTAGAGACATCTGAGCTAGCGCTCAGCAGGCACTTGGTGCAACATAGAGCAATACTGTTGGGCAGCGCAACTTGTGCTGTCTGGTTTCATTTAAGTTGGGCCCTGGCAGTTGCCCAAACCAATTTAACATCAAGAAAGGGGTTTTTCCTCTCAGCAGTGACAGTATGGCATAGACCTCTCAATTGGTAGACTTAACCCAAAAGATCCGTGCTACAAATCAGTGGTGGCTTTGCAAATGCCTGCTGTAATTGCCAAAGAGCTTATGGGTAAGCGAGGTAGTCCAGCCTGAGTAATGCATTAGGAAATGTACAAAGTCTGTCTGGTCAGTAAGGAGATTTTTGAACTTTTTATATCTTAAAAGAAAGAAAAATGTCCTGAGCATGCAAAATACCTGGACACACGGGACACTGCTAAGATGGCCTGGCTCTTTTCTGGAGCGAGCCCCACCGTCCTACCATGGGGCAGGTTCTGGACTGGCTCTGAGGGATAGTCTAGGCTATACTCAAATGTACCTCAAAGGACAAAAAAAATTTTCCAAAGGGTATCTCTTTCCAGGGCATCCCATCTCTTCCAGCTGTCCTTCCTTTCTCCTGCTGCAGAAGGAGCTATAGGTGAATTTGAAGAAAAACCCTGGTGCCACTGAAGGCTGAGTTTTGGATTTCGTGGCCTCACTCAGTGACGTGCCATGCGCTGGAGTATCTCTCCCAGTACCGGTTTCTTCCTTCTTACCAAATATGCTACTTTAATGCCAAAAATATCATTGGTGCCTACATCAGGATTTACTGTATTTATTTAACCACTTCATTCCCACTGTGTGAGATAGTATATTGGATACATGTATTATATTTTCTGCACTATCATAATTTTCCTTTTCAACAGCTATTAAACATGAAGTGTATTAGCTCTTAGCATACATTTTCTGAAGAAGGCAACATTCAAATTTTGTCCAGGGTTTCCCCCAAAATTGCAGTAGGCTTAACCCTGCTTAAGCTTGTGCCAGAATTGCCAACTGTCAGGCACAGATATAAATTCTTTCAGCATTTTCCTGGTGTCGTGGTTTAACCCCAGCCAGCAACTAAGCACCACACAGCCGCTCATTCACTCTCCCCCTGCTGGGATGGGGAGAGAATTAGAAGGGTAAAAGTGAGAAAACTCATGGGTTTTCCTCCTTCTTTCCGCAGCTTTATATGCTGAGCATGATGTCATATGGTATGGAATATCCCTTTGGTCAGTTGGGGTCAGCTGTCCCCTCCCAACTTGTTGTGCACCCCCAGCCTACTCGCTGGTGGGGTGGTGTGAGGAGCAGGGAAGGCCTTGCCTCTGTGTAAGCACTGCTCAGCAGTAACGAAAACATCCCTGTGTTATCAGCACTGCTTTCAGCACAAATCCAAACCATAGCCCCATACCAGCTACTATGAAGAAACTCTATCCCAGCCAAAACCAGCACACCTTGACACCCTTTTTTATTGCCAGAGGAGGATTGTCTGGAGCCTCTAGAGGAGTTTGGATATAATTTGGCTTTCTCCTGAGAACCTGGCCAGCAAAACTGAAGTCAGAAAGCAGGGCTAAAAACAGGCACCGAAAGATGCTGCTTGTTAACACAGACCTCATCTCTGTCCTGTCTCACTTTAGCTTTGGTTTTTAGTGAACCAGTGGAGTTCAGAATGTTAAAAAATGAAAATTTAGGGACACTTTCTAGATTCAAGCTGAATTCACAATTTTAGTTCTTAGAAATCAGTTTCCCTTCTTTTTTCAAGGTACTGTTGCTCAGATTAGTCAGATCCGTGAATCTTCCCACTTCTTTCACAAAGAGAGGGATGCGAGAATCAGCTATTTCAAATGTTAAAAAACGACAAGCACCAAAGCAACCATTTGGAAAATAGTTTGCAGATCGCTTTCTTAGTTGCTTTTGGGAGGATGTTTGATTCTGCTAAAAATGGCCATTTTTGGCATGCAAAAGGATGAACTTTCTGGTTCTTCAATGATTTAGGAAAAAATATATCCAAGTTCACATGTGTTCATATGTATATGTTCATATGTTTGTGAAAAACCAGAGGACTTGCAGCCACCTCCATGGGGTCACAAAAAGGATGAGTTGATGGAGCTAGAGGTAGGGGATTTTTTTTTAGTTTTTTTTGTTTGTTTTTTTTTTTTTTTTGTCTTGCTGAGCTGACTTTGTGGTATCAAGCCTGGTAAGCATTATAAAATGTATGTTTTATGAGGCTTTGGGGTTTTTTTAATTATTATTTTTTAAATTACTTGAGGGCAGTTTGTTTTACATGCAACACAATGTATCATCAAGCTGACAGATAGCTGTGTGCTCTGGGCAGTATTCTGCCGCGGCACACAATTGCAAAGGGAAGGGTTGCCTTGGCTCTGTCATCCCTGTCAAAAGCTTGTTTTAGGTAAAGTAACTTGGCAAAGAATGTACTAAAGGACTGATTTTGCCACCAGTGGGAAGTCTGCAGGCATGGTGGCAGACATGACTGCATCTGCTCCTTTGTGGAGTCCACGAGTGGCCATCACTGGTTGCTCTGGGGTTCACCAAGGCCTCCTCTCCCTTTTGGGCCGAGTCTTGCGGAGTCATTTGCTGGAGGTTTGGGTCGGGGTGCCCAGTTAGGCGATTCTTACAGCAACAAGACTCAAGCACGAGGTGGTTGTTTCATACTTTACCTATTACATCCCCGAGGCAGTTGATGTAGACAACCGTGGTGCGGTCGAGCAAGCCCATTTCTCTCGACATCTGGGTATTAAATAATCTCTTTTGCTTTAAATGAGCAGTTGAATACTGTGACTTGGACTAATTTCACAGTGGTTTAGGCCAGAGGAGCCTGTTAGGTTACAGAATCAACACTCACTGAGGCTGGGAGGCACCGCTGAGATTGGCTCCTCCAAGCCAACTGCTCATGCAGGATCAGCTGGAGCAGGTTGCTCGGGGCCATATCCAGTCAAGTTTTGAGTGTCTGCAAGGATGGAGACTCCACAAGCTCTCTGAGCAACCTGTGCCAATGCTTAACAGCTCTTACAGTAAAAAAGATTTTTCTAACATTTAAAAATTTCCCGTATTTCAGTTTGCGCCCACTGCCTCTTGTCCTGTTGCTGGGCCTCACTGAGAAGAGCTTGGCTTCATCTTTTTTACTCCCCTTATCAAGTATTTATACACCTTTCTCCACGCTGAGCAGTCAGCTCTCTCCATCTCTCCTCATAGGTCAGATGTTCCAGTCCCTCAATCACCTTCATGGTCCTTTGCTGAACTCACTCCAGTAAGTCCATGTCTTGTCTTGTGCTGGGGAGCCCAGACCTGGACACAGTACTCCAGGTGTGTCTTACCACTGCTGAGTAGAGGCGGGGGGGAAGTGAAATTATCTGCCCTGGTTTCCTGTATATGCCATTAAATTTCTACAACGTGTATTGATGCCAATAATTTAAGACAAGTGAAGACATTTCTGGCCTTGTAAGTTGAAGAGATGGGAGCCATACCTCAGAAAACAGAAGCAGCAGAGGTACGTTGCAGTCGTAGAGCTGAGATGTACTGAGATACAGATCCAAGAAGGTGAGAGAAAGTGAATGCCTTACCACTCTGAGGAGAGTGGAAGACTGGAGTAATATTTATTGCCAAATTTTGGTAATAAATTTGATCAGCAAATTATCCAGGTAGGTATCAATTGCAAGAGGGAGGACCCTCTTCACTGTCTGTCCTGTACTGTGTCCCACCTACTGCTGATCCTTGGTGCTTCAGAGGAAGGTGAAGAAGTCATCAAAGAAATCTGGCCAATCTTGTACTGAGGGAAGTAGTCCCTTCCTGGATTCAGCAGGCAAGTGGCTGAAGCCCTGAAGCATGTGATTTGTATACAGTCATTATTGTAGTGCAGATCTGCATGTGTTATCAGGACATCACACAAATGAGAGATCTTGTGCCTCCCTGGGGAGGGAGAAGTAACCTTCTGAGGAGGTTGCCTGAGGAGAAGGTAATTTGTTTGTCTGTCAGTTGGTGGTTTATTGGTTTCAGTACATGTTTAATAAGCTTTGCACTTGGACTGCATTTTTCTAAAATGAGAAGAAAGTGCACTCTGAAGGGAATAATGAGGCTGACACTGCGGCCGAGCTTAAACAAGGCTGCAGAGCTGATGTTTAGGCAAAAGACTGAAGAAGCCCTGCAGCCATGGACCAGGGTGCCAGAGGAAGGAAAGGAATGAGGAGTGGGGCTGCCAGGAGAGCTTGGGGTATTTATTTCACTCCTTTCTCAAGGTACATAGGAGAAGAAGCAGTGGTGGCAGTGCTGGAGGAGACCTGAGCACTTACACTGCAAGACTGAGACGACGAGATACGGAAGCTGTACGGTGTACCTTGGCTTTGGGTAGGCAATGACAGAAACTATTTAGGCTGATAAAATTCACCTTAGGATAGATGTGCACTTAAAGATGATGGTAGAGTTCAGGCTGTGACCTGAAGGCAGTTATGCATAAAAGGGGAGTAGGGAATGGCATGGGAAATAAAGTTTTGGAGGGCAGACCCGTGATAAGGAGCGGGCTGAGGCTCACAGCCGTGGCAGAGGAAGAAGTACAGATTGCAGTATTGCACGCTGTATTGCATGCTGAAGAGTTGAATCAGTTCAGCTTAAATGCAAGGGTGCCTGTAACTAAGGGGTTTGGACCTGATACAAGGGAGTTGCCATGAAGTCAGCTGGGATGACTAGCCAAAGCCTGGGCTCTCTAGAGGATAAAAGGGCAGGAATTATGAGGACCTTAAATCTCAACTAAATTTGTAAGGCAGGGCTTGCAAACTAACCAGGTAATGGACACCTCAAACAGAGAAAAATAAAAAGCTAACATGGAATGAAAAAATGACCCATCAGCCAAGTAAGTTGGGGATGGCCAGTAAGGTCTAGGAATACAGTGAAAATCAGCACGAGTCCAGCTAAGTTGTCTTTGCTGATCATGGTTGAAAAGCAGCAGAAAACTTTTCCAGACACTTGAATAGGAAGAGCAAGGTATAAATAAGTGGGAAATGATACAATGAGGATAAGGGAGAGATTTAAAGTAGATGTATTGGCTAAAGGACTGTGGAAGGAAAGCCAAGAATGAGATTTAGGATATGGAAACGAGAACTACAGGAATCGAGACAGAAGCAAATTCAGAGTTTAATGCACTTATTCCAGAAAAATGCAATCGTTTCTTTCCTACAGTCGCAACAGAAAATACCACATTTGCTTACTCGTCAAATAGCAATGCTCTTTAACAGCTCTCTGAATGGGTGGTATATTTTGAAAATATACTTGGAGAATATGTAGGTACAGAAGTATGTATAAATAAGGAGCAACCGCAGGGCCGTTGGTCTGAGCATAATCATATGCAAAGATTTAAAGTAAATCTTGAAGGAACCACTGACCAAAATGTGTGTGAGAGGGCTGTTTGCTACAGTGCTGTGTGGCAAATAGAAATAAATTACAGATGTCAGGAATCTGTACATGAAAGTTAAGGTGGAAAGGAGCCAGCTGAAGGGAAGATCATAACTGTCGGTGTTGGAAGAGGGAGTTCTGGGTGGTGAAAAGGTTCCTCAGAGGCAGCAGATAGAAATTTAGCTAAGCAAGAAATGCTTGTGGCATCGGAAGTTGTTCCCCCTTCCCTTTTGCATCCGTCGCTCTGTGCACCCTCAGTGCACCTTTCAGTGCGAGACTAGGATTCCTGGAGGGGATCGGGATTACTAGGGGGAATCGCTGCTGGAGGGAGCTCCCTTCCACACATTTCTCTTCCTGTTCCTTTCCTCTCCGCTTTCTTCCCCTCTTGTCCCTTTTCCTTCTCTCTCCCTCATTCTTTTGCTTTATCACAGCCACCATTTTGCCACTGGTTTCTTTTCCCAGATCCTCCAGGGTGCTGCCAGCTGCCTGCCTGCCGGGCAGGCAAATGCCGCTGCCAGCCCTGGCTTGCAGCACCCACCTCTGTGCGTGGGGAAGGCATGGACCAGCAGAGTCCCCACTGCAGCCTGGCTGCACCAGGATCACACCTCTGTGTGACCTCAGGGGTGTCCTCGCCTCAGTGCCCCATGCTGCTGCCATTGCCTCCACCGCGCCTGGACCTAGATGCCCGTGTGTCCAGGCAGCTACTGCTCACAAAAACCAGAATAAAACTTGATGAATTCCACGGAGACCGGCCCTGAGTGCAGGAGCATCACCAGCAGGTCACAGGCTTGAGCTTTTTGTTCCTATTAACAGAGTTAGGAGTGTTCCTTGGGAACAGGTGGTGTTAGGAAAACACTGATATTTGTGGGGAGAGGGTGACTTGGCAGGAGAATAAGACAACTTCTTTTTTTTTCTTTTAGGAGATAAGGAAATAACATTGGTAACAATAGCTTTTACATACTTAGTGAGAAGCGCTGATATTGCCCCAGAAGTAAGTTAGCATCAATAAGTGACAGCACTGATCCTTCCTGAGGAGCTGGTGGAGCAGAGGGATCAGCTCTGAATGGAGGGAGAAGGGGGGCTTCTCCTGGTCTTTTCAGCCTCTGTGTGGCTATTTTAGTTACAGTGGAGAAAAAAATAATGGTCAGTTTTGCCTTCGCTATCTCCCAGCAAAGAGTTTCTCTTGGCCCTTTCACCTCTGCAGCTTTTTCTTATAAGGAGCTATTCATGCATGTGCTTTCGTATGAAAATGGATTTGCAAGACTTGCCAAACAACGCACCTCTTAAAAGCACAGCTGGGTGCTGACACGGCAGTGTTTCCCTCAGTCCAGAAAGTTAAATCCAGAAATAACCTCCTGTCTCTAACAGCTCGATGACTCACGCAGGCTTTGGGGAGGGTGCAGGGATTCCTGTCCCCAGAAAGCCCTGCTGCTGCCCTGGGGAGGGCTCAGCTGCCCGGGAAGCAGCGCTGAGCTGTCATAGCCCGCGCAAGGAGATGCCGTCCAGCCCCTGAGTCAGAGCAAATGACTTCTGTGGGGGCCGAGAGTTAGAGGAGATGGGCAAGGAGGGACTGGGGCAGGGACCTGAGGGCAGGGTCTGAAGCGATGCTGGCAGGGCTGCCCACCCTGAGTCCTAAACACTCCCTTTCTCCCCTAAAGCTGGAGGAAAATGCCCCAGCTGTGCCCACAGAGCAGGCTTTTTGTGCCATGGATGAGGCTTTTTTCCCGTGCCTGGGAAGGACTGGGGCACGAGCCTGCAAAACTCCCTGCCACAAACACTGGGCAAGAGCTGCACAGCCCTCCCTGAGGGGTGTAAAAGCAGGCGTGCCCAGCTCGGGCTCCCTGGGGACGCATGTCTTCAGCTTCTCCAAGGGGAAAGGGGGGAATGATGTCTGTGACCACAGTCCTGATTCACCCAGCTTCCCGGCCATGGTTCCCGCAGTGGCTGGGCTCGTGGCTCCTAAATGATATGTTTTCTGTTAAACCATCTAAGCCATCACATGGCTTGTCCGAAACTCAAGGGGGTTCATCCTTGCAAATGAGTACCTCTGTGGCGGTCTTCTATAATGAGTGAAAATATGTGCTATAAGATCTACAGTAAATTATTCGGACTATTAAGATATAGATAGCCATTAAGATAATGATATCCATGCAGTAGTTACAGAGCGCATGATTACTCTGCACCGCCTGGGATTTCTTGCTGGGCTGGTCTTTGGCATCTTTGCTCCTGTGCCAGTCCTAGAGTATGAAGATTTAGGTAAAACTATCTATGGAAATACTTTATCTTTTTCCTCTTCCTATGGGTTGTGCTTTTATTGTTGTTTTTAAACACAGTTAACCCAACTTAACCATTTTATCTGGTGTGTCGAAATTACTCCCAGCTCCTCATGGCTTCATCTGCAGTGTGAATGTAGCGTCAGCACAGGCTCTGCCTGCAAGGGGGGGGGGGGGAGAGAGAGAGAGAGAGAGAGAGAGATGTTAACTAACATGGGTGTTTTGGGGAGAGAATATGATCTTTTTTCAGCATTTTAGATTGGACCTGCCTTTTTACACCACGGGCATCAAGAGACAAGATACCAAAGTGGGACACTGCCATGTCTGCCTTTTTCCCCCCTTCTCTGTGTCCACATGTCTAATCCGGCCCTTCCTCTGGGTTTCTTCACTGCCCTTTCCTGGAAAGACAGAGGGACTTTCTATCCCCTCTCTGGGAAAGCTGAAGCACAGAGGGGACCCAGCAATGGCTTAAAACCAGCAGCAAAAACCTCTCAGCCTGGGTACGCAAGCACCAGCACCGACAGCACCCACAGCCTGTCCCCACTGCTGGCACCGGTGGGTGCAAACCCCGTGGCACTGGGTCTGTGGGGGCAGCTCACTAAGCCAAAATTTCTCAGGAACCAGAGCACAGCCCAGCAAACAGCACTTTTGAGCTGAAAAGCGTGTGTCTGGGTAACATTTTTGTTATTTTTCTTGCTGTTCCGGGCCTGGCAGCCTTGCCTGTCCATACCCCACTTCCTTCAGCTGAAGCAATAGGCTAGAGATGACCCTGTATAGGTGGGGATGTGCCACGGAGGAGCCAAAGCCAGCAGCCGGGCCGGGGGCTCGCCTGCTCGGAGCACGCTGCATGTATTTGCAGAAAACCCGGACCTGCAGGAGCCTGGCAGGGCTGCCCGGTCAGTCGCCGGGATTTACATCAGGATGACGAGAGCATGTTTATTATGGTGAAAATATTCTACGCAGTTCAGCACGCTTTGCCAAAGCATTCTTAGGAGAAGAGAGCGATACAGCCTGGAGCAGCAGGACAGAAGGATATCTGGGCCATTTAGAGCTGGTAGGGAGTTTTAGGTAATATTATTAACTGTGTAATGCTTTTTTAGTGAAGCTTGTGGAGGAAAACCTTTGTATCTAATGGAATAACTGTCATTGTTTCCTGGCTCAGAAATATTTCCAGTCTCCTGCGGTATCACATGTACTGGAGAGGTCTCGGGTATTGCCTGTTTGCAAGGGCAGTGAAAGGCCAAGGCTGGGGGAGTGGAGGGAAAGGAGAGAGGAATGGGAGAAAGTATGCTTTTAATAGCAGAAAATACATTTTTTCCAAAACGCCATTTTATTTTTTTTCTTATTATCATCAAGATTAATTAAGGATAAAAATCCCTGAAATATGGATCATTTGAAAGAGTTCAGCTGGGAACGAAGCTTTAGCAAAATTGTCAAAAGACTAAACACATCACTTATCTCTGTGCCACAGCTGAGATGCAATGAAAAACATATTCTGCTGAGCACTGAAAATTAAATTAAGTTATGCTCGTGTGAGCATTTGTATATTGTTAGAATAAAACCTTGGGGTTTTGTAATTGGCTCGAGTACTAAACCCTTTGGAACGGCTGTTGTGGGGTGGGCTTGCCCAGTTATAGGCAGGCTGCTGCTCTGTCAGTGGATCACAGCAGATACACCTGTAATGGCTGCCAGGGACCGTGGGATGCGATGGCTTCAAAATTACAGATGAAAAGCTTAGTGGGAAGCTGTGTGTTGCTGTCGGACATGGCCCTTTCCTAGAGCCAGCAGCACACCTCACCGCTTCCCCAGGGAGCTCTCCTGCCTTCCCTCCTTTCCTGCGGGCTCCCTGGCAGAACGCGAGTCCTCCTCAATGCAAAGAAAACAAGGGGAAAAACCCCAGCATGAAATACATGTGACCTCTTTCCATCCTGTAAAACTATTTCATGTTACGCAGCATGGCAGCGGCAGTCAGGAGCGATGGACGACGTAGGGAATAATTTATTTAAGTGATATAAGTCATGCTTTAAATTCAGCCCTGCTCTTTTCCACCCCATTCGAAGTCTCCTGCTGGTGCCCCAGCCTCCCAGGCCATCGGTGAGGACCTCGTCCTCTTCGAAAGCTGCCGCCATCCCTAGCAATGTGCAGGGTGGTTTGTGGCTGCACGGCTGCCTGCCGCCTCCTGCAGCCCTCTCCCCTTTCCCTCCTGGAAAGCTGCAGTTTCACAGCGTGCAGCTCAAAACGACAGAGGCTTGCAAGGCACATCCTTCAAGCGGGCCTCTACAGACACCTTCCCTGAACTGAATTGCACCTCCTGGGAAGAAAGAGAGAATGGGAACTCCTTTCTCCTCCTCCATTTCCATGCCAGGTGATTCATTTGAACGTCCAGCAAAAATATTCGGAAAGGCCGAACTATTTACGCTCACAGCCCTTAACCCTGCTGCGTGGCGAGCAGTGACGCAGCCCCCCGGCGAGGAGCTCGTGGTGTCGTTGCCTTCCTCCATGCGCAGGTTTGGAGCACACGCGCCTGTGCATCGCTACGTGTAAGCAAAACCTGTTGCCATGGTGACAGCGGGGCTTTCTAAATATGGCCTGTGATGCCCAAAATCGCATGGGCGTTAAGCGCTGAGGTGCGCACAGGGTCCCTGCTGACACTAGAGACCTGCTGTTGGGGCTCATCAGAAGGGAAAGTGTTTGCACTGGTGGGTGAACCCCCTGAACTGGTGGCAGTGTTAATTACAGGTTGCTGATTTTTATCTTCTGCAGCGCCCCAGGTGCTCCCCAGGACGTGCAGGCTGGCTCTGGGACCCGGCGCTGCAGCTGATAAGAGGCTGGACTGTATTTATCTTACAAGTGCAGGGAGGGATTTGCAGCTCTTCGCTACCTGACTCAGCTGGGTTTCTTCTCGCTTAAAGCAACGTAGCTGTTCCAATGCTTATCTGTGCAGGGCTGAACGAAGGTAAGGCGAGATTACACCTGATACAATTATCAGTCTTGTCATTACATGCAACAGCCCCAGACACCCTCCAGGGTTTAGTGTACGAATCTAATAAGAGTCAGGCATGGGAGTATTACAGGGTAAGGAAACCTGTGTTTGCCAGACCTTTGCCTGCACTTTTGGCGAGAGCTGCGGCGTGAAATGCAGCAATGCGTATGAAGCTGCAGCACTTGCCATGCATGTGTCCATCAGTCTGTGTGAGGTAGTGTCCCACTGAGGAGAGACGCAATGTTCACACACTGGCCACCCCACAGTCCTCATGATGCTCATCCCTCCCGAGCACGGGGGCGGTGTTTGCTCGCAGGAGGTGAGAGCTTTCCTGCACCGCCTGCCCATCTGCACAGCCTCCATGCTGAGCTGGCGGGTGTTGGAGCAGTAGGACATGAGGGCGCAGTGCCCCTGGCTCCCTGCAGCAGCCTGGGCTTTCCCGGCTCTGGTCCCGGCCATGCCATGCCGGGGAGAGCCATGTGAGGACCACGCACCTGCTCTGCTCTGTTGGTCTGCTCCAGCACTCCCAAAGAGCCTTTGGTTTCAATGAGAATTAGGAAAATAACAGGCACCTTTCGTTCCTAATGCTGTAAATCATAAAGATAGAAAAATGTTATTCTGGACTGGGTGGTGAGACCCCTCTCCTCAGTGCGGGCAGCTTCTGGGCTCCCCCTGCCAACTGATTTCAGCACGAGGCTCCCCGCAGCGTGGGGCAGGATATCGGGATCTGGCCCCCACTGACAAAAAGCTCCCCTCAGCTTTTGAAGCTGGCGAGGCAGCTCAGTGGGAGCCACACACACGTCTCTGCAAGCTGTGGGAGATGCACGTGGGATGAGACAGAGCTGGAGCGCAGAGGGAGAGGGTACGAGGTGAGGGTCCCCCTCGGCCTCGCAGCAGGAGGAGGAGGAGGAGAAGGGAATATAGCAGAGGTCACAGCTCCTGCTCGACCTGCTTCCCAGAGCTTCCCGGCCTCTTGGAGCAGCTGAAACCTTCCTAATATCAGATTTCCTGAAAAAGGGCAAATAGCTCATATTTGAGGTATGAGGCATGGGGAGAAAAAAAGGGCAAGGCGTGAGAAATATGATGCTGCAAAACTTCTAGAAGCCATTGCAGCTAATACATAACAAACCTAGAAGCGAAGGCAGAGAGGGAAGAAGGAAGACTGTGGGGCAGCCCTGCAACGGGCAGCTGCTCACTGGAAAAGCAGGGAGAGGAAAGGGGGGGCCAGGCACACCAATTTTGCAGATGAAAAACCACGTGTATATATAGAGGCCAGCAACAGGAGTATTTCAGATGGTATAAGGCCACCGGGGACATCCTCCCCTGGCAGGTGCCCCTGTGCAGGACCACCAGCTTCTGCACTGGGTCTGGTCTCCAGGTCGATCCGAGGCGCACGGCCAAGCGTTGGGCATGTGAGGCACGTGGGGCGGGGCTGAGCTGTAGCTGGTGGCATCCAAGGGGGCAGAGAGGAATTTGGTGGGAGGGAGGCTGGAAAATGGGAACCACACATCACCCTGGTTTCCATTTCACAATGGAGGCGAGGAGGTGTCTTTTGGAGCTCGGAGGTGGTTGTGCTTTTTAAATGCTGAGTGAAATGTGAAAAATAAAATTGTTCCCGGTCCTACACCCTCAGAATGATTTATGTTGGTATTTAATCCCGCTTGTGTTTCCCTGCCCACCGTGTTCTGGTTTTCTCTGTGCTTTTGTAAGTGGTGGGAAAGCAGCACGCTGCTAATTACAATCCAGGGCTGTTTGGATACAGAACTGGGGAGGGAGGTGAAGAAAAATAAATAAATAAATGAAAAGTCCCGTCATCACCGTAAATCTGGGTCCCACTCTTTGCAAAACCCACCAGTGTGTTTCCAGGGAGACTGCAAGTTATTGGTAGCGATTTGTCGAAGCCTGGCTGGCTCAGAGTTTGGCTGGTGGCGGTGCTTGCTCTCTGCCATTCGCACCGCTGAGACGAGCCAAAATCTGCTGGTGTCGGGGGTCTCGCTGCTGCGCTTTTGGGGGGACGTCTGCATCGCCAAGGTGGCGCGTCTGCCCCAGCCCCATGGGAGCAAAAGGAGGTTTTTGGGGCTGGCACTGGCTGCAGGGCAGGACAGGCAGCTGCTGCCGCAATGCCCAGGGAAGCATGGTGCAGTGTGCGGTGCGTGCACCAGCAGAGATGTTTGCTTTTATGACGACCGTTTCTTAAAAGCTCATTTTTAAACTTCCAGGCTCTCTTTGCGTTCACATGCTGACGGACTGTACAGTCGTATCCTTCTTTCAAAACAAATACAAAGGCACCTGGGTTGTCTCTGGGCGGGGGACGCAGGCCTTGTTAATGGGAGCGCGAGGAGTGCGGAAGCAGTGGCAGACGTGCATGGCCGGGACACTCCTTTTCCCTCCTCCCCGTGCACGGCCGGTGGGGCCGGCAGGAGGGAGCCGGCAGTGGATGTAGGCAGGGCCTGGTGCTGCCTGCATGGTTCCTGCTGCCAGTCAATTAATTAATAAAGCTTTCTGGCCTCATCCGAGCCACCATTTCAGTCAGTTTAGGCTCCCTGCGGCAAGTCGCCCGTGACTGTTTTTATTCACTTTTCTTTCTGGCTGAAGGTCCCTCAGCAGGCTGCCTCAGCCCAACGAAAAATCATGCAAACTATACACAAAACGGAGCCATGGGTGTTTCCCCTGCTCAATGCTCTGGCTTGCTAATTTGGCTGGCTCAGCTCTCTGCGTCATCTCCTTGAGCCCATCGCCCTGGCATGCTTCAAAGCAGTTGTGCGGTGGCCAGCTGCCGGCAGGTTCTCTCCTCCTGGGGTGGGTTTTTTCGCTTTGTTTCAAGTTGGGGGTGGGGGGGTTGGCGGGGTTTTTGGTTGGTTTGGTTTTTTGACAGCCTGAAGGGCAGGAGATGGTTTCAAATGAAAGCAAAGCTTTGCGGCATGGCTCTTCGGGGAGAGGCAGGCAGCCTGGCAAACCCTGCAGCGGCAGGGCAGCCTCTTGGGGGACGAATTAGGAAAGGATGCCTGGAGGCAGAGAAGACATGCATCCTTAACGTGCTTGTGGTGGGCTGACCCTGGCTGGATGCCAGGTGCCCACCAAAGCCGCTCTATCACTCCCCTCCTAAACTGGACAGGGGAGAGAAAATACAATGAAAGGCTCGTGGGTTGAGATAAGGACAGGGAGATCACTTGGCTATTACCATCATGGGCAAAACAGACTCAACTCGGGGGAAAAAAAATTAATTTAATTTATTACCAGTCAAATCAGAGTAGGATAATGAGAAATAAAACCAAATCTTAAAACACCTTCCCCCCATCCCTCCCTTCTTCCCGGGCTTAACTTTACTCCTGATTTCTCTACCTCCTCCTCCTCCCCAGCGCACAGGGGGATGGGGAATGGGGGTTTGGGTCAGTTCATCACACATTGTTTCTGCCGCTCCTTCCTCCTCAGGGGGAGGACTCCTCACACTCTTCCCCTGCTCCAGCATGGGGTCCCTCCCACGGGAGACAGTCCTGCATGAACTTCTCCAATGTGAGTCCTTCCCACAGTCTACAGTTCTTCACGAACTGCTCCAGCATGGGTCCCATCCACGGGGTGCAGTCCTTCAGGAACAGACTGCTCCAGCATGGGTCCCCCACGGGGTCACAAGTCCTGCCAGCAGACCTGCTTCAGCGTGGGCTCCTCTCTCCACGGGTCCACAGGTCCTGCCAGGAGCCTGCTCCAGCATGGGCTTCCCATGGGGTCACAGCATCCTTTGGGCATCCACCTGCTCCGGCATGGGGTTCCTCCATGGGCTACAGGTGGATATCTGCTCCACCATTCACCTCCATGGGCTGCAGGGGGACAGCCTGCCTCACCATGGTCTTCACCATGGGTTGCAGGGGAATCTCTGCTCTGGTGCCTGGAGCACCTCCTCCCCCTCCTTCTTCACTGACCTTGGTGTCTGCAGAGTTGTTTCTCTCACATCTTCTCACTCCTCTCGCCAGCTGCAATTGCTGCTGCGCAGTAACTTTTTCCCCGTCTTAAATATGTTATCACAGAGGCCCTACCACCATCGCTGATGGGCTCGGCCTTGGCCAGCAGCGGGTCTGTCTTGGGGCCGGCTGGCGTCGGCTCTATCAGACATGGGGGAAGCTTCTAGCAGCTTCTCACAGAAGCCACCCCTGTAGCCCCCCCACTACCAAAACCTTGCCACGCAAACCCAATACATGAGGCAAGAGAGTATTAAAATCCTGTATTGGTGGGTGTTGTTTTGGTTTTTTTAATGGATTTTTTGGTGTGTGTGGTGACTTAAGGTGGCATAGCTACTTATGGTTGTTCTTTTTAGGTATAATTTGACCTGAGTTTAATACCTGAGTATAATTTGACCTGCTCTTGTTCTAGTGATCACCAGGGACTTCCCGGCACGCAGGTGCGTGAAGCCAATGCTTCCTATCAACTGTCTCAAAGTTTTCCCTGGGTGCATGTCTCTGCAGGAACACGGAGGAGCCGTGACATCTGCCAGCCTGTAGCCCTAAGGCATCCTCCCCATCCCTCTGCATGGGAAGGGAAATCTGTTGCCTTCAGTTCACCAGTTTGTTTGTAACAGCAGTGTCTCCACCTCTGATATCTCCTCGTGTCGGCCTCTCCTCCCTGCAGCCACCAGCATGGTGCCGGGGGGAGCTGCTGCCCGAGCTTGGGCAGCCAGGGCTGGCTGCTGCAGGGTCCCTGCTGCCACGAGCCATGCTGCCGCACCGACAGCTTGAGGTGAAGCTGAAAGTGAAGTTTCTGAGTGCCATGCAATGACTAAAATATGAAGAGAAAAAAAAAAGTCAGCCTGCATTTGAAAATGAAGGTATTTCCTTGTTCTTTTTTTTTTTAATCTTCAGAAGAAAGACCATTGGGAAGTATTAGATCATTGCTTCTCCATCAGCCTTTGTCTTTTCAGAGAAGAAAGGTGTTAGCAGAGAGAAATGAAAGTCAGTGCTTGGGTTTTTCAGCTGGAGATGGACGAGCAAAGAGCCCAAATCCCTCCAATCTTTGACACGTGCAGTTATCCTTTCCACAGCGGAAAATCTTGGAGGGCTGAAAATACCAACATTTATGATCATTAATGTTGTTACTAATTACTTTTCTTCCACTTGGTATTAAAAATGTGCTCATGGCTCACCCTTCTGCAGTGTTCGACACAAGAAAATGTCACTTCTTGCTTTTCAGGCCCCCTCTTTTCCCATTGCCCAGCAGCGTCGGTGAGGTTGCCCTCGCCTCAGCTGTGCCGCTACGGGATCTGGTTTGGAGGGTTTCCATGCAGTTACATGCACTGTAAACCCAACATCTCTTCTACTGCTGCATTCATCCTCCCCCCATCCTTTCTCTCTTCCTCATCCTCCTATCTCCATATAACAAAAAAAAAAAGAGAGAAATAAAACCCAAGAAAAGACAAGTGATGCACAATGCAATTGCTCACCACCCGCTGACCGATGCCCCAGCAGCAATCCGCCCCTCCTGGCCAACTCTCCCCGGTCTATATACTGAGCATGATGCTCCATGGTATGGAATACCCCTTTGGCTAGTTCAGGTCAGCTGCCGTGGCTATGCTCCCTCCCAGCTTCTTACACACCTGCTTGCTGGCAGGGCATGGGAAACTGAAAAATCCTTCACTTAGGATAAGTGCTACTTAGCAACAACTGAAACATCAGCGTGTTATCAACATTATTCTCACACTAAATCCAAAACACAGCACTGTACCAGCTACTATGAAGAGAATCAACTCTATCCCAGTTGAAATCAGGACACTAGGGCATATGAAGAAACTCAGGGATTTAGCTAACTTGCGTGGAAAAAAAAAAAAGAAAGAAAAAAGAAACCCTGCTGCAAGTAGTATTAGCTGCCAAAGCCATAATTGTGCAAAACTGGAAATCCCTTGCTCAGCTGAACCTAGTACATTGGTATAGCATCTTAAGTGAATTAGCTGGCATTGGAAAGCTAGCGTTTCTTATAAATAATAAACCAAACATTTTTTTCAAGTCATCCTGACAGTTTTCTTGGAAATCTGCAAATACAATACTTATGTTAACCAGCTGTGTCATCTGGATCAGCATTTTAGTTTTCTGATGGGGAATTAGAAAAGGTAACATCTATAAAGCAGTAAAATTCATATAGATTATAAAATACTGTCTCAAATGCAGAAATAGATCAGCTATGAAGTGATAATTTAAAAAGCATTATCCCTGTAATTTATGGGTGTGTTTATATTACATAGTAATTTATTCTGTTATTTTGCTGCTTTTCTTGTTGTTTGGCTTTTATTTTTCCGTGTTAGTCTTCTATGGATAGAACAGTTATTCAGCTGCGTGCCCAAGAGCCGGGATGCTGGTGCACGCTGTGGGTGGGACTGCCTGGTCTGTGCTTTGGGATGATCCCAATTGCCCCCGTAGGCTTGGGTGCATCCATAAATATTAACACCAGACCAAAAAAGGAGGCACGGCAGTTGTGTTTACCGAAGGAAAGCTGTTTGGTGTTCTCGATCTTCCAAGTCTTTTTAGGCTGCAGTAGATCAGGAGCGAGGCTGTTAGCGTGACCTTTCTTGAGGGATATCCTTCTACTTCTACCGCCCCGACCTTTGCTACTCTCAGGTCCCTTCTGCAATCACTGGGGGTTTCAAATTTCGACACATTGGGTAGTGACAAACTTGCCTAAACCACCTCCTCTTGTCTGAGACTCATGAAACCCAGAGAAGGGCCTTTGTGACAGATGCTGCTGGTGGTTTGATTCCCCTTCTCTGTCTGGCAGGAAAAGTGTCCTCCACGACATGCCCCATTCTGAGAAACTCCATGAACCCATCTCTTGTCTCTGTGTGTCTCAAACCACTGAGGGCTGAAGAAAGAGGCACAGAAGAAAAACATCAAAAAGGCCCATGGCGTGGCTTGGTTGGGCTTACTGTGTGGCGCTCTGATCTTCTAATCAAGAGCAGTCCCATGGCCAGATAAAGAGGTCTCAGAGCGGTGTGTGGGTGACTGTGGTTTCCAGAGCCTAGCTAGAAGAACTGGTGAGGTTCAGGCACTGAGATCCCTTTTAAATCTTGAGATAGGAAAAGCTAGCCATGGAAAGGGAGGCCCAGAGCAAAGCATCAGGGTTATCCTGTGCAGGGTGGTGAAAGGGGAAAGCCTGGGAGGACAGGCACCTTCCAAGGGAAGAGGCAATGCCTGGGAAACAGCAAGACCCTACTAAGCAACATGGCTTTTGATCCCCAAAAGTACATAAAATAAAGGATATGTAAAAGCAAACACCCAAGAAATGCTGAAAATGTTGATGTCTTTCTTCTCTGTTTTTTTTATCAAGGGGTGGCAGATGATAACATAATGTGTTGTGGACCAGAGGATCCATAAGGGTGCCCGAGAAGACGTAGAAGCTCCTGTGGACTTCTAATGAGCAATGCCGAGTCTGGCAAAGCTATGAGATTACAAGATCTCAAGGCGTCTGTCCCCTCAGATAACATCGTAAAAAGTAAGTACAGTTAGTGGCCATTTTAACACAGATCTGACGATAACAAAATTCACATATGAGAAAATCCTTTGGGGTCTTAAAGTGGTTTCCATGCATAGATGCTGAAGATGGTCATGTTTGCTCAACATACCAGCCAGGAACCTGAAATGGAAGCAGAAATTTCAGTGATCTTCTCCACACAGATAAACCCCAGCGTTGTTTTGTGTTACTGGAGGGATTCAGAGTATTGCTGTCACTTTTTACCATTTTGCTAGAGAAAAGGAAGGAAAAGCAAGACTGTACGTATCGAGGAAGCCAGCCATCAGAGGATCCTGAGGACAGACCTGTTCAGCTGTCACTGCTGGCAAACAAAGCACCCCACTGAATTGCAAAGGCTTGTGGAGGGAATAAGAAAATAAAATCAGTTCAGTGACAAGTAGTATTGGGTCTGTCTTAGCTGTGTCAGGAGGGAAGTCGGTCTAGTGCTGGGATCTGCCTCAGCTCCTCTAGGAGACTGACATCCCCAACAGAAGAGACAACAGGTTACTCGACTTGCTACCCTAAGCCTTAAACCTAGCCATCATTCTCTTGTGTGGGGCCAGAGCAGAAAATAAGGGGTAGAAGAAGTGGAGGAGCAGGTCTCCCGCTGGAGATCGTACAAGGCCCTTTACTTTGCTAGAAGAGCTTAACGATAGCTGTTAGTAATGATGAAAGATTTAAATTTAATTCCATACCCACGTACATTGTCACCACTCAAATTAGAACGGCTATCCCACAGCAATGTGAGAAGTCACAGGTTTTTAAAAGTACATGGTAATTAAAACTATTAGTAAAATTAAGTGTTTTTATAACCCCAGTTTCCCAGCTCTCCAGTGGGATTGTGGTGTTGGTAATTTAAGATGGGGGGGGTGCGACGGGGGGAAGAAGATGCACATATCTTGGAAAGTTAATTTAGGGCTGAAGTGAAGGACTCCATCCTGTGTTATGAAAATTGTCAGCAGCTGCAGCTGAAGGAAGCAGAAACAGCTCTATCCCACTTGTCATACAACTGTCCATATGGAAACACTTATTTGGGAAGAAGTAATTGAGAGCCTTAATACGAAAATTGTTTCAGATTTGCCTCTGAATCAAAAGGTCCTTCTCCTTCGAGATTAAAATTTTACATTAAATATTAACAAAAGAATGAAAGCAATTTCTGCTGAGTGTTTATAGTGTGCCTGCGAAGCTGTCAGGAAAGCATTTGCAAGGGTTTGCTGTTGCAGGAGGGTGTGCATACAGGGCAGGGGTCTCCTGGTCTCGTGGGAGGCAATCGGGCCCTTGCAGGGCTGAGAGCGCAGCCACAAAGTCAGTCTGGCTCAAATAATTTGAAAATGAAAAATCAATTTCCAGAGCAAAGAACGAAAGAAAACTGGCTCACCTCTTTGGAGGTTTGCAATTAAAACAAAGCATTTTGGGGTTGAGCTCTTTGCGCTGCTGAAAACCTCCATGCGCTTATCATTTTGCACAGGGTCAATGCAGAGTTATGTCTGTGTCAGGATTCCATCTCCTCTCCTCCTCCTCCTCCCACTTCGACAAATAGGCAATTGTAAATAATTTAAGACTGTAAATTGCCCAAGTCAGTGACTGCCTTTTAAGATAAAGAATCTTGAAGTGCACTAATGTAATCTGTACAGCAGTTTGAAGTTCTGGATTACAGATACTAGGTATGATTTTATTTCAGGGTGTTTCTGGCCAGGGTAGCTTGGCTACTGGAAAAAGTTTAAAAAGCATATTTCCACCTCTGCCTAGTTTTAGGGATGGCTGGATCTAGATTTGGTCCATTTTTCCTCTCTACGTGCTCTTTGCCTATAAAATGCTCCCTGTGTGAGGGTGTTCCCCTGGCGCCGGAACGCTGCCCTGGATGGTCCCACCACTTTCCCGCCTGCCCCCTCTCCCCTTAAACCCGTCCGTAGGCAGGGAGGACGATGAGCTCGAAAAAACGAAGCTAAGGGCAAAAAATCCGAGCATGCCGTCTGCCTAATGCCTGGAGCAGAGCCAGGCTTTCAGGTTTTTAGAGCAAGGGGTACAAGCAAGTATTTATTTATTGATTGAGAAACAACAGTGTTTCTCTGACTCGCTATCGGTTTCCAAATCTGATTTAAATAAACTCTTCCAGTGCATAAATCCACACAAAATGTCATTCACCATATGTTTATTACTAAAACTTGGCGCTTGCTTGCATCAAAGTAGTTTTCACACGCAGGCTGTTTGTTACAAAACCTCAGCAAAGCAGGTATAATTAGCATTAGTGCTTGAGGGGGAAAACTGGGGCTGAGAACAGAGAAAATAATTTCCTCGCTGCTGCAGAGGGAGTTGGCATGGGGATTTGGATTAGAAACAGCCTTTCCTAGCTTCCCATTTTCTTCATGCAGATGACTAGATTTGCATATTTTATTAATTTTTATAACAATTGGACAAATAGTACCTTGTTCATTTCTTAAAGAAAGTGCTTAGAGTGCTTGTAAGACTAGCTTAGAAATATCCAAATAAATGGTCTTCCTACCTGAATGGCGATAACTACCTTGCAAGGAAGATGTATGATGAGTTGCTGTATGCCATTTTGCATACAATTAATGTTTATCAACAAGAACACAAAATACTTTCTGGATACATCATTTATACAAGCTTTATAAATGATCCACTCTTGTACTGCTGGCAGAAGCCACTCTGATGAAGCCACGCAAAGAGCCTCAAAGGGATAAGCAACTAGCACAAGATGGTTTTGTACGAAACTTCTCCAACCCTTTATATATCACCACTAGGATTATTATCAAGTGCTCAGAGATTTTGGACTTTCAAACGAAGTTTGAGAGCTCTAAGGAGGCAAAGATAATGGATCTTTTTCCTTTTTTTCACTTTAGTGTTTATACATAAGCAAATAAAATTACAGGCTGATTTTGATATTTTCTTGGCTGCAAAACAGACCTATCAAAAGATTAAATTCACGTGCAGGTATCCCCTTTTATTTAAATTCCTAATAAACATGAACTTGAAATTTTGTCTGAAAGTGGCAAAAGTAAAAATTAAAAAACCGATGAGGTCTTTCTCCTAACACGTGGAATTTGATTTTTCTTTCCTCTTAGAAAACGGCTTAATGCATGCTAATGGGTCTTTCTAGTAAATCCAAAGATTGATTCTCTCAAAAGAGCATAATTATGCACGCAAAGTCTTTGTCTTTACATATCATTAAATATTACTTTTTAATTTGCTTTATCCTATTGTAAAATCCTTCAAGTCCTTCTGTAGTAGAAGTGTGAGAGAGAGGCTGGGTAAGAGGTCAATGGAAAAATACTTTCTGAGAACTGCACTGCCCCTGCTCTGGGAAGCTTCATTTGCTCTGGGTGCTTCATCTGCTGTCACCGTTTTCACGGCTCACAAGCCCATGTTGCCCTGGTCTCCCAGCTCAGCTGGTCTCACTGACCTTTCTCTCCAAATCTTCAACTCCTGAGTGCTGTATCACTTACTCTGAAAGTCTTTTCGGTCCCCAAAAGCCCACAACCTTCTCTGACACAAGAACTTCTCTGCCATCCGCCATGTTGCATTTCCAAAGCATCTCCTAAATTAAAGATCTGCATTTCCCGATGTCTGGTGGGAGACACCAAGTGGCCTAATTTCAAGGAGGCTCCAGCACTCTTAATTTCCAGGTGAATTTCACAGGCCATGCCAGTCACTTCACATAGCCAACTCCAGACCTCTTCACGCTGGGACCCTCAGATCCCCGTTCATCTCTCTGCTCACCCAGCCCACAGGGACGTTGGCTTCTTCCATGACCTCTCACGATCTCAAATCTCCTTCCTTCACCCACAGCTGAGCCCTTCCAGCCAGTTCATGTGATGGCGCCATCAAAGTGAGATGGGACTCGGTGAGGAGCCTTTGTCACTTTCCCCATACCCAACTGAAAAATGTAATCGTTGACTACCAGGAATCTCTGCACTCTATGGCAACGAGAAAGCAAAGTTTATGGGTACGCTGAGAAAAGGATATAGGACTATGTTTCATTTCTAGGCACTTCAGTGGGATGGAAGGGAAATCAGTCAAAGGTGATTCTGTAAAAACAGAAACAGGAGTGGGAGCGACAGAAAGGTAAAAGGAAATGTTGGCTTCCCAGGGACTACTTTTAATTTTACAAAGAAATTATATGTTTTCTGTAATCCACAAAAGTAATTGGTTTTGAGGTAGGACGATGAGGCAAGATAAAATAGCATAATCCTCTGGGTATCATACGTCCTGTTTAGAGACACTCGAACAAGACATAAAATAAGCAAACGTCATCTGCTGCACGTACTGTAGCTGTCCTTCAGCATGTGCAGGGAATTAGAGCTCCCGGTCTTGGTTTCAAAACATGTACCTGTGCAATGCAATGCCTACCTTGTGATATACTTTATGTCTTTCAATGTTACCATCGTGTATTGGCTGCTCCCATTGAATCTAGTGGGATGACTCTTCAGATCATACTCATATGGAGGAAAGGTATTGCAACCTGGGGTTAATCGGTAGAGACTTCAAGTGCAGAAGGATGATGCAGTCGGTGTGAAACATACGATGTACACAACGGCACTCAGTCAGGCATTTCCCTGGGTCTTAGTACAGTTTCAGAGACAAATTAAACCAATTTTTCTAGTTCCCAAGTTGTGCTGGAAGCTGGAAGATGATGGGTAAATTTTAGGAATATTACACATGCTGCTACTGTAATTTGGTGATAGAGCATACTATTTTAAAAACCCTTATGGTACTAACTCTTTCACAAAAGAGTGCCTCCAAAGAGCTACTTGTACCTTCAAAGAAAGGCTGTTACCAGTCTTATTTTCATCATCATGCAAAAAAGAAGAAATAAAAGCTGGATAAATGATATTTTCATAAGGTTTGCTTCCCTGTCATTTTGCATATGCCCTCTAGGGAATTTTCTGCCGCCTAGAAATAAACATGCCCGAAGGGCTAAAACTGAGCAGCGTGTAAGGCTTACACAGCAAATGGCTCTGATGCTTTTAGGCTTAGCCCATTGCTATGGGTGGTTTCCACACAGCACTTTCTGGGCTCGGTTATCTTTGTTTTGGGCTGATCCCACAATCACATGGGGAAGAGCCTGGAGCCGTCCCGTGAAGTGCACAGTGTTTGCCCCAAATATTTCACCAGACAGGGGAAACGGGTGCTGCCGGAGGCATTCTGCAAGGAGAGGGTTATGTCTGGAGCCCTGTGTAGCCGGGCTCTCCTCCTGGGCAGGCACAGCGGTGGGCAGGCAGCTGGTGCCTCTCTGTTCCTGCTCCAGATATACTTCTGCAGAGGCAGCTGAGGTTATTCATCATCCCCATTCCCTTCTTTCCACCCTCTTGGCTGCTGTTCTGTTTCAGGTTTTTTTTCCCTTTGAGGTATTGAAAGTGGCAAAGCTTTCACTGGCACGTTAGTGCTGCTTCAGGTGAGTGGTTAGCAGGTAAAAAAACCCTAAGTGCATGGGGAGGCACCTGGGACGCGGGCTGTGCTGTCAGCACGGAGGCAGGTAATGGAAAACCGGAGGGAAAAGACCATTAACCGCCTTCCTCTGCGTCGGGCCCTGGGTGGGGAAAGAGCTGCTCCTCTTTCGCCTGCGCAGCCGCCTCCCGCCATGCTGCTTCGGCCTCTTCAGCAGGGCCAGCCTGAGGGGGCTGCAGCTTGGGGGTGGGTTTATACCCTCCTACCCACAGCTCCGGCGCAGTGCCAGACCGAGCCCCCAGCAATCGTCACCGTCCCCACGTGCAGCAAGGATGGGCAAGGGGGGAAAGAGGGAATTTAGAAAACGGACAAACCTCTAAATTTTAACAGAGGTATCAGTTTAAATATTGTATCTTTTTGAATCACTTCAAAAATCACAGCTCAGGAATGAACCAGAGAATAAAAGCCCGATCCAGAAAACAATTAGTTCCCCACATAAGCCCACTGGGACTATTACAGGAGATGGGCTGATTTCAGGATGGCACTCTATGGAAATTAGTTTTATTCAGTCTCAAAGGGGAGGAATCGAAAGACGTGGAAAATGTTTTTTAAAAGTGTGTCTTGTGATAAGAATTGGGAGTTTGGGAGCAAGGCAATTGATTTTCTTGAGAAATTGGCCGCTATTTTGGTAGGTGTAAGCTGAAATCGGTCAGAGGGTGCCGGATTCGGCCAGTGCGGATGAGGCTGCTGCGTCTGCCCGTGGTCTGCCCTCCCCAGGGTGGCTTTCTTTTCCTGGTTGCTGCCAGCGTGGCTGAGCTGATGGGTCATCCTCGCTCAGGCTTTGGTCAGGTATTTTCATCTCTTGGGAGTGCTGTTTTGGTTATTCATCAAGATATGTGAGGTGGAGGAGTTAAGTAAATCCTACCACGTTAGGACAACATTTCCCCAAGCAACGAAGTTGTTTGGAAAGGAAAATGAAATAAGACCAGGTTACAGATGATGCATTGAAATGCAAATCTCTGTTGACTCAAACATGCAGGGATGAAATAACAATTTTACATCAGCAGGGTCAAAGAAAAGGAAGTTGAAAACAAAATAGAAACTAGGTCGGTCAGGAGCAGGGTAAAGCCCATGAAAATAAGACCTAACAACAGCCCCGTAGTAAGCATGAATGAATGGAGATGACAGTAAACTGAATGGGATTAATTAGAAATGTAACTTTGCATACAATTGGGTTATTTGTTTGAAATGCTGGATACACGCATTTAAGCTTATTTCAGTTGCCATAACAACCTGATACAAGCATCACATAATCTTTTATTGCATTATTTTGGATATGATTACATTATTTTACAACTTTGGTTGCTAGGAGAGCATAGTACCTTTCTGCATGCTTCAAACAATTCTTTTTGCAGAGACATCAGCTTCTTGTGGTTGGCCTCTGAGACAGCTTATGGAATCATTAGCAAGGCAAGAAACCAAATTATACATGTAGGAGTGGATTGCACTGGGAGAATCCTCCGCAAGAGGATGGCTGGGATTTTCTCCTGCCACGGGGCTGGCAGGGGTGGCTCTTGTTGGAGAAGAGCTGGGAAGCAGGAGGCGGCAGTCTGGGGGGCAGCCTTGGAGGGAGCTTTATTTGAGAGGTAGCTTAAGCTGAGGAGTTTCTTGTGCTCGTGTTTTGATGAGTTTGTTATTATAGAGTACAAGTTGCATTTCATGCTATCAGATTCCTTTGCTGGAAAGGCTAATAAATGTGGAGTTATAACTCTAAAGTTGTTTCTACCATAAGAGCATAAGCCAATTCCCAGTCACTGAACCGCACTTTGGCCCACAGAATAATCTAATATATGCAGAGCAAGACAGCAGATAAGCTGTGGGGCAGCTGGCTGCCCTGTGCTTTACAGCACCAGGGCATTGCAAGAAAGGAGCGGTTGCTATTTAAGATATAATGGCAGGCATTTCTTGGGGCTCACCACCCAGCAGAAAGCAGTGGCAGGCAAGGCTAAACGTGATGGTTCGTGTGTTGGAGATGGGTGTGCATCACACCTGATTTCCTGCAAATACCGACTGCTGAAGAAGGCAGCGCCAGGAGAGAGGGGGCAAGGCTGGCGGAAGGTGTTCCTCTGCCTGGAAAAAGGACCAGCAATACTTCCCTACCTCTGATATCTCTGGAGGCTTTAATGCTTTGCATCTTCTGGAGGAAAAGGCATTACAGGTCTGTGTGTGGATTGTGGTTACAACAGGTAATATGGAGGTCTGAAATGAATAGGAAGGCGAGAACAACACAGAAATGTTTTTAAAGTGTGTTTAAAAGCCAGCCTGTTAGTAGGAGCAGAGCTTTTCTTTTCTTTTTCCTTTTAGATTTATTTATGATTACAGGAGCTCTCTGGGAAGGTTTTGTTCTTAAACCACACTCGATAGCGAGAAAGGGAAGAAAATTAGTTTGGTTTTTTTCCCCTCAATCTTCTTCCCTCCTATGACTTAAATTGGGATTGCAATTAAAACAAAAGCCCAGCTGCCCAAGAAACAAAACAGAAATTCACGGGGCGGCCTAAATATCAGCCTCATCTTGTTTTCCTTTAGTCTTCTCCTTTGAGAGTTACAGCAACTGGACAATACGGGCAGCAGTGCCAAGCCGGGATTTGAATAACAGCATGCACGTCTTACAAGGAAAACATGGAAGCAGTGCGTTCATCGCTCCTTGTGACAGCCGCGCATCTCCTCGGAGGTGTGGAGGGACAGAGATTACGGGCACGGACCTATAGGAAGAGGGATTTGATCTCCCAGACAGCGGTCCGCTTGACAAAGCTGCTGAACTAACATTTCTTAGTGGTACGGGACCCTCCTCCCTCTGCTACGAAATGTCAGGCTTTGGCACCTGTGGAGTACCTCACTGCTTTGAAATGACAGCCTGGCTCTCCAAAGCGTCACCAGCGATCCAGTCCCCAATTAACAGCATGGGTTTGTGGGTTTCTTGACACTATTCTCAAAGCTCCTGTGGGCTGCTGCAGCCTACAAGCCAGGGATCGTTTCTGCTTTGCAAGACTCAAAGGAGAGGAAGGGAAAAAAGCTGGGAAGGAAAAGCTACGGTTTCATTATTCCATGCTAGCAGGATAACAGAATACATTTCCTTTAATACTAAAATGTGTCATTTGAGAAAAGATCCTGCTGTCTGATCAAGCTCTCCATTAGTTATTTTTGCATGTGCATGCACAAATCCAGCAGCTAAGCCTACAGCACTGCTGTATATTGGAAACCAGAAAAAGCTGCAGGGTGTTTCTAAAGAATAGCAATTTGGAGGTTGTGGGTGGTTTGTGGGTGTAATAAAAAAGGCTGCATACAGAGGCATCTGAATTAGGCTTCTCTTTAGGCTGCTTACAGTCTCTATCAAGATTGTTAAGAATCTGATTCTGCCATCCTTGTACTCACCTACTAGCGTTTGCTCCTGTGAGCAATTTTATTTAAGTGCCACCCGTTGTATCCAGGGCCCTAACACAGAAGCTGAGCACCAGTTTGGCTGAACACAAGTGGAAAAACACTGAACTTTACTGTATGTACCAATGCTCCCTGTATATTTAGCAACTGCTGAAAGCTGAGATCAGTTGGTCACCAAACCACGGCACATGGGCGACACACCACCTGTGTCATCCCTCCACATTGCTCACCATCCCAGAGGCTGCCAAGACCATCACAGTCAGCATCAACAGAGGGTGCAAACCACGCAGTTGCTCTCTGCGCGCTGCCGACTCACGCCGTCCCCCTCCCCGCCATGCCAGAGCATCGGCTCAATGCCCTGCCGCCCCCGGGGGCTGCCCCCTGCTCCCACCCGTGGCGGTCAGCCACAGTCACCACCATCTCAGGACCCTTAGTAGCTCTTATCTTCCTGGTTGGGTTTTTTTGTTTTATTTGGGGGGTTTTCTTTGTTGGGCTGGGGAGGTTTTTTTGCAAAACTCCCTCCTCTTCCACCTGAGGCTCCTTGTTCATGCTCGGCTTGAGGGATGCTGCGGGACGTCATCTGACCTCCTTGCACCTTGGGGAGGCAGACCGCTGCCAGGCTGCCGGCTCGTGCCCTGTGGGCAGCCAGCCCGCCGCACAGGCAGCTGACTCCAGCCTTGCCTAATCTGGTTGATCGGTTGCCACGGAGGAAAAAACCCAGTCTTTGTGCTCCCTTGAGCTAAAGTTTCGCCTGGCTTTTAACTGCAGTAATAGCACACTTTATAGCCTCCGTGCTCCCACTATGCATCAGCGCCAGAGCAGCGCAGAAGCCAGCCCAGCCCAAACCGTTATTTCAAGAGCACGCCTAGCAAGTTCCCCCAGTCGTTTATAGCCCTTATTTTGCTAATGGAAGGTTAATCATTGGCTTGAAACTGTGCAAAAATGTTAAGGGAAAGAATCACAAGATCACAGGAAGAACTCTAATGTGTTTCCTAGTACGTCCCTTTCATTTCCCTTCGCAGATCGTGGCTCTAAATACCTCGGGGTGAAATGTGTCTGAGCATTTCAACACCTAGTAAATATTAACTACCTCAGAGCAGGCTCGAACAAGCAGGCTTGGGGGTGCCTTTGTGCTGCAGCCTGCAAAGTTGGGAATCCAAGGTCTGTGGAAATAGTCACTTTTAAATTCTGCCCTTCGTTTCTGTAATTTTGTGAAAGACCAGCACTGGACAGAGTAACGCCACAAAAGCACTCGCAACACCCAAGGACCCTCCAGTGCTCAACAAACATTACTTCATTGAGCTTTTTTATGCCCTTCCAAAGTAATTATGGCATTGTTATCCCTTCCTGCTTTTAGAAATGGGGAAGTTAGGGATTCTCAGAGAGTAATGCAGAGCCAACTGACTTGTGATATCCATCAGTTCTCTGCAGATCCTCTCATCGCTACCCAGCACTAATGACCTGTGGTGCAGAGGAGCCCATCTGTGTCCTCTAGCTAAGAAAGCTAAACACGCTGCTAGCTGAGCTGTTTGTAAAAAGAGAGGGGAAAAAAAAAAAGAGTCTGTGTTCAATAACGCTGAACACTCTTCTTTCCAAAATCTACTTTTCCTGCTCAGAAGCGATATTGCGTTGACTGCCCATCAGAAGCAAACATGGTAACGTGAATGGCAACCCCCACATGCGGAAGCTGAACAAGTAGGATTACTTACAGGTATGCTCTTTCTTATTTCCTTTAGGTCTTTCCCTAGCATTCATTACTGTCCTTCCGAGGGGAATAGTGGATAGTGGGCTGGATGGACTTCATCAATACGTACTGATTTTAGTGACCTATTTCGTCAAAGGAAATATGAAAACAAATCTGCAAAGACTTGAAATGTCCTTCTTGGTGGACCAAGGGGACTAGGCCTGTGGATCACACCTGATAATGTATTTGTCCTGCAGTAAAAAACAAAGTCTCTTTGCACCCTCTTTTCTTCCAAGCGATATTTTCTAAAACAGGAATGATACGCAGCTGGTTAAAAATGCATATGGCAAATAGAAAGAAAAATAAAATTCTGGTGTTTGTGCAGAACAAGCAAGTGGAGAGTGTGGAAGTGCTACAGGCCTGTTGGTAATTTATCTGTGAGCTTAGGGGTTTTTGGGGGTGTTTTTTAGAGAATATAATCTGGCCACCCATAGAGAACAAACTCGAACCCTGATGGGCGGGCTTGTTTGCCTCACAGCGATGCAGCTGTGCTCTTTAAGGAGCAGGATCCCATAGGAATATAGCCCGCAAAGCAAAACAGGCTGGCCTTTTTCTTTCCTCAGATTTGAACCGCTTGAACAAGTGGGGGAAAAAAAAAGTACAGAAAGAAGAAAGCGTACCAGAGACAGGGTATTGCACACCGCTATTCAACATCCGGAGCCACGGGTCGGCGTACACCTCAGACTGCCGGTGGTGGTGCTCCTGCCCACAGCATCCCTGTGTCACTGCTGCAGCCCCTGTTTTGTAGTCATATCCCTGCCCACAAATCCCCTTGGTATGTGTCCAGTGAGATGTTTGTCAGTGAAATAGCACAGCCTCAGCAGCCTCGCCAGCTCTCCGTCCCTCAGGCAACCAGTTTTCTGTCTGCGGCAACATGCAATGTGGAAGAGTAGCTTCGGTATGTTTGCGTTTCAGCTTGCTTGCTTTACTGATTTAGTATAAATTACACTGATTTCTAGCCAACCCGAATGCTTACAAAATTAATGAGGCAAGAGAAGAGCACTATACGTAAATGCCAGAGAGCAACCTGTGCTTCTGCCATTTATGGTTGTATTTCACTGTATTATGAAAGCTCCCATTGAGGTACAAACTTCTCCATGCCGTACAAGTTTTAAGATCCTAATAAAAATAAGATTGAATACAACGGCCAAGAACTAGACACTTAAACAAACTGAAACCAGGCACATACTCACAAAAGAGTAATTATCTTCTCCATACCGCTGTGCTCCTGTCTCTCTGGTGAGTCACGCAAGGTGGCATGAGAGCAATTGCCTTACTCTTTTGCTGGATTTCATGGCAGCCTCCCCAGATAGGACTTCAAAGAAACAATTAGTGGGAAGCTTATCCCTTAGAGGGCTTTATTTGCTGCTGAGCACAGGGCACTGTCACTGCTCTAAGTTGATGGTGCCTCTCCCAGGGCATGATGACATGGTTAGGTGCGGGCACACGGGCCACTGCCCATGTCCTGAGCCAGACAGAGCGGAGCCAGCTGCAATTCAGAAGCTGCATTAACTTGGGTCCCAGCCCTGTAAAGTACCTGATTTGTTGGTCAGCTGCTTTTCAGGACCACGACTAGTTTCCTTACATGGTCTGAGGGTTTGCAGATAGCCCTTGTGCTTTAGTGCTCAGTATACCTCTGCAACAATTGCTCCTGGAGAACTTCAGTGTCTTTCTGCAACACATCTTCTGTTGTTCAAGCACTGATAAAGGCAGATGCCTGTACAAAACACTGATAAACATGTTAAGTACCTGCTGGTTCATTCCTGTTGGTAGCAGCCCCTTCCTGCTAGGGACCAGTCTGACCAACGCTGCATAACATACTCTTTCCATAGGTCATGAATAATTATGATGTCGAGGGAGCTTTTGTCTTAGACCTAAACAGTAAATCAGTAAATGCCTTCCCTCACTTCTAAGATCATTACAAAGTCACAGTCATGACTCCAGAAGCCATTTCTCTGACTGATATGTGCCGAAATCCACAAGTGGTACAAATGCACGGCACCCTCTCATAAGAAGTCCCTAAGAAGCAGGCAGCCCAGATGTGCTGGCCCTGGGTGTGACCAGCCAAGAAGGTACACCAGCATGGGAAAATACCTCCTGATTCATAGCTTTATCTCATGGTTTTTTCCAGCTGTTGCAGCGCTGGCTGAAGAGCCTGCTGTCCCTCCCTTGCCATGACTGCCGCCTGTGACCCACCAGCGCAGGGGATCAGGTAGGTCCCCTCGAACCTCTTTCCATCCAAAGGAGCCGAAGTAGCAACAGCTGCTGGGCAGAGTGATCAGCTGGTTCTAACTGAGATATGGTGAGAGGCTGCTGCTCTGGGAGGGCCATAGTCTCTGGCAGGGGTCAGTGGGGAACACAGCTGCTGTGGGAGATCCGAAGCTATGTGGATGCACGAGATAAAACTCTGGTGTCTGTGGGACTGTGGTTTTCATCTGAGAAACGTGCCAGGCCCAAGGTAGCTCTTTATACTCTGCTTCAGTGTTGGCAAAAAGACTCTTGGATCAAGTAGGGCTTGGGCCTAAAGAAATCTGGTTTTGATAAATCATAGCTACCTTCTAATTACATCCTCCTCGTCCCGACTTTCTAGAGATTTTTGTCTTTTATTTTATGGTAGGGTCTCAATGTTACTGCGCAGGTGGTGCACCTAGCTCTGAATTTAATTTGTTCTCATCTCATAATTGCATCCCAGAGGAAACACTGAGCGTATTACAGACAATACAAGAGTACAGTTGCTCTTCCAGGTGTGCCCCATGCTCTGGCAGAAAGAGGCCTCTGTGGGTGCTCAGTCACCCCCAGAGCCCAGATTGTCCCTCTGATCTGATCACAGTTCCCAGCCCTTCTGCTTGAAGACACCTGACCATATTTCTGGCACATGCAACAAGCCCAAGGGGAGACAGGTGCTTTAGATTGAGACTAGGTAGTTACACTACACAGATATAAGAGCTGTTCAAATGCTGCCAGAGGTTTCCTGCAGACGTTTTGCTAACATCTGACCTGCTGCCTGGATTCAGCCAGGAGGAGATGTTTGCAAATGCGGGTGGTAGCTGCCGATTCAGGCCTCCCTGGATTTAGATGATGAGCAGAGATGTTCAGCTCTTCTAGCAGATCTATGCCCAGGTGTCCTTCTGAAGTAGAGAACCATTAATTGCTCAACTAGGGAGGTGTTAATTGCTATGTTGTTACAGCTGCAGCTGACTATTTCAGGCTGTAGGCAAACTGTCACATGGTGCATTCTGCCCCCAAGATGGTTCTTAGGGTTCATGCAGATTGCTACAGCACAGAAATCCTTACTGTGGCAAAAAATCCATTGAAAGTACCAGTGGGACAGAAGGGGAGTGAATGGCCCTTCAGGTTTGCTGGACTTGCTTTGGCAAGAGGTGGTTAGCCAGCCAGAAGGTAGGTGAGCTGTGGGGGAGTGAGCTGCACAGGCACCTGCTGAGTCTGTGTGCCACAGCCTAAAGGACACATCTCTCATCTTTCTCAGTTATTTTTTAGCCTTGCTGTTTAAAGATGTGATGCTTCTAGTAATGAGTTTTGGGGGCCTCCGTGCTGTTAGGCACTTGTGCTCTCTTATGGAGGCATCAGTTTTGCTTTGGTGGGGGGACAGGACTACAGCAGCGTACGTGCACAGGGCTTGCTGCTCGGCCCTGCTGCTGCAGCCCCAGCCATCCTCTGGCTGCAAAGTAACCTGCAAGTGCCGCTTTTGGCGTGTTTTCCTTTCCCCTCCACTGCGGCTGCAAAGCCATAATGAGTGGTGCATATCTCAAGTGTTCATTTTGGCCTAATGGTTTCTTAATCCTTAGCAGGTGGGAGGCGGGGGTGACGCGCTGACATTATATGAGCAGCAGACAGCTCTGTCCTCAATACCTCAAGGTTCTCTAAATTAATGCTGATAAAGCTGGCAGCCTATGCTAATCCTCAACTAAATGCATGAAAACTGATTAATAAAACAAAGCTTCAAGCTCCAGCAGCTCCTGCATTCAGGTCACTGACCCTATTTTAAGAAATAGGCTTTTGTGCTCCTACATGGTTCCTGTTCCCGGGGTGGGGACGCAGAAGTGACAACCAGGGCCACGCGCTGGTCTCTGGCATGGTATGGCTTCTCCCAAGTTCTCCCCTGGACAGAAAAAATTTGCCGTTACGTATTCTTTTTACTAAATCCTCTGCTTATGTCCTATTAAATGTTTCCTGATGTTTTGTACTAATGTTCTCATTATTTAGTAGTGACAAAAGAATATATTTTGTTTCCAGGAGAGCAAAAGCCTTATTTTCTAACTGTGTTTATCTCACTTGGGAGTTTATTCTAAATGCAGTGCTATTAAGACTGCATAAATTTAAGCCAAGAGTGGTTTATGACATGCTTAACGTGTATCTCTAATTTGTTTATACTGGTGAATTGGGCAGGAGGTAAAATGCATATTACTTCTGGACACAATCCGAGAGCTTAGTGATATCTAATTCAGCTGAAGCTAATGAAGTATTTCAGTCCAAGAAGCAGAGACCTCTGCCTTAAGGAACTGCCCTCACTGGGAGGGCAATGGGAGCCCTTCCACTAATGCTTTCAGGGTGTCGGATTTGAGGAGCAGGGGCAGCAGCGTCTTGCTGCTGCCACCGTGGTCTCGCACCCACAGAACAGCCAGGAAACAATAAATAGCTGTAGGTTTGCTGTATTGCAAGGCCAGCATGTTTGTCACATACCCCTTAGGAACTACCCTCATGGTTGACTGCTTTGCTGTGATTAAGCCACAAAGAATTCAGAGATCCCACCAACCTCAGTGCTGGGATTTGCCTTTATCCTTTTAAGAGGGCTGTTATTATTATCACGTTCTTTGCCAGGACAGATTTGGTCTAAAGATTGCAGACTGCTGTCCCATCCCAAACAAAGCAAGTTTGTAACCCACCAATGTGGGCTCCCTCCATCCACCCATTGGCTCTCGCCCGCGCCTGTC
The DNA here is from genome assembly GCF_018139145.2 of Gymnogyps californianus. Taxonomy (NCBI): domain Eukaryota; kingdom Metazoa; phylum Chordata; class Aves; order Accipitriformes; family Cathartidae; genus Gymnogyps; species Gymnogyps californianus. The sequence continues at coordinate 56,086,113 of NC_059474.1, read as the reverse complement.
TCCCTTGGGGTCAACTGGAGCTCACAAGGAGATGTGGCATGGGGGACTCTCCAAGGGTTAAACGCAGAAATTTGCTGGCCAGAGCTTATATCAGCTGAAGGCCGAGCCTGCCTTCATGAGCTGTTGTCTCAGCAGAGATGGCCTACCTTCTCAAAATGTTTGAAGGCATGCATTATTCCTGAGCTGCTTGAGCATGGGAATTCACAGCCATTTTCTTCAGCCTTCGCAGGGAACTGTAAGCTGCAATTTGGATTCTCTGCAAAGCCCTCTGAGCACAAAGCCTTGCACCAATGGCTAATGCTCGCTCTTGCTGCAGACCGAAGGGTACATTTGCAAGCAACAAAGGCACAGAAAGCATTCATCTCCTATGTAGTTTATAGGTGCCATTTAGCATCCCAGGCTCTGACTTCGAAGTGCATTCTTGCTTCAGTGCAAAACCTGTGACAGAAAATTGGATTTCACTGAAGTATGAGGTGTTCAAAACACTCATTGCTTCTGTCTCACTTGAAAAACAGCTCTCTCTCAGCCCCAAGATATATTAATATCCTTCCCCTGTCACTTCCCCCAAGTTCAGCTACAATAGGAATGAAATTCAGTGGAAGTTGCAAGTACCGGATCATCTTTGTCAAGAGATGGCAACAAATCATTATGGAGCAAGTTATATTTAATCAGCGTTTTTCAGAGACTCACAGGCTGGTTTTTTTGCCCCCCTTCTCTCTCTAAAGTAAAATTAAGTTCACTTCAAAACTGGATGAACTTCTGTGTTTGCTTAGTCTAGTTTTGACAGGGGAGCCTGAGCTAAAATAAGGCTGTGCTCGTCCTGAGCTCGAACAAAGGAAATTGAGAGACCCAAGGGGTCTGTGCAAGGGAGGGAGCACATCTCCATCCGATGCTGTGTAGAGCTCATCCTGCACTCTCCCTGGGCGCTGGAGACTTCACTCTGTGCTGCTGTTCGTGGGGACCAGCGTGCAGTTCCCCTGAGGAAGCCATGGTGCATCTCGTGTTGCTCTGTCAGAAGTAAAATCTAAATTAAGATGGAGGAGGTGGTGGGTTTCTAGCCGAGGAGAGGAACAGAAAGACTTGCCTCTGAGAGGAACATAACCAGCAGGGCTTTGTAGAAGGACTGTAGGACTTGCTAGACATTTCTTTTTTAAACATACAAAATCTGAAAAGCAAATTAATAGGCTCTTTGAGTCATTCTGTGAAACCTGTAGCAAGCTGTGAAATTTTACTCAACGGCTAAACTTCTGTATAAGTTGTTTGGGCTATTTTTCCCCCATAGAGAGAGAAAAAGAGCAGGGAGCTACTAACTGGGAGGGACTAAAGGCGAAAAAGAGAGACTCTGCCAGAGTTGAATTTAATTCCTTTCCAGCATTTCAGTGGAAAACCTATGAATAGCTTCAGTTTAAGTGGGGGGCCGTACGTGATGCAGCAGTTTTGCACTGGGCAGCTAGGCGGGGTGGTGAAGGTCACCTTACAAAGCTGACACCTGGCACGAGGGGTACAACGACAAGGACATACATCTGTGCATGTGTGCTGCATCCTCTGGGAATATCAGGGTGGTGCAAAAATGGGCTCTGGGTAGAGAAAAATGAACTGATTCATGAGTGGGTTGTCTCTGTTTTATGCTACTTTATCTAAAGTCACCACTGTAATAGTTGGGCTATTTTATCAGATCAAAATTTTGAGTGTCGTATACCACAAATCATTTCGCTGACATGATAAAACTTTTGCTAGAATGAGAAATAATGAGGCATGGTACTGAGTCCCAGTGAAAGATCTCCTTGTGTTTTCTTGGGATACTGAAACAGGGACAGGGACTAGCCCCTGTTGCTCTGCTTGTTCCTTACATCCTCACTGTCTCCTCACCCTTCTTTGCTTTCAGGAAATCAGGCATATCTGAGGGTCACTCAAGCATCCTCAGGTGGAGCTCTCACAAGTGACAAGCTGCCCCCACTTTGTCATTTCTTTCCTTTCCCCAGACCCTTCTTCCACTTTAAATTCACTGCAGGACCAAAGAAACCTCATGTTCTTCAGCAACCCTTTGTGTGGTGGTTTTTGGGCTAGCACTGACAGCAAGCCTGCGGTCTTCAAAACCTCCCAAGGGGCCTGAATGCTATTGCATGGAGAATCTGCATTACTCAGGCTCTGAAACATCCCAACCCTCCACATTTTTTTAGGAAATGAAATTGTTTTCAGGAAAAAAAAAAAAAATCCTCTTCTATTGAAGAGACAAAGCAATATCTTCTGTGCTCAGGGCAAATTTCTGCTCTCAGATCAGCATGACAGATTGCATCTCGGGTTGGGAGCAGCTCAGACATATGGGGAGCGGGGTGGAGACCATTTTTCCATGCAGCGCGTGTGTAACCCTACAACACTGGTGTTAGTGTGGCAAGCCAGTAGTCATCCCCTTGAAGTTTAAGCTGAATAAGAATTCTGCAACTCCAGTGATTATTTGGAATGCTTGAACTGGCAAGATTAATCTGGCATTTCAACCTGCAGACCCCCGAGTTCATGCATGGGATTTCTAGTACTCATTATGTCCTATACTGACTGAATGCAGCAAATAGGCAAAGCCCAGCCATTCTGCTGTGACAAGGTCACAAATCTGAGACAAAACAAGATCTGTTCCACACTTTTGTCTAAGTAAAATTCAAATTTAGGTAAAAAAAAAAAAAGAGAGAGAGCAAGGGTAGGAGAATGCCTCTGTTCTTTTTCTCTCTCTGTTTGTCACATTATACTCATTATTCTGCTTTCCTACATGACAGCCATAGGAGTCCAGCTCCTATCCCAGGGGCACAGCAAATCTTTCCTGGCATGATACAGAAACATAGTATTGGAGGATTCTTTAAGCCAGATGGAATTGGTTCAGTTTTAAGTAAGTCTGAGGAATAATGCTGTTCAGTTAACATAAAAAACTTTTGTCCTTTGCTATCAATAGCTTTGTCCCTTTCTCATATGTCATTATAGCATTTCTGTGCTGTATGTAAGGCTCACCCTTACATGTGAAAAAAAAAAAATATTCTTCTAGTAAAAAATGTATTTTATTCCACTTGTATCCTTCAACTTACTCTAATAAGAAGTATTAATGTCATGAACATTATATACTGTGAAGTTCAAGCAGTCAGTATGAAATGCCACATGAGTGTAGGTAATTGGGTCCAGCACATTGATAACCATGTTGGTGGCTGCTGAGAACCTGATGGTTAAAGGATGCTTTGCCGCCGACACTCACCCCTTCCAGAGGTCCCTTCGTGTCGCATGGGCTAGAAAGGAGAAGGGTTTCCCTGTTTAGTTTAAACAGAACATGCAGTTCAGGGCTAGTGCTTTCCACCTAAGGTTTTACCCGAACCCATGGCAGATTCCCCTTCAGCACCTCCTGGCTGTCTGCCTCTCCTTTGCCCCTCTCTCAGGGGTGGGGGAAGAAAACGTACCTACGTTTCAGGCACTGCCAACATAGTATAAAACTGATCACTGGTTTGCATCGCATCAGGACTGTGAACCAGGGTGGCTAAAGAATGATCACACAGCTTGGTCTGCTGCCTTTCCTGCAAGAAAAATAATGTTTGCTAAGATGGCAGCTGGGGGAGGGAATACCTTTAAGCCTTGCATCTAAATCACTCAGATTTTGGCTTTAATCGCTCCTCCAAGGGGCTGAGTAGGAAGTTAAAGCAGCTGGAGCCACAATTTCAGTGGTATTCCTGAAGGCAATTAGTCTCTCATTTGCAGGATTTTTTAAAGTGCCTGAGTATATCCTGTGATAATTCAAAAATTTAGCCATGGTGTCCATTACAGGCAAGGGAAAACACATATTGTTTTTCCAAAAACCCAGCTAGGCCTTAAATCAGAGCAACCAATGTGACATGTTTACATTTGGGGGGGGGGGGGGGCGGGAAGCATAATTATTGCAAGAAAATACTGTCTTGACACCACTGTCTTCCGCTGGGAAACACAGCACCTGAAAGGGTCTGGAGCTGCTCTTGTGCAGGGTAGACGCTGCTGTGCTGATGAGCTATGGCTTGTGGGGAAACAAGTCCAAGAGAGAAGTCTTCAAATTACCCCGAGTCTTGTGTTAAGAAAAACAAAAGCAGCCTCAGGTATTTCTGCAAAAAAAGGAGGGAAATATAGTTATAGGGAAGGTGGGGGTTGGGGGAGATGAGAGCTATGAAATGCATTTATTTCAATCTTGCGAAGTACCGTAGCATATCGAAGCCCTTCAGTGAAAATCAGGAGAGATGGATTTTGACACAAAAGTGTCTTCAATCAGCTAGATGCCCTGCCGACATTATTCATAGGTGAACTTTGAGAAGTGCTAGCCTCATCAAAATGAAAAACCAGATCACTTCTTCCCGTCTCCAGGCAAGCTAAGCTCTGAAGGAAAATTAGATGCAGGAATATGAACTTTGATGAGCATATAGGACTGGATGGACCTCTGGAGATCAGCTACTCTTTTCCCCCCCCCCCCCCCCCCCCCCCCGAAGAGTCTGTGTAGCTCTACAAGGAAAATGTAATTTTGTGTTACTGAAATATAATAAATTTCTCATTTCTTCCTATTTCACACAGGCCCTAACTTTACCAGCTACTGTTGCAAAAATAACTAGAGTGTTCATAACTGAGAATTTAAATGGAATATGAGGTGCTATAATCCATCAGCACACTCGGCTTTTCTTGCACAGAGTGCAGGAGGCTTATCTGGAGTAGAGGCAGAACCTCTCTTCTAACACCACCAGGATCCATCATGCTGTTTTAAAGCGAAGTTATCTCAAACAAACAAACTATGCAGTTCCTAGTGGTGTCAGGCAAAACTTTCAGCTCTATTTTTTCCTCCTCCAGTTTTCCAAATGGGTATTTTCTGAGGAGTTACTACCAAATGTAACCTACAAACGGACTGGTCAAAATGTTGTTGTGCTGCTCAAGCGGCACAGAGAGCTGTGTTAGTGGTGTGAAAGAAGATGAGGGGGGGAACTGGGGACGTGGAGATCAAATCATCAGGAGTTTGAACACCATCTACAGCTACTGTGGCTTGAGGGGATTGCCACCTAGATGAAAGGAAAACATGCTCTATCTTCACCTTTCTGTATTATGTTGTGATGTTGGTGAGGTTTGTATGTATCTGTCTGCACTTACATCGCTTTCTTTTATTTTTCGGATGTTTCTGTGAAAGGATTATAATAGAAAAGAAAAATGAGGAAATACAGGATTATCTTTTGAACTCAGTCCTCAGATCAACAAAGGAATATAACTGAAAATGATTTAGGTAGATTTTCAGTCTGTAAAATAACCTATTTTGCCACAAAAATGCTGTGTAGCATTCCCTGAATACCTAAATTTGATTCAAACCCCACAAAATCATGCTCTGATGTGGTGCAGAGGAAGGTTTTTAAGATTCTCTGCTCTGATGCTCACATCCGGAGTGGACCCATAAGTAGCTAACGTTTACACAAACAACCCAGCTTCTTGGCTAGCTGTTGCCCATCACGCACGCTCTGACCTCCGGCACATGCCCTCCCAGTCAAGCCTGGACCCTAAGTCTGAAATTTAGGAAACTTCAGGCTCTTTCGCCAAACCTAAAGAAAGGCCGTGTTAGTCGTCGGTACCGACGAATCTCTGTTCTTTCAAAACTGCATCTAGGAGCAATGCCCTATCGCCCCTGCCTCTGCTGACACTCACAGTAAAAAAGAAAAACATTTTTCTGTTGACATCAGTGAGGCAAGAAGTGGGCCCAGCTTCATTCACACCCACACGGTATGTTTAATTAGAAACTATTTTCCTCTAAGAGCAGGCATTTGAAATTCTCAATGTTGCAAAGAACTTCGAGAGGGAGTTGCCGAGGGGTGGGGGTGTTTCAGGTAGGAGGAGGCAAATAATGGTTGGAGAAAAAAAAAATTAGGGTGATTTTGTAATGATCCATAATCAAAGGCTGTTTGCATGTTCTTCAGATTTTTCAGAAGTGTTTTCCATCCCTTTCAGGATAAATTTGACCATAATCTGGCTAAATCTATTTTCAAACCAGAGTTAACATGGGCTCGGATCACCCTGTGTCAGGGAAGATATCACAGCCACGAGGAACAACTGCCTTCTGCCGAAGCTCGCTTTCCTTTAGATGTCCTCTTCTAGCCTGCCACGGACCTTTTCCATTGTGTGCTTTCAGTCCTGTTCCCAGGGAAATGGTTATTTATTAGTGTTGTAAAGAGAAGGTTTGCGCTTGACTTAATTAGCAGAGTCTATGTCCGTAGCCTGCTTACTGCTCAGCTGTCAGGATTTATGAAGGAGCCATTAACCATTGCCTTGTACGTGCAGTTAGATGGAATTACTGCAGATTACAGCCCATGTGCGACAGTTTAATGGCAGTGGTAAAATGCGGTTGAAGTCGGAGATTTCACGAGAGCTATCCCAGTTCGTGCCCTAATGATGTGATTGCAAGTTTGCATTTGTAAATACCCTTACGGCTTGCACAATGTGCAAAACACAGAATTGGGGGATGAAAGTTGATCTCTGACCACAGGGAGGTCCCAGGCACTAATAAAAAGCCCCTCCTTATAGCAGCCAACAACATCCAATCCGTCCATATGTGAAGGCTGCAACTGAGATGACCTTTGAGACCAAAGTCCTTTGAAAGCAGTCAGTAATTTTTCGAGAAGTGCAAACACAAAGTGACATGTTTCTGAGGCTGCTCCTTTCCTCTGGGATGTATAAAGGAGAAACTGCCTTTGGCCTTCCAAAGAAACCATACGTCCCGCCATGTCCATCGCAGCTGGTGGAGCACAGGAGGGATCGGGAGCGCTGATCAAGTGCAAGTGCTGCTCTCGGTTAAAGGTGCGAGAGGGACTTGCTGGGAGTTAATAACAATTTCAAGCCTTCTTATTAGATTCTCAAAGCAGATAAAGACAGGGAGGCATGCATGCATAACTGTCCTGTGGAGACCAGCTGGACTAATGGCTGTTTCTGAAACCCGGTGATAGGTGTGGCAGGAGGAGCTGGTTTCCTGGTGGACTGGAGCTGCCCAGAGATGCTGTCTGATGGCAGCAGTGGGGAACCCGGGGGATAATGAAAAGAGGGAGATGTGCAGTGACTCCCTGAAGCACTCCAGTGCCCACCACTTTATTGGATCCCAGCACAGTCCTTTCTTCTGCTGCTTAATTCATTCTGATTACTTGATAGCTGACTAAAATTGAGTAAAGCTGTCACTACCAGCGGTGAAGATTAAGATGTGCTGTGCTGCTCTTGTTTATTTTCCTTTCAATTTGGAAGATAATACAGTGCCGAGGCACAGCGGTGCTATTCTTACACCGCAGCCCCCCGTTTTGCCGTGGCAGTCCCTTGGCTCTGCTCAGCCAAGCGAGGAGGAGGAACGGGTGGGATGGCACAAGGAGCCACCCTCTGAGCATCTCTGTCCCGGGGGGGACAGGACGTTCAAACAAGCTGCTGTAGGCAATGCACTGCGTGCAGCTCGTAAAGTGGAAAAATACTGCTTCAGACTCCAGGGTGGAGGCTACCTTAGAAAAGACGGCGGTGTTATTTAGCCTCAGCATGCCAGCTGCGAGGTCTTCTGTAAGAGCGATGCAGCACAGGGGGAGCAGGATGTCACTGGGGATGTCTGGGACAGCCAGGGAGGATCTTAAGGAGTGTGAATATTTCAGGGGAAAAGGGTTCATGTGAAGGCAAAAAAAAAAAAAAAAATCTTTGTTTTATGAAGGAGGGGCTGTGTAAGGGCCTGTGAGCCAGTACCACCTTGCTCTGCTATCTGCCATCGGTTTAGCCCTCTTGTGCTTGATATTATGGTTCCAATTACAAAAAATTGCTAATCTGTTACTGGATATTTTAACAGCTGAGTGGCAGCTATTAGGCTCACGCAGTCCTGTCGTTTGCTTGTAAATACTGTTTGTTAGGAATTTCATGTCAAAATATAGTTCTTCCATGATCAAACTTTTACAAAGGAAGAGTTCTGGTTTTCCAGAAAGGAAAATGCAAAGGAAATCTTTCATTTGCTGTGGGGTTAGCACAGACTGAAATCTTCATGTTTGCAGCACAGAAACAAAACACTGTATTTTGAGTGAGTTCAGCATTGACCTGTACCACCTCCAAAATGCTTTCTGGGCGATGCATGTTGTGTGCCCAGTTCCCACCTACTGTAGCTCCCCAAACTGTGCCGTACCTGTCCGTCTTGAAAGAAAATGGTGCAGGTAGCAGGCCGGTTTAGCTGTATCCTGCAGTCCCATGAGTGCCCTCATTTTTTGGGGGGGCTAGGCAGCCTCCTGGTGAGAACTGACATACCATAAGTTTCTTTAACTGAGGCCTAAGCTGGACCATAGGAAATACATTTTGCATGGGAAGCTCCACCGTGGGAGAGGATGTGGAGAACATGGAAACCACAACTCAGGGAGGCACTGTTAGGCCATGCAGAAATACTATTTCACTTTGAAGGGAGCCAAAGCAACATATTTTGATTTGCCTCAACATACACAACTGAAACATTTTGTTTCAGTCAAAATTAACATGTTGAAAAAATGTCAACTTTGCATTAGAATTTATATTTTAAAGTCATTTTAATCAAACACACGGAAATTCCCTTTTGCATAGGAATTCAGATTTTTGCTCAGGTGTGACTAATCATTGATGATTAGTTTAAGATACGACATTCTGACAATCGCTATTTTTCTGTATCAGTGGCCAATTACAGTACGTTTTACAAACAGTAACAAACTCACTTTCAGGCAGATAACTTTTAAATGAGGAGAGATTGTTTAGTGCTATTTTCTGGCTGAAAACAGTGACCAGCGTACGAGCTAACTGTGGCTTTCTGGCCTGCTCTAATGTTTTCTTCTGGCTTGACCCAGAATTGTTCCTTTCTTCCTGACGACTTATTAGACTGGGTTTTTTTATTATGTTTTTGTATAACTACTACTTGAGAAAGAGCACTATCTCTCCATTATAGGGCTTCTGGCACAAGGGGAAGCTAAGCATGATTGCAGCTTTAATGTGTGATCATATTATAATAAGGGTTTTGTAATCAGGAGCCCATTATAGATTTTTTTTTTCAAGATACAGTTAAAAATGTCCTGGTTTCAAAGAAGCTTAAAAAGCAGTGTTAAGGTGATCTGCTAGAATTGTATTTTGGATAATATTAATTTCTAAGATCCCGCAGCCAAGATCTACAGGCTCTTTTCATTTTGGGGAACCACATAATAAAGGCTGTAGTAGCTCATGCGCTGTAGGAGTGAGTTATGTGTCCTCTGTAGTGGCAACCTGTGATTAGGGGGAGCCGGGTTTCCTCCTTGCACAACCAAGAGACGAGAAAAAAGCCATGATCCTCACATGGAGCGATCCGGTTACTTGCTGTGTAGCACGTTCATGACTAAGTAACTGCTCCTGCTGATGCTGCAGTCCCAGGGGCAACCCAAAATGAAACCCCAGCCAGCAATCAATGCGTGAATCAATGTAGCTAATTTTCTTTTACTCTTTTTTTTTTTTTTTTTTTTTTGTGCAATGAAAACAAATAATTGGATGCCATGGACAGCTGCTTGATCCAAGGGCTATACTTTCTTCCTCCCAGTAAAGATAACCGTGAATCCCCCCCTTTTTTTTAAACAGTTATTAAGCAGCTCAGTGGGAAGATCTGAATCCTTCATGCAGTAGTAGGGAATTTATTCTACTGGAAAATTTACCGTTCCTAAGGACTGGAAGTGTAGTATTAAAAATCATGAAAGCAGTGCTGCTTACCCAAGACAATGAGAATAGTCAAGTTTTACCCTCTCTTGCTGATGAGCAAATTCATGCAGAGAAGATAAGGGGCCTGTCTAGGGAGTCTTTGGTGGGGAGCAAAGCTCCATGGGCAACTCTGCTTTCCCAGAAATAACGATGCTCTCTAAAGATCTTAATAAACAATGAGACGTTCCTAATTCCGGTGAGATTTACTTGACTTTGTTACTGATACTGATCGTGAAAACCTCGATTCAAAGGTTTACTGCTATTCTAGACAAGGGAAAAAATCATGAATGCTTCTAAACTGACTCAACATTTGGTTAAGGCCAATCTGTCAGTTTGATAGGTCATTATCAAGCAATTCTTAAACTGATTTATAGTCTTGACTCCTCCAGTGCTTCAAGAACTGGAAAATTCACAAGTTGAAGCTTACTGCTGAAGTTGGCCTGCTGAGTTACTGAACTTTGAGGAAGATGGCAATGGGAGAGCATATTGTTTATCATCTTCTCACTCAAGGATTTATGAAGGGGGTTTTATAACAGAAGACAAAATTACAAGTAGGAGTTTAAAATTAGGCATGAAAATGCAGTCATCCTCAAATAGATTATAAAAATGCAAAATCCAGAGATAATAACCTGAGTGTAGGTTGGACAGATTCTTCAATCTAAAGAAATGAACATTTTTAGACTGATGAGGGTCCTTCAAAGTAAAATTTCTGAAAAAAATGGTGGAAAGAACAAGGATGGGGTAAGAAAGGAGGATGGCAGCAAAGCTCAGAGAGAAGGGCCATTTAAGCAGCTTTTATATTTGTACATCAGATGAAGTATACAAGATTCATGAGATGAAAATGACTCCTTTTATATGATTTTTCCAAATTCAGAAAACACAGATGAACATAGTAATTGTTCCATGCAAGCAGCAGAGAACAGATGTCAGCCAACTGTCCCAGCTGAGGAACCCAGTGCTGTTTCCAGACCAAGAAGGAAATGAGAAAGTAAGTCTGAGGCATTATGGGAGGGTTGTATCTGGTAGTTAATTCTTTCAAATGGTGCTTGAAAGTTGAGTTTTCCATAGGACAATATCCCAGACGTGAGAATTTCCAATCTATTTTGATTTAACTGGCAGTGAGTTAGTCTGTTGTGGGGGTTTTGAAAATCTTCTGTCTGTCAGAAGGTAGGTCTGATGATCATTGTATTCATATAGGATGTGGATAATTATAAGTGCAAATGGGAGTATCTTGTGTCTTGGGTGAATGTCCTTCCAATTGGCAATTGCCAGCTCTGTGGTGCGCCTCTCCCCTTCTTGAATTTCTTGTAATTTCTGTTCTAGACCTCAGCAGTGCTGCCAGTGAGAGTTTAATCAAAACCTATACGTTACTGCAAGAAGGGTCAGTTTTGACTCATCATACTTTTTTGATGAAAAAAGTAGTTAGAAAATTCTCAAACCAGCTCTCATTTCAAATGTCAATGTCATTCTTTCTGTAGAGGAAAAGCTTTTTGGAAGAAGGATTAAATTTTTGTGTTACCTATGTCCTCCAAATGTGCATTTCCAGAGACAGATCCCTTCAAATCAGGACGCTTATTCGGAGCCATCACAAGCTTTATCCTAGATTTTTTGGGCTGCCTTGTTTCAGAAACATGCGGCAGTTGCTGGTAGTGATACACTGAAATTCAGACTTTGGCATAGCTGGACCTCGAGTTTAAAGCCTTAACCACACATATGAAACTAAGAAGTAGAAGGGCTTGAGGACAAATCTCAAATATTCCTCTAGACACAGAGAAGGCAAGGAAGTGAGCAACCCAGTACCCTAACATACTCTTCGTATCTGGCATCAGGTAAAGAGATGCTTGGAGATGAGTCACACATATCAGGGTCGCTGTGGGTAAATTCTCATGTGAGAGTTGTGAGCAGGGTTTCAAGCCACGAACAACGCTGCCTGGTCATCCAGGCTTAGCAGGGTCAAACAGAAAGCGTGCATCGTGAGACTTGGGCATGTGGAGGAGATAGGGAGGACAGGAGAGCGTCTTCACTGGTTCTCCAGCTTTCTCCTGCTTCTTGCTAGCTTTTTGTCAAACTCACTTGAGCCAAGTGCTCTTCATTTAAAAGCTGATTTCTTGCAATCATTTTGACTTGTTAGGAATGGGATGGGGCTTAAACCTACAGACCTCTAAAAAGTAATTGCTGTTATGAGATCTCTTTTATTCTGGCAGAAAGCCCTCAAACTGATAATGAAAACAAACCTGAGAGTGTTGACTGTACAAACACCCTGCTTTAGAGAGAGCCTGGTATGCAAGCACTGTCACTCAGCTCTGTAATGATTGTGAACTACTGAGGAGAAAAGTGGGCAAAAAAAGACTTTATTAAAGACAGCAGTAAAGATTGTTCTGTACGGCTATCACAGGTGGAAACCCGAGTTATCTTCCCACTGGGTACTACAGCATCAGGTGGCTGACAGAGCAAAGGAAGTGGATCTCCACATAGTACTTAAAGGAAAACCCACCATGACTTTTGGCAGATCTTGATGTTTTATTTAAAAAAAAAAACAAACCAAACAAACAACACATGGACTTAATATGTTGTAATTTAGAGCACGTCTAGACAACAGCCCTAGTAGTTTCCCAAATTCAAAGTACCAGAGTTGTTCATTACGGGCAGTGCTTGGCTCATGGACACTGCCACAGGTGCACTCTCAGATATGAAGTTGCTAGTTATATTTTACAAACAGCTTGGGGAGAAATGGAAACCTGTTGTTACGATGAGCACAGGTCTGTCAGTGGATGTTGAAGTTCTGAATGAAAAAACACAATGTTTGAGTCACATTTCCTCTTTCTGCTCCATCCTCAGCCATGAATCTGTCCTTAAGAGTGGTGTCTCAGTTTAGCAGGCAGCGAGTAGGGGCTGATGAGCTTGTTTTTTTAGAATTGTAATGTGGAGAACAGAAATATAAACCTTGGTAAATATTAAAGGATATATTGAGGAATGTTTTATTGCTTTGAATTATGAAGTGTATCGGTCACCAGGGACACAATCAGTTGTTTAAACTTAATTTTTACAAGGAGGCAGAAGTACAGACTGGAAGGGGAGGGGAATAGATTAAAGAATATTTAGATAAGATGGATGTACTCCAGTCAGCAGGGCCTGATGGAATTCACCCCAGAGTACTTAAGGCACTGTCTGAAGCAATCGCTGAGCCATTAGTGATTATCTTTAAGAACTCACAGAGGAGAAAGGAGGTCCCTGAAGACAAGAGAAGGGCAAACACAGTGTGTTATATTTTAAAGAGGGGAAAAGGAGGACCCAGGGAATTACAGACCTGTCAATCTAACTTAGGTCCTTAAAAGATTCAGGAACAAATCATTAAACAATCAATTTGCAAGTAGCCAGCTGATATGGTGATGGAAAAAAAAGAGGAAAAAAAAAAAAGAAAACATAGGCTTGTCAAGAACAGTTGATGTCAAATCAATCTAATTTCCTTCTTTGTCACAGTAGCATGTCTAGTGAATAAAGAGGAAGCAGCAAATGTAATAGTGCTTGATTTTTAGTAATGCTTTTTGATGTATATGACAGGCTAAAGAATATGGTATAGGTATAATTACAATGGGGTAGGTGCATAGCCTGTTGAAAAATAGCTCAGCAGCAACAGCTAGCGCTGGATCACTGTCAGGGAGGATATTTCAAGTAGGTCGTTCAGCACTTTGTCTTACACCCAGTTCTATTAAATAGTTTTTATTGACAACTGAACCACAAACAAACAAACTCAACCTGTGGATGACACAATTAGGAGATGCTGCAAGTCCTAGGATGCCAGGATCTGAATTTGAAACAATCTTCACAGCTTGGAGAAACGACTCCCAAATATTTAAATGAAATTCCATCAGGAACAGTCCAAAGTGCTGTGCCTGGGAAAGAGGGATGCAGAGACTTTGGAGGGGGGGGGGGGATAACCTGGCAGCAGCATGTTTGTGAAAGACTTGAGGATCACAGGGAATAATGAATTAAATGTTCTGGGTTATAGGAACAGGACCATCATCCTCAAGACACAGCCCACAATTATTTTCCTTTCTTGGCTTCATCCGTGGTACTGCATCCAGCTGCGGGTGCCACCTTTTCCTGCAGATGAAGAGAAAGTGGAGAAAATCCAGGGAAAGCAGTCAGAACATAGGGAGCCAGGAAGCATGAACTGTGAGGAGATGCTGAGGGAATTGGGTTTGTTCACTTCAGACAAGTGAAGGCTGAGAGAATAACATGGCAGCAGACATCCAGTGTAGAGGTGGGGGCCATGAATGAGACAGCAATTGTTCTCTTTGGTCGTGGAGAGGATAACAAGCAGAAATTATCTTGATTTACCGCTTAATGTCAGGGTGAGAAGCAGTCAGGTAAGGGTGCTCCTTGCTGTTTTTTTTTTTCTTTTTTTCCTTAAGACAAGTCAGACAGTGCCTGTGGGGAACCCCTGGCTCTGTGTCAGTGCAGGGAACTCATGCCATGAGGTTTCCTACAGCCGCACACTTCTACTCAGGTAAAAAAAAATTAAAAATGTTCTTATCGGTCGAGTTTCCATTTTAACGTTGCTTTGACTATATGCCAGAAATTGTTTGATTTGATGGTCTTGCGTTGCTCACCATGAAAATGTCAACATTTATTCTCCATTACCATCCTCTGTATTGAAGATACTGCAGTATTTTAGTTCATAATAAGCCAGCTGGTCCATTACACATACTCTCTTTGTGAACATCAATTACTGCCTGCTTTAGACTCTCCTTCTTTCTCCATGGCAGCATCACTCCAAACCTTATTTCGTGGAAGATAAGAGACAAAACAGGCTTATATAAATACTAATTGAGAATGTTGTGAAAAGAGATTATCTGAGAATCTGTCCCTTGGAGAGAGAAGCAGAGCAGACTGTTGCATTAAAAACATCTTAATGCAGCTCTCCAGCAGAACACAGACACCCCTAAATACTCTGAATAATCAGATCCGGACACAGGCAAAAACCCGAGACTTTTTTGTTGTGTTGCTGGCAAGGGTGCAGCTCCCGATTTCAGTAGTTGGGGTTCTGCTGACCCCTGCATGAGTCTGAGGGGTCTGCAGGACTCTGAGCCAAAACCACTCCAGCAGAGGCAGCTGGAGGAGCGCAGGTACAGCCTCGTCTCTGCTGCAGCCATCCCATGCAGGGTTTCATGGTGCCCGCGCACCCTGTCCCATGTGTGAGTGCTCTCTTCGCTGCAAGGAAAGCACAGGCTGTGCAAACTTCACCCGTAGCACCTGGCATGTGCTCCTGCACCCCGTCCCTCCCAGGTCGCATCAAGCTGTGGCCAAAGCTTCACTGCCATAAGAGAAGGTTGCACAAGCATCTCCCCAAAATCAATGGGGGCTTCGGGCCCCAGACCGTACAACCAAGCCGTGTTTGCACCAACACTGTTACCCCGCTGCCTGCTTAGGGGCACGTGGCTCAACCCACAAGTCAGGGACTATTTTTCCTAATGCCACCACCTATTGCAACCCAGCCGGTCCCTTCTTTAAATGATACATAGGCTACCCCATTGCTGCAAGAAGTCATTGATTGTAGGGTATGTTAGCAATAATCTCACAGTTAATGTCTGCTGGTTTGTTAGAGCAGCGAACACCCTCAGCTTTGCTTTCAGCTATTAATTAACCAACCAGTCATTAACTGCTGCTAACAATTGATTTACAGGGAATTATTGCTTAAATAGCGGGAGGTATTTAAGAGGAAAATAAATTAAAACAAAGAACTGCTGGATCCTTGGGCACAAAAAGGACTCCTTGTAATATAGAGCATGGCTGCTACAGCACTGTAATTACAGAGTGATAAACAGTCATTGGGAAGTACGTTCCTTTCCAGAGACAATGACATTATGTCTCCTGGAAAGAGCCCCTTTGTCTGCACTAATTGAATGATCTGAAATGAATGATGTTATCAGAAACCTAACCGAGGCAACTAATGTTATATTTATGGGTTATCAAAAATGTTTAATCACAGCTGCGGTCTCTCCAAGATGTGTCATGGACACTGCAGCATCCAAAAATATGATTGAGGGCCGGCGCGACACATTATCTTAATTATAAAGGAGAATTACAAGTTATTCCATTGGTTCTGCCTCCCTCCACACTGGCAGAACAAATGAGACCTATTAACCTAAGTGCAAGCAAACACCGCCTCCTAATGACATTTTTTCCTCTCCACGGACAGAGAGCAAGTGAACGGTTGCATAATTTTTTTTCCTAGGAAATAGTGACCCAAATCAATTTATGGAGCTTGCAACACGTGAAACCCCACTCACGACAACTCCTGTTGAATGTGCCCGGGGTTTGTGCCACCAAGGTCAACTTTTGGGTTGACTAAGCGGGCATTGCTGAGCAGGTCAAGGTGCATTTGCCCTTTCCTGGCCAAGTCGAGCCGTGTTTCGCTGCCCTCTCCTGGAGCGACAGGCTGCCTGCTCTGCTGCCTTTTAGGCCCTTCTGGTACCCCAGCACTAGCAAGAATGTATTTAATACGGGGGCACAGGGAGAGGACCGCTGCTTTTTCAGACCTGAGGCTGTCATTTCTCTTACTGTGAGGCTCTGCACGAGACAGAGAAGAGATGGGAAGGTGTCGCTGAAAAAATAGATCCTGTGCTTCAACTTTTGAGATCATTTGCTTTCATTGGATATATGTTGGTTTTCCCCCTCACCTGTGTTTTGGGGAGTTGGTTTCTGTAAATAGGCTGGCAAAAGTGTGACCCAGCCCAGGTGACGAGCAGTGCCCATGGAGGGGCTCAGGAATAACTGCTCGAGGGGTTTTGCTTGAGGATGATAAGGATGCTGAAGTAGACAGTAGCTGAGGACATCTGACTTGCTACTGGAAGAAATGGCACATCTTTGGTCACTTTGAGAAAGAAAAATGGCAGAGCCCTGAGCAGAGTCCTGTTCTTCTGCCTCCTGCCAGCAGCTGTGTCCTAACCTGTAGCCTTGCCTCTCTCCCTTTCATTTGCCTGGATAAATCAGTGTAAATTGTCTACCTGAGCTGTGGGGACATGGAAAACCCCCAGTTTCAAATCTTCAATCAAAATCTCAGGGTTTGTATCCAAGATTCATAAACGCTGCAAGAAGAATTTCCTCAGTCCTGCAATGAATGCTGACATTTCTGAATAAAACTTTAAACTCTCAAGCTTTCTCTTGTTCAGCTTCAGCTGGTTTGATGAGCATATATCTGTTTTGGGTTTAGCTTTGTTATGGATATCCTGGTGTCGTGGTTTAACCCCAGCTGGCAACTAAGCACCACACAGCCACTCGCTCACTCCCCTCCGGTGGGATGGGGGAGAGAATCGGAAGGGTAAAAGTGAGAAAACTCGGGTTGAGATAGACAGTTTAATAGGTAAAGCAAAAGCCATGCATGCAAGCAAAGCAAAACAAGGAATTCATTCACCACTTCCCATCGGCAGGCAGTTGTTCAGCCATCTCCAGGAAAGCAGGGCTCCATCACACATAACCGTTACTTGGGAAGACAAATGCCATCGCTCTGAACGTCCCCCTCTTCCTTCTTCTTTCCCTAGCTTTATATGCTGAGCATGATGTCATGTGGTATGGAATATCCCTTTGGTCAGTTGGGGTCAGCTGTCCCAGCTGTATCTCCTCACAACTTCTTGTGCACCCCCAGCCTACTCGCTGGTGGGGTGGTGAGAGAAGCAGAAAAGGCCTTGCCTCTGTGGAAGCACTGCTCAGCAATAACTAAAACATCCCTGCGTTATCAACACTGTTTTCAGCACAAATCCAAAACATGGCTTCATGCTAGCTACTATGAAGAAAATTAACTTTATCCCAGCCAAAACGAGCACACCTGGAAAAGAAAATCCATAGTAACCTCTTGCCTTTGACAGCTCCTTGGCCCTTTTTTTCACTTATAGCTACAAGAATATTTAACTTTTTGATTATCTGTAAAATAAATAGCTGTTTATAAAAGGCTGTAGAGAACAACAAAAATTGAGCAGGAAGCAAGGATTGGGATATTTTGTGTTTCTTCATCCTGCCATTCCTGCATGGCTGGATCTGAGTATGTTTCTGTACCAGGTGGTGGCACTGATAATTGCAGGGATCTGCAGCAGACCTGAACAGAAAACCAGTTGGTAAAACCTCTTTGTTGATACAAAGTATGACTACAGCTGTGTGAGTCTTCGCAAAGGTCTGCATGTCTGTTTTGGCTTTATTTAGCTGCCTGCAGAAGAATGGGAGACAGCCTGTCTCTAGCCAAAATTCTCAATTCAGTCCCAAAAAGGCAGTGCAGGAGTTTTACAGGTTGTTATAGGATGTGAAAAAGTGAGCTGCTACTAGCAAGGAGAGCATCAGTAGCATGGTTCCCTAATGCATTGATAGTATTTCAGAACATCATCAAACTGTTATCAGGACAGACGTACTTAATCCTTCCAAAATATGCCTGAGAAAGTTCTGGTGCTCCTGGGGGAGGCAGAAGTAAGTAATACCAGCACAGTTTTTGGACTGAAAACTCTTTTGTGATGGTTGTAGAGCTAGAGCAAAGAAACAGCCTAAATGCCTTCAGGCATTGCAGTGCATGACTCCTAGGTCCCAGGGAGAGAAACCTAGATGCCTGGGACAGGGTAGGTGTTTTTCACCTCAGGGTGAATCAATAGACATCAGAGTAGGGAATCTTATTTGAGGTGTTTCTCAGACTTTGGTCCAGGGACTGTTGGTACTCTGTAAGATGTCAGGAGGTATACTGTCTAAGAACTGCAAAATTATTTTTAAACACTCATGCATGCGAGCAAGGAAAGAAGCAAAATTGGAGAATAGAAGTAAGAAGTGAACAATCAGATGTCAGCCTGCCTGAGTTTTGGTTCTGATGCAAAATATTACAGTAACACTGCACAGGGTAGTCCTTGGGAAAAACAATTGTTTGTTTGGCTTTTTTAAAGATCTGGAATCACTCTTGTTTCCAGGGTGTCCTCTCAGGGCTGCGAAGAAGGCCAGCAGCTGCCTGCCTCTCCTGAGGACAGAGCTTTTTTCCCCTCGCTCTTTCAGAGAGCAGAGAGGGCTACAGTCTTGTCTTGGAAAATGTGAAGGGTGCTTGTGGTAACTCTTGCTTGAAGGCATTTTGGAGATACTGGGAGTATGTTGTTCAAACCTCCTGTCGGCCTAAGAAATTTTAAAGCCACGTTTGTGATCTCCAAAGAGAGTTTTGTAATCGCCAAGTCGTAAGAGCATGAAAAAGGGTTGTCTTCCTCAAAGCTCACTCTGGAGCTTCCTGATTTCGTTTCCTAAGCCTGATGGAGGCATAAGCACGAGGTGCCGAAATACGGCAGCTGTGCGCATGCCAGATGTGGACCTTTCCTGCACAAAAGCTGCTTCCAGTGCTTGGCTTAGCTCAGGCAGAGTCAGCTGGGAATCTCAAGCACAGCCCTATTTAGGCTTACCCTGGCATGCCTGAGGAGTAAGATGTAGCAGGGAAACTAAATAAATTGTGGTCTGTTGGAGGACTCAATGTTTTTAGACAGCTGATGTGACCAGTTTTGGTGGGATGTAAAGCCCAGTCCCCCTCATTAGACACAGCCTATCCAACTCGAGGTGCAAACTGCCTCAGGCTGGGGAGCAAGTAGACTCTCAGTTTTCCTGTTTTAGCTCTGTGTGTGAGTATGAAGGAGCTAATAAAACAATGATTGATTTAGTTTGTCTAGTGGTGGTTGTCTCTGTATCACCAGCTCCTCTCAAAACAGTTACCATAGTAATGAAAAATATCTGTAAGTATTTAGAGATTTTTAGGGACAACAAATGCACAATTTGGTCCAAGGAGTATCCAAGAAAGAAGTGATTAGGAGGAGGTCATACGGGATTACTTCTCTGGATGGTATCTTTCCATGCACATCAGGACTTAACCACAGGCTCTATTCATTTGCACACCTGATCTTTGCTCTTATATCCATGTCTCCCAAGAGCAACAGGGATTGCCTATTGAACAAATTTGCTTCCTTCTTTAACTAGGCTTTGACAAACTTGAAAGAAAACACCTTGCCTAAACAGTCAGCACAGTTCAGTTTTTACGCAGTAGGAACTGACCTGCCATTTATTTAATGTCATCTTTTTTCTCACATTTAATCAATATGAATTGATCTCTATTGTTCTTAATTCAACTTAATGAAGTATTGCATGTTTGAAACAATCATATAGCTGATGAGGTAGATACGACAATTACTTTGTTGTTTTTCTCTGTTGTTATCTAATTAATGCAGATTTTTCTAATTTCAGCTTTACTTTGGAATTACAAATTCAAGGAACTTGATACAGGGCGAATTATTACATTGCTATGATGTTAAAGAAAAATATTAGAAAAGCTGCTAAAATCCATGCCAGAGCATTAGTAGCAGCATTTGAAGTAAGCTTATTTTATGTTCTCTCCAGTCAAATGAGGTTTTTTGGTGACTATTGGAGAATTTAGGTCAAGCTACCATAAAAAGAGACTCTGAATAGAGCCTATCAGCAATTTTAAGACCCTGATTAGTTTGTGGGTTCCAGGTACTCGAATGAGCTTTGTGTGAGGTGTTGCCTGAAGTCATGGATAGTTCATGGACTGGTCATTACTTTACATTATCCCTTCTCCTTTTTTGTTATTTAAAATGTAAAAAGCATTATTCACCCTCTCAATTTTTCTTAGAGGCTTGATGTGTCATTAAATCCCTGTTTAAAAGTCCAAATAAATGTTTCAAGGTTTGAGTGCCCACACTAAAGACCAGGAGCAGGAAAGGTCTGCAGCGAGGGCTGTGAGCAGCTCTGAAAACGCCTGCAAAGATTTTCCTCATTCCAAGCTATGTGAAATATTTGAGTGGACAAGAGAGGAGAAGGCTGACATTTGGATTAAGGGTTGTTGAGCACTGAGTGTTTTTGAGACTGAAGATCTGGCAGCAAATAAGGTGAACCGAAGTGTAGCTTATCTGTTTGGCTGGATTTCCAGGGCTAACAAGTCCCTCGTCCAGGAAGCAGACTGATTGCTGAGGGAGGAGTGGGGCTGGAAAAATATTTATTTACTGAGGATGCTTTCACAGGTGCTCTTCCCTTTTGCTGATTATTCCCAAACAGCTTTTTTCCTTCATCTGTGTGTAAGGCTCACCCACATCTGGGTGCCAGCAATTTGCTCTTGAAGGGCCACTTTTTGATGAAATATCAGGGCAGGGGGCTTCACAATAGCCTTGAGATTGCTCCAGAGCTGTCTGGACTTCTTATCCAGCACCTCTCACCAGAAGTTAATTCTGTTTCACCTACAGGATTTTGTTCAAGCTGATTTTATCCAGTGAAACAGTTATGGTATTGACAAATAGTAAAGAATAACAACAAAACACCAATTGAAAGAGCAAATCTTTCCCTCAGCTGGTTTTATTTCAAACATCTGAAATTATTTCTGCATAAGTGGAACTCCTCGATGAAGAAAATGTTTCTTAAAGAAAAAGCATCATCACAGGGCGTGAGAAGGAGCTTGCATCTTGAATCCTTGCACAGATGAAGAAGGGCATAGATGCAAAATACTAGTCTCTGTAAATTCTCTATAGAAAAGCGTTCTGTAATTTCCTGGGGATGGAATGAAAGACAGAGAGAAATTCAGCTAAAGAGGGTTTAATAGACTCTAAAATATTTGTAGGAATTTTTTCAACCATCTTATAGTGTTCAGTTACGATGCTATGATGTTTAACTTCTGTATGCAGACAATACCACTCTTGGGAATGATAATTTGATTTCCATGGCTTATTGCCACAAGGGCTGGGCAGGTTCGTCGTATGACCAATCCTGCCACACCAGGTCAATTTGATATTTCAGCTTAAATGGCTCCAGGACCAGTGAAGGAATGAGGAGGAACACCCCCCACACCTTGCTCTTTATCCAAAACCTGCTTGCGTATAGAGGAATGATTCGTTGGAGAATTAACACGTGCTGTTAAATACCTAGAGGGAGACCTTTTAAATACAATGTTCACATCTTTGTGCACATTCTTTTCCCAAGATTAAGATCTTTTGGCCTTGAGTGCAGGAAGCTTCTCCTGTCATCTAATGAGCAAGCTTGAAGTACACACAAATGCAGATGTGCCCCAGGAATTAAAAAAAAATAAAAATATGCAAGCGACGGGATCCTGATTCAGGACAGGACCCAGCTACCTGCACTGGTGCTTGCCTGAAATTGCTTTGCTCTGCTATGAGATGCTAGCCTGGGTTTTTGGATGGTCCCAGTGAAACTTGAAAGGCGTTGTTTTGAAGTGCTGCTGGCTTTTCCTACAGTTCGTTGCAGATCTTGTTAGGAAATGAAGGAGAGGAAACTGGGCAACTGCGCTGCTCAGCCACGAGGAAACACACAATGAGCGTGATGAAGCCAGCAGCTGCAGGACAATGGGAACGGGCTGGGGCTATTTTTGTTAGATGTGAACAATTGATTGAACGTGTGAGACCTTATCATGTTCCCTCCCTGCCTTCTCCCCCCCTTTCTTCAACACTGGAAATTTTCCCAAAGAGAAACGGCTTTCCTTTTCTATTAGCAAAGTTGATTACCATAATAATTGTCTCTTTCATCTCAGAGCAGGTTTCTTTTGGAAGTCTTTGATGGCTTTGATGAGCGCAGTTATTGTCTTGCTGTGACTGAGTGACTTGCAGCTGGGTCGTACTCAGCATTGTGAAACCTGGAGCAGCGTTTGTCAGTATTTATGAGTGGATAAGGGTCCCCTCACCTCTCGCTTGCTGGATGTGGAGGCTGGAAGCATTTCTCCCAGAGTTATCCTCATGGCAGAAATCTGAATTTGAACTGGGCATAGCTTTCACAGACAGAAAATAAACAGCAAGCATTCGCATCTTATCAGATGTAATGAGAAGAAATACATAATTAAGATGGTAATCAGCGCTCCAATAGCTGAATTCCCCCTTATCTTTATGACTCTCTTCTCAGAACAGTCCTTTTAAATGTCACAGCAATATTAGCTCCTACTTACAAATGGAAAAATGGAGGGACATAAACACGTGATTTATGATGTTAAGTGAGAAGGAAAGAAAAAACATATTTTGCGCTCTCTCTAAACAGAACTACATTCTTCCTTTATGTTCAGATATAAATGTATAACCCCCCTGATATAGTTACGTCTAATTTATATAGTTTCAATATTCCGTGTGCCAATAGCAGATATACTACCCTAGATTCTCATACTTCATAAATATGAAAGGAATATTATTTTGTAAATGAGCTTTTCTAACATCTTATGGTATTTCAAGCATGCACTGAAGCAGCGTTTCAGGTTTGCTATTAATATTTTTTATCTTCAGGTCTTCAATGTGTAAGTCTTTCTCCCTTTATTAAGCAGCCTATTAGTCACATAAGATCAATACTTTATGCATTTCTACCTATTATCTTAATGTCACTGAGATCTGGCTAGAACTTCATACCACAATTCTTGCTACTACATTAATTTCATTATAATGACATGTTTACATTGGTAACAGTTCAATCAAAATTGGATGTGTTTATAACACTTACTGCAGTTTAGATTAACAGCTTACTTCTACTTTACTACAAGGAAACCGCTCAATTGACTGTAATTCCTAATCAATATAGCTATAATTCTTAGAATTTAAATAGGTTTTTAAGTGGTCTTGCCCGTGCTGCTCAAGGTGACATGGCTGTCCTGTAATTTGTCATCCAGCTACAGCAGAATCCATTTCCAAACAGTCGATTGTTTCATTCTACTTCCAGTTACCAAAACCAGCAAGATTTAATCACAGGCTCTTTTTCCTATTTCCCACTGCCTTTCCTTCACCTGGACTTGGTTTAATGAGCAGTGATGTTGTATCATGAAAGCAAATCTTGAAACATCTAATGACTGAATCCATCATCATAACATGTCCATGCCTACTGCAGAGGAGATGATGCTGGTGGGTACAGCTGGCTGACCCCTCCTTTAAGCCCTGGCCCCCAAAGGTCACTAACTTTCTCGTATCATCCCATCTTATCATCCCATTTGGGTGAGTACAACTACTCACTCCACTCCACTGTCCAAATGTACTTCTCTGTTCCAGATTTGTCTCTACCAGTTCACCATCATTTTTCTCAAAATCAAGCACAATTTCACTGGGAACAGCTGTGGCTCAAACTCAGCTCAGCACTGAAAACAAAGATCACAGTTGTCTCAGAGTGGCAAAGTCAATGCTCTGACCTCACCAGTCATATCTGAGAAGCCTTAAACAGTGCTTGTGATCAGAGTTCACAGTTTAGGAATTTATCCTCCATTTCAGGCTGGTCTACAACACAATGACACAACTTGCAAGCATTGCAGTGTCATGGTCTGCACCTTGAATAACTATTTTTGTCAGTGTTTTGGCTATGTTTCAGCTGAGGACTCAAGTGTGTTTCTAAGCATGCCTCAGGCACACCCTGCTCCCATATCAGAGGGCACCAGTCCCTACCCAACACCTCCCTCTTTCCCCTCTTGTGGGAAGAAAACCCAGCCACAGGGGACCAGGACATTTTTTTGGACAGGTCACTCATCTCAACAACCAGGCGCTTTCTGGGCATACCTTGGGACTTGGCCACTGCTCAGCTCAAATGCACCCAAAGGAGACTTGATCAGCTTCTCTCCCTCTCACTAACCCTTCCCGCTGCCTTCACGGCTGTCACGTGAGAGGGAATTTGGCCTTGAATGCTTGAGCAAAACTTCAGATAGACAAACACTGATCCATTGATCAGATGTAATATGGCATGCTGATGTAGACTGGCACTTTGTAGGCTAGGCAAAAGCTCTCACTGAAAATAGATGCCTAATTCCCATTGACTTCATTTCTGTGGCTGCTTGGCTCCGTAGTGATGGAAGCTTTAAAGGAGGTGCTGGCTCAGACCCTGCCAGACGTATTTTCTTTTTGGATGTAGCTCCAGTGGACCAAACTGCTAAAGACTGGGGAAAAAGAGCTTCCAGACAGGTAACCCACGTCTAAGTGTTATAGCACTATGCTTATTATTTGCTTGCTTTTTTTATCCCATAACTGACTTTTTCTGAACAGAATAAAATGAGATTCAGGAGAGCCCTTTAACAGCCTACGTACTTCCATAACTTGGTTTCCTAACAAAAAAGGAGCTTCAAAACCTCTTCCCTGAGCAGCTGGAACTAAACTTATTTCTTGGCCCTGTGACCCTTCCCTGGAAAGATGGCTGCCCTCTGACTTTGGCTCTGAATTGCACAGTGAAATGCCTAGAAACTGGAGCCCTGTTTTGTCAGTGCTTCTGGGTATTTAAGAGCTCTTTCATCAAGGAGAGATGACAGCTTTCTTTTCAAATCAGCTCACTTAGGAAAAAAAAACCAAGAGGAAGGGGAAGGAAAAGCTCTCGGCTCACACAACACAAAGCTCATTTTTTATGTCATTGGAGACAAAATATTTTTAATCCATTTCTCACAAGTGAGTCTGAGTTCAGTAAACCTGGGATCCCTTTTCAGTGTCTCAGAAGTAGCGAATCGAAAGGAGGTTGCCAGCAAATCCTGAATATACTGGGCTCTCCATCACATTGAAGTAGGCAAGGCTGATGGGACCCGAGCTACCTAACTTTAACTAACACTGAACCTGCTTTGGGAGCTCCAGTGCGAGCAGACGGGTCCCTTCAAAGGCACCCACCTCTCTCCACTGCTCATTGCTTTCTTAGGCATCGACTGTGTGGGTGTAAATGGTGCCCAGGCTGGGCTGACCAGATCCTGTCCCATCTTCTAAGCAGCTTTTCTGTATCTAACGATGGAAAAAAATCTTTCCTATTTCCAGTCCCTGTGCCTGAGACTGTAAATGTAAGTCCTTTTCCCAGTGAAGAAGCCTGACAGGTTAGCAATGGCAGGTTGTTAATACTTATGATGACTTCAAGTACAATATCAGATTTGTTGCCTGGCTTGGGGTTTGTCTAGACGGGTTGTTTTATTAGATAGCAGATGGTTTGGAAATTGTTTGCTGTGACAGGGCTGAGTGGAATTTGAATTCTCTGTTCCCAGACCAAAAAGGGGTGGGGTAGGGAAAGAGGAGAGCAAAACTCCCATGTTTCCCATTCAGATTGAAAAATGCATATATATATGTGTGTGTGTATATGTGTGTATATATATATTATTGAGGGAAATGAGCTTCACTGCACTGATCATGGATCCTTAAGCAACTCTGATCAATCGCAGGATGAATTTCCTTAGTACACCCTCAGTGCCAATATTGGGAAAGTGAATTTACGATCTTTGAGTGTTTAATTTTTGCAATTTTGAACGAGATAAACGAGCAACAGCAGGGCATATTGGCTGGACCAAAAAAATTGCATCGATTCAGATTCTGGTATCGGGTAATTGGATCTACTCTGTTTATTCAGACCTGTGTGGGCAGAAGTTGAGGCTGCCTGCTTTGCAGAGAGGTCTGAGAATAAAGTCTTGCTGGCAATGATTTTGGATTTCTCTTTCATTCTAGGCTAATCTTCACGCACTTAAGTGAATTCATTTGCAGGGGAGGCAGCAGCGCTCTCCCCTCAGAGATAGCACAAGGCTCTGCAGATGGGCTTTGTATGTCAATATGGACTTAAGTGTGAAGTTTTAAACAATTTCCCCTCTGTCTTTCCTGACATAAAGGTCCCCCTGGGAGGAACTGGTTACTGAGTCGAAAAACTGTAAGTGTCGTGAAGCAATGCCTGTTCTCCGAAGAGATGTGAAGCTTTTGTTTCTGGCTGCACAGGAATGAAAAGCCATGTTTCTGAGCAGAAGCTGGGCCATCTGCGCTTTGAAGTATTTCAGATTTTGTCCCCAGAGCCAGAGCATGTGCTGGTAGAAAAAAATCAATGACAGGTTAAAACTGACAGCCCGCGGCTTTGGTTAGTATAACTGGGGTAGTGTACAACCACATTTTGGCCTTATGATTCAGGGCTGAATGGTGCTTCTGGCTTCCTAAGTCCTCCGATAGTGCATCTGTGGGGAAAAATAGCTGTTTCAGGGGCAGGGAACTGAGGGGCGAAGGCTGGGTGCCTTAGTCTAGGGCAGCCAGCAGAGCTCACAGCCTTGCTTGGCAGGGCTTGGGGTGGGAAATCCCTCATACCACTTCCCTCGCCACCTAAAACAAGGGGAGAAGCAGCAGCTCTGAAAGTGACGCCCTCTTTCTCGCGGGATGGCATAATTGCACACTAGCCTGTATTTATATCTGTGTGGGCCATCACATTTTTAAAGAGGATTATGCACTGCTTTGGCTATTTCTAACCTTGTCTAATCACAGCATCTGCTGAAATGTAACTATAAAATGTCAGGGAACTCTCAAAGGTTGCATCTGGCTCAGGTAGGCAAAAACTATCAGAGTTTTTGCGTCATCTTTTTAAACTAGACCTTGACCAGCAAACCTCTGACACTTTTGCAGGGTGCATCCATCAGGAGGAATAGGCACCTAACGGTGGGCCTATACTTCTGTATTTGTGCATTTTGGATTCCTCTTTCATTGCAGGATGATCCTGGATTGAAAGATTTTGGACTGGATTTTGTGGCAATGAGCTATCTACCGTATTATCTTCACTCTGCAACCAGGTATTAGCAAACATTTTAATATAAAATAATGTATAACATTAATATAATTAGTGGTAATAATTCTTGTGCTCATTTTTCATGCAGAATCATGCCAGTGGCAAGCTGCTTATTCAGGGAATAAGAGATGCCAAATTTTGCAGTGATGTGCCAAGCAAACTATTTGCTGACACTGACTGATGCCTGCCCTGGTGCTCAGGGCATGCAAACAATGGGTTACTTCAATCTCCAAACAGTTTAAAGGAGAATATAGGCCTTATGCTAATTTTTTTCTATAAAGGCATGTGTTTGTCTTGTTGACATTGTTTTACCAGTCTATGGCTGCTACTCATCAAATAATTGACAAAATGGTAACATCCAAATTTTGCAAACGCCTTATTTCTCAAATACTGGGCTGCATTTTTGACTGGTGTTAGCTCTGGCATTGAATTTATGTACATGATGAAGGGATTTAAGGTTTATCAGTCGATAATATAGTGGCATCAGGATGTCTGGAGTTAGTACTGTTAATTTATTTAGTGCAATTCCCCAGGATGAGTAAATGCATTTTTTTCTGCACACTAGAAGCTAATGCTTGATGATAGCTGCACATTGCCATAGAAACCAGGACAGGTTCAGCTGTAAGTCAAAGGTTAATTTATAATTATTTTTAAAATCATTTCACTCAGATGCATCAGTTTAGACAGAACTTGTCTAAACCTGATTCCTTACCAAAAAATCTATCGTTCTATTCTAGCTCTTCCAAAAATACATTAACACAGCTCCCGTTTGCTTAAGGCAGATTCTCCATAAGGTGTTATACAAGATAACTGTCTGGTTTTGAGTGTTTGTAGCTATGTTTGCAAATGACAGAGTGACTGACAGCACAAGCTCTCTGTGGGATGGCTGTGGACCAGAGCATGGATGACTCATTGTGTATGATGTTGTTTCACACCAAAGTGTTTGCTCTATATACCGAACATGTGTGCGAGTCAATAGCAAAAAGTTCAAGAGCAAACACAGCTTAGGTGGAAATAAATTCACAGTGACTGAAATCATTATGCCCAAGTCAGAAAGCTAATTTCATCGAAGGGTAGATGACAAGCAAAACACCCATTTAAATGCCTTTTTAAAGCAGGAGGTTTACTTGGGATGGTTCCCGTGTCCTCCGCAAATGCTTGAGGGTCAGGCAGTACGAACAGAGGGTCTTGGCATTTTCCTGTAGCAAAACCCTTGCTGTTCCAGAGGTGGGCAGAAGTGAGTTTGGGTCCCTGCTCAGATCTCCCCCATACAACAGCAATACCCAATAATCGGGTACTATTTTTCTCTTGGAAGCACAGACTTTTGCCAAAGACTGGCTTTCTCCCCCGTCTGTCTCCCCAACTGCCTTTTCAGAGTTCAGCAGAGATCTGAATAGCTGTTTTTGTATCAGGAGCTATTTATTTGCTTTGTTGCCAATTAACCCTCCCCTACAGCCCTTGCACGTCTATAAGGCATAATTAAAAACAAACTCTTTTTGATTTGATGATGCTGTTAACGTCCTCCTAGGAACAGCTCCAGTCTCAGGCTGGCTCAGTGGTGCAGAGGTGCCCCCCTCAGCTGGCTCCTCTCTCCCCAGCTGAAATAATAAGGATCTGTGAGAACAACATGACACTACCTCAGTCCCTCACGGGTGCTTGACTGTACCTCTGGGCCACCTCTTCTTTCATTAAGAAAACCCTCCACAACGTATGTTGGAAGATTTCCAATCCCGAGGGACATTTTACTGAACATATAAAGGCAATTTCAACTATTGTCGTGCCCCCTCTGTGAACATGTGGTAAAGGGACACAGAAATATTCCTCTTATCTGACTGGCAAATAACAAATTGCTTTTACGCTAGTGTGGGAGATTAAACTGTACAATTTACTTTTTAAATCAGGTTTCTCATGGGGTGTGGATATGAGCCCACGAAGACTTCAGGAGTCTTTACTGGGCTTTGAATTGTGTCCATAAGAACCTGTGGTAGGTGAGGGACTGGTTCAGACAGTGCTGTCCCATAGGGAGCACTGGGGTGAGTCACCCACCCGTGCTTGCATGGAGGCTCTTGTGTGTCGTAATGGGCGCAGGGAGCTGGGGGCAAAGCACGTGTACCTGGAGTACACCTTTAGTCAGAAAGCCTCAAACTCATTCCCCCAGAGTCTCTGGCAACGTCCCCTCTGCAAAGCCTATTTCCACATCCTAGACTTTTTCTTGCAGCCGTGTGTTTCTGGAGCCACGCAGCTGATGAAGCCGAGGGGTTCGTACCCTCATGGAGTGACCTGAGACACAGCCGAGCTTCGTCAGCTGCAAGGCTCCAGATGTGGCCAGGACGGCACAGACAAGGAATTCCCATTTCCTCATGCCACAGACAGGCCACAAGGCTGCAGTACCGTCCCTCCCTTCTCTGCGCTCGCAGAGGCTGAGCTGCAGCAATGGCACCTTCACCCCAGGCGAGCCACCTCCTGGGAAGCTGGGACCAGCCTGAGGGACAAATTCATCCTTGAAAAACAGCCAGCAGAATGGCATGCAGATCAAAGGGGTATTGCAGAGCTCAACTAAAAGAGATCCCTTACAGACTTTTTAAAGCATTTTAGCTCACCCTTAACTTCCTTAAAATGGAGCACAGGTTCTCTCTGGAAAGAGAGAAAAAATAAAATAAAAGCAGAGGTTGGGACATGCCTTGAAAAGCACAGGCACCTGAGGAGCATTGCCATCTTCTCTACCCGAGTCTGCTCAGTGACTCTGTGTTGCTTACAAGAGGTTTATTATTGCTGTCGTACCTTTTGGAATATGACACTGCAAGTCTCTGAGGCTGGAAAAGCTGGTTTGTGATGACATTTAAACATTTTAAATGTGGCACGTATGTATCCAATTTCCCATGAGGTGTGGGCAATGTGTATGGAAAGAGCCTTCTCAAGAGCAAGAGGCAGAGCAGTTATTTCAGCATTTCATGTGCCTTGGTCAATTTGGTTTTAATGAGAGGGAGAGTGGGTTTTTTTTCAGTTTCCATCCTCTAGTTTGATTTATCAGTCCGTCAGTGGGCACAGACACCATAAGTGCATGAAAGTATTTGCATGTCAGTGAAGATTTCCAAAAGCGTACAAACTACAGTGAGCCATCCTATTTTGCAGTTAAATTCCATGTCTCTGATGGATTTCCCCACACTGTTGCTAGGAGATGAAGGTACTGCCTAACAAAGGATATATTGACAAAAAATTTTCCAGAACAAATCTATCTTGTTATGGTAAATAGAGCCTTACATAAAATGGATATTGCAGGATTTATTTCCCTAGTGGTGGCACCGGCAAAATTACACACATCAAGTTAAGGTGAAATTTCCCCATCATGAATGCGTTTTTGTTTTCTTTTGTTGACATGAGGACTTTCAGTGTGTTTAATGCCGAAAGCACTGTTGCCTTCCAGTGTGTTTTGTTGCTAAGCTAATAGGATGAACACATCCTACTTTAGCGTTTTTCCCTCTTCCCTTCTCTGCTACTTCTCCCTTTCAGGAAGAAATGTGGCTTCGTATAGCGGTTTCCTTTTTTTCATGACTCTTCTGGGAAACATGGGTTCCTTTGCTTATTTTAAAGCAGGGAAGAAGTGTGTATGACGCGGGACATGTTGAGATTTGGCACAGAAGCAGCCGAATGCAATGGAAAAGCAGATCAGCCTCTTGCTTTACAGCTCTAGGCACATCTACATTAAAAAAACCAAAACACAAAGTTGAATGGAAATCTAATAAAGAGAGGAACCTCAGGAATTCTCATGGAAAGATTAAATTTCTAGAGAATGACAAGTTTTCTCCCTTTCTTGTGGTGACGTAATGAACACACAACAAACGGATTTGAACAGCAAAAGCCAATGTGGCTTAAGTCACACAAAATAAAACTTTTTCCTGGAGAATAATTTAGCTCTGGTGTGGCGATTATATTCGCTCATCCACTGCCGTCGCAGCAGTTCCTATGTCACCATAAGGGTCTCTGGCTCTAAACACATGTAAGTAAACAGCTCACTGTCCAGAAAGATATGAAGGCTGAAAATGAGATTGCCTCTTACCTTGCAGGGGAGGAAAGGAGTTGGGGAGGAACACAGTCCCCTTCATTTTCCTACATGTATCATTGCGCAGAGGGAACAGATAATTTGAACTTTTTTGTGTTAAAGCTACCGTGTCCCTTTCTCCACAGCTGTGCAAATGTTGGGCTGGTTTCATCTCGGGTGTGAATCAGCTCACTCAGGTGAGGCTGTCTGCACAGACCAGTGGCAGGTGTGGTCCCCTCCTCCATTTGCAAATGAGTGGTGCGGAAGGGAATTAAGGCAGAAATCGTCACTTCTTATCATCTCGCTCCTTGACCTGTCCCCTCCTGGGACACACCGTTACCCTCTGCCTCACAGGGCACAGTGAAGGTGAGCCCACCAGCTGGGCAGAAAAATGCAGGTGGGGAAGGAGGTGACGCATCAAGCCTGGGGTCACTCGATTGCCATCCATCATGGCCATTCCCTGTTTCGTGGGGAGAGAGGGAAATGCTGGTTTTGTGGTGTTGATGTGAATGCCTTTGAGAAGCACTGTTTCCACCACAGTCCTGGATGCCTGTGTCAACTTTTGCAGCACTGGCAATCACAAACAAAACTTGCCAGAAGCCAGAAATCTGCATTTAATTTGTCTATAAACTTGTGCAGGGTTTTAACTAGACACGAATGCATTCAGATGTTATCTCTACTTGTTTTGACGGGCAGGGGAGAAGGGCCAACTGGGAAGGGCCTTGCAGCTCCCACTGTTACTGCACTTATCCGGTTTTCTGCTGTAATATCCTGTTTTTAGATGCTTACAGTTTAGCCAAACATTAACCATTTAAGATGAGACTGACCATGCTGGGATGGCGCAGACCAGTGCCTGCAAAATATAAGTAAAAACAAAGTGATGTATTTTTTCCCAGATCAAAGCCAAGTGGGGAGAATATTTTATTCTATATTAAAAGATCACTGCAATCTCTTTGCTTTGAAATTTGGCATGGTGGTAGCAGTTAGGTCACAGTGCTGTTTGCTGAACATATGGCAAACCAAGCACATTTAGCCAAAATAAAAAATAGTAACAATAAGCCCTTAAAGCACAAGTGAAGCACCTTGTATTCAGCAGAGACTTTGGTTCTCATGACTGCATTGCTTAAGGATTGCTCCTGCCAGATGCGCCCTGAGGGTTTCGCCCCACTTGCAGCTTTGCAGGGCGTGGATCCCCTCCCCACAGACCCATCCACCGAGCCTTGAGCGCGGTGTAGGAGGCACCTCTCAATTATATGCAGAGGTACAGCTAGAGGGTGGATAACGGAGCAGAGCTGGAAGCTCAGGCAACCTCCACCGGAGCTAAAATAAAACTCTGGTCTCTGTAAGTAGCAATGTCTTCTCTGGGCTGGGGGCCGCCTGTGATGGGATGACATAATGCAAACAGTGACACAGCCTGTACATTACACTGGGCAACCTGGAGCGGGAGGTTTGGGAAACAATCTGTTTGATGGAAAAAGGAGAGCCAAGGAAGAAGAAAAGATAGCCAAGGTGACAAAGGAGATTTTGGGAGGAGGGGAAATTTACTGTGTAAAATCTGAAGGCAGATTGTGAAAGCCAGGAGCTCTGAAGAGGGGAAACAAGTTGTGTATTAAAAGAGGACTGTGGCACAGGAGCAGTGACTACCAGGAGACAGTGAAGTAACCACATCAAGAAATTAATACAACCGGAAAGGAAAAACAGAGAAGAGAGAGTCTTTCCTTCTTCTTTTATGTTTATATCAAGTGCTTATTTTCTTTATCCAGCACGGTGTAGTTTGTATCCAAGGGTGATTCATGGGGGTGGTTAAAAATCAGTGTGAAGTTTTCTTCTGCTCTTTCCAGCTTTAGCCTGAGCACGAGAGTAACTCTCTTTGCCGGACTCACTGGCCTCTGCCATCTTTGTGGCACTGGTGACTTCTTTTTGGAAATGTCGATAGGGAGGTCATTGTAAAGCTCCCATTTTCTACTGCCTGTCATAGACCAGCAACTTGCAGCTGTTCTCAAAAGCCATACCCACACCATTGCTCAGCTTCAGAGAGTTCCCACTGTGAAGGGCAGTGCTCCAGGCCCCTACTCTCCATGGCTTTCGGGTGTCAGCCAAAGCTGAACAAGGACTTTCAAAGCACTCGAGTCTCTATTAGTTTAAATGGAGCTTAGAGCATCAGGTGCAATGGCTACAAAGTACTGTGGAAATGTCGGTGACTAGGGTGCATTCACAATGGAAAATTTTTGCTTACCAAAGAGTTCATCTGACAGATGCTCGCATATAGCAGTGACTCTGCGTCGCTGTCATTTGTCAGGTATTTACTGAACTTCAACAAATTGTCTTCGGCAGGCTTGAATCAGCATGCAGTAAGTTGGTCAAATGTGGCTGAACTCTGAGGCCTCTTAGCTGTGAGTTAAATATATTTTTTGTTCCACTGAGTGTTTTTTGAACAAAGCTATTTTCCGGCGTGCTCTCTGTAGGATAGGGACTGCCATTGCCCACACATTTATTTAGCTCACGCATTGGCAAGTTAAAGTGGAAAAAGCCTTTTCACAGGAGCTGCAAATAGAAGAAAATCCTAGCTGTATGCAAAACCCTATTTCTTCTGTGATCCTGCCCTTACAAGGAGTAACCACAATTCTTTTCCTATCCATACCAAATCAGATATTTTTTGGTACTTGAATGTAGTATTCATCTGCCTTGAGTGGCTCCTGACTTTGTGAAGAACGGATGGCCCATGATAGCAGTTGGCTGCTCCATCGAGCATCTCAAAGCTCGCTACAGAGTGACTTTAGTCTACTTGAGTGTCTTCTACATTCCTAACGCTGCTCTTCCAACGTCTTAGTTTATTAAGCGTGCCTTAGGCTACAGTTTTGTCTCCTTCTCTTCTATTTCCCTCCCTCCTCAGCTCACCCATAAGGGTTATTAATTCAAATATGTTTCAGATACCTCTGTTCACTGAAACCAGTTTATAGTGCTCTTTACAGAAATGGTTGGAGCTGACTTCAGTTTTCCACTCTGCTCTCAAAGAATTGATATTTAGAAGATTTCTGTGATGTGTTCTGTGGACATAAGTAAAAGATTCCTTAAATTGTATAAGATGGGAAAACTCCAGAAACGGAAACTATAGTTTATAGTTATCTGTAAACTATGGAATATCAGACCATTTCCTGATTCAACTATGAGCACATGCACACTGTATGATAGTCTTCATACAAATGATACTGAACTCTTAAAAAGCATTACAATGTCCTAAAAAGATTTTTTTGGGGAAAAAATATCTCTATTAAGGTAACTTAGTTTTCCCTAATCAAACAGTAAGAGTTAATTGTATTGAAAGAAAAATCTTTTCTAGTTTTCCTGCTTCACTATGATGTGGGTTTTTTCAAAGAAAGAGTTTATTTATGAGGAAGTAAGTAGTCATTAATTCTTCATTGCAATTACCTCAGTCAATCTATTAGCGTGAATTTCAGCATGTATGAAACCAGCCTGTTCTGTTCTTCAAATCCACGCTATAAAATTCTTAAAGCACATTTTGAAAGAAATACCAGTTATGTTCAGTCGCTAAAAAAGTTTCTTTATTGTTCCCTCTTCTGCATTCTGAATTACTTAGAAACTGCAATTGCACAATCTTCATTTAATGTAAAAAGTAATTTCTAATAGCAGGACCATAATGAAGATCTTCCACGAGAAGGGTGAAAAGTTAACCAGGTTGTGGGAACATGTATTCCAAGGAGACAGAATGGGTTGTCAAATGTAGTTCCAAAATTTCTTTGAGAAGTACGGAAAAATATTCAAAAGATTTTGTTACATACTTCCACGATCAAAAGATGACTTATCTGTGACCAACTAAACATAGCAACAGGTATGAACTGAGAATTAGCTGGGGGAAAATATTCATTCCTGTTTATCATTCATTTGGAGACATACTGGTGGTTACTAGAGTTAGCATGAACATTATCAGCTGCAAGGGATTGTACTTTTGTTGCACTGCACTTCAGACATTTCCAGCATTCCAAATGTGATTCCATTTGCTCTTCATCAGA
This sequence comes from Gymnogyps californianus, assembly GCF_018139145.2. NCBI lineage: Eukaryota > Metazoa > Chordata > Aves > Accipitriformes > Cathartidae > Gymnogyps > Gymnogyps californianus. The sequence continues at coordinate 56,050,806 of NC_059474.1, read as the reverse complement.
GCAATCAAGCTGCCAATGGATTTTTCCCCTTTCAGTTATATACTAACAAACCTAACGTACATAATACACTAATAAAAAAAAATATTCCTGTGAATTCAGGCATTAATGCCCATGACATACTTTGCCTTTGCAAGCAAATCTTTACTTTAAGGGGGACCAAACACATTACTAACCTATACCTTTCTTCTACGAGGAGTATCTCCTTAGCTATAGATAAGTCCTTGGAAAGTACCATTTAACTTGTTACAAACAAGTGACATATGAGTAGGACTAGGAACACTACTAGTTCTGCAGCAGTTGCCTTGGTGTTTTCTGTTTTTTTTTCCACTTTTCCTAGAACCAAAAATATTTCCAACAATATTTTGTTCTGAAACGCTATATTTAAATCACTTCCTCAGTCCCCTTCATTTGCATGCTTTCTTATACCTGACAATCCGTTACCATGAGCAATGGAGAAATTTCTGCACTGACTACAGTAAACCTTTGGCAGTTGTTCCTGTTCTGACTGGTTCTGTGCAAAATCACCTCTCACTCCTTTCAGAAAAGACAAAATGTGGTCTTCCTTAGCACAGTGTCTTGAATTCTTAATGGGACATGACTGTGATAGCACTGTTGTGGTCTCAATCCAAAAAGGATATTACAATTAATTAAAAATTCACAAAGACTGTAATATTTATTATTATTAGACTGTATTTCTCCTTATTATTATTAGATCATGATCTTTCTTTCTGCCTTGCATTTGTGTCCTGATGATGTGGTTATCCTCCCATACAACTGCTGTTTAACTCATAAAAATATGCAGGATAAAATCATCTTTGGATACAAGTGTGGCATGCAGAGCAATCTAGCTGCAGAGCTTTTAATTAGACTACAGCTATTTTGCATATCAAATATATCTGTTTGAATTTCAGCAGGAGGTGATGTAATTTAGAGACTGTAAAGACATGTGGAGCCCTTTGTGTTTAAACATACCGCTTAAATGTAAACCACTGCTCTTTGATTTCAAGTACACAAGGTTTGATCACCAAAGTGGCCTGGGGAACACCAGCAGCTTTCAGCTGAGATGAAGCCACTTGGGTCCTCACTGAGGGGGAAGCATCTCCTCTCCTTTCCTCCCCAGGTCCCTGCTCAGGTGCAGGTTCCTCAGCTCCAGGAGCAGCCTGGCAGAAGGACCTAAGGGAGGATCAAGTAATTTTTTAAAATGAATTTTTTACCTTTGTTCCTCTCTTTACTTCCCACATAGTCTCTGCTGTAATACAAAAAACTGGCTTTCTAGCACGCCTCCTCCAAGTCCAGCGTTGGACATTGCGCTTACCGAGCCCTTGCACAAAACCCATGCTGCTGCAGCTGTGTGGCAAACACTTGCTGTTTACATAAACATTAATGATTAGAAGTTTTTCTTTCTCATTGGCCAGGTTTGCAAGTGCAAAGACAAAAGATCTGGGGAAATACTGTGTTTAAACCGGCAAAAGCTCAGAGGAGGAAGACACATCTATGATTTCAGGTGCTCAGTTCAGTAGAGCGACACAAAGGGAGAAGTTTTCTATTTCTCACTTGCTTTCAATTTCTTTAATTTTTCCAAATAGTTTAATTAGTTCAGGAGATTTAATTAACAATTACACTGCTTGGGTTTGCTCTGAAAAGATCTGAGTGAATCAAGTCTTCCCCTTCCTTTTACAGCAATTTAATAACGTAAGGACCGCTCATTAAGCAAGAGGGAGCTAATCAATCTAAGCAATAGATTAAGAGAAAATGAAGCCTAAAATCAGAGTCTGGTAGCCACAGCTAGCTGCTGGTTTTGGCTCCCTGCACATTGCAAGGGAGAAGGCAGCATGTAGCATAAAAACCAGAGGGTTTTTTCAAGTATTGACAAGGAATGTACTTTTTATTTTTTACTTTTTATGATCGATTCACTTCAGCAAAAAGGCCTCACCATTCAGCTTAGTGGCCAGTATCTCCTGCCCACAGCAAGCAGAAAAACTATGGCTGTAATCTTAACTAAATGTTGGTGCCATCTGGTGTGGGCCGGGAAAGTAGCAGGGATCTTCCCTCTGGCAGTACTTTTCCTCTGTGAGCTACTGTGAGGAACCAGCTGGGTTTTTTTTTCTGGGAAGCAACACTCTACAATTTGATAGTCATTGTGTTTTATCCCCCGAGGTGGCAAGCGCCCCGGTCTTTCCTCCTCTTCCCTTCCCTGGCACCACGGGGCCGGGAGGAGCAGGCCCCAGCCAGACCTGGCCCCGGGCAGCGTCGGGCCCACAGGGCAGCCGGATGGCAAGGCCTGGGCACGCCTGGTTATTCACAGCTTCCACTGCTGTTAAGGTATGCTTCGACGTTGTTGATATTTATTAACAAGAGATGTATTTGATAATATAGTTATTTCATGGTTTTGTTTCACGAGGAGAGCCTGAAGGCACTGGCTGGATGAACACCAGCTTGGGCAGGGCCCCTGGCAGGGCCTGTCGGCAAACCCCCAGCAGCGTTTCCGCTTGGGGTTGCGAAACCTTTAACTCTCCTCAGGAGAGCAGGCTTGCTCCATCCTGCCTCAGGCTTGTCTCTTATCCCTCTTCACCCAGCAGCTCCTGGGTTCGTGGAGTAACTTCACTCACACCTGGCAGCAAGAGCAAAGGCCTCAAAGACACGAAGCCCTGAAGAATTAAATGAAAACTGGTGGCTGGAGGGAGGATGGAGACCCCCCTTGAGTCATGTCCCTCGTGAGGGAAATTGGCACTGCCGACCCCACGCTTTGCCTTCTCCGTTGCCTGGCCAGCATGTGCATTTTGGAGCTGGGGTGAGGAGAGGTGCTCAGGCAGAAGGTAGTGCGGTAAGAGGGCTGGGCATGGTGGGGGCACGGGAGGGATTGGAGTAGGCGAAATGAAAGCATTGCAAGGGTTGGGGGAAGAGCATGGAAGGTGGAAAGGGAGAGAGGGGAGCGACCCAAACCCATAGAAGACCAGGTTTCACTAACGCATCTGCTCACAGTGTGTCATGTTGACTCCTCAGAAGCTACACCACCCTCCCCTCTTGCTTTCATAAATGAGGCATGGCTAAATTCCTGCAGTTGCAAAGATATGGTTATTACTGAAGCTCCTTTTCCTCTTGACCTCTGTTTCTCTCCTGTCTGAAAGTTTACTGGCATATCCACATATTACAGATTTTTGTTTGTTTGTTCTTAGGAATTATTTTTACCATCCAGACAATTTGGAATGTACCAGGAAGGCAGGCAGCGGAATTGCTTTTATTTTGCCGACAGTTGTCATGATGGGTGGTGACAGCAGAGTTTCCATCCACTGTGTAGATAGGTTAGTTATTTGAGTGTGACATGACCTTCAGATTAGATAATCATGGGCTGTTGTTTTTATCAGATCTGCCAAGAAAAAAGATTACTTCCTTCAAAAACAAATTAGAATTCATGATTTTTCCCAAGGAAACTGCATACTTTTGGGGTATAATAGGGAGATGTTTTCATGACTAAAATCCTTCTTCTCTTATGTATATGAAGGGAGTAGAATAAAATATGGCCTTGACATTTCTTAATGATGCTGTGTGCATGTGATGCTGTACAAGACAGTGGTTCCTGAGATCCTGGAGCTTTAGATAATGTAGGCACAGGCTTGTACTTAATTTGCTTTTTAATCCACTGGGCAATATCATACAAGGAAAATATTTATTTCACAAAATAACCAAAAGCCTGCCTTCATTCAGGGATTATTGCAATTCATTCGTATGCGAAGAAAATATTCCAATAGTTGCTGTCAGTGTTTTCAGAACAACAGCCCGCAATCTACTTTGGTTGTGTGCTTAAGTCTTCTCTCTTTTGTATTGTACGTTTTGGTGTAAGATTTGTTGGAAAATAAGAGCTTAGCCAGTGCGTCTGAACATTGTACACCCTTGCACACTGTGCCATGGTTTTCTTCGGGGAGTATGTGTTAACTGCCAAATATTATATTGACATCAGGAAGTGAGCTTTCCACTACTGGAAACATGCACTGCCAACTATAGCATTCCTAAGTAAATACTGAAGCAGAGATCATTGTTTATGGTCCACCTATTCACCCATCCAAACCTCTGTACCCTGATGTACAGAAGCAAAAGGAAGTTTCAAAAGTACACAAGACCACTTTTCTCCTCATCTGACTTTGGGCCTGATCAGACTCCTCGTGAAATCAATGGGAAGAGACTCTACCCCTCTGCAGCAGGAACCCCTTCCAGAGGCTTCATTCCTCATTTGGAAGTGTGATGTGATTTAGCAACCCTCTCGGGGTGATTGACCTGGATGAGAGACAATTTTCAGCATTATCCTAACTCTGATTCCATCAATTTGAGGCAGGCCAGGGCTGACCACTTGAAAATCCCCACTGGCATATTTTTTGTGATGAGTCATCTGAATTTTTATGAAAGGTGCTGATTTCATGGAAACAGGGACTGATGCTGCAGCCCGCGCATTGCTTTATGCAGTAGTAATGGCTGTCTTCCTGGCTTTCCTCCTGATGAACTGTGACAAAATGGCTTGCAATTTTTACATATATATGTGTGTGTATGTGTATGCAGTGTAGTACATTATTAATGTAAAATAAATATACATTTTTTGTAACATATCTCTTAAAATGAACACTACCTGAAACAAAGAAATGTTTAACTTACTTAGCACTTAGCTCCATTCTTGCCCCAGGAGAAACTCGCACTAGCTTTGCCTGAGTAAAGAATGAGAAAGAAAAAAAGAAAAAGGTTGTGGAAGGTAATACACCTCTGTAGTTATACAAATAACAGCTTTGCTGGACATATGTCTAATCTGAGACTACGTATTCTAGATTTATTCAAGCTTTGGTCCATCTGCCTCAATTGCCATAAACACTTCCATTTAAATACAGAAGGAGGTTAGTATAGAGAAACATACTGATTATATGCAGAGTAATGATTACACCCACATGGATACTGTGGGATGCATTCAGTTCATTGGTCCAAATGGACCCAATCCTGGCTGTAACAGCCAAGGAGTCCTGTGTTAGCATCTGGTGAAGAGAAAGAGGCTTTCTTATATCCAGATGGTTTCTCACTGCCGTTCTGGCCTGGGAGGGCAGCGGGCATTCGGCACAGTGCAGAGTAATGTCAGAATCACTCCAGCCACTACCAGCCAGCTCTGAGAGAAGGAAACTGTGTTAGTGTCAGATTTGCTTGCTTTTCCTACTGTGATATGCACCCACAGCTCAACTGGTCTAAAAGATGTGGGACATTATTTCAGTTCCTATCGGTCTCTTACAATTGTTAACTAACATCATTTGTTTATTTGAGGAGATTTGAGTGTTTCATTGTGGCTGCTATGTTGTTTATATCCTATTTGGGGGTGTTGCAGAACGTTCTTTAAATAAAAAGCTTTGACCTTTTATTTTTTTAAAGCCTTTGTGCAAAATAATCTGCTGTACTTTAACACCTTGCGCTCACCCGTGTTGCTCTTGCTTTCACATACTCATTTATGTTTCTGTAAAAGGTGTTTTTCATCCTATGCTTATTTAACATGTTTATATCGCAATGTTTCTATTATATATTTAGTATGTATATACACTTATATACATAAATACGTAAAGCTATTAAAGCCCTTCTCCTTCGGGGGCTATTATGGGCTGCATTTCAATAGACATTTAATACATTTTAAAGGTCCAATTAACCAGCTTTAAAAGTCCTGGAACTCCACAACTCAGTTATGCCACACTTTCTATACAAAGCTTTGTGAGGGTAGCTATTACTGCGTGGTATGACTTGTTAAGTGTAGTTGAGTGCAGTGGGAGCCAAGGAGGCTGCATTTTGATCATTACATTTTAATAGTGTCTGCTTTTTTTTTTATGGAACTCGTGTATATGCAGTCCTTTCTACTATACATCATATACCACTGTAGTCTGAGCTTTGGCTTAACATGTTTAAATCTCCAATCTGTGCTTAATGGCAGGATGAAGAATGATGTTTTTCTGTCTGTCCTAAGAAGAAAGCATATCAAAGGTATTACTTCTGGTGGCAGCATGCTTACTGTAGACACTTACTATCTTAGAAATGAATTGAGAGAATTATTAACTATGATTTATACTTGTATGACTGGAAAGAAAGAAAATCAATTAGTGTTGGCCATTACATAGCCCTAAGCTAGTGATATATAGGCAACAGATCCTATCAGTTCTTTTGGGATTGCTAATTATCCAGCTTGGACGATACTAATACTGTTAGTATTTGGGACACAATTCTGCTAGGAAAATTCCTTCAGGACAAAGCTTGGCATCTCTGATTTCAGAATGGAAGGGTTGCAACAAGAAAAGAAAAAGGAAAGAATGAAGCTTAACCACCATTTTAACTAAAAAATTGCCTTTGAAACTGAAAAGTACCGGTATTTTGTCCTGAAATATTATTTTACTTAAGAAGATATTAACATACACATTAACACAATAATGATGCACATCCCCTATACATGTGATATCACATCCTGAGCCACTTGCAGTGAGGTAAGTCAGTGGGATTTGGAAATGAGTGAGAACTGAAGTGTGACTCAGGACTTTCACCTGTAGGGATAGACAGTGTTGCTACTGGTACCTTGAACAAGTTTTTGGGAGGGTGATATCAAGCAGCCAACTTAAATAAGTGAGGAGCTCCTCACTCTGTTTAGAAGAACAAGTAGCCAATTTTCTCCTCTCTACAAAATATCTAAGTGATGGAATTGGAGCAGACAGAAATTTTACTAAGTAATTTAATTCAAGTTGTGTCAGTCTGAAATAAGAATAGAGCAAGGCATTCCTTCCCAGGAGTGCGGAGCTGCAAAGACACATACAGAGTGCAGTCGGGTTTGTATGTCCCCTTCAACAACTCCAGTGGTATTGTCTTAATCCCCATTGCTCTGCTGGACCTATGATGGACAACAAGTCAGTTGTGAATCTTAGCAGTGGCTCCAATGTCCTGTGACAGTTGTGTAAAACCCATGGGTATATGATTCTTCCTTGTGTCCTGCCCTCGTGTTCAGGCTAGGTCTATAGCTATCCTTCACTTTCACAATCATAAAAATAAAATCCTGTGCATAGCTAATTCCAGTATCTCAGCTAGTGATTTGGAGGAAAATATGTGGAAATAATGCTTGACAATTAGATGTGATCTGTAATCCACAGAATTACAGAGGACCAGAGGCACCACTCACCTATCCTGGCTTAGCAGTTCCTATCTTATTCACATCACCCCTCCTGAGACCTCTGTTTACAGAACATTATGCCAAATGTTTTTTTTCATTCACAGTTTGGTTGCTCTGTCTAAAGAACCTTGAAGAGCTGCAGAGAGAAAAAGCATTTTATCAGTTTGGTTTTGAAAGCTTTGCAAGACAAAGCAGAGAGAATTCCTGAGAGGCTGCAGGAATTCAAGGCTAAAGAGCAGAGGAGCCATGGAGGAAGGCTTACAGTTATGGATCTGTGTCTGGTTCACATTGCTGGGATCTCAATGGAAATAGTTTTCCTGATTTTCCTGAGAGCTGAGCCATGTCCTTTTACTAGATAGGGTGGCATTATGCCACTGCAAACTGGGCGATAAGACTCTGAAATTGAAAATAGAGAACTTTGGATACAGGGAAAAGTCTGGACAGGCAATGGGATCCTGTTCAAAAGAGGGAAAATGTAACAGGGCAGTTGGATCATTCTTGCAATGCAAATAAAGGATGTAGGAACCTATGGGCAGCTCTAGCTTCCATTAAACTCAGTAGCTGTTTTGCCATGGCTCTTAACAGGGCAAGCATTACAGCCATTAGAGGCCACGTTTTGCCCCTTTCCACATTAGTGAGAAAATTCCAATTGACTTTAGATAGTGAGAAATTATGCCACTCATTTTGTAACACAGAAATAATATTTAACCTGTTTGTTTTGTGTAAAAACTGCTACAAGAGAAGAGCCAAGATACAAAAAGAACGAGTTGAAAAAGCAATTCAGTGAAACTGTGGAGCTGCTTTTAGTATTTATATGTTAAAACTTTCTTTTGAAATAGTCTCACTGAGCTTACATGGGTTGTTTGAAGATAAAAAGAAGACTAAGGGTGGCATTTTCAGCAGGGATTTATCCCTGTTCCTTCTCAAGTCAATTGGATTTCCACACTAGCAGGTCAGGGAAGTGCTGTATAGAGAGAGCGTAATCTAAACCAAAGCCCACTTACAACCCCCAGTCCAGTGGGAGTCCTTCCACAATGTCAATTGCTTCAGACAAAAATTTCAAAGGAGGTCACCATTTCTATAATTTTTCTATGGCTGACTGCAGTGATACATCTAATTACTGATATTACTCTGACCAGTAATAAAAACACATTGGTAGAGCTTAGTGCACAAGAAGCTTGAAAAAGTTATTCCAGCCACCTTGAACGGTTCTTGATCTTGTTTGTTAAAATTATTCCATAAATAGTCAAGGGCTTCCAAAGACACAGGTCGAAACACAATTCAATTCCAGGCACACAGCTGGACTATCAAGCAACCCTTCAGCTGGGACATGAGGATCCTGGTGTGTTTCATGGTCATGAAATACGTTGTGAACATAACCTTGCCTGATTTTTTTTTAAGCAGGCATTGGGGTACAGTTGGAGAAATCAGCTTATTGCAGGACCTTTCCAGGACAGTTTGGAATGCTGTTTCATTTATACCCTTGCAGACATCACAAGCTCATTTAAGCCATGTACACGTTTGAGTTCCCCTGGACTGATTTATTTAAATAAATTTTTTAAACAAAGGAAAAATCAGGACTTGAGAGCTGCTTGGAAGATGAACTTTTACATAGCAACACCCTAAAAGGTATCTCTGATCTAACTGGAACAGGGAAACCTGTTTGGAAGCCAGAGCTTGGTGGGAGAGTTTTACTGAGTTTATCTGAACTAGTGCAGCTAAGAGACGCCTAGGAGAAATCCTGTATAGCAGCTCAGAGAAGAGAACACCTTCAGATGTATTTAAAACTTACATTTTCTTATTTTACAACTTGCTTTTGTCTTATGTAATCTGAGCTGGTAAGGCATCACCTTGTTTCTCAGGCACACAGAATAGAGAGGTCTGTCAGGCCATGAAAGCAAGACAGGCTGGCGACCACACAGTTGTGGCATGCTTGTCTGCTGCAGGGTTCATTGGAGGGGAATGCAGAGTACCACTTACAATGAGAGGTATTCCTCAGAGAGCCCTACGCTTCGCCAGGAGGCACTGGGGGTGTTTGTGGAGGACAGTGCTGGTGTTACCACTGCTCTCCCATGGGAGGCAGGCAATGGGCTGGTGGGTCTATCTTGCGCTGGGCATTACTTGACTGCAGCGCTATGCACGCTACCGTGCAGACTCGTCCAGTAAAGCTCTAGCTGGGGATGGAAGGAAGGAAATCAATGAATCACCAAGAATCAGCACACAGCCCTTCCTGCTTTCGAGAGGTTTTGTTAAGCCCCTGACTAACGAAAGAACTGAAAACACACATAAGGCCCTGGTAATTACTGTGGGACTCTGCTTTAAGCAAATCAAAGGTGGGGTGTTTTCACAATTGTAATAATGTTTGCTCTCATAGCTTCCTTTGCTGCAATATTAAACTGCTCTTTAATCTCCACCAAATGAGCCGCATTAGCGAAGAACAAGCTCATCTTGCGTTTCAGCTACAGCAGTTATCTTCCACTAAGTAGTTCTTATCAGTTTACTAACTTTATTTTACCAGCAAGGATGGTGAAACTAAAGCCAGGATGTGGCCATCCCTGAATTCACAATCTGAGTCTTGCATACATGGCAACGCTCCACGGGGAAGCTCCAAGGGGAAGCCCTTGAAAATTGATCTTGCAAAGTTTCTTAACTTTGTACTTGGGCGCAAGTGTGCACTAAAATTTCTGGAGCAACTGTGTATGGGTGAGCTCTTGAAAATACAGCTTCAACAGTGCACTGCATTTGTTCACTTAATCTATGTTGTCTCACACTGTCATCCTCATCTTTTCTTCATCACCCTGCTAGGTCTGCTGCAGTGGATTTCAGAGGGTCAGCAGTTCTAGGAGATAAACTCAAAGCCATCCTACAAAGTAGGAGCTCCACTGTCCTGTGAAAATGTTTCCTCCTTTTATCTAAGGGATATTTAAGGGTTTAAGCTCACATCAGTTGCCTTTTAATCTTTGTTTTGTAATCTTTCTCAGACCTGTCAGCAAAAATGTTTGCCACCTTGCTCTACTCACTGAGTAGGGTGGCTACAGTGTCAAGAAAGCTTCTTCCTCATGCTATTTTTAGTGCCCCTTTGGATTAACTCCCTACCTCTCTATGACCAGTCAACACTATTATCCCACAGTCCATGTTGCAACCCTGCAGAGGGTGACTTACATGAATTCCTTTAGACATACAAGTCTTACACTAAATTCAATTAAGGAATACAGAAAGATTCTTACTCTTCGTAAAATTATTCACATGTAGTCACTAAAAAAATCCAAACAGAAAAATATATAGTATGTTCACTCTGAGGACTCCAGAGACAAAAGCTGCCCTGGTCTGTAAGGAATGAATTAAGACAAATCAGTGCAAGGTGTTCTGAGAATAACCTAAAAGGACATAAAAAAGCTGTCCTAATTAAAATAAAAATCAGCTTCTAAAAGGGGTTAGTAAAATGGTTACAGCTTTTGTGTATAGGCGAGGCTTGAGAAAATAAGAGCATAATTACACTTTTATTTGAAAAGAGGACTTTCTAGGAATAGAGTTACACATTTGGTTTTGATTTGTGCTTCTGGTTTGGCTTTCGCTTTGGCTTCTGCTTAAGATTTAGCCTAGGTTTTGGTTTCAAGCATAGCCATACCCTGGAGTTATACTTTCTGTGTTCCGGAGGGTCTTGACAAGGAAAACAGAGCCTCTTTAAAAGTAGCCAATTAAAATAGCTTATTTTTATTTTTATCTTCCAATTCCCTGTAGGGCATCCTGTTACCAGTTACATAGCAGAGACAAATCCACTTCTTCAGCAGAAAAAGGCAGGTAGTTTCAGCTGCTGGAGTGTATGAGATCCCTGGGGCCTCAGGGGTCCCTTGTCTTGCAGGAGGTGGGAATGGTGCCATTGCATGGGCTGAAGGCTGTGTGGAACCTGTGGAGCCCTACTGAAGGCTAGGCAGACAGATAGGCCATGAGTGGCTTTTGCATAGATAACAAGAGGGAAGGAAGGAAGCAACTGGGAGAAATGCAGCAAGACCTGAGACAACTTCACAAGAAGCTGGAAGGAGGAAAGGAAGCAAGCCTGCAGCCCCGGAGTTGTTCTGGTGCTCGGGGCTGTGCCACTGGCCCTGCCATCCTTCCTCTCTTCCACCTACAGAATACTACAGCAATGGTGAAATTTGGGGTTGCATCTAAAATGGAACTCGAAAATTAGAGCTGTTCTGATTTTGTGTTTGACCTGGAAGTAAAACTCTAATAGTACCTGAAAATCCTGGCGCTCTTATTTGTCCTTGGTTGAGAATGCATGGCCAAGATTTCAGACTTGAGAGACTAAATTAGGCTCCTAAACCCCACATTTAGGTGCCTAAATAAGCTACTTTCCTGGAACCTGCTGGGTGATTACCAGTAGCAAAGATCAAGCTACTAATCTTGGTGGCTAAAAAGGATTTAGGAGCCTAACATTAGACACCCACTTTTGAAGCATGCTGACATTGAGTTTTAGCCCATTCCTGATTTATATATTTTTATTTTTTTGTGAAGTTTTTTCCAGATGCAGCCCGAGATTCCTCTTGATGTCTTGTGTTAATAGACAGTGTTTGCAGAACGATTGCCCTCACCCATCCATCCCACAGCCCATTGTCGAACATTACAGGAGTTCAGACATATTGGCTGAAGGCTGCCAGCAGTTCTCCCTGCTTTTACTGACCAAGGAAATGCATTTGGCAAAAGGTGATAACTGCATTAATCTGAAGGAGGACTTTAGCAGTAAAATAGCCCCAGCTTTTCCACATCTGAAGTAATTTTCCATAGTAACTTGAGAAGGAATATCAGCCAGCTACAGAAGTGTGAGCACTATCTTAATTTTTCTCTCCTGGCCAATTATTTCTCTTGTTCTTATGATCTCCAAGAGAATAATTTGGCTAGTGAGACCTTAGTTGTGTAGGTTTGCCAGGTAGTCATATGGTCAGAACCCACTCCAGCTGAGTATATACTGCATTGCCTGTTATATAAACGAGGAAAAATGTTACTTGTTATCAGTGCAAGTACAAAGGGGAGAAGTGAAATTTGAGTGTGTGAAGATGCAACAGAGGAGGGAAAAAACAAACAGAAGCAATGCTCATTGCAGGGAAAGGAAAGGCATGTCAAAACTGTTGAGAACTGTGAAACAAAATGTTAAAAGTCTCGCAATACTGAAAGCAAGACAAAAAGAAATGTTTGGCTGAGTCTTTAGCTCCGTGGTGTTATGGGAGGTGCACAAACCAGGAAGAACTGGCCACAGTAGTGTAAGTGCCTTCTCTGTTAATTACCATGACAAGTCTATATGCAATGGGGTGCTCTTTTGTTATTCTAACAGTTGGGCACTCGAGTATCTTCAGGTCACATTAGCAAGGTCACGTGTGGTTATAAGTGACAGCTGATTCCTGTATAAGGAGCAGCTGAGTTGCAGAAGAGCAATATCAGGTGCTTTGGTTGACACGTAGATCACATCTGTCTTACCTTTGAAAGCAAACGTGATGTGTGCTTCTTGTTCCATGGCTTGCTACTTAGTATTGCCTATACTCGCTCATTTTCATGCACAGTGAATGTCACAGGCCAGTGGTTCAGCGAGTTCACAACTAACTCAATCCTAGATCTGATGTGACGGAAAATTCCGGTTGTTGGTAGTATTGTTTCTAACTTGCAGGTTCCATTCTGTCCCATAAATTGGCCTAATGCCCAATGGAAATAAAGGTAATCCCTATTCCATGTAGTTCCCACTCTGAGTGAGGCCAACACACTAATACGTACGGGAATGCAATATGAGGCTGGAGTAGGATGCAGGAGATTTGCAGAAAATAGAAATACAGGACTTCGGTTCACATGCCACAGTTCCTTCTCCAGGGCCTGATTCTATCAACACTTGCATGTATAACCTTGTATGTTAAGATGTCCAGCTGAATTTAATAGAAATAATCATTATGCACTCAAAGTACAGATTTGTCAACCTGTCACTAAAATAAGTGTAGAATAGGTGTGAGCAGAATTTTTCGAAGTGATCAGCCCTAACGCTGCTCACTGAAATTGGTGAAAGGTTAGTTTTGGATTTTTTAATTGACTTCACTGGGAGCACAGTTAGGCCGGTCTGGAAGGGTTTGAAGAATATGCCCTGTAACTTTGGCTAGAGAGCAGATCTGGCCTGGCTTGAGCACAGATCTGGTCTGGCTGAACAGCAGAAAACATTATTTTCAGTTAAATTCCTCAGCAAATATTGCTATTTACTCTCCAAAACATGTACTGAAAGGATATGTATCGCCAGCTTTGAAAATGATCAAATGTTAAAAAAATTCTTTATGAAATAGATCTTTCAACAAAAAGTAGAAAAACTTACTAAATAGTCAGCTTGATAAATAGTATTCCATCAGCTCTACTGTTTGAAAGATTTTGTGAAAAAAAATCCGATTTAAAAGAGGAAATAAAATAAAAATATGGCCTGAAAGAAGCATATTTCCAATGCAACTGCAAATGTTGTCAGTAACCAGCCATCTAGCCTGGATGAAGACACCTCCCAGTCATTGCTATTCTTGAAGGATTTTGTGACTCTTCCTGTTGTTTTGCGGTGGGTGGCTCAGTAACTCACCCCAGGGCCTCCCAGCCAAACAACAGGATCCTAGGGAAATGGAAGTCTTTCTGACAGCAATTGCTACCGAGGGACTGAAGTGCAGGAGCACCCTCCTCCCGCCCCGAAAAGCAAGGAGTGATTGCTATAAACTACTCGATCAAAGCAAGGAGACCACAGAGGAGGGGCTGGCTGTGGGTTGTCAGTGACGTATTGCTCCTCTTGCCCCTTGCTCATTGGTATTCTGCTGGAGCAGTACTAATGTCTAGATATTACTTCCTGAAACATGTGTACTTTCTGACGCTTTTTTTCTTTCAAGCACTGAGCTGATCCAGTCTTAGATGTACAGCAGATCCAAGCATCAGGTTATATAGTGATTTCCAGCAGCTATAAGCTATGTTGAAACAGTATCTTCTTGTAAAGCTCTGTTGTGCAATGAAGATGACAGAAAAGGGTTATTCCAATTAAATTAAATAAAAATCTTGGGTTTCCTCAATGAGTAGTTGAACAATTGCCAACACTTTACCTTTCTCCTAATGCAGATGAAGCTATTCGGCAAAATTGAACTTTCTGTCAGTACAGTAATACCCCTGCAAAGCAGGAGTTTTGTGCTATCATTACATCTACTTCAGTAAATGTGATGATACAACATGTCACTTCCCAGGTTTTGGCTATTTCTACCCATCTTTTGTTAACACATAGATTTGATAGTCTCTGTATGAGGAATTGGCACCTCAGCTAGCCCTTGACAGACTTTTCATTTCACCTTGTTACTCTAATGGACTAACCCCCAGGCTCCCCAGCTGTGGTCTGCACATGCAGGCTGAAAATGGGCCTTCATATCTGTGGGTGATGACAGAAGTTAGATAAACAGTGGATTAATAAATTGGATACATTTTCCAGACTGAAATTCTACCTCATAGACTTTCAGGATAGCAAGGGCCCTACAGAAATGGGAGGCAGATCTCTGCCACAAACCATGGTGCATTATCTCTGACAGATATTTAACCTGTTTTTGCATGTTCCTGGTGATGGCCATACTCCCTGTCTTCAGCCAAACTATTCAAACAGTAGAAAGTTAGATGAAAACAGTATGCCGTAGTTTTATTGAGTGCTTACTTCCTTCATGAATGTGATTAGGGTACTCGGCCTGAAACTATAGTTGTGTGGACTGCATTGTCCCAGCCTTGCCATTGTTCCTCCCTTTTTTTCCCATCCCTCAAGAAACAAAAATAACTAGTCTGTAGAAGCAATTGATGTCCACCTGCTATTCCCAGCACTGAACAAAAATGAAAGCGAAGTATTAACTTCAGTGTCTGAAGTGCTGAACTTCAGAGTGTAGCTCCAGTTGATTTACTGGAGCTCCCTGGGGTTTTGCTTTTCAGCTGAGCCATGGGGATTAACAGTCTCCTAACCTGATCCAACTGTAAAGGAAAATACGTTGTCTTAACTTGTCGAAGCATAATATGTAGGTTGTATGTGGTCCTGTTCTTCATGGAGAGATGTAGGAGAGAAGCAATTTTTTAAAACTGTTCTTTGCCTAGCCATCTTCTCATGGTACCCCAAACTTATTTGCATAGGCCTTGACTCCAAATCAGCATTTTTTAATGTTAAATTGAGATATGGTGGTGTTGCTGCAAACACCCATGGCGCTAATGTCCCTGAGCATAGTTTTAACTATAACTCCAAATATATGACAGCGTATATCATAAAGTTAATTTTAAAAGGTGATTGGCATAATATGTAGTAGTTTATTAACAGCTTTTTGTTACTGCAAGCATTTTCCATGGCTACTGAACAGTCCTAAGTACAGTACGTGTCAGCACAGAATGCTGGTAGTCCATTTTTGTCTGTTTGGGTTTTTTTTTTCCCCCCTTTAAAAACTTTTAGTCTTATCCCAGCTGTCTGGAACAAAAACTTAGATGAGTGTAAGCAGAGATGAATGTGAATCACTGCATTCCTGATGACAAACTGTCCAGCAATATAACAAATTACCAAAAGCATGTATGTGTGAAAATTTTTGTGCATTTTCCACCTATCTGTGGATGATCTGAAATACCTGCTTTTAGCAGGTGCCCAAGATGCTTTTATTTTCAATTGGCTACTTACTGCCTAACTATTACATGCTGTGGAAGCATTTAGTCCCTTCTGTATTGCTGAATAAATTGGAAAGTAGAAATGCAGAGAACAGGAAAATGTTTATGATATCTGTGAAGGGGCAGATACACAGTCTGCTCGGAAGCTGAAATGCTGGGGGTATATTTTGGCACAGGGATTTTACCCAGTTTTCTTGGCGATGTTGTTTCCTTATCAGACCGGACATGCATTGTATTTTGCATGTGTCAAAAAGTGCTTGCCAGCGGGACTCATTCTGATAGCGACAACAGGAAGTCTGAAATACACCAAAGGAATGAAGGCTTGGGAAGCCAGACACTGAGGAGCGGCAGTAATAGCTATTCTGGATAAGGAGGTTAAGCCACAAAGAGTTCAAGCCTATCAATGCTGGAAGTTGGATTGGAGGAGATGGTAGATAGCTTCAAAAAAAAAAAGCATGAGGAAAAATGCCAAGCAGAGAGGAGCTGTCTTAAGTTTGAGAGTGGCTCTGTGCAACAAAATGTCTCCTAGACATTGTCCTGGAGCATAACTTAGTCTCAAATTCATAATATGTGAATTTTGGCTCTTGTTATGAGTTCCAGAAAAAGCTGTTCATTATGAATCGTCTCTTTACCTCACTTCTTGACGGAGTAAGAGATGCAGGAAATGAGTGTGCTGGCCCAGCAGTTCCTGCATACTCTCTATCTGCCCAACATTAAATTCTGCACAGCTGCCAAATCTCCTGTAACTCTCCCTTTTTCCAGCCCCATGTCCTGCAGCTCAGAAGCTCCCAGAGTCCTCTAAGAAGTATCCCAAGTCCCCCAAATCTCACAACGTTGACAAACAGAAACAAAACTGGGCAATGAGGAATCTGGACACATTTTTTTCAGTGACTCCTTTTATCAGTAGAAGAAAACATAGGTTTATAATAGATACTGGGATACTAGCATAGCCATAGTGTTGGCTGCTGAGAAAGCCATAATACTTGTATTTAAGTACAATAGGCTCTTTATAGTCAGATATTTTATATGTTCTAAGATGTTCTTTTCTGGCACTAGTGGTCTGAAAACAAAGCTGACACTGTTAAAAACTATAGCTTAGACAGACCAACACACAGAGTATATCCCCTCATGGGACGGACGAGAAACCTGATACATTTTTCCGCTGCTTGTGCAGAGGAAACCAAATGGAAAAGAGAAGCCACAGAAACTCAGCTCGGCAGAAGCTTAATGTCCAACAACATCTTGCCCAGGAAAACTGACAAGTACGGTTGGAACAGAAAGTACATCTTGCTTTTCAGTACTGAGGTTCACTGCAGTCTCATATTGCTGCTTATTTTTTAACCAGGCCCAAGAAGAATGAGCTCATTGCAGTTTACCACAACAAAGATGAGATATATGTCTGGATAGATAGCGGCTGGATTTATTCAGCCTTTTGGAAAATTAAGGCATGGTTCAAACACATACTTCTGTTTTGTTTCCTCTGAGACAGCCAACTGTATAATCATTCCATGCGTTTCAAATAACATGAGAAACTGAGACTGACTCACTGTTTCCCATTTCATTAGCTCAGGACAGGATGCAAAGCCTATAAACACATTCTGTGTGAGTCTTTACATGACATGAAGTTCCTTGCTCTAAGTTTTCAAACCCACGGTTTTTTATATCCCTAGAATGACTGTTTATGGTCTCTCTCTCTTCCAGCTCTCCTGACTCCCTGTACGTAAGCATGAAATATGACTTGGGGCAGCAGTACCTTTCCCTCCATACCTTTCTTCTCTCTGCCACTGTAGTTATGCTTAAGCTTCTCTCTGACAAACAAGATCAAAATATCTATACATAAGTAACTCACCAATAGAGAAAGGATGGACCTAGAATGGTGTCCTTAGAAGGACCTTGGCTGTTAAGTAGCACATTGCAACTCCAAGCAAGGAGCTCACAAAGTCAAGGGACAACCACAGGGTGACTAGTCAACAAAAACAGCCAAGCACAGCTTTTCAAGTACATAATCCAGATCTGAGTAACTCCTGAAGCCAATGAACCAGGTCATCAGGTATAGGGTAAATTGGTGTCCTTCCATTAAAATATGTTGTCTAGTGGATTAGGAAATAAGGACTGAGCACAAAAATGAGACTGTCTTTATTGATACCCAAGACTCATGAGAGTGAAATAAACTGTGGCTGAGGATGGAAATACAGTTTTGGGAACAGGAACATAAAACACATAAGTGCAGAGCCCCCTTTCTGTCTTGTGTTTTGCTAGCAGCAGCAACGGGAGCATACAGTAAAAGAGAGATGGACAGAGGTAGCTTGGGAGCGTAAATTTGCTGCACCCTTTTGACAGTGACATGTATCTACTGAATACCTCAAACATAAAACATCCTTTGAAATCCAGCACTCTAGCAGAGTGGCAACTACATTTCTACAAATATGGTCCTGACTTGTATCAATTGCAAGTGGATAAACATTGAGCCAGTTCCTTCGAACATATTTTCACTCCCTGTAGTACATCAGGAGAGTTCCAGGTATGAAAGAGTAGGAAAAACATGCTCTGCAGTAAAGGATATCCTTACAGAGTCTGTTGGTATTGCAAATAAACAATACTCAAGCCTGACAGCTAGAGTTGCAGTAACTCTATTAGATCTGGCCTTGAAAATATCTTTCATAAAAAGAGTACTGAATAGAGACTAAATGCATTTTGGTCTTTAATGCCTACATAAAGGCATCTAGGCACTTAAAGATTTAGTGGAAATTTTCACGTTAGCGGCTGGCTCTGAATCAAATCAATGAGATTTAAGCATTTCCATGCCACAAAGAAAAGGTGGCTATCTTGGGTTTTTAAGCACTTAAATACATTTGTGAGCCTAATCTTTCATATTTTTAATATTATTGTATGCAGAGGAATTTGAGCACTAACATTTCTATTCCCTGAGATGTTCCAATGCTTCCATAAGAAATTCAGAACAAAATATCTACATTTTAAAATGTCCCTCAGCATGAATTTTCAGAGTAACTTCTATACATGACCATCAAAATATCTTGGTTTTGTACTGCTATATTCAAGTTCTTTGGAGTTCTACTTTATATTCAATTTTTAACATATGTAATAGACTAAAACAAGTATTTTTTAAAACAATTTTAAAAAGAACAAAGCGTAACTAAACAATGTATTTTTACACTGTTACAAATGCATTTTTCAATGTAAATTTACCCTGCTTACGGGAGTATAACCAAATGTACAGGTAAGTCATAGGTAATTTCTGATAAAATATCACTTCAGATATATTTGCTGAAATGCAGATGTAGCAAAACAACAGGAGTTTGAGATTAGGTTGCTCTTTTTCTATCATTCTGCTATAAGAGTTAAAATAACCATCAGTGGAAGGGACAGCAAGCATAAATGGGAAAGGCCAGCAAATTTAGTCAGTGTGTTTGTTTCTTCACTTTAGTAAATCATAAGACTGTGTATCTTTTGTATCTTTTGTATCTTTTTTAGTTTTGCATTTGTAAAGACTTTGACAAATTTACTCTTCGCACCCACATCGGAAATTGCCAGTAGCCCACAGCAAGGCAGCATGGCTGTCCATATTATTTCCTGTTTTATGCAGTGGTGCTTCAAGAATATTGAACGATATGTAAAATTTTTACATTCTCTCAATCTGAAGGGGATTATTTGAACCTCATAGGAGAACTGTGCATAAAAAGGCAATGTTTTGCTCCAAGCAATGTGAACTAAGAAAGAATATATAAATACAGCCTGAGACCAATAAATCTGTAACTGCAAATCCACTGTGGCAGTAAATGGTTTCCCTTTAATAATGAAATACCACACTGGCAAAAATAAATATATAACTCAGGCTACCCCAACCATTATTGGACTACAAAATAACGGTATTTTAAAACAGAGAGTCCTTTCATTCTTTAGAGTGCTCTGTGGTCATGTTTCAAGTTTTCTTCTGCAACTAGGAGGGCTAAAATCTTACTTGAAAAATTGTGGAAACTGAGACTGTCACACAGTCACTTGTTCTGGGGCTTGAAATGAAACTTCAGATATTCCAGCACTGGCAGTAATACCACAGTTGGCAGCAGTACTGATGACCAAATTTCTCTTTATAAAACAAAGCACACATTGGCACTGAAGCTAAGTTTCTTGGTTTGAGGAAAGAAAGAAAAACATTTATTCAATAAAGGAAAACTTATTTGCCGGTAGGGAGGAAAAGAGATTTCTGTTCAGTGAACACATAGAGGAACAATTTTTTCTACAAAGATCGCTGGAAGTTTTTAAAACCTTAAATGATTTCTTTTTAAAGGAAAAAAAATGTTTCCATTAACAAGAGTTGTGAGAATCTCTCTTCTGCATCTCAGATACTCCAAGCCAGAAGCTACAACTCAGCTTTGGCCAGAGTTTTTCTTTCAGTCAGTTATTTGAGCTGCTCCCCTTCTATTCCTATCATTCCTTACTGTGCGTGCTGCTGCTTTCCATACCAAGTTTGATCTAGCAAAAGTTAGCTGCCTTTGTTTTTGATGTTAGTGAGTATCTCAGAGGGGCACAGTTCTCTTGATGCTTCAGGGAGGCAGTAAGTTGCCTTAGGAGTCTCTGAGGTGCAACTCGAGTTGCATGACATGGTGTAAGGCAAAGACACTTGGCCCTTTCTCTTTCTTTCCCTCCCAACCCCTTGCATGAGGTTGGGGAGCCTTTTCCACACTTGTACCTGTGATATGGGTAGCTACTGCAGGGCTGCAACACTTTGTGCCCTTTCTGCCTTCAGCGAGTTGCAGGTAACCACCACAGTCAGCAGCAGCAGCAGCACTGCACTGAGGACTCCTTGGGATGCTGCTACTCAGATGAACAGCACTGAACCGAATCAATACTCTCTTAGGCACTCAGATGATAGTTTCTCTGGGTCTCAAAACCCAAGGAAGGGATCCTGTCCTCAGGCCTCTTAGATTTTGCAGTGGTTTCATTTCAGTCAATAAAACAATATTCCTTTCTGTATCCTTCTTCAGAATTAACATTTCAGGTCGTGGTTTGGCAATGCAGTAAATAAAAGGTTAGAGTCCCTCTTATTGCATCAGAAATAGCGCTAACCTGGGATGAATTCACTCTCCATGTTCAGATTTATCTTTTTGCTTGAAGGCTTTCTGCTGCAGTAGTTGCTGCTTTTCTAGCCCGTTCTAACTTTAGGTCTTACGTCGGCACAAAACTAGCATAAAAACAGAGCACTGGCGCTAACTCCCTGCCATATGCTCCGATCAATTTGACAAAAGTGTCATTGTGTGGCCCACCTCTACTCTGAGTCAAGTTTGCATTACTGTGTGATCCTTTCTAATGACGGTGAAAACACAGTCTTGCTAAGGAGAACTTACATGTTTGCATCTCTCATGGATGCAAATACCTAAGTTTGTCCAAATGACGTGCCAGAAATTCATTGTCTACCATCAGATTTGTATTGAGCACCAGCTTCTGTCACCTGCAATAGGCAGAGGATGTGTCATAGCCTTAAGATGTAGAAATGTAATTTCTTTAACTAAACAAAATTTATTCCACACACGATGCTGAGCTGCTACCGTTTTCCTCATCCCATGAATAAAACAGTACTTTTGTTGGAAGCACTGTGGCTTAGCTCCTGGGAGTTCCTGCACGCAAAGCTGTTCCAAAACTTCCCCTTAGAGCAAGAAACAGTCATGAGGAAAAAAAAAATATCTTAATTACTGCAATAAGTAGGGTTGACTATTTAATGAGTTAGGCTGTTTGTGAGGTCAATTTTTCCACCAAATTTTCCTGAGAGTTGACAGAGAGGGAGATGAGCAGACATACTGCACCACATTCTCATTGTGGTTGAAGTTTTGTGATTAATTGCCATCAGCTGCCTTGAATCGTTAAGGCACAGAGCACAAGAGTATTACAAGATCATGTTTTGATAGCCTTTAACTCCAGAGCTCTGCTCATGTATCTTTCACAGAAGTCAGAGAAATGGCTGTGAGAAGGAGGGATACCAAAGTTTCCCAGGTCAGTGGGTCCTGAGGAGAAGAGAGCAATTCTGCACTGGCTTATTAGACAGCCCAGGTAAGAGGCTCACTCTAGGGACCGTATTCCCATCCCATGGCACAGCAAGTACCTATACAGAAGAATAAAAAAACCTTTCCGTTACTAATGGAGCAGACACAGTCAAGGCTAGTTACAACTTTTCAAATTAAAAAAAAAAAAAGAAGCCCAGTTTTCATTTAAAGAAAAAAACCACACCCCCCAGCCCTAACTCCGCAGAGCCCAGAGCCTCTCCCTGCTGGGGCACCTTGCTGGAGTCACTTCCTCACCCTGTGCTAGTGGCCCCTCGCATCCTCTCGGTTGCGAGATGGCAGCTCTCTCAGGGAGGCACTCTCTCTGCCTTTAATGTGAAGCAGCTGAGATTTTCACCAAGGCCACTTTACACAACACAAAGGAGAGCCAGGTGAGGGCTTCTGTTGCTTGTTTTGCTCCTCCATTCCTGGCTGCGTTATCCCTCACTACCTGGGCTCCCTTGCTGCTC
Source organism: Gymnogyps californianus (assembly GCF_018139145.2). Classification (NCBI taxonomy): domain Eukaryota; kingdom Metazoa; phylum Chordata; class Aves; order Accipitriformes; family Cathartidae; genus Gymnogyps; species Gymnogyps californianus. The sequence continues at coordinate 56,028,454 of NC_059474.1, read as the reverse complement.
ATAAATGTCCCTTTTAAAAGTATCCCCAGCTACAGTATGAAAGTTGGTGATGTATAGCATATTCTAAAGAAAGATTTGCCTCTGTTCAAAAACCTTCCTGACCTCGTGGCCGAAGAAGAACAAAATAACATATTAACAAAAACACGGTTCACTGCCAAAGAAAAGGAGTTCCTGTAAGGACTGAAACAATAAATCTCCTCCATACTGAACTCCCAGAGGGAGTATGTTGTGTTTCCTCCTGTTCTTTATCAAAGTCCCCAAAATAAGCAGGAATGGGCAGTGACTAGGCACAGTCTCTACACACCTTTTTCCATGGAGTAATTAAGGCCTGCCTCAGAGTGAGAGAGCACTCCCTGCCCAGCTGTGTAAGGGAGAGCTGACAGCACCACCACCACCACCAAGCATGAAGCTCCTGGGGACTGCCTTCTTTTTCCTAGCTGTACTCTGTGTTTGCACTGCGGGAGGTAAGTTCTTTGGCTTTTTTGGATAGACTTGTCACATCTGTGGGGTGCTGTGTGAGCAAAAGCCTAGCTGTCAGTAGCTGGATTTTTTTTTTTTTTTTTTTTGCAGTTCAGTGATTGAAAGACTGTGTGTTGGAGGAGAAGAAGGTACTAACTGGTAGTTGAGTTATATGTGTTCCGTGAAAAACTTTCCTGCCATTGTATTTTTGTGACAGCTCTCTTTCTAGGTGTCATGAAGCTCCTCAATCTGAGAGGAGTTAAAAGCAGAAGTATATTTACAAAGGTTTTCTGTTCTGTTTTTCATCTTTGAAATAAAGCATCTTTTGTAGAGATGGCTTTAAGGGGGGAATTGAAATGTCTGTCAGATTTTGCAAATACTGCTCTTGCAAATCAAATCTATTCTGATGGATTTCCTTGGCACTATGCCAGCAATAAGTTTGGCTAAGGGTATCTCTCAGAAATTATCTTAGTTTTGTCCCCAAAGATATAGGGGCTTACAGCATTTCTCAAGTGTCAAATAATGAGGGATGCAAGCCTAGGGGCGATATTCATTACTGAGTGCAATATCTTTTAAAAATGATTCTCACATGCACAGATTTAATCAAACTTTGTGGTGTTCTTATGGTCACTGAACTGCTGTTTTCATTATTCTTCAGCTTGAAAGATCATGCTTTTAAAGTGGAATTAACTAGCAAAACCTGAAAGGGTGAGAGAAACTGTAACAAGGGCCAGAGTCTATCATCACCTTTGTCAAAAGATACATTTGAAGTCAAATCTGCTTTTTATCTGTACTTTCAGTTGCTGGCCCTCTGATGTGAATACTTATAACCAAAGCTGCCACAAATGCCTATAGATAGCCTGTAAGGGATTTTATGAATCAGAAGTTAAAAAATTGATAATACTAGATTAACTGATCTAAAAATAGTTAATCAACTTTTGCTCAGATTATGTGTTAAAATCTAGAAATGTATTTTGTGGTGTAGCTTATGCTATTGTTTGGGCTCACTGCTGTTAGAAAAAAAAAAAACAACAAAGGAGATTAAAAATAAGATTGTGCCACAGAAAGAACTGCTTTTAAAACTATGTTAAGTAAGTACAAGCCCCGAAAGTCTGTGTTGAGGTACTATTTATTCTCTGTCTGCTACTCCTAGTAAAAATAGCCTTCCTGTCATTGTTAAACCTTTAATTTCACAACTTCTGAAAAGCAAAGTGAGTTGGATCAAAAGGAGCATATTTAACACAACAGTCCATAAAGCTTATCAGAAAGCAACATGCAAAGGTGGGAGGAATTCTGTCAATTTTATACAATCCTTTCTTTAAAAAGGATTTTCCCTCCTCTGCGTGATATGAACGCGGCAGAACTGATGACAGTGAATAAGCAAATTTTATATAGGATACATTTGCTCTGAACAATTTTAGTTCTGTAAAAGTTTTTTTTTTAAAATGCTTTATTGCAAGGTACACACGGTAGTGAAATTCTGTTGGTAAATTCACAGTAGAAAATGAAGAATATGTGTGGGGAAATTTGGAGTATATCTCTATCTACCTTGTGAAAGTAAAAGTACTGGTTCCTTTTGGAAAACTGGAAAAAGTTCCTACTGGAAAAGAAGCTTCCTTCAGGCTACCCCATGCATCGACCTGTTAAGACAGAAGCAATTTTATTGCCTGTTATATGAGGTTGGACCATAGTCTTTGGACTTCCACTGTTTGTGATCGCTAAAGTGTCCTGGACATCTGGGCTGTAACAGCAGGATTTTATAATCTGAAGAGAGGAATGGATGGTAAGGAGGTTGACACCAGTCTCCCTCATGCTCAGTCTCCCTTTTTTGAGCATTGGAGACAGCAGCAAGACATTTCTCCAGTTGCTTAGAAACACTTTCAGTATTTTAAAATTATGCTCAGTAAAATTTAGAGAAGGTCAAATCACACCCCGGCATTCTAATACTCCCTCCCCCAGGTTTTGGGGTAGTTTTTCTTCAAAGCTTACGAAGACAAGTAATGTGTGGGCTTGCAGCCTCTTCACATAATACACACAAGCTGCTTGTCTTTGTATCTTTTGTAAATCATGCAGAAGTGGACAAGGATGTTTCCATTGTGGTTAGTAAAGAACGTACCAAGTCTCCTGTGGGGCTTCCAAATTTCATGCCTTGTCTTCAGCCTGTATGCTGGCGGTGCTTTATTGGTAATTTTCTAATTCATCTTGGGATCTTGCATCGTCAGAAGTCCCTAATGTTTTGGTGGGATCTGCCCTCTGTCAGCAAATTACTAGAGGCTCAGTTATGTACAGATGTGGAGGCTGATAGCCTTCTGACAACTTGTCCCTCCTCTCGAGGCTTTTCTCAACCCTTTGAGAGCTAAATGACCTGCTTAAAGCAGGAGTTCCTTCATGCTCATCTCAAGGTGTTCAGTCCTCCTGGCATATTGCCCTTTATTCTTACCTGCTCCAAAACGTATCTCAAATAGAAATGCTTTCTGGGTTGGCTCATAGCATTTTGAGCTTTAAACAACAGACAGCACTGGAATGGGTCAAAGAATATATCGCCAAATGATAGTAATCAAATATAAATGCTCTTGAGTCTGCATTAAGATGTAATTACTTTTAAAATGTGTAAGGGTGAAGTTTGTTCTTCTAAAATATGAGGGGAGAGGAACTGGCATGTGCTTACAATTTAAGTGCTTAGAGGTTACATCTTCATGTGCCTTGGCCTTATAATACAGCATGGCTATGGCTACACGGCATAGCAGACATCCTCCACAAAGTGCTTGTAGCACACCACAGCTTCCTGCTCACTCAGGCACCCGGGTTTCCTTCTTGCAGAAATGATAGCAGAAAAGAGTGGGGTTGTGCTCCTCTTAGCATCAGTCTGGATGTGTTCAGGTTATGCACTCAAATGTAGATGCTGGAATGTACTGTCTCGCGTTGTAGATGTACAGTGGGTGGGTTTATTAACGTCTGAGTAGTGACCCCTGTTGACAGCTAGCAGTACATTTCTCCAAGAGCACTCTTGTCAAAATTGATGGCACTACAAAAAAACAAGGGTGCTTTTCATTTTGGAAAGGTAGGAGCAAATCTTGGCATTGAGAGCCTGGTCCAAAGGCCACTGAAGCAATTTCGAGCTGTTCCATTACACTGTGGATCAACCCTAAGTTACGTGCTTCCCAACTCCCTTCCCCGTTAAGGGGATGCCGTGGAGCCTGGGACATCATCCCAACCCTACAACACAGCAGATTAATCCCAGCTCCCAGGCTGATAGCTTGAGAAAAGGTCCGCTAAACCAGGGCTACTGTAGTGATTACATACATTTGCAGCTGCCTGAACTCTGCTCTTGTCGATGTTAACTAGAGGAGATGGATAGCCTTTTTCTTTTCATCTTCTGCGCTCTCAGCTCACAAGCCATTAAGTCTTCTAAAAAATTCATTTTTAAAATTAAATACTAGCTAAACCATTTTGAGCAGTTAAAGCTTTTGAGCATGGTCTTCCCTCATTCTGGATTATTATTCATGGCTGTGCTCTGGGAGAGACCAGCAAGGCACAGACTGTCACAGTCGAATCGTTGTCTCATCTCTAAAAATATGAGAAATGTGAATAGGCTTTAGATAACCAGCTGCTTTTTCACACCTTTAGCTTGCTTGAACCCAAACTTTGAATGTCTTGAGAGTTTGCCTGTTGTGAAAAAAAGTGTGTTTTGGGTGTTTCTGCCATTCCTAGCAGTTTGCAAGACTAGCTTTCTCAAAAATCAATTTGTAGTGCTGGAGCTTCCCATAGCCTTTAATTGAGTTTTTGTTCCTGTATAGATTTTTTTGGTTTGTTCGTTCTTTTTTTTTTTTTTCCCCTCTGCTGCCACATTCCTTTCATCCATTAGAACTTTCTCATATTGGGCCATTTTTGCCTAATGGATTTTAAAGGTGTATTTATTACTGGACAGAAGAAAACTGCTTGTTCTAGCCCCAAACCCGAATGCAAGTTTACTGCATTTACTGAGGATAGAAGCAGATGGCTTGATACCTGCTTGTTAAGGAGATTATGATTTGCAGCCAAAATAATGGAAACTGAATTTGAAGGGCAAGTTGCCTGCAGTATTCGGCTCCAAACCTGAGAATACATAATGCCATATAACATGCCCAACGAATGGTTGTCTCTGAAAATTTACCGGAATGTTTTCTCTTTCATTTAACTGTCTTTTATCTGGATTAAAACCTAGAGTTCTTATTAATCTTTACTCCTTTATAAATTAGGAAAAAAGCTGCTGAGGCTTATGTTTTGGTTTGGTTTTGTGTTTTTTTTCTAAATAGGAAAGGCCCTTGAATTTGGTCTCCAATTGTTTATACATCTGAGTCCTGTGGGAAAAACCTGCAAAAATACAAATTAAAAATAATCTTTAAGAAACTCTTAACCTAGGGAAGGGAGTATTTTTAACTGGTACCATTTGGTAGCCAGGCTAACTTCACAGTCTAAAGATGAGTAAGGCCCCACGGTAAAGTCACATGGGAAAGACATCCTTATTACTTGTGTTCCTCATTAAGGGGGTGTGGGGTGTTGTTTGTTTGTATTTTTTTGCTGAGACAACTCAAGGAAGACCCTTTAATGGTTTTATTTTGCAATTCTGCAAACAGAGAGACAATGTTGGATTTGTGTGTGTAGCAGCTGTTATTTCCAAATACAAGTCAAGAATTAAAGACCTGGCTCCCCTAGAAGACAAACATTTACTTTTGGTTTCAGCTAGCACTCTGAAAGTAGGTATCCCAGATTTAAACAGAAGAGTTGAAACCCTGAGTCGCACCATGTCCTGCCATGCAAGCCACCATCATTGTCCCAGCACTTGAGCTATCAGGTAGCAATACCTTGGCATTCATCTTGTGAAAGTGGATCCTTGGATGCCCTAACAGTGGCACACTGTATCAGCCAGACCTACCTGCAATAGGGAAAGTGGTTTGACATCATTTAATAGGATGCTGTGCCTTCTGAACCTACCTCCCCATGTGAGAAAGCTATGCTCTGATGATCACTTGCTGATATGATGGCTCTAAGGGAACAAAATTCAGCAGGTGTGATCTGCTGAGGTATTGTCCCCTTGCAGGAGAGGTAGAAAGGGGGTTGGAAGCCCTCTGATGCCACCCGCACGTTTACTAGAGGCTGGTCTGGAGGGGTCCAAATTAATTCCAAATCATTTTTTTTCTCGGCAGCCAGGTTAGACAGTGGCCCCTTTCAGGCCAGACTAACTAGCTAATGCTCCAAAGGTTACATTTCAGACTAGTAGCAGGGCAAGAATTTTCTGATTGCTTTTATGTGAAAAGTAGATGCTTTCCTGACTTTGGTACAGGTGAAAATCCTAGCCTATTTATCAATAGAGTATTTTTACAACAATTTTTAATCTCTTTTTTCCAATGGTGCTAACATGTTCCTGGGTGTTAGCTGCATGTTGTAGATAGCAACACAGCTCAGGTTGCTGAAACCACAGAGCAAGTGGCACATAGTTTTGCATCATATTTATCTGCTGTAACCTTTCTGCCTTGTCTTATCACTAGAATGAAATTATGTGTTTTGCTGGGATGGGAGCACTACACCAGCCTGGCTGTTTGAAGATTTCTACAAGATATGTAATCGTTCTAAAAAGCATATTCAGTTTGTCTTAATGCCATGATTTTTCAGTGTGGTACTTGGTTTGAAGAGTGTCAGTGTAATCAAAACTTTAGGGTTAAATCAATTAAATCCCTGATTATATTAATGAGATGTTTATGCTTCCTGCATATTTCTTTTCTCATAATCTTTAGCAGGAGATTAATATTGTATTTGGGCTTGACAGGTTTGGCTACTGAGGCAACAACTGATCAGAATGGCAAAAGCTTTGGATTTTAGTTAGTCTGAGGAAAACACTGCCAGGAGATTTACTAACCTTCCTGGCCAAAGATTCGCATTATTTTCCTCTGTAAAATACCTTACTTATTTATTGAGGCATGTTTTCATTGCATGATAATTATTTGAAGTGATCAGAGCCCCATATATTCCTTTGTTTTTTACTAGTTTTCCTACTTCTTTGCATGCTCAACGTTGAGTCTAGGCTTTTATTTAAAATACAGTGGTGATAACCTTCTAAATGTTAATGCATGTGGTGCTATCTATCCCAGCGTGAGGACAGTCTGCAGTCATCTTTCTTTGATGGATGAATTACCCCTCCTCGTCTCAGCATGGGTTATATATCACAGCAATATAGTTGATATAAATATCAGTGTTTGCGAACTCATTCAAAGGCTGTGGAAGCAAAAATATCACCAAACATTGTCAGGTGAAATGGCAAAGAAGTTGAGGATTGCTTTGGCAAGAAATGAGAAATTCCAATGTTTTCACCCCCAAATGTCCCGTGTCATGTCCGGTAGAGAGGGGTGACTTTGGACATGATACATGGCTAATGCTTCCACTGCCATTCAAAGTCCCCCAAAGCCAAAATTTGGGCTTTTTTTTGCCCAGGAATTACAGACTCTCTGAAACTCCTACCAAGTTGTCCAAAGCTCATTTTCCCTTGACTCCTACAGATGGTCGTAAAGGCAGAAGTCTGTGGCATGTTGAAAGAAAGTTTTGGGGCCAACATGCAATTCGATTGTAGTTACTCATTTCTGCACAGGACTGTTAAAATCTCTTTCTGAAAACTATGGAATTCTTTGAATTATGGAGCTTTCTGGACATCCTATGGAATTTAACTCTGCTTTGCCACAAAACACTTAGGTCTTGGAAATTGTAGCCAACACCATAAGCTGGCTGCCCAGAAAGGCTATCACAGTAGAGCAGCTTTAAGCTCTCTTTAGGAAGGTTTTTTCTTATAAGAGTAGCGTATTAATATATTTGCTGTGGTTCAGAAGGCAGCAAATGTATTTACCAAACCGTTGGGCTTCACTTGCAACAACTCACTAGAGTAGTTTCTGACGTGTAACAAGAGGAAGAACTTATCAGAGATCTATGCCAAAAAACCCAATCCCCGAGATGTGCCAATGACAGCAAGGGAAGGACATGGCACAGGTGTTAGAGGCAAAAACCTCCCAGTGCAGGACTGGTTTTTGGTTCTCTGCACATTTTATCCTGTCCAGTTCAAATGGCTTCAGAGGAATCCATTCTTTCCCTTTGCATGCCATTCCCTGTGCTAATGGAGTCATGTGGCTAGTGCATCTTAATGCTGTTGAATTTAGGTGAACTAGTGCACAACTTATCTTACTGGCTTAGTGACACTTTCTTGTAGTGCACTGTCTGCTTCCTCCCTAATTGCTTTCACCTTGCATTTCCAAGAACTGGCAGAAAATACTGTTTTCAGGTGCAAAATGGAAAATGGGAATTGGTCATTTACGGAAGAAATGGCCAGGGGAGAAGAAGAGCAGAAGGGTTTGAGTAGGAATGGAACAACTCATTCACAATAGTTGTAGTTGTCATAGGGAATAAAATTACGCTAATTGCCAATAAAAGTACAAGTGATGTCTATAGCTGTTGTCGTGGTTTAGGCCCAGCCGGCAACAAAGCACGACGCAGCCGCTCGCTCACTCCTCCTCCCGTGGCAGGATGGGGAGGAGAAAATACAAGGAAAGGCCCGTGAGTCAAGACAAGGACAGGGAGGGATCACTCACCAATTATGGTCACAGGCAAAAACCAGACTCAACTTGAGGAAAAAGAAATCCATTTAATTTGTTACCAATCAAATCAGAGTAGGATAATGAGAAATAGAACCATATCTTAAAAACACACCTTCCCCCCACCCTTCCCTTCTTCCCGGGCTCAGCTTTGCTCCCGATTCCTCTACCTCCTCTCCCCCAGCGGCGCAGGAATGGGGGTTGGGGTCAGTTCATCACACGTTGTTTCTGCCGCTCCTTCCTCCTCAGGGGGAGGACTCCTCACACTCTTCCCCTGCTCCAGCGTGGGGTCCCTCCCATGGGGGTCAGCCCCCCATGAGTTTCTCCAACTGAAGTCCTTTCCATGGGCTGCAGTCCTCTGCGAATTGCTCCAGCGTGGGCTCTCCCACAGAGTCAGGGCCTTCTCCGGGCCCAGCCACCTGCTCCGGCGTGGGGTCGTCCACGGGCTGCAGGGGAATCTCTGCTCCACCGTTAACCTCCATGGGCTGCAGGGGGACAGCCTGCCCTCTCACCATGGGCTGCAGGGGAATCTCTGCTCCGGCGCACCTCCTCCCTCTCCTTCACTGTCCTTGGTGTCTGCATGGCTGTTTCTCTCACTCCTCTCTTCACTGTAGCTCTTCTTCTTTTCAGCAGTTTTTCCCCTTCTTAAACACGCTATCACAGAGGCGCTACCACTGTCACTGATGGGCTCGGCCTTGGCCAGAGGCGGGTCTGACTTGGAGCTGGGGAAGCTTCTAGCAGCTTCCCACAGGAGCCACCCCTGTAGCCCCCCCCCGCCACACAAACACAACACAGCTGTTCACCAACGTGAGATGATCAGCTCCCAGCTCACCATGACTTCCCAGTGCACTGACTGGGACCCAGGGTTTTGACAAGCCTGAGCATCCTGAATATGATCCACTTTCTGCTGCACTACAAAGCACGCTGGTTATCAGCGTGGGTGCTGGCGTGGCTGTCACAGCAATTCCCACTGTTCTTTGATAGTGTAGGTCCTCAGTGCTGACCCTCTGCTTCAAGTGCTCTCCTAGTAACAACTTTGGTTTTTTAATAGGAATACTTTGGAACATAAAGCATGTGAGAAAAGCATTTCAGTTTTGCATCTGAGCTTAGCATTTGCATCAGATTGGTAGAAATTCAAAATAACATGAGTATTCAAACAGCTTGGCAAGATACAGATAAGGAGGTCTTCATCAGCTATATGTGCCAATTACAGAAATCAGATAGTTTCAAAGTATATCCTTCATCCTTGCATATAACGTAAGTCCAATGAGACTGTACTCCACTTTGGGCTTGCAAAGCCCATTTTGGGCTTTCCCTTCGGGATATTCTGTAGCATTTAACCTTTGTTCTAGGTAATGTGGAAAAGATGAAGAGGGACTCAATTAAGCATGGAATTACATTAATTATAGAAGCAATTTACAGTGTTTCTACAGAAGTTTTCTGACGGGAACAGGTTTTTGATGCTCCAGAGGCTTTCAGAGCTTTGTCAGGAACAGAGTGGCATGGGCGGGTGTGGCTGAAATGGGTGTCTAGGCTGATCCTGGATGTGCTAAAAATAAGTACACCGTAGCAGACACTGCAGTGACCCTTTCCTGAATTATACAATTAGTCATGTTGCTGGAGATGCATATGGATCACAAACATAGAGCAGAAGAACGATGATTTTACTAACTGCTGCAGCACGTTGCAAAGGAGAGCTACCGATTGACCCGGGCTCAGCTTCCCCTCTGGCCGTTTTATATCTGACCTAGCCAAGCACACTCCTTCCTGGGAAACAAAAATAGGCTTGCAAATAGCATGGTAAGGAAAAAGCATTGTATTACCCGGAGAAGGACGTAGTTTTCTCTCTGCCTTCTGGGTGGGGGTGACTTACACCAACACTCCTGTTCTTTCCTGTTGCAGGGGAAGGGGCTCTCCTTTCTTTTTCTTGTTCTACTCAGTAATGCACAATATGTAAAAAGCTCTTTCTATATAAAACTGCACCCATTAAAGACACTTTCAAATTGATTTAGCATGACTAACATAAGGGGGGTGGTGGTTTGTTTTTCATACTATAAAATAACCCTTAGTAACTCCTACCTTTTATCTTACACATGGACAGACAAATATATCACCATGAAAGTGTGACAATCTGGTGGTTTAAATAGCTTTAAAGGGTTTAATTAAAACCTATTAAATAGGTTTAACAGGTTTAAATAAAGAGAAGTGCAGAGCTTGGAGCCTTTGTCCAAGGCAGGCTGGAGTGCTGATGAGCATGCTGAGCACATTTATTATTTTATGGAGTGCAAACAATGTGCTCATCCCTCTGTAGTACACAGTAATAAAGATATCCACCAAGCTTCATGTAGGAGCAGAAAGTGCACTGAGAAAGCTTGTGATTAAAAGCCCTTGATAGGGAGTTTTCATTTCTTCTGAGTCAATAAAAGAAACCGTGAAACTGGCTGGTAAGTGCCCAGATTTCTATGTCCAGAGATGCAGAGGGCAAAGCATGCTGTGCTTGGATTGTTTCAGATACTCAATAAAACATGGGGGCACTCATCCAACCCTTCTCATTACTGTTTCTGTTGAGGGGGAGCCCTCAACAACCTATAGCCATGTTAGCTGAGGCCGGTCCTTGGCAGCTGCTTTTTCAGTATTTCTCTGTGTGGTGGCTCCCTATGCAGGAGCTGTTTGCTGGGTGCTTTGAGCAGGCTTTGTGGAAACAGCACTATTTGTTTGGGGAATTAGTAATTCCCAGCAGCTCTCTGCTAGTGCTTGGTGTTGGGTCATGCTAGCCACACGCCTGGGTGAGGAGGAGGAGCACTGGGGCAGTGCTGGCACCAAAGCTGCTTTTCCTGCCTTCTTCCCGTTCCCTGCTAGAGAAACTGCGGCAGCTCCCTCCCTTTCCTTCCTCTCCTCAGCTCTTGCTGCCGGCTACCTCCAGCCCACCCCGTCTGCGTTTCCTCTGCAGAGTCCAAGTCCCACATTGCCCCAGTTGCTGCTGTCCGTTCCCAGGCCATGCACGAGCAGCCCTGTCCCTGTCTCCCTTTCCAGCTATGGGGCTTTGCGTTTATGATCTCCCTTCCCTAACGTGATCTTCTCTCTCCTGTTTTCAGGTGCTTTTGCTTTCTACAGGGAGGGTGCTATGCCCTTCTGGCCAGGAGCTTCTCCTTCCTGTCTTGGTGTTTTCCCCCATGGTGCTGCCCATGTATCTTCCCACTCTTTTATAGCAGGTCGTCTCTGTCCTGTGACACCAGCCTGCAAAGCAGGGCCAGGAGCTACAGTGGAGAAGTAGAAAGTTGAACTTAAATGTAAGATCTCAACACGTAGGATTTGTGTAGTATGTTTTTGGTTTGCTGCTGGAGACAGGCATGACTGAAAGGAAGGTAACAGCTTGGCAAACGGGAGGTGGTTTCCCACCTTCCTAGGCAGCGGGAGTCACAGGCTTCCAGCTGGTTGGCATCAGGCAGCAAAGAACATGGCCTCTCTCCCTGCCTTATGGTTTTTAGCATTGCCTGTAGAATCTGACTACATCTCACAGGGGTTCACCTTAAACGTGACCAGTGTAACTTTGTTCAGGGTCCACATAGTCCTTCCAGTCGCTGTTGTAAGATATTCACAATGGAGAAAATCCTGAGGAGGAAAATGGCTTATGCTGCAGAAGGCTGTGTTAAGAGCGTTTGCAGAAGTGCAAAAGCAGTGTGAGACCAGGCTGGAAAAACACTTTGCAATTCTGACTCATGACGATATTGCAGTGTCGGTGATCCAGCATGGGACTGTTATTAGGCACACAGCTTTCCTTTCACCAAGCGCTGTCACAGCATGAATAGTTGTGTGCAGATACTATTACAAACACATCTGAATGTATGTGTGAGGCATGCCATGCCTTGTGTATTGCTTTAGCACACTGAAGAAATATGAAGACATGAAGGTTGTGTATTTTTTTTTCTTTGAGTTTGATTCAAATTCATGAAGTTTGCAAATGGCTTTGTTTAATTTAACATCCTTTACTACACACTGTTGTCAGCTCTAGGCATTCACTGGATTACATCAGAACCTTGATTCCCACTTAAAATCTAGCTGATATGACTATAGAGGAAAGATTTAAAGTATGAGTCCTTAAGGATTAAACGTACTAGAAAGACTATTACTTTTATCAAATTAATTCTTTTAGAACAAAATATCTGCAGGTTTTTAATATTTTATTATGGGTTTTGTTGAATTCTGGAATGTTTAATTTATAGATTTTGTATTTGTGATCTTAGAGGTTTTGAATAGGAAGAAAGGAATTGATGGTTTCAAACAATACTGTTAAAATTGCACTTAAGCCTCTTCTAACAGTACATCCCAAATGGAAGCTTTTGTGATCTGGAACCATCTACGCTTCCTCTACGATTTTTTGCAGTGCTTGCTGGTTTTCTAAATAATTTGCATAGTATGGGTTAGTCATTTTTAGCCAATGAGTGACTAACCTGTGACCACAATTCAACACTGTTGTTTGATTTTTGGGAAGTTTCATGTCACGATTTCAGTCTTAACAAAATACTCCAGATGGAATTGAAAGTACTACAGGGATGACTCTTCTTAAGATTTATCGAAACACTGTGGATAAACCCCTCTGCTCTTAGAAACATTGCCCGTCTTGAACCTGCAGATTTCCTATCAATGCATTTCTCTTGGTATCAGGTAGCTCTTATTTGTGCAGTTAGAATGTGGGGAAAAAACAGCTGTATGTAGTGGAAATAAAATAAACTGCAGAAATGCAGAGGGTGAACTGAAATAACAAGTTACCTAAAATTAATTCTATTCCTTGCTCTGCCCTACATTACAGCTTCCTGCAGTATTTTCAGAGGGTTGATTCTGCACTGAACACATGCTCCAAACAAAGCAAAATATTGAGAAAGCTGAGATCGATTGCAAATGCAAACATTGCAGTTTGTATCCATATTATTATTCTGGAAGATCCAAATGATAAAAACTGCAGATGCAGTTGAGATCTTGACCTGCGAATATCTCTGTTTCTTGCATAACTCCATTAACGCTAGAGTGTGGTGCCATTGTGTGTTGCAGTTTGTAGTCCTCTAGAAAATAAGAACATACTATTATTCCTCTTTTATTGATTGGAAAATGGGACACAGGGAGTGTCTACGTGGCAAAATGCATAGAAATACCCAGGCTGATCTAAATGAGGCAGATTAAGTTCCAGAAGCTCCATCTAAACTGATTAAACTGTGTTGTTCTACATAGACATTCCAGGGAGGATGGAGTAATCTCTACTCTGCAGTTGTAGCCATTCATCTTATTTGTGATGATATATCCAGGAGAGCTGTAAACCAGCAAGCTCACACACTACTTATGGTAGCACAGTACAGCAGCATGGATGCCACAGACATGCAGGAAGTCGGGTAGATCCTTGGAGAACTGGCCAGCACCATATTGTTACAAACCAGCCATAAGCATCAGTGGCAGCTACTTGAAAGCATCTTTGTATGTATCTTGGCAGAATATTACTCTGAAGCTGTGCAGGAAACTGAGCCTGGGTTTCCTGAACACTGCTTGTAGCATTCTGCCTTCTCCCGCTCAGCTGGAAGTGCAACCTGGGCCTCCGCAAAACATTACTGAGGAGGAAAGCCCAAGAGCACCTAAATGCTAAACCTCACCAGGTAGAAGGCCCGTGTAGAAGGCCTATTTCTACATCAGGAATTAAACCTTAGGTTTTATCCCTAAATTAATGTATTCAGGTGCACTTGAGTTCTGTTTGGAGGGCTTGAGTAGGGTTTGAGCAGTGCCTAAGACTTATTTTTCCTCTCCGTAAGTGGGAGCGGTGTTTGTGCAATGACTGGTTGATGGGAGATGAACCACTCATCTAGGCAAACAATTTTTTTTTCTTTGGAGGATGTGTGAACCTTTACACAAAAATGCATTACAAAAGAAAAAAGAAATTTATCTCAAGGTTTAGGGTAGAAGGTCATGAACTGGGAAAGAAAGATGGGTGAGGAGTGAAAACAGAAATAAGAGAAGTGTAAGAACTACACTGGGCCTGGGGAAAGATCAGATAAGAGAATGAAGAGGTGAAGCAGGAATAAATGAAAATGAAAGAGAAAACATAATAGACAACAGAGCTCCAAGGTAAGAGTAAACAGGTTGTGTACATTGTCAGGCAGCAGCTATTTATTGGGAACTCTGAGAATATCAGTACCAGTTTTTCTTACAAGGACAGCTATAACTTTCTCCAGAAAGGACAAAAGTCAGATGAAGTGTACAGTCTTCCCACGGGTGCTGCTGGAGCAGCTGTTACAGGAGGCTCTATCATGGTCATGGGGGCTGGCAGAATTATCATTTTCTTCCTGGAAAAAGATCATTATTTATTTCTGATGGTGTGGAAAGACAGAAAGCAAGAAAGCAACTTTGACTTCTCTGTGACTTGTGTATAATTGCAAAGGCCCAGGGTCACACAACCAACCATAATATAACATAATATACAATAAACAAGGATACTATAACAACACCACCTGTAGATTCTGCTTTATAGCCTTGAAGCAGGGAATTAACACGTACAGCTTTCCTCAGGACACCTTTTGGTAATTGGTCCCAGCTACAGCCTTTTGGATATTGGTCTGGTTTTGAGTGGGAATATCTTACATCCTCATCAGGAAAATGGTTAAAACACTAGCTTCAGGCTGTTACACCATCAGCTTGACACAGGCACCAAAAAACCTGCAAAGTGTCTAGTCCAAATTTCCCTTGTCCATTACCTCTAGTTTCATCCTCAGTGGATGTAATGAGACATTTATTCCTTTGTCTTTGTTGCAGCCCCTCACCTACTTCAGTGCTATTATCATGCCTTCCGTTGATCTTTCTGGGCTAAACAAATGCAATTTTTGCAATCCTTCCTGAGAGGTCATTTTTTTCTAGACTCCTGATGATTTTTATGGTTCTCCATTAACCGTCCCCCCTCCAGGCATCCACCCCCTTCTCAACAGCCTTCCAAAGCTGGACCAAGTACTTCAGCTGTGGCCCAACCAGTGCTTATCTGAATGGAGGGATTTTAATATGAACATATGCTCCTGTCTACCTAGTGCAAGGTCAAATGAAAAAATGTCAAACAGGCCATTTCACTCACTATTTCTGTAATGATAGTGACTTTTCCATAAAAATAATTTCTTTTCAAAACCAGATATTGATGCCAAACCAGACAGCATTTAAATTCAGTAATTCATGTAATGAATATAATCAATATATATTTTGAACAATCTATTAATCTTTAAAAATGTTTTTGTTTTGACTTTTTGTATTAGCTGTTTCATGTGGTGTTTTAAACTTAGTGGTTTGTGCCCTGTAGTATCCTGTAGTGTATAAACAGAACTACTGATGTAGTATCACACAGTCATTTCTGCTTTTTTTCTGTCTTGATTATAGCAATAACAGGCACCTAATTAACACAAGGTCAAAACCTGCTTATCTTAGTCTTTCCAGTGTAAAGGTAAAAATAATGAGAGAGAGAGGGAAGAAATGATGAGAGCTCCAAGCTCGGACCTTGGAGACTGAAGCCTACATCAAAAGCTGCAGTTTGAGGACAACTGTGGTCATTGGTCAGCCCTGGCTGAATTCAGGGACTCGTTCTGAATTTTAAAAAAGAAAGTAAGTTCAGTGTTTCAGTTCGTTCATTTTGAAATCATGTCTGAAGACCAGATACAAATGATTGTACTGTTGCTTTAATTTTAGAACAAATGTACCATTTATATCCAAGCCAGAAAAGACAATAAAGGGAAATGCTGTGAACCTGAAAGAAAAAAAAAAAAAAACAACAGTTACTCTTTTTGCTTTTTGGCCTTGTGGCCATGGGTCAAATGTTTTTTGAGCTCTTCTTGATTCCTTCTTATTTTTCCCTGCCACCCTTGTTGTCTTACTGTCTCTGGGCCTTCCTGCCCTTCCCCTCTCATCTTCTTCCTGTCCTGTTATCTTTCTCCCAGTTCGGATTTCTTCTCACCTTTTATCTATCTACTTTGAGACATGTTTTTTTCTTTTTGGATCTTCCCACCACCACCACCATCCCTTTGTTCAGCCCAGTGTCACGTCTGAGCGTCTTTTAGCTCCGTGCATGTTCTCCAGACACAAGGGTGCTACATCACAGGTCACCTACGCTCTTTTGGATGAGTTTATTGCCAGCAAGCATGGCAAATGGGAGACGTTTGTGTGTGGGAGCAATTGCTAAGTAGATTTTGGCTACTCCCACATCAGAGTACATCGAGGTGCTCTTGTATCAAAGGGATCACTGCATCCAAATTTGCCAAAAACCATGCAATTGTAACTTTACTTGGTTGTCCGTCATCTGAGGCTGCAGCCAACCTGACATGAGCAGAAAAACAAATCTTTCTGTCTCTCTCTTTGTCTAGCAACAGTCTCTAATGGGTGAAAGTTCTTTTCTCAGTCATTTTTTATCTCTTGCTTTTATCCCCCAAGGGATTCTCCTTAGTCACAACTTTACATTGCAAATAAGAGCATAATAAGCCACCAGTTCTATCGCTTGTTTTAATCAACCAGTTCCCCCCAAAATCCTGGCGAGTTTTAAGCATTTTTGCATGTTGCTTTCTGCTTGTTTTTAAAGTATACTTAATTACCCACCATTTTAAGAAAACAATTAATTCATAAAACTCTACTTTATTCTACTCTACTAATCAAATTTACCTTAGTTTATCTCTAGCCTGTGATAAAATCAGCAAATTGTGAATCATAACAAAACTGTGACTTAAGTTCTCACTTTTTTTAGTTTTGAGGACATCTCGGCCTGTCAACATGGTTATTAAACAGAATGCCTTTAAAGGGTGAATAATCTAAGTATTGCAATGGGCTTTCCACAAAGTCACGCTGAGTTAGGGGAAGAGTGAGTTAGGGAATGAGCTAACTGGCCAGCTAGTGTGTTTAGCTGGTGCTACAGACATGGTAGTTACTGAGAGATGTTATAACAAACCATATGAAATGTAGGCACTGTTGAAAAAACATTCTGTTTTAGTGCTGTGTCCTTGTGGCGGGGGGAATTACAGGAGCTTTGTCAGCAGCTTGTAATGAGAATGAAGGGACGGAAAAATGCTCGTTGTTTAGGGAAACAAGATTGCTTTTTGGTCTATTTGGATAAAATTTGTTTTCAAAGTATTTCAAGTGTGGGTTATGAAGCATTATTCTGACTGGGTAACTAAATGGCAGGAAAAACAGTATTTTAAATGCAGTGTGCAAGGAGCTGTGCATAGCCTGACTGTATTTACATGTTCTGGGGAGTAGGGCTGGGGTGGCAGCAGGCCTGTAGGGAACTGATTTAATTTGATATGGGATATGCCCATATCAAACTAGGCCAGCACATGCTGTGACGAGGCATTACAATGGCAGCATCATACCTAGAAAAGATACCCAAGAAAGTGGGGCTCACTGGGAAGGGGCAACATCCCAGCTGACACCCATTAGAAATGTGCAGGTGCCAAGAGGGCTGATAACACCTTACACTGCTTGAAGAGGAGTGGTAAGCGCTCATCTGACTAGACCTTAATATATGCCCACAGAGCTCCTGCAACTGTATTATGTATTTTTTTTTCCAGGTTAGATCTGTGACTCTGACAGGCCTCGGGTGGTCCTCGTGAAGTGTTAATCGGAGCACAGCACGCTGAGCAAAGGGAACAAAGCTGACTGTTCTGCCCTGTAGCCAAAAAAGGAGAGAATGCCAGCAGATATTACCATGAATGGAGTCACACAAGAATAGTGACATGCTGTCCTGACTGAGTTTTGCGATGTCTGTATTACAGCATACTAATGCAGCATGACAGGATGTCACGCTCCAAACCTGAAAGCACTAGGGGATTAGTCTGTGCCATTTTGCTCTCCCATTCAGTCACAAAGCTGATATCTTCCTCCCCAAATGTACCCATCCTTGTCTCACAGCAGTGTTAAATGGTTGAGAAATGCCACTGTTTCTGACTCAATGTAGTTTTTTCACCCCCTTCATCACCCCCCTAACTTCTTTTAGTGGAAAAATATGAACACCCCAGCAATAAGACTGAAAATCTTATTTGAAGCCAAAACTCTAGTTGAGTTATGCTGTTACAACTTTTCAGCACAGCCAGAAGATACAGAAATTATTTTGCTTTTGGTTTGGTGTGGGTTTTTTTGGACGGTTTGTTTGTTTTGTAATATTGGAGACTTTCACCTACTAACTTGACCTAGGATTTTTGAGACTGGCATCATTTACTGCAGTAAACTCCCAACAGGTGAAGCACTGCCTTGAGGGCAATGGGGAAAGTCAGTCATTTGTCAACCTTGTGCTTCCCAAGCCATGCTCTGTGAATTCTCCTCTTCCCCTCACGCATAGGGATCAGGGTGATGCTGAAAACCCCTCCTGAAGTGCTTGTACTAGCCAGGGAGCTAGTACAATTTTGTTCCTCCAAGGCAGGAGAATGGGTGCTTACTCCTGCAGCCAGTTATTTTAGTTAATCCTCCACCCTGAAGACCCAGAGCAGCTGTGGTTGAACTCAAGGAGAGGAGGAGCTAGCAAAAAACCCTTTCATTGCCCCAGTTTTTTTTTCCAAACTAGTTTTAGAGACACTAATACCTGTTGGAAAGCAACCCACAGTGCAAGGAGGGAGGCCATAGCAGATGCTCCCCGTTACAGCAGTGAGGGCAAAGCTAAGAGATTTAGGATACAGCTTGAAAAGATTGCTAGCAGAATTATATGATTTGGTTGCTTCTGCTAATAGGCTTCTGAACTTGCTTTTCCAGGAAGGTCTTGCTGCTCTCTGCCTTATAGGCCTATGTAGTGCTAAACAGATCTGGAAGGTGGCTGAAGTAATATGATTCTTTCTGTGTTTATTTCAGAAGATGGTAATTCAACCAGTACCATCAGTGCAATCGTTTCTGCATCAACATCAAAGTCTGGTAAGAGTTCAAATTCACTGTTATCTGGTATTTTGAAGCTCCCATTGCCATTTTAGCTTTCAGCTTTTCCAACTTCTGGGAAAAATTAGGTGAATTATTTCATGTAAGGTGATTGTAGAGCAATGCATTTCCCTGGGCCTCTTATAAAACTCTGTTGAGAAGAAAGGATTGAGGGATCTTAGTAAGGAGAGAGGGTTAATTTGAGCAGGCTGCATTTTTTTGTTTCAGGTGAAAAATGCTGAAATTCTGTTGAGTTCCTATGCTCTCAAGGAGTGGTTCAAGTGAGATCAGATATTAACAAATTAGCTAAGATTCATAGTTCAAGAGGTTGTCAGATTGAGAGTAATTTGGGAAACAGCATCAGTTAAGGGATATGGCAGCAGGGACTAGCTGATTTGATGGAGTGCAGAGTGATGGAAGAGGACACGGACTTTGGCAGTGAAGAATTACACAATATATGCCAATGTTGGGCCTCATTTAATAGGAGAGAATACATGTGCATAAAGCTGTCATTTGCAAAAATGTTACCGATAACTTCTTGAAACTATTGATGTCAAGATTCACTTTTGCATGTAAGGGGGTGGCACCAGTGCCCTCAGTTTCAAAAGCTGCATTCCCTCTCTCTTGTTTGTGATTGTTTTAACTAGATCAAACTTCAAGTCCTAAAACTATGAAGACTTAACAGAGAAAATACCTGCTTCAGATGGTAAAAGTCTGTGATTCTGGTTTACATCTTCAACTGACACATTCCGTTTTCTTTATTGTGTAGCTTTGTAGTTACGAAAAATCAATATTGACCAAATTTCATTCATGTGAGCTAAATATCAACTCCTTTATTAGTCTGAATATTGAAGACTGCTGCATTTAATAAGTGATGCATGTGAGAGAAGAAAACATGGACACAGGTTTCTATTTTTTGATAACTAGAGATACTAATGAGTCTGTTTTGGAGCTGAAAGCACTGAGATGATTATGATGTATACACTGGAAGTGCTAGTAATGGAGGTGAAGAAGGTGCAGCCAGGTGAAGTATGCATATGTTATGTTTATTACAGCAGAAGAATTAGTCCTTTTCAAATCATGTTGCAGTTCTTTTATGTTTCAAAAACCCTGATGTTCCTGTCTGTTTCAAAGACATTCATGAAGACCCAACACCTCACAGTGAATGAGCTCTTCAAATGTTTCACTGAAATTTCTCTTGCAGCTTTTTGTCACAGAAGGGAAAGCAGTATTGTTATTTATGCCTATGAGAAAAGCATCAGAAGCCCGCTATGAGATTAAAGCACTTTGTGGGTATGGAGCAAGCTCCCAACGAGGTCCATTCTTTGAGGCACTGCTATTCTAGGTGAACAGCCAGCAAACTGAGAGCAGAGGAAGAGAGTAAAAGTTATATTTTGAAAGTTCTGGTGTGAACATTGCATTTAGAAATACTCAAGTCATATGAGAGAAAATGTCATGTCATGTCATGATTTGTTCCTATTCTTTCATGTATCCCATCCATGAAAAGTGCTAGAAGAAGTAGTAGGACACATGTTGGGTTGTCAGGGATTTAAATGAGCCTCTGTAGCTGACAGTAGCACTTTCTGTTTGTATTAGATTACAGAATTGAAAGCTGGGCTCTTAAAATTATTAGTTATGTTTCTTTTAGCCCAGATTCCTTGGCAGCAATTTGGCCAGTCTGTTCCCTTGAGCATGTGCCAGGGCACATAGGACCTGCAGTATGCCATCCATGCACAGCAAGACACACTGATGTAAACCTTGCTATTGCCTTAGTGATGTTTGGGCAACTCTGCTCCCCTCTTTCCGTACCAGCAGCAGCTGGAAGTGATCCCTGCTGCCTGAGGGAGTCCTTTCCCCTCCCCTCAGCCTCCAAATCTCACCCCTCTGAAGGAGAGGACTACCAGGAGTCACCTTACAAAGGGCACCAAGTTCACCCCAGGGAATATTACTTACTAGAGAATACTGTTCATCTCATCCACAATGTCCTAAGCTTTGCTGCACACCTCAGAGGAAGGCCTGCTGGGTGCTCTTTTTTCCCTGGAAATCTGGGTGTAGAGGAAGAGGGTCTGGGAAAGCTAGCCATAGAAGAAGACTCAACTGGGCTCGAGGTGGACAGCAGAGAGAAGAGGAAAAAATTGCAAAAAGACTAGTAGAGTCTCTTCCCCTTCGGCTCTTTACCTGTAATATAGAAGCTGTGTTCCTGTCTGTCACTCACACTTCTTTCTGGGGAATTCTGAGGAATCCCTCTTCCTATTAAACAGGTATGCAGCAAAGTTCTGGTCAGCAATCTAGTCCAGCAGCACAGTGAACACATCCATCCACACCAGGCTCCTTTCCCCTCACCTCTTCCCTTGGAAGTCATGCCAAGCACCTCTGTATGACTCCCAAAGGGCATACGCCTCTTCCTTAGCGGATGGCTGGAAGGTACAGCTGCTAACTTTCAGTGGGCAACTTGCGAATTGTCCGCAGGCAAAACCTTCCCTCTGATACCAACCACATGCACTTTGAATCCTCTTTAAAAATGTGGCGGTAAGAAAGCTCTGTGAGGGCCAGAGTTTAAACAGAAATTCACTGCCTATGTGAGAGAAGGCAGCTAGAGGTATGTGACGGTTTTTTATGCATGATAAAATAAATCAGTGAAGATGTGAATGCCTTTCTTGCAGTAACAGAAGCTGTGAACGCATCAACTTCACAAGCAACAACATCGCAAGCCTCAGTGCTGACAACAACTGCAATCAGAGCTACAAATGAATCCATCACAAGCAGTAAGTGAAAATTTCTTTGAGCTAATTGTTGACGCTGTTCCAGTGGTCGTTCAGGAAATTAAGCAGCAGTGCCTCTTGGCTTGGGAATTTGTTTTACAAATAGTGAACTCCGGTGAAACCTTGCAGGTGTGCGCAGGAGCTTCCTCCTGGTCAGACTCAAGGCAGCTCCAAGCCAGGCCTTTAACTGCATTATCACAGGCTTGTCTTCAGTGGGATGACCCACCTATGGGACAGGGAGTGGCTTTCTCTGCAGTGAAGGGAGCCCTGTCCCTGTTGATCTTCAATTTAAATGAAATATTCTTTTGATAATTTAAAACTAGGCTGCGAGCAAAGCAATAGGTGTGTCTTGTGTGTCTGCATATGTGTGTATACAAAATTGAGGAAATAATTTGAATGTCATTCCTTTATTAGACTCCACGCCTTCTTCACCTAATGCTATGCAACAAGTAACACAAGGTACAACAACACAACCACCAGTTAAAGTGACCACTACAGCAGCAGATAAAAGTGACAGCACAACAAACAGTAAGTGATAATTTCATTGAGCCATTTCTGATTAATTGTATGCTACGTTTCTGTAAAACAGTGTGGAGCAATAAAAGGAGGTCAAAAAGAGTAGTTTGGGTTATGGATTTGGAGGTTTGGGGAAGCAGAGCTATTCATCATACCATATTACATATCTTCAATGAATCTTGCCCTAGAAACTTACACAAAGAATATTATACCTTTAATTTGTAGTGGAGGTGATCTGAAGCCACTACACAAGATTTTAATCTCCCTGTAATTGAGAGAGGTATTTGGAAGGGGTTTAATTTTTTATTTTCTTCAGTGTTTTGAGGGTTTTTTTAATAAGTATTTCATAAAACATAAATGATTCTATGTGATCAGAGTGGTGTCAGAACAGCCCCCTTTGTTTTTTATTTTTATATATGTTACAGTGCTACAGTTAATTTTGTTCTATATTATTATGAGTCATAGTACTGAAAGCAGAGAGGTGGTACTAATTACCCTGCATCAATCTTAGGAAATACTTTTGTTCCCCATAACTCTTCAGAATAACGTGTGTGTTGGCCCAGCACATCAGATTGGATTCTAGAAAAAGAAAATTTAAAAAAAAAAATCCCATGTATCCAGCAAGTAGTTGGATTAATTTAAACAAGTATAATAGCATCCAAAAGGAGCTCAGTAAACTTAAATTCAGTCTCCCTTTCTTGTCTGTGAACTACACTGTAAATGTTTGCTCAAGTCTTGCTGAACTGGAGCTTTGAAATACTCCATTTTTTATATTTAATTGACTCAAAAAAACCCCCAAAACAAACCTCCAGATATTTAACTCAGCAGCTAGTGGTACACCAATGTTCTCAGAATTTATATTTAGAGTATACTGAACTGTGACAAATGATTAGAACTTGACTTCTCTTCCCTTGGTTTCCTTGCTTAAAAGGGGACTCCTATGAAACGGCCTGCATGCTTTCTTTGTTTCTCCTTTAAAGCCACCCCTCATGGACCTGAGCCTGCTAAGCTGCCTGGAGAGCAATCACCCTTGCACTTAGTGGTTACATCTTCTACTGGTGCAGCTTTCCTGCTGTGCTTGGTGTAGGGAGTATTCTGATTGTCAGCCTGAAGTCTTTTGTTTTTTGGCTTGACTTTTAAACGCCAGTATATGTGAGTCACAGAATACAGTCTGGCCGATGCACAAGCTGCTGAAGTGATACCGAAGGCCACAAAGAATCTTTTTAAGCTTGCATTTGTGACCCTGTGGGCCTGTCAAAAGCCCGCGGCATGGCGCATCACATCACAGATGTGATTCCTAGTCCTTTCGGTTTGGCAGAGGTTCCTGGCTTGTGGGTACCGGAGCGGCACAGCCACCTGGAACTAAACCTTCGTGACAGGTAGAGCTCCCGGCAGGGGAAGGAAAGCTAATGAGGAAAGGCATGCCTGCCAGTGCAGCTTAGCTCCGACCACTGCTCTGCACAGATACCCCGAAAAACTGGTGCTGGGGGTATGATGGTGCTGGAGGTACAATGGGCCTGGGCGCGAAGTTTTCACCAACGAGCTTCCTTTCTATTCCTCTTGCATTCTCTTCCCACCAGCTAGAGTTCAGTCCCTATTTGCTTGGGTTGTGATTTGTTTTTAAAACTCCTCATTTAAGCTAAAAAAACCCCAAAACTTGTGATAAAAATGGTTGATAAATGAACCTAAAAACAGGGCTTACCTGTCTCTCACTTCCCTTTGTAAAAAGGAAAAATAAAGAAGACATTGGGAACTGCCCTGCATTAAAAGACTTTGTATTTTCTTTCAGCACTAAGTAGTATTTGGAAAAACTGTGTATGTGAAAACCAATTTTAGTGTTTTTTAAGACAAAATTCTGGTCTACCTTTCAAGAAAGTCATAGCCTTGGCTTCAGCACAAAGGAGTGGGATGGGGCGCAAGGTAGTGGCTTTGGGACAAGGCACGGCACAGCGGCTGTGCAGATGTGTGGCCAGCCCTTGCAGAAAATCCACAGACCTCTTGACCACCATCTGGCTGCTGGCTACAGACATCTCTCCGTTTCCACCCCACTCATTAGCACAGCGAGGTGCCGTTGGCTTCACTGCATCCTCCCAGCCCCTGCCAGCATCCACAGCAGCAGCGCAGGACTCAGGGATTTGTGCTCCCTGAAGCGAGCACAGGCGTAGCAAGACTTCTGTTCTCAAAATGGACAGGAGATGAAAGTTGTCTACACTCTCTTTTTCTTTTTCACTAGCACTCACTGGCCGTATGGGACTCAGGCAGAAATTGGCAGTGCCTTTATGACACTTCAAAATTTACCTTTACTACACCTGATTTTTAATAAAAAGCAGGCACCTCTGTTGTTTTGTAATGGAGGCCATCGCTTTCTCTGCTTCAATCCCTGCTAAAAGCTTCAGCAAATGATCGCATTCACACAGCAGAGATTTGACAGGGCTTCCTGTCTCTGCTGCAATTTCTGTGGCTGCTGTCACCTTTTATTATAGATTCAGGAAAAGCCCCCAGTGCTCCATACACTGTGAAATCATGCAAATGACTTTGTCTTTTTTTTTTCCCCCCCGCAAGTCTTCAGTATTCTTTTCCTCTGCAGGCCATAATTACAGTCTCTCCCTCTTTGCCCTCCTGCCCTGTTTATCATATTGGAAGCCAGCAATTAGACTTGTCTCCTTAACCTTCTTATTTATTAATATAAGGGGTCAAATCCAATAGTTCACATTTAGTCAGAGAGTGACCTCACTTGTGCAGTCCAGGCCCCGAAACAAGAATTTATATGGTGCCACACTACAGCAAGTTGCATCTGCAATCGGGATTTCATATCCTGGGACACCTGGAGTTATCAAAGAGAATACAAAATGAAATGCAACAAAAGATTATGTTCTTCCTCCTTGGATATGGAGCAAGCATCTTATGCAAGGTCAGTGCTCAAGGTATTAAATTACAAGTAAGAGTGGATTTTTGGCTGTTGTGTTTCTGATTTATCTCATGCCACTCTCCTGGATGATAATACATCATGGTGCAATGAAATACTAAATATTAAAAAGTGAGAAAAGGAAAGAGTGGAGGAGATACCTTTTCTCTTTTTATCAAACTACTGGTAATTAAGAAGGAAGCTTTACTTCAGTAAAACTACCAGAAGAGGGTTATGGTAACATGTATTGTTCAATTGTCCTCAGGTCATTACCGCGTGCTATAGGTAAACACTGAGTATAGTTGGCTGCTGAGACATGTTAGGCAGAAAGATGTTTTAAAACATACATTTTTAAATACTTGGGGTTTTTTACTTACCAGAAAATGTAAAGCTGGCAGACAGCAGATGCAATCAGCTATGGGTGTAAACATTAAACCTGAGATCTGCTTAGTTACCTCCCTAGCCAATTTCCATTCCTCTGAACGGGCATGAAGTTGCATTGGTTTTGCTACACTGGGATTTTTCAAAGCTTTCATGAATGCGTTCATTAATGCAAATGGTTTCTCAGGCTATTGATTACAGGGGCGAGGCCTATATGTGTGTTTATGCTAAAGATACGAGCTCAAGAGAGAAGGTTTAGTCTTCCATCTAACAAAGCCCTCGTGCTGGCATTTTAACATGGTTTGGGTGCAGTTCCTTCTGCCCTATAAAGGTGTTTCCTTGATTCATTGATTGGCCAAGTAAGGTTTTAACACACGTACAGATGTCTATATTTTTTGCAGTGCATAGAGTATATGCAGAGTATTTGCCGCTTACTTGAAGCAACTTATGATGTCAAAGCTAGTTAGGTAACAGCCTGCTGTAAAGAAAATTTAAAGTACTGTTGGGAAATGCCAAAATATATGTGGATTATACATAGGTTAAGTAGAAAATCATGCTAAGATCAAGTGAGGATATGTGTCGGATTTCAGCTGGTTGAGGAAAATGAAGGGTTTTCAGAGCACAAAGAGTAAGGAAATACCTGAGGCTCAGACAGCAGCTTTGCAGAGCTTCAGGTTCTCTGTTGTTGATTATCCCTTTGACAAATACGTGTTAACACACTGTCATTTATCTTATCAAAATATCAGCAGGGAGAGCGGCATCACCACCAGGGAGTTCTGCTGCTGCAGCAATCATCCCCATTCGGACACCTATTTTACAATCTTTACTGCTTTACCATTTTTATTCATAATCAGCTGTTGACAACAAACCCATTAACCGATGATGTGAGTGCTTTTGCAGCAGCAGCAGCTGCCCTTCTCTGCTGTGCTGCTTTTCTGCGAGCCCAGGCCTCCCCCTGCCAGGCAGGCAGAAATCTTTGCTGCAGCTGGCTGAGCCGAAGCGTGATGAATTACTGCAGCGATGTGTCAGTGGGGACAGCAGAACTGAGTCACCATGTGCCCGCGCAGAGTCCCCCGCCTGTTCCCGCGCAGAGCACGGGCACCGCAGTAAGGACGTGTGCTATCTCCTCCTGTTGAGATCGAATTAAACCTTGCATAGATATGAGTTATGGGATTTACCAAAAAGGCAGGTTTCTAGCAGGCGTACTGTGCTGTCAGTGCTGCCGTTGTGTACGCGAGCAGTGGCTGGATATGGATGCTTCTGTTCCCATAGGCTTTTGGCACAGAAGCTATTCGATCTGCTAAATGTGTTGATGGTAGAGCCTATGCTGTGTATTAGGCATAAGGCTTGGATGCTGCTTAAAAGCCGCTTCAAAGCCACAAGTCAGCAGAGAATTGGGTTGCTAGGATTTAATCTTACAGTAGTACAGCGGAATTAAGGGAACCTTCCCCGCCAGGTTGCGTTTTTCGTCTTGGAAGTGGTGAAAACTGGCACGCAGACTTTTGCACTGTACCACATCTACTTCACCCCTTGACACCGGGAGCGGGAAGCCTGTTCTGCAGTCTGCCGAAATAAATGCAACAAGCTTCATGCCAAGCCCTAGGTAAAGGCATGAATCATACCTGGTGCTACCCGAGTTGCAGGAATAATCTCACCCAGGCTGAATTAAAAAAAAATTAAATGGAAACGCTATCATCCCTCCCCCCTGATCCCCCGCTGAGGCATATCCAGCGCACAGCCCATGTTCCCGAGAACAATCTGTTCTCGCAGCTCTCAAACACAAGAGGAGCACCCAGGGCTGGGCTGCTGCCAGGACTGATAGGATGCCTGGAACGTGTGATCCCCACGGGAAAACAGCTTTCCATGGGGTTACAAGGCAACTGGCTGCCTCCCTCCTCGTCTCTCCCACACACCTGATTGTTTTGCAGTGTTCACAAAGCGTATTTGTGTTTGAATGTCTCTGCACGTGAAGGCTTACTGTTATTCTGCCTTACTTTTCATTCTCCCATGCAAGCTTTTACTAATTTATAAGGGAGCCACAAGATGGTTGCTGTTACTGTTACAAGCCCATGCATCTTAAAGGGAGAGGGAGGTTCTTTGGGTTTTTTGCTTTTTTTAATTGATCTCAGATTAAAATTGAACATTTAAAATTTGAGTCTGAAGCAACAACAGTAAGAACCAAAAGTGGAAGAAGTTTGCTTTTAAAGATTCATTCAAGGCTTCTATGATGAGAATGCAGGAATTATTAAAGTTCACAGATCCTTGCATTATACCATAGTAAAAAATGAGGTAGAGGGGCTTTTTAGACTCATCTCTACTGCAGATTAGGCTTGCATATTGAAGGGGTACAATGCTGAGGTTTCTGGAGGGAGCTGACAGTGAAATTATGCTTCTCATCACTAGAATCCCAGTGAAAGTTTTAGGCTTTTAAGCTTGTTTTGCATAATTTTCAGTACGGTTTCCTTCCATGCCTCGACCTTCAAAGATACCATCCCTGGCTGTCCAGCTCCTCTCAGTTCCCAAAGTTGTACGAATCCCCTGACTCCAGTGGCTTCAGCTCACTCTTTCTTAGCTCATTGATTTTTGAAGCTTGCCTCTCCAAGGTATTGAGTTTGAAAAACAAGAGGGGAAGGGAAGGGCGAAGTTAAAGGTGTGTGGTGGTAGAATAAGGAGTTGTGGGTGCTGGGTTTTTCTTCCTGAGAAAAGGGCTCTTTGAGGGGCCAAACTTGGTAATCAGAGTTTCTGAATAAAGCATGTGATGAAGCATTCTTCAAGATTCACATGTTATACGTGCATGATGTTGCACTTGTTTGACTAAAACATGTCTTAAAGTTGGTTTAGTTCCAGAGTATGAAATTCATATGAAGAGGCACTGAAAACAGTTTACAGCTCAGTTGCATCTCTGATTTATATCAGAAAGGAAGTATAAGGTTACTCTTGGGCACCCCTGTGTTTTATTCAGTAGGCACTGTCTTGCCTGTTGTTATGCTGAGGTTTGAGTGTAGATGTAGGAATTATCAGCTGTGCTGGAACAGCTTAAATTCTTTCTTGCTGTCATTCGGTGACCTTCAGTTCCACGAGCTCAAGCAGTGCCCTGCACCATTGTCTTGGGCTCACCTTGGGCTGCAAATCTTGTGATACAGATGGCCTTGATCCTCTATTGACTGTGTGAGAGTAGAAATAAGACACTTTTTAATTTTTCATACATTAATTTTCAGGGATATATTATTTCCTAGGCCTTAACAGCACAGAATGAAATAATTAACTCTGCGCTTAATTACAATCCCTAAAACTTTTTACAAAATCACATTATGTGACAGTTGTGGCTGAGGCTTGCTTTTTTTTATTATTATTATTATTTTATTTTTTTAAATGAAGGTTAAAGATAGAGGGCAGTAAGTGACCTTCTCTTTTCTGCTCATGTTGCTCTTGATGCAAGACTGTCTAGTTATTCTGGGCTCCCAAGTCAGAGCTCTAGGCTGTCTCCTGGCACAGATGTGAGGCTGTTTCTGATGCTAGGATGTGCTTTAAAGGTGCCTCAACTATGCCAGTAGTAACAACTCCATAGGGATGGTTTGTCACTTGACAAGAAGTTACCAGAAGCTGTAGTGCTTTCTGACCTTAAGTCTCTTCTATGATGGTGGGAGCATTTGTCTGAGGGATGGTCCAGGATCTAAGACAATGCTTATACAAGTGTATTTTACCTAAACATCTGTCTCATTTCCAGCTACAGAAGCAAGTGGAACACAAGTGGCACACAATGAGAGTCTGGATGCTTCATCTACTAAGGGATGGTCTTTTTCTTCTACAATCTCTCTACAAAAAACCACTTCAGCTCCTGGAACCTCAGGTAAGTCTTGAAAATATACACTCTATTTTCCTATACAAACAGTTAAAAAGATGCAAATAATTTCGAATCTCTTCTTCATTTGTTGTGCATTGTCCTGGAATGAGGGCCACCTCCTTATTCATGCAGGGCACGCTGTCTCCATGTCATCTCTCTATGAAGTTATGAAGAGTAATGGGTGAACTTCAAAACATTCAGTTGGGATACTCAATGTCATTACAGGAGGATATAAATTACAAAAGCTAATAGCAATCTTTATATATGCTGTATGTGGTCATTGTGTATGTAGCATTGACTGCCAGAGGAGGTCATCAAGATAAATTCTCTGGCTGCAAAGCAAAGGAGACAAAGGAGAAAACAGCTATAATTTTTACAATTGTTAATAAATCTGGAGGGCAAGTTAATGCATATTACCAATTAAATGACATTGTTCAAAGTACAACATGGTCACATGCAAGGTCAAAAAGATATTAATCCTTCCTAACTCCAGTCTAGTTTGTTGTTTTTCTGGGTGTGTTTTGGTGTATTTATCCACTAAGCAACACTGTGGTGAACGTAGATGCCAGGTCATATGAGTGATCATTTATTATGCTTCTAGCTGGCTTAACTTTCCTAGATTTTGAAGAACCACTTATTCAGGTTTTCTTAAGGTCTCTTGAGCCTTCACTTCAATACTTACTTTCAGCTACATGTGTGTAAATCCAATAAGGACACTGACCTTGTTTGCATATCCCAATTATTATTAAAGTTTAACATCCCCCAAGGGATACAAGACTCTTTTTACAACCTCTGGATTGTGTTTGTGGGAGATAAGCATGCACGTGTACTGTGATTTTTCGTCATAGAGGATAGGATTGGATATAAAAGTGGAGTAGTATCATATGCTCAGTACACACTGAAATGCTTAGAAGTATGCAAAAAGATATTAAAATAATCAGCATTTTAAGGGAGTTGTGATTTTTTTCATTTTTAATCCAAGGCCACTGATTTAGAGAGGATTCTTTGCAATTGTTTCAATAAGCCTATGCCCCATAATGCATATATTGTGAGCTGTAGTTACTTGATTATCCTGTTAGGTTTTGTGTCTTTTGGCAGACACGTGCTTGGTATGGAAACCTTACCATTGGTACACTGCAATAGATCAGTAAATTACAAAGTTTTTAATTAAAGGTTCTCTCACACAGGTAAATTCTCCAGGTTAAAATGAAATTGTAATACATATCTGGCTATGGAACACATGTATTGAATTACTTATTACATTGTTTGTACAATTACATTTTACATTTAAAATTTGCCCAGAAAGTTTTACAACCTTCTTTGGGTCTGTTTGCGAAAGTCATCATCTTACTCAGCTCACTTTGCTGTAAAACCAATAAATCTTCTTGAGCTCGGGGACTACCCAAGATGCCGGGAATATAATTGCATGGCTGAGAAAGAAAGGGCCCATCTATCCAGGGGGAGTCAGTCTAGGTGCTTGGCATAGCCAGTACTCTGAGTTCCCATAAAACTGCCATTTCAAAATCACTTCCTCCCACACCAGGATTTCCACGCTTACACCTTTCCTGTCTCCTCACAGCGCCAGCTCCTCGCTTCTTTCTTGCAGCTTAAATATGCAAGAAATCCCATTACTCACTCTGAGTTAGGTAGCTTATCCCAAATGGGTGCACCTTTAGACCACCCTTGCTCCCTTATTCTCTGTGTACATTAAAGACTTCAAGAAAAAATGTTTCGGTTCCCTCTAAACAGATTTCTTCTATGTGCAATCGCTCAGGGCCAAGGGAAGCCATATGCTGCACCCTAATAACTTTTAAAGCAATACAAGAGTGAAGCCAGTTATTTGATTCTGAGCTGAGACTAGAAGAAATGCTGACTCTCTCACTGCCATTAGATTATTTCTTCCCAGCTCTTTGAAAGTTCATATTCAGGGGCTTATATAGGGGCTGGATACCTTTTGTTCAGCAGAGCAGAGGCTGGTATGCGCAATGGGGCTGGTGGTGCAGCCCATAGGGGATAGCAGAGCTTGCAAGCTGAAGGCACCCAAGCCACAGCTTCTACGTGGGAGCTCAGGGGATGACAAATTAATGTGAAATTGATCCAAAACACAGCGTTTCTATTTGGTATGCTCAACCAAAATAATTCAGCTGGCTAACCTCAATGCAAAAGAATATATTTAGTTTTGAGACCATTTTCCATTTTTAAAAAAATGCCATTTTGGTGAAAATTTCCTTTCTTGCTGCAGAAAAAGAAAACAGCACATTTTGAAGAGAAATTTCCAATCAGCCATATCAAAAGATCAGGGTGTGGGAGGAGTGCCACAGAGAGCTGGAGAGCGACTGAAATGAGTGGGGGAGCCTAGGAAAGAACTTGGAGAAACATCAGAGAACAGTATTGCTGTATTAAAGAAGATTGAAACCACCAGCCACGGAGGAGGGGCTGCGTAGTGCTCACCCAGGCTAGAGAAGGCAATAGGGACTGTTTTTAGCAAAGAGAGCAACCTGCATGCGTGCCATTGACACATACACTTTAACTTTAACGTTGGCTGTCATGTATAATATACCTCCTACTCATTCTCCACCTCCACAGAGGATTGCTTGCTAATATTTAATTTTCTTCTTTTGTTTAATTAATGAAAAATTGGAGATTTAAAGGATCAGTCAGAGTCTAAATACATCTGAGAAACTGCAAGCATTGTAGCTTTTTATTCTGTGACCTAAACAACAAAAAATCCATAAAGCAATATGAGCTTAAGTTCACCCAGCAGGGTGGTAAGATCAAATGATCTATTATAATAAACTGTCAGATGAATCAACCTGCTGCATCTATTGATATCTTTATTGCACTCCTCCAATTATAAATCCTACTCACTTGATTCACAGGAGGCATCTCCCTAAGAAAAATTCTTATGAGTAAGACAAGGAGGGTTTGACTCCTTCTGTACGCAAACTGTGTAGGAACTCTGGATAGTGATATTAGGTAAAAATTACCCACCGTATCTTCAGCTTCTTCACAAAGAGAGAGACACAAAAATCAAAGTGCCTGGGAGATGGAAAATATA
The DNA here is from genome assembly GCF_018139145.2 of Gymnogyps californianus. Classification (NCBI taxonomy): domain Eukaryota; kingdom Metazoa; phylum Chordata; class Aves; order Accipitriformes; family Cathartidae; genus Gymnogyps; species Gymnogyps californianus. Next base: position 55,996,017 of record NC_059474.1, on the reverse strand, counting down.
GCAAAGCCTCAGTTAACACAATTACAGATCTATAGCACGGTCAGGGCAAGGAGGGGTTTTTAAAGTTCTTAACTTTGCTTTGATTTATGTTGTGGTATCGCCTCTGAGTAATCAGCCAAATTTATTCGTTTGTTTTGCCAGTGAACACAGTTTCATGTGGCTGCTCTCCAAAACCAGAAGCAGTAAACTGCAGGGTATCCAGGCTGCTTAGGTAGTGGTCGTTGGAGAACAGAGTTGGGACAAGTTAGTTATTGGTCCTTTTCTCCATCTGTCAAGCTTCTAACCTGACTCAGGCAGGTATTTTCAAATCAAACCACCGTCATGTGCCAAATATTTTATCCTTGTCCTCCTTACTGCACAACGAGGACTCAGCACAGCCAGTGTTGCACACCTCACTTTTCACGATGAATCTGGAAATCTTCCCAGATTATTTATGCAGAGCATCTGCCCCCTAACTCGCAGCCCCAAAGGATGTGGTAAGCTCTGAACAGGCAGCTAGAACAACTACGGTTAACTATGTTAGCAAGTGAAATGCTGCCTTTCCTTCTGTCTTTCTCTTTCTGTAGAACAGCAGCATGTGACCCCACCACCATAAAGGGCACTGGATGGTTATTTAGAAAATGCAAACTGAAAGCACCTGCTGAACCGCTCAGATAAGCACAGCTTTGTTTGTGTGGCAGGGCTGAGCAGTCTCTGAACAGAGGGTGAGCTGGCGCCTTGCTTGCATACTGGAGATGAGGGGAGAGAGAGAAGGGCATGAGATTTTTCCTATTTAATTTTTCATGCTCTAGCAGAATCTGGGTGAGATATCTTTAGGAAAGATGCTTGTAGGGTTTTTTTGTGTAGATGTGTGCAGTTTTTAAAAAATAACAGAGGCTCACGAGGCTCCTACAGTCCTTGAAGGAAGGGCAGGGGGCTGCTGTCATGTTTCCTACCTGGGATCATTTCTACTGTCTGGCTTTATTGAAGTGGCGAGGTCTGGGCAGGACAGCAGCGTGGGTTTTGGTTGTGCCTGTGGGTACTGAACGTCAGGTTGCCCAACCCTTCCTGTTTGCAGAGCCTAGTGTCGCCTGCATACAGCTTTGACAAACCTTAAGTCTTTGTGGTGAACTTGGATATCAGTCTTGGGCTTGGCATGCTTTTTCTATTTATTTATTTGCTCTTATTTGAGCCAAGATGGTTCACTTTGTTTGCAAGAGTGAAGTTAAGGGAAAATGTATAATTATGTTATAATCTTGGGGGGCTTTCTTAGGAAAGCTCAACTCTCCTCAGGCTTGGGAGACAAGGTTTGAAGTTTCATAGAGAAGTGACCTATTTGTAAGACTGGACAAGGTCTTCTGCCTTTCTCCAAGAATATGCACACACAAGGCTTTACAGTCTGCTTGTTCAACCATTGCTGTGTGATCACATGGTATTTTTTCCATGGGATCCCACTCCTTATAGGCTGAAGGAAAGGCAGTATTCAGTTAACTAGCAATCATATCATATTTGGATGTTTCCTTAATGCCAGGTATGCGTCCTGCTGCGTTCTGTACTGTGTGTCGTTCTAAACCTCCCTTGACAGGCGAGTTATTAACTTCCCGAAAGCTTTTCTTTGGCTCTTGTTGTTAATGTTGCCCAAACACGCTATAAACATTGCCTAATGAATCATCACAGAGATCCTCTCTGAGAAAGGTGACATTGCTTTTTGCAGATGGATTGATGAGATGATAAAAAGCTTAGGAAAAAAGTCACCTCTGGATCCTAGGAAGCCAGGGCGAGATAACTGTATACCTTCAGAGTACTTAGCATTACTAATATTTAGTATGTTCAGGAAGAGCTCTTACTGCTGACTTTTAAGTACTTGGCTTTTCAACCTGAACATGCTTTTCATGCATGTTTGTGATTAAAATGCAGTTAAAGCTCCGTCACATATATCATTAGCAAAAGTGGTTATTTGCACCCCAGTGGCTCAAGTGATCCATGTTTTTAATTGGGCGTAGAGAGGAGGAAAAACAAGAGCAGCCGTTCTGGTTTTCAAAGAGTACATTCACAGCAGTAGAATCATGTGCTTCACTCGTGTTACAGCTCCGGTGGTAGGAGCTGTCTTTGTGCAAAGCATCAGTCCACAGCACAGAAAGTGCAGCAAGGGCGTAAGAGTGGATTTGTGCTCCCCAGGGACCCTGGTTGGAGGAGGAGCACTGCAACCCCAGGGCACTCAGGGGAGAGGCTCAATGCCTGCCCGGAGTTACAGCTGCTTTCACGTCTCTCCTTCTGTGGTCTCCCAGCCTGGCACAGCTGGGAGACAGAGGACGTGCTGGTGGATCACGTCCTCCCGGGGAGCTCTTGGGACAGGGTCAGATGCACCACGTTCCCCACAGATGCTGTGGCAGCAGTGAACGCTGAAGAGACCCAACGAGGGGGCTTTTATGGTGGCCTCCAGCCTAGAGGAAGGTGACCAAACACTGTGATTTATACCTCAAAATAATGAGTGGCTGCTGAGGATATCGTGCCTGAGGGATTTTTTTTCCATAGTAGCTCCAGCAATCCAGTGTGAGAGGCCTCACCAGGCAGGCAGAGTGCCAGTCACTCGTCCCTGGCAAGAGACAGTCTGTCTTGTACAAACAGATAAATGTTTTGCTGTCAGATCACACAGATGGATATTCTCAAAGACACAGACGAGTTAGGTGCCCGGCTCCCTTTGACTTTAGAGTGATCGCAGAAGAGATTTAATGCAACGTAATAAAAATCACTGTGGGAGAGATGGTTGTCTGTGGCTAGCCTCCAAATGTGAAGTATTCACAGCCGCCTTAATTTCCAAGCCTGCTACAGTCTAGACGCACAAAAGCAGCAGCATACTAACAAAAAGCTAACAGAAAATTAGTGTTCTGCACCAAAAACTTGTGAAGTGGCCGGGGGAAGCTGACAGTAGTGGGCCAGTAAGCATTGTGCACAGCACTCTGCAAGGTCCATTTCTTCCTCATTACCAATGCCTCTTACTCCTGCTGCTCGGCAGTCTGCTAGCCAAAAGCACCAAGATAATTAATGAAGATTCATTTTTAAAGGGTTTTGTGACACTTGAAGACATATCTCAATTAGGCATTTGAGTTTCTGTTATTAAAACACTTATTTGTCAGTTAAATGCCAGCTATTCACTCCCAGGCACTTTCTTGGTTTTCACAGGAGGAATTTTTTAGGAATGCATCAATTAATTCAGGATTTTCTTCTCTTGAGCAGAATAACAACCTAGCGTAGGCTGGGCTTTGGATCCTGCTCCCATCTATAAGGGATGTCTGCAGACTTTCACAGCTCAGACTTTCTGGGCTTGGGAACAGTGTCAGCGTGTCAGTTCTGGGGCAGCATTTCTTGTGGGGTTACCGAGCACGTTGCTAGAGTCTCCCAGTTTGTACGATGCAAAGACTCTGGACATCTAAAACAGATACCAACAAACCTGTTCTTTCTGTTTTATTGCAGGCCTTCACGTGAGCTCCCCAACAGAATCGACAAGTAAGAGCGATAGAAGAGTTTGATCTGTACACACTGACGAAAAGGGCTGGAGCGGGGTGGGAGGGGGGCAGCCTGAGGAAAGGAAACGTTCAGGGAACAAGGAGGCTCTGGGAGAAGAACAAACCTGAAGTGTAGTACAGAGAAGCAGAGGAGTGATGCTCAACTTGTAGCAATGAGTAACTTTGCTGTGATTTCAGCTGAATGCCATGTTGGACTAGCAGATACTGAAAAGAAAACAGAGTGGGAGCACAAAAAAAATCAGGCCTGGCGTATTGCGTGATGCAATGGGAAACTGATATAAATAGAGTGTTTACCAAGGAGCTTGTTCTTGTCAGTGGCTTTCAATCCTCGTCCTGTGGTTAGAAGCAGCAGGTCCCAGAGTAAGGCAAGAGTTTCCTGTGCTAATGAACCTGTATTGTCCTATTTTCCTTTCTCTGGGCTTATCAGGAAACAGCCTCTTCTGTACTGGTCCCTGCAGTTCTTGCTGCTGCTGCCAGTAAAAGCTTGTCCCTCCTGTTACCATGAGGGATATATTACTCCAATTAATTGTTATTCTGATCCCAGATCGTTCCATAGCTGGAAAATATCTTCCAGATTCACTTTCCAGATCCAGAGAAAGTAGACAGGATGGGCTGGCTTGTGAGAAACTTTAATAAGTGGAAGTGGGTAACTGAGTTAAAGGTTTCAATTCCTTAATCCATTTTATTTATTCAGTAGTGCTTCTTTTTAGCTATTGTATTTCTTATTGATGGTCTCAGGTAGTTAAAATGCTAACATATGGATTTTTCTTTCATGCATTACTTGCATCTTGGTCATTTAACAGAGAACTAGGAAAATAACCAGTGGATTTGAATTCTCAGTTTTTCTCCTGAGGAGATGCTGCACAAATGCAGGGATACACGTTCATGTTTTTCAGTGTAATTTGTTTCTGTTGACATTTTCAGTCAGTATCCAGGATAACTCATTGCTGTGATAATTGCCTGCTTGCCCTGTATATCATGTAGTATATCAGGTAAGGTAGCGAAAAGGGCAGTAGTATTTCCCTGGGAAATCTAAAGCAATCACATGGAATTACGAATTCATAAGAATTATTTCAGTCACTTGATGATGGCTCACGGTTTCCATCCTTACATTATCACCCTTCAGCAGACAGGCACCACAGGAGAGAGAACTGCTGCTTTAAAGAAACATAGTGATTTTTTAGAGATAAGGGTCTCAGACAATGATTGTTTCCTACACTATAGCATCAGAATGTCTCAGTTGTGGCTGTATTGTTTAGGCACCACACAAGCACATAGTAAGTGATCATTTTTCCCCAGGAGGTTTCAGTCTCTGGCCAGACAAATGAAGGGGGGGGGGGGGGGGGGGGGGGGGGGAGGAAACAGAGAAGCTAAACAATCTGCCCAAAATTTACACAGCTACACAACAGCAGAACAAAAATGAAAACACAGCTCTCTCAAATCTTTCCCTTTGCACTACCAGTCAATCCACATAAATTTTTAAGTAGGACCATGTGCCTCCTAGTCACCTGGAAAATCCAGTGTACAGGCATATTCAGCAAACCTGTGGAGAAACTGACCCCTGGCTGTTCTCTGCTTTGCTCCTCTTGCATTGGGAGACAATGTACTCTTACGTATCTGAACAGACTGGTATGTTGTGAGAATGGGAATATGGGCAAAAGGAGAATAGTGGAGAAAAAACAATCACCAAAAATATTTCTCAATAGTGGGCCTGAGTTTAAATCAGTATAGCAAGGAAGAGGGAGTCCTACATGGCTGGGAGAAACAAACCTTGTTTGTTACTCTAATTCAGCGGACTAGAATTACAAGTACTGCCTATACAAAAGCTTCTGTAAAAATAGGGACATGTCATTCAGAGACTTAGCAGAACAAAATTGTATTCTAGCCCTCAAAACGGCCCTGGGAAATTGGTTTTAATGACTCAGTTAATTTCATAGCTTCTACCCATCAATTTGAGCCCTCTTCTGTTCTTTGGAAGAGGAGCTGTGCATCCCTACAGGTGCAGGCTATGAGTGGGTACCTGAGCAATGGATCAGAGCCTGCAACAAAACTTCAGTGGCTGCTACCATGTTTTCGCTACTTATATACGGAACTACACTCTCTACTAGGACCCCTGCTTAAGAGACCACCTTCCCCAGGCTCCTTTGCTTGAGAGCCATTTCTGATATTTAAACGAGCAATGGAAATGCTTGGCCTTGCGTTACATTTGTCCAGCTGCTCGGCTTCTTCAGTGGCAGTAAGCACACGCCTACTCAAGCCTCCGTCCAATACGGAATACAATCGTGTGTGCTGTATAATGTAACCAAGGAAGCACCGATGTTTGCTTTTTCTTTTTTCTCTCTGGAAGTTCAGTGATTGTTTTTCCACAGACTGTATGCAACAAGGTAATAAATATTTTGGGTTGTTGACACCTGACTCAAATTCAGATTAGCACCTGAAGATAGAAATGCATTCCTTTAAACGCTGCTCTAAAAAACGCCCCAGAGGCTCCCACTGGTCATTCCTGTCCCCAAATGTGGCAGAGAGAGCATGCACATCTCTGTAACACTCAACTCTCAAGATAATTGCTAGCTACTAATATTGCACCTCTTTGGACTTCTTCATCTACTATTAGCACTTTTTTTCAATTAGCAGTGAAATATTTTGGTCTTTCTTCTTTTGGAGGCAGGTTCAATTTTCACTCTCTTGCTTGTTTATTTGCTTGTCAAGAGTTCTCTTCTAATGTTGAACGGTACCTTAACATCCTAAAAGTGAAAAAGTTTGTAGCTCATAACCTGTAAGTGGACAAGCAGATGATCCTAGGGAAGACTGCACCCGTGCAAAGTGTGTGTTTCTTCTGGGCCACACCAGATAAACTTTCCCACCCCTCTTGCCAAGTTATCCAGGTATTATTGAGAAGAACTATAGCTGTGGAGCACTAAATGGCTCCCAAACTGGGGACACAAAAGTTGTTTTGGGAGGGTAATTTTTTGGAGGGAGTTGTTTGGGGAGTTCTGGCAATTACATATTAACCTGAAAGGCAATATTTCTTTTGCATATCTAGCTTTTGGCAGTCCTGGAACCAGTTCTGGAAACAAGAAGGTGCCAGGGAGTGATATCCACTATTCTAGTGAGTGTTCCTACTTTATCATCCAGCTTTTGAGTTTTCAGTCGATCAGTTTGGCTTTCAATGAGTGATTGGAGTAGCAGAGAAGTGAAACTAGCAGTTTTATGTCTAGCCTTACCAGACATAGACCCTATTACAAACCTGATTTAACTGCCTGTTACAAAACTCCTCTCAAAGAGAAACAGAGCTTAACAAGTTGACACCACTCTCACTGGAGAAGAGCACAATTATTCCCAAGGACTGATTCAAAGTGATAAAAATGAAAAAAAAATGTGAAAAGAGACATCCCCTGTGAGAGAAGACACAAGGAAACATATGAAAATGTTGTTCATATACCGTTATGAGTACATATTATATGAATATATTGTTATGAATGTATTATATGAATGTATTGTTCATATTATCATGGGAGAGAAGGATTAGGAGGGAGTCTTCTGCAGACTCTCCAAGCACTTGATATTTGCATGATGCATGTTACTTAATCTTTTATTTTAATATTATGCATCTCTAGGGCAAGAGTGTTGCTGTAGATTTGCTATTTCCTACCCAAAGTACTGGCTTAGCAAAATATGTTTGATGTTTTTCCACTGTAAACTTGTCTCCGGGTTCTCCCTCTAGTTCCATAGATGCATACACACATCTATATGAATATTAAATATTAATTGCATCAAGAGCATCAAAGATGCTATGTCTAAATATTGGGCAGGCATGATGACTGATGCTGTGAAAGGCTGCGGGAATACAGCCGCAGCCTCCCCTGACACAGGGCTTATGCCAGCAGGCAAGAGAGCGCCTGCTAAATTTGAATGTGGCTGATGGCTGCCAGAAAAAAGATAAATGGGGAGAAGCTGGGCTCATATATTTCCCCGGGAAAGCTTCTCTTCGTTACATAATTCTTTCCTTTTTGCTTCTTGGCTGGGAAACACCTGTCAGGAAATGGCAGATGGTGGCAAATAATAAAAGGAAAGAAATGTCCTCATTTAAAAAGGAGATCTTGCATTTTCTATCCCTGGTTGTAAGTGCTGTGGGAAATGTTACTAAATTATGTAACTCCTTGGTGTCTTTCTGGGTGTACAACATTAAAAGAGAAATGACTGCTTCAGTTGCTGAATTTCAGGTGAGTCTTGTTTTCAAAAAAGAGGAAAAAATAAACTGCATGTTATCAAAAATCTATTCCTGAAACACAACTGTTTCGCAAAACCTTTGGGGGCCATCAATACTGAGGGTGAATCGTGAATATTTTGATCGAGATTATGGTGGTCCCAGTGGGGCAGGTGCTAAAACCTTGCTCTCCTACAGAAAAATGGGTGAAACCAGCTCCACAGTGCAGTGCGAGTGTCAGGGACGGACTAAGGGTGGGGGAAAGAAGGTCCCTAAATCCTCCGTCCACAAAGGCTGCAAGCCTGAGGCTCAGTGGGTGCCGGGGGAGTAACAGGAGCAGCAGGTTACCTCGCTCCAGAGTAATCGGTAATGTTTGGTGAAACAGAGCTGGAGGTGCCTCTTGCCTTTGTGCATGCGAGTGCCTGTACACGGAGGCAATACTAGCCAGGGGCAGGAGGCAAAATTACGTTCTCCCTCTTTTGCAGGCGTTATCTTGCCAATTGTCATCACCTTGATAGTCATTACCCTCTCTGTCTTCTCGCTGGTGGCTTTGTACAGAATGTGCCAGAAGAAAACTCCAGGTATTCAGTTTGCTTTCTCTGAGGGGAGAAAAAGATCAATGTGCTTTTTGTTATTAAAAGATCTCTGGGGTCTTTTTAAATTACCTTAACCATAGATGTTGCAGTATTCTGATAGGAAAGCTTCTTGTATTTCAAAGTATTTTGCCTCAAGTAGGAAACTAACACTTCATTTTCAAAATCAGTAGGAAGAACAGAGGGAGCAAAAATGTCTCTGATTTTTGGAGAATATATAATGCTGTAAAGCTTTTTGTTCACGCTTTTGCAGCTACAAAGAGCTAACAAACAGCCGTGCTAACACAATCAGTCAATCAGGTAGAAAAAGACAGTGAAAACTAAGTTTGGAGATGTTGTTTAACAAAATCACTATATTTATTTTATCTCTGTTCTAGATACAGGCAAAGAAATATCAATGCTTTCTTTTCGGAAATACCTGATATATACATACATACACACACACATACATATACATTATATATAAGTAAAATTTTCCAGTTACAGTATAATGTACATGGGAACGAAACCTCTGAGCAAACAGTATTTTCAGAAACAGTCATTTTGACAGAGCAGCTAAAGCCAGTATCTGTTTTCCTGCTGTCCATGAAATACTTAAGATAACAGGGTATAATTCCATTAAATTCCACTTGCCAAATGTTTCAAAGTGTTGCCCGAGTCGGCCACAAGCAAGTGTAATTCTCCATTAAGTGAAAACCCAGATCTGAATCCAGACTGTGGTTTTTCTTTCCCTGTGAGCTGGCATGAGTTAGGAGACCTGTGCAGAGCTTCAACTGTGAAATCACCAGGCCTCGGAAATATAAAATCCAACAGGGTGTTGAAGCTGTAGACCAAGGCAAACAGTGTGTCGCAACCAATTTAGCCAATGACATGGAAAACCAGACCCAGATAAACAGAAGAAGGTGTGATCTTTGCTTAGGAAATTACTGAATATTTGGAGTCAAGAGATAAAGATATGAGGTGAAGAATGTTTCCTCGCCAGCCTCCCCCACGCACAAATGCCAGCAGGCACGGTACTAGCAAATTCACTTGGAAGCTAGAGTAGCTAGATATCTGTGGTGCTTCCTGTAGGATTTGCCCAGGCCTATCCAGTGTGCTTCCCCCATGGACGGAGAGCCCTGTGCCCAGTGCTGTGGGGCTAGAGTTGGCTCCGTGTCTCTGATGTAACCCCCTGGCCCCATCCATCTGCCCACACTTGCACATAAGAATAAAATACGTTTGGTATCTGATTTATTTTGGGGAGAAACCTGTTCCTCTTCGACGGGGATGACAGGTTCTGTTCTCAGATGTCGTGCCAGGTTAAACCCCCCAGAGCGTACAGCCTGGCAGCTTGTTCCCTCATTCCTCTCCCCCTGTATCTTTTAGCTCAGTTGTTATGTACTCGACAACCATTCCATGCTCGCCTCCTCTGTGTCAGCTACCCAGGGATTTGGGAGCTGCAGGGAAAAACGTGCTTCTGTTGTGCTCTTGCACAAGTCACATATCATTCTCCCTAGTTTCCAGAAGTATCAATTCGAGCAATATCAGTTCACTTTCATAGATGACATGGTTATCTTTTGGGAAGACAAACTAGAAAAGTAACAATTGCCATTCAAGCTGGTTGATTGTGTTAATGTACTTAATGCAATACTGCAAAATCACAACTAAGCCTTCTGCTAGCAACTGCAATAGCTATGTCTAAATGTTTACTTAAGTGAGTTCCAGCAGTCAAAATGTTATTAACTTTGTTCCTTCTTCCAGAGAGACAAGAGAACGGCACTGAACAGTAGGTTGAATCCTGTCTTTTCATTGCTTTGAGATCTATCATGGGGCACTTGTGAATGCAGCAGATTCTGCATGAGATTTTCTTTGATCTTTCTCTGTTTAAACATAATAAGCGGTTGCTGCCCCAAAGAGAAATATCCTGTTGAAAGTGATGCACTTGCAGTTATTGTACACCTGTATGCATGATAAGCAGCTGTTCCAGCACGGATAGAAATGTGATGGCTCTCAACTCTTTTGCAGGGGATCCTTTTGAAATGGATAAACGGCTTATGCTGTGCCACAGGGCCCATTGGCCCAGTCTTTTTCCTCTTTTTTTCAATTTTTGCCCCATTGATTGGTTTTTCCCCCCTATCCTTTCCCAGCCCCCTTCTTTTGTTCATGTTTTCTCTCTTTTTAATGTTTTTTATTCTGGATTATTTTTCTTATGTCCCCCATTATTTCACGTTCCTCTGTCCAATCTTCTTTCCACTAGTCCATTTGCAGAGGCTCAGCTGAAACAGTATTGGCATAAGCAGTTTGAGAAGAGTGAAACTGAGAAAGATCCATTAGAAGATAAATACTAGAGGCCATTGAGTCTGGCTGTGGCCTCTATGTTTTGTATGACCAAAAGCAACATTTGGGCTGCTGATTTACTTGCTAGCCCTGACTCCCTGGACATCTGAAGTGGTCCTTCTTGCAATTCAACATGGCTAAAAGCCTTGTATTGACAGAGAAAAAAAGATGACTCCCTCTTTTGCCCTAGATGTACTTCTTCCGTGGAGCACTAGATTGAACCTGGAGTCATGCAACTTGATTTATTACATATTTTAAGAGAAAGGTGTTTTCAGAGATATTGATGTATGGTGTTTTCCACCACCAAGACTTGCACATGATCCCATGCAAAGCCCATTTCAAGCCTGCAGTGTACACTGGCATAGGTGCTGCCTCCTCCGGATCATAATCTTAGAGTTTTGTTTGGCTGACCAACATGAATGCTGACTGTCTGCTTAAATGTTTTCTGACTTCAACAGGGCCCAGTCAGATAAAGAAGGAGTCAAACTTCTTTCTGTGAAGACAACTTCTCCTGAGACTGGTGAGTGTTTCCTCTGTGTGTATGTCTGTCTCCCCCTCTGAGCCCAGAGAAGAGCAGTTCTGGGATGTCATTTCCAATAGCAAAACCGTCTTCAGTTCCTGTCAGGTCAAAGTCACTGCAAACAATTCTTCTACAGTGTGAATCCCCAGATTGGGAGCCTGTAGAGCTGCAGTGCAGCTGCACTGTGTGTGGTATTGGTATTTGGGAGTGAGAAGTATGACTGGTTTAGGGAAAATAATTTTTTAAAATCATTGATGGTAAGTGATCCACAGCTAGGCATGTTCAGGAGTAACCATAATCATGATGTTTATCAGCTAGATCTGGCTATATAAGGAAGTTTGAGGACTGATAATATACCTGGGGGCCAAAAGGTTTGGGCGTCAGTGCTGTATGTAAACAGGGCTCTGCTGGAGTTGGTGTTGGCAGTGTTCAGTCAGCCCTGTACCCAGTCACCCTTTGCATTCAAAATCCTACTCATCGCAAATTCCTCTGTCCTGTGCTTCACTGATCCAGTTTCTTACAAAATATGTGGTAATAAAACCTAAAGGAACAGAGGTTATAGATAACATGCACAAAAGAAAGTAAAATCTCATCAATATAAGCGAAGAGATAGATGCAGTTATAGGTTCTGCAAGAAACAGAGTAGCACAAAATAAGACTGAGGCAGAACAAAATTCTGACTAATCTGATTCCCAGCTATTCAACCAAAAAAAACCCAAAAATGAAACCTCTCATCATAGAGCTACTCATGGTGAAACTTCCCCCCTTCAGCCATAGCAGTTTGCTTCCTCAGCCATGTAGCTCCCACCTTTGCTTTTGCCTCATCTGCAGAAGTCCTCCAGGAAAAACAGCCTCTTACTTTATGCATTTTTAGGTATAAACCCCTTTTTTTTAAGGTTTTTGGCCATCTGTTTCCCCTACTGATATTTCAGAGGTTGCCTGATAGCTGCTCTCTCCTTTCCTCTAAATTCTCGGGAAGTCCTCTGAAACAGCACTTGATCTGAACTATCCTCTACTTGCTGGAGAGGCACAGTTTGCACTCTCCAGCCTTCTCTGCAACTCCCAGAAGCTTTTGCGCAATCCAAAAGACCCACAGGGCAGATCTGGCGGCCCTTGCAACAAGCCGTGCAAGGTCCCTGCAGCCTCACCGACACAGAGCAGCATGCTAGGAGGCTAGAAGGGGAGGAGAAGGGCCTGCTCCATTGCAGGATGCATCATTCTGCCCCACTGCTGCTGAGCAAATGCAAACTATGCTTCGGCACTTAAGCGACTGTGCTTTGGCACTTAAGTGGCTGCACTCTTCAGAGCTTTGTGATTTGCAAATTTTTTTTTTATTTTTTTTTTTAGTATATGTCTTTGGGAATGGACTTCTAGCTTTATTTTAAGGGGTATGGAATTCTGTGTATGGTTTCATTTAAAATCATAGTATTTTTTTTGAAAGCTGAATGAAGTCAGAAACTGGAATTCATAGACATTTTTTGATTGATTCTGCCCTCATACCAGTTTCAGCAATAAAGTAACTTCATTGGCAGTAGCAGAATTATTTGTGTTTTACAGCAAGGTAAATGAGAAAAGACTCAGGCTCACTGTTTTTCTCACAAGATGAGGTCTGGTGCCTGTTAATCAGCTACTGGTTCACCATGTATCCAAATAGCTTCCATCCAGAGGATGCTTGATATTCTTTTTTACTGAAGTATGATGTATGCATGCTATAATTGGAAAGTATGAGTCATAACCACTTAGAAGACAAGATTCTTGCCCTCTTCTCATTAATACAATTCACATTTAAACTAGCTACCATTTTCTCTTGAATTCTTACATCTTTATATGTTTCAAAACTAAACATGTTTTCACAGAAATGGAAGTCCTGTTTTTCCCCAGGTTTTTAGAGACACTTTACTTCTTAAATTAAAAGCACTCTGAAAGAAGGGCCTGTTTTCTTACAGAAATATTTGTCACTCATACAGGTATTTTCGAATATGTTAGGATACCTGCCCACTTGAATAAGATTTACTTGCTTCATTAAAAGCTTGGGCATAAAGGCAAGTGTTTCTTACAGTACAGATAGAAACTTGAGAAATGTCTGACTCGTGGTCCCTCTTACAACTACTGAAAAAAATTACACTGCGTAAAACATCTTTACATGTGTTCTTCTTTTTCCTTTTTAGACACACAAAATCCAGCTCAATTAAAAGATGAATTCATTGTCCAGCCATTTAGAAAGTGTGTGTTGCAGCCGCCTCTGATTGTACATACCAACAAAACTACAAAAGGTTTTGACTAAAACTAGAAAGCTGTTAAGAGCATCCTTAACTTTACAGATAGACCTACATCATCCTCTCACTATCAATAGGCTGCTCAGCTGCCTAAGGTCAAGCATATATACAATGAAGTTCTGCTTTGACATATAATAAAGCTTTATTATAAGTATACATTATATTTTTTTAATTTTTACTTTTTATTCCAAACAGAAGATTTTGACATTATATAATTGTGTTAAAAATGTGTAAGAAACACATATACAAAACATATAAGGATATGACCTACAAACTGCTCGAGCAGGCAACCTAGAAAAACCCTGTGTCAGTGTTGTGCATGATACGTCTTGATCAAAGGTTATGGTGAGTTTAATCTTGCCTTATTTTATCTACGTAAAAACTAAGCTGGCTGCACATAGTCAGTTGAAAGAGATGTATGTGTCCAGAGGGCTATTTATCCCATCTGCCTTGGACATGTATCTTGAACTGGAATGAGCTGACCTATGGAGGTCCATTGACTACTGAAGGATCCTATTTTAGTACTTCTAAAATTAGGTTCTGACTATAAATTGAAAGAAAAAAGAGAGTCCTGTTTCAGAAGCATAGCTGAATTAAATTTAATCAAGAATATTATTTCAAATACCTACAATTACTGTGAAAGAATACAGGAAAAGAACAGTGTTCAATTAAGCCTGGACTAAAGTAATGTTTTTTTAATGGAGCAGTATCATCAGGAACACTAGGTAAAACTGAGCTTTAATATTCTCATTTTTTAAAACTCCTCTTAGAAAGATGGAGTTGCTGATGGCTATGAGCTCTAAGGCACAACTGGTTGAGAATTGATGTAAAGTAAAAAACCAGACAGACAAAATGAAACACCTTGAATTTTTCATGCACATTTTTTGTGAAATGCAACACCTGATGCAAGATAAGTGCCTGTACTTCCATCTTATGCGAAAACTCAGCTTGGATAAAAATGCTCAGGATACTGAATTATCTTGAAAGTTTTACACTAATGTGCAAATGCAGGACTTACTGCAGCCATTCCATGTTGACTATACAAGCAAATTTAGGGTGGCTCTTCCTAGGGAGAATAAATGGTCTTCTGTAATACAGAGTCTAGAAAATCTACCTGCAAAAATATTTCTTATTTGGGATTCAATATAGCCCACAGAACTGCATGTTTGGCTTGACAGTGGTAGAGATGTTTCCTGAGAATATAAGATGGAGAGTTTTACTTGATGACTAAGAGATCAATACCATCATCCATGATGGTAATGATAAAGTATTGCCTATCTTGAAAACATATCTAACTTTTGCTGTAAGGATTCTTGCGTATTTCACTGAAAACCAGCAAAGGTATTGATCACCTTTTCGGACTCATGAAAAATGTTGAGGGATAGAAATTCCTCAGTAACAGAAAGGTTGAGGAACAGAAATTGGGGTAAGGACACTCCATACAGATGAATGATGCATGATGGAAATATTGATACCTGAGTAATGACTTGACAACTTTCTTTTATGGCCCTTGCCTGGAGTACCCATTTTAAAGCAGGTAAAATGTATGAAGGGCCTTTATAGTAGCAGCACACCAGTTCAATATTCAATATAATGTCTCATAGGAATGTGGCAGATGACACAATATTTCAGAGTTGTTAGGTATAATCCTGGCACCTAAGCATAAGCTGATTCATGAGGGCATGTTTTCTAACCAGTGTGTGCTCTTTTGAGATGATAGGGTAGGATATGGCTTACTCGGCTTGCAGGGTTATTGTCTGTTCTGCATTGAATTTGCTGGAAGGATATTAAATGTGTCAAAGCTGATGTGGCTCAGATTTTGGTGAGGCATCTGGAATGGAAGGTGGCTGGAGAAGGGTCCATGGTACATGTCCGCATTAGGGCTTCCCAAGACACCCACTGTGGACACAAATGAAAATTTGCTACTAAACAAAGCTGGGAAAATGTACCAGGCAAACATGGATATTTGAGAAGAGACCTGACCTGTCACATGTGAAACTCCCTTAACTTATTTTAATCACATTGGAGAAAGGGATCAGGCAATATCTAGAGGTGCTCTCACATGGCAGTGCAGTACAAAATAGTATGAACCAAGGATGTAGAACAACCAGCATTCCCCATATGCTCTACATATCTTCCAAAAGCTGCTGTTGGTTAACAGTAATATCAACCTTAGAGCTGTTATCTGCTGCTTTAACTGGATGTACCTCCTGCCTGTAGATTTTCATAACATTTCTTGGGTGCATCTCTTGCACAAGATCAGCTACTTACCTTGAAGATATGTGGGATTTCATAGTATAGATTAATTGGACCCCATAACTTCAGTCACTTTTGAGATGACCCTAGTTTGTGCCTGCAGCATTCCTCTGGACTTCCTGAATTCCCAAAGCCTTCTCTGTAAAGGCTTTGAGGATTCCTAGCCTTCGACGTCAGAGGCTGGTGACTACTATACCTAGTCACCGAGCACCAAAATCATCCCAGAACAAAGGAAAAAAACTTGTTCTCATTCAGCACAAAAACTTGCCTCGGTCATTGGAATACACATGAAGTTCAACACCTGACGAGACAGCCCACTGTGGTACTAGGATTTGGACCTGGAAAATCCTATGGTCTTCTGAAATGATGTGGTTGAATGACAATATCTTCATCACCGCTTGTCCATGAATCTCCAAATGCTGAGACTGTTTAATTGTTCTGCCTCACACATCAAACCATAGATGTGGCTGTGGCACAATGGGACAAATCGGGAGCTGGGGCAGAGGATTATTCCCCCTTGGTTTCTATTATGCTGAGCACATCTAGGCATGGACTGTGGCATTTAAGGAGGTAAGAAATCTTTGGTTTTTACCCCATTAGGGGCCCAACCCAGGGAAATTTACCCCTGCCAGGGGGCATGGTTCCATAGCGGGCCATGGGGTTTTTCAATATGCGTTGGTAATTTAATCTCTCTCTCATTTTGTCTAGGATCCAGATGGATGCCTCTAGGAGCAGGTGAAGAAGCCCAGGTCTCTAGGTGAGGCACTCTGTCCCTGAAAATTGCCTTTCCTCCTCCTCTCACTTGCAAGATAAGCAATGCAGGTCAGCGAAGAGTAGTCTGCTGGCATGCTGCATGCTTAGAAGCAGTAAGAGCGGGTGTTCCTACTAATGTGAGGATATGATATTGATTATTTCTTTTTCCTATTATGAGCTGTACTTTCAGTGTCTTATTTTTTTTTCCCTGCAGGTAGAAAACCTAGAAGCTGCTTCACAGAAAAGGGTCCCCTCGCAACAGAGAGATAGATCAAGTACCTGCTTCCCTTTCCTTCTCTTTCTCATTTTCTGATACTCTATTTTTTTTTAACCTTGTATTGTATAATGGCCTGAAGTTGTGTTTTCTTTCTTCACAGAAACTGAAGAATAAACTTTCTCAGCTTTTTGCAGCTCATGGCTGGATTCTGTTTGTATTTACTTGCACCACAAAGATCTGACTGCACACACTTCCAGCTGAGACTTTTGGGTGAAACTGTAGTCAAAAACATTAAATAGCATACACTTCCTTCTATATTTCTAATTCAGTTTGTGAGCTGTGCACATTTGCAAGGGTTTTTAAAGTAGTCTCTTACAGTCAGAGACCGCTGAGGGTCAGGTGATGTTTTCGTCTGTGGAGCATTTACTAACTTTCCAGCCTGCAGCTTTCCGAGATGTTCTTCTGTTGGGGGAGCCACGTCCCACCCTTTGCTGGCCATTCAGCAGCAATTGCCTTCCTGTCCTTCACCAGAACGTTTCCATACGCACTCCCTCTGCCATGGTGAACTGTACAGATTCCTTCTGTCCTGATGACGGTGGCGAGGAGCGGTTTGCAGGGGCAAGGGTGAAGTGCGTGGCAGGGGAGCGCTGCAGCACGGTTGCAGGTGCTGGACCCACTGGCCCACACCAAACCCAGCCAGTGCATCCAGGTGCTGGGTCACGCTCAGTGCTGTTCTCCAGCATCTGTAAGGGACCCCTCTTTCTTTTAGTTCAGCATGGTAAAAATAGACATTTAGATTCCTGTGTCTGCAGAGGTACTTTTATACTTCTGTAAAAAATAGGTTTCTGCAATCGTATTTTATGAAAAACGTGCTTTAATTCTTTGCTCCAAACCAGATTGCCACTTATAAGCAATTTCCCCGGCAGCAGATATTACAGTGAAATAACAGTGCAACTCATTTTTTCCTACAGACAATGTAATCTGAGATGCAGTACAACCTATTTTTTATGTCAAAGACTTTTTTTTAATATTCTTTTTCTTCCAGCTTTCCCAATAACGCCAAAGAGGGCTTTGCCCAGGTCAAAGACTTCCTGTATTCATAGTGATATGACCTGTTAACTCTCTTTTATATCATCATGTTCTGCAATGTATGTGTATTCTGAATAATACATTCAGATTCTGAATCAAATGGAGAGGAGGGAGGAAATTACAGTGAGATTAATACAATAGCCTTCCACAAAGGTGAGACAAAGAAATGTTTGTTTCAGAGTTTCGAAACTGATTTTATACAGTCTCTAATTTCAGCTGATTATGTGCCCATTACTTATTCACATATACTGGCATCAGGATGCAACATTAATAGTCAGAAACGAGTATATTTGTGAGAGTGAAAAATCAAATCAAATACTGCACAAGTGAAATTTTAATTAGGAAGAAAACCTTGCGTTTTCACTGAAGTACTATTACTTTCCTGGTTAAACATTTAACTTTGCAGAGCCCTCAGTATCTGTGTACCTGGTTTACTTTCCATGCACTTAAAACAAATACGTTGAAGGAACATGAGTTATGAATACAAAATTTTTCCTATTACATCTTCCTTATCCTCATCCCTTTTAAACATGACCGCGTTTTAGAGAAGGATATATGCAGTGTGTATTGGATCGGGCCCAGTGCCTAGACTGCTAATTTACTTGGGTGAATTCGGTGATCAGGGCTCCAGCTGCAGTGTTTGAGGGGTGCCATATGGGAGGCTGTGCGTATGAAAGACCAGTGCTGTATTACAGTAGTTGCTAGAGCGTCTTCTCTTTTAATATTGAAGCTAAGAAGCTATGATCTGAGCTAGCTGTACCTGCTCAGATCCTGGATCTATGTAGCCCCAAATCCTGTCACTGAGGGTGGCTAGCAGGAGATGAGGATAGCAAATAGGGAAGGAGTCCAGTAACGTGTCCTCCGCCGTAGCCTTCCAGCAGTCTGTGGCTTGGAGACATCCCGAAGCAGAGGCTGTATCTTTGGTGCTTCATAGTTCTCAGTGGCTTTTACTTCCATGAATTTGTCTTATCCCCTGTGGCATCTGCAGCCTCCTGCAGCAGTAAGTTAGACAGTTTAACTACAGATCTGTCTGTATTATAGGACAGTAATGTTTAGAGACTTCGTGGTGCCTATGTCTTTGTATTTACAATCCAATTTTCAGACAAAAATCAACAAACAGGTGCAACGTTGGAGGATGAGAGGGAGAATAAAAGGTTTAATGGAAGGTTTTGCTTGTCAGCTAAAACTTCCATGGTCAGTATCAACCTGATTTCATTTTCCAAATATTCTGCCTAAGGCCTCTTTCTCAAACTATGCATCATTTCTTTCAGTTTTTGTAGAAGTGCGTGATATATATGAGGTTGGCTTCTCACTGCCCTCTGCCAATCTATCTGAGCCCACAACTCCTCCTCCATCAGGAGAGGTGTCACAAGGCAGGACCACAGGTAAAGGGGGTCACGTTGCGCTTGCAGCTGTGCAGCTGTCAGTGCTTTGTTAACTGCACCAAATACTTTCTTACAGTTCCCTTCGTCTCCCCCTTTCTGCAGTTCACTCATTTACTTCTCAAAGTAGACAAATGTGCAATGAATTTTCAACCCATTATCAGAAAATTATTGCCATAGTACCTATCAAATTGGATCAACTGATACCTTTATGCAAGATGCTGTATATCTATATTGTGAGAAGCTGATGGTTCAAGTCTCTCTTGACACCTTCCATCTCCTCCTGTACAATACTAGAGTTTGTGTGTCATCCTCCCCTAAATGCATAATCCAGAATCAACAAAAGCCAATTTTTCACTGATGTAGTTGTCCAGCAGTTTTGCTCTTGTTGGTAAATTTTGCGTAACTATACCCTTTCTCTCTTGACGACAGCCTTCAAAGCATGCAGGTAATCTATCTAGACTGGTTTAGCACCGTCACTGCACTGCATACTTTCTCCATCAGCAAACAGTTCGGTGTGAAATAATTTCTTCAGTCAATTAAAATATCATCTGTTCTAACAAAATACTAAACACAAGTATTTGTTTTTCATTTCCCTTATGGGAAGCAAGGTCTAATCCATTGTTTTTAGTGGGTGATGGTTTGGAGGCAAGGTTTTTTTGCAGTCTTGGAATTTATTTCTGTCAGTTAAGGCTATTTTGAGATCAATAAAAATGTCTTCCCACTTGCAACTAACCTGAATGTTCTTCTTAATTTGCTCTTTGTGTTGCAGCTGGATATTTAGCACAACATCAAACTGCTGAGCCATTAGACTCCAAAATTGTTCTAGACACCTCTTTGTGCAGTCTCAAGGCGTAATGCAGCTCCATATCAAAAACCGTGTGTTACCCTTGTACTCTTGAATAGAGAGCATCTGTGTGACCGTTTCTTCTCCAATATATAATCATTCTCTCTTCATCACTGAATTGTTAGCTGGCACTAATGATTATAGACCCTATAATGCAAATATCTTCAGACACATTTGCAACCATGGAGTAGTGATAACTTGGTTTTGTTTCAGAATTCTTGCAGGCTCCTGCCCTCCTGGGAGCGCACTGGCAAAGCAACGCAGAGCATCCCTGCCTGCATCGAACCCTCATCAGACAATCACTGATATTGTAGGGGGACGTTGACCCCAGCAATAGTTTGTGGCAGTTCACTGTTTCCAGGGATTATGTGTATAGCACCAGGAAATCTAGATAGGGCACGAGAGTGTCTGTGTGCTGCGGTCTCAGGGTCTGCAATAAGGCAAATTCACCGCTCATGTCCCGACCACCGCTGTCAGCAGGTACCACTCGAGCAGTCTGTCTCCTGCAGCCAGCACTGCCTCACCCATTTCATACTCTGATCCAAAGCCTATTGACATCAATGGGAAGTTATCCAGGGAGTTACGCTGGCTCTGGAGCCTCTCCTTAGACATGTTGTGTTCCTGTGGTGCAAAGTATCAGTCTTCCATGTAAGTCTCCCTAATTTCTAGCATAGGCAGAGCAACCAGCTGAGAGTGGAACTGATGACAAAGTATTGATATTTATTACAACTATTGAATATTATCTTCTCCATGGTAATATATTTCTCAGTGAATTTCTCCTACACCTTTTTTAAACAATCTTGCCGATTTCTCCTTTTCATGCCCTATTAAACCTTCTATCTCTGTATATTGAACAAGGAAAGTAAAAACATGCAGAAGGAAGAAATAATAAAGGAAGAAATAAATAAAAATAAATTTAAAAAGAAATACATTCTTGAAAATGTCATTCCTTTGTTAGTACATAACTATACAATATTTGAACGGGTTCACTTTATTTTAGCTTTTCACAACAAGATTTTTATCTAACAAAAGCTTTTCACCTACTAAAAATGTATAAATCTTGTTGAAAGGTTTAATTTTTTTCTACTGGAAATTTGTGCTTTCCTTTTCTTTAAAAAATTATATTATGAATTATTGAAGTAGTTGCTGAAGGCCTTTTTAACTGAAATTTAACATCATCAGAACTTCTGAAATTCTCTAACTTAGCAACATCTTATAATAATTTTGAAATAATTTTGTCCAAAATTGAACACTTGGGAAGCAAACAGCATTCCAGCACATTATTGTTGAACAATTTTCAGTGTTTCTCATTGAAACCCAGTAGATACCAAGTTTTCTACTCATCTCCGAAAGGCTGCACTAAAGAGCCCTTTTTGCTGCCAAGAAAAGCTGTCTGAAAACCATTGACGAGTCTTTTCTGTTTTCTTCAGGAGTGCAACTATTTAATTTGACTGCTAATTATTTAAATGCCTAATCAGTGAATTTGTTATAATCCTAATTTGTATTACAATTTTCAACCCCAGGCTATAGATCCCTTGCAAGCTTTTTAATACATATTCACTTTTAGTAGAATGTAATACATCTCTTCACTTTCTTGCCTTTCGTGTACGCGTCAGGCATTAAATTGTCTCCCGCAGGTGAGCAGAGAGGCAGAAGGCAGTTTCCTGGATGCATTTGGGTTTCCCCACCCTCATGCCTGTTTACATGGGGCTCTGGCCAGTCTGGGGATGCCGTTCCCTGTTCATCTCCATGTATGAATCTCTGACACAAAGAAATCCCATTGCCGTTCCTGGGACACGCGTTTGGAAATAGGACAACTGTAAACACGTCCTCATCTGGAGGCTTATTTTTCTGCCTATAACTGCTGGCAGCGGCTCTGCTTCTCCAGGGAAGGAGGAGTGAGAACGGTCTGTAATCCTTGACTGAAGTTGTTAAATGTTCATTTTCCTGCTTTGGAGGAACTAAGCTGCTGTCAGCGATATCGGCAAAAATTAATTTTATAGTTTTATCTTTTTCTTGTTATAATTTAATGTTCTAATCATAGTTACAAATTAATTAAAGTCTTACGCCTTTTCTAACCCCTTGAGAACTGCCTTGGAAATACTTTGTGGTAGTAACCCACCATTTGAGAGCGAATCATGGGGGAAATAAGCTATAAAACACAGAGAGAGTAGTAAAAATCTATTGTGTGGACAGTTTTTGCTGGTTAAGTAAATCTGACAAGGAGACTGGCTAGTTTCTACAGTGGTCAGTGGTGTGTTCCTGCTAGACTCATTTGTCCTTTT
This sequence comes from Gymnogyps californianus, assembly GCF_018139145.2. Lineage (NCBI taxonomy): Eukaryota > Metazoa > Chordata > Aves > Accipitriformes > Cathartidae > Gymnogyps > Gymnogyps californianus. Next base: position 55,973,770 of record NC_059474.1, on the reverse strand, counting down.
GTCTTTGCATGTTTAACCGATGCAAATATATTTTCTGTTTCTTAGGAGAGCACTCATCTCAGGGGAAGAATAAAACTCGGCAACTCTTCACACCTCAGCAATAAATACGTAAGTTTATTACTTTTGTCTTACGTCCTGTAACATTAGTGTTTGTTAGCCTTGGTAATACTTATTAGTCTCAGTATTGTGCCATGTAACTAAACAAAACGGTTAAAAATGCAAAACAAAAAGAGCAATGACTTCAGTTGGTGGCAGCCTCAAGGAGCAATGGCTTAAACAAAACTCAGCTTGAGGACACCATCATGAACAGTCCCAGGCAAGCTGAGGGACTGAAGAAGCTGCCACCTCCCAGAGGTAGACCTTTATAGGCATAGCATTTGGCTTTAACTGTTCAGCATTTCCTGGTTGTAATTCCCTAGGTGAATTTTCTTTTTGTTTGTGTGAGAAGTAAGAGATTTTTAAAGGCAGTTACCTATAAAAAAAGGAACTTGGTACCCAGAAGTATTCAGCTCCTTTGGTTTCATGAAAAATCTGTGTCCGTTTCCACATCATGCAAAAGCAAACACTTTCATTGAGGTGGTTTATTATGGCTTGAAATCCTTGGTGGCTAACATGCAAAACTGGCAGGTGTTGGACAGTATTTTTAAGTGTGCGAGGGCAGAGACTGTCAGAGCACCTCTGAAACCCACTGTTTGTGATGTGGGCGCTGCATTTTCCTTCATGTACGAAGCTTTCTCAGGCACCACAATCTCCACTTCCCATGGAGCTGCTTCTCTCATTTGTGGGGAAATGGGGTCCTTTGCTGAGGGTGGGAGAGGGAAGCGGCTGCGGGAAAGGAGTGGGCTGTGGGAAGGGCCCTGTGTGACCAGGGTAGTGCAGGGAGGTGGAGGAGAGGGATGGCCTGAGGAACTAGGTGTCACAGCACGTGTAGGATGGATCGGACAGAGGCAGCTATGTTGGGCCCGGACAAAGCCCAGCCTTCCACCATCATTGTAGGATGAAGGCCCTCTAGAACGGGTCCCATCGCCCTCCACTGAGAGAGAGCTGGTTGACCAGAAATGTGGAGAGACCCTTTTGCAAAACATCTTTGATGGTTTTGGCCTATTCTCATTTCCCCCAGGATGTACAAAATGAGCTTTCCTGATGTCAACAGTAAGGACAAAATAACCTTCTTTGTCCCTTGAATTAGAGCAGCAGAATGCAATTTTGCCTACATTACTGAAAACCCAGAGGTGGTTCTGTTTGTGCAGATGCAGGACAATGTCCTGGACAACAGATTTACTCCTTATTGTCTATTCCATACTGAATTTACTCTATGTCGTCCATTTCAGCTTACTCTTATGTTCCTGAACAACTTTACCTGGAATAATAATCCTGAGATACCGTTGTCGTTTCAGATGTGAAGCAGCCTGTTTTATCACACTATGCAGGAACATCCCACCAAAGTTGCAGTTCCACAGGAAATGTGGAGCAGCTGAAGCTTTTTACCAGGCAGGACACTTGCATTAATGACCAGCTCTTGACTTCTAAATCTCAAGTGTCTCCTGTCCCTTGTGGAACGACATGTAATTTTTTGATGGCTTAATAACTGGTATATTGTATGTATTTATTATTTTCACATATAGTAAAAGCAGGAAAACTTTCAAGAAGGTTGAAGAGAATGTAAAAATCAGGTGACGTTTGCATAGTAGTTATTAAAAATGTTTTCTGCACATACAGGAAAGAATATGTTAGCATACTTTGTTGATCTTATGGTAGATAGGGTTCTTTTAATTGTATGTAGCAAAACACAAACAGGGCCTGACCCTTGAAACAGTACTGGGCAAATTGCCACTATGAAAATTAATTCAGCGATTTCCATGAGACTCCTCACTGTAGCACACACTTCGCTCGTCATAAATGTTTACAGGATGGGATGCCTGGGTGAAACGCTGAAGTGTGTGCTTTTTTCTGTGAAGGGGGGAATATACCTTGCACTGAGGCTCTTTGAAGTTCTGTAAATTACTGAATATGATCTTTGTAATGTAGCAGGCAACATAGTTTATTATCACCTGTTCCTTGGCTAATTGCATTACATGTGCTATAAATACATCTCCTATATAGCCTGGGGTGCACAGTGGGGATCAGCAAGATAAGCAATTTTACCGATGAACCACCTTCTCTCTGTTCTGAGTAATGCATGGGATTCCTGTGGGTTATTGAATAACTCTGGAAGTTTAAAGAGTGTTTCAAGTGCTAATTACAGACTCTCTTAATTTGTACAGAGCTGGCAATTCAAAAATATCAAGTAGTGCTTCTACCTGCATGTATCCTGCTTTTCTAGAACTATAAATGTTTGAAAATTATATTACTGTGAGCATCTGCTCAGTCTCAATCCACTGATGCTGGTAGCATGCCAAGAACCTCCATTGTTTTATTGGTGAATGGAAAGAAGACAACTGGTGGTGTAAGTGCAGGACCAAGAGCCAGGACGATGATCTAAGTTTTGATACCTATTGATACAATGCTTTTGAGGAACTTCTTTCTCCAATTTCCCTCCCTGAAATAATAAAACTTACCTAGCAGTATGGTAAGAGATTGAGCAGATTTGTTAGTTCATGTTTATACACGAAGCTGAAAAGTGTTCATTTCCCTGTGCTTGGCCGGTGCTCTTATTTCCACTTTGATGGGTCTAATAATCCTCTGTCTTAGTGGCACCAAGAGAAACTTTTGATGAAGCTCTGTAAAAGATGGGGAACCAACAAGTGTCCTCCATGCTGCTGCTGAACTTATGTGGTTCATGCAGGTATTCCTGGATCACTTGGGTTGCTCAGGAGCAGAGGAGTCTTGGATGCCTACTTTGGAAAGGTCAGGCCATCTAAAATACACTAGTTGGCATCTGCAACTATTCAGATTCCCGATTGCTGAAGTTTCCTATGAAAAAAGCAATCATTGTGGATTTTCATGTTGTTTTAAAAAAAAAAAAATATTTTGTTGCATGTTGCATTATACTGAAAGGACAGTAGAAAAAAGCAGAGAAAGATTGTGAAATATATATATATGTTTGTGCAAAATTTGTTCAGAAACTACCACGGTGTGTCAAGAAAAAAAAATTTAACTGCCTATTAAAAGTTATTCTCTTCATTAAGCAGCTCTTCTTTTTCTCTTTGCAGAAATGCAATTCATTACCCATACCTAATACAACTGTTGTTCATCACTCTGCATTCCTGTAGCACAGCACAGAGTGAGCTGAGCTCTTTACGGTGAGCCTAGAGAGCAGACGTTAGATGTTCTGGCCATGGTGGTGGCAGGGGGAGCATGAGACCTTGCAGAAGGCATGCTGGGGGTGGCAAGTGGAGTACAGAAAACTCCTCCTCATTACAAGAGTTGATGTGAGAGAGCAGGGCTCGCTGGAAATCTTGGTACTGGAAAAGTGAAAAACACCAAAACGGGGAGATGTTTGGGCTTTTCATGATAAGGGGCATGGCAGACAACCAAGCTCTCATCAGAAGGCTGGGAAACGTATCTCAAAGTGACTGGCTTGTCTAAGTGTGTGTGAAGCAAAAGAGGTGGGTTTAGTGGAGAGCAGAAATGAAGAACCTGTGATCCTCTTAACCCCTGAGGCAACAGAGCTTGTGGTAAAGGGAAATGTATGAGCTTCCATCCTTGTGAAGGATCGGGAGGGAACTGATGTTTATATGAAGGAAAGAAGACAGATTTGCTTGAAGGATATCTGTAAAGCACAGAAAGGATTTGGAAGAATATTTGGGGCTCGCTCTTCTGCAAAGCTGGAGATGCTGGAATTGGCTTTAATGGGAGGTGATGAACGGACTGCAGAGAGAACTCAGTTATTAAAGAAGAGTTACACGCAATGGCTCAGGTAGATGAAAGAAAACAATTTGAAATTAAAGAGAAATCAATTCCAGTTGTCTGGCTCAACAGCTCTAGTGTAACACATGTCTAAAAGATCCACTCAAGTTTTTCTAGTCACTAGCGCGGCCAAAAAAAACCCCAAAAGTTGGTCCCTCACATGCAAGGTTTGTCTATATGAGGATACCTAGGAAAGTGGATCTACATTTGTAAAACACTTTCCACTAAAGTTTGACTAAATCTTCTGTGGACAGTCCCACCTAAATTGAGTGTTCTTCAGCTTCTGTGTCATAATTTGCTACAGAAGTGAATGACATCCACTTCAGTGTGGAATGAGCATGCCCACACGAATGTGATTGAACTGGATCCTCTTCCAAATTAGTTCAGCTCATGAGTTACTACTTAGACAAGTTTTTAGGTCAAGCATATGATTCTGATCTACATGTTACAATCCAAGACTAAAGAACATAATTGGCTGGCAAAGACTTTGTTTGGGGTATTGTTAGTCACTGTCAGTAAAGCCTGCGGGGCCCAGGTTTGCCAGGAGAAGGACGTTTTCAGCAGTGTTCATCTCAGGCTCAGCTTGGGAAGGCGAGCTACTGTCTTCAAGGATCGAAAAGTTTCCCTGAGCTCTTCGCAGAGTCCTAACCCTGTTCAGTTAAAAGACTTGCAATATTTTGGGAGTGACCAACTGCAACAAACTGGGATTTTGGACCCAGTCCCAAACAAGACACGTGGGCACTAAAGAAAACAAACAAACAAACAAACAGATGTGGTACAGTGTATTGACTATTGGCTTTCTACTCTAAGATGCTGTGTCAAGCAACTTATTTGATTCACATAAGAGAAAAAATACCAGAAAGAAAAAGACTTTGATCATTATTTACAGGAAAAAGGTCCAGAAATGAGAAAACAGCATAGAAAAAATGAAAATAATTATTTCTAAAAAGTAGGGGCTGAAGAGGTAGGCATTAGGTGCTTTTAAAAATCCCACGAGCAGCTAATGGGCTGCAATTATTTTTGCATGTTTGGCTGAGGGCCTCGTGAGCTGCTCATGAACAGGTCAATCTCTTGTTCGTTATTCTGCTTATTGGATCACAGGAATCATTCTGGCCCTCGACACCCCAGGGTCTGTGGACAGGACTATTTACAGGCTGCTTATGGCACTGCTCAGAAAGGCGCTTAAATAAAAAATATTCCTCAGGGGCCCTCTGTTCGGTGGGGGAAAGCTGTACCATCTGCCAGCAAGGCCGCTGCGAGGGGAAGCAGCGGCACCGTCTGGATACTTCACCCTCCAAAACCCCAAAAGGCTTTTGTGGTTTCAGAGCGACTCCACTCCACTGAAAAGGGGTGAACCATTTAACCGCACACCAGCATGCAGTAGACTTAGAGAAGGGCATAAAGCACGTAAGTCTCCCTGGCTCAGGACGGGGAGGGCGTTTGCAGCAGGTCTGGGACGCCTCGGTTGCCAGCAGCCCTCTGCTGACCCCAGGATCCGTTTTTTCTGCTGTGCCCCATGGTGGCAACGCTGCTGTTTGCAGCCTACCCTTCAATTTTTGGGCGAGGGAGCAGTGCAGCGCGCTGGCTATTGAATTGCTGTTGGATTTCTGCAGCACCGGAGCGCTCCCCAGGACTCACCTGCCGGAGCATCCCCTGGCCCCGCTGCTGCACTCCGGCACGCCGGGCACTTCCAGCACACTGTGCCTATGGGCAAAGTGCTCTCCTCAGGAAGCTTTAAACATACATCTCAGGGCCTCGCTGGCACCATTAATTATGGCTTCTCAATTTCTTCAAATTAGGACTCTATATCTAATAAAATAAATGAGCTTAAAGATGACTCTATTGATTCCCAATTGAGGCAGCTTTTCAGTTTATGGCCAAGGGCAATCTATAAAACACACGCTTTAATTAACCCCGGTGAATGCAGCTGTCATGAAATGCCAATACCCTCAAAATACTCAGCACAGACAGCTGAAGGATCTTCTTAGCTCCCTTGTGTCCACCCTGCACACTCCCCTGGGTGAAGAGCTGTGGCAGAGGCACTTCCCCACCGGGCTGCACCAGGGCCAGGGCCAGAAACCTCTCTGCTACCACCACCATCTTCGTTGCTGGAAGCGCCGGCTATGCCTGTTGACGTGCCTGTCTGTTTGCCTTCATCTTGAGGGTTGGACTAGATGACCTTTAAAGGTCCCTTCCAACCTAAACCATTCTATGATTCTATGATCTTATCCACCCATGGCTTTGCAGGTATGCAGGAGAAAGACCCACGAGCAGCCTGCTGGTGGCCTGCAAGGGACACCAAGCAGGTCCTGCTGGGGCGTGGGGACCCCGCACCATGGTGGGCAGCTCCGAGGCTGTTCTTCAGGCAGCTACAGGTAACCCTTCGTCCTGTGGCTGTCACGTTGTGACTGTACCTCTTCCCTGGAAGGATCTCCTGTAACTTAAGGGTACTAAGCAGCTCCAGGTGCTGCACAGAGTTTAGGCTGTTATTTGAGGTTAAAGCTACTGCAGTGCCTCAGCAGTGTAGCCCCAGCATGGGTTCTGATGTGCTTCAGGACACTCACACGTGGCAAAATTCATTTCTTTCATCAACAGCACATGATCCAGCCTTTTCATCCACCCCTTTTGATCCCCACGGGCAAACCTTCCACAGGAGAAAAAGAAGACGCACTTTCTGCCCAACTTGTGCAAGCACAGGGTGCCGTGTCACACCCGTCCCACTCCCTCGGTTTCTGCCTCTGCCCCGCCACTGCCGTTGTTCCCTGTGCCGTGGGACAGCCTGCGAACGGCCCTTTCCTTCAAAACCTGCCCGAGGGATCTGAACCTGCAGCATCTTTGGGGGAAGCGAAAGGAGCAGCACTCAGGACCTCTGGCTGGCCAAGGGCGAAACGCAAGCCTGCCTGTGGGGAAAGCGTGCCTCGCTACCTCACATGGCAGGGTTTCTGTAGCAGAGATGCCAGCTTTTGGGGCCACATCATAGCACTCAAGAGAACAGCACTAAACAGTGCAACTACAGAACTCACCCCCACAAAAAAACCCACTAAATAAAACTGGGAGGGAGGAGAGGGCTATGCGGGCAAGGAGCATTTTGCTGGTTTTCACCTCTGCTTTCCACGGTACATTAATTTTTTCCAGATGTGGTGCTTTCTGATAGAAAAGCAACTGTGTTATTGTGGTCTTTATTATTATTAACAACTTTCAGCTTTCTTATTACATCAGTAGGACACTTCCCTGGTCAGGGTTGCTGTTCTTCTAATGAACGTGGCTCATTTGTCTCCTTGCCTCCCTCCCTCCCCACTCTGCTTTTTGTCTGCTTGCTCTTTGGGTAGTAATTTGATGTGTTGAGCTCTCACCACCTCCGCTGCCCCCAGGGCTGAAGTTCTGACGATGCTAAACAATTAAAATGCAATGCAATTACAGGCAGTACAGAACAGCAGAGAATAAGCCAGCAAAAATTCAGCCGTGCATAACACTGTGGAGACTGTGTGGCTGTCAGTCCCCAACTCCAGGAGATAATTTGGTTTTTCTAAGAAGCAATAATTGAGCCTTTCGCATGTGCCACGGTTATGAACTAGTCAAAAGTCTGTTTGCTGTGCACCCAGGAGCACCAGATGGATTGGATAGTCCCCGCAGCTCTTCGGGGGCTGCCAGCTTTACACTTCAAGCCTTTTCTAGCTCCTGTACTTGTAGGTTATTCTTTTGACAGCTTTTATGCATACAAGCGCCTTGTCTGAATTTAGCTGGTGAAGTGAGGGAGGAAGGGTGAGGAACAGCATGCCAAACGAAACCTGCGTAGCTGAGGGGAGTTCAGAGCCAGAGCTGAACTCTGCTGCTTGCATCTGCCCCGAGAAAAACCCACGGGAGAGACAAAACCATCCCCGACCTTCAGCCCTCAGATTACAATAAGTGCTGTTTGCTGCGGGTCAGGATGCGGCCACAGGTGCCCCACGCCAGCCAGTTTGATCACACTCAGATACTTTCAGTCCTATTTTGATGAGCCCTATGCATACCTTTCCAAAGAAGACTTAGTACCAGGGAGCTCAGCAAAGAGCTGCTACTGTCAAAAAAGTAACTGGAAGGAGACTTTTCACCTGGGATTTAACGGCTTACCTCCGTGAAGCACACACCCAATGCAAAGGGCCGAGAGGAGGTGATTGCAGGTACCTGCAGCCGCTCTGCACAGAGTGCTGAGCATCAGGGCTGCTTGGACTTGTGGGTCAAATCCCAAAGGTGAACTACAGAAAACTCTAAATGCTTCCCCCTGCTTAGCCAGAGCCCCTGCTCACAGCAGGGGGGCAAAGAGGTGGCATCAGGAGGGAAAGCACCTCCTGGGTACAAACCCCGCGTGGCTGCCCAGCGCAGCTCGTCTGCCCTGGACTTGCCGGGCTTGCTTCCCACACCCATCCCAGGTCCCTCCCTCGCATCCCAAAATCCGTGGGCATTCATTGCAGACGTGGACAGCAATCACTTAATTCCTATTGCACTACAGGGATTTAATCTCTGCAAGAAATTAAACATTGCCTCATTGCAAGGCAGAGGTGTGATCTGGAAAGAGGAGAGATGGAACTTTGTTTTCTTGCATTTGCAAAAAACTTGTCTGAAAAACTGCAGCTTTCAGAGGCTTGCCGTGGATTGCAGAACGAAGGTGACTTCTAGATCCAGAAATATTTGATTAAAAATATTCCAGACTTTTTTTTTTTCCATTAAATGAGGGCACGTAACCAGCTGGTTTACTGTGCCAGTTTTAGGAACACGATCATTAGGATTCAGCTGCAATGCAAAGGCAATGCACTAACTTAAGCTGAGCCTCAGTCATTAGGCACATATGTTTTTTATTTTCCATAGCTGGGTCTGACATATAGAATTAGTTCTTTTGTCTGTGTGTGTTGGAAGCAGCAGGAATTAGTGTAGAGTATAAACAGCATACCTGATGGAGCAAAATAAGGAAAAGTTAAGGGACATAATTACTGGAGCGAGCATTCCAGGTATTCAAGGTGGTGTTCAGGGAAGAAGAAACCCTAACTATTATGGATAAAATAATTTCTAGGCTTTCAGAGATCCCTTTCAAATGGAGCATATTAATACTTAAAGTCTGTGTTTTCTAATTGAAAATGAGTAACATTATCCCCATGTTACGGAGAGGAAAAAATGAGAGCGAAAGCGCACCACGTTGCCAAGGCATGGTGTGCATCTGTGGTGGGGACGGGGACAGCAGCTCACCATGGCTCACGTAGGCCCTGCTCCTGCTTTGCTGTGCAGGTTTAATGCCCAGGAAAACACATTTCAGGCCTGAAGTCCTGCAAGTGAAACAGAAATCAAGGGAAGTTACAACTGCTGCTCATCTTTTTAGAGGATAATACTGGGATAACGTTAACTGCTCCCAGTTTTGTTTTTTTTTCCCCCTCCAAATTGTTCACCTCTGTGTGGTGTTTGCAGCTCACCTGATGCTATTTGCCAGCAGCTGCCTTACCAGAAATATTTGGCAGACAAACTTGTTGCATCACCCTCCCAGACTGCCTCTCACCACCTCCCAGCATCACTGCCCCATTTGCCGGGGCAACAGCCAGTATGAGGTGAGACCAACACCAATAAGCTCCTGTGCCATTTGCATTCATCTCCTGTATTAATTAAAATCGGTCTATTTTTAGTTAAGCTCACTTGCAATTTCCAGCATGCCATAACAAAGTGCCAGAGAAACAGTGAAACCTTCTGGTGCAAATCCTCCCTCTCCTTTGAGAGAGCCAATACGAAGCGGTCTCTGACAGCCGCTGTGCACTTGCATGGAGAAAACATGTCCCCATCTGCATCTGATAATGGCCCAAAACCCCTGACAGGTGAGCCTACAGCACGTCAGGTCTGGGCTCTTGGTCAGGTTAATTTTCTTAATTATGTGTGTTGTGTTAAGCAATACTCTGAAGCAACACAAAATACCAGATACATAACTAAGAAAATTAACCTCAGTCACTTCATACAAATAAAAAGGTTACTGGGACACGAGATGATCCTGGCCCGGCTTAGCTGGAAAATCTGGAATCACCTTCCCTGCTAAAAACAGCCTGGAGCCAAAGGGTGCCATGGGGAGAATATGGGTCCCACAGGGCAGGAGTCTGCCATGCAGGGACCCTGGTATTTATTTATTTGCTATACATATGTGGGTCAAGCTGCTGGTATTTTTGGTGCTGTGCAGTTTCAGATGCAACTCTTGGTGGGGCATTGCCTTTGCTTCTGCAAATGGGCAGCGGGTTGTTAGAAACAGGAGAACCTTAAGCAAAGCCACCAAAGACTGGGATATATTCCTGTTGTTTATTCTAACCTACTGTCCTTTAATGTTGAGCCATGTCAGACAAACTAGGATGGGTGGTGATGGTCTGGGTTAAATGGATACTGTGCCTACCTGCCCCTTTCTGCCTCTTTTTCTCCTCAAAAGGAAGTTATCGCTGTCTCGGTCCTGCCATGTTAGCAGTTCCTCTGCCCAGCCTCTGAATCACACCACACAGGATTTGGGTTCAGCAACCTCTGCTTTCATATGAGCAAGTCACAAAACCAGCCACCCTCTGTTCTCCAGCAGACGGCGGGGAGGGAAGACACAGCACCAAACTGGTTTTATCACGGACCAAACTGGCTGCCAGCAATGCTTCCCATGGCGTGCTGGTGGCAAGGCACGAGACCCAGGGACGGTGGCAAGGCACAAGCCCAAGTACTGGCCCTGAAGCCAGCGCAGCAGGGGAGCTCAGATCATTAGGAAACCGGAGGCGGCTTAGCTTTGTGCTGTGGAAAATGAACATGACCTTCTCTTGCAGAGGGAGCGGTGCACCAAAGCAGCTCAGTGTCCCGGACGTATCCGCACCCAGGCGGGGAGGGCTGGGCTCACGTGGGAGCCCAGTGGCATGTTAGGAAGCAAAAGCTGGTTTGGCAAGCCAATGCCTTTTAATAATGCATTTTAATACCTGGAGAGGAAGGTAATGTTCTTTGTAAGAACATCACCTCTGGTTATGTTGGGGTCTCTTTTCTGTACCAAACTCCCCAAGCAGATTTCTAGACACTCAACAAACCAACAATTTCTTGCCTTTGTTTCACCTCACGGCAGGGAACGACAGCTGGTGCTCCAACTTTAACCAGCATTGCTTCCTGCTACCTGCTGTACGGCCTCCCCGAAATGCCTTCAAGGCATGGATGGCAGCTGAGCTGCTTCAACGGTCTCACATGCTTCTTGTTTTATTACTTTGTGAGATCTTAAAAAACAGAAGAATATCTTTGCTTTTTGGTATGCGCAGCCCGTGCTGCCAGGTGGTATTTCATCTTTGCAGGCAGAGACCACCAGGAGGTTGACAGCCATCACTGTATTAATATGCTGTTGGGTTGTGCAGGGCCATAAAAACAGTGCCGTTTGGTTTGGCCGTGGGAGGCAGGTGTTGCAGCAGGCAGATTCGGGTTTTCCCAGCCCGTGAGCTGTCCGGGCAGGGCACTAGAAAAGACTCTGCAATATGAACGATGGGGATGCCCAGCACATGCTCTCTCATTGTGAGAAACATCAACAAGGAGTTTCACCAGCCTTTGCAAAAGCAGCAGAGCAGCACAACCCTCCGTGGTTTGCCACCCCAACACTGGTGTGATGCTGGGGTGCAAAGATCAAGCGTGGTTTCCAACAGGCAGCACAAAGCGGTGAGGACCGGTGAGCAGCCCAGCCCAGCATGCTGATGAACACTCAACCGACAGCAGATGATTTCCCAGGCCGGGCTTCTGTGCTGAGCAGCCCGGCGTCACGCTGCCACACCCGAGCTGGCTCCGAAACGGGAAAGGCTTTTGCCGTGCCGGGGTGCTGTGCCGGCGGTGCACTGCAAAGCCAGGCGATGAGTCTGGGAGCTGCTAGGCCAGCGCGGCTACCCTGCCGCTGGTCATGCTCCTGGGGAGGAAGCTGCTGGCTGTATTTTTGTACGCAAAATGAAATTTCTCTGTGTTTTTTCCTTATCCACATTCACTTGCATCAAAGCCTCAAGTTTAGGCAGAAACCAGCACAGCTGTGAAGGAACAAAAAGTTTCTTCTAACGTGATGTACAACAAAACTCAGTTGCTTGGTGGGCTATTTCTTTGGAAGCAGGTCCATTGCTTTGGGTCTGCAATTAAAAATACCAACAGTAGCCTGAATGTGCTCTCTTAAGAGATTTCCCTAGGCCTGCTTATAAGGAAAGGAAAAAAGAAGGAAAGAAAAAAGTATCATTCCTGTCGGAAGAGATATCCATCCCCTGTCTTTACCCAGGACTTCAGCTGGTTCCTGAGCTGCATGTTGGCACTCAGAGCACAAAGGCCTCCAGCTCTGCAAGCAGAGCCTTTGCTCTGCACCTCCACCTTCCTCAAAAAAAGCTCATACCTGCCTGAAAAATACTACTGAAGCAGGATGGAGACGTTACCTTTTCAGGTTATTTATTCAGCAGATGTGGTGGAAGGGAGGGAGTGCTTTGAATTTGCTTTGAGTTAGTTCTGGATATGAACACGATGGCGAAAAAGACTCATCAAGACGTCTCGGTTTTTCCAGAGGGATTTGACATCTTGACGTGGGAGAAGGGAAACAGCCCAAAGCGTTAATGAAGTTCAGCCCTGGGGCAGAGATGGAGGGAGCAGATGCGTGATTATAAGAGCTGAACTTCCTTAACTGAGAATTGCAACCAGGCGCGCTGAGCTTTTTTGTACGCAAAGAAACCATTTCTGTTCCTTAACAGCCATTTATAAACCTACTGCCGTGCAGATAATCTTCCCAAAGACAACTGGGCTTGACTAAAATGTTACATCCATCCATTTCACCATAGCTACCTCATAACACAGATGCGAAACGAGCTAGGTAACAGCAATTTGTATTCACAATAACATGCCAACCTAAACCATAACACTTTCAGCTTTTGCTCTCCTTCCCTAAGGCAGTTTGGTGTCTTGTTTCCACCCCACTGTTTGTTGGTGGGGTTTGGGGGTTTCTTTCCTTATGTCATTTCACCTGGGAGATGCTCTGGGGAGTAGCTCTCAACCTGCATTTCACACCACAGCTGTCTCATGGGTGTGTTTTTTTTTTTTTTTTTTTAGCTGGACTGTTTGCTGGGCTCTTGCTTGAAAAGGAGAAATTTTTTTGGCCATCTTCTGAAAACAGGATGGTTACCGAGAAGGGAATATTTGCAATTTCTTTTTTTTTTCCCAGCTGTGTTGCCTGCTCGAGCCATCGGTATGAACAGTTTCTCACCCTTCCGGAGGGCATTTAGATGCCACCGGAGTGGCAAGGTACAGGGGCTACTGCCCCGGCTTGTCCCGCAGCTGGGCCAAGAGGCACACAAACCCGCAGGTGCTTTTGGGAGCACCACGCCGGGGCCGCCAGGGCCGCTGGGGCCACAGCAGGAGTTTGCTGGGTAAAAGAGCTTGTGGAAGAGCTTGTGGAAAAGCTCTGAAGAAGCAGCAGCTTCCCCCTGCTCTGGGACACATGGGCTGCCCTGAGGTGATGCCCCCGAGGGGGGTCATCGGGCTGGGACTGGGGACGTGTCCCTCCTTGGCTGCCAGCCCCTGCCTGTCCAGGTGGCTTCTGTTCACATCGGCTTTACGTTTGGTTTAACAGGTTTGGCAAAGGCCCATTCGTGTGACAGGCTGCTGATGGAGCAGGTGTAAAACAAGCAAACAAAATCGAAGCAGCAGTTTGGATTGAACTTCCGTGAGATCTGTTCGAAGAAGTAAATATATAACTTACCAAATATACAACCTATGAAATCCATAAACTGCAACAGAGGACTAAATAATTCCTGTCCTAAAAATAACTATTAAAAAGTTGCTTTACAGAAGAAAGCAATGCTTTTTGTATAGGACAACTTGCAGCAAACTTTTTTATCTTTTAATCCAAATAGACCAGAAATATCGTCAGTGTAACAATGCAACTATCTTTCATTTTTGTTTCTCCCCAAGCAGAGAGAAATTTGGCGTTCTGATTGCAAATGCCCTTTATGTCAACCACGGGCGTGCTGCATCCAGTGGTGGTGGGTAGGTAACAGTGCCTGAAATCCATGCCGGTTTATTTTTCCCTGGGGTTTCCATTCCCAGAAACTGAAAACCCCACTGATGAAATAGAAGAATTTTTCAAGGAGAAGTGCAAGACGGGAAGCCCCTGTGCAGGGCTCCCACACGGGGAAGGATATTTCAGCAGCGACAGCCCCTGAGCTGTGAAGCGCCATGGCCAGCTGGCAGATGGAGATGTTCGCAAGCAGTGAAACCAGAGCTTGGGAAATGTGTAGGTCTCGCTTAGCCCTGCAGGCAATTAGAGAAAAGACCTGTGCTTTCAGCACGATGCTTTCTTCCAAAAATATGGACGGGTAGATGCCGTCGGCGCTCACTGGCGAAGTGCTGTGTACCTCCCGGTGACTGACGGGGACGCTTGCTGCCAGCCCACGTCAGCACCCTGGGTCTAGGAGCTGCTGCTGGCTCCTCGTTCCCTCTGGAGACAATTTGCTTTTTCAGTGGGAAAGGTAGATGGTGATGGTGATGAAGATGATATTGATGGTAATGATCATGGTGATGGTGCGCTCCCCAATGGGTTGCTTAAGGTCTTTGCTCCACTAATTAAAGTTTCCTCTGTTTTGCAGCCTAAATGTTGAACACACCAGTTTATACCGCTATATTCTTGCAATTGCCCTTAATCTTACAGGTTTTTTACAAGGGGAAGAGCTTCATGGGAGCTGGCAGTGCTGGTCTCGAGGTAAGGCTTTGGCTTGTGGAAGGGCTTGTGCTTTCTAAACATGCAGATTTTAGTTTGGTAGCTAAAAAAAATACCACCAAACCCCAAAAAAACCCAAAATGAAACCCTTCCTTGTCCTTCCTCCTGAATATTTATTAGTCTTTTGCTGAAAACTCTTATGCGACTGTTTTAACTTTAACCCTAGTAAATAGCAATTAAAATGAAATCAAAGGATTTGATTTTTTTTTTTCCTAACTGGTGAAAACCTAACACTTTAGATCCTTATTTCGACTCTCTGAAATCTTGAAGTTTTCAGCTGTTCAGCTATTCCTCTGCCTGTGTTTCACAACAGGGCTGGAAGGAGGTTTGCTCTGCTCCCGGGGACAGCACCTTTCCTTCCTCCCGAGGCCCTGCTCTCCTATGAAATAGGGTGTGGATCAAGAGGTCACACAGCAAAAAAAGTTAAATTAAAATGAAATTAAAATTTGGTTTATCTTCTCGCCAGTCTGCTACTGGACCTGCATTTGGAGGGATTGACTGGGGCTCCTGAGAGCAGCAGCAACCCCGTCTCAGCGCTGCCAGATGCAGGGATGCTCCTCAGCTCCTGGTCCCATGGGCACTCTCGGGTGTGGGGGAAAATGGTGGAAATTCATCCAGTGCTGCGGACAGCGTAAGGATATTTTCAGCTCATGCTTTACATGAGGAGGATTGTTTCTTACAAGCTTCTCTGTTATTACTACCATTGTTTTTAGTTAATTGGCAAAGTATTGAGTGTTTAAGGATGGGTGGAGATAACTCTCTCATTTTCCTCAGTCCTGTGTCTGGGAATTGAAGCAAAGGCTCGTTTCAGTTGTCGTATCCACGTCCTTCATTTCTCATATTCAGTGCCTGGAGACTGGTATGAGGTACTTAATTATTCATATATTAAATATATATTTGGAATTGCTCTAGCACCTTAGCATTTTTATATCAAACATTAAATGTCCTTTAGGATTTTTCTTATCTAAACCTCTGCCCTTTGGACCCAACATTTTTGGAAAGCAAAAGCATTTAAGCTGAGATGAAGCACAAGTGGATTTACTGGAGTTTGAAACGTCCCACGTGTTAAAGCAGGGACCCTGTCCACACACACTCCTGAGGCAGCTGAGGCTGGCCGAGCGGACTCAGCTCCGTTTGTATTTCAGGGCAGGACTGGATGGCTTTTAGCAGGAGTGTGTTATCAGGGGCGAGGGAGGAGGGAGCACTGAGGAAAAGGAGGGGCAGCTCTTAGTAAGTCAGGCATTTCAAGGAGATCAGGCTTGGTCTTCCTCATTGCTGCTAGATGATCGCAGCAGGGGACTGGGAGATGTTTACTGTAAGGCCCAACACTTTTTAATTAAAGCCACTATTGAAAATATTCATCACTCGGTGGTGGGAGGGACAGAAACCTCCTGCCCCTTCTCTGCACATCACAGGGAAGCTGAAAAGGCCACATACCTGTTTAATCTCCTCCCATGCGGGCTAGCTTTGAAGCAAGGTGTAACACCTCTGAAACACCCCTGCCTTGCCATTTCAGGAAGGAAGAAATTTGCATCTATTAACTTCCAAAAATAAAAGGTTAATTAAAGCCAACAGCCTAAACTAAGCCCAGATTGAGCTGGCTTGGTATACCAATCACCTGGAGGTACAGCATCAGGATTTTCACATGACGGCTAAGGTTCAGCAAGACTTTTCGGCAGGAGAAGATGCCTCAGAAAGTGAGAAACCCAGGGTTCACTGGCCAGGGGTTGTCACCTCTGTACTCTCCCAAATCAGGGGTACCCTGGGGATCAAAGCAAGTGTCATAAGGTAATTTAAGCAGGGTAAAAGTAATATAGGATGTTGTATACCAAAGTAGCCTGCTGCAGGGCTATCAATGATGACAAGAAACTCTACAATGACATGAGAAGACCCACTTGCCACCCCAGTTGGGTCGGTGCTGCCTCTCTCTCTTTGACTCACTATCTTTAATGACCAAAATAATTTCGAGCTGTGTGTAGGCAAACAACTGGACTCCACGAGGCGGCCGAGGTCCAGCGACTAGCCCAGTCCTTCAGCCCCATGACCACGGCTGTGGTTGTCCACAGGGGGCCTGCCCACAGTTAAGTTGGTTTCACTACCAGTGGGACCCAAGCAAAAGAGGGCTGCATCGCCCTTGCTGCTGCCAGGGACACCCAGCTCCCCAGACAGCCTGGGACAGGGAGCTTCCCCAACACAACCCTGCAGACCAGTCCCTGTAAATCCACAAGAGGGATGTAGGGAGATAGGCAAGGATTACCAAAAGAAGCCCCCAAAAGATGATATTATTGACTAGCAAAAATTTGTACTAGTCTCACTGAGGATTGCATTTCACTTCGTGCATCAAAACGTGCTTTTGCTTGACTATAGCAATGGTTGTGACTATAGCAATGGTTGTGACTTCAGAATATGTTTCCCGAAATCTTCACAGGGAAATGCTGGTAGATGGTCTATTACAGAAATATATATTAAGACTGTTCAAAGTAAGTAAAAACATTTTTTTTAACTCCCCTGATGGTAGCAATAGTGGGTGGTTTGTTCTGCAGGACAAACATGTCTCTGATTTTCTTCTCTCCATTTTTTCTGATTCTCCAACAGGGGTTTGAAATTCTTCTGCAAAGTCTACATGGGCTTGAAAGCTGAGCAAGATTTGTAGCTTGCACGAAATCTGAGACGTCTATGAGTGTACTTGCAGGGAAATGTGCGTATAAGGCTCTTCAGGCGGTAACCAAAAGGGTATTATTTTTCCGTATAGCCTACGTCGCTTTTTCATACCCAAGGCCTAACACTTGGAAAACTCATCTTCATAAATTGCTTTCTGTGAAGGCAGGTATCATATAGTGTTTTATAGAGCGTTGGGCAAAAATTATCTTTAAGGATTGGGTCACTATGGTAACCACTTCTTATCTCAGAATCAAAAAGCGGTTATGATTGTAATTAAAAAATGTATGCTTTCTACCAAGAATTATTCTGAATTATAATTCATTTTCTGTCGTATACTGGAGTTATTTTTATTGTCCCCAAAGGCATCAGCATTTGTTATAATTCAGCAATGCAACACTTCATAGAGAGAGACTATAACTTGCTTTGAATATACTGTCAGAAATTGTGGTCGATGACTTCAACCTCTTAAATACTTCAACAGACTCCAGCAAAACACCAGGAATGCTTTTTGTTCTTAGAGGGGAAAGCGTAAGATAAACAAGGCCTCCTGAAAGCTTGCGTTTCATCGCAACTAGCCGTGTATCCTGAGCCCAGTGATGCGCAGAGAGGGGTCCAGGTTTGCTGCTGTAAGCAGGTGGCTTGGCCACGAATTCAGATTTTCCTTTGACTTAAGCAGAAGTTTTCTTTTAAAAAAAAAAGAAAAAAGAGAAAAAAAGAAGAAAAAGAAAAGAAAGGAAAAAAAGAAAAAAGAAAAAATAGAAGAAAAGGAAAGCCTCTCAGCTTTACTTCCTTGGGCACTTGTGCCCATCACTTCTGCTCCCAGGACCATGGTCACACATGGAAACCTTGGCAGACCACTGGGACATGGCAGGCGTTCACAGGTAAATCACTGTGGCTGCCTTTAAAAACTATAACATAAGTAAAACAGGAGCATAATGCTCCATGTGGCCTCAATCGAGCCGGTGGCAAAGCTGGTTTTCAATTCAAGGGGAGCAAACGCAGGCTTGCAATTAGGTGAGCTGCTCCAGCTGGCTCTGATGGGAGTTGTCCACAGGTGGCTTCAGGGAGGAGAGAAGCCCCTGCTGCTAATATGAACCATTTCCAAGGGGGTAGCAGTGGGGTGGTCCCATCCTCTTCTCCCTGGCCTGGTGCAGACTCAGGCCAGGAGACTTAGGGGGATTTTTGGCACTTACCCTGGTATTTCATTTGGGAGGGGGTGGCTGCAGCCTATTCATTCTTCAGTTAATGCATTACAGAGCAAATATCTGCCTATGTTTTATGTAAATAGTAATAGAATTGTTTGCCTAAATGTTTCTTTTTTCCACTCTTCCCAAGAGGGAGGCAGAACAAATGTTTATTTTCCTAAAAACCTGTAACTTTCAACATTAATTTCTTTTTGGCTCATTTCTCCATAATACAGTTGTGAATCCCTGTGGACTCTTGAGTGTTTTCTCCTGGAAGTGGATTTACTGCTCAGCGGCCACAGTTATTCCAGCCGGACACCATAGAAAGTGGTTTTGGTGCCTAAAATGAGGACTTTGCTCTTCCCAGCCTGGAGGAGCAGACTCCTGTGCTCCAGATGAGCAGTAATGTTAGGTTAATGAGCCACGGACTAATAATTTTTATTCTTTCAGAGCCGTTCCAGCCACCCAGCCACCCAAACGGCTCTCAGTGGAGGACGAGTTGTAATTCATCGAGCTGGCTGAAGGCTTTTGGCAAAGGACCCTGTAAAAACCCCGGCCCCCAGTCACCCAGAAGAGCCTAAATATGCCTGTGGAGCCTGAGCACTGCACCCAGGATGGTGGCAGCACTGCCCACAGCGACACAGCCCCTGCCTGCGTTTCGGGGCTGGCACAGGGATGCTCTCAGCACCCGGCTACAGCCCTCCCTTCACACAGGCTAACGCTGTGGGCTTTCCAGGTGAACCTCTTGCCACCTAGAGAAGGCAAATACTTAATAACGGCTATAATAAAGTCAAGTGGCGAATGAGTTCATTAAGCCTGGAGTAATAATTAGTATAATCAGTTGAAGTGCAGCTCAATAAAGCGCACTTCAGAGGTGAGTTAGCTCTAGCGTGCTGTGCTGGGGGCAAGGGGGGAGGCGGGCAGCAGGAGGGCTCTGCGGACTCGTGCTGTGGTGCTTCCCAGGCGTGGAGTGACCCAGTGTTGGGGGGCAGCATCAGAGGAATGCCCTTGGGGCGGGTTTCCTGACCCTGCAGCTTGCCCTGGCATGACTTGGGGACAGGACTAAGTGCAAGGCAGCTCCTGAAGCAAGGGAACTAAACCCTCTGGCCTTAAGGCATGCCTGCAGCTTCACCCTGGGCATCCATCCCTCAGCTCCACCAGGGAGCAGCAGTAATTTGGCATTTCCCCTGCGGGCTTTTCCCAGAGCCTCCCCCGGGGTTTCTCTGTTCTTCTTTGGCAGCTCAAGCTAATGGTTCGGCAAAACCCAGGCTGGTGGCTGCTTTTTTCTCTCTTGAGTTTTTGAAGTATTCGGCAATTCCCCTTTTTTTTTTTTACCTGCTGGGAAAGAGTCACAGCTGAGCTGTGGTTCAAGCTATGGGAAAATGTCATATTCCGCCCCCCGAGTGCAAGTGGGTTTTGTACTTGTGATGGTTTTAATGTCAAGCAGTGTCTTCAAGTGTGGTATCACTTGCAGAGGTTGGATCTCCTGCACTGCCATGTGTTGTTAACCTCCTCCGCCACCCTCATCTCTCTAGTTTCACGATGGCAGTTGCTTGCTGGCATAGCCCTACCCTTAGATACAAGAAATGAACTTGCCTGTGTTGAGACTAAAGACTACATTTTTGGTTTTCAATGTAGGGTGTCTGCAGTGTGAAATCCCGCTTACCACCAAGGACGTGCATCATAGACCCAGCCAGTGGGGACCACAACTCCTCCCTTAACGAGCTGCTCCATGAACAGCGGAGTTGAGATGTGCTGCAACGAGCAGGACAAACCAGTGCCGTAGTGCTGCAGCCTCAAAACGGAGGAAAGGGTGCCAAAGCTCTTTACTCTGCCCAGGTATTGGGAACCGACCTCCTCCTCCCTGCTCTCCCAGCAGTGCTCACAGTCAGAAAAGCAAGAGCCCATCAGAGAGGGTTTGGGGGGGAGGAGGACTGCTGTGTAGCATCACGGCTTCAGCGGTCCTCGCACTGAGCTCTGAGGAGCCCTTGGCAATGACAATTACTTGAGATTGCAGAGGATACAGCAATCAGAGCGATGCTAAGCTTGGAGGAGCCTACTTCAGTTTGAAGTACATTAGTGTGCCCAGTACTGGAGAGCAGAAACCAGCGTGACGCACCCTCACATTGTGAAGTGAGAAAGAAATCCTGCCGTTTGAGCTGGCTACCAGGATAAGGCAGCCCTCCATCTACTTCCTCAGCCTGAATTCATTTCCTCGTCTTCTGCAGAGAGTAGAATGTGATGGTCCTTGCCTATGGGGCATCAGAAAGAAGGAAACAAAAGGGATTTTCTTGCAAGACAGAAACAGCACGTTGCCAAGGTAGGACCAACCCGTCATCTCTCTTCCAGCAAACAAAACATCAAGCAGAGGAAAACCCCCTGAAGCTTCAACATTCACTGTGCCCATCCTCTACCCATCACTCCGAAGGTGAGTTAATGTTTTTAAAGAGCTTCCCTGTGCAGGAGCGCCTACCCGGCAACCTGCTGGTGGAGCAGCTCCAGGGGCCGGGGCTTCACGCTGCCTTCACTTCTCGAAGCGACATCCTGCCGTGACGTGACTTTTTGGAGACTTCCCCTAGACGTGCCAGCAGGCTGGTTAATGGGGTCAGGGCAGAGGAAAACCAGGCCAAAAGAGGTGGCCAGGAGATCCAAGTAATGAAGTGCAATGTCAGCAAGGTCCCTGCCTCCTAGCAGAGGTCCTTCAACCAGATGTACTCGTGGGTGAGAAAGGAGGTGTGGATGTGTCGGTTGCTGATGCTCCTTCTTGTGTGCGAACAGATTATTTGCGCTGAAAGGTGAGTACCTGAACGATCAGAACAGCCATTTACAGTTCCTTGGGCAAGTTTAGTCTTCCATCCCTGTAAAGCCACCTCATGAACCAAATGAGGCAGAGATCCCGGGAGAAAAAAAAAGCGTCGGGTACCATACGCACTGGAGGGGGCTGCACTTTGCTGCAGCACCAGCTGCGATGCTGCGTCCTCCCTTCTGGCTCCAACACAGACAGTATTTTTCTCATGCATAGGGGGGGAAAAAAAAAATCCCAGCAGCTTCTCAAAAAGGAAAGCCAAATTTATTAAATTGCAAGTTCCTTCACCCTGGCTTTCCAAGGCGAGTTTGGATCCAGACACCCTCAGGAAGCACTCGAGCTCTCCAAGCATGCAGCCCCACAGGCAGGTGCGGGGCCAGCAGGTCTCAGCACAGGTGCCCGTCTCTCATTGCCCATTTTCAACATGAGCCTCACGGCGGAGGTGGCCGAGGTGAGGGGATGCTCACACAGAGCGGGGACATCCCGGTTGCACCTCCTTGCTGCTCCCGCCGTTTGAGCTGCCATGCCAGTCTGTGGCGACCCCAGGTTGGTAGACTCCTTTCCCCCCCTCCCCCCCCACCCCCCCCTTCCTCCATAGGATCATGAATGTGAAAGAAGAAGGTTTTCTGGAGCTCAGTCCAATGTGCACGAAAAATAATAATTGTGTTGCCGATAGCAAGGGTTTTCTGTGCTGCAGCCTCGTGGCTTGCTGGGACACTGGGAAGGCTGCTGCATCTCCAATAAGTGAATCGGACACCTGACATACCAGCTACTGTGCTCCTCCATCCTACAGGTAGGGGTAATTCTTTAAACATTTCAAGTGCAAACTGGGCACTGATTATCTAGGCTTGAAAGTGGGACAAGGATGAAAAGAAACTCCTCAAAAACTATTTTTGAGGAAGACAGAGGAGTGTAAGGAGGGATTTGTATGCGCTGCTTGACATCCTGACTTGTATGGGGGAAAGCAAGAGGGATGAGTGGGAAAGAGGCAGCTGTGCCATGGGGGAGATTTCTCCCTGTGAAGCAAGCAAGACAAGGTCTCCGTCCCCCCAACATTGGGTTGTCTCCCCGTATTTCCACTGAGCTTCGAGCAGCAGCAGGCACTGAAGGCTTTTCTCTTTCCCTAATCCGTAAATATCGCTCTGAGAGGTATTGCAGTGCCATCATACTCTTATATTCCCAAAGCAGGCCTTAGCCCCCCCACCCACCCATGGGTCAGGAGCCTAATACAAGAAAACAGAAAGCTTGACATTACTTCAGGGGGTTTTAGGTACTGTCTAAATAACGTGACTTCAACGGGATGTGTGTGTGCAAGAAAACCACAGTGTACACTTCTATTCCCCTTCCTCCTCCTGACTTCTTCTACTTGATATCTACTGTAGGTTAAATGTTTCCTTGCCTGCATATGTCCAAACCAAACAAAAAAAAAAAAACCCCAAAGCAGGACAGCGGTATCAGCAGGGCCGAGCCACGGATGCACCCCAGCTCATGCGTCCTCAGGCAGCGGGGCAGGAACGGGAAGCAGAGGGCTGGCTTTCAGCAGGGAGGGATGCGAAACTTTGCAAGCAGCTTCTGCAACGCCGAGACATTGCACAGCAAAACCCATCGAGGTCGCATAAGGACATGACTCATCGGCAGGGGCTGGTGGGTTTAGGGTTGGCAGCAGCAGCAGCAGCAGCGGCGGGTGAGACGTGTTTCGGTACCACGTCCTTTGCCTGCACCCAAAGCCTGTTTGCAGTTTCAGCAGTTGCTGTATCAGCTTTACAGCCACAGCCCAGATTTCTGCTGCCAGAAAGCCTGGGCTGTGGGTAGCTGGGACCTATCTTCATGGGCATGGGCATTAATGCGCCTGTAACTTGCTCATCCTTTTTCAAAGGAAGGGTTTGCACCAGAGATCCTGGATGGATCATTGGTGGCCTCATTGCATTTCTTTAGCTGATAAAATTCTCTCATCTGGGAAAGCCAGTACCCTGCGACCCTGCGATTTAAATTACACGTTCAGGCTGGGTTTTTTAGGGAGTAGTCACAAGCACAGACATCTTGCAGCAGCTCCTTTTATTCAAAGGTAGATAGTCAAAAGACTCTTCCCACTTTGCAGATGTGCTGTTGCATTTAGTGATGGGAAGCATCATTGTAATCACCTTAGTGATGCTTCTGCTGAGGCTTAGAAAATTTACAGTCTCCTGCTGTCTTCCTCTCTGCCTTAATCTTCTTCCCCCTGCTCTCACCAACACAAGTACCCTCTGCCTCTTTGCTGAACAAATGCAACAGGAAAGGGAAGAGAAACCCTTCAGGACCGTGTTTGCCTGCACCAAGCAGAAAAAAATGGACACGTTTTGCCATGGGGCTGCAAACGGTGGTCAGAGCAAATCAGAAAATTGAGTGCATCTCCTATTGCAAGGACCGAGGCACCAGTGGCTGCTGTTCAGCCCACCTGGCCTCCCGGAGTAGGGAGGGGAGCCACAGGGATGCAGGGGGGCGTACACAGCTGGGAATTAGGAAATATAATAATAGTTCCTGTAATATGATATAGGAAGTGTATCTCATTCATGGATGCTGCTGCCATGCCGGCTGCACGGTGGGCTCCCATTATGTTGAAAATTGCCTTTTTTGTTATCTAGGAGGAGGGAACAGGATGCCCGTGGATGTATTGGTGATCTCTGATGTTTATGTGTCTGTGCTGGTTTTAAGATGTTTAAAGCTCAATGGGGCTATGTTATTTCATCTGGTTGAATCAGGGCAGCTCTCAAAGTCCCCAGGCCTTCCCGGAGCGAGTCAGTGCTCAGCCCTGCTGCTTGCGAGGATTGACTCCATTTAGCATTAGCGCCGGGGTGGGGCTGGGGTTTGCCATTGTTGTTTTGACTCAGCAAGTTAGATTGAGAAACCTTTGAGAGGAGTTTCCAGCAGGTGTTACGCCAAATGCTGCGGTGGATGCATTTAGCCCCCCACCCCTCCCTTCTTCCCAGGCTCAGCTTTGCTCCCGATTCCTCTACCTCCTTCCCCCCAGCGGCGCAGAGGGGCAGGAATGGGGGTTGGGGTCAGTTCATCCCACATTGTCTCTGCCGCTCCTTCCTCCTCAGGGGGAGGACTCCTCACACTCTTCCCCCGCTCCAGCGTGGGGTCCCTCCCACGGGGGTCAGCCCCCCATGAGTTTCTCCAACTCAAGTCCTTTCCACAGGCTGCAGTCCTCTGCGAATTGCTCCAGCGTGGGCTCTCCCACAGAGTCAGGGCCTTCTCCGGGCCCAGCCACCTGCTCCGGCGTGGGGTCCTCCACGGGCTGCAGGGGAATCTCTGCTCCGGCGCACCTCCTCCCTCTCCTTCTTCACTGTCCTTGGTGTCTGCATGGTTGTTTCTCTCACATCCCACTTCTCTTTCCGCTGCAGGTCTTTTTCATGGTCTTTTTCCCCTTCTTAAATATGCTATCCCAGAGGCGCTACCACTGTCGCTGATGGGCTTGGCCTTGGCCAGAGGTGGGTCCGACTTGGAACCCGCTGGCATTGACTTTATCAGACATAGGGGAAGCTTCTAGCAGCTTCTCACAGGAGCCACCCCTGTAGCCCCCCCCCCCCCCCCCCCCCCCCCCCCCCCCCCCCCCCGCCACACAAACCCAGCACAGCTACCCATTTGTAAGGTAGCGATGGGCTGATATTGCTGGGTAGCTGAGTACTTGCCAACTTCCAGGCAAGCCATTTCTATAAGTGAATAGAAGCGGCTCCGTATTGACTTAACCGACAGGAGTCTGCTCTTCAGTTTGAATTTTATTAGCTATTAAATGAGACTTACGGAGCACCAGACTGCACACCTGACAGGTTGTGAACACAGGTTTTGTTCACAAAACTTGCTCCCCTCATACAGCCAGGGGTAAAGGCAGTTGGGAAAGGACCAGCTGGGCTGACTGCCGGCGCTGGCGATGCTGTGCCGGTCCTCGGTGGCCGTGGAGCCTGTCCTCCACCCCTCTGCGCTTTCCCTAGGCCGAGCACTCATCCTTTGGGTGATGGGAATACATTTTAGTCCGCTTTTTCTAAATGCTGGAGCATGTGCAAGAGGCCTTCCATTCTACAGTTTTTCAGCCATTGTATATAGAAAAAAATAAATCCTAAATCATAACTTGCAAATGGCTTCAAGAAACTACTTACTGGTCTGGTTCCCACCTCATGTAAGAAGGAAAATGTGTGCACCTGGGTTCTTCCCCCCACCTCTGAAAAAGTGAGTTATATTACAGTTGTTACTGCTGTTTTGTGAACAAGCTTTGGGCAAACAGCCTGGGAACTGCTAAATGTGCCAGCGACCCAAAGCCCCAACTCAGTTGATCATCCTGCTTTATAAAACAATTTAATATAAAATAATTTAAGCATGGAATTAAGTGTGTTGCTGAATTGGGACTTTGGGGCAAAACTTGCTGGATTCAGTTCCTCTTAAGCAGATATATATCAGAGCTTGGGCAAAGCCACTGACATTTTTCTTAAAGTATTTCATAAAAATCCTGTTAGTGATAACTTGGACACCAGCGCACAGGCATTTTGGGGAACAAATGAGGATCAACCAGCGTTGTGCTGGATGGGTCATATGGGAGAGGGGGAAAACTGGCTGATTTTGTTATTTGTAAGGCAGTCGGCCGTGCCGATGCGAGCAGCAAACAGAAGAGAGCCAGGCAAGAGCCAGCCACGGCGGAGACTGTGATGGCCAGCTATTCATTTTGGAGGAAAATTGGCAGTAAAAGGGATCTGGTCAGTGTTAAGCTCCAGCAGCGTTTATTCTAATTTTGTTGAGCTGACTCCTTAATTAAACGGTCGCTTTATGGGGAGTAGGAGAAGTATCGGCTGTGCAGTAGCAAAAGGTGGAGGCTGCCATCCCAATTCACCTATTTTTTCTGAATGCTGAGAAACCATTTTCCACCTCTGAGAGGCTCTTCTCCCAAAATCTACCTATCCTTCCCTGGGCAGCCGTGACAGGAAGAGGGGAGGGTCCCCCTCTTCCTGCTGTGGCTGCCCGCTGCCGTACCCCAGCCATGGAGGATAATTTTGCCTCTAGTTTTCAAACAGCACCCAGGCATTTGCCTTTTCCTAAGGGACAACTTAATTGCTTTCCTGGACTTATTTTGGGCTATAACATGGCTACATTTCAATGCCTCTTATTAACCCCATATGGAAGGAAGAATACTAAAGATTGGAAAGAGAGGTACAGCTTACTTTTTTCCTTGCTGAAGGTCTTGTTTCCTTCTCCCCATGCCTGGGGCTTTCTCTCAAGGTGGACTCAACCCAGCAGCCCCGCTATCTCACAGTGCTCTTCCAAAAGGACTGATACAAACCTCAGACATACGAGAAATACAGTTGTTCGTATCTTTGCACTGCTAAGATGTGATGTTGGGTCTACATAACTTAAAAGCAACGTTTTGGAAAGTCATCTCTATGGTTGGCAGTGAAAATATGACTGCCAGGGCAGGCCTGGGATTGCCTTTATGGATGGGGCTACCAGGGAAAATGGTCAACTGGAAAACCTTGAAGCTGACCTCCTTAATGGCATACAGCAAACTCAGAGTCACCAGTGGCAGCAGAGAGGGCAGGGATGGTTTCCTGCACAGTTTGGATTTTGCAGGTCCCCAGTGCTGTTTCCATCAGCTCACGCAGGGTGATGATGGGAACCCGAGGTTTCTCATGCAAGTTGCACCTCACTGGGGAAAAGCATCCATGGCCAGGTGAAACTTCAAGCAATAGGTGTGTGCATCTGCCTGCACGCACGCGATGCATGTGCAGGCAGTCAATTCAGCAGTTTGCCCTGTCACCATAGCTGATGCGATCGCTGATGTGCGTAACCAGTGCCTCTCACTGATGTCTAGATGATGGACGGCGATCTGGGGGAAGGAAAACCAGACTTGCAAGAAGGTCCATGGCAGATCCAGCCAGTGCTGGAGCCAGGAGGGTACCTGCAAGGATGGCGGGCCAGCAGCGACTTGTGAGTACACAGGCAGCACTCAGAGCTATTCTGGATCTCACGTTTGGCTTCTGTCTTAAAGTAAATTAAGTATCTCTTCATCGTGACTGGCGCTCAGCCAAGGACGGCTCAGCTGCGATGTTCCCTGGGACGAGCTGTGTGCCTTGTACGTGGCTTGTTTTGTTCAGCAAACCCTAGGCAGGGAAAGAAAAATTGCCCAAGCCTGGAAGAACTGGACCTGTTATTTCTAAGGCCCCTGAGCTAAAGCATCATCTGCCCTCAGCAGAGCTATCCAGGCTCAGCAGAGGAGATTAATTTCTTTAAAACGGGATCTCCTCAGCCCTCGGCTCCATGTTGCCGCATTATTCTTGGCCAAAACATCTGATGTATTACATGGCAGATACCGCATCCAGAAAGATGAATAAAGTATCATCGCTTTGTTTGCTATCAACCCCTGTGCAGCTGGCTCAATATTTTGGGGAGTTTGGAGGGACTTCTGTCCAGCCAGTGCCTAGAACTGATCTGCAACAGGGTGACTGGCTTCAAGCACCCCAAATGCCATCGGGTCCTTCCCTGCAAGCCGCTGCCTCACTGTTCAAGACTAGTGCTGCCAGCCCTCCACCCCATACATGGCACTGTCTGGCTTAATAGGATTATATCACCATCCCCTGAGGACAGACTTTTATTTTGTCTTGGAGGTTTATAAAGTGCTGTGGACTCTGGTCTCGAGCTGTTGGGGCCACTCAAGGAAAATAAAAGCTTCTCGCAGCTAGGAGCCCGGTGCTGCCAGTGGGGAAAGCCTTCCCCCCCGAGCCAGCCGCAGCCACGGCGCCGCTGCTTTAGCGTGCTGTATTTCGTGCTGCTTTTAGGCGACGCAGTCGGTAATGACTGCTGTAGCGACTTTGTGTCAGGGGATGACTTTATTGAGATGCTTAATCCTCAGCAGGTGCTGCGCAATATGACACATGGTTATGTCTTGGAGGTAATAACGCTGCATTGATGTTTTACTATGCTGTTAACCCTCGGCGCGATGAGGTATTACAAACATCATTTATCTTCTGCTCCATTACTGATAACGCACTCTCTTGCTTGGAGCCATCTTGCCAGAGTAATGATTGATATGATGCAGGAAGCAGCTCACTTCTTGTGGCCATCGTGTTTTATATCGCTCTTATTTTCCACGCTTGTGGTTCTGCCGCTGGGGGTCTGGCACCATAAAATGGAGGCTCTGGCTGCAGGATGCAGCATGGCCTTGGTTTACAGTCATGCCTTGCTGCTGCATGGATCTCATAGGGTCTCTTATTTTCATAGCTGCTCCTGCCTCTTTTCTTTGTTAGGCTTAAGGCAGAAAAACGATAAGAAGGATCATGGCTTTCTGTAAGGATTTACATTTATATTCCATGAAATACTGACATAGTTCCCCAAAAAGCGGGATAGAGATGCATTTGGATCGATCTATGAGACATTTCCCATGTTGCAGGCCACCTCTTAATACGATGGATGTTGCATCTCCTTGATTCTTCCCTGGCCAGTGAAACCGGTGGAGCTTTGACTGCATTTCAGTGGAGGACCAGGACCAGGATCACATGCATTTGGGTAATGACTTGTATGTGCGTGGAATATTTTCCTCATTATGGTTTTGGATAATTGGGGAAATCTTCACAGGAATTAGAAGCGACTACAAGGACGTGATCCTGTTTTACGCAGTAAGTTCTGATTGACTGAAGTATGGAAAATTATCACTGATGAAAACAGTCAAAAATTTAGGGTACCACCTTTATACTGATTATGTCATTACAACACTCAGAGCTTTGTAGCTTATAAATCTAGAGATCATCTTACAGAAAACCTCGATGGCATGTCACTTCTGGGAAGTCACCGCTACGGCTGCAACCCATCCCCTTCCTCAGCATCTGATTTTTGCCTTGCTCCCGCATCTAATAGCTTGCTTGGGTCCCACCTTTGTGGCCTGCCAAAGTTTTCCCTTGGGTTTTTGTGACTGAGTCACCCTCGGCTCTTCCACAAAGACAGCCCGGTGAAGGGCTGCGGTCCCATGCTGAGGCTGGGGCTGCAGTTCTGCCTCCACTGCACAGCTCCTGCCAGGGCTCCCCTCCACCTCCTCCTGTTCCCTCCTGCCCATCCCACCTTCTTGGCACCCTCGAGGCTGGATCACCACCTCTGGGCAGGGATGTATGGATATTTGGATGGCAGCCGATGGCAAAAGAGGCGCTAGCATCGCCTATTTTTCAGGAGGGCTGCTGACTGTACAAACTGCTGTGCTGTTCATCACCGCGTTTCTTCTAAGCTGTGGCTAACCCTAAGATTTCCCAGCCACAGCTGTCCGTCTTCCCTGGCACTCTGCCGCAGCACATGCCCAAAACAAGCCCCAGAAATCTCCTGGAGAGGGTCTGGGCCCAGGCTTTCCCGAAAAGAAAATGCCACTTTGCAACTTTTTCCTGTGCTGCAGCCTATTTATTCCCAAGGCCATTGCCCCGCTCCCCGCCCCAGCCACAGGACGTGCACTGGGGGCACTCAGCAAAGCAGAGAGGGGCAAATCAGGGGGTCTGCAGCTGCAAAGCTGCCGCCTGCACCCCCTCCCAGAAAGGAGGGAGTAGGTCACAGCTGATTAGTATTAGTGACCTGTCACAGGTAGGTGTTTTCCAGCCAGTTTGTGCGGCATGCAGTGGGTTTTTATCTGATCCCCCTGCCTAATCATGAGCAAACTGGAAAACAGATGGCAATTATCCGCAGTGCTAAGGGAGGCTTGGGTGGGAAGGCACTGTGCCTTTCCTTCCCGACATCTCAAGCATGGAAAAAAAAGTAGTGAATCCTTGTTTACTGGAATGAGGTAAAGCTCACAGCTAGCGAGGGCGCCCTCATCCCCGGCTTGTGGCTGAGGGAAGCAGCTGCTCAGAAATGGGTTTGAAAAGGTGGTGCCAGGTTCAAAACTTCAAGCTTGATGATATTGTATTTTCAGGTCTTCAGTAAGTCCCAGCTAAGATATGTAGCACTGGAAGACGCTTATTCTGCCTGCGCTTAAGCCATTTCCCAAACAGGTTTTGGCTTTGAATGCTCAGGAGTATGTATTGACATACCCAATAGTGATAAAGTTCACAGAGCTGGGGAATCACAGATGCTTTACTGCCTTTGGGAATACCCCAAGGATAATTGCATTTGGCGCTAATATCCATCATTTATTTTACTGTCCGGTGACAAATTCTGCCCCCCAGGTGTGGATCCACATCTTTCTTATGGCGAGGCAGAACTGCAGCCCAATCCAATATAAAGACAGTTCGGCTCTCGGAGCCCGTGGGCTCCGCGCTGCACATGAGGCTACATGGGAAGGTGTTGACCATCCTGAAGAACAGCTGGTAACTTGCTGTTACAGGGGGGCAGAAGAAAACTTCCCTCAGAAGCACCTTGATAGCATCAGGGAAACTGACATAACCTGAAAACATTTAGATTTTATTTTATGATGGAGAACTCCATGCAGCTTGGTTTTTGCATCACACTGGTTTTCTTCCCTGTACATCCAGGGCAGGGTACGAGGCCAGACAGACCTTAGTGTCTCCCTGTAAGGCTGGGCTTGTGTTGCGGGGATGCGATGCTGCGCCGGGGCTAACACCATGTTGCCGGCCCTTGTGAGCCGTAGCATCCCCTGCACCACGGCACCACTCAGCCTTGTGCTGCGGGGTTATTCCCAGGGAGGCCACGAGGGCTGATACCCACCTTTAATTAATATCGCCCCATCCAGCCTTCAGATAACCTTCAGTAGTTTCAGGGCTTTGCCACTTTCACTGTTAAAAAATGGGTTTGCGAATGGAAAGGGGGGGTTGCTAAGCCCTGTTCCGGTAGTGTCCACTGGATGGCAGAGACGGTGTTTGCAAAAGGTCCTAAATCCTGCTGGGAGTAGCTGCCAGAAAGCGCCCCACGCAGAACACTGACCAAGCAGAAATGCAATGTTCATCTTGCATCTGTCTTGCATTAAGAAATTCTTAATGCACTAAAGATACAATATTATGGTATTTGTCCCTTTTTAATCTATGAGGGGAAGCGATGCAGGTGGTTATATGCAATAATGTCCAAGAGCTGAATTATGGAGCTGTGGGACACTGACATGACAGCCCTTTAAAGTGCTGTTAGGATCTTGTTGGACACTTGTATCAAAACACTCATTTTAACCTCAGCAAGACAAATCCACCATGTCTTCCTTTTCTGGGGAGCTCCTTAATTTAAAGTACTGCTATTCAGTAGTGGGATACATAACAAAATGGCTTTCTTGAAGTTGTCTGCGCTGCAGGTAAAATCTCCTCCCCTCCCAGTGGCCAGAGTCACACCAACGCCATACCCAGGGGCTTTAAGCAGGGTTCCCAAGACACAGAGGCCTTTTGCAGGCCCTGTGCCCTCCACAAAATGCTGATCTTGGGGTATCTGTGTGCAATGCTCTGCGATTGCCCAAGCGCTTGTCTGAGACCTGCTTGGGTCTGCATCTCCCTCCTGTTGGCCAAAGCCCACTGCTTCCCACCCCATGCCTGCTCTGGTGCCGATCAGCCTCAGGCAGCGGTGAGATCTTCTGGGCCTTGGCAATGTGCTGGCCTGGTACGCTCACTAATTACTCACTGGAGTGATAAGGAAAGAGGGGGCACCATCCCCAGTACCACCAGTGCTGAGCTGGGCTGGGAAGAGCCTCTCTAGCTCCCGTCCAGACACAGACGCCAACGCTTGGCCTCTCCTTGCGCCCACCCCTCCTTCACATGGCCACGACCTGGAGGTTGAGCCATGCTCCCATCGCAGTGCCAGTGAAGGATCCGCGGCATTTCATGGAGCGGGAGAGCAGGACAGGGGGACAGCCAGGGTGTCCCATGCACTTAAGACATCTGATGGATGCGACAAGTGCAAACGAGCTGCCTAATCTCGCCGCCAGCTCCTCTCCCATGGGAAAACCCTGGCTCCTCGCCGGCCAGAGGAGGTTTGGCACAGCATGGCAGTGTCGCAGCAGATCTTCCCCCACGCCTGCCCATGGCCATTAAGTCTCCATTACAGGAACACTGAATTTGCTCTGCGAATGAAAGATAATGTCTCCTGAGGAAAATAAATTAAAAGGGCGGGGGGGAAAAGCAGCAACCAAAAAGAACCCTTCACACTGCAATAGCACTTGCAATTAAGAACAAAACGGAGCAGAAAGCTCTGAAGCTTGACTTTGGGCAGGAAGTAAAGGCCCTCCCCGAGAGCCCCGGGTTTCTGTAGGCACAGCGCAGTGGCTGCTGTCTTCGCTTTACGTCAGAGCATTAATGCTGTTGTTTCGCCCCTGGTATCAACAGAGCTTGCCTGGTAGGTGGGTGGGGTATTGAGATTTATATTGTAGAGAAATTCAGGAAGGCTTCAGTCTTTTTTTTTTTTTTTTTTTTCCTCCTCCCTACAAAGCTTTTGAAAGTCCACTGGGGACCCCTAATGTTCAGCTGCTGCTGAAGCACACGCTTCAAAACCAGAGCTGCACAGCTTCTTTAGCCATCTATGGGTTTCATCATTCCGATGGGCTTTTATTACAGGCAATAACACTCCCTTCCCCCTGCGAAAAGTCATCTTTCTGGGAAGCTCTAAGAGCTCCTCAAAACGTTTGGTAAAACAACATTTCTATGGTCAGAAAACATGCCAGCCGCATCAAATGGGGACGCCCCTGGAGATGCTTTGGGAGGCAGAAACCTTTGTGCCACCCACGTAGTGTGTAGGATCCCTTCCTGCCCCGAGCCGTGGTATCAGACACGTCTAATATACCCAACAGAAAAGTTTGCAGAAGAAAAGTGGTTAGAAGTCACGGTCGTTGTAAAAGGTGCTGGGAGGAATAACTCTGTGGCGATTTTTAAGGATGTTGGTGACAGATTGGCAGGTGCTCAGTCCTCCATAAACTCCCACTGCTTAGTCCCTATTCCCACCCACCTCCCCACGGCTGCCTCACTTCCCCCTGCACAAAAATTTCCACTGCCCACCTTCTAAGGCCCACACCCAGCTCGGCAGCCTCCATGACCAAAACCTACAGTCCCCCTGTTGTGCTCAGCCAGGGCAGACGAGAATTGCTGCTTTCATGGGGTTTTGCCCCGGTTTCCCAGTGCCTATGCCGGTGGGGCCAAGAAGGACACACAAATACCTCCGCCCCAGCCTGGTTTAGGGGTTTTTTATCCCAAATCCATGGGGTCAGCTTTCCTCCCTCTTATCGCAGAAATATGTCATCTTTCCCAGACCAGCATTATTATCATTATAATTTTTCCCCCACAGCCAAAGGCAACAGTGTGGCTGGTTACTGGGAGTGGGTGGCCACACCAAACCCCCTCAAAAGTCGGGGCAGAAAAATGTTAGAAATGCAGCTGGAGTAAGTCGGCCTCCTCTCTTTCGCACCTCCATCCCCAAACCCAAGTAAATCAGAAAAATTCGTGCTTTCTAAGTGGCTTCTAACATAATGAAAGTCAATTAGAGTGATGAAAATGGAGCTGATAACTGCAGGTTTTCATCACTGACTCCATGCTAAATGTCTGTTCCGTGTGGTTTGCGAGGAAGTAAGGGTGCATGGAGAGGAAAGGATGGGGTTTTTTTAAAGCAGTTAAATTGCCTCTAATTAGCAACACAACTGTAGTCAAAACATAATGTGAGGATAATAAATTGATATTTGCATAATGGAAATGCTACCAAAATGTACTTCAAATAAGCTGAATTAGATTATAATTAGAGCTGTGTTTTGGGAAAGAAAATCCTTCTAATTGCCTGCGTACAGGCAGTGCCAAGGAGGAGAGGGCTGGCAGCTGCCGGGGAGGTCCAGCCGGCGCCGCGCGGGACAAGGACCTCACGACCGGGGGCCGTTCCCTGGGGGGGGTGACAGGGTGCCTGCACCTACCGGGAGCCAGCGCAGCCCTGGCGAGGCAGGTCGGTGGAGAAAAAGGGAAAAAGGTAGGAAGAATGTGAATGTGCACACCCTCGGCCATCGACTGCAAAACCGTGTTTCATGGGATTGGACTGAAAGAAAATCCAGGAGGAAACCGTATGGAGAGCAATTAGGGTGGGTGACACTCATGTCTCAGGGGAGGTGGTGCGAGGGTAAAGATGCAAGTGCTAGTTCTGCAAATTGCATGAAACCAGTGAACATCTTTTCTTGGTGAAGTCTCGGCACTGCATTGAGTTGCAATAGCCTCCTCCTGCTGCTGTTTGATAACTGGCTTTATTAAATCAACAGTTATTTTTTTCTGTTGAAATGTATGCAAGGTTGCTCCAGTACCTAAACGGGGCCTTCCAGTACCTAAAGGGGGCCTACAAGAAAGCCGGAGAGGGACTTTTTACAAGGGCATGTAGTGATAGGCCAAGGGCTAATGGCTTTAAACTGCAAGAGGGTAGATTTAGATTAGATGTCAGGAAGAAATTCTTCACTGTAAGGGAGGTGAGGCACTGGAACAGGTTACCCAGAGAGGTTGTGGATGCCCCATCCCTGGAAGTGTTGCAGGCCAGGTTGGATGGGGCTTTGAGCAACCTGGTCTAGTGGAAGGTGTCCCTGCCCATGGCAGGTGCATTGGAACTAGATGATCTTTAAGGTCCAACCCAAACCATTCTCTGATTCTATGATTTATTGTCCAGCTCTTACTACTCCTTATGAAAAAAGAGGCCACCTGGAAAGCATTGGGTGATAAGTCACTCGCCTGTTGTACGAGACCTTGTGTACCAGTAAGGAAACTACAGCTGAGATAAAGGAAACATGTCATATTCCAAAACAGCTTTTTTGAGAAAGCGAACAAAAGAACTGGCAAATGAGTAACGTGCTGATATTACACCTTGCCACCAAAGTGAAGGCAGCGTGAACCTCGAGGCTGACATCGCCCGGTAGCTGCAGAGTCTCATGGTCGGTGTTAATGCCCATTTTGGTGCTGGGCAATGACATGGTTCAGGTGAGAAAATTGATCAGCACACAAAAACCTGCTTGCTCGCTTTGACTGGGGGACAGAAAAAGGTGATTTCTTAAGTCCTGCGAAATGCAATGACCCTGCCCACTGAGCCCTCAGCATATTCACTATTCAAATACGCAGGTTAGTGCTCGCCAAGGTAGTGCCGTACGCAGAACCTGGGCAGCTAACAGCGTCATCCCGGACCCGGTGGCAATAGGAAAGGGGTGTGAATTCGGCCATCACTGGTTGGCGGAGGCATACAGCAGGGCACGGCTCTCCCTGACCATGCTTGAATGCCCGTCTGACATTGGCTGCTGTGGTTAGGGAGGATGGAGAAAACAAGGAAGATAACTTTGGGGGTAGAGGAGAGGCAGCAGACACCACGGGTCCGGGTTTCAGCAGGGCTTTTGACACAGCTCCTCACGCCATTCGCCTGGTGGATGCTGTTTTGCGGGGACAAATACAAAGTTTTCCTGCTTACAGGCACAAAAAGGAGGGTACCACAGCCCTGAAAAGGACGCCTGGTGCACTTAACAGGTGCGTCTCTATATACGAGACATAGCATAGGTCTAGTTTCCAAATCAGGAGCTACAGCTCATGCGTGTTTACTGTATGAGAAAAAAAAGTATGGGTATGAGACATGATGCAGCGCTAGCCTCATATCAAGGGAAATATTCCCCTGCCTTCGAAGGGTCCTGGCTCAGGGCCCCAGTCCACAGCTGCTGCAGAGGCCATGGAAATAATAAGCTCCTTTTTGAGTTGGCAAACGCTGTCTTGCTTTTCTGCTTGAGGGGGAGGGAAGAGAGAAACTTGCCTGGTGCTCTGCTCTGCGGCGGGTTTTGTGGTACCAGATTTAATAAAGGGATGCGTGGGAGGGAGCACAGAAGGGAAAGAGAAAGGAGAAAAGCGGGCGGGGGGAGCAGGCGGCTGCACTGCAAACAGAGAGCGTTGGTCTGCAGCAGGTGCTGCCAGGGACGAGCTGGGGGAGGCAGAAGGACGGCCAGGCCCCAGCTCTCCTCCGCTCTGTCCTCTCCTCTTGCGAGCAAGATGCAGAGCTGGCCCCGAGGAGCCCAGCCTGGGGACAGCCAGGCGGAGCAGAGGCAAAGCCCGGCCATCCCTCGCTTAACACGTGGCCAGCGGCCCCTGCCAGCCCCCCGCTGCGCTGGGTGCTGGCATGTTGTGCCTGCGGGATGCCCCCCAGGTGTTGCCGGCATCGCCCTAGAAAGATACTGAGGCTCACACCCGAGAGGGGACAGGGAAACGGGAGCCTGGGCAAAATCCTTCATGCCTTTGCCTGTGAGTCACGGCACAAAAGCAAGTCTTGGAAACCAAACCTGGCCTCCGCCACGGGCTTGCTGTCCCATTTGCTCCCTCGGTGGCAGCCCCCGGGTCTTGGGCTTGCCAGCATGGCCTCAGGCACCCGGGGGAAGTGCAGGACCTCGTGTAATGCAACAAGTGAGCTGGATAATCACGGTAGGAAAAAAAGGAAAGATTGCACACCCACAAAGGCAGCCCTGGGAAACAATTTTATTGCTAGCAAAACGCTGCGGATCTTGGTTTAGTGAGTGCACTTCCCGTGAAATGCAATTGCTCCCACTGTGGTTTTAAACCAAGACCACCCTGAAAATGAAGGCAGTTTCCATTAAATTGAATTACTTTTCCCTGAAACTGGCATGGCAATGGTAACATTGATAAGGAACGATAGCTATTAAGTGAGGGCATTATTTATATTTTCTATTAAATCACTGTCATTTCTATTACAAATGACATCATGCATGCATGTCATGCTGATTTACAGTGATAAAGCCTCAGTCATGATCATTTATTGCAATGCATAAGCAGAGCATGAAATACACGCAGCACAAATGCACAAGCAACACCGCATCAAGCCCAGATCAATAATTGGATCTAACTTAGTATTAGCAGATCAGTTGGCGCAACACTAGCGGTGCTTTTTCAATAACATTCGTATGCCCATTGTCAGTGTAACCCTGAAGGCTATTTGTCTCCTCCACCCCACCGTTCCAGCACTGTTCAGAAGTGGTGAGCCAGGAAGCAAAAGGAGAAGGAGCAGCAACACATCGCTGCCATAGATCTGACCATGGAGATCCAGTGCAAAGCAAATGTAATGTCCGATGAATGATTCAAATGCCTGAAGACTAGACACTCGGCGGGGTTGCTAAGTGCAGAAGAAGGCAAGGTTGGATGAGCATCGGTGTTGCAGCAGTCGTTCAGGGGAGGTTTCTGCTCTTGAGGATGTTTTCCAAAAGTTGCTGAGCTTCTTGGAGCCCTTGGGCTGCTGCCACACTGAGAAGTTTCTCCACTTCCCTGAAGGACATGAAACCTTCATCAAGAAAATCTAGAAGGAGGTTTGATTCATTCCTAGCTAAATTTTATTTACCCAGGCTTTTATAAGAGGACCACGGCTACTGGATCTGAAAGCATCTGTAAAGTTAACTCTCCGCTCTTCAGAAAATGATCTGATTTTCTTTCTGCTTTTCCCTGTGGTTTGAGCACGTATGTTTTGGGTTTAGTGATTTTCCCGTCTTAGTTGAATTGAAGTAGAGATGGATTTGGAGCTCTTGAAATACATACTCCTTTTACCACTCAATACATGAGTCTGCCTAATCACGCAACATGCAGGGGAGATTGAAATGAAACGCGCTGGCTTCAACTCACAGGGTTTGCCCAAACATTGCTTTTTTAGCTTCAGTTAGCTTAAGACTTCTCTCTCCAACCTCAATTTTAATTTTCAGACTTGGAGTAAATGTAAAAAAAACAAAACAAAACAATAAAAAAAAAAAAAGGAGTAGGTTTCACTGTGATGGGAACTCATCGGTTGTTTTAGCTTCACTTAGTCCCAGGACGCGTCACCACAGCAAATGTACAAAGCACAAAGCAAGTTTTCTTTGGCTGTGGGCCTTGCTGGGAACACTGGTGTGCAGTGTGCGCAGGCACGTTGGGGAAAGAAACGTGTCCCAGACAGTTTCAACCCAACCTCTGGTCAGTCAACAGGAAACTTCTCACTGACTTTGCTGGACGGGAAGGAGAGCAAAAAGGGGGCTCCCCCCAAAAGAAAGGCAGGTCTTTGGAGCAGAAAATTCACGTTGCTTCAATAGCTCTGTCTATACCAGTATGGGTCTTGTCCCTTGCCTTGACTGGGAAATCACTGATGGAAATACATATATAATGAGACCACAGGCATTTGAGGTACCATGTCACCTAATTTTTAAAATCTTGTTGGTCTAACTGGGTTTTTCAGTTTTCTTGCTACAGGTAGGCCTGCATTACTGACAATACAAGGAGAGGGCATTAGAAATGCTGGAGTAGCTTCATGTGTGGAGTATCTACAGCACCAGGCTCCCTTCCTCCCCAGAAGGAGCTGGGAATGCAGCTGTAATGGAAAGGAAGAGGAATAGCTCAGGTTACCCTTCTTCAAGTGCCACGGTCATGTTTCTGAGTGCCCCCACCGCCAGGTTGAAGGAGGAGTGGGGATGGCCCTGCCTCGCAGCCTGCCTACAGGGGGGAAGAGAGAAGCAAAGAAAGTGGTAAGAGAAACTACAGAAGAAGAAAACCTGAGTTTGAATGTTTTAAAGTGAGGTAAGAGCAAAGAAGGAAAAGGGTATGTATACATCAGTGTCCTGAAATGTGACCCCTTTAAAATTTTCAGGCCCTGATTTGGGAAACATCCTTATTCAGAAAGGCACCAAGGCTTCAGCATTTCTCTAAGTACAGATGTCCTTTAAGATGCCTTCTTGTTTCACAACCCCTGCTGTCACAGGCACAGTTATTTCAGCCCTAAAAGTCCTGCAGCTTGATGCTCTTCTACGCCTTGAGCGGACACAGAGGAAACATCCAATGCGCCCCCTCTCTCCCCTTGCTTTTTGGGTAGCACAGTAACTTTCCCATCCTTCATCCTTCCCGTTTCTCAGCAGGAGCAGGAGGGTTTCAAGGGATGCAGCCCAGGCTCCCACCGCGGGTGTAACCACTGCAGGTACCGCAGCAAATGTGCACGCCGGGCATGGCTGCCTCGCTTATGTGGCAGAAACTTCTTGGGAGCGTGTGCCGAGAGCAGGAAATAAATACGCTGCCGTAACTTGATTTTCCGTTGCCTCAGCAGCTTCCTGGCCCTCTCCACTCCTGTGCCTGTGCATTTTTCCCGCTGCCCACCTGTGGCTCGAACCTCCCCAAAAGGCTGTACAGCAGTGCCAGCATCCCTCTGCACTCTTGTTGTCGAGATACTTACTTGCCTCCCACTGATTTAAAAAATAGCAATAGCAGGTGGGGAAAGCAGAGCGAAGCATCTGACCCACAGCGAGAAGTCGGGAGCTCTGGGTCTCCCCACTGCCACCCCGTGCACCTCCCTCCCACCAGTGCCGGACAGCTCGGCGCAGGACAGCTCGGTGCAGCTCTCCCCTCAAAGCACTGCCAGCTCTTTTTCATCCTTCCACACCATGGCAGCCTTTCCCCAGGAGAGGGCAATTTCCCACAGCAGGAGTTGGAGTTTTTTTGCACCTCACCTGAACCAGCGCATGGCCATGTCCTCATTTTTTTCCACGCCAGCTCCTGGGTGTGAGACAAGGTAGCAAAGTCATAGGACATAAAATACAGTGTCCAAAATCCAGCAGTGTGGTGGTGTACCGCATAGCACAGAGCCATGTTTATGCTTCTGGCTTATACCTGTACTTACTCTGGCAGCAAGTTAGCCACAGCTTGGAGAAATGTTACCTTGCAAATACCTCTGTCCTAGGATGTGCTGGGCGTTGGGGTACCCCAGGTGAGCGTACACGTGAGCCACGTGGAAATGGAAGTCCTGGTAGCACAGTGGGATGTAGAGCAGGAGGAGGCCAGCAGTGATTACAGCTGCCAACTGTAAAAGAGAGGAGCAGTCATGATGCAAGGAGAAAAAGAAGCCGAGGACCAGCTACAGCAAATATTTCATCTGAGCTCTGAAGCCTCCCGAAGCTATTCCCCACAGAGAAACAGGAGGAAAGGCTCACACAACCACAGAAAATCAAAGTTGCCTTTGATAGAAAGCCGATTCCAGCACTCACTGAAGCTGGCAGAAAAGGTGCCACCAACTTCAGCAAGCAGTGGATCAGCTCGCGAGTTAATATCCCCTTTAAGTTCTGCTACAGCAAAGGAAACTACAATAATTTCATTTTCTAGCGGTCCTCTTGAAGGAAAAAAAAATCATAAGGTGGCATCAGGCTTTTACGAGCAATTCATCAAAGAGGCTTGCCAGAAGGAGCCTCATTCCCCGGGCAGCCAGGTCCTCGGCCCACCGCTGCCCACTGCTGACCACAGCATCGCCATACGGACTTGAATGCTCCCTTTGTGAACGTCCCCAGTTCATAAACCCTTTCATCCTGTGTTACAGTCAGGACATGTCGCCAATGTCCTCACCTGACAAGAGAATAACCTTGGGTCTGAAACTCTTCTTGCATCCAAGGTATAAATCAGCGAAAAGCCTGATGTACTGCACCAGCAGGGAAAAAAAGATGAGAGAACAGAATTGGGCTGTTTGCTTTTTGATGCCAAATTAGATTTTCTTTGCTCAGTGAGCTAGCTATTAGCTTCCAGTGAGAGGAGCTGGCAACCTGAGCAACCACATCTTGGCGGGGTCAGAGATCCCTGGCTGGGGAAAGAAGAGCAGGATTAGGAAAAGGCTGTAGGAGCCCCATGCGGAGCCTCTTGCCCACACAATTTACCAGGAGCCTTTTGCCTCCCCATGGGAGAAAGCAGCGCGTCTCACCAATGGCGCCAGGACTACAGAAGGTAAAACCCTTCCCTACTACACGGGGAGATGGAGGCCAGGTACAGTCCCAGGTGGAAGACGTGGGTCTTTGAAAACAACACCAGAGGCAAGTGCTGATCAGGTTTCTCAGTGCGACCCTGTGCTGAGAGAAACCACACCGATGGTGCGTGATCCAGAGGAGACTGCTAATACCTCATCCTTCAGCTCTGCAGCTTGGGTGCAAGCAATGCTGGACTCTTGGGTTTGATGTTCATGGGGATGTGCCGAAGTGCCTGCAGGCTCCCTGCACACCACTGTCCCTCTCTTGCGGATGCAGGAGCAAAGCAGATACGAGCAGCCCAATTTCAATGGCCAAGTCAGAAACAAGTCCTGAGGCCTGTCTGGGTGACCATGGCTGTCACAGAACAAGCACGCTTTTTCATCTGGGCATAATTTATTGTTACGGGTACTTGTGAATAGTGGCTACAGCATGTACATGGGTTTGTCACCATGCCATGCTCAGAATGAGCCAAGGGGACAAGTGGCATGGTTTAACCGCAGCCGGCAGCTAAGCACCACGCAGACGCTAGCTCACTCCCCCCACCCAGTGGGATGGGGGAGAGAATCAGGAAAAAAGAACCTCATGGGTTGAGATAAAGACAGTTTAATAGGACAGAAAGGAATGAAAAATAATGATAATATGTCAATAGTAATACTAAAAGACTATACAAAGCAAGTGATGCACAATGCAATTGCTCACCACTCACCAACCAATGCCCAGTTAGTTCCTGAGCCGCAATCTGCCCCTCCTGACCAACTCCCCCCAGTTTATATACTGGGCATGATGTCACATGGTATGGAATATCCCTTTGGCCAGTTTGGGTCAGCTGTCCTGGCTGTGTCCCCTCCCAGCTTCTTGTGCCCCTCCAGCCTTCTTGCTGGCTGGGCATGAGAAGCTGAGAAATCCTTGACTTAGTATAAACACTACTTAGCAACAACTAAAAACATCAGTGTGTTATCAACATTATTTTCCTACTAAATCCAAAACACTGCACTATACCAGCTACTAGGAAGAAAATTAACTCTGTCCTAGCCAAAACCAGGACAACAAGAAGCAGCTAAAAAGGATGACGAGACACAAGAGCTTTAACAGCCAGGGGCTCCCCTGGCCACTACAGATGGTTTGATACAGATGGGTGCAAAAACCAGCTCCCCCTCATTTTTTGGGAGGGCATGGCACACGAGGTATATGCACACCATTGCAAAGCAAACGGCGCATTTAGGTCCTGATCTGCTTCTCAGCTGTCCGTAGAACGTGAGGGCAGAGGTGGTGTGGGTCTGGCATTTCCTTGCTGTTTCGGGGGGGGTCCTGCACTCCCACACACCACAATCAGCTGCAGCAACCGCTGGAGGCAGGAGGTTGCCAAGATCTTGTTATCTCCTAATTGGGACCCAGGTCCTGGTTCAGGCCCATCTCTAATTGGGATTAGTGAATGCTGAGGATTAAATGAGCCTAGTTAGCTCATTAGAGTAGGCTAAGTAGATAAAATAGGTAAGCAACAATGACATGCAAATGCCCCAACATTTGATTTTTTGGCTGATGAGCTTAGGGATGTAGGAACTTTTGCTGTTCTGTTTGAGACCCCCTGATTCAGCCCATATAATGCTGTTACTCAGGCAGGGATGATTCCCAGACACTTCGACAAAAACAGCTCTCCTGTAATGCAACAGGGACCTGCGAGGCCTGAAAGCACTGATGGGTATGTAAATCCCTGTAAGGCAATGGCAAGTCCTAGAGGAAATGCAAGTCAGAGATTGATCCAGTTACTGCTGAATGCTTTTGCTCTTATTTAAGAGGAGAAAATGATACTCCCCAAA
This sequence comes from Gymnogyps californianus, assembly GCF_018139145.2. Classification (NCBI taxonomy): domain Eukaryota; kingdom Metazoa; phylum Chordata; class Aves; order Accipitriformes; family Cathartidae; genus Gymnogyps; species Gymnogyps californianus. The sequence goes on along the minus strand of NC_059474.1, from coordinate 55,931,064 downwards.
AAAATGATGATGGCTAGATATATGGTAAGAAGTGCTCCTTGCTGGAGACACGGCTGATGTTACGGGTCCAGCTCAGGCAAAGCTGAGTGCAGATCTCTGGAGAAGGGAAGGGCAGCATTTCTGAAGAAAAGCAAAGGCTGCTGAGCAAGATGCTGGTTTCACACAGTGACCGTGCACTGCCTAATGCTGTCACTGTGCTATTTTGTCACTGTTGCAGTGGCTGGGGCTGGAATATATCAGGGAATGTTTCAGGTGGTTGCAGGAGATAGGGTGCACAATGCTGCAAGAGGCAGCGGCGGTGCTTTTATCCATGCAGATTTGGGGGCTGCAAGATGCTCACGGCTGTGGCATCTCCTTTACGCTCCATACAAGGCTGCCTGAAGTCTCAGGAAAGGAGTGGGAAATGTGGTGTTTGGGAGGAGCTGTTTCTATTGCAGGTCCGCTACATCCCCTACAGATAACAGCAAACAAATGACCAACTATTTCTAAATGGAAGGGGAAAGGATGTGGTGGGAAAGGTACTGCAGGTCACAGGGGAAACCTCTACAGCCAGGCTGCAACCATGCACCACCGCCACGGGGGTACATCCTGGCGTGAATGCTCCCTGCGGGACACCACCTCTGCGTGGCGATGTCCGTGATGATCAGCCATCTGTTGCTGGCATCTCACGCCCTCACTGCTGTGGTGACACTGTGCCTGGCTTCCGCAAGGCGGGTGGCCCAGGAACCACTGGATGTCCACTTTTTGTCCCAGGCTGGTTTTTGCAGGGAGGCTTTCAGCTTTTTGCAGTTGTGTAGGCACTGTCAGATGTGGCAAGTGAGACATTTCATGGGCAGGTCCTTTAGAAATGGCCCACTGAGCATCCCTAATCTGATTTTTGGTTTTTGTGGGGGCTTTTCTATTTTCTTTTCCTAAGCTTTCCTAAAGGGCGAGGAAGACTGAGACCTATGCATGGCAAAAGGCAGGTGCACAAAGTGCTGGAGTGCACTGATTCCAGATCTGGGAGATGGCACCACAAACAGTCCTTGCTTGGCTGCCCACCAACATCTGAACAGGCATCTAAAAGCATGCAGCTAGTCCCACAGTGAGCAGAGATGTTAGCCCACGTTTTCATCGTTAGTTAGCAAAAATACTCCTTTGCCCTATACTGTGGCTACATCTGTGTTCAGGTAAATTTTGTGCTGTTTTAAATGTTTCTAAGACAGAGAGAGGGAAAACGTAATGATGTTTCTCAAGAAGCAGCTGCTGAGGAAGGGGGCGGCACCCTGAAGTGAGATCTCCCTGCAGGAGGGATGGAGGAGGGATGCGCGGGTCCCCTGGGCTTCCTCCAGGCTGGTTGTCCGTAGCCCCTAGCCCTCACGGCCGGCACTAGGGACTGAACGTGCACTGTACCAGTGGTCCCCAAAACAGAGAGCTCCTCGGAGACCCCAGCTGGGCAACAAGCATTAGTCTACCTGAAATACAGGAACGTGGGGAGCTTGTTGCATTGCCCCATTGTCCTGGTTTCGGCTGGGACAGAGTTAACTTTCTTTTTAGTAGCTGGTACAGTGCTGTGTTTTGGATTTAGTGTGAGAATGATGTTGATAACACTCTGATGTTTTAGTTGTTGCTAAGTAGCGCTTATCTTAAGCCAAGGACTTTTCAGTTTCTCATGCTCTGCCAGCAAGCAGGTGGGCAAGGAGCTGGGAGGGAGCAGAGCCGGGGCAGCTGACCTGAACTAGCCAAAGAGGTATCCATACCATGGAACGTCATGCCCAGTATATAAACAGGGGGAGCTGGCCGGGAGGCGCGGATCGCGGTTCGGGAACTAACTGAGCATCGGTCAGCGGGTGGTGAGCAATTGCATTGTGCATCACTGGTTTTTTTCTTCCCCCCCTCCTTCTTTTGTTGCATTCCTTTTCATTACTATTATTATTATATTTCATTATTATTGTTAGTATTATATTTTACTTTAGTTATTAAACTGTTCTTATCTCAACCCACGAGTTTTACTTTTTTTTCCTTTGCTTCCTCCTCCTCACCCACTGGGAGGGGAGGGGGAAGCGGCTGCGTGGTGCTTAGTTGCTGACTGGGGTTAAACCACGACACCCATGCAGGGGTGGGAAGCCGACCACTGGCCTGAAACCACCTTCGTAGTCTTGGGGGGAGCTCTCGGTTGCTCATGCCACCCTTTTGTTCCGTGGTGACTCATTCAGAAACTACTTTGCATGTTTCAGACCTTGCATCATTGGGACTGCTCTAAAGCAAGAGGAAGCCCAGTGGTACCGGTGCAGTTATGCCAGCGAACCAGGCAGTGAGGGAGGCAAACCAGGCTGTGTATGCATATTTAAGCAACCTGGTTCCTATGGCAGCTTCGGCATCTCGCCTGCACCATCACCCATGTGCCAAAGCCAGGTGATCAGGATGAAAAAGGAGATCAAGAGGAATGCCTGAAAATCCCACTCATAATGACTGCGATGGAAGATGCCACATTACTGTGCGCTAGCAAAAGCCTCCGCTCCCCAAACTCTGCATTGCAACAACTATCAGCGAGTCCTGCATTGCGTTCCCCATGCCGGTGAGCAGAAAGCCCCAGGGACTCTGCAGAGGCTTCAGTGACATTGCAATCAGATCTGGGCAAGGTCATGGCACTGAGAAAGGCATTGCAGGACTCACATTTGAGAGGCTGTTGTGTGCAAGCCACTCCCTGTGGGTTCGACCCACCCTGGCACCAGTGGCTTTCAGGGGCTGGCATTGCTTCCTGGCGTGCCCAGCCGGCTGTGGGGTCCAGGGCGTCATATAACACCCCAGTGCCAGCGCTCCCACCCTGAGCCCATCCCCACGCTTACCTCCCACCTGCTCCATGCCAGGCCGGGGGGTGGGGGTTCCCACCCCCTGGAGAAGGATTTGCCCGGCAGGTATCAGCACTGCCCCTTCCCTCCCGTCGCCGCCACGCTGCAGGCTTCGTGTCCCCCATCTCTCCCTCCCGCAGGAGGTTTGAGCGCCTCATTTTAACCCGGTCTCCTCCCCATCTCGCCAGGCGCCGCTGCCCTGCCATAAGTCTTCCCCATCACCATCCCTTAGTTTTGTTCCTGATTTATGGTAGCAGTAGCCCAGCTGCTTCACTAAGATAAGAGGGATAGATACGCATCCCGTCGCAGGGTCATAGAAAAGGAGAAGATGCTCCTGCCAAAACCCTTTCAAACCACTGATGTTTAACTCTCTCTTCCTTCAGACTGCTCCCAGGTGTTGCAAGCCCCCACCAGTAAATCACTGTATTTGACAAACTTGATGAAGTTTTTTTCTTTCTGCTTTTCACATGAGAAGGAAAGTGCTTCACAAGCAATGATAACACTACCCACCGCTGCAAATGTTCAGTATCTTGTTATTTCAATTGCATAGCCTCCACGGGCACGTGGGATGTGATGTGTTGGATTTTGGACAAATGCAAGAACATGCAGGCCCAGCCCCAGGTGAGAAAATTAGAAAAGGTGCAATAACATGTAATCAGGAAATTATCAGAACATAAAAAAACCCCATAAAATTCGACAGGATGGGATTTTATTTTTTTTTAAGCTAGAAAAGAGCTTACTTGTTAAAGGCAGTCATTTTATACCTGTATAATTCATCTGCAGTAACTCCACCTAGTGACTTTCAGACACTAAATTCCGCTCTGCCTTCACATCGAAGAAAACACCTCTTTTTAACAAGATCCCTAATGCATGTTACCTTTCCTGCTCTGAAGTCCTAGCAGAGGATCTTAACCGGATGACCATCAGACAAGGTCCATCTCATGCGAAGCGCGGTCCTTGCCTGGTTGCCTGACAGTAAGAAATAAAATGTTTTTCTTTCCAATTTTACAGCAAGATAAGTGCCATGCTTTGGTTTTAAAGGCAACCCCACCCCCAAAGAACAAGGATACCTCTTTGGCAGTGATGACTCAGCCTAAAAACAGTACTGAAGTGGAAAACCTTCATACTTTCGTATTTTATTTCTTATGTTATGCTGCCACCATTGGGCCAATTTCATTTGCTCAGTCACAGCCCTGTTATGGTTGAAGAGATCCATCTTTATGCCCCTGGTCAAAGTGTGAACCATTTTCACAGTATATCAAATTTAATTGGACATTAATAGTCATACTGCAGGATCAATTGCTTCCAAGTGCAAACCTCTGCACTAAATAACTCAGAAATTTCTAAAATGAGTCCAGAGCAGAAGGACCTTCACTGCAGCAAAGAGCAAGGAAGAGACAAAAGAAGGTGAGGAGTCTAATACCTACTTACCCTTCTTTTTTTTTTTTTTTTTTAGCTACAATTATTAGATTTTAAAGATAAAGGAAAAAAAAAACCAACCTCTCAGGGAGTCATTCTTCTTGGGAGTGAGCCACCCTATAGCTGCAATCCCAAATTTTGGCAGAAGTGGACTCCTGAGTTGTTGTTATCGTTGTCTGTAAGGGCGTATTGGTAATAGTTACATTTGTACTGACACCTCGCCAAGCTCCGTGAAATCGGTACTTTTCTCAGTATAAAACAGACCCTGGGGCTTCCAGTTCTTTGCAGATGACTAAAAATGAGAACATGTTATTATTAATTATGCATTATTCAGTGAGGGCTATGCCGTCTGTGTTACAAGCCAGGTGCAGTACAGAGTCTCATTCCAGTTGTGAGCTTGAGTTGCTTCTCTACAAAAATCAATTTACACCATGAGGAAGAAGTAAATCAGGTTGTCGGTCTAGAAACAAATGATGGCTGTAGCAGCTGCCTCCTACTAACAAAGAATTGGATCCCTTCTACCTGCAACGACTTTGGCAAGGAAAGGGCAAGCCCCCCAGTGAATTTTCTCTCTGCTCTTCCAAGGGGCAGATGGCATTTCTATTTCCCTTTCATCTTCACAGAACAAGTTGTGAAGATCCATTTCCAGCTCCTGCAAAGGAGCAGTTTGATTGAAAACCTGGAACCAGCCACGTTCAGGAAAACACAATTTTCTTCCTGTTTCTTTTTCACATAAAGGATTTCTCTAATCACACGGTTTCTCTTTCCCTCCTTGCTGCATTGGCATGGTCAGGGCTAGAAGCACTCAGATACTCCACTTCAATTGAAAGGTGGATGTCAAGTGCTGGAAGAAGAATGGGTGGCTGTGAGTGTAAAGAGTTAATAGGACAAAGTCACTGTTTGGGAGAGCTAGTGTCCACAGGATTGTACTGAAAGCCAGATGTGAAACACTGCATTCATCCTTCTCATTTGGTTTTTAACGTTTGTTATTCTTTGTTCCAAATTAACTTAAACCTTTTAGTAAGCAGACTGATTGAAGAAATGCACAATTATTGAAAGAATTATATAATATATATTATTGAAAGAATGAACCAAAATAAGACATGCTCATAGCACACTGCCAGTTCAAATCAAACACAGTGACTTCACCACTTCAGATGCAGACTGTTTACACTCTAGGCTTTGTCTAGGAATGATGGTGGGTTAAACAACAAGAAGTGATTAGCCCAAAAAGATTTTTCCAGGTTGCTTTCTTAGGAAAAGAAATTGGTATAACCAAATTGCTACAACTAGTACAAACCTATTTAATTACAATGTCCTCTGGGCATAGGTATCCCAGGGTAAATTAGATCCACCCTGAGAGTTCCCCAACTTGAACACAGTTAGAGTAGGTACTTGCATATGGCTTTATAGCACAACACAAAATATCACGTAAATACTACTTCAGTTACTATACCAAACGGAGCTTAAATATGGGTAACGAGGAGGACTGAGGCACGCAGCAACAACAAGAGAGTGGGGGAGGATAAGTTTCTGTGCAAGATGATGGGAAGGATGAGGGTAAGGACTTTTGGCTGGCACCACCTCTGACAGACTCTCGTTTCATTTTGCCTAACTAGCTATAGCTTCCTTTCACAGCTGGCTAAACAAGAACGAGATAAAAATCTATTCAGACTAGTCATTATGACACTATTAATAGCTGATACAAGAGCGTACAATGAACACCAGCATAGATATAAGGGCAGTTCAAGTCTGTCTGAAATCAGCATGCAAGTGTTATCTGCAGATCTGTTACAGAGACGTGCGAAGCTGTTTCCAGATATCAGATTAATAAAGGTATCTGTTAAACCGAACAGTTGCATGCATTCATCGCTATGCACAACACAACAGTGCAACTGGAGAGGATGTGATTTTTCTGAACCCAAATACAGCAGCCAGCAGAGAGACCCAACCGAGCAGAACCCTGTTATTTGACAGAGGTTCTGCAAAAGGGCAGCAGGGAAGCCCTCTGCAAGGGGGGAGGACCCCAGGGACAAATGCAAGCCATACTGTAATTGATCTCACCACAAAAATAGAGCCTAAATTAATGTAAGCAGTGGTTACAGACTTAAAAAAAAAACCAACAAACTAAATTACTCACCTAAGGGGGAGTTAGGTCAAAGTTAAGCATACTAAAACTTCTGACTAAAAACTGTATACTAAAAACTAGGCTGTCTCTGCTTAGCTGTCACCTAAAAAATTAATTCCTCAAATGCCTTATCCTGTATGGCTTTGAAGTTTCCCAGATATTCAAATTTGTATCCTGGGAATACCACGGCAGGGCTGAGCGCCTAGGTATGTATCTCCCACATAAACTCATTCAGGATCCAGAAACTGCCAAGTTCCCTGAGGAATGTGATACAAAGAGCTTTTCAGGAGCACTTCATCCATTAGTCTACTAATGAAGATGATCTCCACCACTTCTGCAGAAACTAAAACCCTGCAAGAAACAAATTCAAGAGAGAGTCCAAATAATACCGTGTTCATAGCCTAGTACTTAGTGAGGGGTGAGAAGTGGTCCCTGCTTTAGACAATGTGTCCATATTTTGGAGGCGAGTGAAAATGAGTGTTAGTCTCCAAGGAAATCATGTTAAGTAGTAGACAGAGTAGAAAGGAAAGCGGCACTACACCCCAATTCTCCTAAGACATGTTGAAAAACATGCTCTGAGAACGTAGCCAGGCAATTGAATGTCCCTCAGCTACAACTCTCTGTCTCCAAAGGGGAGGTAATCTTTACCCGGTAGCTCACGCTGCAAGGCTGACTGCCTCTCAGCGAGGACCCGCACAAAGCCTGCTGAGGCAGGGCACAGCGCTCAGTCAGAGATGGCAGGCGTACCACCGGCAAAGCCGTCGGGCTTCACGGGGTAGGTGTGAAGCGCCTGTGGTCCAGGATACCATATCAGCAGCCTGTCTGCTGGATTGCGTGTAATGTACCACAACGAAAGGAGGTCAGTCACAGGATACCTAACGCAGACAATGATTTAGGATGAATACAACATCTTGTAATGAGAAGCATCAGAAAAACTTAATACTAACAAAGCAGTGGCACAAGGGCTAGATAAATGATGCAAAGGCCTTCACTGCTGTGGCCTTCAGAGATAAAAAGATACCCCAGCACACCTCGCCACTGAGACCACAGGGCCTGAATACCATTACACAAGCCCAACTATCAGCAATTCCCTTTCTAGACCCATTACATGACTGCATCTTTCCTCACCAGGTTCCCCATAACCTTTTCTTTCAGAGGGCTTCTTCACCTTAAAGGGACCTATTAATGTTAATTGGACCAATAAAAGCCAATTACTCCGCTCTGCCCCTCTTGAAGCATATCTTCCTTCTCCCCCATGAGGTGGTTACATTATAAAAACTGGATGAGACACTTGGGGGGTAGGCTTGGGGTACTGGTTTCATTAGGAAGATGGAGGTAGTAAGCGCTCCCTTTGTGTATGTGGGATTGAGGTTGAGTTATTTGTGCTCACAACTGGGTCTGAAGTTACTTTGGGGTTGTTCCTGGTGTGCCTAAGTTAGTTTTAATTTCTCTGTTTAAATATCAGTGGGGGAGTTCAGGTTGTGCTTGTTAGAGAGGCTTGTTAGCTAGCATAGGGTGACCTGAGGCTAGTTTCATGTACTCTACCTGACCTGTCCCTAACCCAATCTGTTCGGTAAATATACATCCTTGCGTTAGCTTAACCTTCGGTGTTAGGCTGCCTTGCCTGCGTAATCCCAGCTGTAAGGAGCCCCGAGCAGCTGAAAGCGTGCAGCCAAAGCAAGCCGTCGGAGAATCTCATGTGGGAAGCAGGGAACGTCTGTGGCAGGGATTATCTCCATCTGGTAGGAGGCCTTTTTGTTCCGCTTCCTAGCACTTTTGTGGATAGAAACCAGGGAGAAAAATCAATTTTTCTCCTCCTACGTCTCAAATGCTGTTCCCAGAGGGTCTTATGGCCTGCAACTTGGCTTCTCTTCCCCGTAAGGAAAAGGGCAAATGGATCCTTGCTGTAGGCACTTTGGACAGGAATAATTTTTAAAATAGCAAGTTGAATGAAATCTTAACTTCTGCAGGCTTCCGTAAAATCTTGAGGCTTGTTTTTAAACTTTAAAAAAAACCCAAACCCTCTTATCTTCTTGCTTGCTGAAGGAGAGCATAAACAACTAATGCTTCAAATAGACAGAGGCACCAGACAGTTACATAAAAACAAACTGCCAGATTCCTGCATGTAGGAGTGTCTGCTCTCAATTCGGTCCTGCCTCTCTGTGTGTGTGCCTGGAAGTAGGTCTCCCCACGCTGAAGCAGCAGCAGCTAGCACAAAATGTCCGAACTGAAACCCGGGTGTTGAAGGCATTGATGATGCGGCCTTAGGCTATCTGGAGGCTCCAGAAAAGGGTCCTTTGTAACCAGGTGTCCTGGTTTTGGCTGGGATAGAGTTAATTTTCTTCTTAGTAGCTGGTACAGTGCTGTGTTTTGGATTTAGTGTGAGAATAATGTTGATAACACGCTGATGTTTTAGTTGTTGCTAAGTAGCGCTTATCCCAAGTTAAGGATTTTTCAGTTTCCCATGCTCTGCCAGCAAGCAGGTGCACAAGAAACTGGGAGGGAGCACAGCCGGGGCAGCTGACCTGAACTAGCCAAACGGATATTCCATACCATAGAACGTCACGCTCAGTATATAGACCAGGGAGAGTTGGCCAGGAGGGGCAGATCGCTGCTTGGGCATTGGTCAGCACGTGGTGAGCAATTGCATTGTGCATCACTGTTTTTTTCTTGTGTTTTATTTCTTTTTTCTTTTTTTTTTGTTATATTCCTTTTCATTACTACTATTATTATTATATTTTTTTATTATTATTGTTAGTATTATATTTTATTTTACTTTCGTTATTAAACTGTTCTTATCTCAACCACGAGTTTTACCTTTTTTCCTGATTCTCCTCCCCGTCCCACTGGGAGCGGGGGGAGCGAGCAAGCATCTGCGTGGCGCTTAGCTGCTGGCTGGGGTTAAACCACGACACCAGCGGACCAAGTCTTTGAGGTCAGCCGTAGGAGCAGAACAGCCACAAAGTTTTAAATCTTTGCTACTTCAGTGAACAGCGGGAAAGACCCTGCAGTGGTGCTCTAGGGATCAGCCCGTACCCTCCTATCTTAGAGCTCTGAGTATTTCACTTGTTGTAGACCTGAAGAAAGTGGAAAAGTTATGGGGAGGAGAGTATCCTCATGACAACTTTATGCCCTCAGCAATATCTCCCATTAAACGTCTGTCTGTAAGAGTACTCATCGTGCTTGGGACCTTTTGATACCGAAGTAGAGGAAATACATACATTAATGCCTACCAAAGTGTTGGGTTTGTGTTTAGATTGGTAAGCTATTCAGCTAGTCTTCCCCCTAAAGAGCTATTCAGCCATTGAAGGGCCAGGGTTTCTCCCTGAGCTCACTGCACACTCACAGCTGAATCTCAGATAACAGAGATTTATGGTGTTCTGGAAGAGCACAATGAATTGTTACTTTTTTGGAGTTGAAGGAGGTGGATTAACTGGGAGAACACTCCCAGCTGAGCACTGAGGTTAAATGGCTAGGCTGCTTTTTTCTGAAGTAGAAATAATGATGCTGTACTGAAAATGGCACCTGAAAAAAAAAATGGGGCTAAGGCTTCATTTCAGGGAAATACAGGCAGGGATTTGAAGTGCCCAAGCTGAGGACATCTGCACTGCATTAATTAAATGTTACACTTGGAACTAAATTCATGATGAACAGTTTTTAAGCATAGTTTGTGAAAAATCCAGTGAGAAAAATGGGTCTGAGGCAGGGTTGCCCTTGGTAATCATGCGTCTCTTGCATAAGATGGAGGTAAAAATAAAAACCAGTGCACGTGCGTGGAGTTGTTGGCCATGCTGGCGCTTCCCTGCCCCCAGCATCATGAAGAGTAGATGCGACTTCATCCTCATTCAAATGGCACTGGGCGACCTCGTGTCTTCGCTAATGCAGTGTAATAGCTCCTCGTCCCAAGCCTGGGACATAATCTCCTTCAAGCTGCTTCTGAGGTGCTTTGTACACTAAGTCAATTAACTTTATTGGGGAAGGCTTCAACCGGCAGTGTGGCAGATCTAAAGCAACTTGAGTAAAAGGCGACGCAGAGCTAGGCTCGGTACAGGAACGAGACCTGGCAATAAATAACCCCTAATAAATGAGCTGGGGCGCTCGGTGACTTCAGGCAACCACCTCGCCTGCCGGTGATGCCACCGAGCCCCGACTCCCCATCCCCTGCTGCGCGGCACCGGCCGTCGCTGTGTTTCCTTGAAGCGACAGCCGGCTGTCTCCCCCTCCAGAAGGCCCTGGGCGGGGGGAGGCCGGCAGGGCCCGACCCTCACGCCTCGGTTTAGGGTAGGCGAGTGGGGGCCGGGCGGCTCTGGGGCAGGGCGGCCGCGGGCGCGCAGGGGCGTGCGGCTGATGGAGGGCCGACACCGCGGCCTGCGGGCAGGGCCACCCGCGGCCTGAGGCGACGACCGGGCGGCTGCCCTTCGGGCGGCTGTTTCGGCTCCCAGCCCGCTCCAGGTACGCTTGTTTTTAATTTAATTTAATTTGATTTGATTTGATTTTATGTCAGACTTTAGCTCTCAGAGGGTGAGAACCGCTATCGGGGACTCGTGAAGCCACTCGCCCGCCCGGCAGCAGCCGCCACGCCACGCCCGAAAGCCCGCCCTGATCGCGGGCGGCCGGACCCGCCTGGCGGGCGGCCCGCGCCTCCGCGGGAGGCGCCCCGCGCCACCCCAGGCAGCACTGGCGTCGCGGGAGCGCGGCCGCGGGCCGGGACGTGCAGGGACTGCGCCTCCGTCCCCCTGAAATAACGGCGGAGGGCGGAAGGAGGCCTGGGGGGGCTCCGGGCCGGGCAGCTCGACCGGGGGACGTCAGGCGGAGCCCTGGCGTTAGCCGGCGGCGCTGGGGCGGGCCGTCGCCACCACAGCCGGGGCAGGCGGAGCCCCCCGCGGTGGGGGCTGCCGCGGCCGGGGACTCAAACGCCCACCCCCCCCGCGCCGCTCTCCCGGGCCGTCACAGTGCCCCCCCCCCCCGGGCTCCTGTCCCTTTAAATAGGGGCGGGGCCTCGCCCGCACTCCGCATCGTGAGGCCGGCACCGCCCCGCCCCGCCATTGGTTGTCGCTGGGGGAGAGCGGCCCGCCCCCGCCTGCAGCCATTGGCTAAGGGCGAGGCTGTGGTTCCCGGATGCAGGCACGTTCGGCGGTTATAAAGCGCCGGGGGAAGGCGGGAGCGGGCGCAGTTTGAATCGCGGCGGGTCGGGACAGGTCGGTGTTGTCGCCCGGGCTCCGTGCGTGCGGGACGCTCTCCTCCTCTGTCTGCCCCTGCGCGGCGCTGCGGTCTGGTTCGCGATGGTGAGGATCCGCGGGGGCCGCTCGGGTGGGGGCGGGCGGCCGGGCTGCCGGGGGGTGGCAGGGATCAAGGTGATGCGGCCGTTGGGATGAGGTGGGAGCGCGCGCGGGGGAGGGGAGCGCGGGCGGCGCGCGCCGGTAGGCGCGTTACCTGCCGGTAGGCGGGGGGAGGGGGGGAGGTCGCACGCGCACTAGTGCCGCCGGGGAGAGGGAGTGGCGGCCGCGCATGCGCCCGGGGAGCGGCCTGTGCCGCTAGGTGTAGCGGGCAGCGCGCACGCGCCTTGGCGCCGCGCGTGTCGCCCTGCGGGAGCGAAGCGGGGGGAGGGGAGCGCATGCGCGGGCGGGGCGCTGCTGCCGTGCGGTGCCGGCGCGGGCCGTTGGCCGCCGTCCCTCGCAGGTACGGTGCCTCTGAAGGGGGATGGCGGGCGCAGCGCCAGCGGCGGGCGCGTCAGCTCTTAGACGCCTCTTCTCTTTGCTAGGCTGGTGGTAAAGCTGGGAAGGACTCTGGAAAGACCAAGACCAAAGCAGTGTCCCGTTCTCAGCGGGCTGGATTGCAGGTGAGCAGGGACTGGGGCATGGGTGAATGAAAGTCAGGTTGGCCTTCCACCTCTGGGTTGTACCTTGTGAAACCTGCATGGTCTGCTGTCTCTCTGTTGTCCAGAATGGTGTAAGGATCTGTTTGATCCTTGAGTGTGTTAATGTCTGTCTTGACTATTTTTAGACCTTTTGCGTATCTGTGCAGGAGGGAAGAGAATTCTCTTGTGGCTGTTGCTACTGCTTGTGGTTAGAATTGTGAAGTTGCTGATGGGAACTTGGCATACAGTGTCCTTAGCTGGATTCTCAAGTGTTGAAATGTAGTCCATACTTCTGCCACTGGGATTCTGTTGCCCAGCATGTGGTTTAGAGTAGTGGCTTTCTTTTTCTGTCTCTGTTGTCACAGCCTATTCATACTTCTGTTACGTTCCAGTTCCCTGTTGGCCGCATCCACAGGCACCTGAAGTCTCGGACTACCAGCCATGGGCGTGTAGGAGCCACAGCTGCTGTGTATAGCGCTGCAATCCTGGAGTACTTGACAGCTGAGGTAAAGCTTCTGCAAGGGTGCAAGCAAGTTGGTCAACTCCAAAATGGCATAATGACCATAGCTTACTGTATTTTGCCAGTGTGGACTGGGCTGTGAACTCTTCGCTTGCTTTGAGCCAGTTTTAAGGGCATGCATCATCGGGAGACCATGAAATATGCATGGGACCTTTTGCTCTGCATTTTGTGCAGATCAAATCGCTGTGACTTACAGGAAAGATGGAAGTGTGAAGTATTTTATAAAATGTGCCATTACAGCATGTTGTATCTGCTGTAAAACATGTACTCTATTCTTGGGGAAAATGAAATGCAGAGCTCCAAAGGAGGAACCCTTTCAAAAGAGGCATTGTTTGCTGTCTTGGTGTCACTAGTAGTGTATTTGGCATAGAGAATAAAATAGCTAAGGCCGTGCAGTTGGTCTCACTGGATTTGTGTAACTCAGTTGAAAAATGGTCTTGTCCTCAGGTTCTTGAGCTGGCAGGAAATGCATCCAAAGACTTGAAGGTGAAACGTATCACTCCCCGTCACTTACAGCTTGCAATTAGAGGAGATGAAGAATTGGATTCTCTCATTAAGGCAACAATTGCTGGTGGTGGTATGTAAATTGTTTGCTAATTGTTTGTATGAGTTGGGCGGCAAGAACTCTAACAGACTAGAGGTTGCTTAATGCTGTCATTTTATTTGAAGTGCAAAGTTTAGGAAAATTTGCTGAAGAGAAATAACCTGGTCTTAATTGTTGCTCTTCCTTAGGTGTAATACCGCATATCCACAAGTCCCTCATTGGAAAGAAAGGACAACAGAAAACTGTCTAAAGGATACCAGGATTCCTTGTTATCTCAGGACTCTAAGTACTTAATTGTCCAGTGTTGGTGATTCCAGTGGACTGTATCTGTGAAACACAATTTTGCCTTTTTGTAACTTTGAGAAGCTAAAGCTCCCTTGAGCTTTCTAACAAACCAAATTTCTGCATTGAAGTCTTAACCGTATTTAAGTGTTACCATGGCTTCAAAGAAGCTATTGTATTTGTAGTGGGTTTTGCTTGAGCTGACTGTTTTTAGATTGGTTTGATTAAGTAAAGGAAATGTTTGGTTTTGTACAGACTTTTCATCCACTAGAGTGGAAATACTCAATAAATGTTATATCAAGACTGATTGTCTCTTGTCCGCTAACTGAAAAATACTTGGCCTCAACTACGCAGCTCTCGAAGAGCCGTTCCAAGAACATGCAGCTCTGACATTCCGACCCGCTGTGCTTGGGCTACCTGCAAACACGGTCCTAGAATACTGCACTTGGTAAATACCATCAAGTGGAAGGGCATGCGGGTTGTAGCCTGCAAAGTTACATGCTTGCGAACTGAGTCGGTGGTGTAGCGTGAGGGCTGCCTTGTGCAGGGCAGATGTAAGGCTGGTGCTAATTAAGGGCAGTTCTCCTTGCCAGCCTTCGTACAGGGAAGGGATCTGTCATGGAAGGAAGAAGAAAGTAAGCTGAATGGATGTTGAAAATCCACAACTTCAGCTGATTTTTCTTGTAAAAGCCTGTGGAGAGACATCCATAAAAGCAGGGGCTGTACTGCAGCAGCCTCACAGCGTGTGAACTTTGAGGAAGAGTAAAACCTGCTGCCAGTGTAGCAGTCAAATAGCTCTGTTTTGGTGTGGCTTCTTCACAGGTGGGCTTCACCACTGCTGGCTGTTAGTCTGGCACTTGCTTTCTGTTAGTCTGAAGCCCTACAGTGATGAAGGTCCCAACTACACAATTGGAGTTTACGGATGGAGTGTTAAAGGTATGATTTTAACTTCTGCCATACAGTGGCATCCTTGGTCGTGGTAGATTAAAGTGGGTTCTGGTCACACCTCCTTTAGCTGTGCTTCTCCAGCTCTCTGCAGGTACGTCTTTCACAGAGAAGGCCTGCCTGTTGCTGTGGTAAGGGAAGCCTCATCCTTTCCGTGAGGCAAAAGGTGCTGTCAAGACTGTTTCCTGTGGCTGAGGGCAGCAAGCTCTGTGCCTTCCAGCGCTGCTCCTCCAGCAGTGAAATACTTCAAATAAAGGTGCTTCTGCATTGAACAGGCTATTCCGTTACTGTAACCTCTTTCAGGTAATATCTGCTGCAGCACTGTAGCTGGAAGGTGGTGACCTAGATCGCAGGTGTCGGTTAGACCTCTATCAACTGCACCCGTCCTCTGGAGCTGCAGTGCTTCACTGGAGCAGCACTGAGCGCTTGCTTCCCTGCAAAGCAGTCCTTGGCAGGATGTAATTGATGTCGCTAATTATAGTGAGCAGTTACAAGGTGCTAACAAGTACCTTAAAGCATAGTTAATGCACTGTAAAGAATGACAATGCGTGGGCTCCTCTCACTTCTGTACGGGCTCCAGAAAGGCTGCGGCACGCCGGGCGGGTGCGGCGCTCCCCGGGCCGCAGTGCAGCGGTAGCACACAGCCGCCCGCCCGGTACTTTTCCATCGCAGCCGGCTCCCTCGGGCTGCTGCCAGGCGGCGGCGGGGCCCCGCGGGCGAGCGGTGGCGCTCCCGGCCGGGACGAGCCCGGCGCTGGCTGCGGCGCGGCCCCTTGCCGGGGCAGCTGCCGGAGCCCCGGGGCTGGCGGCGGGCCGGGCGGGGCGCCCCCGGGCCCTACCGGCGGCGCATGCGCGGCGGTGCCCCGGAAGGAGGCGGCGGGCCGGGTTGGTTGCCGGGGCCGAGCGCCGCGCTGGGGCTGCGGGTACCGCCAGCGCGGAGCGGCACGGCGCGGTGTGGCGGGATGAGCTTTGCAGAGTGAGGGGAGCCCCCGCCCGCCCTCCTGCCCGCTCCTCTCTTCTCCTCTCTCTGCCCCTCTGCTCCTCCCGGCTCCGCTCTGGCTTCAGGCCCCTTCTCTCTGCGCTGCGGCGGGCGGAGGCGGCGGAAGGAGAAGCCCATGGAGGGGAACCGGGACGAGGCCGAGAAGTGCATCGGCATCGCGCGGGAGGCGCTGGAGGCCGGCAACCGCGACCGCGCCCTCCGCTTCCTCGGCAAGGCCCAGAAGCTCTACCCGACCGAGACGGCCCGAGGTGAAGCCCGGCCCCCTCCCCACGCCCGGCGCCCCGTCGGCCCTGCTGCCGCGACCGCCACTCCCCCCTCTCCCGCTCGCCCGCTGCCCTGCTCCGTCGGGACGAGGGGGGACCGCGGGGCCTGCGGGAGGGCGGGCGGGGGAGGAGGGGGGTCGCCGCACTCCGAGGGGGCCGTTAGCCCGCGCGGCGGGCCCGCGCAGGCTGAGGCGCTGAGGCGAGGGCGACCCAGTGATGCGTTCTCCGCGCCGTGCGGGGACGGCGCTGCCCCTAAGCCAGCCCGGGCTGGGGTCTCTGGCGGTGTGCGGGACTGGGCTGGGAAAAAAGGCCGAAACGATGATTAAAGTGCCCAGGAGGAGCGCTTAGGGCAGGTGGATTTCCACCGTCAATGCATGCCTCTGGTGTCAGGCGGTGGGGAGGAGTGGGGTTATCTCCCCGCTCGCCAAAGGGGTTCGCTCTGGGCCGGCCCAACTCCTCGCCTGCATTTCCCCCCTCCCTTGAGCCATCAATAGAAGCGTAGCCATACAGACTAGGCTTAGACCCGATTACCAGCAGGACATCTCAGGCCCCAGGCCGAGACAGGCAGGGTTGGCTTCTCTTCTGTCACTGTGAATTACCCCTCGCTAACAGTGTGCTGCTCCAGACTGGGCAGTGTCTTCATGCTCTAATTTACATGTGCTTTGGGTTTTCTCAGTTTCGTTTCTTTTGGTTGTACAGTAGCTACATAGGAATTGCACGTGGGTTTAACTTTCCTAGAGAAAACAGGATAGGTGGCTCCCCCTATGAATTAATTGGCTCTTCAGATGCTTCTATGCTAAAACTTGAAAAATAATTAGCATCTTTCTAGCAAAAGGTGTTTAGAAATTATTTTTTAAAAGGAACAATAGTCAGGTTTCCGTGTATGCAGAGCTGTTATCTATCTTGGAGTCTTTCTGTCACACAGTGTCAGAAGTCGGCTCGAAATACCTTTGAACACAGCAGTGACTTGTTGCCTTCCTCTGGTTCTTGCTTACATTGTTCCATGGAAGAAATAGGAAAGGCTTCAGAGCTCTGTACTGACTTAAAGGCCTCAACATTTGGCATTTTTGGAACATGACTTTGGGGTGAAATCCTGAGTGGAAGTGTTCTGTGCTGTATTTTGTTCTGTAGTGAAGCCTTTAAGTCAGGTGAGCAGATTCAGTGAATGTTTTCTGGCCTCTCTTATCTCCTGACTACTTTTTATATGCAAACAATAAGCGAAGGTCTCATTAGTGCTTTTCTTTTTTGTAGTATATAGATTGTTGGGTTGTGGTTTTTTTTTTTCTCCTGCAAGACAGGATGGATGTTGCTGGTAAATCACCTGGAAAAGGGTAGACATTGTGTAGGATCAAGAACATGGCACTTTATATTCTTGCCACGTTACATACCTCTCTGAAATAAAAACAAGCAGAAGTTTGCCATATTCCCTTAAATTTCTGTTAGGGGAGGTAGATAGATAACATGCATGAAAATACTTTCAGCTTTTTGCAAGCTGTGTTGGTCAGGAGGCAGGAAGACTGAGGGTTTCAATTCAGGTTCTTCCACCAAAGAAAGTGAATAGCTTTGCTTCACATAGCTTATTACTGTCTTATATCTCCAAGAGTTACAGTAGCTTTCAGAAAAAAAAAGATATCTCCATCTGATTTATGTATTGAGTGTTTGGGGTTTTTTTTCTTTTAAGTAGGACTGCTACTACAAAACCACCATTGTAAAGTATTCAGTGCAAGAAATAGATGGCTAATTAGGCTATTGTCTGTAGGACACTTGTTTTATTCACTGTGGAAATTAGTAAAGTGTGTCACAAATGAGGTACAGATCTGGTGAAAAGAAGATGGTCTTGTGGTTACGGTAGTGGACTGTAATCTGGGGAATTGTGTACTGAAACTAAATGCTTCCCAGAATTTCTCTGTGATGTTAAGTAAGTCACTTCACTGTTTCCGTTAGTGACGGCTAATTGTTTGTGCTTCATTTTTCAGGTATTCAGCTTGAAACAAGGGCCTGATTTGTGGAACTGGTGGGCAGTTAAAGCTCCATCTGAAGCTAATGAGAATTGCAGATGCCCTAATACCACTGAAAAAATCAGGCCCTAGGCCTGATTTGAACTAGGTACTTAGAAATTAGGGGACTCTGTAAACTTGTAATATCTCTGTGCTTCAGTTTTCTAGCTGTGGAGGTTGGTAATTCTTTTCAACTCATCCCATTTCCTCCCAAAACAACACCAACTCATTGAATTTTTTTTTTTTAAGTTTTTGAGGCACTTACATAGCCCTGTTAAAAGTGCAGTAAGCTGCAAGGACACAGAATGTCCTTTTTTCAGGACAGGAACTGGAAGGTGTGCAATAAATTAGAACTGGCATTTTACACTGACCAAGAACAAATGAAATGACTGCTTTGTTATCTCATTGTCATCTTTTAGATAAATTAAGCGGGGGGTCCACTTGGAAAAAAAACCCCTAGTAATTAATTAGATAATTAAAAATGTGTCATAGCACATACTGAAAAGAAGGAAACAGTTAAGGTTTTGTGAGCTCTCAGTTCTAACACAAATTCTTATTTTACAGTCATAATGTGTTGGGTTTATATGGTGATCGGACAATATGGTGCAGCCCCAATTGTCACTGTGCTCACTTATTTTCTCTTCGGGGTATGTATTAGAAGGTAGTTCATACCAGTTTCTCACTGAAGTCACGGATTCTTCATAGGTTGTATCTTTAGTATCATTTTGAGAACAATTGCCCACCATTTCACAAATGATGTTCCATCAGTGATAAAAGCAATGAGAACGGTAGTGCTGAATCTTTTACTGATGGGAGCTTCCTCCTCCTGATGTTCTAGCAGATTATAAAAGGACAGAGAGCAGGTTTTAACTATTGTTTCTAAAACAATACTGTGTGTGGTTTGTTTTTGGCGACATTTGCATTTAAAGTGCATTCAGCAGTAGTTCAGTCATCAGTGAAGTTTAGTTTTGCTAAACAAAGCTTCTGCCTGAAATACGCTGACTGCAGCGGTGCTATTTTAAGGCTCTACTAGTGTGAAATGTAAGGTCAGTGCTTATTTAATGATACTTAGCTAATGACTTCATAGTAGCAGTGCTCATGTTGACGTCACTCTTGCTAGAAAATTGTTTTACAATTCAGCCGTTCAAAATATTGTCTGATTATGATTTTTGCTAATGATTCATCTTGCAACTGAATGGAAACTAATTGCTTGTCTGGAAACGATTTGTAAGAGTTTATTTGAAGATAACAAAGGACCAGATCTCCTTTTCAAACTTAGATGCTATTCTGTTTGGAGTTGAAGGCAGAAAAAGATGTTAAGGACAACTTTATTTTTCAGTGCTTAAGATTTTCTTGCACTATTTCTGATGCTGCCTTTAAAAACTAACTTTTCAGGAGTATGGGAGCTTAGTTTTTTACGCTGTTGCATTAGTACGAATTCTGAGTTACACAGTTCTTCCATTAGTGACAGTGGGGGTCATGTTCAATGCATAATGGAATCAAATGCAGTGCAAGGATTTTTCATTCAGCAGCAGGTAACAGTACACACAAGAGAGCCTTCAGACACATTTGGAGATAAGGTTTGTTGTCTTACCTGCTAAGAAAATAAGTCTTTGGTTCCTTATGTCCTATTTTAAAATACCTAGATGCACAGTGAAAGTTTTCTTTAATACACTGTTAGTACTACAGTTCTAACAGCCTGTTTTACCACCAGCAGTTCATGGAAGAGTCAAAGTTGTTTCTGAATATCTGAACTGTATCTTTTATTTGAAGAAAGCAATGACCCCAGACCCTTTGTACGGTTTTTTTTTTCAACGTAGAACAGTAGCATGTTTGTATATGCTGTGTCCTGCTATTTTAAGAAGTTAACACGTACAGATTTGAATTTTTTTTTTAAGCGTCCTGCATTGTCTTCTCAGCAATGCAGCTCCATTATGGGATGGGATGTCTGAGAAGGTGATTAGGAAGTAGTAATGTTGAAAGCATAGCGCAGCCAAACCAATTCATGAAAAGACTTACCAGCTAAACTTGCTGTGAAGAGACACTGGGCGTTAAAAATGCAAACCGTCATCCATACCTGTGTTTCTACCATTATTGCTGCTACTGATTTTGCACAAGCGTTAGTGCAGGGATGGGGAATTTCTAGAGCAATACCAATATAAAGGCAGGATTTGCAGAACTGTCGAGTAAGCATTATTTCTAGAGGGTAAGTCAGGGTCACATGTTCGGTAGGATCCCACATGATACTGCCATTAAATATCAAATGTCACAGGATAGAAAAAGAATAATTTTGTTTTCTGTTATCACTTGTCTGGAGCACGTTTGGACTGAATGAATGCTTCATTCTGAGGGCACTGTCTGTTCAAATCTCTGTTCTTGATTAGTTCTTAGCCTCCAGACACAGTCACCTCATTGGAGTTGTTATTACTTCATTTACCTCAGAACTTTAAATGCTATAATGGATGATACTAGGATAAACTATTGCAAATATTTGGATATGTGCTTCAGTTATAATCCATAATGCAACTATAGCTCTCCTGTTTTCAAGAACCTCATTTCATTCATAGTGAAAACATCCCCTCGGTATACAACTCAGCATCTAAATGTTAGTCGTTTCTTTATTTCCGCAGTAAAAAGCCTGATCTGATCAATTGATGAGTCTTGCTGAGGCAGGCACGAGCACAGTACCGGCAGAGGAGTCAGCTGACTTTCTTATTCAGGCCAAGTATAGCTATTCATCTGCAGTACTTCAGACTACTGTGGCCAGTGGGTAATAAGTGAATTAGTAAGTAAAAGCAAAGACTGGAGAGTTTTAAGAAGCACATCTTAGGGAAGTGGTTCTTCTCCTTTTAAACAAAGCTCTGCTTTCTTTTCTTATGCTTCTGTGAGATACAAGCTATGATGTGTAGGATCCCAGTTTTCTGCTGTTCTAAGAGAGACCATGCTAGTCAGAGGAGAAATTTCTTAATTAGATTTAGGAGAAAATCCTTCAGGATTCTTCTCATTAGCTTCTAGAAGAAAATGGTTTTTAACAGTAAAGCTATAACATGCTTTCACAGTGAGTGGGACATTTTTCTTTGGGAATTTTTATTAGGGCATTTTTTACGCAGATAGTAATCCTCAGTTGTTTATGAAACAAATTTGGCCTATGTAGTTTGTCTTCTTGCTCTGAAGGGATCTATTTTCAGGAAAGATAGACTATTTAATAATCTTTGATCTACATTATGCTTTGTGTGCAGTCCCTTAAGTTAGAATGGTACTGTTTGTGATTTATTGGTAAGACACATACCCCCAAAATATAGGCTTATATCCAGAAAGAAAAAGAAGACTTAGTGTCTGATAATTTATTAAAACTGCTAAATTTGAGACCTATTGGAACATGGAAGGAAAGAGGATTTCAAGATCTAGCGAAAGCGTGCTGGTTTTCAAGATTCAGGTCTCAAGAGCTGGGTGTAGTTGGCTGGTCCTGACTTATTTGTGGTATTTTAACAGTAGTTTGAATTTCAGCTGGTATTGCCTGGAAGGAGTATAGAGCATCAGTTTGTGGCCACTAGTGGCTCAGGTTACAAATTGGTATGTACTGTAGCAACTGAAATGTGCTGGAGATGGGCATGCTCTCTGTATGGAATAATTCGCAGGTTCTTTGGAGTGTTAAGTTAGTTCCTCTTTTGGATTTACAGTTGCTTCTTCAGGTATTCTGATATTTTTACCCCAAAGCACGGGTTCAGTGCCTCTAAAAACCATCTAGAAATGAAGGACCTGGACAGGTTCTCTCCAGTATTAAAATACCTTGGCAGAGGTGGAGGGGAGTCCAGTCACTAATTTTGAAACACTTTTCCATAGTTTTGCCATGAAAAGGAGTTGCTAGACTGGCTTCAGAAACGTTTGTGGTACAAACTGATGATCAATAAGGAAGGAGAATGTAGCAGCTAGTCTTTTATAATGTGGTGGCTCCCACTTAAGATACTTGAGAGCCCCGACTTAATCGCTAATGCCTGTAATGATACTATGATATACTGTTGTTTTATAGTTTTGTTGGAAGCTGTTATGAAGAATGGAAGTACTGCTGGGGGAGGCGCTTACTGCCGAAAACCAGCCAGTAGCAATGATCAAAGTAAGCCCAATGGCACGAAGGAGAGCAATGCATCTGCTACAGGTGAAAGTGGAAAAGGCTACACCAAAGACCAAATGGAAGGAGTATTCAGGTATGGCCTTGCTTAAATACATCACTGCTTTTCATTCTGTGTATTACATACTTATGCTTTCAGCTCCAGCATCTAAAGAAGCAACAGAAAATTCAAGGTTAGCTGAGAGGGGTTGCTTGTACTGAACTGTGACTAAAAGGAAGAGGAGAGTTTTGCTGTGTTTAAACACAGTATGAGACGCTGTCACTTTCTGCAAGAAAGATGATACTCTTCTTTTTAAATCATCAAGGTTACTTTATATACAGATAATACTCAAAATAGTTATTAAGTAGGTCCCATGGTAAATGGAAGAAGTGATGAAAATTCTATAGTACAACTTGCAGGACAGTGTTTCTGTTCTTAAATATTTTTATACTCAAGATACATACTCACTCCTAAAGTTTATTTTCAAGCTAATCTTGCTGTACAGGCTGGTCTTAGACCAGTGTTAAAACTTTCATTCTGGAAGTACAGGTATCTGAGAAGCACTGAAGCACATAGTCTGAGTTGCATTATAAACTCTGTCTGGACTTCGTGCAGCATGATAGTATTAAGATGGGGTGACATCAGGAAAGGAGGATGTGTGAAAAGAAACAAAGATCAATAAAAATGTCCTTTTGAGGTGAGTAACTCTTAAGTCATGTTATCATTACACACTTGCTGGCTGTAGGAGTGAGAAAAATATTGTTTGATATGTGCCCTGATTTCTGCTAAAGAAATATGGACACAGCCACTCTAAAATTGCACACCTCAAATCCCACTTGTGTTTTCAGATAAGTCTAGCCAAAATATTTTCAAGGGAGCTCAAAGAAGGGAAATCAAGAGGTCCTTGTCTCCTAGTTTGTGTAGATTGGATGAACTGTTGTGCAAAACCGAAATTTGTCTGTGATATTTTTTGTGTGTGTGAAAAGTACATTGCTGTTGATATTATCTTGGGATCTTTCCTGAAGTTCAATAATCTGTTCAGCTGTGCTAACAGTGAGGAAAGAGTAGCTTTTCTTTGTTGACACAGCAGCTCTGCATTCAGGCAGGTAGACAGCAGCATCTCTAGCATGGTGTCGTGGTTTAACCCCAGCCAGCAACTAAGCACCACACAGCTGCTCGCTCACTCCCCTCCGGTGGGATGGGGGAGAGAATCAGAAGGGTAAAAGTGAGAAAACTCATGGGTTGAGATAAAGACAGTTTAATAGGTAAAGCAAAAGCCGCACACGCAAGCAAAGCGAAACAAGGAATTCATTCACCACTTCCCATCGGCAGGCAGGTGTTCATCCATCTCCAGAAAAGCAGGGCTCCATCGTGCATAACCGTTACTTGGGAAGACAAACGCCATCACTCCAAGTGTCCTCCCCTTCCTTCTTCTTTCCCTAGCTTTATACGCTGAGCGTGATGTCATATGGTATGGAATATCCCTTTGGTCAGTTGGGGTCAGCTGTCCCAGCTGTATCTCCTCCCAACTTCTTGTGCACCCCAGCCTACTCGCTGGTGGGGTGGGGTGAGGAGCAGGAAAGGCCTTGACTCTGTGTAAGCACTGCTCAGCAATAGTGAAAACATCCTTGTGTTATCAACACTGTTGCCAGCACAAATCCAAAACATAGCCACATACTAGCTACTGTAACTCTGTCCCAGCCAAAAGCAGCACATGTGGTTATCCTCTTGGTGTTGCTATGTAGTAGAGCTTTTCATTTACCATCATCTCTGCTTATTTAATGTTATTGCCCTTCATGAGACATTTAAAGTAAAACCTGAATAAGTGTGTACATTTTTGGCTACCTTGAAATATTAGCTGTTAAAATGAACACAGAATGTGTGTGTGTGTGTGTGTGTGCGCGCGCATGTGTGTGAGACAAAATAGCCAGAAAGAAGTCCTCTGTAAAATGAGGCTTAGATCAAATTAAGACATGTAACACATTCTCAGAAAACTGCTACAAGGAAGGCTGTATTACTGCCGGTAACAGATATAATCTGTTTTGTGAATATTAAATTGGGGTTTTTAAAACCTATCTAGATCTTTGCAAATAAGCGATTGTAATAGCTTGCAGAACTACCCATGTTTGTTTGTATTTTACATACCACTTAAAAAATCAGCTGTTAAAACAATATCTTGACCTTGGCTTGAATGATGCTACCATCCTTTAGTATAGCAGTTTATAAACCTTTGGAGAGAGACTGAATTTTGGTTTAGATGTGTAATGATCAACAGAGCAAGTCTCCAGTTCTCTGGAAGTTTTGAAAAGTTTGTCATGTTGTCAGTTAGTGACATCAACGCACCACTTAGAAAATTTGTGGTTAAGAATTAAAAAACGTGTGCGTCTTGCCAAGGAGAACAGGATTAAATACAAACAGTGGGCTAAAACTTAATGGAAAAATATAACACATTCAGTGATGATAGCTGAGGAAAGTTCATGTTTAAACCACAGTGAGAATGAGTTTCTAGTTGGAAACATGACAGGCTGCATATGTTATTGCTTCAGTCAGGCCCCAGACTTTTCCAATTAAATGAAACGCACCCCTCTGGGGAGGGTATTCTTCAGAGAGTAGAGCTTGTCACCACCATATGCTTCTGCCATACCACAGTGGAATGGTTTTCAGACCTTTGAATTGGTTAAAGAAATGCTGTGTGAAAAGAGGTGGTTTTAAGCAGTGTTTCATGCTGGATTTTTAATTTTTTTTCCTCTAAGGAAAGAAATTTCTAGATAGCAAGGCAGTAAAATCTTCAATTTTTAATAAATTCTGAATCTTACCATGAATTTGACTCTGTCAAACTTAAGTTGTTTTGTATGCTTATGACTTGAAAAGTTGTCATTATCGTTGAGTATTCTTCCCTCTAGGAGTTTTTGGTTCTGTATTAGTAATTGAATGTAGACTGAGAGAAAGCATTCCTGATTTAACTATGTATGCCGTTTCCAATGCTTTTTTATAAGCTCTAGTGAGCAGTCGGGCAGGGGGACTGACTCTGAGCTCTCTGACTTGGATCACTGATTAGTGTTCCTGGATTTGTCCAGCTGTCTTGAATTTGCTTGTGACAGTAGATTTAAGAAGCATAGTGAAGACATGCTCGGAGCAGTATAACTGATTTAACTGCCTTAATTTTCATCAGGGTTACTCTAGTAATGTGAGTAGGTATGAGTACAAACAAGCACCTCTGTGCTGTTTTTATTTTTTCCATGTACACAGGGGACACTGATCACTAGCAAGCTACCATAACACTTCTGTAGAGCATTACATGAGCTTGCAAACAAGTTGCTCGACAGGGAGAAGCATAAGATGCAATATCTTTCCACTGATTGCATAAGAGCTGGGTGATGCTCTGTTGTTTGTGGAAATAGTGCTCACTATTTCAGTGTGACAGTTTGAAGCTTCAGATATCCAAAAGCACTTTGTTACTTTTGAATTGAAATGCTTTGAAAATACCATCTGTAGTACATGCATCTTTTTCTTAATGATGCTTATCTTGTCACTGAGGGCTGGATCAAGTTGTCTTAACACTTTAGGTGACCTGTATATCAGAGGTATTGACAGGAGACTAGCAGAAATATGTTAGGACCCACAGTAGACTATGTCTTTTTAGAGCAAGTGCCCTAGAAGTCTCTAGGCAATTGAAAACTGTCTGAGCAATGTCAACTTAAGATAAATGCATGAGAATCGTGTGCACGACAAAAAAGGGAGAATTTGCTTTTGGATTCTGTGATCTTTGCTTTAAAGCAATTCCTTTACTGTTTGATGTAGGTTATTGGCATTTTTTGCTGAGATAAAGAAAGGAAACATTTGTGTAAGAAAGAAAATTTAAACTTTTTTTCTTCTAGTTCACTTAAAACAACTGAAGAAGTGCTGATCAGGATTACAGTTATCAAAGAGTTCTTAATTACTTTCAAACATATTCTGTTCATCATATCTGCCTACTCATACCAAGTGTGCAGACCCTTTGGAAAGGTTTTGTGGACTAGCGTGAAATTAGGAAAAAAAAAAAGTATTATTTGCCTGATGTGTATTAATCTCTCCAGTTTCTTTTTATACTGTGAAGTGTGTATTATCTGTTGTCTACTACATGATTTTAAAGAAATAGTTTCAGAGATATAGATAGGTTGTACACTTTATACAGAATCCCTTTAAATGATCTTAAAATTCATATGGTGTCTGATGTCTCTTTTTTTAGTAAATAAGCCATAGCATATATTCCATATTACCTTTTTGACATCTGAAAGATAATTGCCACAATTAGTAGTATGCTAAAGTTGGATTGCTGTCTTGTGAAAACTGTGGTGGAATAGTGCTTTTCCTGCCCTGCCAGTGCCTGCCCCTTGGAAGAGAGCACAAGAATGAAATTTTGTATTTGGGATCTTTGATCTAGAACCAAAACAAACCACTAGAGGTATGAGTTCTGTAGGAACCTTGCAAGGCAGAATTAAATGTCATCCAGTAGTGGTCGAGAATAATCAGCAACTTGATTTGAATTCACAGAGTAAACCAAAAAATTGCCTCTACACTTTCCATGGATCAAACTAGAAGGAACGTAAGTTGTGTGACTGACTTTTTCCAGGCCTTCTGCTGGGACTTTGCTAATTCAGCAAAAAGAGATATATCATTAGTTTTTTAACATGGGGTCAAGAAGATAATTAACTGAAAGTGGAATAATAAGAGCAATCAACATGTGCTAAAATGGAAAAAAAAAAAAAGCAAAGAAAACAGGGCATGCCTTTAATTAGGCTGCTAGAACTACTGTGAATTGTTGAAATAACCAGTTGAATGGTTGAGAAAGTCAAGGTGGTAATCACAGTCATAGAGCCTGTCATGGAAAAGTGGCACAGAAGATATGGTGGACTTTGTCAGAAAGCTCCTGCCTTTAATCTACACTTCTTATAGCTAAAATAAAAGCTTAAACAAAATCTGGAGAAAAGTATGCTGATGTAAACACACTATTGAATATTTCATGTAATACAGGAGAAACAAACTGACCAGGTACATCCAAGAGCAAGGTACTAAGACAAGCACCCTAATGTGTTGTTGAATCTATCAGTAAAACAGAGATCTGAAACTTCTGGTGCGATCATTTCAGAAACTAGAGGTATACTGGTACCAGCTTGATTTCCTTGACAACGCCGTGACCGTCTCTTCCCAATCTAGAGCACTTTTTGCAGACCACACTTATGTCATCCAAACTGTGACTGGCACATTCCCAATTCAGCTGCAAGATGCCATTTGCATCAGGCCCTCTGGCATCATTGGAGACTTGACCTATGTAGAAATTGGTCTGCATTTTACTCTGTTTTTCTGCTCAACTCTGGGATCAGAAGTCAGTGTAGCTTCCTCTTGCTCAGTTCTTTGTCACTAACATTCACATTGCTGCTCACTGTGCTGCTCAGTTCAGATTACCATTGGGAGAAAGAATTGTGGCTCCCATCACAAGCTTTTGGAGATTGCAGTCAAAGTATTTGTCTTTTGGGCCGTCCCTGTGCATATAGACAGAGGCGTTGGAAGGCCCTTTGAAATACCTATTCGTACTCATAACTTCATGATTATGGATCACTGCAGGTATTTGATACAGAAATGCCAGCATCTCTGATAGGTTTTGTTAACCTGATAAAAGCCGTTGATGCTGACCTAATCTGAATTGTAGATTTGAGAAGTGAAACAAGAAGCACAGCAGTAGGATCACATAATTTTGTAGTCACAGGAGAACCAGTGGTGGTAGTCCCAGAATTTCTGCAGGTGAGAGCACACATTTCAGGACCTGAAGGGCTTCCTCTGCCTTCAGCCGTCAGACCATGGGGAGGAGCCCAGCGTCAGGCAGAATTGGCTGTTGCTGCAGTTTGAAGGTGGCTGACCAGTTCTTCTGCAGGTGGCTTGTCAGCTGCAAGCTGGGATAGTGGAGCTTTGCAAGTCATGACGAGATACCTCTGTCAACAGATTGTGGATGAATGTAGGCCATCACTTGCTGTCATGCTGTTTGAGAAGTCTATTCTCTAAAAGTCAGCTGTTATTTCAGGAACATCCAGCAATGTGCCCTCCTAAAACAGCCAGCAAATCTGTTAACCAGAAGGACAGTGCCAAGGTGCTGGCAGGGAACTAACAATTCAGCAAGGACAGAAATTAGCTAAACAACAGAAATAATTTGATAGTAATTCAGATACAGAAGTGATCCAGCCAGGAATGAAAAACACAAGAAAAGCAATTCACAAAAAACAAAACCCCAAACAAAGTAACAGTGAAAGCACCAAACTTCAAATAAGCCAGAAATAAACAACAAAAAAACCAATTCAATACAAAAGGGGCAGTCCATAAGCAAGTGATATGTAAATTGTGATTTTAAAAAGAAACATCTGTGTGGAGTTTACATATGCAAGAAAATTAGCACTAGGGACTACAGTGCCTTAAGTGCAGCAAAACCAACCAAACAACAATTTGAAATGCAGCTTTCATAAAGTTGGTTGTTCATGCTGAGAGTGCTGCAGGACAGGGGTTTCAGATGCAGTTAAAAGCCATAAGTAACATCAGTGATCAGTCTTTTCCAAAACCTCCACTGGTTTTACTCTTAATTTTTCCCAGCCTCTGCTGGCCAATGTTGTGTGGCCTGCAATAGGAGACAAGTGGCAAGGGGATGGTTCCTTCCATCCATCTGCCCTCCTGTGACAAATCACAGGACAGTTCAACTCTCCAGGTGTGGAATTCTGGCAGAGTGAGGATTGTCAGACGTCAGTCTACTAGAGACAAGGAGTGAGGAATATGTCCAAAAAGGCCTGCTTCTGCTGAGGAACAAGGATCAGGTTGGCCATGGCTTCCAACAGCTCCCAGCAGCTGGAGAGAAATTTCTCATCAGGACAGTGGCAGTTTGGGGGAAGAGGACTTAAGTCTTGGAGAGTCTCTTTGCAAAGCCCATGATCCCCACCTCTTTAAGGTGGAGGAGCAATGTGACATGTCAGGCCCTGGTGGGTGGGCTGTGTGCTCCAACAGTGATTGAGAAGCCTGGTGACTGCACAGCACATGTATGACTAACCTGAGGATCTGGTGGGTTGTCCTGGTGATCCCGTACAGTTTGTCCTGCTATAAACTGACTTAGCAGGTTGAGTTTGTGATGCATTAAAGTTTTGCCTCTCAGGAGTGCACCCCAAATGCTGATAATTTTGTTTAATTGGGAAGCACCTTCTAATCATCTTCGCTTGTCCTATAATCCCCAGTGCAAAGCTGCAGCGGTACAAGTTTTTGTGCAAAAATCACATGGACTTTGGTGAGGGGGGGGGAAACCAAGCCGTTACCCTGTAACGATTGCCCTGAATTGTGCTCAGTAAGGGACCTCCTGGCAGAAGTCACTAACTCTCTCCCTGTAGGAAACTTTGCATTAACTAGATACTAGCTACTTAGAGACCAGGTGCTTTTTGCCTTGAAGTGGCAAAGCAATGATATAAAACTGTTGTCTAATGGCAGGGTGTAGCAAGGGCTTCAAAGCACAAGGTCATTGCTGAGAATTCCAGGCTTAGGTATGGTTTTTGGCCCCTGTGCATTTGTACAATCATTTAATGTATTTTAGCTTCAAAGTTTGATCTGCCTAATCCAAAGTCCTGCTAAACTCTGCAAAATTGCCATATGTATATGTGTATTCCACATGATTCACCATGAAGTCACATGCAGCAGTGGTCCTCAGGCTATCCGGCAGAGTACTTGCAGCTTATGTTTACTGCTGAGGTTTGTAAGAGCCAGCACTGATTTGGTTGAGATCTGAAGATGACAACGGGCTGAACAGTGAAGAGGAGTTATGTATCTCAGTGTTGATCCTGTGCAGTAGAAAGGAGGGCAGTGTAAATGATCTGGAGGATCGGTTACAGGTCTGTTGCAGGCAGTGTTGCTGTGAGCGTGCCCATCCTGACAAGAACACGCAAGGGAGAAGAAAAGTCAGGGGTGGCTGTCACAAATTCACAAAGGCTTCTTTGTTTGAGACTGGCCGTTTAGCCTAGGGTAGCAGGTCAGGGTATGAGGGTGATTTGATATCAGATGTGCTTGAAATATTAAATCATAGCTTCATACAAAATCAGGAATGTTGGAATAGAGATGCTTGTGTATTTGTAGAATTTTTTGTTTAACAAAGCAATCACTAGCAAAGACTTGCTAAGAGAAAATAGAAATGTGTTATACCTTGGCTGAACACTTGTTTCTTGATAAATAACAATAGCTCATTTGTGGACCAGGTTCAGGATAGCTGTTGCATGGAGGGTGATTGCATTCATCGCTTTGGAGGACAAGTGCTATATGACCCACAAGGCAGGTTTCTCCCTGCACTTTCTCATCAGCAAGTAGCTCAGGTTTGATGCTCTGGCTCTAAGCAGATCATGGTGTCAGAAGCTGGTGGGTCACATGCTGATACCCACCATTCCTGCCTTTCCCGTGAGGGTTGCCCACGGTGGGACTTTCACTGGTTGTGAATGGGAGGAAACTCTGCAGCGAGTTTTTGGGGGTTAGAAGAACAGGTTGGCATTTCTTGGGTTGTTCTTCTTTTTCCATTTTTCTCCTCTCTGCATCCTAGAGTTGTGAAATAAATGCCTATGAGGTCTGCAAAGAAGTAAACTTTCATGGGGTTTTTTTTCATGTTTGTTACTTCCATGAGAAATGACCATATGCTGTTGGGGGAAAAAGTTGTTGAGGATGCACGGTGCTTAAAAACACTTGAACAAATGTTTAATACTACAGTTTTAATGCTAAGAAAATAACAACTTTGCTAAACATAGATGACTCACTACCTAATTTTATATCGACCAAAGTTCTGAAGAGTCTGGTCCACAAACAGATAATTCAGATACTGAATTATTGAAAAGAAGAACTTAGATTGGGTGCTGAGATAGCAATTTCTTTAAATAAAAGCTTAATTTGATACTGTTACACTTTTAAATAAAGCTATCTGTTCTTGATACAGTTCATAAGTAATCCAGGTCTTGAGGCTAAGAATGAAGGGATAAGTACACTACCAAAATTTTTTCTTGATGTACAAATTAACAAACAAAAGTTTTCAGTACTCGGAGTATAATTTAATGTATTTTCTT
The DNA here is from genome assembly GCF_018139145.2 of Gymnogyps californianus. Taxonomy (NCBI): domain Eukaryota; kingdom Metazoa; phylum Chordata; class Aves; order Accipitriformes; family Cathartidae; genus Gymnogyps; species Gymnogyps californianus. The sequence continues at coordinate 55,900,069 of NC_059474.1, read as the reverse complement.
TCCATTCTTTCTTGATGCTGGATTCACTGTGTTCTTTTTAGTTAGCTTTATCAGCTTCCTAACTGGAGCTTATTAAATGTTACTTCAATATAATGAGCTATATTTATTTCACAGGATGTTTGTGTTGGCAGCTGCCTGCATACATTCAATTCAGTGCCTTTGTGAGCATTACTCCAAGACTTCCATAAAAGCTCGTGTTATTTGAATACAGGAAAAGGGATCCCTCAAATGAAACTTGATTTGATCAATCTGTGAACTATGAAGGACCACACACGACGGTGTGGTTGTACTTCTGATGCTAGTATGCCCTTAATTACAGGGTACCCATTCTTCTTTCACGAAAATGCCAAAGGCTTGCTTATCCCCTTTTTTTCCACTTGGCTGCCCTGTGTGTAGCCTTTGCAACACTAAACCCATATTTACGTAGAAATCTGTGCATTTAAGAGAATGTGGACACAGTTACAGCCATGTGAAGAGACTCACATGAAGCTTTTAAAATATTTATGGATATAATTTCTATTTCTTGCTCAGACCAGCCCTTTTATTTTGGTATGCAGCAAATGTCAGTGTGCCTCATTTCTGCAATGCAAGTTTGTGATTTGGCCTTATTTTTCTAAGTTTCTGAATTCTTACCTAAATAACTTGGTTTGATTTTAAGGTGTATTTATTGATTTGGTCAGTTCTTTCTGCCCACATAGAACTAATGTTCTCTCTGTCCCCTGTAACTGCTTTTTCTCTTTTCTGGGTATTGTAAAGCATACCAAGTCATTACATCATTTCCAGATTTTGCTTTTTCTGGCTGGGTGAGACAGCCTACAGGAAGAATATTTCTGAGTTTTTAGAGTTTTCAAAAATGCTACATTGAACATATGAGATGAGCTGAATCTGTAATTGCTGGAGCTGTTATTGTTGCTTTGAATTTATATAAACACTTACAGAAAGTTTGTTAAGATCCAGGTGCATTCCCAGCAGCAGAGGTATTCTCACATGCCTGATTTCCCTGAGAAGTGAATGCTTGAATGGTGTTATGACTTGGCTTTTGTTTGGAGAAAGGGAGGTATTGTTTGTTTTGTTTTATATCATGCATACCAAAGTGCATTTGCTGTTGACAGTCAAAACAGGCCTTCCTACCTGCTGGCTCTGTGAAGTAAATTTGGAATCTTCATTTTATGCATTATTAACAGCAATATTCATATAATTGGGGATGAGGAAATGCTACAGTAATTGCAAACTGAAACGTTTTCTTACAACGGTAGTAGTTCTACAGTAGAAGTAAAATAAATGTATGTACTAAGTAATTTTGAGTACAATAGTTTATTGTGCTCAATAGTGAGTTTATTATGAAAAATGGCATTCTTTGTTTCTAGAGTGGATTTTTTTATATATTTTATATTGAAAACGAGAGATGTAATGTATTGCATCAGTGCAATGTATTACCTCATTTGCAGCTGTGTTCTAACATACTACTTTTACATCTTTTTGTTTACAACATTTTACTTCATTTTCTTTTGCAGTATAAAGAAATGTAAAAATTATTATGAAATCCTTGGGGTGTCAAAGGATGCAGGTGAAGAAGACCTAAAGAAGGCATATAGAAAACTTGCTCTGAAATTCCACCCAGACAAAAACCATGCACCTGGAGCAACAGAGGCTTTTAAAAGTAAAATACCATTTTTACTTAAAATTTCTTTTATGATTAAACTTTGTCAGATTAAAAGAAATTAATCTGCATTGGTCACTTGTCTTTTTACAAAATTATCAATGTGGTGTTTTGTAGCTAATATTAAACTGACATTTTTATCCAACAAAATATTTGAACTTTATTTTCTTAACATATACCTAGAAGTATAGATAAATAATGTGGACTTTTGCAGTAGGGTTCAGTTTCAGAGGATTGACTGTAATTTTCAGGTACAGGGAGCGAATACTTGATCTGTGAAACCCAATTGCACTTTTTTACTGTTGTTGACTTAATGTAGTCAATTGAATCTTACTATCTTGAATCTGTACTATACTTGAGCTTGAAAAAAACAAAGTAATACTTGATAGGAAATGCAGTTTTTACTGAATCACGTGCCACACTAAGTTACCTTTTCCTTAGAATTCCTTGTATGTGTGTAGTTTTACTACTTTTTCCACACAAAAACACTTGGGTTCAAACATGGCCTTATTAATAGTTGCCTTTGGCCATTTCTTAGGTAAAATTTACAGTCTGACTTGACCTGATCTAAGGCTGCCAAGCTTAGCCCTGCACAAGGGAAATTGTTGAGGAAAAGCTTTTTAAAGAAAACTATGTCTTCATCTCAGACACAGATGAAGAATAATGTGAATCTGTAAGAAATGATCATGTATAAATAATCTGATTGTGGTACATCTTTTTTATTTTTTTACTGTGTGAGGTTTACATGCAGACATTTGAAAAAATCAATCAGATAAAACTCTTAAATCGGGGGAGCGAAAAAAAGAAAAAAAACAAAAGTCCTGAGCAAGAATTCTGATACAGGCTTTAAGGGGTAATTGTAATAATATGTTAACAATTCCAGATGAAAAGTAGATAGAACATAGCAGGAAAGTTGATTGGTAATGATTATTTTAATACAGCTATGTGATGGCTTTATCTAAAAAAGATACTCTTATAAAATTGTCTCCAGCCCTATGAATAAAATAATTCTTCCTTGGTAATAGCATTTTAAATAATCTTTAAAATGTTAGAAATCAGTTTCTTATTATTTAATCTTTTATTTAACATTAGCACTTTGTACAAGTTTGATTCCTTCAGCTTAATTTCACTTTCTGGTTCTTAACTAGACGAGTAAATGAACAGAAAATTTTGTAGGGGAATCTTGTTGACAAAAAATTATTTAATGAAATCTAGCATTTTTCTTGCATTGAAATTATTGTAATCTTTTTGTATGGCTGAGTAAATTTATTATTTAGTTTGCCTTTAAAGGTGTCGAATGAGTTTCTAACATCCAGCTGAGAAAAGGAGTTTCATAATAATAGCTATTATTTCATAATAATGCTTTATTTTAAGGAAAGGTCACATTAGAAAACAGAGTTGAGTTTGATGTTAGGCAAGGTACTTACTTAGATCTTGAGCTTCCTAGTACTACTATTCTGTTGTATTGAGCAGTGTCCCTGAGGTTATATTTTAGATTAAAAAGTTTGTGCAAATATAATCACTATTAATCTCTTGGAATCTCTTTTACCAACTTCATCAAAAATCTTTCCTTTGAAACTTTTGAGCTTTTTTTTTTCATTTTTTATGTCCTTCATTTAAATAAAATTAAATTTGAATCATATCTGTTGTGAATTAGCATCAAATAATCAAAAGCAAATAACAAATAGTCAAAAAAGATTGCTGACCGTACCGTGACAGTATGGTGTCTTCACTTTATGTGCAGTCACCTGGTTTATGTCTCCCTAAATTCTTAATTGTTGGGAAAATCTAAATTTTTACTACCAATTTTATCCTCATGCTGAGTAACAGAGGAACCTTGTAGCAATATTTGGCGTCAGTAGTATATATCATGCTCTCAGTGCAAATTACCAGGCTTCATTTCTTTGGGTTTTCTCCTCCACTAAAAGGAATTACTAATGGTTATTTCTAATGGCATCTTAAAAGGCCCATAGCTAAGACTCATTAACTTTTTTTTAGATTGGATAATGTTGAAGACATTAATTATGCAAAGCCATAGTCTTATTTGCCTGTGTTGAGATTATAGTGTTGCACCTTTCACGAACTTTTGATGACTGGTGGCTTTTCGACACTGAAAAACATAATCCCCGTGCCTTGTGTTGGTTGGCTGCAAAAGAAGCCTTTTGTTGGAGAGGCCTGGAGGAAAGAGAAGAAAGGAAAGCAGAAAGGGTTTAATGAAGATATGACTGAGTGAAGATTGTTCATCGAGTGCCAACAGAAATTTTCCTTCAGTCTGCAAGAGCTGTATGTCTGTGCACAGCAACTAGGGTTAAAGCTTGTAAAATCAGCAGAGCTTGTGGTTTTTCACACTGATTCTTTCCATGCTCACCTAACTCAGTTTTTCCTTTCTGCTGTCAAAATTGAAGTTGTTCATTTGTGATAATGTAGGGTGAATGGGGACAAGCATCCAGGCCAAGCACTCCAAACATTGAGGTCATATTGACACCTTAGGAACACAGTGTTCCTCTCATGCACGCATGTTGTACTCTTCATGTTATGTCATGCAAAACTTTGTGTCATTAATGTAATCCATAAAATATCTTAAGAAGCATATAGAAAAATACATTCACACTCTTGTAGACAATAAAGTTGATGTATTTGAAGAAGTCACCACTTATCAAATGAAACCAAAGAAAACCTACTGAGTCTATGATGTTTTTAAGCTAGGCTGCTAGAGCAAACTGAACTTTGCAATTACCCAGCTTCAAAGCTTTCATTGCAGTGCTTGATGCTTTTTTTGTAATTGCAGTGAGAGAGAACATTTCCACAGGTGTAGATGTTCCCCTAGAAAAAGAAACAAAGCTCTTCTGCCTAGTTCAACAGGATAAAAGGCCTTTGAATAGTGTTGGTGGGAAACTTTGTGGAAGCTATGCTAAGAAAAGTAGAGGTGTTTCTGGGCCTTGTTCTACTATAGTTGATTTGTAACATACAGTAAAGGACATAATTCGCTGCCTATTCTTGACTTTGAAATTGCAGTTTTCATGCTGGAATAGCTCTTATCTTTCATTTATGGGAGTTGTCTTTTATTCCTTGCTTCAGAAATCGGAAATGCGTATGCTGTGCTGAGTAATCCAGAAAAACGAAAGCAGTATGACCTTACAGGCAGTGAAGAGCAAACATGCAATCACCCTAGCAATGGTAGATTCAACTTCCATAGAGGTTGTGAGGCAGACATTACTCCAGAGGATCTATTCAACATGTTTTTTGGAGGGGCCTTTCCAACAGGTATTTGTATACATCGGTATAATCATTGGGATACAGTGGTACTGCCCAGAGTGGCATTAGAGCTTGTGACGTTATAAAACAGTAAAATTACTCCAGCCTGCCTCTGACCCCAACTCTTTAATCTGCATCACAGTTTATTTTTCCCCTAAGTGTTGCTAAATCCCAAAAACGTGAGTTCAATTCTTTGGGGTTACTATGATGATTCTGCGGTACATGAAATAGCAAATCAGTTGTCGTAGAGTTTAAAATATTTATTTTTAAAAACTTTGACATTGTAAGATATCTTAAAGTTGAGTTATGTGTCATTGTGCAGTAATGTTAAATGCTTTATGTTGTTGCTTCTGTATTGACCTCTAAATAGGTTTTTTTTTTTTACATGATTTAAATGTGGATATTTCTTTCCTTAGGTAGTGTACATTCATTTTCTAATGGTCGTGCTGGCTACAGTCATCCTAATGAGCACCGTCAGAGTGGACATGAGAGGGAGGAAGAGAGGGGTGATGTATGTTTAAGCACCATTGACTTTAAACTATGGATTGTGAAATTTGCTGGTAGTCACTTTCAGTGATGTGATTGTACAGGAGCTCTGTACTGTAGAGGAGGATTTGTACTTGCCAGTTACGTATTTTAAAACTTCGGCAGTGCTAGTCTTACTGATTGGTAAATAGACATGCAAATTTGAAAAGATAACAGCCTGATTTTGTAAATCTGTTGTTGTATGTCACTATCTTCCTAGTGACTGGTAGTATTAGCCTAAATATGCCACTAATTCTGGTCACTAATCCTTGTCTACATTTAAAAATTTATTTGGGCTGAGGTAAGAATTGAACTTAAGGCTCAATATTAATCTGTATGAATTACATATAGTCCTGTATAATTACATGTCACTGTATAGATGAGACCAAATCGTGGCATACAATGTAACTGAATCCAGCTATTCATTTGGTAGTTGCTTGTGGCTACATGCTAACCCATGAACTCTTGCAGCTTGAGCACTCTATGAATATTGTGTATGCACTGGAAAGTTAAGATAACACCACAGCGTTTGCAGGTTTGTGGTTATAGTTTTCCTAGCAGCTTTTGATGCTTAAAGCAGAAAGTCACGCTTAGCATTAAATCTTGTCAGATTTACCTGTTTATTTGATGCCGTGTTATGAAATACCTGCATCTGTTTTGTTCCTTAGGGAGGTTTCTCTATGTTCATTCAGCTGATGCCTATTATTGTGTTGATCCTTGTCTCCTTGTTGAGCCAGTTGATGGTATCTAACCCTCCTTACGCCTTATACCCAAGATCGTAAGTAATACTCAATTACATTAGTTTAAAACAGAGGAGAGGATATTGTAATCCCCCTCTCCCACTTAGAAGCATTTTAGAGAGCCTTCCATTAGTTGATCCTTGATTTCCCACAGTGAGGAAAGGGAGGGAAGGTATAGACGAAGCAGAACAAAACTTGAACGTTAGGTACTCAGAACATGCTGTGAGAATGTAATGGAGAAAAGAGGTCAGCAATACCTGGAGTTTAGGAGGTCTTCTAATACAAGGCAGTGGGTCCATGCAACGTAGCGTGTTGCAAAGGTGTTTGCATCTCCAACATATTTAATCAAATCCGGAAATCTGCTAAGGCTCATTATTCTTTTAGGGGTCATCTGTGCTTGTAGCAAGTGAAGTACTTGAAAGCAACTTTCTCATCCTTATTTAAGTTTTGAACTAGATGAGGGCTGGGGAAATTGTCTATTCTTTGCTTCATTCTAGGTGATAGTAAAATAGTTTATCTTCGTTTTCTTGCAAGGAATTCTACTAGTGAAACTTAGCTGTTTTGTACAGTAAGATATATAAACCTTTTTTCCTTGAGAGAAATAAATAACTTTAATCAAGCATGCAACTAGCTAGTAGACTTAGCCCACTCACCACAACTGTTTTAAAAGTCCTTAATTCCTTGCAGAGTTCTCAGCCCCACAACAGAGTGGGGCTCTGTTTCTCCTATTTTTCAGAGTTCTTTATTTCTGGAGTGTGATGTTTCTGCAGCTAAGCTGTTGTGAGGCTTAAACACTTCTCTGCCAAAATGTTTGTGCACAAGCTTTGATTTTTAATCTGCAGAATGCCAGCAGGAAAATGGGTTTGTCAGGGCTGGCAGAAAACACTTTAGAATGGAGATACCTGTACTGGGTTGCTACAGAATAGTGACCTGTTTTTCTTTCTGTTGAGTTTGAATGTAATTTTCTATTACCAAAGCTTATATTTGCCTAAAGAGGTATGAAACAAGTGTCTTACTAAAGTGGTTTTTTTTCAAGATCAAGGGTTTAAGCAGCAGAAGTTTAATGTTCAGGTAAATGTAGTAATTTTATTCTCTGGCAGATTATACAGCCATTCATTTCATTACTTGTCTTGAATGGCAAATTCAGTAATGTGCTGTTCTTCTGTAATAGCAATATTTTTAAAAGTGTATTTGTGGTGTAAAAAAATCAAATAAGTGTCTAGTCTCTCTCTCCCCCCTCCCTCATTTTTTGCAGAAGTACAGGGCAAACCATAAAAATGCAGACAGAAAACTTGCGTGTCGTTTATTATGTCAACAAGGACTTTAGAAACGAATACAAAGGAGTGTCATTACAGAAAGTGGAAAAGAGTGTGGAAGAGGATTATGTGTCCAACATTCGTAATAACTGTTGGAAGGAGAGGCAACAAAGTAAGTTTGGTATATGTGTAATTTCATGAAAGCATGCATTACTATAAAAAAAGATTGCCTCAGGCAAGAATGAAGTGCTTATATTATTAAAATATCTGAATGAGAAAGCAAGTGTAAGGTTCCCTACTGTTTCTCACTTCTAAAAGTGTCCCCAGTGTCACTTAATTTCTGTGTTTTACTCAGTGACCTAACAACCATCTGCAAATCATCAGCAATTTTAACCTGCTACTCTATTATCTGTGACCATTTATCAGAAAATGAAAGACTACAGGGAATTGATAATGCGAAAGAAATTGCTCTATGTTAAGGACAAAAGCTAAGAATTCTAATCTCTTCCACATTATTTTATCATGGCAATATCTCATTTCCCAGGGTGCTTTTATATGAACAAATAAAACAAAAATTTACATAGGTGTTTCTGGAGAAGGAAAAAAATAATCTGCCTTGGACCACAGTACATACAAACACTGCTTTTCCAGGTGACCAAGGACACGCAGCATGTCGTGTAAAACATCAAAAGCTGTAAATCAGTGCTTAATCTCTTGCCAATGCTGAATAATTTTTCTCCCTGGACTTGGTACCCTGGCTATATCAGACCTTAAAAACAGGGGTTTTTTTAGTTTACCATCTATTTTTCCAATCTAATTTAATATTATACAAGGAGCTATTTTCTTTCAGAAGCCTAGAATTCAGTGTTAAAGCGTAAGAATACTGAATAGCATCGGCCATCTCCAAATCATCAGCAATTTTAACCTGTTATTCTATTATCTGTGAGCATTTTGTGTGCCTTTCATGCTCTGTGAGAACAGTGCTGCTAAAATGACATTAGTGTTCAAACCAGATGGTTTCAACTTTTCAGCTGGTAAACTTCAGTATTAGCTTACTGGATAAATAATTCGTTCATGAACTGTCAGTAAACTGACCAGAAGCAAACAGAATGCTCTTCTCTGAGTGAAATCGTGTGTTCCTGCACAACTTTACTCTCGGCAGTCCAATGATGCCAAGCCTTTCAGCTGAGATGGCTACTTAGTTTCTCCCAGTTGTAAAAGACAGCCCAGCATCACAGCTAGTCAAATGCCTGAACGGGACTGCACACATTCATTACAGTTGGCCTGTACATATACAAATACAAACTGCATTGCCCATGCATAGCAGGCCCAATGCTTCCTGGAGGCTTTATGCTCCTTACTTGTGAGTACACATTGCTTATGCACAAGTAAATCTCTACAGTTTTACAAATGGCCAACAGGAAAGACCTGTGGGCAGAAAACTGTGCTGATGGGTCACATGTATGCAAGAGAAACACCAGTGCTTTGGGGGAAGACTCTCAGATTATTGCCCAGACTACTAGATTTGATCAGAATAATTTTTTCCAGGTTTTTCAAACACAGGAAATTATCAGAGAACTTTTGGGTATAATTCATAAGCAAATATCAAAAACTCTTGTATTTGTCCAACTAGACTGTCCTTTAATCATCTTGAAATGTTTGAATATGTTCACTCTTCACGAAATGAATACCTAATTTTTCATCCACAAGTGGTTGCTAGATGAATGATTGGTAATCTTATAATAAAATAGTTTACAAAAATGAGAGGTGGCTGTTAACAAAAAATTAAAGACAAGATATAATCCAGCACAATAAAAAGAGAACGTATTATTTGTACATTTTTTCAGCGGAGTGTAGGTCTGGAAGGATTGCTTTTATTGACCTAGTCATTACACTTAGATTTACTGGCATGTTGTATTTGTGTCTCCTGTAATATATTTACTGTCCAAATGTCTTTGAAAAGGTTTAGTTGATATGCAGTTTCCACCTGGAGAGGGAAAGAGGAGAATTAATATCTTTCCCATTTTTCAGTATTTATTCTTGACATGCTTACTTTTTTAAGCATGAACAGAGTCCTGGACAATGCAAAGAGGCCCACGCTTCTGTATGTACATATTTACTGGGAAAAATGTGATGACTACAGAAATATCTGACCCTAGTATAAAGAAGAAAAATAACCTGAAGGTGGTGACTGTCATGTTGTTTGCTATTTGCAATTTATCAGGTTGTGAAAACTACTCAAATTGATTTTGAGTAAGCCGCCCCTGATAGATTTTCTCTATTTACAGAAACAGCTGATTTTGTGGTTTTACGGATTTAAAATACCTGTTGTGTGTTGGATCTCCTTGACAGTTAAAATCTTTCCAGCGTTGATTGACATTTAAGAATGCCTTGCTAATCCATTTTGAGTTGAAGGGATGAAAAAGATTTTATAGCATTAAAATGCTCAGCAATGTCAAGCTATTGAACACCAGTATAATACAGAGAGCTCTTGTATTAATACCTCTGAACACTGGCAGTCTGAAACAGCATCAGTTGAAGTAACGGGCTTAACATTCAGAATGGATTTTTGGGCACAGACAAGACACTAGAGCTGTCAGTAATATGCAAGATCACTGTGTATGGCCTATATTTGTATTGTTTAATGAGGTCTGACAGAAGTAGTGGGGGATTGTTTGTTTGTTTGATCAGGTACTGCTTATGAGTACCTGAAATACCTGAATGAGTACCTTATGAAATATGAGGGTGCTGGAAGGCTGTTACCATTTTCCCTGCTCAAAAAGATGAAATGCTTGTGAAGATCCAGCAAAGGGAAGCTGTAGCAGTGCTGTGCAGGTGGTGTCTGTGGGTAGTTAGAATAAACAGGAGGAAAAAAGGGCGAGGATTAAACCTGAGGTGTTTTGTACAGCTCTGAGAAGGAATGTATCATGTGCAAAGTATTCAGTTTTTAACCTGAAAAATCTTTCTCTTTTTTCCTTAAAGAAACAGACTTACTTTATGCAGCAAAAGTATACAGAGATGACCGTCTCCGAAAGAAAGCAGACTCCATGTCCATGGACAACTGCAAAGAACTAGAACGGCTGACCAGCCTCTATCGAGGAGGATGAACTACAATTATACACGTACATCTTTACGTATGCCGTTATCTCTCTTGTAAATTAAGAAGAGATTTAGTTTCACCATGAATGCTGGAAAAGAGGGGTGGATGTAAAACTCTACTGTGTAGCTGTTTCCAGAAACCTTACGCTGAAATATCATTTAGTGGCTTCTTTACCTACTGTGAAATATAGGTAACTTTAATTGTCTAGATTTTACTTCAAAGCTTCTGTGAATTCTTTCAGCAGAGAGAATAGCTCAGAAAGGATGCTATACTTGTAGAGACTTAGTCATAGTGGTTCTCCTCTAACATATTTGCCATGTAAATATCTGTGGAAAGAATACTTTGTGTATATATGAGTTAAATGACTTTCTATTTAAAATCTCAGAAATTTAGTTCCATACAACATTTTGTCTCACTGATGGAATAAATAGTATGATTACATCACTCCTATTCAGATGTCAAGTGTGTGGAGTTGAAACAAGAATTTTTAATATTTTATCTCTATGTAAAATCTTCTAGGTTTACCAGCTTAGAGGAACTTGGTATTTTTAAATATAATGGCATATATTCCTAAATATCTGTTGGGGTATATTGATCTGGTGTACAGTAGCAGTTAGCTGTTGTAGTTTTTTAGCGTTTCTAAGCAATGCTGAGAAAACTAAGAACTACACTAATCTCTTTTCAAAGTAAATATTTGCAAATGCTGTACAGACCATTATAAGCATTGCTTTTAGTACTTGCAACAGTTTACAGCAGCTCTACCGTTTGGTATTCCAGTAGTAGTAAGTCCATACATATGGTTAACATGCATCCATAGCTTCCTTAATTTTCACTGGAAAGGTAGAGGAAAACATGCAATAGTAAAATCTTAAAGCTAAAAAAAAAAAGGCAACCTCATTTTTTTTCCTGGCAGGCTTCCATTTTCTTACTATTTTTTTACTTCAAGGTTGGTCCCAACACTGATTCCTCAATGGGCACCACAAGTGGAACAGGGAAATATTGCTAAGGTCAAGCTATGTGCCTTTCAACACTTTTGCCAACTATTTAAATGCTTTGCTAGTTTGCAGAATGCTTCTATGGTCAGAGCCATATCACTTGTCCCAGGGCGGAAGAGGTAGGGTATGCATTTTTCTGAACCAGAATGTTGCTGGACTGACTTCCTAGAAATAAGCAAACATACCGTTCGGCTCCTACATACAAGATCATGTAACTCAGTGGCCTGTACATGGAAACTGTTTGTAGCCACACCTGCTGATACAAAGAGGTGTTTTGAAGCAGCTAAGTACAATGTACTTAAAGTTTATTGAAAGTGGGTTGAAAATGTTTTTAGCTTCAGTAGCTGATGTTTTTACCTTTTAACAGTGCTATGCAGGAGAATGTTTCTTATATTTGAGAATGCCAGGTGGCTCGTAATAAAGGCAGTATTTTTTGTTTGAGAAAACTGGTATCTTTGAACAATGCTATCAGTTTACGTGGAGCCAAATTCTCCTAAATTGAAAGTTTAAATACTTGACTGATTTCATTGGAATTCCTTCTGATCTAGAGCAGGATTTGACTTTAGAGATATGCTAAATGCTATTGCTCTAAGTGACCCAGAAACCATTTTGCATATATGCCTTTTTCTAAACCGTCCCACTGGAAATGTCCTCTATTGAATTGGTGTAACGTGAGAGAGACTAGCTGCAGGCTTTTAACTAAGCAGCTAAACCAGCATTCAAGGTGGACATCAAAGCCTGAGGCACAAAGCAGAACTAAAAGCCGCTGAAACAAAAAAAAAAGGGTTGCTGTACTGGATGTCCTTGCTAAGATTATAGGAAAAGCGTGCAGAAGTAATGGAAAGGCACCCAAATGTTTGAAGTTTGCAATAGAAATTTATGGAGAAAACGTGATTCCCCAGATTTTGTAACTGTCCAGAATGTATTGTAATTATACTAATGAAAACAAAGTATCAAAGTACATATTGGTACTCCTGTGTCTTCTTAATAGAAGAAAATTGTTCCAAAAGCTTTAACAAGTACTCGGGCCTTCCCATTCACAAATGAGTCTGAGCTTGCAGGTGATCTTCTATTTAAGAGGAAAAAGGATATATAACGCATTTGTCAAATATCAGAACAGTAAAGTCAGAGTGAAGAGATGGTCTTAGCAAAGCTGCTTACAATAATCGGATAGGTGATGTCTGCCCTGCAGTTACTTCTGCTGCAGCTGAGAAGCAGGTAAATGGACGGATGTTGAGCTGTGTTACGTTGGTTAAATTGCTATCAGTACCTCAGCAAACTGGAATAATGCAGTGACTGTGTCCTATGGCAACGCAGGCGTCCCAGTAGTTTAAAAGTGAGACCTACGCTGCTACATTTAATTGGATTATCTATTGCAATTGCCATTTTCAAAGAAGGAAACAATTAATATGTTTATACTGGTGGAAAAATGCTACTCAGCATTTAACAGATTAAATAGTTGCACACTTTGAAATATGCAGTAATATGCAGAAGGATGCTATTATTTCCTATAGCATAAAGATTAACCTGCTCTAAATATGGCCTGCAAACATTCTTTTAATATTCCAAGTGGGTGTTTCTCTCCTCATTATTGTTACTTTTTTCTCAAGTCTGAAGGTTTTTTCTTCAGAAATGTCATTACTTTCCCTGGTTTTGTTGAAGAAATCTGCTGAAAAGTTCAGCACGAATTTTCTTATGAGCAAGATGCTAACTGAAGAGGGTGGAGTACTTGAATCTTTTCAGATGACCTTTCTTCAGAAGGTGAAGTTCTCCTTAAAATAAGATATTGGAAAGAAAAGGGAAAAACAACTGGTTTTGAACAGCCTGACTAAAAATCCCTCAACTTTTCTAGGTACCTAGAATTAACTCCTTACTCTATTTAGTCATTACCTGTATTTAACCTAGAATTAAAGATAGCACAAACATGGGTTCTTGATTTCTCCTTTAAAAAGGCAAGCAGGAAAATCCTGCAAAAAGTGAAAAATCTTGGCATGACTCTGACATAGCATAATGAAAAAGGGAGATGATTTGCATCTGCTGAAATACAACATCAGTATGTGTTCTATTTACGGAGCATCCTGAGTCACAAGCGAGTTCGGTGTTCACATCTGATGAACATTTCCCTACAAATTCTCTAACTGTTTAGGTAAAACAAGATTAAATTTGAATTTTTTACTTTTTTTAAACAGTCTTGATTCTTTTACAAGTTTCCAAGAAAAGGCAGAACATTATAGTCACTAAAATGTAACAGATGCATTTCAGTAGGCAGCAGGGACAACTTTATGTAAATTTTTAATATAATTTTGTAATGAATGCTGTAAAAGGATTAAAATGGGAGGGCAAGAATATGTTTTTCAAGGTTGGTTGTTCCATAAATTTCATTCATCCCCTAAACAGTTGTTACTTTTTCTTCTTGTAGATCTGTCAAAGAGAGCAGAAGGAAAATGTAATAGTAAAAGCAAACATTTTGTTTTAAAAAAATCAGTTAATATGCAAATTCCTGAAGCTATAACTTTAAAAAGTACTAGCTTCCCGGTTGTCTAAATCGGGTTAATAGAGTGCAGTCAGTTTTACCAGAGGAAGCTTGGTCGTAACGGTTCCTGGCGACTGGCAGTCAGAAGCGCTGGTGCTGTCCCCCACCTGCTAACAATTCATTATAACCTTGCAGGCACCACTGATCTCTCTGTGTTGCTTTCCCCGTGCTCCTTTGTAAACCACTGGGTAGAGCCTGCAGAAAAGGTACCACGTAACAAATGTAACATTTTGTGCCGTATTTGGCATATGATCAAGATACTTTGGGGAGCAAACAGTACAAATTTAATAAATATAGGAAAGAAATATGCCATTATAAACTATCCTCCCCATACTTCTCCAGGATAATTGTGAGACTTCTCAGTCTGGCAGGAACTAGGTCCGAGTGTCAGACTTCTCCGCATTTTTAGAAATAATATTAAAATGCAATGTTTAGTTACGATGTTATCCTTCATGCAGAATATACTTCTCCCATCAGTACTGGTTTGCTCTGCGTATAGAAAGGCTGTCATTGGAACGGGAGACAAAACTCCCATTAATATTAGCAATACAGGAGCCATCTCATAGATACTTTTACATAGCTTTCAGTCATACTCAGTGTGACAGGGAAACAACTAAAATCGATCGCTGAGCATCATACCTACAAATCATAAAAAGCCAGCTGCATTTTTAAACATTTTTAGTGTATGGTAGGGAATAGTTTAGTAAATGAGTGGACCAAGGTTGTCCCAGGTAGCATTTTCAAAACGCTCACCCATGAGGATTTTACAGGGATCTCTTTAGGTATCTCTCTAGTATGAGCAAGCCCTTATCAAATTGCTGTGTCTGCATGGCTTGGATTGAGAAAGAGGTATGGATTCTCAATATTCAAATAAATTTGCCCTTTTGGATGAGCTTTTCCTCTGTTACTTGGAAAGAAGTGGCTTCTCTCTGGTTGTTTCGGGCTTTTTTAAAACTTCACCAGACCTATACATTCAGAAACATTAGCAATTTTCAGCTGAGCATCTTTTTTTAAATTTTAATTTAAGCTCCAGTATTGGCATCTAAGCAAAATCTTCAGGTATCAACAGTGCTCCGCATGTAGCAGCTCTTTTTCTAGAGAAAAAGCGCGGTTACAGGCTGAGCAGGGATTTGTTTGGGTTTTTTTTACATCTGCCACTAGGGTCCTAGATTCTGATATAAGATTTAAAAAGCAGATATACAGTTACCATTGTTACACTGTGGGCATCTACTGGATGAACCTGTTTCATTTCTTCACCTTAGCTGTCAAATTATTAGCCTGCAAGTCTGTGGCTCAATGGACTAGATCCAAAAGTATGGGAAATGAGCATCGCTGAAGGAGTAAAACTAGGTGTAACTGTACTCAGCAGAAACGGACGTTTCTTTTGTTGTTGTTCCTTTAACTTAAATTCTATGGGGTTTTTTTTCTCCAAGATCGTGCTGCCGTTGCCAGTGGCGCCCAAAACTGAATCAGCCAAAACCTCCCCCGTCAGAGGGGGAAGCCCGAGGGGCTCGTGTAGCAGCTGCGTGGGGTCACCACAAAGCACAAGGCTCCCCTCCGCCGGTTAGCTCCGCTTTTGCCATCGAGACGCTTTTTCTGCCCAGCAGCCAAACGGGGTGAGCCGGCAGCGGGGCGCCACGGCGGCCTCTCCCCGACTTGTGCCGGCTGCGGCAGGCCCGGGCGGCAGGGCAGGGCAGGGCAGGGCAGGGCAGGGCGGAGGGACGAGCCCCTGCTGCAAGAAACCTGCCCTCCCAGTTTTCGTGCCGGTCTGGTTTGCAGGGAGCGGGTGGGACGAGGCCTCTCGCAGCGATCGTTGCGGGGAACTCCGTCAGCCTCGCAGAGAAGCTGTGGCATTTCGGACTCCCTTCTCAGTTTTATTGTCGCTGTTAGCGGCGGGCCTTTGTTCCGAGGTGCGCGACTGCTTCTAAGCACGGCCTGAGAAAAAAAACCCTTACATTAAGGATTCCGCACAGCGGGGGCGCAGAGCGCGGCCCCCGCCCCAGCCCACTGCTTGAACCAAGCGCGTCGCTTCCCAGCGAGCGAGGCGGCGCCTCCCCGGCCCACCGCGCAGGCTGCCGCCGCCTGGCCGAGCAGGCGCTCCGGGCCCGGGGGTGGGCGGCAGCCGACCTCCCGCCGCGCTGTAACCCGCGCCCCCACCCAGATAAACCCGCGCCCCCCGCGCCGTCCCTCTCGCCCCTTCGGCCCGGCCGTGGCGGCGCATGCTCGGGGGCCGCCAGCGGGACCAATCTGGCGCTGCCTGGGCTGGGCGGCGGCGGCGGGAAGCGCTTCCGGGTTCCGGAGGGTGGTGCGCCGTCATGTGATAGAGGCTTAAAGGGGAAGCGGCGGCTGCGGCGGAGCCGCGCGGGTGGGCGCTGAGGGTAGTGGTAGCGCAGGGCGCGCCGGTCGCGCGGACAGGTAGGGTGAGGCGGGCAGCACACCCCCCCCCCGGGGCGACGGTGGTCTCGGCCCAACCGCTCTCCCTTCCCGGGGCGGGTGGGGGCGGCCTCTACCGCGGCAGCGGGGCGGGGGGAGGCGGCCGGCCCTTAGGGAGGGAGCGCGCCCGCCCGCCGCTCCCCTCCTTCGAGGCGGGGGCCGCTCCCGCCGCGCCGCGGGTGACCGGGCGCCCTCTCGTCTCGCAGGCCCGCGGAGGTGGCGGCGGCAGCAGCGCCGGCAGGCCCCCAGCCATGGCCGACGTAAGTGCGGCTCCGCGGGGCGGTTGGGCGGCGGTTGGGGCGCGGGCGGCGGCTCGGCCGGAGGCCTGGGGGGAGCGGGGGGGGGGGCGGGGAGCGGCGGGTCGGATCCGTTCGGGGCGGCGGGGGGGGTGGGGGGGTCGGGGCCTGGTGGGAAGGGAGAGCCGCCCCGGGGCGGGCGCGGGAGCGGGGCGCAGGGAGCTCCCTCCGCCCGCTTTCTGTGGAAATAAGTAACGTGCCGCCCGTCTCTGCCCCCAGGACCTGAAGAGGTTTCTGTACAAGAAGCTGCCGAGGTAACTGGCGCGGGGTTGCGGCGGGCCCGGCCCGGCCCGGCCCGGCCCTGCCGTGCGGCGGGCGAGCGCCGGGTGCGGGGCTGGCAGTGAAATCGCTTTCAAATTACAAAGGCGATTAGCTGAAGCCTGCCTGACTGCAAGGGAGCTGTTAATTGCCGGCCCCTTTCGCTGTTGCAGGGAGTCGGCTAACACGGTACGCTCTTTTTGTTGTTTAAATGAGCTGGAAGTGCCTTGAGATGAAGACAGCTTAACCTTTCACTCGCTCGTTTGAAAAGAAGTGAAGTGTGCTCATCGTGTCGTAATGAAGAGTGGAAAAAACATTCCTCGTGACTCGGTGGCCTAATCCTTGATAATTCCCTTGTCGGTAATTGCCAGTTACTAGCAGCATTAAACAGCTGCAGTCTGAGATAAGGTGCAAGTACAGTGAAACTGGCACTCGTTGAGTGAGGACAGCATACAAAGGCTCTTGCTCGACTAATGAAATCTGATTAGTACTATCAGTCTTCTTTCTGAAGCTAAAAGCTCCGTGCGATTTTCAGTAGTTTCATTTTGTATTTCTCTTTTTACTGCTCCAAGAGAGTACCTGTACTAAACAGAACAAGTCCCTTTCAGTGAAATATTAAATTAGTGAAGGCATCAATTTTTTCCACATTTTCTACTTCCTTGCACATTCGTTCAGGAAAAAAGATCTTTGCTACTAATTGCTCAGGTTTTTAAAATGGTGTCTCTCCTTCATTTTTTTTGCAGCGTTGAAGGTCTTCATGCTATTGTAGTCTCAGATAGAGATGGTGTGCCTGTTATCAAAGGTAACTTGAGCTTCTCACTGTGCCCTGCAGCCGAAATCCTGATTGAACAGCAGGGGGAGGAAAAGTACAGCAGAATCTTCTCTGCTTATGCCTGATACCTGAATATCCAAAATTGAAGAATTAAATTAGACTTTTACTTCAAGTTCAATAATTGGTTATGTACCTCTTTAAATTTATCCTTTTATTCTAGTGTGTGCAATGTCCTCAGGAATTGTAGGCCACATAAATTTTCTTCAGTGAATAGGGTTGGAGTGGTGTCAGGTGCTTGTATCTTCAGCTCACTTGCAGGCTGGTACAAAGCACTAGAGAGAGCTTATTGGTATTTTGTTGACTTGGCTGGTCTGTGCTCGGAAACAATTGCATCCAACTTTTACACGTTATTTAATTTTGTTTGCTTTTTAGTACTGTAATTTTTATCATATGTCTGCAATCTTTGTTTGAGATGTTTTTATGTTGTGAGTAAAGTAGTTTAAGAATACTGAAGAGTACTGATTCAAGTATTGCAGATTTTTTTTTTTTTAATGCCCCAAAGTATTTAAACACCTAGCAGAACTTGCACGTCTTTTCATTCAAGTGACTCTGTGCCAGTAATCAATTCAAAGGCTGGAACTGGTGCAAACAGCAAGGGACACAGAACCGAAGTGACATCAGCACAGGCTGTGCGTCATGAAGGAAAAGACTGTTTCTTAGGCGTGCTAGGAAGGGTGCTGGTGTAACGAGCATTGATCGTGTACAGAATATTAAAAGATGTACTGCTCGTGAAGATTGTCCTGTACTCGTTGCGGAAGCATGTAAGATGTGTTACATGTTCCCCAACACCAGATCTGCTTTTGGCACAGCACTAGGCCGGACAAGGGGTTGTGATGCAGTCAGAGATACCATGTAAAGATAAGAATTTTGTTGTTTTGTTCCAGTTGCCAATGATAATGCTCCAGAACATGCACTGCGACCTGGCTTTCTGTCCACCTTTGCCCTTGCCACAGATCAGGGCAGTAAACTAGGACTTTCTAAAAACAAAAGTATCATCTGCTATTACAATACGTACCAGGTAAGTAACCTCAGTGTGAGGTTCCTGAGCAAGGGAGAGGTGGTTTAAACTCTGCTAGATTTCCGCTTGGCTGCTACTGAAGTATTTGTGGTTTATTTCTCACACTGCTTAAATGGCTGAGCTAAACTTTTGCACTTTTACTTAAGCTTCACTTATATTTCTCAAAACTGAGATTTACTGGTTGAAAATGGTGGATTTTTCTGAACAGGTAGTAATTGGGAATTTGCAGCAGGTGCTGCTCATATGGCCTTCAGAATCTGTTACGAAGGGTTTATGTTCTCTTTTACAAACAATATTTGTTTATAATTAGTGACACCTAAAGTTACATAAGCACATGCAGCCTACTTCATAGCTGATCTTGCTGCCAGTACGACTTTAGGTAAGAAAGCTTTGAAATGCCACTCACATTTTTTACAAACTGGTTATTTGTGTCCTGAAATCCATCATCTACTAAGTTTCTGCTCCTTCTCAAGTTCTAGTGGTCTTGAGAGCTTTTTATTATGACTGCAGTAAACTGGCCAACTGTTTAGCCTACAGTATCTAGCTTTGTTTGGGGAAATAAATGGGTGAATGAGTTAGTTTACACACATTGGCTACATTGCTTTGATTCTCTTGATGCTGTTAGTTTATTGTTGTGCTTAAGGTTCCAGTTCCCTATTAATGGAAGAAGAGATACTGCTGTACACGGAATTGTATTTTAAAACAATAAACCTGCCTGCCCTCTTGTTACCTGTGGAGAGTGTGGTTTCCATAGTGTACTCAGCAGCATTTGGAGCTGAGTTAGATTTCTGGTGGATAACACTGCAGAACACGGCAGGGAGGGAAACGCCAGGCTTTCCACATGCAGCTCCCTGTACTGTGGTGTAAGTTCTGTTGGTTCTTTCAACTGTGAATCTTATGAAATAGATACCCTGAAAAGTCAGCTCTGTGGCTCTTGTTCCTGCTTGTCCTTTAAACTGAGGCGGCTGCTTGTTTCAGAAAGAATTTCTGTGGCAGAGCTCTGACATCCAACATGTGTTAGCTGCTGGCTGAACGCTCTTCTCTCTCCTTGCAGGTGGTGCAGTTCAATCGCTTACCTTTGGTAGTAAGTTTCATTGCTAGCAGCAATGCCAATACCGGTATGTCTTCATATGTATTTTAAGTATTGCAGTATTTTAAGGCCCAGGTGTTTAAATAATTGAAAATAAATTACACAAACTTACTTCAAGGTCTACTAACTTTGCTCCTGCTATGAATTTTGTCAGCGTATTGTGAAGGGGAGAAGGGAAAGGTGTGAGTAAAACTTCATAGATTTTAGGTGACTTGCTGAAGTTGTTATTCTGTTAGAAGCATATTTCTCTGCGATTAACCTTACCCTTGCTGCGTGAGAGTGTTCACTGCAGCGGCAATGATTGTACCATACAAACCAGTTCAGTCTCTTTCTGTCAGTTCCAAGTTACGTTCTGCAGTAACATGTGCGGCTTTGTCTTCTCCGTTCTGCGGGGTGGGGAAATCCTTCAGCGAGGCACCTGGCCTTGCTCGTGAGGGCGTTGGCTAATGAGAGAGTGAGCAAAATGGATTTAATTCTTGCACAGCTGCTTGGGCCTCAGTAGCTGTGGGAAGCAGCAAGGCGATAGTGGGGGCAAGCAGCAGCACGGGGAAGAGCTGCGCTGCATGGAGTGTGCTCCTGTTGTGCTGGGCGCTGCCAGCACCCTGCCTGGGGGTGCTGCCTGCTATTCCCATGGAGAGTGAGCAGCTCAAGGGAAACGTTTTGTGTTTTGGAAAATACTGGCTGTGACTGGGGAGGGGAGGGAGCTGCGAGGTTTGGAGAGAGGTTTCTCAGTTACGTCGCTTGACGGGATGTTCTGTCTCTTCTCTCTTTCCAGGGCTGATTGTAAGTTTAGAGAAGGAGCTCACGCCCCTGTTTGAAGAACTGAGGCAGGTTGTTGAAGTTTCTTAACCTGATGGTATAGCCGGAGTGCAGCATCCCTCTGCAGCCCAGTGGACAGAAAGATTCAATAATCCTCAGTCAAATAACACGTCTCAGAAGAAATACCACAGCTCCTTAGTATACTAAGTAAGAGTAAATTGTACATAGTACTGAATCTGAAATGATCTACTAGTGTGTTGTAGGTGGATGTTACTTTAGGCCATGCTTCTTGTATTGTGCAGTACTGGAGAGACCACCAAAATAGCTCCCATGGAGTTTAGCTCAGCCAGCTGAGCCAGATCGGCATGATGCCGTTGGCTCAAACGAGCAACCCACAGATCTCTTGCTTTACAGGGAACCGGGCATGCAGTGGGGTGTATCCTCAGGCCATCTACCGCTACGTGTTGGAAAGCAGATCGGTTGTATAGTGTTATCAAAGATGTGGTTGAAAGAGTATTGTGAGAGCAAGTTTACTAGCAGTGATGTGTCGGTACAATCAATAAATGTCCCAGCTTTCTTACGTGGGTGATACTTTGGCAAGGGAATGCTACTAATCTGGATGCTAGCTGCATCCTGCTTCCACTAAGAAGAAAGCTATTTCTATGAAAGCTGTTGCTTTAGGGGTTTTCCTGATGCCCAGATAAAAGCACCTGAACAATGTCTCACTTCTTCATAGGGTTTTTGTGTAATATGGTTGTGAAGATCTCATGTTTCATAGTCTTTGTGTGGGTTCATCACTGGTGACACTCTCAGTTCATTTACCCTTAGGTTTTCCTAAGTAAATAAATATAAATAAAATACAGTATTTTTAAATGACAGAGCCTGGTCCACTCTTCTGTTGCACCATAATACTCTACAGCACATCAGCTTTTCTGTGGAGAGAACAGGTCTCTTAATTGCTTGTAAATGTACAAAATCCAGGAGTTTACAGGCTGAAAATTAACACAGTGTGTCTCTCAGTTGGGTGATGAGGATACAGAGTCCTGTGCCCGTCAGAGATGCAGAAGTTGGTGCCGACTGGCTTCCTATCGCTGGGGATCGATCCCGTGCTCTTTGCCCCGCCTCGTTCCCTCCCACATTCCCTTTGTGATGACTGCAGTGTAGACTTCCAGCACCAAAACCAAGCACCGCTGGTCTGAGGGAGAGCTCTTGGCAGGTCTCTGCTTCGGGCTGGGAAAGGGCGAGCCACTGCCCCCTCGCTTATACCTCACCCACCTTCAGCATCAGGCAGGATGGGGGGAAATGGTGGTGTTGGAAACAAGTGACGGGGAATTCTCGGCTCAAAAGCTCTCGAGAGATTAAAAGTTGTCAGTCAACCCTCTTCCATTTAAACTGAGCTCCTGGTGTGAGCTTTCTGTTGCTGATCGTTACAGAAGCAGCTGGAAACTGAGCCCCGAGGCGTCTCTGTGTGTATTTCTGGCAAAAAGCATTCATGTTCCATGTAAGGCCTACTGTCGCTGTCAGCTTCCATTCAGCTCGTCTGTCTGTGACCGCTTCCTAGGCCAGCCAAGTGCCATTTCTTTTACTGGCTTCAGTTCGTGGCACCATGTCCTGAACTTGCTTCTGACATTTTGTAACGCAGCCTGTTTGTGTGAAAAAGGGAAGGCTGCTTCTGTGGTTACACTTCAAGCTTCATTTCCAAGCCGTTTTCACAGAACAGTGATGCTGTTGGAGAATATTGTCTCTCTCTTCCCCTTATGCTGCTTCTCTCACAGAAACTCATCAAAGCTTTTTAACTAAATGGGAGATGCCAGTTTGTTAAAGCACTTCTTTAAGGGGAAAAAGGAGGACAAACCTTTAACAATACAGTACAGGAATACAGAAGACCTTTGGTAGTTTTATAATGACATTTTATTCAGAAAACAGTCTGTATAAAAATATTTACACATATTTTGAATTTCTAAGTTGAAATAAAATGCTATTCCTATGTCCAAATCTAGATTTTCTTTTTTCTTCCAGTATGTTTTTCCCCTCCTCTTCTTCAGTCTTCTCACAGGAAAGGCATCTATTGAACACTGGCCTGCTGTGGGCGCGATACTAAGCCCTGTGCCACAGCATTTGCATAGTGGGAGCAGTTTGCCTACACGGTTTCAGTGGAAACTTGGCCATTATGCAGGGAGACGGGGGCCCCCCCTCTTTCCCCACCCCTCCAGGAGGAGTGGGATTGCTCAGGGGGTCTTGCAGCTGGGTCTTGGGACCCTCCAGTGTGTCAAACTTTGCTTCCAAAATGTAACATCTGGTTTGACTACAGCACCAAAGTACTGGGCTTCCACTTCTCAACTCTGTAGCGAGCCACAAAGCTGTTACATCTGTATGAGTCTTCCAAAATATAGATGGAAATTTCCATCAGGTTATGTAGAAGATGTATTCTTTTAAATTTATATTTTTAGTGTACATGGTGCTTTTTGTTTAATATAAAGCAAGCAGTGCTTAATTCTAAACATAGTTCTGGACAAAACCTCGTGTTGAGTTCTCTGCGTGAGGAAAAAATACAAAATCCAGCCGATTTTCAAGGGGGACTGTAAGGGGCCCAACTCGTAATGCTACTAACAACGCTGGCGGGTGCCACAGGCAAAGCTTTCTGCAGAGCCCTGTCACCCATCCTTAGGGTCCTGTGGCTGCTCTGTCATACGCAGGCCAGGAACCAGCTGCCCGTTTCTCATAATCCTAGTTTGTAAACAAGCGTGCTCGCATGATGCTGCTCACCCTTACCTACAGATGGTGTTTGAAACAAACGTTCACTTGTAGCCATCACTGCGGTATAAATCTAAACCATACAAAAATATATTTGACCAGAACTAAGTGTTACTCATCCATCACCTTGAAAAGGGCCTTGAAATACTCTCTGGAGTGTAAAACAGATACTATTTACAAAAATGTAATGACCTCTGCCATTTTTCTTTTGGTTTAGAGCCCAAACAGGTAATACAAAAGAAATATTTAATGTTTCCAGGAAGGACTGTTTTTAAATAACAGGGTCAAGGTTACAGAATATGCTGCTAATGGTTAGTTGTGATGGAGCTTGCAATAAATTACTGAGAGTGCTCTGAATAACCACAAAAGTTTTAAACAGTGACTACTTCTGTGATTAGTTAACAGGTGTTTGAATTAAGTGCATTACAGGCATGCACCGTGCATATCAAACGAACACACTGATTTTGCAACCGTCTCCACACGTGACTCAGCAGCCCAAGAGCACGCAGCTGTAAGAATCCTTTGTGTGCAGAGCTGGATACAAGCATCTGTGTGCAGGTATGCACGCACACACGTGCCCGCTGTGAGTAATGGAGACATGTGAAACCGTCCTCTTGTAAGCGATGCCTTCCCCTCTGCAAAGAGGCAATTCCTGCCAATGGAGCAGAAGTACTGGAGGTGCAGCTAGGAACTGAGGGTGGCGTTACGCTGGTCCATTTGCTTCCGTATTTGGGACTGGAAGAGAAAGACAATCCATTACTGTTTGTCTGCGTGCATGTGGATGTAGGTGAGTATGACCAACTCAAATATTGGTATTTTTAAGGAAGTAATGCTTTCAAGCCTTTACATTGTCTTCTCATTGCTTCCTTCATGACCCAACACATGCAGTCCGTGCTGATGCTCCATATTGGTTACCATCTACACAATGACATCTTTAAAGATGGAAGTAATTTGTTCTTCCTAATGAGTATGTGTTGAAAGTGCATCCCGACAATGCTAAAGTAGGTTTGCAGGCATATACGTTATGCGAAAACTACGTATTCCAGTCTAGTTGGCCTGGAAGCCAGAACAAGTACTCCCTTCTTGCAGATACTGAGAACTGTAGCACTTGGGTGCTACAATATTGGGGGGTTTATGATGGCAGTACCAAGGGTACCGCTGCCTGAGGTGTACTGCCATGTAACGCTGCACATCATCTTACCAGTTTCCATCGCAGTATTTTAATCCACTCGTCAGCTTCTATCCCAGTTTTCGCGCACAGGTAGTATGTCCTTAGTGGGAACACTAAACTGTAAGTAAACAATTAAATAGTTCTAATAGTTTAATAGTTTTATTTCTTAAATTGCTAGAGCAACTGGTAATTATTCCTAAAACTGAACCCAGCTGGCCTGCACCAACAGTTGTTTAGAGAGATTTGGGCACAGAAGCGGTTACTGTGTGACCCGTAGCAATGTCTGAGCTGGGAACTGGACTGTACCTAAGTTCCATGGGTCTAGGTGATGATTATACACGCTTACAGAATTAGGAAAAGAAATGCCCACTACACATAGGCCTACACCCTTCCCCTCGCCAAGAAAAAAAACCCTTTTGCCAGTGGTAATTTGGCAAAGCCATGCAGGACTGACAGAGGTTGGCTGACAGAAACAGACTTGTGAGTTAGAGGAAGAGCAGGGTTGCAACTGGCAAGGGAGCTTTCAAAAGCACCCAGTGATTACATTTCAAACTTGCCTGGCTATTTTGACCTTCCCAGCAAGGTGGAGAAAGCACAGCAACTTACCAGAAACAATTGACTCTTTCCTGGGAATAGTCAAATTGCACAGCTGAGCATTCAGTTAAGTCAAGTGCCCGAATCGGTTCTGTGGCCTTGAAAATAAAACGGTTTTAAAATGGGAACACATGAAAACAGAAGATAAGGCTAGCTCGGTTCATCTTCAGTGCATCTAGACCTTTACAGGCACACTAGGTTTGTCCAGGCATGGGTACAACAGCTGTAACACCATAAACCCAAACTAGCAAACATAACATCAGTGCTAATACGATATGAATTGAGCTGAATATAAAAAACCAGGACAGTTCAGATCTAGACAAACAACAGAGGAGATCTCTACTGCAGGCAAGTTTGAGCTAGATGCAGAATGCTGAGGGTTTGGTTGATGCATTATAATGTAACTGACACAGCAGTAAATCTGCTGTCACTTCCAGCTACGGTTTACAGAGACAAGGGGATGGTTATAGGTCTTATCAGGCCTAGCCAGCTGTTGGAGATGTAATTAATTCCTAAGTGCTTTAAAAGGATGAAGCTGGGTAGGGAGAAATACAGAAGCAAAGCTAAAGTAGTGCTTGCAGCAGAAGTGATGACTCTGGCTGTACGAGTAGCATGTGTATATCTAAGTTTCTTGGGACAGGCCCAGGAGTGCTCCGGTGCAGGGACACAGACTGTCTGTGTATAACTCCAACCCATCTCCCTTAAGAGTTGCATTCTCCCTAGGTGTCAGAGTTCTTTGATTTGTTTCAGCCTCATGCTGTTGAGCACCTTGGAAGAGGCAGCTGAAGTAAAAGAACACCTTGCTCTCTGCCCAAATGTCCTTAGCTGTTCCCATGGTCCTTCATCGGGTATATGGAGGTGTCTGTTGCTTTCTCACCTTTCCTGACATTTTCCTCTGGCTCAGTGGCTGTTAGTTATACACTGCACTAGAAGAAAGCCACTTGTGCTGAGGTGTACTAGCAAATGCCATCCTAGGGCCAGCGGCAAGTTGCTCACCTGTAGGTATCTGCAACCCACAGCAACAATGGGAGTGCCAGGAGACACCGGTGCTGCTCCCGGGAGGAGGCCATATTCCTGACAAAGACACCTTCTCACCTGGTAAGTCACAAATGCTACTCAAACGTTTGGAGTGCTGCCCTTTGAATGTTATCCTGGAAACTTAATTCAAGTTGGCTTGAACTGAAATGAAAACTGATGGAAGGCCCCATAAATACATAACTGTTCATAAATGGTAATGTTTGGTGAAAGAGGGCACTTGTGTCTGCTGTTGTGTCAAAATCTGTTAGATGCTTGAAATACAGCTTGACAGAGGTGCAGAGGTAAACAGTTTGGCTGTGTTTATGAAGGAACCCGAACTGGAGGTATTGTAAGGGTGGAGAAACTCTAGAGGTATGTCTTATTTTTACTCAGTTTAAGATAAAAACGGAACAGCAACTGTAAGGACACACTTCTTCCCAGATGCAGCAGGTTAATCTATGTCAGAGTGCTAGGAAGGAAGACGTTTTTAAATGAATGGTTTTCTATGTATACTGTGCGACCACTTGAAATAAAAGGATGAAATCAAGGAATGCAAAATATACTACTAGTGTTTGCAGAAATATTGTAATAGCACTGCTGTCTGTTAGGTTGTGTGTCAAAGCTACCAATAAAAGCTGTGTTGTGCTGGTAGCTTAAAATCCACTGAACAAAGCAACCAAAAAATGCACTGTAAACAACAACTCTATCTAGTAGGTAAGACTGACAGAGCACAGTAAATGTTTTCCAGCTGTAAAACTTACTAACTTTCTCTTGTTGAAGTCATCAGCAAAACTCTGACTTTATTTGAAAGGTCTGACCCCTCTGACAGTATGGGAAGCTTTAGCTTGGGAAGCTGCGATACAGATGCGAGAAGCCAGAGATATGAGGAGGCTGCAGCTGCCTCTGTCGAGGTTTAAAGAGTAGAACTGGTGTTTGCTACTTACTGTCTGGTCTTTGAAATACTTAAGTTCATTCCTATGCAGTGTAAACCACCTTGTCTTCCAATTCTGAAAGATCAAGAACAGATGGTAATTGTCTTGTGCGAATTTAGTGTAATGCTTCTTAGGAAAGAAAAACCTTTAAAGCTGTTGACTTGCTCTGGTTTACAGTCGTGCTTTGTTGGTGCTCAAAACCACAAATTGTTCCTCTCTGCAGGGGAATGCAGGTGGAGCTATTTCAGCTCCGCATTGTCTCTAGCTTCTGTGGGTGATTGCAGAGTGGAAGCAAGGAGTAAGAGTTTTCCTTACCTTGACTATTTTGCCTTGTTTTATCAAATATCCTTCTTTTGTACCAAGCTGTGAAGTAACAAGGAAAGAATCGGGGTTAGAGAGTGAGCTCTGCTTCTATTTCCCACATCCCCCTCTTTGCCTACATCCAGAAGATGGAAGAGCAGCCTGTTCTTGGGGAAAATTCCCATGGCCGCTTGCCCTGTCCTCACTCCTGTGCTCCCCTCACATGGCTGGATCCACCACTAGGATAAACAGGACCTGCGCTGGCTCTAAAGGCAATCTCTTAGACCGTGCCTTCCTCAGCAAGCTTCTGGCCTGCATCTTCTCAACCAAACACAGTAAAATAGTTGCAGTTACAGTTTATTTAGTAAAGTTAGATGGTTGCCTCAGTACATGTTGTAACCAGAAGCACCTGGGGTTTAGCTGACAGTGGAATTATCCACAGAAATTGCTCTTGAAATGCAAGCGGGGGGGAAAGTGCTGTTTTACTTGGGCATTCTCTTCTCTCAAACAGCCATATGCTTGAGAGGAAAAACCTGTTACATTCAATGTGCTTATTGAAAAATTGTTTTTTGAACTGTTTCTCTGCCACCATGAGTGACGTTGGGACCTTATGACTTCTCAGATACTGAAACTCTGCGTAGGGACCTAGTTGTGAGACTGCAGACCTCTGAAAACCAAATTCTTGCCAAGTTAATTACTACTTGCTCTTGAAAACAAATTCCCTTTTTATTGGTTGTATGTGGAAGTCAAGTTTCTTTGGAGGTTAAAGTGGAACTCAGCCATGAAGGGCTGGTTGTGAGATACACCAGAAGTGGTTCTTTTATCAACTTCATTAACCTGTATTAATGTAACTCTTCCTCTTTTTCTCAAAAAATATAACATGTAATTAAAATACTTTCCTCTCTGTTCTGAGCAATAACGTTCTGGAGAAACCACCTGTCTCACTTAGAGATGAGTTACTAGGGATTTAAAGTCTCTAATTACTGTCCAAGTAAGTCACAGATGTCAGAGCAGGTGGCCCAAATGGATATGAAGATGTTCTCTTGTTTCTCATACCAGTAAGGCGTAGCTTTTAACATGACACAGCTTTTTACTGTGCTCAAAATTACTAGGGCTGAAAGGGTAGAGGCTCTTCTGTCGTATCGCTCTATTTTAGGTTTAAGTCTGTGTCAGAATACAGCAAGCTGTCTTCCTGCTTTAAGACAAGGTGATTCTAAAATAATAAAATCCAAGTGTGGAAATGCCAAAAACCCCTTTTGAGTCACGTACCTATCAGGATATAGATACTCTTATTAACTTGGTTGTACCGCACTTCAGTTTGGGATTTACTTTTCTAAATGCGTCCCTGCCTGTCTTGCACATCTTTGAATATTTTTTTCAAAAGGTCACTTTTTAACCGACCTAGAAAGTCAGAGATGCTCTTTCCTTCCTCCCAGTTAGGAAGGAGGCTGTATATTGCTAACTGGGCAAAATAATTCTAACAAAGACGACTGCAAAAATAATTAGTAGTAATGAGTTTATGTCTGTCAGAACTACTATTTGTTTCCTGTCATTTAATCCTCATATTCACTGAGTGAGAGAAAATGTGGTAAATCCTGTAGCTGTTACTTGGGTTTGCTATTTAGTGTATTCCTCTCCTCACCTGTGAGGCGGGAGAGAGAGACTTCCCACTGGCTGTAAAGGATGTTTGGCAAAACAAGGGCTTACTGTGCAACCTGACATACATATTGTGGCATACAGCCTGATAAGTGTTGTCAGAAAGATGTGAGAAGTGTTGTGTTTGTTTTGTGTGGTGTGGGGTTTTTTGTGTTTTTTTTTTTTTTTTTTAATTCCTGATAACGTTACTGCTAAGATGGCATTCTAAAAGGAAGATAACAGGAGAATGAAAACTTTTCATATATTCTTTGTTTGGATGGTCAGACTCACCTAGGTCAGCTGCAGACAATGTTTTCCCAGTGACAGCACTGAAGGTCTCAGTGACAACAATTGTAAAAGGCTTTATTTGTCATGGGACTGTACTTAGCAAGTCTGTGTTTGTTTTGCCTTGGTCGGCAACGATTTCCTGTATTTACGAACCCATAAAGGGATGAATTACTGGTGTTATTCCATAGCTCACTCCAGCAATCATACTAAACTCGGGCCAGGAGAAGCACCACTCCCACCAGAACACAACTTACTGAGGGAGCATTTGGAACAAGATCGCTTTCTGTCCTTCCTGTCTGCATCGCTGTGTGAACTCGGACGGACTCATAAATGGAAGGTTCTTCCACTTTCCGTGGGTAGGGATGCTTCAATACAATTAAGGTTCCTGGAGAGAAAAAGAGCAGGAGTAAGTCATCTGGCAAGACAGTCTTAGAAAATAACTGGCAGTAGCTGCCTGTTTGTGGAATGGTTAACTTTACCTTTTCCTAAAATTAAAAAGGCATAAGAGCTAATAACCTCCCCAAGATCTCTGCGACACTTCCTCTAAGGGGTTTTCCTTGGAAGGGGGCAGGACTCAGGCCACACCCATGTGAGAAAACAACCAGATGCTATAAATGACTCTCCCATACTGATAAAACTAGACAAATATTTCTAAAATGCATCATCTGAATAGCTTAGACTTTGTGAAGGCTATTTTCTACAAAAATGCACCCATGCATACTACAGAGGGGCACTTGCTGCTGGATTCACTTGCCCAGTCTCACTTCCTTGGCTCTGTCGTGTTGCTCAGAGTCCTCAATACCTTGGGCATCTGGAACTTGCCTCAATACATTCCCTCATCCCTGTACAGTGGGCATCAATTTGTTCTTACATCTCTGAAAACAAGAGTGAAAACCCTCTTCACTTCTTCTAAGCAGTAGGTAATTAAAGCCCTTCTGCAATGCATGGTAAGTGGTGAAAAATCAAGACAGCAACAGAACAGGACTGTCAGACAACCCTCAAAGGCAGGTGTCTCCTGTCCTGCTTGAACCTTCTTTCCAGTCAGGGAGTAATTAGGTAATACAGAACAAACTGAAACACAGATTTCATAGTTACAGCTGAAATGCTGACCTACACATGACCTACGCTTTCACTGCATTCGTGAAGATGTGACTACAGACATTATCACGCCTGTTTACATGCAACTGTGAAAACTGTAATATATGGTACCTTTTTAAAACCTTTAAACTTACTAGTGCTTGCAGGGAATTACTTGGCACGTTAAATTCCCTTCCTGCACAGGAGGCTGGCTGGGCGGGTAGGCAGGACGCTAGACTAGATATGAGGCCGTAACAGTCATCCTGGTTTTGCCAACAACCCGCTGCTTGCTGTGTAAATCACTTAATCTGTCAGAGCTTCGGACACAGACTT
Source organism: Gymnogyps californianus (assembly GCF_018139145.2). Taxonomy (NCBI): domain Eukaryota; kingdom Metazoa; phylum Chordata; class Aves; order Accipitriformes; family Cathartidae; genus Gymnogyps; species Gymnogyps californianus. Next base: position 55,869,218 of record NC_059474.1, on the reverse strand, counting down.
CCTAACAGTAAGCCCACATTACCATCGCCTTTAACTGTTTTACCATAGCTCTTTCCAGTGAGTAACATTTTGATTATAGCCATTCTTTGTTCTCCAAATAAGGTCATGTTTATTGCACGTTCTCTGCAAAAAGCTGCATTCTCAATAGTGAATCTATTACACTATTCACAATAGTGAAGAACCTCTTTAAAATAGTAACTGCTACACCATCTAATCTCATTCTTTAAAAATACTGTCACAGCATACCAAATGCTGGTCCATTTGCATTTTGTGCTGATATTGTCAGCTCTTAAAGAGGAGGGATGCTAGAATTGGTAAGAACTTGGACTTGAAACCTACAGGTGACTGAGTAATTTAAAAATGAAATAAAGTTTAAAGTATATTTTGTAATGGGAAGGGCTATAAGAGGAAGTGGAAAAACTGTATTTGAAGTAACCAACTGAAATCTGTTTGCAGGCACAGGGGGTGTATGCAAATGTGATATTCAACTTGCAATAGGTGAAAAGTCAAAATCAGTTTAATTCTCTCTGGCCTTGCAGAAAAAAATGCTTTATCATTTAAAATGAAATTGAGAACACCCCCATGACCAGTCTACAGAGACTACTCTTAAGCTGTTGCATAGAATTAGAGTACCGTCATCTGTACACCATGGATAAAGAGCCCTGTTGCAGAACTGGGAGGACTAGTTTAACATTTTATACAGTATCTGTTTTCTAGTAAGTTCTCCAGGTTTTTTCTCCACAAAAGATACTTGTACAGAATCATCTGGTAACTGTACAAAAGCACTAGTAAAAGCTGCACTGTAGCAAGATTCTTCTTGCATGTTTGTGCATGTTTGTGCATGATATCTATTTCTAAGAAAGAATGAAAATTAGTCCCGTTGTTGGAAATGTTAGCTTCAGGTGACTGGCTTTGTTGTCTGGGTAATGACTTAAAAGTTTTTATGTTTTCAAAATAATTTAGGTAAAAACTGATAAACAAAGCAAACAGGTAAGAAAAACATGTTGACCTTGTCACTTTGAATAAAGACAGAAATATAGAAATATGATAGTATATTGCTTTAACCTTGTTACTGAATAGATTCAGCTTGCCTGTTCAATAAGCCATCTCACAGAACACAGTAGGCCAAATTTCCTTTTAATTATCTGTAGTTCAGAAGGAAGTGTACACATTACACTGCAGAAAAATAGATGTGAGTCCATGTAGCAATTTGGAGTAGCAAATGAAGCTGTAGTAAGACAAGGTTTGTTGGGCTTGAAGCACAAACCTGCAGCTGTCCCAGTACAAAGGAACCACTGCGCTCCATAGACCAGTTTGCAGGGGTGCAGGCCTGTGTGTTCAAGTACTGATGAAAGACACTCTGGTGTGCCTCTTCAGACACAAAACTAGCTTCACTGAGACAAAACTTACATGGAAGATAGAATATGTAATAGTTTCCACTATCTTGTGGTGCTCTGTCTTATAAAATCCTGTCCATAAGCAAGGAGGAGATGAAAAATGCTATTGTGCTATCTTGCTTTACTCCCTCATTCCTGATCTCAGTGTTTCTATAGCAAATTGTTTGTAAGTATAACAAGGAATAAGAAAAACTGGTCCAACTACTTTTTACTAATGCCTGAGCCAAAGGTCGCTTGCTGCTTTTCACTGAAAGGAAGCGTGGCCTAAGAAATCAGACTCTGTTGCTGGCCCTTTTGCCAACCTGCCGCGTGACCCTGTGTTGGGCCGGTCATTCTGCCACGCTGACACCTGGCTTAGAGGGGGCTCTAATGAGCCCCTACCCCCTTCTTGGTATAAATTGGTTACCGCCCAGGAGACCTTTGACACCTGTATCTGAAGGAACATTGCCTGAGTGCTGTCTCTTCTTCTCTACTGCTATCTATGGTAAGGTAAGGTGGAAGGTTTCTTGATGTTCAAATGGCTTTTCTTATTCTGTAGGACATCCAACTTAAAGAGGTTTCACAGAGCCAGCAGAATCTGATTAGGGAGCTTTAAGGCGACAAGTGAGCCCATCATTCAGCAGTCTTGATCCTGTCCACAGAGATCACATAACACCAATGGCTTGATTACTAATGTCTGTAACACATGCAGTGAAGGAATGGGGAAATACAAGTTTTATATGCCAAGTGAAATCTTTACAGCGTTAGGCCTGTGGGTGCATATCTGATTTCACAGGAAAAATAGCTTACTGGCACAAAAGATACATGTAGGACCTCTGTGTTCGAAACACTCTTAAAAGCAACTTAAAAAGAGAATGCTTTGAAAGATAGAAGTGCCATATTGAGTGTACCACTGCATTTTTGTTGTGGAAAAACAAAACATTGCAAAGCAACCCTTGAATTTAATGCTTGTGTTACAAGAGCACTGGTGCGTATTTAGTGTGTGACATATTACAGTTATTGCATGTGCCAACTATTATTTAACTGGTCACTTGCATATATAATTAGTACTACTCTGAGTTATTTGCATACAACACAGGATACTGAAGTTTTTGTCACTAACTTGTACTGACACATCTTCAACTCTTACATTTGAAGCTAAACCTGAAACTGGCATTATCATGATAATATGCATCTGTTTCTCCAGGGATTCTGGTCTGGTGGTGTCCAACTCACTTGTAGGAATCAAGTTTAATCTTTTGACTCTTAATTCAGGTAGTACGTTGGTTGCTAAAGAAGCCTGTGCTTTTCTCTTTCTTTTTCTTAAAAACAAGACAGATCACTGTGGTGGTAGATGGCATCAGCAGGCTGATCCAGTGCAGACAGGAAGGGAGAGGTAATACAGGGCACATTCCCTACAGGAAAGAGGAACATATCACTGTAGACTTCCTCCTTGGATGAAGAATAGCGGAGCTAAACAATTTCAAGTCCCTTTTCCATTTATTCTTATTGGGAGATTTAAACTTCATAGATGAACGTGTATTTCCTCACTAAACACCCTCCTTTGGTTTTGCCCTTTTTGAGAATGTTCTGCTCCTCCCAGTACATGCATATTTTGAAATGCTTCCTTCTCTCTCTGAGAAATCAAAAGGAGCTCATGCCCCTGGTTAGCAAAAACCCAGTAAGCTTACACGTAGTTTGTCTTCAGAGTACTTGAAAGATTTTTTGAAGAGGAACATCTTAGATACTTGAGGTTTATACAAACATGAATTTCTGAAGGGGAACACTTCAGCAGTAGATCTACCTGATAACACATTGGAAATATCTTTTACTCAGATCTGTGTGAAGCATGACTACGAACGTGTTCATACAAACATATGGCTCTCCTTACCTGTTTCACTTCCAATTAAAGGCTGATTTGCAAAATGCATGACTAATTCCTTCAAGCTAGAAAATTCATTAAATCCAAATTTGAATGAAGTTCCTGTGTGTTCAACATGGAAGTGTTTCACGGAATCTTTTCCCCTAAAAGGAAAGGAAAATTTGTCAAGGCATAAATGCCAAAGGCATTTGACGTGTACAACCCTTAAACAGCAGCTTCCACTACAGGAAATCTGGCCCAGATCAGAGGCTGAAAATCGCTGTCCCAGCAGTAATACTGCTGCCATTACTGTCCCTCACTAATACTCAACACATCTGAGACTCAGATTTATTAAGAAGAATCTAATTGCTGCTTTACTGATATGAGATGGTGAAAGCCTACAAAGGCCAAGTTAAATTACCTCTTGCGGCAAGCAGTAAAAAGACTTATAAACGAGGTTTCCAGCCTTCTGTCTAAGCAGGATGATATCCCCTCACTTACTAGGCTTTAGTCTTGATAGTGTACCTGTATTACTCAGTATATGTCTTACGTTTCAGGTAACATCCCAATCTCATTGAAAATGTCTTCTGTTTCTCTTTCAAAAATAGGCTGCCTCCTTTTTGCACCCAAACAGGGATTTAATAACCTAACTTTAGATACCTAAGGCTTTAGAATTTGTCTGCTTTGTCTCTGTACTAAGGCGAATGGTTCCTCTGTGGTGGGCACCGTCAAATATGAACCAGGGTCCTTTCTCAGGGAAGTAACAGCACTTGTTTATGAAAGCTGATGGTATTTAGAGAAGCGTGCAAGGCCTCACTTCCTGGACGGGCGCTTATTTTGACTTCAGAAGTCAGTGAAGCACTTAGTGCAAGTATCTCTCCTGTGAAAAAGTTACTTCTGTTAATGTTACTAGCATCCAAAATAGTCCAGAGAAAACTTTGTCTCAGGAAAAATGTATGTAGCAAATACACTGAAAATATGGCGAAGAAAGGGATTTATAGCGTCTTTCCATTGTTTATTGCCACTTCCACAGGAGATTATAATTTCAAACAAGTATTTAAACAAATATTTATCTTTCAACAGTACTCGTGATATTGTAGAACATGCCTCTATTGACCCTCCCACATGTTTTGCGCTACAGTCAGCTGAGACACAATGCGTGCAAGCCAAGTGCAGATGCCCTACAACAGCAAATAGCTGCTGTGACTCTGCTGCAATGACAGGTTTTCATGTTTTCATTTAATTTCACAAGAAATACAATGTTGCAATGGGAGCAACCTCTACTCTATTTCCTAGTTCCTTTTTGAAGTTGGCTAATTTAGCTGGGGGAGGGGATTTCAGGCAATATGTGATCTCTCGTCTTAACAGCTGTCAATAAAAACCTCAAGGGATGTCTAAGCATTGTTTCCTTTTAAAACAAACCATAATAATGACTGAAGTTCCTTGCGAGGCAGAGGCAGAAAGTAAAGTAAAAGCTACAGAAGACATTTTAGGAGAGAAAGAATATGACAGCTAGAATTGCTAAAATTATCCTTTCTACAAAAATGTATCAGAACAAAATGGAATTACTTATTCTAAAATTAAGTTTTAATATTAGTCAAAAAATGGAAACGAAAACTTAACAGTTTTCAGTATAAACAGTAGAAACAAAACAGTAGTACAAACAAACAGTAGAAAAATATTAAAACACTTTAAAATCAAAATCAGTATTTCAAGGGAGCTGTACCACCAAAAACCTAATGTAACAGAATAAAAGATCAAACTCCAGAGTGGGATATTCAGTTCATATGGTAATGCAGTAACTCACTCTTGTTCCTACATGGAGAGCTGAACAAGAGATTGGAATTGGCCTGAAGTAGACTTTTCTAGGTCTTCTAAGGCTAGAATTTGTTAAAGCAGCAAATTTATTTTCATTAACTAGCACTTTAGCTTTTGTATTTTATTACAGTAAGTTGTTTCCTGAGTGCCCTTTAAAACTAGCTTCAAGATATATATATATATATTTTTTTTTTAATTCTGAGGTAGATTACCTCAAATAATGTTTAGTTACATTTTAAAGTAAAAAAATATTAACCAGCAAGACAATGATTCATTTAAAATTACTTTTTTTTATGGAAAGCTATTACTTATAAATGCTACTATTCTTTTTCCCAAGACTTGCACTCAATTCAGTCATTGCTACTCTGAATACTCATTTTGTAACATCACCTTCAGATCTGTCAGGTACCCCCCCAAGCTCCTTGTATAAATGGCTGTCTATAGTGGTAATAACTTCAGCAGCGTATGTACAGGCACACTTGCTCCTAGGTCTTCTGTCAGAGATGAGTGAAGCAATTCATATTTGCCTTTTATACCTCTGAGGAACAGGGTATGTGCAAATTGCACTTTCCTCAGTTTCCAAGCAACTACACTTCCAAAGTGTAACAGCTCCTGGTACTGAATATGCAGAAAGTCACAATTTCAAGGGCATATGCTGTGTTCCTATCTATTAGCGTTGTGAATAACTAGCATCATTATACTGATCAAAGTGACTTTAGCTTAAAAAGTTACTGTGATTCAGCTGAGCTGTGGTCACTAATTGTTCAGAGGCTCAGTTTGAGGCAGGAATGAGCTTGAATGCACTAGCTTAAAATTTCAATGTAGTGGCTTAATATACAGTTGCCAAAGGCTAAGAACATATTTAGGGTTGGTTACCTCCACTCAGCTGACAGGCAGGGACTACCTTGTGTGTCTAATGCATGTGTCTTTCATGTTGCCTCTCTAAAATATTGTGGCTTCTCTGCTTCTTGGGAGATTCTTTAAATGTGATTCAGTAGTGAAGTACCCAGGCCAGGCTACCTGTGCTCTGTATTGGCTAAGTCTTGAACTGATGTAAATTGCTGTAATTCTGATGACTTCAAGGGCCTGACATCTGTCACTTGCGAAACATTGTTCAAATCAGTCACGCATTACTGGCTAAGACTGAGTCTTAGCCCAGAACAGAGGAGTAAAACCATCCAGTCAAACGCTGGATCGTCCCTCGGAGATGACGGTTCCCATACAGTGATCCAGAAACTGGTGAAGTTAGCGCCTATTAACTGGTGTATTTACTACTATGCTCATCATAAAACTTTTCTACTCCCATCAGCTGCTTCTTAAACTCTTGTAACTGCCATACAGATTTTTATCATGCAGACTGAAAATCTACAGCCAATCCATGGAATGACATTTTTTGCCAATAAGATTAATTCATAGTTTGGAAAAATGAGAGCAATTTTCAAATCCAATCAAAGTATTTTTTTTCTTCTAACAAAATGTCGTTCAGCAGGATTACACCATTAGAAATATATATTAAAATAGTTCAAGCCCTAGGAAAAAATCTGCAGGTCATCTCAACGCATGAGACATGCAAACAAACATGGGAGTAAGTGAAGATTTTAAAACTGCTAGCTGTGTGGCATTAGATAAATCCACTTCTGTCCATACTCTACCTTACAGAGAGGGAGTACAAATCTTCCCTTTCATTACTCTTCCTCAAGAGATAGCTTCCATCCTGCCCGTTGGAAAGCAGCAGTGCTTCTGCCGCATGTCGGGTGAGATTATCATGATACCACCTGGGAAGACACAAGGGGTTAAAGCATCATTCACCCAGCTCTTAACTGACAGCTTCTGCTGCATTACGGAGCCGAGTCAGAGAAAGAGGAAAGACTGCAACTAACACTGCTACAATTTTGAGTTACCATCCTTCTCACAGGTACACACAGGTTACACAGAACTGTGCCCCTTTCAGCAGTCTCCTTTCAACACAATCAGAAAACTATTTATTTTTTGTTAACTACAAAGTTGTGTACAAACAGCTGCTGACAGTTTGCTGAATCTAAAAAACCCTGCAAATTCTACTTGCATGAGCAACAAATTACCCAGGTCTATGCTGATAAGGTGAAAGCAATTTTGGGGGGGTATGCAGGATCCTTTGTCTATTTTCAGAATCTGTACTTCCTGACACTTGGGTACGCTTCCTCTTTTGGGGCAAACAGGCAACACTTAAACTCCTCCCAAACTCTGTATTTCCCGCAACTCAGTTCATCTGCACTGCTAAGATCTGCAATTAAACACATTTGCCTAAGCTTAAAATTTTCATTTGAAGCATAACCTTTTTGGAAGGAGGAACAGAGGAAGGGACTAAAATTAACTGACAGAATTTGAAGTGAAAATTTAGGAAGTCTCGCCATTGTTGCCGCTCGGCCATATGTGGTCTGAGCAATGCAGGAAAACATCTAAACACCTGCTTCATTTAACTTCAGTTAAAACTAACTTCACTAATTTTTTAATATGAAAAATTCCACAAGGAATCCACAGAAAAAATCCTGCAAAGATGATCATGAAGTGTTGTTCACGGCTTCGTTTCCATCCAGAATGATTCACAATAGAAACACCTGATTTCTTTCAATAGAAAAGGATCTCATTAGAAATGATCCTGAGACTGAACACAAAAAAGAGCCGCAGCTATAAAAGGCTGGAGTGCCAATCCTGGAAGAGGTGCTGTGTGCAGATATTAATGATAGTTATATACACACAACAGAACCTCTGGTGCAGGAGGCAGGGATACTGCACCCAGAGCACAGCTCTGCAGGGAGCAAGCTTCTCCCCTTGTCTGTATGTGGAGTGGTGCCGCGTATCTTTCCCCTTCCTTTAAACTGTTTGTGCCTGTACTATTGGGCTCAAAGTCTATTACTGTTTCAGCCAGAAAAATACAGTTTGACTGAAAGCAGAAGTGTGATCACAGCACTTCCCGGCATTTGTATCATGGCAGTCTTCAAACTGAAACGAGGTGTAATTGTATACTCTTTCTCCTTATCTGTTCATCGCAAGTTGCCACTAAACTTGGCATCTCACACAAAGTTTTAACTCTGAATTTAGACGTCTGCCTATTTGAAAGGCCAGCTGTCTGATAAATTGCTTTATAAGAGACTCCAGACTGTTAACCCTGTGGAAGACAAGATCCATGTGAAACTCAATACAGGCAGGGTATTGCTGCTTTGGCTCTAGAACGTGCTCTGTGGACCATCCACACAGTAGAATGAAATAATGAATATCTAAAGATCAAAGTGTCATCCTCTGAAACACCTGTTAGCCAAAATCTGCTTTCAGATTAACCGCCTAAGTAAGTAATAGTCAAAGGTCAGATCTGTCCTGATGCGATAAGGATCGTATCAGCATGCATGCTTGGCCGGACCTACAGCTGAGAAGACAACACTGTGTTTTGGATGGAATTTCATAACACTAGTTCTCTCACTTCTGTGCAAAAGAAACATACATTGAGAAAATCTGTAAGTGGTCATTTTCATAAAGGAGGCATATTCAGTTTGTGGTTGCTCATAAATGCACTGTTACCTTATTTCCAAAAAGCCTTTTACTAAGATTTTAAAATAGAAGTCACTTAAGTTTAAAAAATGTTGTGTTTAAATCTACTCTCTTTACACATAAAAGGCCAGTGACTAATGAAATTTTACCACTATGCAAAAAAAAAAAAAGAAAAACCCAACCAAAAACCAACAACAAAAACCCATCCACTTAATTGGGAAAATAATGTTGTTTTAAAGTGCAGTTTTAAGTCTTTGCTGACAAGGTTGCACCACTCTTCTTGCCTAAATATGCCATCTCAGACAAAAATCCTTCAAATGTTACCATGTTCCTCTTGCTCAGCTTAAAAAGTAGAAGTGGATGTGAGACAATAATACAGACCTTAGTGCCAAAGTGACTGTTATAAATAGCTATTTTTTTTTTCTCCTCCTGACTGTCACAGATGGTTCAATCAGTAACAACTGTCAGGTTACTTAGGTATTCCACTGTGAAAATGGTCGCTCAAAATTTGTTCCAATTGCATGAACACAGGTAAAATTTAAAAATGCTGTAGAAAATTTAGCATTTGCACACAGATCACCAGGAACGTAAATAAATACACACCTATGCAAATAGTCTGCTCTTGATGACATAAATACAAGTAAACAGGACTAAAAAGAAACCCAAACAGCCCTCTGGTTAGACACTACTAGATACACTTCAGTTGAATTTAAGTATTTGTCAGAGGAGGAATCCTTCTATTTATCTTGTTTAGAAAAAATCTTTTAGGTAGTTCTTTGAAATTTGTGGGTAAATCAAGGTGGGAGATGTGGCTTATTCAGCAAGACACTGTAAAGGGCAGTCACCTTTAGCTTAAGTTTTGGTTGTCTTCTGAGTGATACCAGGGGAAGGAAACTGTTGATAGAAAACATAATACTGTATCTACCTTCTTGCCTTCTTTAAACAAGAAATTAAGGAAATCAAAAGGCTTTACAAACACCCATCTGTCTGAAGCCCCTAGCAAGTGCTTCAAAAAGCTGAATTGTCTTAACTCTTTCATTTTGAACCATGGTGCATATCTTGTATATTCGGCTGTTTCTGAAGGTCCTTCCAACAGACATCTTTATTTGACCCAACTTATAGAGTCTTCTATTCACTACAAAAAAATCCAGAAATATGCCCTGTACTTCAACCCTTGTCAGACTGAAAATCAGCAGTAGTGTAGAAATTGCCTGGGGTTCAGATTTCTCTGAAGAAACACAAGAAGAAAGATAGAGGAAAGTCCTTCCCTGCTTCGCAGCTACTTCTGCTGGGTGCCCTTGGCCTTGCATGCCCTCCTGTCTCAAATGCATACATACTTCTGGGAGGTTTTTCTTTTCTAATTATTTCATTTCTCCTATAAAAAATCCTGCATGCTCCCCTTTTTTAGGTTCCTTACTGCCGACTTGACTAGCAATCTCAGTTTCACAGTTTATAATTGCTGTCATTTATCCATTCTTGTTACTTTAACTTTGTCCTAAGTTACATTAAATCTCTTCATCCCATGCGTGTAAGCATGTTTGTGTTGTCAGTTGTCCTGGTTTCGGCTGGGACAGAGTTAACTCTCTGTCCCAGCCGAAACCAGGACATCAGCGCATGTTGTTGAAGGACCATACTATTCTTCCTGCTCTTTGGAGTGGAAGAGTCTTCTGGGCCCATGAAAGCATGTATTAAGATGGGCACGCAGCCCTAGTGAGATTACTTTTGTTTCTCTTTGGAAAGTAAAGCATTTTCAGAAATCAGCCTATTCTTTAGATCAGATTGCATCGGTGACAGCATAGGAAGGGATTTACTGACATTGCTGTTAAGAGAAGGAGGAGAAAGAAATGAGACACACAGTGCCCCAGAGAACCAAAACTCATCAGAGCACAGAGTCTTGCCCTAAGGATCTGCCCAACCAGTCACTAGTGGGCTTCCCCCGTGAGATAAGCTGGTGGCTGCCACAGTACAAGCCATGTCTATGCCGGCCGGCTGTACCACTGCAGCTATGCTAATCATCACAACTCCAGAATAGGACACACTTCCATTAAAATCTCTTCTTTCATTAAGATCTCTGTGTGGTTAATGCAGTGACTAGACCTCCCTACACAGTGGTGATGATCAGGAGTATGTTACAGCAATGTTTGGGGTGGGAAACTCTCTCTTCAGGTAAGAACATCATCCTCAAAATGTTCATTTGTTCTTTTCTTTAACAACTCAGGATGTTCATTTGTTCTTTTCTTTAACAGCCCAAGATGTTTCAAAGAAAAATGTTAATGCAACTTCACTTCTATGTCCCCTGCAGATCAGACAGCCCTTAGGTATGGCATCTGTCATTTCTGACAATGCTGTTGACAAAGAAGCCATATGGATATTTTGCAAAACATTTCTGCCTGTGTAAATAGGGGCTGGTGAATAAACCTGTAGATTAACTTTTTTAACTTTTTAATTTGTGGATTAACTTTTTAACAATACAGGAATACACAAGGAACACAAACACTCATCCATGGTTAACCCAAGGACGAATGTTGAGCGACTTGGATAATTCTCTTCTCAGCCACTTCTATGGGCAAACTGTGTGACACCCAGTAGAAACACTCGCCTTTCTTCCTCATAAAAATGAAAGATAGCTAGCGCCAGAAGAGAGCACAGCTAGAAGTTCTGACTGCCATTTGGTTTTAGTGTCTGGAGTGGTAACTCTGAGGTACGCCCAGCTATCAGACAAATGCAGTAGGAAGAGGTCACGCTTATTTTTTGTGTCTGTAGCAGATTATGTTCTCAGATAGATATAGCGTGGATAGAGTTAGGAACTGTGTGCATGTTTGGCTTGCTTTTGTAAAGAGTCAGGCAATTCAAAGTTCCTTCTCTGAAGCAGGAAGAAGATTCTCAGTATTCAGCTGGGTGATCTGTCCGCTCCCTTCCCAGAAGCTCCCTCCCCTACCGTAGAAGGTGCAATACTGCTTGTGCTCCTCCGTGGGTGACCGTCCCTGTGGAAAGCACCTCGTCTGCCTGAGCTGCAGGAGCCCAGCAGAAACGCAGCAAATCTAATTCATCTCTCATCCACCTCTGAAAGGGAACAGAGATCCACATTAGGGAGAGATGGTCCAGATGTGCTCTCAGTAGGACTTCAGTATTATTCAGAGCAGTTATTTACCCTGAGGGGTTTTTTTTGTGGTGGTAGATGTTGGCAGGTTTTGCACCTTTTTTCGTATTAAAAAATACCTTCTACCACAGAGAGTTGAATTTTCTTACACTTTGAAACTATATACTAGCCTCAAAGACGTATTCCTATTCTTAGTTTAAAGGAGTAGTACATTGTACTGCTTGGGAGCAAGAAAGCACCAACTTACCTCCTTTGGCTGGACGCAATGCTCTTCACGTGCCTGTACTCCAAATATGACTCTACAAAATAGCCCCGCTAGTTCTCTGTTCTCTGCATGCTGGATTTCAGATCAAATCTGTCAAGGTTTGGTGGGCATTTTTTGGTTGTTTTTTTTTTTTATTTTAACTTTTTTCCTAATATCAAACCCTAGAAGCATTACCTATCATCTGAAAGTCGCGAAGGGCTCTCTGTACCTCACGTCAGTAAAAGTGAAGTTTTGGCAATGTTTTTAATGGCACACGAGTTGACAGAGCTCTAGAGAACCTACAAAAGGGTGAGAATGCTAAGAGAGAAATTATAGGTGGCATACAACTAAAATTGGTATTCACTAGACATCCTTTCAATGTGTCACACTGAAATATTTAATCATATGCCTATGTAAAGTACTTTGTTGGAATACCAGGGTGCCATTTCATAGGAAAAGTAACTTAAAAATAGAAATATGAGGAAGTAACATCAGGGTATCCAGCCTTAAAGTTCATGTCTTGTAACTGTAGGCTTTCACTAGTTCAGCTTCTGCTTTTCACTTCCATTTTCTCACCCCCTTCTCTCAACTGCCTTTGTTCTGATTTTCACCCATTTCTTTTGCCCGCTTTCTAGCTGTTGTAATTTTGCCTTTGTTTACATTAGAAATATAGATGAAGGAAAAAAATTCTTACAACCATTTGCCCTGTCCCAGTCATATGACTTCCTCAATTCTCCAATTTTATCATCATCTGATCTACGCTTGTGGTCTAATTTCTCTCCTCTTACTAAAACGAAGCATGAAGTGTATTGTTCAGTCTCACCAAATACCATCTGTCACAGTATAGTCAAACCTGGAGCTGGAGGAACATAAAAGCTGTGCTGCAAGGGATGACAAAGAACGCTCAGACTGCAATAGGAAAAAGGTTACAAAAAATTGTTTCCTCTTGCCCCATTCCATTCACCTCCAAAAGACAGTGTCGCCAAAGCTATGCTATGTTGGGATGGAAGCTGTGTTACCAGACCAGCCTGTAATTACTCGGTTGACGAGATGTTCCACATTCTCATCTCTTGCGCAAATAACATGAACTGCAGTGTGGAATTCCCCACACTCACATTATACGTGATCAGCTACAGGAGTTTCACACTGCAGTGTGCAGGCTGTCCTTTTAGCAGTAACAGCAATAAATGCGATTGGAAAAAGGGTTGACTCCAGAAATAGCCAGAGACACCTTCAAAGAAGAATCGTGATGTCAGTTTCCTTTTCCTTTAAGCCAAGATGCTTATGTCTCTTTTGACAATCTTCAGTGCTCCCTTTTAAATATTTTGGTAGATTTAGGGAGGAAGTTAATGAATGAGGTAACACATTTTTAACAACGTGTTCCGATCTTGATCTCCCTTTTCATTAGGCTTTAGTTCCACCTATAAACACATTGACAATGAAGCTGACAGTAATCTGAATATTCAGTTTGAACTTGATTATTTGATGACCCAAACTCTCCAAATAAATATAAGCCACCTCAGACTGAATGAAATAGTAAAAAAAAAAAAAAAAAAAAAAAAAGGCCAAAGCCATCACTCTTGCTTTCTTTTGTTGTGATGTAAAAGGTCAAAAAGTTCATCTTTACAAATACTGAGGCTCTGGAGAAAAACAATCCAATCTGATAAACAGCTGTAGATATGTCTAGATCTTTCAGTGATGGTGAATTGTCCCTCATGATAACTGGGATTCTTAAATCTTATTTCTTGATCTTTTTTTTGTGATAGATGGGATATCTCTAGAGCAGCGGTAAAATAAAGGTGGGGTTTGTATATATTGATCTTTTTTTTCCTCTCTTCCCTCCCTCCTGCCTTGCTCTCACCAGCTCTGATATTCTCAGTGTAATTACAGGAGCATTAATCTAGAACAGCCCAGCACTTACCAGGTCCTCCAAACCTAGCAGAGAGTTAGACAGGTTTTACACTGTACACCCCTCTACATTGCTGTCAACTTTCCATTTTGATGACCAGTTGACGTGGTAAACTACAAGGATATCCTGGTACCCAATCTCTTTTCTCTTAAAAGTAAAGAAAAAGTGCTTCCCATTTCACACTTCTTCAAACCTTTAACAACTTTGATTTTTGCACAGTAAAGCAGAAGCTCTAAAATAACCTGCTTCAAATCCCCCCCCAAAGGTATGTGAATGTCAAAGCTGCTCCTCATTTGAATGACCCTTGTCTCTGTTGGTCTGTACTATGGCAATGACATGTATTCCTCACTAGAATCGGGTCTCAGTTGTGCTAGATACTATGTTGGGTGTAAGGGGAACTCAGCATTGTGATAGCACCAGGGACTAAGTTTAGGGTAAAAAAACATTGTGGTGGCTGAGAATTTAATGTTATGGTCTGGACAGTGACACACCTACTTCTCACAGCTGAAAAAGTATTTACATTAAGAGATCTTTTAGACGATGCTACCAAAAAAGAAAAAAAAAAAAAAGTGGCTTTAGTACTAGCTGAAAAAAGGGCTTTGTTTAATGATTTGAAAGGAATCTTCGCTTGCCATTGCTTATTCACCTTTAGTGCATTTAATTCAACACACTGCCCTGAAGGAGATGCTTTAGTATTTTGTGGTAGGGTGAAAAGCTTAGGTTTTCCATTGAAGTGGAAATAAAATAGAGAAGCTAGAGCTTTAAAAATGCACATTTGTAGCTTTCTTATTTGTAGTTATTTGTAGTCTTTCCTTCTCACTGGTACCACATCAGGTATCACATCAAGCTGCAGTCCTACAAGATCATCTATGAGGACGAACTTCTTGCCAGCCTGCGAGGCTGTTTATAAGCACAGGTTACCGGCATAAATCAACTCAGGCCATATAGTCTAAATGAATAAAAAGTCTGGCAATTGGGAGTCATGCTTCCCATAGCAGCTGCAACTCTTTTTTTTCTTTTTTCTCGCCCTGCCCCGTAGATACTTTTTTAGGATGAGTGTAATGGTACAGATGTAAAGGAAAAGTATATAATGGCCACTCTGGGTACCACTGCAAAGTGACTTCATTTCATATTTGTTAGATGCTTCAATAACAAGCACTTAACACTTCAGAGGTTCTTCTAAATATGGGAAAATATCAGCAGTATGGAGATACTAATTCCAAGTCTCTTTGTTACACTCCAATTTCTTCACTAAGTGAATTAATCACAAAAAAAACCCCATGATTTGGTCCTTACCCATCAGTACCCAGGAAGCAAAAAAACTTTAATTTTTTCATCTATTGTTTTTGAATGCAGAAGCAACATCAGAGCCTTTTTGCTTTTTCAGTATCTTCACTGGCCTTTCTTCTGCTGTCTCCCCTTTGCTTTGCTGCCACTGATCCTTCCCACCCTGGCCTCCCTGTGCCCACCTGTGCTGCTCCTCCAGCCTGCGTTTCTTCTCACCCACGGCAATGCTGCCTGTGAAAAAGTAACCCAAGCCTTCCTCCTGTAAAGAGCAAAACTAACTGCCAGACAAAATGGGCAAGTCACATCGGACAGGGAGCAACGTTTGTTGCGACCTTCGGCTCTCCTTTTTGCCCCTCGGGTTTTGCTTTTGAGTGAGGGTGACATCCTCGGCTGCCAACCATCCACTGCTCTCGCTCCCGAAGCCTGAGACGCCTGTGGAAGCCTGCTGCCTCCCAGGGCCCAGCAAGGAGCGGCCGGCATGGCGGCTGGGATGGCAGCTCTCTGGGCCAGGGCCCAGGCCAAGCTACAAGGAGATGGCCGAAGGGATGGCACAGCTCTGCAGCCGGGGAGGACAGGCAGCTCTGAAGACAAGCTCTGGGCTTGGTGCTCCCTTGAGACGCAGGTAAGCGACGCAGCACAACCCAGGCTCTTCCCAACAGAGGAGGTTTCAACGTCACAGAGCTTCTCTGAGTGAAGCTGTAGCCCCCCACCTGTAACTCGCCACTACATTTGAAACGCCTGCCTGTGCTCTAGTTTTTCTAACTTATTTCTCCCGCTCACCTGCGGCACGCCAGCATCCTCTGTACACGGGAACCTGCCAGCCTCTCAAACCCGCCACAAGGATGAGGTGCTGGGCTTCTCTGAAGGGCTGCACACCATGCACGGAGCCCTTCGGCGGGCTCGTTAAAACAAACCCCAGTTTATCTTATTCCTCGCTTCGTTACCAAATTCAGCAGCAAGAACCAGCAGCTCCCACCCTGTCGGCTCCCGTCGGGCAGCCCGGCACCACCCGAGGGCCGCCATTTCGCGCGGGGACCCCCGCGGCGCCGCCCCGGCCGCCGCTTACCCGAGCGCCTGCAGCTCCTCGTCCAGCGGCGCGGCGGGACGCGGCTCCCGGCGCTGGGTCATCGTCCCGCCGCGGCTCTCCGCCTCCGCCCCGCCGGGGGACGACGGCTGCCCGCGGCCGCCTCCGCGGGCCGCTGAGGAAGTGCGCAGGCGGGGCGGCACCTCCCCGGGCGGGTCCCGTCCCGCCTCGCCGCCGCGGAGTGCCCGGTGGCGGGGAGGCCCGCCCTGGCCCCGACGGCGAGGACGCGACCCTTCCCCGGGGCTTTTGGGGGCCCCTCCGGCACCGTCAGCGGGGCCTGGCCCCTCAGCAGGGGCGGCCAGAACCCCCCGGGTAGCCAGCGGTGCCTGGTGTGCGCCCTGTCTCTCCCGTACTGGAGATACTTTATTTTATTCCCAGAATAATTCATATTTCCAATTACTTTAACCTATACATCCCAGAAGTTCATATTCTGAAGCGTTTCATGTACGTTCATTTTTCTCTTGCAATGGATGCCACTCACCTCTTCTGTGTCTGCCAAAGTACTCAGGAAATCTGTGGAGGTTTCTGGATTAAGGTGAAATCTGTATTTATTCTGTCAGTGTCGGGTGTTAAATACTGCACCCACCCAACCCCGAGAGTCCCATGGGGTTTGTACCTTGCCCCTCCAGGCACAGCACCCCGGGGTGTGGTACTGCTGCTGGGGACAGCTTGCCTCGGAAGCGGGATGCTGCCTGCCCAGGGCCTGCCTCGCCGTGGCACCTGGCGCCCTGACTAACTGATTTCTGTGGTGATTGTCATCCCTCTCCGTGCAGACTTTAAAGCGATCATACTGCCTCTCAGTAATAGGAACATAATGTAAAAGTTTGCTGAAAAGATACTACCAAACAGGGAATGAAGTTGCATCAGAGGACTGAGCTCTGTGGATGAGAAATTTCTGACCGTTATCCGGTGCCTGTCCTTCTAAATGCTTAAACGATTTGCCGCATACTAGAGGTTATTTGTATTCCCCAATACTTCATGGGCAGTAATTATTATAGATCTGGCAAATTCTTTACTAAACTTCTTTGACAAGAAGACAGGGCTCCAATGTACAAAAAGAAATAAATGGCAGAGTGCTATTTTCCAGTCACACACATTGAAGTTTTCCTCAGGTATCCAGTACTGAAAATAAGTTGTTTCCAGAAAAACTGATATTTAAAGAGGCCGGAACAGCTACTTATTTTCTCACAAGCAGTCATATGAACAGCACGCTCAGTGTGGAGCTAAGAGTCATTTGGAAGAGGCTCGTTAAAAGCCTGCAGCTCCTGCTGGTCTCCGGGAATCAGTTTTGGAAGAGCTTTGGTAGCCTCCTGAATGGGAAAAGCTTCACACAGTTTCCGTATGTCAGATCAGACTGTCCTGCTGTTTGAGCTTCTAATTGTGCTTTCCCTGGCTGCAAGGTGCTCTGCTCCTGTACTTGACTGTTTATCTCGGCAGCCAAACGTTCAGTTGTGGATACAGATTTCGCAAATAAGCTGGGGTTTTTTTTCCTTATTAGGAAATTTTTTTTTTTTTAATTAGGGAAATTTTTTTTTTCCCCTCTTTCTGAGTTTGCCCCTTCCTCTATCGCTTATTGAAAGCTTGTGATCTGATACTGTCTTTGGTAACCTGATCCTGAAATCCACAACCTTTGGTTAAATAGGTGCTTTTGAGGTCCCCACTGTTTGCTTGTATTTGCTGGATAGATTTATTTATTATTGTTCTCCTGTTCTGAAAGCTGCTTTGTTTGTTTTCAGCAGTGCTGAACCCATTCCAGGTTATCTTGTTTGTCTATGTTATTGAAAGGGGCAGAAAAGCGGTTATCAAAATTTCTGGGTGTCCTGGTTTTGGCTGGGATAGAGTTAATTTTCTTCTTAGTAGCTGGTACAGTGTGTTTTGGATTTAGTGTGAGAATGATGTTGATAACACGCTGATGTTTTAGTTGTTGCTAAGTAGCGCTTATCTTAAGCCAAGGATTTTTCAGTTTCCCATGCCCTGCCAGCAAGCAGGTGTGCAAGAAGCTGGGAGGGAGCATGGCCAGAACAGCTGACCCGAACTAGCCAAAGGGATATTCCATACCATAGAACATCATGCTCAGTATATAAACGGGGGGGAGTTGGCTGGGAGGGGCGGATCGCAGCTCTGGCATTGGTCAGCGGCTGGTGAGCAATTGCATTGTGCATCACTTGTCTTTTCTTGGGTGTTATTTCCTTTTTTTTGCTATATTCCTTTTCATTACAATTATTATTATCATTATACTGTTATTTTTATTAGTTAGTAGTATATTTTATTTTACTTTAGTTATTAAACTGCTCTTATCTCAACCCACAAGTTTTACTTTTTTTCCAGTTCTCCTCCCCATCCCACTGGGAAAGGGGAGGGGTGAGTGGCTGTGTGGTACTTAGTTGCTGGCTGGGGTTAAACCACGACACTGGGTTACAGACAAAAAAGCAGAGAAAGAAAAATTAATTAAATTCCAAACAATGAAAAGCCATGGCTAAATTTTAGTGAATCCTAATTACATCACAAATTGTCTTAAAAGTTCAGCATTGCAGGTTCAAAGGTGGTTTCCAGCCCTTCTGTACGCCATCGTGTTTTGTGCACCAGTGTGTTGCGGTGAGAGGGTTCCCATCTGGGAGCAGATGCTTCCTCTTACTCTGCACCTGAGAGTGCAACGTTTCCTCTTTGTTCACAGAAAAAGAATAAAAGCAGAAATTGTACTCTGGTGCAGCATGGATCAGCCTTCCCTTTAATGACATCTGCTTGATTTGGGGTTTTTAACATACATTAGCCACAGGACAGAAAGGCTACAGATTGCCAACTTGCATTTCCCAAAAGCCAACGTACTTTAGTGTCAGGGTTTTAGTCCCTTTCCGAAGCACAAGCATCCCCAGTCACAGGACTTGGTTTCGTGTCCCGTTTCAGCACTGCGCAGAGCAGACCTGTAGATAGCAGCAGTGCTCTAGTGCTTGCTGCTCAGCCCAGAGTGCTGCTGAGCACAAAGCACTCCCGAAAGAAACAGCAGAATAAGGTGCCTTTTTGAAAATCAATTGATAGTTTGGTTTTCTTCTCAGCTCCTCACATCTGTCAGTCATCATAAACCAAAGTGTGATTTAATTAAAAAAAAAAAAAGTCTTGAAGCCTTGCTTGAATAACTGCCCCATCTCATGAAAGAAAAAAAAAAAAACAAACACCAAACCCTATTGTTTTAACTTCAGGTCATGAATAAACAGAAGGAAAACTGTGGCCATCAAAATGGGGAGGGGAAGGCCAATAATGATCAATACATAGGTAATTATCCCTTGTCTTCTGTGTCACGCTAGGTTATTACGGAATGCCATAATTACCAGCAGACCTTGAACTCCAATAAATGCTTTACATTGCAGCTGCCAGGTCTCTCAGACTAGCAGGTGCTTTCTTTTAGGACAGTGCATTTGGAGATGATGTGCCTGTGTTTGGGCAGAAGTTGTGGGATCGCTAAGCGAGGCTATATCACATGAGTCCTGCAGGTGGTCAGGTCCCAGAATCACGATGGTTCTCCCAGGCTTTCAAGTTTTTACAGAGCAATTGCTTAAAACTATTTGAAAGTTTTAATGTTTTCAGATAGGTGTAGTTTTGTACTTGAGTTTCAAGATATATTAATGTAATAAAGGAGAATTTGGCTTAGATAGCCGTGCGACTAATAAAGCTGGTAGAGACATGATTGCTGCAAAAGTGTAATTAAATAACTCTAGTTACTTGCCAGAACTTGGCAGGAAAGAATTGAAACTTTAATTTCTTTCCTTTTACCATTTCACCTCACCTTCTAATAGTCTGAATAGATTATAGGTAGCTGTGAACCACCCAAACAAATCCTAAAGGGAGTGGTTTCATCCAAATGAAACTGAAAGGAATGGAAATATCACAAAGCCATCGTCAACACTATTGGGATGAGGGCCAGGTTGGGACAGAGCTGTAGCTCATTGTGGGTTTGGAGCTGCAGGATGGGGTTTCTCACTGCACTGAGCAGCAGCGGGTGCGAGGCAACTGCAGGCACACTGTGACGGAGAGCCCTTGGCAGCTCCTGCAGCTTCACTCTGCGGTCAGCAGGAGAGTTGTTGCCCCGAGAGCAGAGCGCTCATCTGCAGAGCGCAGGTTTCCTATACAACACAGACCTGCCAATTACTTTATTCCTTTTAAGGTAATTGCATCTGACAATTTTGCAGGGTCCAAGACATCTAATCCCTATTGCACTCAGGTATGATCCCATGGGATACCGTGAAACCCACTAAAGCAACTACAGAAATCCTTCCGCTGTGTTCACACACGATATACACGCTAATATCATCTTTGCAATTAACCTGATTCTTCCCTCCTGAATGTGTCACAGATTGTCTTGGAGTGTTTATTGAAAACAATTTTTTTGTTGGAAAACACTTGACATACTGGATATCAGCATAATGATAAGGGTTTTTTTGCAGATTTTGAGGCGCCTGAGGCATGTTTATTTGATGTGTTCCCAATTGCCATGGTCAACACATTTTCAAAACATGCCAGCTAACCCTACATTGTCTGTAATCTATTCAGATAGGAAACACAGAACAGAGGTGAGAAAAGGGATGTGAAATTACCCAGATTCTTAGGGAAAAGGGGCTTGAGACAAGTTGGGCAAAAGGAAGGATTGTTCCTCCCCCATTTTCTCCTACAGTTTGGGCTGGGCAATGCCTCTGTACCTGAAGATCACGGTAGTTGTGTTGCTGTGAAGGCTCATTCCCCAGGCTTGGATTAGGACCACATCTCCACCTAGGTACGGCAAGAGATGCAACAGCCATGTCCTCCCAAGCCTTTGTAGAGTTTCCTGTAAAGTAGGATGGGCACAGCCATGTCATGTGCCAATATGATTGCGTATGGGATCCCAGAGATATTTATTTAATAATTCAGCTTTTTAAGTCTCTTAACTGTGCCCTTAGTAAAAAAACTAGCATTCCCCATACTCTTAAAGATGTGACTTTTGGGACCAAATATAGTTAGCATTTCTAACCATATAACAATTTCTCCTCTTGTTTGTTCGGCTCTAAGAAATTCAGCTACCCCTTTAGGGGTAAGTAAAGGAGGATTGTTTTCTGATTTGTGAACTTAAACAGTGACATGGAAATCAGTACAGGAAGTTTCCCTCCATGCTTGTTAATTTTTTCTAGTCCTTGCTTGCTGTGTACATAACCAAGAGCTGAAGCACGTATATTTTGAGATGATAGTGGGAGATTAAATGCCACTGGTTAGAACAGCTGTGTTATTGCACGTGGTTTGGTTTTCACAGATTTAATAATGTGGATAATGACATGAAGATTATGCGTTCCCAGTTTCAGTTCTACAAGGAAAACTTTCTAGGAACTTTCTCAATCCACTGTTTAATGCACACATGTGCTTGAAGCCTTCAACATGTTTTTCAGGTCTCCTCAGACACAGCCAAAGTCTCTTTAAAACTTTCCAACTTAGAGCAATGTCATTCTCTCTGAATAGACGGTGTGTGTTGCAAATGCTTTTTTCTGTCCAGCCAACACCAAGATGATCTCAAGAAATAAACCCAAACATCTAGGAATTATCTTTAAATGAGAAAATGTGAATTTCAGTGTCTGTTAGTGGCAGCACGCATGGGGAGCTGGAGGAGAGCAGGTCTTGTTGCCAAAGGCCAGGGTGAGGGGCCTGGATGGAGCCAGACAGCATTTCTTGTGGGCCGTGTGGTGCCTTGAGCCAAGCGACCTGCTGGCAGTCAGGTCTCTGTCCAAGACCTGGCAAGGCTGTGCACTGTGACTACCTGGTAATTAAAGATGTAGAGAGGAGGAGGCTCTCCGGACTCCCTCAAATCTGGGTCTGTGCCGTGGTGATGTGGGGTAGGGAGCAGCATCAGGGTTGGAGACCTGAACGTCCTCACACCTGGAGTCCCACCAGGGATTCCTGCTCCTCTCCCACTTGCTTGTGAAGCCAACCCATAGCTTTGTCCCTCAGCAGAGCCCAGGGCCCCAGATCCACACCTGTAATGAGTTACAGCTCCCACCTGACCACAGGCTCGGGTTCAGATCACACTTGGGATTACAGTACCTATCTGACGTGCTTAAACTAGAGACTGCTACTGCATCCAGAGCATAACTGAACACAAATGCTGTCCAACGATATGCAACAAAATTGATGGAGATACAGCATATGCTTTTAGGCTTAGGTAAAAGTGTCTTAAAATACAGAATGAAACTGTTTAAACTAGAAAGGAGGTTAGGAAAAAAAGCTGAAAATAGTTTTACTTGCTGTTTTGTGAAACTCAGTTTCTTGTGTGATCTTATTACAGCTTATTTACATAAGTTTTTTCTTTTTTTTTTTTTTGTCATTTTGAAATTTGCTACTTTGGCTTTTTGCAGCTTCAAAGTCTCAGTTCAAATAACATGTGAAATGTATCTGTGCACTATCAAACTTGATAGCCCTGTCACTTTATGCAAGTATTTATGGATTCAGGGAAAAAATTTATGAGTAACACTGAGAGCTGAGTAGAAAGGAGCTAGGGAAAAAAATTATTTTAACCAAATAAAATTATGTTATGTCAGTAACTCCAAAAACATTTGAATGTTGCATTATTTTGCATTTTATGGCACCGCTGCTGCATAAGCAGGATACTGAGAATCTGGGTCAAAAAGGGGATGTAAATTACTTTCTGAGGACAAGGATTGCAATTGTAGTGCCTTTTCCTTGCTGGGGAAATGTGGGTTAATATGCTGCTCACATCTGTGTAATAGAAACCCAGCAGGCATCTTGCTGGAATTATGGATGCCAGGCATTTTCCAGAGCCTTGTCAAAAGCCTAGTTCATTGCCAGTTGCTAATTTAAAGACACATATGCCCTGTGGCAGGACTTTTTTTTTCTAAAACGGATAAGAACCTAACCTTAGAAAGGGTGCGGGTGCTTTATAATTAATATTTCATGGACCCTAATTGATTTAATTGGTGTTCAGTGCGCTGCAAATGCCCGGTATTGATGGCTTCTTCTCTTACCAGCACATGGCATGAATGACCATTTGCAAGCCAGCAGCGGTTTCATCTTCCATTCCGTGTTGAGGCATTTCAGCGACTCTAAAAACCAATACTTTGTCACATTAACACCCAAGACCAGCCATCTATCGGGGTCCAGGTTATAAATAGAGATCCTCTCCAGAAGCCTAGTCTTACCTGAGACATCCCTCTGCAAGTGCTGCCAGGCGTGATCCTTGCATACCCATTACTGGGCGGTTGCAGTGGATCTCTCCTGCAACAGGAGGAGAGGTTGCGCACATTATTTCGCACGGCACGCTCTCCCAGCTCGAAGAGGCGAGAGCATGTGCTCTGTTGGTATTGCTGAGTGGAAAGTCTTGCCTGGGTCATCTTTGGAGGACTGTGTGAAAGGAGGACAGGGCAGGGGAGGCAGGCAACCATGCCATGTTCTCCTGCAGAGCCTTTGAAATGCACCAGCCTTGTTCTGCCAGGACTGTCGCTTTTCTGCATTTAAACTGCAGATATTGCCTGTTTTTTTGCAAGGCGATGCATTCGGCCAAGTAGCACAGTAGGTGGTATTAAAAAAATCCCGCGTGACCGCGCCGCTTCCCCATAGCTATTTATTGTACCATGGACTACAACAGCTGCACTGGGCTTCCACGTGACATACATGTCTGGTCTGTGCCAACATATCAGTCAGCCCGTCAAGTCCTCTTATTTATATTGCGACTTTCATAGCAGCAATCTCACCCCACTTCACATGTTATAATTAGACCTTGAAAACCAGTTCAGATAAACATAACTCAAATGTTAAAAATCTCCAAACTGATTGACATAAACAAGTAAGGTAGCGAGGGGTTGGGGAGTTTGGTTTTGATGTGTCCTTGCCAGCATGACTTTGGCGTAGTGGACTGGCTCTGTTTTGAACGAAATACAGCTTTCATGTAGTGGTTTGACTTTGCAGCAAAAAACATTTTCCCCCTTGGCTAAACTGAAGACAATTAGCTGTGCAAGGAAGGAATATTGCGTGGCATATTTGCAGAGTAGTGGTCGTTGTCTTTGGTTACGTTACCTTACAGCAGAGCAGGGTTCACTCATGTTTATCTGTTGCAAAGTTGGTATAGCTCAGACCTTGTCAACACTATGGATGTGCTCCAAGTATAGCCACTGATCTAATTTCATTGCAGATAGGCAAAACTAATTAAAAGACAGTTGTATCCCACAATATAGATGACTGAAATATAAGCTGTAATTGAACAAAGAAAGAATTTGTGTATGACCCGAGAATAAACCAGTGAGGATTTTTCTGGTTGAAGAGGAAGACTTCAGGAAATTGAGATTTGAGACGCAGACCTGATACTGTAAAGAAAATGGAGGAGACTCTTAGAAACATGAGGGTTGTATTGTTATTATGGCCTGATTTGGTTTCAGGAAGTTAAGAATCTCCTCTTTGAACTCAGAAATTCAATTTGCGCATGTATTCAGTCAATGAGTCTGCTTTCTTTCCCAGTCCTGACAGACTCTAAGATGTAATACCTGGAATCAGAATTTGGGACCTCTTGTTGGCCACCTTTTTCTTGGCATTTCTCCAATTTTTACATTTAGTGCATGACATGGGTTGGAGGGGGAGTGGGCTCCCAGGAAATCCTAAGTTTGAGACAAGAAGTTCATGAGGTGCTACCTGTCAACATCATTATTTTTATGAATGTTAAAATCTAATGAACTTCTTCCTTGCTTTGAAAGCATTTGACAGTCCAGGAGTCTGTTTGCCAGAGGTGGAATAAAAACAAAAACCCATAGTCTGTAATCTATTGAGAAGTGTAATCATGCATAAAGGCAAAAAAACCCCACTTATATCCAGGAAATTTTAGTTATTGAAACTACATATCTTGTCTATAACAACCCAGATCTTTGCAGCCTTAAAAAAACATAGATTGTCACTTCAGCCAGTGCTGGCCAAAGTAAATGCTATACCCACAGAAAGCATTTTACTAACTGGTGTAAAAATTATATATTGCACACTTATAAGTTACTACAAAAAGCATAAGAGCTTCATATACTAAGCAGAAGACTTCCCTGCCATATTTCTGTAGAGACCATAGGATCCTGTCCATGGGAATCATCCTCGCAGTCCTGAGAGCCAGATGCAAGTCACACTCTAATATAAGTGACAAACATACGCAGAAGCGAAGAGGCTCACTCCAGAGCTGCAGGGTCCCGTAGCACTTTGCCACATAAATAGTGCTGTTTTACTTGATAGACCCAGAAATGTGCCATCCGAGGGTTTCACAGGGTGTGCCAGTGTCAGACAGAGATCTGTGAGCTTTCATGCTTGTGGCATGGTTCAAAACTGCGCACAAAATCACACCAAGTATTGGAGATACATAGTCGGAAGTCTGGATGAGCTGCGTGGTTTGGTAAGGCCAAGCAACCTGTACCACAGCTGGGAGCAGAACCCAGGTGCTTTTACAAGCGAATCCCTTTCTGCATCACTAACGAAAGTTTGCAAATCACTGGCTTCTGGGAAGGAAATGGTATGGCAATGAAAAGTATTAATGAGATTGAAACTATTTTTAAAGTGCTAAAATCAAGCTCAGTTGTTTAGGAAATGCTGCTGAAATTCATAGTTGTTTTAGTGCAGGTTTAATAGCAGTCCTGAGGCTGACAGAAACAAATTGAAGCTCTGCAAATGAACAGTCCATTGAACAAAACCACTCTGAACAAAAAATGCAGAATCGATGTAGAGATCTCAGAATAGAGCAAAATGTTTATCTGCTTCAGGTAGTGAGAATTATTTTGACTTCTGTATTGGTTGCAAGTCGTGTCAGAGTGTTTCTGGCAAAGCTGCAGACAAAGAATTTATAGCAATTCAATCTGGATGTAACAAAAAGTATAGCCCGGAGAGCTGGACAGCATTTAATTTGTGGCATATTTTGCAAGTGATAAAAATCCATTTTAATAACAGATGCCTGTTCCTAATCACATTCGTCAAAGGAGAGCTGCACATCCAGCATACCTTGGAGATGTCTCACCAGCGCACAAATAGGGATCACACTCAGCATCTCCAGAAAAAAACCTGTGGAGTCAGATGCGGGGGCGGAGATGGGGGCAGTTTAGTTGATGCCAAGAAGGAAAATGTCACTTTGATTCTTTGTCTGCTATCATGGTTACAAGAAATAACCTAGGCGACAGCAGCTCCTGTTAGCACTTTGAAAAACAAGCTTTTGCTTGTTTGGGATTCAAGGTGAGAACTGCTTTTTGGGGTTATAAGCGATAGGTTCTGCTCGTATTTTTGCGCTGCTTCGCACTGTGGGGAGCAGGCTCAACTGGCTGCTCTGTGCTACCAGCGTGTAGTTAAGTACTGAAAGCTTCCTTTAGGATCTAAAGTACAGGGAGTGTAAACTGTCCTCCTTGCAAATTAAACAGCCTGACACCAGAAAACACCTTATTTTTCTGTTCTGCTTTTAAATTCCATTTTTCTTTAATATTAGAAATGTATAGAAATACAATACATTGAAGAAGAGCTGTCTCAGGGATGTCCAAGCACAAACACATACACCACTGGTGAGTAACAGCAGCAGGGGAGAAAAGAGGAAATCTTATCCAGGAGGAGCTGGCACATTCCTGTTATGGTGGGTACTGTCAGGTCCTTCAGACCAATACAGAGCAGATCCTTATCTACAGGAGTGTAACACAAGGAAAACTGCAAGGAAAATAAAGGCTGCATCAGATCTTTCATGATCAAAACCCATGGCTTCAGGGAGCCCTTGGATTGCCAGGCTGATAAATAGATTTTTCTTATTACAGTTTTTTTTCCTTGCAAAGAAGTAGCATCCACAGCAAAGTAGCTGTGAAAATTGCCTTTGAAGCCTGCCACAAAAATAGGGAGATGACCAGGACTGAGATATTTTGGAATGATATCCTGTACTTGCATAAGATTGTTGAGCATGCATTGCGATCAAACCAAGGCAAAGCAAGCTGGTGCTGCAGCACCTTACTCAGAGAAGTGGGCTAAGAAGGTATCTGTCAGAGAGCTCGTCCCAAAAGCTCTCCCACTGTTTGTACACTGAGAAGCAAGGGCCTCACATAAAGCTGGGCTTGATTTTGCCTACCTTGGTGATCTTCTGCTAAAGAGCTTGGAGTGCCAAATTCGCAGGGAGAAAGGGTCCTTAGCCAGGCTGTTAAGTGAATCAAGCCAGGAGGCACAGCTTGAAAAATACTATTCACAAGAAGTAGTGTCCATATGCCCTTCTGAATGGGTGGCCGTGCAGAGACGAGTAGTAATTATAGTGCTTTCCAGCAATACCCAAGTTGAATGTTTCTTTTGTAAGGGCAGAAATAGCCCCAATTAGTCAAATGGTAATAATTCCATAAACCATAGATAAGTTTTGCACCGTAAGTGCAGTCGCATGCACTCCTCCATTTCCACTGCTGCAGGCGAAAAGGGGGTCCCAAATCTGATCTTACCCTCCCAAATCCAATCTTACCCTCGAGAACAGTTCATTCTAGCCTCTCCGGCCGTGCAAGGGGCTCTGAAGGCGTGACGGAAAGTAGTTGCCGAGTATTTAATCTGCGTGCTGGGGTGCTGCTGAGAAGTCCAGCTCCCTGCAGGGCGGTGGAGTCAGAAAAGAAACTGTTCTTGTGGGAATCGCAACAAGTAGGTAGGCTGCTGCGTCCGTCATGTTTCTTCAGAAAAAATACGGTATCCGGGATGGTGGAAAAAAATAGAACAAAGTGATAAAGTGCCCTTCCTTCTCTAGCAAGGAGAGGTATTCAAGCATTGCTAGACCAGATGGGAAGAAGCTCCCCTAAGCCAGCTACATGCTTGCAAAACCCTGTTGCAAATCCCGTTTGTATGAGGGATTCTTCCCTGCTTATATTTTGTTTCAAAGGTTTCATTTGGGAACAGAGAATTGTAATTTCTTTACAGAGAAGAAAGAAGTCAACATGCAAAGCTCCTATTTCAATTTCTCACTGATTTCACTGCTGAAAAGTCCTGTTCAGTCAGCTGAAAATACTTGCCTTTAATGTGTGTTCAGAAGAAACTAAACGTGTGACTGAGATGCACATCCAGGAGTTTTTCTTAAACAACTGTTTCCGTTTCCCTCACATTTAAACAGGAATATGTTTCAAGCTGCCATCTTAAAAGCCCTGTGACTGGATTTTTGGGTGAGAACATGAACCTCTCCTCTACTTCTGGCACAGCTGCGGGCCTGCTGGGGCAAGGCAGTTTCCCTTTGCATGGGTTTCCCCATCTGTAAGACAGGGATGACAACTCCAACCTCATCTGCTGAGTGCAGCAGGCTGGTGGGCATGAGCCAAATCATCACTTTAGAAGAAATAGTTACATGTTTGTTATACTTTATGTAATAACACAAAGTGCTGTGGTCGGATACTCAAATGAAGAATCTCGTGGGCTCAAGTAAAGCGTGAGAAACAGGCTGTTAAAGGGGGGGAAAAAAAGAAAAATTGGTTCTTTTAACCTTCCCGACCTCCACTCTGTGGCAACCCGCTGCTGAGGACAGCTGAAGGAGATGCACTGAATCAGCATGTGTCTCAGCTGCTTTGGCTACTTGCCCTCCTCGCCCACTCTTTGGGCTTCCCTGGCTATCGCTCAGTCTGTATTTATACACGCTCCCCAGATACAGTAGTGGTCGCTGCGGTATAAATACTGCTAGACAGCTGTATATCACTCTTGTCACTGAGAGGTCGGAGTATGGTACAAATACGATTTAGCAATGGGTTTCTGTGGTGGAAGGGAGGGGTTTGGGCTGCTTTCTGACACCATGACTTCTTCCATCGCTGAACTCACACCTTGGGACTTTGTCCCTGTATGTATGTTGAGAGAAGTTGGGATAAACTTGGGGCAAACCTCTTTTCTTAATGACAGAGTCATTTTGAGCCGTGCCACGGTAGACACGAACTGTAAGGCTTGCTGCTCCTATAGCATCTTTGCATTGCAGGAGAGCACAGGGCTTCATGGGCCTGCTAACATAGCTATTTAGTTTTTGGGCCAAAACCGGCCCCCCTCCAGGTGGTGCAGAGTGCAGGCTTGAGGCAGTCCTGCTTCGTCCACCTCTGCTTTTGCAAGTGTACGCCTGGGGTTAAGCAGGGAAACCAGTCACAGTCATCGCAGGAGGGAGGTGACAGGCTGCTGGAGGGGTGATGGTGGTGGTGATGGGGCAGGGGGGTTAAGCAGAGGGTACCCTGCTTTTAGCTGCACAGCTACTGGTTTTCATGCTTGGCAGGTTCAGGGTATGGAGAGATCAGTAGCACAGGAAAGTTTAAACAAGTAAGGTGCACATTGCATGTGTGCTGAGCTTCGCATCTTATTTTGTTTCATTTTCCAGACACCCCACCCTCCTCCAGCATCTTTTTCCGTTATGATATATGTGTGGGACTTGGAATAGCTTTTTCAAAATGCTTGGGCTACTTGAGGAGTCTCTACATAGGAAAACGTGTAAAACTTACAACAGAGTTAGAGGAGAAGAAATAACACAGGGTTCTGCTTTAAATCTCCAGAAGTGTCCTCAAGGGAGGTGAATATAAAACACTGGTTTTATTTTGGAGAAAAGTTTCAACATCAGAGCTGTCAAACACGAGAATTCAGAAGGTTGATTCTTCTTTTATCAACTAAAAGTCTGACACTCTCCCCTCCAACATCACTAAATTTGTTTGGTTGATTCTGTTCATTTAGTTGAGCAATTACACAGTTCAAGAAAGGAACAGAGGCTATTTTTAGTGAAGCTAATTATTTGTTGAAAAAGCTAAGATTTCTCCTGGTCCTTCAATTATGAAGCCAAGTGCAAAATTGCAGGAGTAAATCATCCATTTGATTTTGCACTGAGGCGTCTGTGGGAGCAAGTTGGAGAATGGTATTTTAATTTCTGCTCTCTGAGCTCCTTTTGGGGGGGCATTAATCAGAAAGGCAAATACTGTATGCACAAATGAAGGCACTTAATATTTTGTGAGTAATCCTGAATATAACTTTAATATAGTTATATGGAATAAAATAAGTCTAAAGGGAGCGGACAGAGAGTAGAGGTAACAATGACAGTTTGTAATTTCTGTGAAGGGTATGAAAGAGTCCTGAAACTCTTCGAGGCGATACCTAAAGGCTCATCTACTAAGCGATTGCTCTGAACCCCCTCCATTCCACTTGGGATAGCCTTGCAGCTGTCCAGATGAGCCATAAAGGCAGCCTGTCACCTAAATTTAAATTGCTGCAGCTGGGGTTAGCACATGATATCTGAAGCCAGAGGAGTGGAAAAATGGAATTGTCCTTCTTGGCAGGGCTTTGTCCGACAGCTACGGAGTTGCCCAGTTTTTCTCATCACCTAGTCTGGATTTTTTTTTTTTTTTTTATGTTTTAACAACGGGAGAAACACAGATGGGATTTCAGCTAGCAGTTGTGCTCTTTGTGCAGTTGTCATATTGCAGCATCCTCGCCTCATCCCGGCATCTTGTGAGCAGGAAGAGAAAATAAAGGATGCATACTGCAGACCAAACATATGTAACGTGGCTGATGCTGTTCTTGACTTTGCATCCAGACCTCCGAGCTGCCTTGCTTTGGGCCGTGGGAGGCGAGCAGAAAGAATGAGAGGTTCAGAGGGTCACATCCATGTCTTGGGGATTAGCCAGGGACTTCTGGTTTGCCTTTTTACTGAAGGGTGAGCAGCCCTGTTTGCTGGTGGGGGAAACACGTTACTCTCTTGCTCTTTCGCATAAATTTTCTTAGAAGAAACTACCTGACAGGCATTTCAAGAGGGTGTCCAGGAAAGAGCAGTGAGCGGGTGCCAGCGCAGGATTCTCCACATTGCTTCCTGCCAGCCAGCGGGGCTCGCAGCAGCCTCTCTCTTCCCTTTGCTCCCTGGTAAAGGTTGCACGGGTTGGCATCTACAGGGAGAGCCCAGGAGTTTTTCCTCCCACAGCCCTGCGGATTCGAGTTGGCTGAAGGGGCACGTGTTTGGAGAGAAAGAGCAGGAGGAACTGGAATCAAAAAGACCTTTCAGCTCAGTCGCAGTTTTACAGTAGAATACATCTTTTGATTTTAAAAAAAGGTAGTAACATTTTTACGTCTTCTGGCTTCTAATTTTAGCTTTAAAAATCAGTCTTCTCCCCTAGCTGAAAAACATGGAGACTTTTTTTCGCATTGAAATATTTTGTTCCAAATGTCTTCCCACTGGTTCTGTTGCTTGCCCTGTGGGCTCACACTTCGTCAAGACGCTGCAAACATCTGCAGCCTTGCTGGCTTGCAGGTGGTGCCACTACCTTAAAAACCAACCACATTTTGAACTGTTAGCAGAATCCAGGCCTTTTGAAACCAAGAGTAAGGTGTTCTCCTCGGCTTGTGTGGATACACAGCATAAAACAACAAAACCAAAGCCTTTGAGCGTTTCTGTGGCACTAAGAAAATAATAGTAGCATGCGAGGAAGTGAAGGAGGTGAGGGCAGAAGATACTCTTCCAAACACACTCCTTTTTCTTACTGTTTTAACTTCTTAACCAACTCTTTCACTGTATTTTAAATGCTTTTGCCACTTCCACTTGAAGCAGTAGCAAAGGAGAAAAATTGTTACCGAAAGAAAAATGCAGGCAATGGCATACTTCTTTTTTTTTTTAAACTAAGCATCAGAAAAGCATTTTGTTCCTCATTACTTTAGAGTAGATAAAATATATCTAATTCTGAAACTGTTGGGGAGAAAAATTGAGTGCGATTGGTTTATGCTTTGAGATACCACTGGGGAAAAAAGCCTTTGAGATAACACATGGGGAAAGAGCCTTTAAGTCACTGAAGCTTTCTGAGGTGAGGGGTGGAAATGATGCTCTGGAGATGTGTTTCTGTGATGCCAGCAGAGCAAAGATGGACGACAGCAGCCCCAGGTACTGAAGCAACGCACCAGCTTGCTCGGGGAGCTCGGGTGCTGGAAGCAGGTTGTGAGCTGGAGGGGCACGTGAGGGCAAAAGAAGGCTAGAGTGTTTTCTTCCAGCATAGGACATGCACCATCAAACTTGTAAGCAAATAGGCAGGAGCCAGACAAGCTAGGGAAAGAATATTTAGAGGGTAGATAGGAACTAAAAGTGCTGAAGAAGGAATAATGGAAGAAAGAAGAAACCTGGAGTGGAGAGGTGAGAGGCAGATAGCAAAAAAGAAAGCCCAGAGCCTAGTTGTAGTCCTAGCAAGTACTTTGTCCGGACTATATTTAAATAGCTTTCAGTATCTGTGGGTCATGGTATAAACAGCTGCTCCTCCTCAAGGCTAATGTCATTGAGGAGAAAAACAAAATGGGAATTTGTAAACATGTGTCAATCTGGGCATTCCTAATGTAACCTATATGTTAAGAATATCAGATGGATTTGCTTCTGGTTTTGAGTAGGGATTAGTATTACCATTTCCAGAATGGCGGTAGGGAATATATATTTTCATTAGAATGAGAATAAAATCTTAATCTTAGGCTTAATTAAAATGATATAGCTCTTTAATCTTAACACTAAGCGTCTCTGGAGCGGTATACAATCTGTGGTAGGGAAACTGGGCCTCCACTGCAAATTCATAGCTTACAAAATGATGTTGTATAACAAAGAAGTCCTCATGTGGGTACATACATGTACGTGTATCCGAGAGGAGGAAAACACCAGTAGGCAGAGGCCATGGGAAGCTGTTTGAGGGAGATACAGGCATACTGGCCTGCCTGCAAGGTGCTGCCTGGGTGCTGGGCAGGTAGTAAGCTGGTGGATATTTGGAACATGAGAATTCGCTATTTTTAGAATTTACATGTCCAAAGTGGACTGTGCCTTGGAAAACACAGGAACTACACAAAGCTTTATTGCTTGCACGGTTGGGAAGCAGGATGGGGATGGTGTTAGCTCAACACAACGCGAAAACGGTGCCCATCATTCTCCATGTCACGCTGCAGAAGGGCCGATCTGGGAGGAATGGTCACTGTTAACAGACGGAAGCGACCCTCTTGCTTTTCTCAATAGCTGAAGCGCGAATGGCTTATCTCTGTTGTTTTATGGGCCGGAGCAAAAGGGTGAAGGATTTCAGAAATGTGAGGGGGCCAGAAGTACTCAGGCTCTGTCAGAAGCGTGGTCTGGAGGCCACTGACAGCTGTGGTGTGGGGGAGGCGGAGGGTGAACACAAGAGGTGTACAATGGCAGAAGGCAAAGCAAGTTGACGAGACCCTGCTCGGTGCTTGTTACCCTGAGCATCCACCCACGCTGGAGAATTCATCGCGGGTGGGTGTGACGATGCACAGCAGCACCTCAGCCGAGGTCCTTGCCCGGCAAGGAGAAAGCGAGGCTCGGTGTTTGGAGGAACCGGCTCTCTCTGCAGGTCATTTCAACCCAATAGCTGTCAGGTCTGTGCGTCCATCCTCCCAGATGCCACCGCTGCTGAGCTCCCCAAGGCTGGGGCTCGTGTGATATTTAGAGAGCAGCGTATCGCCTTTCCTCAGAGCTCGGTCTGGCAAGGCACAGGAGGTGATCTAGCAGAGGAATTTCAACCTCCAAGGCCTGTCTGCCCTGTGGGGGTATTTCTGTTTGGATGAACTGGCGTACAGAAGGGTAATGTTAAGTGTTGGCATATAAGCGTACGTGTTAAAAAGTCGTAGGAAAATTAAAGTCAGAAGGGGCCTCTGGAGATCATCTAGTCCAACCTCCATCCATAAGGCTGTTGCCCACCATCTGTGCAGCTATCAACGGCTCTTGTATGAGTTTTTCAAAACAGGTTTTTTCCGTGCGGTAATTGCATCATAATTATCTCATTATTTAGCCATAAAAAGCAAGGATAATGATAAAAATTGGGAGGCACAAGAAGACAAAATGACATCAGAGCTCTTAACTCTTAATCCCCAGCAACATTTGAGTTAAACCAGAACTCTGAATCCCTAATGCTTACCCACTGATATGTGGGGGTTTGCACCTAATCTTTTGGTTAAGTATTCAAAATATATTATGTATTCAAAATTAGTTATGTAGTCAGAAAGCATACTGCCTTAATGAGTTAAATAGTTCTTGTTCACACTGGATTTGCAGACCTTATTTTCCAAATAGTGAAGAGAATGTGGAAAAATGCTATTTTTTTGTGAGAATAGTGAAAGCATAATTGCAGAACCTTGCACCGTGAATAACGTGATTATTTTTGGAAAGAGCTGAGGGTCAAACAGCCTTTTAAGACAGGAAATGTGAGACAACGGATAACCAGTACTGTCCATAGCATATGACACAAGAAGAACAAGAAAATATTATTAAGGAAGTCTTGCAAAAATGTCTTTCTTCTGACATAACCCTTCTCTGCTTGTATACACGTATATTCACATATCCTTTTCTGACTCGTGTTTGCTGTGTAGTACAAGCTTTGTTGCTGATATAGGAAATGTTTGGGGTTTTTTTATGATTTGTACTCCATTGTCCATCATGAATCCTATTAATCTGACCGGGATGCTGATACCTGAAGAAGCATGTTGCCTTTGTGTGTAGAGCAGCAGGGCTGTGCAGGATCCAGGGGTGAATAAAGTCACACGGTTTAATGCAGACGTTAGTGCGGTGAGGAGCCAGAGCCTGGCAGCTGGAGCAGAAGAGGGCCCAGC
Organism: Gymnogyps californianus; assembly: GCF_018139145.2. Taxonomy (NCBI): domain Eukaryota; kingdom Metazoa; phylum Chordata; class Aves; order Accipitriformes; family Cathartidae; genus Gymnogyps; species Gymnogyps californianus. The sequence continues at coordinate 55,834,453 of NC_059474.1, read as the reverse complement.
ACGGTGCAGTGCTGAAAGCAGATGGCAAAAAAAAAAAGCCTCAGAAAAAATAACCTGAGCAACAACCAGATGTAATTCAGACAACACCAGTGCAGACCTCTGTGCCCCTCCAGTGGCTAATCCACTACAGAGGTTAACGAGAGCTGCCTGCTTGCTTGTGACATGACTACCCAGAACTCCAGCAGCAGGATTGAGCATCCATCCACCTAAATTCCTAATAGGGCTCCTGCATCACATGCTTTGATAGCCCTGAGGCCAGCACATCAATTCCCTTCCCTTCCCTTCTGCACAGCGCTATTCACCCAAAAGGAGAAATGTTAAAAAAAAAAAAATAAAAATAAAAAATCACACTCTAGCAGGGAGCACAAAGTACTCCACAGGGAGCTGAAAGTGTGGGATAGAAATGTGCCGAGGAGAAGACTGCAGCCCTGCTCCCCCATATTCTCTCTTCCCTGCCCAACACCTCTATCCCAGTGAGTATTTTGCTCCTGAGAAAGCAGGTAGTTTGAGATGTAAATTAAAGTTTGGATACCTAATAGTGCATCGTAGCTCACCACGTGGCAAGGAAAAACGTAGCCTTGGATTTGGGTATCTAGCCATTTAAAAAAAGCACTGTAGTAAGCTCTGTGATGGTATCAGCAGGTAGCTCTGATTTATGTGTGACATAACCGGTTGTGGTTTGTTCCTGGAGGGGTATCTGCATCTAAAAATAAATGTGGCACAGTTTGTGTTTTTGGCAAGATGGCACAAATACTTTTCAAATTACTCTGTTCACTAGAAAACAATTGTGCTTCGTCTTTTGACGAACGCCAGCACCTGCTGCCTTCTGAAGTTTATTTGCAGCGTGAATCATCAGCAGGGCCTTGAAGTGCCATCAGTCCATGTTAGGCTCTGGCGACCTGGACCGCATGAAGACCTGGCCTTTTATGGACTCCACCTGGAAGCCCATCTTCTGCTGTAGCATCTGAATCTTTGTTTTGTTCCTCGCCCTATGTCCCTCCCATGGGAAGGGAATATAACCTGCATATCCAAACGATGGAGTGCATGCCGCTGTGGTTGCGGTTTCTGTTCACTCAAGGACAGTGGGTGCTTCATATGGCTCTACCTGTCTAGGTGCTGAGGACCTAGCTTTCCAGCTTGTCATCTTGCTGTGCAGAAGCCAAGCACCAAGCAATCTTTGCCACCCTGTGGTCTGTAAAGGAAATGAATGAAACGTGATCACATCCATGATCTAAAAGAGCAGTGAAAGGACATTTCTGTACAAAGACATATAAGCTTTTCTCATCAAAAACGTGGTGAAAGGTGGTCTGTCCTGTTACTTTCAGAGGACTTGTATGTGTTACATTATTCCCCAAACTGCCAGTGGTTTTGCAGCCATAATCTAGTCTTTCATTCTTTCTGCATGCATTTCACCATATTCAAAAATTATTTACAACATAGAGCTATAAGGATCATAAATGTCTCTACCTCATAGCTGCAGAAACTCAATACTTCTAAATGCACTTGGATGTGAACAACGCTGTACAGTAGGCACTAAATGTTATTATAGTAGCATTTACTCAGCTAGGCTGGCCTGTTGAACAACGAGGGGCATGTTAAGAAATATATTGGTACTATGAGTTCCTTAGGAAAGGGAGTGGAAGGCAAGTCATGATGTGGCATGGTTTCCCAGGCTGTAGGGAGAAAAGCTGCATAAACTCCACGTGTTTGTGTGCCTGTCTGTGTGTGTCTGCATTGGCACTAAATTCAGGTTTTCCTATGAGGGAAGAGCACACGTGCAAGGGAGCAGGGTGTCGAGATACTAAAGCTAACACCAGATAAGCTAGCTGTGGAGTCAGAAGCGATACAGCCACCGCACCAAAGCACTGTGCTGGAGGTAACTGCCTCGGCTGAGATGTATGTGGTTGCAGTCTGCTATGGTCCTTGCCTCTGGGCTCTGTGCTGCTGTACAGCAAGGTTCTGAGGTGTAGGCATCTGTAAGGGTCGGGGGTGTCTCATCCCGCGCTGCCTTGCCCGGAGCGGGCATGTTCTGGGTGTCCTTGTGTACCTCTCGTTATGCACGCTGTTCCCGTGTCCAAAGCTGGAGCCTCTCAAATAGCTCCCTGAGAGCTGTACATGCACTCTGCGCTCCTGTACTGAGACAAGACAGCTGCAACTTGTCTCTCTTCCCCTTTGCCACCCATGGCAGCGAGGCATGGCTGGCAAGGGTTTAGCTCTCCTTAAAATTCCCAAATGTCTGCTGCCTTGAATGAACATGACCCATCTAGACCTCGATTAGATGTCTACCGCCCCCGATCCTCTTGTGCATGGCATTTCAATATGATTGACTTAAACTCTGAGGGCTTCGAACCTGCTCTTCCTGACATGGATTAGTGCTGCTAAAATATGGGCACAACAGATGTCTCTTCTGTCCCACAGGTGCCAATCTGCCCCTTAGGTGCCCCTAAGCGCATCTCCCTTGTTGCCATTTAGCAAGGGACTCTGCAAGGTCCCTGCAGACACTGGCCCCATCTCGGAGAACTGCTAAAACTCTGCGATTAAGTATTAGCTTGTTTAAAACATGGTTATAGCATGCAGTATTGCAAGAACTTGCCTGTAAAAGGCAAACAGCTAAACTGAACGTAAGGCGTAAGTTACAGCTGGGAGACAAGAAGGTGTTGGAGAAATCTGCAACAACCTGAATTTCTCTGGGAGTTCCCATGGGGCTATCAGACCGGTTTGAAAAAGTTCACATAGAGCAAGTTGCCATCCTCACTCAGCAAAAGCAAAAGGAGCCCGGCTTTGCCTCATTGTAGGCAAAAGTAGCCAAGCTTTTGGGCAGAGGTCACTTCTAATCCCTCAGTGGGAAAGGGTGCCTTCTGTCTCTTTGTACCATATGGAAAGTTTTAAAGCAACCAAGCAAAGGTCTCTAATTTAGGACCAGCACAGCAGAAGGATAGTGATCGGTTGACGAAGGCTACTGAAGCCTTGCTGGGACCTTCCAGTTAGAAATGTTTCATCTGCCCCTCCTCTGTGCCATTGCACAAGCAGACTACACGAAGGACCCAAGCAGAGCCTGGCCATGTTCAGGTGAGAGAACAAGACCAGCCACGCTCACAGTGTTCATCGAAATCCAGAACCACGGGTAATTGTGCTAATTGCCCCACTGCCAGGGTTGCATAGGCAACTCCCCTGCTCCTGTGCCTGCCCGTGTTCATATTGGAACAGGTCCTGCTACTGTTTATAGATGCAGATGGGTTTTTCTGGATGAAATTCTTGATCATGGAAATGTGCAGGAGGCTTCAGAATCTGAGAAAATTGTGTTTTGCCTGAACACGACATATGCTATTGTGGTCTGCTGTTCAAACCAGCAGAAAAGGCTTATTTTCTTCAAGTGGTTTAAACAAAACTGTGTTTCTTTTTTCTTACAGACTTAATTGAAAATTACAAAGGGAGGAACTGGGTCAGATAGATTAAAGCCAAATTTAAAATTAAATGTCCTCAGAGCTGCCTGTTCAATGCCTGCAGTCTAGCAGGACATGTGCCAGGTTTACTCGGATCACTTCACTTTCTCTCCTTGCCACCTCTGTTTCAGCCCCTCAAAACTTTTGCTGGAGTCTTCTGTGAGGTTTGGAGTCTGACTTTACAGCACCTAGCCCAGACTGAACAGAGCCTTCGGCAGGGACCATGGTATGGGCAAGGACAACTACAGCAGGGCACCTGTTCTGCTTAAAACAGCTAAGATGCTTGATTTTGGAGGTCTGCTAACTTGCCAATTGCTCATCTGATGTGCAGAGATACTACATGAGTTTGATGCGCTGCCATTCAGGTTAATAACCTGTAATAGGTGTGGACAAAAAGGAACAGAAAATCCTATGTAGTGTTTTGCAAAATGCCAAGTCTGCATTTCGGGCATCACAAAACTTGGAGCTATTTGGAGCCAGGATTTTAGTTGGGTGCCTTTAGTTTGGCAGTAAAATTCTTCTCAAATTCCACTCCTGACCTGGGTCCTAGGAGGTGTTTCAAATTAAATTTTGAAATTCTGAAATCAGGTATCTTGTTCTAGGCCGTCTTCAAGTGCAGGAGGTGAATTTTATCAGGATGCTGGTAAAGTTAGCTGCTTCTATCTCAGGGCTCTGTGCATGTCTAATGAAGGTCGCAATATTCTCCCTGATGGTTATCTGTGCTGCTCGTCGCATGTAATGAGAGATTAGCAAAAGCACAGGCTCTGTTCTGCTCCACATGCTAAACTGAGAGTAGGGAAGGTATTGTACCAGATATTTCCTCCCATCTGGCAGCTCTGAGAGCACGCTCTCTATGGAGAGCTCACTTTCCATATAGGAAGGTCACATGAACTTCACACTTGCTAGATTTTATTAGCCAATTTTTGACATCCTTCCTGATGGCTCTACCGCATGGCTAGCCTGAGCTCTTCATCCTTCATTAGCAGTGATAATGATGTTCATTTTCACTCTTTGCTCCCAGTTGCTACGAAAAAGCCTTGACCCTGTAGATGCCTGATGACTGCTCAGCCTGCGCTACTTAAGCTTTTGTGCAAACATGGTGCATGTACTTATCCTGCAGATTAAAGCACTCTGAAATAACTTACTGCTTAGACAGTTCACCCTGAAAATTAGGCAAGTGTCTTTAGCACCTGTAGGCACTAAACAGGACTGGGTAAAATAAACCCAACTTCAAAGATAAAACCAGTAATTATGCTTTTATACTGACTTAGCTGAAACTTGCCTTGGGAGTATTTTGCAGTCAGACCCTCACCAAATGTGCCTTATTTTGAAAGGGATACTTTGTTTTTGTACTTTGTACTTACTGTGCATTTTAGCAAAACCCCACAGCTGCATTGTAACTTTGCCGTGACAGCAGTAGAATCAGTGTTGTGTTTTGGTATATGGGTTATTTTTCAGTGTCAGCTTTTATTAAAAAATTACCTGTGACTTAATAGTAGAATTTGAGAGTGACCAATGGAGGGTCCAAACCAGTACATCTATCTACACTGTTTTAAAAAATCTGATGAATTTTGAATTTTAAATGTTTGGGATTGGCAATATGATTGACTTTTAATCTAGTGCCAAGAATTTAACATGTACCTTGTCTGAGGTGTTGCTGTGAATTATTGACAGCATCATAACCTTTGGCTTGCTTTTTCCACACTTCCACGTTTTAAATTTATGTTGATCAAAGACAGAAGCAGCCCGCAACAGTTGGCCTAGAACAGCAATTACCCTAACAACTGGTGGAACCTCTAGAAAACCTCAACAATTCAGGGCTTTTATTTTTGAGTTTCTGCATTATAGTTTTTTCTAACGCTCCGACTTCTCTAATGGAAATTTTTGCAAGTAACCATTGAAGTACATGGCTGTTCTGAAAACATCTGTTGATCTTTATACAGTGCCTCTATAAATAGCCAGTGCAGCTATTGCGTCCTCGTCTTAACACTTAAGTCAGCATTAATGTGACAAAAAAAAAAAAAAGTGTCTGTGGGATATACCAGGTTCTTAAGGCAAAAAATTTCGGATGTGTCACTTCGCCTTCCTGTCTTCTACTGAGACGTATTTTAGTCCTGTCCAGCTGACAAGGGATGATGGGGATTATTGCTATGGCACACTGCACTTAAAATTAGGCTGAGGAGAGCTGTTAAAATGCTGCCTGATCAATACAAATCCAGCGTGGTACATTGCCATGCTCTTTTGTTTAGAAACTTGAAATCCTCTTCTGTTTTAGGGAGGTCAGATAATGTCCAGCTGGGAGGAAATGTCCATCCTGTGCCTGGTGAAAATGCTGGAGCAGCGCTGCAGGTTGTTCAGCAGGTGGAGTGAGCCTTTGCTTCTGCTTTCATGCTGGTGTAAATCTGGAGATACGCTGTAAAGTCAACAGGCCAGCCACTCCTCTGGTCAAAATGGGAGAAGGTTCGCCTTGTACTGATGTCAGGGGCACCCGATCAATGGGAAATGCCCAGATATGACCTAGTTTTATTCCTCTAGTTTTGCAAATAAAAAATCAGACAAACTTTTTGTTAAAAGGACGTTGCCTTCTCTCTCTCTGTTTTACTTCTGTGTACGCAACCAATTGTATGTTATTTTAAACGTTATTTTTTATCAACAAGTCTGCTTTTTTGTTCTGCCTCGCTGACCATCCATTACAGCCATAAAGTACTGACAACCAATTTGCATTAAAGAAGATCAGATGATCCATATTCAGGTAGGTCAGCTGATCGGTCACGAAATGATAGCCTTATTCTCTCAGGGGTTATTGATATTCATATCCAGGGAAACACTCTGCACAGGAACAGCAGCAAGGTTATACAATTGCAGAAAACTTTGTAAAGCATTATCAGGAATATTAATAGCTCTGCTGACTTTTCTTATTGCTAATGGTGGGGGGCGTTTCTCCCTAAAACAAAGCCACGGTATTCGACTTAAGTCATATACTGTATCATCCTCTGATAAGCACAAAAGAAAAAGCTATTTCTTGAATTTTCAGTGTTTTCCTTTTTGAGATGCTCTTTTAACACAGGTGCATTTTTAATATGTTCTTAGTAAGTATTTGTTCACTCCTTCTAGTCCTTAAATTTATAAGCATGATATCTGAAAATAAAACCTGTGCAGAATATAGTAGAGGACAAACATGTCTTCATCTCTTGCAGCAGCGTACTGTGACAGTATTTAATTTTCAGCTACCCAATCATTTCCCGAGTAACAAAGCTTGGGAACCAAACTAATTTGTTAAAAAGGAGAATGTCATGAACTTCCTCCACACTCGTACCCAGAGACCTCTCTGCGAAAACCCGGTGTGACTTGTCTTCAGAGGGCATTAATGTACGCAGGGGTGAGAAAGCTTTTGTACGTGTATCTATGTCTTGTCTGTTTGGCTTTTGTGCCAACTTTAAAGCCATCTGCTCTGGGGTAGAAAAGCCTGCCTAACAGACGAAGGCAGCTGCCATGAAAGTTTTTGCATGCTGATCTCTCAGCTACTTCTCTTGTAACCTTGGATGACCATCTTTTCTAGGTAAAGAGAGAGAACATGAACCTCTGGGTTAGGATCTGATAAATCGTGCCTTTCACCTAAACATACATGATTAGTTATATCGCTTCTGGTAAGCAACAGACTAAATTGCGTAACTTGAGAGCCTGGCTGCGTACATTAGAGATTGGCATTGGTCTGCTCAGCTCTATCTATGGGCTATACTCTCTCCGTCGCTGCACAGCTCTTCTCCGGTTGCCATCATATCCCCGTAACTGCTTTTTGCTATATCTGATCACTAAAAACAACTGTGCAGCCCAAACAGGATGTTAACTAGGGTTTTATCGTCAAGTGGTGCTTGACTTTAGCCTGGATCACTTTAAGTGCCCACCCTCTTCAACATATTCACAGGAGGAGGTATGGAGGTTTCAGCTGAGAGCAGTGATTTGACCAAAAAGATCAGCGTGTGTTTCCTTTTATCAGCCAGTGATAGAAAATCATTACTCTGTGTTCTCTGCCTGCTTTATATTCACTTCATATGACTTACTGCATGGAAAGTCAACTGGCTTGGACTGCTAGTGTACCAGAATAAGACCTTCATCGACTCATCTTTTTCCAGCACGGAGGTGAACATGCATTAGTTGAATGCATTTGAACTAGGGCTCAGGAGTTCATTCAAGCTAAATGTATCATTGCAGTGCTGTTCGAGGTGTCAGGCACTAAGCTTATATATGACTACTTTTTTTCCATACAGCCCACTTGAATGGTTTGACACCATTCACAAAACTAGCCCAAAGCACAAACTGGTTTTCGTTTGCTTTCCCTTTAACTACATAGGCTGAGCGACACCACTGATCCCAGCTCAGATGGAGCTACCCATCTGGCAGATCTTTTTACTGAAACCCAGCAGTGGGTTTCTAGTACATCATGTACCTCTCTGAGTCCCTAAAAAAGACTCAGGGCAGCAGTCCCTCTGGAAACCCCATTTGCTTTTCCTTGTAAATGAGAAGCAAGGCAGTTATGGCTAGATGGGGAAGTTTGTGCTACATGCCTTTATGCACCCAAGTGACTCATCTGAAGTAAGAAGCTAATTACTGTAGGCTAATGACAGAGCAACTGGGACTTTAGGTGGGCTGAATTCCCCCTTTGCTGGCTATACAAGGAGCCTGCACTCCCAGTCTGAGCAGCTCGACCAAGTTCCTGGTGCAAAGTGGGATGAATTACGGATCGGTGAACCTCAACATTTGGCCAGAGAGGCATTAAAGTGAAGGAGTCTCCCTGGAGTCTTTTCAGCCTTAAAAATTAGCCTGGGAGATTTCTAAGGGCATGTTGCCTGTTTGTTTTGGATCAGATGATTTCGGGTTTAGGAGGTTGGAGAGGTTGCTGTTGTTTTTGGTTTTGTTTTCTGTTCTTTAAGGTTTGGGGAAGAGTCTTATTCTAGAAGCATTTTCCCCTATCTGTGCCTAGTCCTGGCAGTGTCAGGAAACAGGAATGAAAATATGTAAAGGAATTGTAAAGGCATAAAACTCAGTTAAAGTTTCAGTTTTCCAATCTTCTAAAGCATAGAGCAGCAGGTGAGAAACAGCTTTTATGAAAAAAATCTAGGCTCTTTTTTTTTTTTAATTTTTAATCTCTTTCACATTGCAAATGCTGAAACAAACAAATAAAATCTCTCTGATGAGGAGCACATTCTCAGGTTTGGCCCTTGAGGATCTTCACTGTTCCAGAGGGGACTGTGACGTGGTGATGAGACAAAAAGTGCTCACAGAAGGATGCCTAAAGGCGAGATATCCCAGCCCAACTTAACCTCTCTGCTTTTGCAGATGAACGAATGGCCAGCATCCCAGCTAGCCAATTTAAAGCTAGCTCAAGTATACCTGTGCTATGTGCTACCCTGCAGCCACAAGCTAATATAGTTGTTACTTGTGTCACTGCATAGCAATCTTTTGTGTCATTTAGGCTTGTAGTAACAGTATAGGAAAGAAAACAATTACTAGAGTGTGGCCAAATAAAACTCCCAGCTGGTCACTTATTTACTGAACACTTCAGACTTGTTTGTTAATTTGGGTTAAATTAAATAAAAAATTAATATTACTATTAAATATTAATGCTAATATAATATTAAATATTAATATTAAAGCAAATAGTTTAAGTTGGGCAAAGAGGACGAGGAAGAGTTGTTAGTGTTTAAATTTTCTGAAACAGAGGGGGGGTTTTGTTTCATTTTTTCAGTCTCGATTCACAGGGAGGCTTGGAAAGCATTCACAGACAGGAGGGCAAAGTCTTTCCCTCTGATTTCTCTCAACCTAGAGACTTACCCAAAGCAGAAGACGATCCACGCTTAGTTGCATGAGTCCCTGGCCATGGTGTGCTGGTGCGGGCAGAGGGATAGGAAGCCGCCTGGCAACTGCAAGAGCCTCTGAGCAGAAGAGGCTTGTTTGGAGGAAGACTGTTACCCTGTGGGGTCGGTTTGGCCCGGGGCTCTGAGGCTGAGGAAAGGGAAACACCCTGCGGCGTCCAGCTGGGCTGTTCGGGGAGCCCATCGCCCCAGCGGGTTTGCACGCCAGCCCTCTTTGCTGAGGAGCAATGTGCAAACATCCTCTGGTCAGAAAGTAGACAAATACATCAGCATTTTGGCAGAGTGGTCTCCACAGCAGCCGATACTTGCCCCAAATTCACCCTGCCTCATTGCCGGGATGAGCAATTTATTAATTGAGAACCTCCATGAAGACAACACTGGAGGACGAGGTTGGCGCATGCTGCGGAGGGGAGGATTCGCAGGAGGGTGTTGGTGGAGATGTGGTCACCGTCTGCCTGGCCTGGGGATCTGAATCGCATGGATTTCAGAGCTCATCGCTTCCTGGGAAGCACTCAACACCTTGCAGGCTCAGGCCTGCGTGCTCGGTGCAGAGCGCCCTACTAAACCCCATGCTCCCGGGTGCTGAACCACCACCTGCATTTTCAAAATACTGCGGTAAAGGGAAATAGTAGACCTAGTCAGAGAACCTTGGACTGCTTGGAGAAAAGCAAATAGACAATTTTTATGTTTAAAATATTCCTATTTTTCCTAAATCACTGTTGATTAAACGAACTGTGGGAAACACGGAACTATATAAGCAAAAACCTAGCACAGCTATAGATAGATATTATGCTATAGCATATCTATAGCTATGTTTTACATAGCTATAGATAGCTATTGTATGTTTTGAGGCTGAAGCTTGAAATTGCAGTTTAATGAAAATTACATTATGCTTCAGCATAACAAGAACTTCGCAGTTGATGAAGGATGTGTCCAGGGGCTTGCAGTCTTCTAGAGGGTGAATTAACTCATTGCACAAGGATTACGACAAAGTAAAAAAAAAAAAAAAAGACCAGGTGTTAACACTGCTTTTTGAAGAAACAGTATTAAGATGAGAGAGATTTTTACGTTGCAAATGAAAAAGTACTTTTGCTCTGGTTAGATACACAAGTGCCTATTCTTAGGGTGCACAGCTAAGGCTGTGCAGGCTATGCTTGTACGCATCTCTGTTAAAAGCGTACATTTGACTATAAGCTCTTCTGGACAGATTGTCCTCCTGTACTACAATAGAGAAATGCAGTTTCTCTAAGTTAAAACTGTGTTAAAGTTTGTGTAACAGCTCTTACTATTTCTGTTTCTGAGGCTAGCTATTAAGAATTGATGTTTTATATATTTTTTGCAAAGTATAGACATTAAAATTTGTATAATTTTCAATTATATACACTGCAGAAAAATATGTAAAACTTTTGGAAGATAAGATTACAGAATAATGTCTCACATAAATAACCTTTTCTTACCTCAGTTGTTCAGCTGAATGTAGGGGGCTACTTACACAAGTAAGGATTTCTCATCTCAGTGAGATTTGGCAGGATCAAGGACAAAATTCAAAATAAAAAAATAGTAGTCCAATTTAAATAAATCCCTTGCTCTAGTATTACTCAGCTTCAGCCAAGCTATCATTTTGCAGCCTCATAAAACTGTCATGTCATTAGCGTTTTGGGATGGTCTCCTTATAAACCTGACCTTTACAATGGATTTTACACCTGGGTTTAAAAATCTCATTCTTTCTTTCCCCCGCAGTTGCCTCGTGTACTGACTAAAGGGGTTTGTTGGATGGGAGCTAGTTGGATTTATAACTCCTCATTATGTAGTCAGCTTCTCACCTGTAATTCTTTAATTTGTAAGCTAAGCGAGCCAGTGGAGAAACATATACAAAAGTATGTATGTGACCTTAATTCCGGGCAGGCGGATCACATGCGGTTCATAATGGTGTTTATTGAGCTCCCCTATATATAGAAACTCCAGCCCAAGAGAAGCTTCGCTCTGAGGGCTGCTTGATCCTCCTTTTCATTGCCAGGAGGTGGGAGGCACTTTAGCTGGCTTTTACTGTAAGCCCGGTGAGAAATACTCCCAAGACGTTTGCTGCACGAACTTCAGCTCAGTGACCAAACATAGGCCCTGCGGCAGGGAGGTGTGCATGATGAACAGGGATCGCTTTTCACGTGGCCCTCCAAGCATTATTTATTGAACGCTGTGAGCAAATTAATCCCAATCCGATGCTGGCAGCTCTCCAAAGCATGGCAATTTCACGTTACAGTCTCACGATACCAGATTCGCAATTTACTGCTTGGGCGTGCATTCGCCTGTAGGAGCTCTTCTACATCAACAAATTGTTGCCAGAATTCAAAACCCCTCTGCGAAGCAGTTGATTGCATAAAGGGATGGTATTATCCAATACAAAATTCAGCCCAGCTGTTTGCGTTTCTAATTCTGAAGTAAGTGAAAAACAATGGTACTGCTTTATGTTTTCATGTGATGGCCCCTGGCCAGTTAAAAATAGATTAAAAAAAAAAAGATTAAAATAATAAAAATATATTTCATAAAATCTATTAATAAAAATAATAAACTAATAATCTAGGAGAAAAATAATAAAATTATTAAATATAAATAATAAAATATATTTTAAAATATAATACAAAACATAATGAAAATATAATAAAATATAATCCAGTTACATTCATGTTGGTTCAAGAAATCATTCCTTGTTTTCCCATGTCCAAACACTCTGAACTATGAAGAAGACAGATTTTGAGCCTGCACCTTTCAGCTCAAGTCTACCTCTATAATCAGTTTCGTGTAGTTTTAATGAATGGTCATAAATCAGCTTTCTTGACCCCCCACCAGCTTGGCTGATAACACCTCAAGGAAAGGTCACGGTTTCGGGTTTTGTGGCGATCGTCTCCACAGTTCCAATAATCAGATACATCTGCAGTTCTCAGGTTACCCGATAATACTGTACAAAGAATAGGGTCACTGTGGAAAGTTCATTTCCAAAGGCAGGCCTGTGATGGGAGACTTGAGTGGCCCCAGCGACCCAGGAGAGGTGGTCCTGTGGAAGAAGGACCTTGAGGGACCTGGGGGAAGGAGCTGCAAAGTTGAGATCAGTCAGTGTAACTTCAGTTCCTGGAGAAATACTGGCATAAACGTGCAATCTGTAGGCCTTTAAAAGATAACGAACAGATAAATAACAGCCAACATGAGTTTGACAGGGTTTGTTCTTGATGAATCCCTCTAACTTCCTTCTAAAATAGGGCAATGGCATTTGGCAGAAATGGCATTTGGCTTTGGTATGACATGATACTCTTCTTTTAGCCAGCTAGGGAAGCACTGTGCAGGTGAAATTATGAGGTGAGAAACGACTGCTTGGATCACACTCAAAGGTCAGTTACAAATACTGCATCATTTGTATTAGTAGTGAACTTACGGGGGGTCAACACGGTTGTGTTTGTTCAGTATTTTCATTAGTAACTGGAGGATGAATGGAAAACATGCTCACAGTAGGGCCTGAGCTGAAGGACACGGTCATGCCAACGTGAAAACGGCAGATGTTACTCAGGGGTGTATGAGCGGGACACAAAGTCATCCATCTCCTCTCCTCACCAGGGGTGAGGCTCCACCTTGCATCTTGTGGCCACTTCTTTGCACTGCACAGACAGATGTGCTAAAGAAAGTCCGAAGAGCAGTGACGGGAGATCTAGCAGGTATGTCCCACGGGTAAAGGTTAAGCGAATTAGGGCTGTTAGGCCTAGTAAAAAGATGGAAAGTGAAGGAAACACACTTGTCACCCTTAGATATGCAAAAAGCTGCAGCATAAAGAGTCGGAATCATCTCTTCTTCCATCCATGGCAGAAATAATGGCTTTACAGCAAGGAGGAGTCAGATAGACCTGAGGACCATCTTTCTGATGGTATATGGTTAATCAGGTACCAGGGGAGATGGTCTGGGGAAGCTGTGAAGTCTCTGCAAGCAGGAATTTGTCAGGACAGGCTGGACAGGCACCTGTCAGGATGTTCATGAAGGCAATAAAGTGTATATAAATAGTTTTATTAGACTATTATAGACATGTTCCCGCAGTTTGCATGTGCTATTTGCTGTCTACATGTAATAGCCACCAGAATATTCTCTTGTTTCAATGACATTGTAGATACTGTTTAACCTGACATATGCAAAATTCAGCAAGTATTTAATTTATTTCGTCCTAGTAGCAGACTCCCCATATAAATACATGAACTCATATTTAGGCTGTATTTGCAGCACGACTGAAAAGCACCGAAGAAATCTAAGCTCGTTCTGGGATTACATTCCTGCCTGTTTGTTTTGGCATGAGATTTTGGGGTCTGGAAGAGAAGGATGGGTACCGAGGGGGATGATCTGTTTTAAAAATATATGCATCTTCTGCAGACCTTGTAAGGCATCCAGCAGGAGCTGCTTATAGCAAGGGACGGAGAGAGCCACAGGGGCTTTTTGTTGTTGTTTAACAAGCACTTCAGCCACCGATTCTTGCAGGGGCTCAGTTACATGGGAGCGCACTGTGGAGTGTAAGGCAATGGCCAGAACACGATCCCGTCTCAACCTGGAAGGAAAAGTGGCCTCCCATTCAGAAGGCCACACCAAGGCTTTTGAATCCTGCAAGCTCAAGCACTCAGGTTAGGGTCTTGAAATCTACCCAGCTCCAGAGTTTCTTTCCTGTGAAAGGTCTGACTTTCACTAAAAGGGAGAGGTCTGCCAGGAAGGAGCCCACATATGGTTTACATTTGCAGACTGAGTGTTTAGAAGAGCCCTTCAATCTCTCCAACAGGCTCAGGATGGAAAAGGAAAGATCCCCTCAGCTGGCATAGTATTCTCTGTGCGGGAAGGGATTGACCCATCCAGGTGTTCGTTTTTACTTAGGACTCAGTACTTTGTCAGCCAGGCCCTTGCTAAATCCCAGAAGAGACACCATCTTAGTGCAGGCTACAAAAATCTCATTTTATTTCCACTTGGGTTTGTTAGAAAGTTTCCATACCAATGCGCATGTGTGGGTATTGTATTTCCTTTCAACATATCTGGTAGCACTTGGAGATTTATAATGTGTGCTGGGCTTCACTGTTTATTGCCAAACCACAAGTCCCCTTCTCCTTTCCCCAAGTGGCTTTTGCTCCCTCCTCGGGTACTAGTCCTGAGGGCAAATCAGGGTGCTGTTTTCATTTTTCCTTTCTCCTCAACACACACATCTAAACTCTAGCCAAACATTTGCTTTGATTTCAAGGACAATGTCTACCACAAAGCTCACTTTGACAATGCGCAATGTTATCAAAAAACTGCTGAGAGAAAAATTGAATCCAGCAGTATTCAAATGCTATTCAAAAGAGACTAATCAGCCAAAATTAAAGCTTCTTCCTACGACTGTATCATTCTTTATCTCTCTCTGAACCTATAGCGAAACGAAGTCTGTTGCTGTGTGCACAGAATGCAGCAGAATCCTTCTGCTGTTTCCTTATTTTCTGTGAAATCCATCATTTCTTTCCATGCAAGAAGCATAACCTCTCCTGCAGGCCATCTTCGCTACTGGAACCACATCTGCATTCTCTGTGCAAATAATATTTTGATCTTCCTTCTGTATCAGCCTGATTTTATTAGCTTCTTTGTGATTTTTATTCCTACTTCAGTTTTTAAAAACTGTGACTCGATGCTGTGAGAACTAAAATGTGTAACGCGGTATTAACGTTTCTTAATGTTAATTAACAAATTAATATTTTCCCTTTCCCTAGTCAGAGAAAGCTCAACTAAATCCTTCCCCTCCTGCTGGTCCTCCACCAGTTGCTCACTTTTCTGTCCATGTCTCAGTTAAAGGAAAACCCCTATGCCCTCTTCTGCATGGTCTCCTATGTAGAATATAGTTACAGTCTCCCTAACCTCATCCTTAATGTCTTTATTCTGCTTTTAAGTGCCTCTTCTCAAATCCCTTTTAAATCCCACTTCCCTGCTACTTCCATGAGTAGTGTACTTTAAGGTGCACAGATAATTCAGCCTATCTGAATTTTTCCCATCACCTTTACCTGTCTGATCTAACCTTATATTAGCAAAGGGCAGAATGTGGCTAAACAGTGTGTGTTGTTATTTTTAACAGTAAGAGCTTAAAATTAGAGTGCCTATTACGTTACGAAAGGCATTAAACATACAGATTTTGTGTGGTTATCAGGACAGCTTCAGTAACACTTCACAACAGATTTGGATGCAGAAATCTTAGATATTGGTAGCTTTAGTGAGCGAGAGAGATTTAAAGATGGAAAACACAAAAAGTAATTGGTGTTAATGAACGCCTCAACTGAGTATTGCTAGGATCACAAGGACGACGTGTTAGTTACTGATATCCAACATTGTTAGGTAAAATCACATTGATCTGATTATTAATCAATGGAGATGTCTCACTAGCGTAGCGCGAGAAATTGCTATTTGCAAGAAGGCATGATGGAGCCACAGTTTTCCTGCGTACTTTTGACTGGGAGCAAACAGGTCTATCACTTTACTTTTGCTTGCTGTAGGGTTTGTCTGGCAATGGTAATAGATATAGAAAAAGTTGGAAAAAAACCCCATCCACACCTTTGCAAAGCTGTTAAAGAACTTTGATCCTTTGTAAGGCAGCCCTAGAGGAGGAGCAGTCCTGGGGAGTCAGTCCCTGGCTTCAAGCCGTGCGCCCAAGCCTTGGATACGATGCATGGGGGTTATTAGGCACCTCCGAAACAGGCTCTACAAAAGCTGACACTAAGGTAGCTAAGAAGAAAGGCTGAGGAGAAGGAATTAAGCCTAAACCCCTGTGGAATTTTACACTTTGCTCAGGGCCAGACTCGCAGCAAATCATCTCTGAGGGGCTGGCACCGCATCAGTGCAGAAATTTCTGATACAAAAAAAAGAGGAGGAAATCCGTCTCATTTTTTCCTCCTCCTCTAACACGCATACAGTGATTAGAGCACTTAAGCTGGATGTTACAGATTCACTTTTTTCAAAGGGCATTAGGATTTGGGCGGCTCTGTACATCGTAGCAATCTCTCAGCGCCATGGGAAATACACTGATCTGACTGCCTAAGGCACGCAGGCCTCCGGCGCTAGCCATAACTGAAAGTGGAGAAGAACAGGTGTGGATTTTATGTATGTATTTTTGTCATCAAGGGCATAAATTCCCTGTGGTGGAGACACAGATATGTTATAAACATACATGTATGAGTGCTCCATTATGGCCTCAGCCTCAGTTGTGAGAGTAATCGCCTGGTTTTGTAAGATTGAGTAGATTCAGTTCAAGATACCACCAAAGGAAAACAGCAGAAAAAACATCTCTGGACCATGGCTGGAAACTAGACCGTGGAAATAGATAAAGAGTCAAGTTTCAATGCTCGTTTTGGTGGGGATCTTGTCTGGGGATCTTGGCAGGAGTATATGAACAACTGTTACAACTTAAAAAAAACCACCACCACTTTTAATTGTGCAGGTTTCGGGAGCAAAGATCTGATTTATTGGGTATTCTTAATGCAGGAAAACCAAATACTAGAGAGGAGAGTAAGGTGTGAGAGACTGACACCTGAGACCCTGGTTTGGGGGATCAGAACGTGGGGGCAGTGAGAATGTGGGGCAGAGACCTTGTTTGAGAGGACGCATCTGGTAGAAGAGAGGCAGAGCAGGAGGCAGGGATGCTACCACTGCCGGCACTCATCCAAGTACAATGAATGATCAGGGTTTAAAACCTAGTATCCCTCTGCATCCCAAGCGTTTGGAAAGGACTGTATTTGAGGATCTACTCTTGTCCCACTGCCAATTAAAACCAAGATGTCTCTTTAATCAGGTGCTAAAATATTGTCTTTCTCTAGTTATGTCATTTTTTTTGTTATGGCTGCTTGGGACAGAGGGGCAAGTCTAAAATGTGTGTGGAGGGGACACAAAACCTGGTGAAGTTGTGTTTAGGGAATGCTGATGCCATTGACTACAGCTCTGTGGAGGACTGCACAGTCGTTGTGTGTACAAGGGGAGTTGAAGCTACGTGAACCTGGGCTAAGGAAAGATTAAGGCTGGGTAAGCCTAATACGCCTGAGAGCTGGTGCCCAGCTTCTCATTAAAAGCACACTGGAGGCAGGACAGCCTCAGCAGGGATGGGAACCAGTTATCCCTGCTGCATGGGGAGAGCCTCACCACGCATGACCTGACTTGCTCCAAACCCTCTGAGTTTGGAGGATGTGTCTTTCTGTTAAAATATCACCTGGTGCTTCAGCAATAGTTTTCATGCTGTAGTCTGCAGCCTAAGAAACTACCATGTATCTATGTAGGGTAACAAGAGCTGGAGCCACCTCACTTGTTTTCCTCCAAGCAGCAGAGAGACCCTTATCCGAAACAGGGTATGAAATCTGCCATTGCTGTAGGGACCCTCACAAGCTGCCGCTTGGGTTCAGTAAAGGGAGAGAGGCCACTTTTCCTGGAGGCAGCAGGAACACTGCAACCCCACAGGGAGGACGGCAGCAGAGCAGCCTGGCTATGGGGTTGGGGTGAGGAGCTGGGAGCACTGGGAAACCCTTGTTCTAACGTGGACAGTGCTGGGGAGAGGTCTGGGATGGCATCTGCTTCGCCTCTTGGTCCCTGCATCCCTGCAGCATCCCTGGCAGAGCCACACACCATGCCCTTCATGCCAGTGCACGCAGCTGTACGGACACGGATCCTGGTACTTGCTTTGGGGGTTTCCACCACGCTCCTCTACCTAATGTTGGATGTTACCAGCCCAACACCAGCTTGCTCACCCAAGCGTGTGGGTGCTTATTTGTTTTTTAAGCTGTAAATTTAGGCTGTTATCTGCATTGTATACCTGAGGGCTGCTCCCAACATTGGTCGCTTTCCTCCATTTCTCCTCCTCAGTGTTTAACAGCTTGCCTTTTCCTTCCATGGCTCTGGAGTGATTTTGGTGTGTCATCTTGGGGACCGCTCAGTAAAGCCCTCAGCCACCAAAGGTCAGGCATGCCATAGAAATGCCTATTAATAGGTCTTAAGTGCTGGTTATGTCTAAACTGGCGTTTCCTGGAAAAAGGCAGCTTGGGTCCCTTGGCCGGTGGCTCTCTGGACCACGGACCCCTGCGAAGGCGCAGGGCCAGGCCGGCATCCATGGGGTGCTCCTCTGCAACATAACTCCTGCGAGTGGGGACACAGGGTGCAGGGGGGTAGTTTAAGGAAGAAAAAAGCTGTTTAGCCACTGCTGCGTGTGGGATGAGGGTGCATTTGGTGTAGGCAAGCCTGCATGCTCAGCCGGTGCCCTGGGAGCTGCCTCTTCCAGACCGGTGCCACCGGCTCCCCGGGTAGCTGGGCGGCAGCAGCAGCATCTCTGCAGGCAGGGGCGGCTCCCCCCTTCCAAGGGGTGTCCGGGCGCCTTTAGTCCGGCAAACACAGACGTTTAAAATAGGATTTTGTTCAACCGGCGTAAGTGACGCCGGCTCTATCTATAGTCCGCGCCTGGGACCGGCGAAGCGACGCCCATCCCGGAAAAACCCGGAGCGACCCGGGCCCGTCCCGCGATCCCCCGCAGGGCGTCCAGCCACCTCCCCCCGGTGACCAAGCGGGCCTCCGCTGTCCCGCGGCTGGCTGCGGTGCGGGGGGAGCCGGGCCCGGCCCGACCCCTCCGCCCCCCGGCGGTGATGCCCGCCCGGGCCGGGAGCCGGCGCGCCGGGCGGAGGAGGGGAGGGAAGGGAAGGGGAGGGCAGGGGGTGGGCGGCCCGCTGCCCCCCCCCGTCCCCGCAGCGCTGCCCGTCCCTGCCGGCACGTGCCTGCCCGCCCCCTCGGGCCACTGCCGCGCCCCGACGGCCCCGGCATGGACGCGCTCGGCCAGCCGCCCGCCGGCCCCGAGGGGGGCCCGAGCCCGGAGGCGGCCATCGAGGAGGAGGAGGAGGCGGCGGCGTACGTGGAGATCCGCGGCTCGCCGCGGGGGCCGGAGGAGAGCCGCCAGCCCCCCGAGTTGGCCCCGGCCGGCGGCGCGGAGCGAGCGGGCGGTGCCGCACCGGAAAGCGGAGCCGGCGGGACCGGGGATGTTGGCGGCTCGGCGAGCGGCGGGCCGCCGGGCGGGGCCGCGGGGCCAGCATCCTCGGACCGCGGGCGGGGTCGCCCGCCTTCCCCGGGCGCGGCGGCTCGGGCGGGATGCGGCGCTGACTCCGGCCCCGGTTCCGGGGGGGCGGCAGGGAGCGGCGGGCCGCCGGAGGCGGGGGGCTGCCCGGAGTCCTCTTCCTCCTCCTGCCCTTCGCCAGTAACCAAGGCGGGCGGCTTTCCCGCAATGGGCGACCCGGTGTCGACGGAAGGCAAAACCTCCTCGTCCTCCTTCGGCTACGAAAGCGAGGAGGACGAGGACGCGGGGCGCAAGGCGGCCCCCCCGGCGCCCCCCCGGGCATCCCCCCGGCGGCGGCCGCGACGAGGCGCACTACATCAGCACGCAGGAGATCCAGCTGAGCGAGGTGGACCACGACATGGACTTCGACGCGGGGCTGGCCGCCCGCTGGGACTTCGAGGACAACAACGTGATCTACTCCTTCGTGGACTACGCCTCCTTCGGGAGCGACGAGACCCCGGGGGACACGCCGACGGAGGAGGAGGAGAATAGCTGCTACCTCAGCACGACCACCAGCGACCCCAACAACCAGACAGACAGCATCGACAACACCAGCAGCACCGAGATCGTCAGCCTTACCTCTGAACACGACACCCCCGGCGGGGACAAGCGCGCCAGCTCGGGGGAAAGCCGGTCCAAGCAGCACGGCCGCCCCGCCGGCAGCCCGGCCGCCCAGCTTCTCCTATCAATCAAAGCCGCTTCCCGGGCTATAAATGAGTCTAGCAACGCGCGCGGAAAGCAAAACACTATTTACGCTGCCAAGCATGAAGGCGACATGAGCCTCCGCGTCCCCGCGGCTCCTGAACGCAATGCGGGTGTAAAACCGGACGCGGTCCGCGACCACGCGAAAAAATTCATCGCGGTCCCCGCGCGGCTGCAGACCCGGTGCGGGGCCGCCAGGGCGGGGGAGCACTCGAGCGGCGCCTCCAGCGCCGTCAGCGAGCTGGACGATGCCGACAAAGAAGTGCGAAACCTGACGGCCAGGGCTTTCCGCAGCCTGGCGTACCCCTACTTCGACACCCTGCGCCCCGGCTCCCGCGCCTCCTCCGCCTCCCTGCCCGACAATGCCCTGGGCATCAACCGCTGGTCCACCTACCTGGACCTCAAGTGCGGCAGCCTGGGGCCGAGAGCCGAGCCCAGCCTGCTGCGCTCCGGCCGGTCGCAGACCAAAGCCCTCGAGTTCGTGGTCAGCAAGCTCGACGGGGAGATCGCCCACGTCGAGGCACCGCGGCGGCTGGGAGCGGGCTCCCGGGTGGTGACCCTGCTGGACCTCGGCGATGCCCCCGAGGCCGGGCCGCCCCCCGAGCCGGGCGGCGGGGAGCCGCCGGCGGCGGAGGGCGCGGGGGGGCGTCCAGCAAGAAGTCCAAGTTCGCCTCCAGCCTCCTCAAAAACGTCATCTCCAAGAAGATGCAGCTGGAGCACGAGTTCAAGATGGAGCGGGGCGAGATCACCGACACCTCCTACACCGGGCTGACCGCCGGCCGGGAGCCGGAGCCCGCCGGCGGCGGCGGCCGGGAGCGGCAGCGGGAGGGCGGCGTGCAGCGGCAGAGCTCCCGGCACTCGGAGGGCGGCTCGGACTGCACCGCGGCGACGGCGGAGGAAGCGGGCGAGGGCGGCGGTGGCCGGTCGCCGGCCTCCAAGGCGTCGACGCCCCGCGAGGGGAGCCGCAGCCTGGACCGAGCGCTGTCGGAGGAGCTGTGCGAGGTGAAGCGCAGCGCCTCGGAGGCCATCAAGGCCACCTTCCTCCGCAGCCAAAACAGCGCCTTCAGGTCCTGGAAGGAGCGGGAGGCGGAAAGGAAGGAGGAGAGGGCGCCCGTCGGCAAGCTGAAGCTCTCCCCCAGGCACGACTGGCGGGCCGACCTGGGCGAGTTCTCCGCCGGCAAGTCCACCAAGATGTCCCGCCTGTTCGTCCCCGCCATCCAGCACACCCCCCGGGAGAAGGAGCCCGGCAAGCGGGCGACCAAGTGCTCCGCCGCCGCCGCCTCCTCGCCCCCCGCCGCCGCCAAGCCCAAAGCCCCCGAGATCAAGATCAGCCTGGGCAGCCTGCAGCAGCCCCGGGACGCCGCCTTCAGCATCGCCCAGCTGCTGACGCCGCAGATCGCGGGCCGGCCGCCGGAGGAGGGCAGGGGCCAGCAGCCCAAGCCGCCCAAGGCCGGCGACGGCCCCGACAAGGTGCCGCAGTTCCTGGTGCGCGACATGAGGGACGGCAAGCACAGAGCCCAGGGGCCCCTCCACCAGGTGCGGGACGTGCGGAAGCTCATCAAAAGCTCCTACAGCTGCGACTCGGGGGATAACAGCAGCGACAAGGGCAGCGTCGCCTCCGACCAGGGCGGCCCGGAGCAGAAGCCCCGGCAGCAGCTGGTCATCGCCGGCGTCCCCAGGTCCCTCTCCCCCGTGGTCATCACCTGCCAGGCGGTCGGCCACGCCAGCACCAAGCCCACCGAGGCGGGGGCCAAGGCGGCGGGCAGGGCGCCGGCCTGCCCCCCGGAGGGCACCGTCCTGGTGCACCGCACCTCGGGGAGGCTGCCGGTGGCCACCATCGCCCCCAACAAGAGCGACCCGCGCCAGCCGGCCGTGCTGAAGATCGTCTCCAAATCCGCCGCGCCCTGGCGGCACCAGCCCCCGCCGCCGCCCGCCGAGAGGGGCCGGGGGCCGGAGGAGGACCCGCGGGAGGAGGGCAAGGCGGCGCCGGTGCAAAACGCGCTGGAGAAGCTGACGGCGGCGGTGCGGAGCATGGAGGAGCTGTACAGCTTCAACAAGCGCGAGTGGAAGCGCAAGAGCGACCCGCTGCCCATCACCGACAGCCACGTTCTCTCCCTCATCGCCAGCCAGGAGCGGGGTGCCGGGCCCCGGCCGACCCCCCCCGCCGCCGCCGCCGCTCCTCCCCCGCCGCCGCCGGCGGATAAGGCGGAGGAGCCGTCGGGCAAGGGGCCGGGCAGCGAGCGGCTGCCCCGCCGCCCCTCCAACAACGCCGCCGACAAGGTCTCGGCCAAGGCGGCCGCTTTCGAGAGCCTGGCCCGGCAGCGGCAGCGCGGCGCGCCGCCCCCCCGCGCCGAGCCCCCCGCCGCCCCCCGCGCCCTCCTCACCTTCCGCGGAGCCGGAGGAGCCGGAGCCGGAGCCCCCGCGCCGGGCAAGCCCCCCTCCGAGGGCGGCCTGCGGGGCCAGGCGGCGCCGCGCTCCCCCCGGCTGCCGGCGGGCGGCGGCGATGCGGAACGGGGCCCGGACTGCGGGAACTACCTGGCCCTGCCGCTGAAGGCGGCAGCCGAACCCTGCTCCCCCCCCTCCCCGGTGCCGGTGTCGGGGGCGGGCGGCGGCGTCCGCCCCAGCCCGGTGTCGGCGGCGGCGGCGGCGGCGGCGCTGTGCAGCCTGCAGCCCTTCGGCACCGCCAAGCGCCCCGGCAGCCCCGGACCCCCGCCCGGACCCCCGCCCGCCGAGGAGCCCCCCGCCGCCGCCCCGCCGCCCGCCGAGGGTCCGCCCGCCGCCCTCTACCGCCCGGCGCTGCCCTTCGCCGCCCTGCCCGGCGCCGCGCCGCCGCCGCTGCTCTGCTTCTCGCCCTCCATGCCCGCCGCGGCGGCAGCGGCCGAGCCCTTCCCGCAGACGCAGCGCAAGGTGCTGCTGGACGTGAGCACCGGGCAGTACTACCTGGTGGACACGCCGGTGCAGCAGCCCCTCAAGCGGCGCCTCTTCGACCCCGAGACCGGGCAGTACGTGGAGGTGCCGGTGCCCCAGCAGCCGGCTGTCGCCCCCATCCCGCTGCCCCTCTCGCCCCTGGCCCTCAACGCCGGGGCCTATGGCACCACGTACATGCTCTACCCCGGCCTCCTGCCCGCTGCCACCATGCTGCCTGCGGGCGCCTTGCCGCGCCCGCTGTCCCACCCGGGCAGCGATGCCAGCGCCCCGGCCGAGCCCGGCAGCCCGGCGGCGGCAGAGGCGGCTTTCGCCGAGAGCCCCTACTACGTGGCTACCGGCAAGGGCCCGCCGCCGCCACGGCGTGGGGCAGCCGAGGCGAAGCCGGTCATCAGCATCACCGCGCCAGCCACCGGCCCACGGATCGTCGCGCCGCCCTCCTTTGACGGCACCACTATGCGCTTCGTGGTAGAGCACCGGTGAAGAGCGCAGGTGAGTGGATGCAGGCCGTTAGGCATGGCGGTCGCCAGTGATGGTTAAGGGCCGACTGGGTTACCTGCCAAATGAGAGCTGTGCCACAGCTTCTCCTCGAGGGGGGTAAGTAAGGGGCCCGGGGTCCACAGGCGGGCCCTCACCAGGACTTAAAATATAGGCGTAAGACAGAAACGCAAAGGTTACACGCTCCCATCAGTGCGGTTCAGTATTCCTTGGAGCAGGTAAATACCCCCTTTTTTTGGCCTGGAGGCAGTTTCAGTAGAAGCACACCATAGTTGCTTGTCACACAGCCTGTATTTGTGCAGCCCCATGGCTGGGGGTCCCTGTCTCAATGGGGTCCCCTTGCTCCCGGGGAGGGGAGTGTGGCTGGGCACCTCCTCTGGACCCACCTTGCAAGCCATGAAACGGCCCCGCCGCCTCGGCAGCACGTCTCCCCTTTCTCACCTCTCACCTCTTCCTCCCAAGGGGAGGCGAGCGCCCGTGTCTCTGCCCTGAGCCCCTGTTTCTCCTCATCCTCGGGAAAAGCGGGAGAGGGGTCTGATGGAGGCAAACCCTTATTTTGGGTCCTTCTTGTGAGCAGGATACGTGGTGTAGACCTTGGTGTCCTCCCACGGTGCCATGGGGCTGCCGGCAGGGGCAGGGGTGCCCGCAGCTGCCTGCGCTGCAGGAGGGCTCCAGCGGAGCCCACGGGCACCGCTGCAAATCACGATTTTGCACGGCTACTCCGAGCTTGGCCTGCCGCAGTCCCGCCAGTGTCCGGTTACCTAGGGCTGTAACTTGGGGCCAGCCTCTAAACTTGGGGATGCGCATGTGGGAGCATTGAGTGCCTGTTCTGGAGCAAGGACGAGGGCATGGGACTGGGCGTACAGCACGCATCAAAACCAGGGTGCAGGATGTCTTGCACAAAATAATCAAGGAACTATGACATTTCATTTTAAAATACCTGAAATATTAAGAAAGTGCCTTCAGGATGGGTGTCGCAGCTCCTTTTGCCTCTTACATTAGAACACACGGCTCATCTTTATCAAGTGCGGTGTTGGGCAGAGCTACCAAAGTCTTTCGTGGCTTACCGAAGACTCACGGAGTTTGTTCTTGGTGTTTATCAAAAGGCAAAGTGGAACAGCAGCAACAGTCAGAGGTTTGGATTTGTCACCAGTTTGCGCTGAGTTTTGTTCAGCCGCATGCTTGAGGGTAAATTTTTTCTTCCAGCATTTTGGGTTATCTTTTTTCGCTTCTGTAGTTCTTTTAGTTTGCATCATCTGCTACTGCATAGTAGATTATTTGTTATTATTATTTGAAACCTTACTGAAATGATTTATGCACTTACTTCTTCTCTGCTTGTAAAGATTTTATCTTGGAAGTGCCATTCTTTTATCCTGGATATAAATGAAATTGTTTTCATAGGCCCTTATGGGGTCACTCAGGACAGGCAAAGTACCAATTTAACTTGAGCTCTGCTGTGCTACTCGAGTTGATCTTGTCAGTAAAGTTTTGACCGAGTATCTAGATAAAATGGCAAAAGATATTTGATTTTTTCCATTTGGTCTGTAGGCTGAATTCGGACTGCTAGCACAAGGAATTTGTTAGATTTCAGTTTAGGGACTTGCTGTTTTTGAAAAGGTGTGGTATATAGTACATATATTTCTATCTTACAGCAGTTATTTAAATGAAAAGCTCTAGCTTTTCTTATATCACTCTTTAAAAGTGAAACCCATCGGATTTCCTGGTGTGATTTGCCCCTCGTTTCCCAGGGGGTTATCCTGCCACGTCATGCAGCTAGCTTGCCTGCAATGCCTGGTGTATCACTGAAGCGGTGATGCTCTCAGCAAATTGCTCTTTCTCACTGGTGCAGTTAATAACTGCATCGATGCTCTGCTTTTTTGTGTTATGTCGGAGCTCTACCGTTGTGAGACAGGTGGGCAAGCTGCCCCAAAAGACTGGTGGTGCAAAAACTTGCGTACTCATTACAGAAGGTCATTCAGCAGTTTGAAGACTTTCATCTTTTACCACTAATGATGCCAAGATGCATGTTGTCTAATACAGACAGGGATGCCCCCTCCCTGCCGTCTCAGACCTGCTGAGGTAGCTGTCCTGCTGGTGTATGATGGATACAGTGTGGGGTTTTTTTTCTCGACCTGTTCTGGAACTCAGTAAAACAAATGATTTTAATTGCATGCTGCAAGACGTGTTTAGCTTGTCATCAGACTTTGGTTATTCATAGAGCTCTCAGTGGAAAATAAGGTATATGCCAGAGGGGAATTGCATCTATAGCCTTCTTCCCGTTATTCTGTTCTGTCCTTGTATCTACTCAGCATTTTCATTCACCTGCATAGCTTTCATGTCCCTGTGGATAATTTTTTCTTTTCTTCTCTCTTTTATTATCTGCTTTTTTTGGTTTTCCCTTCTTTTCCTTTATCTCTTTTGTCTTTCTCTTCCTAATTAAACATGTGTGTTTGCTTGGCGTAGTGTTTTTCCCCTAACAAGAACAGGATTATAATTTCATATGAATCAGAGGGTGAACTGTTGATCATTTTTTCATTCCAATTGCTTTCACATCAGATCAGGGTTTTTTTGATTGCAGCAATGCTGTGCAGATCCTGAAATGGATTTTAAAACAGCCAAACTTCATTACATGAGCATGGAGTTTGAATAAAATACTGTCCTTTCAGGTCCCTTTTTTTAACTAGCCAAAAGCTGAATGAATGCTCTTTCTTTCCACTCCTGTATTTCTTTCTGCACTGCACATAATACCTTCCTCCCTTCTTTACTCTGTTTTTTTCACATCTTCATTCACAAACTGTGTCACCGTGTCAAGGACTGCTCCATCTTGGTCTCTGTCACCTCTTGGAGATCAGCATGATAGAGCTGACTTGAAGCTTTGGTGGTGGTGTGATGCCCGTGGCGCTGCTGGCACCAAATCCTCTGCACACCTGCTGCTCTTCCAGCACTTCTTTCTCTGGCTGGTGCTCTTTTCTGCATAATCAATGGGATAAAATGGATCCTATCAATTTGGATTCTGGCAAAATCTAAGATGCCATTTCTGAACAATTCTTAAATTTTTGATATACAGCAAATATTAGAGAATATGTACATGTTTCTGAGAGATACCAGGAGGTTGCTTGTCTCCCTCCGCTTCTTCCCTCACAGTAGTTGGTGAGCTTTTAGCAACATAGTTCTTGCCTGCTGCACTTCTTCCTTCTTACGGAAAAAAAATGATGCTAATTTCACTTCTAGTCAACTTGCCAATCTGCCTGCATCCAAACCTAGACAGCCCTGATCTGCAGTGAGCAGACTGCCTGAAGGGAGCTCATTCCCAGCCTGAAGGACTGAAAATGTGTTTTTAACTTTTGTATCTATTCCCACATTATATTCTGGGGAGTTTCTGCCTTGTGTTAGGTAAATAAATGAGAAAATAACATGTAGCAAAGTAGAAAGTAACTGTAGTAAATTGTACTGCCAATATTAGAAGGGTATTTTTCCTTGCTCTGTTCAAACATGTGCCTAAACTGAAGCCACCTTATAGTTACAGGAATACATGGGGCATTTATTTTTGTGGTGAAAGTAGGCTAAGTCAAATGTGAGCAGTTCTGTCACCGGAGTATGCAAATATACTTATTAGTTGTGTTTCTTCCTACCTGCCATCAGACAATCTATGTCTGCATTTAAAAATTAATTTTGTGTGGATAGCATAAAGAATGATTTTTCAAAGGCTCATAAATTGATATTTTTAAACTCTCTTTTAGTTGTGCCCTATTCAGCAGAACGTATGGTCTACATTAAGTCAAAAAGTCAACTTACAGTGAAATATGCAGTACGTAGGATTTACTTAAGCTGATGCCTTCGCTGAGAATTTAGTAAAGCATCCATCCAATTTTAGTGGGAAATACAAGAATATTCCAAGAACTAAAAGGGCTTCAGGATTTGATCTAGTAAATCAGTCTACGAATGGAAATAAGCGTGAGCTTGTGTTGAAAGCCATCGCTACTTAGGAAACGTTTAAATAGCACTTAACCTTGATACCAATAAAAGTTAACAGTGAGCTTAATGACTCTTCTTGCCTGGGATGCTTTCCTGAGCCAGTATTTAAGGCTTAGTTCCACAAATCTCGGAGCGCATGATTACGGGTTGTTTCACTTTTGTTTGCGTACGCCATGCTGGATGCTGTGTTGGTAAGTAAAGTGCTCAGGTCTTTAACTTAAGCAGATGGATCTCTTAAATCCCGAATGGATTGCTTTGCCCTCTTTCTACCTATATGCATGGGGTTCCCCAGGACCAGTCCGCGGGGAGCCGCGGGGTTGTAAGGCACTGCACGTTTCACACCTTGAGCAGCAAGGATTGCTTCTGCTCAAAAAATAAGGCTGCCCGACCACTGACTTGGTTTAAAAAGTCTGATTATTGGTAGTAGCTTAGGAAATTAGTAACAAGAATAGTGTGACAACGAAGGAGATACTATGCACTTCTCTGGAGCAGTAAAGATTGCTCAAATGGTTGTGGCAGCTCTCTAGCAATCTACTTTTTATTAATGATGCTTTTCTCTTTGTTTTCTTTTTTTACAGGGATAAGGAAGAAGAATCACGGTCCTTTAATCTGAAATACACTTGGTAACTAAACATTCGTCCTAAAAACTGCTTCTACAGTTTTCTCATTTTTTTGCTTCATCATACAAAACAAGTGTGTAAGTTTCTTGTTTTCTCCGAAATACCCCCCAGTTTTGGAGTACGCATACATTTAATTATGCGAGCAACACTAAATTACTGCATTATTTTCTGCAAAGTTGTTTTGATATTGAAGCCAGTCTGCAGGCTTTAGGCGTTGGCTCCGTGCTGGTGGCTAGCGGTAGTAGTGCCACTACAGCTGTTTGTAAAACGCAGGGTGTAAATGCAGCAGTGTTTCAGTGTGGATTGACACACAGCTTCGTCCAGGTCCCTGGAATGTGTTGTGATGATCCAGCGCAGCCCTGCAACTCTTTAAAAAAAATGAAGCCCTCAGCTCTCTCCCATTGCAGTAAATGAGGGTCTTCCCCATAGGTTTCACTGACAGTTTGCGATCAGATGTCTATTTTGTACTCTGTACTTCTGCACTTGGAATTGCAAACGGAGAGATCTGTAGTGTTAGGATTATCTTTAGTGTTTATTTTTTGGCATGGTTCAAACCAGATTGTGTCAATGTCAGAAAACACATTTGATTGATTGCTTTCGGTTTTTGTTTGTTCCTCTGTACTGTGTTGAACATCACAAGTTGCCTTAATTATGACAGTGTTTAAATACTGGAAAGCCAGAAATTGAATGTAATATTTTTAGATCCTGGTTCTAAAGGAGAGGACAGCATTTATTTTCCTTTAAGACTGCAGTCTATTCTTCCTTAAATTGCAACAATTCTGAAAACATAATCCTAATGATTCCCCTGTGAGAGGAGTTTTTTAATGTTACAGCCCCAATAATATGTAGTTGTTTCTTTAGCTGTTGTTTGGCAGGTTTATCTGAGGGCTATGTCCACGCTATCTGCATTTGCTAAGAAAATATTCCTCTTTTGAACAAGAAAATATAAAATAAGATTACTCAAAATGCGGTGATATATATGTCCATATGTTGAACTCTACTTAAACTGATTCTTTCGTTGCCAGCAACCAGTTTGTCTCAGCAAAAGAGAATTGTTATCATGACAGTAAAACTAAACTACAATAGTGTGTTCCCTGCCCAAAATTTCAGTTCAGTGAAGCACTTTGGGAAGCCAATAAATGTAAGATCAAGCCTAAATTATTTAGCATAAAGCTTTCTTGAGGTAACAGGTTGGAAATTTAAAATCTAAATGCAAAACCCAAAAGTCTGTACTTAAGCATTTGCCCGCAGGCAGGATTTTCCTGTACCTATTCTCAAGTTTTCCTGCTGCTAAGGAAGTTTCAGGGTTTTCCATTCTTAAAGAAAGTCCCAGGTTTACATTTTCCTGAGTAACTCACGAGATACAGAAAACTCAGCTACAACTGTCTTTAACCATACGTGTGAGATTGTATTTCAATGCAATTTATTTGTTTACAGGCACAAATTGAAAGTGCCCTCAGGATGAAATGCACTGCAAGTATACAGATAGTGAGTGATTTAACATATATCTTCTCATTTATCTTCATCGTTGTGGAAATCCAATGAAAAAATATTATTCTAACCCTTTTTAAAGAGCTTGGCATGCCCGGCTAGAGCATATAGCGTGTAAGCTTAATCCCTGTGCTCTTCAGTTGTACACTCTACTGTTACAAGCTTTAACTTCCTACTGGGATTTGGGCTGAATGCCTCTTAAAGAAAATGAATGCTTCTTCACTGTTTCATGACTGGTAAGTCCATAGATGTTACGACTAGAGTATCGGTGTTAAACGAAACAGTACTTCGGACTGCAGGACAGTGCAGGTACCAGAGTAGATCGTCCACTGCGACATACACGTGTATGGTATGTACATTATAATACTAGCATCCGTGTTTAAAAATGTTTCTGTCCTATCTTTTCCTATATCGGTGCTCTGAGCAAAGTTTCATGTTGCAGTTTACAAGATATAGGTTTGCACACACAAACTCAGGGTTTACAGTTTCACTCGGTGTACTTGAAAGGAAGAAAATGCGTAGAAAACAAGTGCCCAGGATTTCAACATGTATTTGTTGGAGGAAAATTTTGCAGGGTTTTTTTTAACTGCCTGTGGAGACGAAAGCAATGAAATGAGGCAATACCAACAGCTATTTATTTTCTCAGGGGAGATTTCTTCAGTGGAATGTGTCAATCCTAATGTCAAACAGTGTTTGCTTAATTTTGTCCATTACTAAAGAGACTCCATGTTTGCATCGAGGGGTCAGTTTTGCAAGGAGCTTCGCTTCACAGACCCAGTCCAGCAAAGCCTTCACATGCATCTCTAACTTCAAATATCTAAGCAGATTCCTGGGAACTTCAGTGGAAGCGCAATCATTGTTTTTTTCACCCATCAACGCAACTCTTTGCTGAACTTAGCCCAGAGCGCCAAGTGCCTTGCAGACCCGAGTCCCGGGTTCTTCACTTTATACGGATAAAACCAGAGCTCTAGGCTTGAGTCTAGCCGGACCCAGCAGATAACGCCACGAAACGTCGCCAGAAAAAAATCTGGTAATATGGTGCTCCTCCATGTATACCCAGTGGTGAATTTCTCCAGCCGATGGGGTGGTGTGTAACCATATATCTTGGATTAGAGTCAAGCCCTCCGTGTCAGGGTTCACAAGCTGCTAGTATTATATGTTTCATGGTGCAGTCATAGTATGTTACAGCTGAAATTCACCCCGTGTGCAAAGCAGGGCAAAATCCTGTGCACCACTCGAGTTCCCTCCCCGCCCTGCCGTCAGGGTTCGGGGTCTGCCACAGCCGGCCAGCCACTTCCACGCGTTTTAGGTCAGGATCCAATTAAAAGCTTGAGCAGGACTGGAGTGATGCGTGAATGATGTTCTGGTCTTTTGCAGCAGGGTTGGTTTCACTCAGTTAAATTTAATCCTCGGTGAATCACTTGGTGAATGATTTAAAATGTATTTATGGGTTGTGTGGTTTTTTTTCCCCCCCCTGTCTGCATTCAAAGCTAGCTTTACTCTCTAGTGTTGATGGCCAAAGTGTCATTCCTTATGCTTATAAATTACCATTAACTTGTGGCTACCTGAGAACACATACTTTAAAAATGCTTGTGTTT
The DNA here is from genome assembly GCF_018139145.2 of Gymnogyps californianus. Classification (NCBI taxonomy): domain Eukaryota; kingdom Metazoa; phylum Chordata; class Aves; order Accipitriformes; family Cathartidae; genus Gymnogyps; species Gymnogyps californianus. Next base: position 55,803,223 of record NC_059474.1, on the reverse strand, counting down.
TTTTCCCCTTTTTCTGGTTTTTTTTCTTCATTTTTTTCTCTTTTCTTTTTCCTCCCTTTTTTAAGGGGGTGGGTTATCAGTGTGAAGATATTTAAAAGTGCAAATGTGAAGTAAGGATAATGATTGTTAAGAGGATGTGGGTGGTATGTCTGATGAGAGAGCGGTGGGCTATAAGGCAAAGGGGAAAATGCCGTGAACACATTGTGTTGATGATTGTTGCCTGTGGGGGGAAAAAATAAAAAAAGAAGATGTATAACTGGAGAAAAATGGACTCTTTGAGCTGCTCTCAATGTAGATGACACTGTGGCAAGTGCGTAGCCGAAGCCAAAGTGATCCCGCTGCAGGATGCCGTGAGCCTGGGATTGAAGGACAGCGGAGTCGCTCTGAGAATTGCACTAGCAGCGTGTTGCACGTCAGGAATGCTTCAGTATGTCACGACCACGCGAGAACAGACTGTCTGAAACCGCTGAGTACCAAAGTTTGTAACTGAATGAGTTAGCATTTGTATTATGTTGGGGTTTTTTTTGAATGTTATGATAAATAAAATGTATTTTTCAGTAAAAGACACATTCAAGTAAGCCTGCAGTTCCCTGCTTGGTCGTATGTTTGTGAAGTTACCTTTGCTGTTTTGCAGAACCAGTGATAACAGAGGCATTACTTGGTTCAACGTGTAAACAATAACAGAAGAAAAGATGTCACTGGAAAGCAGATCCAAAACCCTGCACTCAGAGTCTCCCCGAGTTTGTCCCAGTGTTGCAAGTCTCTTTCTGACCTGATCTCACTATTTATTCTTCCCTCTTAGGACAAAGGGGAAGCTGGGGGCATTGCTTCATTTGACTCTGTCTAATTATTTTTTTTTTCCCGCAGATATAACTTAGGTGAAAAAAGAACTCCCCAGTTTCAGTGGACTAACTTTGACTGGTATATGGGTTTGGGTTTCCAAAGAACTGCGTCTTTGTCTGTTGTAATGTGTTCAGAGAGAGCAATTGGTGGGGTGAATCAACTTTTTTCTGCTCATTCTCTATGCTATTTTCATTGTCTAATATTGTGATACGATCAAAAACAGGATCACTTTATTAGTGGATAGCAGTATTGCTTGAATTATTGCTAGGAAAAACCTTTTGCTGCTTTCATGTGCTCCTTCTACCCTAATGGAGATTGAGTAGCTTTCTGATGTTAAGTCAAGTCCAAATGTTTAAAAAAGCATGAGTCAAACACCGAAAAATCACAAAATGGACTTGAAAACTAAAAGATTAGTTTTGCAGTTTAAAAGAACACTTTAACTTCTCAGTTTTCAGTATGTAAGGGGCACATTATAATGATCTTTCGCTTAATCACGTGCCCTAGATGCTTAAAGGAAAAGAGATTCCCACCTCATTATTTATCTGTGAGTAATAAAATATGAAGACATCTACTGTGAATTTGCTGTATCATTCCAAGACATGGCTACACGGTCTTCCTACCTTGCTGGAAGCACAGGTTTACTGGTGAAACAGCAGTTTGGTGTTTGTGACATTCTCTCTCTCTCCGGATTTTTTGGAATTTGTTACCTTGGCATTGCATTTACGATAGATGTCATCAGTGACTTCACTGCCAGTTTATACTTAGTCATTCCTATACAGAGATACAAATGGATTAATTGGCAGACCCAAAAGACTTCAGAGAGGAATGAGAATAGATGTTGAAAAGAATTGGGAAAAGGGGGGAATGAACTGGGGAGAGCGCAGCCACACAGGCTTAGCTCAACAGGAGCAAGCTGGGTGACTCCAGGAGATCAAAGGATGACTAAAAGAGAACCAAATTAATAGTGGGTGTGTAGAGCAGAGAGAAAGGCCTTAGATCACTTTGTTCAAACTAGAGGAGTCTGAAATTGCAAAGGGACCTGGGGTTGCCAACAGGAAAGTTTGGGAACTGCTCCTTTACTTTTCTCCAAGAAGAGCTCCTGGAGCCTGATTTCAGTGGACCTGTGTAACGAGCTCTTCACAGCACTGCTGGGTTCTCATGATAGGTGGACGTTTTAAGCTGAAATCTCTACAAAAGAGAGGTCAAAAGCAAATACGCTGAAAGACATGAACTCTAACCTTTCCCTAAGGGGCCCAGTCTTGCAGCCAGTGTTTGTCCAACAGCAATGCGCCTCACGCTACAAGAATCCACTGAAATTAAAGTGAGAGGGTTTCTTATGATACCTTAAATTAAACTGCAAAGTCAGGTGAAATATGTCTGGGATTTTCAAAGATTGGTGGAGAAAATCTTATGAGTTTCTAAATAGCCTTTAAAACATCACTGGTAGGAATGACGAGACCAAAAGGTAGAAATGCAGCACTTCTTGTCAGAAGGAGTGGGAACAAAGCGAAATGAGAAGCAGATAATTCCCTGATGTCAGAGCTAAGCAAGTTATCCAGGATAAAACAAAGCACTTCAAAAAAAAAAAAAAAAGAAAAAGCACTTTTTTAGAATTGCTGTCATCTTGGATTGTCACTATCTATCCAGCTGTTTTATTTTTGAGGTACCTATCATCTAGTTACCAAATTTGAACCTGATGCTGCACAATAGTGCCTGCCAGCCCAGCTCTGCCACTGCCCTGCTTTCCATTGACCTCTGCTGGACAAGGCACACAGTTCAAGTTCAAAATGTGGTTAAAAACCTTGCTCAAACAGGACTTCTGCTTATTTTGCTATTTTTAACAAATCCTCCTGTGTTCTAAGATACAACTGCAGCATGCATTATATGGGCTTGTAACTCCTAAAATGTATCTGTACTTAAGGGCTGCAGTTCCTTTTACGCTGTGTAGCCAGACAAATTCTCTACCAGATGCTCTCAATAAGTCAGAGCTGACTTTATAAGCAACATGTATTCACTGGAAATCTGGGCTAAGTATTTTACAAGTTGTTGCATGTGTGTTAACCCTAGCACCTTTCACCAAGTAGCAATTAATTTTATTAAAAGTGAAATAATTAGAATTATGATCTTGTTCCCACTAACAAAGGGAAAGGAAGATGCTGTCAGCGTGATTGCAGGCTGTTCTGAGATCACGCTGATTTACACCCATGCAGCTCTGGTTAGTATCCATTATCGGTAGGAAAGAATGCATTTTACCAGCAGTAATTTATGGTCAAGTGTTACAAAAATAATGATGTTTAGTCGCGGTATCTGCTAACCTGTACTGCACTGATGGCTTAATTCATAGCCTCATGGGGAGGTCTGCCTTCCAAACCATTGATCTTTGTATTTCCCTGTGCTTTCTGCACCCAAATATGTTTAGGAGTGGAGTGAGAAACTGAATCCTGGAATTTGAATATTTTTTGAAGAGTATATGAAAAATACTCTTTAAAAATTAGCACTCCTTGAAAGTTTAGGGGGAAAGTTTCAAAATCTCTTTTGCAAGTGGGTTGCATTTTGGATTTAGCTGGATTCTCGTTGCATTGTTCTTTCTGTGGATTCCAATTAGAAAGGACTGAGCATTTGTTTGCTTCTCTAAACTTCATTTATGAATTATTGTTTAATTGCTACCATTGCTGATTAGTTCAAAGTACGCGTAATAGGCATTATTAAGGATGTATGTTGCATATTTGTGATTAATCCCCACTGATTTGATAAATGCTCATAGTGTTTGCTTTGGTTGTAACCCTAAGTGTGTTAGCACTTCAAATGCAGGCTTGAGCAATGTGTTAATTTCACCTTATTTTTAGAAGATTGTCAGTTTTGTTGTTTCTGTAGCTATGGAGCCCACGTAAGGAAGCCGTGGCCTTCCATTACCCAGCTGTTGGACTAAACCCCTTCTGGAATCCCCATTATGTCCAGCTGTTAGGCTCAGATAGCTTCAGAAGCAAGTGTATTGCTGCGATACCAGGGGTATCCACGAGGACACGTATCGCTTCTGAAAGAGCAACGTGGGCCTCAGAGGCTCTGATTTAGTTTCAAGGGATGTTGTCAAAGCTGTGGAAGCCCCAAAATTGCCCTTACAGGCTGGTTGTCCTGTTCTGGAAGACCGGTTTTCAATAGTGCAGGTGAGCACACGATTTTCCTCAACAAGCTGTACCAGGGCTCGATGAGTAAATAAAAAAGCAAAAGACACAGATCAGTGTTTCTGGGAGACTTGATGTATTTATGTTGAACAGACCTGTGCATTTCACTTGAAGGAGAAGCGCACCTGGTGTTGTTGGCCAGATACTTGGCAATAGCCGGATTATCTTTTGTAATCAGAAGAGATTTTATGTTATGCTTTTTTAAAAGTGAGCACCGATGTGACATTATTTTTATGTGCCAAAGGGCCCTGTTTTACCAGCACATATTCAGAAGGTTCTTAGATTTGATAAATTTGAGAGGGGGTAAGCCTTGCAGTGGGATTGCTGACATCAGACACAGATCATACAGATACAAATTGCATTATCTAGAACCTCTTTATTCCGATTTTGGGTTGTGAAGTCATGGGTGAGCCTGGCAGACTGTTGATGCAAATTAGGATGTGGAGTTGAGGTCATCATCTGTTGATATCTCAATTCTCTACAAGTGAAATAGTGATGATAGCTATTTCTTTGTGCCACTCTTTGTCCACCTTCTATATTTAGGGTGTCAGATCACTGCAGGAGGAGACTGCCTCTTTCTAGGTGCGTGAATACTTAGCTCTGATCTTATTTTTGTTTTGTATGACACAAATAGCAAGTAGTAATAACAAATGTAAAAGCTTGTCTTCACTTTCAGTTCCTAAAACAGTAGTGGAGGTATCAAACAGTGTCTACAAAATAGAGGGTGCAGACTTTGAGTGTGGATATTGAGGGGAAGAGACAGCTTTGTGGGAGCCTTGCTGAAAGAAAGACTGTGTTTGGGGAGAAGGAGCGGAGGTTTGGAAAGGAGGAAGGAGAAACTGCCCCTCTTTGAGGGAGGAGGCATGCCTGGGGATGGGGTGTTGTGTAAAATCTTCAGCAGAGGAGTGAAAGAGGGCATTGAAGGCTGAGGCTGAGGAGCAGGTTTGCTGGCAGTGCTGGCCATGTTGTTTTACAGGGTGGTGTCACTGCCAGCAGTGTTGGTATCGCTTTGGCCTTAACTCATTTCTGGTAAGTGTCGACACTGAAGAGGGGCGCCTAGGTCTTACCTCTCCTCTGGGCAGAGGATTTGGGCAGGCACCTCCAGCACATGGTGCATCCTGCTTGGGGTCTACACCACCCTCTGGAGATACCTCCGTCTCCTGACTAGAGCGGGAGCCCAGGACAAGTGGGTGCCCAACTCACGTTATTGGTTCCTATGTGGTGGTGAATTAAATGGTTCCTCTTGCCCCTATCAACACCATTCCTTCCCCAATGAGAGGCCTTCCCAACCCAGAAGGTAACGGAAAAAAACCAAGACTGAAAACAAAACCATTTTTTTACACTGTGTTTTTACCTGTTTTATTTATGCTTTGACTAGAAGTGTGTCAGCATTTTCAGGAAAGACAACAAGCAGACTGTTTCATCCCATTCATAGTTTGATTTTTGCAGATTTCTGCACTCATGGTTTTTTACAATACAAAAGAATTTGGATTTTTTTTTTTCATTCTTGCAATACATTTTTTTTCTATGACAATCTATGAGTTTTTCCTGCCTGGTTTTGTTTTTTTGAAAAACAATTGTTCCTGGCTTTTTATTTTACTTTTTTGTAACCAGCACTCACCCACCTTGTCCTATAAAAATTAAATCAGATGGATCATGTCAGAGATCAGCTGAGCTGGGATGAGGTATATTCTTTCTTAATCTGCAATGCTGTTGTAAATGTAAAACATATTTTTTTTTTACACAGTTCCTACGAAGACACTGCTTGAATGAGCAAAATGTATAAGTCATTTTAATCGGAGGATTTGTATGAGTAGTGATTACTTTTTTGCATTGAAATATGAGCCTAACTTACCTAGAAGAAAATGTTCTGGCTCTGCACAGGATTCACTAGACTGTGCATTCAAAATGGATTTCTTTCAGGACCTTTTCCTTCATCATAGTTCAGAATTGCCTTAGTGAATGCTCATTTTTTGAAATACACCCGCCTTGATTACACACAGGGACACAAATTTTCAGGAGGCAACCTTGAAGAGCAACCAGTGTTGGCTTAACTCTGCTCCTGGTGATAACTACAGAAATTATACCATTGATTTCAATGGGAACAGAATTAAGGCAACCGTAAGTACTTCTGGAAATATTACCTCACAGTTTTAATCAACTATAGCAGTTAACAAAAAACCCAAAAAGATAAATAATAATAATAATTGAGCTCTGACTGCTTAAAAAAAGGGAAAATCCTTTAAAATCATGTAAAATAAAACCTGCTTTTTTGTAGACAGGCAATACTGAGTAAGCAGGAATTCATGGTCTCATTTAGATGTGAATTGTACTTGAATATTTGAATGAGGATTGATCATAGGCCTAAAACACCTAAATACTTTAAAATATATTCATAAATAATCATTCTTTATACATCATAGTTGTTCTTACTGCATGTCAAAAACATGGACTTCTGTATTCCCCAAGAAAGAAAAATGAGGGATTATTTTTGCTTTTGGCACAAAAAAGTAAAAATAAAGAACTAGCACCACCCTTAAGGGAGTGCATGGAATACCACCAAATTGGTCTTTATCTGCCTTAGCTTTTTTTTTACAAAAGTCTTAAATATAGGTTAATATGTAAACACTGCGCACGCACTGAGAGTTTGATCCTGGCCTGTTGAAATCAATGGCAAATTTCCCATTAACTGCAGTAGTGCAAGATCAAGCTCCAAGTTAGTACGGTACGTACAAGCCTAAGTCATTGAGGGAGCCATGGATTCAGGAAAGCAAAAGCTCAGGTGCCCATTTCAAAACCAGCTGCTGGAGGAATCAGACTTTGCGCCGAAAACCTTCCTGCACATGTTGGAGTTTTCTTGATGGAGAGGGTATTCATTACCCGCCAACAGTTCTGCTTTCCCTCTCCTTGCAGTGTATCGTCTGCCAGATGGTAGACTTTCATACTTAGTCACGTAACGCCTGTAAAGACACAACATGGTGGTCTGGCATGAGCAAATTTATGCAAAATCTGTATCCTGTAGGTGAGGCTAGAGATAAACACTTTACATACAGACGACATTACACTTCCACAATGTGTAGGTATAATCAGAAGATGGTTTAGTATCTGCAGAATAACAGATACTGTTTTCTTAGGATTTCCTGGAGATCCTCGAGTTCTTTAATTCCTCTCAGGCTTGCCATCTTGTGGATCAGAAAAGCCTGAATGGAAATCTGGCACAGGCTCTGCAAATGTTATCGCCCTTAGGTCTTAGCAAATAGGGATTAGGAGGGCGTAGTAAACCCAGCTTCTCACATGGCAATGCAATCACTACTCTTTGGCTACTGGAAAGCATCTTTTTTACCTTATTGTGCGGTTGTTCAGCTTTCAGGAAAGTTGGTGCCTCAATATGATAGAATACAATGGTTGCAAGAGCTTAACACACCAGGTACTTTTGTTGACACTAGTAAATAGCAGATGATGAAGAAAACTTTCCACTTCAGCTAGTTTATGGCTATGCACTTCCTCTCTCAACAGTGTAATAGAGAACTACTGCTGACAAAGTTTTAGGTCACCATCAGAACTGATCGTACGCGAGGGGACCAGTGTCCTGCCACTTCAGTTACTTTACTTGCAAAACCAAATTAGAAAATTGGACTAAAGTGCACATTCAGAGGAAGCTGTGATCTTCAAAGATTCATCTCGGGGTGAGGGACAGAGAAGAATGGGTTAGCAGAGAGGTTGGTGTGTGTAACAGCCTACACTGCACCTGATTGTGTTAGGCTGAAATTTGGCCTCTGTTGTTAATCTCTCATGGTTGTGAACACCAAAAGTTCCAGATTCAGCAGCTGGCTGGAAGGATGCCTCAGAAATTGTGTGCTCTTAGTTCTTACCTGAACGGAGACTCGACTCTGTCCATCTGCATACAGACTAAAAATGGGTACTGTGAAAACTGCACCGTGGAGATGAAGTCTAATGCCGTTTCTACTTCCAAAGTGGTTTCCATACCAGTTTTTACAAAGAAGGAATCCACCTCAGTGTTACCAGCTATAAACATGGCTACCCTGCAAACAAATTCAGGCATTACAATTAATTCAAAACACATTAAGAAAGAGGAAATTAAATTGCAAACAGTCCTACCATCCATACATAAAAACTGCCCTCAAAGGAGCCTGTTCTTCAGGTAAAGGTATATAAATTCAGATGAGACCAGTGGGAACTGGTATTACCCAGGTGGAAAGGAAAAGAGAAGTACAAGTGTTCTCCCATGCACATAACTTATTTAATCTTAACTCATCTGCAAGGTCTTTTATATTTAAATTCTTCTCATTGGGACTACCGGGGCTCAGGAGCCTGAGCTCTCTACAGCTATAGCACATGCTGGGAGTATCTCACCGGTTCTTGACGTTGGTTTTGGATTCCCTGTACCACAGGCTGAACTCCATCCCTCCCGAGATGTCGATGGCCAGGCCGCCCAGGAACTCCGCGCTGGCCCTCGGCCCGGACTGCAGCTGAATCTCCTAGAGCCATCAGAAAGCACAGGTAACTCCCTTGTTACTGACTGCAGACCTCAGTAATTTCCTTACTCCCGTTTGTGCTACGATCTCACCACTTGTCATTTTGCAGGAACAAAAAGGAATAGAGGGCTTTTCTGAAAGGGTGGACAAAACACCCCTGATGTACCTCACTCCCTAGAAAACGGGATGAAGCTAAGGCAAGGTGCCTTGCATCCTTCCCCTCTTCCCTATGTGCCAGCTGGCATAATTTTTGCAAGGAGTATCACTGCAAGGAATATCATGGCCTCTGTCTCCAAGAGCTACCACGCAAGCCTCACGGAGGCTCTGCTGGCAGTCCAGCCAAGTCAGATTAAACCCCTCGCTGGAGCCCCAGCAATGGCGCAGTGCAGCGTGACTTTCGCAGCACACCTGATGGCAGCCTCGTACTGGCAATAGGATGCAAAGTGCTGCAAGCAGTCGTGCGGTGTGTAGTGGCTCTGAACCCACCGTATGGCAGGAATTACATCTTCAGTGGCTGGGTGGCCAAATCCATAAGATAATGCGCCTTAATTGCCACTGTGAATTTGCATTTAATGCATTTTCCATCAACCATCAAGTGTGCTCATGGCTGCTTGAAACCTGTACGGCTGGACTGGAAACACATCACATGGAGTCCGTTTCGGAAGTGGTAATATAGCTCAGGGTCATGGCAGCTCATTACTTTTAAGTTTTGACACACAGCCAAGATTTTAAGGTTCACTCAGCTTGGCAATCTAACTCACTTTATACAGTTGTCCTGCTTCCCTAAGAACTAGTGGATTAATTCACTGTTTTAAAAGAACCATTAATTTGGGAAAAGTTTATTTTGATCATGTCCCTCATGTACAGGACACTTCCTCCTCTCTCCCAGCTGGTTTTCTCCCTCCCCCCGGGTTTCTGTGCCTGGGGTATTCTCAGCACCTGTAATGCCACAGGCATTTGTAGGATGTGCAAATACCCAATTTCCTCCCCCTTTTTGATGTCCAGCCACCTTAAAAGTCTCTCTTCTCTTCTTAGCTATTCTGTAGCCCAGTAGTTCCAGCTAATACTGACCCAAGATTTAAGAAAGAAGCAAGCAGAGACAGTCTGGCTTCCTAATCCCTATAGCAAGGAGCAACATTTGGGAAAGTTTTTATTCAGAGCATTAAAGTTTTCCTGGTGTAATCAAGGACTTGGATAATTATAGTGGCTGTATATGGTTACTTCACCTTTTAGGGTAAATAAACAATCTCTGAAACAATCTCCTTGGCAGAACCAACTTGGCAGTCAGTTGCTGCTGAAGTGGGCTTGAGATTTAATGTAAGATTGCAGTGGGCTGGCTGTGGCTTATAAATCCAGCATGCCCCCAGCAAGTGTGGTCATACTGTGCTTTGATTTCTTATTTTCACCCAAGTAAAATTCATGGGTTGGAACTGTGGTCTTTCTGAAATCAAAGGGAGTTTTTCTACGGACTGCAATGGGGCAAGGAATACTTTCCTTGTCAGTCTGTTTAGGTGTGGAGATAAAGCTTGTTTTACTTTATTTTACCATGCTTTTAATTGGGACTGAATTGGTGGGTAGCTGTTAATGAGCAAGGAGGTAACAGTATACATTCTGGCAGAGACATGTACACACAACCAGAGGAGCAGTTATTTTTAGATGCATTGTCAAATTGCACCTAATAATATTAGAGTAGGCTTGGTTTGCAATGGCTGCACTGTTTAAGGCTTTAAAGGCTACCTAGAATTAAGTCAGGTTTGTTACTGAAACCAGCAGAGAAGCTAAGGAGCACTTGTCTTGTGTTTTACTAGCTCATCTATTTCCTTATTTAGAGCTTAGTCCTGTCCTTCACCTCATGTGCAAATCCAATCCAGGCTGATGGGAGGTGTAAATCACAGGGACCCAGCTTCCTCAGGAGCAGTATTTTCCTTTCCCTTCCTATTTTAAGCTTTGTGTGTCATTTGCAGTGGAAAATGTGATCCGAAAGATCAGAATCGGTAGTTTGTTACTGTTTAAAATGCTGAAATGTGCTATGTTTCAATTAAGAAAAGTTTCTTTATGTACTGCACTGACAGTGCTACTGTAATGCAATACAGAGACGGCTGAAACAGGCACTTCTTTGGGAACTGGCTATCTTCCACTGGGGTCTGGCTTTCAAATGGTTTCTCTGACCTATTAATACAGTATTTAATTTCTCTGTGCTTCTGGCAGGTGTGTTGCCTAGGAGAAATATTAACACTACTGAACTTTAATGCAGGTGACCTAGGAGTCTCAAAACAGTTTTATGAGAGCTGTTTATTTTATAGAAGGAATTATAACTTCTGGATGGTTATTCTTAGCCCTCAAACAACACTGTGAGAACTGGCAATGGCTGTAAAATACACTCTGATTTCAGTTTGTGGAGTTATGTGAGAAAAGATGTTACAGATGGTGGGTGGGAGTGTAAGCTTTAGAAGCAATATTATTAACTTGGAAATCACCTCTCCAAAATATGCCTGTTGTGATTACTGCAGTTGTAAAGTTAATGAAAGGAAGCTATTTTCCAGAGGTTTCCAGAGTTATTTAGTAGATTGACAGCACTTTGAGTACAACTCAGTTTTGGTCTTTCTGTGCAAAATGATCCTTATAAACAGCAATAGGGGAGCAGAACTTTTCTAATATTTAAAAATCACTTTTCTCAAAATCAGGCTGCACCAATGCAAAAATCGCAACCCAAATATTACATGAGTTCTTTTCTGACAATTCAATTGCCCCATTTTTAAGTTCCAGTCTTGGCTTCCAAGCCATCCTTTTGATGTTTGATCTCAACTGTGCTGTCTGTATTTCCAAACCAAATAGGCGTTTGGTTTTTGCCTGTTCTGAAATCACACTGCGGCCAGCTGTGGCACACTGAGTTTTGGTATCATAGAATGGGCACTGTTTCCCATGCCTGGTTTTCTTCTTTGAAAGAAGATAAATCCATGTTTGGCTTGGTTGTCTACAGTATGAATTTGTAAAGGGGCTTATGTTCTGGGCAAGGCCTGTCCATGCTGGCCAGGGAAAGTGGAGGTAGTACTCAACTATCAAGAAGCTAGATTAATTACAGCTCTCTTGCACTGTTTTTGATCAGTTCCAGTGTTACACCATTCACACTTCCATTCTGACAGTGTTTTCTGGTACAGTTGTAATCACAGTTCAAGAATTTGACAGGTGAAAGCATTTCTAATGAAGCTTAACTGGGTTATGTGGGAGTGCCCAAACCGTGTTGATGTTGCTGTTGACCTGGAACATAGCTGTAAAACCATTGTTAGAAAGATGTGCTGTGTTTAAAATGCAGCTCAGCCTGAAGCTGTGTTCAACAGTGCTTTAAACAATTTTTGCCTTTGTGGGATGTAGAGGTAAGAACAAGTGCCTTTTTGGTTGTGAACACCCACTTTTGGTTGTGTCCACTGCTTGAGTCCCAAAGAGCTTAGGCAGCAACTGTGCTAGTGGCAACCCAAGAGAGAAAGCAGGGTGGGATCCCATCGCATCACACTGCTGCCAAGGCTTCCAGAGAGTCAGTGACTGACTGAAAATGTTACACCCTGATATTGTTAAAAATGGCACGCAGTCCAGCCCTGGTGTGCCCCAGACTTTTGTGAGGTTCTCCAAAGACGAGGAGTAGAGAATCTGCTGGCTGGCAGAGCTCTTGGGATGCCCAGCCAGCTGATTCAGCCAGGGTATGTATGGAGCTTGGTGCATGCACAGCAGTTGGAAATACTTAGTTCTGTAAACAGCATGCTCGTACGCTCAGGACTGGACATGATTATCTTTCTCACCTCTGCAGTCTGTTTGTTAAATAGGTCATGGTAAAGTTTTTGCCCATAATCTGCATATGAATTGTAAAGCATTGTTGGAATGAGGTTTAGTTAGCCAATTTCTGCACTACGTGGGAAGCCCTCTAGACTTATAATACCGTTACAAAGGGGCTGAGCTGGGTTCAGGATGGGGACAGCTGTCATGTCCAGAGGCTGTTTCTGTGTAATTTTGATCAGAGTGGATTTTCTCATCATCTGCTTTTGGCATTTTCTTTTGCCAAGTATTAAAGGAGAAAAGTAAAAAGTAAAGTTCGAGCCTGCAGATGTTTCATGAGCTGAGTGCTGCTGTTAAATCCACAAGTTCTAAGGAGATCCCTGCTTGGGAAGAACAAAAATATCAAACCAAATGCTGGCCCTGCACTTTCAGAGAGACGTCTAGATTTTTAGTCCTCCAATAATACATTATCTAGCTGGTTATATTTGTATATGAAAAATATATGTATTTGTATATGTGTAATCCTCACTTTAATTCCTCGTTTTGCCTAGCAATAAGCATTTGAAATTTAGACCTCTTAGCATTGTTCTTTGAAGGTTAGTTATCTGGGAAAGTTTGAGTACCAGTGATTCATTCATTCAGTACCTGACAGTTATTGCCTAATTGGACGTAAGGTCTCTGGACAACTTGTGAAGAGGAAAACTTAGGTGGTCACATGGGACAATACTATATTACAAGAAACTGTGGGAGGGGAGGCCATAGCTGACAGCAATATGAGTTTTCTACAGGAAATCTAACTCAGTTGGATTTGCTTTTATTCAGTGTCACTTTGTTTTCTAGAATGATATGTGTTCTCACTTTTGTCCTAGATTACTTTTCATGTAATTTCATTCTGTTTTTTAATACCTGTGACTTTTCTATTGCTCCCATAGTAAGAGAAGCCTATATAACATTGATCAGGTTTATCAGCATTGAAAAGAAAGAAAATAAGATGTCCTACAGTAACAGTGTGGGGGAGGGAGCATCTGTGCTTAAGAGACAGAAAAAGAAGCAGTGTGCTATTAGTACCTGTGAGTAATCTGTCAGGAGGATAAGTCCTTTCACCACGTTAATGGGATCTCCAGTTGCTGAGAACATTTTAGACATTAAATCACCGTACCCTTGGAAAAATGTAACTGGCCTGAGTTGGACATCGAACAGAATGGCTGACATGCCAGCGAAGGAGTCCAGGTTTTCCTCGCCTTCATCAGGAGTTGCAGCTATTATGGACTCCAGACCTTGAGCTTCAAGTACCACCTAAGAAGCAACAGTGACACAGAATCAATGAAAAAACTCTGCCTGACCGAGGCTGTTAACAACCCTACACATTTTCTTAATGTCTAAGAGCCTAACTCTAATTTTTGTAGCTGTAGATGAAAAAGTATGAGGTTAAGACTTAAGGGAACTAGAAAAATGGAAAATAAAATAATCTCATGGCATGTTTTTTCCCTTTAGATGCAGGCAGAATTTGCCCACATGTAGATCACAATCCCGAGCCTACTTTCCTTTCAAACAAATTTTCCTTTATTCATATGACTATTTTCCACAGACAGTTGGGAGGAAAACCCAAAGATGTTCCACTGCACAATTTTTGTCCTGCAGAAATTTAGGAGGATTGTAATATTGAAGGTACTTGCCAACATTAAGAAAAGTCCAAAACAGAGGCATCTCATTTAAATCTATTTGATTCGTACATTTGATCCACTCCTTGTATTTCCATTCTATGTTATACCCAAAACACAGGACTTGATTTTACAAACTCACAAAGCTTTTACTGATTACATCAGATAAACAGTATAGGCTTTAATCAGAGACAGAACTTCATATATGATAGAGAACAAAACACTTGTCTTTTTGGTTAGGGCAAACATGTGCCTCACTGGCTGTTGTGAGTTTCTTTTTCCCCTGTTATTGGCTTGTGCTCTGCCCAGTGCAGCAAACCTTATGGTCTTAAGCATTAGCTGAATTGATTTAGAAGCTGTAAGAAGAGGACCACATACTGGCTTAGTTTTCATGTACAGTGTGGCAGTTACCTGGCTGGCATGAAGTTCAGCATTTCTATCGAAAATATGGATGTTCATGTTACTTCTCCTTAAAATGCCAGAGCCTGAATAGAGGATGTCAAGGCTGTATGTGGATGATACATCAGGACCACCTTAATTAAAAAAAGAAAGAAGGCACCTGTGACTAAACTCGTGGATTAATCAAATGTTTGGGAATACAAACAGGGTTAAAAGGCAATTTCATGGTTACATACGTGTAATATAGCCAGAGTAGGCAGAGGAAGAGCCCATCTTGGAGAAGCGATCATAGTTATGAGCACGCATGTCCTTCAGGACTTGCCGAACTGTTTTGCTGTGGTATTTCAAAACAAACAAACAAACAAAAACACAGAGACACAAAAATGTTATGTTACCAAATGTATTACTGTTCCGTAGAAATATCAAATTTGAGAGAGGGTGAATTTCCCAGTAGGAAAGAGGGTCTTCAAAACCCTCACATTTTCCCACTAAAAATCTGCCCTAACCCAGAGTCTCTTTTCCAATTTCAGCTACTCCTGCAGCCATAGCTAGAAAGGCAAGCAAAGGTTGTGCTTGAAAATTAATGGTGTTGACAAGAAGAGATATTTTGATTATTTTCATTCTAGTGCTGTGATGTTTAAAATTTTTCTGGTTCGCTGGTTCTTAAAATATAAAAGCAAGGGCCCCACTGAGAGAATTAAGACCAGCAGATGACATTTCTTACAGTAATGCAAGTTAGATGCCTCATTCTTATTTGTACCTCTGAAAATGTGAATAGCTATTAAATGAATGTCATTGAAATGCAGAGATTTATTCTGAAATATCAATACTTAAATGTGACACAAAAATCAGGCGTCCTTTTATACTATCCTTAAATTTTACAGTAGTAATTCATGAGAACCTGTGTGTTCTTTGGGTTTCTGCAAAGAAGTCAGGATGAGCTGTATTTATTTATACTGAACTTAACGTACCTTGAAGGCATTTCAAAGTGAAGTATATCTTGGATCATGGAGAGCATGTACTTGTTCATTTCCAGAGGCAGTTCACCAATGGAGAGCAGGATGTTTTTCACTTCCATGTAGGATGGGTTACTGTTTAAGATGATAGCAGCTGCAGTGGTTCGCACTGTCTTTTCATGGACTTTACGATTCTGGTGGTATATCCTGTTCATTGTTCCTTCACCTGGTCAGGAAACAGATTATTCAGTCAGTGCTCACACAGATGACTGGGCAAAGTACAGATTGGAATCTCGTTTATATCAGCTTAAGCTAGCTCCATAGCTAAGGCTAATACATAAGGATACATTTTCAGCACCCTGTTTTTCATGGTCCTTTTGGAATGTACGAGACACGTATAGCTCAGTGACCACATGGGCAAGTGGGGCATCTGTTATGTTCTCTCAGCCACAGTCCAAACACAGCCTTCCACACTGATTTGCACAGCGGGCTGTAAATAAGTAGGAGCGCTAAGATCAAAATACTGTGGCAGTGGTAAGATCAAGAGAGAGATTTCCTTCACTGTTAAGGGAATGCGTACTTTAAAAAAATCAAGAATCTTGCAATTTTAATTTTCTAGATAGTGCCTGTCCCTGAGAAGGTCGTGACACATCTTTGTTACAGATAAGTCCATGGAGAGCCATGTAGCCCCACTGACAGAATGGCCTCCGGCATGTTCATTGCAGAGCAGCACCCTGACAACCTCAGTCACAGCTGCCAGCAGTAGGTATGAAATGGGATGTAGGGTAATGCAGCAGAGGCAGGACCTCATGTTCCACTATTTTGTATGTCTTCTCTTACTCTTGGAGGCTGCAAGGTAAGATGCAGCTATTTTACCCTTCTCTTACTTCATGCATTCTCCCTGGCTATGTGAAAGCACAAGAAAGAACAGGGGTTACGCAGGTGCCCAAACGTTCCTAATGTCTCCTGTATATCACAGAGAAGGCAGGGCTCTTGCGAAGGGAGCCCAGTTTTTCCTGCAGACTGCTTGCCACCTTTGATGGTTGTGTGTGACTCTGGAACCAAAGGCTGACTAGCACCGGCAGTCTAGGAGCTGGGATTTGGCAAGCAGGAATGTATAGAGTTTTCTGGCTGGAACTGAAGTGTGTATAATAATTTCCTGGAGGTAAAAAAACCATACGTGAGGCATCTTTAAAAAGAGTGGGACTGACAAATGAACTCTGTTAACTTATACTTTATGGTTAATACAGTCTCTTGCACTTCTTTTCTTGGGCAGTATATTTTCTTACCTCTTTGGTGAGAAAAGAAGGATCATATCTCTGTAAGGCAGTGGCAGCAAGACTGCTGATGGGCCCTTCTTCTGACTCGGCATACTTGAGAAGCAGTGGAATTGCTTCGGGAAGGAGTGCGTTCTTCAGTGCCAGCAGGTACATCCTCACATTGTCATCTTTCTTAGCCTTCTCCAGTCTACTTAGAATCAGCCTTTTGGCTTCCACAACAGCCTAAAGAAAATCAACAGCATGTTTAAATGGTGATCATAAACCTACCTTTTTCCCTCACAGAAGTAGGAGGGATGGTTTCAAAGCATCATTGCACAGGGTTAGCAAAGGTGTCATTCATAAACTGTATGTCGACGGCTTCCTTCAAGCATAACCAAAGTGGCTATAGCCACAGTGACACCTGGTCCACAGATTTCTCATTTGCTTGCTGCTCCTGCCCTGATTCAGGGACTTCACAGGTCTTACATGTGGGGCCAACATGTCCCCACAAAAAAAGACAAGGGAAGTGTTCTTTAGTGCTTCATAACATAATGTTGTAAGAGTGCTTGGCAACTAACAGGGGAAGGAAAAAAGGATTCCTAAGGGCCATTCAGGTGCTCTGTGTCTTTTCAGCAGTGTGCTGCAATCCCGAACAGCACAGATCCAGCAGGCAGCAGTGCCTTGTCTGATCGTCCTCATCCTCTATCACCAGCATCTACTCAGTACATGGTCAAGATGATAGCCTTCCTCCTGGGTTGTTCTATGCATGTTTGGGGCAGAGTTGAGTACTTAAACCAATGAATTTTCTTCACAGAGCTGACATAACCTAAGGTGATTGCAAATATTAAATAGATCCTGAGTTTGCCAGTGTTTCTCTGAGGACATGCAAAGCTTTTGGACAAGGGAGTACAAGTACTGCTTCTGCTGACAGACAAGGCAGTGAGAAAAAGTTCTGTCTGGGAGAAATCCACAGAAATGGGAAGAGACCAGATTAAAGCCTAAAGCGGACAAAGTAGATGTCATTATTTAAAAAAAACAAACAACCCTCTGTCTACCTAACATAGGAGTTTATGGGCTTATTTTAAAACAGGGGGGAATATGCTTCCCGTGTCTTTCATGCTCTCCCAGTAACATCAGCAGGGATCATTCATGTGTGTTGCAGACTAGAATTTGGCCAGCAGTGAACAGCAGATACTCACTGGAAGCTTGCAGCCTTCTCTGTCACACAGCTTTCTGATGTGCGCTCCCATGACAATGACAAGGGTTTCTCTCATCTCTTCATTTGCGATATCACCCTTGAACTTAGCCTGTTATGCAAAAGCAATGCTGTTAGTCTCTCTGTCTAAATGTGATGAACCACAGTCTGTAGTGGGCTGAATACCCTCCCTCACTTCCTGTGAACATTAGTGCAATGCAAAGGCAGTGATGACCACAGTGGCCTGGGCTCAGGCTAAGCAGAGCCTATGCTCTATCATTATATATAATAACTGACTGCCATTTTCCCCTTGAGTTACATTCAGTGTCTCAAATAGTGGATTCATTTTGAAGCGATGTTTAAAAAAAAAAAAAGAATATTAAATGGTTACAGGACTTTGATAAGGCAACAATCCAACAATCCTCAAACTGTTTTGGTAACACTCAGAATTATGTTTGTTTTCCAAGTAGTAGATATTGATAACATTTTACAAAGTAAACAGACTTCAGTCTGGACCTATGAATTTTTGTTTTTTCCAGGCTATATGCTACCAGCACAATTAAAGGAAACCCTGGAAGGGATAAAGAAAGGAAAATTGGAAACAGCAACAGTCATTTCTTCTTTCCTTCCCCTTTGACAGGGATGAGGCTAAAGAGTATTAACTCAGTTGTATTTGTTTTGTCCTTCAACTTACAGTTAAAGATTTCAGGAGCATTTCACTGGGGTGAGAAGCAAATCCACAGGCATACAGGAATCGCTCCTGCAGGGCAGAAGTGCTTGCATCCTTAAAGTCAAGGAACTCCAGTATGGCCTCCAGAGATGCTGGGGTCTGAGCAGATGTTACAGCATCCACTACCTGCGGACTACAAAGAAGTGGAAATGAACATATCATCGTAATGAGCTAGAAAATACTGAAAAGACTGCTGCATATAGAAAGAAAGAAGCTAATGTCCTGAAAGATCTCTTCATTGCAGGTAAGAGACAGAATTTTTTACTCTTGTTGGAAAAAACTGTGTCCCTGAATTCTTCCACCTCAAAATGGTAGATGAACTCCAGAAATTATTCATGTCCATGGATAATAATATTTGAATTTATGCAAATATGGGACCAAAAAAGTATTAAAAAAACAGAACTATCCAGAGTGTCTTAAAGTTTACAGGACAAGCTTGTAAATGGAAAAAGGTGTTTTATTTCTACATACACAATGGCAACTAGAGAACAGGCTTCTACGCTACCTGAGTTACTCTCAGGTTTATCTCTATTGTTAACAACTGCTATAATTTGTTTGAAAGACCCTGACTGTATGGTGGGACTCAGGAATGCTTTCCAACTCCCAAGTCTAGGTGCGCATGCTGTTCACACCCAAGCTCTAATATTAGGACAATATCCAGCATGAGCCATCCCCTTCTTTGCTGTATTTCCATTCGAAGGAAACAAATGGGCAAGTCAAGAACAAGTTATAGAGTGTTTCAGAACAAGCAGTCGGGATGAGAACCTTTGGGTAAGCTACAAAGCATGTTTGCCTTGCATTGCAGATACAATCTTGGTGGCTGAAGGGTGTGCTGCAAATATATTATACTACAAGAACAAACACAGCTTTAAAAAAAAAATCCTTTTCCTGTAGACAGTACTGAATACTGTTTTTGCATTGCTAGGACATCACCAGTAGAACTGAATCTGTTTGCATGCAATTTGCCCTTCTGCAGTTTTAAGTAACTTAAACCTTTTGAAAGCTTGTTCATGATGACTTACAGAAGTTCTTTATTTTCACTTCTAATAATCTGCAGTATCTCCTCTTTTGTAGCTTTTCTGATGTTCTGAATGAAGGACAAAAAACTTCTTGCTGCTTCAGCTTTGGAAAGTTTTTCAGGATACATATGTTCTCTGATGCTCTGCCAGTGTTCAGAAAGCTGCAAAATATTTCACATTATGTCAAATCTCTCAGACTGTGGTTTCAGTTCTCAAAATCAGACTTACTAAATGCAGATATGTGGGCCAGCTATTGCTCAAATTAGCTGAAATCCAATAGATTGCTGATCCTTTAGCTAAGTATTATTTAATTTATGATATCCCAGCACAAATATCTTTGAAACCTTTGTATAGCTGTCTCTCTTCCAACACTTTAGTATTTTCCTGATAATGCACATTGCCTCAAACGCAATCTATTTTGGAACAAAACATGATTATTTATACTGTAACTGGAATAAGGTGAATTCTCTTCTTTTGCAAATTTACTGTGCTTTCTGGTGAATACAGTGTTTGCCTTCTGTTCCCATTTTCTCCTAAGTCAGTTTTTTTAAAGTGGGAGATGCACAATCCCCAATTCATAAATTAATCATATTTTCTTAGAAGATCGTAATTTTGTAAGTGGTTAGCGTGGAACAGGAGTAAATGTCCCATAATTAATTCCCATTTCTTATTCATAAACCTGCATAAGATGGGGAGGGATTTGTGGTTATTGTAGAAAATGATAGGTAACATGGTATTAGAACAGGTATCGGCTTCTTCATATGTTGTTGCTGTATTTATTCCACACACCACATTTTTGACCTGAATGAGCCAACATGGTACCAAAGCACCTATATCTGTCCTTCCAGATACACTCCCATAAGAAACTGGTGCAGGTATTTTGACCTTTCCTCTCTCACTTGCCTTTGCCTCTGTTATCTCAAATTATCGAGAACATTCCTTGGTGAAAACTCAGCTGTTCTTTGCAGCACTGTTTACTGCAGTTTTCCCAAGTGGGAAATAACACTAGCACCTATTTGACCTTCACTAAAATACTTCCCCTCTTCATGGGTTTTGTATTAGGCAATAACACTTGAACCTGCCGGCAAATAGAAGTATCATTCAGCAGTACAGAGTGCAACTTCCATCAACTGTAACAAACAATAATTAGGCAACAATGATTGAGACATACGATATTTCCTGAGGATTAATGACCAGCTGGGAGGAGCTTGTGTTCTGAGGCACATATGGGTCTGTTAACCTCAACTGGTGATTAGTGCTTGGCACCAAGGTCAGTGTGGCTATTATAAGCTGAAATTGGATAAACATATGGGGCACTTCCTATTCCCCTTGTTGAAGTTGCACCATAGCCTGGCAAAAAATCTCTAACCTCATTAATCCTGTATTTTCTCCTGTGCAAAGCCCAGCTGTGCAGGCTGCTCTTAGTCAGCTTAGCCCATACCCTAGAGACGAGCAAGGTGGGAGATGCGAGCTGGAGCCATCTCAAGCAAAAGAGAGTGGAGACCAAGTCTTCCTCTTTGGGAGGGTGCTCTAACCATTCAGCTGCTACAAGGAGCAGCTGCTGTCTCCTGCAGTGGCCATGACTTTAAAAAACAGCATTCACAATTGGCTTTTGCAAGGCGCCTCATTCTCCTGATGTGAATGTCAGGCAGTTTGGATTGAATACCCCAATGATTCAGGCACAGATGCACACACTTCCACATAGCAATGCAGCCGAGCTCGGACACAAATCTCTTGTCTCTCTGACAGAGAGATCAGATCAGAGGTCTTGTGGGCACCCTAGGAAAATTCAAGCCAAACCAAGAGGTCCTAAACTGAGCAGGAGATGGTTCTGAATGTCAGTGCCTGACAGCTGCTTTACCAACCTACAAAGGTTGGCTGCACAAGACAGAACAAACCCACCTCAGTTTCAAAAGGGGCAAGCATCCGTTCCTGTAGGAACCATGAGCATAAAAAAAATGTAAGAACCATGAGCTCTTCTGAAAAGAGCATGCTTTATGATGACTAAACACAGAAATCTAGGCCTAAATTTAAATGTAAATGTTGGCCATAACCTCACAGAAGCTACTGCTGCCATCTGTGAAGTGGGGATAGTAATGGTTATTTTACCAAATTCATAAAGATAGAGATAAGACCTGTTATGATTTAAAAAGGGTTTTGAAAATGTAAAACTGTAGGGCATACCATGTCAGCGTGGCATTAATGTATACTATGATATATAAGTACCAAATGTTATGTTGCTGCTTTGGATACAGTGTTCTGTTTATAGACCCCATCTTTTCATAGCAGTTACTGTAAAATACAGTGAGAAAGCAGGACTTCATTCTCATCGTGCCATTAGGTTTATAATGACATAGCTCAGTCCCCAGGCAGTGCTCTGGAATTATACCCAATGTTTGTTATCTTGGTCTGGAAATTATCTCTATAACTATTGTGACAAACTTGGTTCCAAGTGACAAATTGGTCAGCGCAAACCCCGATGAGCAGAGTCAGGGAAAAAGCACCTGTCCCTGCTCTGTTTAAGATCCCTTGATGTTCCCTGCTCAGAACTGCTCCAGCACGCATGCAGCATCATTTCTATTTCATTTCCCCCAACATATTTTTTTACTTTCTCTGCGGCTCAACAAGCATTAGACAAGATAAATTATTACAGTGCAATGCTACTTCCAAATAACTAGCACAAGTTCCAATATAGTAAGGTATTTGTGCTCATAAGGAGTATCTCTGGAGGTTTAAAATTATGTGTGCTGAATAGAAGCCTTATCTCGCTTATCAAAAACTGACAGAGAATAATAATCTTTAAATTAATGTTCCCATTCACTGCTAAATTAATTCCGCAATGGTAATAGCATTAAAACTGTTTGCTAACAATCACTGTAGCAATTTATATTAGTTTATGATGAATAGCGTCAGTAAAACAAAAGATGATGCATTTACAGTACCAAGCTCTTAGTAGTCTTTAGATGTCTTAAATATAAAAAAACAAGGTAATTTTTTTTTTTTCCAGGGGAAAAAGGAGAACAGTATTGGACGTGCCAAGAATACTAAAGCCCCATTTTTAACTTATAAAATACCTATAAAGTCTTTTAAATAAAAGACTTTCTTCAGGGTCAGGCAGTAAGAAGAAGCTAGATATATTACCAACAAATGTTTAGCCTGCCTAAGGAATGGCTAACTACGTTTAATTTCGAGGAGCAGTTCAGCTCCTCCATGACACAATTGTTTATAAACACTAGCCAACCATCTTAAAAATAATTTCCCACTCCACTACCCAGAGAAAATAAGCTCCTGCCAACTCAAGCTTGGCAAAGATGAGATAAAACAAAAGGGTGTTGTATTTTCTAGTGGTCTTGAGAAATACTGCACTCAGTCTTTGAAAGAGAGCAAAAAGGTTGGTACTTTTAGAGGTAGATCTTAAAACACCCTTGTGTGGTGGAGCACCATTGCATCACTACCATGCTCCCCACTCCGGGGCTTATTTTAAATTGCTACGTTAGACATCTCCTAGTGGGCTGCTTGGACAGAAATTTCTTTCACACTTGTTTTGCTCAGCTAACCGACCTGAAGTTCAACAAGCCTGTGTTTACTTACTGAAGGACACTTTCTGCATTCGGATTTGACTGGCTCTGCTACTAGTGGCACAGCAACGTAATGGGAGTCCAAGGTCTTGATAACACTAGCGACTTGCTTCCCAGCGATCAGTCCAGGGCCAGCTTGCACTGACTTCAGTTCCAGTCTCTGCCTGTGTATCCATACAGTGAAGACACCATTAGAGCTCAACTGTTAAGGCAGAAATGCAGAAATCACAGCAGGAGGAAACAAAAAACCCCTCCACAGACCAAAAATACAGAACACAGACTTACTGAAGTCTTATTTTGAAATGTTCAGAACGTGGCAAGTCTATGGCTTTTTTAAGGTAACAGAAGTATCTGGTACCAGCAGAATTACTGCTAGAGGTATGTGGCATAAAATACCTAAATAATAGACTTTCTAAAGTATGGATTTATAGCACCTGGTAAATAGACTTCAGTAACCATATACATTCTGAAATGTTTCATATATTTGTTCTAAGAAGATATGGAAAGTGAGGTTTTGAATGTACATTTTAAAATATCGTAATACTAAGGAGATGCCCAAATCATTTATCTTGTATGAGTACCTCCAAACTTTCAGTGTTTTGTAGTCTAACACAGATCTAGGTTGCACTGTTGTTTCCTTTCTATGCAGCAGATTTTGTTTTCTATACTTCTGAACTTTCACTTACTAGAAATGGAGATCCATTGGAAGTATTTCTTAAGAAATGAGAGGACACAGAAACTGAACACCTACAGAAGTAATGTGTTGTTTAAAATGTTTTGGCCAATTCCAGCTGTTTTAATTTCATTTCTTATGAATGCCATTATTTATTATTTGCAGTATGGTAGAGCCCTTCATCAAAGTTGGACTAGGTACCATATGGATACAAAAGAGACCTAAATCCTTACCTAGAGAGTTTACAGCCTTAGATCTTGATGCTGTAAGACATACACATATAACCTGACTTGAACCACTAGTCCTGCTACCATCAATGACAGTCAAATCGCCCAACTTACTTTGAAACTATTTTGGCACCTGTTTTTCGTCGGAAATTCAGAAGCAAAACATAATTTTCTTCTGCCTTAATGGATTTAATGAAACTGTCTTCCAGCACATAAATTGTGGCAGATGTGGCTTTTGTACTGACATCTAAAATCTGAAAATAATTAAAAAATAAACCAGAAAAAGGGCTGATCAATAAACAACAGAATAGGAAAAGAGCTCACAGTTCCAAATCAGGGCAAAATTCGTAATGTAATAGAGCCAAATGAGGAAGGTGCATGTGGGTTGACAACATCTCAAGCTAAGCCTATAAACCAGGTTCTCAAGAATTCCTTCTGCAACAAGAAGCCACTCACTTCTGCACCATGTGTTTCAAATTCAATACGTACCAGGGGAAAAAAAAGGGGGAGGAGGGGAGGAAGTTATGGAGCAGGCTGCAACTGAGAAAATGCCCAGTACTACATTTAGTTAAAAATACACTTTAAATAAGACGAGAAGCTTTTCCAGGGAAATGTCTTGTAAATAAGATTGTCATGTTCACACCTGGGAAGCAAAGCCAGCCACCTTGCTTGATCTGTTTGTAAACAAGACGAAGTCTTTGTGGCAAGTGTGAAAATCAGGAATTCAGTCACAGTGTTAAGGCGGTTTATTAACAGAGTGTGTGCTACCTTTGTACTTCTCTGAGCTGAGAAAGGTCAGTTTCTGATGCGGAGAATCCCAGTGTCTTCAGCATGTATCCAGCCTACACTCAGTAGTAACTGCTTAGAAAGGCATTTACTAGTAGAGGAGGACCGTTAACACCATAGTAGGGCTTCAGTTACCTCTGCGGCACATCTCCTACATTACACCTGTGCAGTAGGGACACCTTTGACCTTCCAGGCAAGCCTGACTGGGTTCCATTCAGGAGTCAGCGTCTTGCCTGGCCTTTATTGTATATACTAAACGCTGTGACTTAGCAGCTAGGAAAAAGGTTACTGTTGTCACTGTGACTGTGACTGTATCTAGTATTTTCCTCCAAAGAAAAAAGAAGCCTCGCATCGATTAAAACTTCAGTACAGCCAGGACAAAAGTGCTGTAAATCTGCATAAAAACTAAAATATGTTATCGATGAGATCAAAAAATTATGTGAATTGGTGTGCTGTACTCAATGTCAGCTGAGCCAAGGTGGTTTACACAAGAGGAGAATCCTTTCCCTGTTCTCCCCATGGGTACTACATATGACGTTTGTACAGTAATACTACAAAATGGACATGTAGAATTTGCTTTCTGTAATGCAAGAAAGGACTTTTGAGAAAATGAGTAATAGCTACTAAGAATATATTTTAAATAGGCAGAACAGATTTTATTTTGTTAAAGAAATCATACCTGGTTCTGGCTGGTAAATCCTTGGTTTTCTATTTCACAGGAGTCCAGGGCTTTTATTTTAGTCACTTGATCTTGCCGCACATGGTAAGTAGTATTGCATTTCCCAGATATGTCCACCTTGGAAAAAAGAGTTAGATTAGGACAATTTCTTGAATTTATCTTTGGGACCCCAGAACACCTTCCAAAGATGAACCATTTTCTCCGCTGTTGGAATCTTGTACCTGAGATGCTGCACTGTTTGGATTTATTTACCAGTTTTGAGTGTTTCTAACTAGCTGCTTTGGATAGGCAGGGGTACTTTTCATTAGACGGCTATGAAGGAAAGTAACAATGTTTGTTTAAACAAAAAATTTAGGAAACACCTGGCAGCTGGCACTATACTCACAAATTCGAGTTAAATTCCAGCTTTGCTCATGTGGACAAATGTAGAAATTTAATACTGTAATGCAGGTTAAATGGATGCGGCTAAACCATTGCTAACTTTGTGTGAATACTCTGTTTGATTTAAAATGGCCTAATCCATTGAATTGAGTTTAGCAATCAACTGACTTTAAACATCAGTATAATCTCTTTTATAGTGACCTGGTTTAAGTTGGTTTATTACCAAATTCTGCTAAATTGATAAAAGTATTTTAAATCAAATGGATTTCACCAATTCTTTACGTTAATTGCAGCAACTTGACTTGTGTCACCAAATACTCAGAAGACTGTCTTTACGTCCCCAACCTCAAATGCGATCAAAGGGCTGATTCCTGTCACAGTTCATTCTTTCTGAAGTCAGCAGGAGACACAGGTCTGCCTTTCAGAGCAGACCGGGCTCTGCCTGTTTCTCTGATGATGATTATCTTGCCAGATATAGCACCATACCTCACGGGCAGCACCAGAGTGCAGCTGTAGCTGGAAAAGGCTAGCCAGACCTCTCTTAATATTTTGAGTAAAACCAGGTTCATCTTGATACGAGTAGAAGTTTTTGACCTGTAGGAATAAAAAACAAGTATATAACAAATCTGATTAAATGAGAAAGGAATAGTAAGGATCCTCTCTAGAAAAACTCCCTTTACTTTTTTTCTGTTTGGGAAGCTGAATTTGGACCTGTTGCCTTTATTTAAGCAAACTCCAGGGGCTGCAGGGGCTGCTGATAACAGTACAAACATGTTTCGGGCTTCAGCTGTACCTAAGTACAGTTTCAGTGCAGTGAGCATCTTTCCTCCTGTTAATTAGAGAGAATTTAGAAGGGAAACAGGAAACTTCACATAATTTCACAAGTCACTCATTTTTCTGCATAATCCTCAGATAATCCCTCCCCACAGGGGCATAATATCTCTTGCACTTTGATCACAGGTTACAAAAAACCCAGAATGAATCACAGATAAATCACAGTTAGAATGACTTAAATGACACGTCAAACACATCACAACCTTTGCACTTCATGGGTCAACTGTTGTGCCTGAGCCTCTCCTCTGGTAACAAGACTTTGCACCTCCACTTTGCATTCAAGGTGCTTTAAAAGTGCACTTTTTTCAGGAACTGTAAATACAATCAGCGTGTTATCTTGGGGCAACCCTGGAAAGTGAAATCACTGTGCCAGGGATGAAAGTATCACACCACAGAGAAATCATAAAAGGAGTGTACAGACCCTATTACCTGAGTAAAAGCCCAAGTTTTTAATACGACATCTCAATCTTAGCATGTGAACTGCTTGATGTATTAGGAGCAGATGTATTTTGACTGTGTTCTTTTGATACCTCTGTTCTCATTTAGGGATGTGTACAGTTGGGAGCCAGTGCTGTCCTGTTTCTTTTTATATTGTGTAAAACTGATGACAAGGCTGAGTCTGAAAGTTACTTAGCAGGCCTGATAGCAGCTGCAATTCAGTAGGCTGAGCTGGCGGCTAGGGTATGTGCTCAATGCCTATTTACAGCAGGAGGTAAAGATCCTGCCGGGATAGGGTGTCACAGCCCTCACTCTGCTCTGCAGAAGAGAAAAGGGAGTGTGACCTTCAACCTTCCTCCTTTCTCACTGCCCCTCTGCCCACGTCCCACCTGCCGAGCATTGCACAGGCTGCAGAGTAGAGAGCGGGGCTGTTGGCCTAATGCAACAAGCAATGAGAGGGTGAAGGAGCGTGGAGAGGAGGCAGGAGCAGCCATGGCTTAAGCCTTTCCGCTCCCTGGCCAGACCAGTAGGCTGAGCGCAAGGGAAGAAGTGAGCAGCTCCGCAGGGAAAAAGAGGGGGAGAAGGATTTACTTGAATCCCCTTCTGAGCAAAACTAGGACTCTGAGAGCTACAATTGGACATGGGTGCTCCTGTGGTGGGACAGTGCTTTGGTGCTCTCTCAGGGCAGGCTATAAAACCCAGGCACACACTGAGACACACCCGCTCACTGTCCCTTCTCTTCTGATTTTTGGAGACAGTTTCCCAGTAGAGGAACAACATGAAAGGCTGTAGCTCTTTCAGCATCAAGCTCATTGACTTGGGACCGTTGAAACTGCAGGTGACACTGAAGTAAATAAGCAAGCCAGAGAGGCGGAAAAAGCAGTCATGCTAAAATATTTGATAAGGGTTTAAAGTGATTAACACTGTTCCTCATAGACTCTGTATAACCTCCCTCATGACAAACTGTATCTCCTTTTCTGCCTTCAGACCTTGGATAAAATCCTGGCCTCGCTGAAGTCAACAGCACAAATCTTACACAGCAATTGTGCATATACCTACATATGTACCTATATATTTGTGGCAAATCTGCTGTTTACTTCCACACTGTATGGTGTTCTCAACGCACAAGAGGCTTGGGATGGAAGGGCCCCTTGTACCGGTAAATTACAGTCTGTTCTAAACTATTGTATTTCGTATAGAAAGATAGGACATGATGGCATATTAAGAACACTGAGAGGATAGTGAATTGGTAAATTCTCCAAGCCTGTAAGAAAAGATTTGTCTCAGGTTTCCTCAGGGATTGAATTTTAAAAGACAAGGTCTTACTTTTCCACGGACTAGCTCAAGAACTATGGGCCTCTGTAAAGCTTCCAGATATTCTTTCCCGATGATCTTCTCTGTGCTTTTTCCTTTGAAGATGTTTTTAGCAGCTGGACGTTCATTCACATTTTCAACTTGAACATCTCTTAGCTAGCAAAGTAAAAGCAGAGAAAATTTGTGTAGAGAGCAGTTTAGCATTGGCCTGGGGTAGGATGAATAGACTAAATCACCTAATACATCTTTTTTGTTTCTTCATTTCTCATTCTGATCATTAATCTTCCATGATTACTATGTCTATGTTTTCAAAAGAAACCAGCACTCACCAATGGGGAAATAAGTGGCAGAAAAACTCATCATAAAGCTAAGTACCAAACCCAGTTTGTATTTAGCAAATGTCATGATTTGCAGCTAGAACCAAGGACTTCAGACAACCTATTGCCCCTCTGCTAGGTACCTGCACAGCAGTTGTTTGAAGCTATAGAAGCTGTATGAACCAATTTCAAAATATAGGAGATATTCTGAAGTTCTGGCTTATGATGTTAGATATATTCTTGTGAAGTCTTATTCTATAGCAATCAGCTTATCGAAGAAGCTGGTTTTAGTTGATGAGACTAGAGAAGAACAAAAGATTTAGCTCATCTTCTGAAAATGAGTTCTTCAAGATTAGATTAGCAGTTAGATAAATGCAGAAAAGATGAGGCATGTCTTAAGTTGTCTGATGGCATTAATTACCGTAATTTTGATCAGCTGGTCATCATCATTGTCAGAATTTCTCCATAAGAGGTTGACATCCACACCAGAAGAAATCCGGTATCCTGCACTTTTCTGCAGTGATGCTTTCACTCGATCAACATACACTTCAGCTGAGTAAGCAAACTTATAGAGCTTGTCATTATTTAAGCTTGGTCCAGTAGTGTGCCCTGTTTGGAAAGCAAAAACAAACAGTGTTTTAGAATTGACTAACTCACATAATCTGTCATTTTCTCTAAAAAACACCTTTAGAAAAATTAAAAATTTAATTGCCAACAAAAGATTTATGGGGCTGATCCTGCTACCCTTGATTACAGAGGCTGTCCCACTGGAGCAGCTGGGGGTTTTTTGTGATTAAGTTGACACTAATCTCTTATATTTAAGATAAGAATGTCCACAAAATCCTTTGTTCTAGCTCTACATTTAAATAAATAAGAGAGAGTCAAATTCTTTACTTTGGGTATGTTAACATTAGAAATTAATCCAAAATTATTTGCAACTCAAAATACTGTAATTAATCATACAATTTGTATGCTTAGCAATTTGAAATGCACTGATGTAATTTTTTGGAGCCAACAGAAATTGTTCTCTGCATGTCTTGCACATTTATTGGGAATCTTTCCATTGAGAGCCTTGCCCAGGGGTGACATGAATGTAATGAAGACATTGGGAAAATATTTTTAGATTAAATAATTAAGCCCTTGTTCTTTAAACTAAACAATTGTCCCCGTAGCTGTGCCTCTGCTGTTAATTGATATATGTTAAAGGATATAAAAGCCAAATTCTACCATAAATGCAACTTGCATACCAATTTATGGTGCCATTTCCATCTGCATTAACAACTCAGATAGACTGTTCCCTAGGGATTCAGTTGCACTCTTGTTAGTGTAAATGAAATCTGTAGTATACAAATAACTTTTATTTCTCCTTTATAAAACTTCTTACTACCACACCCTTTCCTATCTCCTCTTTCTTTTCTCTCATGCACAGCCATGTGGGGAATGTGTGACACCAGTGTCACAACTCTCTACCCAGCCTCAGGCACAGGAATTAAGACCGTGCCCCTAAAATCTGTGGCTAAGGAGAATCAATTTCTTCTTGAATACTCTTTAAATACTTTGTCACAAAGGGTACACATAACATTCCTTTTCACTGCTTTCAAGGGCTTCCCTCCTCTGGTGCGGATGGCTACAAAGGTCTCTTCCACACAAGAAAAACTGACGAAGTCAGTTAGTAGAGGGAAGACAAGGGAGGAGAAGCTGGCTGCACACAAAGTGCTCTTACATCCGCAAAGCAAATACACGTACGGTGACCTTAGGTGCTATCTGTAAGCAGCACGGCACTAGCCTCTCGGACCCGAATGCTGCACCACTGAATCCATTGGGAATTTCTTCACGGAGTTCAGGAGGTACAGAGCAGAAATGACAACTTCACAACAGAGCTGATCTAAGAAAAGCAAAGTGCTGTGCTCAGGGAGATGCATCTCAGTCTTATGACAAGTGCAGGGGAAAAAAAAAGAAAAAACTATCAAAACATCTCAGACAAATTCTTAAGCATGCTGTAATGTAATCAGTGTGCTCAAAGTCTATTGCAGAGAATCAACAGGCTATCTTGATTTATGTCATGTCCCTCAGTGTTTTATTTGACTCTGCTAAATAAATTTCAAATCACTGCATTGGTAAAAAGGAAAACCAAAGTCTTTTCTTATTTCACTCTCAGATTTTAAATCCAATTAGGTAGGTGCACAGTGTAGTTCCATCATGGCTGGACAGATACATTCTGCAGTGCTCAAAGAGTACAAAACCCCCTTTTTTTAAGGTTGTGCTCACTTCCTTCCCCTGTTCGCTCAGATGTCATAGCAGTAGATTAAGGTCAGCTTCAAAGAACCTTTCCCTGAGGAAAATGGTGACCCCACCAAGTCTGGTCTGCAAGTTGCGTAAATTGGCAAAGCTATGCAGAACTAAACTGACTTATGCCTTACGCCAGCTGGAGATGTGGCGCAGCAAGTTTGGTAATGCCAGGGGGAGCAGCCTGTTTGCATGTGAGAGCTCAAAGCTGTAACTATTGATTTTTTTGCAGGGAGGCTGAAGCATTAATGTCGGCATGACATGGCTCTTCTGGTTTTGCATGTCTTGTGTGTCTGCTTCAAAACAAAGTCACCAAGAGGTGTACAACCCTTCCTTCAGGTTTACTGTGAATTTCCTAGCCACTTCCCCAATTCCGCTCACTCCTATCAGCTTTGAAGCTACGTTGCCCTTGAGAGCAGAGGGTGCTCAGTGCCTGCCCAGAGATGGCTGCCACTTTCAGAGACACCCCTGGTTCCTTGCAGTACCTCAGAGCTGGTTGCTTCCTGGTTCAAAATGTCCTTCATTTGCAGCAGAAACAGCAGTGCTAATGATTTAGTATTGGCTGAGATTTTACGAATGCCACCCACTAGGTGCTTTCTAAACACAGAGGGTGACACAGTCCCAACTAAAGATAAAAGGTGGGGGAAAAGCACGCCCAAGAAAAATGATCTGGGTGCTGAGAGACGTGTCTTATTAGTTAAGGTGGATGTTTGTGGTTTTGCTCCCTCTCTCTTTTCGGTTAAAAGCACCTTTCACCTCTCCTCTTCCTTTTCCCACAGCTCAAACCATAGATCTTTTTTTTCTTTTGCAAGAGTTCCTTCCCTCTTCCTCCTTTTTAGCATTTGCTTGTCCCCACGTACAAAAGAGCTGTTCCCTCCTGAAGGAAACAGATGAGCAAATGATGCAGCAGCTTCTTGCAAGTGTCATGGAAGAGATGAACAATTGCAAAGTATTTCTGGGAGCTAGAAGAATATTAGGTTCTGAAAGCTTTCACCATTTCATATGTGGAAAACACTGTAGGAGCCAGGGCAGAAGACACCTTTAGTTGTAAGACTGGTGTCACTGATGGAAAAGGATGAGCCAGCAGTGGATCATGGTAAGAGAAGCAGCAGGGATGAGGCAGTATTGAAGGCAGTCCCAAGGAGTTAGCACTTACCCTGGTGGAAATGGGGAAGCCAAGAAAGACAATTGGATAGCGTGGTCAGTTTGAGAGGCAAGGGGGATATAGGTGGTTGAGGGACAGAGACACAGTGTCACTGCCCAGAACCAGTATTCAAAACAGCATAACTAAATTTTCATGCCATCTTTCATGAAGAAAACACCGGTACTATTTAAGAAGGAATATTCCTACACCTTTCTGACAGAAGCTTTTCTTAAAAAAACCCCTTGCCTTTAGAAGCTCTTTCCTTTGTATTCAGCACAGCACTGGGATCCTTGCCGCCTGTATAGCCATTGCCATTTCAGCCGATGGCAAATGTCCCACTGACTGAGAAGGGAGGAGAGATGGACATAAAGACTGCAATCGGCCATGCTCTCTTGGGGTCAGAAGTGCCTGCTTTTAAGGTGGAGTGCATAACACATAGTTTGACTAGTAATGTTAAGTGTCTGTCATTAAGGGTAACATGCCAAGTCTATAATTAAATCATGATACTGTATAATACAGAAGGTTACACTGCATGAGTAGAGACAGCTGTCAAGTCCTGTGCCTTTTATTAATACATATGGCATGCACAGCATGTGCGTCTCTAACTACTTGCTGGCTCTACCTTCATAAATTATATTTGCCACTGTTTCTGATACCGGATAGCTTTAAAAACCAAAACCCATCCGCTTCTTTGAAAACATTTTGAAGTGGAACTGCAATAGGAAAGTTTCATCTGTGCTGATCTAGATGACTTAAAAGAAAAGAATATTCCTTCAATATTTCCAAAAGGCAGCATGGCCTGGTGGAAAGGTAGAACACTCATCCTAATCCCGGCTCTGTCACTGAGGTACTAAGTGGCCTTTGGGCCAGAAATTTAGCTCTCAATCTCTCTGCACAAGAGAGAGATGAGACCTGGCAGAGCTGAAGGGAGGACTAATTAATGAGAAAATGCTTGCTCAGTACCCTGGGGATGTAAAGTGACAAGCAAATATTACTTCATATCAAGAAGGAGATTTGCTTAATTGATATTAAGGAGAAGCTGGGAAGAGCAGACACCAGAAATGTGGCACATCGGTATCTAGCCATAAACGTTACTTGGCAGTCTCGTGAAATACACTCACAGGTAGAGGAACTGGCTGCAAACTTCTCTGCTTTATAACTCCTGTTGTAAGGGGGTACGGAGGTAGGGAGGAAGGTTGCTGCTCTGTGCTTACACAGATACAGTGTCCTGGATCTCCTGCAGGGAGCAGGAGGAGGCACCCATGAGAGCACCTCTACAGCGTTTTTAACAGTTTAACCCAGGATGGCGTGCCCCCCCTGCTCCTCATCATGATGAGGACATCCTCATTAAACTAAAAACTAGGTGTCGACTCATTTTTTAAGGTTGCTGCTCCTCTAAATTTAATGTCAGGTTATACACAAAGGTTATACACAAAAGGGCCACTACCAAAGACACCTTTCTTTGCTTCATACACTGGCATTGCTGAAGCGGGCAGTCTCCATACCCTTGACCTTTGTCAGGACACCTGAGTAAAGCCCTGCTCCCAGGGCTTGTGCAGACATCCAGTTTTTCATGACTTCTTGCAGAGCAAGCTCCCCATGAAATTAATGGGATGCTTGTTACTGACTTCAGTGGTAGCTGAGTCAACTGCTCAGAAGCTGAAACCTGGAGAGCCCTGAGCACTTCCTGGCTCTGCTCCACCAGAGCACTTCTGTGTGTTCAACTTCTGAGCATGTGAAAGTGAGTCCCTTTCAAGTCGGTGCCCCCATAGCGTGTCCTGACTAAGCAAGGTCAAGATCCCCAGTCTCCTGGCTCACACCGCTGGCCCTGTGCACCTGAAAACATTGTCTCCTCCATCGCCTCTGCTGACATGAATGCCGCAAGCGCTTAAACCTTTGTAATTACTAAATGCATTTTGTATTACTTAAGGACGGACGAGTAAAGATGATAATTTTTGATGCAAAACAGATCTGCATACACACACTGGTTATGCCTTCACTGAGCCAAAAGCTGAACCAAGCCTGGTACAGACCTACCTTTAACAGAGGCTGATAGGTGGAAATGATGCAAATGAACAGCACGGTAAGAAGAATCATGCTGGACTCCCCCGAGCTCCTGACTGCAGCATGAAGTGTGAGAGCCTCCAAGAAGTGAGCTGCTGAGAGTGGAAGGGCACTTGCAGAGAGAGCCGCCGGGTCGGCCACACTGTTTATCTAGATGTAGTAAAGGTCAGATTCCAAATTCCACACTCAGGTACTAAGTTCATCAAAGGACTTCCAGTTAATTATTAAGAACTAAGGTAACTGGTGGTTTCTACCCCATTTTATCGATCATCTCAGCTTTCATTTTTTAATACTGAGCCCACACAGCCACATTTCTGAGCAGGGGAGCCTCCTGGCAGGACCAGGAGATCCTGCCACTCCTCCTCTGTCTGAACGAAAGAGCGATGGGGTCTGTTGCTGCCAGGGGCCAGATGCTGACCACTGTCTCCACTGTCTTGTATCAACTCTGTGAGCAACCCCAGAGGCAGACGCTTTTTAAGGGTCTTCCTGGAAGCAGAAGTATGTGGGATTTATCAGTGCCATCCCAAAAAGTGATGCTACTTTTTTATGGAGACTCAGATGGGATGTCAGTTCCTGCTATATTGTATCATACCAAATAAATTCTCTTTCTTTCAGCAGCCCTAGCCGCCATCTTACATCATTGCAGTGGCAGAGGTTAGAGACTGAAAAGATGAGATAAACCAGCCATTCTGTCCCACCTCAGTGAAGAGTACCTGCTTGGCTGGGTCTGGGAGCAGGGCAAACCAAGTCCTCCTTTTCACTCCTATTTTCCCCTTTTCTCACGCTCGCTTCACCACCTCTCCTGATAAGCCCCCAGCTGACTAACCCACACGCCTCCCCGTTTCCTCTGAGAGTAAATTCCAGGCCATCTCACAATAAGCTTCATGGACACAGGGCTCGTTAAAGGACCTCCTTGTCCCTCAGGTGATGGTGGGGCAGTAGGTCACCCCCCCATGTGCCTTGGCACACCCTGGGTGTCACAGCCTGCGAGGGGCACCCTCTTCCCCAGCACACAAAGCCTTCATGGCTCTGCGAGGAGGGAGGATCTGGTCCTGCTTGTAGAGGAGGCACACCAGTGAGCCATCACCATGCTTTTTTGCTCCACTTCCAGAGGTTGCTTTAACAAGACTGTGAGCTACAAACACTCCGACTGAACCAGTGCCGCCTCAGGCTGCGTTTAGCTGCTCCCAACAGGCCATTTCTGCCACCAGCTCCTCTGTATGAGTAAGGGATCATAAGGTGAGAACGGCCTTTGCCTTGAGCGGTATGAATGCCTCCTTTGTTGCCTTGTGGTAAAAGAGAAGCCGAGCACTGTGGACGTCAATCATCACCCAGCAGTGGGAAACAACAGGTCCACGCCAATGCTCCTCGCTCACGCTCATCTCTCTGCACCTTGTGGAAGTCACCCCGGGAGCTCTTCGTGTGTTGTGTGTGCGTGTGCGTGCACGTGGGAGGGAGGAGATTAGTAGGAAACCCTGGGGACTGCTACTGCTTCTCCCCAGTTTGTGGCTATTTATGCTGCTTCCCCAGCACAGGTTGTGACATGCTCCTGAATTCAAGGGACTGAGGCAGAGGACTCCAGCTGATCTTTTTGCTGCGTTTGGTAAACAAGGAGCTTGCCAGGCTTTCTGTGCTTTTTTGAAAAAAATAAGGACACTATCTGTGTGCAAAACCAACTCTGGCTAGAGAAAGACCAGCAGTATGGATCCTGCTTTGGAAATGCAATGTTCACACTTCACTCACAAGGAGGAGTTGATGTTGGTCTGAAATCTGGAGAAGAGCAATTGTCCTCTTCTTATGCTCTTGGGACACAGGAAATGCATTTCTTCCTTGAAATAAAGATATTAAAAAAAAGGGCCTCTCTTAGAGACTAGAATATCAGAGGTCAGATCCTCTGCTAGGGTAAATCAGTGTATCTCTTTGGACATCACTGTAGTAGTGCCAATTACAGAACTAAGGATGTAACCATCATGTAGAGAAACAGTGTACATACATTTCCACATGCATATACATATATACACCTATATACCTACCCATGATGCATACTTGGTATTTTCTTCAAATGTCTTACAAACAGGAGGCCTGAGCTTCACCTCAGTTATGGCCAGAGTAAATCAGCAGTGACTTCCTTGAAGTCCAATTACACCAAAGAAAGAAGTGTTGCGCCCACCAAAGTCCATTACACGCAGAGGTTGCAGGATCAACCCCTAATGTACGCTTCACGCCATGCTGGCATATGTACTGGGGTCAAAGTATTACTGTTGCTGCACATTTTCCAGAGTCCAAACTATAAGGCTCGTATCTTTATATGACCTAATAAAACTAATGAGATTTCCTCACATCTTCTGAGGTCAACAAAATGTTTTTGTCTTCTCTTCACAAGCGACAGTGTGAAGATCTCGGTTTTCAACTCAAACTTTCAGCTATGTGCACCAAAGTATCCCAGTCCATCTTTGCCCTTCAGCTGGTGCCTGTGTGCCCCAGCTCCCACTGTGAATAAGACACCCCCCATCTCTGGCACGAGGGACAGGGGGAGGGAGATGCCCAGCCAAGCCACTGGCTAAAGGCGCGTTGTGCGTGTCACTTGCATCCTAAGCCTTGCCTCAAGAGTGCTGCAATCAGACCTGGCCCACAGAGAGTGATGTCTGTGTCCACACCTGAGCCTTCACTGAGTTATCTTTTTTCCTCTCTCCATACTCTGCCTCTTGACCTGCAATGCTGTTTGTACAAAACGTTTCAATATGCAGTTTTGAACTATGGAGTGTTGCATTTGTTCTGTTGCCGGGGGGAACTCACCATTTGAATGAGCATCTTAAAAAGTCATGTTATGGCTCTATCGAAATAATGAAATTCAGTTAGACAGCTCTTTCTCAATATTTGCAACTGCTCAGGTCTTCATTTTGCTTTGTCACCACTTGGCACTTGGCAGACTTCAGAAAACATTGCATTACACTGTATCAGTGTCTGAGGACATAGGGGTCTGGATTAGCAATACTGCCGCTTTGGAAAGTGCAATATGAGAAAAACAGATTTATAAATCAAAATGCTTAAGCAGTTTCTTCATTCTAAGAAAAAAGCACATCTGAATATTATGTGAATGTTAGATGCCTTTTTGCTTTTTTAAAAAAGCAAGCAAGGAAATGGGCTTCTATTGGTAACTGATCTGCAGCCTTTTTTAATGACCAAAAGAAAATGAAGGATTCTTCATTGGGACAGTGGCTGTTAATAGTAACATGAGTGAGGTTTTAAATAGACACTAGCAAAAGCAAACGCAAATCTAGCTATTTTTAAAGTAATGCAGGGAATAGGAATCACAAATCAAATATTACAGCAAATATTAAATACCAACAGCAGTTAAAGGCCAGTGTCTTACTATAATGACACCATACAGTTTTGTGACTTTAACATAGCCGTAGTAAACCTGAAACCAGCACTAAAACTGAAAGAGTGTGTATATCTGGAACCAATGAAACTTGAGATAAACATTGATGCAGATGAAAAGGGTATTATGGTAGCACGCACTTGTATGTTTGCTAACTTTGTGTGTCTCATTAACCAGGGGCAAACAGATATCTACATATTTAGGCTGCCCAAAATATATTTTTCTCATATAATATAATCCTGGTCTCCAGAACTGACTCCTGTACCAGGGCAGCATTCTTTCATGAAGTTATCTGAAGGCAAAAGAATGTCGCCCTTCATTGAGTATTGACACTAGAATTTAAAAAGCTAATTGGTGGTGACCTTTAAAAATACGAACCGTGAAGGCGCGTACCCCTTTTTAGGGGGCAGAGGGAACACGGCATTGCTGGGGGACCTTTGGAGCTAGACATCTGCTCTGAGGAATGTCACCACTTAAAAATACTTTGCTGACCCCTGCGTGAACTCAGTAGTGTCATCAAAACCATCAGATAAAAATAAGGTTTTCTTACTTTTCGCTCCTCTTAATCCCATGGAGCCACCAGAGCCATAAGGAGGGAGAAGCACAGCTTTCCTCATGATTCTCAGCAGGGGCATTAGCACACCCGTTGAGCCTGCCAGCACGTACTCTGGTTGATTTCAAAGCGATCGTCTCATCCGTGTACCTGCCTGCAAGGGCAGGCCCTGAAGATCCCTAAAGCCTGGCCACAGCACCCACGTCCACCCTCACTCGCTCTGCCGCCATGGCAGGGCCAGCAGCAGCAGCCACCACTGACAGCCAACCTTGGCTTGTCAGCGTCTGTTATAAGCAATGACGCAAAAATGAGAAACCCACCCAAACCATGACTGATCTTCAAGTGCACTTGTTACAGTTGTAGCTTTTTCCTTTTTTACTTGACTGGAAGCTGCTCCCAGTGAAACCAGAGCTGACTCAGAACACAACAATCAATGTAAAACCCCGGTGCCTAGCGGGACCGGGGCGAGAGCAGCTCCCCGCCTGCCTGCACAACCGGCACGGACGGCTCCCGCCACGGCTACCAGCCGCTCCTCGGGCAGGGGCGGGTGACCTCGCCGTAACGTGGCCACTCAACATCTGCGTGCCCTAGCGCTTTCCCTCAGCGCCGGGGCGGTGTCCGCTAGCGCCACGTGACCGTTAGCGCCGTTGCTCGCCGGGATTTGAAGTCGTGGCGGGCGGGGAGGCGCGCGCGTGCGCGAAGGGAAGGGAGGGGAGCGGTTGTTCCTCCTCCTCCTCCTCCTCCTCCTCCTCCTCCTCCTCCTCCTCCTCCTCCTCCCATCACCCGCCCCCTCCCTACGTCTGGCCCTGCGCGTGGGGCGGCTCGCGGGTACGTTGCAGGCCCCCACTCGCTCGCCGCATCCGTTACCCCTTGGTGTATGGGGAGGGGGGCGGGGAGCTGGGGTTCGGGCTCGGCTTTCCTCAGAGGGAAGGAGGGGAAAATGGCGGCCTCCCAACGGCCTGGGGAGCGTGACCCCCTCCCCACGGCCGGCTGCCGCCTGTGGAGGGGTCACGGCCCCCCCGGGCCCTTGTGGGCGGGGGCAGCCGTTCCTGTTGAGTTATGAGGTACTTAGGCGCGTGAGCAAAAATAACGCCGGTGTTTCTATATATATAATGTGTGTATACATAGATACGCGTATATATATAGATGTGTATGTATATGCATGTGTATATATATCCACAGATGTATGTATAGAACTTGGTATCTGCGGGGTGTGCGCACTGTGGTGGTTGCAGACGCACCTGTGCCACGCAAGGCCATGCCGTTTGGCACCCACAACCATCTCGACTCCCTGGGCCTTATGGCTTAACAGCCCCAGATAGGGAAATCGGGTGTGTAAAACACTTCTGGTTTTCTGGTATTTTGTATGTTTTCTGGCTCTTCTGTTACTGAAGAAGCCAGGGGATTGTTTTTTTCTGCATGTTGGCTCTGTAGATGCAGTGTTCTCCAGTGAAGTAGTTATCTTTGGAAAACTATGTGGCTGTTAAACACAGAGGAGCTACTAGTATGAAAAAATAATACTTGCCATTGAAAAGGAGAGGGTATAAGTGTAATTTATTTGAATGCAGAACGTTTTGCTGAGTAACAGTTTAGTCTGTTCATCCCCTTACTTGCTGTGTTTTGTCCACTGACAGTGGCCAGTGTGAGTGGTTGGCCAGTGTCTTTGGTTCTCAGAAGAAATAAAAAATAATTTTGAAGGGGTACAGCTTGTTCACGCTTCCCCCCCCCCCCCAGTGGCTTTAGTCTCTTTAAAATTATATTTCTCTAACATGCTGCCATAGTTATATCGCAAGATACCTCTAATTTTTTTATTTGTGTATTTGAGAATGGTTTGTGTACACATAGTAGTACTGCTAATGTTTTTACTTTTACGTTTAATCCAGTATGATTCCCTACTTTTATGCAGTTGTGTTTTCACAAAGTTTAATTGGAAACTGTTGCATAGCTGCAGGTGTAGCAGGCAGGGTTTTAGACGTGATCTGAATACAGGTTATAATCTCTCTACTATTTTATATGGTACTGTTTGCAGAGGCACTAACCTAGCTTTAAACAAAAAAAGGCCATCTCTTATTTATTATTTTTTCTTTATTCAGGTTTATGGTAGGTGTAGAGTGATAGTTGTACTAATTGAACTTCTTGTTAATAACATTCGTACTATTGTTTTATTTCTTACAGAATTGGTGAGGGAAAAGCTTGCTTTTAATGAAATATTTATCACGTGTTGAGAAACAAGTCAGTAAACCTGGCCAAAGGCTAATGTCGTCAGAAACGCCAACAGAAAGTCCAGAGGTGCCAACGGAAAATACCATGTCCCCTGAAGTTCCTGATGTGGAAGGAAAGGTGAAGTCAAGTGACAATCCAGTAGAGAGATGGGAGGCAGGCTCAGACAAGGAAGAATGCCTTGAGCCCATGTCAAAGAGGCAAAGGAAGAAGCTATTGAAGCAGAAACAGTGGGAAGAACAGAAAGATCTGCGGAGGTATGGTTTGCAAAATAGCTTTCTTAGGATCATGTGTAGTATTTAGTGCTAATAATAATGATGTGTCAGCAGAATTTGCATGTAGATTGCTTTAGCAAATCAAGGCAGTTGAACTAGTTTTCTTCCATGCCAGGTTTAAGGCAGTAGTCACAGGCTACTCCATCTGCATATGAAGGAGCTATAAAGGTAAGCATCCTCTCTTCATACTAGAAGTGTTCCTCAACTTGAAGAGGATATCAGGAGGGATTCAAACTTGCATGGTTTTGGTTTGTCAGAAGGGAGAAATAACGTGTGGCCTTGTTCCTTTCTGAATGGGCTGTGCCCTCTTTCCCTCATGCTATCAGACTTGATGAATCTTACAAAGACAGGGAATAAAAAAAATTCCTTTTGACACATGAAATGCTGTGCTATAAGTTATGTTGACTTATAATCTGTTAAAATAGTTTTGGAATATGACGAGCTTCTGTTTTATTCTGTTGAGAGAAAGCGTATCTGCAAATGGGCTGACTGTGGTTTATCCTTGTCCTGCTGAATGCGAAGTGTTCCTTTCCGAGACACTGGCTGTTAAAGTTGCTGTCTCTGAAATTTGATCTCCCCACTGCCTGCCCCCATCGGGGAATAGGGGGAAGAAACAATTGCTTCAGAAGCCTTTTGAAAAACTGTTCAGTAAAACAGGAGGTAAATTGCCTTCCACATTCTGATTCTGATACTGCAATTTTGGCAATCTTTTTGGTTGTTTCTGTTATGAGGCCTGACTCAGAGCACCCTTAAATCCACAAGACTCCCACTATTGACTTCACTGAATTTGTGTCAGATGTTTGTCTTTGTAGGTATATACAGACCTCCACAAAGATGGAGTATGTGTTTCATGCTGGTATCAGCCTAGCACAAATGCAAGCAACAGGATAAGTTTAAACTACCACAGGCATGGGACAACCACTTTCATCGTAGAAGTATGCATTTATGTGCATAACATGTACCTCAGCAGTTGGCAGTGCTTTTTGAAGATTGATTTATTTGTTTGTATATTTAGGCAGAAACGAAAAGAAAAACGCCAGAAGAGAAAACTAGAACGTCAGTCAAAATTGGACTCCAGTAATGAAGGGAATGACAGAAAGCGTATGCGAAGGGAAGTTGTTCCTAGTACGCTTCGCCTCGTTGTGGATTGCAGCTTTGATGACCTGATGGTGCTAAAGGTAAAAGAAACTTACCTGTCACATACAAATGTTGAAAGGTTCTCCAGTGACAGTGTTGATGGAGTGTCAGAGCACAAAAACTGTAGAGCAGCTTGCAGAGGACAGTTAGCATGTTTCAGATTGTGATGACTCCCAGACCTGCTTACGCCAGTTGCTGAATTTTTTAGGGTTTGAAATGTACCTTTATATAAGCTTGCCAAAGATTTTGTTTGCCTTCATGGAGAAGCGGTAAGTTGATTCCGAAACCAGGAATATAGAAACAGTTTGTGCCACGTGTTCACCATGAAGTTAGATGCAGTTCTGCCTCAAAATGGTTTTGCTGGAGGGGCTGCAATTGCCACATCCAGTTACTTTCTCTTTCAAATTGGACCTCAGGCTCCCAACCATGTTAGTATCTGTGGAAATGAAAATTTTGAGCATTATGAGGATACTGAGCTTTTTCTCTCAGTCACACGAGAGGCAGTTGGGATAGGACACTATTCAGCCCGTCTCTAAAATTTTAGAATGGATGAAAGAACGGGTGAGATGATTGCAGGATAGGTGAATGTGAGAAAGATCAGCATGATACCCAGCCACTGGTCAAGATGCTTGGTGTGGTCTTTTGAGATCAAAACGGCTTTAACTCTACTAGGAAAGTACGTTAATCTGCAGCCTCCTGTAAGAGTGCAGCCTTTGGTTTCTGAGGCAGACCTCTCCCCTCCCTGTTACCCTGAGCCCTGCTGCTGCTGCCAGGGACTTCACTGCCCTGTAAGACTGCTTGAATTCAAGCTTTTGCAAAGCCCATCTGGCTACTTGTTGAGTGTAATGCAGAGCGTGTATAGCACTAATGGAGGCTAGTGTTGCTCACCACAAAATTTTGAGGAAGCTTCAGTTGGCATTTTGGAACTTGGTTCCCTGAGGAGCCCTTCGGCAGCGCCCCAGAAGAGACCAGAGGACCCCCTTGATAGTTTCGGAGATGCTCACTGGGTGTTTCCTGCTGAGCTTTGTCCTTCGTAAAACACGTTTCCTTCCTTGGCCGGGCAGAGCCCCTGTTAAGTCTGATATAAAAACTGGCACTTCTGCAGGTGTTTAGGAAGGGTGAAGTGTTGTAAGTGAAGATGGTTGTGGCCTTTTAGCAATGGGGTTCATTAGATGCTTTCTCTAGTGTCTGTAAAAACTTGCATTGCAATATTGTGGGGATAAAGTCTAGTTTACTTGAAATCCTTTGGAGATATCAAAATATTCTCAAAGCACTACATGAATCAAAGCAATATAATGATGTTTCATTTTAAAATGGAAATCAGTTATATTTACAAAACTCTGCTTTTGGGGCACTGAGAATAAAACTATGTAAAGTACCTTACAAAAAACATAATTGACTAAAAATAAAGTCTGCTGCATTTTAAGTAGTACTAGTTAACTGTTGTCCAAATTGTCAGGTCAAAATGCTGGAGCCAGCCACTAAATTATTTGCATTGTTCTGGGGTTCTTCAGGTTAGTTATGCATATTTAATTTTCTTAAATATAAACTATATTCTCAGGGTTTTCCCATGGGTGAAAGACTGAGTATTGTCACAGTGATAAATCTGCTTGATTCCTCAGATTAATTTTGAGTATGTTATTACATATAATTAAATCCCAGTGATTTTTGTTTGTTTGTTTCCTAGAATAATGCAAATCAAGCACATGCATAGAGGTGTCTAAATACACTTTTGTGGAAGATGTGTGTGTTTCCTTGTCAGCATAATCCCTTCACAACGGCTGTTTTTTCTCTCAGGGTCTGATGTCCACACTCTCTCAGTAGTCACTTTTGCCAGTTAAAAGCTTCCTTTTTCTCTCTTTAGCTTCTGACTGGCTCATGGTAAAGCATTTTGTGGTGGTGTGTCTGAAGGACTATGTAAAAACAAATTGTGTTGTATACAGGATGTTAAGAAGCTTCACAAGCAAATTCAGAGATGTTATGCAGAAAACCGCAAAGCATTTCATCCTGTGCAGGTATGTTTAAACAAACTGAGCACTGACTGTATTGCCATGTGCAAAGCATATGAGAAAGGCAGTGGTGAGAACTGTAGTAGAAAAAAAAATAGGCTGCCTTTTTTTAATAAGAAAATTGCTTCTATTGTAATAGACTAATTCTCAACCCACATGTTATAAAAATCCCCATATATATGAAAAAGTATG
The DNA here is from genome assembly GCF_018139145.2 of Gymnogyps californianus. Classification (NCBI taxonomy): domain Eukaryota; kingdom Metazoa; phylum Chordata; class Aves; order Accipitriformes; family Cathartidae; genus Gymnogyps; species Gymnogyps californianus. The sequence continues at coordinate 55,759,226 of NC_059474.1, read as the reverse complement.
TGCAGGCAGATGAAGAGTGCGAGATACAGGTGTGCCACAAAGATACTGTTGATACTCAGTGTTGTCTGTGACAGATTTAAAAAAAAAAAAAAAAGGAAAAAAAGTGACTGTAAGTGCATGTTTGTCTTTTAAATGTGTCACTAACTGTATGAGTATGGTCTTGGTACCACTTTTAGTTAAAAAATAATTAAGGGTTTTAGCTAATAGTTAAGGGTAGAAAAAGTCTTGTACAGAGAGGGAACAGATTGGCGTATTAACATTTCAGTATTTTGTACCTCTTGTTTGTTCTTTTTGAAGTTTTACTTGACCAGCCATGGGGGACAGTTGAAGAGTAACATGAATGAAAATGACAAAGGATGGGTGAACTGGAAGGTGAATAATTGACTATTTCTGTAAAAAGAGAAAAAGAAGTCTTGATTATAGTTGCGAGCTAGGTTGTTAGCTGTGAAGGACCTGTGCTTTTTCCACGTGGGTTTTTCTAAGACATCAGAGCAATGGCGTATTAAAAATAGTGTGGCTCTTTGGGCTTTTAATTAATTTAACTTAAATAAGCCAAAGACTACTTGTCTTGAATCTAGATTTGATTTTTGCTTGAAAAACTCCACAGATGTCCATTTTCACCTATTTTTATTGAACAGATTCCATTCTCTGATAGACTAAGCAAGACTACTTGATTTAGGCGGTTCTGACAGTCGTTTGTCTTGACAGTGCTCTTTCTTGGCAAAAAATAAGACTTTGCAGTCATTATGTGATTCTCTTCTGTGCACCTTCACTTCCATTATGTTGCCTCTCAACACTGAAGTGTTCTTTAGAGAAGTAGCTTGTCTTATGGTCAAACTCATGTTGGCTTTCCTTGCGACTCCCTGTTAAACCAGTATTCCAGCAACTTCAAATGAAGAGCACTTTGCGTAAATAAAAACAGTTCTACTTTCAGCATGTCTTGTGCCATAGCTGCTTTGCAAAAGCATAGCATAAACCTCTCTTATCAAACAAGTAATGTTAACTAAGCGTTTACTTCTGGTTTCACTTTTTTAAAAAGGTGGATTGAAAATTATTTGGTTCCCTAGGAGAAACATGGTAACATTTGAAGGGAATCACAAGACCTTAAGGATTTGTGAAGGTTTTTGGGGGTTTCAGAAAATTTCCTGATGATTTTTACAAGTCAGTGCTGTAGAGACTGTGGATTATTTTTGCAGAAATCAATCTGCATTGTGCTATGTACTTAAACATGAATGAAGGATGTGGAATGACTGCATACTATTGGATTTATTTTTGCTGGTTCCATCTTGGGTCTGTAAAGCTTGCCCAGCAATTCATCAGTTGAATGTAACTTCTTTTAACTACCTTTTTTTGAGGATATCCAAATTAGAACAGAGCACTATAGTGAGCTAATAAAGAAAGAAGACCTAGTATATCTTACCTCAGATTCCCCGGACGTTCTCAGTGAGATTGATGAGAAGAAAGCCTATGTGATTGGAGGACTGGTGGATCACAATCACCACAAGGTAAACCGTGGGTCTGTTTCTTTACAGCTCTTTTTTTTTTTTTTTTTTTTTATTTGGCACCTTATTTGACATTAACGCTGTTCATGTGTAAACTAACAAAAATAAATAATAAGAAAACTTCTTCAAAAAAGACTTACTTCAAAAAAATTTTGAAGAAATGGGAAAAAAAACTTGTGGTGGTAGCAGTGGCTTGTGTTCCAGAGTGCAGACATGCTGAGCTTTTTACGATTTTATCTTTTCATTTTAAATATAGGAATGGAATTAATAACACTGCTCAGCTTACTGGGGGCTGTATTTTCAGACAGAAGGGTTTGGTTTCTGTTCATGCACTTGTGTGTGTGTGCGCGCTTGTATGTGCACGTGCCCAAATATAGATGAAGAACAGCGCTTGAATCTTGGATGTCCTTTTTTAATACATTTGCTTGTCAGGCGAACTTGGCGAAGTAACACAGATGCCTCAGGGATCTGGTTCCATACCTGTATGTGTGGTCATGCTGTGGACCTGGAATGTCATAGAGAATGCAGCTGGGAAATTAAAGCACTGTTACTGCTTTTCTTCAAAGACACTCCTGTGTAATGTCTGGTGACATGTTTAATATTTCAATGTGATGCTAAAAAAAGGGGTGGATCTTAAGCCTTACCAAATGATACTTCAGCAGTTAGTCCACAGTTAAAGGCTTGGAGGGAGCTAAAGCAGATCCTGTATATGGTCATTATGGTATAAAGTGTTTACACAATTTTAAAGGGTTTTTTTTGCCCGCTTTGGGCACAGGAGTTGCCAGGTTTAAAAAAGCAAATAAAATTTCTTTATCCTTTACTCTTCCTCTGAAAAAATACCCAGTTGCTGCAATCTCAGTAACTTTGTACTTAAGGATAAACTCGCCTTTAAAACAGGCTATGGCTGACACATTCTAGAGCTACACCTGCATGAATGAGTTTTATTTACGATCCTTTTGACCATACATCACAGTGTGACATATATTCAAAGCAGTAAGTTTTCCAAAGGTAGCCCTTGAAGCAGATACTGTCTAACCAGGGTAAGTTTCTTTTTGTAAATATCTTCTAAAGCGAGATCATGGTAGCACTGGTAAAACTCTTGCCAGAAAATGATACTTCTAGTAATCTGTATGGGCTGATCTGAAATGGTGATTCTCAGTCCAGTTGTTTTGGTGTCTTTCCCACAGGGAATTACTTACAAAAAAGCTGTAGAGCAGGGAATTGGTCATGCACAGCTCCCGCTTGGAAACTTTGTCAAGATGAACAGTCGGAAAGTGTTAGCCGTCAATCATGGTAAGTTTTAAATCACAAAATAATGACATTATTATAGAATATACCTGTGATATTCAGAATTTGAACCCTCAAAATGTGCACTGTAGTGCAGATACCTGAATCTTATTTTGTTATGTTGATATTTCTTGAATCTAGTTGCCTTTGGGATACAGTGATTGCCCTGACTCTTAAATATTTCAGATATGGTAAAATGTAAAGGATGGTGTCTTAGCCACTTAGAAGCGCACATCCTATTCTGTTGACTTGTCGCATGAGTGATTCTGGTGTTCTTACAATCCTGGTCTTATTTCCAGGCTTAATGTGTGAGTAAAATGTTGGAAACTATCCCATGTATTTTATCCCAGGGGAGGATAAATGTTTGTGATGTTTTCATCTCTTTGGACAGCTTTGTTCAGCAGCAACTGCTTAGGTACCTGTAGACTCGCCTCATTTGGTATCAGCAGTGCTCCATCTGCTGAGCTTTCATTACTGTATTTTTACTTGGCTTCCTGGTTCTGATTGAAGTATACAATTGCTTAACCAAGTCTTGAATCCCACTCCTTTTAAACTTTCATTTTTATTATTAGATTATCTTTCAGTGTCATTAAACAAAAATACATGCAAAATGGAGCCTACTCAGACCTTTATGGAAATTTTTGGCATGGTGTCCAGGTCTTTATTTTGCCCCACTTCAGGTTCTTTTACTTTACCTCACCTTGCTTTATTTCAAGTTTATTTTATTATGTAACACATTGCTCTATGATAACTTTATTTTCTTAAAATGCCATTGATTGATGAGGTATGTATTTGCATGATAATAAAGATTATTTAAATGTGGAGCAGAGTATAGTATATCACTGGAATTAAAAATTATCAAACCCCATGTATTTGTAAGATTTGACATGTTTCTAAAACTTGATCTTTAAATGTTGCTTTATATAGACAAGAATAGGACTTCATGTGTTATTCATCAAAAGTTATGATAGCTGTAGCTTTCTGCTGGAGCCTTTCTGCAATAATCTTATGCTGACCTCTAGTGTCAACATTTCTGGAGGCTGTCTTCTACATGTTTGAACACTGGGTATAAATTGGATCACTTACATTGAGGCTTTCATTTATCTGCTTTATGATCTTGGGCATGTTTCTTGTGCCAGACTTTTAGGCACCTGATTTCACTGCAGTTTAGTTGGTGAGATACATTTTGCGTGAGCTTGTCTTCCCTTGCCCTTCTAAAACATTTTTAAATTGCAGCTGAAAGGCTTTTAACGCACAGACCCTTTTTAAGGTAAAGATTATACTATAGCAGTATTTTGCTTAAGGTTTTGGGGCAGCAAAATAGACACAACTCCACTACCACCACAAGTAGAGGTACCTTTAACAGTTGTAATTAAGGCTCTGGGGTATATTGTAACCCTAATAGCTTACAACCTAAATCGAAAAAGACAGCTTTCAAGGGAGTAAGGCATGAGTAAGGTGGACAGAATCAAGCTGCCTCTCAGATCTCATATAGATTTTGTGTAGGTGAGAACGATATTTGCACTGAGGCTTTTGTATTTTGCTGTGAGTACATCCACCTCACTACTTTGTGTAACTGTGTAATTGCTCACCCTTTCTCTTTTGATTTGGTTATTCTGGCCTCTGGATTCCTGCCCTCGGTGCATAGGCTGAAGCTAGCAGAGTACAGTATGGGGCTCTCCAGATGAGACTGTGAGACCTGCCTGGTCCTTGTGGAACTACTTTTGATAGGTGTGAATTTGGAAAGTCCTGTAGAAGAAGGAACACTTTCTCAACTGCCTTGTCAGTCTTTGAAGCCCTTTAATTAAATGGGCCCTCTGATGGTGGGAGATCGATGGCGTCGTTAACAGGGGAATTTGCTTGTTGCTTTTTACTTATTTATAATCCTTCTCTCTTGAGATCGAGTCTCCATATATTTCCACAGGCAATTCAGTGCCTGCATTGCCATGTTAAAATGGCATGAGGAACACACATATGTGTGAAATATTTGGTGCTAGAAAACTGACATGGTGTAAGATGAGACTTTTTTTTTTAACTCAATCTGGAATTATAAAACTTGGAAGATTTGAGATCCATGTAAAACACTGTATTGCAAAACACAACTGCAAGTGTAGGTGGGAGAGTTTGTTTCCTTCTGTTCAGGTTTGTATCCCAAGGCTAATACTTTATAATGTGTGTTACAGGACCATATTGCTTCATTTCAGTCTGCTATGATGTCTACCAACTGTTCCCACTGCCTTTTTCTGTCCTTGCATAATATTTTTGTTGCTATTGCAGCCCATCATAGAAGCCTCTGTTCTCCTGTGGAAGCCACTGTCTTCCCATCAGTTCTGTTTTTACTATGCAGATAAAGGAAGTTCCAAAGCAAGGGAGAAGAAACATGCTCCTTATACTCTTGTCTCTTAAGCCAGAATTTTTGCCACAGGTGCTTTCTGCAGTAACTTACAGTGATATTAGTATAGTCCTTTGAGAGTTCATACCTTCACAGTATGTTTCAGGTGAATAACCTGCATAGTAAAATGGCCAACTCTTCAATATCAGTGTCACAGAGAGCAGCTGGCTGTCCAGTAAACCTGGATCCAGGAAACCTCTAGTAAATGTGACACTTTCTGTAACTTGACTCTCAGTGAGTAAGAGATCCATGCTGCTCCTCCCTTTCTGAACACCTGCCTAACTCTCTGTAAGGTTTTTTCTCCCCTTCACAGATCCTTTGATCTTTTCTCGTATGCTGTCGCTTGGCATCGAGAACGCTTGTGCTGGGTGCATTCTTTGAAGTCAGCATTCTCTGGTGGTGTTAGTATTATTCCTGTAGCCCCAGGCTTGAAGAGCCACCCCTCTGTCCCAGATTTGTCATCCAAGTCTGGCTTACTCACCAGCCATAGGGCCTCTTCCTGCCTTTCCTGCTGCTGCTGGGCCACAATCTGTGTTGAGAGGTTTTTTGGATAGCCTGGGATTTTTCTAAGTAAGAATTTGCTGATGAATTTTGTATATAATGGAATTTGGAGCTATTGTCAATCAGGGAAAGTTTTGGAGGCTGAAACAGGAGGAGCAGGAGGGTGACTGTATGGTTAGCATAATAGAAACAACAAGAAAGGGTCACAGAATTGGAGACTAGTAAGGCTTTTGCCATAAGCTCAGATGGAAATGAAAGAGAAAGCTAATTGTAGCAGGTTTTAGGACGACTTCGGGCTGTCCATATGTTAAGGAGGGGACAAAGTCATTGTTAAAGCGCATCCACAACAGTATTCCTGTCAAACATGGGAAAGCATTAGTGCCTGTATAGGAGGCACTGGTGAGACCTGAAGTACTGGGGGGACATTTCTCTCTGTCCCTGAAATTAATTCAGACTGGAGCCGCTGCAGAAAAGCAGTGCTGTAGTAACTGTATTACAACTGGAGACTCAACGTGTGCTTGGCTTTAGACTGCAGCAGTAGCAGAATTGCCTTGTCTGCTTCTGCCTGTACTTCATCAGCTTTACTCTGAAGATGGTACAACCGAATGCATGTAAACCTCTGTAAAGATGGATTTGGGGTTGTTTTCCTATCAGCAGTTCACTTACCTCCCTGTAAAAGAGCTGATGGTCTTTCTTGATGTTGCAGTGTTTGAGATCATCCTTGCATACCTGGAGAAGAGAGACTGGAAGGAGGCCTTTTTCAGTGTCTTGCCACAGCGGAAAGGGGCTGTTCCTTTGGGAGAAGCCAATGATTCGTCCAGACATGCTCTGTCTGGAAAAGAAGATGAAGACAATGACTCGGACAGCAACTAGGCTTCAGAATGAGACGATGGGAAAGATGAGACTTACAGTTCATGGGATAAAACTGGGATGTGAAGTAGTTACGCTCCAAAGACCATCTGCTGCCCTTGTGATACTGAATTGTCTCAATGCTTGGTAGTTCCATAGTTGGCCCAGAGGTGTTTCTGGACATGAAGGGTAAAGATAAATGCAGTTTTTTACCCTGAAACTTCCATATTAATAGCTTTTTAAAGAAAATAAATTAATGGCAAATGCAGAATTTATTTTGTTTCCCAAGGAAGCTATTTAATTTTATTTTTTTAATATTATTTTTTTATACATACCAAGTTGGGTGTATTACCCAAGAGCATTAGTAGTTACTATTTAAATGTATGCATTCTTCTCCATTTCTGCTGTAAGTTTTCTTAAAAGCAGTGAATGACAAGTGTTCCTGTGACCTCAAAACCTGTACCACTAGTGCCTGTTGCAAAGTGTGCATGAACACTCAAAACAAACAAACAAAAATTCTAATTTTCCTGAGCATCTCAACAGACAATCACAAGCAACTCAGCTGCCTTTATCAGCTGAGCCACACTGATTTATGTACTGTGTTTAGTTAGCTGGGGTCGGTAGATGAAATACGAGTGTGGGGTTAAGCCAATGCTTTATCAGCTTGAGTGGGATGGATGTCGGCACAAACGCAAATCATGTGCCTTGGTTGGCACGTGGTGCACGTTGAGGTGACAGTCACTTTTGATTACTTCTTGATCCTCTTAGCAAAATTTATCACACAGCCTCAGAACAATACAGGAACTTTCTTACAAGTCACTTACTCAGTTTCAGTATACCTGTTTTATCACATGATCCTGTATGTATTGTATCATCTGTCAAATATTTTTCCTTTGGAAAAAAAAGTCATAGTCTCAGTCTTGGCTGGATGTTCTGATTCAACTTATTTCTAACTGAATTAAGTGCTTTTGCAACGTACTGAAATGGACACCTTGGAAGTGTGACTTCACCCCTGTGAGCCTGCCCCATCCCTTTCTTCTGTAGGGACTAGCCAGGTAGCTGCAGTTTCTGAACAAGTACAGCTTTCACATAGGTACGCTGAAGAGCTTAAGAACATGTCATCGTAACTGTTCATCTCTGCTGAGCTGGAATCAGAGTGCTGATCCAAGTATGACTTGGCTTGTATCCATTTTTATTCCTCCTCCTGTTGTTACTGCTTTCAAATGGAGACTAGAAGTGGGATTCCTACAGGTCCCTATGGTCTGTAAAGGGTTGGCAGCCAACTGGTTGTGACTTTATACACTCAATGCACTTCTCTCTATACTTTTTAAATAACCATAGAAAAGTTTCTTCTGTTAAAAGTATGGATTGTGGTTTGTTGCTCAAGTAATGTGGGTTTTTTTGTTAGGCTTAACAAAAATGTGATTGCTTTTGTTATAGAAACTAGATCAGCTTTTTCATAAAAGCATTGCTGTTTTTATTTCTGTAACAAAAAGTGCAGCATAAGTATACCCACTGTGTATTACACTGATTCTCTGATGTAAATGTGTAAAGCAGTGAAATTACAAGGAGTTACGTCTTTATGGCTGAGGTTCTATGTTAATGCACATAGCACCTGTTAAACCTGATCTAAGATTCTTCAGTCTCTCTAAAGTTTTCCTAAGACCATTTCATACATGTGCCTCATTTACTCAGGCTTTAGAGTGCAAGAGCAGATTGCATAGACAAACTGGGGACTTTGGAGATGTTCTGAAAGGGTGCAAAAGCATCTTATGGAATTGTTTTATGGCTTAAAACACAGCCTGTCTTACGTCTTTACTGGTGAAATTAGATAAATACACACACCCATGCGCATGCACATGTTTTTAAATCAAGCTGTTGCAAATCTGAAGCCTACCTGTCTATGGAGAAACAGACAGAAGAAAAAGATGGTCCGGTATGTTGCTCTTGGAAGGCTCCTAGTGCTAACTCCACAATGTCACTACAGCTTGGTGACTAGCTGTTTCCTGTTCATACGCATTGCTTGTCTCAATCACCTGGTCTTCCTGTCTTCACTGGTGCCTTAGCCAGTAGTTGGCATTGCTGCTGTTTACCTTTTCTCTGTGCTAACCTAATCAGGTCATCCTGCACTGAAGTTCATGCCTGTTGTCATGAGCTGTCTCTACAGGATGCTGTCCTCAGGATGTGTTAACTGGTGAGATGGAACAGTAAGCAAGAGTAGATTGGGGTTTCAGTAGGCACAGCCCTCTGACTACTGTTGCTGTAGTCAGCCTTTCAGTATCCTACAGTTCTGCAGCTAGAAAAGGCTGTTCTTGGCGGACCTGGACTCGCACCAGTGAGATTTCTAACCCTTTTCTAAATGCTTTGGATGCTTGGCTGTTCATTGGTGGAATCACCAGCACTAGACACGATCATACTGGAGTAAAGCGGTGATTCGCTTTTAGGTAGCAGGCTGCAGCTATGCAGAAGTCCTCAGGGAGAAGTGGTGGTTCAAGAAGCCCTGAAGGGCCATTCTTGCAATGAGTTCAATGTAAAGTTATTGATGAAAACAGTTGAATTGGTTGGAGCACGTGAAAATCACCCCAGCATCAGATCTAGTGTGAGAAACTGAAACTTGTTTGTGAGAGAGTCTGAGAGAGTAGCTTGTGAAAGCAAGAGGGCTTGTGCTATTTGTGATACCTCCAGTCCCTGCCATGATGCCTCAACTCCTCATGACAGACCAGGAAGGTAGTCCTCCTGTCTTTCCAGTGTCTTTTTGCAGTGTGAAAGTGGAGGCTGGTAGGATGGCCATTTGCTGACATCCCTGGGAAAAGCATCCTGAGCAGTCTTGGTCTTGTGCTGTATTTCACTCTGATCCTGAAATACATACTCTGATGTAGATCACATGCTGTGTCTTTTTTTTTTAACCCCTGAGTGTCCCTGGCTGCCTCTGTGAAGAAGGGCATGGACTTCCCAAGTAGTACCTCCTACTTCTGCAGCAACGGGCAACTGTTTGAAAACAGTCAAGTGACCAGAAATCTGGATGGTGAGATTTGTGAGAAATCATGGGAGTCTGAGTGTGGCTTTCAAGTTTGTTTAGTTGTAGTGGGGGACCTGTAGGCATCCTGCATCTGGCATTCGGCTTTTCAGTATTTTTAATCTCTTCTTATCTTGATGCGGGGAATATCAGTTTTATGTTTTTTTCCTGTCGTTTAATATAAAACTGGTGGAGGGCGGGTTGGGGAAGAAGTTCACCCTGATTAAATTGTGCAGTCCCGGTATGTGACATGATTTATTTTCTTTGGAGCACGCTGTTAGTGTGTTTCTCCTGCCTTCCTGCTGTTGTCAGATAGAACTAAAGCGTTACTTTACTTACCTACAGTGAATAAGTTATAGAGTAGAGTTGATAAGTCAGTGTTATTCTAATGCATTTTATTCTTAACTGCTTAATGAAATTGTTTTAAATGGTGGCACAGCTACCTGAGCTCAGCTCTTTTTTTTTTCTGAAAGCTCTGAAAACTTCCCCATATTTAGTTATCATGGTAAAGTGTATAACTCATACTTATTTCTGTGTTTACTGCACAATGCAAAGATTTTACATTTTTATTGAACGGGCCAGATCTGCAGTGACAGGATAACCTCTCTGAAGAAGGATAGAAATAAATACTTGCAGAGGAATATTGGTGTGCAACCTGAGGACTTCACGAAGCATTTAGAAATACTTGACATGGATGCATGGCCATTTAAATTGGTGTACTATCCGAATCTTCTCAGTAACAGCAGACAGATCCTAAAGACAGCAGACTCCCAGCTGTTGGGGGTAGGGACAAGTGATAGTTCAGAAGACAGGGCATCTAATTTTATTAGAGGACATAGAAATGCAGCTGCCTCGCCAGAGTAGTCTTAAGAGTTTCTCCATCCCTGCTGCACCCTGACGTGATTGTAAGAATCTGCTTCAGCTTCTCCTGCTAGAGAATCCAGGTCACTGATAAAGCAGGCAGGTGGGATCAAGGAGGGTGTCGGAGGACACATGCACAGCTTAAGCTTAGGATGAAAACTTGACTGGGCAGCATTTGTATTGGGGAATGGCAAAGTTCAGGCTGGATCGACAGGTTACAACGTACCTGAGACACTTCCCAACATAAACGACTAATTCTGATCTTGAGATTCACTCATTGAACATAACCTTGTTCTTCCTTTACTGCTAGGATGGGTGAAGTGCCCTTGAGGGAGCTTTATTTTCAGACATCTAGCAAATACAGTAACAGATGCTTTGGGAAGAGAAATGACTGAGAAGATGCAATTGATTGTAACTATCCTTGCAAACTATCGCCCTTCTGGCTCTAACATCTTTGCTCAGTAACCTGTCAGCTTCATGGAGGAAATGTTATCGTGCTGTTGAAAGACTATGTTAACTTGGTTGCTTTCATTTTGATTCTGTTCAGTAGTGAGCCTCTGAGGCCTCTGAGACATAATTAAGTTTTTCAGGCTCAGGTAATGCAGCATGATGCTGAGAGACAGCTGATAAGAAACTCTCAGGACAGAGACTTATATGGAGTTAAGGCAATCTGAGTATGTCCCAAAAGCATTTGGTCAAGTATCTGGCCCATTCAATAAGTCATTACCACATGTCAGTCAGTGTGTGGTCACTCAACCCTGCTGTTTGGTTTCCAGTTCGTTTGGTTTCCAGCTGACTTTGTAGTGTTTACACCTAAGACACAAGGGAAGTTTCAAAGCACTGCCAGCTCCTCTCCTGCTCGAAGCTCCATTCCCATTTACTGTGGCCTGCAGGCTCGTACTCTTGCACAGCTGTATAGAAATTGCATATCTGGGAAGTTGATACCCATTTAAATAATTTTGTACAAATGAGTTTCTGCATCTGTGGTCTGAGTTGGCAAGTGGACCTGAGTAATGACCGCTCTGGATGACCAGCCTTCTGCCGGCCATTCACAAATACTCTGTTCATTGATCTGCGGCTACAGGTTACTTCGCACCCACCAGCCTGCTTCATCCGGCGCTCTAGCATGGCTGAGCATGTGCAGCAGTGAGTGAGCACCAAGAGAAAGCAGAGCTGAGATTGTCCCCCGGGTCTTAGCATACTCCTCTCCTGCAGCGGGAAATGGGAATGGAGGTGGTAGTTGTTACTACAGTAGACATGATTTGAAGTGAAGGCAGGGGCTCTTGGAAAGAGTACGCTGAGCTCTGCTCTGAGCTAAGCTCCTCTTTCCTTAATGCTGTGCTAACAGAATTTCTCTGCTTCGCCCTCAAACAGCCAAATGTTTTGAATGAGCCTGTCTGCACTCAATAATCTTGCTCTGGAAAATAAACGGAAGTAGGGTTGATTTATCAGCTTGCTTTGGTTTTGTGAGAATAAATTGACAGAGGTATGTTTAAAACAGATAAACCCCAATTCTTCTGCTTTCACAGTTCGCTCACAAGGCCTGAAAAAGGGCCAGATACATTACTGTCATTGTTGGCCTCTATTTCAATAGCTTGAGGTTTGCATGGTGATTTTAATGTTTGTTTGTTGTCGTCCCATCCCGTCAGTGTCCTGCCCCCCCCCCCCCGCACCCCCCCTCCCGTTGCATACTACAATTTGTGATGCTTCTCTGCTAATAATGAGAGGTATGGAAGCAAATTCTAGCTTGCTGTGAGGCAGACATCTGCAGCCACTCTGCAGGCCAGATTTTGAAAATCCAGGGTCTTTTTTTTTTCCCAATGCCTAGGGCTTGACGTGCATCTCTGCAGATAATGTGTGTGTGTGCCCCTCTTCTTACCCCGGTATGTCTGTGACTGTAGAGTCAAGTCTGCACACGAGAGCTCTTTGTGCAGGCCTGGCTGAGTCACGCGAAAAGATGACTCTGATGCCAAAAAGTGTTGCCTCTGTCCTTTTTTTCATTTAGCTCACTGCTCATGTACCTATGCAGCATGGTTTGGTTGAATCACTTGAGGACTAAATATAACGAACATAAAAGTATTTTAATAGGGAGTCTGAACAGATATCCTTATAATATAAGTGCTAAGATTACATATTCTGTATGTGAAGGTGACTGGGAGATGCTTCAGTGGCTCTGAATAGGGGGCCTCCACTGGGAAGGGGGTATCTGTTGTTTGGGGGTGGCTGTGGCACAGGTGAGACTTCTGATAGGGTGTGAAGGCAGGACGGTCTCTTGTTTCCATAGCACTTTCTCAGTTGCTGTTCTTCCTTGGGAACAGTGTGTCTGCTTGTGCTGGACCTCTGTTTCTCAGCCTTGAGAGCAAAAGACGTTCTTTCTCCCTTTCTGGAAAACATTTTGAAAAAGAAAGCTGTATGTTATCAGGCTAGGCTTAGGATTATGTTCGACTGGTTTGGTTGTGTTCCATACACAGCTGAGAGTATAGAAGCACATCCACTCTTTAGCAAAGCCTCCCTGGTGTGAGGGACTGAAAGAGTTAATGTCTGTCAAGGTCTCAAACATTGTAGCAACCAAGATATGTCTGCTTAACAAAGAGGGCCGTTAGCAAGAAGTTGGCTGGCATGGAGACGGGGGTGGTGGGGGGGGGTGGGGGGGGGCTGTGCCGGAGGGTGTGCAGTCCTGTGTTCTGGCAGAACCAGCCTGGTAACCCACCGCATCTGGCCAGAGGCCACACAAAGCTTATTTGAGGAGGGGGCTTGTAGCTCCTTGGAAAGTCCCTAAGACCACCACCCCAATAAGCCGCACATGCTCAGTAGATAAAGAACCCTCTGGAACGCTCCGATGTATGTTGAGAACTGTCTGGAATGAACCCATATAAGTCTTCAAGAGGCGTGACTGTGGACGGAGATTTAGACTAGAAAAGACACAACTGCAAAGAGCCACGTTGTGCGCGTCCGTCACCGGAGGATTGCCACGCTCGTCGCCGACATCGCGGGATCCAAGGGTGGTGACTCTCTCTGTTCTTTTCGCCCTCTCTCTTTTTTTTTCCTTATTCCTCTCTTCTCTTTCTTCCTGTGAACGTTTTGCTGCAACCCACGCTGCCCACCGTTAGGCCTCCCGCAGTTTGGATTGTTCAAATAAAGCGTTCAAAGTGATCCTTTGGTGTCGTTTCACCTCAATTTAGCCCGGGGGGATCCCAGAACCTCACTCTTAGCCCGGGGGATCCCAGAACCTCTACGACCCTCTGGTCTGTCGGGTCTGGGTCGTAACACCTGGACACCACTTTGAAAAGCAGAGATTGTTGCTTTGGAGGCTGCTTCTTTTTCCTTCTTGTTCTTATGTAAGATTACTCTTCACCCACTCCTCCAGTAGAGTTACAAACAATAGTAAATGCTGGTTGCATTAGAGCTGGCATGACTGGCTTTGTTAAAATGCTGACATAGTCTGGGACTGACTTTTGTTGCCTCTGTGTGCTTCAGAAGGGACACAAAGAGGTGATAGTGGTTTTTCTTGGGAGTGCCAGTATTGTTGCCTTGCCCTGACTGTGTAGAGGATGCAAAAGCGGGCTTTGGGAGCTGAAAAAGTCTGAGAAAGCCTGATTTAGCCTGCAAAGAGTGAGGGAGATATGTTAGAGGAGGGCGAATCCCAAAATTCATTGGCAGAGGGAGTTTCAGCTTGTGTATAACTTAGAGGAGCAGATTTTAGTGAAGAGATGAAATCAGTACCTCTTGCTGCTATGTTCTTTCTAGCCAGAGGCAGATGCAGTTGTACACATGTCCCTCACCTTGCTGTATTTCTGAGTTGCACCAGTTAGGAGAAGATTTGCATGAATGTCATATCAGAGAAACCAACTGAGTGGCTGCCGGAAGAGAGGGTCTTGGGTATCTAGCTCTTAGGGAACTTAAATTCAGGCTTTAAATGTCATTTCTCATATTGTCACTGAATTCTAGGATTCTAACTTGGGTCCTGCTGTGAAGACAAAAGTTGGAGCTTCTGAACATTCACAGGCCCTGTGCTGTTTGGTGACTAGTATCCTAGACACATGGTGTCTTAACACTTGTAATTTTCATTACTTACCCTGTTTCATGTTTCGGCTTGCCACTGATTCTTTAGCTGAAGACCTGAGTGAAAAAGAAAGAATGTCTAACTTTACAACTGGTGTAAACTGTGCACTGCGATATACAGGAGGTTTTTCTCAAAGGGGTTTCAAGTGCTCCGAAAACTTTGTGAAGTTCCTGTAATACCTAAATTTGTATCAAAGAGCGTGGGGTTGTTTGTAGTTAGGAGCATTTTTGATTCAGGTTGTGCATGATAAACTTCAATCACAAAGTTGCATTTTTCATGGGAGGAGAAAACAAAAATTTCTGGTTAGGAGGTTTAACTTATCCCTAATCCTGGCAACCTCACTGCAGATTTTACCTGGACTGATTCATTTCCCCTTCTGGACCTCTCTGAAGATGAGGGAGAGGCTTTAGCAGACTCAGGCTATGCATGTTCTCCGCTGTACCTTTCTTAGAATTCAGCACACCTTTATCAGTCGGTTCTGAATAAATCAGACTGGACACGTAGTCTTTCTCTGAAATGTGAAGGTAGCAGAAATTGTATTGAAGTTCCCGCTTGCTGATCTGGATGTTTAGGGGTGAATTCAGGAGTTCCCTTACCTCATTTTTAAAGGGCTTAAGGACATAAGAGCCACATTTCGTTTGCTTTCTGCCTTCCCCCAGCCCACAGCAGCCCAGAGCCCCACTGGGAGAGCACGTTTTTCCAGCCTGCACCAAACCTGAGTGCACCGAGGTCTGAGCGACGAGTTTCTGTGCACTGTCACCTTACTGCTCGGCACAGCCACAGCAGGGCCAAGCACACTTCACTGGGTCCTATTCCTTCCAGCTCAGCACCCCCACTCAGTTCAGGGCTATGAGAATTTCAGGGGTTTATGCGAATGTACAAGAGCGCATGCTTTTCAGAAAGGGATTGTCCTGGTTTCGGCTGGGACAGAGTTAACTTTCTTTTTAGTAGCTGGTACAGTGCTGTGTTTTGGATTTAGTGTGAGAATGATGTTGATAACACTCTGATGTTTTAGCTGTTGCTAAGTAGCGCTTATCTTAAGCCAAGGACTTTTCAGTTTCTCATGCTCTGCCAGCAAGCAGGTGGGCAAGGAGCTGGGAGGGAGCAGAGCCGGGGCAGCTGACCTGAACTAGCCAAAGAGGTATTCCATACCATGGAACGTCATGCCCAGTATATAAACAGGGGGGAGCTGGCCGGGAGGCGCGGATCGCGGTTCGGGAACTAACTGAGCATCGGTCAGCGGGTGGTGAGCAATTGCATTGTGCATCACTGGTTTTTTTCTTCCCCCCCCCTTCTTTTGTTGCATTCCTTTTCATTACTATTATTATTATATTTCATTATTACTATTGTTAGTATTATATTTTACTTTAGTTATTAAACTGTTCTTATCTCAACCCACGAGTTTTACTTTTTTTTTCCTTTGCTTTCCTCCTCCTCACCCACTGGGAGGGGGAGGGGGAAGCGGCTGCGTGGTGCTTAGTTGCTGACTGGGGTTAAACCACGACAGCCTTTTTGGCGCCCAACGTGGGGCACGAAGGGTTGAGATAACGACAGATCTGATCAGAGTGTGTTAAAACAAACTTGTTATAAGTATTCATTATATTGGTTTGATAGTTACTGGTTACAATGTGGGTTCGTTTGCTCTCAAAGTTGGTGTTGTGGTTCTTGAAATTGCGTTATGTAATGCCCTACTTGCAGTATATGCTCCCTGTTGTGCTGTTTATCATCGGTGGGAACCGGGCTAGAGTTATCACGTTGTTGTTGTTTGTAACACTGGTTTATGATATGATAGAAGTGCAAGCCGTGAAACTAATCGGGTGTTTGTACTCGGCATTGTTGTCACCTCTGTACTTCGGGAGCTGCCTATGGGAGACTATTAATAATTGTACCTTTTACCTTTTCTCCTCTGGGAACCAATCTGTGGAGGAGAGATCTCCGTACTTCGGGTGCTATCTCCTAGAGAATATTAATAACTGCACTTTCTACCTTTTCTCCTCGGGGAGCCAACCTATTGGGGAGACATCTTCCCACATCTTCCTTTTCTTTACCAGGTTAATTGCAATAGCATTGAAGGAGTTTGTAAATTTTGAATATCCTTGGGATGTTGAACTTAGTATGGTCGTACTGCTAGGAATCAGCCTGTTCCTGAATGTGATTCAGATCTTGCCTAGGGTTAAACAACTATTTAAAAATACCACCCAGAGATCAGCTCCCATGACTGCAGCTACTTCAACTCTGGTGACAGGCACTATGGCTACTCAAACTCTGGTGACAGGCACTAACGGCTACTCAAACTCTGGCGACAGCTACTGCAGCTACTCTTTATCACTTGCTACTCTAATTCCCTATGACAAGCGCTGTGGCTATCTCAAACCCCAGCAACAGGCACTGTGGCAACTCAAACCTTGGCGATGGATGATGCAGCTGAACTAGAGGATCAACCGGTGCCAATATCAATCGCCCCTATACAGAAGAGGAAATATACAAAAAAATCAGCTCGCTTAGCGAAGGATGAAGGTGAAGCAGGGCCATCACGAGAACAGGAGGAAGAGGCAGAACCGGAGATAATCACCCGGTCACTATCCCCGAGTGAGCTGCGAGATATGCGAAAAGACTTCAGCCGTCATCCAGGCGAGCACATTATCACCTGGCTGCTCCGATGCTGGGATAATGGGGCAAGTAGCTTGGAATTAGAGGGTAAGGAAGCCAAGCAATTGGGATCCCTTTCTAGGGAAGGGGGCATTGACAAGGCGATTGGGAAAAAGCCACAAGCCCTCAGCCTCTGGAGGCGACTTCTATCGGGCGTGAGGGAAAGGTATCCCTTCAAAGAAGATGTTGTATGTCAGCCAGGCAAGTGGACCACCATGGAGAAAGGTATCCAGTACCTGAGGGAATTAGCCGTGCGGGAGATGGTTTATTATGACCCAGACGATGGGCAGTTACCCCCAGATCCAGATGAAGTCCAATGTTCACGACCCATGTGGCGGAAGTTTGTACGAAGTACACCATCATCGTATGCCAGTGCATTGGCAGTAGTGGACTGGAAAGATGAGGAGGGACTAACAATAGATGAATTGGCTCGCCGACTTCGGCAATACGAAGAAAGTCTCTCTTCCTCCCTCGTCGCGGCTGTGGAGAAACTGCCAGACACGCTAGCCGAGAAATGGTCCCAAGAGTTCCAGCGATTTGAGGATAAGTTCTGCCTTCCACCTGTACGGACCAATACCTCAGCTATTAGGAGAAGGTATTCTTCTGGGCAAGAGAGAAGAGAGAGAAGGTATATACCACGGGTACCCTGTGGTTTTACCTGCTTGACCACGGAGAGGATATGAGAAAGTGGGATGGAAAACCTACCTCAGTCCTAGATGCACGGGTACGGGAATTGCGAGGAAAAACAACTACAAATGAGGGTTCTTCCAGGAAAATGGTTGCTTCAGCCTCCAGTGAGCACTGCGAGCGGTGTGGCCGACAAAGTGGAAGGGCTGATCTTACTCCTGATTCTATGAAAAGGAATTCTAATCCATTTTTACAAGTGAGTGGAGAATCCTATGACCAGTACTAGAGGGGCCCTGCCTCCAGCCAGGCAGAGGAGAGGGACAACCGGGTTTACTGGACTGTGTGGATTCGATGGCCTGGCACATCAGATCCACAGGAGTATAAAGCTCTAGTAGACACCGGTGCACAGTGTACTTTAATGCCATCAAGCTATAAAGGGGTAGAAGCTATTTGTATTTCTGGGGTGACAGGGGGATCTCAACAGTTAACTGTATTGGAGGCTGAAATAAGCCTAACTGGGAATGAGTGGCAAAAACACCCCCTTGTGACTGGTCCGGAGGCTCCATGTATTCTTGGCATAGATTATCTCAGGAGGGGGTATTTCAAGGACCCGAAAGGGTACCGGTGGGCCTTTGGTATAGCTGCCTTGGAGACAGAGGGAATTGAACCGTTGTCCACCTTACCTGGTCTCTCTGAGGACCCTTCGGTTGTGGGGTTGCTGAGGGTCGAAGAACAACAGGTGCCAATCGCTACCACAAGGGTGCACCGGCGGCAATATCGCACCAACCGAGACTCCCTGATTCCCATCCATACGCTGATTCGTCAACTGGAGAGCCAAGGAGTAATCAGCAGGACTCGCTCACCCTTTAACAGCCCCATTTGGCCAGTGCGAAAGTCTAATGGAGAATGGAGACTAACAGTGGACTATCGTGGCCTGAATGAAGTCACACCACCGCTAAGTGCTGCTGTGCCAGACATGCTAGAACTTCAATATGAACTGGAGTCAAAAGCAGCCAAGTGGTACGCCACAATTGATATTGCCAATGCATTTTTCTCAATCCCTTTGGCAGCAGAGTGCCGGCCACAGTTTGCTTTCACTTGGAGGGGCGTCCAGTACACCTGGAATCGACTGCCCCAGGGGTGGAAACACAGCCCCACCATTTGCCATGGACTAATCCAAAATGCACTGGAAAAAGGTGGAGCTCCAGAACACCTGCAGTACGTTGATGACATCATCGTATGGGGCAACACAGCAGAAGAAGTTTTTGAGAACGGGGAGAAAATAATCCAAATTCTTCTGAAAGCCGGTTTTGCCATAAAACAGAGTAAGGTAAAGGGACCAGCACAGGAGATTCAGTTTTTAGGAATAAAATGGCAAGACGGACGTCGTCATATCCCAATGGATGTGATCAACAAAATAGCAGCTATGTCTCCACCAACTAGTAAACAGGAAACACAAGCTTTCTTAGGTGTTGTAGGTTTTTGGAGAATGCATATTCCAAATTATAGTATGATTGTAAGCCCTCTCTATCAAGTGACCCGGAAGAAGAACGATTTTAAATGGGGCCCTGAGCAACAACAAGCCTTTGAACAGATTAAACGGGAGATAGTTCATGCAGTAGCCCTTGGGCCGGTCCGGGCAGGACCAGATGTTAAAAATGTGCTCTACACCGCAGCCGGGGAGAATGGCCCTACCTGGAGTCTCTGGCAGAGAGCACCTGGGGAGACCCGAGGTCGACCTCTAGGGTTTTGGAGTCGGGGATATCGAGGATCTGAGGCCCGCTATACTCCAACTGAAAAGGAGATATTAGCAGCATATGAAGGAGTTCGAGCTGCTTCAGAAGTGGTTGGTACTGAAACACAGCTCCTCTTAGCACCCCGACTGCCAGTGCTAGGCTGGATGTTCAAAGGGAAGGTCCCTTCTACACATCATGCAACTGATGCTACATGGAGTAAGTGGATTGCACTGATCACACAACGAAGTCGAGTAGGAAACCCCAGTCGCCCAGGAATTCTGGAAGTGATCACAGACTGGCCAGAAGGCAAAGATTTTGGAATATCACCAGAGGAGGAGGTAACGCGTGCTGAAGAGGCCCCACTGTATAATAAACTGCCAGAAAATGAGAGGCAATATGCCCTGTTCACTGATGGGTCCTGTCGCATTGTAGGAAAGCATCGGAGGTGGAAGGCGGCTGTATGGAGTCCTATACGACAAGTTGCAGAAACTGCAGAAGGAAAAGGTGAATCAAGTCAGTTTGCAGAGGTGAAAGCCATCCAGCTGGCTTTAGACATTGCTGAACGAGAAAAATGGCCAATACTTTATCTCTCTACTGACTCATGGATGGTGGCAAATGCTCTGTGGGGGTGGTTGCAGCAATGGAAGCGGAGTAATTGGCAACGCAGAGGTAAACCCATCTGGGCTGCTGCATTGTGGCAAGATATTGCTGCCCGGCTAGAGAATCTGGTTGTGAAAGTACGTCACGTAGATGCTCATGTACCTAAGAGCCGGGCCACTGAGGAACATCAAAACAATCAACAGGTAGACAAGGCTGCTAGGATTGAAGTAGCTCAGGTAGATCTGGATTGGCAGCATAAGGGTGAATTATTCATGGCTCGGTGGGCCCACGACACCTCAGGCCATCAGGGAAGAGATGCAACATATAGATGGGCTCGCGATCGAGGGGTGGACCTGACCACGGACACTATTGCACAGGTCATCCATGAATGTGAAACATGCGCTGCAAGCAAGCAAGCCAAGCGGTTAAAGCCTCTTTGGTATGGAGGACGATGGCTGAAATACAAATATGGAGAGGCCTGGCAGATTGACTATATCACACTCCCACAAACCCGTCAAGGCAAGCGTTATGTGCTTACGATGGTGGAAGCAACCACTGGCTGGCTGGAAACATATCCCGTGCCCCATGCCACCGCCCGGAACACTATCTTGGGCCTCGAGAAGCAAATCTTATGGTGACACGGTACCCCAGAAAGAATTGAGTCAGACAACGGGACTCATTTCCAGAACAATCTCATAGACACATGGGCCAAAGAGCACGGCATTGAGTGGGTGTATCACATCCCCTATCATGCACCAGCCTCTGGGAAAATTGAGCGATACAATGGACTGTTAAAGACTACATTGAGAGCAATGGGTGGTGGAACTTTCAAACATTGGGATACACATCTAGCAAAGGCCACCTGGTTAGTCAACACTAGAGGATCTGCCAATCGAGCTGGCCCTGCCCAATCAGAACTTTTACGTACTGTAGAAGGGGATAAGGTCCCTGTAGTGCACATAAAAAATATGCTAGGAAAAACAGTTTGGGTTACTCCTGCCTCAGGCAAAGGCAAACCCATTCGTGGGATTGCTTTTGCTCAAGGGCCTGGGTGCACTTGGTGGGTGATGCGGAAGGACGGGGAAGTCCGATGTGTGCCTCAAGGGGATTTGATTTTAGGTGAGAACAGCCAATAGATTGAATTGTATGCTATTAATTGCTATATAATCCTGCCACTGTATGTCATCATTATTATAATTATTATGTGCTATATTAATGGTATTATAGTAAGAATTACTTAGATTAATGAAGAATGAACTTTGACAAAGCTGAGTGAAGTGCAGCAGGGATGGAACCAGGACTGACTGCAGCATGCAACAATCCGACAACACACACCATCCTCCTGCTGCGCCCAATATCACCTGCCTGCCACATCACACCGAAGCCCAATCCTGTTCTACCAACTGAGCGGACTTTGCATCATCCCTCCTGCCCAGACAGACTGTTACGATAGATGGAGCTCAAAGTCATGGACTGAATGAACTCAACAGACATTTGATAGAGATGGCCCATAGATCGCGGGAATGATATCTATACGTATATATTAAAGACAGGAAAGGTGATGGTGATTAATTGGAAATGTATTGGAAAGTGTGGGATCTGGGCATAACGTAAATGGTATAGAATAAGGGGTGGATATTGTCCTGGTTTCGGCTGGGACAGAGTTAACTTTCTTTTTAGTAGCTGGTACAGTGCTGTGTTTTGGATTTAGTGTGAGAATGATGTTGATAACACTCTGATGTTTTAGCTGTTGCTAAGTAGCGCTTATCTTAAGCCAAGGACTTTTCAGTTTCTCATGCTCTGCCAGCAAGCAGGTGGGCAAGGAGCTGGGAGGGAGCAGAGCCGGGGCAGCTGACCTGAACTAGCCAAAGAGGTATTCCATACCATGGAACGTCATGCCCAGTATATAAACAGGGGGGAGCTGGCCGGGAGGCGCGGATCGCGGTTCGGGAACTAACTGAGCATCGGTCAGCGGGTGGTGAGCAATTGCATTGTGCATCACTGGTTTTTTTCTTCCCCCCCCCTTCTTTTGTTGCATTCCTTTTCATTACTATTATTATTATATTTCATTATTACTATTGTTAGTATTATATTTTACTTTAGTTATTAAACTGTTCTTATCTCAACCCACGAGTTTTACTTTTTTTTTCCTTTGCTTTCCTCCTCCTCACCCCACTGGGAGGGGGAGGGGGAAGCGGCTGCGTGGTGCTTAGTTGCTGACTGGGGTTAAACCACGACAGGGATGCAGATGCCTATGTTTGTTACCTTTTTTACTTGCCCTTGCGAACCATTTTTGGATCTCGGAAAGTGAATCTGTCTGCAAAATTTTGCCGAGTTTTTGCAGCACCTGGAAGATGTACAGGATAGTTACCATGAAGGAAGAGAAGCTGATTCGCGACAGTTTTTGCGTGTGTTTTAGTTTAGCTCTAGCTGTGGGAGTGTGCAGTTTTACAGCTGTGCAAATTGCCTAGCCTAAGATGTCCCATCAGTTTTGCCACAGTGTGAGCCAAGGACACCAGTATGCAAAAGGTGATGTTGAGCGAGTGCCATGTACACAGCAGTTCAGAGACGCAGGAAGGAAGTCCTAAGCACTGTTTGCTACGTATAAAGCCCCTTGCGTGTGATGTAATGTTTGCAGGCTGTTTTTTAGAGAACAAGTTTCAGCCCCTGTGCCAGCTGCATTGCTCCCCCAGTGACTGCCGATAGCAACTTCAGTTAGGTGAAAGCAACTCAAGAGTAAATGCTAAACACCAAAGTCAGTAGACTCCACACTGGGGTGGTGGGAGAAGGGCAATCTGACCAATAAAGTCCCACACCATCCTCAAGAGAAATAAAAATGTTTAACATCATAGGAAGCCATAGACTGTAGCACTCATGCCTTACCTTTATTTCCTGATCCAGGTAGCTCACGTCAGAATTCCCATTCTCCCGGATGCGAGGACCGTAATGCAAGTTGACGAATGGAGAGGAAGCCTGGGTGAGAGGCGTGACGTGGATTCCCTGTCTATTTGCAGGTTGTGCAGAGGCTTGGCATCGTTTTTTCAAAAGCTTTTCCAAAATAGAACACAATGTGTAAAGGAATAGCTTGACTCCATTTAAGCAGCAATTAAAGGCAATGCGAAGTATATGGCTAACACTAGTCCCCAGCAAGGGTGTGCAGCAGAAAACACGTCTAAAACTGTTACTCGGTTGAATATGACCACCTATAGGTTAATTGCATAGGTTACTTGTTACAGCTTCTAATATACAGTCACCGAGAATAATAATAGATATCCATGGCATAATGCGTAACATTGGATGAGAATGAAAGTGGTGCCGGGTAACGACTGATGGAAGTCAGATGAGGAAGGGATTAAATCTGGACCTCCGTGGTCTGTTTGCTGTTCCATCGTGGGTTTGTAGTGTACTGCTGAGCCACTACTCTTCTCTGTGTGCAGGCTTCACCAGTCTATTAAAGGCCCAGGAATCAAAATGTGACTGGCAGAAGGTTCTGTTTGTAAGTGCAGAGGAAAAGCAAAAGGCAGCTAACAGCTCTTAAGAAACAGTAGTTTACTGAGTGTGGCTGTATGGCAGTATCTGTCCATGATGTAGTTATTTTGCGGCCAAACCACAGTAAATACAATTTGAAGAACCGTGTTCTGCCTGTATAAGTGAACAGTAAAAATAAAGCATGGTCTTTGCTATACCCAGCTCAGGAACCAAAGAGCAACATTTAGACAGACCCCCACCCCCCAGTTAAAACAGAAAAGTTAGGAGAAAAGTGAGTCCTTCTTTTTAGCATCTTTACTGCAAAACGTCTTCGTAGTGCCCTCTGCTGTCCAGTACCAGTGCAGCAACACTTGCATTCCCTTTTTCTCAAGCGTGTGCAGTCCTCCTTGTGATACCGTTTGTAATGGAATACTAGCTTATTCCATGGAATACTAGCTTATTCTCGTACAGTCGCGATAGAGGAGACGCGTAATCAGATAGCCTGCCGCTTGAGAATAAAGAGTTATTGCAGAAAGAATCTTTTACTGGAATTTATGAACACGGCTGCAAAGTTGCCTCTAAACCCCAGCGTGCTGCTTCTACAAAAGTGTCAGCAAAAGTAAAACTGTTGGCAGTAAGTAATCTAAAGAATCTCTGTGTTGTGAGGGGAGGAGGCTTTTTCCTGTGCCTGTTTGTTCTATAGTGTCACCTTTTTTCCCCAGCAGTTTGAAACAAAGTGAATTTTATTCCCATCTTCATTGGGTTTGACCATTTTTCTTGCTAGCAAGGCACAGTGACATGACAGAGCTGAAAGTGATACACTTATAGCTTAGTTATCACCCTACTGGACACCATCTCCCTTCCAAGCTCTCATGTTCTACACATGGGATCCTCACATCCCTCTTTTTGGTTCTGCGCTGTCCTCCTTAGCAGTCTGAGACTGTCAGTTCGGGTTACAGTGTTGAGAAGTGAGAGAGAGAGCGCCGAAATAAAGAGCTGTGTCTTTTTTTCCCTTACCTTTTCAGATGAAGTAAGGTGATTTTGAATCCTTTCAGGAATACCTGCACGTCCTTCTGGAAATCAACAGGCAGAGTGTTTTCTCAAGGTGAAAAATAAAGGCCGTAAGATACACCTTATGTTATATCGGGGTGGGGGGCATTTTTAATTACAAAAATGCACAAGCTGTATTTTAGATATCTCTAAGGGGGTGTATTTCTTTCCTTTTTTGTTTGCTTTTGCTACCTCACATAGTACATTAATGCAATTATTTGCTGAGATGCCTAAGAAATCTGAAGAAAATCCTGGAAAGTGTATTTCATAGATGCATGCTTATAGTGCTGTGTAAGCACTACTGCAGAATAATTGCTGATAATTGTGACATGATTAGATGTCTAGTAAGCATATAATCCCTAAAAGCTATAAAGCTGCAAGGGTAATTAGCGAGGAGAAATCTTTTAAGATGTGGTGACTAACACACACAGAAGGGAAGAAATACTTGCCTTTTAAATGTGCATTCATTGCCCGCGACAGGCGCTGCGGCTACTCCGACCCCCGCGACAGGCGCTGCGGCTGAACCAGAGAACCAACCTGTGCCAGTATCAGTCGCCCCTATACAGAAGAAGAAATATACAAAAAAATCAGTTCGTTTAACGAAGGACGAAGATGAACCAGGGTCATCACGAGAACAGGAGGAAGAGGCAGAACCAGAAGTAATCACCCGATCTCTATCCCTGAGTGAGCTGCGGGATATGCGAAAAGATTTCAGCCGTCGTCCAGGTGAGCACATTATCACCTGGCTGCTCCGATGCTGGGACAGTGGGGCTAGTAGCCTGGAATTAGAGGGTAGGGAAGCCAAGCAGCTGGGAACGCTTGCTAGGGAAGGTGGCATTGATAAGGCGATTGGAAAAGGGACACAAGCCCTCAGCCTCTGGAGGCGACTCCTGTCAAGTGTGAAGGAAAGGTATCCCTTCAAGGAAGATGTTATATGTCAAGCAGGCAAGTGGACTACCATGGAAGGAGGTATTCAGTACCTGAGGGAATTAGCCGTGCTAGAGGTGATTTATTATGACCCGGACAGTTTACAATTACCCAGAGATCCAGATGAAGTTCAGTGCACACGACCCATGTGGCGGAAGTTTGTACGGAGCGCACCATCATCGTATGCCAACCCATTGGCAGTACTAACTTGGAAAGACGAAGAGGCACCGACAGTGGATGAAATGGCTCGCCAACTCCGGCAATATGAAGAAAATCTCTCTTCATCCCTACGAGCCTGTGTCTCGGCTGTGGAAAAACTGTCCGAAAAGTCTGAAAATGATCGAACTGATCGAAAAGTCCTACTCCCCACCTGTACCGACCAATATCTCAGCTATTAGGAGTGAGCATTCCTCTGATCAAGAGAGAGAATATAGAAGGTACACACCACGGGGTACCCTGTGGTTTTACCTGCGTGACCACGGAGAGGACATGAGGAAGTGGGATAGAAAACCTACCTCGGTCCTAGATGCACGGGTACGTGAACTGAAAGGAAAAACAACCAGAAAAGGGGATTCTTCCAGGAAAGATGCCGCTCCGGTTTCCAGACAAAGTAGAAGGGCTTCTGACCCTCTTGAAGGGACCTCTAAGTCATTTTTACAGGAAGTGAGTAACAAATACTCTGACCAGGATTAGAGGGGCCCTGCCTCCAGCCAGGTGGAGGAAAGGGACAACAGGGTTTATTGGACTGTGTGGATTCGATGGCCTGGCACATCACACCCACAGGAGTATAAGGCTCTAGTGGATACCGGTGCACAGTGTACTCGAATGCCATCAAGTGATAAAGCGGCAGAACCCATCTGTATCTCTGGTGTGACAGGGGGATCTCAACAGCTAACTGTATTGGAGGCTGAAATAAGCCTAACTGGGAATGAGTGGCAGAAACACCCCTTGTGACTGGCCCAGAGGCCCCATGCATCCTTGGCATAGACTATCTCAGGAGAGGGTATTTTAAAGACCCAAAGGGGTATCGGTGGGCCTTTGGTATAGCTGCCTTGGAGACAGAGGGAATTGAACCGTTGTCCACCTTACCTGGTCTCTCTGAGGACCCTTCGGTTGTGGGGTTGCTGAGGGTCGAAGAGCAACAGGTGCCGATCGCTACCACAAGGGTGCACCGGCGGCAATATCGCACCAACCGAGACTCCCTGATTCCCATCCATACGCTGATTCGTCGACTGGAGAGCCAAGGAGTGATCAGCAGGACTCGCTCACCCTTTAACAGCCCCATGTGGCCAGTGCGAAAGTCTAATGGAGAATGGAGACTAACAGTAGACTATCGTGGCCTGAATGAAGTCACGCCACCGCCGAGTGCTGCTGTGCCAGACATGCTAGAACTTCAATATGAACTGGAGTCAAAGGCAGCCAAGTGGTACGCCACAACTGATATCGCTAATGCATTTTTCTCAATCCCTTTGGCAGCAGAGTGCCGGCCACAGTTTGCTTTCACTTGGAGGGGCGTCCAGTACACCTGGAATCGTCTGCCCCAGGGGTGGAAACACAGCCCCACCATTTGCCATGGACTAATCCAAAATGCACTGGAAAAAGGTGGAGCTCCAGAACACCTGCAGTACGTTGATGACATCATCGTATGGGGCAACACAGCAGCAGAAGTTTTTGAGAACGGGGAGAAAATAATCCAAATCCTTCTGAAAGCCGGTTTTGCCATAAAACAGAGTAAGGTGAAGGGACCCGCACAGGAGATTCAGTTTTTAGGAATAAAATGGCAAGACGGACGTCGTCATATCCCAGTGGATGTGATCAACAAAATAGCAGCTATGTCTCCACCGACTAGTAAACAGGAAACGCAAGCTTTCTTAGGTGTTGTAAGTTTTTGGAGAATGCATATTCCAAATTAAGGTCTGATTGTAAGCCCTCTCTATCAAGTGACCTGGAAGAAGAACGATTTTAAATGGGGCCCTGAGCAACAACAAGCCTTTGAACAGGTTAAACGGGAGATAGTTCATGCAGTAGCCCTTGGGCCAGTCTGGGCAGGACCAGATGTTAAAAATGTGCTCTACACCGCAGCCGGGGAGAATGGCCCTACGTGGAGTCTCTGGCAGAAAGCATCCGGGGAGACCCGAGGTCGCCCCCGAGGGTTTTGGAGTCTGAAAAGGAGATATTAGCAGCATATGAAGGAGTTTGAGCTGCTTCAGAAGTGGTTGGAACTGAAACACAGCTCCTGTTAGCACCCCGACTGCCGGTGCTGGGGTGGATGTTCAAAGGGAAGGTCCCTTCTACACATCATGCAGCTGATGCTACGTGGAGTGCTAAGTGGGTTGCACTGATCACACAACGAAGTCGAGTAGGAAATCCCAGTCGCCCAGGAGTTTTGGAGGTGATCACGGACTGGCCAGAAGGCAAAGATGTTGGAATATCGCCAGAGGAGGAGGTAATGCGCGCTGAAGAGGCGCCGTTGTATAATAAACTGCCAGAAAATGAGAGGCAATATGCCCTGTTCACTGATGGGTCCTGTCGCCTTGTAGGAAAGCGTCGGAGGTGGAAGGCGGCTGTATGGAGTCCTATGCGAGAAGAAGCTGCAGAAGGAGAGGGTGAATCGAGTCAGTTTGCAGAGGTGAAAGCCATCCAGCTGGCTTTAGACATTGCTGAAGGAGAAAAATGGCCAATACTTTATCTCTCTACTGACTCGTGGATGGTGGCAAATGCTCTGGGGGGGTGGTTGCAGCAGTGGAAGCGGAGTAACTGGCAACGCAGAGGTAAACCCATCTGGGCTGCCGCATTGTGGCAAGATATTGCTGGCCCGGCTAGAGAACCTGGTTGTGAAAGTACGTCATGTAGATGCCCACGTAGCTAAGAGTCGGGCCACTGAAGAACATCAAAACAATCAACAGGTAGACCAGGCTGCTAGGACTGAAGTAGCTCAGGTAGATCTGGATTGGCAGCATAAGGGTGAATTATTTCTGGCTCGGTGGGCCCATGACACCTCAGGCCATCAGGGAAGAGATGCAACGTATAGATGGGCTCGCGATCGAGGGGTGGACCTGACCACGGACACTATCGCACAGGTCATCCATGAATGTGAAACATGCGCTGCAAGCAAGCAAGCCAAGCGGTTAAAGCCTCTTTGGTATGGAGGACGATGGCTGAAATACAAATATGGAGAGGCCTGGCAGATTGACTATATCACACTCCCACAAACCCGTCAAGGTAAGCGCCATGTGCTTACAATGGTGGAAGCAACCACCGGCTGGCTGGAAACATCTCCCGTGTCCCATGCCACTGCCCGGACCACTATCCTGGGCCTTGAGAAGCCAATCTTATGGCGACACGGTACCCCAGAAAGAATTGAGTCAGACAACGGGACTCATTTCCGGAACAACCTCATAGACACCTGGGCCAAAGAGCACGGCATTGAGTGGGTGTATCACATCCCCTGTCATGCACCAGCCTCCGGAAAAATCGAGCGATACGATGGACTGTTAAAGACTACATTGAGAGCAATGGGTGGTGGGACTTTCAAACATTGGGATACACATCTAGCAAAGGCCACCTGGTTAGTCAACACTAGAGGATCTGTCAATCGAGCTGGCCCTGCCCAATCAGAACTTTTACGCACTGTAGAAGGGGATAAAGTCCCTGTAGTGCACATAAAAAATACGCTAGGAAAAACAGTTTGGGTTACTCCTGCCGCAGGCAAAGGCAAACCCATTCGTGGGATTGCTTTTGCTCAAGGACCTGGGTGCGCTTGGTGGGTGACGCGGAAGGATGGGGAAGTCCGATGTGTGCCTCAAGGGGATTTGATTTTAGGTGAGAACAGCCAATAAATTGAATTGTATGCTATTAATTGCTATATAATCCTGCCACATCACACCGAAGCCCAATCCTGTTGTGCCGACTGAGCGGACTTTGCATCATCCCTCCTGCCCAGACAGACTGTTACGATAAATGGAGCTCCAAGTCATGGACTGAATGAACTCAACAGACATTTGATAGAGATGGCCCATAGACCGTGGGAATGATATCTATATGTATATATTAACAGACAGGAAAGGTGATGGTGATTAATTGGAAATGTATCGGAAAGTGTGGGGATCTGGGCATAACGTCAATGGTATAGAATAAGGGTGGATATTGTCCTACAATTTGTGATGCTTCTCTGCTAATAATGAGAGGTATGGAAGCAAATTCTAGCTTGCTGTGAGGCAGACATCTGCAGCCACTCTGCAGGCCAGATTTTGAAAATCCAGGGTCTTTTTTTTTTCCCAATGCCTAGGGCTTGACGTGCATCTCTGCAGATAATGTGTGTGTGTGCCCCTCTTCTTACCCCGGTATGTCTGTGACTGTAGAGTCAAGTCTGCACACGAGAGCTCTTTGTGCAGGCCTGGCTGAGTCACGCAAAAAGATGACTCTGATGCCAAAAAGTGTTGCCTCTGTCCTTTTTTTCATTTAGCTCACTGCTCATGTACCTATGCAGCATGGTTTGGTTGAATCACTTGAGGACTAAATATAACGAACATAAAAGTATTTTAATAGGGAGTCTGAACAGATATCCTTATAATATAAGTGCTAAGATTACATATTTCTGTATGTGAAGGTGACTGGGAGATGCTTCAGTGGCTCTGAATAGGGGGGCCTCCACTGGGAAGGGGGTATCTGTTGTTTGGGGTGGCTGTGGCACAGGTGAGACTTCTGATAGGGTGTGAAGGCAGGACGGTCTCTTGTTTCCATAGCACTTTCTCAGTTGCTGTTCTTCCTTGGGAACAGTGTGTCTGCTTGTGCTGGACCTCTGT